>NC_057351.1:54299548-56799548 GCF_016509475.1 Prionailurus bengalensis | reverse complement strand
ATAGACTATGAAAATCACGAAAATCAAAACTCTACTTTCTCCTCCCTTTAAAGCTCACAGAGCAACTACCACAGTGTTGAGCACATGCAGAGTAGGTGGGCAATATTTCTATTAGATTTCTTTAACATATATGAGCTGCAACATAAAGGCAGCTCATATATACTTTTCTGCCCCATGTAAAAACATATTAGTTACTCTTCCTACTGGGAAGATTTATTTTTCATCATCTTTGGCAAAAATTCTAGAATGCTATCTGCCAGGTCCATTGCCCCAATAAATATGCATCCACAAGCAATTATGGAGATAGATAGCTTATGGGGAGGGGGCACTCTTTGGTCAGGTCCCAGTGCTGGCCTGTGGTTAGGGGGAAGGGAAAGTGGGGGGAGGGGTGTGGCCCCATGATTAATCACTGCCCACTCTGCTTAGAGGTATTTATCACAGCCCGCTGTCAGGTAAATCACTGGAAAAACACCTCTTCAGTAATTAATGTGAAGTGACGGATGGACAGCCCCTGGGCCCATTAATCAGGAACATCAGCAGCCTACTGAGATTATGAATGTCAGGATGCATAAACTGCCGGTGGATCAATAGGCCCAGGAATTCATCCAAGGCTCTCATTTCCGAGGCATCTCCGGTACATTAGACTCCCCTGACCCCTCCCCCAATCTGAAATGAAAAGCAAGGCTTCAGAACAAAGAGCAGGAACTGAGGTCTGAAGTGACCACTGCAAGAAAACAGGCAAGGAAGCTGGCCATGGTAGGAAAGGTACCAGAACAGGCAACATGAGCACACAGCTATACCCACAGTCCTGCCTTACAATGGTGTGATGGACTTAACAATTTTTCAACTTTACAACAGTGCAAACACATACGCACCGAGCAGAAACCATACTTTGCATTTTGATCTTTTCTGGGCTAGCACAATGCGGTACAATACTTTCTAGTGATGCCGGGCAGGAGCAGTGAGCCACAGCTCCCAACCAACCACGCCATCACACGGATAAACAACTGGTATACTTGCAACCACCCTGCACCCAAACAACCACTCTGTTTTCCCTTTCGGTACAGTATTCAATAAATTACATGAGATATTCAACACCTTATTATGTTCAACACTTCATTATAAAACAGGCTTTGTGTTAAACGATTTGCCCAACTACAGGCTAATACAAATAGGGACATTTAAATCAGGCCATAGTAAGCTATGATGTTAAGTAACGTATATTAAACATATTTTCAACTTTCGATATTTTCAACTCAGGATGGGTTTATTGGGACATAACCCCATCATAAGTCAAGGAAGATCTGTACCGACCAAGAGGCTCTTAGAAGGCTCAGTGCCCTGGAAAAGCAGGGGAATCAGGAAGACAACAGTTAATATTCAATTACTCAGAACCTGACTATCCATTTTATGGGCAATCCAGCTCCTTGCTTCTAGTCTTTTGCCCATTTTCCTGTCCATATTTTCTTTTCTTTTCTTCATATCAACACCACTAATGCAGAGAGAAGTTAGAGAAAGAAAATTCAATTTCTGCTACCTAATAACCTAGGTACAAATTTCAGCTTAATAGGAAAAAGAATTTGTATGAAATAAAATCATTGAATTATCCTTCAATTTAATTTAGACTTATCCCTCATTACCATGACAAACTGGGAATTGCCAGAAGCACCCAGTGTTTTCGAAAGGTGGTCGTCCTGATTCATTAGCAGTTACAGAGCATTCCACCAATATAAGATACAGGTTAAAGGTTACACTGTGGTGGGATTCCAGCAAAATGAAATCAGGTCTTAACTCTGTTTCTTCTCCAAGTCAAACAAAAAACTCTCCATCAAAAGGACTGTTCAACTTATAAAACAGTATGGAGATGAAAATTACTATTTGCTGGTCATCCCAAGTTTATCAAATTTTGTATGTGAAGTATGGCTGGGCTCTGGCCTCATACTGAACACATTCTAGGCTTTGCACTGACGGGAATGAGACTGCACTTGCTGCCACATCCCGCCAAACCCCAGTGCTGTGCTTTGTGGTCAGACTCAGGCCAGGGCTGCAATTGTTGGTCAGAAAGTGTCTCAGAGTTACGGCTGCCTGTTCCGCTAAATCTCATTTCATCCTACTGATGGATGGATGGACAGATGGCTGCTTGGTGAAAGCAGCATTATCAGGCAGCTTCTATGGAGCCTCCGAATGATGGATAGCCCTCTTTCTACTTTCTCCAAACCACCATCGATCCAAGCCATATTTCAGCGGTCAGAAGCCCAGTAATATTAAGACACACAATCAGGTTAAGTTACTTGCAGTGTAAACCTCTAGAACAGAAATTCTAACACCTCTGCTTTGCTGTCATGAACTGGGCTAAAAATGTTACAGTTTCATTCTTTCTAGCTGCTAACCCAGTGAATTCCAACAGCTCAAAGCCCAAAGGGAACAGCTGGGCTCCATTCCTAAGAGCACTCTGAAAGCTAGTTTGCCTGCCAAATTTTTTACTAGCCAGTTCTGTGTAATGAATTCCGCAGTATTAGTGAGCAGATCTGTGAATATGTGTATCCAGCTGAATGTAAAGCCATTAGAACCATACAAACCATGTAGAGTTTGTCAGTGACATAATCACTAGCCTCGAATGTGTGGAGCTGTGGATATACCAAGCAGACCCTGTCTACCAACACCAAGGATGGTGCTTAAGCCCTGGACAGGTTAAAATTTTGGCTTTTGCTCATAATCTTAAAATTCTCTTTCTATCCCGTCTGCCTTGCTGGCTTCACTCTCTCGTGTAAGTACTAATCCTTGCCTGTTTTCAAGCACACTCCTGTATCCATTGCTCTGTCTCCTTCTAGACACTCATCTGAACTAGTCTATTTGGGCCCCATGCCCCCTTTGTTCCTTCCACATTATCCAGTGCTCTCAGACAGCAACTCAGACTCATATAACTGGACATATAAGTATCAAAGTTATTTCCACTTGTGTGACTGGAAGAAATGGACTCTGACTCCAGCTTTTTGATACAGTTTCCCTCTGTGATATAGATGTCCTCTTTTTTCAAGCTCACTTATCCCCAAATGACTTCTCCTATGAATGCTTCGTTATCAACTATACCCCAAATCAGGTTGGCCTGGCGCCTAGTATGGCCCCTTTCGATTGATTTGTTGCACCCTGAGTCTGCAGTCTAGAGAATTTGTTTTTATTTGTTTGTGGGGTTATAAAAATGTCTCAGCAGAGTGTTGTTCTTCTTGCTCTTATGGTAGCTAACTTTAATACTTTAATATTTATGCCTTAACAGCACCTATGCTTCTGTTCCTTGCCAAAAAAAAAAAAAAAAAAGATAGACTATTTTTTACAAGATACTACTTAATTATAATGCTGTATCAAAAATATCACTGCCCTTCACATAAACATTAAAGAATCTTAACAGAATCTCAGAATTACATTACCAAAAAGGATTGTGTAAGTCAGAATTCAAGATCTTAATTTTCCAAATAAGGAAACTAAGGATCCGAGGTTGTGATGGCCATGGCTAAATAGATATTAAGTGACAAAGAACGGCTGGAATCTAGGTTTTAATTAAAAGTGCTGTGCTTATTCTATTTTTCAGACATTTCATTTTCATTTTTATGATTTCAGAGAGAGTGGGGATAAATAGGGTTGAGTGTCATTTGTGTGTGTGCCCGGTGTATTTTGGGGGAAGGTGACCACAAATTAAAATTTGGTCACCCACACTCTTGCACCTCCCATGAAAACTGCCCACAGGTCATCCGAGAGCCACTCACTATCTTGGAGAACAAAATTAAATGAATCCCTGACAACTATAAACCTCTACTCTTCTCCCTTCTTTATGTACTTGTCCCAGTCCTATCTAGAAGGTTGAAAATAACAAAAGCAGAAAGATATTCAATCCAACTAGAATCAGAAAAGCAAGAAGCTCCATCACTTATTTAAACTAAATGGATAGAAAAGTAATGTGACCTCGTTTGCAAGGATGCTACATTCTTGTCAAATACATAGCACAAGCTGACTGACTGGACTTTACCGTCTGTCTGGTGGCCAAAATGTGTCATTGCTCTATTTCCTGATTGCCAAGCCACTTCCATACATAGCCCAAAAGCTTAGAGCTGAAAAAGACCTTTGAAAATCATGTGGTATCACCTCATTTTAAAGATGAGAATACTGGTGTGCCTGAGTGGCTCAGTCGGTTAAGCATCCAACTCTTGATCTGCTCAGTTCATGATCTCACGGTTCATGCGATCCAGCCCAGTGTCAGGCGCTGTGCCAACAGTTCAGAGCTTGCTTGGGATTCTCTCTCTCCCTGTCTCTCTCTGTCACTCCCCTATTTGCTCTTTGTCTCTCTCAAAATAAATATACATGAAAAGAAATTTTTTGAAGGAAAAGGAAGAAAGGAAGAGGAAGGAAGGAAGGAAGGAAGGAAGGAAGGAAGGAAGGAAGGAAGGAAGACAGAGAGATAAGGAACTGGTTGAGGAATTTATCTGAGACTTACAGTTATTTGAGTAGGAACTGAGACAAGAAACCAGGTCTCCTATCAACTAAAACTAGTAGTTTTATCACCATAGTTGCCTTACCCAGTTTTTCAGTCAGTATAAGTTCTGGATATACCAGCTGGACAAACTTTAATCAGTAAGTTAATTGTGCTGCAAAAATAATCACATAATGCAGACCAAAACCAAATACATTATTCATACCAATGCTCATTTCTATTAGTATAAGATGATGAGAAAGACTTTCCATCCCATTCCCACAAAAATGTGCCTCTTACACTGGGCAAGATCTCTATTACAACTATTCTTAACACCAGACACACATTTCTCTTACCAATTTTGAAAAAGGCACTTCCTCAGAAAAGATGGCTTAAGTGAATAATAAGAAATGACAATACTTTGAACTCTTATTTTATTCCTGTAAACTCCCTAAGTTCATAGGTTGTTTTATTTGCATTAACCAAATACATTTTAAAATAATTGTTTATATTCATTTGCAAAGCTCTCTTAAGTCAACATAATAACGATCCTTTCCTTTCATGAAAAAAGTCTTTTTACAGAGCTTCTATTTGGTTAAGATCTATTAAGCCATGTCTAAGAGAACAATGACATATTCTTCACAATCTGCTGCTATGAACCGTATCTAATTATGTTTTCTGTTGCATGAAAGTTTAGGCCCTACAAGCAAAACCGAAGCAGTGGTAGAGTAGTACCAGAAGTAGTAGCAGAGGAAGAAAAACCCAGCTACCACTTAATGAGTGTTTGCCATGTGACAAGGACTATGCTAAATGTTTCATTTATATATATGTGTGTGTATGAAAGATCTCACTTGATTCCAACTATAATACTATGAAGTAGTTATTATTATCCCAATTTTACAGATGAGAAATCTGAAGCTTAAGTAACTTAAGATCACACAGTTTTGAGTGTCAGTTAAGACTTCAAAGTCCCTGCATTTAACTGCTACAATTCACTGCTTGACATTCAGCAGGATGGTGTCTCACAATAATGTATTAATTTCATAAATATTCACAATTTGCTTAGAATGTATAAATACAAAGCAACCAGAGTTCAAAGACCGCTGCAGTAAAACAGTAAAACCAACAAGGGTAAGAATGAAAGAACTTTAATGCTTTCATGGCATGCCTATTTCCAATAACCTTCCAGACTTAAAAGTGCTGACAATAATAATTCACTATAGTCTCTGAAACTTCCTCATTCACCTTGCCTCACCCTCAAAACCATATGGTGAAGAACCTCACCAGGTGTCAGGAGAGAAACTCCCTCTCTTCTATTCCCCATAAGAATAATCGCTATACGTCTTCCTACCAACTCCCCCAACCATTTGAAAACATTATCCTTCTCTACATACTTCCCTTTCTCCAGAGACACATGTGAACATGGGAATAGCAACCAGTGAAACTGGTAACACAATTCTCAGACTGGAGGAAGCTTCAAAGCAGAATGTAGAGTGCACTTCAAATTTGAGTTTCCAAACAGAAGAAACTGGTACATCAAATCCCTGTAGAAGATGGTATTTTCAGATGTCATCTTAAACAGAATATAAGAGTTACAGTATTTTAGTATTAGTCTTTAGTATAAATCTGGAGATTTACAGCCTCTGCATCTCTGCATGCAATTGGACGAGAATATGGTTTGCATAAATGAAGAAACATTCCATGAGAAATCTGAGTATTAAGACAATGAAAGATATAGGATGCATGATTCCAGCAGGATCCTGGGGGTGCCAAAATACATAAACAAATTATGGCATGAAAAGGTTTTTCTCACAACTAAACACAATTCATGTCCTCAAGTTATTTTACACTCCAGTGACTATAGTCACCATGCATCAGCACCAACTGATTTCACGCTTTATAGGCTGGGAAACAGTCCGTAGCTTAGCCTCTTTCACACTCCACTAACATGGTATCCCGGTAGTTCACCTACTTAACTATTCCCAGTTTAATGTTAGTGCACCTATTACTGACCAACTCAAAAGGCAGTAATATAGACCAAAGTTGTAATATAACTGAACACAACAGCAATATAACATGTAATTGAAAGGTGGAGAGAAAGCTCTGCTTCTTATTCCACATATATACCTGGTGGCAGGGGGGAGAGAGAAGGAAAAACTCCCTCCTAAAACGTATGTCCCTTACCAGACATCTGGAGGTTGGTCTGTTATTTCTAGACTTATTAGAAATTAGTTCCTCTACTGATCTATCTGGATTTCATCCCTAACATCCTACAGTTGACAACAGAGTTGAAATTGACAACAATTTGAGGGCTGTACCTCAAACATGACATGCATTAACCTTGATCTTTCTTTCCCTTTAGGATTCACAGACTAAAGCTAATAAACCACACAGTAAATTTTCAAAGTAGAAGCAACCAGACTTAATCTGTGCTGAGTGTTATACATGTTATCTCATTTTTTAAATTATTTATTTATTTTAAGAGAGCAAGAGAGAAGAGCAGGGGAAGGGCAGAGAGACAGGGAAAGACAAAGAATCCCAAGCAGGCTCCACACTGTCAATGCAAAGCCCGATGTGGGGCTCGATCTGAGCCGAAATCAAGAGTCAGACGCTTAACCAACTGAGCCACCTAGGTGCCTCTATATTATCTCATTTGATCCCAACTACAAACTAAGAGGTAGCTAGGTATCTTAATTTTGCAGATGAGAAATCTGAAACTTAAATTACTTAAAATCACACAGCTTCCAAGCGTTGGTTAGGATTCCAAAGTCCCTGAACTAGTGTACTAGACTAGAATATAGGCCTCCTAAAAAATGGGGTAAAACAGACAGCAGAGAAAAGCTTAAAAAAACAAAAAAAAGTGCAATAGCAATAGGAGAACAATTGTAAAGGAGGTAGAATCCCTATGTTAGAGATATAGTTACAAATCTGTGTCTCTCTCCCCCTCCTTGAAGCTATGCTAGCAAGCGTGAAGGCCAAATGTGGCTGGTGAGAAACTGAGAAACTAAAGCAAGTTACACTTCAAAGTAGGCAAAGAAAACATTAGATAATTAACAAATAAGAGCTTCTCTTATATGCAGATTGAAAGCTTACTAATTAGAGATTCAAGAATAAATACTGTAATTAACTTAGAATATAATCTCTTCAGAGCAATGTTCCTTTAAAAATCAGGAAGCCTGTAGAGAGCACTACAGAAGGCTTTTCCAAGAAGTACGATGTACTGAACAAACATGACTCAGGTACTAAAACTGCAATTCTAATCTATTTTTCTTATGATACAAAAAGAAAGATAAATGTTAAAGACTAGTAAAAGCTAACAATAGGTAATGGCATTTTCTTGGAGTCAAATATTTTTTAAGTGCAGATACTATACTGATACAGATACTATGTTGGGAGAGTACAGATTATAAAGACTACAATAATATAACATGGTTTGAACCACATGAATAGTGTAGCCTCCCCTTTAAGTTGTCCCCATCTAATTGGGAAGATAAAATATTTTTTTTCAAATTATCATTTTAGGGGCACCTGGGTGACTCAGTCAGTTAAGCATCTGACTCTTGGTTTCAGCTCGGGCCATGCATGATCTCACAGTGGTGAGACTGAGCCCCCATCAGACCCTGTGCTGGGCATGGAGCCTGCCTAAGATTCTCTCTCTCCCTCTTCCTTTTCTCCTTCCCTGCTCACACACGAGCACACACTCTCAAAAAAAAAAAAAAAAAATGTTTTAAAATAATATTTGATAGCTAAGTAAAGAGAAAAGCAGTAAATGATAAAAACCCAGAGAGATATCAGTAAGGGCCTAGAATGGTCGAAGAGGTAATAAAATAGGTGGAACTGGAGTTAGGCCTTTATAAGCTGGTATAGAGAAAGAGAACTGAAGGGAGACATTGCAAGAAGATTGAACAATATGAAGACGCAGTAAGTCAGAAAGTGATATTTTGGAGACACTTACAGAAACTAGTCTATCTAGAGCCAAAGGCTGAACCATAGTGAACCATAACTCGCCCCACATTAAAGTCTATTCCACAACCCAGAAATATTCAGAAACCCATGTACTGATGTCTGATGAAGACTGCCATGGCTGGCCAAGTGGTTCTAAACAACACTAGTTGATGGTATGCGTACGTAAGATCTAATATATAAATAAATAACAGGATATATATTCGTCTGAGATAAAGGCCCAGTCATTTGGGGATCTCGATATGGTAACTGGCCTTCCTACCATTACAATAATTCCTGGAAAAGATAAGCCCCATCCCTATCACCCTGACTTTTATAGTCTCATTTCCTGGTAGGAAGTGATATTTCTAGTCTCTTCAAAATTTTTAAATCTATCCAATCCACACTCTCATCAACAGAACATGCAGCCTTACAGTTTTTTTTTTAATTTTTTTTAACGTTTATTTATTATTGAGAGACAGAGAGACACAGAGCGTGAGCAGGGGAGGGGTAGAGAGAGAGGGAGACACACAATCCGAAGCAGGTTCCAGGCTCTGAGCTGCCAGCACAGAGCCCAACGCTGGGCTCGAACTCACAGGCTGTGAGATCATGACCTGAGCCAAAGTCAGTCACCCAACTGAGCCACCCAGACGCCCCATAGCCTTACAGTTTTGATGACAGAATGAAACACTGACACCTTGAAAGGAAAAGTGAAATACACAATTTTCTACTCCACCAAACCCCTCCGCCTCACACACAACCTCTGGCTGTTCATTACACAATCGTTTCAGTAGTACCAACAAGAATAGCTTCCATTCCAACTGCCCACAGAACCAGAGTTGCCCTGCTCTTCTCTCATTTCTTCCCCTCCCACCTCCTCTGTAACTTACGCACAACCACCTCACTCTGCTGGCCGTCTTCCCCAACTGCTGCCCAACGATTCACAGGCCCTCACAGATTGTCAGCACTGCGTTCAGGGACTTGAGAAGTACTCTTGTGGGACAGCGCAGTGTGTTAGTACACCATTTTCCCGGACACAATGTCACTCTTTATAGCCAGTTGCAAATTAGTTTCTTCTTAAAAAAAATAATACTCCTAATAAGACAGGTACAAGGAGATTTTAAATAACCAAGATTAAAACTCATTTTGGTTTGCTCTAAGATTGGGGCCATTTCAGACTCATGCACAATGAAATCTCATGCCTCTACTCATAGCAGCCATATACCCCCTCTAGGAATATCAGAAGTACGCTTTCTGATGCTAACAAAAGCAAAGACACCACCAAAAAAGATATCGAAGGAGAATCTTCTTTCCCCTTTTTTCTGCAGCTATAGTCCTCATCCTTAGATTCCATTTGAGAATACTTTACGCTCTGAACGTCAATATTTACTTCTCATTATTTTTGTGTAAAACCATTTAAAAGAAAATTCTTCAAGTCACCAGTATCATTTCATTATAGTTTCCAATTTTTTGCCACATGCTTCAGCAGCACCCAAGTACAATTATCTTCTAACATTTGCTATGACTGACCCTCTTATTGCCACTAAAGCCTTCACCCTACGTATCAGCCACCCAGTTAACACTGGCAAAACATTAGAAACAAGCTGGAACAGACTGAAAAGACCGTAAGAGGATGTGACTAAGAAAGTCTTACATAACAGTGGTTATATCAACTTACTAAGTCTTCTTGGAAAAAAATTTAATTGAAAAAGAACACCTATAGAGTAATATGAAATAATTAAAATCAGTTTCACTAGCTATCTCATTATTTTTCATTTCTAATTTCTTTCATAGCATTACTCACTCTGCTTCTTTATGCTTTACTGAATATATAATCTTCCTGAGTCAGTTCTTCACACCTCTATAATAACATAGCTTCTTCACTGCTTCATATATGAACGAGAGGGAAGTTCTAGAGCTTGAAAGGATGTCAATTCTCTGTTCCTACAGTGGAAGAGACTAAACAAAGCAAAACCAGTATCCCAGCTTTGAGAACTAATTCTAATATTTAACCAGCCCCTGTTCTCTCTACAGCAAACACCAAAATTAAGAACAGTGAATACAAGAAAATCTTTAAGAGACCCTCAGTCCTTCAGGAAACTGCCACTCTCAAACTTGTTTTAAATGAGTTACAATTCAAATGACACTAAAAGAAACAAAATATAAGCAAATAAATATTTAGGGTAAATAAACAATAGTTCTATAAAATACGCACAAGTATAGTCAACTGACTTACCAAATAAATGACATTTATTTTTTGAATAATAAAACTCTAGAACATGCAGACAGATTTTATCTGAAGGCAAATGGTACAAAAGTTTCCTTTTGATAAACAGCAGTCTCACCTGGAAAATAATAAAAGTTATTTTTATAAAAATATATAATTACTTCTTTGACACTAGTCTATGCTCTTAACTTTCATTATCTCATTTCGCAAATGCTAAGAGTTTAACACATTTACCTACCATAGAATGTGCAATGAAAATAAACACAAACAGATGAAAATACTTTTTAGTAGCTCATCAACCAAACAGAATAAGAAAATGTCATCTTTTCTCATTCTCAGTCCTGTGAGAACTAGTCTGAGGGGGCAGAAATGCCTATCAATTGCCTTCAAAAAAAAGAGAAAGTGGGGCACCTGGGTGGCTTAGTCGGTTAAGCGTCCAACTGCAGCTCAGGTCATGACCTCACGGTCCATGGCTCAAGCCCCACATCGGGCTCTGTGCTGACAGCTCAGAGCCTGGAGCCTGCTTCAGATTCTGTGTCTCCCTCTCTCTCTCTGCCCCTCTCCTGCTCAGGCTATGTCTCTCTCTCAAAAATGAATAAATGTTTAAAAAAAATTTTTTTTTAAAGAAAAAAACCAAAATAATACAAATGATGAAAACCACAAAAAGATGCTCAACTTCTAGTCATAACTACAGTTCTAACTTACAGGATGGCATATGGTGGATGCTCAATAAGAATATGCCAGATGGCTGGATGGATGGATAAAAAAATAAACCTCATCAGCTAGCAAAGAAAAAATAAATCATATCAGTTACCAAAGAAATGCAAAATAAATATATAAATACACAGTACTTTTGTTTGCCCATCAAACTGACAGACTTAAAGAGCAATAAGGTCCTATTTTGGTAAATGTAGACAGAAGAATTCACACATTGTTGATAGAGGTATACCTTTTAATAACGTATAAAGCATTTTAACAGTATTTCAGAATCTTTTACATATCAAAGGGGCTTAGGACCAGGCAATTCTTCAAATACTTTATCATAAGGTAATAACTGACCTCTACCATAATACTTCTCCCAAAACTATTTATAATAGTGAAAAATTATAAACAACTTTAACGTCCACCTATATGGGTAAGGTTAAATAAATTATGGTATATCTAAGCTATACAAAAATAGTCATTAGAAAGAATAATGTAGCTCTATAAAAACTGATACAAAGATCTACAAATATATTGAGTTTTTTAAAAATGGAAAATTTAACAAGTGTAGGAAACCAATATAAAAACTTTGAAACATTCCTGAGTAGATGTGAACAAATGGAAAGCTTGTTTCCTTGTTCTCAGATAAAAAAAAAAACTCAACATTACTCAACATCATAAAGACATCAGTTCTCCCTCAAGTAATTTATGAATTTAACGTAATCCCAATAAAAATCCCATTTTGAACATACTTTCTTCTAGAGATAGACAGCTGACACTAAAGTTCAACAGAAAAATAAAGATGTAACATGACACATTAAAAATGTTAAAAGCTATCCCTTGATATACTACAAAGCCTCTATAATTAAAACAGCGTGATAATGGTACAGGAATAGACAGATCAGTGCAAAAGAGTAGAAAGTCCAGAAATAAACTCAATGGAAACTTAATGTATGCTAAACATGACATCTCAAAACACTGGGGCAAAACTGTACTTTTTAAAGAAAAAATATACTGGGATGACTAATTAGCATTTGGAAGATTATTAAATTTGTATAATATTCACTAAAAAAAAAACTCTAAACGAAGCAGGGATCCAAATGTAACAACTAAAACGTGTAAATTCTTCTCTACCTTGGGGAAAGAGAAAGGTATTCCAATTACAACCCAAAATTCAGATGCAACAAAAGACTGAAAAATTGAACTAGATAAATGCCTAAAAACAGACACACACATGCACGCACACACACACACACATAACCAAAAAACAACTGACAAACTGGGAGAAAATACCTGTAACATATAGAACTTAAAATAGCTAGCATCCCTAAAAAAAAAGAACTCAGAAAAATTGAGGGAGAAAAAAATCGAATAGAGAAATAAATAAAAAGATACAAAACAATTAACAAACACAAAAAAGATATTTAAATGACCTTTATACATATGAACAGATGTTCAACCTCACTACTAACAAAAGAAATAAACATTAAAACTATATGGAGATACCACTTCTTACCTTTAAGGTTAGCAAAAATTAAGAAGTATAACAACACTCTGATGGTTATGGGAAAACAAACACTCTCACATACTGCTGGTGAGAATTCAAATTTATACAACCCCCACAGAAGGGGACACAGCAATATTTAAGAAATTTACACGTGCTTCTAAACTTTTGACCCAAACATACCATTTTAGGAATTCACCCAAAGATATATTTCCAACATACAAAAATATATATGACCAGGTTAGCCACTGTAGCACTGTTTGTAAATGCAAAATATTGGAAACATCATAAAAGAATGGTTAACATCCTCACAACACAGTAGTGATACACAACTGTCAGAGGGAGGAAAAGACAGACGGAGAGAGGGTGAGTCTATAAATTGATATGGAATGGGTTCCAAAATATGTTGTGTTAAATGAAAAAACCAAGCACAAAAGTTTTCTATAGTATATATCTTCTGTGTAAAAAAGAAGAAATCAGAAAATATACATGTATCTCATCATTCCTGGAGGGAAAACACACAGTAAGGATAATTCAGAAAATGATGAAACTGGTTATCTACAGAGTGGGGTAGAAACCGGTGGAAAGGGGGGAGGGGGGAAAGGGGGGGGGGACACTGCTCTGAGTATACATTTTTTTGTACAATTCTTACTTTTGGAACCATGTTAACGTTTCACATATTCCAAAATAAGGAAGATCAGTTAGGATGGGGAGAAAAACTCAGAATGAAAATAAACTCAGAACTGTATTTCAGGGGCGCCTGGGTGGCTCAGTCGGTTAAGCGTCTGACTTCGGCTCAGGTCATGATCTCACGTTTCGTGAGTTCAAGCCCCACATTGGGCTCTGTGCTAACAGCTCAGAGCCTGGAGCCTGCTTCAGATTCTGTGTCTCCCTCGCTCTCTGCCCCTCCCCCACTCATGCTCTGTCTCTGTCTCTCAAAAATAAATAAAGATTAAAAAATTAAAAAAAAACCTGAACTGTATTTCAAATGACTAACATAACCATGTGAGGATGGGAAGAATGCTAGGGAGAGAAAACAAATCCAAGTAACTTTTAAACATGGTTTTTAGATCAGCACTGTCCAACAGAAACATGATGAGAATCACATATGTAATTTAGTATTTCTGATAGCCACATTTCAATAAAATAGGTGGAATTAACTTTATTAATATATCTTATCCAATATATCTAAAATATTTCAGCATATAATCAACATAAAAATATTACTAAAATACTAATAAGATCTTTTACCTTCCTTAGTTTATACTAAATTTACAAAATCCAGTGTATACTTTACACTTACAAAACAATTCATGTGTAGTGGCTACCCTATTGGACACTGGAGATTTAGAGTATATACCTTTAGGCTAAAGAAAAACCTATCAACAAATACTGAACTCTGCTCAGGTGTCTTTTAAATAGTGGTATGAGTTAGCAATTCTTAAGTTTATTCTAAGATTGAGCCAATAAGTAAAAATATGAATAACAGGGCTAGATTTTTCCCTGTTGGAAGAGGGAGTTCTAAATACAGAATAAAGGAAGGACAGAATAAACCCTGTAGTACTGGGTTGGAATCAGAGGTTATCAGTATAAACTCACTGCTTTCAGTAGACAGATGAAGATGTACTGAGTGTGTGTGGACAGACACACACTTACACCACAACACAACTGCTTCCACGTGCCTGCTGAGAGGGCCTAGAGCAATGAGGGCATCTAGGGTCCAGATCACGGCTTTTAAAACTATTCTCTACCAAAAGCAACCAGAGCTCCTTAAAGAAATAACTCATTCCAGGGCTCAGGCTGGGAAAGTGCAAGATGAGCCTACATTTTGTTGCAGTAAAAAGTGAGGCAGTGCTCAAAGAATGAGTAGGGTAAGCCCAAGGGAGATAGGAATCGGCTTGAAGGGACAGCAAGGCCAAAAGGGGAACAGCATCAAAATAAATAATTATGAAATAAAGTATTATTATAAATAAGTGTAGAAGAAATGGTAGATTTACATATTCTATATGTTGAATTTCTAAATCTACTATTTTGGAACCATCATGAAAATGATTCAGGCAGAAATCACCAATCAATACTAAAATTGGTGAGTAAAAGTTCAAGAAGTGGGGTGCCTGGGTGGCTCAGTCGGTTGAGCGTCCGACTTTGGCTCAAGTCATGATCTCGCAGTCCGTGAGTTCAAGCCCCGTATCAGGCTCTGGGCCAACAGCTCAGAACCTGGAGCCTGCTTCTGATTCTGTGTCTCCCTCTCTCTCTGCCCCTCCCCCACTCATGCTCTCACTCACTCTCAAAAATAAATAAATGTTAAAAAAAAATTTTTTTTAAAAGTTCAAGAAGTAACATCTATAAACTCTCAAAGTGCTTTCTCAAAGGTATTTGAAAATTAGAAACAAAATGTGAATACTTAACCCCACTGAACTATATACCTAAAAATGGCTAACCTGGTAAATTTTATATTATGTATATTTTACCAACAAAACTACAAAAGGAAAAATAGTAACTACACGGGAAAACCTGGCAGACAGTACCATTTAAAACACTTAAAAAAAAATCTTTTTTTTTAAAGGTATAAATCAGCAAGGATGGATTTTTAATGAAGTGATCTAAGATCACATTACCAGTAATTCAACATCCTACACCACCTGACATGATGTCCTGAGAAGCATAACATTATTTCTACAGTACTCCTGCCAAAAATGGATAGTCTGAATCCAATCATGAGAAAACATCAGATAAACCCAAATTAGGGGCATTCTACAAAATAACTGGCCTGCACTCTTCAAAAATGTCAATGTCATGAAAAAAAATACAGACTGAGGAAATGCTCCAGATTAAAGGAAACTAAAGAGATACGACAACTGAATGCACTCCATGATCCAGAATTTTCTTTTGCCATGAAAGCACATTATTGGGACAAGGGCTGAAATTTGAACAAGCCTGCAGATTACACAATAATATTAAATCAATGTTAATTTCCTGATCTTCACAACTATACTTTGGTTACATAAAAGAATAACCTTATTTTTAGAAAATGCACTCTCAAATATTTAGGTATACAGGGAAATAGGTCAGCACCTTACTGTCAAACAGTTCAAGAAATATTTAGACAGTATGTATATGAAAAGAGAGAGAGAAAGAGAGAGAGAGGGAGGGAGGGAGAAGGAGGATAAATAAGAGGAGGGGAGGAAAAGTAGGAAAAAAAGAGGAGAAAGGGAGGAAGGGAAAGGGAGAGAAAAAGGAAAAGTAGTAAAGTGTTAATGTTTGAGATATCTGAGTAAATTTTTTGTAGATTCTTGTAAGTTTTCTGCAGTCTGAAATAATGTCAACATAAATTAAATGCCCCTCAAAAAAGAAAAAGATGTTAGCACAGTACCTGGCACATAACCTGCAGTCAAATGAATAGCAGCTGTTAGATGTTAGTATGGACTCTAGATTCTACACAAAAAATTCTCTTGACGTAACAGATATACACATTTATGGTGGGAAAAAATGGGGAGAGAAGCAAAATAATACATATAATATGTTCCATTTAAACATCCTCACACAAATACACGTAAATGCACGGGAAAGACTAGAAAATATACACTAAATGGTTAATAGTGGTTACCACTGGGTTGAGGAATCAAAGTGATTCTTATTTTCTTCCTCATACTTACCAGTATTTGCTAGCTTTCTTATAATGAAGATGAATCATTTTTATGTTTTTTTCTAAAAATTACTTATAGAAATTAAAAGGATAGCCTGCAATCAAGGAAGGCATAGCATTCTTCATTTTCTATAACAATACCCTCTTTGCAGACCCATATTTAATTATTGTTTTTGAGCACCATATTGTTACTTGCCTTTCATTTATTAAAATTATAATGATCATGTAGTATCATTCTGATAGGGAAAAATTATGTTACAAGATGGCCGGACAGGACTGATAGGGGAATTCCAGTCCCTGCCCGAAGACTCCCCTTCCGAGTTCTTCCTCCTACCCCACTTGCAGCGTGCACCAAATTATTACTAATGTGGAAGTAACAGACTATAAATTGTCCCCCATTCTTGCGCTCGGGTCTCAGACCTCTGGAGAATGATCTCCTCTGAGCCTGCCTGTGTGAAATAAACCTCTTGCCTTCCAAGATCTCTGAGCGCCGCTTGGTTCTTCCATTGGGTGATCCAGACCAGTTTCTCTAACATTTGGTTCCCTGACGGGGAAACCCAACTGCACTGGCCCATTGTTGCCACCGGGTGGGGAAAATGAAGAGGCGGTGAGTAATCTCAATGGAGAAGGCGCGCCCTGCCTGATATTCGGCACTCTCCTGCTTGGTCACCTCAGGCCAGCCCCGCTCCGCTGTTCCCACCAGACTCGAGGAGACTTGGTAGGTGAGGATCTGGACCCAACGTCAGACACCTGTAAGGCCTGGGGCCCCTGACCCAGTCAGACCCACCCATCAGGTTGGAAGGGGAGCCTGATCACCTCCCAGAGACCTTTCAGAGGTTTCACAGGTAGGGATTCCCAGGGAGGGAACGTATTAACCTCTGGTCTGAGTGTGTGAGTGAATGTGCAGCCCAATCTGGTCCTTCAGTTAGGACTTAATCTGTGGCTCCACGGGCAGGCACCCTTAAGGTCCCCAAAAGCCCACGGAGTCTGAGTGGGTCCGTCAGATTCCGTAGTGAACACCATACAGTCTATGGCGGCATCAGAATAGTTTCCGAGTGTAAGTCACAAAGCTGAGACCACTATGGCTAAGTGTCACCTAAGTTCCTTTGGGACATGGACAGACGGGCATCTGACTGGTCTCCTCATTTCAGGGGGCATCCCTATCCCTCTGTCTGTCTTTGTGACTCCGTCTCATGGGAACATTATGAGGTCGGGACAGAGCACACCCACAGTTCTTGAGACTATGATCAAGAACTTCAAGAAGGAGCTTTTGGGAGACAATGGAATTAAGATGACCCCCGGCAAGTTAAGGCCCCTATGTGAGTTGGAACAGCCCACTTTTGGTGTAGGATGGCCCTCACAGGGAACCTTAGATGTCCCAACAGTCTGCTGTGTCTGGCGTGTTGTCACCAGAGACCCAGGTCACCCAGATCAGTTCCCATATATCGACTCCTAGTTAGAGAATGCCCAAACCCTTCCCCCTTGGGTGTGATTTACCTGCAACGAACAGGGACAGGCTAGGGTACAGAAGTCCCCACTTCCACAAATTCTCGCCAGTGATCTGGCAGAAGAACCAGTCTTGCCCCTGCCATATGCTCCCCTGAGACCATCAGCACCTAACCCCCTGGTTCCCGATACTCTGCCACCTTTGGTCTCCCACCACCTCCAGGCTCAGCAGATCCTCTCTCCCCCAGAACCAGCGGCCAGATTGTGCCCTTGGCCAGGCGCAGGCGCTCTCCAGATGCCAGTACGAGAGACGCAGGAACCTGAGAGACACGATGAAAACAAAACCCTCCAGCCTGGCAGCTCCATGATGCATTACCAGCCTTTCCCACTACTGATCTCCTCAACTGAAACCTTAACACACCATCATATTCCAAAAAAACCACAAACCTAATGGAGTCCCTCTTTCAGACCCACTGACCAACTTGGTAAGACTGCCAACAGCTGCTCCACACTTTAACACTGAAGAGAGACAGAGAATTATGAGAGGAGCTCAGCAATACCTTGAAGAACATACACCAGGCAGGGTTGTCGATCCTGGCACCTGAGCTAGGACAGCCACATCTGAAGAACGTCCTACATGGGACTTCACTACAGAAGAAGGACAAGTCCACAACCGCAGGTACCAAGAGACTCCCCTCTGGGGTATCTGAGCAGGGGCTAAGAAGACCATGAATATGACCAAGATACCGTCAATCACCCAGCAGCAAGGGGAATCCCCAGGGATTATTATGAGAGGCTATGCAAGGCTTACCGCATTTACACCCCGTTTTATCCCGAGGCACAAGAAAGCCAACAGATGGTAAACACCTCTTTTTGTGGCCCAAGCTGCCCCAGATATCAGAAGGAAGCTCCAAAAACTCGAGGGCTTCACTGGAATGAACATCACCCAGTTGATCGAGGTTGCTAACAAGGTCTACATGAACAGGAAGGTCACTGCTGAGAGAGAAGCCGAAAAAAAGATGAGAAAAAAGGTCAGCCTCCTTGCTGCTGCTCTGAAGGAAAAGGACAACAAAAGGACAAGGAAGGTCCAGCTGCCAAAAGGGGGGAAGCCCAGAGCCTCCTCAGCAAGGGATCAATGTGTCTACTGCAAGGAGAAAGGACATTGGAAAATAAGGAGGTAGACACAGCTCCCTCCCTTACTATGGCCATGACATATGGCCCTTACTATGGCCCTATGGTGTCTGACAACTCCAGCCCACCACCCAGATACACTAAAAAAGAAAATAAATGGGTTGAGGTCAAAGGGGCCACCCAGACCAAGAAAGGATGGCGGAAACTGCCAGATGGACGCATCTTCGTCCCAGCAACAATGGGAGGGCATCTAGTCAGCAAATACCATCAACTCACCCACCTAGGAAAAACTGCATTAGAGGCCCTCCTCAAAAAACAATATTACTGGGGCGCCTGGGTGGCACAGTCGGTTAAGCGTCCGACTTCAGCCAGGTCATGATCTCGCGGTCCGTGAGTTCGAGCCCTGCGTCAGGCTCTGGGCTGATGGCTCAGAGCCTGGAGCCTGTTTCCGATTCTGTGTCTCCCTCTCTCTCTGCCCCTCCCCCGTTCATGCTCTGTCTCTCTCTGTCCCAAAAATACATAAAAAAAAGTTGAAAAAAAAAAAAACAATATTACATCAATCTGCTGCCCGTGTTGTGTCAGACAATAAGCAAACAATGTGTGACTTGTGCCAAGAATAATGCCTGATCCATGCCGCGACTCCCACCAGGAGTCCAAATAGGAGCTACCCCCTCTGAGGACCTTGAAATAGACTTCACAGATGTCCAACCAAGCCGAAGACTTAGATACCTCCTAGTGATAGTCTGTACATACTCTGGATGGGTCAAAGCCTTCCCAACCAGGACGGAATGGAGCCAGGAAGTAGCTAGAGTCCTCCTGAAAGAAACTGTCCCCCGGTTTAGCTTACCAGCCACAATCCACAGCGATAACAGCCCTGCGTTCATGGTGGACATTATACAAACTTTAACCAACTACCTCAACATCACCTGGACTGCTTACTGGCCTCAAAGCTCAGGGAAAGTACAGCGGATGAATCGCACCCTCAATGGAACCTTAGCCAAGTTCTGTCAGGAAACAGACCTCTCATGGCCGGACCTATTGCCCCTGGACCTCCTGTGTGTCCGTTGCACACCAGAAACTCAAGGTTTCTCCCCTTTTGAATTAATATATGGAAGGCCCCTTCCATGTCTAAAGAGCCTCCCAGGGGACCTACACCAAATAGGGGATAAGGGAATAAGAGAACAACTTCAAGCTTTAGAGGCTACCCTAAATGAGTTACAACGATATACCACAGATAGGGCCCCAATCTCTTTAGGATCCCCTGTACACCCCTTCTCACCAGGGGACTTGGTCTGGGTCAAAGATGGAAAAAAGACCCTCTCAAACCACAGTGGACTGGGCCTCATACCGTTACTGTGACCTCCCTACTGCCCTCAAGGTCACGGACATCACTCCATGGGACCACCACTCCAGAGTCAAGAGGGCCAAACCTGAGGAGCCCCAGACTTAGAAGACTGACCCAAGTCTGACAAAACCGCTCAAAGTGACCTTCTGGAGAGTCCTACATTCTTAGGATCTTCAG
The DNA here is from genome assembly GCF_016509475.1 of Prionailurus bengalensis. Classification (NCBI taxonomy): domain Eukaryota; kingdom Metazoa; phylum Chordata; class Mammalia; order Carnivora; family Felidae; genus Prionailurus; species Prionailurus bengalensis. Next base: position 56,778,966 of record NC_057351.1, on the reverse strand, counting down.
CCCTACTCAAACCACACCCAGGAAGCTGGCTGGTCTACAAACGGCAGAAGCTTGCGGAATCTTGCGGAATCGCCAGTCCAATAAAATAAATAGACCGTCCTTACTCCTTGCCATCAGATTGGCAGAGGTTGCCCCAGAAAGCTGGGAAAACGTCGAGGTTCCTGTTCGCACTCACCTTCCTCTTACTGACTGCCTCTAATCTGGACCCCATTCATAAACCTTCAGTCTTAAGGCCCAGTATAAATGAGCGGTGTTACTACCCTAGGGACAAGAATAGCCACGGGGATAGGAGGCACAGGCTCTTCTGTGGAACGATATCATAAACTGTCCCGAGAACTCAATGAAGACATGGAACGAGTGGCTGACTCCCTAGTGTCCTTGCAGGGCCAAATAAGTTCCCTGGCAGGAGTTGCCCTCCAGAACAGATGGGCACTTGACCTCCTCACTGCCAAGAAAGGGGGCACCTGCATCTTCCTCGGAGAAGAATGCTGTTACTTTATAAACCAGTCAGGAATGGTCACAACCAAAGTCAGGGAATTAAGGGAAAGGACCACCCCATAATAAATGAAGATGATGCCCTCTAACACAGCCTAGATAGTAAAGTGTTTTTTGTTGTTTTTTTTAAAGATATAAAACAACAAGGGTGGAAAAAGGAGAAAAAAGTAACAAAACTTTGGAAGCTGGAACACATGCAAATATTTACAGCAGATCCTGGGGAATCAAATCCCAATCCAGCAGTATAGAATGCTGAGACCCAACCCAATTTATAGCCAGAAACCTACACAAGGATCAGGAACGGACAGCACCGCCTCTGGAATTGGAAGTGAAATGGAGAAAGGGCAGGGAGTGAAAGCTGTCTGAGGAGCAGTTAGATCCTTAGATCTCTTCTGCTCCCTGAAAAAAGACTTGAGGTTATCTCTGCAGAATGTAAAAAGGGATGATCTCTGGTTTAGGGGCTAACTGGAAGTGCAGAGGTCTTTAAAACAGTGATGAAGTGCACATGGTTGAAAGCTAAGATCTACCCTTCCCCACTCCCATTCCCACACACTAGCTGCAAAAAAAAAAAGAAAAGAAAAGGCAAATTGTTGTAAATTAGAAGGACGTCCAAATACCTACAAATACCTAGTACTACATAAAAACAGGCAAAGACCTACACCAAGGTACATCACTATTAAATTTCGGAATACTGGGGACAAAGCAGAGATTGAACAAGTTTCCAATGAGTAGGTTCAAACAAAAGAAGAGGACTCAAATTTGCTGAGCACTTCTCAATAGCAACAGAGGACAAGGAGAAATAATTATGCCTTCAAAATTCCAAAGAAAAATATTCCCAATCTAGAATTTTACACTCACACAAACTAGATTTACCAAATGTGAGGACAGAAAGAAAAGACACTCTGACATGGAAAGGCTTAAAAATTACCTCCCATATAATAAATACACTTTCTTAGAAAATCACCAGAGGACTAAGAATTTAAAGTTCTAACAAATTTAGGAAAAGACGGTTTGTTCCTAGCCAGGGTAAACTGCCAAGAGAATCAGTTTCAAATCCATTCAGTTGATAAGGACAACTTAACCCAAAAGGCACTCTTTTAAGCCAAACAATCAGGGACAGATTCACGCCAATAAACACCCCCGCCTGAGGGCCGACAAATGAACTACAATGTCACCCAAGTAACCGTGCATCTACAGATGATGTTAACCTACTTCTACCTCTTAAAATCTTCCAATCCCTGAACTCCACACTCCCAAAAACCACTATGTATGATTAACACTCTGCTTTGTTCAAGATTTGCCTGATCAGATATTCTAGATAGTGGGATCATCACCCTGACACCAAATGAAGAAATAAATCCCAACAAAGAAAGGCATGGATATGAAAAACAGGATATTCAATACAAAAAAGAAGTGAAGGAATATTGGTGAATGGGATTCCAGGATGCTAACTGCACCAGAAGTAGAAGGCAACCAATCCAGACTGAAGCTCTAGGACAGAGCCAGGCATGTTGAAGGCTGTCGTCCCCATGTTCTCTGCCACAGTAGCATCTTTCAAATCCAACACAACTACCAGAGGATGTGCTCTACCTAAGCAAGAGGGTAAATGAGGAATAAGGAAGGTTAAGAGTTACAATACTGGGAATCTAAATTGAAAAGGAAAGAAAAGTCTAAGAATAACAAAGGGAAATCTTCCCCAGAAATGAGCTGTGAAGCAGGCCCAGATAGTAGGTGTAGATAGGAGGACAATGAAGGTCTCTAGAAGAGAAGTTGCCAAAAAAGGAAGAAGATTAGAACTAACACATTACTGTGACTGACCTTATGGAAAACTGCACTGAGAGGCTACTATTTCAAGACACTATCAGCAAATAAAATTTGCACAGGCACAGTAACGTAAACATAAGATTAACTATTTCATTTAACCAGATATTGTAATATAACTAAATTGGGAAGGTAGAGAAGGAATAGCAGTGGTGATGGTGGTTGAAAAACAGTACAGAGGCATGTGGGTGTCTCAGTCACTTAAACAGCGACTTTAGCTTAGGTCATGATCTCGCAGTTCATGGGTTCGAGTCCTGCATCAGGCTCTGTACTGACAGCTCAGAGCCTGGAGCCTGCTTCGGATTCTGTGTCTCCCTCTTTCTCTGCCCCTCCCCACTCATACTCTGCCTCCCTCCCTCCCTCTCTCTCTCAAAAATAAACATTAAAATATTTTTTTAAAAAAGAACAGTAAAACTTTCTCTATCTTAATAGAAACTTAACATATAATGAAAAAATTGGTGAATCAAAAGACAGCACTACACATATATTATTTGGAAATATGGATACATAAATGCCAGAAGAAGAGCTGAAAGTGGTTACCTTTAGGGAAGAAACTAGAAAGCATGGGGATTCACTATATTTTGTTATAAATTCAGTTTTTACTATTTGACTTTTAAAGCTTGTCTATTTTAAACTATATGTCTGTTGATAGAATACAAAAAACAGCAACTGACGAATTTCTTATCTTAAATGTATTGTTCATCATTTAAAAAAATATATAAATAAAATACTTTCAATTGAAAGGAGTAAAAAAAAAAAAAAAAAAAAAAAAATCCTAAGGAAAAAGGTCTCCCTTTTTGTTGGGAGACCTTCACATTTTTTCCTAGTACTGAAAGAACACAAACATACAAAATACAGAAGCTTTAAAAATAAAAAAATTTTAAGGCAAATAATTACCACCTGAGTGGACAAAATTCAGTAATTGTAATACCAGGAAGATTGTAGGTCTGATCTTACTTACAAATTCATTAACGATCAGGAGAGTGCAAATAACACATTTAATTAAATTTGCTCATTTATCTATTTGGGGAAGTACGATTAACAGCAGTGAGAGAGAGAGTAGTAACATAAAAGGACAGAGACGAATTAAAACATTGCCCAAAACAACCAAATTGGAGAGTGGATGGAAAGCTAAGTAAAATTAGGGGCTAAAGACAACAAAAGAGAGGTATCAGAGGCTTATTTGCCATCATTTTACGGCACACTGTGGCAACGTGGAGTAATTTCAGCCAATGCCAATGTTGAGGAGATACATAAAACACACACATTATGTATACGTATGTTTGTACACACACAAGCATACACATACGTACATACACATAATTTTTTCCTTATGAGAGACTGATAATCCTAATTAAACAAGGATCTGTGGGGCACCCGGGTGGCTCAGTCAGTTAAGTGTCCAACCCTTGATTTCGGCTCAGGCTGTGTTCTCACAGTGGTGAGATCAAGCTCCACAGTGAACCTGGAGCCTGCTTTTGATTCTGTCTCTCTTTTTGATTCTGTCTCTCTTTCTTTCTTTCTTTCTCTCTCTCTCTCTCTCTCTCTCTCTCTCTCTCCCCCCCCCCTGCCCCCATCCCCCACTCTGGCATGAGTGCATGCTCTCTCTCAAAATAAATAAACTTAAAAAAAAACAAACAAGGATTTGTAAAGGATTATACCCTAAAAACAAAGTACTGTTAACGCAATCTGACAAGAGTGGTTTTATATTCATAATTTGTATAAGTACAGAAACTCTATCAAGGATTACCAATAATGACAAACTGTCCTAAAGACAATTAATTCTGTTGTCTACCTTGTATTCTTCATCTAGCCACACTTGGATTATCCTGATTGTTCCTGTTCTTTATTCCCAGGCACTGACCACTCAGAATAGTCTACATTTACCCATCTCTCCAGCAGAAAGGTGTCGCTATGTGACTAATTTTCACCAATAGAATATGAGCAAAAGTGATACGTGTAACTTTCAGTAAGTATCCTTAAAGGGAAGGAGATGTGTTCTTTTCTTCCTCCTTTCTGATGGATGGAATGTGAATGAAACAGCTGGAGCTCCAGTAACTATCTTAGACTATAAAGTGACTTCAGAAAAGAACAGAATCCATGCAGAGAAGTGCAACAACATGACACCATGACAGACAGACCATACCAGTCCTAGACTACTTTGGGAATTCCTGACGTTGAGCGAAATACACTTCTATGATGTTTAAATCTCTGCTATTTGGTTGCAACCAAATCTAATCCTAATTAGTATAACCGCTATGCTAAGGCACACTCCTTGTTTTGTTTCTCTAAACATTCTCCTGCTGCTCCTTTATTGTGAGTATTCCTCAATACTCTATTGTTGGTCTTTTCCACTCTTCTCCCACTGGGTTCTAGGCCAGCATTCTAAAATAACATCTCTATGTGTCAGATCTTTGAGCTCTAGTTTTATCTCCAGCTGCCTATCATTCCACTTGTATGTGACATAATTAAACAGGAATACAAGTGATTTTTAAAACGCACACATTAAATAAAGTAGTGGTGGTAGCAATAGCAGTAGTTATTGTGAGGGTAATAAATAGCTAATATTTACTGAGCTCTTAATATTTATTAGGCACAGTTCTAAGAGCTAATCCTCACAACAATCCTATGAAGCAGGAAGTATTGTGCCATATCCATTTTAAAAATGAGGAAACTGAGACCCAGACATGTTAAGTAACTTGCTCAAAACATATAACTAGTGTATCAAAGAGATCATTCAAACCTAGGCTGTCTAGAACCCAGCCTCCTAACCAATGTACACTAGTACTTTATTCTTAGGATGCTATCACAGCTTAAGACTTTTTAAGTTGGCTTCAGCAACTACATGACAGTCATTTAAATATCCACCATGGTAATAAGTTTTATGCCTCTGCAGAATCATTTTTAGAAACTGTCAAATATCACTTAGAAATAAGTAATTAAGATGAGTGATCAAGCTAGAAAATACTCTCTTGAAAACAAAGGATATGATCATCAAGCAATGAGACTGGTTTTCTTGTATTGACTCTACTATTTCTGAAAGCAGTTTCAAAAGACAAATTCCAAAGAATACTTATTTGCTAAAATAAATGTATGGCCTCAAAAACAAATACTTTAAAAGTGAGACCTTTCATTTGTACATTCTTTAGTTTTAAAGCACCAGATTTTTTTTAACTAGCACTCAAATGATCTAAAACCTAAAATTTACATTAGCACTTGAACTCATTATCTTTCTCCCTAGGCCTATCTGAGCTCTTTTCCCAATGTCACTATCAATGACACTACAATATACCTGCTAGGTCAGGCTCAAAACTTTGAGATATTCTGATTCTTTCAGCTTTTCCAACCCCATATTTACTGTTCTTCCTCCATGAGAGCTATCATGTTTTCTGTTTCCACATTACCCCACTACTGCCGTATTGAAATACTCCCCAGCCACTCTCAACTAGAGGTTAGCCCACAAAGCTGCCAGGACAACCATTCTCACTGTTTTTATCATACGACTTTCCCTGGTATTCAGGGAAATACTCGCCCTGGTATTCAGATTGGCAATGGGAAAGCCAGAATTTGAACCCATTTCCTAGGTTCCCACTCAAAGTGAATACAAATTTAAAGATCACTGCCCAGAATATAATTCATGCTAGTTCCAGAAACTGCCAGACACTACTCATAAACATGTTACCTTTCTCTAAAAAAAATCAGGATACAAAATTTATATACAATAGCAAGAGATCCCAATTTAAGTGCATCTGTATTACATTAATAGGCATACATAGGAAGGAAATAATCTTAAATGTTAATAGTTACTTCCAGATGGTAAAATATGGATATATTTTCCAAATCCTCTATAATGAGCACATATTGAATTTATAATAAGAAATACTTAAAAATTAAAACTATATGACATTATGAAGTCAAAGATAAATTCCTTGACATTGAACTCAAGTGTCAGAAGCAAAGAAAAGTTTCAGGCTACCCAAGGAAATAAACAAGAAGCACAGTACAAAAAAGAAACACTACAGCAATAAGTGAAAGAAAAGCAACGTCACATTAACAACAATGGTCGCAGAAACCAAGAGCTACGTGGCTCCTGGGGCTTGTTGACTCCAGTACTTAATAAATCATTGGTTCTTACACTAGAAGAGTCAGTCAAGAGGCCTAAAAGGTCACTGGAAATTCTGAATGTATTGAAAGATGGTCACACTGAGATTGAAACTGTTATTTGGGATAGCTGTAGAGAATAACACACCACATAAACAAATCAAGACTACTAATTTTCCTTCTGGGTAGTCTCCTAAAATGAAAATGTGAAATGAAAGCACAAAAGTTCTGAAAAGATTCATAGGATAAAAAAACTTAGGACCACTAAATAGGCTATAAATTCAACTTTTCCTGGCACTAGTTTTTTTAATTCCAGTCCAACATCCCTTACCCAAAACACCTGGGGCCAGAGAGGCTTCACAATTCACGAACTTTTTTTATATTTTACAAAGGTTAATATGGTACACATTCCATATGTTACAAAATATTCCAACTAGGGCTTCGGGCAAAACTCTAATTAAACACATTAATACTTCTATGGGAAAAGTATAAATCACTATACTATGTAAAATAAAGACTACAAGTAGCCTGACATCAGTGCAGACTGAATTTTGCTGCCAACACAGTTTGCCACAAACTTCTTAAAGACTTCCCATTCTCGTAACAGTTTGAATTTAGGAAACATGGATAAGAAATTATGGACCTGAAACTGGTTACATCTAAGAGGTGGAATTATGCATGGATTTTATTTCTTTCCTGATATTCCACATATTCAACAGTGAACATGTACCATATTATTTACAAAACAATACTTGAAATTTAAAAAGGGATGTGAAAAAGCCCAAATACAGATACTGACCAACTTGCAAACTGGGTTAAAAAAAGAAGTAAGATCTTGTTCAGATTTCAAAAGCCAAAAAAGTAACTTAAAATAGCTCTGAGTTTAAAAGTTTTTACAAGTTTAGTATAAGTATTTAAAATAAATGAATAAAAATGCTATCAACAGTGGGGGAAATCCTTACTAAGACTCAACAGGAAATTTATGAACTGAAATTCAAAATGTGATAATTGTATTAACTCATTTGTAACTTACTATTTTTCAGTTCAATTGCTTGTGACAGACTGTCTTTCCCAAAGATGGCACCTATCTCCTGTCCCCAGCCTTTCTTACAATGTGACTTTGACACTTCTCCCGTGAGAAGTGGGTTCAGTGTAACTGCTATTTTTGACTCTGGCAAGTTTATGTCACTATGTAACTTCCACGAGTAGGTCCCAAAAGGCAATACAGTTTCCGCGTGGTTCTTTTAGGATTCTCATTCTTAGGAAACAGTCACCACCTTGCTCTCAAGAAGCTCCACTGGTCTATGTGGAGAAACTGTAGCCAGGTGTTCTGTGGGACAGCCACATTAGCCCCCAGACATGAATGCTGACACCTCCAGGAGCCGGCAGGTCACCACCAGCTTTTAATTATAAGTCTTTCCACCTAAAGGTCAGGTAAGCCATCTCCTCACTACCTTGTCTGAATTCAGACAAAATCCACAGCATAATAAAATGGGTATTTTACACCGCTAAGTTTTGGAGTGGCTTGCTACACAAAAAGCTAACCAGAAAAAGCGCCCTTTCCTAGTTCAGTAGGAACTAGTTCCATTCATATGAAAGCTATACACGTACGTGCACACACTCTAATATCAAGCTTTCTCAACACTGAAGGTCTAATCTGCCAATGAGAAATTGGACAGACCTATTTAAATAAGACAGTTTCCACTTGGGAACTCAACAATTCATGTCAAATATATTCTGAGTACCTGATACATGTAGAACACTTTGCTAGATGTTTAAAACACAAAGGTAAATAACATATAGCTATTAATCTAATCTAGAATGGGAGGAAATAAAAACAAGTATACAAATAGTTTACAGAAGTATTTAAGTGCCAAAACTGGTACATAAAGTTAATTCCACCACAGTTAATTTATAAAATCATCTGGACTCATAAAAAGCTTTTTGATTTCTTTAGGAAAGTAGAAGAGCTTTGCAGATGCCTAGAAAAAAAGACTAAAAAAATGTGAAAAATGTGGCCTTCGTTATGTGCTTATATTATGAGGCTGTTTTTTGTTTTAATTCTTTATTTCCCAAGTTTTCGACAGCAACCATGTACCAGATTTATTAAGAAAAAAAATTGGGGGGGGGGGGCACCTGGGTGGCTCAGTCAGTTAAGCATCCGACTTGGGCTCTGGTCATGATCTCCGGGTTCGCGAGTTCCAGTCCCCAGACCAGCTCTGTGCTGACAGCTCAGAGCCTACAGGCTGCTTCGGATTCTATGTCTCCCTCTCTCTCTCTGCCCCTCACCTGCTTTGCACTCAGTCTATTTCTCTCTCTCTCAAAAATAAACATTAAAAAAATTTTTTTGAATTAAAAAAAACATTTAAAAAATTTTTAATTTTTTTAATGTTTATTTTTCTGGGAGACACAGCCTGAGCAGGGGAGGAGCAGGGAGAGAGGGTGACACAGAATCTGAAGCAGGCTCCAGGCTCTGAGCTGTCAGCACAGAGCCCGACGTGGGGTTTGAACTCAGGAACTCTGAGATCATAACCTCAGCCCAAGTCAGAAGCTTAACAGACTGAGCCACCCAGGTGCCTTGGAAAAAAATGTTTTTTATTTATTTTGAGAGAGAGAGAGAAAGAGCAGCATGAGCAGGGGAGGGATGGAGAGAGAGAGAATCTCAAGCAGGCTCTGTGCTGACAGCACACGGAGCCCAATGTGGGGCTTGATATCACAAACCATGAGATTATGACCTGGGCCAAAATCAAGAGTTGAATGCTTTTTTTTTTTTTTTTAATTTTTTTAACATTTATTTATTTTTTTTAATTTTTTTTTTTTAACGTTTATTTATTTTTGAGACAGAGAGAGACAGAGCATGAAGGGGGGAGGGGCAGAGAGAGAAGGAGACACAGAATTGGAAGCAGGCTCCAGGCTCTGAGCCATCAGCCCAGAGCCTGACGCGGGGCTCGAACTCACGGACCGCAAGATCGTGACCTGAGCTGAAGTCGGACACTTAACCGACTGCGCCACCCAGGCGCCCCAACATTTATTTATTTTTGAGACAGGGAGAGACAGAGCATGAACGGGGGAGGGTCAGAGAGAGAGGGAGACACAGAATCTGAAATGGGCTCCTGACTCTGAGCTGTCAGCACAGAGCCCGACGCGGGGCTCGAACTCACGGACCGCGAGATCATGACCTGAGCCGAAGTCGGCCGCTTAACCAACTGAGCCACCCAGGTGCCCCAAGAGTTGGATGCTTAACTGACTGAGCCACCCAGGCACTCCAAAAGAAAACAATAGTTTTATTTAATTTTTTTAAAATGTGTTTAAAATACACTATGAAGAGAGTCAAACAAGAGGTTAATAGATCTGTAACAGAAGCTATTCTGGTGTCAGCATACCAAATATACAAAATAAATTTAGAATTTAAGGAGAATTTTCAGTAGAATAAAAACTGCATAAACATGTTACTTGTTTGCTGTTAGTATCTACTTTTCTTCCCTTTCCTTGCTAATTACAAATATTTAGAAGGTCTCCTCAGGTAACAGAAAACAACTACCTCAATAAGCTCTCCATCTCCTGGTCATGCCCTCCCAGATCCCTCCGGCATTCTGTCTCCCTCTCTGCACCTATCATTTCTAAGGTGGCCCTTCTCTCTACATCTCTGATTACTCTTCTTTCTAACTCTGCCTCAGACTGTCTCTCTCAGTGTTTCTGACTTCCCGTCTCTAGATGACCCTCATTCTCTGCCTATTGTGTGTGTTCTTCTTTCTGTTTCCCTCCAGTGCGTATGTCTGTGTGTGCGTGGATAGGTGTTTGTGTTACTCTCATGGACTCTGCCTTTTGGTCAGTTTCTTCCCCACAGCTACCTACCCCATTTCCAAGACATTTCTGTCACCTTTTCCCTCTAATCTTGGTAAACTAGCAGGAATGGTATTATTATCCCTATTTTATAGATGATAAGAAAACACATACTGGACTACTGATATAAATTTGAGAGTTTAGGATTTATATCCAAGTGCTTCTCTTCTTTAATACTCTTCTGGTATTCCATGGCAAAAAAAAAAAAAAAAAACTTGAAACAGCCCAACTGCAAGCCAGTATTAACACTACATGTATTCTTTCCTAAGAAGCAAATCTCCTATTAAGGAGTGCCACATACCTTTTGCCTCTGTTTTTGCCTCTGTATCAAGTAAAATGGTCAGCTGTCAGAAATCTATACCATCATATTAACAGGTTAACAGTGTTATTTGGGAATCTCACAATACTAGACACCAGACCTGCTGTTTCCAACAGTGCTTCTCTATTTTTATCCCTAGTCTGGAAACAACCATGTTTGACATTAAAAAAAAAAAAAAAGATATAAGAGGGACAACAAATGTTAATAAAACTGAAGAGTGAATCTGAAGAATGGAAAGCTATATAGAAAGCTAGCATGAGACAAGTGAAAAATGCACACCACAGACTGGAAGCAACTGGTCTATGTTTTATTGAGAGAGTAGAAAACCCTCTTCAAATGCAGGCTTACAGCTTGCTGAACAACACCCTATAACTTCTCTTCTATCTAAAGCTCTGTCAACTGGAATTTTCCCGTAATTCAATAAACTCTTATGACTTACCCAGACTTCATCCATCCTGCTGGGCTCATCACCAAGGAACTCTAAATGTTTTCTCCACTAGCTAAGAGCACATTTTCTGATGGGTGGCAGAGAAGTAGGGTTCTCTTTCAAGCTACCAATAGCCTAGTTCCATTTCTTTCCACTTCTATAAGTGGGAAGTCTGCAACAAATACAGTTCAACAAAGAAGAAATGTCTAAATTCTAACTCAGGTTAATGACTGTCAAAGATCACCCTGTAGGTCCCCAATTTTATACAGAGTGTGAGGGCTAGTCTTATATTTATACAGGTTTATCATTAAAAATCTATACTTTTACGTCAGGCTCTGGGCTGATGGCTCGGAGCCTGGAGCCTGCTTCCGATTCTGTGTCTCCCTCTCTCTCTGCCCCTCCCCCGTTCATGCTCTGTCTCTCTCTGTCCCAAAATAAATAAACATTGAAAAAAAAAAAAATTAAAAAAAAAAAAAAAAAGGGGCGCCTGGGTGGCGCAGTCGGTTAAGCGTCCGACTTCAGCCAGGTCACGATCTCGCGGTCCGTGAGTTCGAGCCCCGCGTCAGGCTCTGGGCTGATGGCTCGGAGCCTGGAGCCTGCTTCCGATTCTGTGTCTCCCTCTCTCTCTGCCCCTCCCCCGTTCATGCTCTGTCTCTCTCTGTCCCAAAATAAACAAACATTGAAAAAAAAAAAATTTAAAAATCTATACTTTTATTCTGGCACTAGTTCACTTAATTCTATTATGTCTAATGAGTACATAAGTACTGAATCGACAATATACCAGTTTTATCATTCATTCTGGTGAGCTATTTTGTGAATGGTTAGTCTACGGAGCTAATGAGGACAGGGTCACAGATTGGAAAATCTTGGCCAATTAGCTTTGCTGTGTTTCATGGGTTGATGGTTACAGTCAACAACCTTAACCTTGGCTAACAGAAACAAAACAAAACAAAATACACTAATCATGTGAAGTATTAGAGGAATGAATTATAAATGTTTGACCAAAATCAGTGATTATCATAAAAATATAATAATAAAATTTTTTAAAGTAATGCTAACATAATCTACCTTTTGCTAAGCCTGGTTAGTATGTGCCTAGTTCAAAAAATCTCTAATCTTTTCAGTCATGCAAGATTGGTTATTATCATCCCTGTTTTACAGATGATAAGAAAATGAACTCAGAATGATAATATGAACCGAAGTCATAACCTATTAAGTGGTGGAGCCTGAATTCAAACTTTGATTTGACTCCAAAGCTTAGGTTATTTCCACAATACCATATAGTTTCTCAACAGCATGCCTTAGGGACATACGACAATCAGAACTTACTCAGAACTATTCACAGTCATTACTGAGCATATCCACTACGTACACTTAGATGCTAAAGCTGAGAATGAGTTTACCTTCCAAAACTTCTTTAAGCAAAACAGCAAAGATTCTTGTTCTTTAAGAACACAAGCATTTAAGACAAAGGAAAAAATAATACATTATAGCATACAAAGTAATTTTTAATGGAAATGACTATTATCATAGCTTTGTATAAAAGTCTATAGTGAAAAAATAGTTATCTTGCAGATTCATAACTGTAAGAATGAAATTACCAGGGCAGAGCCAGAGGATACCACATTAAAACAGAGTAAAGGAAACATTTCCTAAAAATCTGAGTCTGCAGGTATCTTGTAGTCAAAACTCATTTGTAGGAAATAAAAATAAATACTTCAATTCTTAACCCTAAGATTTTGCTTTGACCAACAGATCAATTTTCTCTATTAGACTATCCTTCTTGGTTCCTCTCAACTCTCACTCCTTGCAAATGTGTACACCAATGTCACCAAGAGTTTTACCTTAATAAAAAATGAGGTCACCAAGCTCTCTGGAACCTACCCACTAAGCTAACTAACTTTAAGAGTCAAACAGTCTGACTTAAAAAAGAAAAAAAAAAAAGAAAAAAAAAAAAAAGGCAGCAATGAGGGGAAGGACCAAAAAATGGCTCTATAAAACTATGTCCTAGTCAATAGTCAATAACTAAGTCATAAACACAGATAATTGTTCTACTACAAGCTACAATGTGCAGACAGAAAACAGCATCCTTACTGCAGGTTACAAATGAAGCACCAAAGCACATCCCAAACAACAATCTTTTCACAATAGCATTTTAGAAACCTCTAAAAGTGAAAAATAGCCTAATATAATCTTTATATAAAATACAATTGCTAAGAAACACACTGCAGAATGAGAACTTCTATTTACAGTATTTTGGGGAAAAAAAAGAATCTCAAGAAAATACATTATCTAAATTATCATTTTTTGATCATCATAGTCAACAATTACAATAGCAACAAAGCAATGAGCACTTACTCTATGCACTACTGAGTTTCTTATATTAACATCTCATTTAATCCTTATGAACACCTTGCAAGATAAATGTTATTGTCTCTATCCTAGAAACTAGTAATCAGGCTCAGGGGAGTCAACTAATTTGCCAAAAGTCATAAAGTAAGTCACAACACCAGGATTTGAACGCAATGTGTTCAACTTTGTACATTGGACTAATTCACTGTACCGCCATCCTGTTTTTTTGAACCACATTTAAGCATTTTCCAACCGATGGTATCAGTATAAATATAAGTTAGGATTACCTTATTACTACACCTCCGAACCCTTATATTGATTGTAAAATCCCATTCTCTACAAGGGGAAAAATAAGACAAAAAAGCTACCTGCTTAGAGTCTCAGATCTTAACTGCCAGAACACTGGAATATGGGCTATTTATATTCTGAATTCTAACTATGAGGAAACAGACTTCTAGCATACATACCTAGGACAGATGAAGATGACCCCAGTATTTCAGCTACTGTGCACACAAGGTCAGTGGAACTGTGTTAGAATTAGAGCTAGACTTAGCACCAGAAGTATCTTAAAGGGGGTAAAAAAATACGAGACCTGCTGGAGACAGGCATCAGTTTAGCACAACTGATGAACAGAAAGTGCTGAGATCCTTGTACTTTTGTGGTGAAGGAAGGTTATAACTGAGCAAAATGGGTTGACAGGCGAGTGTGTTGGGGGTAGGGAAGTGTCCTAACTCTGGGAGACCTTAATTTGCAGATGAAGTTTAAAACGGACTCCACAGGTGACAGGGCCTTCAAGTCACCTCTTCAAGAGGTACATGGCTTAACGTTTGCATGGCTTGTATTCGTTTCCAAAGTCACTTCCCCTTATTTATTAAATCATTTGCTTTTCACAAAGAGCATGGTCATGTTTATAATCGAGTTTCAAAGACATGAACGTGGTTTTAAAATTCAACTGACCTAGACTGGAGACAGGAGGATAAAGTTATATCTGATACATGCTTTCTCCCACGTATCACATATTATCCGCTGACGCCCACAACACTGAAGGCAGGCAGGCCAAAGACTAGTAGCCCCATTTTTCAGATCTAGAAACCGAGGCTGCGGAAAACGGGTTACAAAAGATCACAAGTCCAGCAAGTGACAGACCTGAGACTCGTCTCAGGACATTAGTCTCCAAACCCTGTGCTTCTTTCCTTTCTCAACTCTGAGAGGCGGCTTTATTGAGTAAAGAAAACTTTTAATAATCGGACTTCGGGGTTTCCGAGGGCCGCCCAACAAACCAGGAAGTACATCCTCCCCTTCGGACAGCTCACTCCCAGCTCATGCCCATAGCCCGGGGCTCCTGGACAGCCGAGCGGACTCCCTCAAAATGCTCGCAGCCCGGAAATCGCCAGCAGCCCCGGGGTCTTCTCGGGGCGGCCTCTGAGGCCCACAGCCCCGTTGACCCCTGGGGGGATCGCCACGGACCCGCTCAGTACCTGTTGAAACCCGGGAAAGGAATGTCCTCTCCGCAGAGAGTATTTGGGAAGAGGCCCCAAAGCGGGCGCTCAGCCTCTAGGACAGCAAAAGGGCCTCGGGAGGATCCCTGCAACCCAGGGCCCGCAGGGGTCGAAGGGCGGCAGCTTCCCAGTAACCTCCGCCCCAGACGGAGACCCGCCCCGTGAGTCACGTGAGGGGAAAAAATACCGGTAACTAACAAAAAGAGAAAGGAAGTCTTGTCCAAAGTGTGTGGGGAGAAGTGGAGCGACCAGCCCCAGCTAAGGGTGTAGAGGCAGGAAAGGACAGGGACGTGGGGCTACTCGTTACCGGGCGTGCCGTCGCTCTCCGCTTCCGCCACCTCCTCGAAGCTCTTGCTCTTCCGCTCGCGCCGCTGGGGCGCGCGCCAGGCCTCGACTCCTCCCCCCAGCCGCGCCGCGGGGCCTTCTGGGGGCTGTAGTCCCTCCAGGCCGGGGCTGCGCAGGCTGCCTCCCGGTCACGTGGGGGGAGGGCTGGCAGAGCTGCAAGGGCGAGAAGGGGTTTGCGCTTCCGTCTGCTCGACCCTCTTGGCTTCGCTTTAGCTATAAACGTGCTAAGACGTCCTCCCGTCCCGCTCTTACACCATCCCGCCTTTTCCGTTAACGGCCAAGTTTTTTTGAAAAAGGCAATATAATCCATCGTCTCCACTTCCTCCTTCGTGCTCTGCCCTGCAGGTTCTGCTCCCGAAGAAAATGGCAATGTGGCCATCATTATCTTAATTGCCAAACTCACGTGAGGAATTTCCGGGTCTTCTAACTTAACCTTTAGACGCCATTTGAGGCTGTTGGACATTCTTTATCATTTATTTTCTATGTCACTCTCTGGATTTTCTTTCTTCCTCTCACGCCATCCTTCTCAGTCTCCTTCAAGAATTCTTTTTCTAACCCATCTCTTAACTATTAGTAGTGTTCTCCAGAGTTCCTGGCAATGAAGTGAAAGGTGCGGGCCGAGAAACCTGAGCTTCCCAACGTCATAAACAACCCCTTCTCATCCACGTCCCACAGGCATCTCAAATGTAGCAATTTGTAAAGCAAACCACCCATCTCCTATTGACTAATATTCACTCCAACTTCCAACCTACATTTCTCTTTCTCTTGCTTCCTCTTCCACCCATGCCCACACAGTCACCAAATTTTGTAGAGTCTATCTCCCAAGTATCTCTTGACTCTGCTCTCTCCTCACGACCACTGCCAGGGATTTAACTCAGACCTGCATTATTTCTTGCATTGGCTTCCTTACTGGTCTCAGCACCTCAGCACCTCTAGTCCTCCCTACTGCTATCTGGCCCAGTTATGCAAATGGCAAATTTAATCATGTCACACTTTTGGTAATATTCCCTAGAGGATCCACTTGATTGAATTTGGGAAGAGGTATGGAGGTGAATCCCTTCCGTAGCTTTTATAAAATGAGAATGCCAGCTGCACTATTCCCTGCCCTCCCTATCCTGTATTGTGGTTGGGAGGTTCAAAGAAAGGAGACTTATAACAGATCTTATTTTAGGGTAGATGCGCATAGGCAAACTTCAAAGGTTCCCCAGGTGATTGAATCACTTAACAAGGGTGTTTTTTATTGACTACACCAGGCATTGTTCTGGGTACTGAGAAAATACTAGTAAACAAGACAGTCCCTGCCCTTGTGGAGTTTACATTCTCTTGGAAGAGACAGATTTTAATCAAATGATTACATACCAAAAACAAAACCAACAATAATAACAACAAAAAACACAATTACCAGCTGTGATAAGAATTGTACAGGAAAAACAATCAGTCCCTTTCCCTTTCTTTCTGACACCTGCTCCAGCCCAGGGTGGGAATCCTCAGCCTATCAAACAAAACCTGTCAGGAGCTAATCTCCTTCCATTCCCTCCCACATACATCTAGATTTACCAGACTGCCTGATCACACTTGCTCGCTCACCTTTGCAAAAGCTGTCCCTCTGTTTGGAAAACCCTTTCCCTTCTCCCTGTGCTAACTTCTACCCTGTCTAATTCTCCTCTGTTGGACTAACAGCAAACCCAACAGAACACCAGCCACATGGAAGGATTTTCTGAGGATTGAACAGAGTCAGCTGATAACTCTTAGGCAAACAGGGGAGCCAGGAACAGTTGAATGTGGGCTACTGGGAGCAGGGCTACGTTAGCCAATTTAGAGGCACAGGGCCTGAGCCAACACCCATCCTTCAAAACACAGATCACGTGTCACCTCTTCCAGGAAGTGTTTGCCGAGTTCCGCCAAGATGAAATACTGCCTCTTTCCTGGGTATTCATTGCATCCATGCCAACCTCTCTTCCAGTGAAACACTACACCCAGATCACACCAGATTTGAAGAGCCAACTGTTAAATATTCGGGAATTTTCCAAGTCAGTTTCTAAAGCATTGGAAGCTTGAAATCAGCAGTGATGGGAGTATTTACACCACCATGGAAATAAGCAAATGACAAATGAGGGCCTTTGGGTTTTGTTTTGTTTTGTTTTCCTTTTTGGAGAGCCAGTTTGCCAGCACATCACTGCCTTTATCATCTCATGCATCTCTACATTGTATCGTGGTGATTACTCCCCTATTACATGGATCTCTTGCAACAGCTTCACTTAGCAAATTTTTATTGTTATTTATTACTATGCACCAGAAACTAGCAAGATGCTGAAGGGATGGGTATACAGTGGAGAACAAAAAAGCCTGGTCCCTACTGTGAAGGAGCTTACAAGCTAGCAGATTAGACAGAAAATAAACAAAGACCTCTACATTTACAAATTGAGCTGGGCTGCTTTGTGACAAAACATCCTGGCAATGAATGGTAGTGGACAGAGAATACTACACTACTTTAACAAGGTGGTCCAGGGATGCCTCTCTGAGGAGACGATCTTTCTACTGGGCACCAAAGGGTTAGAAAGAGATGGTCAAGGGGAAAAGTGTTCCAACCAAAGGAATCAGGCTATACACAAGAGAGGTAGGCTGTTTGAAGGACAGAATGGTCAGTTTTACTGGGATGGTGTAATGATTAATTGTATTTGTCAACTTGACTGGGCCACAGGGTGCCTAGATTAAACATTATTTCCGGTTGTGTCTTCAAGGATGTTTCTGGTGAGATTAGCATTTGTTGGACTCAGTAGATTATTCCCTTCTTCAGTGTGGTCAGGCATCATCCCATCTACTAAATCCCTGAATAAAACAAAAATCTGGGGAAGGGAGGATTCATTCCCTCCTTGCCTGTCTGTTGAACTGAGGCCTTGGTCAGTTGGTCTTCACCTGCCCTTGGACTGGGATTCACACCATTAGCTCCCCTGGTTCTCAGGCCTTTGGACTCAGACTAGAATTACACCAGCCGCTTTCCTGGGTCTCCAGCTTGCAGAGGGCAGATTGTGAGACTTCTCAGTCTCTACAATCACAGGAACCAAGTCCTCACAATATAAAAAATACATAAATCTCTTCTATATATACGTATAAGTGTACATATACATAAAAAACATTAATAGGAGATCTATATCTCCTGTTTATATACACATATTTCCATAAATAGGAAATACAGATACAGATGATAGATAGTTAGATAGATGGATATCCTATTGGTTCCTAATTCTCTGGAGAACCCTGACTAATTGTGGGTTGAGTGATCCAGACTACAAGATGAGGTCGTTGGAACCAGGTATGCATAGCCTTGAGGCCACAGTGAGGACCCTGGGTTAAATTATAAACACAAAAAGGTTCAAACAAGGGGATGATGTTAGCCGATTCATGTTTTGACACAATCACTCTTGGTTTTGTTTGGAGGCCCACAATAGAAGTGGGAGCCCACTTGTTGCTATAGTCTAGGTGAGAAATCATGAAATGAAATGCTGGCAGTCATACGAAATGGGTGGATTGGACAGCTATTTTGCAGACTGAGTCAACAGGATTTGCCGATGGATTGAATGTAGGGGACAATGGGCTGGTGAAGAGAAGCGAGGACCCAGGGACAGAGATTGCTCATATTCATCTCCATATCCTCAACCTCTAGAATGGGCCTGGTTCGTAGCAGGTGTTCAATAACTGCGTGTTGAACAATTTTATCCATTCTACATGCTAAGCTCTGTGCCCTATCAATGTCACATTGCTTCGTACAGGGCCTCTCTAGCCCATATAGTAACTTTGTGAAAATTAGAAAAAAAAAAAAAAAAAGGTGCCCCTTCCTACAGGTGCACATAGCCCATCACCAGGGTGTACAGATGAACCTGCAGTCTACATTTCAGCCCCCACTTGCTTTCTCAGCTGGCACCCTTGTGGTATGTGTAGTCTGCACAACCACATACAGCATCTCTGGTTTAACAATCCTGGGAGCTGGTTTTGTGGCATTAAGCCCAGTATTCTTGGAGAGAACTTGGGGTGGAGAGAAAGAAAGCTGCCTGCCTGGGGTCACTGGAGCTGCTGCTGTGACTGAGATTCAAACCTTTGCCCTCTGAATCCCTGTGGGCTCTTTAGCCTTGGAGCCACATTGTCTCTCCCAAATCACTCGGCCCATCAATAAAAGGCTAAATTCAAAATGGTGACTTTGCTTCCTTCAGTTTCTCGTGTGTCTCAGTTACTATTGTTAGACTGTTACACGTTTACATAGTATCCAATATGTGCTCAGTGCCTCACAAAATACAATAAAGGAACATGAAACCAAAGGGTCTTGATTTTTTTTACGAACAGAATAAATAAGGAATGGCTGGTTTAAAGGGCCCTTAGTTCTTGGATTAAAATGCACTGTGGTATATTGGTTTAAGGTGATACCGTAAACAATACAGAAAAAAAAAAATGCCTGTGTGCAAGCTGTTTCTCCTTTGCGCCCAGGACCAGGAGTGGGAGGATACCGGAGCAGCTGGCTTCAGAAATGCAAACTAGGGAGAAGGTCAAGGACCTAAGGAAGAGAAGGAAACAGCCGGAGGGGAGAAAAGGATTGTCCCTTTAGTAAATAACAGCACTTAATATATAACAAGTGCTTAACGTGTGCCAGAAGATGTGCTAAGCCCTTTACGTGTCCGGTGTGAGTCAATCTTCACACAACCCTACAAGGTACCTTCTATTATTACTGTTAGGCAGGAAGCTAGGCATGAGTGACAGGAGGATGGACCTTAGATGTCCTGATGGCGGGCCCCAACGTAGGGGCAGCCCAGGGACCACCCCATTCCACCCCTCTAGCAGTTGGTTGGGGTTACAGCACCTCGGCAGAGGAAGAGTTAAGTTTGTTGGGCTCCTTGCGCTTGTGCAGAAACAGCAGTCTTGTTCTTATTTGACCTCTGTCTCTAGGATAGAAATAATGTTGTGGTTTCCTACACCCTGCAGGTATTTTGAGTGCATCTTGGGAAAGGACATGCATGGTTGGCTAATTATTACATAATCCAGGCCTGTCACTCAGATGTTGCCACCCTAGGACGCACCCCCCCCCCCCAAATATTGATATAAGCCCACACCTCGGAGTTCCTAGGGGCCTCTGTCTCTCCTGACTGGCCCACTCCCCCCTTGAAGTGTACATGAATAAAACTTGGCTCTGCTTTACCTTCATTTCGCTGTCCTGTAATTCTTTCCAGTGGCAGCAAAAAGAACCGAGGCTTCTTTCCTTTTCCATCTAACTCTGGGGAACAGCACCATCATCTTACACTGGAGGAAGCTGAGGCCCAAAGCTATGCAGCTAATATGTGACAAATCTGAGGTTTAAACCAAGACAGTCTGGCTCTTGAGTATGAGCTCTCCACCACTAAATTACACTGCCTCTCATACGGATGTTCCTGATGCCAGGTCCCTCGTGTCAGTAGCATGACCCTTTGAAGTCCTCGGATATCTGGTTCTCAGACCCAGCGATTCCCTGTTGTCTGTCTGCTCAACATTTAGGGCATGGTCATCTCCAGCCGAGCAGTCCATTTGGACAGTTTGAACAAAGCATACGTGAGAAAAATTCTGCTGGGGGTACATTTCACAGTCTCCCTGGAGTTTCAATATCCTCCCAAGATAACACCATCATTACTCATATGATATGAAAGATAGGAGAGAAAATGTTCTCAGGAGAGAGGGAGTAAATTAGTCTATCCCTTGGAAACGTGGGCCTGATTGGTACCTCCTAACGTCTGAATTCTTTCCTTTGGTGACTTTCAGCCAATAAGTACAGAAGGACCCGAATGTTACTGGGGTTTTGGGTACTTGGATCTTGCCCTCATGAACTAGTATCAGTAAATGCTACTACTATCTGGAATTGTATGGATATGAAGCATCAAGTGGAGCAAGGATGAGACTTTTTAGGTAACTAGGAGGGCATGGTGTCAACAAACAGCCCCCACTTCATTCATGAAGAAGAGCAGAATAGCAAACACTGATGTGCAGCAGGGACTCCAAACCCCCAAAGCCTAAGTTAGGAGCCCAGAAAACTCTCCCTCAACTCTTCAGCTCTGATCGAAGCCACCTTACAAAAGGTACGGATGGCAGCAGTTATTGTTTTGGTTGCCTCTCTAGGCTGTGATGTCACAGCATCTGATGCTATTATCCAACTGTGGCTGTGCCAGCACGTGCACACACACACACACACACACACACACACACACACAACCTCACAATTAGCTTTCCAGCACCAGGGCTATTCTATCTGCCCCCTGATCTCAAGGTTTGTATGGCTAAACTATCCAATGCCATAGTGCCCACTTGGAGGGAAGGGCTTGGTGACAGCATGCTCATTCTGATTTGAGAACAAGTTGACTACTTAGAGCTATAACTGAGGAAGAGTCTAGTAAATTCTGGCCCTTAGAATTTCTACCGTTATACAATATATAACCTTAGATGATTCACTGTACCTCAGTTTCCTCATCTGCGAAATGGAGACCCAACAAAGCTACTACCTCATTGGGTAGTGAGGATTAAGTCATAAAAGGGATGGGAAATGGTTTGGGCTAAACAAGGAGAGGGGCATACGCGTTACACAAAGTTGTGCTCATAAGAGACAGAGATGAGTAGGGAACAAATAGATTTTTTTAATTTCAAAGCTAATTCTTTTTTCCCTTAAGAGAGTGGTAGAGGCAAAGCACCCCTTCTTCTATTTCCTTCCCAGTCCCAGACTATTTTCCCATTGCCCCATATCACTCAAAAAAACTGTAATTCCTTATTGATAGCACCCAGGACAGTGCCTTACATATATAGTAAAAACTTGATAGTATTTGTTACACAAATAATCTTTTCTATTCAACAACAGAACATCAAGGATTTGGCTAGGCATGTGACAAAGAATTGCATTCTCAGGGATATCCTAGAATTCAAAATCCAATCCTTTATCTAGGGCAGCAGGGCTCAAAACTGGCCCAATTAAGAAGCCCAACTCTGGGCAGACAGAACTTCTTGTTACTCTCCAAACATCCACATTATTTCACACCTCTCTCCCTTTGCCCATGTTGGCCCCTCTGCCGGAAATGCCCATTCTCTCCTTCCTCCACCTCCATCAGGATCCAACTCACATCACCTCCACAAAACTTCTCTGGTCCGAGTCACTTCTGCACCCTCCCCCAGTGAGCTCTCATAGTCCTTGGTCATAATGCTCCCCACCAAATCATAATTAAAGTTTGTTTCTATCCCACGAGAGTGAGTACCTTAATCAAGCACGGTGGATGTCACACGGGTCCCACACTACTTCATTGGATGAACTGTTTTTCTCTGTCCTTTAAGGCTGGGAGTAGAAAGCCAAGGGTAAAACCAGACAAAATCAAGTGACCAACAAATTCAGCTCACACTCCCGTTCCTCGAGAACACTTTAGCTGACAACCTCCTGCCCCCAATTCCTTTACCTCCAGAAATAATCTTGCAAAGCATATGATGAATTGCCTGGGAGTAAGCAGAACTTCTCAAAGAGTAATTCTCCTTAACTAGGTCCCTATTACCCACCCTCAGGCTGGTTTGTCATAGTTAAAGATTTCTGAAGTGGAATATCCTGGGTTTAAATCCTAACTTTAGCAATTACTAGCTGTGCAACTTTAAGCAAGTTACTTAATCTTTCTGTGCCCCAGTTTGGAGATGCACACAGTGATAATAATAGTAGTGACATCACAGGAGGTGGACAGGGGGTGTGGGAACTAAATGATATGCACCCAGCTTTGGGCACATAAAAAGGGCTCCATAAGCAGTAGCTGGTTTGTAAGCAGTCTAGTCTTAAAGATGACAACTCCATTCTATTTAAACCTTCAGAAGGCTGGGTTTGTTCCAGGACATCCTGGGCAGGGAGGGGGTGTTGGGGCCACTCTGGAGTTCTGTCTGGAGGCTGAGACAACTGGTGTCATCGACCTTTGGTTCTAATCTGGATCCATCACTCATCAACCATGGCCCTAGCCTGAGTAGCTTCACTTCCCAAAGCCCGAGGTCCCCAGTAGGGCGAGCAGTACTGAGCTGTCTCACAAGGGGGTGCTGAAAAGATCAATTCATGTTAGCAAAGTGCTTTGGAAATGTAACATGCTAAATATTAATGGGTCTCTCTGAATGTCGGGAAATGTGCAATCTGAACTCTGCTCAGGGCAAGCTGAAGGTGGGGAGAGCAATTCTGGGCAGCCGATTGCCACATCCTTGGTCTAACTGGGAGGTGGTGCTGAGGAAGGAGTGAGTACAGCGAGCATCTGGGGGCTGGGCAGGGCTGTGGGATGGCAACTCTGGAAGGAAGGATGTTCTGAGGAAGCAACCAATTACAAATAGACAGAAACCTAGGGTACGTTTGGGGCAAACCCAGAAAAGCCTTCGGGCTTTCCTTACAAAAAGCAAACACAAGCTCACTGCTTGCTCTTCTCTCTCTCACTCTCCAGTTTGGGAGAGGACGGCACTGTGAGGACGTCAGCCATCTGAGTTCTTATCATGCTCTCAACCTCCAAACCCCATGGGTAGGGTGATAAATAGGAATTTCTTTTTGCCTTAGCCAGAACTCTCAATCTGAAATCTTTAGTGGAATCAGACATCAGGCTCTCTCTGCCTGTGCCCTCGCCAAACAGCTCTGGCCTTAGGACACTGCTCCACTGTCTCCTCTTCCAGGAAGACTTCTTGGACCCAACCAGGTTGAGCTGAGAGCTCCTCGCTGGGGCTTGGGTATGGCCTGTGCTTCCTCCTACAAGTGCAGCTTACAGTGCAGTGCCCTGACGCTGTCAGAACCCTGCCTACCACCTCTTGCCACCATCATCTCTTACACACCCATGGCTTCCTGCTGCCTATGGCCACATATGTGCTCTGCCAGAGGGCAAAGCGAGCCAGAATGGGGGAGTTAATGGACAAATACTCCAGATTCTCACCCTCAGATGGGATGACACTGAAACAGCTTCTGCACTAGCTCTGAGAAATCCCAAAGTGACTGAGCCCCAATCATTCGCAGCCATAACCTGCTCATCAATACACCCTGTCCTGGCTTCCTTTCCTTCCCTGTCTCAGCTGCTCACTCCTCTCCTGGTACTTCCAGGGATCCCCGCCGGGGACTGCTTCTGGGGCACCCAACTGGGTACACTGCACTTACACCACTCTGTGAGCGTTACCTGTCTGTACCTCTCTTGCTCACTAGACGTAAGTGACTTAAGGGAAGAGACTGGTCTGCTTCCTCTTTCTATCCTCAATGTTTTGCACTCTGCCTGGAACATAAGTGCTCAGTAAATATTTGTTGAGCGAATGAATGAATGAATGAATGGGTCAAGTATTGGGTCAAAGGATAATATTAATAATATTACCTGGTGCTTCCTAAGCTCTTCCCTCACTATTCTCAATATGAGGTCAGAAACAAGGAATTCTGTCCCAGGGCTTAGAAGGAAAACAAATACCTGTAATAACTGAACTGACCAGATGTGGCCAAATCTTGCTTACACACCTTCATGGTTAGCTTACATCCCAGGCAGGCTGCTCCGGGAGCCCTGCATGGCTCCCACAGCTCTGGCCTCTGGGAATTTATCACATGGGGTATGACAGCAGCTCCTGCTGTATGTAACAGCAAATGCTTCTTCCTCCTCATGCCAATTCCTCAGGCCTCCTCTCTTTTTTCTGTTCTTCACATTAAAAAAAAAAAAAAACTGGCTGGCTATTTTTCATGAATTTTCTGCAGTGTTGCCTTTCTTCCTCACTTTTTTTACTTTCTCAGTGCTAAAAGAAAGAACATGAATCTGTAAGAATAGTGTTCAAAAAGCTGAAGCTAGAGAAGGAGCCAGTTGTCCAGGAAAAGCTAAAAGGAGCCAAAAGGACACAATAGCTCTGTTTGGAGGAGAACAGTAAGCAAAGGCTGAACTCACTGCTGGTGGAAACTATGGAATGCACAGGTAACAGAGACGAGGAAGTTGAGCTATTCCTTGTTAGTTTTTTCCCCACCTTTCCAGTATTTATGAAGGTATTCAAACAAACTAGAAATCATATGATGATCAATACAAGAATGTATAGAATCCAAACAGAAGGAAAGCCCCTAAACAATTTACAGCAGGGTCACATCACACAAATTCAACTATTGGCGTTTGGGGAAAGAGAGAAACAAAGAGAGAGAAAATGAGCAAGCAATTACAATTCAAATCGTCTAGCACACTCTGCCTGCCTTTCCACTCACTGAGATTATGTTCCAGTTTGAACATGAGATGGGAGACAATAAAATAATTGTTGATATTAACTGGAATACTTACTATGTGCCAAGTTGCCGGTCTAAGGACCTTATATACATTAATGAACTTTGTCCCCAGTACAACCCTATGAGGGTATATGAAGTTATAAGCATTATAATTTCATATTATATGAAATGGGATACTCTATTATGCCACTTTACAGATGAAGAAACTAATGCAGGTTGAGTAACTTGCCTATAGTCATATAGCAATAAGTAAGTGATGGAACCGGGATTCAAAAAGAGACAGTCTGGATCAAGCACTCACAAACGCCTCCTACAGGAAAAGCATGAAACCAGATGAGAGTCATTTGGATATTCAGAGATCCATGTTTTTTCATACTGCAGGGCTCCTACTGCAGACAAACCGATTCCTTGGGTGCACAACTAAAGAATCAGTGATTTGTTGCAATGCCAAGGATATTCAAGGAAACTTCCAATGATAGGTCACTTTCAGCTTTCTATGCTGACTTGAGAATGTAACCCTCATGCTGGATGTGAATTCTCTGTGCATGCAATTTGCCTAGGTGCCTAGGCCTAGGTGGAAATCTCCCAGACAGCTGAAAGAATTTGCAGATCTCAGAGCCACAGTTATAATCTTTGAGAAATCCTGAAAAGTAGGACATACCACACTATTTCAAATGAGAAACTATTTGGGCTCATTTTCAAAGAGATTGTACTTGTTTCTAGAAACCGTAATCAAGTACACAGGATGTTAATATCAACTGCTGCTAGTTTTTTAGAGGAAGTTATCAAGAAGGTTAACTCATTCGCTCACTCCACCAATATTTATTTGCTACCTGTTACATGTCAGGCCCTATTTGTTGCACTAGGGAAAAGACAGGAACAAAACAGACCCATGTCTTCCTATAGCTTATATGCCACTAGGAGATTGTTAATTAATAAATAAACATGGGGCACCTGGGTGGCTCAGTCAGGTAAGGGACCAACTCTTGGTTTCAGCTCAGGTCCTGATCTCACAGTTCATGAGTTTGAGCCCTGCGTCAGGCTCTGTGCTGACAACGCAGAGCCTGCTTGGGATTCTCTCTCTGCCCATCCCCACTCATGCTGTCTCTGTCTCTCTCAAAATAAATAAATAAACGTTAACAAATAAATAAACAAACATAATTTCGGGTAGTAATAAATGTTATTCAGGAAATAAGGCAGGGTGGAAGGATGGCGGGAGGTGTGTTTTAAGTCTCTCAGCACAACTGGCAATGGAACAGAGACTGAATGAAGTGAGGAGACAAGCCACAGGGAGGCCTGAGGGAATGCACACAGCTGAAAGCCCCCTAAGACAGGAACCCGGGGGTTTAGGGGACAGCAAGGAGGTCAGTGTGACCAGAGCAGAAAAGTGGAAGAGGTCACATGGGCAGTGAAAGGTGGCCTGGTGCCCAGCCATGCCGGGTCCTACAGGTCACTGTGAGGACCTCAGCCTGACTTCTGAGCATGACAGGAAGCCATGGATGGTCTTGAGCAGGACAGTAATGCCATCTGACTTGGTTTTTGAAGAGATAACTCTGGCTGTTGTGTAGACACAAGAATAAGGCATCTCTGCTCTCTTCGTTGGAAGTAACATTTCCTTTGTACATCCACAATATTTAGCCCACGCTTGTTAGCGTTGGTTTTTGTGATTTCTGGGTGTGTGTCTTCCCCTACCTCCACAAGAGTGGCGTTTCCTCGGAGAGAAAAATCTAAGTTTACTTGTCCTTGTCCTTTGGCCTTGACTGCCCCCCCCCCACCCCTGGAGCACTCAGGTCCACTGGCACATGTACACCCATGCACACACAATGCCTAGAATATTGCTGAGCAAATGAAACCCTCAATAACTCTGAAAAATGACTAACAGGACAAGGAGGCAGGTTTCAACTGAAAAGGAGGAACTCTTGAACAGAGGAGTCAAAAAAATGGAATGGCCTGCCTTCAAAGATCACAGTTTTCTCTTAGAGAAGATACTCAAGACCTCCGCCGTGTGTAGGGCATGGTGTAGCCTGGGAATTGAATCATCAGATGGGTGATCGTGCTTTTTAAGCATCTTCAGAAATCTGAGCTTTTATAATTGTAAGAATAATTGTTAAATCCTGAAAATTAACAGGAGTTGGTCCATGTAAGAGTCTGCATGATTCACCCCAAACAAGTTGTGCTTGGAGACACCTTGATGTGCCTTGTCAACTTGGCGAACTCCTTTTCATCGATCAAGCCTTTACCTAAATGTCCCTCTGTGTTGGCTTGTATTCTGTGTGTATTCTGGGCACCACAATTTGAGGGGAAAATAGACAAATTAGGGCATGACCACAGGAGGTTAACCAGAGAGTGAAGGGTCTGAAAACCAAATTCTGTAAGAAACAGCTAGAAGCACTTAGATTTCCTCTAGGGAAAACAAACTAACAACAACAACAACAACAAAACAAAACAAAACAAAAAAACAACACTAAGGAGGGAGAGAGGAGGTACAGAAGGCACAGACATCTGCAGGTAGTGAAAGGGCTCTCATGTAACAGGGCAGAACCATACTGCGTTTTCTTCATAAGGCAGGCGTAAGGTCAATGGGAAGAATTAAAAGAAGGCAGATTTCTGTCCTGCTTAAAGAAGCTCCTTCTCAACACCTAACCAAGGCCTTTCCTGCAGTAGGAACAGTGTGTTTTAATTGAATGGGAGGTTTAACAGTTCAAGCTATTCAACACCCAAATAGTCTCACAAAGCCTCTAGAGCAGCTTCCAGAGAGCTGTAGAAGGGACACCTACTGGAATGATGTTAGGCTGAATTAAATCAGGGGAAGTGGAAAGCGTTTGCATTAAGTCCAGCCATGACTGTTTGGCTGTGGCTGCCTGAAACACTAGTGAGAACATTCTGAGTCTACATCTCTGCTCAGCAAGCATGTGGATGTCAATGGGCAACGTCTGCTGTAGAGAAGTAGGGAATGGCAGCAAGAATGCCAGCCAGAAAAGCAAAGGGCTCTTTTGACCCTTCAATTGTATGTTCCTCTGTCGCTATATGCTTGTGTATTGGGCCCTCGGTGGCCCGAGGACAAATACAAGTATGAAATTCAATAAAGTGTCTTCCAGTCTCCCAAATGGGTACACATGGTTGTATTCTGCAAAGTCAGCATGAAGCCCCCATCCATGAGCTCCATGGCTTTCAGATCTACTCAGAGACCTGGGGCAGGTGGCATTGATTCTGTTTGTTTCCGTAGAAAGAACAGTATTGATCTACCGCACCGTGAAACCTGCTCCTGGGTCGCCTGGTTCCAACAAGCAATTCCCTTGTCTTTGGCAGCCATTTCAAAGTCCCCTAGACACTCTACTTCTATTTGGCTCAGCCTCCAGCTAACAGTCTCCTTGTGCTGGGCACCACCAAGCCGCCCCCAGTTTCGTCAGTATGTAAAACTACTATTTTTCCACCTTCCAACACAGCCACATCGAACACCTGCCTCTTCAGTGCCAGGAAGGGCACCGAGCACGTGGCGTATGGTTGGCTCCAAACTTCAGTCTCATGTAGATAACAGATAAACAGATAAGTCACCAAGTCTGACGTAGGCAACTCTGGCAAACAAAAGTGAAACTGTGGCTGGGCGATGGCAGAGGAGGGAGGCCATGCTCTGCCAGACGAGAGGGCTGGGGTGGCCAGCTGCTGCTGGGTGTGCCTTGATGGAGGCTCCGAAGAGGAGGGAGGTGGGTCTAGGAGAATGAGTAAAGAGCTCTCCTAAAGTAATTAGTTCAATGTTAGAGTTTGGAAGTCATCTCGAACGACCTGACAAGAGTTCCAAAGATTGGTCAACAAAGTGTGAAATCAGGGCCAGGGCTGGACGTGTTGTGAGGAAGATAAAGTTTGGCATTTCCCTTCCTCCTGGATCCTCTCTGCCTCCAACCTGGCTGGACACACTTCTTCAGGCCCAGGAAACCATCCCTTCCTCTACCTCAGCCTACACCAGAAGAGGGCGCTCTGAGGCCTCTCGCGATGTTGAAGGTCCCCTTCAAACACAGGGCTTGCCCACCAGGGCTGTGCTTGGGCCCCACCTCAAGTGAATGTTGCCAAACTCCAGAACACTCAGGCTCCCATCAGAACTGATCTTCCCCACCATGTTTCTGGCAGCATTATTCTCAATAACCAAAAAGTAGAAGCAACCAAGTGCACACCAAATGTGGTATAAACACATGGAATATTATATATTCATATAAACATATATAATGTTATAGTGGAATGTTAACAAACCTTAAAAAGGAAGGAAAATCTGACACACGCTACATGAGAGACCCTTGAGGACATATGCTAAGTGAAATAAGTCAATCCCAAAAGGACAAATACTGTACGATTTCCCTTACGTGAGTAGTCAGATTCATAGAAACAAAGTAGAATGGTGGTTGCCAGGGCTGAGGTGGGGCGGGGGGTGGGGGGTGGGGAGGGAGAATAGAAACTTGTTGTTTAATGTTTACAGAGGTTCAGTTTTGCAAGACAAAAAAGGTCTGGAGACTGGTTACACCACAGTGGGAATGTACCATATTGCTACTGAACTACATGCTTAAAATGGCTAATATGGTAAACTTTCTGCTTTGTGTATTTTACCACAATTCAACATTTTTTAAATTATAAATACAAAATGAAACCAAAAAAATTGCAAAACTCCCCCAATCTTCCCGTGGTGGGATCCTCCAGAACTGAGCACAAGCTTCTGGAGGGAGCTGGCCTCACATCTCACTGTCTCTGATCCTGTGATCTCTGCCAAGAGAGATGCTAGTTCAGCCAACAAACTGATCGTTCGAAATGGACGATAACAGGACAATGTGATACTTCTCCCAGATAGTGCACCGTAACTGGAATCTTCTGGAAATCATTCCTGGAAGCCAAGGGTCGTATGGAGCAGAGAACACTTAGGAGCTGCAGTAGTCCTTGCAGAGAGAGGTTTGGGGGACCTCACTGGACTGGAAGCCCTGTGAGAGAGAGCTGGTGCTTTTCATCACTGTTGTCAAAATTCAGGAGGAAAAAAAAATAGAATTAAAACCAACGAATCACCAAAGTAGTGATTAGTAAAAGTTGGTTGTGCACATACCAAAAAGTCACTTTGCAAACTGGGAGCGCTCAAACCAAAACATGGAATGGGGCTCAGGGGAATATCATTATAAAGCAGCATATATGGTGAGAAAGCAGTGACTGCTTATTCTTCACAGCGATTAATTATAATATTAGAATTTTCTTACATGATAGGGAGTTGGTCAGTGGTTACCTCACATCAACCTTGGGAAACAGTTTAAATTTTGCTTATAATTTTCAGAGGCATAAGCAAGAAATGACCCAGGTCAAGCTCGTCCTGCAAAATAAACTAAATTAAGCCCAGTTTGTATGACTGAAGTGGTGTTGTCTGCTTAGGGAATTTTCTTTTTAAAAAAATTTTTTTTTCAACGTTTATTTATTTTTGGGACAGAGAGAGACAGAGCATGAACGGGGGAGGGGCAGAGAGAGAGGGAGACACAGAATCGGAAGCAGGCTCCAGGCTCTGAGCCATCAGCCCAGAGCCTGACGCGGGGCTCGAACTCACGGACCGCGAGATGGTGACCTGGCTGAAGTCGGACGCTTAACCGACTGCGCCACCCAGGCGAGCTTAGGGAATTTTCAAAGCTGGTCTCCATTCAATTTTTATTTTAACATTTCTTCCCTTTTGGTCACGCTCTCAGGCAGCTGACCAACCCGTGGAATGCTGTCCTCGCTTATCACTGCTGATGTAGCCAGATCGAAAAGTCACACCTTCAGTGTTCCCACTGAGTTGTCAGGACAGAGGGCCACGCAGTCACTGTCTTCATTATTTGTGGTTGTTTTTGATTTCGTCCCGTTCTCTGAATCTGATGGATACCATTTGGCATTTGAGTGGCTGCCGGCAGGCATCTAAAACCCTCACGAGTATATCACGCGCCAGAGAGGTTAAGATGATGACTGTAAGAATAACAGCCAAGGATTGAGAAATTCCCCAGAGTAGAGATTCCCCAAAAGCGCCAAGGTTTAACCAGTTATATAACGCAAACAGGTTATAATTTTTTAAAGTTATTTACATAAGCACAAAACGATATGCTAGTAAATACGCATCCTCATGACTACTCAGGACAGCACGAACATGAGGGTGTTTCCTTTCAGGAGGTGCTATTGTTGGTGACCTTCCAATTAAGTTAGACCTCTACATGATGTGAGCAATCAGGTGACTTAATGAGAGGCATTTCTATAGAAACATAAGAAAAACAAAGGTTAATAGTTTGGGAAAATTATAAATTCAGCTTCTGAGTTTGGATCACAGCCAGTTGAGAAGATGTCTAGATGTTGGGTTCTAAGCATCTTCCGGTGGAGCGAGGGCAGGCAGCAGCAATCCGACAAATTTTTCTGGTTTGCAGTGTGAATGTCTCTGGTGATCTTTCTGAGTGGCCACGCAGCCACAGGCATGAAAATTGTCCACACGTGAGTTGTTGCAGTGGCTTCCCTGAAGTTTACATCAAATTGTCCAGCTTCAGCTTGCATGGCTTTGGAAAAGGGCAATGTTAGTTTCATAGTGATTCCAAGTCCAAAGAATGGGAGAAGATTGGAAATGTTTGTTTGAAGAGTTCTAGCCAAATATTAGAGGAAACTGGAAGAATTCATAATCCTGTCCAGCTTATAGCTAGAAAACAAAACCTCAAAGACAATTAGCAGCAATCAAATCTGATATCCACAAAGGCACGTTACTGAAACATAATTTTTCTCTCTATAATCATCCCCATTTCTACCAAAGATAGCCATAGTAAGGCTAATTTGTTTGCAAATGAACTCTAGTTTCAATAAACTTGGCCTGATTATTTACTTAAGTGCAGCAAGAATAGTGATTGAACATAGAGGCTCTTTTAAATCTGCTTTGCTGGAACTTTTCATAGGAAATCTCAGATTGGACTTTCAAAAGCTTCGCAAGGCTTGGAAGCCAAGCCAAGGACTTGTCTAATTGTGTCTTGTAACAAGGAGAATAGATTCTTACTGAAGTTATGCAAATACATATACTGTCATTAAAAAAAAGAATATTTAACAAGAGTTTCAGAATTCTGGAGGGATCAGAGAAGGAGAAAAACAGAAATGTTTCAACCTTCGTTGCAAAAATACACTGTATCAAATTGCTGTAAGGTATAGACAGCTTAAAGAGAGGTGGGAAAATGTCCTTTACATCGGAAAACACTATATTAAAGAACTAGCATAATACCTGAGGAGGGCACTTGCCGGGATGAGCACTAGGTGTTGTATATAAGCGAGGCACCACAGGACTCTACCCCAAAAACCAAGAGCACACTTTACACACTGTATGTGAGCCAATTTGACAATAAATTATATTTAAAAAAAAAGAACTAGAATGTTTTGAATGAAGTCATAAAAATTATAATCATGTTCATCAGTTCATTCAATGTTATACAATTAACTCATTTTTGCCTCATCTTGGGTCAGCAGCTTTATGAATCAATCTGTTTTCCATAAAAGTTTTAGAAATTCTTACCAAGTTTAGTGTTATGATCTTAAAGTTATCAAAAACCTTGATAACTTTAGGGGGAGAAGACTAATTTTTCTTAAGTAATCGAAAACCTGATAAAGACAAAACATAGTCTTTGTTTTCTAGGCAGATGACATTAAAGGTGAACAAACTTCGCTTACAATTTTTTTTTATTAAGAGCAGACAATCGAAAAGTTTGTGATTTTAACAAAGAGAAAATCAATTCTGATTTTTCACCAGTGTACTTTTTTTTTTTTACAGTTTATTTATTTATTTATTTTGGAGAGATGGAGGGGCAGAGAGAGAGGGGGAGAGAAAGAGGATTTCCCAGCAGGCTCCACACTGTCAGCACGGTGGAGCCTGATGCGGGGCTCAAACTCACCAACTGGGAGATCATGACCTGAACCGAAATCAAGAGGTGGAGCCACCCTGGTGCCCCTACCAGTGTACTTTAGATATTAAAATTCTCCTTTTCTTTTTAACTCAAATCTTTTCCAATCCTATTTGACTACACCTAAAATTCCTTTCTCAATGTTCTTTTTCCATAAACCATCTGTAACTTTCTATATTCATTCAGCTTTTCCCCTGTCTTTTCCCTTCTTATTCTAGAACAAACATTTTACTTTAGGACAAAAGTACTCTGTTTAAAAAAAAAAATTCCTATGTCCTCCATATCTTTCCTTACCCAAAACAAAACAAACAAATAAACAAAACATATTCTATTTTCCTTACCTATTTGCCTATATAGTCATTTTCTTTCACCCTTATCTCTAGTGGTTTTAATTACTTATATTATTAGAACTCTTAATTATGAGAACCCTTAGTTCCTAGTGAACACTAAGAAGAAAGCAATTGTGGACTGGAAAATTTATAAATACATTTCATAATCTGTGGGAGTATATTTTCTTCAGAGTAAATTTTTCAATGTGGCACAAAACATGTTTATTAATGGGCCCCAATAGCTTTTGTCTCTATGTAAAAGAAATTTTCTTTTTTTTTTTTCAACGTTTATTTATTTTTGGGGACAGAGAGAGACAGAGCATGAACGGGGGAGGGGCAGAGAGAGAGGGAGACACAGAATCAGAAACAGGCTCCAGGCTCTGAGCCATCAGCCCAGAGCCCGACGCGGGGCTCGAACCCACGGACCGCGAGATCGTGACCTGGCTGAAGTCGGACGCTTAACCGACTGCGCCACCCAGGCGCCCCTGTAAAAGAAATTTTCAAGCTAAAAGTAGATAAACTTATATTTAGCATTTAATGTTTATCATCTTTGGAAATAATTTAGATATTTAATGAATATTCATTCTTTAGTTTAACTTAGTATGAACATTCATTTTATTTACATCCATTTAAATTACTTGTTTTCAACAATTATTCTTTAATTACATATTAAACAGCTAACCATCACCTTAAGTTATTTTTCTTATTGACGAATTTTTTTTAGTGTTTATTTATTTTTGAGACAGAGAGAGCACCAAAGAAGGAGGGGCAGAGAGAGGCAGGGGACAGAGGATCTGAAGTGGCCTCTGCACTGACAGCAGGGAGCCTGATGTGGGGCTCAAACTCAGGAACTGCAAGTTCACAACCTGAGCCAAAGTCCAAAGTTCAACCGACTGAGCCACCCAGGAGCCCCTTTCTTGTTTACAAATTTTGAAGACACGCCTGCTTTTATTAAACCAACAAATTCAAACTAGATTTTATTTATCAAACATCCCAGATTGTGTGAACTTAAAAAACATTTAGGTTTGGGGTATTTGGGTGGCTCAGTCAAAGTATCAGACTCTTGATTTCAGCTCAGGTCACGATCTCATGGGTTGTGAGATCCAGCCCCGTGTTGGGCTCTGCGCTGACAGTGAGGAGCCTGTTAGGGATTCTCTCTCTCCCTCTCTCTGCCCCTCCTTTCTGCCCTCTCTCTCTCTCTCTACCTCTCTCAAAATAAATAAACTGAAAAAAAAATTTTTTTTAGGTTACTTTCTATATTTCTGAGACTATGTTTGATGTATATAAATGCTTGATTTTCTTGAAGTCAATTAAATGGAGCTCTTTACAAATTAATTAAAAAAATTTTTTTTCAACGTTTATTTATTTTTGGGACAGAGAGAGACAGAGCATGAACGGGGGAGGGGCAGAGAGAGAGGGAGACACAGAATCGGAAACAGGCTCCAGGCTCTGAGCCATCAGCCTAAAGCCCGACGCGGGGCTCGAACTCCCGGACCGCGAGATCGTGACCTGGCTGAAGTCGGACGCTTAACCGACTGCGCCACCCAGGCGCCCCTACAAATTAATTTTTGCAATACCATCCAGAAGTAGGAAAATATCACATATCTATAATATATATACATGGACATACATCAACATACAAACAGATCTCATAGCTGTTGTTATAAAAATTTTTTAACCATGTCTCAGATAAAAAACTTAAAAGAATAATTGTATTCAAATTACATTTCTGGCAGAGGGACTAAGTTAAGGCTATTTATTCCAATGGCCAAAGAGTTTTCACTAAAGATTTTTTACTTGCATGCTGTCAAGACCCACTTAGAGCTGTTTGTGGAGTCATTTAATCTTTTAGAAGCTTCTGCAAACCAATCAAAGAATGCATTTCATTGTCTCTGAGATGTTTGGAATCTCTCTTTTAAGGATGCCCTTTAAGATAAACTTATCTAAGTTAAAGTTTCTCCAAAGTGGTCACTACAGTTCCAAAAGTTCACCCATTTTCCAAAAAGGCACAAGATTTTGGTTCATAGACCACGTGGAACCGTCTTTACCTTTAGGTTTCCTAAAATGTCTTAACTATGAAGGATCCTAGTTTTCAACAGCAGTTCCAAAACACAGAGAGTCACGTGCCCCCACCCTTTTAAACAGAATAGGGTGACTTACCAAGATACTTCCACAAATAAAATCACAATATAGTCCGAGAGCTCCAAACACAAAGAAAGTGGAGCTTGGATCCAAGAGAGACTGACCCTCAAATACTGGGGTCGGCAAGAAAGCAGGGGGCTCGGCGGACTCTGTGGGCACCGGCACCTGTTTGCTCACCAGCCTCCGAGTCATCAGGCGTCTTCTCTGAATTCAACTTCTCACACCATGAAATGTCAAAAGTTCAGAAATAACAGCAGCAATACCGATGACTCACCAAAGTAGTCATTAGTAGAAGTTGAGTGTGCACACACCAAAAAAGGCAGTTTGCAAACTGGGAGCACTCAAGCCAAAACATGCAATGGGGCTCAGAGGACTATTGTTAGAAAGCACATCTACAGCGAGAAAGCGGTCACTGCTTATTCTTCGCAATGATTGGTTATAATGTTAGAATTTCCTTACATGATAGGGAATTGGTCAGCGGTCACCTCATAACAACCTTGGGAAGCAGCTTCAGTTTTGCTTATAGTTTTCAGAGGCATTACCACGCAATGACCCAGGTCAAGTTAGTCTCACAAAATAAGCTAAATTAAGCTTTGTTTTTATGACCAAACTGCTTTTGTCTGTTGAGGGAATTTTCAAAGCTGGTCTCCATTTGTTTTTTATTTTAACACTGCTTTACCCCAGACCTTGGCCCTGAGCCTGGGGCTTAGAGACACTCAAAATGGTTTTATTTTCCCCAATAACAGTGAATGAAGCTGGGCCTCTTGGATAACACAAAGCAGGCAGTTTTAAGCATCAAGCACCTTATGGGAAAGGATGTATTTTCTACTTGTTCACGAAACAAGTTTTGTCTGCTGACATCCCTTCCTTTAGACGGAATGTGTCTCCCTCATTCCTGCAGTTGGTCAACCACTGCATCCTTCACCATGGGCCATAGGGGTGGGCATATGACTCTGGTTGAGTCAACTATAGCACTACATCCTTTGGACCCACTGTCTGGTCCATATGTGGGTACAGGACCCAAGCAGGGTCAATAAGAATCCTTCCATGGGATCTGCATGCAGATGCAAAGATAGGTTGTGAGTCCTTTTGGCTCATAAGAAGGAGTCATCCTTCCCACCAACTAGACAGATCTGGCCTCAGAAGGAAGCCACAGAAGCAGGGTCCGGAGCTGGAGAAAAGGAGATAGCATGCCAACTTCGGTATTTTAACCCCTGGATGCAGCAGTGCTTAAACCCAGACCCACTCTAGAACATTTCATTTATGGGAGTCAATAAATTCTTTTTTTTTTTTTTCCTTTAAGCTTGTTTGAGTTGGGCTTATAGACCTTGCAGCAAAGAATCCTGACAAATACAGTCTGTTCATTTCAGTTTGTGTGTTTCCCATATGTATTTCACCTTATCACATTGACTATTTTTAAGAGCCCACAAAATGTATTCTGCACATCTTTGTACACAGGGCACCAAGACCCAGCATACAAATCAGGAGGGAAAGATTTAGAAAAGCCTGTGTTTGTCCTAAGGGACATTCTAATACAAGTGAAGGGTTAGGAGAAGGAAAGAATTTCATTTAACCAGTATTTTTAAATTATCTGCTATGTACCAGATGTTTTCACAAGTAATTGTAGTTCATCATCCCCAACCCTAAAAATAAGGTAGTCATATATGTACTTTACAGATAAAATCATAGTTCAGAGAGGTTAAACAACTTGCCCGAACTACCCAGCTATTAAGAGATAGAGAAAGCTTTCAAACTCAGGCCTCTAATTCCAAGCTCAGTGGCCTTGCCACGGCACAAGCCTGCCTCTTAGACAGGAGATAAGACAAGCTCAGTGCCAGGATAAGGAAAATAGAGGAATTCATTCATTGATCCATTCAAAAAATTCTTATTCAGTGTCTGTTATTCACTAATGTCTGTGAAAATCCTTATTAAACCAGGCTATACTACATACATGCAAAATATTATCAACATGTGCAAGTCCCCACACTAGGCACTATAGAAGGGGGGAATACAAATGAATAAAGCAGCCTTTTGCTCAGGGGCATACGATAAAGTAGACCTAGAAACACCACATGGCAAAGTATGATTAATGGCATAAGACAGGTTCAAAGTGCTTTGAGAGTTCTGAGCAGGAAATGTTCACAACTGATTGAGGGAGCCGGAAAGACTTCATCAAAAAAAAGGTGTATTAGGTAAGTGCAAATGAATGTAGTGCTAATGATGTGTTTACCCAGATGCCAATGGGATTTTGGAAAGAATGGGAAATAAAAATGAAAAAGAAAAGGAAGAAGAAAGGAAGGGAGAGAGAGAGAGAGGAGGGAGGGTGGGAGGGAGAGTGGAGGGAGGGAAGATGGGGGAGGGGAAGGGAAGAGAAGGGAAGAAAGGAAAAGGAGAAAAGAAAGGGAGAGACACAAGGAGGGAGGAGAAAGGAGGTGAGCAAGCATACGGGCATGCAGGGGCAGCATGGCCGCGGGGCCGTGGCCTAGGTAGCAGGCCACGGAATGGGTGTTCTAACCTTTTGTTCCACAGACACTTTGTTAGCGCAAGCAGGCCTCTGGCTTACTCACTCATCCATTTTACTTATCACTGCAAAATAATTTAAATTATTACTTAATCCGGTAACCCCCACATCTTAGATCAGAAGAAACCTTGTGATTGCAAAACTCTACAGGTTTTTAACTTGAGTAGGAATAAGAATCACCGGGGGAGCTTGCTCAAATGCAGACCCCCTAGGCCTTCTCTCCAAAGATTCGTTTTCAATAGTACTAGTTTGAGTCTAGGGAATTTTTTTTTTTAATCTAAATCCAAGTCAGTTAACATATAGTATAATAATGGTTTCAGGAGAAGAATTTAGTGATTCATTACTTATATATAACACCCAGTGCTCATCCCAACAAGTGCCCTCCTTAATGCCCATCACCCATTTAGCCCATCACCCCACCCAACACCCCTCCAGCAAACCTCAGTTTGTTCTCTGTATTTAAGAGTCTCTTGTGGTTTGTCTCCCTCTCTGTTTTTATCTTATTTTTCCTTCCTCTCCCCTATGTTATCTGTTTTGTTTCTTAAATTCCACGTATGAGGGAAATCATATGATATTTGTCTTTCTCTGACTGACTTATTTCGCTTAGCACAATACATTCTAGTTCTACCCACATTGCTGCAAATGGCAAGATTTCATTTCTTGATTGCCCAGTAATATTCCATTGTATAATATACCACATCTTCTTTATCCATTTGTCAGTTGATGGACATTTGGGCTCTTTCCATAATCCGGCTATTGTTGATAGTGCTGCTATAAACATTGGGATGCATTGTGCCCCTTCAAGTCAGCATTTTTGTGTCCTTTGGATAAATGCTAGAAGTGCAATTGCTGGGTCGTAGGGTAGTTCTATTTTTAATTTTTGAGGAATCTCCATACTGTTTTCCAGAGTGGCTGCACCAGTTTGCATTCCTACCAGCAGTGCAAAAGTGTTCCCCTTTCTCCACATCCTTGTCAACATCTGCTGTTTCCTGAGTTGTTTATTCTGACAGGTATGAGGTAGTAACTCATTGTGGTTTTGATTCGTATTTGCTTGATGACGAGTGATGTTGATCTTTTCATGTGTCTGTGCCATCTGGATGAACAGGTTCATATCTTTTGTCCATTTCTTCCCTGGATTATTTGGTTTTTGGGTGTTGAGTTTGAGAAATTCTTTATAGATCGCGAATACTAACGCTTTATCCAATATGTCATTTGCAAATATCTTCTCCCATTTTATCCATTGCCTTTTAGTCTTGTTGGTTGTTTCCTTTGCTGTGTAGAAGCTTTTTATCTTGATGAGGTCCTAATACTTCATTTTGTTTTTGTTTCCCTCGCCTCTGGAGACATGTCTAGTAAGAAGTTGCTCTGGCCAAGGTCAAAGAGCTTTTTGCCTGTTTTCTCCTCTAGTATTTTGATGGTTTCCTGTCTCACGTTTAGGTCTTTCATTCATGTTGGATATATTTTTGTGTATGGTGTAAGAAAGTGGTCCAGTTTCATTCTTAAAATAGTCACTTAGGTGAATCTGATGCAAGTGCTCTGTGGCACGCGTTTCAAGAAACACTGAAGCCTAACTCTATTGTCTCACAGGTAAAGGAGTCCCAGAGAGGTCAAAAGACTTGTTCAAGGTCACACAGCTAGATTAGTGAAAGATCTAGGCCCAGAACTCAGGTCTATGGACTCCTAGTCCATTGTTGTTGTTGTTGTTGTTTCCCCCACTAGCATTACTAGCTATACACCTCAGGGTTTGCCCTACATATTGATAATGTAGGAAGGTAGATCAGCCCTCAGCTTCCAGGAACATCCATATGGACCATGCTCTGAGAATCAGGGTTCTGAAGCACCCCAGGGTGCAAGATTTCTAAGCTTGCTCCCCAGATTCAAGTGTTAACTCACAAATAGCACTAAATAAATATTGGTTTACTTGATAACTCGCTAGCTGGAATACAATAAACAAAAAGAAAACAGGACGTTTCAGTGACTCTACAGGTAAAAGAATAAGACCTCTTCTCAGGCACCTTCTTACAGCATCTCCTCTCCATAAGGTTACCCTTGATTCAAGCTAATGTAATGAGTATTTATTTAAGCAACTTCTATTTTCAAGGCCCTATGCCTTGTGCTTAAGAGATACAAGAGTAAAAATCTACTTGTCTAATTGGATGAGTGCCACAAGAGTGACGCATTGTAGGGGGTCAAAAAAGAAATATTTACCTATTCAGGGAAATCAGACTATACCCCAGTGAGATGTGTTTTGAGACGAGCCTTAAAGAATAAGCAGTATTTCATTGGGTGAAATATGAAGGAAAGGTGATCCAGGTGGGACCAGCAAGATGTGAAAGAAATAATAAATAGCTCACTTTGGCAGTAGCTTGGGAACCAGTGAGAAAGTAATGGGATTATAAGATCAGAAAGATCAGGAAAGACCCTGCAGTGGAAGACTTACAGATTTAGGATGGAAAGTTTGGACTAAATCTGAAGCATTAAGAAATCATTGAAAATGTTTGATTGCTTTGATGTTTTAGGGAGATGTTTCTGATAAAGGTGCTGTGTAGGGGGATCAGAAGGTGGGAGAGCCAGGAGGCAGGAACATCACCCAGGAAGATAGTCAACTTGAGAGAGAAGTAATGAAGGCGAGGACGCGACCAAAGGCAAAAGTGACCATAACAGTTGATTGTCTGTTGTAGGAAAAGGACAGGAGCATATGGATGACCCTGAAGTTTCAAAGTTGGACAACTGAATAATCAGACGTGGGGAAGCAGAGAAGTAAAGTTGATTTGGCTTGGGTAATGGTGAAAATGTTGGTGTTAAATGCTAAGATGACAGCTTCCTAGACACATACAACTACTTATCAAAAAGCTGGCCATGCTGGAGTTGGAGATGAGGAGACAGGGGTTAGGTAGGGATGTAGAGGAATCATCCACAAAGATGTGATCATGGAAGCTGCTAGGATGGGTGAGAGCAATGAGATAAAAAAAAAGTATAAAGGGAGAATAGCGAAGAGGGCTATAATGGTTACAAGTTTCAACTGCAAGTAACAGAAAGCCCTAAGCATTATGATTTAAACAATCCAAGGAATTTATTGACTCACGTAACTGAAAAATCCTAGCTTCTGACCACCGCACACAATCAGGGATCTGGATCCACCAGGCTTCAGTTCTCTCAACTCTGATCTAGTCTGTGTTTTGACTTCATCTTTGTACTAGATTGCCTCAAGGTTGTAAGATGGTGGCCAACAGCAATTA
The DNA here is from genome assembly GCF_016509475.1 of Prionailurus bengalensis. Lineage (NCBI taxonomy): Eukaryota > Metazoa > Chordata > Mammalia > Carnivora > Felidae > Prionailurus > Prionailurus bengalensis. Next base: position 56,737,395 of record NC_057351.1, on the reverse strand, counting down.
GCAATCAGATTTATATGCTTTATCATTTATACCCAAGAGGAGAGAAAGAACTGGCTTCCCTCAACTACGAAACAAAAGTCTTGAGCTTTGCTCTCACCCAATCACCATAGGTCACATGTAAATGTCACATGTTGATTGCTCTGGTCTTCTTTCCCGTGAACTATCACTGCGGTAGGAGGAATTGGCTTATACTCATGGCCTTAGGTCAGTCATCGCTTACCACTACAGCTGGATGTGGGATCAATTCCACCCAATTCTTCTGGCTGCCATAGAGTGGGATGTAGAGATAATTTAAAGTTCACTAAAAGGTCCAAGAACAGATTCTTCTTGAGGTATAACGTTGGTAGGAGAGAAGGAGCTCTAAGGAAATTGCACTGCCACGGAACCCCAGACAGGAGATAATTTCACAACAGTCAACAAGGTGGTGGGGATGATGACTGACAAAAAATCGTTTGCTCGGGTGACTAAGAAAATTATTGGTAACCTTGAGATGGCCGCTTCAGCTGAGCGTTGGTCATCAGTGAAAGAACAAAAGGCTGAGAAGGAAGTGGCAGGTGAGAAGGTGAAGTGGAGATCATTCCCTTAGAATGATGGATTGTGACAGAAGAAGAGAATAGTTCGGGAGAGAAGGAAAAATTGCTTGTGGCTTTTAGGAAAAGGGAGATGGGGATATTTGCAGGCTTTGGAGAAAAAGCAGGAGGGACAGATGATGGAAGAGTGGAAAGGCAGGTGCAGCATGGTTTTGAAGAGACGGGAAGGAACAAGGTCAACCATGCAGGCAGTGAGGTTTGTTTGGAGAGGAAATTTGGCACCTCTTCCTCAGAGATTGGCCTCAGAGGGGAGCCAGGGTGAAAATAGCAGGAAGTTGAGGAAACTCAGGGACACACGCCTGTAAAATCACCTCTGGAGGGTGGCTGGATGCCGCAGGCAGGCCCAGAAGATTTGGAACAACCTGCAGGAATTCATTAGGAGGCTACAAAAATAGGAATAAAAAGACTGGAGAATTACGAACTAGTAGTCTTCCTGGAGACCAGTCTGGCACCTTGCGACAAAAGCCATAAAAGTGTTTCTAGCCTTTGACCCAATAATGTCTCTTCTGGGAGTATATACCATGAAAACAACTGAAAAGGAAATATAAGCTATTTGCAAAAAGATGTTTATTGCTGCCTTGTTGATAATAGGAGAATCCTGGAAACCATCCAAATGCTCCACGATTGGGGAATGGTTAAGTAAACTATGGAACGTTAATACGATGGAATATTATATAACCATTTCCAATGATAAATAGCAGTTCTTGTCAACACATGAGAAAGCGTACACAGAAAAATATTAGGCGAACAAGGTAGAGTATGAAATAGGACGGATACGTTGATTTCTACCCCCAGAAAATGATGCTAACACAATGCTGTGGTTCATGAAAGGTCACTGAATTACGTAAACAGTTGGTGTGAGGAGGTGAAGAGATTTTTTTCCCCCTTTATAAAATGGCTCAAATACACATTTTTAAAAAAGCTGTCAAGCAGCTGGAGCTAGTCAGCGTGCATTCGTAGTGATGCTGATCTGCAGGGCTCCGGGGCAATCTCCTTCTGCAGAGAAAGGAAGAGTGAGAGCCATCCAAAGCCAAAGTCTGGTAAGGTGGTAGGTCAGGAAGGCAGGGGGGAGAAACCGAGGCAAGAGATGACCAAGTTCTTTGCTAAATAGCTCCTTATGGTGCAGGCTTTGTAGGGAGGTGAGCAAAGACAGAAGAGATAAGGGCACTCAGGCAGTGGAGGGCAGGGGAGAGACTGAAGACCCCTGGAGGGGGTGGGTTATGCTAATGGAAGTGAGTAGGGGGGAGCTTTGGGGTCCTTGGGTGGCATGACAGAACTGGGGGCCATGGGATGATGAGAAGAACGGACTGAGGTGTGGTTGAGGGGGAGGGTGGAAAGAGGTTCCTGGAGTAAAAGAGCTAGAAGGTCAGCGGTGTTAGATAAACAGGTTTGGAATGAACCAAAAATTATTATAAACATAATGGTCATCCATTCATTTATTCACCCAACACTTACTGAGCTTTAGCCATGTGCCAGGCTCTGTGGTAGGCACTAGGGAACCAACAGTGAACAAAACAGTGTGATTTACTGCACCTAGACCGCACCCTGCAGGGTGGCCCTGAACCACTTTTCCTCTCTACTGCAGGTCCTACTATCTGATTGGCATTTAGTTACTTTTGGTTAAGAGAATATAGAGGAGGGAAGGCCATCAGGGCCCACTGACCTGCCCTAGAGCAGTTGGAGACTTGCTACCCCTAGGAGGTGGGCACAGCAGAGATGGAGAGTCAGAATTGGAGAGGAGAGGAGAGGAGACACCATCCTTTCTAGAACCAGAGGGAGTGACACGAAGATTGAATGCAGGGATACATGAAGATAGAGAGTGGCATATCTGGGAATGCATGCCTAGAAGTTCTCAGTGTCTTCCATGAAGTCATTCATTTTACCATTTACTGGGCATCTACCTGGGTGCACAGGTCTGGACTGGGGATTGTGGGGTCTGTAGAGATGAAAAAACTCCCTACTATTCTCAGAACACTCATAAAGCTGTAAAATCAGAGTTGGTCTTGAAAACTGGGGCTTAGGAAGAGAGGAGGCACTCCTGAATCCTCCAGTGAAGGAAGAAACTGTGACAAGTGCCCAGGACTCTGTCCCCCTCCAGAGTTACCTGAAACCTGGGGCCGGGAGCGAGAACACTGCCCTGTACAGGTTTTCCAGACCTTAGCCAGAGGCTACAGGAACACAGGGGTGGGATGCTGCAGGGAGAGGAGCTGAGATGCTGGCTGCATAGCAGGGCTGGGGAGAGAAAGTGAAGGCGGTTGAGTGATGGGGGCTGGTTCCCAGAAGATGACAAAGATCCTTCTCTAGGGCCTTGCCTTGTCTGGGGAAGAATAGACAAAGGCCTTCAGAGCAAGCGGTATGATGTCCTAGAGGCAGAGAAAGCCTGAGCACAGAGGGCCGGATTGATGGGATCTGGCTTGGGAGCTAGACATCAGCACAGTCCCTCTGCCAGTCCACCTAAGAGACTACTGGCACCAGAGGGTGCAGTCATTTAGTCGTCAACAAACATTTACTGAGCTCAGACAGTCCTGGCTTCTATTTCTTACTCTGCCATCTACTAACCCCGTGTCCTTGGACAGGTCCCTCTACTTCTCCAAGTCTCAATAATGTATATGAAGGACATTCAGAATGCTGAATAAGCCATCAGTACATGCTAGCTAGTATTTTTATTAAGAACTATGTCTAGTTCCGTGAGGGATACAGAGAGGAGCAAGATACAACCCACCCCTTCCTTCCTGCTAGAACTTCCTGTAATGAAGAGAGACAGATATAAACAAGGGATTACAAACAACTAGACTATAGTGCAGTAATTGTTAAAACAGTAGCATGCCTGCTATGGGAGCCTGGGGGAAGAAATAATTAGTTCTGCCTGGAGAGGTCAGGGAAGGCTTCCCAGAGGAGGAGACATTTGAGCTGGGCCACAAAGCGGATCACCTGGCAGAGAAGAGGGAGAAAGGCATTACAGGCAGAGCAACTGCCTTGAGCAAAAGCAGGCAGGCATGCAAGGCAGCGTGGGTTTGGGGAATAGTGACTAGCACTCCTAGAGAGCAGTCTGGCAGGGAGAGGTGGGCAGAGGGCTGGAGGGCCGCTTGGGGCCATGACCGGAAGAGTCTTGGGCTCAGGGCCTGGGCTAAGGTGTGGAGATGGCCTCCTGCCGCAGTGGGCAATTTCTGAGGTTTTGTCAGCAAGGGAGTGAGATGTCTCTGGTGGGACGGGGGGAGGGGGGCGCGGGGGGGGGGGGAACAGAAGGAAGAAGTTGAGAGCAGGTGCAGGGACGCCAGCAGGAGCCTGAGGCTCAGCTCAGATCCTGCCCCCTGCCGCCACGCTCCAGCACTCCCCCAAACATTTCTCCGTTTCTGGCTTGGGGATCCCATCGCTGCACCCATAGCAGCCAGGCCACCCACACATTCCCTGCAGCAGGCGACAGGTTCCCCTTGCGAATACAGTGCCAAGAACCACGGCTCCAGAGTCCCTCTCCTGCCATTCTGGGGGTGCTCTGTGAGGCCCACACCAGTTTGGGGACCGTCGGGAGGCAGCCTTGGACTCTTTCACAGGAAGAGTAAAAGGACATTCCCCACCTGTTAAGTTGATTTTCCTTTTCAAAAAGAGAGAGCTTTGCTGATGAAGAGCGATAAGTGTCTTTCACTGGTGAGGAAAGGATTTTAATAATGTCTGCTGATGACTCTTGCCCTGCTCCACCGAGATACAGAGACTCATTCTTCTTTCCTTTAATAACCCGGCTTGACGGCACCGGGAGGGAGCCAGCTCCGGCCTCTCCCTTTTCCTCACCCCAGGGACACGCAGCTCTGCGCCCCCAGCTCCTCCGTCCCTCAGTCTCCTTCTCTTTCCTTCTACCAGATTCCACTTCCCTTTTCTTCCCTCCTCTGCCTCTCATTTGTCTGAGAGAGTCAGGAGGCTGCGAGACACCTTATTAACAAGGAACTTGCTCCAAAGAGATAAATGAGCTGGCCAGTAGGGTAGTGAGCTCCCCGTCACTTCGGTCCTGATCACATTGGCTGGAGTTCTTGCCAAGGAGATTCGAGTTCGCAGATACAATGCGGTTCTCAGACATCAGCGTCTTCAGGAATCACCTGTGGAGCTTATTAAAAGCATAGTTCCAAGCCCTGCCCCCGAGTTTCTGCTCTCCGGTCTGCAAAGGGCCAAAGAATTGCAGTTTCCATAAGCCCCTCAGGAGACCAGGGCAGGAGGCCATTGGCCAGTTTTTGAGAAACTTGGGTGAGCCTGGACGCGTGGCTGCCTCAGACTTGCCTGCTAACCCAAGCTAACGGCCTTTCCTCCAACGCCACCTGTTTGCCGCCGTCCCCGTAAGTCCTGACCCGTTTTGGTGGTCTGGGAGCTCCAACCGTATGGTAGGTTAAACTTGGTTTTGTAATCGCAGTAGCTAACGGTGATTGAACACATGTGTGTAAGGAATCTGGGTAAGCACTTTGTACGCCACTCATCTGACCCCCCGGCTGTGCTGTGAGCACTCCCTCTACTGCCCAGGGCTCCAGGGTGCTCAGGCAGAGCAGGCGCTGTGGCCCCGGCCCCTAAGCCCGCTCCATGTGGCTCACGGCACAAGCCCGCTGGAGAGGGGCTAAGGAGAGGAAACATTTGGGGAAAACTGTGATGGAAACTTCTTTTCCCATAGGAAGTGAGAAGGAAAACGTTCCTCAAGAGAAGAAAGCTAGTTTTCCCGTTGTTTCCCTTCACCGATCTTCCCGTGGGAGGCCGATGGCCCAAATAAGTCCCTCTCCCCCTGTACCCCACGCCCCCGGAGCCCAATTCCCACCCCACCCCGTCTGCCACTGTTCTCCCAGGTTCTCGGGTCTGTAGCATGGAGATTCCACTCGAAGCCCTCTTTCCGTCAACCCTCACCCTCAACCCTGGCGGCCCCCGCCACAGCCCCTCTGGCTTCACCCCTTGGTTCCTCTCTGGCCTCATGCCCGCCCCCACTACCACCACCACTCCATGCCTGGAAGACTTCTTTCATTATCCTCCTGGCTGGAATTCAGTCCTCCCGCTCTCCAGTATTCTAGGGTGGCAGAGTCAGTTACATCTTCCTAAACTCGTCCCTGTCATCTTGCATTACCTTGCTTAACCATCTGCATTGGCTGTGCATTGTCTTCCACACAGAGCCCAAGTCCCCGGCCGCCCCAACTCACGGGTCCCTGCTTCAGCGGGGTGAATCCTCTTTTCCCGCAGGTCCGACAGGTTTATGGTCTCCTCTCCAGCCACAGGCCTTTGCTTCCGGCCCCTAGACATGCCCCACCCCATTTTCTTGAATCCCAACCCTCCCTCCTTCAGCAGCCCAGCTCCAAGCTCCTCACCCCCCAGAGCCTCCTCTGGCTGAGTCTACCTTCCTTTGCTGTTAATTCCCTGATCCGCGGTGTGCAGGCTAGCAGCCCACACTCTCACACTTATTTATTTGTTGTCTTAGAGTTGTGCTGAGGTCGTTTCAGGTCTGTGTGTTTTTCTCTCCCCAGCCAGAAGCTGTTGGTGTTTAAGAACAATAACCAGACCACCTTGCTCTTCAGCACCCCGTCCCCCACAACACAGGGAACGGCTTTAGTAACTTTGCATCAAATTGAAACAATTCCTAAATGACCATCCCTTTAATTACAACGAATGACTCTGAAGTCCAAAGCCAGTGGAGTGTGTGCTTTGTGTGGATGGAAACGATCAGATGATATAATGGGGACAAAGAACACGGGACTAACAGGTAGAACGCCTGCTTCATAGGCGCGCATTTCCTCCGGAGCAGCTGTATGATCCAGGACAAGTTACTCCACGCCTCTGTGCTGAGGGGTCAGGCCAGACGTTTTGTGAGACCCTTTCCAGCTCACGTGCTCTGATCTGTGCTGACCCAACCACCCTGTCTCCTAGCCAACAATCAAGGACACGTGCGTCTCTCTGGACTTTCCTTTACTTACACGTGAAATGCAAACTAAGGTGATGGCAACTAATTTATAGAGTTGTTGTAAGGATTAAATGCAACAGTTCAGCTCTTGGCCTAGAGCCTGGGCCCATAGAAAGTGATAATAAATGGTAGCTATTATTACGTCACTTGGCCAGGGTTAGGAGAGTGGGATGTGCCCACGGGAGAAAAGAAGGTGGTCCCCTAGGGTTCTGATCCAAGTAGGAAGTCCCAGTGTCCATGAAGCCATCTGAGCTCTGAAGAGGTCAGGCTGGGGCACTGCCCAGTGGCCTTGCAGGGGCTGGAATGCCAACTGTCCCGTTAATGACAGCACTGCTGGCAGTTGGGGTGACCCTGTTGTATATCCCATCGATTTTCCCATTACCCTTTAGTGCTGTGTATTAAAGGCTTTGCAGATCCACTCTGTTACCTTCTTTCTTTATTATCTCCAGGGCCTGTCCAACTGCTTGGGAGGCTAAATTGCCTGGATGCAGTAAACCTCTCCTGAGGGTGAGACACCCCTTCTCGGGCACAGCTTGGAAGCCAGGAGCCATGGAGTCCTTCCTGGCTCTCTCCTCGAGTTGTGCACACACTGAGCAGGACCCTGCAGGGAACACAGACTGTGCACTTGGGGCCCACACACAGGCCACTGCTGGCTGCAGGAGGAGATACTGGTGGAGGCAGGTCCCCACCCCTCTGCTGGGCATCTCTTCTGGTCTCCCCCGATCTCAGTCTGCTCTTGGGGAGTAGCTGCCTTTGTTTGATCCTTCCATCCCATGTTCCTCACTTTGCTTCCTCTCGGCCCCTTCAGTCACTGGCCCATCCCACGATCTATCCTCCAGTTCTGCCTCCCGGAGGTCTCTTTGTTTAGTGATTCCATTTAGTATTCTAGATCCCCCTACATTTGCAGCCTCGCAAAAGAAGCTTTATTCTGAACTTAGGTTTGCCTTGATTTTCTTATTTGTGAAATGGGACTATGGGTCCTCTCATCGGGACCAAGGGGAGATGGAATCCATATGGTTCTCTGAGCAAGAGAGACCAGGAGACAAACACTGCTATTATTTTTGAGGTGGGACCAAAGATAATGAGGTTGCTATTTCATACTACAATCATCTATGCAAATTAATTTTCTCTCATTCACCTTGAAAAGCAAAACAGCAGTTCAAAGATGTACATGCAACCCGTCCATGCTCGGCTGGCATCCACAACAGCACGTCTGCACCCTCTGAGGGCAGGTTGGAGTTTTGGATACGATTGATCTGAATTAAGTCCAGTGAAAAAATTAAATGATCAAACGGAATATTATTCTCCTCCCTTGAAATCATATAAAGTAAGGAAATGACTTGATTGTTAAATTGGTACTGAGGGAGTTTTTTAGAACTCAGCGAGGAGTTCTAAAACGTTCTTTGGAGTAAGTGTTGCTTCCCAAGGTGACAGTTTTGAGGGGAAATGCACTTACATGATTAAGTTTTGATCTACTGGTATATTAAACAGAAACTTGTTTGGTGGCAGGTGAAAGACATCTCCTTAAAGGGAAGAATAATTTATTGTCTCAGGAATTGAAACACCCGCAGTTAGGTTCTCTTTCAGGCATGGTTGCATCCAGGGGCTGAAATAATATATTCAGGACCTGGTCTTTCTTGATTTCTCAGTCCTTTTCCTGTGCTTTCTTTTTACTCTCAAGCAGGCCTTCCAAACATGGTGGCCCCCAGCTGCTTAATCTTCAAATCCAGTGGAAAAGAGAGATCCACTTTCCTGGCAGTTCCCAAAAAAGCCTCAGGATGGGCCCTCATTGGCCTGGCTTGTGTGATGCCCTTCCCTAAACAATCGCCATGGCCAAGGGGATAGAATTCCCTGAGTGACCAGGCCTGGGTCAAATGTGCTTTCTTGAAACCAGATTTATCCCACATGGACCAAGCGTGGGAAAGGGGTGTCTCCACAAAGGAAAACAGAGCAAGTGCTTGCTTGGCAGACAAAAACAGCAGACATGCACTGTGGCTTTTTTTTTTTTTTTTGGTGGGTTTCATAGTTGCTGTATTAAAGTGATGGAATCGTAAAAGATTTTCTTTTAAAATAGTATTTTATTCTTGCATTACAGTTAATAAAATAAATAGAAATACAGATGTCCCTCAAAAGCAATTTATTCTTAAGGGGAAAGAAAAGAAACTGCTTCATTCATTTCTGGTTGCATTTTATGGTGTCCTTGCACTGAAGTGTAAGGGCATTTGTCTGGAGAGGTTTTCAGGAAGGTCTAACCAATTAGCATGGATATGTTCTCATTTGTTCTCCTCTTTATGCAACATCTGGCTGGCATGTTGGGCAACACTCTCCGGTTATAGAATAGAATTAAGGTTTTTAAACTCTCTTTAGAAGTAGAACCCTTTTTGCAAATACCATCTCCTTAACTTGTCAGACAGATGACGATAGGGCTGCTCTGGTGGACCTGGGGTAGGAAACCCAAATCCCATCCCCTAAGCGTTCTCCTTCTCCTGTTCTCACCTTTCCCTCAGCTTCTGATTCATGACTGCACAATTCTGAGGCTCCAGGAAATGCAATTTGAAAACCACTGGAATATAGCAAAGGAACTAGCTCTCTAGAACAAAGTCTGGAGCTTTGGCTTCAGCACCGTAGATGGGAGATGCACAGAGCATTTATTAAACACTTACTGTTTAGATGCGATGCCTTCTTTGTGTCATTTAATGCCTATGACAACCCCATGAGGAAGGAATTATTATCCCTTTTTACAGGTGGGAAGATTGAGGCTCAGAATATCACAAAGCTGACCAGGTTTCAAAGCCTGTCCTTCTGATTCCAACTGCCCCACGCCTGCTTGGATATTCACGGAGAATCTCCTGTATGCCGGGTGCCATACTAGGCGCTTTGATACAGATTATTTCATTTGATCTTTTCAAAGCCCTTTCCCTGAGGGAAAGAATCCAGATCACAAAGGGCACATATTGTATGATTTTATATAAATTTCAAAAATACATCTACTCAATCTATAACTATAGACCTCAGAAATAGTGTTTACCCTTGGGGGAGCAGGGAGGGAGTGGGTGGGAGTGACTGACTGGGAAGGAGACTGACGGAGACTGGTGGGGTGCTGGCAGTACTTTGAATCTTGGTCTGGGTGATGGTTGCACAGGTACACATATATATAAAAATCCACCGAGCTGTATACTTAACATTTATGTGATTTATTATATGTGAGTTAAACCTCAGTTTTAAAATTAAAACAGCACATTTCTTTAAAGTATAATTGTACATACAGAGAAACAATGGTTCGGGAAGGTAACTTGTCTAGGGTCCCCTTGTCAGCATTGGAATCGTCCAAGGACAGTGTGATGCAATCTTCCTGCCATGTGGGCTCACCTAGGGCACGTTTGGCAACCTTCGGGGGAAAGCAGAAATATGCATAGACTGTCATCCAGAAAGGGCTGTGTGTTGCTCAAGATGGTGGTCAGTCACTTCAGATACTCAGGGCCATGTCCTTACCCCCACCCTGTGCCATCCCCACTGCACCCCTATCCTCTTCACTGTGTGGCTTTGGTTTGACAGGGCCTTAGCTCTCTCTGGTGTTTCTGTGTTGGCCTGATGGCTATGCAGGCCCTCCCTGGGGATAAGGACAGAGCACTGGGCAAGGCGTGGGCTCAGAGCCAGGAAGAGCGTAGGTGGTGAGTGGGTGAGGGAAGGAAAGCCAGGCCGTCCCGAATGCCATCAGGGATGCTTTGTCTCCTGCCAGAAGGCTTGGCCTCTGCTCCCTCTCACACTCAGAGCCTCCGGGGTCAGTCTCCACGTCCCCAGAGAGACCTTCAGGCATCACTTCTGTCTATTCAAACCCTGCCTGGGTTCTTTGCCTCTTCACTTACACTATAAAAGCGGCTTCTATTTTTAGGTTCCATTGTAAGGGAGACCCTGGGATTCAGGCCAGGGATCCAGGGAGCTGGGAAACCACAGTCCCAGGGGCCGGATCAACTGTATGACTGAGTGGATAAAATGGCAGCAGCCTTGGCATCAACTAGGTATAGATCTAAGTCTGGTGATGAATCCCTGGAAAGCCCTGAGCGAGCCCCTGGATCCATGGATCGGAGGTGCTGGACGAGGACCACGCTCAGAGTGAAAGGCCTGCCTCCCTCCCCTCCCCTCCCCCTCAGTTCCATCCCCTAAGAAGCTTTAGGGACAATCAACCCTAACGCAAATCTGGCCACATCTTTCCCTTAAAACTCTGAAATGCCTCCCCTCGCATTCGGTAGCTAAGGAGAACCATCAGAGGGTTTTTAAGGAAGGAAATAAGTGCTACACTAGTGTTGGGCATCTCAGCCAAGTCTTGAAGGATATGTAGCATTTCAGTAAGTGACCAGAAAACCCACAAAGGGGACTCAGGAGCTTTGAGTAAGACAGGTTGCCATTGTCAGCGCCAGGCGAGGATATTAGACTTCGCGCACAGGCACTGACAACTAGTGACAAACTTTTTTGAAAAGAAGAATAATCTGGCAATGGTGTTTACAAAAAAAAAAAAAAAAAAAAATTGTTCTGCGTAAGAAGATCCGGAGAGAAAATATGCTGGTGGTAGGAAGATCATTTATTTAACCATTCAACCAGCATTTATTGAGCACCTATTATGTGCCAGACACTATGCTGGGTCCTGAGGAAACAGGGTCAGACAAAGAAAATATGGATCTTGCCCTCCTGGGCTTTGTCATCAACAGAAAGGAAAAATACTGAGCAGGAAACTGTCAGTGTGACACATGATATGAAGGAGAAGTCCAGGAGTGGTAGGAGTGCTCATCAGGGAAATGTCATCCCGTCTGGGGCAGTTGTGATGGTTCAGCTGAGACCTAATGGGGGGGGACAGGAGGGGCGGGGAGAGGGGAGAAGGATTCCAGGCAGAGGCAACACGCATAAAAGGTCTCTGCAGCCAGAAAGAGGAACGGGACACTTTTGGAAGTTTTTAAAAAGTTGAACATGGCTCAAGTTCAGGATGGGGAGGAATCCTGGTAGATGAGGCTAGAGAGGAGAGGGGTGGGTGTGGCTGGGGAGGTTTGAACCCGCAGTCCTGTGGGAAAGTCCACCTGCCATTTTATTTTTATTTTTTATTTAAAAAAATTTTTTTTAACATTTATTTATTTTTGAGACAGAAAGAGAGAGAGCATGAACAGGGGAGGGTCAGAGAAAGAGGGAGACGCAGAATCTGAAACAGGCTCCAGGCTCTGAGATGTCAGCACAGAGCCCAACGCAGCGCTCGAACCCATGGACCGTGAGATCATGACCTGAGCCGAAGTCAGATGCTTAACCGACTGAGCCACCCAGGCGCCCCCACCTGCCATTTTAAAGATTACTTTGGTTCCAGGAGAGTGGGTGGGATTGGGCCACAAGAGGGTTACAGGGCCTCCATTTAGGCAGTCACTGTGATGCCAGGAGAGAGATGATGGAGGCTATGGTTGGGGACTGGAGAGGAGTGGATGGATTCCAGGTCCTTGTGGAGATAGACTCAGCAGGACCTGGTAGGGAGGGAGAGGGAGCCATCAGGGAGGGCTCCAGCATTCCCGGATTTGAAGTGACCACACACAACAGTGGAAGTCTCTTTCCCCTTTGGTCCCTCCTGACCACTAAATTGTGCATTCCAAGCTCTGCCCTTTAACTGAATCAAAAGCTCCGGGAAGCCGAATAGCAGGTCTCGCTTTGCCCTGGACAACATCTATCCTAGGACGTTCCAGGTACAAGATGCTCAGTAAATCGCTGCTAAATGAATGAATGATAACCACTAAGGAAACATCTGAATTGATCCCAACTGTGGCTGACCGTGGCCAGACGTGGCTTTTCCCCTTTCTCTTCTCCACTCCCCACTAGTGACAGGCAGAGCCCAGGGGCAACGGGCAGGAGTGGCTTGTGGGCGCGGTGCCACCTGGAATACTTAAAACATGAATTGCGAGTCAAGTGGCCCCTCTCACAGTTAATCGATGGCAGCATATCCTGATCGCTTTCATTATTATTATTTTCTTATGCATGTGTGATCGGGAGATTTATTGTTGAGGCTACAGAGGCAAAATCAATTATTCATGTTATAAATTAGAAAATGATTTATGTCTACAGGAGACGGGGCCTCAGCGAGCCGAGCCCATTACAGATAAGCTTTGCTGAAAGGACCAAGATTTATCTGTAAACTTCACAAATTGCAGCTCGCCAATCCAGTCCTGTCCCCAACCCCTCCCCCAGGGCACCCATCCCTCTTCCTGAGTCATTCTGTCTTCCTCTGTCGTCCGCCATCCCCTTGACTCCTATTTCCTCTCCCTGCTTCCCACTGACTCCTTGTTCTTCTTTCCTGTTTTTTACCTTTGACAAATTCCCCATTGCTTGCTCGTATCTCTTTTGGGGGAAGACACTCCTGAAGCTTCTCAATAAACTTTCTGGTCTCTGGGTACGGCCCGCCCTGTCCACGAAAGAGTCACAGACAGGGGAAGAATCCTCTTGATTCATCGGCAAACCTGTTGAGAGGACTGAGTCACATCTCGCACAGCAGATGATTCCTGCCTCCGGTGAAAACACAACCATTATCCAGCATCTGCAACTGCCTTTCTCTCGGGTCCCTCCTGGGGGACATGGGGATGAAGAGCAACGTGAGGCTATGGAAGACCACGGGCTTTGGAGTCAAATGGACAGGGAGTTGAATCCTAGCTGTGCTGCCAACAGTGTGACTTTGGGCAAGTCATACTCTCTGAGCCTCAGTTTCCTCATCCGCAAAATGGGCTTCCAGCACCGGCTCTCCCTCCTGGGACTGTTGAAGAAGTGATGGGGACAGAAGCCCCAGCACTGGGCCCGGCACAAAGGGAGTGCCCCCAAGATGTGAGTGTATTTGGGTGGACGAGAGACTGCAAGTGGAATATCCCTCTTCCTGCTTCTCACTTTTCCGTCAAACATCAGTGCCTAAACTCAAAGAGAAATTGATCCATCGTTGGGGTCGCGGGGGGTCCTGTGAGTAAGGCGAAGTATGTGCTGATGATGACCACTTCCAGTACAGGCATCGGGCACACAGGGACGAGGGCTGTGCCCCAGGAGTCGGGAAAGCAAGGTTACAGACTTGCTGTCTCATGAACCTGTGACCACAGGTCCCATTACTCTCTGGGTCTCCTTTCCCCCACCTGTTGGATGTGGATGACAATACCTGCCCTGCTGCCTCAGAGGTTTTGGTATCAAAGGAAAGGAAGGCTCTAGAGTTGTTTGGAAAACCCGGAACCCCTCAACAGTCTTGACAAATCACAACACTTTCTAACATTCTTACTGGGTGACATTATAGGAGAAAATCAGCAAAAAAGACTTTTGGGTCAGTTGGAGGGCAACTGCAGGAGAAATGTGCTTAAGAAGAATTAGTCTTTCTCTCTCTCTCATATATATATGAGAAACAGAGAGGATCCCAAGCAGGCTCCATGCTCAGTGCAGAGCCCAACAAGGGGCTTGATCCCACAAGCCCTGCCCTGCAGAGGCACCTGGGTAGCTCAGTCAGTTGAGCGTCCGAGTCTTGATTTTGGCTCAGGTCATGATCCCAGTGTCCTGGGTTCAAGCCCCATGTCAGGCTCCGCATTGAATGTGGAACCTGCTTAAGATTCTCCCCCTCTCACCCTCTCCCTTTTTTATGCATGTTCTCTCTCTCGCTCTCTCAAAAAGAAAGAAAGAAAGAAAGAAAGAAAGAAAGAAAGAAAGAAAGAAAGAAAAGAACACTAAAAAGAAGAAGAATTAGTCTCTTCAATGGTTGGGTAAATCCACCTAGAATGCCCTGAAGTAGCCACAGAGCCCCCTGAGGAATCATCACACTGTACCAGGGGCTGTGGTGATCCTACCAGCCCAATGATGCCTGAGCCCCTGGCCCTGACAGACTCCCAGATTCCCAGATCCAAGGCTTTACCCTTTTGAGTGCTCACAATGTGCCAGGCACAGCAGCTGCCCTCAGGAAGCCTACAGTCTAATGGAGGAGGCATACATGAACAAATGACACACATGTAAACCTATGAATTGCAAACTGCAAGAGAATTCTATGATGAGGACATACAGGGAGCTGTGAGATCCAGGGAGGGGGTCTAGCTCCAGTCTGGGAGTCAGGCAAGTCCCCTACAAAGAACTGGCCTAAGCCAAGACCAGAAGAACCAAAGGGCAAACAGGGGTATGGAGGGGAAAGGGACAGGTAGGATAGACTGCACGAGCCCCCCTCAGGGAGGATAGCAAGGAGTTAAAGGAAAGAGAGCAGGCCAGTGTGACTGGAGTGTAGTGAGTCAGGAGGTGGGTAATTGTGGGGAGGGGGAGGCAGGCATGGGTCAACTTTGGAGAGAATCCAAAACTGCCTCCAGCTAGCTCCCCAGCTAACACCGAGCCTGCTTTTGAGTGACTGTCTAATTGAAGTTCAGGAGCCTGATCCCAGGGGCACAGTCCTGGCCTGGGAAACTTAGCCACATCCTCTTCCAAAGGGCTGGAAGCCTGGGATCTGCCAAGGTTCCTCCTTCAAGAGATCTCGTGTTAAAAGATAGAGCTCCTCCCTCTATTCCATGGAAGATCACCAGAGACTAGGCCGCAGTCTCCCTGAGGAAGTTCCAGAGTCCACTTAGCACCACCCCAGAGCCCTGGACTCTTTCTCCAAATTCATGGGCCCCTGGCCCTGTGGGTCCTGAGGACTGAAAGTAATTTTTCTCACCTCCCATGGCTCTTTCTTTACGTCCCTATACCTGGCCTTTAAACTGATGGGAACCCCCTGTGCCCAGTAAGACAGCCTCTACACCTCCTGCCCTAGCCCAGGCAAGGACCACATCCCTCAGAGCCAGCCTTGAGTGCCACTAGGGACACATGGGTCTTCTAATGCCTCTCCTACTGTTGACCAAGCAGCCTCGGACTCACCTCAGCTCTAAAAATATTCTCACTAGATTCAACTTTAATTCTTTCGTCTGATTCTCCAAGGAATGGTGTTCAGCTGTTTCTTTAGAGTACCAGATAATCCCCCCCTGAAATCCCACCAATTTTAGAGCCCAGATCAGATGATCTCACTCTCTATCTCCAAATCCCAGTGGCTCCCCATTGGCCATGTCTATAATGAGGTTCAAAGTCATTAACATGGCAGAGAAGTTCCTTGAAGTGGGGCCCCACATGCCCACCATGTCCCCAGCACTATCTGTTCCCAGCTGTACAGGACCACTTGCCATGCAGTGTCCTTCATCCCTTTCACATGCCATCTCTCACCATCAAAATCCTGCTTGTGCATCACAGCCCAGTTCAAACATTGCCTCTCAGGAGGCCCCTGCAGGGATGGAGACAGCATAGTGCAGTAGAGAGATCCCAGGGCTTGAATCTTGTTGAATCTTGGCTTCTCTACTTAATAGCGGTGTCCCCTCACTCAAGACCTAATCTCTTTGGGCCTCAGTTTCTCCATATCTTAGATAGAAGTAGACCATTTCCCTCCCAGGTAACAGTAGAGTCCATGTTTTGGGGCAAGAGCTTGAGGCCTAAATCCAGTTAAGGCGACAGATGAAAACTCGAAAATGGCAAAGAGGGAGCAGCATTTTAGAAGCCATTTCTAGGCCTTTTAGGGGCCACAGAGCACTCTTGGAACAGGGCTAATCACTAACGTGAAGCTGAGAGGAAGCCTGTGAAAAAGCATCATAAGGGTTAGATTGCTGTACTCATCATAGTCATCAGCTCTGCATTATCAAAGAAGGACATTGGGGACTTTGGAGGGAGTGGAGGTGTCAGAAGCACTCGTGGCAGGAGCTAGCAGCTGCCCCTGGGACACCAACCAGCTTGGATCGGGATGGGAACTTCAGCTCCCGCTGGAGAGGAAAGTGCAGGCGGTTGATGAACTAGCTTTGGCAACGCTTGGTTACCTTGTCCTGCCAATAAAGTCACCAGGATTGAAAAATGAAACCAACTCCCTCCCTTGCCCTTGTCCTCAGGTGTTCTATGTGTCTGAGCTCTGTCCTTTCTGTTGCCAAATTACCTTTACTCCCCTTGCTCTGAAAAGCTGGTGGTGAAATCACTCTAACCCCCCCCCCCCCATCATGTAGGTAATACAGCAACACTGCCTCCCTCATCATGTAGGTAATACAGCAACACTGGATGTGTTAAGCGTGTGGATGGTGCTGGAACTGAAGGTGGCTGGATTCACAGAGGAGGAGAGAAGGGTCTGAAGGGAAAGGACCATCTGGACTCTCACCTTAGGTGAGAAACTACCCATGAGGCTTCATCTAAAGTCTACAGGGAATCAACAAAAGTGTTTATTCACACCAGTTTGGAATCAGGTAGGCCTGGAATGGAATATGGGTTCTGCTATTTAGGAGCTGTGTGATCTTGGGAAAGTTGACTTAAGCTCTCTAGGCCTCAGTGTGCTCACCTGAAAAATGGGGGAATAATGTCTACCTTCGTGAGTTGTAAGGCTTAAATGAAATTACATGTGTAATTTAATGCCTGATTATAAGTGGTTATTGTAAGTAATAGCCATTATTATTATTAACCCTCCCAGCTGAAACTTCCAGCTTTCTCTCAGAACCATGTGATAGGGCCAGGAATTAAAGTAAAGCAGACTGGGGAAAAAGAAGGTAAGACTGACATTAGGATGGTGAATGAGGCTCAGAGGAAAATAGGTTTGGGTGGGGAGAGACATTGCCCAAGAACTTGAGAGCCCAGCCTCAAATTCCCTTTGGCAAGCCCTCTATTGGGTGGAGGGGGGCGGTGAGCATAGGAATAGAGCAGCCAGCATTTACCTCCCCCCTCCCTAGCCTACACAGGGCACAGATAGGGTCTTGAAAACACTCTAGGTGAGGAACCAGGCTGGTATAACTATAACTGAGCCTGAGTTTCTCCTCTTTAGAAATTAGCTCTCTATGCCTCTGTGCAGGAAAAAAAAACTGGTACAAATATAATAAATGCTTAATAAATTTTTGTTGAAAGGAAGGGAGATGGATGGTAGGGGGGGTGTGAGAGAAGAAAGGAGGAGGAAAAGAAAGGCAGACTCTAAAGAAGGAAGCCAGTGAGAGCAGTATGGGGGCCGGGCTCACACCTGCTCCCTGTCTGGGAACCTGTGAGGTAGCAGTCTGCATCTGGTCAGCCCCGCTGTCTCAGAAGCTGAGCTGTGTATCTTATAGTCTGATCACTTCCCCTGCTGCTCAGAGGCCTGCAGCTGGTCCACAATCCCTTTGTGCAGGTCCTGGCAAGCTTGTGGGCCCCTCACCTCCAGCCCCAGGCTCAGGCTGGGCAGCGTAGGTAGGAGCTAAGAACTCCCAGGCCACTTGCTGCCTCCCTCCTCCTCTGACCCCACGGATCTTTTCAGCTTCCATCCCAGCTCCTTGCCTTGCTTCACTGACCAAGCAGCTCATCAGCACACTGCCCCTTGGGCTCCGGAGCCTCCACGCCTTTGCAGCATTGGCCTGTCACCCTTCAGAGAGAGCAGCATTGTCTGAAACCTCCCACATCCTCCTGCTGGCTTGTAACTGCCTCTTCCTTTGCCTCCCCATTACTGACTCTCCTCCCTCTTACTACAGTAAGAGTAGCTTCTCTCATCCTCTGGATGGTGGCCCCACTGCCTTTGGAATTAAATCAGAGTATCTGGTTCTGTCCAATGTGGGCACTCAGACATCCAGGGTCATCTTAGGAGGACTCCCTCCCCTGAGCCACCTCCAAACTTGATCACATTCTTGGTCCAAAACATTTTTCCCTCCCCTTGCTACCCCACCATTCTCCTCCTGCCAAAGTCTACAGATGATGCTGTAAGTCCCTACACTTAGCTTACCTCTTCCAGTATAGACTGCACATAAGGCTCATAAGGCCACCTCCTCCGGAAGCCTTCCCAGAGCTCAACCATCAGAATCAATCACCAGTGCTTTGCCTACAACAGTTCTAAGCAAAAGTCGCAAGCTTCCTGCATGAGACTAGGTCATGTGGCTGCCTCCCTACCACACCCCTACCTTTATAAACTCCACCCCTAGTTTTATAAACAGGAACCTTATTCATCTCTGCATCCCTGGGACCTAGCTCGCTGCTTAAAATAATGTATGTTGAGTTGCCTAAATGGTGGGCACTTCTGGATTGTCTGCTTTATCAGGCCCTTGGCTCCCTCAGAAGATGAAAACTCGTACTGTTAAGAAGGACATCGCTTCATGTTCACAGTCCCCCAGGGACGGAGCAAT
Source organism: Prionailurus bengalensis (assembly GCF_016509475.1). NCBI lineage: Eukaryota > Metazoa > Chordata > Mammalia > Carnivora > Felidae > Prionailurus > Prionailurus bengalensis. The sequence continues at coordinate 56,718,733 of NC_057351.1, read as the reverse complement.
GGCCTGGTAATTTTCCTGTCCAGCGCTGTGGCCTCCAGCGCACACAGCGAATGGCCTCTATGTGCGCAATTCCCATCTGTCATCACACCGCCATACTGGGACCATTGTCTACCGCCACATTGATTTCTACTAGGACCCCCAGATCTTTTTTCATCCATGCACATATATAGCCTCATAGTACTTCCCCTACCTCCACACATACCTTTTCATTTATATAGGGTTTTTTTTCCTTTTTGCATAAAAACATAATTTTGATCCATTTGTCTGTATAATTCCCAGGAAATAACCAATTGGGGCCAGTATTCATCTTCATCCTTTTCCCAATTTCTGTTTTCCTCCTGCATGACAACTTCAGGTTAAAAACGGCAGGCATTTTTGCATCTTCAGATTCACTCCTTCCACATAGCCAAGGAGTCAGTTCATTCTTGGGAATGTTTCCAGATTCATCCCTCCTCTCCCATTTTTAGAGCTGTCACTGTCACGATCTGGTCCTCAACACCTCATACCCAAGGACAGCTCTACTGGAATGCTAGAGCAGAAAGCGACATTAGAAATCATAATCCAAATTCCTCATTTTAGAGATGGGGAAACCGAGGTTCAGATGTGAACTGCCTAGTATCATGATGAGAGAGAGCAAATGCCCCATGAGGGCAGGCTCCATGTCCGCCATATTCAGCTCTATACTCCCAGCACCTGGCAGAGTGGCACATAGCATTGGACCCAATAAGTACAAGGCTTGACCAACAGAATCAAGCTCAGAGCTGGGTCTTCTGCCTCTCACTCCAGGGCGCTGTCCTCCCTGCCCGTGCCGTTGCCACCTGGTTCATCCCCCAGCTGCCAGCCCATCCTAGCCGCCAACCTAAACTATGCCTCAACATCCAACAAATGCTTCCTTTGACAGGCAATCCTCCTGCCTCCAAACATACCATGGATCCCTATTCACTGACTTGTCATGAAACACACTTTCCCTCCCTTCTCAAATCATAGGGGCACTTATGTTTTTCTTTCAGAGGAAAAGATCGAATAGTACATATTGTTGAGGGAGATAGAAAGACAAGAATAGGCTTCAACTCCAAAATTTATGAAAATCCAGACCTGGTCTCTGGGCAACAGGACCCCAGGCTGGGAGATGATGAACTGTTCAAACTGGCCTGATGAAGATGAGGAGAGGGACAGAAGGGAGTACAGGGCCAGGCGAGGCAAGGTAGAGAAGCCAAAACTAAAGGAATCTTTGCTTTGTCTAGGGGAAGCAGAGCTCAGCAGCCAGGCTCTGTCCCCTAGCTGGTAAGCTCTGCCCCTGGGGCTTATCAAGTAGAGAGGTCAGAGCATGCTCAGTCTTCAGAATGGAGACGAGAAGTCTTCACACAAATTGATGTCTCGGCTGAGTGTTCCTTGTCTTGGGGTCAAGAGCTACAACGCCAAAGGGAAGACCACCACCAAGCATCTGTTGTCTTTATCCAACATCCAAGACTGGTCCTCTCCCTCCGCATTCACCTGCTCTCTGGCTGCCAGAACAAAGTATCACCAACTGGGGGTCTCAAATAACAGAAATATATTTTCTCACAGTCTTGGAGCAGAAGTCTGAGATCAAGGTGTCAGCAAGGTTGGTTTCTTCTGAAGTTTCTCTCTTTGGCTTGTGGATGGCCGTCTTCTCCCTGTGTCTTCACGTGGTTGTTCATTTGTGCTCACACATGCCTGTGCTTGAATTTTTTCTTCTGATAAGGGCACAAGTCATTTGGATTAGGATCCACCCTAATGACCTCATTTTAGCTTAGTTATCTCTTTAAAGATTTTGTCTCCAAATTCAATCACATTAGGGTCATTAGGACTTCAACATATGAATTTGGGAAGAGGGATGGAATTCAGCCCATAACACCCTCTCAGAGGAGTACAGGGTAGATGAGGTCTGCAGAGGACCTACGTGGCTTCTTTGTGACATATGTCCATGGGTAGGAGAGACTTGAAAGTAAAAACCAGCTGATAAATGCCTGTGGGTTTGGGGGTTTCCAGTTAAAGACCTTTTAAAGAGCACTACCTCTGAGCACTACCTCTTGTGGCAGCAGTAAACAGGTTCTGAGCATTCAGTGTTTTTATCACAGTCCCAAGAAAGGCAAACCCAGCCTAGGTAAGGGATATCCATAAGTCTACCTGGGCAGAACCAGGCTGTCAGTGAGAATCAGCTTGTCCTATTGGCAAATGGGCTGTGGGATCCCAGACAGAATAGAACTCTCGATGATGAGGGTTGGGAGCCAGATAAGCAGCTCACTCAGCAGGACCAAGATGGTGGGAAATAGAGTAAGACAGCAGAGTTAAATATCTTGGGAATGGATGCCAGGTATAGACTAGTTGTGTTAATAGCTCCAGTTAATGGCCTTGCTGAATTATACCCTCTACCCTATAATTTTTTAGTCCTGCTCACCTTGACTCTGGACTTGGCCAAGTAGCTTGCTTTGGTCAATAAAATGTTAGCAAACATGTGTGTGAGCAGAAACTTAAAAGGTGCTTGTGTGTTTGCATTCCCTGTACAACTGGGCTCCTTGGCTGTGCACTTCTGCCATACCACGAGAGTATGTTTGGGCTAGCCTGATGGACACTTGACAGAGAGCTGAGTCATTTCAAATATCCCAGTCATCCAAGATCAGCCAACAGCAAGCCAACCTCCCCACAAATGTGGAAGGATGCAACCATTACAGGAAAACCTCCTAGATGAACACTGTCCCACAGCAAGCTAAATAAATGCTTATTGTTTTAAGCTTCTGGATATTGGAGTGGTTAGACAGCATTATTGTAGCAAGTTCAAGAGACAAAGCAAGACAGGCAGCATCCAAACACCAGACAACAGCCAGTGATCCAGAAACCCTTGGATCTGAGAGAGTCTGACAATTTGAGACCCTAAAAACACAGACTGGCAGAAGACTGGAAGCCAGAGCAACAGCAAGACTTGAGCCCTGATGTCAAGGAAAATTCCTCCTCACATTGTATCCCCAATCCTCCCCAAGTTCTGACCTTCACCTGCCTTCCATCAAGGTTATTTAGGCATTTGCCTAATCCCCACCTATTAAATATTTTGGCTTATCCCTCATGTGTCTCCCCTTCTTTCCATCTCCCAAAGGGGCTGGAAAAACACACTTGCCAGGAGCCAGAAGCCTGACTCTTCTTATACTGAGTGACCTTGGGCATCTCACTCCCCATCACTGATACTCAGTTTAATTTTCTGTCAAGTGAGGGGTGGGGCCAGATGACATCTCGGGTCCCTCCAGCATTGACATTTTAGGGTTCCCTGTCGCTGGTGATCCCAGATCTCTAGTTCCTTCCTTTCACCTTCCACCCTCCAGTTGTTTTCTTTGCCTTCTTGTCTGTATGCAGTTTGTTCCAGCTACCCGAAAAATAAAGTACTGAAAACCTATGCATTTCTGGTGCCATCTATTATCAGCGTTCCCTCATCATCTATTAGGAAGAAACATTTCCCCTTATCTTTCTCTTGTTCCTAGTGTATTTTAAAGAATGTTTTTCTATTTCCTTTTATGTGTTTTGCAGGTTGCATCTCATTTCTTTCTTTGATTTTTCTCTTCTCACACCTATAAATTCTGGCTATTTCTTTGTTCTCTTCTTGGGCAATTGGGCCAAGCTTCCTGTTTTTGCCTTTCCAACTGGCAGATCTGTTCCCTCTGCAGGTTTTTGTCTAACCAATGAGATTTCTCCTTATCACTTACCAATCCTGTTTGAGTTGGAGTTTTTTTCATAGGCCTTTAATTCATTCTGTATGCTGGAGAGCTGGTTGGTAGTCACAGCTCTGAAACTTAACTGAGTGACCTTGGGCAGGTCCCTTAGCATCTCAGAGCCTCAGTTTCCTCACCTGTAAAATAGGGAAGTAATAGCAGCCCTTACTACCTGCCAGAGTTATTATGAGGCTCTCAGAAGAAGAAGGTAAAAGTCTTTGGCAAACTGCAAAGAATAATGGTATAAAGACAGGAGTCATTATTTTTGTGGACAAGTGATCTTCTGCCTTATAAAGGTGAGCTCTTCATGTAAAACCAGGAACCAGAGCTACTTTTTGTCCCAAAGAGCCCACTAATCAGAGATTGCTCACCTTTCCTGAACCCTGTTTCCCACAGCCTCCATACTTCCCTCTCAGAAGACAAGATAATCTAGGGAGCCCCTGGCCTAACTACCTGGGACTGTGTGTTTATACTACAGAGCTCCAGAATATTTAACATTTTTCTGCGTCCAGTTTGATTCCTTATCATCTTTTTTCTAGTTCTTTAGTTAGGTCCTCCCTCACTTGAGGTGATACCATTTGAGCCATCACCTCATCATCTATTTCCTCTGTGTGTGCCCTTCTCCCCCCACCCCCTGCAACAAGTGAAACCATGAGACTCATGTTGATCTGTCAGAGTATGTGAACATGACCTAAGGAGGGCTAATCAGAATCTTATCTGTGATCGGCTTATGGAAATTGGAAGAGAGAGGGTACTTTTCTGCTGGTGTTGCTAATCAGATAGGGAGTGATTCCTGGCAGCCATCTTGTCATCACATGATGACAGCCTGTCTCCAGAATAAAGCAAAGCAGAGAATGAAAGCTGGAGGGAGGGGCATAGTCAGGATGACATCATGTGATAAACATCCCACATTCTTTCCTCCCCCTGGCCCCATCCCCCACAAGATTCAGCATCAGAAGCTGGATCTACACCTAAATTTCCTAGTGTTCTGAGCTACTTACCTATCTTTTTGATTAGGCTTGTTTGAGTTGTAGAAATTATCATCTTACTGAAAGATTTCTGCCTAATATACCTCATATATCTCAAATAGTTCTGGAGTCTCTCCGCTCCCCTTCACCACCAGTTGGTGCTGTCACATGGCTAAGATGGCAAAGAGACAGACACTTAGAGGAAAAAGGGAAGCAGACAAGTTGGTCTTTCCCTCATCAGTTCACACAAACTCTGTACAGACTAGAAAGTTCCTTCCTCACATGGTGGCCTTAGGGGGTGATCATGAGGGTTTATAAAGACTCCAGGTTTTAGGTGGAAACAGACATGGGCCTTGATCTTGCTCCTGTTTATAAGCCATGTTGTTTGGGATCCATACCCTCTCCGGACTCCTGTCTTACAAGCCTATTTAGAAAGAATGTATGTACACATCCAGGCTTATAGTAGACACTCAATAAATGTTACCTATTATAAAAAGTTTCCTAATCCTTCTGAATTCAACTTTCTAAACTGAAATGGTCTTTCTTTTGTGTTTCTTTTCCTGTTTTCTTGGAAAACTTTGTTGTCATGGTTTTTGGCCATTTCCTCTAAGGTTATCTTGAACTTTAAAATACTCAAAGACTTCTTCTTCCCTACTGTACCTGGACGCTGCCTGCATGAAATAAGCCTTCAGTGAATGTTTGTGGGATGAATGAGTTCGTGAATGCTGAATTGAAAAGTGCATTCACCTCATTAGAGCTCTACTTTCAGCACCATGGAGCTGTCCGCAGTACTCTCTGGAATCAGGGAGTCCAGTCAGAATTTAAAACTTGAATATGGATTGTCTAGCAGACTTCTTTAACTATTTCAAATGTATTATCTGGTGTCTCAAACCTGGGGGTAGGCTCCATATGTTTTATTTTTTTCCTTATTCATTCATCCAACAAAATTTGATGCAAGTTCCTGTGCTAGGGAGATATCTATTGCCTTCAAAGAGCCTATAGACTCCCAAAAGTAAACTTATAAAAACAAAAACTTTCCTCTAAAAATTTATAGAAACATGATGTCTGATCCATGGGGATAAAAACAGAATCACATGACATTAATGGTGGAAGAAAAACCTTCAAAGTCATTAAATACCCCACTCTCAGCACCTCATCCCACTTTCCCAACTACAATTTATTCATACACACAAAAACGAGTGACCAGTGACTTTTCCAAGGCCACACTTCTGGTTGGTTATTTGTTTTTCCAACAAAAAGATGTTTTCATGCACCTATATTCAAGTATTAAAAGGTTTCCATCTTTGGAATTCTGAAGAGCAACCCAAAGTTCTTCATAATTTCTGCTCTGGTCAAGTGCCCTCTGGTACTCTTGTCATGGGTCTACATTGCTCCCTTCCACACCATCTTCTGCATGAGTTTGCCTTGCTTTGTGTTCGAGGCCACACCACAGCTCTTTCCCTTTTTCATGTATTTCTTGCTTTCAGAGTAGTCTGGCTGCAGAGCTGGCCCAGAATTCCAGTCATACACATCACATCATGGTCACCAACACCAGGAAACCCTCCATGGGAGGATGCCTCTAGGAAGTCAGAATCTCCCTGCCAGAATGCTCTGTCCTCTTCCCCATCACCTTTGGATACAAAATTATTCACCATACTTCTTTTCCTTGCATAAACCAGAAAAACTCCTTCATCTTCCTACAATTCATGTCATTAAGTAGAGGTTGTTATTCAGACATGGGACATTAATTTGACCCTCAAAAAGGGAGGCAGTAATCACCTAGTAGGGTCAGAAAAAAACAAGAACCTGTGTATGATCTTCAATATCCTTTCAGACCATCCCTTACACATTTCTAATCTCCCACTCTACCAGCCCCAGGCTAGTATGCTTAGAGTCCTTTTTTTTTTTAATGTTTATTTTTGATACACAGAGAGACAGAGCATGAACAGGGGAGGGTCAGAGAGAGAGAGAGAGACAGACAGACAGACAGACAGAATCTGAAGCAGGCTCCAGGCTCTGAGCTGTCAGCACAGAGGCCGACGTGGGGCTCGAACTCACAGACCATGAGATCATGACCTGAGCCAAAGTTGGAAGCTAGACAGACTGAGCCACACAGGTGCCCCCCCCCTGCCTTTTTTAGAGTCCTTTTATATGGATATATTACCCCTGCCTAAACTCTACCCATATCTGGCAGAGGCTTCCAGAGGGAGAACTGTGCTTGGAGGGAGGAGAGCAGAGGAGAAAAGAAGTACTTGTATGTTTGTTAGCTTATTGCTAGCTCTTTCCACACCCTCCAGATCGTAAGCTCCATGAGGACAGAAACCAAGTCTATTTTGTTCACATTGTTTACCCAGTACCTGGCACATAGCAAGTATTAAATGAATACTTGTTGAATGAAAAAATAACCACCAAAGAAGAGAACTAGAGGGACAAGCAGAGGAGAGGCACTTCCTGTACACATGTCTCTGTCTTGTGGCTAATGGAATGGGATGGATGAGAGGGCAGCCTGTCCTCAGAGGCTTGTCCAAAGGGCTTTTGTGCTCCCTCCCCTCACCAAAGGGCCAGGGTTGCTTTCCATGATTTCTGATCCAGAGCTGACATTAGTCCTCAGAGGAAGACACAACGGGCAGCTGACTCTCTCTCCTTATCTTTGTTCAATCATCTGTAACTCTGACAGATGGCAGCTAGGAAGGGCTGCACGTGAAAAGGGGCAGAGGCAGTGAAAAGACGAAGGAAGAGAGAGAGGAGCTGCCTCTGGAGTTTCAGATTCAGGTCACTTCTGAGTTCCAAATAGACAAGATGGACAGGCTTTTTTTTGTTGTTGTTTGTCTACCAATACAGGCTGAGAGACATGGATCTGGAGACATGGAGACATGGGCTTTTTGGGCCAGTCTGTAACACTGTATGAGTAAGGCATTGCAGACAATATTCCTAAGGGAGAGGCCAGGATGCCAGAAGTTACCTCAGCTTCTTTAGAAATGCCCACAAGTGCTGTAGGCTCTGAAGGTCTTGGCTTGACAATCTAAGCCTCCATTATTTGACCTTCATACTACTTTACCACCGTTCCCCCAGCCCATTACACTCCTATGCCTCAGGGCATTTTCTTCATGGCCTGTATAATTTTTCAGGGAATTTGATTAGCAACTTCTAGAATTCATACAGAGGAGTCAATGAGCAAGAATACCCATAAAATATTTTTTAAAAAGAAGTAAGACAGGGGTTTGTACTATCAGATGTCAAGACACATTACAAAGCTATATGAATTTAAATAATGTGGTACTGGCTCAGGTACAGAGAAAGAAGACAATGAAACAGAACAGAATCCAGAAAGACACCCAAATAAGTAAGAGAATCTTATATAAGAAAAAGATGCTATAATCAATTAGTAGAGAAAGGATTAACAGTTCATTAAATGGTAAATGGTGTGGGAACAATTAATCATCCATATGGAAGAAAAATAAGTAGATCCCTACCTCACGTCACATAAAATATATTCCAGATACGTTACAACTTTTATACACCCTCTGTCCTACTGCTTATATTTCCTTAAACATGGATTTCTTTAAATATGCACTTCCACATCTTTCTGCTTTTGTTTGTATTGTTCCCTCCGTGTAGAATATTACAAACTTTAACTCTGCTCCCTCTCTCCTCCAAACAACTTTGCTTTGAAGGCCCATATTGAAGCCCTTCATGGTTTCCCCCATTGGATTGGAAGCTTCCCCAAGAGAGGAGCTGTATCATACTTCTATATACCTATCCTTAAAATCTAGAAACATTCCTTGTAAGAATAAGGAGTTCTGTAAATACTAACTAATGATAGCGATTATGGTGATGATGGTGGTGATGGCGATGGTGGTGATGATGAAGAAGCTTAACCAGATACTCTGGGAAACAGGTTGGATGACTCATGGTTTGCAAACAAAATGATCTTCATCAAGCTTCCAATCAGAGTGAGAGTCAGGACTCCAAATTCCTTCTCTGATATCTATCTATTAATTCCTGATCTGGAATTCAAAACTGAAAATTATGCTTGTTCATTCATCTATTGATATACACTTGGATTGTTTCCATATCTTGGCTGTTGTAAATAATGCTGCAATAAACATATGGGGTGCATATGTTTTCTTTGATTTAGTGTTTTGTTTTCTTTGGGTAAATATCCAGTAGTGGAATTATTGGATCATATTGTATTTCTATTTTTAATTTTTTGAGGAACCTCCACACTGTTTTCTACAGTGGCTGTATCAATTTACATTCCCACCAAGAGTGCAGGAAGATTCCTTTTTCTCCACATCCTTGCCAACACACCTGAAACTAATGTAACGTTGTGTGTCAACTACACTCAAATTTGTAAAAATGATACTTGTCAGCCAAGGCCATCCAAGATCTTTTTTTTAAATTAAAGTATAGTTGGCATACAATGTTATATTAGCTTCAGGTATACAAAATAGTGTTTCAACAATTCTATACATTACTCAATGCTTGCCATGTATGGTGTATGATGTAGTCACCATCCAAGGTCATTGATGGCCCATACTTAAGAAAGTGAAAATGCCACTATTTGGAAATAAGTAGTAAAATCATAGGAATCAAATTTTTAGAAACTAATCAATTAATTAAAAAGCATTTATTGAGCTTTTCTTCTGTGCCAGGATCTATAGAAGATACAAAGAGCTAAATTCAAAGTAACCAGTTACAAAAGATATACAACGGTACATGCCAAATTCTAGTTCTGTAATTAAAAACATGTGTTTGAAACCAGAAATATGTGGGTCTTAATCCTGACTCTGCCACTTGCCATCTTTATGGGCTTGAGCTGATTATTTTACTTCTCTAAGCCTATGCTTTCTCATCTATAAAATGGACATTATATAAGTATCTATTTTATAAGTTGTCATGAGACTCAAATGGAATTTATGTAAAGCACTTAGTGCTTAGCATCATGACAGACATATAGGAAATTCTCAATATATGCTATCAATACTTCTTGTTGTTGTTCTAGAACAGCAGTTTTCAATCTGTGGGCAATAGACCCTAGTAGGGGGTCTATATTATAGAAGAAACCCAAGTCTGCATGACAACTAAGAAAAAGGTATAGAATTGATAAATAATATACTTCTCACACATGTATGTTACTATTTTTCAAATGGATATAAATGTTGCTGTAATGAAAAAAAAACCTGATCTAAAATAAGAAAGGAATATCATTGTTCACTTTATCACTTCATTTTTTTCCCAACTCTAAGCTACCGCTAATCCAAAGACAGTGAGAAAGTTTTGCTTCCTTTTCCTTGGGAAACTCAGAAACATGTTCAAGAGTGGTAGGCAAAGGACTTTAAAAGAGCTTTCTATGCACAAGAGTTTGGAAAGAATTTCCCAAATTTAGAGATTTGAGCTAGAGGTTATGTATCCCTCTCACTACCTTCCCTTATGTCTGTAATTGCTCACAGATGGGAACCAAATGACCAGGATCCTTCCTGATATCAATGCTCAGCACGGGGTGACTGTACCACCGCTAATCCTCCAGTTTTCCTATAGCTGTCATTACAGAAAAGAAGAAAAGCCCCAGGCAGAAGCGGGTCCACCTGAGGAGGGTGCTGGTGAATAGAGACCCAAGGAAAGGTTAAAAGGCTACTTCTTAATAGAGCACAAGGGATTTGGAATTGTGAAAGGCAACATTAAGATTGATTTCCCTGCAAAGTGCCTTTTTCGTAAATGCTATCTTTGGGTGTTTAAGTGGATAATCTTTATTTTCAGGAACTTTTCTGAGGGAATTGGACTTGAATCTTTTAAATGCTGAAGTTTCATTTATTGAAACCCCCATTGGTCTCTGATGGCCCAATATTTTAGTCTTCTCTAACATTATTGCCAACTTTAGATCTCCCAACTGACAAATCCAGGCACATACTGGAAGGTGTGGCTGAGAGGGTGTGTATAAAGAGCAGGGGTCAGGTCAAAAAGACTATAAGCATCTCACATAGCAAGACCCAGACACAGAGGCCAAGTGCTCAGCCTTCCCAGCAGAGAGACATAGAGACAGAGAGAGAGAGGTGGGGGCAGGCGTGGAGGGTAGGGGATGATGAAGGGTTTTGCTTTATCAGTTTCCAGAATTATAGAATCAATAAGCCACTGAAGCTCAGAGAGGGAAGACTCCTTACCAAAGCCAAGGAATGAGGGTCTGGAAGAGCTGGAATTAGAATCCAGGCCTTCTGGCTCATCGGTGACACTCTCTGAATCTGCCACATAGCCCTTTCCCACAATGACACCATGGAGAGGGAGATCTAAGATACAGGAACCCCAAGAGCCAAAGATGGGAAAAGAAGTCTATGCTGACTCACTTTTTGCCATGCAGCTTCTAATTGGTGCCAGAGTAAGGATTTGGCAGAATCATAGAATGGAGAAGCAAGGAAAATGAACAAAATTTCCTATGGAATGTGGTTAGAAATTCTAAACAGGATGACCATTGATTTCTGGTTTCTGTGCCACTACCCCCAGTAACATTGGAGGCCTAGGCTCACTCAATTTCCAGCCTACCTCAGCCATTGAGACATCTTCCCCTGTTTCTGTTCAGGAGAATTGCTTCCAGAGACAGAGACTTAAGAACAGATTCAAGGAGTCTGACAGTGGAATAAAAAGTGGCCCCTGACTCAGCAGTATTTGGACATCAGGTGTTCTGAGCTCATTTGAAATGTAACATGGTCTCTTCTGGTCAGTGGATGGGAACGACAAGCGGTTTGGTTTACTTTGGAAGAGACGACACCTGGGCAGGGGCTACTGTCTGGAGCCATGTATAATTATATAATCCAGGATATGCTGAAATGTTTTTAAAGCCCATAATTGGACTCTCCTACTCAATTTCATTCACTCCTGTAACAAGCAGAGTTGGAAGACAGGCATCAGTAAATTCTATCAACAAATTAAGATGTTCCAAAAGAAAGGTGAAAATGGGGAGTATTGTCTTTGTTAGCCCTTCTGGGTCCAGTCTCCCAAGATGGCACCCGATATTCCCATCCCTACCCATCCCATCTTGCCCCCTCTGAAAGGAGTTGACCTCTCTATCAAATGTGAAATCACAGGTATTCACTCCTGTCTCCAAAATCCATCCAGTTACCTCCCATCTGCCACTTTTGACCTCTGGGTAGGTAGGCATTCTTGTATTCCCTGGCTTTCCAAGCTCCATTTTGTTCTGAGTCTCTGGATGGTAACATCAACACCCACCCACTCCTTGTTGATGATCATTAGGTATCTTTCCCGGATCAACTTCCACTCTATTCCTCATACTCCATTCTTATATTTCTTGCCAAGCCCCTTACACAATGGCCCAGAAAAAAAGACATCTATTCAGCCTGCTTCTGTGGGATAGACCATCTTTTTGTTCAGGACCACCTTGCTTAAAGTGCACTCTTTCGGCTCCTTTCTCTTTAGCCGCTACAGTTCAGTACTGAAGTTCTACTGTGTCAGATACCAAAGATGCAAAGATAAATGAGACAACAATCCCTTCTTTCAGGAAGTTCACAATTTGTTGGGAGAGAAAAAGCAGTAAGCAAGGAAAACATATCAGTCAAAATTCAGTTTTACGTGACAAGCTTAGGGAAGAAGGAGGAGGAGGAGGGGAGGAAGAAGAAGAAGGAGGGGGAGAAAAAGAAGGAGAAAGAGGAGGAGAAGGAGGAGAAGAAGAAAAATAGGAGGAGGAGAAGGAAGAAGAAGAAGAAGAAGAAGAAAAGAGGAGGAAGAGAAGAAGAGGGGGAGAAAGGAGAAAGGCAAGGGGGTTGAAAGATGAATTTATTAATTTGTTGTAACATATACCTTAAAACTTAAGGGTAATAACTTCAGGCATAACTTGATCCAGGACTTCTAAAGATGTCCTGAGGAATGTGTCCCTTTCCTCTCTCCACTCTGCTTTCCTGTCTCTAACTGCTTTCCTCTGCCTTTATTCTCAGACAGGCTCTGTCTGCATTATGTCCTCCACCCCTATCCAGATGCTCCAGCCTTACACCCCACTAACTCAGCAACCCTAAAGAATATAACTCTGTCCCAAAAACTGCACACAAGTCTAGAGACGGCTTTCTATTGGCTTGATTCAAGACACATGCCTATTTGTGAACCAATTACAGTGGCCGAGGGAATGCAATGCTCCACCTGGCTAAGCCTAGGTCACATGCCTGTGAAATTCCATGGACTAAGATTAGAACAGGGATAATTTCCCAAAGAAAAATCGGGATCCTGTGTCTAGAAAAAAAGATGTTGGGCAGGCAAAAGCAACAAGTACCCACTCCACAACCAAACCATACTGTCTTCTCACCTGTACTCCCCCAGCCTTTCCAGGCCATCAGCTGACTAGCTTGACACCTAGGATGGCTGAGCTGTTACTGTGCACCTGTGTGGTCCCATGTCACACTTTCTCATCACATTTGTATACCATTGTTCTTCACTGAAAGGCCCAATGCCACACCCTCTACCAGTGACCGAATGTGGAAAATCGCAGTCATCGAAGCAGAAGAGGGGTGGGGAGACTTTGAGAAAGAACAGCCTTTGACGTTCCTCTCAAAAACCAGGCCCCATCAGCATCTTTTCCTTTGATCCTCAAAGAGCTGACCGGGGTTAATGCCACACTCTACTTGTATGTAACACTACTTTAATTGCACCATTTAAAGGCAAACACTGCTGTTTGTACAATAAAGACTCAAGTTTTTCATCACAGGGTGTTTGTGTATTGTGTGCATGCCTCGGTTTATTTCAAGCACAAACAGCCCAGCTTGAATCGTTAAAAGACTTCATCATTTGCCAATATACACATATAACCCCTCTGTCTTCCAGCTACCTCCACTCACCCTCAAAACTTTGAAAGCATTCTGCCACCACTCTTGCTAGGCTGCCTAGAACAGGGTTAAACTCTGTGCCATGTTGAAAGAAAACCTATAGGTTAGCTAACTAAGCTATTTGGCTTACATCAATTGTCCCAACTGCCACAACATTGGCAGTGTCCTGCCAAGGAATGACTCAACATTGTCAAGAATTCAGGAGTAGCTAAAAAAGAAATAGAGGTCTACTTTCCAGCCAAGGATGATTCGCTCAACCTAGAAAATAATGTGCTGGCCATAAAAGTAATGGGCTAAAAGCACAATGTGTTTGAGGCCATGCTCTTCCCCACCACTGAACTGGAGTACCTGAGACTTTGATAAGCAGGAGGCTAGATGAGTCCCAAGACCATCATGAGTCTGTTTGTGTCTGCATCCTGGGCTCTTCCTCAGGGATTATGTCAAAGAACCACCTTCCTTAGGTAGTGCCATAGAATTGAAAACTTCCAAGTTTAGAGATCAGACATACCTGAGTTTAAGTCTTGGCCACGCCACTTACTTGCTCTGCAACTTTGGGCAAGCCTCAGTCTTAATATTGTAAAATAGAGAGGATAATACCAACCTCCCAGATGGCTGTGATGACTTAACAAATATTTACGGAGTACCTACCTACTCAGCTCAGACTCTGGGGATATAGCAGCGAACCAGATATGTGGTACCTGTCATCATAGAGCTCTAATTATATAGGCCATACAATAGTGTATGCAAAGTAATTCCCCATTGGAAATGCAGGTTGTTAGTTATGATGGAGACCTAGGAATTCCAAAATCTCACTGCTATTTGGGGGAAGGAAAGTGATGGAGGGAGGCAGCAGGAAAGGGCCCCATGGGGAAGTGGGCTGAGCTAACATTCTCCCTCAACAAAGAAATGTTTGTTGACAAACCATTAGTGAGTGCTGACTTTTAAATAAGAAAAGTCGTCTTCAAGGCTTAGTTGGGGTAATCAGAATCCTCTCAAGCTTAAAGCAATCCTGACAGTGGTAGATTGCTGTCCTCACTCCACCCATGAGGGAGCTACAGCTCAGAGAGGTTAGGTGCCTTGCTTAAGCTCACACAGCTGGTAAGAGAAGGAGCTGGGAGCAGTACCGGAGTCTGTCTGGTGCCAAACCCCCTGGTATTACACCCTGGGCCATAGAACCTACATCTGCATGAGAGGAATGTGAAGCTCTCACACTCTGAAGGACGCAGCCTTTTCCCTGAGGTCTACGCAGCTGCTAGCGATACTGAGCCCAAATACTGAGCCCAGATACCCTGAACAGTAGTCACTCTCCTATTCGTGCAACAAATATTCACTAAGTGTTAGGCACTGTTTTGGCTTTGGGGAAACAACACTGAACAAGATGGACAAAAACCCCTGCCCTCATAAAACTTATATCACAGTGAGGGTGAGAGACAGTTAAAGAAAGGGGGGTGGAACTATATGATAGGTTAGATAGTGATAAGAACGAGGGAGAAAAATGAAGCAGGGAAGGAGGCGAGGGGATGTTGGACAGAAAGTTGCAATTCTAGACGGGGCAGCCAGGGAAGGCCTTGTAAAGAAGGCAGAAGTGAAAGTAAGCCCTGTAGATACATAGGGGAAGACTAAAGGAAGAGGAAGAATCCATCGAAGGATAGAATCGTCTGTGACTTGGTTTTAGGCAGGCCAAAACAGATAGGGTCATGGTGGCCATGAGAATGTGCCTGGCAGACCACCATCTGCAGGGACAAGATTGACCAAGGCTCCCAGTGCCAGGCTCTACAATGCATCACCCAGTTGACAGCAAGGCCCTGCTTCCCCTGGGCTGCTCCCCATCGATGACTGAGCAGAGCAGGGATGCTATGGCTGGGTCATGCCCAGGCGATATCAGATCCCTTAGACAGCCAGCCCAGGCTCAGAATACTCCGAGAGCCTTGGTGAATGTTCTTTATACTGCAGGACAGTCAGGCACACCCAACCTTCCCTCCTGCACTCCGGGTCAGACTTACATTGCTTCTTCTGGCTGTTTTTAGCTCCTTCCCCATTTTCTCTCACACAGGTACTGCCCCCCGATAAAACCGATACTCCCTTAAACCTGTCTTGGCCTCTGCTTCTTGGAGAGCCCACACTAACATAGGGTGGAGGTAAATAAGAAAGAAGGAAAAAAGAAAGAGGCAGAAGAGACAAGGAAAAGAAAGAAGAGAAAAAGAAAGAAAAGGGAAGAGAGAAAAAAAGAAAAGAAAAGGCCTAGGTTTCCAGTAGGTTGTGCTCACTGAGCTCATCTTAAGTTATCTTGGGCTGAAGGGTCCCTGCTCCGCAAACTCATCCTTTTATAGGCTTTTGTACTTTCTCTTCTGGGTTTGTTTGGGTAATTTACTAGTGGAGTTCCTTTTAAGTAAACAGGCACAACAAAAGCTCCAGTGCTGCTGCAGCTGACCTAAGGGGGACTGTGCTCATCCACATCCTGACACACACACGGCAGAAGCCTTGATGACAGTGGCAAGGGTGGGGGGGATCAGAGGCCAGATGTAGTGGTGGCAGCAGCCAGCCTGGTGGGAGGCTGAGGAAGACATTAGCGCTGGAGGCCATCACAGGATACGAGCGGGGAGGGAGGAGCAGGGCAGCCGGGAGTACCTCTCCCATCTCTCAGACCCCAGTTTCGGAGATGTTGGGGGGGCGGTGGTTGATGTGTGGGTATTTCTGGGGACATGAAAATCCTTTGCAGCAAGGTCCGTTCTAGGCTCAATGACTTCAGTTTCCCTATCGGTTTTAAAGGCAAGTAAGTCATTTCCGGCTGTTCTGCAAACATCAGCTCCAATCGATAGCATGGAATCGTTTCTTTGCCCCATTTGTTTTCAACAGCCCGCCACTGGCAGTCCCCCACGCTGACTTTCTCCAGTGGCAGCTGTGTTCTCTGTGCTCTCGGGGCTCCCTGTCGGTGTACGACAGAGGTCCCCAGCCGAGCAGCAATCACAAGTTCAGGCCTTTAATCTCCTGCTCAGAGGGATGAGGCCCCGGTTCACCTCCCAGAGCAGATTACAGGCACTTACTAGTGCAAGCGACAGCCCTCCTTTGCCTTGTTCTGCGTTTGCTCCTGAGAATAGCGTTTCTGGGTAAGCAGGACCCTCCCTCCCTCACAGACATTCCTGAGGACCTTCCTTGCACACCTCAGCAGCTGCAGGGATGGCTAACAACTAGGTTTTCAGGAGGAAGAGACTCAGCAGGAAGAAAAGGCTTGTGTTCCATGTCCCCCTTGCCCAAGGATAAGGTCTGCTCTTGGACAAAGCCCTGCCATGGCTAGATACCCCAATCAAAGCTGATTACCAGAGTGTCTCGTCCTGCCCTCACCCAGACCCTTCCAAGAAGCTCTGATTATTCATTCCCCCATTTTACCACCTACCCACATTTCTTCAGCAAATCTGAGCCCCTCCTACCTGCCCAGCTGTGTTGTGGCACACACAATGCCTGTCCCCAGTGACTGCAGGAAAACAGGAGGGAGGGTTGTATGGACAACTAATTGCCATCACTCCTTTAGCCAAACTGAAATGGTCTTCAAGTCCTGGAAAACAGCATGGTTGGGCATATGACCTAGAGAAGGGGTGGAGGGAGGTGTTATTTGCTTTGCCACTTATCTGTTTTCCTTTACATATTGGTTTATAACGAAGTCTGATTATACCAGGCAGCGGATTTCAGCCATGTTGGGGAGTGTTCTATAATATGGAGGACAAGAGACTCACAAAAACACATCAGCCAAGGAAGAAAAGTGATAAAAATAGAAAAGAAATGTATTAATTAAGCAGTGTGGGTGGAGCTGGGTAATAACCCCACTAGAATATAAGTTCTACATGGGTAGGGAATTTAAACTGTTTTGCTCACTTCTAGATACCCAACTCTTGGCACAGTGACTGGCACATAGTAGATGGTCAATAAATACATATTGAATGAATGAGTATTGACTACATGGACAAAGAAAGAGATGGGATTTCAAAATTAAGATCCAGGTCTATACTGTATTATTCATTAAAAACAGAAAATAACGATGAATATACTTCTTTTTACTGCTAAGTTGAGAGAAGACACAGGAAGGGAAGTCATCAAGACTGTGGCCAGAGGGAGACACTGAAAAGAGTCTGAGACCAGCAAAGTGCAACCAGTGACTGGGCAAGGCCCACATTTCCCTCTTGCTTCTCTGACCCATTGTGTTCCTTGCTCACTGCATCCGCTCCGCTACCCAACCTCTCACCAAAATACACCCTCAAAACAATCCAGATTATGAATATTGCAAGCTTCTAGATCCCTCACATGCCAAGGCTGCCAAGCTTGGAAGATCAGTGTGTGCAGTGGAAAGGACAAGCGTGGAACACTATTGGATGATCTCACTCAGGCCTCAGAATGACCCTGCAGGGTCAACATTATCATCTCCACATCATGGACAGGGACGATTGAGGTTCAGAGGGTTAAGTAAGATGTCCAACATCACACCATTAACAAACATCAGAACTGGGAGTTATTCCCAGGTCTGACTTGAAAGCTCATTCTAGTTTTACCTCTGCCACTACCCATGCAACCCTGGTTAAGCCAGTTCATCTACTTGGGCCTCAGTTTCCCCATCTGTAAAACGAGGAGCTCATGGGACATCCACCCAGTATGTTCCCACTTCCAGGACTATATTTCTACCAAGGCAGACCTCCCCCAGTCATCCTTTGTGCTGCCTAGATACCCCCACATAACTCTGTAGCTTGGACCCCCATCCGGCAAACCACGAGTCCCCAAATCCCACCACTTATCTTCTCCACTCCAAGCCAGCCTGACTCCTAGAGCTACTGCTCATCGTCAGCTTCCTCCTCTCTATACCCCCTCCTTCGCTGGACCTACTCCCTCTCTGCCTCCCTCAAACTTCAACCAATCAGGAACCACACCTTCTTCTAGAATCCCAGCAGCTCAGGGAGTGAAATGCCTGGGAGAACAGAGTGAGCCCTCCTCAAATTCTGGAGCCTTCCTTCGTGCTGCCATTAGAGTTGCTGGCCAAACAGACAGATGCTCAATTGATCTGTTGCTGCAAATGGTGGGAAGTGGGCAGGAAAGGACAATCTTAGAAGCATGACATAGGCCATGGTTCTTTCTCCTTCAGTCCTTTTCCCTGTACCCCATGGCCTGGGACCTGGAGTTTGGTCTTCTCAGACGTGCAAAGCAGCACCTGATTATGACAGCACTGGTGCTACATGGCAGGCTGGGGTAGAGGGCAAATGGACTTGCAGCAAGTGGCTGCTGGAGTTGGTGAGGATTGGTTGCCAGGGTTGGGAGCTGGCCAGGGCACCTGGGTGAATGCATTGGCAAAACAGGTCAGTGTCCTGGCGCATCTTCTCTCCCTGGGATTTGAGTTGAGTTCTGGGCTGGAAAACAAAATGCCTACTCCAAATTCCTCTGAGGGGAAACTGGGGGGAGGAGGGGTAGAGGTTGAGCCTTAGAGAAGCAGGTGGAGAGGTCTCTAGTCAGGACTCCAGCAGAATACAGGATGCACATCGCCCCAGGCAGCCGGGACACTTAGAGCTGCTCAACCAATAATGATAATGGCAATGCCTTTTATTGGGCAATGCTCAGTGTTTACAAAGCCTTTGCACCAGGGCTCATTTGATCCACACAATAATTCTGTAAAAAAAGTAGGGCATGAACAGTCCCCACTTTACAAATGAGGAAACTGAGACCAGATACAGCATTCAAACCAGGAATTCATGAGTTCTTCCATGGCCCAGGTACTGCTCCTCTTAGCAGGGACACAAACTTAGATATGTCACAAATGACACAGGGCCAGGAAAGGTACTTTCCCTACAGAGAGGCACCATGGACTATGGAGCCAAGCTTACTGGGTTTGGATCCTGACACCACCACTTACTAGCTGTGTGATGTTGGGCACACATGCCTCTATTTCCCTCTCTCTTAGAAAGGGATTATAATGGCATTTATTTGATAGGTTGTTGGGAAAATTAAATGCATTTTTAAATGTTTACTCATTTTTGAGAGAGACAGACAGACAGAGTGTGAGCAGGGAAGGGGAAGAGAGAGAGGGAGACACAGAATCCAAAGCAGGCTCCAGCCTCTGAGCTGTCAACACAGAGCCCAACATGGGGCTGGAATTCATGAACCACAAGATCATGACCTAAGCCAAAGCCAGACACTTAACTGACTGAGCCACCCAGGAGCCCCTAAATGCATTTAATACTGGCCCCAAAACCTTGGTACCACACTACATAACTACTTAAGTGTTGCCTATTGTTGCCACAATTAGGTGGGGTTTTGAACTCATATCTCAGTAGGCTGAACTGTGCAGGGACACTCTGCCCTCATATCAAAAGAGACCATTTATTCCCTTCAATGTCCAAACTTAGGTCTGGGAACAGGATGTGCTATGAGATACAAGATCCCCCCAAGGAAAGAAAGGGCAAGAGAGCAAGAGAAAGGGTTTGTCCCAATGCCTAGAGTGTTGCTGGTCTAAGGCTTCTCCTTAAGGTTCCTTATGTATGAGGAGTCACCCCAAGCCTCATGGCCTTGGGAAGAAAGTATGGGGGTGGATAATGGCATCTTATTACAAGGATGCTGACATTGGACCATAGCCCAACTTCACCATCCTCAGGGTGGGCCACAAATTAGGGTGGCCAGGACCAGGTCCATCACCTGACAACTGCTTTCTGCCCCTTCACCAAACCTCTGTAGTGGCCAAACAGAGCTCTTTTTTTTTTTTAATTTTTTTTAACGTTGATTTATTTTTGAGACAGAGAGAGACAGAGCATGAACAGGGGAGGGTCAGAGAGAGGGAGACACAGAATCTGAAACAGGCTCCAGGCTCTGAGCTGTCAGCACAGAGCCCGACGCGGGCTTGAACTCACTGACAGCGAGATCAAGACCTGAGCCAAAGTCGGCCGCTTAACTGACTGAACCACCCAGGCGCCCCTAAACAGAGCTCTTAAATTAGCCTGTTCTATCATCCATGTAGATACAGAACCTGGTCTGCAACTCAGATCCTCTGTCTCTAGTCCTGACTACCCACAATGCTGATTTCAATCTGCACATCAACTCTATTGGCCACTGTCCCAAGCATCTCTGAGCCTTTTTCACCACTGATAAAATGGGGGCCATAATTCTAAATTATCTCACAGGCTAGTTTGGAATTAGTCTGGGAATGGCAGGAAAGGCCTTTGTAAATGGGGGGGGGGGTTATTCAGACGGAATGAATAGCCAGTTCAGGCTCATGTACAGTGCTTCTAGAAACAAGCAGGGTATGACAGAGCAGGACCTTGAATTCCTGGGTGCTAGAGAAAGACCCAAGGGTGAGGCACCTGGGTGGTTCAGTTGGTTAAACATCCAACTCTTGATTTTGGCTCAGGTCATGATCTCTCAGTTTGTGGGATCGAACCCCACGTTGGGTTCAGTGCTGGGTGTGGAGTCTGCCTAGGACTCTCTCTCCCCCTCTCCCTCTGCCCCTACCCAGCTCATGCTCTCTCTCAAAAAAGAAAGAAGAGGGGCGCCTGGGTGGCGCAGTCGGTTAAGTGTCCGACTTCAGCCAGGTCACGATCTCGCGGTCCGTGAGTTCGAGCCCCGCGTCGGGCTCTGGGCTGATGGCTCAGAGCCTGGAGCCTGTTTCCGATTCTGTGTCTCCCTCTCTCTCTGCCCCTCGCCCGTTCATGCTCTGTCTCTCTCTGTCCCAAAAATAAATAAATGTTGAAAAAAAATTAAAAAAAAAGAAAGAAGAAAGAAATGAAAGAAAGAAAGAAAGAAAGAAAGAAAGAAAGAAAGAAAGAGAAAGAAAGACCAAGTAAAATGGACCCATATTTGGAATGGCCCCAGATATCCACAGCACTGACTCCACTGTCTTTCCACACTCTAAGGAATTCTGCACACCAGATTTTACAGCAATATTTGGAAACTATAGTTTTCCTACAGCTTCACAACCCCAGGGCAGTGTTTCCCAGCCTTTGGGGGACTACAGACCCCTTTGAAAATATAATTAAAGTTATAGGCATTCTCCCCAGAGAGATATGTAGTGTGTGGGTGCTCACAACATGTTGCACACAATTTGGAAAGCATCACAGTCCCCTCTGAATACTGCCCCTGAAAACCTGATGCAGGGCATGCCTTTGGGTTTGGAGGGTAGGTAGAAGAGACTAAGTTACCTAAGCAACCTGAGAGTAATCAGAATTTTTACATTTATTGAGTACTTCACATTTTACAAAAATGTTTTCCTTTCCATGCCCTCACAGTCCTTGCAGCCATCATGTTCATGATGGAAATGAGGCTCAGAGGACTTAACTGACTTTTACCCAAGGTCACAGAGTTAATACTGATAGCTACAGTTTACTACAACTAGCTTCCAGGTGTTTTAGAGATGTTAAATCTAATTTCCCAACAGTATCATAAGGCAGATGCTAATCATCATTCCCAGTTTGTAGATGAGGAAACTTTAGCTTGGAAAAGCTGAGTAACTTACCTGAGATCACCCAGCTACCAATGGCAGAGCAGGGATTTGAACCGAGGGCTGCCTATGTGCAAAGCCCTTCCTGGACATGTAAGGGATCCTTGGAATATGAAGCAAGCATCTTTGTAATAAAAGGCTGTCTGGTTAACAAAGGAAAGAATTTTGTTTAAAAGGAGCATTTGGATAGTGTAGATATATGGGTGTTTCTCCAATATGGAGCAGGAAAAATTGTGTATTTCTATGCACTGGACAGTCATAACGGTCTGCCCAGATCCGGGTCTTTCAACCAGGCCAAAGCACTCCAGGCTCCATGCAGCTGGCTCCAATAATAGCAAGCTCTAGGCTTACTAGGCATATTTGCAGTGAAAGTCATGGACCCTCTCAGAGCATGCCCACTTTTGCTCCTTGATTTTTCTAGCACTTACTTGGCACCCGCCCTCTTGGCTTGTCTCCCATGTCAAGCCCCATGCCAACCCCTCATACCTGATGACCAATTGAACTCAACTTGTCCTTGAGCCCTGACCTCCCTCTCAGATGCTGCTTGAGTACATCTTCTGTACTTGCTCTTGCCCTCTCTGGGATCCCCTGTTCCATCCCCCACAAATAATCGAGAATATTCAGTCAACATCCTCCAGCCAGGCATGTGCCTCTCCCCTCCTGGTGGGGTCAGACAGTAGTTCTCAGAGTAAATTAATGGGCTGCATTCTGGTGTAACAATTAGCCTCTTGTAAAGTTGGTTTGGTTAATATGAATCACATATGCACTGATTAGACTCAGCTCAACTTTATGCCTAGGTACAAGGTCTCCTGGTGTCCTTGCTCCTATGCCCTTACTGTGTCAGCAGGGAGATATGACCATTCGTGCATGTGTGCATTTTCACACATTTATTGAACACCTTTTGAATGTAAGGCCCTGTTCTATATGCTGTGGGCACAGAAGGGGTATTAATATTTTTTGGGCTCCTATATTGGGCCAGACTCTGGGCTGGGTGCTTTTCATACATTATTATGCAATGATTAAGACACAGTCCCTGACTTAAGGTGTATATTTTTGAAAACATTTGTTGATAAGAAATGTAAAAGTGGCTTAAACAAAAAATAAATAAATAAAAGAAGAAAGAAAAAAAAACAAACTCAAAGTTTCATGGGGAAGAAAAAAATGCATGCAATAATTACCATACATGATAGACTGTTAAAACAATATACTGGAAAGTGTTATGCTAAGTGAAATAAGTCATACGGAGAAAGACAGATACCATATGTTTGCACTCTTATGTGGATCCTGAGAAACTTAACAGAAGACCATGGGGGAGGGGAAGGAAAAAAAAGGTTAGAGAGGGAGGGAGCCAAAACATAAGAGACTCTTACAAACTGAGAATAAACTGAGGGTTGATGGGGGGGTGGGGTGGGTGAATGGTATTGAGGAGGGCACCTGTTGGGATGAGCACTGGGTGTTGTATGGAAACCAATCTGACAATAAATTTCATATTAAAATAAATAAATAAATGAAACAATATAAACATTTGGGGCAATAGGGCAATCTTTGCTAGTGGGAGAGGTTTATGTACTAATCCTTCAACTTCAAATGAACTTCCCTAAATTTTTCACGGTGGCTCCCTACATTCTCAGTCATTTATACATTCATTTTTCTTTTCCACCTCTGAGATGGGTAAATATCTTGCCCATTGCATGCCAGCGGCAATTCTACTTGTTCAGGCAGCAGATCAAGGCAACGATATGGACCCAATGCATCTTGATTTCAGCATGGCGTTTGACAAATGCTTTACCTGGTGCCCTTGAGGATGTGATGGGGAAATGAGAACTGGGTCACAGGACAGGAAGTGGAGTCATAGCTGGATGAGCAACCATAGTCAAAGAATGTTGATTAGTTTTTCTGTGTCAACCCAAAGGAGGTCTCTAGTGGCATGCCATAGAGCTCTGTCCTTGGTGCTGACCTCATTGGCATTGTTACCTGTGACTCAGAAGACAACGTACAAGGTGTTCTAATCAAGTTTGCAGCAGACACAAAGCTGGGAAGTATAGTTACCACTATAGATGTCAGAATGGAAATAAGAAATGACCTCAACAGGAAGGAACACAGGGCTGAAACCAACATGATGGAATGAGAATAGAGAAATGCAAAGTCCTACATTTAGGTTAAAAACTAATTGCACAAGTACCGGATGGGGTAGACCTGGTTTGGCAGCAGTCCAAGTGAAAATGACCTATTTGTTTGTTATTCTGTAAATTGGCCACTAGCTCAGCCTGGTCCAACTGTGTTATGTGGTTGATACATGATACATAAAGTGAACACAATCTTGGCTACATTAAGGGAAGTAGAATGTCTCTGGTCTAGATCATAACGTAGCCTCGATTTACTCAGAACTGGTCAATCATGTCTGGAGCACAGGGCTCAGACCTGGGCATTACAGAGTAATAAGGACATTGAGAAATTGGGCCACATCCTGAGAATGGCAGCCAGATGGTGCAGGAGATGAAAGTCATGTCCATAAAGAAGGCTTGAGGGAGGTGGAAAATTTTGGTCTGGGAGAAGACGCAACTCAAGGGGCACATGAGCGCTGCTTCAAACATGTGACAGGTTGTCCTGTAGAAGCTGGAGCAGACTTCCTCAGTGAGTACCTCTAGGAAATGTCACGACTTCTCTCTTGTTTCCCCATCTCCCAGGAGAAAGACCCTTCTACAGCCCATCAGGTCTTGAGGGTACTGACCGGGGCATCCTCATAGGGGTAGAGCCTGAGCAGGGTGGGGAATAAATAAATGCACAACATAAAAATATGCCCTTGGTCTCTTGTGCTCTCATGTACCTCTTGCTGGCAAGTATGGCCTTTCCTCGAGTGGAAGGATTAAAAGCCAAGAGTTGGGTAGACATTTTGGCATGGAAGTTGGCAGAGCAGGCCTTTAGGCTGGCTTTGGTTCTAGGCTGTCTTCATTGAGGTAAAAGAGTTGTCCAAAGGGTTCAGTGTGACTCATTGGCACCTTGCATTGGAGATTGGGGCCAAATTCCAAGAGTTATAACCCGTTCCTTTGCCTTGCCTTGTTCCTTCTGTCCTGCACTTCTGGGTGCCTCTCATGGAAACATGGCAGGATTCCCTTACTGGGTCCCTGGGCAAGAATTATATGAAGTTCCCCAACTGTCTCCAATAGCGATGGAATAATTAAAGTTTATCAAGGTAGACAGACTTACCTACCTGTTCAAGACCTTGTTCTGGTTTGTCAGCTGGGTGACCTTGAGCAAGTTACCTAAACCTCTCTTTTCAGCTTCTTCATTTGTATGAATGAAGCTAATAATGGTTCTTACCTCCAAGGATTAGTGTGAGGGTTAGATGCAATATTACACACAAAGTTCTTAGCACATTGCTGGTCACAGAAGAAGGGCTCAGTATTAGCATAATTGTTGACCCATGCTTTGCTCTCTGCAATTACTGCCATCCCTGCGCAGAGATAAGAGAGGATATGGGTGTGTGCAATGTTTATCATGTGGCAGTAACACCACACTTTCTCTTCTAATCAAGAAAGCACCCAGGAACCAAGTGAGTAAAAGCAACATTATTATAGGAGTATTCTTAAATCTGCACAATTAAATTTAAGAAGTAAATAATTTGCAAATTCTGCCCCCCCTTTTTTTTTAGGAAAAATGACTGGCAGCATTTGTCACAACAGATTACACTGTTGGGCACTGTGACACCTAGATGGGAGCCCCTGCCTGCAGTCCAGTTCTTATAACACTGTGTGTGGGGGGGGGGCGGAGAGAAAGGGACAGAGACAGAGAGGGAAAGGGGGAAGAGAGGGAGGAGACACAGAGAAGATAGGGTAGAAAGTGATGGAGAGAGAGAAAAGGAGACAGAAAGTGGGGGGGAGGGGAAAGAAAGAGACAGAGAGAGAGAGAGAGAGATACAAATCCCTGAGCTCTACCCTTAGAGATCTGTAGTACCCAATAGGTCTTGGAGGGCACTAAATTCCCTGACATATTTTCTGGAATTTTGAGAAGTACAGTTCTGGAAAATAGAACCTGGAGTTATTTATGAAATCAAAGCACCCTGTAAAGGAAGGTTCAATAAAAAAGGGGACTTTTCTGAAAAGTAGAAGCATCCAACTATGGGGCAGACGGGACCACCAAGCTCCCTGTCACTGGAGGCTCTCACACAGGAATCTGCCACAAAAGCTTACAGGCAGAGCATGTCTGTGCTTACCCTGAGGAGGGTGGCCCCAGGCCAGCCGCCTCCCTCCCTCATTGCTGGGAGCCCTAAGCGTCTGGTTGGGATGCCGAGGAATTAGAGGGGAACCCCCACCACATACAGGTCTGAGAAGCAAAAATTTGTCTCAAACTAGCTTCCTTTCCTTTCCCTTCTCCCTCCAGTTTGGGTGGCAGGGAGGTGGGTAAACACTCAAGGTCAAAGCCTTTGTCTCTGGGGCACCTGGGTGGCTTAGTTGGTAAGTGTCTAACTCTTGATCTCAGCTCAGGTCTTGATCTCACGGTCATGAGTTCAAGCCCCTCACTGGGCTCCACAATGGGCATGAAGCCTACTTAAACACACACACACACACACACACACACACACACACACTCCATCTCTGGTAAGCCATTCCTTAAAAGAACTGGAGAAGCCCTTCTCTCAGAAGTGCCTGCATTTTAAGAAAGGGACTCCTGATGGGGTGGCTGGGTGGCTCAGTCGGTTGAGCGGTTGAGCGTCTGACTTCAGCTCAGGTCATGATCTCACGGCTTGTGAGTCTGAGCCCCACATCGGGCTCTGTGCTGACAGCTCAGAGCCTGGAGCTTGTTTCAGATTCTGTGTCTCCCTCTTGCTCTCTGCCCCTCCTCTCTCTCTCTCTCTCTCTCTCTCTCTCTCTCTCCCGAAACTAAATAAACATTAAAAAATAAAAAAGAAAGGGACTCCTGATATTGGCAAAACCTATGAACTTGTAGTTAGGAGCTAGTGGGGACATTCTTATCCTGTCATAACCTGGCACTTCAGTGTCTACAAATCCTCATTGCTGGAGACAAGATAATGAGAGGGTATGAGCAGGCCACGCAGTCCAGTCCAAACAGAATGTGAGCTACTTATGTCATGTAAAATGTCCTAGTAGCCACATTCAAGATAGGAAAAAGAAACCGGTAAAGTTAATTTTAAAAACATTTTTTATTTAAATCAATGTATATCCAAAAACATAACCATCTTAACATGGAATCAGTATAAAAAATTATTAATGACCCATTTTACATTCTCCCTCTCTTTTTGCACTTCTTTTAAATTGGGGTTATAATTTACAACTAAAGCTCACTTCAGTTCAGACTAGCCACATATCAAGAGCTCAGTAACCGTATCTGGCAAGTAGCTACATTATTAGACAACATATCTGCAGTCCCTAAACTATCCCAAAGGCTTCCTAGCTTTTCTACTTTACTACTGGCACATGACCTCAGGCAAGTTATTGAACTTTTCTTTATCTGACTTGCCTCCTTTGTAAGTAGTGATAAAAATAATAGTGTCTTCATGACAGAGTTGCTATGAAGAGTAAATGAGTTAATATGTGTAAAGCATATAGAATAGTGGCCAGCACAGAGCAGGTTGCTCAGAAACTCAACCCTCTGAGCTCTGTCACATAGAAAGGGCAAGAGTTTTCATCTCTTTCTTATAGATAAGACAAGAACATTTATTAAGCCCCTCAATATGGCAGGCTCAGAACTAGAGGTCATGATCTCATTAAATTCCCCAGTAACCCAGAGAGGAAGAGATGACTGCCATGTTTTAATAATGAGGCTCAGAGCAGTCATTGAACTTGTCTCAGGCCACACAGCACGTACATGGCAGAGCAGGGATTCAAACCCAAGTCTCTTGGCTCTAAAATCCAATTCTTTTCACTAAACTGCGTGGCCCAATATGAAGAGATGGCCCATGCTCTTAGAGCAGGTGAGGACAACTCTGGGATTTGAGCTGCCATCTGATCCTCCGGCAATCTCCCCCTCCACGAAGCTGCCCCCCACCAAGAGTAGAAAGAAAGTCACCATAATAGGGTGACGGAGACATTTTTGGTGGGAAGATCCTCCCGGGCGTTCCTTCAGATTACATCTCTTTAGATGGATCCCCAAGTCTGCCAACACTACGGGGCCTTGGCACCCAAGCTGAAGATACAGAGGGGATGGAAGAAATGGGAGTTTCTCCGATTTACCAAAAATACTTCACAACTTTGGAGCCTATTCTTGTCTAGGCTCTGCCCAATGTCTATTGCTCAAGTCCTCAATGCTTTGAAAGAAGAAAGTGGGCGCTCTGGCCAGAAGGGCACAGCAAAAGGATGCGCCCCATTGCCTCCCCCTGGCTGCCCCTTGCCCCAAGATATCCCAACTCCACAGCCTGCAGGTGAGAGGTGATCACAGGAAAATGACTAAAAGGAAAACAGGAGGCCCAGGAACCAGGATACAGTTATAGGGAGAAAGGGGGGGACGAGAGAGATAGTGAGAGCAATTGAGAACGGCAATGCAGCAAAAAGAGCTTTTAGTGATAATTAATAATTAACATTTCTAATGATGTCCCGGCGACAGGAAGAGGCCAGCACAGGGCTCTGGGGCACGACTCACTCGGGGTGACTGCGACCTCCAGGAGGACCGGCAGCTTCATTAACCTCGATGAGCTCCCCATGCACCCCTCATGCAGCCAGTGGGCTGCCGGTGCCGAAATGGCCATTGTCATGACAATCAGAGAAGGGGGAGGCTAGGGGTGATTTAAGGGGGATAGGCTGCCAGTATGAGAGGGCGCTAGGGAATTCCTTCTCTGGACTTGTAGATCCAGCTCCTATGAAATCCAAGTTTCCCTTGGCCAAGGCAAGGAGCAGAGGGAAAGCATGTGCAAAGACACAGAACACTCCTAGGGAGCAGCACAGCTAAGAGCCAAAAAAAGGGGGGCAAGGCAGTGGAAGGAAATAAAGACCAGAGAATGCTTTGTGGGGCACGGGGAGCTGTCCTAGGAGGGGACAGGTTTGGCCAAAGCCAGGAGCAGGAAGGACTGGCTATATGGCTATGGCTATCATGGTAATAGTCAGTCTGAATGGTCCCCCAAAATGCATACATTGAAACCCTAATCCCCAGTGTGACTGTATTTAGAGATAGGGCCTTCCAGACGTAATTAAGGTTAAATGAGGTCATAAAAGTGAGACTCCAGCCAGATGGGATCAGTGTCCTTACAGGAGGAGAAGGAGACACTAGAGAGCCCCCATCCTCCCCACGAGCACACAGAACTAAGGCTATGTGAGAACACGGCGAGAAGTTGGCTGCCTGCAAGTCACAAACCAAATCAGCCAGAACCTTGATCTTGGACTTTCCAACCTCCAGAACTGCAGAAATAAATTTCTGTTAAGTCACCCAGCCTGTGGAATTTTCTTTGGGCAGCCTGAGCAGACCAACACAGTGATGGTTGGAAACATCATGGCAATCAAAAAATGAGGTATAGGCTCTTGGCAACCAACCACCCCAGTTTTCCCAGAACCAAGGATCCTCCCGGGTTGCAAGGTCTTCAGTGTTAAAGCTGGGACAGTCTCAAGCAAGCCAAGATGGTTGGTCACTCCAGCTAGTAACAGCAGTGGCAGTAATAGTGATGGCATATGTGGCAGAAGTGGTATAATAATTAACTGATGCTTTATATGACATTTATATAATAATTCTATATTTATTCACTTGTAAGCTGCCTCATTCCTAAAGTCTGAGGATGCTTTAAGCCCTCATACATATACAGGGCTCTACGGGTACAAAGCATTTTCAGAAACACATCTGCCCTGCCCATGTAAGCCAGCTCTTTGCCCACCGAACTCAAGTTTGGCCCATTTTACCCCAAAGGCCAGTATGGACTCAGCTAGGTGGAGGGTCCCTCTGCCAAAGGCCCCCTAGCCTGGAGGAGGCTGCCCCCCCCCCCCCGTCACTAGGTGCCAAGCAGATGTCCAAAGCTTCATTCCCAGAGCTCTAGATTCCTTCCAGCCAGGTGCGCTGGGCCTCGGCAGGCTTAGTGAACTTTCCAGGGGGTTCTGAGGAAGAACCGTGCTCCAAATGCCAAACAGTGGTTCTATCTACTGCTACTTGGGTTTACTTTACTTGTTATAACTTTTTATTTCGATATAATGCCAAATTTACAGAAATGTTTCAAGAACTTTCTAAAAAAAAAAATCTCATATCCCCTTTTCCCAGATTCACCAATTATTCACGTTTTGTCCATTTGCTTAATAGTTTCTCTCGTTCTAGGGGCACCTGGGTGGCTCAGCCAGTTAAGCGTCCAACTCTTGGCTGGGCTCAGGTCATGATCTTGCGGTTCATGGGCTGGGCTCACGTTGGGATCGGCAGCTAGCAGCACGGAGCTTTCTTGGGATTTTCTCCCCCGCCCCCTGTCCCTCCTGGCTCACACTGTCTCTGTCTCTCTCAAAATAAATTAATAAACTTAAAAAGATCATTTCTCTCATTCTTTCTTAATCTAAAAAATAAAACAGAAAGAAAGCTGTCCTAGTGTATATAATACACACGGACAGAAGGACATATATGATATACAAGTAAATGCATCCGTATATTGGGAGACATATGTGTATTTTGGCAGCTCAATGCCTGCTTACTAATAAAGATGCATCCTCATAACCTTTGGTGGCAAAGATCATGGTTGTCTGGGGCTGGGGGTAAAGGGAGATTGACCGGGAGGAGGGGTGATGGAAATGTTCTATATACCAGTTATGGTATATATATATATATATATATATACATATATATATATATATACATATATGTATATATATACATGTGCCAAAATTCATCCATCTAAATGAATGCTTACTATATATATGTTACTGTAAGCAGTTTGTACTTCAATAAAGTTGACTTTTTAAAGTGTAGGCTTTTTTATTTTTTAATGTTTATTTTGTTATTTTTGAGAGAGAGTGTGAGAGTGCGGGAGGGGCAGAGAGAGAGAGAGGGAGACGGAGGATCCGAAGCGCACTCTGGCCTGACAGCAGCGAGCCTGACGTGGGGCTCAAACCCACAAACCGCAAGATCATCACCTGAGCCTAAGTCGGACGCTTATCTGACTGAGCCACCCAGGCGCCCCCACCAGGCTCTGTTCTAAGTACTTTACAGAATGAGCTCATTGGACCCTCACAACAAGCCTGTGGTATAAGGGCTATGACAGTCCCATTTTACAGATCAGAAAGCAAGGTTAGCTAGAAGCCCAAGATGGCACAGCTAAAAATGTAACAAAACAGGACTCAGCACCCAGGCAGGCTGGCACCAGGGCCCCTGCTCTTTGACACTAAACTAAACTACCTCCTAATGTGATAGCAAGAAACCAGGTCCTGTGTAAATGTGGGCTGTGTGCCACACAGCAGAGGTGCCCCCCGAGTGCCTGGGACCAGCCAGTGGGCAGAGCGAAACCGGCTGTCCCTGGGATTTCGTTGCACAGCACCCACACCACAAGGCTCTGCTCCACGGTTCCCCACCCTCCACACTCCTCGCGTCTGTCAGTCCTGTCTCTAGCGTTTTCCAACTGCCCGGTTTTAGGAAGCACCCACTGATGCCTTCTCGCCTAGTGCTGGAGACAGACTTGAACATTTAAACCACTCTGCCTGTCCCCAAGAGATATTAATAGAAAATAAATATGTGTGTATGATTTCCTGAAGTTCTCCTATGTTTCAGAAGCTGGAGATGGCCTCCTCATGACCTGTGTGCTTCCCGTAAGTCAGGGTTCTGTGTGAGGAGAGCACTGGACCAGATTTCAGGAGTTCAAGCATGGACTTTGCGACTGAATTGCTGTGTGATGTGAGGAAAGTTACTTCCCTTCTTCTGGGCCTCAGTTTTCTCACCTAAAACAATAGGGGTTTAGATCAGTTCAGGGATTCTTTGCTGATGGATCCCTGGGAAATCCATGGATGGGCTTCAAATGTTCAAGGAATCCTCCAAAATTTGTATGCAGAGCGTTTTGTGTATGTGGCTTCAGGGGCCCATAGATTCTTTTGATTTTCAAAGGGACATGCTATTATTCTAAAATTTCAGCATCACTTGCCTGCCAAAATCCTGTCTAGTTCTAACAGTCTAAGATTCTACGTGTTAATCTAAGTCTTTGTACTGCACACCAGCCTGGAACCTTCATTTACAGAGAATGACAAAGGAGACCCAGGACATTTGTGGCAAAGAGAGGGCTAGCACATGAGTCTCCTGGTTGTAGTGCAGTCTTTTTCATTCATTCACTCATTTATTCATTCACTCGCCGTATATCCATTATGGTAATTGTGTGTTATTCAAATGATAAGTTTTGACATACGGCAGGAGTCCCTACAATGCTCCAGGGTCTAACACAGCACCTAGCACGTAATAAATACTTGGTGGATGGAACAGTGAGCAGAGAAGCTAACCAGGTCCTGGGAATGGGAATATGGGGAGAAAAGGCTGAGCCCCAAATTAGGAGATCCAAGTTTTGGCCTCAGCATAGCTCCACTCAAAGCCTCTTCTGCTCTGCCCTTCTTTTTCCGTCTGTGAAATGAGGGAATAGACTAGCTAAGCTCCAAGGCCCCTTCTGGATTAAGATTCCAGGATGTCAAGACTGGCTCTGGCTACTTAGATGGAGCTGGGAAACAGCAGTGCCTAAGAGCTCCCCAACCCCGGGGAGGCCGCTAGCTCGGTGTATGAGTTATCTACTGTGCTGTAACAAATTAGCCTACATTTCAGCAACTTAAAACAAAAGGGCGCCTGGGTGGCTCAGTCAGTTAAGCGGCTGACTTTTGGTTTTGCCTCAGGTCATGATCTCAAGGTTCACAGGTTTGAGCTCCACGTGGGTCTCTGTCCTGACCGTGTGGAGCCTGCTTGGTATTCTCTCTCTCTCTCTCTCTCTCTCTCTCTCTCTCTCTGTGTGTGTGTGTGTGTCTGCCCTCTCCTCTTTCTCTCTCTCTTTCTCTCACTGAAACCCTGCTGCCCAGCACAGCCCTACAAGGATGAGGACAGAGCTGGGCGGGGGGTGGGGGGGTGCGGGGGGGGGGGTGGTGAGGGCTCATCGGAAGCTACCCAAATAACCCAGGAAAACCTCAATTAGCCAGAGAAGAGTAAGATAGTGCCTTCACTTAATCACAATTTTTTCCCTCTTCAACTTCCCCCCCCCCGATACATAAATCTAAATACTATGGCTGATGACAAGGAGACAAAAGGCAAGCAAGTATATTGCTGTTAAAGAATTTAAAAAACCCTCACAGGGTCTATACCTATGAGCTTGCATTCTGTCTACATCAAAAATATTGTGAGATACTGAAAAATCCAGAATTATCAATGAATGATCTGTTACCTTTATTTTTGCTTGCTAAGAAAGAAACGCAAAATAAAACATTTTAGGAAGTTTTTAAAAATTAACATTTCTAACAACTCAGCCTTTCTGCTGAACTTCCATCTTATTAGGAAATTAAATTAACCAGACGATTTCACTTCCTCAGTAAATGGGATTGGATTTCTTGTGGTGGCGACTCAGACTCTTTTCTCGATTTCCTTGACATATCCGGCTCTTCCCATCCATCTTTCATTCCTCCTGCTACCTGGAATTCTTTCTGATCCTGCAGTTAGAGTAGGAAGAGGTGGGTTCTAGTCTGTTCCAGGGCATGTCTCTTACATCCAGGGCATGTGGCCTCTCTGAGCTCCTTTTCCCTCAGAGATTAAAGCAGATGATTCTTTAGGTCCCTTTCATTCTAGGACTCCCTACACTGACCCTATTCTCTCCCTCTTTGCTTTCTAAAATCCAACCACTTTTTCAAGATGCAAGTAAAACGCTTATCACCACCTTGGAGCCTCCCTTATCTCTGTAAACACAAGTGATCTCTTGCTTCTCTATGATACTGCAATTAGATGTTACATTGTTTTATGTATTGTGTGTAATATATATGCACATTTTGTCTCTCTAACCAAACCCTAAGCTCTTTGAGGATAGGGGTCTGGTATTTCTCATTTTTATATCCCTTAGCACTGCACCTGACACATAGTAGGTGCTCATTCTGTGGTTTGAAGGAAATCCAAAGTGTTGTGGTTTTGCAGGACACAGGTGTATTGGATGCCCTTAGCCAGCAGGGGGAGCGCGTCTGCTCCTTAAAAGAAGAAACAGGCTCTGAACCTTTACTCTGTGGAGAGCTGATGGATAGATTTACCTCTGAGAATGAGAGGCCCATGGGACTGAGATGAACTCAGGGACGAAGGAGAGCCTGTTATTTCTCACCAAGAAGCCACCATGTATTTTGTAAACTTGGTAAACAGAATACCATCTCAAGAACAGAAAGTAACCTTCATGATAAATTCAGAGCATTTCCTATCTCTAAAGCTTGCATGGAGTTACAACGGGGATACGTTCTTGATTAAACACTGTGTACCTTGACGCATTAAGTCTATGATAAATTGGGAGATAGGAACCCACAACCTCATTTCTTTTAAGGATATTTAATTACAAAATTCTGTAACAAAATTACAGCCTTATTAAAATGGTTTCTCACCAAAGAGAGGGTCTAGAAAGAGGATACAATGCCAATGGTAGCTTTTGGGTTTTCCAAGATCTCTCCCTGTGCTGCTGCACTCTATTCAGGGGTCAGCAAGAGGAGACAAACATCTCCCTTCAGAAAATAGCTCCTTGGGGAAGGGAATCTCTCTCTTCACCTACCCCCATGATTATGGGGTGCCAGGCAGCTAGGATCCCAGTATGCAGAGAGTCTGGTGGATAAACTAGCTTCTCTTTAAAAGGACAAACACCTGCCAGTAATGAGTGACGCGTTAGTCACTCACACCTTAGTATGAATCATACCGATCATTTTATTCTGGCACCCCTCCAAAATGGGGGGTCAGGAATGGTCAGTTTGGTTGTATACTAAACGAAGTTGTGATTCTCTGGGGGAGGAAAGCCAGGGTGATGACCCTTTATGGAAGGGCTTTGTGCAGGCAGAGAATGGTGTGGGGGATAAGGAACAGAGGGAGCCCCAAGATGTAGGTGATTGTGCCAAGAACCATGGTGACAGTAACCATCGCTGGGTTTTTCCAAGAGCCTGCTCCATAACCAGTCAAACCATGTGCCCCAATTTCTCATGAGGAAAATACAGCTCTTTGGCTTTCCTGGCACGTTTCCTCCTCCACCACCAAGAAGCAGAAATAGGCAATCCTGGTGGTTTGACCTTGGGGTCTGGGTCTTTGTTTCACCTCTCAGAGACTGAGACCGGATGTCCTCAACCAGCAAGTAGGGAGGGTCGTCTGACTCCCCTCCGAAGAAATACGCTGCTAAGGACATTGCTCTGCCTGGTGCACAGCGAGCCCTCAGCCGCCGCCACCGCTGCTGCCGTCAGTGCCCGGCACACGAGCAGCCCTCGAGAAACACTGGCTGCTGCAATTACAGAATCATTCTGGGCCCTGTACCCGGGGTCGGCCTGCGACACAAGGTCTGCTGCTCATTACTTACATCCACGTTAGCTTTTCACCCCTCAGCTGCCTAATTAGGAGCCAGAGCGTGGTGCTGGAAAAAAAACAAGAAATCTGACAACCCCAGCTGTGCTCTCCCTTCCCCCGGTCACTGTGCGAACGCAGCAGTGCTCCTCAGGAGGTGGGCACCACTTCTAGGAATTAAACATTCTGGAGCATCAGGTGGAGATGGTCTGCAAGTGCCAGATGCTTTGTGGCAAAGCCCCATCACGTGCTGGCTATGTGACTTCAGGCGAGTCGCTTAATTTCCTTTGCTGTTTCTTCTCATCTGCAAAATAAAGACCATGAGGACCTGACGCCACCCACGCCCATTCGGTGCCCGATGCAGAGTAGGAATTCAGTCAACATTAGCTTCCTTCCCCGCCAACTCTTTCTCCTGCTCCCCCCACCCTACTAGGGCCCAAAACTCCAGAGCTATAGGGAATCTGAAAAACGGCCAGCTCTGTCTTACCTTTCCAGATTAAGGAAGGACACAGAGCAAGACAGAGGCGGCCCAGGATGAGAGGTCAGGCTGCCCCCTCCCAGTCCGTGCTCATCCGCATTATGGCTCTGCTGTCACATGACCGTAGTGGGGCTGTCAGCTCAGGGTTCAAGTCTCCTGGTTTCATTTACCCTGATCTGTGACTCTCCTCATTCCCTGAAATTATATCAAGGAAGCTTTAACGACCATCAGCCACGGTGGTTTTTCCTGTCTGAGGTCACTCACATCTTTGGCTAGAAACTCATCTGTGTAAGCAGCTGTATTCTGCGCAGATTTGCAGCGGACCCTAGGAATTGTGCCTGGGCCTGGGCTTCTCCTTACAAGTGCGGGATTCTAAATTCAAATTCACAAACCGAAGCCTGTTTTCTGGAGCACGGCCAAATGTGGGTGAGTGAGAACAGGCAGTTTATAATCCTGAGATGCTAATCTACCTTTCCAGGTTCTGACTGTGGTGGAGGAAGTAATAAAGTTGGAGAACAGAATAGGTTCCAAGCCTGAATGACCAATTAAGCCTCTTTTTAAATGACCAAGAGCAATATCTATAAGATACAAGCTAATTACAAGAATTAACAACAACCACTACCAAAAACCCCCAGACGCTTCAACTATATCAAATGCTGAGGACCAGAAATGCAAGCCATCTTAACAAGATGCTCTCAGAGAGTGCCTAGCCCTGAGAGGACAACATGGGAAATTAATGGGACAGTGAGGAACGGGCCTTACCTCGACGCACCCTGGATGGATGGTTGGAACAGCATCTTTGAGGAGGTGACCACCATAAGTTGAGACCTGTGTAATGAGTAATAAGCGATGGGTGAACCTGAGAGAACATTCCACACAGAGGGCACAGCAAGTGCCAAGGCCCAGCTTGAGGATGATCGTGAAGAATAGAGAGCAGGTCAAGGTGGCTACAGCTCAGGGAGCCAGGGCTGCGGTATGAGATCGGAGAAGGAGGCAGTGGCCCAATGGTGTAAGGGAGAGGGAGGCACGATATGGAATGGTCAGGTAAAAATGGTCTCTGAGGACAGACAAACCTGGATTTGAATCCCAACTTTAAGATTTACCAGCAGCATGACCTTGTGCAGGTCATTTAACCTCTGAGCCTCAGCTTCCTCATCTTTGAAATGGGGATGATGTTAATAGAACCCACCTCACATGGTTACGTGAGGAGTAAGTGACAGAAGCCATTGGGGTACACTTGGCAATCAGTAAGTTCCAACTTCTACTACGGGCTTCTTATCATGGACCCTCCCCACCCACCCCTCCAGGCCCTGGACCCAGTTCAGCCGCCACCACTCAGGATACCACCAGGTGGCAGTCTTTCAAGCTTTTCCAGCTTCACCAGTGCCTGGTCCTGCCTGGTTTGTCCTTGTTTTTACCCGTTAGGGAAGTACAAAGACCCCAAAGACTCTTTGGGGGCAGAGACTGGTTGAGTACAGGGTTACTGGAAATGTTCAAGGAATATTCTCTTATTTCAGCAAGAAAATGTAATGGCGAGAATACCAAGTCACAGCTGCAGAATACCGATTCTAGCCTCTACTTCACCTGCAGACCAGTCGAGCTTGGCAGTGCATTTGCTCCCTCTGGGCCCCAGTCGTCCCCGTCTACCTGTACCATGGTATCACTGTGAGGCCCAAGTGAGGCACCGTGTGTGGAATGGCTAGAGTCTGCCTAGAATGTACTGTACAGCTTTGCCACTTAGCTTGCTGTTTGCTTAACCTCAGCCTTTTCGTCCGTAAAACGGGCATAGTAATTAGAATCGTAGGCTTGTAGGGATGATTGGAGCGCTAAAAGCACATGAACAGCACCCAGCACATGCAAGCACGGCTCAGTGTGTGCTGTTACCATTGGTAAAGTACCGTGTAGGTAGATCGGCTTATGAGCACAGGCTGTGGGGGCTTTGGGTGTGGTGCGTGCTGGGGAGCGTTTGACACGGGATGAGCTCTCCGAAGGCCACGAGTAAGCAGAGAGGGGGAGAGCTCTACATGGGCACGGGGAGGGAAGGTGTCCAGTAACCAAGCCAGGGAAACCTCTCCTGCCCTGCAGTTCCCAGGAGAGGCTGCAGGATGAAGGAGGAGGGGTGTCACTTGCAGGCCACATCTCCCCAGCCCGATTCTATTCCCTATCTCTTTCTGCATGAGTTCAGCATCAATTCCCTG
Source organism: Prionailurus bengalensis (assembly GCF_016509475.1). Classification (NCBI taxonomy): domain Eukaryota; kingdom Metazoa; phylum Chordata; class Mammalia; order Carnivora; family Felidae; genus Prionailurus; species Prionailurus bengalensis. The sequence continues at coordinate 56,680,653 of NC_057351.1, read as the reverse complement.
CTGTGTTGTAAGCTCCTTGAAGGCAGAGAAGGTCTCATTCATCTTTGTTCCCCCACTGGCCTAACACAGAGCCCACACCTAACAAGCTCTGAATAAATGCTGGCGGAGGCCCATCCATCCTGGACCGTGTAGCGAATTGGTCACATCCCAGAAGCCCCTGGGCTGTGCACTGAGCTGGAACTCCTCCGACCCAGGCTCCGAATTGGATGCTCTGCCTGTGACCCGGGGGTGTTGGTGTCTCTGTGCTAATGTCCTTATCTGTAAATGTGTGCAGAGCATGCCACAAGCACGGGCAAGAGAAAAGGCACAGATACCAGCTGGATTTCCCAGGCTTGCCATTTGTCCTGGACCTTTCCCTCCTGCCCGGAAGGCTCTCTGGAGGGGGCACTTGGCAGCGAGCGCTGTGTAGTGGGGAGGATCGGCAGAGTCATGGGGAAGGGCGGCGGGTACAATGAAATAGACTCGGCATGCCAAAAAAAGAGCACCCACATTCCTAGGCCTCCTCTGCCATATGAGAATTTTGCTGAGAGGGAGGGATCACTCCCTCTTTCTGGGCCCGTTTCCTCAACTCCACTACAGGGAAAATATAAATACCCACTTCTTTGTCGTAAAGGGCATAGTGCCCGGCCCACAGAAAGCGCTTAAATGCTCGTTGACTATCCCGACGAGGCAGCGCATGAGACAAAGCTTTGTAAATACTGGAGCAGCTCTGTTAAAACTTCTCTGCCAAAATACTCTCAAAGCAGAAGAAAGGGTATCCCACAGCCCCAGCCCAGGGGTCTGGAGGGATCTCACCCAACAGGAAGTTTGAAAGGTCTTTTGTCTAAAAGATGCACGTACAGTGCATTTGCATTCAACTCTGTGATGTATCTAGATTTATCAAAATGGAAAGCGTATTTTCAATTTCTTACCAGTTAAATTATCTACCAACACCTCCTCTTGCCCCCTGCCCCTAGCACATCTTCCGGTAAAAATGGGTAGTCCAGGAAGACGTGGTGCTTTTCTCTGGGGTAATTTGTGGTCCTGGAATACTCCCCAAACATCCCTGTTTAAGGAGCACAATGAAAAAGCACTCTTCAGGTTTCATTATTTGCATTTAATCTTGTGGTGGGCCAGCCTCTGCACCCTGCTTTGCTGAGGTAAAATACTTGGCCTTTGTCTGTTTGGGTCCAATCAACTCCCGAGGGTCCAGAATGAGCTCCCTCCCTGCACGCTGCAGTGCTCACGGGGCCAGCCAGCAGGCAGTAATTGGACAGATCAGACAACAAACAGCCTGCGGGGCTCTCTACTCAGAACTCAATGTTGTTACTGCTGTTCTTGTTGCCTGAACCTCTGGCCCCCTGCCTCCCTGGGGCCTGCCCTCCCCCTCCCTGCTCCAGCCCCTAGCCTTGTCTTTGAGGTTTTGCCTGCCTCCCGAGATGTCCTAAACCGCACCTCCCCCCCCAAAAAACCTGTGCCCCAGCTTTCCAGGCAGCCGTTGTTGCCACCTCGCTGGAAAGCCGAATTGTGCTCCAGCTCTTAAAGAGCTCCAGGGGAGCAGTTTCTACAACCTCTGCAGGAATCTGGTTCTAACATCTCACAACTCTCGAGGAGAAGAAAGCCTTCTTTTCATGAAATCTCAATTCCTTTCTGTTGCAATGAGCATGGAGTTGCTTTTATTCTCTATAGTTAGAGCTACACTTAAACAACCATAATTCCTCACGATTTTCTCCTCGCTCACCAGTGTGTGGAATGTTGGCTTTGCTTCTGCTGGTCAGCCTTCATCTACCATGTGCACGGCCCTGGGGCAGGGCTGGGCTCTTCTTGCCTCTGAGGAGTGGAGTGACACTGAAACAGAGTGGACCCTGCCATCACAGGGGTAGGGCTGAGCCAACAGTGACCCTGCACTTCTTTGGGTGTCTGGAAGAAGTGACTGAAATGACCCCCGTTGAGGGTCTCTGCTGTGCCAGACCCTAAAGATGTTTACGGGATACGTAAAGCCAGGTCTCTCTGAAAGGAGCAATTACTTGCTCGGCTCTGGACAGTAGGCACTGCCCAAGAGACATCAGTTTGCATCCCAGCTCTGCTTTTCGTTAGCTGAGCCAGGCTGGGCAGGCCACTCACCCCTTCGAGCCATCATTTGTGTCAATGAGGATTTTTTTTTTTTTTAATTCTGTAAAGTTCTGCACAAATTGAAAGACTCACTGTAGATCGGGTGGAGAGATTATGCAGGAAGGGGTACCTACAGATCTGCCAGTGCGGGAATATAAAAGTGAGATGCTGAAGGTCTGGGTGGGAAGAGAAAGAGATGAAAGTGAGTGGCATTTCAAAGGAAGGACGGGCAGGTGGAGGGGACAGATTGTGCACTGAGATTGGAGGAAAGAGAATGACAACAGGTACCATTTATGGAACGCTCGCGATGTACCAGGCGCTCTGCTAAGTGCTTTGCCTACATTATCTCATGCGTTCCTTATGAAAGTCCTGTAATCGTGTTTATTGTCCTCATTTTGCCCCGGCATCTGGCCGGTCATAGCAATACCTCCAGACCCTGAAACTGAACCTGCGAGAAATCCATTCTATCTTGAATGGAATGTGGCGTCAAGATGAGGATAGAGTTTTAGGGCAAATCAGGAAAGAACCAAGAGGTGCAGGGAGAAGCAGTGGGGGGAAGGGAGTACTCCACAAACCCCGGTTAATGAAATCACGATGGAGTAATAAAAAATAATGCCCCTTGCAATTTCAAACATGGATTCCTTTTCCCAGACGCCATCAGTTCTTGTCCACCTGTTCTTGTTAGCCCTCCACTTCTAACCCACCTCCTCTCCAAATGGTCTGACTCCTCCCTCCTCCCTCTCTTTTCCCAATGGCTCCTCCCTCCCTCGCTCCCTCCCTCACTCCCTCTCTTCCCCGCCACCCAATTACCCTTTCCATCTTCTTTTGTGTCAATACTTGACTCTTTTTTTTTTTAAGTTTATTTATTTATTTATTTATTTATTTTGAGAGAGACAGAGCATGAGCCAGGGAAGGGCAGAGAGAGAGAGGGAGAAAGAGACAGAATCCCAAGCAGGCTCCAGACTGTCAGCACAGAGCCCGACATAGTGCTTGAACTCACGAACCATGAGATCATGACCTGAGCCGAAAACAAGAGTCAGACCCTCAGCTGACTGAGCCACCCAGGCACCCTGATACTTGACTCTTTCTTGATGACAAGATCTTCATATTCAGTTTACACATTCAAAACAGATTAGAAACATTCTCCTCCACCCTTCGCTTCCTCTCCAATATCCTTCCTCCCCTTTCTCTCTCCTCCTGATTCTTTCCCTCTTTTTATTTACACCTTCCTGTTCACTTTCCTCTCCTGTTCACTTTTCACACATTTCTCTCTTCCCTTAGGATGAAACTGGCCAGGGCACTCCCAGCCCAGGGGCCCCTTGGCATATGCTGCTGGCAAATGCCTGCTTCCACTCCCCAACTGCTAAAGGCTTTTTTATTATTATTCTTTAAGCCGTGACCATGAGTTCATGTCTGTCAGAAACCTGGCTGGGTTGGCAGCTGGAGATGCCAGACCAGGAGTGGCTGGAACCTGAATCAAGATCTACCCACCAAGGCAGGGCCAGGATCTTGGGAGGTCCTGGCAGCTGATGGTAGGAGGAAGTGAGGCCAGGTTGGGGGAATATCAGAGGAAGCTGGCATGAGGCAGTCAGTGGGCAGAGGCTCAGGAAGGCAGTTGATATCAGGGATATGAGGCAGCAGGTGGTAATGACTCAGCTACAGGGAGGGAAGAATCTGGACCCCAGAACCCTAAACACCTGGGTCATGTGGTTGGGTACCAGGATGGGAGAATGAGACAGAGACCCAGTTATTGGAGCAGGAGGTACCAAACAGAGCTCAGTCAGAAGAAAAAGGTAAGAGCGGGTACTAGGACCTGGAGCAAAGGCAAGGCAGGACCAAGGTCAGCAACAAGGCCAGCCTTAAGATTCAAGATGAAGCTTTCCTGCTGCTGACCTTGGGCTCCAGGGAGCCCCCTGGCCATGAAAGCTATTGCTGGCTGGCCATCTCAAGCACGAATAGAGAGCTGTGCAGTCGGGGGTTCTCCATGGCCCTGCCTTGTCCCTGTGTCATACTCTTAGCCAGCCTCTCCGATTGCAAAGCCACCCTACAACAGTGTGGGAAAACTTCAAAGCATCCAAGCCACCTGGGTACAGAGTAACATGATTATCAGACGTCTACCCGCAGCATCGCTCCCAGGCTCCCCCACACCCCACCCCGCAGCCCTAAGAGGCTCTGACCTTTCTAACCAGCTTTTCTAGGATTCCATAATGTTCTCCTTTTTCTAGTCTCCTTTCACAGGTCTGCCCTCTTTCCACCTGGACAAGTTTCCTGTAGCATGCACTCCCATTCTAAGCTGTTCTGAATGAGCTCTCTCTGGCCAGCTGGAAGTCCACCATGGTTTGTGGCTTCTCTACAAGATCTGCACCCTCATCCCTACTTGCCTCCCCTCATAAATCCATTCCATGCATCTGTCACTTCTAAGCCACTGTTCACACAAGTGCATCTGAAACTCGCCAGCCATCTGATAAGTACATGTTCCTTAGAAGAAAGGACTACAGCACATTACAAGTTGGTTGGAGAAGGGGTCATTTCTCCACTGTCCCTTAAACTCCTCACTTCTTTCAGTGTATGGTTTCTCACTCGCAACTACCACTGCTGTCGCTTGCCCTCACCAAACCATTCTTTTCTTCGGGGGCAACCAAAGCTAATTCCACAAATCCCTCATCTGCAACTCCAAGTTCTCAAATCTCTCAAAATCAAGAGGTGGATTTTTGTTTTGTTTTGTTTGTGAGTCTGTTGCCAAAACTCAGCTGGTGACAAAACCTGACCTCAACTGATGGGAAGCCACTTTATCCTCACACCTGCTTAAGTGAGAACATTCACGTATCTTACTGCAGAAATATTAGTGCATCCTGTTAAGGGAGACTGCCCAAGACCTCACAGGGGACGTTTCAGAGTGTATGGTACATTTCTGAATTCTAAAACCCCTTTGGCTTCAAGGGCTGCTGATAAGGGCTTGGGGACCTGTAGCAACCTCTCTGTTCTTTTGCAACAGACCTGTTGGAACAGAAGCATCTCTAAGATCTGAGATTCCCTGGCCTTTTCTTTCCATCTGGAGAGTGAGAAGACAGCCAGGTGGATCAGTGAGGGTGACGAGAAAAGCAAGGATAGCAAATCTTCTGATGTGGAGAAAGAAGGGCTCACTTACTGTGACTCTAAGTGGCTCGTGTAACCCGTCTGAGGCTGGACTATGGGAGGGAGCTCGTTCCCAAGAGTCCCTGCTCCAAAAGGCTTTCAAGATAACTGAAGTGACACCCACAAAATGTCTTGAGCTTTTAGAAAACAAAGTGCCACATTAACTTTTTAGTATTTTTTAAAGTAAACATGTTTAACTGGAATAAATTAATCAGCGAACACCGTGTGTTCACTCAGTGCCCAATTTCACACCGGCTTCCATGAAGTAGTCAAGTGTAACATATAAACTCTGGGCTCAAAGGGGCTTCCATTCAGATAGGATGGCCCAGTTTTATGCCTAAGAAATAATTAGAAAACTGGAGTGCTAAGATGTTGCAGACCTGCAGGAGAGCAGAAGAGGCAAAGCTTGCTGGCCAGAGTGGTTTGGGAAGGTGGTGTGGGAGGTGAGATTTAGTCTGGGTGTCAAAAGATGAGAAAACCTCTTAGGCAAGTGTCCCAGATAAGAATGCACATTTGTGGGAGAATAGTATGGAGAGAGACATCACCAGAGTGGAGAAGGCTGGAGTCAGGGTATTGGGAGGAGACTGAACACGCCAGATTGGGTAAGGAGTGGGTTGAAAAACGTGTGTGTCTGTCTGCTTATGCAGTCGTAACAAAATACTACAGGCTGGATGGCTTATACAACAGAAATGTATTTTCTCACAGCTGGAGGCTGGAAGTCCCAGGTCAAGGCTCCGGCAGGTTTGGTTTCCTCAGAGGCCTCTCTCCTTGGCTTACAGATGGCCACTTCTCTCTGTGTCCTCACATGACCTTTCTTCTGTCCACGTGCAGAGAGAGAGAGGGAAACCTCCAATGTTTCTTTATTTTTTTGTAAGGACACCAATCCTAAGGATTAGGGTTCTACTCGGTGATCTCATTTAATCTTAATTACCTCCTTAAAGGCTCTATCTCCAAATACAGTCACATTGGGAGTTAAGGCTTTAACATATGAATTTGGAGGCGGGGTGGGGTGGAGAGACACAATTCAGTCCATAACAGTGTGCATGTGTCCCGAGAAAGCAGGGTGTATCTGGGCAGTTTGTGAGGGCAAGATGTCTACAATGAGGCAGGGCAGGGCTAGCCTCTGAGTGGACACAGACATGAACTGAGTGAATGGACATGGAGGACATTAGAGGAATTAGAAATTATAGGACCAGGTCTGCTTGGACCACAGGCTCAACCCTCCCAAGTTCAAGTGCAGAAACCAGATTGCATTCCCTAGAGAACTTCCTGGAAAGAATGTCTCCGTCATTTCCTGCATTTCTCTGTCCTTCCCCAGCACCTCTGGTCTGTTGCACCCTTACTTGTCTAGCTGCAGGGAAGTGTGACATCATTATAGAGCTGTTTTGTGCAGACAGCCTATTCACATCTGGATGACTGATGCTGATAATTACTGCATTGGTTACTAAATCTGCTGGGTTTAGGTGAGGCGAGGCTCCACAGCTGGGGCTGCTGCTCACAGCTTCACCAGCAGAGAGAGAGGTGAGAACAAAAACCAAGAAAGGTGTGCTTAGGTGCTTGGGATTGAGTGAAACTGGTTAATTACCAGTCACTTGCTATCTCCCTGAGTTGAAGTTTCTAGCTAAGGAACATTCATTGATCAGACAGAACACGACAACCTGCAACTTACCTCCACACTAAGAGGGTGGTGGGAACCAAGATGCAGAAAACAAGCGTGGAAGTGGCCTCTGGGATGCCAGGGGCATCCATATGACTCAGATGCCCTCCGAACAGGATGATGGCGTGATACAGCAGCAGACCGGACTCCTTATGGAAAGAGCTCTGAATCAGGTGTGTCCTTGGGGCAGAGTTTCTGCTAAGTGAAGGTCCTTAATTTGGGGTCTTAGATTAACTTTTAAGGGTCCATGAACCCCCTAAATTTGCACGGCAACATGTATGCATGCATGTGATTGACCATTTTTCTGAGAAACAAAACCCTACCATTAATCAGATTCTTGAAAGGCTCAAAAGAGTTGATCTCCCAAAGGGAAAAGATTATACACCACTGCCCTAGACCCCCAGAGAAACAGGTTGACATTGGGCAGAGCCCCAGGAAAGACTTGAGATCCCTAATGATCCTGACATGATACTCAGAGATGTGTTTGTGTGTGTGTGCGCATGCATGTGTGTTTATAGATTTTTCTAGAGGGAGGATTCAACAATTTTTGCCAGATTCTCAAAAGGGTCCACAACCCTCAAAAGACTAAGAACCTGAGCGAGTTCCAGTTCCAAGACTAAGAACCTTACCCATTTCTTTCCAGAGGACAGTCACAGAGACGGGAAAACAGGGCCCAAAGTAGCCTCTGGTAGTTCTGCTAAAACCTGGCGGTAAGTGGGGCCAGGGGCTAGTTGGCAGGAGGGTCTCCATTAAACACACACACACACACACACACACACACACACACACACACACACACACAACCAAAAACCACATTGGAGTCATTTTAAGAGTCCAGTGCCCAGAAGCCAGAGTGATGGTCACAAAGCCCTCAATAGATGAAAAAAACAGTCCTAGCTCCCTCCTTTCTGATGGTGTATTCCCAGGTCTTTCTCTTCCAGTGCCCCCTGCCCCAGCTTTCAGAAACGCAAAGACTTTACTCATGGAAGCTCAAATTTCATCCAATAAATCCTTACTGATCACCTACTATGTGCCAGGTCTATTCTAGGCGCAAAACAAAGGACTTGTCTTCAGAGTGTTATCGACCTAGGCCCATTTCCTGCCCAACACACGGGTATTTTGGGCACTGCTGACCTGGCGCTTAGCCGGCCCAGCCCCTGGTCCAGAGACACTGAAACCATCTCGGCCACTGCAGCGGGCTGGGGGTCGAGGTGGGGGTTAGCAGTACCTGTGAGAAAAGCGGTGAGAGGGACTGGAAGGACCCGAGCGGGTAGGCCTACCGGTAGACCCCAGATTAAGCTCAGCCCCGGCGCTGCCGGGGTGGGGACACGGCGGAGGCACTGCCGGCGGCTCGCCGGAACTGGGGGAAGGGGCTGCGGCCCGCCGCCTCCGCCGCCTCGGCCGCCACGCCTGCTCTCCGAGCCGTGCTCGCCCGCTCCCCGCCCTCTGGGGCCGTCGCGAAGCTCGGCTCTCCATACTGAGCAGTCCCCGGGAGGCGTTCGGACACGTTTCCAGGCCGGATAAAGATCGGCTCAGCGCTCGCTCCGCAGCGCGAAATCGCGCCATCAGCGCGCCACGCGCGGCCGCTACGGCCCTGCCCGGCGACGCCAGATCACTATCTGGGGGGGAAAGGCAAAGCAGCGCCGCCGCTCCCGCCGCCACCCTCGGCCCTGCGCGCTGGGGTGGCCGCGGGGCCCAGGGGCTTGCCTCCCTCCCCTCCCCCCTGGCCTGCGTTCTCGGCGCTTCCTCCCGAGGGACCCCCGCTTCCCGCCGGCCCGGGGCCCCCAGCGCCCCGCCAGGCGCCCTAGCCGCCACCCACCCCCCCCCCCCCGGCCGCCCGCCCGCCCGCCCGCCCCCAGCCAGGCCCGGCTGCCTCCTGAAGGTTACGCGACGCAGCCGCGGGGTGCGGGGGGCGCCCGCCCTCGCCGCCGCCTGCGCCGCGCCGCGCCGCCGCCCACCCCAGCGCCCGCCGCGCCGCGCCGCGCCGCGCCGCGCCGGCCCGGCCCGGCCCGGCCCGGCTGCCGGCTGCTGCCACCGCAATCCCCGCTCCTAAATCAGCGCGAGGAGGCGTCCCCTCCCCCCACCGGCTGCCCGGGCTCCCCGCGCCGCGATTGGCCGTGCGGGCGCCCCCCGCCCCGGGGCCCCCCCGCTCCAGCTGCCGCGCCATTGGCTGCGGGTCTCCGCCAGCCTTTACATAAGCCCGGGCGCGCTCGAGTGGAGTTGTATAAAGCGAGCGAGCGGTGGCGGGGCGGGAGGCTCGAGGCCAGCCCGGGACCGGGGCTGGGAGCTGGAAGGCGGCGGCGGCGGCGGCGGCGGAGGCAGTGAGTGCCCGCGCTCCGACGCCCCCAGGCGGTGGGGCTGAGAGAGCCCCAAGATGGCTCCGAGCGCTGACCTCGGCGTGAGTACCCGCTCCCGTGCCCCCACTCCCTCAGGCGGAGAAAGTTTCTCCCGCTCTGCGCGCCCCTCCCGACTCGCCCGCAGGGGTGGCGGGGATGCCGCCGGGGAACCGGGAAGACGGACACCGCCACTGAAGGCGGAGGCTGTGTGTCCAACTTGCGCAGGACTCGACCGGCGCGCGGAGCCTCCCCCGCGGGCTGGGGGCGAGGCGGGCGCGGGGCTGGAGGTGGAGGAGAGGTGGGAGCGGGGGTGTGCGGACGACAGCCCACTCAGCTGGCAGGGAAGGTGTTGGGGGCGCCCTGGAGGTCAGCCGTTTGGGGAGGGGGGCACTGGGGCTGCCAGGGGGGCGGAGCAGGTGAGGAAGGATGTGCTGGGGGTATTTGGGAGTCACCCAGCTGGGCTCAGCTCCGAGCCGGGGAAGCTACTGGCCTCCACCAGTAGTAGCTCACCCACTACGCTGCTAGGATGGGGAAGAGCCCCGGGGAGCCTGTGCTTCTTCCCCGGGGAAGCCGAGCTCCTAGGCACAGCGCTCCGTGGCCGAGAGCTCCAGGAGCCAGCCCCGCGAGCAGCGTAGCTGCCAGCTGCCTTTGCTGGACCGAGGTGTGGTCTCCTCGCTCGCAGCCTGTTTCAGGCAAACCAGCTTCAGGCATTCCAGGGGGGAACGGGGGTCTTCCTCGACCCTTGGGGGCACATGGAGGCTTTGATGGGGCAGCAGGCCAGACTTGGGGGCATGCCCAACAATGCAGCTCGCTTCTTTGCAGTACATACAGTAGTTGGGAACCCTGGTTAGTCCCGTTTCTGCAGAAACCAACTCAAGAGTCCAAAGTCATCCCAGCCTGGATGGGAGCCTCCCAGAGTGGTCGGGAAAGGCTCCTGGGGTTGGAGGGGGGTGGGGGCACTCCCCTTCCTCAGGGAATGACTAATGAATATTGCTGGCGCCTGTGGTGGAGTGTGCACCTAGTGTGGCTCCTGTGCGTCCCAGGAGGTGCTTCTGCTCCCCAGGCAGGACACGTTCTCGAGTCACACTTGAGATGTCTTCTGGGATGGGTGCAGGACTTCCCAAGTGAAGCCGGGTGGAAAAGAAGGGGAAAAGGTTCCAAGAATGGGGGACAGCTCTGTAGTGCCGCCTTGAATTTGGGGAACTCACGTGGGGAGACAAATGCTGCTGATGGGAGATTTTTTTACCCTGATGCCTTGGGGCTGGACATACCCAAGACTGAACCAGAGTGAATTCAGAGTCTTGCTGTACGTCACTCTTGGCCCTGAGGAAGGGGATGATGGAGGATGGAAAAGTGGGAACATGGTAGTTCTTCCAATATACCTTTTGAGGAAGCATTTTCTCTCTCTCTGGCTTAAGAACATCATTCTGGCAGCAGGTCCCAAAGTCAATTCAAGAAGCAATGAAGGGGGTTTAGGGTCTTGAGGCTGGCACAGTGGACCACAATTAGAATATTCTAGTTTCCAGTTGGCACTGATGGACTCTGGAGAAGGTCAAAGGCATGCTCCTCAGTTGGGGTATATCCTTCACCTGTGTACCATTCCTGAGCATGAGTGGGTGTTTTGAACTCCTAGAGGAGCTGCTTCAACCTGGAGATCTTTTAGGGGGGTTATCAGTCCATAACCCCAGACCCAGCTCCATTCTCTGCCTGCAGTCAACGTTTTCTGCTACATTTCCCAACACCTTCTCTCCAATGTGGATTTGTGCAGCGAAATACCTGCTTGTTGCTCTTTCTTCCCTTCTCTCCATCTGGGTTGCACCTGGTGTTCTGAACCCTGATGTTTATTTTGTGGCATCTTGATGTTTGCTTAAGATGTCCCATCCTGCACAGGTTGCCTGTAAATGTGTGGACCAATAGTCTGTGTAATTCTAGGGAGTGAAACATACGCTGTTGTGGAGAGAGGACCAGGGACCACAAAGGCAGTACTATGAAAGTGCTTATGACAGTCTCCTGTTCTCAATCTTCCTTGCTGCCTGCTGAAGCGATCAGGGGTTAAAGGTGAAGCAGGCTCCTTGGTGTCCAGTAGGGGGCGCCAAAGGCACCCAGGTCAAGACTTTCCCACTTCTTGCTGTTCACTGACCATGGTAACTAAACCTCTAAGCAAGCCGAGACCACAGCCCCCAACCCTCACCTTCATGATTGAAGCCCTTCTACCACAGGCTTCCTGGACACCGGATGGTCCTGTCATCTCAGGTGCAATGGGGCAGATGCATGTACAACATTCCAAGGACAGAGAGCTAGTACTCAGCCCCACCTGCTCTCTGAGATCATTCCTTTGTGCTTGGTTCTGGTGTGTCCTTTGAACTTGTTAGCAGCTCCTGGAGTCCAAGAGCATTAGGGATAGAAGGGAGGATCCTTGAAGAGCATCTAGTCCAACCTCATCCCATCCCCAGCACTCACATGCATACTTAATTTACAGATGAGAAAGCTGAAGCCCAGTGAAGGCGAGTGTCTGGTCCAAGGTCACAATGGCTCTTTGATGGAAGACACTGGATGAGGTTTCAGGATTTCCAGTTCTCTTCTCAGAGCTCTTTCCACTCTGTGACCTGCTTCCTCCCTTTTTACTATGGAGATGGTGTGTTCTTGGCACACTAGGTACTCGTAGCTGCTGACATTGGTCAATTAATAAAATTAGTAAATTTGGGGAAATTGTCTTCAAATCAATTATTCAGAGTGAGGAGCAGATAAAGTTCTTGTAATGTACATATGCAGGTAATAGAAATTCCTAATCGTTTTTTTCCCTTTCGTCCATTATCTTATCTCATTATTCCAAGCAGTCTTTTAGGCAGAGACAAAGCCACTCCAGTTCTCTGTCCATGCATGTAGGAATCAGAAGTGCCCAGTCCCTCTCTGTGGCCTTGAAACCCAAGTCAAAGCTCTTCCTTTCTTTCACAAAGGCGTGCTGGAGTAGGGTCTCCCTGTCCTGCATCATACCACTGCCGCTGACACCTCCATTACTCAGATACTGGGTGGAGTGGAGAGTTCCCAACAGTTATTTGCCCATTTCCCCATCTTTGCTGCTCCCAGCTCAAGGTCAGAGTGCTAGGATGTTCTATTTTTGCAAAATCCTCGTATTAGGGCTTCTTGGGTGACCTGGAAGATGCTACCATTTCCACTGCCCTTTTTCTGTTCTGTAAGTCTGACTGTCGACATCTGAGCTGGGCCCCGGGAAGGAGGTTTGCTGAGTAGCCTGTGGGCCGCCCCTCCATTTCCTCTCCCCACCCCGTTCCTTTGCGCACTGCATGGAGCTCCTCTGGGTTCCTCCCAGAGCCTCAGCAGACTTGGTGGCGACCCTCAGAAGGAACTAGTGCCTGCCAAGCCCCAGAATTCTGAGAGCCAGATCCTCTTCTGTCCCTAAAGCTCACCCAAGGGATGCTTGTTGCCGGGGAAGATGCTTGAGTTTCCTCTTCTCCTCCAGGCTCACAGGCAAGTTGGGTCTTAGTCTTCAAGGGGGGAGGGAGGTAGTAAGATTACGTGGACCACCAGACAGCAACAGCCCCTCCTTTGAGAAGTGGGGTTCTGAGAGACCGTGCTTGAGATCCACGCCAGCTCCCGGCTCTAGCTGAAGAAATGTGCCTGCATTCCCAAGGCTTGGTCTAGTCTGGATAAGGAGAGGAATATAATTACGTAAAATATGGCTGTAGCACAGGATCTCTAGATTTTGGTTTAATGGAGGAGAGGACATAGAGTTTGAGAAGTGGCATTAGACCCTGAGAATCAAGAAGCCACTCGTTTCGCGAGCCCCACTGGATGGCTGACCCTTACCTTACTCTCATTGGGAAGGCAATCCGTGGAGTAGAAAGGACACAGGCTTAGGATCTGGCTCCCCCACTTACTGGCTTAGAGACTTTGGACAAACTGCTTAACCTCTGCATGCCTCAGTTTCCTCCTCTGCAAAATGGTGAAGACGGCAGCCCTGTGATGAGGGTAGGATAGACAGTGAAGAGCAAGGAAGATAGTCTCTAACATGCCTCTGCCCTCAGTAAGACATAAAAAGGTATTCAGCTGGAAGGGGATATTGTTGTGGGATCACTGGGAACCACACCGAGGCTTCCTTTTCCAAGCAAGCGAGGCCGAGCGTCCAGGTTTGCATATCAGCCCTCTGCTCACAGCAACATCTGGGCTGATGGACAAGGCCTTCCTGGCAGGGCTCCCTCCTTGCCTTCTTCCTTCCCCCACCTTGGGGCTTCGTTTGGGGGTTCTGCCATACTTGGGGAAAAGAAATTTTACAGGTCCCAGGATAATTCTGAATGTGATGAAGGGCCCTGAGCTATTGATTCCTAAGGAAGGATCTTTGTGCTGGGAGAAGCCTTCCCCGAGCCCAGTGATTTAAGAGTGCTGACAAATCTGTGCTCACCGAGCCTCCTGCAGGCTGCAGATACAGGCTTCCAGGCCAGCCGGGGCTCTGCGAGGGATTTCTGGGGAGCCTGGCTGGTTGCTTAGGGGACATAAACCTGTGAACTCTCCTTAGGAAAAAGTATGAAATCAATTGGCTTATTATCACACCCAACACACCCTGGACCACTTAGGGCAGTTAAGAAATGAGAAGCAGCAAAGGACTTGGAGGCTGTATTTGAAAACCATACAGAAAGGTGTGAAGGGTTTGGGGACAGGAAGTTCACACTGAACCACTCGTGATCTTGACCTTATTGAAGCTCTTTGGCACTGACTAGGGGGCCTACTTTGCCTCCCAGACATTTGGCAGTATCTGGAGATACTGGTTGTCACCACTGGGCTAGAGAGTGCTACTACCATCCAATGGGTAGAGGCCAGGGATGAGGCTAAATATCCTATAATGCATAGGACATTCCCCCCCAACAAAAAAATCGGCCTAAAATGTCAGCAATGCCAGGCTGCGGAACCTGGACTGGAGCAGTACCACACAGAATCGTAGCATGCTAGAAATGGGAGGAATTTCAGATGCGTTCTCATCCTGCTCTCCCATTTCACAGTTGAGAACACTAAGATCTAGAGAGGTAAAAAAACTAGCAAGGGTCCTACAGCAAGCGGGCGGCCATGCTGGTCTGGAACTCAGATCTGCTGTTTGCTGAGACCAACTTACAGACTCTCTCAAAGATGTGAAGATTCACTGTGAGCTGTGAAAACACTTAGAAAATTATAAAGAGACTATTATTAATATTGCTATTATTAAGAATTTGGGAGTTTGGAAAGTTCTATTTCTGACTGTGCCACTGACTCATTGTGTAACATTGGGCGCATCATTCCCCCACCCCCAGGCCTCTTTGAGTGTGTGTGTGTGTGTGTGTGTGTGTGTGTGTGGATGGCGGGTGGTCTTAGCAAATGGTAAGTACATCATAATCATTATCTTTAGAGAAAAGTACAAAGATTTGCCCTTCAAAAACCCTAGGCACTTAAAAAGGAGAAGATAAAAATTTTCCTTGAAAGACATCATGTTGACTTCGTAAGAAGCAAAGCGTTTTCTTCTTGGAAAAATTCCAGTACCCTGGCCCTGTAAGTTGGTTCCAGCCCAGGAAATCTGATCAACATCCGGAGGACAAACTGATAGCTCCACAAATGACAAGCGATTGGATTTGTCCCCACTCCCTCCGGGAAGGGGAGGTGGGAACTTCTTCACCCTTTCCTGCTCAACCCTCTTGGCACAGGGAAGTTCTGCAAAGAACTTCACTGGAGGGTTGAGAAGGCGTGTCATTAATTAGTAAAACCTTGTTTACTTAACAGACAAATTCTTAAAGATCTCTTCCAAGGGACGTTTTGACATATTACTTTAATTAGCCACAGAAGAATTGCAAGTACAGAGAGTGTATAAAATGACCCTTCCTGTTGTTTCTAGTTACTGTTATCTTTGTTTGCACCCAACAAGTACAGTGACAAGGTCATGGGAATCACCGCTGAGCTCAAGGTGTCCCGTTGACCAAGGGAGAGACTGTGGGGACTTCCACCCTAACAGCAGCCTCCACCTGCCTGGAGAGCAGCCCCCAAGTGGAGCTTCCTCCCTCGGCATCCCTTCCCTGCCTTCCTTTGATGTCTTCTTTATAAGGACCTGTTGTGCCAGGTGAATCCTGACTCAGATGTCTGGGTAGGAAACAGGCCTGGGAGCCCCATCCCCACCTAAATGGGCAGAAAAGCTCCTTCAAGATTGATAGGAGCGGCCTCGGTTGGTGTTTTTCACTGAAGGCCCATCTCTGGTCTTGCTTTCTGTGCGCTGAGGATTGGAGGTAGGCAGTCACTTGAGTCTCACCTTAGAGGATCAAGGTTACACTCTGGTCAATCCCTGTAATCAGAGGAGCTAAGCAGACAGGCCCTTTCCGTCACCTACAGATTCGTTGTCTAAGTGACGTCGCATTCCCTTTCATCCTGGGCTCTAAGAACAGACTTTCTTGGAAATCGTAATCATGCACCTCTCCTCTGAGAAGCTATATATGTCCAAGGAGGCTTTTGCAAGTGGGGACACTAGAGTCCCTGAGAAGGAGAAATACTGCCTCGTAAGCAATGTCAAGGCAGGCACTGTGTCTTTTGTTCTTAGCCATAATAACCTCAGTGCCTGGCATGGTGCTTGGCACATGGAAGAACTCCGTGGCTGCTTGAATAAATAAGTGAATGTGGGTGGCTGTTCTGGGGCAGAGGTGACTCTTGGTATGAAAGCGGATCTCCAAACTGGCCAGTCTTCCTTCTGGCTCCTTCTTCCCAGAGGGCTCTAGGGACCTCAAGGTCCCACTGCTCAAGCAAGGGTTGAGGAGTTCAGGCAGGGCCCACCCTACAAGGTGGTGGCAGGCTCTGAGCCTTGGGCAAGGCTGAGTTTCTCCTCCTCTTTACCACCCTCCACGCGCTCACTCCCCTTCCCTCCACCTTCCCACCAGGCTGCTGCAGGGAAGCTCAGTGTAAGTATGACTTTGCTTTCAGCTGATAGAATAGATGAGAATTTGGATTTCCACTGAAGACAGACTAGGGAGGGAATCACTGCTTCACCAAAAGATTCCCAGGGGCATGCTTCTAAATAGCAAGGTCCACTAATGCATTTTAAGTGATTTAGGAAAAAAAACAAAAAAACAAAAATCCCTGACCCGTAGACTCTTAGGCCTGGAAAAGAAGTCTGGAGGTTGTCCAGTGCCATGCCACTGCCCTGCCCCAGGACGCCAGTCCCCTCTGTGAAACTTTTCAGAAGCTCACTCACTTTTCAGAAGCACAGCCTGCCCGTCCTGAACACTGCTGCCCCAAATCTAAATCGCTCTTTCTCATTAAAAACAATTTTTTTTTAATAAAATGCAAGTCTGATCATGTCTTAGCCAACGCCAAACCCTCTCCCACGGTATGACTCCAGGCTCCTGACCTTGCAGGCTCCACAGGCCACAGCTGCTGCCTCCACCTTTTCCCACACCCTGCACTCCACACCCCCGACCCTGCATTCCAGCAACAACTGCCTTTGCCTAGTGCACCCAAGCCTTGATCTGTAAATCCACCTGGAATGCAGCTCCCTTGGAATCTCAGTTTTCCTTCCTTCCTTCCTTCCTTCTACCTGCCCTTCCTACCCGCCTCCCTAGACAACTCCTCTTTTTTTTTTTCAATGTTTATTTATTTTTTGGGGGGACAGAGAGAGACAGAGCATGAACGGGGGAGGGGCAGAGAGAGAGGGAGACACAGAATCAGAAACAGGCTCCAGGCTCCGAGCCGTCAGCCCGGAGCCGACGCGGGGCTCGAACTCACGGACCGCGAGATCGTGACCTGGCTGAGGTCGGACGCTTAACCGACTGTGCCACCCAGGCGCCCCTAGACAACTCCTCTTACAGGCTGCAGCTGCACGTTGTACCTGTTGCTGCTCTGAGCTTATCCCTCCGAATTGTGCCTCACCCCTGCTCAACTATAAGCTCCTGGAGGTCAGGAGCCATGCCTTAGCTGTCATTTCTGACCTGGCCCATGGGCATCTACTGTTTGAGCATGCATGTGTATGTATATGTCAGTAAATGGAGGGGTCCTGTGTGTGGAAGGCAGTGCTGAAGAAGCCAAAGAACTCCACCAGCCTCCCTAGACAAATGAGTCACAGAAAGAAGCCTATCTCTCGAAGTCTGACAGTCAGTCCCCAGGCATTCCATTCAACTTTGGCAACTACTTCTGGAAGGGGAGTACCTGGTGGGCCTGGGCTCCCCCTCCTGAACTGCATTCCTTCATTCAACATTTGTTAGCAGTAGTAATAGTGTGATTGCTGTTACCGTCACCTACCATGTACGGACTTTGTGTTTGCCAGGCACTGTGCTCAGCACTTAACAGGCATTATCTCATTTCATTTCCCGTTTCACAGACCAGGGAGTCTAAGCAATTAACAATACTTCTGAGGCACCTGCTGTGTGCCCTGTGCGTAAGGCTAGGAGACTCCATTTGTCCTCTCACTTTCGGTAACCCCGTTTCATTAGCCTGCTAGTCTCTGTGGCACCTCCTAGCCTGGGTCCCCTGAGTTTTCCTCTGGCTTTTCTGGAGCAGGACCAAGTCTGCTTCCTATCCGTGAGTGCAGCTGCAGGCAGTATGTGGTGTTTTCCCCAGGTAGAGGGAAAGAGAAGGAAACCTTATATTTTCTGGGTGCTGGGGAAGATGCATAGGACTTGGTGGCCCCTGAGGTGGGGGGCGGCGGGGGTGGGGGGCAGATTCCGAAAGTCTAGCATTTGGCAATGCAGAAGATGAGGACAGAGACAAGGTGGAGAGACACTCATGACTGAGGCCTCAGAACATATACTCCGTGGGGCAAGGCCTTTTGTTTGTTCTCAGTTGTCTTCCCAGTGTTGGGCACAGTGCCTGATACGGTGTGGGTGTGCGGGAATATGGAATGAATAAATGAGTGAGTGACTGAGGGGCACCTCCAGCTTTCTCTCCCACTTGGGCACAGTATTTGCTTCCCAGCTGGCATCTCAGCTTCCAGCTGCACCCTCCCATGGCTTCCTCCACACCCCACTGCTACACTGGGCTTTCTAACACACCACCCCCAGCTGGGTGGTTCCCTAACCCACTCTGGCTAGTACTGCTCATGAGACCGCCTCTGTTTTCCAGCCTCCTCAGCCACCCTCCTTCCCAAAGATTGCCCTGCCCCATCCTGTGCTCCAGCCACACAGAGCCTCATTGCACAGCACAAGCCTGCTTGTCCACGCCTCATTCCGGCCCCTTAGCCTGGGACACTTTCTCCACCTTCTCCCCTTGGCCAACTCACCACTGCCTCTCTCTTGGGCCCCCCCTGCCACCGCAGGCAATGGTGTTTGCTCCTTCCACTGCGTTCCCATCTCACTTGGTTTAAGACAAGTTTGGTATAGTGAGAGAAGGTGTCTGTCTAGTGTAGTGTCCAGAATACCAATTCTGGAGCTGGTGTGCTTAGACACAAAATCTGGCTCCACTACGTACTAGCTTTGTGACTTTAAGCAGGTTACTTAACCTCGCTATGCCTTTGTCTCCTGTGAAATGGGGTCAGCAGCAACACCTACCTCACAAGGTTACTATGAGGATTGAATGAGATCATCTCGGCGAAGGTTTAGAGTAGTGCCTGGCACCTAGTCAGTAGTTAGGTAAGTGTTAATATTACTAGCCATTCCTCATGTGGTACTTGTTATGCAAAATTGCAGTGGAAATCTGTTTGCCTGGTGTACAGAGTCCCATGAATTAAGCTAAAGAGAGATGTGATCAGTTCGGAGATTAGAAACAGAGCTCTGATAGGCATGTGGAAGTGGGGGAGCTGAGAGGAAGGGGGTAGTTAGTATTGCCACTGTTCGGGTGAAAGACAGAGGAGCTGATCTCCGGCAGTGGGGGTGGAAAGAACGAGCAGTTTGGAGAAATATCCATGGAGCAGCATGGACGTGGTGATCCAGCAGGTGTGAGGAATGAGGAAGAAGCAAGAACCAATTATGACACCGCATTTCCAACCGGAATGACAGTGTTGGGGTTGGAAGGGGCCCAATGAAGAGCATCCCCCCTCCTTACTCAGGTTCAGAACCAACTGAGAGAGAGAAGGGGAGAGGAAAAAGGGAGGAGAGAGGCAAGCCTCAGGCAGAGATTAGAATGCCACGGTCACTACAGATACCACTGTTTGGAAGGCCAGGCTTCAGAGTGGGGTCTGTGGGGCACCTCACTGCGGCCCTCCCTGCGGGTGGGGGAAGGGCTGAGCCTGCCTGACCCACCTCAGCACTGGGCAGAGAGCAGCCTCTGCAGGGAGGCAGGTCCATAAAGGGCTCTCCTGCCCAGTTCTTGCACACTGACCGGTCTGTGAGTCCCTGCTCAGGCCCTCAGGAGGAGGAGTTGGGGGGAGAAAGGAGGCTGGGAATGCTGCACCAGCACTGGAGGTTCTCAGTCGCACCCTGTTGGTGATTTGGGCTGGACACTTCTTTGTTGTAGGGGCGGTCCTGTGCACCCTAGAAAGTTTGGCAGCAGCCCTGGCCTCTACCCACTAGATGCCAGTGGCACCCCCCTTCCCTGGTCTGACAACCAAAAATATCCCCAGACATTGACAGATACTCCAGGGAGCAGGTGGGGAAGCAAAATTGCCCCCAGTTGAGAACCCTTGCTCTAGGCAAGTGGAAGGTCTTCTGGATGGAAACTTCCGGACTGGGAAATTAATGCTTCCTTCCAACTCATGATCAGGGGATTGGGGCCTTTAAATAGGCAGTGCTAGGGGCGCCTGGGTGGCTCAGTCAGTTAAGTGTCTGACTTCGGCCCATGAGTCATGATCTTACAGTTCATGGGTTCAAGCCCTGCGTTGGGCTCTGTGCTGACAGCTCAGAGCCTGGAGCCTGCTTTGGATTCTGTGTCTCCCTTGCTCTCTGCCCCTCCCCCACTAGTGCTCTGTCTCTCCCTGTCTCAAAAATGAATAAAAAAGTTACAAATAAATAAGTAAATAAATAGACAGTTCTAGAAGGCCAGGAAGGCCAGGGTGGCTTAACAGCCGGGTCCTCCACACCTTTGGGTCTGCTCTCTGCTCCTTCTCTCCTTCCTCTCCTGTCTGCTACCTCCTTAACATCTTTAACCTGTGGCTACAGCACCTACAGCACCCTATCTGTGTGGAAGCACTCCAGTCTCCCACCGCCCCCCCCCCCCCCCCCCCGCCGAGCTAAGTTAGGTTTCTCTTTGTGCGTCCTCTTCCATGGCACCCTTCACCCTGTACTGCAAATGTTGACTTCCTCCCTGTGACCTTAGTGCTGCCAAGCAGAATCCCAGGCTCATCGCGGGTCCACAGGGAGTGTCGCTATGGGTAAATAAACCAAGACGGCTTCTGTTGCCTCTTCTCCAAAGATGCCTTAGTTCCAAGCCCTCCTCCGTGGGACTCTGCATAGATTTGGTGGCCCAGCCTGCACAGTGACCCCGCAGCTGTCTTTCTCCCTGGAGCCTCTGCCCTCTTACAGTGTCTGGAAAGGGTCTGGGCTCCCTGCTCATCTCTAACATCCGAAGCATCCAGAGCTCTTTTGTAGAGTGAGACTCTGCCCTCCTACAATGTCTGGAAAGGGTCTGTGCTCTCTGCCCATTCCCAACATCTGAAGCATTCCGGGCTCTTCTTTTGTGAGATCTCGGGGTGGTGCCCTTGGCTCTTTCGATAATTGCTAAAGAACTGCTTGCCCTGAAAATTGTCCTGGAAGCCTCTCCCCACAGCTGCCTGACCCCACATCCGAGATCTAGGTTGCTTGGTTACCAGTTTTCAGACCCAATTCAGGAAAGTCCCAAGGCCGCAGAAAACTGAGCTTGGCTGCATGTGACCCCCAGCCAATGTCTAAGGACGATCTAACCTAACACTATCCGTGTGAAAGGAAGGGAAACGAGCAGTGAGCAGCGCTGCCCTGCCTGGCCCCCGGCAGGTGCTCACTCGCTCACCTAACCCTTGAAACCTTGGTGTGGCATATGATTCCCACCTCACAGATGAGGACACTGAAGATCTGAACAATTAAGGAACATGCCCCAGGTCCTAGTTTGTGGGGCGGGGCGGGTGTTGAGATCCAAATCCAGGTCCCTGACTCCAGGCTTTGGGTTTTTCTTTCCCTCTTTTTATCCCGCTGAGGATTGCTCAAGAAGTTTGCTTAGAGAGCTTTTTTTTTTTTTTTTAATTATTATTACAAAGCAATTCTTCTCACTGCCTGAAACACAAGTTCTGCCATCTCTTGCCCTTGTTAAGACAGACCCCTCTCTGCCCCTGCCCGCTCCTCCCCTGCAGGCGCAGCCCATGTTCCTTATGTAGCTAGGTACAGGTACCCTGGCCCCACTCCCCCACCTGCTCAAGCTTTGCCTTTGGGAGTCAGCCTCGCCTCCTCCAGGCTGCTCTGCCCCTACGTCCGCCCTTTGCACTTACACGCTTAACTTACCGCTCGGCACCACTCAGCGCTCGAATACATAGTAGGCACTTAATACCCGAGCATTCAAGAAAACAAAAAAATTCAGTTCAACCTACTTTTTAATTCTATTTTTAACTTCTCCACGCTCTCCCACAAGATTCAGATGTTCACAGTGGTGTGACAGGAGGTTTCCCAAGTCAGCCATGTAAAATGTGAGGTCACTCCGGGTGCCTGCTGTGCCGCTGCTTCAGGCGGTCCCATCCCGCTCGGCTTTCCTCCCCAAACTCCGCATCTCACGTCTTCCTTTGACATTCTCTAGCTAAGCAGGCTTTCTTAGATACTTCAACAAGCTGCTGACGAATTTTGGTAGCAGAAACATTTTTCACTTTAAATCAGATTGTAGCTTACACTCCCGGATATCTGAGGACCATGCTCCTGGGGCAGTGGTTCTCAGCCCAGGCTGCCCATCAACATCATCTGGGGAGCTTCTAAAAATATACAGCACCCAAGCCCACCTCAGACCGATGTAATCAGAACTGGGTGAAGGAGCTGGGCCACAGTGTGTTTCTAAACACTGCCCAGGTGACTCTGTTGGCCAGCTAGGATTTAGAACCGTTGGTCTAGAGCCTTGCTACTAAAAGTGAAGTCTGCAGACCAGCAGCAGAGGCATCCTGTGACGTTTTGTTAGAGTGCAGAAACTCGGGCCCCACCCCAGACCTACCAAATCAGAAACTGCATTTTACCAAGATCTTCAGGTGATCTGTAAGCACGTTACAGTTTGAGAAGCATTTCTTTCGGGAAAGAGCAGGTTTTTTGTTTGTTTGTTTGTTTTTAAATTTTTTTTTCAACGTTTATTTATTTTTGGGACAGAGAGAGACAGAGCATGAACGGGGGAGGGGCAGAGAGAGAGGGAGACACAGAATCGGAAACAGGCTCCAGGCTCTGAGCCATCAGCCCAGAGCCCGACGCGGGGCTCGAACTCACGGACCGCGAGATCGTGACCTGGCTGAAGTCGGACGCTTAACCGACTGCGCCACCCAGGCGCCCCAAAGAGCAGTTTTTAAATAAGTGTTTGACAAGTTGCAAGCCATTTCTGCCGGTTCACATTATCATTTGGACATATTCCTTCCTTTGTACATTTAACAAATAATAATTGAGCACCTACTAGTACCAGGCACTATGATGGTTTTTAAGAACACATTGGCATGCATCTCTGTCTTTTTTTTTTAATATTTTTTTTTACGCTTATTTATTTTTGAGACAGAGACAAAGCATGAACGGGGGAGAGTCAGAGAGAGGGAGACACAGAATCTGAAACAGGCTCCAGGCTCTGAGCTGTCAGCACAGAGCCCGACGCGGGGCTCGAACTCACGGACCGTGAGATCATGACCTGAGCCGAAGTCGGCCGCTTAACCAACTGAGCCACCCAGGCGCCCCATGCATCTCTATCTTGCCTGCAAATTCCTGCCCATACCCCATTTTCTGTAAGCCTTTGATGGTAGCTATCTCTTTTCTCCTTGACCTGACCCCCCTCCAGTTCCAACCCTTCCCCTCTTCTCACTTTTTTTGCAAAAACTGGAGTCAGAAGCCTTCTTTGTCACTCCATATCAAGTGTGGTAATTTAACTTCAAGCTGAAGACAGCTAGTACTTTGAGCGTATAAGGATAAACTGAGCCTGCAGCCCTGTGGATTGCATAACCCTCCCTTGATTTCAGCTCCTTAGATCTGGAGACAGAGGAGAAGGTTCTGGAACTAATCTCGTACGTTCACTGTAGTATATACCCTGGTTTCTGGCCTGGGAGCTGTGGGATAGCTGTTCCTCGCTATTCAATGTGCAGTTTGTAGACTGGAGCCATTGACGTCACCTGGGAACTTGTCAGAACTAGAGAATGTTGGACCCTACTACAGATCTACCTAGTCAGAATCTGCATTTTAACAAACCCCCAGATGATTCGTATGCACATTAAAGTTTGAGAAGTACTGAAGCACTCGTATAGAACAGCGTTTCTTAAATTTTGTGACCTATTATGATCACATGGGAGCTTTTAAAACTCTGATGCCCCTGCTGCAGCCGGTGCGAGTTAAGTGGGAATCTCTTGGTATGAGACCAGACATCTATATTTTTTTATTGTGCTAATATATATCAAGAGAACATAAAGTTTGCCACTTTAGCCATTTTTAAGTTACAGGTCAGTGACACTGAGTGCATTCACATTGTTGTGCAACATCACTATCATCCGTCTCTAAATTTGTCATCTTCCCAAACTGAAACTCTGTATCCATTAAACACGAACTCCCCGTTTCTCCTCTCCCCACCAAGCCCTGGCGGCCAGCATCCTATTTTCTGTGTCTGTGAACGTGACTACCCTGGGTACTGCATCTGAGTGGAATTATAGATTATGTATCCTTGTGACTGGCTTACTCCACTTAGCATAATGTCTTTGCAGTTTATCCATGTTGTAGCATGTGTCAGAATTCTCTTCCTTTCCAAAGGTTCTAGTATTCCATTCTATGTATAGACCACATTTTGTTTCCCCATTTGGACTCTTGGGCTGCTTCCATCTTTTGGCTATTGTGAATAATGCTGCTGTGAACATGGGTGTAGAAATATCTGTCTGAGTCCCCTCTTTTAGTTCTTTCCAGTGTAAACTCAGAAGTGGGATTGCCGGATCACATGGCAATTGTATTTGGGGCTTTTTTTTGAGGCACTGCTACATAGCAGTTTTCCGCAGTAGCTGTACCGTTTTACATTCCCACCAGCAATACACAAAGGTCTTACTCCTCCACATCTTCACGAACGATTGCCATTTTCCATCTTTTTTGGTTTTTTGTTTTTTTGTTTTTTTACTATAACCATCCTAATGGTATGAGTGGTCTCTTACTGTAGTTTTGATTTGCATTTCCTTAATGGTTACTGATGTTGAGTGTCTTTTCACATATTAATTGGCCATTTGTATATCTCTTCTTTGGAGCAGTGTCTATTCAAGTCCCTTACCCATTTTTAATTGGGTTGTTCTTTTGTTGTTGAGTTGTAGGAACTCTTTATATATTCTGGATATTAATCCCTTATCAGATGTATGATTTGCAAATATTTTCTCCTGTTTGGTGGGTCACTTTTTTGCTCTGTTGATAGTGTCCTTTGATGTGCTAAAGTTTTAAATTTTGAGGTAATCCATTTTATCTGTATTTTCTTTTGTTGTGTGTACTTTTGGTGTCATGTCCAAGAAATCATTGTTGGACAACAGTATTTTTTAAAAACTCCCCCAGTGATTCTAGTATACAGCTACAGCTAAGCAGTGTTTCTCAAACTTTAACGTGCATTTGTGTCACCTAAAGTCTTATTAAAATGCATACTCTGGGGGTGCCAGGGTGGCTCAGTCAGTTAAGCATCTGACTTTGGCTCAGGTCATGACCTCATGGTTCATGAGTTTGAGCCCCACGTCCAGCTCTGTGCTGTCAGCTCAGAGCCTGGAGCCTACTTCAGATTCTGTGTCTCCCTCTCTCTCTGCCCTCCCCTGCTCTCTCTCTCTCTCTCTCTCTCTCTCTCTCTCTCTCTCTCTCAAAAATAAATTAACATTAAAAAAATTTTTAATAAAAATTAAAAAATAATAAAATGCATATTCTGACTTATTAGGTCTGGTGTGGGGCCCAAGATCCTGCATGTTAACACACTCCTGGCTGATGTTGATGCTGGTCTGGCGAGCAGTCTGTGTAGCCATGGTTTAGAGGAGCACTTGAGGGATTTCTTTCATGTGAGCCCTCAGAGTAGAAGGGGATATTTTCCAGACCTTTTCCTGAGTTTCTTCATGATAAAGTGCGTGTTCTCCCTGCACCATGGGGGAGGCTGTCCACTGCGGGGTGATTTCAGATTCCAATCAGATGGCTGATTCCTCTCTGGCCTCGGCCCCTGTGGGTGAACTACTGTAGAATCCTGCCAAAAGCTGTTTTGTTCAAAATATGTTCAATATGCTCAGAAAAGAAAATCACACAGGTTGGTCTGAAATTTTTGGAAGGAGCTAGGGAGAAAAACTACTGAAGGTCTGCTTCTAAAAAAAAAAAAAAAATCCTTTAATTCATCATAGAATTTTAGAGCTGGGAAGCACCTTTAGAGTCTATTCCAAACCTTCATTTTGGAGAAGAAAGCTGGGACCCAACAAGGCTGTGACTTGTTCAAGGTCACCAAGCAAAATAGAGGTCAACCCATAAGTGTATTACTTCTTTTTAGTCTTGCTTTAGGGTATTTATCTGGAAATGGTTAACACAGAGTAGCTACCTCTTTCATATGGCTCCTTTAATTAAAAGTTCACCTTTTCACAGAAAAGGTGAAAATCAACAGGCTGGATCAGGCTTCTTGCCTCTCGTGGCCTTCATTAGAAAATTTCTACCAGTTGCTTGTATTACCCTAATAGGGGTACCTGCCTCCCTGGTGGCAGTGACCCAAATTGCAGGAATGGTGCCCAGGAGGGACTACCTAGCTCCTAGAAGGTATACCCAATGCCACTTTCTCTTCTGTGTCCATTGAAAACCTTGTAATCTGATCACAGTACTCTTTCAATCCACTACCAATCAATTGGATCTGGCTCTCAGGTTGAAACTCATTTGCTGTCCCTATAATAGAGGTCATACCTTGAAAAGACCAGTGACCTTCAGATCCACCTTACATTTCAGCATGTCTACACTGGTTATTAAATACTCTTTGGCTTCTCATTTTTACCACCAGCTGCTCATTAATCCAATTATAAGTTTCCTTCATCCAACCAAACTTCCTGCCGAGTGGCAGAACTCTCACAGTGATGCATTTGCCTTCAGTGATTAGACGGCCCAGTAGAAGATACTGTCTTGTTCAGACATCTCTGTAATTTAGACTTGACCTCACTCTGACAGTGCAACACCCAACATGTGCCCTGTGAACAGGCTCCAAGAGCCTCCTTCCCGGAAGGTTCACTGAGATTAGTTTCTGCCCTGCACTTGGAGCCCTGCCCCCTGGGTCTCTCTCCGGCCTCACCAGCAAGGCATTAGAGAGACTTCTGAATCATGTTTGACTGTGAAGGCAGTGCCTGGGCCCCTCATTTGAGTTTCTGGGTCCTGAACTGAGGCTGGCTCATTTGCTGGCAGGAGTGTCTGTCTCCGTATGGGAAGCCAGCCTCCCCATCTTCTTCATTAAGACCTCAGCCTCACTCAGCCTTGTTCTCAGCTGCCAGACGCACCAGCATGCCAGCAGGAAAAGTTCCATCAAGAAGGGGTCTGCTGCCTTCTGAAGGCAGGAAGGCCCCACTTTGCCTGCAAGACCGGACCTACAGCCTTCGTGGGACTTGTTCCAGGAGGGCCTTTAGAACACTCTGAGTTCTGATTCCAGGCCTCCAGGCAGAGTCTCAGGGTGGTGCCATCTGTAGCGCACACAAAGAGGGGGTGGAGCCCTTCTACCTCCTTGGCCGTTCTCATCAGTCTCCTGGGTGCATGTCACCAGCTCCCATGGCTCCAGGCTGCTCGGCAACACCCTGAGTTATGTTAGAGATATAATAATGAATTATACAATGGATTATACATAATTAATTTATAATAAAACACGCACACAATGGTTTAATTTATCCAAGTGAATGATGTACCACCCGCCAGATCCTGCTGGAATACATTCCCTAACTGACTGCTTCCTGATCTGGAGATGATGGCCAGCTGCCCTAGGGAGGGACCTTGGCCAGAGGAACCTGCCAAGTCTCAGACTCACTCCAGGCTACCTCTGGGGTATCTCCCATAGAAGGATAATCCTTCACTGCCTCTATTGTTGTTCTAGACCAGGGTACTCATGGGGGCTCGCTCCATACCTGGACTATTTGAAAATGGTTATTTTGTACCTTCCCCCAATCTTTCTTTCAGAGTATGGGAGATGCTTATATATTTATACTCGGCCATTCCTTCCTTCCTTCATTCACTCAAGTGTGTATTGAGTGCCTATTATGTGTCAGCCCCTGTCCTTGGCTCGATGCCAGCAAGTTAGCAAAGCACAAAGATTCTTGCCCTGGTGGAGCTTGCATTCTAGCAGAGGGAGACAGATGATAAATAGTAACCACAATGAATAAGTAAATTACGCAGTATGTTACACAGTGAAAGGTGCTAAGAAAAAGATAAAGCAGAGCAGGATAACTATGATCAGGTGTGATGCAGGCAGGCTGCAGTCTTAAACATGGTAGTTAGGGCAGGTCTTAGGGGAAAGTGGCAGCCTAGGAATTGCCAAGCCCTCCATGAACAGGGGGGAAAGGTACTTATGTGCCTACTCTGGGCTGTTTGGTTATCAGAACTTGCAGTAACATTCGTAACTTTTGGTTTCAGGTGTTCAGGATGTTATTGTTCCTGCTGCTGCTGCGGTTTCTGCCCCCCATTGAGGGGTCCCAGCGTGCTGAACCCATGTTCACTGCAGTCACCAGCTCGGTCCTGCCCCCTGACTATGACAGCAACCCCACCCAGCTCAACTATGGTGTGGCAGTCACCGATGTGGACCATGATGGAGATTTTGAGATCGTTGTGGCAGGGTAAGTGCCTCCTACCCTGAGTTTGACAGGTATATTAGTCAGCTTTTGCTGTGATAAGGCTGAGTAACAACCACCAAAAGCCAGTGGCTTGCAACAACACATATTCCCACCCATAGGTCTCAGCTGGGCTCAGCTGGGGCTCTAGTATGCCATGTCCTTGCCTTTTGCTATAGCAGGGAGAAGATGGAGCATGGATGGTTTTTCAGAAAGAGAATTTGAATACTCTGCTTCAAGGCATTCCCTTCATGTTTTTAAACTTCCTTAGTTATACAAGCATTACTTCCTTACCAGTGTAGACATCCCTACATAGGAGTGGCTTAAAGGTGACAATTATGATAGATTGGGATGCTCAAAGCTGCCTTTGCACAGTATCTTCCATAAGGCCAAGAAAACATTAATTGTCCACTTCAAAGAAGGGAGGAAGATGGGAATTCAGGGTAGCTAAACATCCTCTAAAGCATGCCTTGGTGCCCACTGTTCCCTTCTCTTCTGAGAAGCAACATTGCGTAGAAAGACAAGCATGTGATTTAGAGTCCAAATAGCTTGAGTTCATGCCCTAGATCTACAGCTTTCTAGTTGCATGACCTTAAGTCAATCCCTTACTCACTGAGATTCAGGTGTATCAGCTGGAGAAAGGGGAATAATCATAATGCTTTCTTGTCTTGAAGCCTCAATAGGGTATTGCATGTACCAGTGCATTGTCAATTCTGCCAGTTACCATGGATAGTTGTTATTTATGGATCTCTAATACATTCCAGGCACTGTGCTAAGCCTTTTTCAGAGGCATTGTTTTATTTAATCCTCCTGACAACACTATGAAGTACATATACAAGGAAAGGAAATTAGATGGTAAGCCACCTGCCCTAGTCAATGAAACAGGATGTGGATGGGTCAGGATTCGAACCCCTGGGCTTCCTAACTCTAAAGCTGCTGAACTACCGTTGTGCAAAGTTTTGTCATCACTTCAAAAATCAGCCGACCAGTGAAAACACAAGGGCATGTCAGCGTCATTCTGGGAGGCCCGAGCTTTTATGGCAGCACTGAAAAAAGTCACTGGCAGGTAACATTATTTGTAGCAGTTGCATGTAACAGTAGAAAGCACTGACCTTGGAATTGGAAGACCTGGTTTTAATTCTAACAATACCACTCAATAGTTGCGAACTTCATGTAAGTTACTTAGCTATGTGGTGCCTGCTTTCCTCATCTGTATAAGGTGCCTATTGAAGTCTACCCCCACCTACCACCCAGGGCAGTCGTGAGGATCAGGGGTGATGATGTGTAGAAAAGACACTTTGTAAAGCACACTTCTTCTTCCATTTATTCATTTCTTCTACCCTGTGAAGAGTAGAAGGTACCTGATTCTAGACCCTCCTAGAAGTCTGGATAAGTGCCCCATCCAGTGGAACTTTCTGTGATGACATAGATGTTCTGTGTTGGTGCTGTCCAATATGGTGTCCATTAGCCACATGGGACTGTTGAGCACTTGAAATGTGGCTACTGTGACTGAGGAACTGAATTTTTAATTTTATTTTATTTAAATAGCCACATTTAAATTAGCAAGGTTCTGGGTCTTAAGAAGGAAAAACTAAAGAGCAGAGTGTGCTAGAAAAAGGCAAATCAGAAGTGATTGTAGTGACCCTGTTGCCTGAGTGACCTGAGTAGGGTGGGGCCAAGCAGCTTGTCTGAATTCAGTGCTGTGACGGTCCAGTGTCTCTCTGAATCAGGGAGCAGCCCACCTCATCAAATCATTCCTCCCAGAGCCATGAGTCTCTGGTTAGACTTCGATGCATTTCTGAAATGTTCTAGTTGGCCCTGCCTCCTGTTAGGTGACAGCAGCCACCCCTGGTAGACCCTGGGAGTGACAGAGGATGGTGGGGCAACCATCCTTCCCTCCTGCTGGACCCTCCACAAGTTGCTGCTGTGGTCATGCCCTCCCTTCACCTTGGACGCTGGCTTCAAGTGCAGCTCTCCATCACACCCATCCTTTGACGTGCATGGGTTGTACTGCGTCTCCTGAACATGCAGCTTCATTCTTTCCAAGTGCAGGGCACTCATTTCATCTTCCCTTTCAATGAAGTCCCTCTCTCTCTCTCAAGAAACCTCAGGAATTTGCTTCTGTGTCCTCTGTGGTGGGGAGGCTAGACCGTCGTTTGTAGTCAGCTTAGAGTAAACCTTGTCTAGCTTGCTGCTTCCTGTGGGTCCTATATAGCACTTGGGAGTCATCCTCTGAAAACAAACCCCACACCATCCAGACTCTTCATCCTGAATCAGCCAGAGATCAGGGAAAGACTGTTCTCTTTAACGCCAGAGGAGGGTTGAGCCAGGTGGGCCCTGTCTGAGAAAGCTTGGGCTGCTGAGTGTTCTTCTGAAAGATGCTATTGCCCACCCGCAGCAAAGGAGAAGGCTTGCATGGAGGACAGGATGGCGAAATTGGGCAGCCTCCCAGCTCCAGGTCAGGCCTTTTTTGTGGCTGTTGTGAAGCATTGTGAATTCTCAGAGCATCAGAAAGACACATTCTAATTTAAGTACCAAATACATTCCAAAGACAAATATAACTTTTTATTATCTTCAGCGTAGGATGATTTGTCACTGTCTTCTTCTTTGGACTGGATAACCAAGGGTTGACTATGCAGACATATTTAAATCAGGACCTTGGGAGGTCATTTGGTCCACCCCTTGCCTTCCAATAAGGCCACACCTATAGTTCTTGGAGGCTCCATTTATTTAAAGCCTTCCAAGAGAACATGTGCAATCTTTTTGTAATCTAGCTCAATTATTTATGTCAAGAATCTGTTTGACAAATCTGAGTCCCTCATATTAGAGTTTAATAAGCCATGTCTTTTAACTTTTGTTTTGCTCTTGCCTTTGAAGATATAAACCAAGTGGTCACCATCCTTTCAAATAAAAGACAGCTAGGATCACTGCTCTGACTTTCATTCTCTGTGGACATGCCACATTTCTGGCTTTGACTCTTATTCTATTTCATCTATTCTGTACCCATAATTAACTCTGTTTCCTTCTCTATTTGATTGTAGACTCTGTTTAAGAATCATGCTGCAAGAGTTGAAATTTCAAAAAATTAAATGTGAATGCCTTTACCTGGGGCACCTGCGGTCCAGTTCATGACAGGCCCCCTCTGTATTATCTTATAGACCTTTCCACTAGCTGGTCCCTGAAGGCATTTACGTTTGCGACCCCAGGGATAATGGCTAGCTCTTCAGTTTATAAGGCGCCCCGTACCTGAACTTGTCTTAGATTTGTTGACCTTGTAGTGTGTCTGACTCGAGCCCTGTTGCTTTGAGTATTTACTCTTTGAATAGGTTTGTTTTGTTTTGCTTTTTTGGTATCCTCGTTCTGGGTATTGATGGTATTGATTTTGAGCATGTTGCTGGTGAGTTTGTGTTGTGTTTCAGTTTCTTGAGTTAATTGTGATGGAAGGCGTGTGTGCGTGCATCTGACTCTGGGAGGAGCAGAAAATGACCGCCCTTTGTTCTGCGGGGATGGGGGAGGGAAGGGGCTGGCTCTGCTCCTCTGCCACAGCTGGGCGAGTGCCTCTGCATATGGAGGGCTTATCTGCTGACCGGCAGGTGCTGATTGTGGTCTCTACACACAGTCTCCTCCCTGCGGGGTGAGGGGGGGGATTTGATCACCCCCGGAGACATCCGCACACGCACAGACCATTGAGGGTCTTCAGGACTCATTCCCTGGGTAAGTAAAAGGCTCAGTAGCTTCCCCTTTCCTCAGTGGAACTAAATACCAAATCTACAGTCTCACATCGTCTAGAAAGGAATTCCTGTTGGTGTCAATCTTGCACAATTCCTTTAGAGCAGCTTTTGTTTCCTGGGATATCCCCAGAGGTCTGAGATAACCCCCCTACCCTTTCAGTTTCCAAGAGAAGTTTTGCTCAAATGGAAAGATCATAGTGGTTGTAAAGTTTAAATCACGATTTAGATCAGTTTTTCTACACAGAGCATTCATTTGATAAAACCTTAACACATTCTTCACACTTGGAAGGGTTTCATTTAAAGGGATGCTACATATCATAAAGCAGTGTTTCATTTTGTCCTTAATTTTGCAACTGTGTAAGAAAACTTTTTAATTTACTAAAGTTAATTGAATTATTTAAAAGGCAAACCGTATTCAATTACCAGATTAATCATAATCATATAGGAGATATTTTTGCCATTATAAATAATAAGA
This sequence comes from Prionailurus bengalensis, assembly GCF_016509475.1. Lineage (NCBI taxonomy): Eukaryota > Metazoa > Chordata > Mammalia > Carnivora > Felidae > Prionailurus > Prionailurus bengalensis. Next base: position 56,648,381 of record NC_057351.1, on the reverse strand, counting down.
ACAATGATAAAGAATGAGATATTTATCTATGATTTAACCAAAGCAATATTTATGCATTTTATTGTAAGTATATATAGATGCGTGCAGCATATCTAGATATATATCATGTGTATGATAGATGGTAGATAGATAAGTAGATGTAGTATCCATATAAATATGTTTAGATATCGTAGTCTATGTGTATATATACATGTACACTTTTAACAAAATAGGAAAAAGAGTTTTGAACTTTCTGTCCTAAGTGTTGCTTTGTAAAAACATTTTAATGGATTTGATCATCAGTTTTGACAACTTTAAAACATTAGGTTATTTCATTCAGTTCAGTTTATCTTTCTCTTTTAATTTAAAATATATCTTACAATTTGATAACATGTACCTGTGTTTTGTTACCAAAAAATTCACACAATATAGGTGAAAGTAAAAATTCATCTTTAGCAACCCCTGCTCCAAGCACATGCCAGTCCTCTCCCAGAATAACAGTTGTCTTGAGTTTGGTGTTTGTACTTCGAGAAATTTCTGTCACATATATGTTCGTAAGTTACAATTATATCATTTTTGGAAGAGCCAAACAGATATGTATTGTTCCAAAACTTGCTTTTCTCACTGTACAGTATATTTATTGTTCATACATATAGATCTAGCTTATTTTTTTTAAGTTGTTTAGTGTGGATATACCACATCTGTTTTCCTACCCCTCAAGTGACATTTAAGCTGTCCCTAATCCGTGACCACTGCAAACAACACTGTAATGTACATCCTTAGCCACATGTGCAAATATTTCTCTGGGATAGATACCAATAGATACCAATAGATACCAATCAATATTGCCAAACTATTTCCAATCTCAATCTTTTCCTACTTATTCATAGCCTAGAAATAAAAGGTAAATTTGGGGATTATTGAATTCAACAGCTATTCAAGCCCCTACTATGTATACAACCCACATAGGCTCCAGGGTCTGAACTTAATCAATTTAGATCTAATAGTTCCCAGAAGGAAAAATAGGCCTATTCTACATCTGGAAAAGGAGCTGCTGCTGTTAAAAACCGGATTGAGGAACTTCAATACTTTCTGATTCAAACTGCTAAGAGGACTTCCTCTAAAGCCTTGTCTGCAAAAATATATTTCTTAAATGGTTCACCCTTAACCTCAAGATTCATTGTCGCTGGTATCATGGGAGAATGATTGCGGGGTGCCGGCTCTTCTGCTCTGGTTAAGCATGGACTACCCCTGATTTTGAATACTAATAAGACATGAACTGGAGCAGGAACCAGGGCTTTTAAACCCATTTTTAAGACTTTTCTAAAAAGGTTACTCAGCAGTGCGTGGCAGGTTTTCCAGAGATGGCTTTTTGCTGTATCTGAACTTCCTCTCCCCAGAAGCAGTGGGCAAAAATTCCACCCTATACACCAAGTCATACACTCTCCTGACAGCCTGAAGGTCTGAAGCCCCTTCGCAGTTACCCTGGCTACCCGCGCCCCTCCCCTGCAGAGGGAGGTGACAGAAGGTGTGGTAGGCAGAATAATAGCTTTCCAAAGATGTTGTGTCCTAATCCCCACAACCAATGAATATGTTACCTTACATGGCAAAAAGGACTGTGCAGATGTGATTAAGACCTTGAGATAGTGAGATTATCCTAGATTATCCAAGTGAGCCCAGTGTAATCACAGGGTCCTTTAAAGTGGAAAAAGGGAAGCAGAAGAGGAGGTCATAGTGTTGTGATGTGAGAAAGACTTAAACTTACCATTCCTGGCTTTGAGGAGGGAGGGAGGGGGTCACAGGTCAAGGAATATGGGTAGGCTTTAGAAGCTAGAGAAGGTAAGGAGATAGATTTACCCCTAGAGCTTCTAGAAGGGAATGTAGTCCTACCAACATGTTGATCTCAACACAGACCAGTGATGTACTTCTAACATACAGAAGTGTAAGATAATCAATTTGCATTGTTTTATGCTGCTAAGTTTGTGGTGAGTTGTTACAGCAGCAATAGGAAACTAATACATCAGATGCTTGGTGTGATTTTTCGGAGAGGAGATGGCCATCACCTCAGAGAATTTTACTAGTATTATTTTAACAATTTCATAGCAATAAAATAAATTCACCACCCTCAAGCATAGTATTTAAAAGAGTAAAAGAAGTTTACCACTAACGAAAGTATGATTTTTAATCAATGACCATCCCTTGTCTTAGGAACATGTGCGGTTTTAGGAAGAATCCCTAAAAAGCACACTTTGTTCCTTAGTGATCAATCACCTTAATTCACCAGGCAGTTCACTGTTTGACAGCTGGTGCCTTGGATGGTTGGAGGTGGGGAGAGGGATTCAGAGCTTTCAAAGATCTCATTGCCCAGTGGTGGGACAACACACTCAAACTGGGTGAGGTCAGAGGCGACTTGCACCCCTAGAGAGATGCAAGCATTCCAGGTTCCAGGAGGTCAGCAAGAGGTCGGCCAGGGCAGAGAGCACTTCCAGGTGAGAATCACAAAGGCCTTGGAGGGGGCATACGGGTGGCATCTGGAAGGACAGGTAGCATGCCAGTCCACGTAACGAGGGGACAATGTCCTCTCCAGGTCAAAGACAGCTTTAGGCTTACTTGGATTTTGTTGTTTGTTTGTTTTAAAAGTAATTTTTTTAAAAAAAGCATTTTAACAAAAAACTGATTTTCACATAGTGAAGAATATTTATAAAAAGCCATTCCAAAATAGTAATATCATTAAGACCCTAAAATTGCCTCTGCTGAAAAAGGCAAAGCTACTTTTAGTAGTCTGAGTTTTTCATCCATTCAGAAAGTGGATGTGTGCCCTGTCTCCAGTCACTTGAAGTCTCTCCTCTCCTGTCTTCTAAGTGGTGGGCTGGGTGGAAGGCCTTCCTCACCCCACTCCAGCCTCCAGATGTCACAGGCACAGGGCAGGCTGGAGGGGCAGCCGAGCCTCCCCACCCTTACACCCCTACAGCAGCAAGGGCGCTGCTCTCTCCCTCCTCCGCCTCCCCCAAACACATCTACACTTCTCTTTGCCATTTTCACTCCCAGCATCACTTCTGCTCTGGGGAGCCTGTCTGACCCCTGCCTCCCTCTCGCATTTTTCCTCACCCCTTCTCCCCGTTGCAACTGACCTGGTGAGTCATGTTCTTTCAAGAATGCTATGGTTATAACTTGATCTTCCCTCTGAAGAAGTAGTTAGTTTTGAGGTGCCGATACCTAGGAAAACATTCAATGATGTGAAAAGCTAAAATAGTCCCCAGTTGGGATTTTTGCCACGCCCTCCCCTTGTTTACCCTCAGCTGTTTTGCAGAGGGAAGTTATGAAAGGGCAGGGCGAACAACCTGCGTCTTGTATTTTACTTACAGCATCTCGTTTTAGTCATCACAGCAATCCACATGACATGTAGTATTTAACTGAGCCTCCGTCACACATTTTTTTTTCACATTTTAGCATCACTAAAATTGGGATGTGACCTACAATTGGCAGCTTGCAGTAGATTGGAAGTTTTTTCTTTCCTAGAGATACATACAATAATGGTGAGTCTTATCACTGATGACACCTTAGATTTGATGAAAGCGCTGTAGATAGTATTGTCTCATTTTGCACATGAGGAAACTGAGGCCCAGAGATCTGCTGAAAGTTATAGAGATGGTGAAAGATGAACTATTATTCTACATCTGCCCACTAAATTAAATGTGTTAATTATGTTGTTCAAATCATAATCTTTATTAATATTTTTTGCTCATTAACAACTGAGAGGTTTGGTTTGGAATCTCCTACTGCTGTAGTCCATTTCTTTCCGTAACTCTGTGTTGCTTTATTTTGAGTCCATTTTATTAGGTGTAGTTTTAGAATTCTTTTTTTATTATTCAAATATAATTGACGCATAACATAAGTTTCAGGTTTACAACATAATGACTCAATATTTGTGTGTATTGCAAAATGATGACCACAATAAATCTTAAAAATTCATATATTTTGCTGGTGAATGGAGACATTATTATGAAGTGACCCCATCTATTCCTAATTATGCTTTTGGCCTAATATTATTATTATGCCCTCTAGCATTTTATATTAGTTACAATATTAATATAGTTATAATTATTACATATAATAATATATTATAATTAATATAGCTAATATTATAACTATTCCATCTTTCTTTTTGTTAGTGTTTTCCAGGAACATCTTTTTTCATCCTTTTACTTTGAACTTTCCAAAATCCTTATGTTTTAGGTGTGTTTCTTGTGTGCAGCATGTATATAGCTTACGTTTCTTTTTTAACTATTTAACCAAGTCTATCCTCTCACTGATGAGTTCAGTCCATTCCATTTAATGGGAACATTAATATGTTTAAACTTGTTTCTCTCATTTGTTCAATTTTCATGTGTGCCATGCTTCTTTTCCTTTCTTGCTTTTTAAAAGATTGATTGAGGAGCTTTGGGTGGGGAGAGGAGAGAGGGGGATACTTGTTTTCTAAATCCTGTTTTTTGCCTCTAATTGATTTGGGATTTATACCCTCTTCTGTTCTTTCAGTGGCTTCTTTTGAAATTTTATGATGTCTATTTAACTTAACAAACTCTAAAATGATCTTAACTCCCTTCCATAACATTACAAGGACTTTACTCCTCTTTAACTCGTAAGCACCCCTTCCTGCCAAGCTTGCCCTTGGCAAACCCTACCACTTATGATTATTATTGTTGTTATTGTGATTGTCTAAAGGCAGTATTCTTAAGTGGGAACACTAGCTCTCTTCAAGAGTCCTGGGTTAATGTAGGATTCTAAGGTTCACCATCCTCACTATGCTACCAGCTCAAGAGTTAGTAATACTCTTCACAGTGCTCTGAGCCCCTTATTCCCATTTGTTTAGGTCCTTGCTGCCAGATATACTTTTGACTCCCTTTTTCTGTGGCGTAGTGGTTCTTAGGGATTTCCCTTAACTTTGTGAGCCCAGTAATACATTAAAAATATGTTGTATCTGGAACCTACTTGTTTTGTAGTGATAGGGTCCTTCAGCAGTCTATCATATGGATAGAAACAGAAGTCTGGAGTTGTCGATGATTTAGGATCTCCAAAGCTTCTTTTTCTATTACTAAGAGGACTTGGGAGGGTATGCACAGCTAAAGGAAATAGTATTTAAGAGGTTCTCCCCTTACCTGTTCAGAGATGCTTAAACTCACTTCTTGCAAAATAGAAAGAGCTCTACAGCATGGGAGATTTGGGTGTGAGATGGAGAGGGGTAAGGATGTGTGTGGGGGGAGAGAAGCACATTCAGTAAGCCACAGGCACTCAGGAAGTCAGGCCAGACCCTTGGACTGTGCCTCTCTGAAGGAGCAGGAAGAGTCAAGATCAAAGTCATCTCCAGCATAGATGATACCATCAAAGTCACCAGTGTTTAGCTATGCCAACCAAGGAAATGTGTGACTATACATCAAAAAGGACCTCCTTCCCCCTCAGCAGCCATCTTTCCGTATTGTTTATAGAGTAGAGTTACAGACATATGAACTCATGGACAGCTCCCCAGTGTGTTTTGGTATGCCCTAGTGCTGTAGACGCTCTGTATGCTGGCCATGAATGGGCAATGGGAAGATAAACAGGCTAATGAGGATTCTCCCTGGTTGGGAGCTATCCTGGAGAGCAGCATTGCATTGGTCATGTAGAATAGGGTAGCAAAATCTTCTCTTTGGATTTCCACACCACCTTTGTTCCTTCTTTTGGGATAAACATTCCCTCTCCTCTGGAGAAATATTCTTTTTTTTTTTTAAACATTTTTTTTTCAACGTTTATTTATTTTTGGGACAGAGAGAGACACAGCATGAATGGGGGAGGGGCAGAGAGAGAGGGAGACACAGAATCGGAAACAGGCTCCAGGCTCTGAGCCATCAGCCCAGAGCCCGACGCAGGGCTCGAACTCCCGGACCGCAAGATCGTGACCTGGCTGAAGTCGGACGCTTAACCGACTGCGCCACCCAGGCGCCCCTGGAGAAATATTCTAATCACAGGATCCTGTGGGGCTGCCAGTCAATAGTCTGGGGTTCCCTGTGGCCTAAGACTGTCCAATCAGTCTTAGATTGGACTGAGATTTTCCATCCTGAATCAAAGAAGGAAAGCTCTACCTTGCTCTTGGATCATGAGTTGTAAGGATATATCAGCAAACTACTATGAATATATCCACGTCCCCCACCCCATGGAGGAACCTGAGAGAACAAAGATGAAACTCAGAGAGAAAAAGAGGAGAGAATCCTGGGGCATTAACGCCCTGATTCCTGTCCCTGAGACTCCCAGACCTATGGGACTCCTGCACCTCTACTTCAGTTCTGGAAGCACCTTTTTACCTCCAATAAATTTTCCTCTAGAGTCTTTTTTCTAGAGTGACTTTTCTTATGCCAAAACTAATGACTTATAAATCTAGACAAAGCAGCCCTTTTGCAGGCTAGAGCAAGCACCCTGTCTGATGCTGTGTTGCAAACCAGACCATAACCGTCCCTAGTCCCAAAATAGACCCTATGGCTATCTAGTCAAAGAGAAGATCCTCAAGAATACATAAGAACAGTTGATGATCTGTGATCAGTGTTAACTTATGTTTCTGAAGGAGTTTTTGCCAGGTGGTAGGATTGAGAGGGTAACTCAAGCCAAAGAAATATCACAATGTTATTTAACTAAGCAGTAAATGTTCTATATACACAATTGTATCAAGGATTCTTTTTTTTTTTTTTTTTTTTTAATTTTTTTTTTTCAACGTTTATTTATTTTTGGGACAGAGAGAGACAGAGCATGAACGGGGGAGGGTCAGAGAGAGAGGGAGACACAGAATCGGAAACAGGCTCCAGGCTCTGAGCCATCAGCCCAGAGCCCGATGCGGGGCTCAAACTCACGGACCGCGAGATCGTGACCTGGCTGAAGTCGGACGCTTAACCGACTGCGCCACCCAGGCACCCCTCAAGGATTCTTTTTAAAATTTCCCTTCTCACATCAAATTGCTAACCGCTAAGGGCAGGAACTTTCTCTTTTCCATCTGTGCACCGATAGTGCCTAGCATGTAGTCAGTGTTCAGTGAATGAATGACATGAAATAAGCAGGGGTCTTATGGATGGATGGAGGGTCTTGGGTTAGAGAGTTAATGAAAATAATAAACATTAGGTATACTCAGAAGTGATTGATTCAAGGACCTTAGTCTTGAGAGCAACATCAGTAAATTCAATAAAAATATCCTACATGCCTACCTTACATGTGCATAGCTGTGTGCTCAGTTCTTTGGCAGATACAAGAATATAGTCCCTTCCTTCAAACCATCTTTCTTGTAAGAAAGATAAGGCACATATGGAAATAACAGAGCAGAATGTCATATGAGCTATAGAAAAGAAACTCACTCCTTGGCTGGCACATTTATCAGGTGTATCTTCCCAGTGAATACTCCAGTTTTTCCAGTTTCCTATCAACACTGAATTTCATCTGAGGTTGTAGTAATAAGGCTCTTTCTCCCCTGTATGGAATTCCACTATGGTGTCATAGGTTTGATCTTCTGTTACTCATTATAGCCAAGGTCCCTGTGTTCATTTCCCTTTCATTAAACCACAATAATTGTTTGTTGACAGAGTAGTCCCAAGAAACTGACAGCATCATTGAGCCTCCAGTCCTGGTTCTTCCTGGTTCCTGTCTAACAGCTCAAAGTCAGTGAAATTCTCTAGAATGCACCACTAACCAGTCATACAAATTCCAACCTTGTTTTTCTTTTAAACATTTACTTTTTCATCAGTAATCTGTTGTCTGTGTTCTTCCCTCCAAGCCACATAAAGCAAAGTGTGGAAGAAGAAGGAGGCAGTCATTTCCTCCCAATTCCCTACAAACAAGATGGGCCATAATTCTAGTTCTTCCAGTACTTTTTCAAGTTGCTTCCTTATCCTGGGAAGCTCTGGCTACACCAGGCTATAGCCAAAGCTGCACTCTCCCACTTCCCATCAGCCTTTGTTCCATCTGGGCTGGCCTGGGAAGGCCTTGGTGAAGCCATTTCAGCACCTGGTTCCTGGACAGCACCAGAGCCCTGGAGCAAGTCCACAGGCTGAACTATGTCATTCCCCCCCCTGCATCCCTACATGCAAACCCTTTTGTTTCCCCAAATTAGGAAGACTTTGAAAAGTATGGCAAGTCTCATTATAAAAGTTTCCTTTCCATACAACTCATTAATTTCAATTTTGAGTGGCCTTCAGAAAGCAAGAGCTAGTGAGATAACAGATATCTTAGAGTTTCCAAGGGCATATCTAAAATCTAAGTTTCAAATGTATCTAACATTTGAAAAATGTTGGAAAATATTCAATTAAAACTGAAAATTGAAAATATTCAATTTAAAAACTAAGAAGTAAAAAGTAGATGAGTTCATTTTTGGTTCACAGAGCTAGAAAGCTAAAAAAAACTTTCAGGGGACACTGGTAACTTTCTGATGCCTATCGGAGAATAACACATCCTAGGCTGTGGTGAAGACAAATGATATAAGGCATATAAATTGCTTAGCACAGCACCTGTCACATACTAAATGCTCAGTTTTTGGTGTGTTAGGGGTGATTATGTTTATTTAATGCCTAACATAACAGTAGCAGTTTACCTGGACCAACCCTCATCTGTGTGTGTCTCTGTCTATGCCTTTTTCCATCAATGGGATAACACAGCACTGTGGAATATTTTTTGCATTTTAATTAGAAATATATATCCAGTGTTGTTAATTTTAACACAGTCATTTCAACATTTTTATAGTGTGCTGTCTGCAGACATGCAAACCTGAAATAAGTTGTCTTGTATTTTACTTCATTTCCTATAAATCAATGTCCCACCCAGGAAAAAGTTTATGTACCCCTATTCCATTATCCAGCTCTTATTCACTCATTCTACAATTTTTAAAAGTAAGCTTCTATGTGCCAGGCACCTTGCTGAGCCCTGGAGGTTAGTAGTGAATGGGAGTAACTCCCGCCTTCACTGAGCTCAGGGAGAATCAATATGCCTGATGAATTAAAGAAATTCTTACTTTGGGAAAGAATTTCAGCTCCCTCCAACCAAATCTTTTATCAGAACTCATAATTTGTAACCAGAATCATTTCTCATTCCCACTGTCCATTCTTACTAAAAGATGCTAATAAGAAGTAGAATGATAAAACAAATGGGGATAGAAAAGAGAAGGACATGACTGGGGCAATCCATGAATTAGTCAGCCCCTGAATAATCAAGAGATGATATATAAAATGTAAGTTCGTGCCTTCTTAAATAATTAAACATATTAAAGGAGAGACAAAAAGACCACATTTCAGAAGAAATTAGTAGCCTTAAGGCAGAGGGTGAGCGAAAAAAAGAGCTCTATAGTAGCATTTATAAGCCTTTTCTATATTGTAATAAACCAAGCAGGTAGCAGTAAGAGGGATGGTTATATGGATTCTCACATATTTGAAGGTAACAGATGCCAACCTAGAGGTCACAGAGTTATTACAAGGCATCTGAGAATCCATCTGTGCATGGGCATTTTATCAATAGACACTAAAGCACAGCCACTGTCATGTGGAGATTTTTTTTAACATTAAAAAGGTATCTTCATATTTGAAAAGAGTTGAAAACCAATATGTGCTCATGTACTGTCAAAAAAAATGGGTTAAAGGAGCCAGAGAAGGGTCACTGAAAGGAGGAGAGTGAGAGACTTCAGGGAAGAGATGGAGAAAGAGTGTGAGAACACAGAAGTGAGAGACAAAGAAAGAAGAGAGAGAAAACGTGCACAAGGCATAGAAGGGAAACGGTGGAGTCATGCAAACCTGCACTATAAACTCCAGCATCTGCTCTTTCTCGCTGTGGGGCCTTAGAACAAGTTACCTAACTTCTGTGAGTTTTGGTTTCCTCCTCTGTGAAGTGGAGATGATAATAACTATCATTTATTTTGTCATAGCAGTCTAGCAGTGGTTAAACAGAATAATGATGCAAAATGCTCGATCTGGTGTCTGACACATGGAAAGTACTCAATTCTCAGCTACCACCACCATCACCATCATTTCTTACTGGACATTCACCCATGAGATCTCTCAAGGCATACCTGTCAGCAAACACCTGAGTGCTACTTTCTGGTCAATTCTCATCTTTAACCAACTGGATCAGTCAGAACTCTTTTGATTGTACAATAGAAACTAACCCTTGCTAACTTATCTTCCTCCCCACCAAAGAAAAGAAGATCTAGTGGAAGCATATTGGGGTAACTCACCTAAGTCAAAGAAAATCTGATTGACCAAGCTTCGAGAAAGCAGGCATAGGGGCAGCAGGGGGACATCAGGACTGACAGGAGCCAGAGCCCAAACACAGCTAGAATCATTCTCTCTGACTTTGTGCCTCTCATCCCTGCATCTGTACCTTGGCCTGTCAGCCTAATTATTTCAGAGCACCTTTCTCCCAGACTCTGGCACCTCAACTACCAGCAACTTCTGGGCATATAGCTTCCTAACCTAACCACTAGAAAGAAAACTCCAATTACAAGGAAGGAATTCTGGGTGGCCATGTACTCCTCCCTGTGGCTCAGGAAATCATCTGGTTGGGAATGGAGAAAGGGTTGATCCTCCAGATATAAGGGGGTCTGTTCCTAGATCCAGGAGAGGAGAGTGCTGAGCAAACAACCTTGATACAGCCACTCATTCAGTAGACATTCATTGAACACCTACTGTGTGCTCATGCCTGTCATCAACACTACAGACACAAAGGCAGCCAAGAGATTTATAGTGCTTGCTCTTATGGAACTGACATTCTAATGAGGCAGGTAACAATAAACAAAGAAATGGGAAATTTTAATTTCTGTCGAGAAATAAGGTACATGCACACATGCACTCATGCCTCTTGGGAAAATCTTGCACAGCCTTGTGGGGGCACACCTTCATTACCACCCCCAAAGGTCTCAGGCACAGACCCCTTCCGCTTTTCAGGCTGCCCTAGAATACTTCAGTTAAACCACCCACTTCAGCACCCGTTTATCTTCCCTTCTAACCCGCAATTTTAGTCCTTTTGAAACCTATTGAGATCCAGTGATGCAAAAAAGACACCAGCTAGAATTCCAAGAAAATTTGCATGCTCAGAATTATGAACTAAAGGTAGAGAAGTCTGGATAAATGGTCCAGGTGAATTCCAGTCAAGGGAAAAGAACAAAAGAGAAGAGAGACGAGTAATATTGGTGTCATGGAATTCTCGGCCTGTTAGTTATCTGTGAGAACGTGGCTTAGGAAGGAGTTAACCAGGGTCGATCATGGGGGCAGAGGGTCTACAGGGACCCAACCTCACCCTCACAAAGATTCATGCTTTTGTTGGGTGCATTGCATGTGTGTTTGTGTGTAGATGTGTTCCAAATATTTTGTTCTAGTGTGAGTATTTTTCAACTATGTGAATGATTTTGTCAACCCTATTTTAAGTATTTCTTTATTTTTTAATATGCTAACGATCTCAAAAATAGAAGTGATCCAGTCTTCTCAAATTTGGGGAGGACCTGGCATTAGCGTTTCATGTGCACCTACTATCTACCAAACACTGTTTGCCCTTCACACATATTCTCATTTATGGAGGTGCTATGGTTTCCTATTTATGAAGGAGGAAGGTGAGGCCCACAGGGCTGATCTCTTGCTAAAGGTTGGGCAACTGTTAAGAAGCAGAGCTGGGAGGCAGATCATGCCCCATTTGGCTCCAAGGCCCAGATTCTTTCCTTCCTACCACTGGTTCCTGAGCCAGGCCAGTCTGGAATGAAGTTGTTTTCACTTCAACACAAACTTAACTAAATAAGGATGATGTAATTTTTTTCATAAAGCTAAAAATATTCCATCTAAAGGACTAACATTTTTCATTCTAAGATTTTGTCCTTTTGCTTTCTTTTGGTATTGGAAAATACTTTTATGGTATCATATCATAGGTGGTAGTTGTTGGGTTTGTTGTTTGTTTTTGTTTTTTCGGGCTTTTTTTTTTTTTTTTGTCCTTATCTGGCAAAAATAAAACATTGGCCGTCCTGTGAGTGCTGCAAAGTTTGCTTTTTGCAATTGTCCCGTGCCATGAAATCTCAGAGTCTGGAAAGCACTGCTCTTTCTGGGATGTTGGCATCACAAAAAGGCAGAGCTGCCCTTCATTGATGCCTGCTGTATGCGGGCACTGGCCGGGGTGGTCTTTGTACATCATCTCTGATGAAACCCCTAACAGGGGTCTTGCCCTGGTTTTACAGAGTAGGAAACTGAGGCTTAGAGGGACAAGGATCCCTGCCCAGGCTCTCAGGCTCCATCACTATACCTTCTGTCTCCTGTGTGGTGGCAGGTGGCTCAGTCTCCCCATGCTCTGTGCATGTCACCCCAAGCAACCCTCCCCCCACTCCTGAGCCTTGTATGAATGAGACACCCGTGCTCCTAGCTGATGTGACAGCCTCTTCTTGCTTCCGTAGTCGCTCTCTCCCAGAGCCCACCCCTTCCCTACTTGCTGAAGCTTTGGTAGCTTTCAGAGCCTCCACAAACAGCATTTCAGAGCGCTGAGGGCAACTTTTGTGGCTCTCTTCAGGTGTTCTGCCTTGGAAGAACTTCCTGGAGAGACTCAACAGGAAGGTAGTGAGCTGTGTGCTTCTGCCCCTTGCTGGCCAAGGACAGTAAGGTTACATGAGTTCCCTAGAGCCTCAGGGCCTGTTCATGATGGTCTCAGTACATACGCATCGCCTTCCTTCTGTGCGCAGAGTTTGGGGGGTGGTTTTTTCCCCTGCCCAGGCTGGGGCTGGTTTTCTTGGGAGCATGCACATTCAGTCTGCACAGGAAACCTAGACACTTTGCAGTGGCAGATGCACCTTTGGGTAGACCAAAGCCTGTCCTCGTTCATGCCCAGCTCGTCCAAAGTCACAGCCTCATTGTGTGGCCTCATATGACTGCCCCATATGGCTATGGCAGCCATACACGCAGACAAGAAGCACACCTGCTCTCATCATTAGGAAGAGGAGAACAGAACTTGTCCCCTGGACTCATCAGTGCTCTGAAGAAGGAGGATCTCTCTTCTGGAGAATATGGACCAGATGGTAGACCTACGTGTTTTTTAGGTGACAGTAGATAAGGGGGCAAACTTCCATAAGCGTATGTAACTGGAGATGGCTAATTAAGCCAATGTAATTTACAAAGTGACAAAAATGTTGACAAATAGAGCAAAACTTAATATTATACCTAACATGCAGAATTAGTAATAATAATAGCAGGACTTACTGTGGTTCATGTTTGTCATTCTGGGGCGCCTAGTATTTACTCCCTTTTCCTAAAACTATTCTTCCTTCCTCGTGGGAAATTGCTTTTCTTCTTTTGTGGGCAGTTTTGGAGAAACAGTAATCAAGGAATACTGCCCTCACTCTACAGAAGCCAAAAAGATCCCTGGAGCTTCTTCCATCAGATGCCAAGGGGTAGAGCCAAGAGGTGGGCACAAGCCCTAAGCATATCCAATTGGAATCTCCCCTGACACTGTCATTTTGGGGCAGAACAATGCAATGATGGAAGAAACGTTTGGAATTTAGTCATTTTCACTATTGCCCCTGAGCTAGGCTGTCGGAGGGTTCCAGCTCCTTCTGAAGCTGTCTGTTCTGAGCCTGGCCCTTCGGACTGCCCTTTGAACCAGCAACTCCCCATAGACTGCCAGTCAGTTACCTTCTCACATAAGTTAGGCAGAGTCATTTCTATTATTTATCACCAAAGAACCCCACTGAGCATCACACATCCAAATTAGTGCTGTCCTCTTCTCGGTGGCCTGCTGGAAGGTCACACACCTGGTCCAGTGGTGCTGCCATCGCTCAAACAGTGCTGGGCCTCCACAGTCGAAATGGCCTTGGAGGGCTGTTTCCATGCCACAAAAGAACATGTGACTTCATAACTATGCCTCAATTTGGACCCAAAACAGCATTACCAGCTCAATCAGCTGATTATTCACCAGAGTTGGCTACAAATGCCAAAAAGCCCTTTGACTGTTTCCAAAAATAAAATCCAGCCTGACAGGATGACGATCTGCCACCATTGTGCTTATTCCAAATAATGTGGCATCAGTTTGAAGAAGATTCTCCAGGGAGTCCCCAAAGTATCGAAAACAATGGCAGAAGCCTTGGGATACATTTCTGGCATATATGGATGACCGCTCAGAAGGGAGAGGATATTCATTTGGTTGGATATATTCTGGTACCTTTATTAAATAGCCTGTCTCATTATCTAAGAGTCACACTGCATGGTGGAGTCATGTTTCTAAGCCTAAAAATTAGACTTCGTTTTAAAGACCCTTTGGAAAATCTGAGATATCTTTCTGAGCCTGAGAACATTCCCCGAAAAATCCACCACACACCCCCACACACAGCCAGGTAAGGATTTTCCCCTTCACACTGGAAGCAGATGAGGTGTAACAGGCATCAGCTACTGTCTGTTGTTCTTAAGCACAACGTGTGTCCTTTGCCTAAGGTTGGGCTGCAAATCTGAAACAACAGAACACAGAATCCTTCGGCAAATCCTGCTTTAGCCTCTTATGTAGGCATCATGCTTCCTTCCTTTTTAAGTTTCTCTTAGACTAGGGAAAGTCTTGCCCTTTAGTTTCCCAAAACAATAATGAGGGGAACACTGTGGGCCCCACATTGAAACATTAGGATGGGGAGAACACCCCGCCCCCCACCCCCACCCCACCTTGATGTGGTTACCTGCCACATCACCTGTGGACTGTGAGCTGGGTCCCCACTCAGTCAAATGAGGAATGGATAGATCCGCCATCACCCACCTCCATGCCATTGCCAGGGCCAGGGTCCTGGACCATCCCGACAACTGGAGAATCCCACTTTCAGGCAAGAGTCAAGAGAAATGTGGTCATTTTTGGTGTTTCTTTTGATAGGGAATAAAAGGAAGAGTGAAGCTTTCAGAATTGACTTCTGTCTCTTGGTATCTTACAATTTCCATCTCTTTGTGATCAAAAGATCACAGCACAACAAGGGGGGAGAGAGAAGAATCTCTACTTTTGGCAGGCTTCAAGACAGTCTTGGATTATTTATTTGTTCTGTAACTCATTTCTGTCAAACATTCTTTTTCTGTCTCTTGTCATAAAAAATTGAAATGCTAGTTTCTCAGTGGATGTCTTGGCTTTAACTATCTGTCTGACCTTGGACAAATTATTTAACCTCTCTGAACCTGTTTTCTTGAGTGTGAGCACAGTGCCTGATACAACATAGGTGCTCAACAAGTATTTGTGGGTGAGTGAGATGAATTCAGAGATCCTTTCAGCTGTAACACTGCGTGACTCTCCTAGTAATTGGGCTCCCTCCACATGGTGGACATCACTATTGCCCCTTGGCATGCTTCACATTCATTTGGTATTTATTCTCCAAAGTATTGTTCTGCCATTCTCCGAGTATGCTCAGTACCACACTAAGCATATAAGGTTCATGTCAGGAGTCTAGAATTGAAGGTTCACATGGTTTTCCAGCAGAATTGTTCTTGGTCACCATTGCTCAATGCTTTTGGCTGTTGCTTGTCAAAAGTTGTTTGCTCATTTACTCAGTGTACTTGAAAACCTTTTCACAGCAACAATTCTCCCACTTCCTGCAACCCTTAGTTGTCTATGGCATGCCATCCATAACAGATGGGCGAGACCATACACTTTGTTCAAATGTTGAGTCACTGTTTGCATTCCTATTTCTCGGTTGGCCAGCACCTGAATTTGCACGGTGAAGGTGCTTCTAGGGTTAATATTGCTCTTTTGTGAAGTTGATTTACAAAGTGTGTCCCCTGGAGGCTCACCCCTAATCTGAATTGTCAACTGGGGACTGCTAGAGATTGATGATGGGGGATTATGATTGTCTACATGTTGTACCTTCATCCAATTTTCTGATGTGTTTTGGTAATGATGTTGACAGTTGTGTGAAGATCTGTTCCTGAAATTAAAGCAGCGGCAGCAGCATTTTTGAGCTTGATGATTAGATTTGATTAGATCAGAGTGGGTTTTACTTCTCCCTCAGAGTCAGCAGAGATTTACTGTCCACTGACTGATTTAACTTCATGCTAGAAGATGGTTAGTGACATAACTTACCATCAGAAAAAGAAATGTCAAGGAGCATTGGAACGAAAACCCAACCTTGTTTGACTTTAGTGATGACCTTGAAGGGGCTGAAAATGTACACATTATCAAAGGTTTCTGCTGTAGAGCATCCTAGAGAAAATAAATGTTGACATGTTTGGGTGGACATTTGTAATGATGAGTATCTTCCAGCAATAGCTATCATTTGAGTAAGGCAGAGGCTTTCATGAAATCAGATAAGGCAAAAAAGAATAGGATTATGGTTTCTGAATTTTTCTTGCCATTGGCAAGAAGTGAAAGTAACCACTTAGGAGTCTGAGTCTACATGACTTAAAGCCACAGTGAGATGCTAGGAGAAAGCTCAAGGGTGGTCCTGGGCAGGAATTTCCTATAAGGTGATATGTGTAATTTCACTCTATATATGAATTCTTAAAATAATCACAACCAATAATTCACAAAAACAGAAGATGCAAATGGCCAGCAGATAGGAAAGTAACATACAACTACCTAGGATTTTCAAGATACAGCATGAAATCCAGCTGTAGTTTTCAGTAACAAAACTGGCGAAAACTTAAACAGATTATAATACTCAGTGTCAGCAAAGATGTGGTGAAGTGGATATTTTCATGACCTACTAGTAGGAGTTCAAAAATCTGGAAAGAAATTTGTCAAAAGGTACTAAGCGCCTAAAAAATATGCATACTCTTTGACTCTAATTCAGCTGTTATAACTCTGCCCTAGGGACATAATCAGAAATATATCATCAAAAATTTATGTGAAAGGCTATTTGTTGCACCTTTTTATAATAGCAAGAAACCAGAAGCAACTTTATTATCTATTACTAACAAAATGGTTAAGTAAATTATGGAATACCAACATGATAAAATACTATGTGATCATTAAAAATTCTCTTCAAAGAATATTTAAGGACATGAGGGAATTATTTCTAATATCATAACTAAGGGAAAGAAGCATAATATAAAACTTGATATGGTATGGTCCCAACTTTGTCAAACATTTAAATATGCACAGGAAAAGGCTAGGAGGAAATATACCAAAGTATTAGCAGCTATTCTGGTGGTTGATTTAGAGGTGATTTTAATTTTCTTCTTTATGCTTTTCTATATTTTTTCCAATTCTTGTAAAATTTGCACAAAGTAGATTTTTTATAACCAGTAAAAACTTTTAATGATCATAATCACAGCATTCATAGGGTCACCCAAGAATTTTTTCAGCATTTCAGATCCTCAGAATGAGAATGGGGAGAGCAATTATGTCTTTCTCTTCACCTAATTTGGAAAAATTTAGCAGAAATTCCATGGGCTCCAGATACCTTGTTTTTTTAGTCGCTTGATGATTTTCTGCACCTTGTCAAGAATCAGAGGGATTTTGCAGATTCTTTTGTCTGATATTACAGGATAGAGTTGAAAACGTGTTCCTCAGTAATTGTTGTAACTGAGAAGGTCTCTGAAATGCTCTTTCCAGAGCTCAGTGACAGCTTCATTTTTGTTTAGCAACTGTCCATACAGGAATAGCAAGGGGGCTGGTGGCTACTGTGTGTGTATGTGTGTGTGCGTGCGCACACACGTAGGGGTGCACTTAAATCCACATGTGTTATAAAATGTTTGAGGAATGCTGGATGCCTTCATGGGGTCATTTTTCCATCTCTTCTTTGTGCCAAATTACTTTGAGTCTCTGCCTTGGTTTATAGATGCCTCAATTTCTCTCCCTCTGAGTTGGTGTCAGTGTGCTGGAAATGAAAAGCCTTCTACCTCCTGGCTGTGGTGTGAGGAGGTTGGACTACATGATCTAAGGTGTCTTCTGATTCCAACCTGATTTGTTTATATGATACTTGGAGTTGGTCACTTCCTCTATCCCCTCATTTTTTTCTTAAGAACCCAATTGTGAAACTTTTTTAAAAAGCCCAATTGTGATGTTTTGTGGAAGCAAATCCCAGGACTTCCTCAACAGACACTAATGATAGCAGATTAAGTCAATAATCACCCTCAGTCAATAAGAGTGAGACTGTTGAGATGTAGAGTATAATATCAGAGGTTCAAGAAGCTTAGAAGTAAATGGTAGCTGTGGTCTCTTATTTACAGGGGAGGCAGGACCCAAACATAAGTGCATTGCTAGATACAGCTGCCGAAACCCCACCTTATATGAGGGGGGGGGTGGCAAGTTACATTCTTTGAGCACTTGCTCTGTTCCTGGCATTGTGCTGAGCACTTTACATGAGTCTACTCTGTACTCTTCAGCAATCCCCTGAGAATGATGCTCTTATTCCCCCCCCCCCCATTTTAAAGATGAGGAAACAGGTTTAAGAAACTTCCCTGATGTCAACTTAAGTTGTGAAGCTAGAATTCAATCCCAGAGGTCACAGAGGCCATTTGACCAGTGTGTCCCAAGCTTGCCTAGGAGAATCATCCAGAGTGTTCGTTAAAGAGACAGCCCCCGGGCCCTTGGAGCTTCTCTGATAGGGTGGTCTGGGGAGAATCCTGGAAAGCAGTAGTCTTAACAAGTGCCCTTGGTGATTCTTATCATTGGGAAAGCTTGGGAGAGATGGTGTTTCACAAAACTGCAGTGGACCTCAAGCCTGGCTGCAAGTTAGAATAATCTGGGGAGCTTTTTTAAAAGTCCTGGTACCTGGCTCCACCCGGAGACATTCTGACTTCATCGGACTGGGGTGGGACCCACGCATCAGGATCTTAAAACACTCCAGGTGATTCTAAAGTGCAGCCAGGGCTGAGAACCACCGCTCTGCTGCCTCGGCTGATTAAAATTAAATCAGCCTGACTCACTAAAGAAACACTGGTGAAAGAAGAATCACTCGGCGCCAGCCGTCTTCCTCTTCGAGCCCAGCCATCAGAGGAAGTCATGTGAAGGCTGAAGGAAGAAAAGCAAAATACCCAGCAGGGTGTGACAGCGATCCTATTGTCCATTTGTTCCCCAGCTCCTGATTGAACACCAAAATCTGATGCCCTGAAGGTGCTTCATAGGCCAGAGCTGGGATGAAGAGGAAAATTCTCTTTTGCTTCATCACTGCAGTGGTGTTCAAGCTTTGTTGTGTATCAGAATCACGATAAGGAGAGCTTGTTAAAACAGATCATAGGACCCTGTCCCCATTGTTTCTGATGCAGTCGGTCCAGGGTGGGGCTGATGCCACTGGCCACTAGGCCTCTGCTTTAGCATTTTGCCTGTTGCCGAACTCACGTGCCACGTGAGCACAAGGACGGCCCAGCCCCGCTCCCTGGCCAGTGAAAAACTGTGCTTTGGAGGAAGAATTTCTCTGAGAGCGCTTTTGGTTGGGTCTTAGACCCTTTGACCATGACACTTGGGGGACACACCACTGAGGCATCCAAACAGATGAGTCAAGAATCTGCCCCTTTGCCCTAGCCCCCCCGGTGCACCTTCAGTCACAGATTATTACACTCATTTCCGGACACAAATGTTCATGCATCAAATCATTCAACAAAATATATGTAATGCCTTCTTAGTGCCAAGCAGTGTTCTAATCGCTGCAAGAATGGCAGATAAGCAGACCAGATTTTTACCTTCCTGGAGCTCTTGTAGGGAACCAACACACTCACACACAGGCTCAAAACAAGATAATTTCAGAGAGCGGTAAGTGACATGAAGCAAGAAAATCAGGGCGACACAGCCGAGTGTGGTATTAGACCTGGGAAGAGCAGAAGGGCCTTTCTGAAGGGAGGACATCTGAGCTGACACTTGTAAGACTAAAGGAATCTTTCAAGGGTCAGAAAGAAGAGTCCCTGTATCAAAAATGTCAAAACTGCGTTCTTAAGAAGATGAGGGCCCAGAGAAAGCGAGTGACTCCAAGGGAGTCAAGGGGCCAAGGGAGCAGCTTGTGCAAAAATTCCTGAGGCAGGAATTGCTTGGTGCGTGTGAAGAGCAGGAAGCCAGCCAAGGTCATAGGTAGGCAACAGCCCCTCCCATTTACCCAGCCTGTACACTCCTGATGTCCATACTTGTGGGGGGCCTCATAACAGCCCTGTGATGGAAGAGAAAAGAGTACAGAGGCTCCTGGGTGGCTCAGTCAGCTAAGCATCAGACTTTGGCTCAGATCATGATCTTGTGGTTTGTGAGTTTGAGCCCCACATCAAGCTCTGTCCTGTCAGCATGGAGCCTGCTTTGGATCCTCGGTCTCCCTCTCTCTCTGCCCCTCCTCTCTCTCTCTCTTTCTCTCTCAGAAATAAATAAACATTAAGAAAAAAGTTTTAAGAGAAAAAGAGAGTACATATCCCCATTTTTTGTATGAAACAACTGAGGTGAAAAGAGGTAAAGGGTCACTCCCAAGGCAGCAGGGTTAGTAAGAGGCGAAACTTAAAGGCAGTGCTTCTCAGACTCGCGTGTGCACAGAAATCACTGGGACCTTGTTACAATGCAGATCCTCACTCTCTAGGTCTGGGGTAGGGCCTGAGACTCTGCATTTCTGACAAGCTCCCAGGTTGTGTCCCTGCTGCTGGTCCCTGGACCACACTTTGAGTAGCAAGGCCTTCAGTGGCTATTTTGTGCTTTGGCTGTTTGATCAGGTGGACTGTGTCCTTGCAGTTGACCTCCCCCTGCCTGCACAGGGGTCCAGTAGCAGAGGCTCAAATCCACTCAGATGATGACGTAACACCCAGGAAGAGGCTGTGGGGACCATCCCGCCCCCTCAGGAGCACCAGAAGGGCCGGCTGGGGTTCTGGCTGGTGTGAAATCCTTCTTCTGTCTTGGGCGCAGCCTCGGGTCAGGACATACATACTGATGACCGCAGCATATTGGCTCCCTGCCACTCTGATTTACACTCATGAAGTGCTCATCAATTCCGATAGGCAACTTCTTGAGTTATTTTAGGTTTTCAGTTTTGATAGCAAAACCAACTCCATAAAGCCAACATTTCTCTTCTTGGTTATGCTCCCACACCATTGCAGCCTCTAGTTTACTGGTTGCCTTGCTAACCAGATCTTAATTTTCTATCAGGGCCTTAGAGCTGGTGTTCCTCCCCAGAGCTCTCCAGTCTCAGATTTGGACTGGTACCCTGGAGAGTCACCATTAAGATGGCCCCAGAAAAAAAAAAATACCATAGACTGTAAACAGCTGGCTTTCTCTTTAGCAATAGGAATGTCATTGCACTAGCCACTGTTATCCGGAGAGGAAAAAACCTGACAAGACTTGATTTGGGGGACCTTTCACAGTGCTCTGCCTCCTTGGGTGAGCGGGGCCAGTCCTAAAAGAAACTGTGGAGATCCAATTACAGCTCCTGTGCCTCGCTCCTGTCTTGTTCATGTGCCAGACAGTGTTCCCCAACCACAATATTCCAGACATCACAATTCAGCTGCTGTCATGATGAGCAGCTTGCCAAAGGACTTAGAACCTGTCACAGAAGATGCCTGAGTGGAGGCCCCTTTATCAATTACCTTGGGCCCTCTTAGCTGTCAGGGGCCCACCTGGCCCAGCTGTTCAGGACTTCCCCATAAATTCCAGACAAACCCAACACTAATTTGGCAGTAAATTGCAAGTGAATACCAACTGCATGGAAATGCTTGACAGATACTCTCCCTTTTCCTGAGATGTCCTAAAGGTCCAGCAAAGACTCTTGAGTTGCTCTGGGAATTCTCTGCTTCTCACCTTTTGCCAAGATGATCCATGGGCCTAAATTAACAAAAATGACTGAGCTGACCTGTATTCATCTACATTTTATTCAGTACAACAAATACCTACTGAGCTATGTGAAGGAACCTTGCTAATGACCTGAGAACCAAAGATATGTAAATCTCAGTCCCTGCTGTCAAGAAGACGGGAATCTAGTACAGTTGAGCCCATAGACGCAGTCACAGATATCTGGTGTGCAAAACAGGATGTGATAAACTCAGGATTCATGGCAAGAACAGAGTGTGTTTGGGAATGGGTGAGAAAGGAGGTTAATTCCTTTTTTTTTTTTTTTTTTTTTTTGGAGAGAGAACACATGAAAGAAGGGGAGAGGGGCAGAGGGAGAGAGAGGGAGAGAGAGAGAGAGAGAGAGAGAGAGAGAGAGAGAGAGAGAGAGAGAGAATCTTAAGCAGGTTCCATGCTCAGCGAAGAGCCCAATGTGGGGCTCGATCCCACAACCCTGGGATCATGACCTGAGCTGAAATCAAGAGTCGGGCGCTCAACCAACTGAGCCACCCAGGCACCCCAGAGACAGGAGGTTAATTCTAACTGGAGAAGTCTAGAAAGTCTTCTTGGAAAAGGTGGCAGTGGATCTGGTTTGCCCATGGATAGACAGAATTTCAACCCCAGGATGAGTATTTTTAGTGAAATGAATAGTATCTACCATTTATTAAGCTCTTACCGTGTGTCAGATGCTGTTCTCAGTGCTTTACATGTGTTGACTCACTTGGTCATCTCATTCACCTCGCGAGGTGGATACATATGTTACCCTCGTGTTACTGGCGAGACAGGTGAAGCCCAGCCAGGTCAGGTAACCTTGTCCTGGGCCAAATACTAGTCTGGGGGTGGGCAGTGAGATTGTGGAGCTGGGATTTGAACCCAGACAACCTGGAACTAGCAGCCAGACTGGTGACTACCAAAGCCTATCGTTAACTAGTGAACTCCACGTACAAGACATTTGGTTTTCTTTTTTATTACCCTCTTTTTAAAATCACTAATCAACTCTGTTGAGCTTTGTTAGATGCAGAGTAAGCACTGAGGACCTACTGAAGATGTTTGTTTACTCCCTCACTACAGGCTTTTGAGGCATCTAATCAGCAAGGCCCTCGAGGAGAGCAGGCTGCCGTAGCCTGCCTTTCTGAGCTCTAGAAAGCCAAGGATGGGCTCTCCAGGCTGGCCGCTCCCCCCTCTCCCCGAGAGTCTTTCCAGTCCTCAGAGGCCAGCCAAACCCGTCTCCCTTCCTCTGGGGCTCTGAGCTTGGTGTCCATGGTCCCTTTGGAGTCCTAAGATGTAAGATGTGGTTGGGGGAGGAGAGACCATGCACCGGGGAGATGATTCCTCTTTCTTCCATGGCCTCATGGCTCCCGTTCGTGGCCCCAGGAGGCAGCAGAGAGCTGGTTCCTCACAGGACCGGCCCAGGAGCAGGCTCTGCCAGGTACTCTCGGCTTCCTTCTCTGGTGGGAGAGGCTCCTGGTGCAGAGGAGAAGGTAGAATTTAGGCAGGGCTTCTGCGTGTGAGGTGGGGGCTCGTTGTTCCCCCAGCCCTGCACCTGCGCAAGGCTGTGCCGGCCTGAAGGAAGGAGCGCCTTTCTGTCATTTGCACAAAGGGTCCACGGGGACTCTGCAAAGGGGATGTGGCTGACAGGCTGAACAGAAATGGAACCACCTGACAACAACCCCATGTCCTTAAGGAAGAAGAGGTGGCTCAGTCCTAACCTGGGCCAAAGTAGCGACAGGGTTAATCCTCTTACTCCTGTTTGCCGCCAAGTGATGTTGAATCTTGCAGCTACTTCTCCAAAGAAAAGGAAGAGAGAAGGTCTGCAGGCTCCCCATCCCTACCCTTCCATCCCCCCTACAAGCCACCATCTCTGTGCCCTGGAGCTGGGAGGTCTGAAGTCTTTTGAACCTTCCAGCCAGGAGGTAGGTCAGGAACAGGTGCTCCCTGCCTCCCCAAGCCTGCAGTCTCTGAGAGGAGCGTAAGGACCAGCCGAGTCAGTCAGCCCGGCCCCAGGTCCTGCTCTGCCCTGGGATTGGTCCGGGAGCATTTTGTGTTAAATGCCGACATATAAATTTGTGGGTGTTCCTTGTGAGCAAATTGGATTCCTTCACTTGGCCCTTAAGTGCTGCCATTTAGGCAGATTTAACGGGAGGCTCTGGCCACCGCCTCCCCCACTGGCACCCCTCCTTGCGCTGACCCCTTCAGAGTCACCAGGGAATAGATCCTAGGCCAGCCCACCGGAGACAGCCAGCCAGCGGCTGGTGCACATTCCAGCCTTCTCAGCCGCCGCCGCCGCTGCCCGCGCATCCTCCTGGCTACCTCCCCACCGCTGCCCGTGCTCCCCCCCTCCGCTCCCCACTCCCGCTCCCTTTCTCCCAGCGCCTCCCTCCGCCCGCCTTCCCCTCCTGTCTCCCCCTCCTCCTGTCTGCGCCGTGGCAGCTGCTTCCAATGCACAGAGATGCACCAATTCATTCAGCCTCGCAGACTCTTTAAGGTCGTTACTAAATATATCAAGCAGAAGAAAGGGTCTTTTTTCCTATCTCTGAGCAGGGAGTATAAATGCCGGCCTTAGGATCCAAGCTGGTCCTCCCTGGTCCCAAATGGGAGGCAGTCCGGAGCCAGAGCCAGCCCGGGGAACAAGGGGAGCCCACCCTCCCACCAGGCAGGGGGGTGACCCCAGGGTGGGAAGGAAGGGACAGAGGTGAGGCAGGGTGGGGTGCAGGGGATGCTGGGGAGACACCGGGAATAAGAGACAAAATCCATTTTATATCTTCAAGAGTTCAACAGCTCTGGAGACAATTTTCGACAGTGCTATTTCTCCCCCTCTAGATTAATTTTTTTTTCTTTATTTTGAAGGAAATTAGAAAGTGTTGAAAGAACCTGACTTGCCGGTGCTGGGGAAGGGCTTCTGTTCAAATGCCCTAAGTAGTGCTGTCTCTGATATTTTTCTAAGTTGTAAGCAGATGACCTTGCTGCTTGAGCAGTAACCAGTGGTGAACTGCCAGACCTTCATGTTGTGATTAGAGGAAATGTACAACAGAGTTAGTCTGTGTTAAGTGCTGGACAGATGCCGGACAGATGCCTGGCCTGCTCCTCAGCCCCTCCTGTTGGGTCATGGTTTCATGGCAGCTCCTCATCTATGCAATCCTCCTACGACACAGACAGCCCCTTTCTGGGAGTCTCTGAGACTTCTTCCCCTCCTCCTAATGCGTGTAGGCAGAGCAGGCCGAGTTGTGATTTAAGAGAAACGCCTCCTCCCCGTGCAGAAATATCTCCCACACAGCATGCAGTGCCCATCGTTTAGAAGTTCTTTGAGGGGAGATAAAAATATAAGTGGTATTTTATCTCCAAATAAAAAGTAGATGAGGTCACTGGAGAATGTGTAGGGCAATCGTTTGTAATTTTTTTGGTGTGTGTGTGTGTGTGTGTGTCATGGGATCTTTTATGCTGCGGCTGTCTCCCCAGGTAAAATGTGCGTACTGTCACAGCCACAGAGTTTTGCATAGAGGCGTTAGGAGGTACGTGAATCCCTAGGACCTTTCCTCAGACGTGCTAGACCTCCAAGTAAGAATCCCAGGGCCAAGACAGAGAGCATTTCAGTGACTATTGAGAGAAGATACAGTAACAATGGTCAAGAAGGAGAAGTTAAGTGGAGAACATTCTAGAAGAGTGAGATGTCATGGAAGCCACAGGCCAAAAGGGGTTCAGAACGGAGGAAGTGGTGCCCCATAAATGCCTCAGAGAACAGAAGGACTGGGTATTCGTTAGAATTTGAACTTGTCAGGCTGTCACTGGTGACCCGGAAGACAGTTTTCAGCTAGGGGAGAAGGGAAGGAGTCAGATTTTCAAGGCGTGGCCAGCAGACAACATGAGGAGGACTGTTCGGATGCCCTGTTGAAAATCTTAGGCCAGAACAGGAAGGAAGAAGCAGCAACCAGTGCTTTGGAAACACAGAGGAAGGAACTGTTGCTTTCTGGGTGGAGAATAAACAGAAAGACTTCACAGAGGAGAGGATTTTTGAGAGGTGAGTCATTGAAAAATAAAATAAGAATTCACCGGGTAGAAAAGTTGGGGGGGGGGTACATTTCAGGTGGGAAGAAGAGCACTTCCATGGAGATGGAGGTATGGGAGGGGCAGGAACCGAGTGCTGGTTCACAGAGCGTGTGAGGAGGAAAGAAGATGTCACTGAAAATCAGGCAGAAACCAGAGGGCACAGGGGCTGAGGAGTTTGTGCTATACCCTGTCAGGCAATGAACACTCATTGAAGAGATATTTTTAACATGCTTTTTTTTTTTCCTTCTGATTCTAAAAGCAATATAAGCTCATTATAAAACTTCTTTACAATATGGAAAAAATATAAAGAAACGTAATTACTGTTAACATTTTGGCATGTTGCTTTTAGTTTTCTTCCCATACACCGTGTTTCATTAAATCTAAGACACCATCATTTGGGAGTGCATCGTTACTTTATGTGCCACTAAGACTGTGCGATTACACTTGATACAGTGCTGCTTTTCAGAGAGAGTGAGACGTTGCAGATAGGTTAACATGTGGGGAAAAAATTCTATGCCGTGGAATCGATAAAATGAAGCTGTGTAGTTTTTGACGTAAGTAGTTCCCCTTGTATTCCAAATTTTGTATCGGGCTTCTTTACTCAGAAAGATACCATGAGTTTTCTCCAGGTTATAAAAGTATTTGCAAAAATAATTTTTAACAGCTGTGTAATATTCCATCTTGTGGATATTCTATAATTTACACAACCATTTCTTTATCAACAGGTGTGATGTTGATTTCTATTTTTGAATACTGTATATAGTGCCTCAGCAAAAAATGGTGTGCATAGGCTTCCTGTGTTTTTGTTTTTATTATTTTTCTCAAAATAAATGTGCCCTACGAGATCAACATTGGCATAGATAATAAGACTTATCTTTGACAAATACATGTTATGCTTTCTCTCTCCAAGGGGCATGAAGAAACTATTGGTGAACTTAGCTGTCAGCTCTGTGTTCAATCTTATAGCTTTTTTTTTTCTAATTGTGGTAAAATGCACATAACATAAATGTTACCATCATAACGATTTTTTAAAATTTTTTTAATGTTTATTTATTTATTTTAGAGAGAGAGAGAGAGAGCACACATGAGCAAGGGAGGGGCAGAGAGAGAGGGAGACACAGAATCTGAAGCAGGCTCCAGGCTCTGAGCTGTCAGCACAGAGCCTGACATGGGGCCCAAACTCATGGACTGCGAGATCATGACCTGAGCTGAAGTCAGACGCTTAACCGACTGAGCCACCGAGGCACCCCCCCCCCCATCATAACCATTTTTAAGCATACGGTTCAGTGACATTAGGGCATCTGTGTTATGTGTGGCTCTCACCACCATCCAGCTCCAGAACTTTTCTCATCTTGCAAACTAAAACTCTGTACCCATTTCCCTTCCCCCAGCCCCTGGCCCCCAGCATTCTACTTCCTGTCTCTATGAAGTTGACTATTCTAGGTACCTCACCTAAGAGGAATCAGAGTATTGGTCCCTTTGTGATTGGTTGATTTCACTCAGTCTAATGTTCTCAAGGTTCATCTATAGCATGTGTGGCATGTGTCTATAGCACGTGTCAGAATCTCCTTCCTTTTTAAGGCTTATAATATTTCATTGTATGTATATACCACATTCTGTGTTTCCATTCATCTATAGGTGTGCATAAGCTTTTATCTGAAGGTTGGGCTGTCTGGAAGAGATTCCCAGTCATCATTCAACAGATATGAAAAAAATTTTAAACTCTTGATTCATATTATGGAATTGCTTTCCAAAAAACTTTATACAAATTTATACTCCCTCTAGCAGCATTGACTATTATTATTTGGTTTATTTTTGCTACTCTGATACTAGAAAAATAGCATGTCATTGTTTTAATATGAATTATTTGAGCGTTCCTAATGAAGGTGAACTTTTTCTTATATTTTCATTAGCCAGATGTGTTCACTCTTTATAAGTTGTCTTTGTGTCCTGTGATCATCTTTGTTTAACTATGTAGTATTTTATTTATTACTTTATGTATGCTGCTCATAGATTAATGATTCCCTCAAACAATCACCAATATTATCATAGCGCCTCCCATCTTGCATCAGGCACTGTCTAGGCACTGGAGATACTGCTGGAAACCATCAGACCAAAACCCCTGCCCTCCTGGAGTTTATGTCCTCGTGAGGGAGACATTGAAGAAGATAAATGAGCAAATGGTGTTATATGTTAGTGTAAGTGCTAAGGAGATGAACTGGGGAAAGGAGGTAAATGCTGGGGCTGGGCATCAGGATGCCCTAGCTGAGGAGTCTGAGGCCAGCCCTAGGGGAGGTGAGGGAGGGAGCCCCAGCTCATCAGGCAGAGGGGCCAGACTGCACTAAGGCCCTGAGGCAGGAATCTGGGGGGGAGGCGGAGGAAGGGGGCTGGTGCTGGCACAGAGTGAGGAAGAAGAAAGGGTGAGAAGTCAGGTCTGAGTGTGGCCAGAGCAGCAGCCCCTGACAGCCCTGAGGGCTGCTGGCTCACTTTGGCCTCTTTCTCTGAGTGAGAGGAAAGCCATTAGGACACAGACTTGGAGCAGAGGGGTGACGCGATGTGACTGGCACTCTAAAGGAAAGCTCTGTTTCCACGTTGAGGAGAGACTGTGGGAGGAAAGGGGAAGCCAAGAGAGCTGCTGGGAAGTTCCTGCAGTAGTCCAGATGACAAAGGGCTTAGACCAGAGGTTAGCAGACGTCTGAGAAATAACCAGATTCCGATTCACCGATGAATTGGATGTGGGGGTATGAGTGAGGGGAGAAGGACTCGGAACGTAGGGCCAAGCACCTGGAAGTCAGGAGTTGAGAAAGGAGAGGCAGCAGGGATGGATGAAGAGGGCACCGGAGCTCAGTTTTTGACAAGTTACATTTGAAACATCTATTAAACATTCAAGAGCAATATCGAGTAGGTAGTTGGATATACGAGTCTGCAGTTCGGGGAAGAGGTCCGGGGTGGAGACATAAATCGGGGAATTGTCAGCATTGAGATGGTATTTAAAGCCCTGATACTGTGCGAGGTCACTAAAGAATGGGGAGTGATGGGCAGAGGGAGGAGGACCCCGAGCACTGAGCAGGCTGCGTCCAGTGTCAGAAGCAACCTGTTCCCTTGGCATGGTTAGCGGGCATGGTCAGCACGCACCCCGAGGGCTACTGGGCTGGGGGTAAGCAGGTGGCCGTGGGAGGAGCCAAAGACGTGATCACACCTGTGTTTCAGATCTGTGGGCATGTGGGGTCGCCTGTGGTTTATGCCTTCTCTCCTGAGCATGGAGGGAATCTGAGAGCTTCCTATCAGAGGTCCCAGCAGGCAACGGCTAATGTCTCCGATTTCCATGGTTACTTTTGACCAAAGATCAGCTAACTCTTTCATCTAGGGAGCCATCATCAACAGGGCAAAGCACATTGGCAGCCCTTTGATATTGACAGGGGAAACGGCAGGTTTGGGAGAAAGAAAGGAGAAGAAAGGGAAGGGAAAGGCAGGGCCCAAAGGGAGGCTTAAGGCTGAGTGGCAGGCAGCTCCTTTAAGCAGTAATTCTTAAGGGGCTGGGGAAGGGGAGACACATCCAAACATCTGGCAAGTTTTTCAATCTATTTATCCCTGGCCTCCAAGCCTTTGACCCCAGGAGATTTTAGGACCCTCTCCTGCCCCAACACGAACCTCTCCCCATCCCTGACAGAGAACCCTCACTTTCTATTAGATTGAAGCTGGGATGGAATAGCAGTGCTTGGCCAGAAAGGATGCCTTGCCGATCCATGATTCCTTCCCTCTGTGGCTCAGAAACATATCAGTGTGAAGAAGGGTGACTCTATAGTTTGCCACTCAAAACAGGGCACTTTTGACATGGGAGAAAGGGGGACCTACTAATAATTACCCAGAACAACATACCTAAATTGGGACTGTCCTGGGCAAACTCTGGTGTTCAGATCACCAGCATCACTTTAAATGGTCATTGAGAAATTCCAGTTATCAGCGTCACCTAAGGGAGATTATTTTAAAAAATAAATCTCTACACTAGACCGAAGATGTGCTGGTTCAAAATCTTTGGACAAGGCCCTACCGGGAAGGAAGAACTGCTAACCAAAGAGGGATTCTGCTTCCTGGGAAACTCAGGCTTCCATGTGTTCAAGGTGGTCAGTTCCTAGTCTCCTCTCTTGGCCTCTGGGCTGCCCCCTTTTCCCTGACTAGGTGCTGAGCGTTGGTAGTAAAACATTAAGAATTATCTCTCTGGGGGTATCTGGGTGGCCTGGTCAGTTAAGCATCCAACTCTTGATCCCAGCTTAGGTCATCATCTCATGGTTCGTGGGTTCGAACCCCGCATCAGGCCCTGTGCTGACAGCATGGAGTCTGTTTGGGATATTCTCTCTCTCTCTCTCTCTCTCTCTCTCTCTCCCCCCTTCCCTTGCTTGCTCTCTCTCTCTCTCTTTCTCTCTCGTATACCCAGGACTCCAAAAGGACAGCAAGATTAACTCCTTATTAGATGTCAGTCCTCTGGCACATGTCCCTCCCATAAACCAGCATCATCCCCTTTCATAATCCATTCTGGCTCTGTCATCTGTGAATTTAAAACCGTTTTGAGTTTCATTTATATTTTAAGTCTGTTTTCTCTTCTTTGGATTACAAATGCCATAAATTTCCCACCAGTTGAATAGTGCTTCGTTTATTTGTTCTAAATGCCAGCTCTCTCCCTGCACGGATCCTAGACTTCTGAAAGGTAGATGACAGTGGATCTTTCCGGGAAGCCGTATATGCTCTTTCCATAAGTGGTACTTCTGTTTCAACAGTCATAGGGCGGGGAGGGACCTTGAACATAGTCAAAGTGAATTTCCTTTCCAATTCTGCCCACCAGATCTCTTTACTTGTAGCTTCCCAGTCTGCTTGAATACACTCAATGACGGAGCACTTACTACCTCCAGAAGCAACCAGCCCCACATCTGCAGAATGTCTTTCTTTTAATGTTGGAGTTTTTTTTCCAACCTTATTGAGATATATACATGTCATATTGTGTAAGTTTAAAGTGTATAACACGATGATTCAATACACATATTCATTGTGAAATGATTACCACAACAAGGTTAGTGAACACGTCCATCACCTCAATGTTGTTGCTTAAAAATCAGCCTCCCCTAGGATAGGATGATTTATGTGGTAATAGAGTTGGAGACATCAGTGTGAACTCCTGTCTAGCTCAATATAGATACATGTGGTTACTATAGAAATATTTATAAATATGTATACATACATGGGTTAGATACACACATACTTTCTTGCTCTGTCATCTGAGAGGACCTAGAAGCAAGGGACACCCCAGTAGCAATGAGCACATCTAGCCCCCAGGTCTTGGTTTCTAAAACCATTCTCCAATAAAAGGAACTAGGGCTTCCTGGAGAAATGGCTGATTCTAGGACTGGGGCAGGAAATATATAAGACGAAACTGCAGCACCTGTTAGTGGTAGAATGTAAGGAATTGGTCAAAAATCCACAGTGATGGGTATGTCCAAGAGGCTAGGAGCCAACTGAAAGAGCACCCAGCAGCCAAAGCTGGAACAATTTAAACAATAACAAGGAAGCGTAAGATTATAACCCAAAGTGTAGAATAATATCAACGAATCTCTACTGATATAAATAAATGATTGAACAAATACCTACATGAGCAAGAATAGATAAACTCCCATATAGAAGAATTCCAAATAATGTATGTAGATACTTCACCTTCAAGGTGAATGAAGCGTGACTACACTCCTTACGTGTGGGCTTCACATAGTGATTTCCTTCCAAAGAGTGCAGTCCGGAAAGCAGGGGGAAGAGTAACTTTATAGTGAAGAAACCTGGCAAACGGTACCTCAGCCACGTGATCAAGGTTAATATCAACAGGGATAAATCAGATTGATAGTATGTGTCCTTGATATGATGTGATGAACATGGCATTTTATCCCGGTTGTCTTCCCCAAACCTGTAGCCGTTGTCTAACCGTGAGAAAAATATCAAACAGATCCCAAATGAAGGACATTCGCAAAATACCTGATCAGTACCCCTGATACTGTGCAGGACATCGAAACCAAAGGAAGTGAGAAACCGTCACAACCAAGGGGAGCCTCTGGAGACCTGACCACTAAATGTGAGGTGGTATCCTGGGTTGGGTCTGGAAGAAAAAAGGGACATCAGGTGAAAACAAAGGAAATCTGAATAGAATATGGACTTTGGTTAATAATGTCTCAATATCAGTTTATTAAGTGTAACAAAAGTCACATATTAATGTAGGAGGTCAGCGATCGAGGAAACTGGGTGTGTGGAATATAGGGGAACCCTCTGTACTATATTTGCAATTTTTCTGTAAATTTAAAACCATCCCAAACCAAAAATTTTTGAAAAAATGAAAATCAGGCTTTCCTGCCTGCCTCCTCCCATTGGCTCTGCCCTTAGCCTGAATGCATTCTCCTGCACAGCCATCACACTGCTCCCCCTGCCCCATCTGTTTTCTCATTTCCAGTCGGATGCCTCCGTCTCCTTCATCAGATCCTAAGTCCTGGTTTCACCTTCTCCCGCTGACCGGATCACCCTTCTCCAGACAACTCAGTTTGACTGTAGCCTCCCGAGTTCCCTGACTTGTCCAGGACTGAGCACCGCACTCCCAGTGTGGCTGTTCAGCCCAGGGAAGAACTGGGCCCTGTCACCTCCTTCTGCTGATACACTGTATCTCTATTAGTATAGCCCTCAGCGACTTCAACGACTTATACTTTGGGGGACAGCCACCTCACATCTCAATGTCTCCAGCTCAACTACCCAGTTTATTTTTTTCACGCAGCTTCACTGCAACCAATAGAAGGAATAACTTCCTGAAGAGTTGAAGTGGTAGTGAGTGTTCCATCAATGGGGGTATTTAAGTACACTGGGCAGCTACAAAGAAAAGGACGATTTGGTGGGTGCATTTCCAGTCTCCTGGGCAAGTTACTCAACTGCTCTCACCTCAGTTTCCTCATCTTAACAATGAGGGTAACAATAGAACCTGCCGCGTAGGGTGTTGAGGATTGTACGAGTTCGCGTGTATAAAGGCGCTTAGAGCAGTTTCTGGCACCCTGTTCTACACCAGTGTTTGCTGTTATTTTCAGCTACTATCTAATATTTGTTTCAAGGGTAGAGATAGTCCAAGTATAAGACCTGCCAGCAGCCCCTGACTCACAGGTCCCTTTTGGGATCCTGGCTCTGACACCAGTTCTGACCTAGTTTCCTCCCCAGCTCTGTGTCATCTGCCCATTTGACCAGCAGGCCCACCAGGGTCCCTTCCAATTCATTTGTGTGCAAGTTGAACAGAAGGAGACTGAGGGCAGAGCCCCGTGGAGAGTGTGATGGGGTGATAAGGCTGGGTCGCCTCCCGGCCAGGCTGGTATCACACGAGTAAAATGAAACACCCTGTCTCTGGGCGCCAGATTGGTTTTACCACAAATCATGACAAGCGCCTTACACATGCTAATGACTCACTTCCTTTGGTTTTAAAGACCAGCCATTTCAGGAACATCAGGGTAAATGATGGGCTCAGTAGCTATCGAGAAAGAAGTTAGAGGTGTTGGCATCTGAACTTAATTAGACTCCTGTGCTCTTTATAAGGCCTGATAAGGTCAGGCCAATACATTCGGCGTTAATAACGTTATCAGCACGGCGTGGTCGGCAAGCCTTGCCAAAGTCGATATGTCAAGTTTTTGTGGTTCGAAACATGTGCCTTCGAGTCACACTCAGGCTTGTTTCTTGTGCGCCAACAGCTGGTGCCACATCTGGAAAGCCTGCCTCTGCTGTGGCTTCTTTTCTCCTATGAGGGGTTTATGGGACACCTCACCCCACCTCAATCCTTTTAAAAGAAAAGGGCTCATCCATTCATTCTCTGATGGCCTGTCAAGTGGCAGCCCTATACATTTGCTCCAGGGGACCCATGTGGACAAGCCAAGCTCACACTCCAGGGCAGTGGAGCTCCAACATCAGCATGCAGAATAACCATGGGGAGGGCGCGGTGCCTAGGAGAGAGGCATTTCTGGACCCCACGCCAAGCCCACTGTGTTAGAATTGGGGGCAGGAGTGGTGCATGGCCTGGGGCTCTGCATTTCTCTGCATTTCTGGCTCTGCTCCGCAGGTGTTCCAAGGCCTACAGTTCAAGAAATACTCATCAAAGGGTTTTTAGGCCCCCATAAGCCATCCACCATAAAATACTGGATCATTAGTATAATTAGCAAGTTGTTCATTCTGTCTTGAAGGAGCATCGGGTAAGACTTCACAGAGACTTACAGCCCAAGCGCAAGCAAGAGAGAACGTGTAGGTGGGAAGGGCATAGAGCAGTCACTGAGGTCTCATGTGCGAAGGAAATACATTTAAGACATGAGCCTTGGAGACAAACAAACCTGGGTTGAACTCCAGCCCATCCCTTGGTGCCTGTATGTCCTTAGGCAAGTTACCCAAACTTTCTGAGCCTCAGTTTCCTCATCTGTGAAGGGCACCTCCCTCCCTCTACCTCACAGGGTTGACCGGTTAAAAAAGAATAAATATCATAATCCAGGGTATTCACCAAATTGCATGGCATAATGTAGGGATTCCACAACTGATCATTGCTAATAAAAATAGTACTAAGAAGAAATAACAATCAGATAAATATTATTCTAGCTTATTGAGGAGTTTCTGGGTTATCCTGCAGAGGCCATGAGTGGTCAGCCATCAGAGTTTTAAAAGCCAAGGTCATATTTCATTCAGTCAGCTAATGAACATTTATTATACACCTACCACATGCTGGGCTGTGCCAGGCACCGAGGCTGATTAGGTTTGTGTGTTAGAAGGTGGCTCTGGTGGCAGTGTGGGGGCTGGGCTGGAGACAGGAGACCATTACAGATAGCTGCAATAGTCCAAGCCAGTGGTTTCAAACTTGAGCGTCCATCAGAGGCCTTTGGCCTTTTTAAAAACACAGATGGGGGGCGCCTGGGTGGCTCAGTCGGTTAAGTGTCTGACTTCAGCTCAGGTCATGATCTTACGGTGCCTGAGTTTGAGCCCCGCATCGGGCTCTGTGCTGAAAGCCTGGATTCTGGGTCTCCCTGTTTCTCTGCTCCTTCCCCTTTGTGCTCTGTCTCTCTCGGTCTCTCAAAAATAAATAAATGTTAAAGAAACACACACACACACACACACACACACACACACACACACACACACACACAGATTACCTGACCTCATCTTTAGAGTTTCGATGTAACTAGTCTAGAGTAGGGTCTGAGAAATTTGCATTTTAAACGAGTTCCCAGGTGATGCTGATGCTGCTGGTCAGGGGACCACACTTAGAGAACCGTTGGTCCAGACCAAAGAAGAGAGCATGAAAACAGAAACCAGAGGCAGGTACTAACTAGGGATGGTGGGGGGCTGGTTCTAGGCAAGGTCTTAGGGGTGGAATGGACAGGAAATGGTGACGACAGGGCCCCACGGACACTGGGGTTGGGCTGCCTCTCAGTATAGCCTCAGGTTTGCTTGTCCCTGGAATCTCTGCCCAGCACGGGGGTCCTGCCGACCCACCAGCCTCAGGGGGGAGGAACTGCAGCAATGTGGGCGGGCTATCCCCTTGGCACCTTCAGTCCCCTGGTCCCAGTGGGGGTTTCCCACTGTGGTTTTTATCTCTGTGTATGTTCAGAGGAGAGCTTCTTTTTTTTTTTTTTTGCTTCTCTATTCCTCCTGGGATGTTGATACCGCCAAGATGCGCGGGTACCGTTCCGCAAGAGTGCCCGAGGTGTGTATTGAATTTCGGTCCCGGATCATTTAATGCGTGGTGACAGAGGGAGCGGATGTTGTTTGGATTCATGTGGAACTCTCCGCCTTTTCTATTTTCTGTACCAAAAACCGCAGAGCCTTGCTCGGCAGCTGGCCCCTGAGTTCCCCGCCTGTAAAAACCTCGCGGCACCAGGAGCCCCTTGTCCCCACGGCACTGCCGAAGCCGCTTGTGAAACCCAGTGGAAAATTGTAGCGTTTGTGCGGGTCTTTGGAGCATCCGTTTCATTTAAAGCTCTCTACCACTCAAGCTGTTACTGAATTAAACATCGACACCAACAACAATCAATAGCCTAATAACATTATGTTCTGAAATGTGTTCTTTAATAATGACTGTGAAGCTCTTTGAGGGTGGAATGACTCTGTGTTGGTGCGCACTAAACGGTGATCTGCATTCATTCCTTTACAGCTGCTAGTTTTGAAAAATGGCTCTGAGTGTTTCTTACCGAGGCAGAGTGTCCTGTTTTCTGTGGATCAGAAACTTCTCTTAGATACTGGCTGTGATCCGCCCCTCCTGGGCTTGTTCTAGAAGGCTGTTGCTGGCCTCTCAGCCTCTCCTCTTTTTTCTTGCCTGGAGTGTTGACTGAAAAACTGGACAGAGAGACCCAGTCGTTGTGACCCGAGGCCCAACTTCAGATGGGCATGGGGTGGAGGTGTGGAGGCTGCGTGCCCAGGAGTAGGGGTTTGTTGCTTCCCGGGCGCGGTGATGTTCCGAATCTTCCTAAAGAAAGTTCAAGACATGGGAACTGTCTTCTGGGATCTTGTGTTCTAAAAGACACTGGCAAAGAAGGCAGAAGCACAAGTACCTGTGGAGGTTAACCAGTTACTGTTAAAATTAGATGCCAGCCTGGGGGTGGGGGGGGTAGGTGTGTATTGTAGGGTAAGGCATGAGATCAGTGCATGTGAACATTGGCATGTTTATGCTCATATGGAGTCAAAATTCTCTTCCTTAGCCATCACCACTCAAAGGGAAGGAGGAACTAAGAGAGAGTGCATTTTGGCTCTTAGATTTGGGATTGTAAGGCCTCGGAAAGGTTGATGATTTCTTCAAGATCCTATGTCTGGTTGGGCTGCTCCCTGGACACATGCTCAGTCCCTCCCCTCCTTTCCCTCTGACCCAAGATCCAGTCTGCTAATTAATGTTTCCTAATATCACTGAAATTATTTTCATTGGCTTTTGGGAAAAAGAAATTATATTGGAGAATTTTAAGCATATGCAAAAGTAGGCAGAATAGTATAATGAGCTTCCTATAATTTTGGTGAGTTTTTTAATGACTGTTATTCCTAATCATTGATGTCCCAGAGTACATCGATGTCTTGTTTGGGATAACAAAGGATGAGGCAAAGATTAGGAGAGGCAGGTAGAATATAATGTTGCAAGGATGTAATGTTGTAGAAGGAAGTATAACTTACAACTTCTGTTGACTTCCATCTTCTCCAGGAGGGGCCTTCAGACTCGAATGGGTAGAACCAATCATCTACTAAGGGACCTGCAGCCTAAGGCAGGTGAGGTGCACATCTGGTCATCAGAAATGAAATCACCGGACAAAGTGCATCTCAAGGGCTGGGGAGCTCACAGTCATGCTCTTAATGACACGTGGTGATCCTGGAAAATGGTGCAGTCAGAGAAGAGAACAGGCAAATTATTTCAGATGGGAGGAGAAAGGAGTGTATCTCTCAATTAAAGAAGAGTAAGTTCAAACAAATGGCTTGAAAGTTTTTAGGACACGGTGTGTGATCACCATGAGCTGGCACTGGCTGCCTAAGAATAATCCACACACCAACTAACCGTGTTTCCCTTGCAAGAAGGCATTTGGCTGGTAGATTGGCAGAATGCTGTAGACATAGTTTATTTTTATTTTAGTGAAGCAGTTAACAGCCTCCCCACATATTATAGTAACTAATATGTTGACCCATGAGCCACATGATCATTCTCTTAGCAGGATCATGCCCTGAGGTTGAATCAAAAGCCTGAGGGAGGCTTTAAATAGACTGCCTGGGGCCCTGTTCTGAGTCCTGCCTTGATGGACCCACTTTTATCAGTCACTCAACAGAGGATACGGAAAGCATGCTCTTCAGAATTATAAATGACAGACTAAGACCAGAGGTGAAAGAAGAATGATTCCACATTTGAAGAGGGACGGGTTTCTTATGTAAGCAGTTACTTTTCCCTCAGATACTGGTGTGTGTACAGATATGTGTGTGCACTTGTACACACACTATTCTTTATTTTCCAAGCGGGTACTTGGTTTGACTTGGAGGACACTAGTGTTGGTACGATGAGCTCTTCTTCCTACGGAGAAAGGCACAGAAATTGACACTGCTGCCAATGATAGCTACACTTTATTGAACATCTACTATGTCCCAAACGATGAAGCAGGCTGTTCAGAAAAGAGTTAACGTAGCAGGCCTAAAACTGTTCTCCGTAGAGAGCTTTGCTTCCAAGGTTGACCCTTGGCCGGCATCTGGTAACTTGGATTTGGGGAGAATTCCCACTATCCCCAGCACTGATAAGACGCCCTACTGTGCCTAAGTTGTTGATACACACTATGGTGTATGCTGAACACCTGCTTTCCTTCTGAGAGTCTGGAATTTGGGTACACAGTGGGCAGAGGATGCCTACATGACCAGCCCCTAAAATAACGTTGGGCACTGAGCCTCAGATAAACTTTCCTAGTGGACGGCATTTCACACATGTTGTCACAGCCTCTTGCTTGGCAATTAAGTGTGTTCTCTGTGACTCTATTGCGGGAGGACTCTTGGAAGCTTATTCCTCCAGACTTCGTGCAGTACACCTTTTCCCTTTGTTTATTCCACTTTGTACCCCTTCTCTGTGGCTGTGAGTACCATATGCTGAGTTCTGAGAATCCTCCCGAAGAATCGTTGAGCCTGGGGTGGTTGTGGGGACCCCTGATCCACAAGCTTGCTACTCATCCCCTCTTATAGCAGTCCTGCACGTATTGTATTGTTGGTAACTGCCAGAGCCGGGGCTTGAACCAGGTCTGACTCCACAGGCTCATTTGTTCTGTGTCACAGAGCAGCCTGACGCTCCTTTACACTCGCTGCTAATATAGGCCCTAAGGCTTGAATGGAGAGTCCTGCTGTTCTTGGACATCCAGACGAGTCTCCTAGTCTCATCTCGGTGTTATCTGCGGTGAAAATAAACCACGAGACAGCCCTCCTTAAAGCAGCTGGGGCTGGTGGGGGAGGGGAGGAGTCCCATGGAATTTACTCCTGTTGGTCTCATGCCGGTGGATTCTCTGTGCCTCTCTTTTTTTTTTCAACGTTTTTTTTGTTTTGTTTTGTTTTTTTATTTATTTTTGGGACAGAGAGAGACAGAGCATGAACGGGGGAGGGGCAGAGAGAGAGGGAGACACAGAATCGGAAACAGGCTCCAGGCTCTGAGCCATCAGCCCAGAGCCCGACGCGGGGCTCGAACCCACGGACCGCGAGATCGTGACCTGGCTGAAGTCGGACGCTTAACCGACTGCACCACCCAGGCGCCCCTGTGCCTCTCTTTCTTGTTACCTGTCCCTGAAGGACCAGTTGGTCATATTCTCAGGCAAAGAAGGTGTGTCTGTGAGGGCTAATCGAGGGTTAGGGGCTAACCTTGGCTGTAGCCTCACCCCAGTGAGTGGCCGGGAGCCTCTTCCTTTTCCTATCAGATTAACAAAGGACAGTCTCCAAACCCATAAAATGTACACGGAATGAACCCTGATGTAAACTGTGGACTTGGGGTGATAATGTGCCCATGAAGGTTCATCGATGGTAACAAATGTACTTATTGTGGTGAAGGATGTCGATAGTAGAGTAGGGGAGGCTGTGCGTGTATGGGGACAGGGGGTATATGGGAACTCTCTGTACTTTCTGCTTAATTTTACTGTGAATCTAAAACTGCTCTAAAAAATTAAGTTTATTAATTTTTTTTTTTTTAAGCACATGCTGTAGCTCTCCAAATAGAGTTTAGAGAATGGATTAGGGCAGCAAGAGATCGCTGATTTCTTAAAAGGGTGACTAATTTCTAACGTCCCCCACTGCTATCTCCATTAAATGCACTGGAATGTCTTTGAAAGGGAAGAAATTGTCCCCTTTCTTTTGCCAACTGGTATGTGACGTGCCCATCCTCTCCTCCAGCCTGAGAAGGCAGAGAATGCCCAATTCTGTCTTTAAACTGCATCCTTCACCTAAGGTGCCCTGGGGCTGAGAGAGCCAGAGGCGTATCATAAAATTACGCTTTTTATGAGTATCCTGTTTCCAGAAGCCCCCCACTTTAATGCTGGGGCTGCAACAGGACCTATGCAGGGGTAAGAGGAGGCAAAGAAGGAAGCGATGTCCCCCTGTGCAGCCCTGGTGGGTGGTACAGAGATGGGAGGGAGGAGGGCCCCAAAGGACGGGTCCCAGTACCCCCAGATTCAAAAACATTTCTCCCTAGTGTTGCAGGAAGTGGCGAGAGGTTATGTATGTGTTGAAGAACTTGCCAGGTCCTGTTTTTAACCCCTCCCCCACCATCTCCGCTCCCACCCTCACCCCCACCAAATGTGTCTTTGACTTCTCACCCACTTTGGACACAACTTCCTGGGTGGAGAGTCCATCACACTCTTTTGTTTCTTTAATGTTTATTTATTTATTTTGAGAGAGAGCACATGTGCTAGCACAGGGGGGAGGGGCAGAGAGGAAGAGGGAGAGAGGGAATCCTAAGCAGGCTTCTCACTGTCAGCCCAGAGCCCCATGCGGGGCCCTGGGTCAGGAATCATCATGGGATCATGACCTGAGCCAAAATCAAGAGTCAGACACTTAGCCGACTGAGCCACGTAGGCTCCTTGAGTCTATCATACTCTAATGCAGTAGATACAGTCAAAGCAAGGGACAGTCCCCACCGCAGCAACATGTGCCACCTTCAGAAGACTGAGTATGGGGATCAGCCAGAGGGAAAACAAGAAGAAAGCCACGTCAGAACAAGCTCCAGGCCCATAGGTCTGGGTTTAAATTAGCTGAGGCTGCTTTCCCGCTGTGCACCCTCAGGCAAGTTGCTTAACTTTGCTGAGCCTTCATTTCCTCGTCAGTAAACTAGGGGTAATAATAGTTTCTATCATACAGAGCTGTTGTGAAGATTGAAGGGGGTCATTTGGCTACAGCGCACATGGTTTATAATGAGTGTTCAGTGAGTATCAGCTGCTGCTTCTGTTGACGGTGCTGACACCCTTAGGAGCAGGCCCTCCCCAGGGCCGCAGGAGAGACACCCTGCTTCTGCCATCCCTCCCTCCCTTTCTCCGTCTGCACTTTACTTCGGTTCCTCTCTCTCTAAGAAATCTGTCACTGGCCCCTGCAGAGAGCCCCCCAGTGCCAGGCACACCTTGGTCCCCAAATCTTTTTAGAGCATTTCCTTCCCTTCACCAGAGTGATGCCTCTTCTCTTAAAATGAGTGCCCTGCTTCTCCAAGTGCACTTTCCAGAAAGTTCTCTCTGCCCCTGACATCTCCATCTGAGAGTGTATCTGTCACCCTGGCACACCACTGTGCCTTGAAGAAATGGGTCTGTCTGTGTTAGTGTTTGTACCTTTTAAGCTGTGGTTGCACGTTTCTGTGATTTAAAAGAGAATCTGGCCCAAAGCAAATTTTTGTTTGTTTGGGTTTTGTTGATGATGGTGGTGTTTTTATTTGTTTTGTTTTGCTTAACGACCACTGTTTCTTTTCTTTTTTTTAAATTTATTTTATTTTTATTTTTATTTTTTAAATTTACATCCAAGTTAGTTAGCATATAGTGCAACAATGATTTCAGGGGTAGATTCCTTAATGCCCCTTGCCCCTTTGACCCACCCCCCCTCCCACAACCCCTCCAGTAAGCTTCTGTTTATTCTCCATATTTAAGAGTCTCTTATGTTTCATTCCCCTCCCTGCTTTTATATTCTTTTTGCTTC
Organism: Prionailurus bengalensis; assembly: GCF_016509475.1. Lineage (NCBI taxonomy): Eukaryota > Metazoa > Chordata > Mammalia > Carnivora > Felidae > Prionailurus > Prionailurus bengalensis. The sequence continues at coordinate 56,606,960 of NC_057351.1, read as the reverse complement.
CCTTTCCTTGTGCTCATCTGTTCTGTCTTAAATTCCTCATATGAGCGAAATCATATGATATTTGTCTTTCTCTGACTAATTTCACTTAGCATAATACCCTCTAGTTCCAGCCACGTAGTTGCAAATGGCAAGATTTCATTCTGATTGCTGAGTAATACTCCATTATATATATATATATATATATATATATATATATATATACACACACACACACACACACACACACACACCCCACATCTTCTTTATCCATTCATCCATCGATGGACATTTGGGCTTTTTCCATACTTTGGCTATTGTTGATAGTGCTGCTGTAAACATGGGGGTGCATGTGTCCCTTCAAAACAGCACACCCATATCCCTTGGATTAATACCTAGTAGTGCAGTTGCTGGGTCATAGGGTAGTTCTATTTTTAGTTATTTGAGGAGCGTCCACACTGTTTTCCAGAGTGGCTGCACCAGCTTGCATTCCACCAACAATGCAAAAGAGATCCTCTTTCTCCACATCCTCGCCGACATCTCTTGTTGCCTGAGTTGTTAACGTTAGCCATTCTGACACCACCACCGTTTCTGACTATAACATTTATTTTCAACGATCGGGATATGATCCTGCCCGAAATGATGATGCACAAGAGCGGGCAGTACGAGATCTTTCTCAAGAACACTGGTCCTAGAGCAGGGTCATGGCTGGATAGAGAGCACACACTGCCTCCAGAGACTCACGCACATCCTAGTCTCATGGTACACCACCACTTCACAACTACGTGACCTTCGGGGAGTCACTTGACCTCCTGCACCTCATCTGTGAAAAGGGATAATTGGTTCATTTAGGGGGAACATGAGAACATGCAGATAAAGTCCTCAGCCCAGTGCCTGGCTGGCGGCAAGAAGTCAATAAATGCTGAGCTCTCATTATGACACATTCTAAAATTCAATCAGAACCTGTGCTTAAAGCAGCTGTTTTGGAATATATTGAAGAAGTTGGTGTCAGTCAGCTTGCCTCCTGGAACCCACGTGTTCATTCATCTGATGGCAAATGTAATCGTAAGCCCTTAACAGAGGCAGGCAAGCTTCCCTGTGCCACTTATGTAGCACCTTATGGGGAGTTGCCCTCGGCCACGGAGGCCAAGATCATCTAGAACCCCACAGATGTTGCTAAATAAACCTTTGCGATGATTGCAGATGTCAAGAAGGTCACACTCCTCCCTCCAGGGCTCACCTTTACAAGTTTTGTCATCACAGCCTCTTTGTGGACTCCAGAGGCAATGGCTGCAGAATCTTGTATTCACCGGCCTGAATGTGACTCAGACCCTTTGGGCATAGGGTGGGTGACAGCGCCCTCAAACACGAGCCAGGAAGAGTGGTGTTGCTCATCATTTCCCTGAGATAACACAACCCCTCTCCTCTAGAAACTCTAATGAGGGAAAAACAGCTGGACCCACCTGTATGGAGAAACATTTTTATTTTCAAGGGGTTCCAGATTGAATGTCAGGGGAACTGATCAGTTATGCACAAGCCAAGCCAATGAAGAGAACAATAAAAAGAATAGCTGTTCTTTTTAAAAACATTTTTTTTAATGTTTATTTATTTTTGAGAGAGAGAGAGAGACAGAATGTGAGTGGGGGAGGAGCAGAGAGAAAGGGAGACACAGAATCCAAAGCAGGCTCCAGGCTCTGAGCTGTCAGCACAGAGCCTGACGCGGGGCTCGAATCCACAGACCAGGAGATCGTGACCTGAACTGAAGTCAGATGCTTACCGACTGAGCCACCCAGGCACCCCAAGAATAGCTATTCTCTATTGAGCCCTTTGTCAGCACTATAAGTGCATGATCTCATTCAGTTCTCACAACAGCCCTTTGAGGTAAATACTATTATTGTTTCCATGGCACAGATGCAAAATACGATGCTCAGAGAGGTTGGGTAACTTGCCTGAGGACACAGAACAAGGACAGGATAGCAAGCATATTTGAACCTAGGTGAGTGTGCCTCCAGAGGTGGGGCTCCTAAACCCAGGCCCCTGCCCAAACAGCACAAGGCAGTGGGCCGCAGTGCTGTGATTTGCAAACTACTTTCTCAGTGTAACCCTTTGGAACAAAAAAACTCTTCTGCAGCCTCTAATGTCTAAATCAGGTCTGGGTGGAACTGTGGTGAAGAGGGTTAGAGGCTCAGGGTCTTACTCATCCTCTCCTCTTCCCTGTGGGGTCCTTGAAGACCTTTGAGCCCCACAGGACACAAACCAAAAAGCTCTGGTGCAGCTGAAGGAATATGGACTTCAGAGCTTCTGTTCTTTCTTTGTGATGGGGAATGCAAATATTGGCCTTACAGAGCTGTCGGCAAGATCAGTTGAGCTAATGCCTTTGAAGCACCTAGTATGCTCCCCAGCTACTATTATTAGTATCCTAACTGGTATGTCTCATGGGAAAATAAGAGTTAATTCAGAGGGGGCTGTAGTGGGTTGGATGATGGCGCCCCAAAAGGGAAGTCCATTCCCCACTTCCTGGATCCAGTGACATGTTAATGGCAAAAGATGCGATTCAGTTAAAGACCTTGAGAAGAGCTTATCCTGGACTACCTGGGTGGGCCCTAAATGCAATCATATCCTTCCTTAAAAGAGACCAACAGAGGGGGTTTTGAGAGAAGAAGAGGCATTGGGACTGTGGAGGCAGAGATTGGAGCGAGGCGGCCACAAGTCAAATGACACCTGTAGCCACAGAAGCTGGAAGAGGCCAGGAAGAGATTCTCACCTAGATCCTCTAGGTCCAGGAACACAGCCCTGCCCATTCCTTGATTTTGCACTTCAGGCCTCAAGGTCTATGAGAGAATACATTTCTCTTTTTAGCCATCCAGTTTGTGGTAACTTGTTACAGCAGCCTTAGGAAGCTAATACAGGAGTGCGCAGCCCCAGCACGGTCCTGGCACACACTTTCTATATGGGAATCGTTCCACACAAAGATGGAGGAGGAGGGCACATCAAAGGGACACGCCTCATTCTTGGATGTGGGCAAGCAGGCTTTGTCAGGAGCCCTCTCCGCTCTTTGAAGACACTTCCGGGGGCAGAATCTCCTGATCACTGTAGATTCCTACCCACATTTCCTTCTCCCTCCTGAGCCTCAGCTCCAGCGATCACAACGTTGAGCTAGTTATTTGTAGTACCCAGATCGTCATTTCTGACAACAGGTCTGCATTTATCCGTTGAGTCCGATGATTGTGCGGACAGGAGCATTATTTCTGCTGTCACCATCGAGCTTCATCACCATCCACATCCAGGCCTGGAGGGGGCTCTCGACACGAGCAGGAATGCCTCCTGGATGCTGCTCTCACTACAGCAACTCCTCCTCACTTCACTTCAGTGCTGGCCTTGAACACTGAAAGTGGCGCTGAGCCAAGTTAGGTCCGGTCCGCCGCGTGGGGCTTGTGTGGTCCGGGGTCCAGCGTGGGCCTCCGTGTTCTCCAGCTGCAAAGACATTCCTCCCAGGGTGATCCCACAGCAGCCAGGCCATTGAGGCTTCTCCGCAAGAGCCATCTGGCATTGGTTTTTCACCTATACCTCCGAGAGTTTGCCAGAGCTGCAAAGTAAAGAAGCAGCAACGCGTTTTTGGCCACCGCACCTGCTGAGGGAGTGTCACGTGCTGGTTCTGCACTCAGTGGTATAATTTGGAGAGAGCTGTGCCAACAGGAATCCCTGGTCTAGTTAAAATAATATGTTAGCTCATGACTAGAATAAGGCATTATTGTTGGGTGAAAAGAAACTAGAATTTGAAGTCAGAGGAAGCAAATTCAAGGCCCAGCCCTCCACTTTCCAGCTCTCCAGGCACATGACTAACCTCTGGCCTTTTAGTTTTGCACTGAAAGGGGGAGGGGAGATGAATAATGACCCCTACTGGATGGCTGAGAGGATTAAGTCATACATGTGGGCAAACCAGAAAGCATTCTGCAACTGCAAGGCGTGTTTTGAGTCCTAAGATCAAGGCCACGTTAGCCCAACTTACACATTTTTCCACTGATGGACCACTGTTGAGGGCTGGCCCGCTTACCATTTATTGAAGCTTCTGAGTCTACAGAGACCTCCAGCCAGGCTCCTATCACACGTTGCCCCATCTCCCTTGTCGTACATTGAATTTCAAAAGATGCTGGCTGGTTTTCTCTTATCTCTAAGAAAGAGTATTATGGTTTGCATCTCTCTCTTTCCAAAGGAACCAATACAGACATCAAAAGGAAAAGAAGAAAGCTCGTGCCATCCCCAAGGACTGAGTGCTCGCAGATGCCTAGGCTTGATCTGCCCCTTTCCTGACCTGTGGTTTGGGAACAACTTGGGCACAGCTGCACAGGGCCCGGACCTGCTGGCTCTTGCGAGGGGTGATGGGCACGAGGAGAGGAGAGAGTTTAGAGGAAAAGGCTACTGAAGTGAATCACTGGTTTCCTGTCTTCCCTGAGCAGGACACTCAGGTGGCTGAGCAGTGGGCTGGGCCTGGCCCAGTAGCCCAAAAGAACGAATGGCCCCTTGGAGTAGAAGTCAGCTCGGCAATAGGAAAAGAGCTAGAAGGACGAGGACAACATGTCTGTTATTCTCTACCCTCAGGGAGAATGCATTTCCACAAGTATGGAAGGGAGACTCAGATGCGTTATGAATATATAGACTCAATATATAATCCTTCTAGGTATTTATACCTTAGCCTGTTCTCTACATGTTCAGCTCTAGCAATGTTGTTATAAACTCCTAAATGGCAGATATGATGCCCATCCAAATTCTTTCGTACTGGACTCAGGATGCCATTTGTCACCTGGCCCTTAAGTGGACCTCAGTAAGACCTGGAAGGACTGAATGGGTCTCACAGTTTGCTGAGCACGAAAACCACCTGGGAGATTATTTGAAATGCTGGATTCCTGGAGTCCATGTCTGGACATCCTGATTCAGTAGGTCTGGATGGGGCTCAGGAATTACCAAGCTCTCTAGGTGTTTCAGATCTAAATGGTCGCCAGGCTTCTCTTTGAGAAACACTGATCCATGGGGCACCTGGGTGGCTCAGTCGGTTAAGGGTCAGACTCTTAGTTTCAGCTCAGGTCATGATCTCACAGTTCGTGAGATCCAGCCCTGCATCAGGCTCTGTGCTAATAGCATGGAGCCTGCTTGGGATTCTCTCTTTCTCTCTCTCTGCCCCTCCCCCTCTCATTCTCTCTCTCTCTCTCTCTCTCTCTCTCTCTCTCTCTCTCTCTCCCCCCCCCAAAATAAATAAATAAATAAACTTAAAAAAAAAGAGAGAGAGACAGAGAGAGAAACACTGATCAGATCAACCCTTCTCAAACTTCACTGTGTATGTGAGTCACCCAAGCATCTTGTTTAAATGGAGGTTCTGACTCAGAGATCTGGGGCCCAGGATTTTGCATTTTTTACATGACCCCAAATGTTGCAGGTGCCAGCTGTTCCCACCCACACTTTGAGTAGCAAGGATCTTCCTGCCAGTCTTCTGTAATCACAGCGTACCAGCTCGAGTTGGGGCTTTACTCTAGCTGGATAGTTCAAATGTAAAATGTCTGAATTACCTAATATCTTAGGTTATAGTTGTGTACCTTTCATTATTAATTAAAATAGCTGTTTATTTTTAATTGCCATTCAGGTAGGTAATTTTATACTGCAAGCACTTTAAAGAATAACTATCTAGGTACATCTGGTACTTTGTCGCTAATACTTAACACACAACATTTTCTATCGCTAAACTTTTAATGCACATTTGCTCCAACAGCCAGATTCTGATTAGTGTTAATGCATGGCTAAGGGAATTCAAGCCAGCTTGGCAACAAAGACCCCTCTGAATGAATGCCTTTCATTGTTGGCAGCTTTATATTTTTTTAAAGCAAGAGTCTCTTCTAGGACTATTTCCTTCAAATCAAAATGAAGAGTTTAATTCATCAGTTAACACTCCATAGCAACTAGAAGGCTTTTGCTGCCTCCTCCAACTATCATTTCTTAAGACAGCCAGGCATGCCCCCATTAGCTGCAGGATGAGAAAAAACTGGAAGGAACTTGATTTTCCCATTGGGATGGGATCGCAGGGTGTATAGGGAGTCGAATCCAGCAAGCAGTACTGTATATCCACAGGATCTGGAGAGAGCATGTGGAGATCCAGGCAGGCGAAGGGGGATGGGGCCAACACAGCATGGCCCATGTATCCTGATAGGCACAGGGCAGGGGTGGGGGTGGAGAGACGCCAACAGTGACTTACATTAGAAATTCCAAGGGGCGCCTGGGTGGCTCAGTTGGTTAAGGGTCTGACTTTTGGTTTCGGCTCAGGTCATGATCTCACGGTTCGTGGGTCCGAGCCCCACGTCAGGCTCTGCAGCTAGCAGCGTGGAGCCTGCTTGGGATTCTCTCTCTCTCCCACTCTCTCTCTCTCTCTCCCCTCTCTCTCTCTCTCCATCTCTCTCTCTCTCTCTCTCTGTCTCTGCCCCTCCCCCACTCGTGCTGTCTTCTGTCTCTCTCAAAATAAATAAACTTTAAAAAAAAAAAAAGGAGAAATTCCAAGCAGACAGTCATCATGGGGGAAGCATATCAGCATAAAGAGGGGCCTGCCACCCAGCTAGAGTCTGGGCCAGGACTCTGGTTGGACAGACCCCTGGGCTAGAAGGACAGGGCTTTCCTAAGCTGAAGATGGCCATCTCCGTTCCCTCGTGAGCTGTGACCGACAGGAGCCCACCTGGTCCTTGTCTTCACGTGAAGCCCTGCCCTCCGCCATCCAAGAGCTGTTTTGTTCTCTCCCCCTCCCCAGAGCCGTGGCTAGTCACCTGTGTCTCCTGTGTCTCCTTGCTTATCCAATGCAGGCATCAGGGCAGGCTGACTTAAAGCAGCTCCTGCATACCTCATGTCCAGTCTAGTGCCCAGCTCCGGACTCCGTCCCTGCTGGAGAGAACCACAGACACCTTCTGACCAGGCCCTCAACAAATTCCTATTGTCGCCCTTTCACAGGGCTTCCTGCAGCTCGATGGGCCTATCATTCAGCTCCTGTCGGGTAGGGTAGAAGAGCTAGAGCTCCCCGGGGGCCCACGCGGCTGCCTGTGCTGCAGACAACAGCCATATATTGTGTGCGTGCGCGCGCATGTACGCGCGCACGCACGGGTGGGTGCGTGCACATGCAAAACCTACGGCTGTGTCACAGTTTACATACGTTAACTCATTTGACCTTCAGGTAGAACAAATATTATTAGCTCTCCTTTATAGATGAGGAAACTGAATCCTAGAGAATGTAAGCAGGTTCCTTTAGCAAACACTGTGTTAGGGGCTAGAAGAATAAAATATAATCCAAAACTCTGCAGAGCTCAGTCTTCTCTGCTCAAGGCTACCCAGGTAATAATCCTAATAATTCATTCTTTCAAAAATATTTATCGAGTTCCCATTACGTGTGAGGCACCAAGTGTATGTGGGAGAAGACAGACATACTAATTAGTGTTTAGTGAGCATTTGCTCTTTGCCCAACACTGTACTAACAACTTTACATGTATTACCTTCATTCTCAGCACGACCCTAGGGCAGGGGGGCTGATTTCAGGAAATAGGCATGGACAGGCTGGGGTGACTTGCCCAAGGACACCCACACTGTAGACAGTTGCAGAGCGGGTGATATGCCCTCGGGTGGTCTGACTTCTGGGCCACGCTCCTCACCACAGAGCTACACTGCCTCTCAGCCTCTCTGTTCGAACTCCAAGTCCGGTGTGCTTTCTGCTGCCCCCATGTTGCAGCCACAGAGCCCACTCACTCCCTAGAAAGGATATTCCCACCACCTTTACCCAGCCACTCCCAGGGACTGAGGCAAAGCAGCCCTCATTTCAGATCTAAGACCGTGAATGCCTGCTCCCATCCTGTGTGGCTCCCTGAGACAGCCATGCCTGCACTCCACCTCTGCCTGTGCCTTGCCTCTGGTGGACCCCCTGGCCCCTGTCCTGGCCCCCCTGCTCTAATTGCTTCACTCCTGGTACAAAGCGTGTCCTCCCTGCCCCTTCAGCTAACCCTGTCCCGCCCCTGCCTTCTGCCTCTTGCCACCCCTCAAGTTGTCCCTACTTCACCCTCTGAGGTGGCTCACCCTGCATGCCCCATTTACCATGGAAAACTGCCATGTATTAACTCCTCAGTTGTTACTTTGACTTCTTCCTCCTTCCTTAAGCCGTGACTTCCACAGTGTCCTCTGTGGACACTAAGAACCTCACTTCTTTTTTTTTTTTTTTAACTTTTTTAATGTTTATTTATTTCTGAGAGAAAGAGAGACAAGGTGTGAGTGGGGGAGGGGCAGAAAGAGAGAGACACACAATACAAAGCAGGCTCCAGGCTCTGAGCTGTCATCACAGAGTCCGACACGGGGCTTGAACCCACGATCAGTGAGATCATGACCTGAACTGAAATCCAGCGCTTAACCGACTGAGCCACCCAGGCACCCCAGAACCTTACTTCTTTACCTAGGAGCAGACCAAGGTCTCTGGGCACCAACTTCCCAGTTGCTCTCTTCCACCTCGTCCTGACTTCTTACCCATCCTGCCTTCCTCTCTTCTTCTCTTAATTCTGGGTGATCGGAGCTTAGACGGCTGGTGCTTTAGACTCTGTCTGCTCCACCTCCTACACGTCCTGCAGGGTCCCTCTAAATCCACTGCCTTCTGGGGTCTTTTCCTCTTACCCACAAATATGCACAGGCATGGTGCATGATGGCAAAACTGTCACTTAACTGTTTCCCCTAGCCAGGATCCAAGGCCTTCCTGTGCCCTTCTGGTCCTCAGTGAGTCAGCCACACTGCTGCCCATCCACTCTCCTCTGCCCTCAACCCAGCTCCTCTCTCTTCTCTAAGGAAACAGCTTCCTTGAAGGTCATCCGTGCCTTCCAAGTTGCAAGATCCATTTGCTTGTTCAATCCTTGGCCTTTTTGACTTCTTGAAAGCATTTAGCACTGTTGGCCATGCCTCTCTTTTTAACCCTTGCTTTCTTGATTTCTGTGTCTCCATGACTCTGCTTTGTCTTAGGAGTCATTTGCTTGCAAGGAACAAAAATCTGCTCAAGGCATTTGGGGAGTTTTTGGAATAATTCAGAAGAATTTCCATTCCTCTGCACTATCATTTCAGTTCTGTCCCCTGGCCAGTCCCTCATGCACACAGCCACCAGACAGTTCTCTTCAAAGTAGTCCTGTTTTAATGGTACGTCCTGCCCAGAATCCTCCAGCAGCTCCCCATTTCCCACCAGATAAAATCTGAAGTCTTACATGCCACAACATCCAAAGTCCTAGCTGCCATGTACTTTCCAGTTTGCCTTCCTCTCTTTTGCACGACTGTCCAACACACATCTCTGTGTCATCTAGTTATTCTACCTTCTATTCCCTAAGCAGATTTTTCTGCTTCATAGCTCACACTATTTCTTTTATAAATGCCTAACTCATATCTTCTATGAAAATCTTCTACTTCCTTCACGTTCTAGATCAAATGTATCTTCTTTATAAAGGCTTTGCCCCAGCAGAAGTGACCTCTCACTCCTCTGAAAGCTTGGGATTGGGGCCCCTCCTTATTTGCCATATTAGGCTGGAGGCTCTCTGAGCAGAGAATTACATCATGTGTCATGCAGTGTGCCCAACCTGGAAACAGGATCCCAGAAGGGTGGAATGAAGTCATTGGAGAAAAACTGGCTTCTCTTTTTTACTCTTAAAGAAGAGGGAGGCATCCATAGGCTTCTTGCCTCACTGTTCTGCCTCTAAATTGACCCACCTGCTTAACCAGGAGAGAAACAGAGACAAAGACTAGTGTCTTTTTATCTGAAAGCTTCCAGGTACTTACGGCATGAGAGAAGGAAGTTTGACTAGACATTTGAAGTATTTTGTGATGAAGCAGTTAAGTGATTTGCCTGAACCCACGGAAGGCTGATCACAGAGTTGGGCCAGGGCTCACCACGTGTCCTCCCACACCCCACACCGGGCTCGTTACTGCCAGCTCTCTGTGCCCTCTTGCCCCCTGCAGCCAGCAATGGAGGGGCAGGCAGGAAGCCAAGAGCCAGACCCATTTCCAGAACATAGTGAGTCAGACAGTCGCTCCACTTTCTGTGTTTACCTCTTTCTGGAGCTTCTGGAGGGGAGTGGGGAGACCTTGAGATGTATCTAGAGGACACAGGGACTCGGTGTTGCCAGGGAATCATTGCCTTCCATCAGTGGGCCCTGGCAAGTCTGTCTCCGGAATGTACAGACCCAGATGAGTGACTGTCTATCTAGAGACACATCCTTCATCCTTCCTGGCACTTCTCTTCCTGAAAATATGTAGCTCCTGTGATGCAGCTCTCACTAGCTTTGGTACTGGTTGAAGGCTGTCCACCACAGGCTCCCCGCTTCTGATGTGAGCATGTGACTCCACCTGGGCTAATCAGAGCCCTTCCCCGAGGCCTCTCACACTGGAACTGAGGAAGGAAAGCATCCGCCATCTGTGCTGAAGCTGAGAGGCAAGGCTGAGAGTGTTGCCACAGGCCAAGCCTTGCGAAGGAAGATGATGTGAGAGAAGGAGGCCGACAGACAGAGGGAAAAGGAATAGGAATGGAGAAATGAAGTCTTGATAAGCTTCTGGTCAGAACCCTGGTTCCAGTCACCCCGAGGCCTGGGTGTACCCTCTCTATTCTGGCATCTGAGCCAATAAATTCCTCCATTAGTTTAGGTGGAGTGTTTGCCACTTGCAGCCAAAGAATCCTGATTAACACAGCCTCCATCTGTCACCTGAATCCCTCCTTTAATAGTTTAAGGGAGTCCTGCCTCCTCTCTTCACCTTTTCTTGAGATAAACATGCAGTGAGGACTAGAGTCCTGGTCTTCACTATCGTCATCATCATCAACCTCATCATCATCATCAACACCAACAAAAATGACCAAGCGCTGTCTGTTCCTGGCATTGTCCTAGGTATAGTGGGGGAAAGAGCTGCAAATGGTAGTCTCTCCCTTCTGGGTGCTTCCATGCTCATCAAAATACAAGAAATTCCAAGGGCATAAAATACATGCTGAGCACAGATCTTCTTTAGAACAAGACATAAATCAATCAGTCTGCATGGAGTTTTTAAAGAACATAGATACTCATCACTACAGATTATTTTCTGACCTTTTGGTGCTAAACATCCCTTTCTTGAAAAGCCATCCACCCCCTAGAATAAAAGGTTTTTACCTCCATCTTAGAGTTACCTTCTTCTTTGTACTTTTTTGTGGGGTCTTCTCCAACCAGGTTAGCTCCTCATTCAGGATCAAATTTGTTTATTTGTTTGTTTGTTTGTTTGTTTTCTGGGATGCCCTTTCTAGACCTATCCAATTTACTCCACTATAAAGCCCCCAGCCCCAGATTTCTCATGATGCCTAGAGCCCTCCGACTGCCAAAGTCTCCATTCCTTTAAGCTAATATCTGGCCTCTGGATATATCCTCATACAGGATACAATCTGTAAATCTCCTGTTTAAATGTCTTCCCATATGTTTTCTGGTCCTGTTTAACCTCAACAACTTTCAAACAGTTAAATATGTAAAAAAGAAAAAAAAAGGGCATTACACATATTTCCAAACAAATTATCTATGTTCAACATTGTACATTCAACAGCTTTGTCTAGAAAGGAAAGAACAAGATAAACATGCAATTTATAAAGAATGAGAAAGAGGAATAGAAAAAACAGGGTTGTCTGGAATCCCTGTATTTCTTTTTTTTTTTTAAGTTTATTTATTTATTTTGAGAGAGAGAGAGAGAATGCACAAGTGGGAGAGGGGCAGAAAGAGAGAGAGAGAGAGAGAGAGAGAGAGAGAGAGAGAGCGCATCTCAAGCAGGCTCCATGCTGTCAGCATAGAGCCTGATGCAGGCTCGAACTCACAAACCATGAGATCATGACCTGAGCCAAAACCAAGAGTTGGGCACTTAACCAACTGAGCCACCCAGGTACCTCAAATCCCTGTATTTCTCATTACCCTTCCACTCTCAGCCTCTGCACAGACCATTAGAAATTCTATCACCCCAATGCATCCAGGCCTTCCTTGGGGAGACATGCCTACTGTGAACTGAAATGGCTGTCCTAGAGAATTCCACTGATTTACAATACTCTTTCCTACTTTCCAGGAGAGAAAGCTCCTCTTCCCCTTAGATCTGAAATGATAGGTCATTATCTGAATCTTATTCCAAAAATTTAGTAGCTTAAAAATAATTTCTGATTTCTCACAATTCTGTGGGTCAGAAATTTGGGTAGGGCTCAGCTGGGTCATTCTTCTGCTCCACAGGCCATTAGTTGGTGTCACTGACTAGGCTGTTTTCAAGTGTAGGCTTGGCTGGACTGGACAGCCCGTGAGGTCCTCACTCAGGTATCTAGTGTGTAGGTGATCTTCCAGATGGTCTCTCCTGGGGGCTAGACTGGGCTTTCTCAGAGCATGGTTGTCTCAAGGTAGTTAAATTTCTTACATGGTGACTGGCTTCCCCCAGAGACCAAGGGGAAGCTGGTAGGTCTCCTACAGGCTAGGCCCTGAACTGGCTCAACATCACTTCCATTCCACCATATTCTGCAATCGAGGCAAGTCACAGAGCCTGCCCAGATTCAAGGGGAGGCAAAACAGATTCTACTTCTTGATGAGTGGAGTAACGTGTGAATACAGAGAAGAAAGAAAATGTTGGCAACCATCTTTGGAGGTCACCTATCACACCACGTTTAACTCCTTCACTCACTTAAAGGGAACATGCTTTTGTTCATTTCTTAGCCTTAAATAAACCACCATATAGGGGACCCTGTTCACCTTAGGCAACTCTTCTCAACCCCTTTTATCCCCACGCATTATTTCGCCTCACAATCTCCATCCTCAAACCTAAAATGTTCCTTACATTTCACCTATACTCACCCTGAAGTACTTGTGTCAGAAAACTGTGTATTCCCAAGTGCTGACTCCAAATTAATTTTTACTAGAGCTTATTCTAATTTCGCATTCTGTTATGATAATGATCACTTAGAACTTGTAATATAACTATAAAATAAGGCTGACGGTCCTTTAAGCCAGGGGTTGGAAATCTTTCTCTGCAAAGAGCCAAATGGTAAATATTGTCAACCTCGGAGGTTTACAGTCTTTGTCGCAACTCCTCAACTCCTCAACTCTGTTGTATAGGAAAAGTGAAAAACAGCCATAGAAAATACATCAATGAGTGAACATGTCTGTGTCTCAATAAAACTTTTTTTTTTAATTTTTTTTTTCAACGTTTATTTATTTTTGGGACAGAGAGAGACAGAGCATGAACGGGGGAGGGGCAGAGAGAGAGGGAGACACAGAATCGGAAACAGGCTCCAGGCTCTGAGCCATCAGCCCAGAGCCTGACGCGGGGCTCGAACTCACGGATGGCGAGATCATGACCTGGCTGAAGTCGGACGCTTAACCGACTGCGCCACCCAGGCGCCCCAATAAAACTTTTTTTTTTACAAAAATAGGTAGCAGGCCATATTTGGCCCAAAGGCCATAGTTTTGCTGTTCCCTGCTTTAGACTAAGGAATGAGTATGTCTTTCAGTTTATTTTGTCTAATAATTAGCTTTTGACTTTCAGAAAGTCACTCTTCTCTGAAAATCTTTTTTTTCATCTATAAATGAGGATATTGAGGGTCACCTGGGTGGCCCAGTCGGTTAAGCATCCAACTCTTCATTTCGGCTCAGGTCATGATCTCATGGTTCATGAGTTCAAACCCCACATGGGGCTTGGTGCTGACAGTGCAAAGCCTGCTTGGGATTCTCTTGCTCTCTCCCTGTCTCTCTCTCTCTCTCTCTCTCTCTCTCTCTCTCTCTCTCTTTCTCTCTCAAAATAAATAAATAAATCTTTAAAAATAAAATAAATAAATAAGGATATTGAAGTGAATAAAAATAAAATACCCCCTTATGCCCATAGTTGTAAAAATGCCACACACCTTTAAAATTCTGTAGAGGACATGCCCAAGATGGCCACAAGATGGGTTGTTTCTCCGTGATAATGTCTCAGAGTCCTGTTGGTATTTCCATGATTTTATGTCCTTCCAAGAGTCTCTCTATTTGTTTCTGTAGGTCTTCATATCCCCTTATCCATGTGTCTCTGTTTCTATATGGGCCATTCTCTTTATCTGTGTTTATGTATGTGATTTTCTGTCTGTGCTCAGGGTTTTACTGACCCTCATCTGTGTGCATTCTTGTGTGTCTCTATCTTGTTTCTTTGTGTATACATACATCTTTCTCTTCTTTCTGCCCTGCCTCTCTCCCCTGACTATAATGTTGAATAGCTGCATATTTTTCATTATTTCCTTTTGGAATGAAAAAATTTTCCTATTCTTAATTTTCAAAATAGATATAGCGTATTTTATATAGTTTTCATGTTTTATATGCTGTATATTTTTTAAATTTCCATTTATGTACAATGAGATATCACATGTAAATTCCTTAGCACAATATCTAATATTCAGTAGGTACCCAGTAATTATTATGTCTTTTTATCTGGCTTCCCTTTATGTAACTGCCTAAGTGACTTTTTTTTCACATGGGTCAATGATTCTCAACAGAAAAGAAGGTAGATCCTCTGTATCTTTCTAGAACACTTTGTTGTTCTGTCCCATCCTTACCTAGGGCACCAGCCCCCAGCCTCCTCATTGTCATTATTATGTCTGTACACATCTTGTGGGAACTAGTAAAAATAGGAAATCAAAGTTTATTTTTGCTCACCCACCCAGTGATGATCCCATACCTTCCACAGCTTCTTCTCTTTTGTTCACTCGGCAAGTATTTATTGAGCGTTCACTATGTACTCAGTGATGGGGATGAACAAAGCAGACACCGTCCCTGCCCTCACAGAGCTTATGGTTTACTGGGAGAAATGGGCAATAACTATGCACCTGAACGAGAGCGGAGCAGTGGGTGCACAATTGGATTGGAATACTGGGGAGGGAATGATCTCTCTGAGCTGCCTTTCAAGGTGGGACCCAGAGGGTGAGCAGGAGCCAGCCTAGGACAAAGCAGGAGGGAAATGAAGGACACTTCCTAGGACAAAGCAAGAGGTCATGGGGCTGGGGTGGCACCAGGAACTGAAAGGAGACCAGCATGGTTGGAGGAGGTCAGCAAGGCGGCAACAGACCGAGCCAGGCTCCCAGGCCAGGCATAGTGAGGGGTCATTCCAACATTAAAGGGGGCCACCAAAGGGTTTTAAGCAGGAGAGTGGCTGATCTGCTTTATGTGTTTCAAAAGTGTTTCTGGCTACAGTGTGGGGGAATGGTTAGATTTTAGGGGCCGGAGGGGAAGCAGTGGAAGGAGACTCTCCAGAGATGGTGACAGTGAGTGAGGAAAGAAGAGAAAGCATTAGGAATATTTTAGGAGGTAGAAATGACAAGATTGGCCGATGAATTAGATGTGAAGACAAGGGGGCGGGAGAGCAAGGCTGGCACCAGGGTGCCCGTTGCAGGGAAGGGGGGTGCCGAGCAATCATACTTCCATTTTGGGCACGTTCCATCGGAGACTAGTGCGGAGCATGCAAGGGGAAATGTCAGGCAGGCCGTCGGATGTAGGAGTCTGTGCTCGGACTAGGGATTCGGGTCGGGGATGGAAATGTGGGGGTTGTCGGTCGTGGGAATGGATGTCATCCACCAGTGGAAGGGGACAGAGAGAGGAGAAAGGGGCCCAGGAGCAGGGAGAGAAGGCAGAACCTGTAAAGAGGAAAAGGAAGGGGAACCAGAGAGGGAAAGGAGCCAGGACAGCATGCGTCCTCAAAGCCAAGAGTGCAGGGTGTTTCAAGAGGGAGTGGAGAGAGAGCAGGCCCTCACACTGGGTGCAGCTGGGATGCCGAGGGAGATGAGGACCGAAAGCCTGTCCCTAGATGTGGCCGCATGAAAGCCACCTGTGACAGTAATAAGAGTGGCTTTGCTGGAGTTGGGGGGAATGGGGGTGGGGGTGGGGTGAATGGGTGATGAGAGAATTAGGACCACCTGTGAAGACAAGTATCCAAGAAGTTTGGTCGTGAAGGGGAAGAAAGAAACACGCTGCAGAGGATGAGAGATCAAGGGTGAGGTGTTTGGGATAAGAGATACAAGGAGCGGAGGGGGGGCGGGGCTCAGCCCGCTAAGCGTCTGATTATTGATCTTGGCCCAGGGCATGATCTCATGGTTCGTGGGTGCAGAGCCTACTTGGGATTCTCTCTCCCCCTCTCTCTCTGCCCCTCCCCCTCTCATACTGTCTCTGTCTCTCTCTGTCTCTGTCTCTCTCTTTCTCGCTCAAAATAAATAAACTTAAAAAAAAAAAAACACTAGGGTGTGTTTGGAAACTCAAAATGATCAGCGAAGAGCGAGATTGTGCCTCAGCTTTTGTGTTACTTTTCATAACGATGAGAACTTAGAATTGTGTAACTCTTCACAGTTTACCGAGTGTTATCACACACACTATCTCAGCCTTACAGCCATGCCATGAGGTACGTAGCAGCCCTGAGTTAGGGATGAGGCAGTAAGGGACATGTTCAAGGTCATAGCCAGGAAGGGGCAGGGCCAGGCCCCCGTGCCCACACTGTTCCCCTCCCCTAACCCAAAGGCCCTCCCTGTCCACAGCAGTCCTGTCCCAGAGGACGGGCACCAGAATTAGTTGGCACTCACACGGTATGGGTTGTGCCCTACCAGTGCCCCTCAGGCAGGTTTTCCAGTTGCCACCAAACCAGTCACTTCTGCCTGCTGGCCCAGCTTTGATGTTATGAAGTCACGGCTGCTTTTCAAGAACACAAGACCCTGTCCCACTTCCCAAGCCCCTTTAACTGAGCCTCAGCTCTTCCTGAATTTCTGGAAGAAACCAACGATTTCTGGCAGGTGTCAGAGAGAGGATATGTGACATTTCACATCCCTCACCTCCAGCCCCTGAGGCTTGTCAACACAGGGACCGCCACCCAGAGAGACCGTGGGTGGGTTAGTGACTGTGGCCAACCTCGGTGCCTCGGTCTCCACATCTGTAAAATCCTGTAAAATCCATTAGGATGAAGTGAGATGGTGGGTATACGGCACTCAGAAGGGTGCTTGGCACGTGATGACTGCTCTATTGACGCTGCTCGTGATTATTTTCATCCTCTCACTCACTCATACGTTGGACAGACATTTGTGGAGCACCTTCTCAATGCCAAGGATCGCTGCAGGCACAGCAAATACAGAGATGTAGCCACATGCTTCCTGGGCTCGAGAAGCATATGTTGTAACGAAGGGAAGGGATGTTGGAACACAAACAGCTCTGCCCTCGCAGGAGTAAGCGAGGTGCAAAACACCGGGTACCCGGAGAAGAGAGCGCATCCAGGCGAGAGGCAGTCGGTAGGGGCAGGCTGCAGGGGAGGGCGGGAGGGGGAGACCATTCCCCACGGAAGGGGGCAGCTGCAGCTGAGCAAAGTCACAGGAGCTGGAGAAGGCAGAGACTGTTTGGGGGTGGGGGGCGGGTGGTGAGGAACCCGACAGGAGCATCTGCTCCGGGGAGAAGAGGGGAGGGGATGAGACTGGTTATCCTGGGGGAGGATTGTGGGAGGCCCAGATGTCAGTCCGGCAGACCCAGCAAGGGGCAGCCTGGGTGGAGGCAGGACGGTCAACTCTGCATTTACTTCTGGCTTCGCATCAGGGCTTTTTGGGAAGCCTAGTAGGATCTGTTGGTTTGGCTTTGTGTCTGTCGTCCTTAGGGGGGGTGGTGGGAGGGAAGGGGCCACAGTGTCAAGATTCGCCCCAGGCCGCCAGTTAGGTTTAGGCAGGACTCCACGGCACCTACCCCTTCCGTAACAGATGGAGGAACTTGAACCGGCCTGGTAACCCCACCCCGCTAACCCCTAGGGAATGCCCTGGAACTAGCACCCCCAAGCTCGCCAAAGAAGAGATGATTCAGTGCCATCTGCTCCCCCAGGGCCACCACCATGGGGGAGCAGGGACCTTGTGGGCACACCTGCCACCGAGGCTTCAGGGCCAAAGGACTGGCCTCCAATTTGCACAGAGCCAGGCCCCTACCTCCCTGTGGCCACATTTGTCGACACGTGTTGTGACCCCTGAGTTAGTCCAGTTTGCAGAACAGAAACCCAGAACCTAGCAAGGGAAACTGACCAGCCTGAGGTTACAAAACCAATCTGGGGGAAAGTCAGGACCTGGGAAAAGTAAATGAAATCGAGGATGAGAACGTGCAAGTGCTGTGGGAATGGCAGGCTATTATCTCCTCCTTCATGGGCATTTCTCACGGTCGCTACTTTGGGGGAAGTCACCAGAAAGATAAATCAGAGAACCGGGAGCGTTGACACCATGGGCAGTGTGGAAAGAACACGGGATTTAGACCCTAGAGACAGTTAGAGGCCTGGCACGGCCAATACCAGCTGTGTAACCTTGGACAGCTCACTGCCTCCCTGACCCTCAGTTTCCTTTTCTAGGAAAATGCCTTATCAACCCTCGTTCTGTGGGGCTGAGGTGAAACAATGCATCTGATAGTGCTTTTAATGAGCCCTGGGCTCTAGGACTGTGGTGTCTTGTGAGGAGCAGTAAGATGGTAGCAACCAGCAGACCTGGGGGCTTGGAGGACTAGTGTGCAGCATCCTGGCACTTTCTGTCCCTGGGGGCGGGAGCCAGCTGCTGCCGGTGCTGGAACCCAAGTGTTCTGTCTCTCCTGCCCAGACGCGCCCCATGGGTCATGCTGGGCCCTCGACTTGCAGACCTCAGACACTGTTCATCAAGGCGTGCAAGGCACGACCTTCCATCACTGGGTGCTGACGCAGCTCCCAGTGAGCTCTGCACCCCCGCCCCACCTTAACACACTGTGGGTGCCAAAATGCGCCTGGCCAGTCACTCAGCATTCCCCAAACTTCACAAGCTCTGCATCTCAGTGACGGAGGAGAGGCCCAAGTTGGATCAGTTTCAGGAAAACAAGAAGTGATTTCTCTCAAAGACCTTGGCGAGGTCTTTCCGCTCACCCCATCCCCACCCCCTGAGTGTTCTGGGCCAGGACAGCTGGAGGCCTGCAGCTAAACGTCACTCAGGATGTACACGCTTAGGTTAAAACAAAAACAGGAGGCCGGGACTAATGGATGGACGTTGGCCGGGTTCCTTAGGAGAGCCTGGCGAGCTGGTGTTCCCTAGAGGCGGGAGAAGGTCTTCAGACATTCACGGCTATGCCTCCCGAGGGTGACCTTGGGCATGGCGCTTTCCACAGATGGAAAGGCAATGGGAAGAAATCGACTGTGGGACACCTAAACCCTTATGACTCAGACGTGGATTCTGAGGTTTCATTCATTCAATCATTCAACAAGTATTTATTGAGCACCTATTGTGTGTCAGGGACTGTTCTAAGCCCTGGCGAACGAAACAGACAAAAACTTCTGCCCTTGTAGCTGATATTCTAGTGGGATCAGACAGAGAAGGAAGAGATAAACAAGAAGATAGGGAACGGTCTGCTGCTAGTAAAAGCTTCAGGGGAAGAGAGCAGGGATGAGGGATAAGAGTAGTGGGGTGGGGAGTGTTTGCAGGTTTCAGGAATGTGGCAGGAAGGCCTCACTGAGAAGCAACAACAGAGCCAGGGAGACAGCCACATGGATATCTGGAGGAAATGGCTCCTGGGCAGAGGGAACAGCAGGTGCAAAGTCCCTGAGGCAAGAACATGCCTGGGGCTTCAGTGCAGCAAGAGACTGAGTGGCTGCAGGAGAATGAGACCTGAGAGATGACAATAGATGAGCATTTTAATCTTTTCATATGGAGTCCCTTAGAAAAAGAGATCCAACAGATCCACCCACTGACTTTCAGTGTGTTTGTAATCTCCGTGGGAGGTGCCTATTTCATGCTACTGTGTTTAAATGCCCGGGCTCTGTCAGGAAAGAGTCATTCCAAACCTCAGCAACAAAGCCTCTGTTCTTCCAGGGCTCGTTTGTGCAGCAAGTGCCTGCATCCAGGACCTAGCACCTGACACTTACTAGCTGCATTACCTTGGGGAACGGCACCCTGACCCTCATTTTCTCCAGTGCAGCTCATCGGTTGCCTCGTCTGTGAAAAGCATTAGTAATACAACCTCCCATGCCCACCCCACTTGCTTATTAGATTTAAATTAGTAAGATCATAAATATGAAAGTGTCTTTTACATTGAAATGGGCAAGGTAGATCTAGGGGGGGTGGTCATTTTCTTCAGTGAAGCCCGTGGTAAGGGGATTGTCACGGGCTTCCCGTCCCTCTGTGCCACTCTGCTTCTCATACTGTGTCCTATGTGGGCCCAGCTGACTCTTACTTTAAGTGAGTCTGTATCTGATTCAGGGACACTCACCAAACACCCAGGGACTCCTAAATGAGCCAGGACTGAATTGCGCCCCCCCCCCCCCACTGACCTGTCTGGGAGGACTTTCCAAGCCCCATTGCTGACGGGGGGGTGGGGGGGGGTGGGCAGGGACCCCAGGTGAGCCCAGCTGCTCCTCCTCAACACCCCCTCCCCCTACCTCCTCCAGGTACAACGGCCCCAACCTGGTTCTGAAGTATGACCGGGCCCAAAAGCGACTGGTGAACATCGCAGTGGATGAGCGCAGCTCCCCTTACTATGCACTGCGGGACCGGCAAGGGAATGCTATCGGCGTCACAGCCTGCGACATTGACGGGGATGGCCGTGAGGAGATCTACTTCCTCAACACCAATAATGCCTTCTCAGGTAAGGGTGTGGGGCCCTGGGCCTCTTCCTGCTTCCCACCCTCTTCCTCCCAACACCAGCTGGAGGTAGGGCCTTCCGGGCCCTGGCCTTCCTCAGGCTACTGTCACGGGCTCCCCCAGGCACAGACCCCTGCTGCCTCCAGCACCTCGCTCTGTCCCAGCTGAGACCTCCAGGAGGACCCCTTCTTCTCTTGTAAATGAAGCTTGTTCTCAGCTCCCAGGCCCTGGGCCTAGAAACTTTGGAGCATGAGTGGAGGAGACCTGTTCTCTCCCTCAGACTTTCTGTCCTCCTTGCCCCCCAGTCCTCCTAACCCCTCCCCTCCTTTCCCTCCACTGCTCACTGGACAGATGGCCCCCCGGAATCGCCCTCTATGCTGCTTCTAGGGGACCTTTCAAAATGCTCTGAAATCCTTCAAGGGCCCCCCACAGCTTTTAGCTGAGCTCATTTATTCACACCACAAATTCCTGCTGAGCACCAACTCCATTCCAGACTAGAGGTACTAGAGGCTGGGGATACAACTTGGAAGAAGACGGACTTGAGTTCATGGAGCCTTTCCCAGCCCAAAGTGTCTCATCTGACTTACCTGGGGGTCTTGTATAAATGCACATTCTGACTCAGCAAGTCTGCGTGGGGCCCAACATCCTGCATTGCTAACATACTCCCAGGCTATGATGATGCTGCTGGCCCAGGGACCACACTTTGAGTAGCAAGGCCCTACAAACCAAGGAATGGCTGAGGAAAATTGATGCCCAGAAGGCTAAGTAACAGTAACAATAATGGTAACAGCTAATACTTAAGTAGCACCTACTGTGTGCCAGGCCTAGATCCAAGCACTTTGTATTAATCATCTCATCTAAGCCTTGCAACAACTCATTTAGGTAGGTTCTGGGCATCCCACTTTATAGCTGAGGAGACCAAGGCACAGAGGTCACATGACTGGCACAAGGCCACAAAACTTGTAAGTCCCAAGATTCAAACCCCGGGGTCTGACTCCAGATCCACCCTTTAATTAAGATACACCCAAGCCCTGGGGTACCTGGGTGGCTCAGTTGGTTAAGTGTCCAACTCTTCATTTCGATCTCATGGTTTGTGGATCAGGCTCTGTGCTGACAGTACAGAGCCTGCTTGGGATTCTCTGTCTCCTCTCTCTCTGCCCCTCCCCCATGCTCACTTTCTCTCTCTCTCTAAATAAGTAAAAAAAAAAAAAAAAAAAAAAAAAAAAAGGAAAGAAAGAAAGAAAAGAAAAGGAAAAAAAGATACTCCATGGCCTTGCTCAATCCTATGTCCTCAGGACCCAGTGGAGAGCCTGACTCATAGTGGGTGCCTAGTGTTGCACAAGTTGGGGGACTATGTACTTGGGGCTAAATATCAAAATGGTTCCCAGCCCTTGACTCTCCCATTCTCTCAAGCCTGAGCTCAGCCCACTAGAATGAAGTCCATTCCCATGGGGCCACATCTGCTGGAAAGTCCCAGGCCATAATGCCTTCCTGGGGCACTCAGAGCCTCATGTCCCTAAGGGGCCAGGTGGGACATGCGTTGGACTCTTCCAGATGGCAGCAGCCTCTTCGGTGGGTCTAGACAACACCCTATAGTTCAGACTTTATGTATTCACCATCCTGGACCCTCCCAATCTCCTAGAGGCAGGTGATTGCCTGGCTCTGGGGTTCACCTTCCCCACCTCTTCCCCAGCCCGAGCACACACATTAGCTTTCCTTGGGCCCATAATGTTGCCCCCACTGGTTTTTGAGGCCAGGCCAGAATCCAGCCCCTAGACTGCCCTGATGTTGAGCCCTGCCAGTGGCATGAATGGGAGGAGAAGAGGTTGGGGCCCGTGCCAGGGGCAGGGGCCGACACAGGCGGGGCTGACTGGCTGGCAGCCAGCCTTGTGCAGCCAAGAAACAATGAGCCACAGCCCCGAGTGGTGTTTTATGGGTTTTCATCTCATCTTGCCACCAAGTGAGGCCTGAGAGATAGTAATTATCCCTACACAAATATCAGGGCATGATTACCCAGCTGGATTTACTGCCCTCTCTCCAACCAAGCCAAGATTGGATTAGGACACAATTAATTGATGGGCTGATCAACCCTTTAAGTTGATCAAGGTCAGGAGGGGAGCAGCAGCAAGGGACAGCGGTGAAAGGGGTGAGTCCCCAGGAAGATGTGGGAGGGCAGAGAAGCAGAAATAGGGAGAACTATGGAAGGCGGTGGGGGGGGGGGGCGGTGTTCAACATAGGCTTGGCAGGCAGGATGCCAGAGGAAGGGGACAGACTCTCCTCCCCACTCACCGAACAAAGAGCACCTGGGAGGAGACTTCAGGTGGCTCCGAAGCAGTAGCCCCTCCCATGCTCTTGGAGTGTTCCATTGTGAATCCTAGGACAGAGGTGCTCGGCCCCAGCTGTACGTTAAAATCTCTTGGGGAGCTTTTATCACTCCCAGTTCCCACAGTGCCCCCCAGTGTGGTCGATTCCGAATCTCTGGGGGTGGGACCCAGTTAGCAGACTGTAAAGCTTTCCAGGTGATTCCCATGTGCAGTCAAAGTTGAAAGACTAACCAAACCCCCACCCCCGCACCAGTCATGTTAGTTCCGTGCCCAGCCTAGCCTAACCATGGCCCCATTCATTCGTGAATGTATTCATTCATTGGACAACTATTTAATGAGCACCTACTGTGTGCCAGGCTCTATTCTAGGCATTGAGGATGCCCTATGAATGAAACAAAAATCCTACCCTCCTGAAGTTTACACTGTATGCCCAGTACAGCTATATATTTCTCTAGGTACCTGACTCTCATGGACTCTAAAGTCCTCATACCGGCACCCCCAGCCCAGCTAGATTTTGAACGTCCTAAGAGCATAGTCAAAACCTGATAAATAAATCCCGAAAGAACAGACAAGGCATGAGTCATTGGGCCTGAGAGAAGGTGTGCCAACCAAGGTAAGGCAAGGGGAGGCAGCAACATGGAAGACCCCCAGGAGGTCCTGGGCTTCCTGGGTTGGAGGGCACAAGTGTTCATCTGGGAGAGGCTGGAGCTGGGCCCCCAGCGCTGGGGCAAGGGCGACAGTGCCCAGCAGCCTCAGCTCCAGACATGCAGCTCCCGGTGACCTTCTATGGGTTCGAGTTCATTTTTCAGTTGGGTGATTCAGTCGATTCATCGACAGTGGGCAGGTGTGGAGCTGGGATATTTGTGCCACGTCAGCGCCTCCTTGGGTCCAGCTGGCACGATACTCAGCCACTGCCACCCTGCCCACTGTGGGGAACCTGAGATCCCCTCTAGGAGCCCTGCCAACCCACGCCTGCCCTGGCATGTGCCTGGGAGGGACCTGTGGAAGGACAGCCCTGTCCCCTCCCTTAGCCAGTCTTTGGGATGTCAGCACTGGTGTCCTGGAGAAGGGTTGAGACCCTGCATCCTAGCAGTGGGGGTCAGTCTGTACAACACTGGGGTCTGCACCTTACTCACTGGGTGACTTCTTTCAGCCTCAACCCCTTCATCTGTAGAACACGAAAAATTCTATCAACTTCCTAAGCTCAGCTCCCTCCATGAGCTCCATAGACTATATCCAGAGTCTCTGTCGTGGCCTACAACACCCCTCCTTGGTGTGAGCAGATTGCCCTTCTGACCTCGTTGCCTCCACTCACTCAGTTCCTCTTGCTCACCATGTTCCCACCTGAGGCCTTCATACTTGCTGTTCCCTCTGCCTGAAATGCTTTTCCCACCACTATTGTCAGAAATCACTCTTTCCCTTCATTCAGGCTCATCCCCAGATGTCCTACCTACCATCCCCAGATGCCCTACACCATAAATCCCTATCTGTCTCTGCTACCTTAATTCACTTTATTCCTCTTCCTAGCACTTAGCACTACTGAAAGTATGTTATACATTTGTTGTTCATCTCTCCTACTCAGCTCCACAGGTGTAAAAACTTTGTCTTGCTTGCTGCTGTGTGTCCAGGCCCAAAGAAGTGCTTATGTCACTTAATAAACATTCAATACATACATTTGAATGAGTAACTGAGATACTCAATGAAAAGCACTTATAATGGTGTCTAGGACTTAATAAGTGCTCTCCAAGCAATAACCATTATAATCTTGCAGCGTGAAGCAAGTCAGAGGCTTTAGAAGTTTCCTGGGCAGAGGGGTCAGGCCTCCCTCCTGGCCCATGGGAGAGAGAGACTCTAGGAGCAGAAACCGAAAAGGACCATCATGTAAACAAGTACCACCTAGATAAGGGTACCAAGGGGGCATGGGTTAAGGATTAAGAATTGGAAGATAGGTAGGAGGGAGGGAACAGAAAGACTGACCACAATCCCAAGAAGGCCTGGGCCACAAAACCAGCTTATGGCTTAACTTAACTGGAAAAATACAAGCCAGTGTGGTTCAGATAATACATTACTTGGTGAAAACCAGGTAGGAGGGGATGTAGGACAAAGGGGGACCAGAGGCTGGTGCCAGCACCTCCCTCGCCATCCAAGAACCCAGGACCTCCTGCAGCTCCCGGTCAGAGCCCATCGCCCTAGGGATCTGGCGCTGGCCAGCCTAGCTGCTGTCCTGTGTGGCCCCAGGTTCTCCTGCCCATGTAACCTTGAGTAACGGTGGTGTGGGTAGGGGATGGGCCAGCGGCAACTGTGAGCCCCACCACTTACATTATTTTTACTCGCTGAGTTCAACAGAATAGTCACTAATAATCTGCTGCCTTCAATCTGCATATACCTCCCTCCTCTTCTACCGAAACAGTGGTGTGTACTCTACTCACGTGGCTACTCTTGGTTTGTTTCATTTAGCAATCAATTTGGGGTATTATTTCACAGCAGCACACAGATAGCTTGCTCATTCTTTTGATGGCTGTGTAGTACTCCATTGTGTTGATTTGCCATTCACCAAATCGGTCCTCTGTTGATGAACGTTTAGGTTGCTTTCAATCTCCTGCTCCGACAAGCCGTGCCACCAAATGAATAAGTTTATGCAACATACCATTGTCCACAATGGCGGGTGCGCCTGTAAGGTGAGTTCCTACAAGGGAATCACTGCATCAGAGGAGCATACGTGTGTGGATTTGATAGGCATTGCCAAACCACCCTTCAAATGGACAGTCTAATGACATTCCATTTGGCCCTGACGCGAGTGAGCATTTCCCAACATTCTCATCGACACAGTGTGTCATCATTTTTAATATTTGCCAATCTTATAGGAAAAAATTTGTACCTAAATGTAGTCTTAATTTTCATTTTTCTCAAAACGAGTGAGGCTGAGCATATTTTTATGTATTTGAGTCTCTGCTCATCGTCTTTGCCCATTTTTTCTATTGATTATTGGCCTTTTTCTTATTGATTTATAACACCTCTTTATAAATTAGGGAAATTAGTCCTGTGTCTGTAATGCATGTTGCAAATAGTTTCCCCTTGTTTGTCATTTTTGTTTTCTCTTTGTTCATCGCGGGTTTTGCAATGCAGAACAATTTTAGGTTTATGAACTTGGATTTATCGCTGTTTTCTCTGACGGCTCGTGGGCTCTGTGTCGTCCTTAGGCCACCGGGAGGGGCTTCTGTGCCCTCTCAGAGAGAAGGGGTCAGTCACTGTGCCAGAAAGGAAAGGGGATGGGGCGGGGGCGGGATGCACTTCCAGCTTCTGCCCACACCACAGATGAGCCACCTGCTCTTGAAAGCAACCCCCGTCCGGCAGCTCCCTCAGCCAGGCCACTTGCAGCTACACCCAGACACGCTGTCTCTTGCAACTCAGAGTGTGTTCTGTGGCCCAGCAGCACCGGCAACAGCCAGACGCTCAGGCCCTATTCCAGACCTACCAGACCAGAATCTGCATTTTAACAGGATGTCCTTGACTTCCTGTGCCTGGTAAAGCCTGAGTACCTGCTCAGTCTCCACCTTCTATCCTAGTCGGCTCCCGAGGTCTCCTCATCCCCAGCCTTGTTTCCTTTGGATGCACAGTGCTGATTTTCAGCTCACCCAGCCCGGCCTTTGGGAAGAAGCTCGTGAGTGCTCAGGCTCCCTCCCCTACCCCTACGGGGCTTCATTTACATGTGGCCCCATAAGAAGGCAGGATGGATGAGGCTGTCAAAGCAGTTCCATAAAGAGTATGGGGCCCCAAAGGCCATTTTCTCAGAACGAGGTTCCTTAGGAGTCAGGGACTAGACTGCCCTCCACCAGCACCCCTCCAGCTCTTTCATACAAGGGGGGATGGGGACACTTTGAAGTCAGGCCACTGTTTGAAGCTCAGCTTTGCCACTTAACACCGGATGTGCATCTCTAAGCAAATGACTTAACCCTCAGAGTCCCAATTTCTCTCTGTAAAATGAAGAACCTACCTTCCCAACATGACATGGAGAGGGCTAAATGAGCTGATATGAGTGAAGCATCTGGCAGGGGTTGGTCAAGATTTCCCTCTTCACCCAGGGATGGAAGGAGGAAGACTGGGGTCAGAAATTATATCACGGTCAAGGGAAGTCTAGGTTCCTTCTTTATTAAAATGTCCTTTGCCTAAACTAGTCCTTTCTTCCCCTGAGGCCATCACAGCTTTGCTGGCTTTCCGTTGACTAAGTCTTATAAAGCATTTTATATTTAATATCAGCTTATACAGTTGTCTCCTGGGATGTGGCTCATTGAGGACCTGGAGTGGTCATGCCCTGTAATTCCCTGGATGATGATGGTGGCATGGTGGTGATGATAATGATGGTCATGATGGGGAGGATGGTGAGGAGGGTCATGATGATGGTGACAGGGGTGGTGAGGATGGTGGTGGTGATGATGAGGGTGGTGATGATGATGTTTTTTTTTTTTCCAAGTTTATTTATTTTGAGAGACATAGAGCAAGTGGGGGAGGGATAGAGGGGGAGGGGAGAGAGAAAATTCCAAGCAGGCTCCATGCTGTCAGCGCAGAGCCTGACGTGGGGCTCGAACTCACAAAACCATGAGATCATGACCTGAGCCAAAACCAAGAGTAGGAGGACACTTAAGCAAGTGAGCCATCCAGGTGCCCCTATTATTTTTATTATTTATGGAATTTATCATGTGCCAGATACTGTCCTAAGTACTTCACATACATTATAGAATTTAACTCTCACAACAGCCTGATGAATAGGTGGCCGTTCTCCTTATCCAATTTTACAAATAAGAAAAAGACAAGCTGATGACTTGCCTAAAGTCACCCTAGGCCAGGGACGTTGCTGGCTCCCTCCTTAACCCTGCTGTTTGACAGTAATCTCTTTGCCTTATGAAGGAAGTTGGAAGCGGAGCCCTCTTCCCTGCCACACACATAGCTCACTCTTCTCTTTGCCACCAATACCAGACCACAAGCCAGGTCATCTCCCTGAGGTGGGGGCAGCCCATGGGGGAGGAGGCACTCAGGCCAATGATCCTTAGGAAGAGCCCTTTATGATCCAAACGTACCCTCCTAGTGGCTCCAAGTTATCCTCTGGGGACAGAGCTTGGTGTGGAGGGGATGACAGAATGGTGACTTGAGGGCCACTTGCTTAACACTGCTGCCCTCAATGCAGAACCTTCCCCTTTTATTTGTCTGATGATTCCCCCATCTCTGCCCCTTCTTCCTCCTACACCCGAATGAGTCTGCTCCTGGGACACGTTCTTTCTCCTCTGCCCCAGCTCCAACCTCACTGCTGTGCAAGCTGTTATTCTTTGTGGCCAGTGACCTCTTGGACATGTCTTCTCTCCACTTTGGGACCCTGTCAGATGCAAGTGGCCACTCCCAGCTGGCCCAGCCTCCCTGTTTCAGTTGCTGTCCCTACATTGCGGACCTCTCTCACCCAATCCCCCCTGCCCTTCATGCTCCAGCTTCCTGTAGCCCGTGCTTCCTCTCACTCCCCCTATCATCACAGAGGTCTCCGCCTTTTCTCCCTTGCTAGCTCACTCCTCACTCCACTGCCAGGTTAATCTTCAGGAAACACTGTCTTCCCCAGATCAGAACCACCAAGGCCCCTTCACCGTCAGTCTTGGAATTAGTGGGTCTCTCTTGCCCTGCCATGTTTTTCCTCCTCAACCTCCACAAACTGTC
Source organism: Prionailurus bengalensis (assembly GCF_016509475.1). Classification (NCBI taxonomy): domain Eukaryota; kingdom Metazoa; phylum Chordata; class Mammalia; order Carnivora; family Felidae; genus Prionailurus; species Prionailurus bengalensis. The sequence goes on along the minus strand of NC_057351.1, from coordinate 56,578,331 downwards.
CTCTCTGGCGTCTCCTCTGCATCTCTGCCTATGCACCCAGCCTGCCTAGAGCACCACCCCTCCACCTAAGCCACAGAGCACAGCACACAGAAGCACAGGCTTTGAATCTGTCTCCACCACTTACTAGTTCTGTGACCTTGGGCAATTGACTAATCTCTCTGCCCCCTCAATTTCTCCACCTGTAAAATGGGTCTATACCAGCTCTCAAGGTGGCTGTGGGGTTTCGGCAAGAGGATGGCTGTAAAAGAGAATGCTTCACACAAAGCCTGGCCATGCCAAGTGCTCGATAAACAAGAGTCATTGTTGTTGTTACTCTGACCCTTCAAGTACGGGTACACGTGCCTCCTCCATCACGAGGCCCTCCCTGCTCACTACAGCCCCTTCCACCCTGACTCCATGGCATCTCCAGGATGTATCATCCTGGCCTGTTTCTCAGAGCTCTAATAACTGTGGGGTCTTAGGTAGGTCCCTTGCCTCTTGTGCATCAGGTCAGGGGAATAGTGCCCACCTCGGGGGTTGTGGTGAGGGTTAGTGAATGAATATATGTGCCTGGCACATGACTGAATATACATGAAGTGCTATAGAAATGTTAAGTAATATTAGTTTCACTGTGGTCCCACAGCATCTCCTCTACTTACCCTTCCTGTTGTAGAATGGACTGTAAGCACCCTGAATCAGCGACCAGGACTCCTGCTTCTCTGTGGCCTCCTACTGCACTTGGTACCCAGCAGGGCATGTTAGACCCCCCGAGCCTCACCTACAGGGCCTTCCCAGCTGGCCACCTGGCAGTAACTGGCAGTTCCAAGCCTCCTTTAATGCCAAGGTGCCAAAGTCAGGATGGGAATTGGGAGCCCCCAGACCTGCCTCTCACAGGGGCCGTGACCCCTAGCACCCCATGTCTTGCCCATGAACACCCTTCTCTTTCTCCCAGGCCTCTGCCCTCTCAGAGTCTCCCACAGGGGCTCAGGAGAGCCCCCGTCTTCTCCCTTCTTCCCGAGCAGCTGCCCCCCGACTTGGCGAGGGACCCCAGGGCAGAGTGCAGCTACAAGGAGCCAGAAGGCGGGATTACACGCTGACATGGGCCGGAGGCCAGTGCCGGGTGGTTATTGCCAGTGCCATCGACCCACACAGCTCACTGTTTATCTGTCTTCCTGACACACCTAATTACCCAGGTTGCAGCTGCCAGAGCGTTTGCTCTTCCTAAATCACGGGCTCCCATCTCTCCTCACCCAGGCCTCCGGGCCTCTGCCTGTAGAGGGGCTGCCATTGATTTTGCCGTTCCCATTTATGATCTACAAGGCTCTGCATCACTGTTGCACATTTTACCTTAATTAGTTTATTCTTCTGGGCGTCCCTGGTCAGCTCAGAAGCCAGGAGGTGGAACAGGGGAAGAAGCTAACAGCACATGGCGCCCTGACCCTTCTCCAGAGCCTGGGTGGACATCCAGAGACAGCAGTTTGCTAAGAACAGTGCTAGGTCCACGGGATGTTAATAGATGAGCTGTGAAGAGGGGTTCCATGGCCAACTGTATTTGGGAAAGACTGTATTAAATGATTAAGCAGGGGCGCCTGGGTGGCTCGGTCTGTTAAGCATCTGACTTCAGCTCAGATCATGATCTCGCAGTCCATGAGTTCAAGCCCCACGTCGGGCTCTGTGCTGACAGCTCAGAGCCTGGAGCCTGCTTCGGATTCTGTGTCTTTCTCTCTCTCTGCCTATCCCCCGCTCACATTCTCTCTCTCTCAGAAATAAACATTAAAAAAAATTTTAAATAAGATTAAGCAGGTAATTTATTGCAAGACTTTTTAAAAGTTTTAATAGACTGATGTCCATGGAGAATCTCGAGGGGGCATGATGGAAGGTGGTCTTTCCCAAACTCAGATGATCACAAAATCTTTTTTCCAGGCATCTCACAGAGACCAGGGTTCCATAAAGCACACTCTGGGAAATGTTTGTCTTGGGTGAGCGGGAGGAATGGGAGGTCATGAAGCCAACAGAGAGGGACAGAGTCATCCTGGTCCCATTTGTTCCTCTTGTCTCACTGAGGTAGGAATTCAACGGCATGAGAAATTTCTGCCACTGAATGCACAGGTACCCATGGTGCTCTGTGAGCCCCGGCTGCCGGCAGCTGCCTTCTCACCCTGGCCCACGCTTCACCAGAAGTTAACCAGGGTACTTCAGTGGGGACTAGACGAGTGGGAGGTTACCGACTAAAGGGGCCCTGGTGTGACAGAGGAGGGCAGGGCCGCTCACTGTTGGGGGAGGCTGGAGACCTGGAAGCCTGCGGGGCCCTCCGCAGAGGTGCCCTGAGCGTCAGCAAGCGTTGACCAGGCTGCCGCCGCCTCGGGAGCAGCCGTGAGCACGGCGGGCCAGGCCCACAGTCCTCTACCGCAGTCCTGAAATCCTAACCATTCTGAGAGCCTCAGGTGTTTTGTTTTTTTTTTTTAAGTTTGTGGGAAAGTGAATTGATAGCAAAACCTGTCCTGGGCTGATGTGAGCTATTTATAGACTTTATTTATCCCACTTAGTGTGAATATTCATATATTTTACAGCAGAAATATTAATGTGTTTAATTATAGGGTGCTGCCCCATCCCTCTTGGGGGTGTTATGTAATAAATGGTGTGTGCGCTGTGTTACCTTTCTAAAATGTGAAAGAAAAAAATCTAAATTTCTAAATACATCTGGCCCCCAGGGATTGTGATGAGGTGCTGTGGGGCTGCCGTGTGCAATGCTGACCATGGCCCCGGGGCTTCAGTGCCTTTTTTTTTATGTGGATTTATTTTAGAGAGAGAGAGAGAGAGATAAAGAGAGTGAGAGTGGGGGAGGGGCAGAGAGAGAGGGGGACAGAGGATCTGAAGCAGGCTCCAAGCTCTGTGCTGACAGCAGAGAGCCCGACCTGGGGCTCAAACCCACGAACCATGAGATCATGACCTCATGACCATGAGCCGAAGTCGGACACTTACCTGACTGAGCCACCCAGGCGCCCTTTCAGTGCCTTTCATCCTGTAACTCCCACAGCCACAATGTGGGGGAGGAGGCACAGGAAGGAGTCAACTCCCTTGACCCCCAGGTGAGGAAACCAAGGCTGGAGAGGATAAGGAACCAGCAAGGCCTGAGCGGAAATTGGCGTGGGCACAGGCTCAGGCCATTGGAATCAGCACCTGTGCTCCCATCCAGAACCAACTCCTCAGATGCCCCCGTGGGCTTCCCTCCCAGGCCGCCATGGCTCTGTGCAGACCCCAGATGTGGCTCCTCAGCCAAGCCTCCACAGAACAGACACCTGCAGGCCTCCCAGATCTGCTTTCTGCTCCCCTCAGAAAGGGCCTTTCCCTCCCCCAGATTGGCCTCTGCCCCTCTAAGAGAGTCAGGCTCCAGTGCCAGCTCCCTGGTGTCTGGTGAGCATTTGAGGCCAACTCCAGACCCCACAGGCCACGCACCAGCTCCCGTGGGTCCCTGTGGTCTGAGGAGGTTCCCATGGGAGGCCACTCAGAGAGCAAAGCCTTTTGTTGTCTCCTGGGCAGAGCACCTGAGAGATCCTTTATATCCACCCTCACCTCACATGCTCACACTCCCACGGTCCTCTTCAGTCACTCGTTTCATGCACTGACTCTCGCCAGAGCCCTGCAGTGCAGAGCTAATGTCCCTGAAGAACCTTCAAGAGTGGCCCATCTGTAACATGGCAATGACCACTTGTGTCTAGACCACTTGGTCTCATAGCTACCGCCTTGAGGGGGCACTGTGCTAAGCCTTTGGGGTGCATCATCTCATGTATTCCGCACGGTAAACTTGACACAGTTATTACTGCTGTCCCATTTCCAGGGAAACTGGAGCTCAGAGATGCTAAGCAACTTGCCTAAAGTCAACAGCCAGCCCCCAGTAGTAGAATCTGGGTAGAACAGAGACCAGGACTGGGGCTTGTGTACTCTAAACCCAGACGTCTTAACCGCTGCGGCATGCTGCTTCCTTCCGCCTAAGCCCATGGCCTCTCCCTTGGGCCAGCCAGAGAGTCAAGTGCAGGGGCCTGTCCCCAGGTCCACTCTTCCCCAGGCTCACCTTCCTGACTTCTGCAGCTGCTCCTTGCGTGTGTTCCTATGCCAGTCCTTGCGAGCAGAACACGATCCCTCCTAAAATATGACTGCTCTGGGTCTCACAGGAGCAAGAAATAAACTAGGGGTGACAGCAGAGCGGAGAGCTTTGATCAAGTGGTCTTAGAAAAGCTTGAGCCTCCGGCCACCAGAAGTTCTTCCCTGCTTCCCCAAAACCAAGCTGCTTAGCCATGAATGTGCCTCAGGAGGCCACAGACCCCCTGCAGTTACATGTGGTATATCGTGTGGTGCATGTGTGTGCAATTCCCTGAGCTGAGGGTCCTCAGCCTCCATCCACTTCTCAAAGGGATGGAGACCACTGCTCCCTAGGGCCTCCCAGGGCTCCCCAAACCCTGCACACCACCTGGGTGCTGACGCTGCTGCCGTCCGGTTCCCCTGGGTGTGAGAAACAGATCTGTCAGAACCCCACTTCCAGCCCCTTCCTAGATCCGGACTTAGAGCTCCACCCACCAACCAGGATCATTTTTTCTCAGACCCAGATCAGGTCCTGCAATCTAGCAAAGAATGTAGGAGGCAGCTTCTGGGGAAAGAGAGATTCTGGGTTCAGTTTGGGTGCTGAGATATCAGCAATCCCAGATCTCCTGGATGTTTCAGGAACATGGTGCAGAATGTGAAACCCAGCTGTTGAGAGTCATCTCGGACACACAGCAGTGGTAACATTTCTTCTGTAGTTCCTGAGGCCTGGGCTGGCTCTTTTCATAAGCCTCAGAGTCTCTTCTCTCAACTAAAAATACCTGAGTGCCCCCCAGACGGAGCCTCGCCTGCTTGAGTGAGTGCTGCGGGGTGCACTCACCTTGCTGCAGGTGACCCATCCACCTGTGACCCCGATCACCTGTGGTAGGTGCCCCGAAACATACCTGCACGCCGGCCCGCCATCCACCGGCGCTCCCTTCCTCTTCTCTCCAGGGGTGGCCACGTACACGGACAAGTTGTTCAAGTTCCGCAACAACCGGTGGGAAGACATCCTCAGTGACGAGGTCAACGTGGCCCGCGGTGTGGCCAGCCTCTTTGCCGGGCGCTCCGTGGCCTGCGTGGACAGGACGGTGAGTTCAGGGGTGCGTGGGGGGCCTGGGGAGAAGAGGGGGGCACGCAGTGATGGGAGAGCCTGGAGGGGAGCCAACAGGCAGACATCCCCCGACAGAGTGAGGCTGTCCGGGGCAGAGCCCAAAGCTTCACCAGCAGCTCCCACCGCGCCTTGCACATAGTAGATACTACATATCAACAAGACTTGCAGGGTGAGTTGCAGTCTACTTTCATATCCTTTCTCCCTGGAGGCCCTCCCGGCAGCCAATGAGGAAACGGGTCAGGGGCTGTCATCATCGTGTCCGTCGGGCAGAGGAGGGAGCCAAGGCCCAGCTAGGGGCAGTGGCTTGCCTGAGGACCCAAAATAGATTGGCAGTGTGACTAGGACGTGAATCAGACTTCTCTAGCTCTAAACCTCGTGCTCATTTTTTCAACCAGTATTTATTAAGTGCTTACTTTGTGCCAGGCATTGAGCCACAGAGCATTCCCCGAAAATATCTGTGGAACAAATGAAGGCATGACAAAGAGGTTCATGGGTGGGTGAGTGGAGGGTGGCCCGAACATCCCAAGTACTCTAGTTAATCAAGAGCTCTATCGCCGCGTTCGCGCCTGCTAGTACACCGTACCGCAGGGGCCATCCCAAAGCAGGTGGGGAGGAAAGGCTGAGGGGGAGGGCAGGGGCAGATGCAGCCACCTGTCCTATGGGGTGGCCCAGCAGTCCCAGCCAGAACAGGAGGCTTGCCGTGGAGGTGATTTATCCCTCCTGTCACCTGCTCCCCTCCTGCCCCCTCCTTGGCTTCATAGACAGTCATCAGTAAATCAGGGACCCAGCTGCTGCCTAGCTCCATTCTGGGGGCAGGGTCGAGGGGCCTTGCTCATTTCAGGATTGAGATGGCACAAGGGGATTGGGGATTCAGTGTGAATCTTCACAGCAGGGGCCTCCAGGCCTTGGGAGAAGGCAGGTGCCAGGTATAAATATTTATTTCTTAACAAGCTGGCACTGGGAACAGAAGCCAAGCTGGGCTGTGAAGCCACATTTAGCCCTGACCTGAATCTTTGCCACCTGGACTCCTGCCTGGTGGGAGGGAATGAGGAGGCGGCAGCTCTGGGAGCGGCCCCCACCAAGAGTAAGAAGGGTCTGGGGGGTACCAGACCCGGCCGCTGCTGGGAGCCTCTTCCCAGGCTCCTTCCTGTCTCGCTCCTTCTGAACCAAGGCTTCCCACACGTGGCCAAGGTGGAAACCATCTCCAATCTGGTGGCAGGGCCTGAAGGTTAATCACAAAGAGATGCACTCTTGTCCTAACAAGGTCATCTGCACGCCCACGCCTTTAACCACAGGACAGAGGCACCACGTGAAATGAAAAAAGAAAAAGAAAAAAAAAAAACAAAACATGCTTTGGCACACAGCACTGTAGGCAGGCACTTAGCGGCTTGCTCAACCCCAGCCTCAGGGAACTAGAAAGAACCCCTACAGTCAGTCTGCCACCAGGAAGGGGGCTGCTTTCTGTGTCCAGCCACCACTGCTGCCTCAGCCATCCCTGGGGCCTGAGAACTGTGGAGGGGAGCAGTAAGGTGAGGTCACGGCCACTCTGGAAATTGAGAAGTAGGAATGTAACCTGGTTTTTGGAAACCCAAAAGCAATCTTAATAATGACAGCTAACCTTAATAAAGTACCAACATGCCAAGCCCTGTGCTCAGTGGTTTATATGCATCATCTTCCTGAATCTTCACAATAAGCTTATGAGGTACATGCTATCATTATCCCCATTTTACAGATATGGAAACTAAGGCTTCAGGCAATTAAGCAACTTGACCTGGGTCACATAGTAAATGGCAAGCAAAGCCAGGAATGGAGCCCTGCCTGCCTGAGAATGAATCAGACGCCATGGCTCCCCCGCTTCTGGGTGAACCCACAGCAGACACACATTTCTAACCACAGGTTCTGTTACAGTGTTCATCCTACTCCTTCCTCAGCCCCGCAGCCCCCACTGGGAGCCTTTTAATCTACCTGTTCCCAAAGTGTGGTCTCCAGACCAGCAGCTCCAGCATTGTTAGAAATGCAGATTCCGAGGCCTGACCCCCACTCCACCCTCCAGACCGGCTGAGTCTGAACCCACGGTGGGTGGAGGGGAGCAGAAATCTGGGTTTGAACTAACCCTGCGGGTGACTCTGGTACAGGCTGCAGTTTGAGAGCCATCTCGCAGGTAAATGTCTCAACCCTACCCCGTGCCCTTCCTGCCCTCTCCCCAGCAGCCCTCACTCCCCCTCGCCCCCAATCCTGGCACACTTGCCTGCCCTTTGTCTGCAGCTGCCTCATCATTCACCCACCTTTCTGGATCCAGCTGAAAGCCGGTCTCTTACAAGAAGCGTTCCCTGATCGATAATGATTATGCCTCATGTTTATATAGCATTTTTATCTCTCGGAGACCTTTCACATGTGTTGTCTCATTTCATCTTCTCAACAACCCTGCCAGGAAGCAGGGAGAATATGATTCCCCTTTAACACATGAGGAGACGTAGCCACAGGGGGCGAGGAACCTGCCCGAGGACAAAAAGCAACGTTGGGGCAGAGCCTGGATGAGGACCAAGCTAACACCCCTAGACCATGGCTCTCCGGGAGTAGTTCCTGGGCCAACAGCATCACCTTCACCTGGGAACTTGTTAGAAATGCAAACTCAGGGCCCACTCCGGAGCTCCCGAATCAGAAACTCAAGGGATGAGAGCTAGCGTCTGTGTTTCAACAAACCTGCAGGCAATTCTGATGTAGGCTGAGGGTGAGCCCACTGCCCTGCTGGAAGTCTCTTTCCAGGCTCATCTCTGAGAATCACCTCACTGTCCCAGAGCGATTGTAGTCAAGGTCACATGTGAGTCTCTGCAGCCTTCTATAGCCATAACACATCTGTGTTTGTCAAGTTTTATCAGCCCAATACATTGAAGAAAGGAACTGGCTATAACGGAAGTTTATCAACATCCTAATTTCTAGCAGAGTGCCTTTCAGTTCATTTGGGCTTAAATTGCCCGTTTGTTGACAGGACTGCTAACAGCCGGGAGGGTCAGGCATGGGCACGGGGAGGGCGCACTCTCCCCTTCGGGCCCGTTCATTCAGCCTTCATCCTGTCATTTCACACACATGTACCCCGCTTCTGGGATGGGCAAGAGCCTTTCAGGGTCCTCCCCCAGTCACGAAGCTGTGTTGCAAAGCGGTGCATCTCAGACTTCAGTTTTGCACAGGGATCACGTGGGGTCTTGTGAAAATGCAGCCTCTGATTCATCAGGCCTGGCGGAGGGGAGGGGTCACCGAGAGTCTTTATTTCCAACCTGCTCCCAGATGACACTGATGCTGCCAGGCCAGGGACCACGGAGGAGCGAGATTCGTGAAGCACAGAGTCCCAGGTGGCAGGATGGGGCTCAGAGAACCAAAAAAGAAGGGGCATAAATATCTTTAGAGAACATCTTTTCCACCTTCTCCAGCTTCGGCCCCTGACACACCCTACCTTGCCTTTCATATTCCAGCAACACTGAACCAACTACTTGTGGTTCACCTACATACATCATTCTCTATCACCTCTGCCTGGAAGGTTCTTTCCTCTACACTTCACCTGGCTGAGACTCCTCTTAGAAAACCTTTTCTGAACTCTGCGTGGTTCAGTGCCCTTCCTCCGGGGGCCCTCTTCTGTACACCAGGAAATGCTGTACATATTCTCTTTCTTCTCTAAAATATTTTTAATTCCAGTAGAGTTAACATATTTATTTTTTTAATTTTTTAATTTGAATTCCAGTGTAGTTAACATACATATTCTCTTGATCATATGCGTAATTGTGCTATCGCTGACATGTCTGCATCCCCTCAGGAGACTGTGAGTTCCTTGGTTGTCCTCACCCACCAGTCAGACAGACCCAAGTAGCTCTTAATCAGCTTCCCCAAAGAAAACATGCCGTCAGTGATTGGTTCGGTGGGATGGGGGGTGGCTTCTGGAGTCATTGGGTAAGAAATAGAATCAAGCCAGGAGGGCTGAGGGCCGAGAAGGGGCCTGGAACTCAGCTGTTTTCTCCTGGGTTGTTTTGTGTTTATGGCTTGCCTTTAAAGTTTATATTTATTTCTTGGGGCACCTGGGTGGCTCAGTCGGTTGAGCGTCCCATTTTGGCTCAGATCATGATCTCACGGTTCATGAGTTCAAGCCCCGCTTCAGGCTCTGTGCTGACAGCTTGGAGCCTGCTTCGGGTTCTGTGTCTCCCTCTCTCTCTGCCCCTCCCCCTCTCGTGCACACACACACACTCTCTCTCTCTCTCTCTCAAAAACAAATAAACATTAAAAAATTTTTTTAAGTTTATTTATTTATTAATCAAGCCCCTGCAGAGCCTGGTGCAGGGCTCAATCTCACGAACCGTGGGATATGACCTGAGCTGAAACTGAGAGTTGGATGCTTAACCGACTGAGCCACCCAGGTGCCCCATGTTTATGGCTTGCCTTTCAATGAGACTATAGGCAACCGAAGAATGAAGACTTTGTCTTAGGTACATTTATCGCAAGAGCGTGTTGCATGTAGTTGGAGTTCAAGATATATCTACCATCTGATTAATTGGAGGGAAATGATGAGAGGAAAGCTAGAAAACCGTTAGAATTTAGAAATCGTGCAGATCTCTTGGGGGAAAGGAGGCATCCATTGAAGAAATGACACCGTTATACTAACAGACAGAAAAGAGTCTTTCATCCGCAGGGTTTCGGACTAGAGCGGAGAACGACTACAGCTGCAAGGAGCTGGTACCCAGGCTTCTCCTGGATGCAAAGGAAAAAAATATTTGAGACAGTGTTAGAAAGACAGAAGCAATATACTATTTCTTTCTGGTAATATGGGAAAACCAGGGGGATGGAAGAGGGAAGGAGGACCCCTGCATATCCGAGCCGCCTATGCTACCGAAATAGAGGAACAAGGAGATACCGGGTGGGCAGTGGGGAGGGAGCAAACTCCGGAATTTGCTTGTCATCTTGGCTGGAGTGAGCTTGAATGGGAGAGAGAGAGAGAGAGAGACTGAGAATAATGGGAATTGGTAGATCAATCAATCAGCAAATATTTATTGAGCAGCTACCCTGGCTGGCAGCTGGAGAGAGCTCAGCTGGAGAGAGGCACATTAGAAAATTGTCTATAAAAAGGTGGTTGTGGGGGAGAGGGAGGGATGTGTTCTTCTGGAACAGGATAGAAGGAGAGGCAGGGCTGCTTTGTATTAGGACGCGGCAGGGGCGGGGGGCGGGCAGGTGTCGTGCACTCTGTAGCCTCTGGGGAAGGCACCTCTGGAGTTGGGCCCGTGCGCAGCTTGCAAGGCCATGCACTCCGGACCAGGGAGGATCACCTGACCCGTGAAAGAGCTATGGTCCTACAAAAGGAGGGGGAGAACCGCTTTCTGGGAAAGAGACCAAGATGAGCCCAGACCGGTCTGCTCACCCACCCTCCTTCCCTTCCTCCTCAGGGCTCCGGACGCTACTCTATCTATATCGCCAATTATGCCTACGGTAACGTGGGCCCTGACGCCCTCATTGAAATGGACCCTGAGGCCAGTGACCTCTCCCAGGGCATTCTGGCGCTCAGAGATGTGGCTGCTGAGGCTGGGGTCAGCAAATACACAGGTAGGCAGAGTGACGTGCGGCGTGCTGTGAGTTGGAGGGGTGGGGGGCCGGGGCTGGGGGCTGGGCGCTGCAAGGCTGAGTCTAGTTTATCAGAGCCCACAGGAGAGGGTGTGCTTGCGTCCCTGGGGAGGGCAGGATGAAGGCTTGATTCCATCCCCCCACCCACACGAACCTTCTCCAACACTGCCTTTCCAAGGGTTGGTGAGATACCTGTCAAGGGTGGGCTTTGGGGGCGTGGGGGACACAGGACGTAAGGTGAGCACAACATCATCCTCTCCCTGGAACCTCTTGCCCCGTTCTCTGCTGTAACCCAAATCATGGGTGAACAGGTTCTGTAGGAGAAAACTGACAAATCACAAAGGCCGAGATTTAAAGAATTCTTTATTGCCAAACAGCAGATGAAATTATTTACTTATACATAAGCGGCCAGGAATTGAGTGCTAAATCCCTAAGCTTCAGCTGGGTCCTGTCTCGGATAACTGAGCTCAAAGAATTGTTTTCTTGTTCCAAAACCTCTCCAGGCCCTTTTTTTGAAGCCATGCTCCCCCCAAATCTCTCTGGATGGGGGACCTATTGTCAGTCTCTGACAGGGAGATCTTTCTAGGGAAGGCTGTTTTTCTAATTCTAGCACGGCTGCTGACTAAACTCTGATAATCTGCCAATAGACTGCTGATGGCAGAGCAATCCAGTTCCTGTTTTGGGTGCCAAAAATCAGGAAGCCGGAGCTGTGCACAACAACTTCGCACGTGAACTTGGGCCTCACTCACCCCGAACCTGTAATTTGGACATAGAAATCCTTCACTGGTTGACCTTCCCGATATATCCGTCCCAACTTGCACTGCAGACTTCCAAAGTATAGGCCTGCCTGAATCCAAATCCTGGGGCTGGAAGAATACTTGAAGGGTCGTTTGGGCCATCCCCCTGCCTCTGGACAGCCGGGTGGTAGCATACTCTCAAAGCCCTACTTGGAAAGGGTTGTCACAGCCTCTCCTGAGTTTATGATGCCTTTCTCTAGCCAACTTTCCACCTCGGTGAAACAGGGAGATTGATGTTGACCTGTCTGACAAAGTTTGTGGGAACAAATGGCTAGACAGTAAAATAGTGTGCACAGCTCAAGCCCCATCAAAGTGCTCGAGAGCCCCACACGTGAACGTGCAGTCTTTCTGGCTGAGTGTCAGTAATAAACCATGCTTTCCTGGGAAAAGGAATAAACATGCAGGAGCTTCAGCCTAGATTTGTACAGTCAATTTTTCTGAATAGTTCCCAGCTCTGTGCACTGGGCTGGCTTGGCAATTAAGTGCCTTGATCTGCAGGAGAAGGAGAGTGGGCTGGGGAGATGAAGCACTTGAAAATGATGAGATGGAAGGGAGGCAAGGTCTGGGAGAGAGGGTTATACACAGAATAAAAGAATTCGGGAGGTTGCGGCTGGGTTTGAGCACGAAGGGGACATTGTTCACGCTGGCTGGGCTGGCACAGGGGCCGGCAGGAACCAAGGAGGGGGCAGGAGGGGACCGAGAGGAGACAGCTGAGGAGTACGGATGGGGATGGGAGCAGTAGCCAACTGCGCCGGGCTGTGCTGGAAGGGCCAGGCAGCTCAAGGAAGGGACAGCAGCTTCTGTGGAGCAGGCAGGCAGGCCGGGGCAGCTGGCGTGCCCAGAGGACACGTTAGAGCAGCTTTGCAGATTTCCAAAAGCCATTTGGCTGACAAGAACCTATTTGGCCCACCAAGTTACTATTGTGTCTGCCCGCCTTCCCCGGCCCACCCTTTCCTTGCCCGCCAAGCCCCTCAGTTCTACCCTGCAGCCCCCTTTGTCACTCCGATAATGACGCATGGACATCTGGCTAGAAAGCTAGCCCAGAGCACCGCCCTGAGCCCCAGGGACAGACCCCAAATGCGAGGGCCACCACTGGAGGCCGGCCTGATTGCCGAGGCTCTGGCACATGGCCAGTGCTCAGCTCCAGGCTGGTGCCCTGGGGCCTGGGAAGGGGGAGGGAGGCAGGCAGTGTGATGAGCAGGCCAGGAGGGAAGTAAGCCATGGCCAGATGTGCAGTCGGGGAGCCACACGTCCCCAGAGCCAAGCCACACAATACCCGTCTGCCGGACAGACCTTGGAGAAACTCTTGTTTTACAAAAGAACAAATCGAGGTCCAAAGAGGAGAAGGGACTTGCCCAAGGTCACACAGAAGGTTTGTAGAGAAACTAGCATTTAGAGCCCCGACCCCAAAGCTTAAACTGCCACAACCAGCTGACCTTTCTGGTGACCTCCAGCTTGAGCATCCAGCTCCAGCCTGCAAAACGGGAGGGGCTGGTGAAGGAGGAAGGCCTGGCATCCCCCAGGACACAACCCCAGGGAATGGCCCTCACGGGTTTGATTATGACCCCCAGGTTTTGTGGCTGAAGCAGCTGCTTGGCCAAGGCTATGCGGGCAGCAGGGGGAGGCCGGCCAATGGCACTGCCCGCACCACGCTGTCCGGGCTCTCTCGGGTGGGGGGATGGGAAGCCTACTCTCCAGACCTGAGCAATTCCACTGGCGGCTGCCACTCTGCTAGGTCACAGTGCCATCTAGCGGCTACCGTGCCCACTCTCGGGGGACTCGCGGGCTGCGGGCCGACATTGGGGTTGGTGCCGAGTTGAATGGAGGGAAGCCCACTCGCCCATAGTCCCTAGTTCAAGGAGAATGCCAAGCCCCAACTTTCCCAGATGCCGGCAGCCCCTTGGAGCCTGGAAGGTACAGGGAATCCTGAGAATTAGTTGTCCGTGTGGCAGAGGGCCTGGCATGGAACCCGAGGAGGGGGAAGGTGAGGACCAAGAGGTCTACACTGGCCTCTGCAGCCCTGAGTGACCTTGGGCACATCCCCAGCCTCTCTGAGCACCTTGAACTAGCAGCGTGAACCACTGTCTCACAGCGCTGCTAAGCGGACAGGCTCTGGCGTCACAGTGCTAGGTACCAGTCCTATCCAGGCAGCGATCGGCAGCTTACTAATGTCTGTGGACCTCAGCTTTCTCACCTACAGTGGGGGTGTGAGAATGAAGGTTGGCAAACATAGGACATGGCCGGCACAGGGCCTGGCTCACAGGTAGGACCCTCGGAGCGTAGACCCTATCCTCTGAGGTGCCCACAGGGATGCCAGGGCCCTCTGCTGGGCACCTCCTGGGTGCAGGGAGCGTCCTGCAAGGCACAGGGGGCAGCACAGAGCAAGCCCGCCCAGCCCCTGCCCTGGAAGCATTGTCCATTTGTCCCCCGACCCCCACTCTGCCCTTCAGCCCCGGGTACAGCCCTGGGCCTCTTCATGCCCATCTCTATTGGAATCCACTTGTCTCCCCTCTTAACTCTGCCCACCCCCCCACCCCCGCCAGTCTCTATTCCCTCCCCAGGAGCTCTGCATTTGGGCCTCACCCTCTGAGGGAGCATCTGCCTGGGCTGCAAGGCGGTGATTAAAGAATCCTTACAAGAAATTTGGAAAGAAAATGAAGGTGGATTTATGACGTGGGGTGGGGATTTTTGCTGTTGGCTGGGAGTGGTATAGAACAAAGAGGAGGGCAGATCTGATTTATAGGAAGTCATTATTGGAGAAGGAGATGCCTAAAGCCCAGCTGAGGCCTTCTGGCGGCTCCCCAGCAGCCGACTCCAGAGAAGTGACCGTGGGCAGCAGAGTGGGGGCCACGGAGCACCCCAGTTTGCCAGGGGTGCACTGCCTTGCAGTGGGAGCACAGCCAGATCTGACGGGCAGCACTGGAGTGACGGGCTCCTCCAGCAGGGCCCAGGACCCTCCAGGAGGGCAGCCCCAGACCTGCCCCAGAGCACATGGGGTGTCACTGTACTGGGTGAGTGACAAGAGGGGGCATCATTTTCCTTCAGAACAAACACATACATGTCATATGATACAAATACGATCTTTTCTTCTGCTAAAATAAGGTTTTTTTTTTATTTTTAAAAAATTTTTTTTTCAACGTTTATTTATTTTTGGGACAGAGAGAGACAGAGCATGAACGGGGGAGGGGCAGAGAGAGAGGGAGACACAGAATCGGCAACAGGCTCCAGGCTCTGAGCCATCAGCCCAGAGCCTGACGCGGGGCTCGAACTCACGGACCGCGAGATCGTGACCTGGCTGAAGTCGGACGCTTAACCGACTGTGCCACCCAGGTGCCCCTAAAATAAGGTTTTAAAGGTCAAGCCTGTGGCTGACCACTCCGGGCCTTACCGGGAGCAGGGATCCCTCTTCTGCCTGGAGGGGACTTCTGTAGAAACATCTTAGAGCACGCTGTGGGGGAGTACAGGCTCCAGGGTCATGCAGGTGTGGATATGAACTGTGATCCACTGCCCGCTGGCTGCGATTACACTTCCTGGAGCCCAGGTTTCCTCACCCGGCAAATGGTCAGGTGAGATGAAGCTACAGAATGTCTCGTACATATGACGGGAGAGCAGGGAGCCAGAGGGGCTGCTATTAGATACAAGTCCGTATCTAATACCCTGCCCTCCACACACTCAGAGCCCCACCCAGCATCTGTACGTCTCACAGAGGGTTTATGGGTAGCACCAACACAGTATTATTCCGTGTTCGAATTTTCAGGAAATTTAGGATGAAAGACCCTGTTACCATCCTGCACCATCCTCACACCCCCTTCTCAAACACACACACATACACACACACACGTCATTCCTCACCCTTATGTTTTCCAGCATCTTTGCTACTCTTATATAATTGCTTGGATGTTCTCGGAAGCCTGCAGGCCTTGGCATCCACAAGAATTGTAAGAATTTTGTTTCTGTTGAGGTCTCAGTAGATTAATCCCATGGGTCCAAATTCCTTGACCAAGGGGCCTCACAAAGCCGCAGTGGTGTGGACTCCAGATGGGCCCAGGAATCCACTCCCAGCCATGCTCGTCCTGAGTTCCAGTCTAGAGGATGCACTGGGAGAATGGGAAGGAGCCTTGGATATCTCATTCCCCCACCCAGTTTACAGGGAGGGAGACCAGGGCCTGAAGAGCGCACAGCTCAAGTTCCTGTAGCCAAAGCAGGTGCAAAGGCCGGGCAAGGACCTAGAGGCTTTTCCTTAGCAAGGCAATGCCCGCCTCCTCATGCCTGGGTCCTCTGGCCCACAGTTTGGGGTGGTTCAGCAGCACCCACGCTTTTGTTCTCCACAGCCTCTCTTTTCCGTCCTTACCCCGCCACCCCTGGCTCCCAGATACAATACGGCCTTTCAGCGGGCCACCCCAGTACGGCCTCGATGCAGTCTGAGAAACGGATTGCCTGTACCCAAATTGGACTTGAGTCTGCCTTGCCAGAGCTCAGGGGTTCAGAACTTTAGGGGTGCAGTTCTTGAGGATAAATGAGGCTGCCCCGTGGGGAGCAGGACCAATGGGCAGATAATCAGAGGGGGCGGGCAAGGATGCGGCAAGAGGAAGAAGGGCAGTGGGGAGGCATTTCCCCTGTAATTCCACCTCCCCCACCCAGCTTGATGGGCAGAGTGAGAGGCCGCCAGGAAGGGTTGGGCAGGGAGCAGCGTCTACACCCAACAACGGAACAAGGAAGCCTTAGACGCTTGAAAGTCCTGGGGAAGTAAGGAGATTTTATTAACCTAGCAGGTGGGAAATTGTCCCAGCTAATGACTCTGTGGCACCTGACATTTTCCAAGGTACCTTCCGAAAACCAGCTCACTTAATATTTATGACAGCCCTGAGACGGAACTGTTGTTATTGTCAGTCTCACGTTATAGGTGAGAAAATAGACGCCCAGAAAGGCTGGGTGAGGTGCCCAAGGTCACACTCAAACCTCCTGATCCCTAATCTTCTTTCCCACCACCAGGGCTGCCTCTCCAGCCCCAAGTGGGGAAACTGCTTGTCCCCAAGAGGATGTGCCTGCCTCAAATATAAAAGCATTCATTGATGTAAAGTAGAATTTAACTCACAATTGGGACATCATCCTCCAAGGCTAAAATAAAGATGTTCCTGACTGCCCCTCATGCGGCCACAAAAGGTGTGTGCTAAACCTTAGGAGGGGAAGAGCTGGGGGGAGGGAGAACGGGTAGAAGATATTGAATCAGGAACCTCTGTCACTGGCCACACAGGGAGTGGAAGTATCCGGCTACCCTTAGGATGGATGGATTTTGTTGGCTTGAAGAGGACTTACGTGGTCCACCTGGGAGGAGGGTTTCCCCTGCACAGCAAGGGGTGCCAGTACTTGATCGCCCCCGTCTCAGACCCCAGTTGGACTCTCCATCCTGAGGCCGTGGGGGGCCTGTTCCCAAGAGGCTGTCTCCCCGACTGTCGACTCACCTGCTCCCCAACTGTGCGGCGAACTTGCCAAGAAGGAGTTGTGGGTAACATCTCTGTTATGGTCCAGTTGCCATGGCAATAAATTGTCACTAATTAGTAGTGTGGTTACCATGGCAATTTTCTAATAATTACAGGTTACAAATGGTACAAGCTTTCAACCCAACCCAATTAGTTAATTAGAAAGATTTAGAAATTTGTCCAAGAGGGAAATAACCTGCTTTGTAGAAAATGAAGAGAATGTGTCACAGCTTGAGAGCCAGAGGCAGAGAGGAAATTGGAGAACACCAGAGTGGGGAGGAAGGATGGAGTTGCATGGTGGCGAGTCCCAGAGCCCCACCTGGAATTTCCGGGGGCCCAGGCAAGGCCGAGGGTTTCTCACTGAAGCCTGTTCCTGGGCTGGAATCTGGCAGGACCAGGGCAGGGACGGCTGCCAGCAGCCACTTCGCGGCTCCTCTGAATGGGCAGAAGTGGTGCTCAAGTTGCAGGCCAGCACCCCTCTCTGCTGGCTTTAGGAAAGGCGTCTGAAAGCCTCCCCACCCCACACTGTGGCTGTCCTAATGAAGAACGCATTTCACATCTTGGATGATGCTCCCCGAGAGCACTGTGGATTCAGTGACTCCATTTTCATGAGGCTTGGGCTCTCCTTGAGAGCTAATTAGATTACCTGGGAGGAATATGGGAGGCCCAGGGCCCAGAATGTGTTAATTTGGAGCTTAACCATGAGAGCAAGAAGAGTGGCACTGCGATTTGCCCCATCTTCTCCTCCTGGCCCCCAACACTTGTACTGGTGGGCAGACTGTATTGCACGGGTGAGAAAGGCCCCATGATTTCCTCCAGGGGCATCTCTCAGAGGACAGAAGGAGTCTGGGGACCGAGAGAACCTCCATCCCAAATTAGCAGTCACTTTGTGGAAACCTCTTCCCCATCCAGGCAGGCAGGCAGGCAGGCAGGGCATCACTCAGGTCGGCCTGAGCTCTCATTTATTTAACAAATAACAATAATAAGTCCTTCTGAGTGTTCTGAAAACTATTCTTATTGTGCTGAATAGCCCATTAGAGCAGTGCATTTCAAATTTTACTGTGCACATGACCACCCAGGGATCCTTCCAGAAGGCGAGTTCTGGCTGGGGAAGGACCTGAAACTCTGCATTTCTAACAAGGTGGCTCCCTTGCAGCAGATCCATGGACCTGACTCTGAGTAGCAAGGGGGTAGGATTCACAAAGAGACTCTGTGAGGATCTCACCTCACGTATCCTCTTAAAAATCCTAAAATAGAAAAAGCAGGTCACGCAACCCCCATTGTACAGATGAGAAAACAGAGGCTTAAAGGGTAATATAAATTGCCCGAGCTCACACTCCTTGTGAAAGGCCTTGCTGGGATTAGAATCCATGTCCCAGTCCTGGTCAGGCTGTTTTTCTGCCCAATATTTGGGGGTGTGGCTTCCAACTCTTGATTCAAAGCCCAGTAGTTGGGGCTGTTTGTTCAAGATGTCTTAAGATTGGACTTGTTGACACAGAGAGCTCAAATTTGATCTTGGAGACATCAAACCCCAATGTAAAGCTGGCTTGATTTCTTTCTTTAAAAAAAAAAAAAAAGTATGTAGTTATTGGATTTTTTTCCTTTCAAACTACAGAAGCAATTCTGTTGCAACAAGCCAGAAAACACAAAGACATTCCCAAAAAAGGCCAACTACCGTCCCTCCTTCCCTCCCCAAATCCCACCCCATCTAGCAGTCTGGGTTAACAACTCAGGGTGTGGCCTTTCCCACTTCTCCCCCAACTCGAGAACGAGCTTGTGTAAACATGTTCAGAAATATCATGTATTTTCCTTTTTTTTTTTTTTTTTAAATTAAACTAAGATTACACAATACCATTACTTGGTGAATTGTTTTTTCATTTAACAGTATGTCACGGGCACTCCTCCAAGTCAATACATATGGATCTACACAGTCTTTTTAGTGGCTGCAGAATGGTCTGTCGTATGGATGCACCATAATCCATTCAACCCGTCGCTGTTGATGGACATTCAGCCTGTTCCCAGTTGTTTGCTCCATCACACAAAGTTAAGAAAACATCCTGTAGCTTTAGCTAGAACCTCTTCCTAGATGTTCTTAGAAGAGGAGCACACCCGGTGTCTTGACTGGCTTATGTATGACTGGGGGTGGGGGTGGGGGTTGTCAGGAAAATCTGTGACTTGACCAAAATGTGGTGGGTAGATCTGGGCTAAGGGAGTATTGGAATTTGGCCTCTGAAGGGAAGGGAAGGATATGGTGGCTTCTGCGTTCCATAGGTCACAGAATCGTTGCTTTGCGCAGAGTGACTCTGTCTTGCCCCTCACTTGCCTCATCACCAGTGTGGCCATGCTCCACACAAGTTTACAGGACTGCGAGCCCAGATCTGGGCTCAGAGAAGCATCCAGAAGGTTGGAATTTCCCCCCACCCCCAAAGCTCTTCTGAGGCATCTCGCCGTAGCAGCTTCTCGAAGGCCTCCTCGCGGGCCTGAGGCCTTGCCTCTGCCACTCACTGTGGATCGATGTCCTCTCCTAGGGGGCCGGGGTGTCAGCGTGGGCCCCATCCTCAGCAGCAGCGCCTCAGACATCTTCTGTGACAACGAGAATGGGCCCAACTTCCTCTTCCACAACCAGGGCGACGGCACCTTCGTGGATGCTGCTGCCAGTGCTGGTGAGTGCGACCGCTGCCCTGCGTCCCTCGACGCCCCAGGCCCACAGGGGCCTCCGGGCTGCCCTGCCCCCTCCAGCGTGGCCCACAGGCCTCAGGGAGAGTGGGACAAGTAGTCATCTGCACCATACAGGGAAACCTTGCTTGTTATCTTCAGTTCCACATCCCCCAGGCTCAGGCCGCGGGGAATGTTCGCCACTGGGGAAAGGGGGAGCCTGTAACTCATGAGCAGTATCCATTTTCCAGCAACTAGAATTGGCCCGTGTTCCTCTGAGTCCTGCTTGAGTTCTCAGCCTTAATTTCTCCTCCAAGCTGCCTCTTTCCCGGTCCCCTCCCCACATTCACCTTAACCATTGAATTCAATCAAGTAGCCATTTATTGAGCCCCTGCTAAGTGCCAGGCTGGGGGTAAGAGTTGGGGGTGCTGATCTGAACACCACCTCATCCCACCACACACACATACACTCACAGGCATAGGTATTCTAGAGGGGGGAAAAGATGGATAAACAAATAGCTCTAATAAGAGGGAGACTAAAATCCACATAAAATAGTACTTCGGGTTCCCAGCTCTCCTCCCCTTCCTCCCTCTTTGTTCATCCCTCATCTGCCTCAGGGCCTTTGCACCTGCCATCCTCTCTGTCTGAAGTGCCTTCTCCCTTTCTCTGTCTGCAGAACTTCTATTTATCCTTCAACACTCAGCTCAGATGTTATCTATGAAGTCTTTCCTGCCTCTGTCTGTACTACCTGGCAAGATTCACACTCCCTCCTCTGCATTCACACCGTCCTGCGTACACTTCTTGGTCAGGCTTCTGTTTTGCTAAAATAATCTATGTCTACGAGGACTAGGCACTGTGCTGTTCATTCTTGACACCGCACTTGGCACACAGTGGTCACCCAGTAAATTTTGCTGAATGGCAGAATGGACACTTCATAAAAGTTTGTGGATATAATCAGCCTGCCCTTCAACCACTTCCCCCCACCCGCTTCCTCTGCACGTTGCCAATGAAAGGATTGATTTCACCTCTTTCTGGGCAGCATGGGGATGAGCTGTAGCCTCCAGAAGAAGGGGTGAGCGGGAATCTAGACACATAGATCAAAGGTCCTACAAGCTCCAGCTAGTGCTGACAGCTAGCATCAAATCCCTGAGCGAGCACCAGTCCGTTCTCTGTGACTTACAAGTACCTAATCCCCCAGCTCTCTGCTCGGGAGTTCCCATTTTGAACACCACCCCTCCGCGTGTAGCCAGTCAACTCCCCTCCTGCCTTTCCCTCTTCTCCATCCCGGCAAAGCCAGAGCTGGAGGCAGCGGCCCTGGCCTGTCCTCCCACCCGGCAAGCACATACGCCCCGGTGCTGTATACTCTGGCAGCAAATTTTCTCATTGCTGAAAAATCATAAAATGAAGGGAGGTGGTAGTGGAGAAAGCCTAGAGGATTTGATAAGGTGTTAAAGAGATGGGAGCAGAGGTGAGCGAACAAGTTGGAGCGGGAGAAGGTATCTGGCGGGAGGAGAGAGGAAAGGTGCTAGGCCCGTAATTGAAAGTCAGAATGATTGCAGGGGTTTAACAAGACATGTCAAGAGGGCATTCATCACCCAAACAGATGCTGCTGTGAAATGCAGCCTGGCACCGATTATTCCCGTGAAAGGGAACCAGCTCCTTGTCAAGGTGCCTCGTAGATAGGAGAGAAATGGGCCAACACAGAAGGCCACCGACATTAGGACTGGGGAGTTTTGTAGAGAATTAATGGGGTATTAATCCTAGAGGTGGGAGGCTGCCCCTGCTCCTTTGCGAAGCCCGCTCCTCAAGCCTGGGCCTCACTGCCTCTTCTCCACGCCCCACCCCCCACCTCCCACCCATCGTCCAGATCCTTCCCTCCCCCAAGGGGATGCTCAGCCTCCAAGGTTCTCAAGGGGCCCCAGCCCTACCTTCTCCTGGCTCCCATCCCCAGGAGCTCTGTGGTTGCAGCTGGCGAGAGCTCCCTGTGCCCTGGATCCCGTGATCCCCCCTCCATTACATTGTCCTGTCACCCACCATCTGTGAGGGCCTGATGGCCACCGGGCAGTTTGTCCTCTGAAAGAGTTGGCGTGGGCGTCAGCATTTAGAACCAGCATCTACAGCCTCTCAGCTCCACGCGTGGCCTGAGGGCACGTATCTGCTTTGCGCAGCCAGGAGGTCAGGCCATCCCTCTGGGCAAAGCCACCCCATGTCCTCCCCCGGGATCAGCTCAGTGGGCACTGGCTGATGCGGGGACAGCATAAGCAGGTCACACTGAACACACAAGCTTCTCTTCCCAGAGCTCATGAGGCACACTGTGGGTTTCTCTGTTATGGTGTGGTATTTCCTCTGCTGTCACCAATGTCCCCAGTTGCCTTCTGTCAAATTATTTATGTCTCTTCGTTCATTCAGTAAGTATTTACTGAAAACTACCGGATCACCACAGGCCCTGAGATGGATGCCATGTGAACACAGGTGAATAAGAAGACAGTCCCTGACCTCATGGAGTGTAAGGTCTAGTGGGGAAACCTGACACTAAGCAAATAAACCGCAAAGGGACCTAACTGCACCTGTGATGTGCACGGTGGAGGGGAAAAATGAGAGGCTGTCAGGGAAGATAACCAAGTCATTGGGAGGAGCTGTTTTCATGGGAGTGGTCAGGGGAGGCTTCCTGAGGAGGTGACATTGTAGCTGAGA
Source organism: Prionailurus bengalensis (assembly GCF_016509475.1). Classification (NCBI taxonomy): domain Eukaryota; kingdom Metazoa; phylum Chordata; class Mammalia; order Carnivora; family Felidae; genus Prionailurus; species Prionailurus bengalensis. The sequence goes on along the minus strand of NC_057351.1, from coordinate 56,555,937 downwards.
GCAGAAGAAAAACAAGGAGCCAGGTAACCAAGAGCCAGGGGGAGACATTCCTGGAGCAGAGACAAGCTTGAGCAAAGGCCATAAGCCGGAAAGAGCAGGGCTCATTTGAGGAACGACAGGAACCCAGGAAGGCAGAGCTTATGAGTAAGGGGGAGTTTACTCTGATACAGGGGTATCAGATAAAGACCAGATAAGGTGGGCAGGGGCCTTGTGCTCCCCAGGCAGGAATCTGAACTTGGCCCAGCAGTACTGGGGAGCCACTGAGAGATTTAAACAAAAGAGTGATGGCCAACTTACTATGTACCCCAGTGGCAGTGCCGGGCGCCTGGGGAGAACTTTAGTCCTCCGGAATTTCCATGTCTCCTTCCCGTCCCCATGCTACCCCAAAACTGAGTGAAAATTGTGTGCTTGCTGGGCAGATGCAGCTGAAGACAAGTCTGGTTCTCTTTGTAACCACATGGCTGGCCCACCACCTGCCCCTGTGGAGAAATTCTGGGCTGGCCAGCACAGCTCCCCATCTGCTCAAAGGGCAGGGTCAGCGCAAGGGTCGCCCTCCCCGTCTCTTTCCAAGAAGCGCCAGCAAGGTGTTTGTGGAGCCTGCAGGGGGCGCTGCCTTGAGGGTTCCTGTCTTTCCTCCCCAGGTGTGGATGACCCGCACCAGCACGGGCGAGGTGTTGCCCTGGCCGACTTCAACCGTGATGGAAAAGTGGACATCGTTTACGGCAACTGGAATGGCCCCCACCGGCTCTACCTGCAGATGAGCGCCCACGGGAAGGTCCGGTTTCGGGTAAGAGGGGACCTCTCCCTTCCTCCCTGCCCTCCGCTGGCCAGCACTGTGAGTGGCCCTGGCATATCCTGGGGATACAGCCCTGCGTCCGCCTCCCACCAGGCTGAGAAGAGGCTTGTGGCTCTGCAGAACCTCGAGGCAGGAGAGCCACAATGAACGTAGCATCTGGGGGAAGAAGATGGACTCCAGTCTGGTCTCCTAGTGCCTGGAGCAGAGGGGGCCACAGGCAGAGGAGGGGCAGCAGCTTCCCAAGGTGGGCAAGAACAGGTCAATGAAGGCTCTGGAAGGTGGACTTCATTCCTGGATCGGCAGCGTTTTTCCAGGCGGCTCCTGGAAAACCTGACCTTTTCAAGTTGAAGTTCAGGCTAAGCGTGCAGTGGGGAATAGAGGGACAGGGGAGGCTGAGACTACAGACCTCCCAACAGCTGCCCCCCCCCACCAAGGACAGTTGGCAGAGGGTGGGCAAGATGACCTCAAATCCCTCTCTGTGCCCCCTCCCTGAGCTGTCAATAGATTGTGGTGCCAAGAATTCTCCAAAGGGGCTGTTTGGTGACAGTGCCACCCACCTGATGAGCTTGAGTTTGGAGCTTTCTCAGGGAGCTTCCATAGGATGGTTGAAACGGGTCTGAGGGAGTCCAGATTGTTCTGGAGGTATCTGGGTCTTGCCAAAATCCTCTGCAAGAGTGAGACAGTTCTAGAATTTGCCTGATGCTTGATTGTCCCAGGGGAGTGTCCAGGAACCTTATGTCTAGGTGGCCACCACAAGCTCCCTCCCCCATAGGCAGCCACCTTGCAATGCTCAGACCCAGCTGCTCTCTCCCTTGAGACCTAGGCTCTCTGGGAAGGAAGGGGGCATACCCTGAACTTGGGCAGTTGATCCTGGATGATTTTCATCTGTATTCAGCTTTTCTTCTAACCCAGCTTCTTTGCCAGGGGTGGTTTTCTCCCCAGGCCATTTGACAGTGTCTGGGGACACTCCTGGTTGTCACAAATGAGACGGGTGCTACTGGGATCTAATGGGTAGAGGACAGGGAGGCTGCTAAATGTCCTATAATGCACAGGACAGCGCCCCAGCACAGAATGATCCAGGCCCAAACATCAGTGTGCTGGGTTTGAGGAACGCTGCTAAGCCTTCTGGTGGCCCTGCTCCAGAGCTCATGGGAGCAATAATAATGATAATAGATGCCCCATTTATCAGGTGCCTTCCATGTGCCAGGAACTGTGCTAAGCGCTTTACATACATTATCTCAGAAGCCCAGGCGTCCAATGGGGCGACCCCAAGGGGGCTATGTAGGTTTCCATTTTTATAGGATCAATAGAATAATAACGAATTAGAGATCCTGAGGTCTCTTTTTTCTCCAGCTCTTAAGGCCCTGTTCAGCCTATCCTGGCCAACTGGCCAGGCTCTTAATCAGCCTCATTACTGCGCTGATGGGGACAGCCTCCCTCCTGGCCTCCCCGGAACAGGCAGCTCGCCAGCTGTCCCAGGCTGGCTTGTTCCCGCAGCAGATGGAAGGGGGGACCTGCATAAGAGGCCAAGGAGCAGGGCCAGGCCAAGGGGCAGAGGGGCACCCCCAGAAACACCGAATGTCCCTTCCCAGCCCTTTCCATGCGGTACCTGAGATTTCGACAGGCTGCTCGAATCTTTAAGGGACAAAACCATCTACAATAGATATTCTTCTCACAAACGAAAGAAACGCATCTTCTTCTATTTCAAAGGAAGTCCCTCACCCAGGACCCTTTTGCTAGGTCCACCAGGTCCTGTCAGCACTTCGAGGCCCAAGCTGGGCTCTCCTGGGCTTAGGGTCTCCCCGTGAGCCCTGGACAGGTATATCTGATACTGCAAACCCCAAAGCAAATGTCTCAAAAATATTGAAAGACTTCCAAGAAAAAACATAAGATAACAGCAAAACCACAGCTAAAAGCCACCTCTGCCACATTCCGTGAGACTGATAGCGTGAGCGAGGCCAGTACAGATCGCCAGGGATCTATTTCATGCCCACTGTGTGCCAAGCATTTTATATGCAGTCCTCACAGCCTGAGCTGCTATTCCTAGCCCCATGTTCCTAATGAAGAAAGTGAGACCTGAGAGGTTAATAACTTTCCTGAGATCACACAGCTACTCAGCAGAGAAGCCTGGATTCAAATGCACAGCACCTTCCAAGGTCCCCCCAACCCCCCAGCTTCTGACTCTCCTGCAGAGGAGGAAGGGCATAGCATCTGGAGTCAGAAGCCCTGGCTCCCACCCCATCATTAGCTATGACCATGGGCGATTTCCCTCCTGCCCCAGGACTCCATCATCTCACCTGTAAAATGGGAATACTAATGTCTGCCCTTTCTCAAGTGCCTGATGGGAGGGCTACGTGTGACCCTGCCTGGGGAACAGCCAAGTGCTTCACTGGTGTGAATCAGGACTGTTCCTCTTACCTCCTTGTCCTGCTATAAGCAGCCCGAGTTCTGTGTGGCCCTGAGTGCAGCCACCACAGGTCCCTTCTGGGGGAGGTGAGACAGGAGGTGTTAGGTCAGCTGTCTTTTCTCCTGGATTGCATCCACACGCATATGCAGTGTGGGGAGTCGGCCTGCTGCTCACCTGCCCTGTCCCACTCATCTGTCCGCTGACCTCTGTGGCCTTCTCTCCTCCCAGGATATCGCCTCGCCCAAGTTCTCCATGCCGTCCCCTGTCCGCACAGTCATCGCCGCCGACTTTGACAATGACCAGGAGCTGGAGATCTTCTTCAACAACTTCGCCCACCGCAGCTCCTCAGCCAACCGCCTCTTCCGGTACACACTTCAGCCTGGCCGGGGGCCTCGAGCTCTTACTGGCTGGGAGTTGGGGAGGAAGGTGTAGCACTCAGTGGGTAGTTCCCAGGGCTGAGGCGGGGGAAGGTCCCCTGATGAAGAAACAGAGGAGGGAAGGAAGGATTGAGAGAGAAGTTGTGCGATGGAGGGCAGATCCTGGGCAGGAAGCTGGTGTCCTGCTGTTGTGGGGGAAATGGTCAGAGACATGGCCCAAAGCGTGTCCAGAAGCCAAGCTCTATGGGAGAGAAATCCACACAACCACAAAAAGGAGTTACAGAGTCAGATTTGTTTGGGTGCACCTGTGGGTAAGCAAAGACAGGCAGGTTTACTGGCTGCAGGACTTCTCAGAGCCTTTAACATGACCATGAGTGTTTTTATTTTCTGAAAGGTAGATGGAGTATTCCAAATAGATTTGACCACAGGACACTCCTTTCAAAGATTTTCCTCTTGGGACTAGTGCTCTGCAAAACGTGCCTTGGGAAATGCTAGATGAGACAATTCATGGTAGACAAGTTAAAGGGAGTGACAGAATGGAAGAAATCTGTTAAGGATCTGCATCTGGGGAGGAAAGGTTGGATGTTCAGAGGCAATACTTCTCTAAGAGGGGTCCGGGGACCACTGTCACCAGAATCACCTGAGTGCTTATTTAAAGTACAGAATCCCAGGGCCCACCCAGGTTTCCTGAATCAGAATCTCCAGAGGTAAGGCCCAGGAATCTCTATTTTTAACACTGGGCATCCATCAGGTGATTCCTATCACACTAAAGTTTGAGAACTGCTGTTGGGGAACCTCAGGACCCATGTGACCTGAGGCAGCCCTGTTCCTGGCCTAAAACATGCTAATGGGGCTCAGGACCAGGTGGGGAGAGGAGGCAGGTGGGGCAGGGGGCTTTGGATTCAGGAAATGGGCCCGATCACCTGTTGGTTCCCCAAGGCCCCCATCGCCCCCATCCCCTACCCCAGGGGGGCCCTAACTATTAATAAAAGGCAAGAGCTGTGACTAAGCATGTTTTTAAATATAATTATTAACAAAGCATCAATCCTGACTGGATGTAATCACCCCCCGAAGGCACTAGATTTACTAATTAGGTGCCTTGCAAAAAGCTTATTCACAACTTCCAGATTAATTGCGGAAGATCAATTGCTCGTTTACACAGACACCACTTTCCTTCTCTGGCTAATAAAGTGTCACTCGCCAGGGCCCCTAAGCACCAGGGGGTCTAGTGCTCTCATCCCTGTGGCCCCAGAACCCAGGCGCCTCCCCTGTCTGCCTGCCTGTCACACCATCCACCCCGAGGGCGGGCTGGCCCAGAGCTGCCATGGATGAAGACAGTGTCATCACATAGTGGCCCCACGGGTTAGTGTGTTTGCCTCCACGCAGCAGCCGTGGAAGCCACTTCCGAGGTCCGTGGCTGTGCTCCAAGTCCCGGTGGCAGATGGCTGGGTCCTGAGCACACAGCCAACAGTGTGAGGGGCTATAGCTCGGGCCACCACTCAGCCGGCCACTCGGGAAGTTTAGCCCCAACCTGTCCCTGTTGCTGAACAGAACGTGGCAGGCTCCTTGTAGGAGACACTGGGGACCCAAAACCTCAGTGGGTTTGAGCTTGCAATCTTTCAATGAAGAGGAGAGTAACCAGGGAATTCGTCACCCACACCAGATGCTTGCTGAGTGCAAGGGGGTCCTGTTAATGGTGGGACAGCAGGCAAGCAGGGACTCTCCCAGGCCAGCCGGGATATGTGTGGTCACACCAGACGTGCCTCTGATCTGTTCTCATCACCCCTGGACCGCACCTCATCTCTCTCAAGGGGATTCCTGCATCCACCTTCAGCAAGTGTCTGTGTCTAGTCCTCCAGAGCAAGCTGTTGAAAATGCAGATCTAGCCACACCTTCTTCTGCTTAAAACCTCTTAGAGGGTCCCCATTGCCTTCTCTTTGGCTCATCCCACACTTCCCGGCTTTGTCCCCACTCTCCGCTTCCCCGTTCACAACTGAGCTCCAGAACCTGCCAGCTTTGTTCACTTCTGGGCCGTGCCAGGCCTGGAGCCTCGTGCTGCCCACCCACTCTGCGCCTTGCTCCTCCCTCTTCGTCTCAATGACACATACTTACTCATCCTTCTGGTCTCAGCTTAGTTGGCCCTTCCCCCAGGAAGCCTGTCCTGGTTACCTAAAACTGGGTGAGCTTGTCGAGCGCTGCCCTCCCCGCAGCCCCCCTGCCTGTGGGCCTTCAGCACGCTGCATGAGACCCCCCCGTCGTCGTGGCCCCTGAGCTCCATCCTTCCTGATGTACACCATAGCCACAGGGCCCAGCACAGCGGACGGCACGCGGAAGTCACTGCAAAAGAATTTGTTTAGTGAATACACAAATACAGCGGAACTTATCCTCAGGAACCCTTGAGTGCATTGTCACCTGAACCAAGGGATGTCTCTGCCCAGCCGCAAAGAGTCTGCGGGACACAGGTGGTCAAAGGGACCGTGGTTGCTGGCAGGCTGAGGCATACATACCTCCAGCAGGTGCACAGACGCCCAAGTGCAACCAGGCACGCCGCCCTCGGCCCACGCCACACACGTGGATGTGCTCAGCACAGATGCCCCGTGTGGTGGACGGAGGGTTCTTCCGGGGCAGCTACTCAATGCTGCAGACCCCTTGCAGTTCTGCACCCCCCCCCACCACCACAGGCTCCAGCTCAGGGGACCCCTGCCCCCTTCTGAAAGTACTAGCCACCTCTCAGCCCTCTGATGACTCTCTGTGAGGGGCAGACAAGAGCCACCTGCAGTGTTTCGGGGAGAGCGATCACGTCCCTCCCAGCCCTGTCTCCCCCCAGCACTGCTCCACACATCCAGAGCACCCAAGGCTGTGAGACTCTAATGAGAGAAAAATCGGAGGAGAGCTCACCACCATCATCAGCATTCAGCTCAGTGTGGAGAAAGAGCAGGACATTCACAGTGGGCTTTTCTGAAGCAAATATTACCGTGATTCAGAGCTTAAAGTAGACAGAACCCCTGCAGCCCAAGGGGAGCCCTTTCCTCCCTTTTTGCCACTGGACTTCATCCCTGTGTCCCACAGACGTGCGCCCAGAGCTTTCTGCAAGCCACGCGCTGTGTTAGGTGCTGTGGGAGATGCAAGAATGAGTAACACGTGGTCCCGGCCTGCAAAGACTTGCAGTCTAACTAGGAGATAAGACGCATCCATTCAGAGCTTTAGCACAAGGCAGAAAGTGATAAAGGCCAAGCAGGAAGGCATTGCTTCCAGCAGGACTATCAAGGAGGGCTTGGAGGAGGCAGCGTTTGAGTGGTTTCAATCCTGGGCACACCCAGAACTTGGAAACCTGGGGCCACTGGAAGGAAAGTGAAGGTCAGTTGAAGGTAGCTGCTTCCCTGCCCCTTCTCCATCCATCAGCTGCCCTTCCCCAGGCTGTCTATAATTCATCCATTAGAGAGGGAAAAATCAATATTTACCAATGTAAATTAAAACCCAAGAAGGGGACAGACAGGGTGTAGGCAGGCTCTGTGAACAGAGAGCGGCTCCGTAGACATCCAGGCCGTGGCTGATGCACAGGGTGCCTGGGGATGTTCAGGGGACAGAGGATGGAGTGAGGGGGCCTCTGGATTCAGGGGGCCCACGGGTTCCTGGCTGGCATGCTGCTAATCCAGGAACGACCTGTCTCCTCTCCTGCAGTGTCATCCGCAGGGAACACGGCGACCCTCTCATCGAGGAGCTCAATCCTGGCGATGCCTTGGAGCCTGAGGGTCGGGGCACAGGTGAGGGCACCTGAGGGCTCAGGCCCGCACTCCTCTGTCTCAGCACCGCCTGTACGCCAGGGTGAGGGCAGGAGGGGTGGGGCAGCCAACTCCACAGCACTGGACTCCTTCCCTGCCGTTCTGGAGGTCTTCACCCTGAGAGAGGGTTGAGCCCCTGGGAGCGCCAGGCCAGAAGCAGAGGAGGCGATGACCTATACTTCCAGTCTCGGGGCTGCTGGGAGCAGGGGTTTGGGAATCGGGGGCGGGGCGGGGGGCGGGTAGGCAGTAGCTTCTCTGGCAATGCCTTGCCAGTGACGCAGGTGGGGGGGGGGGGGATGGAAAGCAGAGGCCACGGGTCCTGCGGTCTGACCCCTCCCCTCTTGGCATTCAGCCTGGTGTCCGAGAAAGAGCACTGGATCAGGAGTCCCAAGACCTGGTCCTGCCATTGCCTCATTTGTGGTCTTGGAAGTTGTTTCATCTTCTGGGTCCTGATCTGCACCACCCATAGAAGGGATAACTACGCCTGCCCTCCTCACCTCTCTGGGTTGTAGCGAGGACCAAAAGGAGACCATGCATATGCAAACACGATACATTGACAAAAACTGAAAATGCAAAGGCCGCGTGTAATAGATCAGGAAGAAGTTCTCATGGTCTGAGCGATTTGCATACACGCCATGCACAAGTTCAGGGAAGGGAAAGGGAGCCCTCTTCATGATTTCCTGCCATGAGCCGACTGTTGGGAAGCAGAGATGGGCTTCCACCCTGTCTACCTGCCCCAGCACTGTGCTCTCTGCCTCCCACCCCCTGGCACATGCACCACGACGTGGTACTGACTGGGAGCCCCTCTCCCGCTTGGGTCTCCTGGCCGATGGCCAGAGCGAAATCTGCCTTATTGCAGGGGGTGTGGTGACAGACTTCGATGGAGATGGGATGCTGGACCTCATCTTGTCCCACGGGGAGTCCATGGCTCAGCCGCTGTCCGTCTTCCGGGGAAACCAGGTGTGCATGGGCCCCGGGACCTGTAGAGCCCAGCCTAGTGTCTCCCCTGGGTCTAGGGTGATAGAGGGCAGAGGCGCCCGGGATGCTTCCTTGCCCAGCGTGGTGGAAAATGGACACCCAGGAAATAAATTCCCAGCCACATAGTAAACCTCCAAGGGCTGCCTTCTCCTGGGAGAAGCCCTTTGTCCCTCTGCCTTCCACTGGCACTTTTGCTCCAGAAACTGCTTTCCCCAAGTCTGTTAGCTTTTCCCTCAATTTTTCAGTGCCTCTCTTTCCAAACTTCAGCTAGTCTGTCTGCCTTGTTCACCTTCTCTGCCGGCTTCCTCCTCTCTTCCCTCTGACGTTTTCTTCTCTTCCTCCCTCCCTGCGCCCCCCCCCCCCCACCCCTGATACTGGCCTGCCTCCTCCCACCCTGCAGGGCTTCAGCAACAACTGGCTGCGTGTGGTGCCTCGGACCCAGTTCGGGGCCTTCGCCAGGGGAGCTAAGGTTGTGCTCTATACCAAGAAGAGCGGGGCCCACCTGAGGATTATCGACGGGGGTTCAGGCTACCTGTGTGAGATGGAGCCCGTGGCACACTTTGGCTTAGGTGAGTCAGGGCTGGGGGAGGGGCAGGCAGCGAGCTGCTGTGCTTGGTCAGTGGGGTCCCGGGACTGCGCCCCAAAGCATGCTCGGTAACGAGGACTCACGGCCCGAGCACCTGCCGCGTGCAGAGTAGTCCAGGTACCGTGACCGCCGCGGCGGACACCAGCCGTGCAGGCAGCCCTGCTCGGAGATGAACCTGAGCCCAAAAGGAAGGTTTTCATGCCCCTCCTCATGCCCCTCCCCTTGCAGGGGTCCCCACTGCAGTCCTCTGTTGAATGAGTTCGCCTTGGGGTCAGAGTATTTAATCCTCCCTTTGTCCAAGGCTGGGGCCTCGTTCAGACATTGTACCAAACTTGTCCAAACCAGCTGTTTCCCTGGCCTCCTGGGAAGCGGCTTGGTGATTAAAGCCTCATCAAACCCCTGGTGACTTCCCTTAGCTAGGAGCTTGGAGAAGCCATGCATTCTCGGGGGGAGAGTGACATCGCCCTCAAGGGGGTAAAAATTGGTTCTTGTCTGGGGGAAAGGGGAGCAAAAAAATCCTACTCTTTTTTATATGTATAAAGGCACAGATATACATACAGTACATAAACAGCTCTACAGTACATCTGTGTTATTAATGAGATATCACTACACACCTATCAGAACAGCTAAAAAAACAAAACAAAACAAAAAAACCCAATAGTGACAATACCAAAAGCCGGCAAGGATGCAGAGAAACTCAATCCCTCATACATTGTTGGTGGGAATGTAAAAAGGTACAGCAACTCTGCAGAATAGTTTGGTGGTTTCTTTAAAAATAAAAAACTAGAGGCGCCTGGGTGGCTCAGTTGGTTAAGCGTCCAGCTTCGGCTCAGGTCATGATCTCAGGGTTTATGGGTTCGAGCCCCGCATCTGGCTCTGTGCTGACAGCTCAGAGCCTGGAGTCTGCTTCGGATTCTGTGTCTCCCTGTCTCTCTGCCCCTCCCCCACTTGCACTCTTGTCTCTCTCTCTCTCTCTCTCTCTCTCCCACAAAAAAATAAACATTCAAAAAATTAAAAAAAAACTAAACTAAACATACAACTACTATAAAACCCAGCAATTGCACTCCTAGGTATTTATCCCAGACAAATGAAAACTTATGTCCACATAAAAACCTATACAAGATTGTTCATAGTAGCTTTAGCGGTAATAGCCCATACTGGAAACACCCTAGGTGTCCTGTGATAGATTACTGGTTCATCAAGCTGTTGTCCATCCACACCAGGGAATAGTACTCAGCAATAAAAAGGATTAAACTATTGATACACGTAGCAACTTGGATAGCTCTCCAGGGCATTATGGTCGGGGCGGGGGAGGCCAATCTCATAAAGTCACATACTGTTGATTCCATTTATATAATATTCTCGGAATGACAAAATTACAGAGACAGGAAATAGAGTGGCGGTTGCCAGGGGTGGGTGTGACCATAAAGGGACAGCCTGAGGGAGGTCTTTGGGGTGATAGAGCAGTTCTGTATCTTGATTGTGGGGGTGGGCTGCACAAACCTACACATGTGATAAAATGACACAAAGCCGTACACACGCACGCACACACATGCACGCACGCACACATGCACATGATCAATGTCCACTTCCCGGTTTGGGTATTATGCTGTAGTTGCATAAGCTCTAACCATCGAGGGAAACTGGGTGATGGGTACACAGGGCCTTTCTGTACTATCTTTGCAAATTCCTGTAGATCTATAATCATTTCAACATAAAACGTTTTTAAGGAAATGCATTGGGGAGGGGATTGGTGCAGGGGGCTGTCTAAAAAGAGAGGAAGGGGGAGGGGCAATCATAGAAAAAATGTTGAGGAGTCACGAGTGTCCTTACTAAGACACCATGGCGAAGAAAGCATTTGAGTCAAATATACCTGGGCTCAATATCAGACACCCTCCCCTGCGTGTTAGCACCTTATGGGGTGATATAATACTAACATAAAAAGAGCAGGCAATATGGTCTGAAATTAACGTATATGTTAATATTATACACACATCATATGGGCATAGAAGAAAACTGAAAGAACATGCAAAAAGTGTGAGCAGTGACTCTGAGTGGATTAACGTGGCAAGTCTTACTCATCCAGGTGGCACTTTACTCCTATTACTGAATTTCATCCTCACGACCACCCTGTGACGCGGGCACTATTTATCCCCACTTTACAAATAGGAAAACTGAAGATCAGGGCAATTAAGAAACCTGCCCAAGGTCACATGACAGATCAGTGGCAGAGCTGAGACTCAAATCCAGATCTGCCCAACCGTGTGATTTTTATTTTCTTCCATATGTTTTGTGTGCATGTGTTCCAATTTTTATAGGAGCACATAATATTTTTGCAGTCTGAAAAAGGAGCATAAATGTTGAGGGGGCCCGGGGCCTGGTTATGTGAGCATGTTCTTGGCCTGTTTCACCCTGGATGGGTCGGCTGGCTGTTGAAGCATTTGTCACTTTTAAGGTAGCCATTTGCGATGCTGGCCAAGTACAAGATGACTTTTATTTTTTTTATTTTTTATTTTTTTTAATTTTTTTTCAACGTTTTTATTTATTTTTGGGACAGAGAGAGACAGAGCATGAACGGGGGAGGGGCAGAGAGAGAGGGAGACACAGAATCAGAAACAGGCTCCAGGCTCTGAGCCATCAGCCCAGAGCCCGAGGCGGGGCTCGAACTCACGGACCGCAAGATCATGACCTGGCTGAAGTCGGACGCTTAACCGACTGCGCCACCCAGCCGCCCCTCGAGATGACTTTTAAATATGTTGTCCGACGAAACAGCAGTAACCGACAGTCATTGAGCACTTAGTGTATACCAGGCACTGGACTTAAGTGCCTTGCATAAGATACCTCACTCAGTTTTTAACCACAACCCGATAAATCGTAACCCCATTCCACAGGTCAGAAAACTGAGAGGCTGAGAGTGGTGCCCCAAATCACATCTCCAGAAAGTAGAGAGGGCTGGATTTGGACCCCGACTCCTTGAACACCACTGTCTGAATTCTTGACTTCTGTGACTTAACTGCTTGGCCTCCCATAGCTGCTGTGTGTGGAGCCAGCCAAGGTCCTCCGCTCTGCCTCTTTCTTCCTGGACATCCACGTCCCCTCATTACCAGATGACCCATGTAAGGCCATCCAGTCACCAAGACAATGCCGTGGTATCACAGGTGGGATGTTTATCCAGGCATCTGGCTGGACGTCAACGCCCCAGCCCACTGTGTATAGATCAGGAAATTGAGGTTCCACAGAGCAAATCCTTGGTAAGGATGGGACTGGGGCTGAGGTTCTCCTTCCTCACATCCTGTGGGCTGCTTGTGCTGTTTTAAGATGTTTTTGTGGGCCTCGCTGGGTCTCCTCTCCAGTCAGTATCTGCCCTTGACAAGAGAACAGACCTGCTTTTTCAACCGGGCAGCCTCGGCTGAGTCATGTGCAGGGACCACGGGCACCCAGGAGCCTCCATGCCTCTCCACAATGTCTGCCTCCCACACTCGGGGTAACACGCCGCTGCGTCTGGTTCAGAGCCTCTCCTTGATATTTTGCAAGGCTGGGGGGTTTATTCTGGCTCTGAACTCTGGCCCAAACAGCTCGACGGGTCCCCTTGTAGGCTCCTCTCTTGCCAGGATCCACTCCCAGAGAGCCACTGAAGGAAGGCTGCTCTTGGGGACCTGTCCCTGTAGCTCACTCTTGAGCCTGGCAGTGAGACTGAGGCGACCGAGCAGGAAGCAGCGCCAGGAGCAGGTGGACTCTGTCCCCACAGCTCCAGGGCCCCCAGTCCAGGAGGGTCTCCTTCATGGATCCAGCGTAGCACAAGCCTTCCTGGCTGATGGAGGGGCAGCGATGGGGTGGGAAGAGAGGGAGCCAAGAGGAAAGGCCAGATGGAAGGAAGGATTGAGGAAAGCGAGGACCGGGACCACAGACAGGCAGTGGGCTGGGGAAACCGAGAGACACAGAGAGACCTGGAAAAGAGACAGATGAGACAAAGAAGAAATACCCGTGCCCTCCAGGCTCACAGTCCAGGGAAAAAGGCAGATGGACACCGGGATTCTGGTGCAAGGTAGATCTAGATGGGCTGTGCGAGGACCAGCATGGGAGAACTTCGTTCTGCTTCCCAAGGACATGGGCCTAGCACGAGGTCTAGCAGGATGGCGGGAATTGAGAAGGCACGGTGGGCGGCTGATGAGAGCACTCCAGGGGCTAGCCTGGCTTGAACACAGACCCAGAGGTGGGAGTGTTCAGTGTGCCCACGACGGGAATGGTCTGGTAGGAGCGGGGCCTAGAGAGGGAGGCCAAAGCCCAACTGGGGGGCGGGGGGAACCGAGAACCAGGCTGGAGGGGGACAGGCGGATCAAAGCTCCCCAGAGCAAGCCAAAGCCAGCCCGTGCCATGCGAAGAGAGAGCGGCCAGGAGCTCGGGAGCCCCAGCAGGGGTGGTGTCCTGCACCAGGAGCCCTGCAGGGAGGGCAATGCTTGAGTTGTTCTTAGAAGGATTTAATATTTTTTCCTGATTGTAAGAATAATGCATGTTGATTATCGGAAAATTAGAAATTATAGCATGATTAAAAAGAAAGGAAAAATAACCCCAAAGCTCAACATTTTGTTTTGAATACTAAGCAAAAGGTTAACGTTCCTCCCTTCACCCTCTCCCAGTACCATTTGATCCATTTAGTCAATACTTATTTACTGAGCCATCTACTATGTGCCAAACACTAACGAGACAAAGATCCTTGCCACGGGTGATCTTAATTCTAGTGGAAGTAGAAGAAACATATAAACATAATAACTAGGTAAACATATAAACTGTTAGAAGATGTTAAGTGCTGTGAAAAAAGCACATGCAGAACAGGGTAAGGGGATCAGGAATGTGGAGGGGGAGGGGTGGGGTCACCTGCTCCCGGCTCCCCGCTTTTTATGTGCTTTTACCACATGCGCTGTGCCTAGGAGCATATTTATAGATAAATACTCCTTGGGAGTTTGTGTTAACAAAAATGATTATACTCTTCCAGTATTCCCAAACTTGCTTCCCCCCCCCCCCACCCTTAACAACATAACCTGGACACCATTTTCAGGCTGCGCATCTCTCCTTTGTTTTCCAAACTCTGTGCCGCACGGTATGTCGCCGTGTGGCGGCATTCATAATTTGTGGAGCAAGTCTCCTATTGACGGGCAGTATGATGGTCTCCAGTCCTGAGCAGATTGTTTTGTGGCGCCTGGGGTGAGAAGGGGCATGTCCAGAACACGAACGCAAGAAAGGCCTGCCCTGTCCGTCCAGTCACTGAGGCCTAGATGTGGGGCCCCTGGCTGTCCCCGGGAGGGGGAGGTCTCTAAAGGGAAGAGGGCCCAAGGAAACCCCCCTTCCAGCACTCACGGCGCTCCCGCTCACCCCAACCGACCCTGCTCCCTCCCTCCCTTTGTGAATCATCCTCTGCCTCCCCCTGACTTTGCAGCAAGGTTCGGGGGAGAGTGCGTGGACAAGTGCGTGGGCATGCACGTGTGCCCCTCGGCACGCCTATGTCTTGCTCATCCCTGCACTGAGCCTTGGTCAGGGGACTAGCTTCTCAGACCCTCATGTACCCTCCCCACTCCCGAGGGTCTGGGCTGCATCGCATCACCACGCAGTAAAAACTCACAGACCTCCCTGGATGGCTGTTTCATTCTCTGGGGTTCCCAGAGCACATTCTGGTGTGCTGTCGGCTCCCATTCTACCCACCCCTGCTCAGTGGAGCCCCTGGCCTTGTTTCACCTCCCCTCTGCACCCTGCCCTGGCCTTGCCCTGCTCCTTCTGGCCAGCTGGCCAGCCAGGCTCATAAAGAAGAATTTATGCTCATGGCCTTTGTGGGGTGGCCCACTGCGCACTGTTTGCTCTGCACCTGCATCCTAGCCGCCCCCCTCCACCCCCCGCCCTGCGCACCCACGCTACATATCCCCTACCCTGGCTGTCCGATTCCTGGTTTGCAGAGGACTGAGGCCACTCACCCAAACCCAGAAAATGAAAACAAGCACCTACAGTCTACTTGTCCCAGCCAGCCCCCATCGGAGGCTCACCCGCTGGCCAGCCCACCCCAGGCATTGACAGTACCCCTGCCCCCCCCCCCCCCACCACACACACACCACCTTTCTTTAAGCGAATTGTTTGTGAGTGACTCAGAGCTGCCTCCGAGCCTGCTGGTGCTCATTTAGGGAAGGAAAATTCAGTGGCCCACATAAAAATTGCTTTATTAAAGTGCAAAAATATTCCACCAACTGTATTCCCACCATCTGTTTTGCTGGTAATTCTGAAAAGCGCAATTCTCTGAGCCTCCTTGGCCTCTGTCCTTTAGAAGCTGCCAGAGGTGACTCCCTTCTGCTCTTGACCTCCCAGCTGTGCTGGTTATGGGGCATCCTCTGCCCGCAGCCCCACTCCCTGACACACAGGCCTGGCACGCAGACTGCTTAAAAGCTGCCCTTGTGCAGTGCCTGGAATGACCTGGGATGTCTGGCAACTTGAGAGGGAACAGTCTGGGGACAGGAGTCTGGGTTCCAATCGTAGCTCAGGCACCTGTGAGTCACTTCACCTTGCCAATGTCTACACCTGGAGAGCGGTGATAGAACGCCCACCTTGCAGAGTCGTCTGGAGGGTTCAGATCAGCCTCACACATGAAAGTTCCAAAGTCTCTCCCCATCTCCCCCCGCCCCAACCTGCCAATACGTTTTCCACACTCTGCTTCCCCCACCTGGAACTTCTCCCTACTCTTCAAATACACATGACCTTACCATACCTCTGTACCATGCTGCACCATCTGTCTGGACTGCCCCTTCCTTCCCTTCTCTGCCTCACAAACTCCTACTCCTCCTGCAACACCCAAATGGAATGACTTTTAACACCCGCCTCTCTCACCAAGTGGCACCAATGCTATGGCTGCACGTTCCCAGTTCATTATAACATCATCACTATGTTCATTGCCTCCACGGGATGCAGCTCCCACAGGATGGGACCTGGGTCCATCTCCTTCCTGTTAAATCCCAGATCCCTGCAGGACACTTGGCCCGTGGTGGGGCTGGGCGTCGGGGCCAAGTGAGCAGTAGAGCAAGGGCAAAGCAGATATGGGCTTTTGGGGTCAGACATCCCTAGCTGGGGAACTGTGAGCAACTTACATCCCCTCCCCGGGTCTGAGCCCTTTTGTCTCTAAAGTGGAAATTAGAAGTCTAGTACGTTCCCCATGGTGCTGCCGAGAGGGTCCAGTGCCAACAGTGAGATCACCTGGTACAGTTTGGGGTACATATTCTCCAGTATTATTGCCAAGAAATGAAGGTGCTTTGGGAACTACAGGTGCCCCCATGTCTAAGAGATGGTAGAGATGGGGATGCTTAGGGGACAGTCGGCTGGGGCAGGGCTCACATTCCAAGGAAGAAGGACTGTCCTTCCCAGGAGTGCTAGAGCTCTGGGCCACACCCCCATCTTACAGATGAGGAAACTAAGGCCCCGGAGAAGGTGCCCAAGTCAGCAAAATCTTGCAGCAGCAGAGGAGGGAGTCCTACTGAGATGTGTTCTCCTTGGCTGGCTTCTCTCATAGCCCTTGCCCGTCCTGGGTTGGGAGGAAGGGAGGAAGCGGGACTCAGAACTACATGCTATGAATATTCGGTGACTCTTCTGAGTTATTTGTGGCGCTCCAGTCAGGCTGGAAAATGTATTCCTGTAGCGTTCTGTTGGCTTAGGTGAGAAACATTTGCTATTCTTTGTCTCCTTTTTTTAATGGAAAAATATTTACTTTTTATATATGCCACTTAATTTGGGCACTGTACAACCTAAAAATGCCAAATCTCTTTAACTTCAAGAGACTATTACAAAACAGAAAAAAAAAAAAAAAGCCCACAGATGATACCCCCAGTCCCGTGGTCCACCCTTCTTCTCCAAAAGGAATTATTATAGAAGGAGGGAGTGGGGGATTAGAGGTTTATGAGAAACAGTTTCTGGCTTAAGAAAGCAAACCCCAGAATCAGTGAGGCTGGAAGGGGAGAGTCTGTAGGGGAACAGAAGCAGCCCCGAGTGTGGGACTCTGTGCTCTGGGAGTCTCTCCCTGGTCCCGCTGCCCCACCTGGCCCACAGAGATGGGCTGCTCACCCTTGACGCGTGTGCGGTAGCAACAAGGCCGAGGGGAAGCAAATGCGGGGAGGGTCCGGAAGCTGTGGCTCGCAGTAGGGAGCTTCCTCTGGAAGCTCCATAGAAGGGTGCCGGGACTCCCAGGAAGAAGGCACAGCTGGGGCCCTCCACCCCATGACCCCTGCCGTCCCAAGCTCCCCACCAGGGTGAACCCCTGCACACAGGAGTCTACACACACACTCCCCTCAAAGTCTGCTTGTGGCTGCCAACCCTTTTCTAACATACAGGAATCCCTTTTATACATGAAAATGTGCCACAGACTACCCTCCGCCCCCACAGTAGCTATCCTTGTAAAATCCTTTGGCGGACAGTAAGGGCCCAAAGCTGCTGTAAATTCAGCAGCACTTTTCGGTTTCCCTGTTTCTTCTAGGAGTGTCTGCATACATTAAGGGAAAGCAGCACGTATAAGTGGGTGACATTGTTTATTCAGCCCACGAATGGTGCTTGAGGGTATGACGGGATTTGTGGACCCCTGAGCACCAGGCCTGCATCTGGTCATCCCTGGCGGGTGACGAGGGGGCTGCACCCGCCCTCCTACCTTCACTGAGCACGGCCCTCTTTCCCAGGTGACTGGGGAAACAACCTCTCCTTGCGGGTGAGGCCCAACCCCCGCCCCCCCCCCCCCCCGGCCTCCCGCCCACCCCCATTCATCACCATTAGCCTGACCTTGCCGCAGTGACAGGCCTGATGCCTCAAGCGGGGGGCTGGGGCTGCCTCTGACACCACCCGAACACCTGACCTATCTCTCCAACCTGCTTTCTACCACCGATGTAACACGTTGCTTTAAGGGTGTGTGTGGATGGATTCTCCGTGAATATTCTCTGAGCTTCACCATTAGCTTCTGTAAACAGCTCTGTAGGACGGTCCTTCTCCTGTGCCTTCCACCGTCCTGTTCTTTATCACCTCAGCTTTTATTTAGAGCTCAGCTCAAGTGCCTTCCCTCCAAGAGCCTGTCCCTGATCACCCTGGCTAGAAAAGTTCCCCAGCCAAGCCCCGGTTCCTCTTTACCGTGTTGCCCTATCTTTGTTTTCTTCACAGAGCTTGTCAATATCTGACATCATTGATCTGTTCATCTTTTTGCCTGTCTGTCCCCACCAGAGCGGACGCTCCCTGAAAACAGGCACATTCCCAATGGTAAAAGAAAGCATGGCCCCTAGCAGGCTATAATTATAAATGATATAAATTTAAATACAGTGACATGGCCAAAATTACACAGCAAGGCAAGCGGTACCGCTAAGATTTGAACCCAAAGTCAGCCTGCTTACCACCAGGCTTTCCCTTCTCCCTTAAAACAGCTTCATGCTGATTGGCCTGTCCGCCAGAATGTAAGTTCTAGTGCCGTGCTGTCCAATATGGTAGCCACGAGCCACACGTAGCTATGGAAATGCAAATTCATTAAAATTAAATAGAATTTAAAATTCAGTTCTCCTTCTGTCCCGTAGGGAAGGATGAAGCCAGCAGTGTGGAGGTGACGTGGCCAGATGGCAAGATGGCAAGCCGGAGCGTGGCCAGTGAGGAGATGAACTCTGTGCTGGAGATCTCCTACCCCCGGGATGAGGACAGACTTCAGAGCCCAGTCCCACTGGAGGTGAGTAAGGGTGTCCGGGCCTCATAGCCAGAAGAGCGGACCCCCTCCACAGCCCCATGGTCTGAAAGTGGACTCCCAGGAATTTGCTGATTTTGCCTCCAGAAGGATGGAAATCTTCTCAGCAAAGAGCAGGCTTCATAATGAGCCCTCCATGTGTAGTTTAGGGAGGGATTTGTAGTTTAAGAGGGATAGGTTCTGTTAGGTACCCCAGCTCAGGCACCTGGATCCCACCTGAGGGGAATAAGCAGGAGTTTGAACTGAATACATTCTCGTCCTTCCCCCAGTCTTCTCTTCTCAGTGCAAGGGGTGGGGGTCCCAGCAGGGAAGGGCAACCCCAGGCCCAGAGCTAAGAGCACCCCTCATTCTGGACTCAGGGTGACAGCTGCTCTGTGGCTGTGATTAGGGGGGAACCGGAGGTGGGATCTTCTCAACTCACCAGTGTCTCTGCTTCTGCCCACCTTGCAGTGCGGCCAAGGATTCTCCCAGCAGGAAAATGGCCATTGCATGGGTGAGTTGCCTGCAGGCACTAGAGGATGGGGCAGAGGCCAGAATCTCCCTGGGGAATGTCAGTCTGAGCCCTGGCAAAGCTTAGGCTGCAGACAAGAGGGGGAAAGGTGGGGAGGGAAATGTGTTGTTTGTCCCTGGGGCTCCAGATGCCAAGACAACCGCCATGTGACTCACCAAGGTGGGAGTGACGCCAGCAGCCAATAGGCCGAATCGTGGCAGTTCTGGGGATGGAGTGCTTCCTGCCACGAATTCGGAGAGAATGGGCTTGGGGAGGAGACGCATAACTGCCTGTACAGTGCTCACGGGGTGACCCGGCCGTGCGAGGGGCCGTGCGGCCACCTCACGGTGGCAAAGGTGCGCGTGCATCTTCCGTGGTGGCTTTGGCATGGCCAGCTGGCGGAGCGGCAAGCACGGGAGCTGGCAGACAAGGATGGGCATGGCCAGGGGCATTGGAGCAACCCGGGCGTGGAGTGTAGTCACAGAACAGAAGGGAGACGGTAGCCTCGTGCAGTACTGGGAGGCAGGTGGCTAGCACACTGCTAGGACCGCAGCTCTGTGAGCGTTCGCTGACTTTCTGAAAGTCCTCCGAGGGCCTGGGGTGGCAGAGGGGCAGCCAAGGGGCTCAGCGTCTGAAAGACCCTCAACCCAGTATCTTCTGTGTCAGGAACCGGCAGTGAGGGGTCAGGTCAAGGACTCCTCCTGCCTTTAGACTCTCAGGCAGCATTCTTCCTAAGTCTATTCCATAGATGCTTGTCAGCCCCAGGCTGAGTGGGTTTGCTACTGAGACTCAAGAGTAAACAAGACAGGGGCGCCTGGGTGGTTCAGTCAGTTAAGCGTCCGACTCGTGGTTCGTGGGTTTGAGCCCTGCTTCGGGCTCTGTGCTGACAGCCGAGTCTGGAGCCTGCTTCCGATTCTGTGTCTCCCTCTCTCTCTGCCCCTCCCCTGCTCGTGCTTTGTCTCTCTCTCTCTCTCTCTCTCTCTCTCTCAAAAATAAACATTTAAAAAAATGAATTAAAAAAAAAAAAGAGTAAATGAGACAGACACAGCCCCTGCCCTCATGGGGCTTAGAGCCAGTGGGAGAGGCACATGAATAAACAGTGATGACCGGAAATGTGAGCAGGGCTGGGTGGGGGAGGGGTGGGATGTGGGAGCACAAAGGTGGGGCCTCAACCAGCCAGGGAGGGTCCCAGAAGGTGCCCCAGGGAGACAAGGCCTGAGCTGAGACCTGGGGGGCGATGGGGAGCTCGCCAGGCAGAGAGAGGGGAGAAGGTGGTCTGGTGGAGGGCCCTCCACCCGCAAAGGACCACAGGTGAGAAAGTGAAGGAGTGCGGCTCTAAGGGTGGCTTGGGAGGAAATTAGTGCCCTCCACTCTCCACGTCCCAACCCTGGCCACTCTAAAGAGAGGATGCATGTACACAGAACTTCCAGTGTCTAGCCTGTGCACTGGAAGGACCCTGTGGGATCACCCTTCCAGCCACTTTTTTTCATCATCTAGCGGACAGTTACGTGCCCATGCGAGGTGCTGGGGATGTGGGCCAAGCACCTGCCCTGGAACAGCATCTGTTCTGGGGAGGGGGACCACAAACACGTAACCTGGCAGCCGGATGAGATGGACCAAAAGCGCTTTAAGCAAGGTGTCCCTGGAGACTGTTCTAGACAGAGTGGTCAGGGAGAAGCCCTTTGAATTGAGACCTGAAGGACGAGAAGGTCCAGCCACACGGAGAGCTGAGGGAAGAGCAGGAGCGAGGACCACGAGGCAGGAAAAAGGCTCTGTGCGTGAAAGGAATGGGAAGGAGGCTGGCGTGCCCGGAGGTGGTGGGGGAGCCAGGCGCTAAGTCAAGGAGGGTCTCAGGGTGTCTGGATTTTGTTCCTGGGGCCCTTTGCAATTAAGCAGGAGAGTATGATTCACATTTTCAAAAGATCGCCCTGCCTGCTGAATTGCAGATTAGATTGGAGGGAAGAGTGGAAGCCAGAGTGCCAGTCTGAAGGTGGCTGCAGAAATCCAGGCAAGAGGTGGTGCAGGCTGGGAACGGGCTGTGGCTGGAGAAGGAGGTGGGCAGACAGAGGGGTTCTATGGGGGCAGAGCGGCAGGATCTCTTAACTCGCCTACAGAGGTAAGGGAAAAGGAGGAACTAGGGATTGCTCCTATCTGTGCTTGAGCGGCTGAGTGGGTGACATTGATTGACTTAGGCAAGATGGGGTCAGGGGGTGGAAGAAGTTTGAGGGCTGGAGCATCTAGATTTCCATTCTGGACCTACTGAGCATGAGATGCATGTTGGGTTCATAAGTCTGGAGCCCCAGGGACAGGTTGTGGCTGCAGATAGGAATCTAGACTCATCCATCTATGAAGGGAGCACCTACAGGAAGTGTGGTAGATAGAAGACCCCGGGCCAAGTGTGACACCCCCAACACGTAGAGGTCAAATATAGAACTGAAAGGGCAGGTCTACGCTGGCTGACTCCATCCTGTTCTGTGTCCTTCACCTTGACCACACCTCCTCCCCTTGAGCAACCTCCCGCTCACCTGCCTAACAGGACTCGGACCCTTCCCCAGCCAATCGGCTGAGGCCACAGCCATTACCTCACCAACTGCCCCTAGATCCCTATAAAACCTTTGTGCTTTTGAAACTCGCTCGCTCTCCCCGGTATCTCCCCGCTGCGTCAGTGCAGGTAGGGGATTGAGCTCGAGCTAGCTCGAATAAAGGCTCTTTTGCTTTTACGTCGGACTCGGCTCCCTAGTGGTCTTTGGGGATCACGAATTCTGGGTATAACAGAACGAGCCAGCCAGAGGGACTGAAGTGAGGGAATTGAGGCATAGAGAGAAGAAGGGATATGCCCAAGGTCACAGAGTGGGTGGGGCAGCAGAGCCTGAGCGAGGAGCCTCTGCCCCACACCTCCCTGGTGAGTGACTCCCCTCACCTTTCAGACACCAACGAATGCATCCAGTTCCCATTCGTGTGCCCTCGAGACAAGCCTGTGTGCGTCAACACGTATGGAAGTTACAGGTGCCGGACCAACAAGAGGTGCAGTCGGGGCTACGAGCCCAACGAGGACGGCACGGCCTGTGTGGGTGAGTGAGGCCCAGCCATGGTCCAGTAGGACCCAAGGAAGTTGTCTTCCACCGGGGAGCTTTGGGGAGGCCCCAGATCAAGGTCCCCAGCCCCTGACTTCTCCTGGCCGGATGGAGTCTCCTTAGACCCCCGTTGGGTCTCCGGGGAAGACCGTGACAGAGGTTTGGAGAAGCCCCCACCACTACTGCCACCATCTGAAGGGTCCCTGGGGTGCTGTGCCCTGGCCAGAGGCCACTGTTCTTCTCACGTCTCCCCTTCTCACATATTCCTACCTTAAGGTCAGCCCGTCTTTTCCTACCAGGGATATAAACTAGCTCCTGCTACTCATCTTTGTCTGAATTTCTGAACCGGTATTTGTCTTCTTCCTCCCAAATGCTTCCCCCCACCCCCATCCCACCCCCATCCCCTTTCTCTTTTTCCCACTCTCTCTGTCTCTCTCTCTCTCTCTCTCTCTCCCATCCTTTTTACAGCTCAAGTGGCCTTTTTAGGTGGGTATCCTTCTGCTGCCTTTAGAATCTCTGAGCCTCTCTCTCGGGCCTCATATCTTTCTCTAGGCCTTGGACTTTGCCTTCAGTTATATGCACTTTAAATCCCATCAATAAAGGAAAAAAAAACTAAACTAAACTAACAACCTTTGTGGAAAACTAAATCTCTCCCGCTGCCTGTCTCTCTCTCCACGCCCAGTAGACTCTGCTGCGTGCTCCCTTTGAATGGACCGCAGGGGTGGCCATCTTTGAAAAGGGAAGTTTGGGAGATACTGATGTTTGTGTAATCTTGTTTGTGAAGCCTTTCTTTGCATGTTTTCTGAGAAAACAGAAAAGGAAAGTCTCCCCTCTTACCCCATCTACCCTCCCTCACTTCTTCAGAAGAATCAAGATAGTCCTGTCTTTTCTGTATCCTCCAGTGTCATGAGCACCCTGTTTTGCCCTTAACAAAGATGGCTCCCAGGCAGTTGCTTGCTCAGTTGATTCACTCATGTATCATGTGCCTGCTGGTTTGGCCTGTGCTGTTTCTGCTCTGTGTGCCCTGACTTCCTGTGGTAGAGAAAGCCTTCTGGGAGTTGGTGGTTTATTATGGGAGGGGAAAAGGTGGCCCTTTGGGACTCTTGACAAAAATGTTAAAGTTTGAACTTGCCAAGTCTTCCAGCCTCTTTCTGGAGAAATTATGCCAATAAACTCTCTGCTGCGTATTAGTGCCTAGCTGATAAAAACAAAAATGTGTCTGGGGCAAGTAGATGCTGGTTGGAATCCTGAAGTAGCAGCAGCTTTTCTGTCATGTAGCCCTTGGAAAGCAAATCACGAGACAGGGAAAGTGTCCTGGGCATGAGAAATGGTTTGGGTATGTGCACCAATGTTCACGTTTGGGGGGCTGGGGTTTGGGCCAGGCAAGGGATGTAGGATGAGCAAGGAGCAGACCTGGAGGGAAAATTCTGGGCCTTTTACCTGGGGGACAGTTGCTTCTCTACACTGGGCCTCAGTTTGCATAATCTAAATAACAAGAGATATGGTCTGGTGTATTCCCAAAGCCCTTTCCTTTCTAAGACCCTTCAGTGTGTGGCTGGACAGAGATATGGGTAGTCTCAAGTTACCCTGATTTCTAGAAAAGAATCTTGCAACTTGGTCTCCTCTGCAGTCTGCTTAGAAACCTGGAAGCCTCTGTAGCCAGAGCACCCTTTGGGAATGATGTAACACCATAGAATACTTTCACAACCAGCCTCGGTAGTGAAGGCTTGTTATAAATCACAGATCTGTTCTTCGTGGGGGAAAAAAGTTGCCCCAAGATATAATAAAATCACACTTAAGCATGCAGCAAGCATTTTAAAAACATATTTAACAAAAAAACTACCATTTTCTGATATAATAATAATACTCCCAATAAATCACAAAATATGAATTCCTCATAGCTAGTACTGTTTTTACACTCAGAAGACGAGCTTAAATGAAAAGTTTTAAAATAAAAACAACCACATTGTCACAAGAAAGCGTGTAACAACTTAAAAATCGCTCCACTTCTGGGAAGCCCGCTCCTGTGTGTTCAGGTAGAAATTCAAGGTCTGGATGGGCCCAGACATGAGGCTCGGAGAGATGAAGTGATCCACCCAAGGTCACAGAGCCAGCTGGTCCCCGGCCAAGGCTGGAGCCCTTTCCTACTACACCATCTTGTCAGGGGGTGACAGACAGCACTGTCACTGTTCGGACTATTCCCTAGTCATTCTGGAAGCTGCTGCCTTTTTAGAAATGAACGAGTAGATCTAAGATAGTGAGAGAAGTAAACCCCAAAACCCATAGAGGCAATGGTTCCAAATGCAGTGGTGAATGGCAAGATGACGGTGTCCACTGACAGACCGCACACAACAGCACGAGAAGTAAGGGACAGGACAGCTAGGGAGACAGCCTGCCAAGGACATCGGAAAATTCAGGATGACGGCAAACTTCAGAGGATACCTCGTCAAGTAATAACCATGAATCCTCCTACACGGAGTTTCTTACAACAGGGTGTGTTTGTGTCGATTTACCCTACTTGGTGGGTGGGGCCAGAGGAGTTACAAAGAGGAGTCCCAAATCCCCCCAGCTAGCAAGAGCACCACTACACTATCCCAGCTGCTGGGTAAGAAGGCTTACTCCTGATGTGACTCATTCAGTCAACAAGTATTAGTTGAGCACCTATTGTGTGCCAGGTACTAAGCTAAGCTCTGGGCATACAATGGTAAGTAGAGATGACCTGGTTTATTGTTCCCACATGGCCTCCCTGCAGCCAGTTGGAGGAACCCGGTGCATGGGATAAGAGTGGGATTCACAGGGGCTTTCTGAAAAATCTAGCTAAATGCTTGGGTTGCCACACCAGAAAGCAAGCTCTCTCATTCCAGTATTCATTGGGCAAGCATTCACTGAGAACCACTGAGAATACTCCTCTGCCCAGGAATGTACCCTTAACATAACAATAAGCACACTTAGTGAGCTCGGCATGTCTGGGCCAGATCTAAGCTCTTTAGAAGAATCAGCTTGTGTAATCCCCACCACAATCCCGAGCGGAAAGTGCTATCAGGATCCCGGTTTTACAGAGAAGCTGTGTGGCTTGCCCAGGTCACACGGCTGGGACACACAGAGGAAGGACTCCGTCAGAGTAGTCTGGCCCCCAACCTGAGCTCTTCACAAGGACCCTTCCTTCCCATTTGGGGTGACTAACCCATTACACAAAAGCCACAGTCTCTCTGCGTTGCCCAGAGGCCGGGGATGGGTTGGGAAGGAGGAAATGGAGTCTGACGGAGCCCGGGATCTGTGACACGCGCCACACGGTCACCCTGCAGCTGCAAGATAGAGGTGGCAGTGCCCATGCTGAATCTTCTCACCAGCCAGCTTGGCTGTCCTTAGCAAAGGGAAACCGTGGATCACCTGCACAGCCTCTTCTCCGTCGCCAGCCCTGCTCTGGGGAGGTGCCATTCTGAGGGCCAAGAGTTTGATTATGCGTCACTCTGGCTGCTATGGCCCCCTCCCAGGGTGTGGGCCTCACACCCTGACCGGCACCTCTGGACTGTGACCCGAGCAGGAACTGCACGCCAGCCTCCAAACAGGGCTGTTGATCTCTCTGGGGCCGCACAGACACAGGAGGACGAACGCTTCACTTTCTCAGGGAGCCAGCTGAGTTTGTCCAGCAGATTCCAGAGTGATACCCCACCCAGACCATCAGTCCAGGAGGCAAGCCGAGCCCCTCCCCTCCTCTCCCTCCCCAGGGTCAGCCACAGCTCTCTCCTTCAGCGTGGGCCAGAACCCCAGCCACATCCTGTCAGGTCTGCCGTTGTGTCTCCTTAGCAACAGACACGTCCCAGAAGGGGAAGGAGGCGAGAGAGCGCGGGCTGCTTAGCCCCGCAGATAATGCCAACCTCTCCTTCCGCAACCATCCCCTTAAGGAACTGTGCTTGAACAGCAAAGTGGTCGAAAAGAAGACCACTGGAGAAAAACGAGAAGCGGGAAGAGAAAACGCCCTCCCCAGAGAGCAGAGCTAACATTTACGGAACGCCTATCGTATGCCAAGAACTTTACGTGTGTGTCCCCATGAATCCCCCCGCCCGTGCTGTGGGCTAAATGTTACTCATCTAGTTTATCACCAAAGAAGCAGAGGCTCAGGGAGAATAAGTTCCACAAGGTCACGTGGCCGGTTAAGCGGCAAAAGCTCTGATTCAAAGTGGCAATTGGCTCCGCAGCCTGTGTTTTTAAGCCTCTTGGGGAACGATCTCCGGGAAACTGACACCTGGGCAAATTATGTAGCCAGCTGTCACTCGGCATAGACTGGACACGTGCTGTGTGCTGGGCAGGGTTCTTGTGGCCGGGCCCGTACACCTGTGTACAACCCTGGCTGACCCCTGAGTGCCCCATGACGTCCAACATGATCAGGAAGCAGTCAGAAGATAAGTGCTATTGAAGCTGGGCAGCAGCCTGAAGACACACGGAGGTGCGGGGCTGGAGGCAGAAGGGCCCTTGAAATAGGGAGGGGCAGGGAGGGCCTCTCTGGGAAAGAGGCATTTGAGCAGAAACGTAAAGTAAGCGTGCTGGCCTCCAGCCTCGGCTTTCTCATCTGGAAAATGGGGATAGTACCTACCTCACAGTTACTGTATTAAACAAGATGATCTGAACCACTTGACACGGTGCCTGGCGCGTAGTCAGCCCCAAAGAAATTTGAAATACTCATATTACTAAGCAGCAAAGTTCAGGATGAAGCCTGGGTCTGTGCGGTGCCGAAGGCTCGCGTGGCTCCCGGCACTCCCTGCTGTGGCCCAGGCCACCCGGGAGTCGGCAGTGCGGGAGATGTGGGGGGGACACTGGCCACCCTCGGGGAACTGACAACTTTGCAGAGAAGAGATCTCAGGACTGAAAATGGCCATAAGGGAGCAGAGCAAACCCTCCCGGGGCCTGAGCTGTGGGGATGTTCCGCCAAGTTGTCACGCGGGGCCATTCCCAGAGAGAATAATCACCAAGTAAACCGAGCAGGGAGAGCGTGGCATTGACTGGGCTGCACAGGGCACACGTCCACCGGCAACTGGTGAACTGGCCTGGGATTCGGCGCTTGACTGTCACAGAAGCCCTAGAACATTAAATCCAGAGGCACCTGAGAAGTCATTTAGTCCTGCCCCATCCTTTTCAGCTGTGGAAACCGGGGCTCAAAAGGAACAGTGACTTCCCGAGGACCCTGGCCGCGCCAGGAATTTGACTCCTGCCTGGGGCTCCTCCTTGCCCACCCTGCCTCATTTTCCAGAAAACTTACAGTATTTCAGGTGCAGAACTTGTTCTTTCCGTGGTGCTGACCCAGAGTCAGAGTCAGGGCAAGGGCCCACCAAGCGAACCAAAGAACCATCCCTGGCCCATGGAACACAGCTGGGCAAGAGCTGAGTGAAAGGGCCAGGTGCACAGAGGGTCCTGCTCTGCTAAGAAGGGAGGCTGCAGAAGGGGATGTCTGGTGGGGACGGAAGGAGGACCTGTATCGCTCTTCCCAGAAAGTCCCTGCCCAGCCCCTCATGAACCCAGCCTGCCTGCCAGAAGGAAAGTCTGGGGCCCAGAATAATTCCTATAAAGGGAACTCATTGTCCTTCTTCATGGCCAGCCCCAGAGCAACCATGAAGGACTTATCACCCAGAACCATTTCATGTACCCACCCCACCCACCCCCACCAAAAGATCTAAGGACTAACACTCCTCCCTGCACCCCAGACCTGGGTGCAGAGCTCCTGGGGAAGGAGAGAAGCCCAATCACATCATGCCCAACTGCCCCTGGGGACCGTGGCAGAGGAATAAGCTTGGGCCACAGGGAGGAAGATAAACCCGATACTTATCTTCATGGGACTTCCTGGTCCCCTGGCTCAAGATTTATAGGCCTTGAAGGCAGATGCAGACAGGAAAGAGGGAGGAGAGGGTCTCAGAGCCTCACCCCAGTGCAGAATGTATCTTGTGTGCCAGAATATTAGAGAACTGGTCCCAAAATCCTATGGTCCTCCCACCCTCCCTCCTCCCTTCCTTCCATCCTTAAAATGTTCTCTTTGCCCTAAGACCCTGTGATCAGATGGCCTGAGGCTTGACTTCCAGACACCCCACCCACATGCCCTGTAAGTGGCCTCAAACAAGCCGCTTCCTCTCTCTGAGCCTCACTTTCTTCCTCCACAGAATGGAAGCATAACAACCTCACAGAGCTGTTGAGATGAAGCATGCAAGGTGCTCAATGCAGTGACTGACTGATAACATGCAGATATTATTATAAAATCTGCCCCAGGCCCTTTAATCTACTGCTTTCACTTCTAGCACTGCCTGATTTTGCAACAATCCATAAGTCATTAACTGGGGCAATGTGAAACCTGTAAGAATCCTTCCCAACGAGACATATCCATCACTCATATGCAGAGCTCATTCGGGGACCCGGTTACACTGTATCTTCCCTTTGAAGAACTCTGGCGCTGTATTTAGATCTGCACTGGGAAGCACAGGGCCGATCGGTACCCATCCATTCACCTGCCTCTCCAGGGTCTGCGAACATCCATCCCAAGCCAGGCAGCCCTCTCGCCCACCTCTGAACCATCGGTCATCTCCCGGTACCCATCTTCTCTGTATGCGTCCACTTATCTGTTTGTCCACCCATGGTACTTCACTCTCTAGGGCCCCAGGTCCAGATTTCCAGGCAACGTACTCAGCCCCATGAGGATTTACCCACCTTACAATAGTGGTGTTCAGGGAGCCCTGAGCAGGGCTGAGTGGGGTCAGGATGCACACTTCCTCCCCTCTCCTCCCCTCCCAGGACAGGTGGAGATCATGAGCAGAGCCATGAGATCACAGCCAGGGCAACTCAGAGCAGCTGCCCAGCACAGGGGATGGCCCAGCATCACTGCCTCTACCCTTTTTTTTTTAATTTTTTTTAAAGTTTATTTATTATTCTTGAGAGAGACAGAGCATGAGTAGGGGAGGGGCAGAGAGAGAGGAGGAGACACAGAATCCGAAGCAGGCTCCAGGCTCTGAGCTGTCAGCACAGAGCCCGACGCGGGGCTCAAACTCACAAACCGCGAGATCATGATCTGAGCCGAAGCCGGAAGCTTAACCGACTGAGCCACCCAGGCGCCCCCTGCCTCTACCCTTTAAGTGAGTTAGTCAGTGACCACCTGCAGTTGAATTGTTATCATTCAGTGGCCACTCACCTGTCTGCATCTGCCTAAGCAGCCCCTCAGGTCTCATTACTCCAGGGGCCAGAGGATTTCACATCTGTATATCCCTGCCTCTTCCTGCCTCATCCCTTCCTGCCAGCCTTCCCGGTGGGCTGCCTTTTGCATTCACCTGTCAAGGGCAAAGCACTGTGACAGGCACTTGAGGGCAGGGGGTGGGAGGCACTGGAGGTGAGTGAGATAAGATCCCCACCCTCCAAGAGTTTACCAAGGAACTGGGGACAGAGGGAAAAAGGCCATTCATTGCCATGCACAAGGTCCAGTAAGCTAGGTATAACATTTCCCCCTTCCAGGGCCTGGCTCAGGCTGCTCTCAGGTGGTAGCTGGTCCCCAATCACTTTTCCATTACAGAAATCGATAACTTGAATTACTCCAGAATAACTAGCCCCATCATGCCTCTGCAAAGCTAATTCTTCTGTGTCCGCATTTGCCCATGTGCTTCTCCCTGGGTCTGGAATCCGTCTTTATGAGGCAATCCAGGTAGAAAGGAGTCTTTCACCCGACTGTGACACAGTGGCAGAATGAGAGCAGGATTTGGGGTCTGACGCTTAGGTTCAGGTCTTTACTCTGACACTTACTGGCTGTGGGCGCTCGTCAAGCTACCTAACCACCTGGAACATCAGTTTCCTCATCTATAAAATAAGAATTCAAATATAACCACCCACCAGAGTGTTAGCGAACTAAATGGAATAATAATGTACATGAATGTTCCTGGCGTATATTAGGGAAGCGGTGAACCCTTGGACAAATGTCTGTTTATTCTATGCAAGAATCTGAAACCTGGCTATAAATCTGTATCACGAGGCCACTGTATGATGAGGTCCTAGAGTAACTTCGGCAATAACAATAATATTTTACTTGGGAGAAATAGATTCTCATTCACCGAGATGCATTTTCATCGTGCTCTCATTTTACAGATGACAGAGCTGGGACTCAGGATAACTGAGCGCAGCGCTAGGGGACGGCAGACTGGTGCAGCCTTCTGACTCCCCCTTCCCACTCTTCCACTGCCTCCGTGGTCCCTGATTCAAAACCGCAAGGCCCGGTGCAGCTCCAGGCTGCCGCACGCTGAGTTCTGCCATCCGGCAGGTGCTGAAATGACAAGCCCGTTAAATAGCCCCTTAGAGGAAGAGCCGTGAGCTCGGTACTCTGCCCTGGGCTCTGCCAAGAGAATAAATCCTCCCAAAGTTGCCTGAGAAGGGTCGTGTGGAAACGTCAGAAGGCTGGACTCTGAAAGGAAGGAAAGAAACTGACGTTACCGAACGCCTCTGTCATGCCAGGCACATTCTAGGCCAGTTTCTCAGATTCCTCAAAACCAATTGTTCTCAACCATTTTTAGTGGGTGGTCACATACCCCTTTGACAATCTGCTGAAACCTTCGATCCTCTTCCCCAGATAAATGCATGTTATTTTGCAAATATGTGAAGGAGGTGGGTCAAGGTCAAGAGCTCCTGGTGTAAACCTGGGCCGTTTTAGGATTTTCTTAGGTACCAGGGACGTTTCTTCTCTTTTGGAGGCCCCACCCCTCATCATATCAAACATTGTCATATATATCCACAATCCACACTAAATTACACACACACACACACAACCAGAGTTAAGTTGAATTACAGTGGACTGTTTGACAGTATTACATTTTGTAGATATGTAACAAAGTATTAATTTCAGCTTTGTGTTTAGGAAAATACTTTTCCTATTTTGGACCCAATAAACTTTTTTGGTAAATTTTATTGAAATGTACCATACCTATGGAAAAATACACAAATCTTAAGTGTGGAGCTCAATGAATTCTCACAAGGTGAGCCTGTCTGTGTAACCAGCACTCTGCTGGAAAAACAGAGCATGAGCACCCAAGAAGTCTCCCCAGGCCCCCTTCCATTCACTATGCATCATCCCAGGACAGCTGCTCTCTTAACGTCTAACACCAAAGATTAGCTCTGCCTGTATTAGAATGCCTTACGAGTAGAACCATAACTTGTACTCATTTCCTGTCTTGTTGCTTTTGTGGAACTGATAAACTTTTATTTGGGCCTCAGACATCTTCTGAGGCCTGTAAAAAGGCTCATAGGCTCCGGGCACTGTCAAAATCGGGGGTTCTCGACCTTATTTTCACTCTAGAACCTCCAGGAAAACTTTTAAAAAGCCCTAATGTCTAGGCTGCACCCCAGAACAATGAAATCAGAATCTCTGGGGATAGGACCAGACATCAGTGGTTTCTCTTGCTCCCTAGGTGACATTGACTGCGGCCAAGGATGAGAGGCACTGGCCCACGCGATTTTGTAAAGTATTAGTACCCCTATCTTACAGCTGGAGAGGACAGTGGGGCTCGAGGGGTCTCCACCACGTGCTACCCTCACAAAGCCTGAATTCCAATTCAGGTCTCACTAGGAGTGGTATTTGCATTGCCTTCACGCTTGGTAAATAGTAAAGTCCAAACGAAGCGTAGGTGCCTCCTGCCAGAAACTTTCCTTACTCTGAGTCCTTCCGGAGCTGTGGTCAAGGGAGCTAGGGTTTCCCAAGAACAAGGCGGTGCCCCAGGAGCTGGCCGTAGGGAGAGTCACCGCCAGCTGGACTCCATCTTTGCCCCACAGGGTTTGGGAGCCCTGGGGATGGTTCCCAGGCTGCTGGGTTCCGGGGTGCAGTGCACGATTCTGCCGCTGGGTGGCACCACGAGCTTCTGTAAACCCTGTGGTTTTCACACACCCCAAAGGAAGCTAGAAAGCAGTCTGGCAGCAGTGACCACGGGGGAATGGCAGCCGAGAGCTTCCTGGGGGTTCCTCTGCTCGCTGGGGCCTGACAGGGCCTGTTCCTGGCTGGCCAGGGGGATGCAGAGACGTGGCTGTGACCCAACCCAAGGAGGAGGCCACTTCCCCCATAACTGAGCCAGCAGAGAAGAACCAGGGAGAGAGAAGCCACGCCTCACCTGCTTCTCCCCACTCTGCCCTTCACCGAGCTGCCCCCGTGGGCTCCACAGTTGAAGAGCACAGCCCAACCACACTCCCGTGTTACCTAGAAGCTCCAGCCCTGGGCTTGGAGGTACCAGGCACAGCTCCAAGTCCTTACCTGGGAATCTGCCAAATCCTAACCTAGGATGACCGAGGACCTCAAGCTCTGACAGAGTCCCTAAACCTGGGTGAACTTTGCCTAGATTCAAAACCAAGCTCTTCCACTTCCTAGTTGTGTAACTTTGGGCAAGTTATTTAACTTCCGTGAGTCTCAGCCTCCTCATCTGTAAAATGGGAATAATAGTCCACATCTTACGATTGTCGTGAGGACTGAATGGTTATGTGGCATCTTAGCCTAGCGCATGGCACATAGTGATAAAACAAATGTTAGCTACTATTGTGTATTATTATTATGAATAATAACCTTGCCAACAGGACAGAATGAATTTACCCACATGTTAAAGAACAGCCTCCGTTGTGACAACCCCACACACCCCAGGTTTGAGCAGAGGCAGTGAGTCCAGCCTGCCCCAGGGCTCAGGGAAAGGCCCAGCTGCCCCTCAGGAGCAGCAGGCACAAGTGTGAAAGCCACCCAGAGTCCCAGTCAACACCAGCCAGAGGGGATGTCCCCAAAGCCCCCACCCTGGGGGCTGGAGCCATTATGCCCACAGTCTGGTGAGATCCTCTCTTGGCCCACAGACCTGAGTGCGTGACCCTGGCCGCCCTGAGGCCTAAGGCAACTTCCATCCAGGTGCCATCGGCATGGTGTCAGGTTGAGCACTGGGTCAGGAGATCTTGGTTCTAAATTTGGTACCACTGTTGGCCCGCTGTGTGAACTGGGGCAAGTCACGTGACCTCTCTGGGCCTCTAAATTCTGTCTCATTTAGATGATCTTAAATCCCCTCCCAGCTCTAGCATGTGGTTTTATCAAAGTATCTGGTACACAATAGGTGCTCAATAAATGTTATTTAGTTTTATAAAATCCAACATACGACTCTGCTAGGTTCTAACACCCTAGTCTTTAAAACTGAATGACTTCTCTGATGCAACCCCTAACAGGGCCCAACCCAGGGTGAGAGCTCAAGAAATGGGTATTTATCTCATTACTGACTTTTGACCTGGCTCTCTGTCAAGCTGCCCCCTCCACCCAAGGCTGCAAGTGCCCCATAAAGGCTCCATATTAGAGGATCCAGAGGGTAGCTTCCCCACTAGACTACAAGCTCTAAGAAGGTAGGGTTGGTCCTGCCCACGTCAGCCTCACTGCTTCTTCAAGAACACCCAGCCCCACCTCCTTGGCATGAGGTGGGTGGGCAGCTGAGCATCCGCTCCCTGTGGTCCTGGGGCATAGAACTGATGGCACCCCATCACCATCGGGGAAAGAAGTGGCACAGAGCCTCAAGCTGGGCAAGTCCTTTTATTGGAAAAAGAAATAATAAAACCAAAGGCCACTGCATCACCTGTGCCCAGCCATCCCACAGGAGAGGCACAGGTCAGACATAAGGCCCGGCCACACAGTGGGCCAGAATGGGCATGGGCCAGGCCGCAGCCCTCTGTGGGGGATCGTGGGACCAGGACCCGCCCACTCGGGCTCAGGGCCTGCCTTTGGCTCCCTGGGTAGGCACCTCCCTCCCACACACTGCTGTCTTGTCCAAAAACAATCAGGCCCCTCTTTGGTTCCAGAAAGCTACCTTCAGCGGCTGGTCTTTCACATGCACTTGTAGCACCTCCTGCCGGCTGAGGCAGGCAGCCTCTCTGTCCGTCTTCAGGGCACCAGGGCAGGGCTGCTTCCTTCCCACTGGCCGCCCTGGGCCTTGGCAGGCGGGGGCCTCGGTGGCTGGATGCTTCTCTTCCCTTTCGAGAAAGGAGTTTGCCTTTTCCCCTGCAGGTTGCCAGTTCCTTTGAACATCCACAGAAGCCTTGTTTACACGGCCTTAGAGAGCTCCAGAGCCTGGGTGGGCTGAATGGGCAGCATGTGTGGCCCTGTTGCCTTGTCACCGGGAGCTTGGGAGAGGGACACAGAAGGTCCCAGAAGGTTGGCTCTGCTCTCCTAGACCCCCAGCTTCTCTTCTGCTAAAATGTACACAGTAGAATCAGAAGGTAGGGAGAGCTTTGCAGGCGGGGGAGAGACCAGGAAGAAGAGCCGAGCTGGCAGCCCCAGGCAAGGGGCAAGGAGCTTTAGGACATTTATTTACAAGGGGACAGGCTGGACCCATGCAGGGAAGCAGCCACAGACTATCACATACAAAGATAAGACGGGATGCAGAGAGGGGCAATCACTGGCCTGGCAACCAAGGGGAACAGACAAGTGCACGGTCACATACACATACATACACATGCACCCACAGGTGCAACCACACGTGTACACACACACAACTGCACTCACACACATCTATCCACATGTGTGCTCATACACACACCTACACATACACATGTGCATTTCTGCACATAGTGCACTCACATATATGCACTCACACGTGCGCCTGCATGCACACACACTCATTCTCACATACACACAGGTTCTAATCTCAGGAAGTTGGCTCCAGTTCTGAAGGTTCAAACCTCCCAAGGCTACATGTCTCCATGAAGCATTTCTCCAGACCCCCAAATAACCTCCTAGAGCCCCAGGCTGTGTGCCCCACAACCACCGCCTGATGTCCTGCAAAATCTCAGGAGTTGGATATTTCTTGGCAAGGCCAAGATGGCCTCCAGGCTTTGAGCAGAGGAAGGGGAAGCCAGGAGTCTAGAAGAGGTCAGGAGGGGACTGAGCAGCTCCCATCTCCCCAGACCTCGAATCGGTGGAGGCAGGATCACAGACAGGCAGAGCCCCTGCAGTGGCACCAGAAAGAGCAGATACTGGGAGACAGCCACGGGGAGCAGGACCCTGGGGGGAGAGAGTCCTGGCAGATGTGGGATTTGGGGTGAGGAATCATGCGGGATAAGGGCATTCTCTCTGGGACCTGAGCCCCCCTCCGGGTGTTGGGTAAAGAGCTGCAGAAGCAAAGGGCTGTCCAAATTGTGTTAGCCCCACCCCCAAACCCCCACCCCAGCCTTCCCCTGGAAGATCTGGCTGCGTGTGACCAGACCTCCCCCATGGAGAAAATGCCAGGTCAGGAAGTAGGCCGTCCTGCCAGGGGTGACAGGCAGGAGGGAGTAAAGGGGGGCGCGGGTAGATGACCCGCGGGAATCACCGGGCCAGTCACCCTTCCTCCCGCCCCCCCCTCCCTGGGGAGCAGCAGGGGCCCAGAGAATGACTCAGAAGCGGGTGCTCTGGTAGCGCAGCCGCCGCAGGTCTGAGAGGCCCTCAGTCCGGCCGTACACCTCCCTGCAGGGACTCTCGGCCAGTCACCGGGCCCCCGCCCCGCCGCCCCCGCCGCTGCTGCCGCTGCCGGAGCTGCTGCCGCTGCTGGAGCTGCCGCTGCTGCACCGGTCCTCGTAGATGGAGATCTCGATCTGCGGCCGGCGTTAAGGAGGGAGCCCCTGCCAGCTGCCGAGGAGGGGCGGACGGAGGCCAGCAGGGGAGCGGGCGGCCGAGCCGGTGCCGCGTCCCAGACAGCGAGGCCGGGAGGCCCGGGGCGCTAGACCCCAGCCCCTCCGCGCTCTCGCGGGCGCTCGGTGTGCACACGCACACAGCGACCTGCCGGGCCGAGCACTGCGCAGGCGCACAATCGGAAGCTTCCGCTTTAGTGGGTCTGATTACCAAACACCGGGACAGGTGGTGGTACGGCGTGGGAAGTGGGAAGACCTCGGTGTCCCGAGTTCTAATCCTGACTCGCTTTCTCTCGAGAGATGGGACTTTAGACCGGTCATTTAACTTGTTACCCATGAATGGCCGCGTGTGTAAAATGGTGGTAATAATGGAATCTTGGGGTAGCTGGGGGACTGATTGAAATAACGCTTGTAAAGCTCTAAGCGCAATGCCTGGCACTTAGTAAAAACTCAATTTAAAAAAAGGCCCCTCTCACAGGGCTTTGTAAACAGAAGATTCTGGTCTTTGTGTTTTCTTTCCTCGTTTTCCTCTCAATTTTCCAGTAAAAACATTGTTTAAACACTTCTACTCTGCGAGTGGGCTGTGTGTACACCTTGGCCACACTTTTCCAGGGGAGCGAGCAGGCCTATAACCCAATTCCTGGGCCGGCCGCCCACCAAGACTTCATTTTTCTGATCTGTAAGGAGGGGCTCAGGACGTACACCCAGGAGTACACGAGACCGTAGACATGTAAACGTGTGCAGAGATCCGCGTGTTCCCCGAGGGGCAGTGCAGCTTCGCGGTTAAGTGTGGGACTGGGCTCAAATCCTGGCTCTGACGTTCACCGGCCGGGAGACCCTGGGCCAGTGATTCAACTTCAGTGGGCTCGTGGGCAGAGGGAAGAGTAAGAGCTACCCACCTTGTAGGGGTAGTACGAGAATTACATCGTTTCAAAGCAGTTAATATGATACCTGGCATGTATTAAGCGCTGAAGAAATGCAGCCCAGTAAAAGCAAACCCTGAAATTCACAAAAGGCATTGATAACTTATAGTGGGGGAGGAGAGCTGACGACCAGTGATGTGGGGAATCCTGGGAAAATCCCTGAGCAGAGGCCCCTAGGGTGGTCCCTATTTCTGGGTGTCTTCACCAAGGAACCCACCAGTTGGCAGCTCTGGGCCCTTGCACAGAACAGCCAGGAAGGATACGACCCGCATCCCGCGCTCCACGGGGTCAGTGAGCAGGAGGCCTCGAGGGGCAAAGATCTTCTCGTTCTGCTCCTGGATGTAGCGGGAGATCTTCTTGAGAACCTGCAAGGAGAGGGGCCGGCCGAGGATGAGCGGGCAGCGGGGGAACCCTGCAGGAGGGGATGCATGGCAGTCAGGAGGGGAGCCACCTTCTCGTAGTGGGTCTCCATGCAGAGGAAGATGAAGTAGGCCGTGGCACAGGCCAGGCAGCCCTCAAGGTAGGAGCTGCCCCCGATCTTCTCCGCCTCCGCGTAGAAGCTGTTGAGGGTCTTCACGGTCTCCTCAAAGAGCTGCCGCTCAATCTGGAGGAGAAAGGGACAGGGAACCAGGTTGAGGCCAGCCTCCCTGGACCGGACAGTCACAGGTAGGAGGGCGGGTGGCCGTGGTGGGGCCACACGGATGAGGGGAGTGGCACACAGGTAAGATCGGAGAAGCTGCCCGTGGAACACTGGACTGGGAGTCGGGAGACCTGGGGTCCAGTCCAGACCTGACCATCAACTAGCTATGTGGCCTTCAGCGGATGACTTAACTACTCCAGCCTCAGTTTCCACAGCTATAAAATGGGAATAAGAATGACTACTTGGCCTCCCTTGGGAGCAGGAAACTCCCACAATATCAGAGACGTGAAGGCTTCCTGAAAGCAGACGGTCAGGCAGGAATTCTGGTGACTTCGTCGCCCCCCATTTTCATAGCTGCAAAAGCGCCCAGGACCTAATTGGTAGGGGCTCCCCATGTTTGGATGGGACTCCAACTGCATAAGACTGATTATATGAGATCTCAGGAGTATCTTCTCTCAAAGAGGTCACCAAGAACACGACAGCCTCGTGGGTGCGCACAACTGGGAAGCTGTCCTGCCTGCATCCATAATCATAATAGCTAATATTCATTAAGCACTTTCTATGCTTTCTATTTTTAAAAGCACTTTCAGGTACCAATGTAATGTTGCGTATCAACTATACTTCAATTTAAAAACAAATAATAAGATTTTTATCAATTTATCTGGCAACTTTAGATTAAATTATGCCATTGCGGGGCACCTGGGTGGCTCAGTCGGTTAAGCGTCTGACTTCGGCTCAGGTCATGATCTCACAGTTTGTAGGTTCCGTGTCAGATTCTGTGCTGACAGCTCGGAGCCTGGAACCTGCTTCAGATTCTGTGTCTCCCTCTCTCTCTGCCCCTCTCCCACTCGTGCTCTCTCTCTCTCTTTTTCTCTCTCTCAAAAATAAATAAACATTAAAAACATTTAATTGTGCAATTGCTTCATCTGAAAAAAAAAGCTTTGCAGAGTCTGATATTTTTAAAAAAGTTAATCAAAATAAATGAATAAATAACACACTTTCCCACATTTTCACTTCAGTAGCTCAAAGCTCAGCTCTGTGGTCCTGGCCACCATCATCTCTGGCCTCTTAACTGGTCTCTGTGCCCCCAGCCCTGCCAAGGGAGGCTGCTAAAGTCAGATCATGTCACAGCTCTGATGAAGAGCTTCCAAAGCCTTCTCATCTCTCTCCAAGTAAAATCCAAGAAGTCCTTATATGCCTGCTAGGCCCTACAGGGCCTGGCCCTGCGTCCCCTGAGCCCACCTCCTGCTTTCCTGCCCACTCAGTTCCCAACCAGCCACACTGACCGCCCTGCTGCTTCCTGAAAATGCACAAGTCCTTTGCGCCTGTGTCCTCGGATACAACACGCCTCCTCCAGACACCCCCACCCCAGGCTCATACCTACAGGCCTAAGGGCTTACCTTATCTCACAGACCTCCCCCACCATTCACCTCTCCCCTGCTCTCCCAGCCCTGTGACCCTCACACACTTATTTTTCTAGTAGTGGTCCCCACTGGAGCTGCTACATATTTACTTGCTGTTTTATTCTTCATACCTTCCAATCGAAAATGAACTCATGACTTCACTTCTACATCCCCAGTGCCTAATACATAGTATTTGCTCAGTAAATACTTGCTGAACGCTAAGTGAACTTGTCCAAGGTTACACAGCTCTGACCTGAATCTGTGCTCTTTAATAACCCTACACTAGATTGGGAGGTCATGCTCCAAGCAGGTGTCAAAGTGTCTGTAGGCCCATTTTTTTACATTCCTCAGAACACCCCCTTCCCCACTCACCACTACAGGATCAGAACTGTCCATCACACAAGCTAGCATGGGACCTTCCATGCCCATCTAGGACAAAAGGTCTCCCTAAGAATAGTCAGAAGCTTTGGGGTTCCCAGCCACTGTCCCTACACAGATCTGGAGGGAACTCATAAGAAAACATTATGCTCTACCCCAAGAGTCGCCCTGCCCCAAAGGACAGGTGTGTCCTTTGATGAGATGAGGAGACCTCACAGCACCCTAAAAGCTGGCTACCGATCAGATTAGCAAAGGCAGCCCTGCCCCACCTTCCCAAACCCATTCGGATAGGCCTGGGCTGCTGAATGAAAGAGCTGGGGTCTGCCTACCGCCCTCCAGAGGGCAGACTCTCTAATTCCAGGACAGTGCTACAGCAGCCTGGGAATGAGGACCATACGCACCCCTGAACCGGGAGCAAAACTGGGCTTGCAAGGGGTTGGTGGTCCATGAGACACCCAGGTAGCTGGCTGAGTCTGGAGGGAGGGGCTGTGGGCAGAGCCCTTGGTCGATGACCAAGGTCGATGACCTTCTTAAAGGTCCCCAGGAAATTCTAACATGCAGCTGGGGCTGAGACTGCTGCCAAGAAGTAGAGATTCCTGAAGCTGATGCCATCAATCGGACTAAGGAATCTGTTTTTGTTTCATAAGCTCTCCAGGCGACTCTTGTGCTACTGATGTTCCAGGGCCGCTGAACTAGGAAATCTCTGAGGCTTTTTCAGCTCTAACTTGCAGTGAGGTGACAACAAGACAATGTTAGGGACATTTTTTAATTCTGCCACGTGAAGTGCCTGAACAAGTTATATGTCACATATTACTTTCATCCCGGAAAAAAAAAAAAAATCCATTGGAATAAGTCCCTGAGTTCCATCACGGCCTATGTTCCAAGTTTAGAAAAAAGACATCCTTACCCGGCTGTCCAGCTCCGGGGGGAATTTGGTCTGGAACTGACAGATGGTCCCATCACTGTAGTCTCTCTGGATAAAGACCTTGGTGGCCAATGAGGCACTTCGCCGCAGCTCCTGCAGATTATGGACCTGAGGAGGCATACAGGAGACTCACACTCAGGGTGACCATCCATCTAGGTTTGTCCAAGACTGACGGAGGTTTTCAGGATGTGATTCTTACAGCACTAAACCAACAAAGTCCCCGGCAAACCTGAACATTAGCCACCCTACAAGTGCTCCAGGAAAGTCATGGGGAAGCAGAACTGTGGAGTTGACTAGAGAAGACACGTCAAGCTATCCCAGAAAGATCTAGAAAAAGCCTGAATTAGGGCAAAAGCTGAGCCAAAAGGGGATGATGGTTCTGGAATCATCAACAGAGCCAGAAGCAAATTTTAACAGGAGGAAAAGACTTCCTGGTAGCTGGCCGAGATCCTTCTCTCTCTTTCCCCTTCTCCCTCCCTCCCCCTCCCTTCTCCCTCTCCCTCTCTTTCCCTTCCCCCTCCTCCTCTCTCCCTCTCTCCCTCCCTTTTCCTCTCCTCCCTTCTCTTCCCCTCTATTTCCCTCCTTCTCCCTCCTTCTCACTCTCCCTCCCCCTCCCCCACACACAGAGCCTTTCACACTTTTGTTCACTCACCAAGTATCAAATATTCACAAATCATCAGGCCTCGTGCTTGGGGAACCCAGCCCTGAACAAGACTGAGGTCTCAGGCCCCAGAGGTGGGGCTTACAGCAAGGTTGGGGAGGGGAGTAGAACAGAGGAGGACCTGATAGCCCACCAACTGGGAGGGAGATTCGGGTTGAGGCCAAGTTAAAGCCTGGGTCCAAGAGCACCAGGGATAGCTTTCCTCTCCAGCATGTCTCACCACAGGAAAGAAGGGGCACCCAAATACCCAGAGAAAATCATGGATAAGGTAGGCTGAACCCAGAAATTAAAGAAACACCTTGCCCTGGTAAGAAGAAGTGGGGCAACTCTGTCCCTTGCCCACACCTGCAGTTTTGACATTGACACAAACTCTAGCATTTGAGGGGACTGGGCTCAATTAATAGAAGAACAGGGCCTCTTTCTTCCACTTCCAGCCTTAGTCACCCACATTTGAAAGAAGCATCCCACTGGGTAAAATATGTCAAACATTGGAACCATGTGGAGGCCAAGCCCCAAGGGCAGAGTGAACACACAGCCAGTTCATCCTGTGTAATTAAGGTGAATCTCTTCCGTCATTCAGCTTTCATTTATTGAGTCCCTACTATTGCCGAGCTCTGGAGATGCTGAGCAAAGACAGTCTGTGAGCTCCAGGGAAGAAGACAAGTAAATATATAATAAATTAGCCTGTGATAAATGCTTTAGAGAAGTAACATCTTACCCAGAAATGCTTACTCAGAAAAGACTTCCTGAGGTCTGTGTTGAGTCATAAAGAAGGCCAGGAGTTGCCAGTGGTAGGGAGCAGGCAGTGGGTGGGGAGAGGGATGTAAAGTCAACCCAGACAGAGGGAGAAGCTTGTGCAAAGAAAAAAGATGGCAGAGAACACAATATGCTCCAGTTGACTGCAGGCAGATTTCAGCAAGACGGGAGTTGGTTTGTGGATTAGGCAAGAGCAGGGGGGAATGACAGTATAGAGGACAGTGCTATCACAAAGAGCTGGAGGGGGGCTCGACTAGAGGGGAGGGTATAGGACAGAAGACAAACTTGCTTAAAAGCTGGGGGAAAGAGTAAGCAAAGAGAGAAAGGTAGGAGAGATAACTGGTAGATCAAGGTTCGGAAAAGGGGAAAATCAGAGAACACTGCAGGAGACTTTCCTACATCCGGCAAAACTTGCTCTACATAAGAGATGTGATACCAGAGTACTGGGGCCGAACTGAAGAATATATAGATGCTCCTCTTGTCTGAACAGTCCTTGATTCCTCTAATCAAGGTTTTAATTGAGAAAATCCCCTTGACATTCACTAGGATTGTATGATAACTTTGAAAAATAAAGAAGGCTTTAGTGGTATAAGTGTGTTATTTGTTACTCTGTCTGCTCTATCTGGTTAGGATCTCATACTTTTATATTTTCCAAAGAAAAGGAAGGGGTTGTGGCCTTCCTCTGCCCTTCTAAAACCAACTGACGTAAGCCAGTGGATCATGAGGATGGATTCCCCTAGCCCCAGAAGGATCATTCAGGAAGCTCTGTGAGGGATGCATGGGAATTAGACATGACTGGGTAAGAGGCCAGTGGCTGGGGTAAGAGGCCATTTGAAGGGATGCACTATGTCTGTAGTGTCCAGGGAAACACAAAAGCAGGTCTAACCCAAGAAAAGTGATGGTGAGAATGGAAAGAAAGGGAAAAAACAGTGATTCAACTATTCTTTTCTTTTTAATTTTTTTTAATGTTTATTTATTTTTGGGACAGAGAGAGACAGAGCATAAATGGGGGAGGGGCAGAGAGAGAGGGAGACACAGAATCGGAAGCAGGCTCCAGGCTCCGAGCCATCAGCCCAGAGCCAGGCGCGGGGCTCGAACTCACGGACCACGAGATCGTGACCTGAGCCAAAGTTGGACGCTTAACTGACTGAGCCACCCAGGCGCCCCGTGATTCAACTATTCTATTATGGATAGAGCTTCTTCCCCTCTGACGGCCTCCTTTGTCTATGTCCGAGTGCACACATGCACTGTGTGCTACCATGAAGGTATGTGTCTGTGATTGTCTCTGGTGACCACTTCTTCTTCCTCCTAGGCATACAATTAGATTAATCCCCACCCTGCCTTGCAATTAGGTGTGGCCATATGACTGAATGGAATATGAGTGGAAGTGATGAATTCATGTATAGGCTTAGCTCACAACAACCAGCCACTCTTCTGTTACCTTTCCTTTTTCACAGAAACCAAGGAAGCTGTATGTTGAAGATGATGGGACCACAAATTGGAAAGAGCCTGGGTCCCTGAGTCAGCCTGGAGGAGACCTACTTGCTGATCAGGATCACTTCTCTGGGACTTTACTGAACAATAAACTTGTAGTTTATTATTCCATTAAAATTTTAGGATGCTACCTTGCATAGTATGGTCTCATCTCCTCTTGGCTTTGATCTGTGAGTTCTCAAGTACCCAGAGTAGGAGAGCTCAACACCCTTTCCAACCCCAAAAATCCTGAGCCTTAGAACAAAGCCTCTGGGTGACCAGGGATCTACTTCCCTCCCTGTAGAGTATTTGTGGAGTCTTGAGGAGTTGCTAGAAGATGGTATCAGACTCATTGTATATTCCAGAGCTTTCATCTCCCAGATCTATGTCAAGCACAATATAACACACTCATCTGTAGTTGGCAAAGAGTAGGACTTAAGGCAAGGCAGCATCTCCTGGCTCTCCCCATCCACGGTGGCTCAGTTGTGAAGTACCAAAAGGCCCTGATGGAAAGAGGGCCCACTGACCTGGGAGCAGGGTACCTGGGTGCTAGTCCGGGCCGCATGACCCTGGGCCTCCATTTCTTCAACTAGAAACTGAGAAGCTGGAACAACATAATCACTTAAAGCCCCTTCTAGCCCTGACATTCAAGAGGCTTTCTCAGGGATTATGAATGCAAATGTTTATAGGAACTAAGCATCTAAGTGGGTTGGGTGAGGGCTGTGGCTAATCAGAGAACCCATGCCCTGTCTCAAGAAAGTGGCTGACCACTGCCATGTGAGAATGTGAGCCCAGGATGCCACACTTGGACATCTTAAGAGAATGCATAAATCCAGATTTCCTTAATATCAAATGTCTTGATTTTTTTTTTTACGTTTCCAATAAATATTTACATTTGTAAGCACTAAGCAGACCAAATAAGGCACAACTGTGAACAAGATTCACTCCTAGAATTGCCAGGTTAGGACCTCTGAATAAGAAATCCCATCATAGGGGTCCTTGGGCCAGAGCTAGAGCCAGGCTCCAGGCACTTGCCAGCTATGTAGCTTTCAGGAAGTGAGCACAGGTTTTCAGGAGAGATCCATGATGCTCTGATCCCACAAGAGGATCCCAGAATATGCCTGCACCTCTAAGAGACCACAGCTTCTGTGTCTCCCCTGAACAGCGACTCTGGGGTTTCTTAACTGACCCTGACACCTGGGCTTCTCATCTACTTCTTACCTTCCTCAACTCTGCCCTCTCCCCTGCCACCATCCCAGGCTTGCTGGCAGCTGGCTAAGGACACACCAAGAGGCATTTCATGAGGAAGAAAGAGAAAGTCAGTGGTAATACCTGCTGGCATCAATTTTTGAACTGCAGTATGACAGGGATAGGGAGGCAGCCTGAAGAGTGGGCCATACACCTGACAGAGCCAACCTGGTAGAGGTGAGGAGCAAGCACTGGAGTTCAGAAGAACATTCCCAGTCCCAATCTGCCCAAGACAAACAGGAGGCCCCATCTGGCCCACATCTCCATCCTCATTAAAAACTAGCTAATTCCAGAGGATGCATTTGAGGCTCAACTCAAGAATCAGGAGATTCAGCTCATGAACCAACACCATGATCCCTGGCTGGGGTGTGGAGGAGGAGTGAGGATTGTGAGTCAGAGGCAGCCGAGTCAGGCCTCAGGATGGAAACCCAGGCACAGGGCCTCCTTTCTTCTCAGCCTACACAAGGGCCCAAGCCCAACCCACTGTCTGTTGGCTGTTAATTCCAGGCCTCAGAGATCAAACCTCCAAATGTCTTGCTTGGATAACGCTACTTGGGTGCATTTAAAAATCTCTCAGGGGGGCGCCTGGGTGGCGCAGTCGGTTAGGCATCCGACTTCAGCCAGGTCACGATCTCGCGGTCCGTGAGTTCGAGCCCCGCGTCGGGCTCTGGGCTGATGGCTCAGAGCCTGGAGCCTGTTTCCGATTCTGTGTCTCCCTCTCTCTCTGCCCCTC
Source organism: Prionailurus bengalensis (assembly GCF_016509475.1). Lineage (NCBI taxonomy): Eukaryota > Metazoa > Chordata > Mammalia > Carnivora > Felidae > Prionailurus > Prionailurus bengalensis. Next base: position 56,510,954 of record NC_057351.1, on the reverse strand, counting down.
CCCCGTTCATGCTCTGTCTCTCTCTGTCCCAAAAATAAATAAACGTTGAAAAACAAAATCTCTCAGGGGCCGGGGGCACCTGGGTGGTTCAGTCGGTTAAGCATCCAACTTCGGCTCAGGTCATGATCTCACAGTTTGTGAGTTCAAGCCCCACATTGGGCTCTGTGCTGATGGCTCAGAGCCTGGAGCCTGCTTCAGATTCTATGTCTCCCTCTCTCTCTGCCCCTCCGCCGCTCGTGCTCTGACTCTCTCTCTCAAAAATAAATAAACATGTTTTAAAAAATCTCTTAGGGGCCAAACTCCACCACTTAAATTTAAAGAAGCCCCTCCCAGCCAGGCATTTCCCAGTTGTCCTTGGCCATCTGGACTGTTTCCCAGGGCGGACCCTGCTCCCAGTGACACACATTTGCAGAGGTTTGTCGCTCAGGAAATGGGCTCATTACAGTTTTCCAAATGAGGTCAGTGTATCACTCAGGAGGCTTCATTCCTCCTCTGAGTTCCTCACACACACTCCTCCCTTAATGCTAACTCCTAAACAGAAATTGGGAAGCAGAAAAGATCCAGTTTCCATGCCTTCCATCCAGGAATCCAGGGACATCCATGCTTTCTCTGTTTCTGCCTCTCTCCTCCTCACCCATCTCTCCCTCCCTCTCTGTCTTTCTGTCCCTCCCTCTCTTTCTCTCCATCCCCCTCCTCCCTCTCCCTCCCTCTCCTTGTCTTGATCTCCTCTTCACCTCCCAAAACACCTTCTGCTGGAACTGTGGACTTACCAGTCAGAACCCAAAGGGAATGGCCAAGAAGTTTGGCATGAGGTTTTCCTTCTCCCAACAGGTTTTCCCTGGTAATCTTAACTCAGTCCTAACAGCAAAAACAGCCTGGGGAGAATGACTCACTGCACAGCCCAGATAATGTGCACATTCTGTGCCTTGGCAGAGCTAAGGCTTCCTCCCTCAGTACTGCCAGCAGGGTCCACCCAAGGCCAAATTGGGAAATGGGTAATGTTTGTCCTCTGCTCTCCATCCCTTCTGGGCATACCTCTGTCCCTCTGTCCCTCTGTCCCTCTACCCTCAAGCTGACCCAGCCAGGCTGAACAAGAGGCCTGAGTCCTTCCTGAACTCTTCCGCATCCGTTCCCCCATCACAGCCTCACGTGCCCACCTCGCTGTTGAGCAACACCGTTGGCTAACTGGATACACCTGGCTGCAGCAGAAAAAAACACTGACCAGGGAGGCAGAAGACTCGGTCTCTAGTCCTTGCCCTGCCTCTTTTGAGCCATAGTCTCTTGAATACGTCTTGGATTCCAGTTGCATTATCTGTAAAATGGGATAATGATGCTACTTCACAGAGATCAAGCAAGCTCCTGAGCCTCGGTTGGCTCATCTGTTAATTGTGGATAATAACAGCATCCTTGCCCACTTCACAGGGTTGCTCTAAAGCTCAAAGGAGATCATACATGTGATAGTGCTTTGTACACAGGAAAGTGCTATATTCACAGAGGCATTAAAAGCAGAGCCTTTCCCAGGGGAGAGTCACGCATGCCTAACAGCAGCCTCCTAGAAACATTGCCTCAACCTAGAGATGTGAGCCTGCTGGTTGGAATTTCTGGACCATAACAGACCTGAAGTGGAGATATTATGGGACAGACGGCCTCCTGGGATCTGTCAGATCACATCACAGGTGTGGCTGCCTTCTCTGCCCACTCCTCTGGCCCAGCTATGCCAAGTTGTCCTTTGCTGCCCAATACCAGCAGGCTTTGCTGCAGCCTGGCAGCCTGGCAGCCCTATCTGGAAGGTGACCAGATCCTTGGTCATTTCTCCTTTGTTCTTCCTGCTCTCCTCAGTAACTTTGGCACTTTCCAAGCTTTCTGATTATTTATTTATTTTGCATTCCTCCACCTGTAAAACCAAGCTCCATGGGTCTGCTTAAGGCTTGGCCCCTCACAAGGTCCTAGAGGATGAGCTCTCCTAACTAACCTTGTGCTTTGTCACAAAGCCAAGCAGTACCAAGCAACTGTACCTTGTTCTGTGGTGGCCACAACAGCAGAATTGCAGTGGTGACACTTGGTGTTGATGTCACCCTGCTCACCAGGACGCCCCGATGCAATGCAGAGAGTCATTCAAAAGCCTGTGCTGTTCCCCCTGGCTTGCATCCCAGCTGGGTGAGAAGTAGGGAAACACCACAAAAGAAGTCAACATCAGAACTGGGGAGACCCTGGTGTCCTGGGTTCCGCTCCGAAAATCCAAAGGAAGAAACTTTTCAGCTCTGCTGCTAACATGCTGTGTATCAAATAGGTCCTCCCCTTCTCCATGTGGTAGCTTTACCACTTATAAAGTGGGAACATAAAGAGCTCCACTTCCCACATGAAAGGAGGGAGTACAAGAGAAAATTCCTGACCTCTTAACCACTGCACCAAGATTCTGCCCTCAGCCAACAGGTCCCTGGGTTCAACTTTCAAGTCCCTTGAAGGTGACACACCTATAAGCACACCCTGGAGAAGAAGAAGAAGACAGCTCCTCCCATCAGACCCGGGAAATGTAGACACCCTGGTACAAGAAACTTGAATGGTATAAAAAAAAGGGGGGGGAGGAGCGGGGGCAAGAAAGCATAATATGCAAAAGTAGAGACTGGTGCAGGCAGCTCATTAAACCCAACTGTTTGAGGTTTTGGCCTGAGGATTCTTTGTCCCCTCACTCCCCCACAAAGGAAATGTGAAGGTGGACGTAGGTCTGTCATCTCTTAACCAAGCTTTTGGGTTTAAAAGCTGGATGGCTGCACTGCATAGCAACAGCAACCAGCCGCCTTCCTTCCCCTAAAACAGGGGCGAGCTCACCTCCAAACCTCTAGGGAAGTAGTTTTAGGACTAGCAGTTCCAGGGTAAGAGGAAACCCCAGCTGGGGCCCTGGAGCAAACCTGGTGCTAGTGCCAACAAGTGGCCTGGGCAGCCTCGGGGACTCAGATGGGTAAGATAGCCAGAGATGAGATGAGTTCTCAGGAGAAGCCCCCTCTTCCACCCTGCCACTCTGCCCTCCACCCCTCCCCGCAGTACTGATTCAGGGAAACCACCCCATCCTACCCTACCCCACCCCCTCACTCCACCCCACCCCACCTCACCCCCCCCCCCTTCTTCCTTTCCCGCTCAGTCCGCCCCTAGCGGGGATGTGTTCCCGCACCAGTCAGCCACTGCCTGCGGGCCGGGCGGTCGCCCCCTACCTCAGTGGCCATGTTCCAGGGGCGCCAACCGCTCCGAGCCTGCTGCGAGGCCGGAGAAGGGGGGCTGTCCGCGGTGCTGACTCGGGGAGCGGGTGGGCTAACCGCGACGAGACGGGGCCCGGGGCACTGTCCGCGGTGCTGATGCGGACGCCGCGGGCCCGGCTAGTTGGTGGGCCGGAGGGCGCCTAGGTACTGGCGACCGCCGCTGTGCTATCCGCGGTGCTGATGAGGGCGCCGGGCCGGGGAGGCGAGGCCGCGCCCGAGGCTCTTCACCGCCCGATCGCCGGCTGCCGCTGCTCCTGCAAGCAACGGCCCGGTTTATCTTTGACAGCGGCGGCGGGGGTGGGGGCGGCAGGGGGAGGAGGGGCCAGGCGCCTCCGCGGACCGGGAGGGGGAAGCACGGCCCCCAGACTCCGGCGCCCGCCCGCCGGAGAGGAGCCCCGCCCGCGGCCAGAGGCTTCGCTCCCGCCCGGCCCCGAGGCCCCGCCTCTCCTGTCAGCCCTTCCCCCTAGTAAGAGCGCCAGGAGCTCTGCGCTTGCTACCACGGCCTCCTGAGACTTCCAGACCAGGAGAAGAGAGAGGCAGGACGGTTCTGGGGCAAGACACTCAGCTTGCGGAGGCTGACAGTCCTCCACGCGTTCGCAGGCCCCCAGGTGCGGCCTCTTTACCTTTTCAACACCCCTCCCCCAACCCCTCCTCCACCGTGGCCCCAGGCTTCCTCTACCGTATTTTTCTGTTCTTTCTCCCCGTTTCTTCTCTGTGCCCCCCTCCCCAGACTTGCATGGACATTCCCTCCTCTCCTCATCTCTTCTTTTCACTGCTTTGAACCCTATTAGCTAGAGGAGAATGCTGCTGACCGCAGAAAATCATTTCCTTTCTTTACGTGCCTGCATTTCATCCCCAAAGAAACCCTGGGGCCCCTTCTTTCAGGGAGCTCCAGAACTGAAGCCAGTCTCTCCACTGCTCTTCCTGACCCTGGCCCCACCCCTACTCTTCGCCCTCTCCCCTGAAATCCCAGTGTTTACATATACACCACCACCACTCAACAAACACAAGCAGATGGTGCCAAACTGGTTTACCCAGGATGTCGGGGCTGGCCCTGGCGCTGCCTTCACAATTTTGACATCAAAGCTTCCAGCCAAATGACCTACCTATTTCCTTAATAAACAAAAAGGAAACACCAACACAAGTGCCTTTTTACACATCCATAACACCCCTAGGTCTTTGGGGGAAGCGGAGTCTGTTCCTCTGCAGCTCATGGCTGCCTGAGGGGCAACAGCAGCCAGGAGACCTGGATTCTGGCTCAGGCTCCTCCAGGTGTATGACCTTGGTCAAAAGCTTCACCTCTGAGCTTCTTTCTGTAAAATGAGGGCCGGACTTCACTAGACCATTTCTAGGATCTTTTCTTTTCTTTCCTTCAACCTTTTATTTTGAAATTTTCAAACCCACAGGTTGAAAGAATAGTACAATAACCATACTGTCCACCTAGCTTCAACATTTGTTAACATTTTGCCATATTTTCTTGATAGATATGGAAACATAGATATATGTTTGGCTAAATTATTAGGAAGTAAGTGACAGATATGAAGTTTTCCCCTTCAGTCCTTCACTGTGCCTCTCCTAAGAATAAGGGCATTCTACCCAACCACAATATTATCATCACACCTTTAAAGATTTCATATCATCTAACATGCTAGGATAGTTTACTGCACCTAAAACACATCATTAGCAATGGCCTCTCACAAATTCCCTTCAGAACTTTTCATTTTTAATAGCTAACATTTATTGAGCACTTACTATGTTCCAGACCATATGCTACATACTTTACTTGTACTGTCTTATGTAATTCTCAAAATTACTCTTTGAATTAAGTGCTATTATTATCCTTTAATTATTCCCACTTTACAAACCAGAAAACTGAGAAAATTGCCCAAGGTCGTGTGGCTTGTGAGAAATGGAGGCAGGATTCAAAATACAAGCAGTCAAGTTCCAGAGCTTGTGCGGTTGATCCTCCTAACTGTACTCCTCCCTTCAACATCTTGTAGACCTTAAACTAGCAGATCAGTAACCATATCTCCAACTGCCTAGTTCACAGATGAACAAACTGAGTCCCAGAGGATAAATGAAATGCCAAAGAAGTTAAAGGCAGATGTTTCACCCCACCTTAGAGTTTTGGCCAATGATTTGGCATCAAGGAGCAAACTGAAAATATCTGTGAATCCTATGGTGGTCACGAGTATTAAATAGTTGCACAATCTGATGACCTCCATGGATACCTCTCCCAGTTCCTCACACTTGATTTTGATCATATTCATTAAACAACTGTCTGGAAACCACTCTCTTTGCCTGATGACAAGAGATCTAGATGAGTCCATTTAACAAATCTATTCATTCAATATACATTCCTTGGACATTTCCTATGTATCAGACACTCTTCTCAGAGCATGGGCTACAGCAGTGTCTACATGCACAAAGACTCTGTTCTTATTGAATTTACATATTAATGGGGATAACAATCAGTAGCCATAAACAAATCAGTATAAAATATGTTGAGTTGTGATCATTGCTAGGGAGAAAAGTAAAGCATGGTAAAGAGAGGTGACAGAGGAGAGTTGCTTTAGAAAGATAGGGAATGTTTTTTTGACAAGGTGAAATTTGGGCAGAGGCCTGAGGTAAATGAAAGAACTTAACATGAAGGTACCTAAAGAAAGAGTGAAATTGCTTAGAGGACAGTACAAGGGCAGGTGGCAGGAAGGAGTAGGCTTGGCATGTTCAAAGAATAGCAGGGAAACCAGTGTAGCTAGACTGGAGTGGGCAAGGGGAAGAGAGATGGGATCTGAGATCAGAGAGGTAACAGGAACCAGATCTTAAAGGACTCATGGGCCCTGATAAGGACTTTGGATTCTATTAAGAAAGTGGGATCAACAGCCTTAGAAAGTTTAGGGTAGAGGCATGGCATTATCTAATTGTAGTTTTTTACATGACTCTGAATGCCAGGGCTGGGATGGAAAGGGGAGCAAGGCGGGAGAAAGGCAAGGATGGAAGCAGTGACACCAGTTAGGAGGCTGAAATAGAAGCAGTGACACCAGTTAGGAGGTTAAGAGTAGTCTAGGCGAGATATGGTGGTGGCTTAGACTAGGGTAGTAGCAGTGCAGGTGGTAAGAAGTGGCCAGACCCTAGATGTAATCTGAAGGTAGTGCTGGCAGGACCTGTTAATAGACGGGGTGTGGTATAAAAGTGAGTCAAAAATGATTCCAAGTTTGGAAGTCTGAGCCACTGGAAGAAAGGAGTTGCCATTTACTGAGAAGGGAAGCCTAAGGACTGAGTAGGCCTGAAAGGATGGAGAACACAGTTTTGTTTAGTTGATTTAGGTTTGAAATTTGATGTGCATATTATACATCTAAGTGGAGTGGGCATTTGAGGTTCAAGAGAGAGGTAGAGCGTTGGGGAGCCACCAGTATGTGAACAGTATTTGAAAGCGTGTGACCAGATGAGATCATCTAGGGAGTGGATATAGCTAGAAAAATTGTCCAAGAACTGTTCCTGGGCACTTTATTACTTACAGGTTGAGAAGATGAAAGTTGACTGAGAAGAGTGACCAGTGAAGTAGGAGGAGACCCAAGAGAGAGTGGTGTCCTGGAGCCAAGCAAGAAACCTGGTAACAGAGCCCTACCATCTGTGCCGAGAGCTGCTCATATGTAGAAAAAGATGAGGACTAAGAAATGACCATTGGGCTTGACAGCTAGAAGGTCACTGATGAGCTTGATAAAAGCTGTTTCAGTAGAGAATGGGGATGAGATCCTGAGTGAAGTGGATTTGAGAGTCTGAATGGAGGAGAGGAAGGAGAGCTACTGAGAGTGTAGACAAGTCTTGAGAGGCATTTTGCTGTAAAAGGGAGTGAAGAGTAAAACAGTGGCCTGAAGGAGAAGTAGGAGCAAGGGAGGCTCTTTTAAGATGGGAGTACATTGAAGCTTGCTTGTTGCTGATAGAAATAATCCAGTAGAGAGGGAAACACTGAGGGCTCAGGAAGAAGAGAGTTAATTACAGAAGCAGGCCCTTAAGAGGTCAGCAAAGGTTGGGATCCAGGGCAAACATGGAGGGGATGGCTTTAGAGAGGACCACAGACAATTTTCCACCACAGATAAAGTGGGAGAAGCAAAGTAAATGGCCACAGATGTGAGCAGGTTAGGTGTTGTTGTATAAGCAAAGACCCAAGCTCTACTCCTTACTCCTCTTCAGCTAACCAGAGGCTTCATGCATCATGACCTTTCTTGACAAGTCCATTCAACCATTACATTTAGAAAGCTTCCTATGTGCTAAACATGGTGCTGGCACTTTTCTTGTGTGGCCCAAAGAGAGCTCTCCTTCCCAATGAAATTACAGGACTAGGACTCTATGGAGAACCTTGAGCTAGTCCACACAGGGATGATCCCTTTTAATATCCAGCTCCCCTGACTAGAAAGAGACTGTAACAGCCTCAACCTTTTATCACTACACCTTCTCCAGTTGCTACACCAATCTTGACAGACCTCAAGGCTTAGAGGCATCAAAGTGGAGACCATGGATAGAGATCCACAGTTGGAGTGGGGAGTTTCATACCAGGCTGACTCAGAGCCAATGGGCAGCTACAGGATGGGATGTTCCCACACTCCAGTCATTTAGACTTTAACTCTTGAAGCAGAAGAAGACACTGAGATTTAATCTGACTAATAATTATTACCCAGCTGCCTTGGGATAAACCAGTCCTATGCAGGAGCTGAGCTCTTTGATGTTTTGTCATAAATTAATGAGTTTGCCCACAAAATAACATCAAAGAAGATCTACTGACTAATTCATTGTTATCATCCTCCAACCTGTGGCTATATTGGAAAGTCTCCAAAAAAAGGACCACAGCCAGAAAAAGAAACTCACTGAAATATTGGGAAATCATGATATTTGGAAAGGGATGAGAGAGAAATGAACTCCTGCAGACTGCAGAGGAGACAGGAAAAGATTAGCAAATCTCAAGGAAATGAAAACGCCGGGGACACAGAAAGATTCTCAACACTTGGGTCTGGAAGGAAAATGATTGCATGAATGCTTGAGGGGAAAATTGTGGTCTGGATGGTCTCAGATGGTGTGATCTCAGAGCACACTGTGGGGACTACGAGGAAGCGTGTGGTAGGAAACTGTGTCTCTGGAGTCAGATGGCATGGATTTCAACCTCTCTCTCTATTTACCATGTGACCATCAGCAAGTCTCAATATTTCTGAACCTCAGTTTTCTGATCTGTAAAACAGTGGCAATAATTCTCCCTCCCCAGATAGGATCCCTCCAAGAATAGGAGGTTTTCTCCCGATGTTACCTGACTCTTCCAAATCGGGTCTTTCAGGATGAAAACAGGAAAAGATTTATGGAGATGCCTTGCTGGAGATCAGCAGCGTTTATTCTAGGCGAAGCAAGATTTCCTAAGGCACAGAAAAGATCAGCAAGTGTGCTTCATTTAACTCTGTGAGCAGTTACTGAATACCCACTCTATGCCAGGCCGAAAGAAGACCATGGGATGTGTCCAACCCCTCAAGGACACCAAAATATAACCAAGTGATGACTAGGTTCTGAGATAAGTGCTAAGGTGTAGAGAGTTTCCTCAGAGTTAGGCCCAGGAAAGGTTTTACAAACTGCATGACGTTTGAGCTTGGACTTCAAGGATTAGTATCATATCCCCAGACAGCAGATAAAAGAACATGGTACACAAAGCCAGGAAGGCATGAAAGGTGCCTGGAAACACAGAACCTCTGGGACTTCAAAACTCAGGAAAGCAGCTGCCAGGGATGCAGCAACAGGGATGACTGCAAAGGCCCCAGAAACATGAATGGAGGGGACCCGCCCTAAAAATAGTACCAGAGCAGGCAAACAGTGACACATGTCTAGAAGTGCAGTCACTAGGAGGTGACTAAGCTAATGGGGAGTTGCCTCCCTTTCTTGATTTCATTCATAGTCTCTCTCCACCTCTCTCCCTCTCTTTCCCTCTCCCTCTCCCTCCCCCCCCCCTCACTTCCCCCCCTCTCTCTCCCTCCCTCCCTCCCTCTCTCCCCACTGGAGGAAGTAGAGTGGGAGGCAAGCGTCTATAAGAATTCACAGCTACCCCAGGAGCAACTGCAGATACTGGAACTATTCACCAAAATGCTCACCTGCCGTTACAACAGCCACTGTGCCGGAGGCCAGGCAGAGCACTCAAAGGACCCCTGTTCCAACAGGGGCTCCAGGGGCCCCCTGAAGTAATAATCATCAGATGATCGACTGCAGGGTGTCACTTCCACACAAGCACACTGGCAACAAACTCACCAATCACTTCAAACCATAGCCAGCTGGGGGAAGATGCAAGGCTTCTGACTAAGAAGTGAAAATTCTCTGAGGAAGTAAACAGGCACGAGCATAAAGGGTTGATAGGTGCTTATAAAGCATCATTAATTACAAGAGTCAAAAGACATCATGGAGTTCAAACCAATTTCAACTGCGGAACCCTTTGTTCAAACAACATCTTGCATGAAAGTCAGAGATATAAAACAAATAAAAGAAAGGAAGGCAGAGCTTACCTAAGTCTACCAACCCCTCACTCTCTACAGAAGCCGCCAAGATACCCCTCTGAACCCCTCCCCCCAGGGCTCAGGAGAATAGGGGTTTTTTAATCATCAAAGTAACACACGCTTATGGTGTTAAAAATCCAAACATACCAAAAGACTTGTAACAAAGGGCAAAAGGAGTTCTCTGCCTACACTTGTGCCTTCCTACCTTCCACTGTTTTTCCCCCAGAAGAAAAGACTTTTCACTCTTTTTACTGTTTCTGCTTTAAATTCTTCGGAGAGTTTCCTTTACCTTGCTAAATGATATGCCTGTACTTCTGTATCTTGATTTATTAACCTTAGAAACCTTGTCCTGTTTTCTGCACTGACAGAAGAGAAGTTAGCTCAACCTGCCACCCTCACCTCCCAATATAGTCACAGCACTATTTGAACTTGATTTTTATTTTTATCAAAGTAATGCATGCAATTAGTTTAAAATTCCAACCAGGGACAAGGGCTTATAGCAAAAACAAAAACAAAACAAAAAAAAAAAAAAAACAACCAACCAAAAAAGCCCAGAAGCCCTGTCCTGTCTCTTCCTTCCCTCTCATTGCCCCCATGCTCCTTCCCACTAAGGTAGGTTGGCTCGTGGAAGGAGAAAACTTCTGTTTGGTCCTCCCCCCTTTTTTTTCAATAGCATTCATCAGCTTTTCTAGCAAAGGCTTTACTGTGGGCTTTACTATGCTCTTTGTTATGTTCACTGATGTATCCCACATATCTAGAATCAGGTCTGACTCAACAAATATTTGTTGAATTCATTAACAGAAAATTCTGTGGAAAAGGGAGAGAACGCAGTAGGGCTTCTTGGAGATGGTGTACAACCAGTCATTTTACAACCGATTCACTCTATGGGAAGGAATGGATATAAATGAAAATTTTATTTTATACATAAGGCACAGTGCTTCTGGACGGTGCGAGGGGGGTGCTATAAAGATAAAGACCTCAGTTCAGACCATCTATGTTTGGATAAGTCAGTCCAATTAATTGCCTTGGAAAGAAAGTAGCTATTTGCTTAGGTTGGTCGAGGCCAGGTGGGAAATGAGTGTTGAGAAGTGCCCTTTGCCAAACCCACCATCCCAAGGACAGTTCCTGCTGTGAAAGGAGGAGCCGAGATGCTTCCTCCAAGGGTGACAGCCACCATGGGCCCCAGAACCACAGGCCATTAGCCCAGAGCTGGGCCCCAGGCATGGCCGGGGAGAAGAGAATGCAGTCCTGAGCCCAAGAACTGCACCGTGTGAGTCCTACCTTCCAGATGCATCTCATAGCCCTCTAGTCCCAGGAAGACTTTCCTGAACCATCCCACTCCCAACACAGGGCTTTACAGACACCTCTCCGTGGCTAGCATCTTACCGTGTTTTGCCTGGTAAACTCCTACAGAGCTTTTGGAATTCCTGACCACTGGCCAGGTCACAGGGCGGGTTCCAGTGATTGGAATGTTTCCATAGTCTTCAGAGTTCTGCCAGCCTGTTCACCATTCCCTGCCTCTGTGTCATCTACGACTCCTTCTGGCCCCCTGACATGTCCCTGTATCCATAGCCTCCTGAGCTGAAAAAAATATCACTGTCTCTTCATCAAGGCCATAACACCCCAGGCTCCTGTTTTTCCCGGGCCCGGCGCGTCTGGCCCCTGCCCATCCTCCGAACCCCTTCTTACCACTTCTCTCCCTCGCACCCTCCATGCCAGCCCCAGCCATGATGGACTTGGAGTTTTCAGTCCCCCAACTCTGCTACACTCTGCATCATTTCCAAGCCTTCATCTATGCTCTGCCTGGATCATTCTTTCCCTCTTCTTCACCTGAATAAATCCCCTGGGGGTCTCAAATTTAAAATTCACTACCTTGGGTAGTACTGGTTTTACTTTATTTTTCCATACATTTTGTTCTGATTATGCTTATTAAAATGTTATTCTTGGGGTGCCTGAGTGGCTAGTTGGTTAAGCATCTGACTCTTGGTTTTGGCTCAGGTCATGAACCCATGGTTCATGGGTTTGAGCCCCGCATAGGGCTCTGTGCTGATAGTGCAGCCTGCTTGGGATTCTCTCTCTCTCTCTCTCTCTCTCTCTCTCTCTCTCTCCCTCCCTCTCTTTCTGCCTCTCCCCTGCTCACTCTCTATCTCTCTCTCACACAAATAAATATTTTAGAAAATGTTATTCTTTGTTGAGTCTAATAATAAAAAATTGAGAACTGTAAAAAATTAAATTAAAATAAAATAAAATTTACTTCCTTGGGGAAGCCTTCCCTGGCACTTCAGCCATGGTTAGGTGTCCCTATTATGAGCACCCCATGCTTGCCCTATAAAATAATCATACTTCCTAAAATTTATTTTTATTTCCTATTAGACCATAAGCCCTTTGAGGGCAGGAATTTTGTCTCCTCAGTTGCATTCCCAGTGCTCATTGTAGTACTGGGACATAACAGATGCTCAATCAATACTTGTACAGGAAGCTGGGTTGACTGATAGGATAGAAGGTGTCTCCATTCAGTTCTCCAACACTGAGCCTCAGGAAGGGAAAGGCATGGTTCCAATCAAAAAGGGCTTTATAATCTTGTTTGGGAAACCCAGCTTAGACCTCCTGACACAGTGAGAAAATGACAGGTGCCCCAGTGACCTACAGAGACAAGCCATGAGTGTTGTGGGTAAGCTGAGGTGGGAGAGATTCCCGGGATCTGGTGACCGGAGCCTGCTCCTGGCCCAACAGACCAGAGGTGGCATTCTGAAAGATGAGGTGTTTCATACTTAGAGGATAAGGACAGGCAAGGCTGGACAGAATTGCAGCTAGAATGAGGGGAGGGGAGATGTGTGTGAAATAGCAGACCGTGCAGGCTGATTTGAACTACTCTAGAGAAACAAGGCTGGATCCAGATAACACAGAGCCATTAAAGTGAGGCAATGGGGACCTGAGAAGGAACCAAAAGAGTGAGGAGCATAAGGAAAGCAATGTACCAGAATGGGTCATCTGGGAGCATCTAAGGGAGGGAATAGACGGGAGGGGCTGAAGCAGGAAGGAAGTTTTGTGCTGGATGGAGGGGAGAAGATCGGTCACTGCCTAGGAATGAGGGCAAAGGGACAGATTCAAGAAACATTTTAAATGGGGTCACCACAGGCCGCTGCTTCTGACTGAGTGCATCAGATGAAAGAGGGAGATGTGTAGACAAAGGGGATGCAGGACTGTCCATCGCCATGGCTGGGAGATGGCATGGTCAGAAATCACAAAGGCAGATTAGATAACTCTATACATGCCCAATGTAAAGGATAGAAGCTTCTGGGATTTTTTTAAGACTAAGGGGATAGTGCAAGACTATGGGTTAAGACTTGGGAGGTCTCTCTATGAAAGTCATAGTTGATGCCATAAGAATGGGTCACTTGACCTTGGAAGAGAGATAAAGAGAGCCATGAGAAAGAGACTGTCTTGAGCAAAATGATGCAATTCAAGTCAAAGATCCCTCAGTTTAAATCCCAGCTGGGTCACTTACGAACTGGATGGCCTCAGGCAGGTTCATGAACCTCGCAGAGCCTAGTTTCCACATCTGCAAAGTGGGGATAAAAATGCCATTATGGGATTTTTGTAAGCAGTATATTAAATGACCTCTGGAAAGAGACACGTTCAACTCCAAGTCTGAACGGATGTTCAGCAAAGGCAGATCACGGGGGAAGGAATCAGTGCAAGAAGAAAAGGGTGTCAGATTAAGACCCAGCACCCTGGAACATCACAGAAGCCCAAGGAGACAAAAAGCTCTGGGAGCCAGGATGAACAGTGACAGGTATTATAGAAAGTTCAAGGGGAACTGGATTGGCGGGAATTACATTACTGACTCTTTTGAGAACGGGATTTTGAGGAGTACAAAAAGAGCTGGGGAACAGAATACAGAAAAATGCAAGAGAAAGAAATCCACACAAAGTCACCCCTATCAGTCAGGATGTTAGGGCTGCAAAAAGATTATCCTAGGAACATGGTTTGAACGATAAAGACATTTAATTAGACAAGAAGTCTGGAGCGCGGCAGCTTCAAGGCCACGTGCTCAGAGGCCTTCCTGGACCACCCACTGCAGGTGGCTCCTGTCACTCTTCTTCCTTGGACTCTGCCCTTGGTCTCCTCACATTCCACATGCTCCTCTTCGTCTGTTGCTTTGCCTGTGTGTCGCCTGGCCCATGCACTAGCGCATAAGCTCATTATGGGTGGGAACGACACGCCTCTTGTCTACCATAGTAGTAAGCTCCCTAGCGCTAGGTCTGGAGAATAGCAGATGCTTGATAAATGGTTGTTGACGGAATAAAAAGACGGACCACGGTAGTGAGAGAGGGCCGAGAGGGGAGACATGGAGGCAGATTCAAACCCAAATCCCTGCTCAGAGAGGGTTCCATCCACCCCTCTGTGCCCAGGAGGGTGTTTGCTAAGCCCCCTCTGCCTTCAGACTGGCGTGTGGGCAGCCCTGGGCACCTGGAAGGGAGGAGGGAAGGCTTTCCAGATGCCCCTGTTATTAGCAGCCAGGACACAACTCTGCCCCACGAGGACCCTCCCTTTCTCTATCTGCTCCTAAGGGAGTCTCTCCTGACTGCCACATTGGGTTCTTGGCAACCACCAGTCCAGAAAGATACCCTGAAACTGGAGGATGTTCAGAGATGAAATATCTGAAACAACGCAGGAACAGGGGAAATGGAATAATTGTAACAGATGAAAAGACCCACCTCTGGGCTTTGCCACATTAGGCAGAACAGGACAGTTGCACACAAGACTCTAAGGGTGTGAAGCCCCACAGGGGAGGAGTCGTACTGAGGATGACACGAGAGGGTGTGATTATGTGAAATGGAATCAGACGGGAATTTGGGGCTTAGTGGCAGGAACCATTTCCTCCCAGGGAAAACTCTGAGGTTGGGCAGTGGTTTCCTAATGGAAGGACTGAGGCGCCACCCCAGAAGCATTTAAGCCCACCTTAAGTCAAGCCTGGGAGACTCTGCAAGTATGGTGGCCTCATTCTAGAAGGCCCGGGTCAGCTACTGGAGGGGAAGAGGTAATCCGATGGCAGCATGGTATAACGGTTCTTACACAGGCTCTGTGGTCAGAGAGAACTGGATTCCAGTCTCGGTGTCTGACTGGTGAAGTGCAGTGGAGACGGCACTGGATGAACAGTTAGGAAACCTACATCTAAATCCCAGCTCAGCGTCTTACTAGCTGTGTGACACCCAACAGGTCACAGTCCCTCTCTGGACTTCGAGTTCTCCATCATCTAAGAGAGGAAAGTAGACCTCATGACCCTAAGGGCTTCCCCAGGCCTGACACCCTGCAATTTGCAGAATGTCCAGCCCTCCAGCTGCTCATATATGTCTGGATTTCTTTCCCTCATTAGGGTCATTTTACATGCAAGACAGCAGGAAACTGGAATCCTCCGGAAGCCTCTGAAATGGAAGTCGCTGAGTGGCAAAGTGTCCGCACAACACAGTGGGCAGGGATTCCCTCACGGGCCCCAGCGTGGCCCATCTGCTTCATCTGGAGCCCTGTGTTGGGGGCAGAAAGAGCCAGCTGGGAGGACCAGGTGGAGATGGTCCCCTCTGCCCCCAGGACCCCAGTCCTGCATAGAGATCCATGGCCAGATAGAAGCTGGGCCCTGGGGAGGAGCTCTCGCCTCATGGCCAAGGCAGGGGACCAGCTGGCCCCCACCTTGCTTCACACAGACCTGGGACGGCTGGGCACTGCCTGTGGCTCAGCACTCAGCAGAAGACAGACCCCGCATCCCGGAGCAGCAGCGGCAGCAGCCCGTTTCTTGGCCCTCACTCTGCATGACCCCAAGCTAAGGGCCTCATCTACATGAGGAGAAAGGTGGTACCCTTGTTACACCCACTTTTAAGATGGTCAAGCAACTTGCCCAAGGTGACACAGCTAAGTGTAAAGTAAAGTCTGTCCAACCCCCATCTGTCTTATACTGGATCTCGTTCTCTTTCCCCTGGTGGGAATTCAGAGACTAGAGGCCAGCGTATTCCAAAATCCCACCCCTGGCAGCCTGCAATTGCATTAGCCACACCTCAGAATTAAAGCACTGTATCTCTGAAGGTCCCAGAGTGGCCATGATGAACAGGAAATGTATCAGAATGTCGGCCACTCCAACAGCCCTTAAGCACATGAGACATGGAGTCAACAAGTGTCAATAGGGGCTGGGACCAAGGCCATTAGGAGGGGAGGGGACTTCAGAGATACCCAAGGAGGTCCTCCTAAAGGAGGAGGAGCCTGGCCCAGTGGAGCGACCCAGTGACCGTGGTACTTTCCTCCCATGCTTGGACCCAGCCCAGCAATCTAAAAAGACTGGGGATGCACAAGGCCAGGGAGACTCTGGAGAGGCCTCAGAGTGGGTTCCAGCTGCATGAGGAGGGTGGCGGCTAGAGCCCTGCCCTCAGCATCTAAATCAGGCCACACAGGCTCTGGAGCTTCCGGGCGCCGGATTGGTTTGGGACCCAGGGAACTATCTCTGGAAAAAGATGGGACAGGCTGCTAGCCATCCACCCTACCTGAGCTCACTGGGTTTTCTGGCAGGGAGGGAGCCCCTGAGCGAGGGGAGGGCTGTGTTTTGAAATAAGTAGGGAAGACTGCAGAGAGGAGATGAGGCCGGTGGAGTGAGTCCACAGCTCCTGGGGTCCTGTTGGAGAGACCAGAGGGCCTGAGAAAAGCCTTTCCAAAGAAGAAAGGCGGGCTCGGAGCCCCTGGCCACGGGCCACCACACCCAGCAGGGAAGGCCAGTCCAACCTACCCTCTGTGCTCCAGAGATAATAATATAAAAAATAGCAGCATGTGTTACTGAACATCAATTCTGAGCTAGATGATAGGGATACAGCAGGGCACAAAACAGACAAAAAGCTGTGCCCTCATGGGGCTTATGTTCTAATAGGAGTGACAAACAATACGCAGTACAAATAAATGGTACGTTAGAAAGTGATCAGTGCAAAGAAGGGATATAGAGGAGGGAAAGGAGATGGGGGGGGGGTGCCAGTGTGGGGGGAGGGGAGGCAGTTTGTAATTTTAGATAGCTTGGCCAAAGACCTCACTAAAGAGATGACATTTGAGTAAAGAGCTGAAGGAGGCTAGGAAGCGAGCCACGTGGATTCCTGAGGAGGAGCAGTCCAGTAAACAGAAGAGGGAAGCGCAAAGGTCCTGAGGCAGAAGTAGCCTGGCATGTTCAAGAGGTCAGTGTGGCTAAAGCAGACTGATGGAAGGGAGACAGCGTCAGACATGCGGGAAGAGGTTAGAGGAAGCTTGGGTCATGTAGGGAAGACTATTACAAAAAACTATAGCTTCTGGGATCCCCTAAGGCTTGTGAGCAAAGGAGGGACATGATCTACCCTGTGCTTAACAGAATCATTCTTGCTGCTGTGTTAAGAATAGACCAAAGTAGGGGCGCCTGGGTGGCGCAGTCGGTTAAACGTCCGACTTCAGCCAGGTCACGATCTCGCGGTCCGTGAGTTCGAGCCCCGCGTCGGGCTCTGGGCTGATGGCTCAGAGCCTGGAGCCTGTTTCCGATTCTGTGTCTCCCTCTCTCTCTGCCCCTCCCCCATTCATGCTGTGTCTCTCTCTGTCCCAAAAATAAATAAACGTTGAAAAAAAATTTTTTTTTAATAAAAAAATAAAAAAAGAATAGACCAAAGTAGAGGGGCACCTGGGTGGTGCGTCCCACTTTGGCTCAGATCATGATCTCACAGTTCGTGAGTTTGAGCCCTGTGTCGGGCTCTGTGCCAACAGCTCAGAGCCTGGAGCCTGCTTCGGATTCGGTGTCTCCCTCTCCCTCTGCCCCTCCCCTGCTCACACTCTGTGTCTCTCTCCAAAATAAATAAACATTTAAAATAAATTTTAAAAAAAAGAATAGACCAAAGTGGAACTGGAAAGCCTGGTTACTCTTATTATTACCATCATCATCACCACCAGTAACAACTACAATAGCAATACCGGTTATTAAGCCTGTGTCAGACCCAGTGCTACTCCTTTAATTTTCATTAGATGGTTTCAATCTCACAGCAACCCTGGACAGAGAGAGGGCCTTATTTTTCCCATCCCACAGCTAAGGAAACAGAGACTCCGTCAAAGTCAGAAAGTCACACACATACACCCCCTCTCCAACCTGGCCCCGCTCACCTGCCCAGCCCTGCCTCTCACACCCCAACTTCTAACCCACCAGCCCCAGACAGCTACCCCAGTTTCCCCAGTTCCATAGTCTCCAGGCCTCTGAGCTTTCCTCACATGCTGTTCCACTGCCGAGAATGCTCTTCTCCCACTCCCAACTGCCACGCAAACTCCCATTCATCCTTTGAGAGACAACTCAAGCTCTGCTTCCTTGGGGGGCCCTCCCAGATTTCTTCCAGCTTGGTGGCTCCTGTCCTCTTCCTGGAAATACAAAGCATTGTAACGATCCTGCAGCGGGCCTCTTGAAAACCATACGAGCTCAAGGCCAGGGCCAGTGCTTCTTCGCCTCCATTTCCCCAACAGTTTTGCATCCAGGTTTGAATCCTAGACACGGTATTGGGTTATCCTAGGGGAGTTCCAATTTTTCCAGGGCAATTTTATTCTAAATCACATTTCCTTCATACATGTTCATTCAAGGGTACACACGGCTGACCTGGGACGGATCGGCGCAGACCCTCGGGGCTGATGGGAGCCAACATGCTTTTGGAGAACAATGGTTGCAACAGAGGAGGTGGTACAATATACAGGGAGCCCTCTGTGCTTTAGCATCAGCCAGCCCCGAGTTCGAATCCTCCTCTGCCTCTACTGTGTGGCTGTGAGAGCATTCTTTAGCCTGGGCCTTGCTTTATCATCTGTAAACCGGGGCAAATGACGTCCTCCATATGGGTTGCATGAGAGCTGGCAACAGCACCAATGCAATGGAGATGGCGTCAATGCCTCCTTGCTCACCCCCATCCCTAACCCAGCTCTGTCTCCAGAAGCCTCTTGTACATTAACACTTGGCCACCATGCTTTGGCCTCATACTTCTTGGAACTTTTGCAATCATTAACCCAGAATCCCCCTTCTGGCTGGAGGCCCAGCTCTGAGGCGGTGCCTGTAGCTTCCTGGCAGCTCACCTGGCCCTGGCCTCTCACCTCGGAGCCCCTGCCAAGGGTGCCCCCCCCCGCCCCTCCCCACTGCCTGAGTACATCTATGCGTTCACTCCTTCCCTCCCCACCAATTGTGGCTCCATTGCTGCAAGGCCTTCCTGCCTGATTGGCCACCTCAGCCACTTCCACGCTTCCAGCAGATATTGGGAAATTTAAAAGGGCAGCGTTCATTTGGGAAATAAGAAGGAGGAAAGACTCCCCCCAACAAAGCAGGTCAGAACAACGTTTGATGCCGGAAGCTAGGCACAAGTCCTGGCTACCGGTCTTTCGAGGTGTTGTAACATGTCAGGTCCCTTGAAAGTCCAACTCCCTCACTTTGCAAATGAGAGGCCCAGACGGGGTAAGGGATTGGCTCAAAGTCACACAGTCAGTGTGGAGGAGCAGTGAGTCTGATCAGGGCTGCAGACCTGCCATGGCCTTCCTACTGTACCAGGCTCCCGCTCATCAGGGGCTGAGTATGAACCAGACTGGCTGACATAACAGTGTCCCGTTGAAGGCCCTCTGGCTCTGTTTCCCTCCAACCATACCAAAACTTTTCCAGAACGGAATCCCAGAAATCATGATCACAATCCGTGTCCTCAGCGGCCTCCACAGAAGCTATTTGTCCAGGTTCTGGGCAGCTACCCAGTCAATTGATTAAGCTTCACACTCACGGTCTCCTGAGGTGGTTGATCTTCACCTACCGTCACCACGCCAGTGGTTGCAAAGAACTGGAAACCCAAATGGCATGATGCATTTGTAAGGGAAGCTGGGATATATTTAGCCCCAGCCTTCTGAGGTCAGCAGCATACCTGACAGGAGGGCCACGTAGCTCAGAGACACCTGGGTCTCACCCCTGGGAGTCCCTCTCAGTAGGTACCATTGACAAACTCTTCCAGAGATCCTGATGCCGTGCCACATTGGGACCTACTGAACTACAGCTCTTCGCTCAGTGAGGAATCCCTTCCTCCATATCCTTACATTCATTCAGAGACAGGGAGCTCACTACCTCAAAAGTTAGAAATGTTCCACCAGTAAGAGCATGGTATATGCCCGGCTGTTATCAGCTTCCCAGGTCCCAGTCAGCCTTCTGTGGTGAAACCAGTCAATGTCTCTTCTTTCTCAGGGACATTAATCAGGCCCTATGTAAGCACACCTTTCAGACGCCTGGTCTCCTTGGCCCAGGGGCTCCTGGTGTCCATTGGGGACAGAGAGATTCTCCTTGCCCAGCACACAGGGCTCCAGATGTGGGTCACTGCTCCTCCTCCTGTCCCCCACTCCCATCTGCCAGTCAACCAGACTTACAATGTGCCAGACGCAGAGCTTAGTACTCGCCAAGTTCAACCCTCCCATTTTACCCATGACAGTTCCAGGACCAAGAGGAGGAAGTGACTTGTCATCCAGCAAGATTAGCCCATACTGGCTCAGCTGGCCCAGTCAGTGATCCCCAATGCACCCTGCAGAAAGTGGAGGTGCTGACACTTTCTGAAAGGTGGAGGACTCCTTGGGGCCCCAGAATCACTGCAATGCCCATCACCAGAAGTTAACAATCATCCCAGCATCCCTGGCCCTTGTTCCCAACCAGAGTTGGGGCTCTGCCCTGACATCTAGACAGCTCTGCGGCCCTCAGTACCTGTCACCTGCTTGCAAAGTATCAGGGGCATGAGAACAGACAGCCCACGTCCCTCCTCCAGGTTATTTATAAAGTGTTTTCAGATGAGTCAGGCACCGAGCTGCCCAGCACCAACCGGGACTGTTCCCTTGGAAATGCTAAAAATTATCCTGGTTTTGGAATCCCACCCTGACCCTTAATAGCTTCTTGGAGAAAGTTCCAGGCAGGAAGCTGGGACCTCCACAGGTCTGTGGGGCTTTCATGGTGCTCCCACACTAGTGGTCTGGGTCCCAAGCGGGAACCTGAACTTTGGCAGGCTAGTGTTATGGGACAGATGGGGGAGCCCCAGGCAAGGGAAGAGGGGCCTCGCCAGGTACCTTCTTGGCTTAGACCACATCCCCCTTCCTGGTCAGTGCTACTCCCCCTGCAACCTTCCCAAGCCAGACTGACAGACAAGCCCAAGAAGACAGCTCCCACCCCCGCCCCCCAGGCACTGGCTGCCCCCACCTCCATTCCTGTGCGTACTGCTCTCCACCTCCGCCACCAGACCGGCTATTTATATCTCTCTGGAAAGGGAGCCGGAGCCTCCAAGCCTCTCCCAGCTTCCTGCTCCTGGCAGCACTCTAATTACTTCCTCAGCTGGGTGCCGCCTGCCGCGGGCACCCTGGCTGGGGCCACCATAAATAACTGTCCCTGAGCTCACACCCGGCTTCCCACAGAGGTCAGCCTGGATGCCTGGGATGCCTCCGCCAGGAGCGTCACCACCCGGGGCCTGGTCCAGAGGAAGATGCACATCCTTCTGTGAGCCCGAAGGGCTCGGGAACTCTCCCTCTTCACTGCAGCCTCAGCCACAGGCCTGGGGGGCACCGCTTGTCTCCTCAGCAAACCTCCAGGGTGCCTGGCACACTCCACAGGAGTAGGGAGGGCAGCAGATGTAAAAGCTGCGTCCACCCTCAAGGGAGGTAAACAGTAAACAGCTCATTATGCAACCAAGAGTGAAGTAAGTGCTAAATTAAGATACGAACTGCGTGCTGGGCCTCCAGGCCTTCAATTCTTCCATACTTTTTTTTTTCCTTATTATCAAGGAAATTCAAATGCAGATAACAAAAAGAAAATTACAACATATTCATTATCCGTCCACCCTAGGACACCCTTATCCATCCCTGAGCCCCAGACTTTTTTAAAGAAGGCAAGGTCAGGCCTCAATCTGAGGGTTCCTCTACCAGGGGACAATCAACATTCAAAAGAAACCAATAGAAAGATTTCAAAGCAAGATAATAATATGGATAGTATAACATGTTTGCATAAATAAAATTTTTTTTTTCCAAAAACTATTCACATGCCTGGAAAATGTTTGAAAGGATACAGACCGGAGAGTTAACGCTGGTGAGGGAAAGGGATAGTATAGGGGTGGGAGAACAGATAAAAGGGAATTCTTCTTCTAGCCGTGGCTTGATTTGCACTGTTACAATAAGCATGGATTTATATACAATTTTATAATTTTTAATTACTTTAAAACTTTTCAAAATTGCTCAATAAGTACCTTCTAAAATGTCATAGTATATTATTTTATGCAAAATAATACGGTATAAAATTTTATGCTTGTATTATCTTTGCCCTTAGAACAACATAATCTTAAAACTAAAGGGAGGTGCAGCTGCTGTGAAAAACGGTCCAGTAGTTTCTCAAAAGCTAAGCAAAGAATTACCACACGAACCAGCAATGGCACTCCCGGGTATGTGCTGAAGAGAATTGAAAACAAGTACTCAAGCAGAAACTTCTCACAAATGTTCATGGCAGCACTATCCACAACAGCCGAAAGACGGAAACAACCCAAATGTCCATCCGTGGACGAACAGGTAAATAAATTTGTGGCGTACTCGTACAATGGAATATTATTCAGCCATACAAAGGGATGAAGTACGGATTCGTGCTACAATTGGAGAAACCTCGAAAACATTCTGTTCAGGGAAACAGGCCAGACGCAAAAGGCCACATACGGTATGATTCCTTTTATATGAAAAGACGACAGTGGGCAAACCCACAGAGAAGGAAGCCAGATGAAGTGGTTGCCAGGGGGTGGGGGTAGGGAAGGGAGGGGCGAGGACTTAACAGGTATGGCATTCTTCCAGGGTGAGGAAAAGGCTTTGAAACCAGAGAAAGGCGGTAGTTGCACAACCTTGTGAATGCACTAAATGCCACGGAATGGTACAATTTACATGTTTAATTGTGTTTTTTGAATTTCACCTTAATTAAAAAAAAAAAAAAAAACCCAATGAAGCACTAAAAAAACCTCAGTCTCACTTGGCCCTCATCCCTTCCCCACCCCAGTCCCTACGGCTCACCACCAACACCTCCTTTGAGGGTCATGAAGGAGAATCCTTCTACTTGTCCCAGCAGAGCAGAGTCTCGGGTTCTGAGGAGGCCATGAAGAGACAGGGGAGGGTCTGAGGGGACAGCAAATATCACGGAGTGAGATAGGGGTGAGCAGGGGCAGAAGCGAGCAAGGGAGTGGGAGGGCAGAGGGAAGAGGCGTGGCCTCACTTTACTAAGAACTGCTTGGCTGTCACAGAACCCTCAGGCGACCACAAGAGGTCAGTACTATTTCCCCGGTCCTCAGACCAAGGTTCTGTGTGACTCCAGGCAGGGCTGAGACCCCCTGAACTGGGGAGGGCAGCCAGGGGTACCTGGAGCAGCCCCCAGGGCGTCTCAGTCAGCCCATCACCACTGCCCGGAGCCAGCTTCCTCCGGCTCTCTGGCCCCCACTCCTCACCTGCATCTACAGGCCACCCCCACCCCCAAGGCAGGTGAGAGGCGTGGGGATGGGGAAGGGGGAGATTGAGCAGGTGCGGGGATGCCCTGCCTGGAGAGAGGCTTGTCCTACTTGTGCCCCCTCCTTCTCTTCTTCAGAGTCTAGACGCAGCCCTCTGGCTGGCTGACCCCTTCCCTGCGCTTCACCTCGAGGCCAGGCTTGTGTACGAGGCTTGGGTTCTTGTCTTGTCTGCGTGGGTCCGAACTCAGACTCGCGGGTTTATGGCTCTGTGATGTCGGGCTCCATTTCCTTAAATGTTAAATGGATATGATGATACAGGTCCCACCCAGATAAAACTGATAGATGAGAAAAGGCTCAAAAAGGACTTAGCGGTAACTGTCTCCCTTTTCTTTTCAGACAAGCAGCTGCTGAGATTACTAAAGCTTTTGGGGTGCATGGGACTAGGGCTCTGTCTGGGCCCATCTCTCTCTGCAGCTGAGGAAAGTCCCTTGTTTTGGGTAGATTCTGGTAAACTTGCCAGGTCTAAGAAGTGCCGGTGTGCCAGCCAGCCCTACCAAGGCCTCCTCGAAGCCATGTCTGGTTATTTCCCTTTTCCCCTTCAGAGCCAAATAGTTCCACCCAGCTGCCTGGATTTCATGAGGCTCCAGAGAGTCCAATGTCTAATAATTAAGGTCCAATGACACCTGTGTCAGGTTTCACAATCTACGAAGAATTTTCCCAGATATTACCTCACTTGGTTCTTACCAAAATCAAACAAATCAAATATAAAACAAATCAAAGATCACTGTTTTATATCGTAGATATTAGACATAGACACACAGATCTAAATCACTCAGATAATATTCTTTCTTCCGAAATCTACTTTGCCTGATATTAATGTAGCCATTCCAGCTCTCTTTTGACTAGTGTTAGCATAGTATATCTTTTTCCATCCTTTTATGTTGAACATACATGTGTCCTTATATTTTAAGTGTCTTTCTTGAGGGGCACCTGGGTGGCTTAGTCGACTGAGCATTTCAGCTCAGGTCATGATCTCATGGTTCATGTGTTCGAGCCCCACATCAGGCTCTGCGCTGACAGCACAGAGACTGCTTAGGATTCTCTCTCTCCACCCCTTCCCTGCTTGCGTTCTCTCTCTCCCCTCTCCCTCGCCTCAAAATAAATAAATAAATAGAAAGAAAGAAAGAAAGAAAGAAAGAAAGAAAGAAAGAAAGTTATAGTGTGTTTCTTGAAAACAATCAACAGGGGCACCTGGGTGGCTCAGGTGGTTAAGCGCCTGACTTCAGCTCAGGTCGTGATCTCACGGTTCGTGGGTTCAAGCCCCACATCAGGCTCTGTGAGGACAGCTCAGAGCGTGGAGCCTGCTTTGGATTCTGTGTTTCCCTCTCTCTCTACCCCTCCCCCACTCATGCTCTGTCCCTCTCTCCTCCAAAAATAAGCATTAAAAAAAAAAAAGAATAAAAATAAGCATTAAAAAAGAGAAAACCATCAGCAAAATGAAAAGGCAACCTGTGGAATGAGAGGAAATATTTGCAAGCTATATATGTGATTAGGGGTTAATATCCAAGATGCATGACCATGTCCAAATGATGTTTAGGCCATGTACATTTAACGTGATTACTGATGTGGTTAGGCTTGAGTCTATCATCTTGTTATTTGTTTTCTATTTGTTCCGTCTGTGTTTTATTCTCTTTTCTCACCTTCTTTTGGATGGAGTATTTTTTGATGGTACTGTTTTATCTCCTCACTTGCCTTATTAGCTGTACCACTTTGCTACGTGAATGGTTGCTTCAACGTTTATAATATACACCTTGACCTTATCACAGTCTACCTTCAAGTGATACCATACCGGTTCACATCAAGTGTAAGAGCCTTACAGTAGGATACTTCCATTTCTCCCCTTCTAGCCTCTGTCCCCTCTAGGGGACACCGTGACCTAGAAACTCACACGAGGCAATAAGCAGAGATCATCATTGAGCTCAATGAGGTCACTGAACTTTGTGGCCTAATGTCCAGTGTCTTGAAAAAGCACGGCTTCATGTACTTGGTCTGTTTGTTGTTTTTTAACGTTTCGGGGGAAGGGTAAAATCCAGTCCCTCTTACTCCATCTTGGATGGAAGCAGAAGGACACCAGGCCTCCAGAGCCAAGCTCCCAGCCCGAGGTGGGGCAGCCAGTAAACGGCCAGGTGGGGCTCCGACCGGATCTCCCCACACCGGACTCGGTGCTCTCCTCCCCTCCCTGCTGCTCCTGGATGAGCCACCCTGAGATAGCAAAACGAGCTGGCAGAATACAACGGACTTTTGCCACCACTGCAAAAAGCTGCTCACAGCATTATCACTGGTTTTGGAAGCCACTGTGATGATTATTTTGCATAAATTTATCCATTAGATAGCAACTTTCAGCATCTTCCAAACCTCACCTCAAATGTTCCTTCTGCATCTTAAGAAGCCTCTGTGGCAAGTCCCTGTGCTGTCTGCTGCCTGTCTCCTGGGATACAGGGGTCTACCAAGGATGCTGAGACCCACTCCCCAAAAAAGGTACTCAGTAATCCACAATATGATATGACTGACTGAACAGTCTCCCCCATTTGCCCTCCCGTAAGTATTTTCGGCTTGAATTCATGACCTAATTTGTGGAATTGCAGCCACCCTGGTATGTGCATGCATGCGTGTGTGTGTGTGTGTGTGTGTGCAGATTGGCAGGTAAGGAGGGAGGTTCCCTCTTGTTATCACACTATTCAGCACTCTTTAGGTCCAGGGACCTATTCAACTCAAAGGAGAGGGAAAGAGAGATTGGGGCAGCCAGCTCAGGCCGACTCTACCCAAGTCTGATGGGAGAAGAAACACCAGAGGAGCCTTCTCTGCCCTCGCCATCCTGCGGCAGAGAAGAGCCGGGGGCTCCATTCTCTCCACTCTCTCCTGTACCTGCTGATCCCACAAATGTTTTGAGAAACCAGTCTGACAGCAACAGTATCGACTTTCATTCCTACCGCTGCTTGCCACCTGTGTATTTCACTTAAAGCTCTGCCATTCCACAGCCATGGGACACAGATGACATGGTCAACGTGGCCAAGATGTGGCCAGGCCCCTCATCTGTAAACTGAGCCTGGGAATAGCCACCTCCCCAAACTGGTTTTTAAATAGCAAATATGACGCATCTGGCACAGACCAGGAACTTGGAGCTCGGGCTTTCTTTCCACTCTCCTCAAACCCCCTCCACTTCGGTGTATGTTTTCCTGTGTCACCCACAGAAGTCGGTGTCGTGCTTGGAAGATTGTTGCTCACGACGAAAATCAATGAAAGGAAAAACAGTAAACAGCACCTGCCTTGCACCATCCAGATAAGAGGCTCTTGAACTTTGCTGCACGCTAGAATCCCCTGGGGAGCTTTTTTTTTTTTTAATTTTTTTTTCAACGTTTATTTATTTTTGGGACAGAGAGAGACAGAGCATGAACGGGGGAGGGGCAGAGAGAGAGGGAGACACAGAATCGGAAACAGGCTCCAGGCTCTGAGCCATCAGCCCAGAGCCCGACGCGGGGCTCGAACTCACGGACCCCCGCGAGATCGTGACCTGGCTGAAGTCGGACGCTTAACCGGCTGCGCCACCCAGTCGCCCCCCCCCCCGGGGAGCTTTTAAAAACCCCAGTGGCAGGCTGCATCCCAGATCCATTAAACCAGAACCTCTGATGGGACCCAGACATCAGGGTTTTGTAAAGCTCTCTAGGGGCTTCCAATGTGCAGCCAAGGCTGAGAACCAGTGGGCTTGTCTGAGAGATGAGAATGCCCTCAGTGTGCTCCCATCCTTTACCTGCCATCCCAGAACATGTTCCCAGCACATCACAGGCTTTCCAGAGGTCTGGGTGCAGTGCAGTGACCAGGACCAGGGACGGTGAGTAAGACCACATTTAAGGAGGCGCTCCTTCTCAGGTCCTTGTAAGTGCAGTGTGGCCATCTCACAGCCCCGAGAAGGGCCCCCTCATACTTTGTTCCCTAGATCCCTCATCCTTAAGGAGGCACTCACTCTCAGGGTCGTGCACCCTTCACTTACAAGACCCCGAGAGTGAGTGCCTCCTTACTCAATCCCCGAGTCCCTGCCCTGACCACCCCCATACACACCTCCCACCCCTGTAGTTGTAAGCTCCAAAGGTAGAATAGCCAAGGCCCCTGCCCTATCCCGCCCCCACCTCAGGAAAGCATCTTCTCTTTGAGCAAATCACCAGATCCTCCTCCGTCCCTGCACAGGGCAGTGGTTACAGCCCCCTGGCCAGAACCCAGCAACTGGCAGGCCACCTGGCTGAGAAGGTGAAGGGGAGATGAGGTGGCTCTTACCTGCCAGCCAGCCACTGTCCCACTCCCTGGAGTTGGCCCCCTGCCCACATGACAGTTCAAAGATTCTGGGAAATGACAAGGCTTGGCAAAGGCAAGAATGACCTTTCCTCCAGGTGCAGGGTGGGGACAGGAAGGCTGGAGAAAATGTTAGCCTTAGCCTGCTGGGGGTTCAGCTGTGCCCAGAATGGGTTGGTGTTCAGAACAAGGCTCCGATAAGGGAGCTGAAAGGTGGAGTGGGGTCCCCAGCGTTGCCCTAGAAACCTTGAATGTGTCTGACCCCACTATCCTCTAAGGCCCAGCCCCCTCTTCTTTGTGGTTCTCAAGTGTGGGTGGCCTCAACAATTCCCTGGGGAACTTTCCGCCAGGTTCTGCTGCAGGAGTGCTGAACCAGCACACCCAGATGATTCTGATCCATGTGGCCTCTACTTTGAGGACCGCCTCCGTGGGCCTTGGTGCCATCACCTCAGCATCTGCCCGCCCCCCTCCCAGCATGTGCTGTAAATCCTCTCTCTGGAAAGGATGTGATGAACCCATTCGCCCTGAGGAGCAACAGACTCAGGAGACTTGGAGGGGGGCCGCTCTCACAAGAGGTCAAGACCCCATGTCCTCCTCTGTGAAGCCTGCACTAACTCCCCCATCCACATCGGCTCACAGGTCTGCAAGGCCCAGCAGGAAAGCGCTGATGAGGGGGCCAGGCTTGATGCCACAGGGAGTAGGGGGGCTGCAGACACCCGAGCAGACAGACGTGCCATCTGGGAGGACAGGGAGGGGAACAGCCCCTTCTCAGCCCTGCCGGCTCCTGCCGAGGAGCAGCACAGCCCAGGGTTGCTGGATCTTCTGATCTGTCAAGAGAAGCCGGAAGTCAGATTTTTATGGGCGCTCCAATTTTTAAACCGTGGGGGCCAAAGTAAGCATGTCTGAGAGCCAAATCTGGAGGCAAGCGGGCCGTCTGTTTGCAGCCTGGTCTAGACAGCCAGCCCTTCGGGTTGAGAGACCCTGTGTGTCTCCTTACAATCCTTGGTGCCAGCTCACTGCCTACCGATCCTAGGGGTCCCGGTAAATGTTGCCACATGAGCAAGTAAGTGAAGACACAGCATGGCAGGCAGGCAAAAGGGGACTTCCTGCCCCACCACGCCTAAGTTCATTCATGTCAGTCAGCAGGGACGGGGCGCTGTCTGAAAACCCCCTCACCCCTCCCTCTCAGAGGAGGCCGGGGCTGATGCCTAACTCACCCACCCTGGGAATGGCTCCTTCTAGCATCTCTGGCTGTGCAGTGAGCATCCCCTACCTACAGACCTCTCCTGAGTCTCCAGGTTCATCCACTCCTGCCCCAAAGCCCCCCAGCCTCTCCTGCCTCCAGCCAGGACCTGGACCTAGCCCTCCAGGCCCTGTTTCATAGAGCTCCCTGGCTTGTCCTCACTTCAGGCCACTTCTCAGAAACCTTTGCTCAGGGTGCCCAGCCCAGGCCAGGCCCAGCTCCTCTGAGCCCTGCAATGGCAAGCAAGAATTAGCAAAGCCTCCCAGCTGCCCCTGGGAGATCGGGGAGGGGAGGAAAGACCCAGTCTTGGGGCCAGTGGAGGCATCTATATGTCCTGGAACACCCCCTGCTAGAAGAAGCATATCTGAGGGCTCTGCCAATCTCAGGAGACAAGGCAGACTGTCATGGGCAACGTGCCAAAAGGGAGGAGCTCTGCCCACAAGAAGACCGACCGATAGGCTGCCTTAAAATTGGTCAACAAAAGAAACATAGAAGTGAAGGTATTGAGGGGATAATGTGAAGTACAGGGTATGTAATGTCAATGCATATGAAGTTCAAGAACGAAGCGAAGCCAAGTGGGTTAATGGGAGGCTGTGGGGCACTGATGGCCAGGGGAACAAGGAAGCCTTCTGGAGGGATGGAAGTGTTCCGTATCTTGACCTGGATGGTACTTACACAGGTGTATGCATATGGAAAAATACACAAACTATACAGTACACTTAAAGATTGGTGGACTTTACTGTGTATAAATTTAATCTCCACAATAGAAGAACAAAATAGCAATGGAAAAGAGGGTAAAGGCCTCTCACAGACACCCACAAATCAAGGAGCTGGAGACCTAAGACCAGCTTCCTGGGAAAGCTTAAAAAAGAGGCAAAAAGGCCAATGAGGTATAAGAACCGTGCTCCCAAGTGAGCCATGGAACAGAATTCTAGCAAAGTTAGTCAGCCAGCACGTGGCCAAGTTCAGGTGCAAACACGTAGTTGAAAATGTGCTCATGGAAGAAGCCTTGAAGGCACGAAGTGACTGGCCCCTAAGAGCGCTGCAGCCACTTCTTTTAAAGTCCTTTGGCCTCCTATCCTAAAGCCACAGCACCGTGGGGTGGCTATTCTGACTCTGATGCAGAGCAGCACAGGGGCCCAGGGAAGTTCAAGAACCCGCCCAAGGTCACACTGGCCAAACCAGGACTCAAAGCTCTGCATCAGACTACAGAGTCCTCAGAGAAAACCATGCCCCTCCCGGGAAAGCAATGCAGACGTGTAGAATTCTTTGTCCGTAACAAGAGCCAATTACTAGAGACAGTCATTTTACCCAAACTTGATTTGGGGGATAATTTTGTGCGGGGGCTAATGGTCAGCCTTTTCTTCAGAAAAATCTCTGTTCTCAAGAGTCGGTGGTCTGAGAAGCGGCAGGGTGAGAGCTGTCTCTCGCTCTCTCATCTGTGTCCTACCGCCCTGGCACATGAGGTTTGCTGAAAGAGGACATATCTTCCCTTTGACAGACTTGATAACAAACCCGGAAGGGGGAATCGATAGCTGCAAAGAGGGGTGTGACAATGCAGAAGGTGTGCCACCCCTCACCAGAACCTGAGGTCTCCTCAGACAGACACAGGGCAGGCCAGCAGACTTGAGCCAATGGGTTGATAGTGGCACAGGAAAATAGAAAGAGTATGGTGGGCACCGTTAGCTCCTACCCTGAAGCCATCTCCCTCTTCTCTTCATTACAGACCCTGTTCTAGCCCCAGAAGGTAAGTCAGGATTGGACTAAGGCCAACACAGTAACCTCATTTGCTTTTCCCAGCTTCTCACTGTCCCAGTTTCCCTTGTAGTCAGGATACAGTTCCTGACATTATATTAATGAAACATAAAGATAAATCTGCTGAAAAGCTTCTTGCTTCCTGGTAAAAGAAATTGACACTTAGTGCAAGTGTCCTTCTGGCCTTGAATGTGGTTGTGTGAGGCATGATGGCTGGAGCTGTGGCAGCTATCCTGTCATCAAAAGGTAACACACTTAAGTAGAGCAAGCACAGTGAGGATGGCTGAACAGAGAGATCAACAAAGTCTGGTTCCCTGTTGAAATTTTTGAGCTGTTCATCAACTCTGAATCAGACTTCACATTGAGATAATTCAGTGTCATTATGGTTTAAGCCATTGTCTATTTGGGTCTTCTGTTACACATATCCTATCTGACATAAAGGGCAGAGGCAGAGGAGAAGCTGAGGTGGCTCAGTCAGTTAAGTGTCCAACTTTGGCTCACATCATGACCTCACAAAACCCCACATTGGGCTCTGTGCTGACAGCTCACAGCCTGGAGCCTACTTCAGCTTCTGTGTCTCCCTCCCTCTCTGCCCCTCCCTTGCTTGTGCTCTCTCTCTCTGAAAAATAAATAAAAACATTTTAAAAATAAAATTAAAGGGGCGCCTGGGTGGCGCAGTCAGTTAAGCGTCCGACTTCAGCCAGGTCACGATCTCGCGGTCCGTGAGTTCGAGCCCCGCGTCGGGCTCTGGGCTGATGGCTCAGAGCCTGGAGCCTGTTTCCGATTCTGTGTCTCCCTCTCTCTCTGCCCCTCCCCCGTTCATGCTCTGTCTCTCTCTGTCCCAAAAAATAAATAAACGTTGAAAAAAAAATTAAAAAAAAATTAAATTAAAAATTTTTTTAAAAGGACAGAGGCAAATAGACACAGCCTATAGGATTCAAGTCACACAACTGAGACCAGATAAGAAGTAGGGGCAGGCCAGTCAAAGGGCAGCAGGAAGTAAACCTTGGTGGCATCATCAGGCCAAGGAATGATTCCTCAGCATTTCCTGGGCCATCCAGCCTAACGACAGCCTGACCCGTGCTACACTGGCCCACCCTTTCATGTTCCTCCAAGCGTCTCTCACTGGTGATTACCCAAAGCTAAGGCAAAAACAACCACTGCCCTTCAGAGTCACAGAGTTACTGGGATCTGGGGTTTGACATACTGTCACCTTGGACAGAGAAATGCTAACACGCTGGGCAAGGAGATCTCTTTTCAATTCAGCCCAATACTAAAAAAACAGCTAGAATAATTGCACTGTGGCCCATGCATTAATCAGTAGGGCAGCTATGGAAGATCTTTGAATTCTCTCCTGATGGTAAATTATTGTAAACTTTTTATACTATAATGACCTGTTAAAGTCAGGAAGTAAGCTGCAAAATCCACATGAATTAAAGATCAGACACGAGGCTTCAGATACATTTCTCACTGCGGCAGACTCGAACAGTATTCACACTCCTCTGTTGTCAGGGGTGCTCTGGCGGGGAGGGGGAGGGGAGCACGTGGGATGCTCACAGCAGCCTATGAGCCAATTTATCAGCAGGAAGATTTTATGCTCAGAGCATCCAGCTGGGGCAGGTCAGAAAGGGTACCTCAAGATCTGTAAGACAAGGGAGTTCAAATTCATGGCCAGAGGAAAAAAAAAAAAGCCATGAGTCTGGGAACCAGTTCAGGATCCATCTGAAGGGGAAAATCTGGGTTTAGTGGTAAAACTGAGTGAGCTCTGAGATCCAGAACCATGAAGAACAAGGCAATAGCCCAAGCAAAAAGAAACGGAAGCATCCCTAAAGAGAGATCTGCTTAGCCAGTGAGTTTCTGCATATCACCTGCACCAGGTGAGTCTAGACCTGCAGAGGGAGGAAAGCGCTTCAGCTGGCTAAGGACAGATGGCAGGAATGTGGCTGCAACCAGGATTCTCACAGTGATTCATGCCTCGGGAGTGATCATCATGATGGCTTTCATTTGAGAGGTTGCCATGTGTTGCACACCATGCTAAATGTCTTTCCAAATCCTCACAAAGCTCCATGATTTAGACTCTATCATCATCGCCACTTAACAGATGACAAAACTGAGACCAAGAAAGGTCAAGTCAGTTTCCCAGAGTCCCACGGCTGGTGAGTGGCAAAGGCAGGTTTCCAAGCCCAGGCTCTGAATCACTTCCGTAATCTCAAGTCTACTCTCTCTTCTCCTCTCCTTGTTCTAGGAGCTCTTCCCACACCCGGTGGCAGCTTCCACCATCCTGCCCTCCTCTCCCACCAGAAGTGCCTGCGATAGTGTGGTTGGTGCCAAGTTTTTATCTCTGCCGCGTGGTGACCTCACGATACCTGGTGTGCTCCTGGTCTCCCCAGCAGCACTGTGAGCTCTTTAGGGACTGTGACAACCAGGAACACTGTCAGTTGCCAGTGACAGAATGCCCAACTAAAGCTCCTGTAATGAAGACACTTATTATCCCATACAACAGGAAGCCTGGCAGGCAGAGATCTTCCAGATTATGTTAATTTAGTGGCTCAACAAAATCAAGGCTTTGGGTCCACTTCCCTGGCACTCTTTTGGCTTTACCCAGCATGCTCATCAGAAGGCTGCAACAGAGCTCACACAAGAACATCCAAAGTTGGGAAGGAGCCCTTGTGTCCCTTGTCCTGAGAGCCAAATGCTCCCCTGAGATATTGTGATGTAGAAGAAGAAATATTTGTTTGGACTTTGTCTTTGTTCCTGGCACGGAGCTCCAAAAGCCTTTGGAATTTCCCAAATGATGAGAGGCATCAAGGTGAAAGGAACATCTTTCATAATGAGGCCATTTTGACCACACCTGACTTTCCGTTAATGAAGTGTTTTTGGAAAGCCCCTAGAAACCCAACTGTAGGGAAGGGGGTGGGGGGCTAGTAGTCAGGGGAGAAACCCTGTGACTACAGGGTGGCGACTTTCAGTCCCACCCCTCAACCTCCCCAGAGGGAGAGGAGCTGAAGATTGGGTTCAATCACCAATGGTCAATGGTTTAATCAATTGTGCCTATATGATGAAGCCTCCATTAAAAAAAAAAAAAAAAAAAACCCTAACTGAAAAGGTTCAGAGAGCTTCTGGTTGGTGAACACATAGAGGTGCCAGGAGGGTGACACCCACAGAGAGGGCCCCTTCCCCCATAGCTCGCCCTACACATTTCTTCCATCCGGCTGTTTCTGAGTTGTATCCTTTCACATTAAACTGGTATTCCAGTAAGTAAACTTTTCCTGAGTTCTATGACCCATTCCAGCAAATTAACTGAACCCAGGAGGGGTTTGTGAATACCTTCAGTTTGTAGCCAGTAGTTTAGAAGCACAGGTAACAACCTGGACTTGTGATTGGTGTCCAAAGTTGGGTGTGGGAGGCAGGGGCAGTCTCACAGGATGGACCCCTCAACCTGATGATAACTCCAGGTAGACAATGTCAGAACTGAACTGAATTGTGGGACCCCCAGCGGGTGTCCCACTCTGGTGACCAGGAGTACCAGAATTGAGAGTAGAGTGTTGACTGGAGAAACGTGAAGTTTCGGCTTTCCACCCCCCTGCACACACCTCTCCTGATGCCCCACTGGCCAGCACTGCATCATATATCCTGACCTAAACAGCCATGAGCAAGAGGACTGTGATTGTTGTGATTGGTGTAGATGCAAACCCTGAGTGCACATTACAATCCCTGGGGGGCCCCATGCACACCTTGGGGGTATCTGATTTCCCTGGTCTGGAGTGCCTCTCCTCACCATAGTTTTAAAACCTCCCTGGGTGATGCTAACGTCCAATCTGGGGAATGACTGGTTGGGCCAATGAACATTTGCCCTTTGTTGCTGGGAAAGGGGTCATGAAGCATATGGCTGCCCCACACCCGAACAAAACCTAAGTCAGTCTGAGTGGACAGCCATAAGATCCAACACAGGGCCCTCTACTTCTACGCATGGGATAGGTCCTCAGTAAACACTGGTGTTAGTGAATGGCACCAGCCATTCCCAAGGATGGTTTGAAACTTCTTCCCCACCCCACCAACAGCAATTTTGGTTATCTTACAGCATTTTTCTTTAATTTTTTTCATTACTTATTTTTTGAGAGACAGAGAGAGAGCGTGAGCAGGGGAGGACAGAGAGAGAGGGAGACACAGAATCTGAAGCAGGCTCCAGGCTCTGAGCTGTCAGCACAGAACCTGACACTGGGCTCAAACTCACAAACCATGAGATCAAGACCTGAACCCAGGTTAGACGCTTAACTGACTGAGCCACCCAGGCACCTCATCTTATAGTATTTCTTGTTTGCTAATGTATTCTCTTTGATATTATATGGATATATTTGTCTATAAATATATATATGTCCATATACATATACATATATCATATTAGGTAGGTTAGAGAAGTGTCAAGCTCTAAGAATGTTATCAATAATTATATTAAGCAATGTTTCTTTTGGCTGTTCACTATGTGCCTGCTGGCCCCTGTGTAAAGCAGCAGAGGATCTGATATAGGCATGATGATTATTACGTGGGAAGGCAATATTTGGCATCGTGATAAAGAATGCACACCCAGCCATATCAAAGCTCTACCACTTGATGTTGTGTGGTTTAGCTAAGTCCTTAATTTCTCTAAGCCTCAGTTTCCCATCTGTAAAGTGAGGGGTCATAATAAAGCACTGGCTTTGTTGTTCTAGCTGATCTTGGGTTCAAATCCCAGCTCTGGCACAGACTAGTCATGTAACCTTAGGAAGGTCTCTTCACCTCTTTGGGCCTGTATTTCCCCATCTGTAAAATAGAGAAATCTTGCTATGACAGCAGCTTTCAGATGTCTGAAGGACTGTCCCCTGGAAGAAGCATTAGGCTTGACTGGCATGAGTTTGGAGGGCAGAACCAGAGCCACAGAGGGGACATCGTAAGGAAGGAGATGTAGCTCTAAGTAAGAAAGACTCACCCTCTCCACCAAGAACAACAGTTTTGTGGGCAATGACTCTGGAGACCTATACACCATCAGGCAGAGGCCAGAGCCAAGATCCCACTAGCTCTGGGTGGTAAATGCATGAAATCCAATCAAGGAAACCTAGCCCCAGCTCCCCAAAATGCTAAGAAGCTTTTCCCTTACGCAGTATTCCTCAAAGTTTTACATGCATAAGAACCCCCTCAGGGGGCATGTCCAAAAAGCTGATGCTAGTCCCCACTCCTGGAGATTCAAATTCAGTAAATCTGAGGTGGGATCTTATTTTCCACAGGATGATATAGGCTCACATGCCTCAAGGACATGAGGCCTAAAGTCCCACTTGCTGCTGTTTCAGAGCCCCAAGATTGGGGGCTGAGCCCATAGTTAGAAACACTGCACACAGAGAACCACTTTGAGCTAAGAAAGATGAGCCCAGAGAATCATCCTCACCCTTGAAGATGCCCAGAGAGAGAACAAAGCAGGTGCTAATGAATTCTGGTCCTAAATCAGGAGGTGTGGCACGCAGGCACCTAGGAAGGAGAGAAGTTATTCAATGTGATCGCTAGAAAGGTCGGGGACGACAGCATCAGGATGCTGACAATAGACCCCCATGCAGCCAGTCTGCAGACAGAGATTGAGAGGAGACATGGAAGGGAAGAGCGACAGGACACAACTAGAGGGGACACCGTTTACCTTGGAGTCTCTGTAAATGGCACCACTAGAGTTGCTTATGGCTGGGGTCCCTCAAAGTATGGCTACTAAGGCACAGCCCAAATCTTTCAACACAGCATTCAAAGTCCCCCAGGGTCAGGCTCCTGCCCACCCTACAGGTGTCTTTTTCCCTGAGCGGCCCCTCCTGGAGCTGAATTATTTGCAAAGAAAACTGGGAATTCTGCGGGCCATACTCTCAAAGCATCCCAGGTTCCAGCCATGTGGCCCTTGCCAGTCTGACCTCGCCCAGCTCTTGCTTTCTTCTCACATGCACACTGTCCCCCTACCCTGTGTGCCTTGGCAAATCCCACTCAGCTTCAAGACCCCACAGGAAGCCTTTCCTAGCACCCTGGACACACACACACACACACACACACACACACACACACAGAGCAATCTGTCCTCCCACCTCTGGGTACCCCCAGAACTGTGCTGAATTCCAGGGCAGAACTTAACACCCTTCCGTGTAGCCTCACAAGGGCAGAGGTCTTTGTATGTGTTGTTCACTGGTGTATCCCAGGCACCTAGGACAGTGCCTGGCATGTAGGAGATTCTGTGTAAGCATTTGTTGAATGAATCAATGAACTTGTAAGAGAGAAGCTGCCAGCAACATCAACCAGGTGAACCAGCAAATCACCTTGGGATCAATGTTCTCAATTTGGGGAACAGACTCCTGGGAAACCCTCTTAGTTATGCAAAGGTAAGGCAAGGAGACATTCATCCCCCAGGACCACATATGGCCCAACAAAGACCACTGCTCTCAATCCCCCGTGGCACTCAGAAAAGATTACTGAGGAGCAGAGGGTAAATTTGCAAGGCATCCACAAAGTCCACTGAAGGAAGTCCTGCCCCAGCCCTGTGCCCTCAAAGAGGGATGTGATGAGAAGTTCTCCAGTGCAGGGGTTTGATGCTGGCTGAAGTCACAGCACAGGCTCCAAAGGGAGGGGGCATGTGATGCCCTGAGTCTAATCCTAATCTTGGGCCCTGAAGACTCAAGGATGGGGAATAGCTTGGGACCAAAGCTGACTCTCTCTTAGGATTCAGCCACTTGGGTGTTGAGTGAGCATGAACTAACTAAACTAATTAGAGCTTCAGGAGTCCAAGAACAGACAGGCCTGCAACCCACCAGAGACCCAGCCCACCGCATCCCTATGGCAGGCGGGTAAGGAAGTGCAGGAAGTCTAGGACTGGGGCCAACATCTGAAAGCCTGGAAGCTGGGGCCCATGAATGGGCAAGTCCCACCCTCCAGACACCTTCCCACTTGGCACTTCAAAGCACAACTGAGCCCACCAGACTGAGTAAGCGCCATGGATTCTTGGATGATTGCGGATTGGAGAGGAAGCCTCACTAGGGAAATACCAGCAAATGGATTTTTTTACATGAGTAATTGGAAAAATAAGAGCCGTGACTGCATTTGGGCAAGGTGGTAATTTAGCGCCCATCCAAACCATTCTTTTTTAATTATTTACGCAACACGTATTTAGCGAGGATGAGGAGAAACTGATTTTCTCTTATAAAACTTGAATACCTTTCTTTAGGTTTAAAATAATGGATTTATTGCCTGCATTTATTATGGGCAATTTTCTAAACCAGACAGCTTCCTGGGACGCATAGACACCATTTAAAATTTAGATGCTAAAATAAATCACTTGTGCCTGGTGAACAGCACTGCACAGGCATTAATCAGTTTCATGGTCTCACCTGGCTGGTGCTGGTAATGTCAGTGACCTACAGAGGGTGCTCAGGATGGGGGGCTTGGCTTGCTGCCCCAAAAACTCAAGGAAGAGAAGATATGAAAACAGTACAGAAGTAGGTCAGCAGCAGCGAGGAGGGGTTTTGTCTTATTTTGCTGTTTCCACTTGAGCACACTTCTTCAGGCTGAGCCAAACCAATTAATTCAGGCCAGGGGTCGGCAAACTTTTTCTGTAAAGGGCCAGCTAGTAAATATTTTAGGTTTGGAAAGCCAAGAGGCAAAATTGAACAGTTCTAGCTAAAGGGCTGCATGGTCTTTTTTCACATTTACATTTAAAGCTGTGAAAACCATTCTTAGCTCTTGGGCTGTACAAGACCAGGTGGTGGGCTGGATTTGGGCTGTGGGCCATCACACGCCAAGTCCTGATTTAAATCAGGCAGTTATCAAAGGGATATGGAAACCTGAGTTCCCAGGCCCCAGGTGTATGACTTATTACTGTTTTACTGCTTTGATTAGGGCAATTTAATAGTTGAGAACTGCTTAAAACAATACTGAATAAAATCAGGATACTACCTGCTGTACCCCATCTTTCTATTTTTTTTTTTTTTTTAGGTAGGCTTCACACCCATCGTGGAGCCCAATGAGGGGCTTGAACTCACGACTCTGAGTTCAAGACCTGAGCTGAGATCAAGTGTTGGACACTTAACCAACTGAGCCACCCAGGCACTCAGCTTCTTCCCTGTCTTAATAAATACCACCATTATCACCAAATCAAACACTAGTGGTCATCCCTTAATTCTATTCCTGCCCTTCCTTTCTACCACCAGCAAGTTCTGATGGTCCTCCTCCAAAACATAGCTCAACACTGACCACTGGGCTCAAACAGATACTTACACACCAAGGTCATAGCCCACTCCTCACCATGGCCAAAAAGGTGGAAACAGCCCAAATGTCTATCAACAGATGAATGAATGAACACAATGTGCTCTGTCCACACAATGGACTATTATTCAGCCTTAAAAAGGAATGAAGTTCTAATCCATACTGAAACTTTAGGACCTTATGCTAAGTGAGAAAAGCAGTCACAAAATGACACATATTGTATGAGTCTGCTTATAGGAGGTACATAGAGTACTCACACCCATAGGGGCAGCAAGCAGAATAGAGGTTGCCAGGGACTGGGGTGGGAAGGAAGATTGAGGGGGATGGGATGGGGGTGCCTGGGTGGCTCAGTCAGTTCAGCAATCGACTTCAGCTCAGGTCACGATCTCACATTTCGTGGGTTCGAGCCTCGCGTCGGTCTCTGTGCTGACAGCTCAGAGCCTGGAGACTATTTGGATTCTGTGTCTCCCTCTCTCTCTGCCCCTCCCCTGCTCGTGCTCTGTCTCTGTCTCAAAAATGAATAAACATTTTAAAAAATTGTTTTTAAAAAGTTGGGATGGTACAAAAGTTTTGGAAATGGATGGTGGTAATGGTCACATAACATTATAAATGTACTTAATGCCTGGATCGTACAGTTAAAATAGTTTAAATGGGTGCCTGGGTGGCTCGGTCGGTTAAGCATCCAATTTTGGCTTAGGTCATGATCTCAAAGTTCGTGGGTTCAAGCTCTGCACCAGGTTCTGCACTGGTGGTGCGGAGTCTGCTTGGGATTCTCTCTCTCTCTCTCTCTCTCTCTCTCTCTCTGCCCCTTCCCCACTTGTGCTCTCTCTCACTCTCTCTCAACATAAATAACCTTTTTAAAAATGTTATATTATGTATACTTTACCATAATTTTAAAAATTAAAAATTAAAAAGCATTTTTTAACCTGCTCACCAGTGCCCATCTCCCCTGCCACCACACTGGCACAAGTGACTTCGATTTCTGGCCTCTTATAACTAGCCTCCTGGTTTTCCCTCCTGTCCCCTGCACTGCATTCCCCAGAACCACAGAAGTTAGGTAACCACTTTCTTACTTGAAGCTCTCCAGTGGTGTCTCCCCATGCTCTTCAAAGTGCGGGCAACAGACCCGCCACACTGGCCTCTTGGGGCCACAGCCCAGAGCATCTTGTGCCTGCCAGCAACTGAGAAGCGGCCGTGTGGCAGATGCAGCCGGCTCCCCCCCCCCAACCCCCCCACCACCACCCACACCAGCTTCCCACGCAGCTCTCCTTTCTGCCTCTGCTCCCCAGACCAGAAGAGCTCATTCCTGCCCTGGACTCCTTTCTGGCCTCCTTTGCAGCCAAGAGCAATCTGATTAATAAGGAGTAAGCAGAGTCTGTTTATATGTAGATGTGATGCCTGGAGCGGCTGCAGCCACTGACAAGCAGCAGGCACAGGCCCGAGAATGTCAGGCCAAACATCACTGAGCATGGAACTTGCTGCAGGCTTCTTTCCCAGTAAGAAAAATAAAAATAAACTTCTATTTGTTTAAGCCATTGGTGGTCTAGTTTTCTGCAACAATATGTATTTCTAACCAATACAACCAGGTCCCCCATGGCCCTGAGAGTAAAGTCCAAACTCCCTGCTGATTTCCAGAAGACTCCTGCACCCTGCTCCTTCCTGGCTCTGTCTCCGTCTCATACTGCTTGCCCCTCGCCTCACCGTGCCCTGCCTCCAGCCAGCCCCTCCTCACTGCCCCTCACCCATAACTCTGCATGGCTGGCTCATTATGTTAGTGAGTGTCACCTGCTCAGATGGCCCCTCTCTGCCAGCTCCATCACCTGTCTTACTGTATTTGGAGAACTGAGCACCATGAGAAATGACCATGCTTGTTCATTCGTTGACTTGGTTATTATATGTCTCCCTGCCCCGCCCCACATTAGAGCTTAGATCCCACAAGGGGGACCAACACAGAGAACTTGCCTGTTCTATTCATTGTTGTATCTCTGGTCCATGGAAGAGTGACCAGCACAAAATAGGGGCTCAATAAATCACTGTTGATTGAACAATGGATGAATTTACAAATACTTGTATGTCTCTTATTCAGTTCATTCTAACTACAACCCTGTGATGTGATCAGGACGAAAGCATTTAAAACCATTTTGCCAATGAGCAAAAGGAAGTCCAGAGTGGTAAAGTGGTTTCCAGCTACTAAACGGCATGCACACCCATGCAGTGGACACAATGGGATGCAGTCCCAGACGGGACCCTTTGCCTGCTGCATGACCTTGAACAAGTCACTTAAGCCCTCCCAGTGCAGTTTCCTCTTTGAAAACAGGACTGATGTTTCCTTCCTCATGAGATGAAAGGAGATAGTTCATAGAGAACATTTGGTTCAAAGCCTGGCACACAGAGTAAGCACTGAAAACAAATAGTTATCTCACTGTTAATTCATCTTCATTAATCACTGATGTCTACAATGATAGTGCCATAATTATTACGTTAGCTTAAATGTTACTCTCGGTGATAAGGAATGCCATAACCCGGACGGGTGCTTGGGTCTGCCACCAGCCCCCACTGCCCCCTAGCCACACTCCCCACTCTCTCTCTCTACACCCCAGCAGCCCATGAGCTGAGGGCAGGCAGGGGCAGTGCTGTGGTGGGGAGTCAGACATATCCCGAGTAGTGGTTCTGTCGGCTTCGCTTTGGGCCTTCCGGGCCCAGCCCCACCTGCCTGGTTCTGGGGACTCACTCCATTCACACCATGTGCAACCCTCGCCAGCAACAAGTGAGTCAGGCCTTGAATGCTGGCTAACTCAGGGGAGCCTGCTCACGGGCCCCTCAAAGCCTCCCTGCCTGTGGCCGAGGTGACTCCAAGAATGCTTCACTTCAGACTGGGGCGACTCCTCCCTTGGGCCCCCAGCACGTGTCCCAAGATGCAGCTGAAGGCAACACTCATAACACCGCGTGCAAGCCCACATCTGCGTCTCTGTCCGCACGGGGCAGGCGGCAGGGAGGTGGCTCTCTGAGCTCTGGAACTACGACGCGCGTGGCTGAAGGCAGCCCGGGGCTCGAGCGCCCACTCTGAGTAGAGCCAGTTTGGCTCTGCTTGCCATGTGGCCTCAGCTGGCCCACTCTCCGTTCCCTCGGGGGAACGCCTCTCTTCACCTAGGGTGAAGCACAAGCTTTGGCCAACTGCAGAACCTTGGGCAAGCTGCTTAAACCCCGGAAGCCACAGAGTATGCCTCAGAATCCCCTGGCCGGGAACCAAGACAGAGGCAGGCCTCCACCCAGAAGCACAAGGAGTGCCACCGCCTGAGCGCCAACTGCATGCCGGGCACCGCTCCCCATGCCCTGCCTGGACTGGGCCACGCTGCGCAATATGTACTATTATTATCTGCTTTGTGAAGATGCGGGAACAAACAAGACAAAAAGGTCTTGTTCAATGTCACACAATTAAATAAGTGTGGGAATCAGGTTTGAGCCCAGGCAACATGGTGCTCAAGCCTCACCCCTCCTCCCTCTGGCTCCATCAGAACCCACTGGGGTGAGCACACCATGATCTCCCTAACTGCCACCCCCTGGCAGGGACCAGAGGCAGAAAGGGGCTGGGCCCGGGTTCTTTGATCAGCCCTGCCAGACGAAGCATCTGCTGCCCCAAAGGTCAGATGGGCCCCACTTATGAGGTCCCGCCAATGGACACGAGAACCGCTAATGAGGGCATCATGACAGACAGAGGCCCGCGTGCCAGCTTCTCAGGAGATGGCTCTCACGTCAGGGGCACAGTGCAGGGCCTTGGGGAGGGGCAGGGGCCCCTGTGAGGACCAGGTGTTCTGGGTCCCTGCCTCACCTCTCTCATTCCTTGGAAAGGTCTCTCCTGGGCCCTTTTTCTTCTGTCCCTTCTCCTTCTCTGACTACCTAGAGGCCAATGACCTTGACTCTAGCTGTATAGTGATTCCTTCCAAAGTCAGAGAGGATTGAAGAAGCAGACATTTGCATTCCCATCCTCTCCCCTCTGTTTGACAGATGAAGTTACTGAGACCCAAGCATCATAGAATCACAGGCTCTCACAGAATGCCACTCTTAGAAAGGACTTCAGAATCTTCTCGTCCAGGGGTACCCAACAGGGAGTAGTAGTATCGTCCCCTCAGGGCAGGTAGAAAAGAGTGGGGTTGTTTGGGTGGCCACAATGCCTAGAGATACTACTGGCATGGCGCAAGGATGTTAAATGCCCTGCATTGCATTAGAACAATTTTGCACAGTGAAGAATTGTACCACCCAAAATGCAAACAGTGCCCCCTGCCCACCACCATCCATTTCTATAGAAGAGGAAACTGAAGTTCAATGAGGAAAAGTGATTCAAGGTCAAGGTCAAGTCAAGGTCACTGTGGCAGAAGCTGCCAGTTGCCTACCAACCTCCCTTTTCCTTGTCTTCCTTAGAAAAAGAACCCTTCAGGGGCGCCGGGGTGGCTCAGTCAGTTAAGCGTCTGACTTTGGTTCAGGTCATGATCTCACAGGTCGTGGGTTTGAGCCCCGCATTGGGCTCTGTGCTGAGAGCTCAGACTCTGGAGGCTGCTTCAAATTCTGTGTCTCCCTCTCTCTGCCCCTTCCCCACTTTCATTCTATCTCTCTCTCTCAGAAATAAATAGACATTTAAAAAAATTAAAAAGAAAAAGAACCCTACAAACAGCCAAGTGCCAGCCAGCTCAGAGATTCCATCTCCCCACTTCCCCGGCAGCTCCCTGTGAGCCATATGCAGTCAGGCCCACCAGATTAAACAGGTGTACTGGGCGGGACCACCGAGAAGCCTCCTTGA
Organism: Prionailurus bengalensis; assembly: GCF_016509475.1. Lineage (NCBI taxonomy): Eukaryota > Metazoa > Chordata > Mammalia > Carnivora > Felidae > Prionailurus > Prionailurus bengalensis. The sequence goes on along the minus strand of NC_057351.1, from coordinate 56,467,296 downwards.
ACAGGAAGTGTGCCTTTTTCCTGCTCCCCACTCCTCCTCCTGCCTAAACCTCAGATGGAGCCGTGAGGCAATGCACAAAGGATGGAGAAGCAGCAAAACAGAAGGCATCCCAGGTCCTAAAAAAATGTGGAGCCAACACCCAGGCCCCAGCCACCCTGCCTTCAGATGTCTGCTTTAAACTCTTTTAAAAAACTACTGTTATTGGGGAGATTTTCCTAGTATTTACAACTAAATTGACATAGTCATGTAACTTGCTCAGATTAATATTCCTCATAGTTTGAGCATCTAAAAATTTTCTTAACATTTATTCATTTTTGAGAGACAGAGTGTGAGTGGGGTAGGGGCAGAGAGAGAGGGAGGCACACAGAATTGGAAGCAGGCTCCAGGCTCTGAGCTGCCCGCCCAGAGCCTGACACGGGGCTCGAATCCATGAACCGTGAGATCATGACCTGAGCTGAAGGCAGACACTTAACCAACTGAGCCACCGAGACGCCCCTGAGCATCTTAAATGTGTCAAGCAGTATTTTGGGAGTTTTCTGTCATTATCTTGGGGGATAATCTTAGGAGATCTGATTTTTAATCCCCTAATACGTACAGACCACTTAGAAACCAAAGGCCTAAAAGAGGAAATAACTTCCTTACCCACGGCAAGGAATAAGCAAAGCCAAGACTGAAACCAAGTCTACTGACTCCTTTACTCTTGCTACTTCTGCTGCTAGCATGAGAAAAATTGGGGCCAGGTCAGTAACTCCTAAGAATGGCACTGCTCATCCTGCGTGACTAACACAGAAGTGTTCTTGGCCAGTATGGGCTCTTTGTGATGAAAATAAGCCCAGGAAGGTAGCAAAGCCTCCTTTAGTGAATAAGGCCAGGTTTGCTGTTTCTTAAGTTGGAAGGTCACAGTCACTCATTCTTCATGTGAACTCCTGGTCACAGTGGACAGAGTAATTCAGGCCAGTTCTTCACTGAGGACAATGAACAGAAGGTGAGCCAAAACACCGGACAAACGTCTTCTTGAAAACACCAAAGATTACAAACTACCAAGGAATTGCAGGGCTAAGATCTGGGAGAAGACAAGAATTCAGAGATGTGCATAGCCTACAAAGCTGCTTTTGTGCAGACGACATTTGCTACCCTGGAAGAAATGGGTACTGGAACAGGAGCTGGGCTTGGAATAACCTCAGTCCTAGAAGCTATTTCCTCTTTTAGGCCTTTGGTTTCCAAATGGTCTGTACATATTATGGGATTAAAAATCAGATCTCCTGAGATTATCTCCCAAGATAATGACAGAAAACCCCCAAAATACTGCTTGACACAATTAAGATGCTCAGGGGAGCCTTGGAAGTGAAAACAAGGGCTTGTCATAGGTGGTAACTCTGAAAACCCCTGCCCTGCGCAAAATTGGGACTACAAACCCTAGATGGGGTGCAGAACAGGTGAAGAATGAACTTGACATAAACCAGCCCTCACACAGACTTATATACCCTGATTTCTTACTCAGCAACATCAAGCAATGAAGTTGAATTATAGTGGTCCCAGAATGATAACACCCCCAAGCTCTTGGCTGAAGCAAATAAAACTACTCTCTGGATTTTGAACCCAAGACTTCAACATACTATTTCAACCTCCATGAGAAGAACCAAAGAAATAAGAGACAATAGAAAGAGACCCAAAAGTACACAAAGTATTGGTATCATCAGACACAAACTGAAAACAATTTTGCTTACTGTGTTCAAAGAAAGAAAGAAAAAAACTTGAAAAATCTGGCAGAGAACTAAAAACTATAAAAAGTGACAGAGCAGATTTGAAAAGAACCCAATAGAAATTCCAACTCTGAAAAAAAATTAAATTGGGATCTCAAGGGATAGGGCTGACAGCAGATAAGACACAGTTAAAAAGAGAAACAGTGAATTGGAATGTAGATGGAAAGAAATGACCCAAATGTAGCCCGCAGAGATTAAAGGTGGAAAATACAATAATGAGAGTGGGAGACATAGAAAAGAGAGCAAGAAGGAGTATCATACTTTTAATAGAAGTCCAAGAAGGAGAGAACAAAAAGCATATGACAAGGTATTCCTCGCGTGAATTTATTCTGTGCGAGTTCGCTATGGTGATGAAAGTTTTTGCCCTTAAGTAAGCAGAACACTGGTCACAAGCCCTGGGAGAAAAAGCCTAAAGTTTGTCAAAGCCTTCTGCTAATTTTCAACCAACCAAATCCTGAGCAGAGAGAATCCCCCCTGACATCTGACTGAAACCTGAGATGGCAGAGTTTTGCAAGACACGGGAAGGAGACTGGAGTCGGGACTCTGTTCTCCTGAGGTGGGGAAGACACCTACAGAAACCAGGGTGTGGATGCCAGACAGGGAGCATGTTGAGAGGTACCAGGGGGTTGGAAGGAGCCTGAGGAAGTCTGGGAAAACAGAGTGAAGTCCTGAGAGGGGTCTCCAGGAACACCTCTGAAGGGTTAAGTGGCCCTTAACTCCCTAAGCATCTGGTTTCCAGGGGTCTAGTCACACTGATCCTTGGGTGGGGACCTGTCACCAGGGTGGGCCTCTCAAGCCCAATCTAAAGCAGCTCCAGGCCCCCTTTCCCTCATGCACAGCCCTCAGGGGTCCACAGGTAACACACACACACACACACACACACACACACACACACACACCATAGATAGGTGGACCATCCCAAAGCAGACCTTTGTTTCCTACTCTTCACTCTGCCTTCTCAAGCTGTAAGCCACAGATTCACCTTTAGAGTCCTTAGATTTATATCAGACATGGCCTCCTGGGCCCCCCACCAGACCCCAGGAGATATATATCACATTCCCCTATCAGTCTCCTTGAAGCTCACTTACAAGGTTTGAGGTAAGGGAATCCCTCCCTCTGGGGTTGGGCCCTCAATTGTCCTAGGGATTGGGACTCATAACACAGCTTTCTACAAAGAACTCCTCTCAAGGGATGTCTGGGTGGCTCAGTCTGTTAAACATCTGACTTCAGGTCAGGTCGTGATCTCCCAGTTCATGAGTTCTAGCCCCACATCGTGCTTTGTGCTGACAGCTCAGAGCCTGGAGCCTGCTCTGAATTCTGTGTCTCCCTCTCTCTCTGCCCCTCCCCTGCTAGTACTCTGTCTCTCTCTCTCAAAAATAAAATAAACATTACAGGGCACCTGGGTGGCTCAGTCAGTTAAGCATCCAACTTCAGCTCAAGTCATGATCTCAAGGTTTGTGGGTTCGAGCCCAGAGTCAGGCTCTGTGCTGACAGCTCAGAGCCTGGAGTCTGCTTCGGATTCTGTTTCCATCTCTCTGCCCCTCACCTGTTCGGGCTGTCTTTCTCAATCTCTCTCTCTCTCTCTCTCTCAAATATAAAATAAAACATAAAAAAATAATAAAATAAATAAAATAAACATTAAAAAAAGAAATCCTCTCAAAAGTCCCCCAAATCTCCAGTTCCTAATCCTCTTTTGCCCTCAGTATAGATGAGCCATCTCACTGGTTCTCAACCACAGTGTCTGCCCTGCAAGTCCTTCTGTACGGGAATCTTTGTCTTCACGCCTCAGCCAGAACTGCAGTAGGAAGAGTACTGGTTTCGTTTCTCATTATGTGTATCGACAACTAAATAGAAAATTCTGGAAGGAGACATAATACAACACTAACAACAGTAATCACCAGAATTTGGAGTTGTGGGCGAATTTAGTTTTATTTCACTTTTATGTATATTTCAGATTTTCTAGACAAATGGTTTTACAGAGAGAAAAGACATCTTATAGAAGAAGGAAGGGGGGGAGGAGAGAAAGGGGGAAGAGGAGGAGGAAGAAAATGTGGTTCCTGAACCAAACATTGTTGGTTACCCACCAGCCACTATTTCCCCATTCCATCCTCACTAAATAACCCTTCAAAATTTTTTTCCATGTATCAGGCAGCCTGAGCTTCAGAGGAGGCTGGACTCTCTCTTCTGCTCCAAAACTGACACTTGTCCAGCACTTGTCAGTCACTTTCCCCTTGCCTTAGGAAGGAACATGTGACACAAAGGGATAAATTGTGACACATCCATGCAATGGAATATTATTCAACAAGAGAAAGAAATAAGCTATCAAGCCATGAAAAGACATGGCAAAAATTTAAACATATATTACTAAGTGAAAGAAGCCAACCTGATTCTAATTCTATGACATTCCGGAAAAGCAAAACTATGGAGATGATAAAAAGATCAGTGGTTTCGGGGAGTCAGGGAGGGAGGAGGTGAATAGTTGTGAGTTGTTGGCACACAGAGGATTGTAGGGCAGTGCAACCATTCGGCACGTTACCACAACGGTGGAGACGTCATTAAATGTCTCTCCAAACCCACAGAACTACAACACCAAGAGTGAACCCTAATGTAAACGACTACGGATTTTCTCAAGTGACAATGTGTTGACATAAGTACATCAATTGTAACAGATGTAGCACAGTGGTGGGGGATGTTCATAGCGAGAAAGACTGCAGTGGGGGAAGGGGGAGTGGAATCTGGGAACTCTGTACTTTCCCCTCAGTTTTGCTGTGAAACTAAAACTGCTTTAAAAATAGCTTATTTTGGGGGCACCTGGGTGGCTCAGTCAGTTAAGTGTCCGACTTCAGTTCAGGTCATGGTCTTGCAGTTCGTGAGTTCAAGCCCCATGTCGGGCTCTGTGCTGACAGCTCAGAGCCTGAAGCCTGCTCCGGATTCTGGGTCTCCCTCTCTCTCTGCCCCTCCCCTGCTAATGCTGTCTCTCTCCCTCCCTCCCTCTCTCTCTATCTCTCTCAAAAGTAAATAAACATGAAAAAATTTCATTAAAAAAAACAACAGTGTATTGAAAATAAAAAGTTTTGAAAAGACACGAGAAAAGAAATAGTTCCCTTCCTGCCTGTTGGCAAGTCCTTGTGAGATGCAATACAGCACCCACTGCCACGCAATGGAAAGACGGAGAATACCTGGCTTGTTGGCAGTGGGGGACCAAGGGCAGCACAGCGCGAGGGGTCCCCCCAGTGCAGGCAACAGGGGTGCAATGACAGAGAATTTTAAAACATTAGTAAAACAAATCAAAAGTCAGTCGCCACTTTATTATCACCAAGCAGCAATTTTAAGCTGTATTAGTGATAATATAACTCTTCCCTAAAAAAAAAAAAAAAAAAAAAAAATCTCTTGTCGGTCTAAGTTCTAAACAAGTGCTACAGTTCCTGCTGGGCTTTAATACACTGGCACTTCACACACTTTCATTACTTAGTCTTTAAAAAGCACCATAGTCCACGTGACCACTAATTCAGAAAGCTCCCAGGTATTCGGCCAGCCCTTCATACAGGCAGACCTAGCTACACATGTGATTTTTTTTTTAATTAATAGCCTTCATTTTCCAAAGCAGTTTTAGGTTTACAGAAAAACTGAATGCACATAGTCTCCCCTATTACTAGCATCTTGCATGAATGTAGTACATTTGTTGAATTGATGAACCAATGTTGATACACTGTTATTAACTCAAATCCACAGTTTACATTAGGGCTCACTCTTTGCATTATACCTTCTGTGGACTTTAACAAATGTACAAATTGTATTCACCATTTCAGTATCATATGTGATAAAAAATATCACTACCCTAAAAATCCCCTGTGCTCCACCTATCCCTCCCGGAACCCCCAGCAACCAGTGAGCTTTACTGTCTCCATAGTTTGGCCTTTTCCAGAATGTCACCGAGTTGGAATCATACACCATGCAGCCTCTTCAGAGTGGCTTCTTTCCCTTAGCAACATGCATTTCAGGATCCTCCATGTCTTTTCATGGCTCAATAGATCATTTCTTTTTCTAGCTGAGTAAGATTCCATTGTCTTGGGGCGCCTGGGTGGCTCCGTTGGTTGAGCATCCAACTCTTGATTTCAGCTCAGGTCATGATCCCAGAGTTATGGGATTAAGCCCCACATCAGGCTCTGCACTGAGTGAGGAGCTTGCTTAAGATTCTCTCTTTTTCCCCCTCTGCCCCTCCCCCCCCATAAAAAAATTCCATTGTCTGGATGCGCCATAGTTCATCCATCCACCTGCTGAAGGACATCTTGCCTGCTTCCCACCTGTGTGTTTCTAGGGTGAGTTCCTAACTGGTCAGAATCATTCAGATGCAATCTGTGTCCCCAAACACTATGATATTAGACGTTCCTGCATTTTAACAATAAATTCAAAATACAGAATGACTGGGGTGCCTGGGTGGCTCAGTCAGTTAGGTGTCTGACTTCGGCTCAGGTCATGATCTCATGGTTCATGAGTTTGAGCCCTACTTTGGGTGTACACATTACTTAAATAAACAAAACATTTTTTTTGGTAGCGGGGCAAAAATTTTTTGGTAGCGGGGCAACTGGGGTGGCTCAGTTGGTTAAACGTCTGACTTCAGCTCAGGTCATGATCTCGCAGTTCGTGAGTTCCAGCCCCATGTCGGGCTCTGTGCTGACAGCTCAGAGCCTGGAGCCTGCTTCAGATTCTGTGTCTCCCTCTCTCTCTTCCCCTCCTCTGCTCACGCTGTTTCTCTCTCTCTCAAAAATAAACAAACGTTAAAAAAAATTTTTTTTTTAAACGAAGAATGACAGCCAACCGAGTATGAAAACAAACAAAACAAAAAAATAGAAATTGAGTTCCTTCAATTCTGTTTTTCTCTAGAACAACTTGGAGGTTTGTGTTTAAAATCCAAAACAGTGATGCAGAGCGAGAACTGACAAGTGGAATGCTTTTGTTTGGTAAGCACAGCATTTGTTTATATGTGAAATACATTACTGAATTTGAACAGTATCTTTAAAAATGAAATTTCTTCCTTTTGCTTCTTCCAAAATTGTGGAACAAATTAAGAAAATAATTATTGCTGATTATTACATGTTTGTTAACCAAAAGAACTTCATTATGTTCATGTTCTAAGATGGCCTCTTAAGATTCCTGCCACCTGGTGTACATGGTCTGAATAATCCCCTCGCCCTGAGTGCAAGCGGTACTGGTGAATATAGTAGAATATTACAATCAGTTGACTTTGAGTTCCTCAAAAGGGAAATTATCCTGGGTGGGCTGACCTAATCAGGTGAGTCCTTTTTAAAGCAGGTAACGAATCCTTTTAAAGAAAGGTCTCTCAGGACACCTGGGTGGCTCAGTCAGTTGAGCAGTTAAGCATCCGACTCTTGATTTGGGTTCAGGTCATGATCCCAGGGTTGTGGGATCAAGCCCCACGTGGGGCTCCGTGCTGAGCTTGGAGCCTGCTTGAGATCTCTCTCTCTCTCTCTCTCTCTCTCTCTCTCTCTCTCTCTTTCTTTCTCTCTCTCTGCCCCTCTCCCCCATTCACATGCATGCTCTCTCTCCCTCAAATAAAAATAAATAGGAAGGAAGGAAGGAAGGAAGGAAGGAAGGAAGGAAGGAAGGAAGGAAGGAAAGTCTCTCCTGCTGGCCTTGAAGATATGGCTTCCATAAATTCCATAACTACAAAGAAACTAATTCTGCTAAATACTACATATGCTTGAAAGAGGATCCCAAGCCTCAGAAGACCCCACTGCCAGCTGACACTCTGACTGCAACTTTGTGAGACCCTGAGCATTAGCAGATGACCCAGCTAACCCATGCTGGGCCCTCCTGACCAACAGAAACAAGGATAATAAATATGTGTTGTTTTAAGCTGCTAAGTCTTGGAAATTTGTTCCAGCAGCAATAGAAAACCAATACATGTGCCTAAGGCCTCCCAGCGGGCCAAAGATTCACACTGTGCAGGAATCTTTGTCTCTGCTTGCAGGTGCCAAAACAGAGAAGTTAGGTGTCGTAGCCAAGATCACAGAGAGAGTGAGTGACCAAGCCAGGCTGGGAGCCAGGCCTGTTGACTCCAGGGCCCGTGGTGGGTTTGCTCCACGGATGCTCCTGCAGGTGGCTGATGGACTAAACGCCCTCCCCGCTGTCACTGCCCGGTTGTTATGGTGACTTGCAGCGGTTTCTGGTGATGACAGGAGCCCGCCGCCAGGAAGGGTGTTGTGCAGGAGGCAGTTCCCCTCACAGACTCACACACTGCTCCCCTCAATCCCCCCTGGTCTCTGGGTGAGTGGAGAGGCGGGCGCCCAGTCGTTGCCTGTCTCAGCCGTCGGCTTATTTCCTTTGCAGCACATTTGCAATTACTCCATGTGTACATCCAACCTCGTCCCAGGCTCCCCACTGGAAGGTCAGTGCTGTGAGAGTCCACATCAGACTTGGGCCCCCAGTGCCTACCAGGGTTCTGGTCACACAGTAGGCTCTCAATGACATCTGCTGAAAGGATCACAGAGTGAAAAATGAAAACCGCTGTTCCTCCTCTGGAGCCCAAGGGCTGCAGGGGTTGAGATACACTGGCACACAGAGGTCCAGGAAACTCCATCCTTTCTCTTCCTTTCCCACGGCCATATCTCCTGGGCTCTAGGGCTTCGGAGATTGCTCCCTTGCAGGGGGTGGGGGTGGGGGGGAATGAAGCCCCCACCCTTGACAGCTCTGCTCCAAACCACTCCTGTCCACTGAACCACCCACCCTACTGAGGGGCTTCCTGGACAGAAGCAGCCCCTGCCAGGCGACCTGAAACTTCCCAGGTTCCCAGACACGGCACCTGCTCCCTCTGCTGGCAGAAGTGGGCAAGTGCCTGGAGATCCCACCAAAGGGGAGATGCGGGGGAAGCACTGGGAACACCTGAGCCCAGAAAGACCCCGCGTAGGAAGGGGCTGGGGGAAGTCAGTAGCCCGGCCTGAGTCAGGCCAGCGAGGAGCCTCCTGCCCTGAGGCCTGCAAGCCTGAAGCACCCCCTTACCTCAGTCCCACTCCCAGGGCTGGGAAAGCAGCAACATGCCTCCGATGCGCTTTGCCAAGCAGGGGCTGGACAGGGGACTCCACACCAGGAAGGGGAACATTGCTGCCACCAGGAAAGCATATCATTCACAGGAGAGGCAGCCCTCTAGCAGCCCAGCCCTGAGAGTTACCTGGGCCCACTCCGTGATCATAACTATACACACACCCAGCACACACACCCCAAACTATGCTTGCAGCAGTCTTGCCGGGGGAATGCTATTACTTCTACCATAGGGATGAGGAAACTGAGGCACAAAGTAAGCGGCAGAGTCAGAATTCAAGCCCAGGTCAGGGTCTAAAAGTCCATGTTCTTCTCATGTCCTGTCCATGTGTGCCTCATATATTATCTCTAGTCCTAATCCAAGAAGCCCTCATTACCTTAGATGTCTCATGTGCGGCTTCAAAGCCAAGGCTGACTGGGGTACGGCTGAAGCTGGGAAGGTGCCTGGGGTGGGGAACGGCCTGGTCCCAGGACCAGACAGCGCTACGGGCATCTCCTGGCTGGGTGACCTTGGGCAAATCACTTAACTTCTCTGAACCACTATATTCTCATCTGCAAAAGGAACCTAATTCCTGACTTAGAAAGCGGTTGTGGGGATTAGAGATCAAATGTGTCAAGTTCCCAGCACAGAGCACCTAGGCACAGAACACCTGTTCTCTTTTGTCGTTATTGTCATGTATGTGTCTGATACTCCCCCCTTCCCTTGAAGGCGTGCCAGGCTTAGTCACTTGCTGCTAATGAACGGGATCAAGTGGAAGAGATGCTGTGCGCTTCGGAGAGCAGGTAGTAAAAGGCGCATTCCCTCCATGCTTGCTTCTACTTCATTTGCTCCAGAGAAGCCAGCTGCCATGTTGTAAGGACACTCAGGCTGTCCACACGTCCAGCCCCAGCCAACACCTTGATCGTAACCTCATCAGAGATCCTGAGTCACGACTACCCATCCAAGCCACTGGTGAGTTCCTAACCCACAGAAGCCGTCTGTGGGGATTCATAAATGTTCGCCGTTCTAAGTGTGTTGTTTATTCGTTAAAAAGATACAAGCAATACACGCTAGAATCAGCATCCTTGGATAGCAATTGCTTTGGGGTCAAGCTGCCCCGGGCTCCTTCATAGCTGTGGTCACAGGAAACCTGCCCTGAAGAGGTTCCTAGCCGTGAACGAAAGAATGATAGCTCATATTTACCGAGCGCGTGCCATCTGCCAGGCCTGGAGCCAAGTACTTTCCATTTATCCTCCTAACAAAACCCCAAGAGGCAAATGCTATCACCCTCGTTGTACAGATGGGGAAACTGAGGTGCCAGAAGGTTGGGTAACCCACTTGAGATCGCACAGGGCAGGATTTGAATCAAACTCCAAGTGTTTAACCAGTATACTGTGTGGCCCCCCCGAAGGCCCATCCCCTGCTCCTGTCCCACCGCCCCCCTCCCCCAACCACTGCTCCCAGACACACGTGCTCTCTCCTGTGTGACTAACACAGGTTCTGGGACGAATCCCACCCAGCCTGCTGTCCCTTAGCCATGGCAGTGCTTCTGCCCTCTCCCCGCTATCAGGGGAACCCACCCCTCGCTCCGTGCTTGGTCACTGAGCATGCTCACGGCGAAAGAGCCCCCGCCACATCATCTCGTCCAGCGCCCCCTGCCCCTCCTCCAGACATAGAAACAGGCCCAGAGAGGTGCCGTGGCTTACCTAAGGAAACAGAGGCACTCGAGGAAGCAGTGAGCTGGAAGCCGGGTCTCCCAGCTCCTCTCAGTCCAGCCTGCACATAGGGGCTGCCTTTCCCAGTATCACCTACCCCAGTGCCCACTGTGCGCCCCGGCCACCCACCTGACACCTGGGGTTGGAACCACAGGCCAAACTTCCCAGCATCCTCCACTGCCCCGGCCCCTGAGGGAGCCAGGAGGAGGGGGCTTATCTCCACCTGTGAGGTGATGTTGTCTCACCCCACCCCCACCCTCCCTGCCAGGCTGCCTTGATTAATGGGCTGGTGCTATCTTATCTCCCAGCTGCAGCAGTTAGGGATTAATGGGTAGTGGCAGGGCCCCAGGAGGACAGATTCTGCCCCCCAGATCAACCTGAGAGGTCTGCAAGAGGGCGGGAAGCAGGAGGAGAGGGCACCAAGGGGTCTGTTCTCCAGCTGCCATCTTGCTCTCCTACTTGAACTGGCTGAGTCACTGTAAAATGTGTAAAGCACTCAAAGCTGTGCCTAACACTTAATAGGAGTTCAATAAATGGTAACCATTATTCCATTCTCCTACTGTCAGCTCTTGGAGTCCTTGGACCTGTGCCTGCCCTGGGGCTGATCTGCCCCACTTTGCTAGTCAAAGTCTCCACCACTGAACAGCCCATGAGCGAACTTGGAAGTCATCCCCCACTCCAGCCTCAGGTGCCCCATCTATAAAATGGGCCTAGGTTTGGGGTTTGGGAACAGGGTTCTAGGTCTGATATTATTTTATTGAGTGACCTCAGAGTGGATTTAGGGATTTATTTATCCAGCTATAAGGCTTTAGAAAACCCCTTTACACTCAGCCTCAATTTCTTCATCTGTGAAAGCAATATTATAATCTCTGCATTGGCCTCCACACAACATTGCTGGGATGAAACTTCTGGAAAGCTGTTGGGACTATTCCATGTCATACTGGAATGTGGGCTTTGGGCTCCCAAAGGGGTTCAGATACCACACTCTGACCAAGGGGTTCAAGTTGACATATGTTGCTGCTCACCGAACCAATCCCCAAATCCAGGCTCTGCTCTCGAGGAGAAAGACCACCTGAGTCACAGACCCTCTCTGGCTAGGACTGAGGAGGAGGGACCAGATGCTCTGCTGTGCCCAGGGAAGTCTCAGGTTACTCCACTGCCTAGATGTGATTGCTAGTGGCACCCCCTTCACTCCCCAAGCTGTCCCCCCTTGGACAATCAGTTATGTGGTCCCTAGGCTGGAAGAATAAGGTTCTATCCTCCCAGAGGGACAGAGAGACTCCATCCAACCTTGAGCACATCTGAAGTCAGGCAGTTAACTCCACCAAGGCCATGCAGGGGTCTAGAGGCTCAGAGGACTCCCACCTACCTCTTCCCTGGCTGTCTCAAGAAACATATGGTCACTATGCAGAGGGGAGGAGGGATATGAGGATGAGGGAGGGGTGGGGGGGGAGGAGAGTGGAGTTTCAGATGAATAGATAGAATAAAGGGAAAATGAATGGAATGAGAAAGAGGGGAAAAAAACAGCTGGGTAAAAGCGGGGAGTGGACAAATAGAAGAAAGGAAGGATAGAAGGATGGAGGGACGAAGAGACACATGGATGGATAGATGGAGAGAGGGATGGATGGACAGATGGATGAGGGGTGGGATAAAGAGAGATGGATGTCAGAGTCTCACTGGTCCCCGTCCCCCATCGCTATGAAAGTACAGCAAACAAGGAGCCCAGCAGAGGATTTCATTTCCAGAAGGACATACAATTGGACCCTCAGGGGCCCCAGAAACTCAGTCTTCCCTCCCCCACTGCAAAGACATTCTTAGGACCACTCCTTTCCCCTGAATGTCTGCCTCTTCCCATGCCCCTTCCCAAAGGGCAAAGGGCAGCACAGCCAAGGAAAGCTATCTACTATCAGCCCCATTTATCCCAGCCCTGTTTACTCTGGGTCTGCAATTAACAGAGTCTCTTTCCCAGATCAGTTCATAGTGGGGGGCCCAAAGAGGGCACTGGGAGCCCCGACAGGTCAGGCTACTCACGCACGAACAATGGGGAATTGATGGAGCCTACTCCCTAATCCTGTTCTGAGGTGTCCCATCAGCCACTCCTTCCTGACTCTCAAAGAGGCAGTTCTTAGCTCAGAAAAGCTGACATGGGATGGTGCTAGAAAGCCCTGCCTCAAGCTGTGCAGCTGCAGGTGGGGTCCTGGATCTGCCTTCATCTGGGCAGCTCCCAGGGTCAGGGTAAAAAGGCTGGACAGTCTCATGAAGATCATCGGCCTAGAAAGGGACCAGACCTGGGTTCATAGACCCATCTCTTCCCACTTAGCAGCTGTGTGACCTTGGGCAAGTGACTTAGTCACTCTGAGCCTCTGTCTTCCCCTCCGTGAAATGGGCATGATAGAAAGACAGAGCTCTATCAAGGGAGCTGCAAGGATGGAAAGAGTTAATGGAGCATGTCAGTCACTGGCCACAGCTTTGAGCTCCTTTAGGGAGCCTGGGGCACCCATCCCAGCCTGTGCATCCTCCCAGCTCCTTCTATGCTCCCCTGAGGTCCCTGCAGGTACCAGCAGACATTTGGAGGTTCTATCTCCTCCCTTGCCCAGAAGGATTCAAGAGGTTTCCTGGTTGTCCAGGGCAGTAGCCACCAGCCACATGTGGCTATTTAAATTTAGATGAACTAACATTAATGTTCCCCAGCCATTAGAAAGGACCGCAACACTGACGCATGATACAAGCTGAGCGCAAAAGGGCACGCACTGTATGATTTCATTTATGTGAAATGTCCAGAGTAGGCAAATCCACGGAGACAGAGAAAACGGAGAGTAGCGTGGTGGTTTCCAGGAGCTGCGGCAGGGGGAATGGGGAGAAACGGCCTAATGTGTGTACAGTGTCTCCTTTCGGAGAGACGAAAATGCTTCAGAACCCGAAGCGGCGGCTGCAGAATGCTGTGGATGGGCTGTGTGTGCCGCTGAATTGTTCACTTTAACAAAACGGCTGATTTCATGTTATGTGAATTTCATCGCACCAAAAATGTTAAATTAAATTAAAAACTCGGTTCCTCGGTAGCACTAGCCACATTTCAAGTGCCCAGCGGCCACATGTGGCTAGTGGCTACCGAACTGGAGAGCACAGATCCAGATCCAGAACATTTCCATCCAGGAAAAACTGTTTTTTTAAACAATCTTGACCTTCAGCGAGTCAAATCAAGGTGATAACACCTCTTCACATCCCTTCTCTGATCCTGTCGCCAGGATGGCATTATTTCCATTAAGAGATGGGGCAACCCAGAGAGGGGCTGTGCGACCCCATGGCTGCACAGGAAGTGGCAGGCCAGGCACTTGCTCTAGGGTCTTCGGGCATCGGGTCTGGGATGCTCTCTGCCTCCCTCAGAGCTGGGCCCCGGAAGCAACAACTAAAGTGTCTGGCCGTCCGGCCGTCCTGCTCACACAGCAGCCTCAGCTTCCTCTCGATCTGCTTTCTCCCAAAGGGGCCCTGGCACCAGTTTCAAACGGGAAAGGGTGTGAAAGTGTGCAGTCTGGAAGATGAAGGGTGTTTGGTTCCTGTTTGCAAAAACTGTGGGGAAGAGGACTGACTTATTGCCAAGTGATTTGGAATTTTAACAAAAATTCCAGGAAGCCAGAGGCCGAGTAATGTGAGTGGAGGGAAAGAATGCACCTTTCCCTGACCCCAAGTTGCCTGGCCACAGAACTCGGTCAAGAGGGCACAGACCTCCGTCTCTAGCGGACCCTGAGCTGTCTTCAGAGTCCCCCCGGGTGGGCTGGGGAGGGGCACATCTCAGGCTAAAAAGGCCTGAATGTTTTCCTGACCGTGGCACGGTCTGGACTCCTGGGGAGGCAGAAAGCTGGGAATGTAGGGAGAGTCAAGAGTTTTGTTCAATTCCAACTCCTCACTTTACTGCCTCAGTGACCTGGACTCAGTTTACTTACTCAGTTTACCTACTAACTTACTTACTTACTCAGTTTACTTCCCCTAACCTCTCTGCGCCTCAGTGTACTCATTGGCGAAATGGGGACTGATTGCTCATGTCTCCCTCAGTCGCTGCAAGGATGAAGCAAGATAAGAGACGTGACTCCCAGACACCCAGTAAAGACGAATTATCCCCACCAGGACCCCAGCTGTCCTCTACTACTGTTCCCATGAGGATCTCCCCTTAAGCACAAACCTCTGGAAAGTCGAAACCAAGTCGCTGCTGATAATAATACTAATAACAGCACCATGCCAGACTCACTGAAGGGTGATTATGAAATCCCAGACGGAGGGATAGGATGGCTGCCCCATCTGTATCAGAATGTATGTGGTGGAGTCCCATCCGTCTGGAAGATTCCCAGCTGTGTGACCTCAGGCAAGTTCCCCAGTCACCTTTGATTTCTCATCTGTAAACGACAGTGATAAGAACATCTGCCTCTTGGCATCATTGAGAGGTTTAAATGAGATGATAAAGCACTTAGCACAGCGCTGGCCGGCCGAGGAACCGTCTGCTGACGCTGTTATTAATCAGAGCATCAGAGCCCTGCGCTGCACGCTGGAGAAGGTAAGGTGGACAGGAACCCAACCCAAGTTCCTCCCCAGGCAGAGGAGGCAGGTTGTGTGAAGCTTCCAGATGGGAGAGTTTTCACATTTCCACCTCAAGGGGGCCCATGAGCCTTGGAGTGAGGCTGCAACAAGCAGGGTGGGTGGGGGGATGGAAGAGGGGAGCAGGCACGGTCCCCTCTGAGCGTCCTCTCTGAGGCCAGCGTTTCTTATCATGGTCCCCAGGCCACTGCCTCAGAACCACCTGGGGTGGTCCAGTCGGTTTAGCATCCAACTCTTGACTTCAGCTCAGGTCATGATCTCATGGTTCGTGGTTCACAAAGCCTGCATGGGATTCTGTCTCCCTCTCTCTCTGCCCCTCCCTGCTTGCTCTCTATCTCTCTCTCAAAATAAATAAAAATAAACTTAAGAAAAAAAAAAAAAGGACCACCTGGGGTGATGTGTATTGAACTGAAATCTGTAGGTAACTCAGCAACAATCTGAACGTGTATTTTAACCAGCTTCCAAGGTGATTGCTTCCCACTGCAAATTTGGGAACCTCTCTCCTCTCCTGGCTGTGGGTATGCCCTGCGATGGCCCAAATCGGCCAGCCTAGTCCAGGTAGACCAAGGAAGCCAAGGACAATTTACAACCATAGGAAGTTAACCCCAAATCTCATTTGCCTGCCCACCGTACCTCTCTATCAATTAAACAAAATCAAACAAACCACGGTGCATATGCAGAGGTAAGGCATAATGACAGGCACAGTGCAGACACTGCCTGATCTTAGCAGATGTCCAATGGCTGAGAATAGATGCCCACCAATCAGTCAGAACACCCAGAGCAGCCAAATCGGGCCTAGCCTACAGCATGAGGCCCTGGAGAGAATTCACACTGGACAGGAGCCACTGTGGGGTCTGGGAATGCTCTGTGGGTAGGCTCTGGGCCCCGCCCCAGACCTCATCTGTTTTATCTGCTGAGTTCCCACAAGCCACATCGTTTGAAAACAGAGTTGCCTTACTTTAAAAACACCAATGATGAAAAGCATTGATTTATGAGCACTTCTCAACAGGGTCTCTATCAGCCTTTGGGGCAGGACAACTCTTGGTCATGAAGGGCTGGGCTGGACACTGCAGGAGTTAGGCATCCCTGGCCCCTGCCCATTTAAATGCCGGTATCAGCCCCGGGCTCCCTGATAACCAAACCCAGGCAGGGTGGGGCAGGTTCTCCATGCAGCTGAGTACTTTGAGCCTAATGCTCCCCAGCTTTATAGGTGAAACAATTGAGACCTGAGAAGTCAAGCAACCAGCCCAAGGCCACAGCAGAGCACGCAAGTGGAGAACAGGAGAGCCACAAAACCTGGGCTGAGCCTCAGACCAACCTAGTCAGGACTCAGTTTTCCAGAAGTGGGCAGGAGGGAAGCAGGGGCCCTTTTTCAGAGAGCCTTGTACGAGCACCCACACCCTGAACCACCAGCTGGAAGCACTAGGACCAGGTAGCCTGAAGCTAAGCATTGAGCACAGAGGAGCCATTCTGAATCCAGGCAAAGAGGCTGGGACCACCTCAGTGGCCCTCAGGGCAAGCACCCAGCAGTTCCCAGGCCCAGGCCCCAGCTCCCTCCTAACAGAGGACAATCGCTCCATTGGCCAGGGTAGGGGATTGGAGATTCTCTGGCTCTGCTGGGCTCCTCCCCACCAACACCCTCTCCTTAATGAGGCCATTGTTTGCCCAGGGTGCCCCAACAGCTGGGCCCCACCCCTACCACTCCTGCCCTGGGTTTCCCCTCTGCAGTCCTGCCCTCCAGCACCTCCTGGGGGCTTCCTGACTTCCTCTCCTATACCCTGAGCACAAAGGCCCCTGGGGCCTCTCTGACCTACAGTTCCCCTTGCTTGGCCACTCACTTCCCTCACCCAGTCTCTGTTTTTTAAATTAATCAAAGATGCACGGACTGCCAATCTACTCCTGTTCAGCATGAGAAGGCCTTCCATCCTGAGAGCCTGTAATTCCAGCCCAAAGCAAAGCAATCCGCTGTTTTATTTACGGGCAAATGAGCCGTTCTGTGTTGATTTGGAGAAACGTGGAGAACAGTTTATGAACCTTCAGTAGTGCCTTCACAGACCCTGATGGTCAAGAACCACAGGAATAGTGAACAGCTTTCAACTGAAATGTTTTCTAAACCTGGGGTCCTGAGGGCCCGAGGAGCCATAGCTGGAACCGAGAGACTGGGGGCCGTGCGCAGGCTCCCTCCCATGATCGCACAAACTCTGACCACTTGCACCCTGGCAGTTTTCAGCACCTTCAGGTACTTCTCATGTAATCTTACCACGCGTCTGCAGTAGAAAGTCCTTGTTTGCAGAGGGGGAAACTAAAGCACGGGTAGTTGTGTCTCACCCGAATCCCACAGTCCATAAATGGTAGAGGCAAAGCCTACTAATAGGTGCCTTTGACTCTGTGTCCAGTGCTCATTCTCCTTCCCACAAAGAGGAGGCTTTGGGGTACCTCTCTACATCCCAACCAAGAAGTCGCTGTAGTTGTGATTATAAACTATTCGTGAATTTTGTTCGTTGCCTGGCGGCCCCTCTAGATCTTGAGCTCCCCAAGGGCAGTGGCCTGGCCGAGCAGGGTCAAACCTACTGGCAGCCTCAGTTACCTGAGTCCCGTGGAAGTCTCGCTCTGGCCCTAGGGCCCTCCTCCTCTGCAAGACAGTTGGGGTCAGTGCTCAACAAGATGCAACTCCCCCCAGTCACTTCTCACATGCAGCCACAGAGGGAAGTCCAGGCTTCAAGTTTTGACTTCTTGGCTGTGTGATTGGAAGCAAGTTACTGAACCTCTCTGGGTCTCAGTTTTCTCATATTAATTGGGGGTAATAATACCTACCTCGCAGTGCATAATTAAATGAGATAATGTATGGGAAAGCACAGAGCCTAATATCGGGCACCAAGATGCCCTAAACAAGTGTTCAGGAGAGGACAGGGAAAGAGGGAGGGAGGGAAGTCAACATGAGCATAAGTGCTCGTCCATCACCCCCAATCCCTCAGCAAGCATGAAATACTTCTCAATTTACTCCACTCGTCCACAGTCACCCTATAGCCCTGCTGATCTTCCCTGAGCCACCCAAGAATTCTAACAGAGACCAAAACAGCTTAAAGGAAGCTGGCTCCAGCCTGAGCCCGGCTGGCTCCGAAGACTCCCTTCTTCAGCCACGTCCTCCCACCAAGTATTCATCCACCCGTTCAGTCATTCATTCATGCAACATTTACTGAGCACCTACTACATGACTGGAGGTGTACGAGGAACTAGAAAAATGGAGACGAACAAGATAAGCTCTTGCCCTTGTGCAGCACTCTGTCTCTGGGGATGCCAGAAATTGAGAAAATAAACCCAGTACTATGATGACCAGTGTGAGGAGGCCGCCGGAGGAGGGAGGGGGGGGGGGGGCGGGGCTGGGGCGGCGGGGTTCAGGTTCTATGTGCAAGCCCAAGGAGGAGGCCTGGCCCACTAAAGTCTTGGGAAGAAGTTTATGCTAAAGGCAATTGGAGCAACTAAGGGTCCTGAGCATAAGGGAGAGGCCAGCAGGTTAGCAGTGTGAAATGGTCAGTTCTCTCCTGCAGCAAGGAAAACAATGGGACCAGAGGGCAGCCCTCAGCAGTGAGGGAAGACAAGCCAGGAGGAGGGAGAGCACAGGCGGATTTAAGAGAAATTGAGGAGCAAGGAGCCACATAATTTGGTGACAGCCTCTGAAGACCATTGTCATGTCAATGTTCAATAGTATTCACTAGCAGCTATATAGACAGCTCTTCCGGTCTGCACTGCTGTGAGCAATTGTTAAATGAGTTCTAATCCTCTATGTACTCCAAAAAGGAATTATTGTTATTATCCTTACTTTACAGATGAGAAAGCTGAAGCCCAGAGAGGTTAAATAACCTGCCCAAGGTCAAGCAGCATTACTGAAATCAGAATCCAGTCTCATTCCAGAGTTCACGGTCTTAACCAGAACATCTGGCTGCCTCTCTAGCCAAGGTTACCCACTAGCCAGACCCTGGGGGTCCCAGGTGTGCTGGGAACCCAGGGAGAAAAGAAGAGCCTTCTCTCTGTCCCCAGCCCTGTCCTGAGAATATTAGCAAAGCCCACCTGCATGCTTTCTTTTGCATTTCAGGCATTCTTAGGGCCAGACATGCCCCAGGTCCAAGACGTGCTTGGTCTCTGCTTTTGTTCCCCCGAGGTCCAGGACAACCAGTGTGCCTGCCGGTGTCCAGGGTCATAGAAGGAAGGACTGCGACTTGTCTCCCTGGCCACTTGATTCAATGACAGCGGGCCCAGGTCCAGCCCCTCTGCAACCAGGCCCCCACTGCTAGAAGGCACCCAGAGATCCCAGACAGGCCCTTCTGAACTGCTTCCCAGAGCATAGGTTGTGCAGCAGGAAGACTCTGCAGAGCTGGGACTCTGCAACAGATGTTGACTTTACAGTCAACAAAGCTAAATGATGGAAAGTAAAACAGCGTTATAGGTGTGGTAGGAAGAGCACTGGGCTGGGAGCCAGGAAGGCCAAGTTCTAGTTTCCTCTTCTAGGCAATGGGAGGGGAGGAGACGCTGGGGGACAACAATGGGTTCCTGCTAGCTCTGTCTCAACGCTTTGGGCATCCCAGCCCTCCTGGGAGGCAGGCAAGCCTGTGCCAGCAGGACCTCCTCACAGACCGGGACAGAAGAGGTCCTTGGCCTTGAGCCAAGGACACAGCCAGCCTCACTTCCATCATCATCTCAACTCTCTTCCTCTTCATTATCTCATTTGATCATCGAGATGGCCCCATGGAGAATGTAAAGCAGAGGTGATCCTCCCCATTTCCCAGATGAGGACACTGGGGGTCTCCCCAGATGAGACTCAGGGTGTGTGGGGGGAGGGGACTTCCTACTGAGTTGAAAACACACAACTGAATCTTCTGAATCCAAGCTTGGTGCACTCCCCACTGTCATGCACTGCCTCTCCCTGGGGGCCTTGTAAGAGACATGAGAGGGGCAGACCTCTCGCTCATGGCTCCATTATAGTACTGATCACAGAGCTACCAGATGCCAGGCACTATGCTGGGTGCTCCTCTCCTCCCTTCCCTCAGTATGTCTTCACTAACACCCAGGAAATAAACGTTCTCCACCTCATTCTACACGTGAAGAAATTAAGGTTCAAAGCTCAAGAGACGTATGCCCAAGGTCACACAGCTAGCAAGTGCTCAGAATTCACCACCAGTCAGTCTGACTCAAAGCCCAGATTCTTCCTGCCACACTACGTTGCCTTTGTGTGTCCACATTCTCCACATGGACAGGGACTGAGACTATTTCATGTATATGCCCAGCCCACAGCAGGCTCTAGTTAAATGTTGGTTCCTGGAATTATTATTCCCAAGACCAAAGCATTAAAAGGAATGAAGAAGGCTATCTCATACAGATGGAAATTATAATCCAACCAGAACATATAATTGTCATGAAACTTTATGCTCCTAACACAGCTTCAAAGTATATAAAGCAAAATTGATTAAAAAAAAAAAAGGAAAACCCACAATCAAAGTAGATGTTATACACCTCTATCAGAAATGAACAGAATAGGAGTGCCCGGCTGGCTCAGTCAGTAGAGTATGCAACTCTTGAGCTCAGGGTTGTGGGTTCCAGTCCCACCCTGGGTGTAGGAATTATGAAAGAGAGAGAGGGAGGGAGGGAGGGAAGGAGAAAGGAAGGAAGAAGGAGGGAAAGGAAGGAAGGAAGGAAGGAAGGAAGGAAGGAAGGAAGGGAGGAAGGGAGGGAGGGAGAAAGGAAGGAAGGGAGGGAGGAAGGAAGGGAGGGAGGGAGGAAGGAAGGGAGGAAGGAGGGAAAGGAAAGAAGGAAGGGAGGGAGGGAGGGAAGAAGGAGGGAAGGAGGAAGGAAGGAAGGAAGGAAATATGTAAACTGGCAGTTCTTAAACTTTTTGGTCTTAGGAACCCTTTATACTCTTAAAAGTGATTGGGGTTTTTAGATTAATTAAAGACCTTTTGTTTATATGCTTTTATACCTACCAATATTTACACGTTTAAAATTAAAACTGAGGGAAATTTTATTTATTAGCCCATTTAAAATAACAAAAATAAACCTCTTATATGTTAACATAAATAACAAATTCTGTGGAAAATAATTATATTTCACAAAACAAAAAAAATAGTGAAAAGAGTGACATTGTCTTGATTTTTACAAATCTCTCTCATGTCTGGTTTAATAGATTTAGATTCTCATACCTCTTCCTGCATTCAATCTGTTGTTACGTGTTGTTTTGCTTGAAGCATATGAAGAAAATTTGGCCTCACATAGAAATGTAGCTGCAAAATAGAATATTTCAACAGCCTGTTCAGATATTGTACATATTCTTCTTTGATACTACTAAAAACCTGCCATGTGACAGTTCCTTAAATGTTGGTTGTAATGTAGAATCCGAATCCATATCAATAAACTTTTCTTACCCTGTTACCTTAAGATCCATTAGTCTATCTTGTTTAGAGTGAATCTCTGAATTGCATACAATTCTGACAGTTGTAGATTCCCTCAAAGGGACTTGGGGCCCCTCAGGAGAACTCTGACCACACTTGGAGAATCACTGAAGTAGGCAATAAAAAAGTAGAAAAACGTAGATTTGCTAACATAACTAACAAGTTTGATCTAACAGGCACCTATGTAGACCTTTGCTCACGACAAACCACAGATATGCTTTTTTTTTTTAACGAACGGTCCCTCAATCACCTCCGGGAAACGTGCACCTGGACAGACTGCAGAAGCTCCAAGATGGACAGATGCCCAGCACGCCAAGCGTTCCCCACAGCTGCCTAGGCCCTGGAACAGGCTCGTCAGGGAAACACATGACATCAGAGTGCAGCCTCCTCCCTGCCACAGAGCCAGGGTGACCCATTGACCTGGCTGGAGAGAGGGCTCTTCCTGACAGCCCCCACCTAGGCTTCATTCCTGCGAAGCCCTTCCCTCCTTAATCTCACATGTCAGGGAGTCTTGGGAGTCCCCAAGGCAGAGTTGTCGGGCAAAGACTGCCCATCTTCCCCTTCCAGGAGGCTCCCAGCTCGGCCCCTCTGCCCTTAGAAGCCCGTGAGCTGCTGGGTACAGACTCACCTGGCTCTTAGGCCTTGCACAGTTCTTACATAACCAGCAACAGGAACAGGCCGGGCACTGGGACTCCAAGAACAGCACAGGCGACCAGCTGCCCAAGGAGCCTGCACCTTGCACGACCACTTGGGGGGCGCCAACACTCCCTGCCAGTGCCCAGGACCACACCTCCCCGAAGTGCAGAAACCCTGCCAAGCCTGAATCAGGGATGAGAGCGAACTGGAGCACAGAGAACAGCATCGCTGCTCAGAGCCCCAGACCAGAGCCAAGGCCAAGGAAGCTTTCAGAACACACATCACATTCTTACCCTAAAGTCATACATTTCTTAGAGATCTAACATTCCTAGGTGCCTATTATACGCTGGCATTATGCAGGGGGCTTTCTTTCCAGGCGTCATTTTGTTGGCCCCTCACAATAAGTACTGAGAATGTTCCATTTACAAACAAGAAGATGGATGGTCAGAATGGTTAAGTCGTGGCCCAAGGTCACTCAGCAAAAGTGCGCTTGGACTTCAACCTGGCTCATTTTGTCTGCAAAGTCCTGGTTCTTGTACCATTACTACACTCTGCTGCCTGGGCCTGCAGGGAGAGGTCCTGTACCTTCTGGCTTTTCATCCACAGAACCTCTTCGTGCTGGGGGTTGGAAGAGGAAGAAAGGAGGGCAAAGGTCCTCTGCCTGTTTCACCTGAACCCAACTAGGTCATCCTGGACATCAAAAGCCATCATTTCCCACCCTGGGCTCTATCTGCTGAACTGCTTCTGTTTCTTCTGTCCTGCCGTTTGTCTTTTTTTCACAACTAGATTCAGATAAAGCATCCCATCTGTGGTGTGTACACCACACCCCAAGCCTTGCACATAGTAGGTGCTTCATGTGTGTCTGCTGAACATTAGGAAGAGTGGCCCCTCACCCCTCTCCACTACCACAGGAAGGACAGATCCATGGGAAGACAGGAGCCTTGGAAACATTCAGGAGGATGGGGGTAGGAGGTATAAGGGCAAGAGTGGAAGGGGCAAGCACAGACCCAAGCCCCAGACTTCCCCAAGCCTTCCTACGAGGCACATTCCCAGGGGACCTCCCCACCAAAGACCGGGGAGGTCAGGTCTCAGGTCAGGCTCTCAAGAAGAAGCTTCCCCACCCCCAAGCCTCCGTCCAAAGGCTCCTCCCACACGAAAGCCACTGGAAGGCAGGGGGCGAACATGGGGTTCCTGAATGCCTCCTCTCTGATGCCTCCCTGGATATCCTCAATTCCTTCCTCCTCCCACAGCCATTCCTGTCCTGGGTTGGAAATTACCTTTGGGCAGAGTACTTAAGCCCTGGCCTCTTTGGAGCCCAAGCCTGGATTCAAATTCTGGCTCCTTCACCTATTAGCTATGTGACTGAGGGCCAGTTACTTCACCCTAAGCACCCCATAGCCAGGAAGCCTGCAGACTCGGAATCCAGACTTCCTGGTTGTGCCCTGGCTCTGACTCTGGAACCAGACCACCAGGGTTCAAGTCCTGGCCCCTATCCTTACTTAACTTCTCTTTACCTGGATACTTTTATCTGTAAAGTGGGGATAATAACTACCCACTCGCCTTATTATAGCATTGCTCTGAGAATTAAACAGGGTAACCTATGCGATGTGCTTAGAACAGACACAGTAAGGATCCAATAAGCATTAACTAGCAATGGAAATAGTAGGTGATAAAGCCGTGAAGTGCTGCGCCGTGTCTACGGCCGTGGGAGCTCCGTGAATGGCAGTTATGATTACCTGCGCCCCCACTAGGCTACGATGTCCCTGGAGGTGGGAAGTCCTGGGTCAGATCCATCTCTGCTTCCCTGGCAGCCAGCACAGTGCGGGGCACCAGGGGGAGTTCAGACAAATGCTCGAGATCGGACGGGTGAAGAACTGCCCTCCTGGAGCAGGAGGGTGTGGGCAGCCAGGAGCCTCCCGCCAGGAGAAAGGAGAACCGAGGTGTCAGGGAAGAGAAAACAGAGCGGAGGGGGAAAGGCCGAGACGGACAGATAAGCAAGTGAAGTGAGTGAGAAAAGGAACAGGAGAGGCTGTGGCGGAGGGAGATAAGGAGGAAGGATGGAGAACTCGACCTGAGACGTAATGCCCAGGGAGGCGAGGGACGTGAGGACGCCCCGGGAGCGGCGCGAGGCCGGCCCCGCGCTGAGGCCGGGGAGCCGGTGCGCGAGAGAGGGGAGCGCGAGCCGGCGCGGGGCGGGACGCACGGGAGCCGGCGGGAGGGGCCGAGGGGGCTCCACCTCGACTCCCAGCCGGGGCCGGGGGGCCGGGCGGCCGGAGATTGGCTGGGGCGCGCGGCGAGGCCGGGCCCGGAGCCCCGAGGTGGGAGGCGCCAGGATCACTCGGTGCGCCCGGGAGCCGAGCACTCGGGCCACCTCGGCGGCGGCTGCAGGGGAGCGGCAGGGCGGTGGGCGCGCGCCTGGGCAGCTGGGGGCGCCGCGCACCGAGAGGCCGGGGTGTGCGCAGCCATGCGGGCGGCGGCGGGGGGCGCGCGGGCGGCCGCGCTGGCGCTGCTGCTGGGGGCGCTTCACGGGGCGCCGGCGCGCGGCGAGGAGAACGACTACTACGGCTGGCAGGCCGAGCCGCTGCACGGGCGCTCGTACTCCAAGCCGCCGCAGTGCCTCGACATCCCCGCCGACCTGCCGCTCTGCCACACCGTGGGCTACAAGCGCATGCGGCTGCCCAACCTGCTGGAGCACGAGAGCCTGGCCGAGGTGAAGCAGCAGGCGAGCAGCTGGCTGCCGCTGCTGGCCAAGCGCTGCCACTCGGACACGCAGGTCTTCCTCTGCTCGCTCTTCGCGCCCGTCTGCCTCGACCGGCCCATCTACCCGTGCCGCTCGCTGTGCGAGGCCGTGCGCGCCGGCTGCGCGCCGCTCATGGAGGCCTACGGCTTCCCCTGGCCCGAGATGCTGCACTGCCACAAGTTCCCCCTGGACAACGACCTCTGCATCGCTGTGCAGTTCGGACACCTGCCTGCCACCGCGCCTCCAGGTAGCGCCGCCGCCGCCGCCACCCTTGCCCCCGCGCGCTCCGACAGCCCCGGGCGCCCGCGAGCTGGGCCCTTAGCCTCCCGCAGATGGCACCCCACCACACAGACACACACGCACACACACACACACACAGCGCCTTCGCTCAGCCCTGCGTACCCCGGGAACTGTCCCCCACAGCCTTCCAGCACCTCCCACACACTGCCAGACTAGTGCCTTCCCAGGCTCTGGACAAAGCTCGCGTGTTCTCCCCATTCCAACTCCGTTCCTGAAGACGCCCCTGGGGTCCCTGGCAGCGCCCACCTTCCTAAACCTCTGGAATCCCTGGGTAGCCCCAATGCTGTCCCCCCATCCTGGGGCATCCCCATAAAATGCCTTGTGGCCTAAGCCCAAGAATGCCCAGGGTCGCTAAACAATGCCCAAGCCCATCCACCTCCTCCACATCTCTGGACCCCAGGGCACCAAAACAAGCATCACTCCCATCCCGTGTTGGGACCTCGGGAGGGGAGAAGGGCGGAGGGAAGGGGTTTAGCGAAGACTGGGGTAAGCACACTCCTGGGCTATGGTTTCCACCCCCCAACACTCACACCCCCCATTTTCTGCACCTGGGAACCCCAAATTCTCCCACTCTCTTCCCCAATCCCCCAGGTTGGGAGGCCTTGGGGTAAAAGCTCAATGCAGGAAGAAAGAGCAGATTGCCAGCGTCTGCCACTGACAAGGAGCCCTTGGGAGAGCTGCTGAACTTGGAGCTTCGGTATTCCCATAAGTAATATAGGAAGCCAGCTCAGGTTCCAGAAACCCGTGAGATCCTACGTGCCACCTCCCAACCGCCCCAAGTCCCATTACCCCTAATCTCTCCCTGGCCTCAGCCTCCCTTCCCTGTGCGCCCCATGGCCCGCCCCAAACACCAAACTCCTTCCAAGCAGAGTAAGCCTGGGCTGGGCACCAGACCGGGGAATAAACAGCGGCATGAGCAGGAGAGCTGTGTCTGGGCAGTTTGTCAGGAGTCTAAGGAGCCCCTGATGCTGCAACTTCCCCAGGAGGCAGCACTGCTTTCCCCTTTTCTTGTCTGACCACCCTACCCACCCCCTCAGGGCTCGCCTCACCCACACAGCCCTTGGTCCTGCACCCCCACGTCCCCTCCTGAGAGGGGTCCTGTGACTGGGTGTGGAGAGTGTGGAGAGAAGGGAAATACCCTGTGCTGGAGTCAGGAAGCAGGGGAGAGACAGCCAGCTCAAGCAGAGACAGTGCAGTCCCTAACAGGGATCCTGGCATGATTCCTTTTTCTGGTTTCCTTGGAACCCCAATATTAACAGCCTGTAAGGCAGGGAAATCCCAGGCTCAGAACCCCACCTGGCCCCGCCCGCACAGTCCTGCCCTCTTTGAAGCCCACCTTCCCCTGTGATGGGGCACCTACCTGGAGGCAGATACATGGGACAGAGGTCAGGTGCTGTGTGGTGGCCTGAGAACCAGAGGCGGCCCAAAGCGTGTGTGTGGCCAATAAAACAAAATATTTCATATAAAAATTAAGATTTGTGGCTTCCCTGGAAAAATCAGAAGTTCTGGCCACGCTAAGCCACCCACCTTAGAGGGTGGTCCCCTCAGTTTACCACAGTCCCTGTTCTGGCAGTGTCACTTGTTCCCCACCTTCCTGGACCTGTGTTCCTAGAAAGCCCCTGCAGATTACCCCTACTGCAGCACTAGCCTGGGAGCCTCAAATCCTGAGTCCTACACTCACTTCTCAATAGTTTTGCAGAGTGGGTAGCCACTCTGGACCTCAGTTTTCTTTTCTTGAATAGTAATACTTCATAGTCTGAGGATTAAATGAAACAAAGTTTAGAAGACAGCCCACGTCATGGTTGCAGTTGCCAGGGCCATGGAGCAGTGGTGCCCACTGGGACAGTTTTGTCCCCATGCAACCTTATCTCTTTTGAACCTCACAACCCCTCAGTGACCATCAGTACCGTCATTCCAGTTCCTGATGACAGAGTGGAGCCTTGGCAGGGGGAGGTGGCTCTTCAGTCATTAGCCTGGGCTCTAAGTGGTTTATTGAACTCTGATCCCCTCATGAGCTTCCCTCGCCTCCACCCCTGCTTCTCTCTTCACAGTGACCAAGATCTGTGCCCAGTGTGAAATGGAGCACAGTGCCGACGGCCTCATGGAACAGATGTGTTCCAGCGACTTCGGTGAGTGTGGAGCCCACATGGCCACTGCCCCAGTGCCTCTCCTTGACACACACACACACACACACACACACACACACACACACATCCACAACCATCACACTGAATACTAACAGTTTCTGCATCATGGATTCCTCTTAGAATCTGATCAGGGCCATGAACCCTCTCCCCAGGGAAATGCAGCTCTTTTTGCAGGTTATCTCAGGGGCTTCAGAAGCCCCTCAAGGCCATGGTCCATGGGCCCAGAAACCATCCCTGGCCAGGGCTCCTCCAGTCCTCCCTTGGCACTGGCCCACAGAGGGGCCTCCAGGGCTGGATTCCCTTTAGGAGAAGCAGGCTAAGCCCGGAGATGGATGGGGGCACCCGGGGGAGAGATGGGCCCCAGGGTGGAAGTACAGCACCCTCATCCCTGGGCACCTCGGCCTGGTACCCGATGCACCGCTGGCCAGGCAAGCTGCAGTCACTTGTCCCACGGCTTCGTCCTGGGGCCTCTCCACTCCTGGGACAGTGAGCCAAGTCTAGTCAGGCCCACACGACCCAGCATGTGGCCTTTGCCAAGTTGACTCCTGTTTTGTGTCTTAGCCTCCCTGTCTGTAAAAAAGAGATAGCAATGAAATCCTTACTTCAGCAAGTCTTTTATGTTGTTAGTCTGTTTGTAAAGAGATTACTATTATTGCAAGGTATGTGTGTATCCGAGAGAGGGAAAGAGAGGGGGTAAGGGGAGAAAGAGAGAGATAGAAAGGTTTTAGAAGTTTCCTTCCCTGGGTGGACAGAATCATTCTCTGGCATCTCCCTGGCTGCTCACACAGATGGGGGATCCAGATGTCTGTAGAAGGGGGAGACTAGCCCAAGTGACCCCCATGTTCCAGACTCCCAGTCCCCAACTGTATGAAGCTCTCTGCAGCCACCCTGAATGTCCTGATCACCCCGATCACTCAGGCCTTCAACCACCTCCCCCACGCTCACCCCTACATTCACACTCCAGACATACCACAGATACTCTCATACATAAAATACACAGCACCACACATCACACTCTGAACCCATTCTACAGTCACACAGATTACAGTGGTGTGTTTGCACCAGCAAGAGCTGGTTGTGCACGCTTCCCAACCTAGTGCTCTGTGATGCGGTGGGCCATGGTGGGGGGATTTACCCCATGGGAACCAGCACATGCTACAGAGCGGGCCCCCTCCCTAGGGCCAGCTGTCAAACATTTATCAGCCCATCATTGCTCCAAACACACACACACACACACACACACACACACACACAGCCAGAAATCGCATTTCAAAGCACCCCCAGAGATCATGAAGTCCAGCCTCCCTCCGTCACAAGGGCCCCGCCCCCCACCAAACCTCCCCTTCCAGTTGGGTAGCTCCACCTGAGGTATTTCCTGGGGACCCCGACACCCTACTCCACTCCCCACCAGGAGCTGTCCACCCTGCACTTGGTGTCATGGAAAGGCAGGGGCTCTGGGGTTAACCTCATTCCCCCCCACCAATACCTCAAGGCTGAAACATGATAGTGCCGATGAAAGTCCAGCACATGATAGGAGCTTCAAAAATGTACCCATATAAGCCCACCTTCCCAAGCCCCAGGCTTGGAACTTCAGGCTTGAGCACCAACGGTGGGGCCACCAGCAGCCGGAGCAAACCTGCCCATTCTCACACGGTCCCTCTGTCTACCCACCCCACACACAGTGGTTAAAATGCGCATCAAGGAGATCAAGATAGAGAATGGGGACCGGAAGCTGATTGGAGCCCAGAAAAAAAAGAAGCTGCTCAAGCCAGGCCCACTGAAGCGCAAGGACACCAAGAGGCTGGTGCTGCACATGAAGAATGGTGCCAGCTGCCCCTGTCCACAGCTGGACAGCCTGGCCGGCAGCTTCCTGGTCATGGGCCGCAAGGTGGACGGACAGCTGCTGCTGATGGCCGTCTACCGCTGGGACAAGAAGAATAAGGAGATGAAATTCGCAGTCAAGTTCATGTTCTCCTACCCCTGTTCCCTCTACTACCCCTTCTTCTATGGGGCTGCTGAACCCCACTGAAGGACGCTCCTCCCTGCCCCATCCAGCCAGCTGTGCCTTGCTCTCTGTCCCCACCCCTGGGGCATTCTCTCTCTTCCTGCCCATCTGGCCTCACCTCTATTCCCAGGCTGACCCAGCCCTGACAGAGAGCGGTTCCATGCAGAGCAGAGCTCTTACCAGCACAGGCCCTAAGGAATGGGCATGGAACCCAAGCTGTCCTTGACTGAGGGGTTCTGGAGTCCCTGGGGACTTCTCTTAGGAGCAGAGCTTTCTCATTTGAAAGCTCAGGGTTTCAGAAAGTAGGTGGTGGGAGGAGAGAGCAAGGGAAGCATGGAGGGGCTCTGAGCAGCCTCACGAGGTGGTTTCCAGAACAGACCATGCTGTCAGCTCCACTCTGTTGGTGGGGAGGCCTCGCCTCGGAAAGTCTCACTATTAGGCTGAGCTACTTGGGGGCCAGTCCCCCACCCCCACTGCTCCCTCGTGTCATCATAGTCCCCCCAAAGGAGGGGCATTAGGGTCGTAGCACCTTCCAGCTACAGTTCCCCACCTTCCCCATCTCTTCCCCTCTCTCTTCCTGCTAGACTGGAGAAGCCCAGCCCAGACCCCCTCCCACAGGCTGCTTTTTGGGATTCATCCCTCAGCCTCCGCATGTCCCTTTTACCCTGATGATGAGTAAATTATTGCTACGCAGCAAGGCCATAGATACTAGATTAGTTGCAGGCAAGGTTTGGTTTTTAATTTTTTTTTAAGTTTTTAATTAAATCAAAGAAAAATAAGTTGGTTTTGACTAGGTTATTTCTTTGTCAGCTGGTCCCCAGAGGTGGAGAGAGGGAGGGTCAGAAGGGACTTTTAGGAAGAGGCCCTTGTCATAACCCATGGCCTGTCCACACAGGCATACTTGGAACGCCTAAGAGCAATGCCCATGTTCTTGTAAGATCCCTTGAGAGCACCCTTCTCATCCCCATCACTAAGTGAGGGATGGAGATGGCCCTCCTTTTATTCCTGAAGAGGGAGATGCCAAGATCCCCAGCCTTCTCCCATGGTCAAAAGGCTCTCACAATCCTGCCACACCTCCCTGACAATGTCTGCCCTCAGTTCCCAAGAAGGTTGGAGCACAGAAAACTACTCTGAAGAGCCAGGGGTCTAAACATGTCTCTCCTACCCCTTCAGCACTCAGACCCCCCTGCTCCCCGCCACCCCCCCCCCCACACACACACACTGGGCACTGATCCTGAACTGTAGGGATAATGGTATAGACTTGTGCTACAGGGACCAGAGAATCTGTAGCCCCTAGGAGCTGGTTAGAAATACAAGCTGGGGGGGTGGGGGGGGGGGGGTGGGGGGGCACCCCAGGCCTGCTGTATCAGAATCTGCATTTTCACACATAAACCTTCAAATCTAGAGAGCTTTTGCAAAACACTGGGCCCCACTCTATGCAATTAAATCTGGATCTCTGGAGGGTGCTCGGAAATCTGAATCTCTAGATGCTCTCCGGGGTGGGATGCCGCCTGTGTTGAAAACCTTGATCTAGATAAGCCAGCCGCTGAGGCAGGAGGATGAGGGGCTGAGGTTACCTCAGGCTTGGAGCTTCTTGGTCCTGCGTGCGGGAAGGAAGTGGCTATAATAACCGAGGGGCTTCTTCAGCGACTTCAGAGCACACGCAGGCCGCTACCGTGAACTGAATGGGGCAGGGAGGGGAGAAGGCTTAAAATGGAGGCAACGGGCTCCTGCTACTCAGGGAAGGGGTGGTGTGAGGAAATCCCAGGGGTTTGTCAGGAATGCCGAGCGACGAGGCAGAGGTACCCAGGGCAGGGGGGCTGGGGACACCCCAGAGCAGCTTTCCTCACCAGCGACAGTACGTATAGCTGCCAAGTCCAGTCCAGGCTCCCCGCTCCTCCAAGACAATGGGGCGCGTCCTGTGAGGAGGACCTTGGCTTCCAGGGCTCTCAGAGAAGCAGGCTGCCACAGAGAAGTGAGGCAGGCCAAAGGGCCCACATTCTGCTGTGGGGCCAGGGGAAGCTAACAGGTGGTCTGACAGCCTGCCCGTAAATCACCTCCCCGGGCAGTCAGGTGGCCTCACCACAGGTCAGGAGCAGCAGAGGCCTGCTTGTTTGTCCTCAGCTCCGAGGAAGCCGCTGCCGCCCACCCTCACCCAGAGCCCTCCAGCTCCCTGAATCTGCCCCTTGTCTCCCAAACTCCTACCCCGACCAAATATTTACGGACACTTCTATGGTCAACCAGGACCAGGGATTATTTTTCCACTGAACACACAGGACTCAAAGCAACTTCTGGCTAGAGCACAATAGCGACCTCTGTCAGGTGCTGGCAGCCAGTGAGAGGCGGCGGGCGGGGAGAGGCTCCCTTAGCCCATCCTGGGAAGCCCCAGTAAAGCACTCCTCCCCCGCCCCCCACACAGGGGTCAAGCCCTGCTCTCTGCTCTGCTCCCGACATCTGCTGTGGGACCCTCCCGGCAGTCTCTCCCCTGGGACCAAGAAGAATCCTTCCAAAGACCGGGCAAAGCCCCACGCGGCCTGAGCCCACCCTTCATTTCCTTCAGTCACAACATGCTCCCTCCTGGCCGGCCTGGAGACAGACAGCTGGTGCTGCCCGGCGAGCATCTGGGCTGTGTGTCGGTGAACGGCTGCCTCTGACAGAAACCCCAAGAAACAGTGGGGCTGCTCCACACGAGAGGTCTGGAGACGGGCTGGTGGGAGGTCCATGTCCCTGGCTCATTCTGTCTTCCTGCCCTGCGAGGGGTGGCTTCTGTTCTCGTGGTCGCCTCCTCCTCCCCACTTCTCGACCACATTCCAGGCAGCAGGGCAGCGAAGGGCTTCAAGCAAAAGCAGCCTGTCAGCTGCCCCTGGCCCTTTTGATCAGGAAAACAGTACTTTCCCAAGTCCCACCTGGTAGATTTCCACTACGTAGCTCCTCGGCCAGAATGGAGTCACGTGGCCATCCCTAGTTGCAAGGGAGCAGAGGAAGTCAAGTGTTTCAGTCGGGTGCAAACTCAGAGTTCTGATAAAGAACGGGAAGGATTTGGGGCAGGCTGCTAGACACTCAGGATCAGGTGAAAAGAGGTAGGAGAGCCCAGTTCTGGGTTCCAATCCTGTGACTTAGATACCATGTGACATTGGGAACACCGTAAAATGGAGTAATAATGTCTACTTCACAGGGTGGCTGAAAAAATAGGAAAATATATGAAAAGCTCCTGGAGCCAGTGCCTGGCATTTGGAAAATGTTCATTAAATGATAATTAATATTTTTTATTAACCAAAGGCCTTGACCTAGCTAGCACAGTGCCTACACATAATGGGTGCTCAGTACATTCCTGATTGGTTAACTAAGAAACGCTACTGGCAGAAAGGCAGGGAAAAGACGGGAACATCTTACCTACCCGGAGTTGTTACTTTCAGGAGGACAGAACCTACACTTGGGAGTTTGCTTCAGAAAATACACACCCAGGTGCGATGTAAGCCAATGGAGGGGAGAAGACATAATACTAGCAATCAAAAAATGTCAAGCCCATGCTGGGTGGCAGGCACTACCCCAGGCACTTTGGTATTATAATTTAATCCTGCCAACAGCCCTTGGAAGTAGGTACTATTATTATCCCCATTTTAATGATGAGGCTGAGGTTCAAAGAAGTTAATTAACTTACTGAAGGACACACAGCTTGTACATAGTGGTGGCACTAGGATTTGACCCCATGCTCTTAACCACTATACTACTGGGGGCGAAGCCCAGCGGGGGTGGGGTACAATGCCTCTGCTGCCCTGCCTTACAGGAAGATTTCTGGGAGCCCTGCTCAGATCCCCCTCCAGGGGCCATGACAGCGGCAGAGAAGCCTGCCTCAGACGGCAGCTTTTCTCCTGACTCCTAAAGCAGCCCACCCCCAACCCCTCCTCCCCTCTCAGCCCCATCAGCATCCAGCCTCTTGAGCCCCACAAAGGAAGCTCACAACCCACAACTGTTTAGTCGGCTGTAATCCTGGCTAAAGTTCACTCCTTGGCAAATCCAACGTGGGGGGTGGTTGCTGCTGGAATGTGTGGGGCTGGGACCCAGTGTCCCAGCCCAGACAGCAGGCTCTGCTGGGGCCCTGAAGAAAGCAGGCGGCCAGGGGAATCCGGAATCCCCAGCCCCCAGCTGTGCTACAGAATGGAATGTGCTGCTCTGGGGTGTTGAAACAGACCCAACCAAGGGGGAGTGGTGCTGGCAGTTGCGGGGAGCTCCCGCCACAAGGCTGCCTCTGTTCCCCTGGAGGCTGAGCCCACTTTGCTAGGGCTAGGGATGGGCAGGCCCCTCCAGTTAGCTCAGGGGTGGCTCAGAAGATCCTGGAGCTAGTGGGGGCAAGGCAGAACAGAGGGGAGGGTGAGAACCAGGACTGTTACGTTCACCCAAAGTTTCTCTGATGAGGCATCTGCAAGCACCTGTGGCACGATCCACACCCTGGCTCCATGGCTTACTAGCTACGTGACCTTGTGCAGGTTACTTGACCTCTCCAGGCCTCCGTTTTACTCATCAGTTAAATGGAGTTAATAATCGAGCCTAGCTTCTAGGATTGTCATAAGGTTTAAGTAACAGTCGTGTTCAGCACATTGCCTGGTACGGTGCTCTACAAACGTAGGTGTTCTCATGATCTCAGAGCCAGCTGTAGGGGAGATGCTAGAACCACGGCCTCTCAAAAGGGGTGCCTAGAAGGTTCCATGGAGATAAGGGCATGAAAATGGAACTTCGTTTGGCTTCAGCTCTGAGGGCCAGGTGATAAATGACTACAAATTCTGAAGACCCCAGAAACCAGGACCAGTTCAAAGTCTGCCAGGGCTCACGGGAGACTGCTCCCCACCCCCACCAAACCACAAAAAGATGACAGAACCCTCAACTCAAGCCAGGCTGTGGGAGGTATCTGTCTGTCCCAGGTCTGTCCCAACGGGCACCAGAGCCAGAGCAGAACCTGGCTATTGTCCCTCCCGGTGGGTGCCTGAGAACAAACTGGGGACATCTTTTAAACCAGGCATCCAGGAGCACCTGGGTGGTTCAGTCAGTTGCGCATCTGACTTTGGCTCAGGTCACAATCTTGTGGTTCATGAGTCTGAGTCCCACATCAGGCTGTCAGCGTGGAGCCCGCTATGGATCCTCTGTCCCCCCCTCTCTCTCTGTTCCTCCCCTGCTCACGCTCTCTCAAAAATAAACATTAAAAATAAATAAATAAAAATAATAATAAACCAGGCATCCAATTCTCTGATGGCCAGTCCGTCCTCCAAGCCACCTCACATTCAGTCCTCTCCATGCCGTGGACCCCCGCCAGCTGGAAGACACAGTCCAATCCTGGTAAATCCCTCCATGGCTCCATCTTCCCAGCGGTACCTGCCCTTGAAAGTTGTCTATCCCTGGCTTCCCTTCTGTGAAGATCCAGACCCCGGATGGTGAAACCCACGTTTCCCAAGCCCCGGTATCCCATGTCCCAGACGCTACTCATGCTACAGACTATTTCATCAACGTTAGGCATTGTTTTCCTTTTCCCAAAATACTGACTCTGCTTTTTCAAACTACACGCTGGCCTGATTCTTTCCTGAATAATAATCTAAGATTATTCTCTGATTAAAATAAATAAATAAATAAAACACCACTGTTCTAAGCCATCCAGGCCATCTAGAACAGAGTTATCTTCACTGTAAGATTGCCAGGATGGTAGTAACAGACTGGTGTTTATGGAGCATTCAGCCTGTGCCCGGCACCGTGCTCCATGCCTTGCTCCATGCTCACTGACTCCTCACAGCAGCCCTAAAAGGTAGAGGTCACTATCATGACCATTTTACAAAGGAAAGCAGCACAGAAAGAAAGGCCTAGAGGCAATGCCCCTGTGGCAACTCACTCCAGCATGGCCGCCGCCGATGGGAGAGCAGGGCCAGGTGTGGGGCCGGCCATAGCAGTGCCTGCTCCTTACTGCCACCAGACTGTCGCTGGGTAACACAGGCTGCTCTTGCTCTGAGAAAGGCCCTTCTGGTTCCATCCTCTAATGCTGTGGGGAACACGTATCTTCAAATGGATGTGGTGTCGCTCCCAGACGGGCTGGTCTGGATGATCTCTGAACAGGCTGCCAACTGAGCTACTACCCACGACACACGCCATCCACGAGAGCATAGGCACGGCACCAGTAGTCTCTCCCCTGGGCCTGCACGATCACTGCTGTCCCCTTTGGTTCCAAGGCCCTATTTTCCGCTCCTCCAACATCTTTACTGTTCCTATGGACCACCAGGCTGCTGAGGCCACTCTGATGCTTTTTAAAGTGAACATGGTCTTCTGTAAAAATTGCCAGGAAGGGGTCCTGGCTGCTTCCCTGCCTCTCAAGGCCCCTCAGAGCTGCCAGGGCTCTCCCATACGGAATTTCCTGAGTTAGAAGAATCGCCACAGACCAAGGCCTCTGTGAGCTGCATATGCAGGGGGCCGTGACAATGTGGCTGCAACCTAACCTCAACTCTGAGGCAGGGTCTCTCCTCCCATTCTCTGCCCCAGGCCTCCGTCTGGAAGACCCAGCTCAAACTCAGCTCTGGTCTGCAAAGTGCCAGGTGAAACCTTTCACTACCACTACCTAACTTCCCTGGGCCTCAATGTCCTTACCTATAAAATGGGGGAACAGTGCCTACCTCACAGGGCCATCCTAAGGATAAAGAGAATAATGTGTGTAAAGCACTTACCACTGAGACTGGCACCCAGTAAACACCCGACAAACCCTGCTTTCAGAGAACTGCTAATCCGTCCCATCTCACAGCCAATCCTCTTTCGGCCACCCCCAGCCTGAGGGCCAATCCTTTTCTGCTTTCTAAGAGGGATTAGCTGAAATCTTTCCATTCTAAAGCCTGCATTGCTTAGTGCTGGCCAAGCCCTGGTCCTAACCCCAACCCCTCATAATTTGGTCACAAGACGGAGCCTCAAGTCAATCCGACACACATGTGCTGAGCCCCACCTGCACAAGGCACGGCTTTCCTCCCCTGCCCCGGCAAACACCCAGACTTCAGCGTCCACAACCCCTCCAGCCCTGTCCTGCAGGCACAGCTCAAGCCTGCAGACTCTGCCACTGCAGGGGGAGTCTGGCTCTCCAGCCTCAGGAGGAGGGTTAGTGCAAGGACCAGGACAAAAACATAAGAAGCTTGAGGCCTTTTTATTGACATTTCTCCATACACACAGAGATCCTTTCCGTTCCTCTCCAGTGTAAATGAAGCACAGGGTACTTCACTCTCATCTGTTAACAAAGGAGCCCGAGGAAGGGGGTATACCAAGGCCTGCCCACTTCCCCAGGGACTTGCACCTCCCCGGCCTGGAGCAGGCCCGACTGCCGGCCCTAGTTACACTGGTTGACCTGGCAAGAAAGCTGGCCTCAGATGGCCTCTGTCTCCCCAGCCCGTCTCCTTGGATCCCTGCTTGCCTCCCATGGGTCCTGGGTCCCCGGCAGCCCGTGGCTCCGGGGAAGCATCCTAGAACAGAAGCACCCCACTCTTCTTCATTCCATTCCTTGTGCCACCTGCTCCCAGGAACCATGCAATAAATAAATAAATACTTCAAAAAGGCAGGGCAGCTCCAAGGGAGGGAAATGGTGCCTGAGCCTGCTCAAGGCTTAGGGAGAGACACTGACGGCCTAAAAGTCCAGAGTGAACAGAAAACTGTTGGAGAGGATGGGGACCTCAAGTGGCCTTAACCCGTGAGACTGTCCTGCTGGGGAACAGTGCCAGAGTCTAGGACCCAGCCCAGAGAGATCCTACACTTCCCAGGCCCCCAAGGGTCAAGGGCTTCAGGACCTCTGCTCTGCTTGCCTATCTCACACTCCATGGGACAAGGGGCCAGGGAGAGAAATGCAGCTCTGTGCCAGAGGAGGGATGCCCAAGGCTCCGAGCAAAAGAAACAAGAGTGATCTGAATGCCTGGCATCTACCCAATGGAGCTGTCACCAGGGTAATATGTGGCCTGAGATTCTGCTAGTGAAGGTTTCTGCAAGGTAAGGCTGAGGCCCTTTGAGCTGCTGGGGATCCCTATGTTTTTTCCCACTTAATACTAAAGAACTCTGACAGGTCCTCCTAGACACATCCTCCTCTGGGAGAACATGGAAATTTCAACCCTGTTTCTAGAAGGACTTTCGGTCTGGTTAGCCCTGGCCATACCCTCTGGTGGAGAAACAAGGAGATGCTGATGCCTGAAGGAACGTTCGCATAGCAGAGTGGGGTCACGGCACATTCAGGCCCTTCTGCAGGCTCTCAGAGGCCAAGGGCTTGGACCAGCAACCAGCAGAGGAAGAATCTCTTTTCCCAGTCTCTGATCTCTGGTCTCCTAGAACTGTCAGGTGTGGAGAGATGCCCTGATGCTCAGAGACCCTACAGAGACCAGGCCTAGCTCACTCCTGCCCTCTAGTTTATATTCCCTGCCCAGCTCTGAGTCCACTGATCAGTCCAGAGCGGAGGAGGGCACACATGCCAGGCCCTCCAGGGGCTCCTCTTCCCTCTGGGTTTCGAGAACGGCCGCTTACTAGCCCTCCGCAGGAGTGGGGAACAGCTCCAGAATCCAGCTGGAGACAGCGAGGACAGGAAGGGGACGCCTACCTAGCGTTCAGGCCACATTTGCCCAGCACACACCACATGCGGCTAGGGAGGGTGAGGCCTGCTGCTGGCCCCAGGGACCGACGCCCACTTTGGACCCCAGCCCCTCTTCTCACTTGCTCAAGGTCTGGTTACACGAAGCACACACAAACACAGTCTCTCTCTGGGCTTCGGGGGCTGAAAAGGAGGAAGAACTTGGTGAGACACTTCCTCATGCCCCTTGGTTACGGCCCCACTACTACAACCACCTCCCCAACCCCCAAAGCCCCACAAGAGCTGCCCACCAGCCAGCCCACATCTTCACTAACCCAGCTCACTAGCCTGCCCTCACACTTCTCTTTCCATGGGGACAGGGGACTGTAGGAGTGACCGTACCAACAGCAGGCCTCTCCCAGGTGCTCTACATTAGAAATTATTTTGGCACCAACAAAACCCCATTGAAAATATTTTTTAAATACAACACCAAAAGTTCATTTTCCAAAATGTTTTAACAGTGGTTATCTCTAGGAAATAAAATTACAGGATTATTTTTTTCTTCCTTCTTCTTCTGTATCGTAATCTCCAAATCTTCTAGAATAACCATGTTAGTTGCATGACCAGAAAGAAAACCAAAAAACCTCGATTTGTGATTATAACATATTTCAGGCAGTATGAAAAATATGCTCCCAATTTTTTTAGAAGATGCATATGCATTTATCCTACATGCACACTGGTGCTCTCCCTTTATCTGTATCTTTTGTTTACAATGAGTATGTACAGCTTCTATAAAAGGAAAAGAAATTATTTTTGTTGTTGTTGTTAAGTGTTACCAAGGTAATGAGAACAAGAATAAAATTTAGGACGGTGGCTTCCTCTGGGGAAGGCAGGATGGTACCAGGGAGGCTCGGTAGTGTTGCTAATGCTCTCTTTTTTTAACTTCAGTGAAGCAGCCATAGGTATTTAGATTACACCTTATAATTCAGATATGTTAAATAGGTTCCTTTGCATGCATCAAATACTTCAGTATTTTGTGTGTTAAAGAATGGAAAATGTTTCTACGGGCCAGATAGGATCCCGAGTTCCCCTGCCTTCTCACTGAGCCCCTACTCCCTTCCCACACTGCAGCACCCCTTGGAGGAAGCGGGAACCCGCCAAGCCCTACCAACAGCCTGACCCCCGGCCACTTGCATCACTCACCTGTGGCCCCCATAGAGGACTTAGGCACCTTGAAGGAGCAGCACCGGGAGCAGAAGCTGTTTCCACAGTTACTGCAGCTTCGCTGCAGAGAAGAGCCAAGGTCAGTATCAGATGCGTCCCCCACGCCCAGAGCCCACCTCCTTTCCACCAGGTGATCCCACCCAAGGAACCAGAGACTACCGTGGGACTAGGGAGGTGCCCAAGTGGGGCAGGACAAAGCAAACACAACATCCAACGGGAGGGCTGGTGAAGGCGTGGGCAGGGGGGCAGGGAAGCCCTGCTCATTTGAGCAAACCTCGGACCCCAGGACCAGTGTGGCCCAGCGACTCCCCACTACTCCCCTGCATCTCATCCCAAGCCCCTGAAAACACACCGTCAACGAGACTTACCCTCTTCTTCAGCACTGAGAAGGTGGCCGAGCAGCCCGTACAGTTCCCTGACAAACAGAGGTAGCAGCTCAGCCCTGACCCAACCCAGGCCTCAACTCTCACCTGCCCCTGGCTCTTCTAAACAGGCCCACTCAGGACACCAGCCCAGCCCAGACACCGTGCTAGGAGCGGTGCGCAAGGGAGCAAAGTCCAGATCTGCAGACAGAAGGGAGGACTCAAGCTGACAGTCCCTGGGAGTCCATGTCTCCAGACCATACACAGCTGCCGGTCCACAGGCCTTCCCAGGACTTAAAGGCTCCACCTGTAGGTCCAGCCAAAACCGAAGAACATCCAGCAGAATCTGCTCCCTGGAAATCACACCAAGCCGGGGAGGACCTGACAACAGGCATCCTTCAGAGAAGGCAGCTCCAAAGAGCGCAAACCAAACCTGCCTGACACAACCCCTTCCCAAGTGTCTCCTTACAAATACTCCTTGCAAATACTCTGCCCACAGGTAAATTCAGAAACATCTCCTAAAACCCAACTCCTGCTTCCTGCCATCTAAAGATTCCAGGAGAGGACCTCAGAACCAGGCATCTTCCAAGAAGTCACGCAGGGCAGAGGCACAGACACTGTGAGAGGTGGGCAGGAGGGAGCACGACAGAGCTGTGAGACAGACCCACCTAAACCACCACACAGGATGACAATTTGCGACCACGACCACGGTGGCAGAGGAGCAACAGCAGCTTAGCAAACGCACAGGAGGAGGGGAGGGGGTGTAAGAAGAGATGAGAGACAGGGAGGAGGGAACCGAAAGTTTTTTCAGAGGCCGCTGCGCTCACCACCCACTCATGCTTCCAGGAACGTTAAGGATGGAAAAGGTGGACCAAGGCAAAGGCAGTCTGCTGAAGAGGGGGCCTGCAAGTGAATGATGAGAACCAAAAGGGAGGCGACCTGAGGAGGAGGAAAGGCCACACTGGCTTCTCCAAGCTCCAGAAACAAAAGCAAACCCTGAAGAGAACAAAGAAGATTCCAAGGGCTGCCCCCAGGATCACAGACTGTGGTTTGAGGCAGAAATCTCCGTGCAGGCCCGGGGCACTGACCCAGGGGAGAAAGGCACGAGGGTGCTCCCGGAAGGGGCTACAGAGCCCAGCAGGAGGCTGAGTTGAGTCCTGGAAAAACTTGGAAGCAGATAATAAGGCTACTGGAGTAAGTGTCTACAACTTGGGGCCCAGAGGCCTCCTGTGATCTGGCCAGAGCAATTGGCAGCTTCACGAACCACTGCTGAGCCTCTCGAACCACCTGTATGACCAGGTACAGGAACCCAGGCCTCATCTTCATCCAAAGGCCCAAAGCTGTATTGACAGCTACCTGCGGTCCCTTCCTCTGTTCTGCCAGAACCCTGCGCAGCTCTTGCTAAAGGACACTCCCTGTGTTCAAGGAAAGGAGGGCCCAAGCTAGAGCAAGGAGAAACCTGAGGCCAAGGTGTATGAGGTGAATGCCACTGCTGCCAGTCGGCTCATGGCCCAGCAGAGGAAAGGACATGGAAAGGCATAGCAGGTGCCGCTGCCTTGATGCCAAACAAAGAATCGGGCCACGCTAAGACTTTGGTCCCCACACTAAGAATGTGGGCAAAGCAACCCATCCGTGCTCCTCCTCGGCAAGGGGAGCAGGGGCATGGGCACGGGGCAGGGGACCAGAGCCACTCAAAGACTGACACTCACACCCACGTCCAGGATGGAGTGCCAAGGCCAAGCCACCCAGGGCTGCCATGTGGTCCCCCAAGTAGCCGTGCACAAGCCTGGGCCAAGGAGGGCTTAGGGTGCTGACACCGGCTCAAGATAGGTGTTTGGAGGAAGCACCCCTGTTCTCTTCCAGCATCTACCAACTTTCCCTGCCCTCATTCTCAGCAAAGGGCCTGACTCACCATGTGATGATGCCATGGGAGCAGGCAGAGCAGGGAGGAGCCCAGGACTGCATGGGCCCTGCAACGGTAATGGTCACAGAGCCTCTGGGACAGAGGGGGGCCACAGAGAAGCTCCTGAGCAGCCTGTCCTCATTTTCCCCAGGCACCCCCATCATCCACTGGCATGTGGACCGGAGTGGCCCTGAAAGTGGCTCACCCCATGCTGGCCTGCAGGAGCCAGACCCAGAAGCGGAGCTGCTACGGCTGACCTCATGGCAAAGACCCTGAGAGCATCTCAAGGAAGGGACAGAGAGCAGTTTCGAAAAATGTACAATTAAGAGGGGAAAAAGAAGCATTTTCTGCCCTTGCCATCTTCATGCGAACCTAAAAGGCCTTCACCCATCCCAGCAGGGATTATCTGAACTGAAAATCAAATACTGAAATGGGACAGACGTAAAACGAGAGGACTTCGGACACTACGGCAAAAGGAGGAAGATGAGTTAGAAAAACAAGAACACAGGGGCGCCTGGGTGGCTCAGTCGGTTAAGCGTCCGACTTCGGCTCAGGTCATGATCTCACAGTTTGTGGGTTCGAGCCCCGCATCGGGCTCTGTGCGGACAGCTCAGAGCCTGGAGCCGGTTTCAGATTCTATGTCTCCCTCTCTCTCTGCCCCCCCCCCCGACTTGCGCTGTGTCTCCCTCTGTCTCAAAAATAAATAAACATTAAGAAAAAAATTTTTTTAAAAAAAGAAAGAAGGGGCGCCTGGGTGGCGCAGTCGGTTAAGCGTCCGACTTCAGCCAGGTCACAATCTCGCGGTCCGTGAGTTCGAGCCCCGCGTCAGGCTCTGGGCTGATGGCTCGGAGCCTGGAGCCTGTTTCCGATTCTGTGTCTCCCTCTCTCTCTGCCCCTCCCCCGTTCATGCTCTGTCTCTCTCTGTCCCAAAAATAAATAAACGTTGAAAAAAAAAAAAAAAAGAAAGAAAAACAAGAACACAGGAGCCAGAGCAGATGGCTTGGATTTGAGTCACAGCTCGACCATTTACTGGCTGAGAACATGGGCCGAATCACTCTTCTCACCCAAGGTTACTCACCTGCAAATGAGAACACCTAAGGCCCTTTACTTAAAATTCAGATACAAATGAATCACATGCTACAGCAAGAGTACTAATTCTTCTGTAACGTCACTTGGGACTTCTGGAACCCAGGCTGCTTCTAAGCCCTAAGAACTGCCTGTCCCTATCACATCTCCCATCGGAACTAAATGAGACCATGTACATGCAAGTGCGCTGAACACAGAGCTCCAGAGAAGCCGGTGATCATCATGAATAAAATGGAACTTGAAACGACTGAGGGACACTCACACAGCTGAAAGACACAGCATGTGGAGGACCTCTAATCCTGAAAAACAACTGCGCTGGGTGCTACAAGGGCAGGAAGGGAGGTCCCCGGATGCTCTGGGTCAAATTCCTCAAAACAAATCCCAGGGGCTTCTCCCAGGGTGCAGGCCATAGAACTCACTCCCACCAGAACACACAGTATAGCCACCCCACCCTCTTCCCTGTCAGCTGACACTAGGTACAAGTAAGGCTCTTCCTCAATCATAGCACTCAAGTCACCCGCGCTCTTCAGCCAGAACTCTATGTGGCTCATTAATCGCTGTTCTGGCCTGAGTCAGGTTTCCCACAGAGCTAACAGTCAAGTCCACCCTTCTCCAAAGCTGCCATCCTTGACCCACACCCACCTCCCAGTAAAGTAAGCACTTGGCTGAGGAGAAGGGACCTCAAGGTTCTATCACAGGCAGAGGAAGATACAAAAGTATCTTTGCTTCAACTTGTTTCAACTTGGATAGGAAAGATCCAGACAAGCTCCTCGGCACCTGCAGAATGGACCAAGCCCTCTCACACTAACAGCACCCCTTATTAAGCATTTACCATGACCCAGCCAGCATTGTGCTAACACTTAATAAGCATCATCTCATTAGAGACCTATAAGAGTCCTGTGGGCTAAGAACTATTCTTACTGCCCTTTTACAGAAGGGGAAACCGAGGCACGGAGAGATTAAGTAATTTGCTCAAAGACACCCAGCAGAGCTGGAATTTATACCAGGCAATCAGACTCCACATTCTGTTCTCAATCATTAGGCTCCACTGTCTTCTGAGGCTCTGTCTCAGGGTTACATCTCTACAGTCCTGGAGCGGCATTTCTCAAACTGAGTGCCTCAACTTCCCACAAGCTAATACTCAGTAAGGACAGAGGGACACGAAGGAACCTACACTTGCTCCCTTGGCAGTCCTACTGTGTGTCTGCTACCTTGCCAGGGGCCTGGGGACATAGCTTCACTCCTTGCTCTGGTCACAAACCAGAACCCACAATTCCAAGACTGGCCCTGTGGCCACAGTGCCCACGGTGCCCCCGTCCCTCAGCCCCGGCCATACCAAAGTTGTTGGTAGGGTAGCGTTTGCGGAGCCGCTCCGTGAGCCGGGACACCTTGCTGCGCAGCACCTCGTTCTTGCTCAGGAACCCGTTGTCCTGCAGAACCAGCTCATCTTCTGCTGGGCACGGGGCACCCTCGTCATCCTCCTGCGGGAACAGCTCCTTCCAGTCCTGCCCACCTCGCGGCGCGGCTCCGGGACCCACGTGCAGAGGCACCCAGCACAGCAGACCCCAGGAGGCATGGTGATGGCTGGCTCAGTCGCCCTCCCCCCTGCCCAGCCCCTGCCCAGCTCACCGAGGCTCCAACTTACCAGCACCACCAAGTGGGTCTCCTGCCTCCCGAGGTGCAGGGGAGAAGGAGAGAAAAGAGAGAGATAGCAAGAAGAAGGAAGCTGCTGGGAGGGGGCCCCCAGGCAACAGGAAACACAGAAGTGCCACTCTTGAGTTCTGTCTGAGCACGTCCCAAAGGGTGACCCATTCACAGAGGCCCCCAGAGAAGGATCCCAGGACTGGGAGCAGCAGTATACTACTGTTTTTCAAATTGGGTGAAATTAAGTGGATTGTTATTTTAACAGAGCAGAAATTTATAATGTACTTTCAGAAAACTTGCTTCATTTAAGCTTTACATA
Source organism: Prionailurus bengalensis (assembly GCF_016509475.1). Taxonomy (NCBI): domain Eukaryota; kingdom Metazoa; phylum Chordata; class Mammalia; order Carnivora; family Felidae; genus Prionailurus; species Prionailurus bengalensis. The sequence continues at coordinate 56,422,826 of NC_057351.1, read as the reverse complement.
TTTTACAGACATAAGTGTGAATTAGACTAAGATATAAAATGTGTTCACTACTGTGGGTTATGAACAAAAACACTTGAAAGTCCTGGCTGTATATATCCTCCACCACCACCACCACCACCACCCCCACCAAGATGCACAGTCTGCAATCACGTATTAACGTCTTGGAGAAATCTTTCAGTGGCTGAAAATTTAACTGCCTACGTGGACGGGACTAAAACGAGAGAGGTGAGCTAGGGCAAATCACAGGCCCAGGGGCAACTCACAAAACCCCATTTCTTATACCTCAATTTCCCACTTACAAAGGAACATAGAAATGACTTTCTGCTATACAGAAATACAATAGCACAGCTGTGACAATAAACAGTAACCACCATAAGGACTCAGTGACTGGGGACAAGGGGAGTGGGGGCAGTGATGGGGACTAAGTGATTTTTCTAAAGGGGACAGTCACTCCTCAGCTACACTGACCACTGAAGACTCAGGGCTACCAGAGTTTCTGATTTTTCAGAAGACACTGAAAATCCAGACTTTTCATTAAGATCTCCTCCCCATTTGTAAATTTTTTAAGTCTTGCATGCCAAATAAAACACTTCTGTGAACTACCAGTTTGAACCACTGTCTTAAAATGAGGAAGACTCGGGGTGCCTGGGTGGCTCAGCCGGTTTGGTGTCCAGCTTTGGCTCAGGTCATGATCTCACAGTTCATGGGTTCAAGCCCCACATCAGGCCTGACAGCTTGGAGCTTGGAGCCTAGAGCCTGGAGCCTGCTTCGGATTCTGTGTCTCCCTCTTTCTCTGCCCCTTGCCTGCTCACACTCTGTCTCTGTCTCTCTCAAAAATAAAACATTTAAAAAAATTAAAATCAGGAAGACTCTTTGACCTATTACTTGACCTGCAACCACTTTCTCCAGCTTCCCCTTCCTGCCTCCCAGAGATATCTTTCTAATCTCATTCTGCATAAGGGCAGGTAGAGGCCCAGGGCAATGCCCTCCCTCGAATCTGCCTTCCCCACATCAAAGGCACCAAGCCCAGAGTCCCCAGTCTAGGTGGGAAGTGACACACCCCCCCCTCCCCACTACAGAGTGTTTCCCAGAGGCTTCCCTGCCCTGGGCACCCTGAGAGATGTAGGTCAGCTACAGTATGAGTGGAAGTTCACAGGTACCCTTTCGTGCAGTATGTTCTAGCTCAGAACCAGTGCTGGCTGCTGATCTGGATAGAAGAAAACTGAAAAATCCTACATTTGGGACACAAAAAGCCAGCTGGCTCCCGGACCATCTGCCTGGTGGGTAGGGGGTGTAGGGAAGGACCACCCACCTCAATCGCATCTTTAAACTCCTCATCAGGCTCAGCCTCCTCGGCCTCCTCCACACTTCCGGGTGTGAGGTCCTGGGAAAAGAGAGGATTACAGAAGGGGAGGGACGCGGCCCTGCCCACTTAGGCAGAGGCCACCAGCAGCAGAGCCAGCACCCAGGTTCCCCAGAACATCTGTCCCTGCCCAGAAGAGGTGGCACACCTGCAAGAAAGAAGTCATGAGAAGGAGTGCGCCCTCTGACCTCCAAGGACAGGGGGATGGGCCCAACACCACAGGTGGCCCTACGGTGGCTGCAGAGCACAGTGACCGACAGCATGGGTTCTAGAACCACAGGGCCTGGTCTGAGTCCTGGCCGCACCGTGTGCAGGCAACTACTCTGTGCCCCGGCCACCTCCTCTGCAGAAAAGGATCCTCTCATTCTCAGAGACAACCTACACCTCCAAGGGTTGGACACCTACAACAGGGTAAGCAGTCAACAAAGCGCCCAGTTGCTACTACGGTTACTATTATTATTATTATTAAACACTTCAGAGGAAATGAGGCCGGGGAAGCAGCGGGAACCAGAACAAGGCCAGGAGCTGTGCAGTATAAATAAGCTGGGAATGGGAAGGCCCCACAACCTGCCCACAGCAGGCTCTGCCCTGACAGTGGGGGGTGCTCACCTCCGTGGGTGTGGGCGCAGGCGTGCAGTCCGGCAGGGCACACTTTCCCCCAGCATCTGGCAGCGGGGGGCTCTCAAAGACACTGTCTTCCTGCTTGGGGTTCATCCGCCGCTGCAGACATGCCCTGTACTCAGATACCACTACTCAGGGCAAGAACGGGGGGGAGGCAGAAACAGGATGGAATGAGCGGTGCCCTGGGGGACCCCCTTCTGCAGGTGGCTGGCCTGTTCCACCAGCGGCCCACTCTCCACAGCAAGAAAGTCCCCTTCCTAACTCTGAACAAGTCACCCAACCTAAGCTTCGTAAACAAACCAGAGATACTACCACCCACCCCATGTGATTGCAACACAGAGATTAAATGTAGTAAGTGCTTGACGAATTACAGCTTCTGTAATTAATTACTCAACCACAGGGAGGAGGAAAAATACAGCAATCACCCAAACATATGCATAGGTCCAGACTTCTGTGACTGAGGGCCTCTCCAGACTGCCTGACTGCTTTAGAAGCAAGACAGCCGACAAGAACTCTGGGACCACAGAGTACTGGCAGCATCTCAGGAGGCGGATGGCAGCACTGGGAAAACATCCCTCCCTCACCTCCTAGAAGCCACCACATCATGTAAACAGGGATTCACCTGCTTTGGGAAGGGAGAGGGACCCTACAGCAGCAGCTTTGCCTGTTTCCCTGTATCCCACCTGACATCTGAGAGATGCACATTCGGGGACCCTCTGAGAAACTACCCTGGCATGGTGCTGCCCCCTTGTGGATGGCACAGCAAACAGATGGTTAGCTGTAGAGACTTGGTAAACGGGGGAAGCCTAAGCTAGCCCTCAGAGCCTGGGCCCCAACTCTGTCAAGCTGTCCAGGGCTTACCTCGGAAGAACTCCACATTCCCCAGAAAGAGCGTGCTGTTTAAAAGGGCAAGGACCCAGCACAGGGGCAGCAGGTACAGCATGCAAACTGTGCCCAGAAGAGCCCCATAGAACCTGCATGGACAGAGAGGAACCACAGGGTCAGAAATTCTTAAGATCAGAAGGAAACCAATTTGGAGCACACCCACATGGCAATAGGCACGCTTAATAATAAACCAACGAGATCTGCCCGTCAAACAAGTGGGTGAGAGATTACACGGAGGGACATGTTTCTGCTACTATGATTATTTGTACCACCCCCGAAAGTGTCTAAACAAAAGCAGTACATTCCAGCTCACAGGTTTATGTGCAGGTTTACACACAAGAGTCTCAGAGGCTCTCTGCCCCTGAGCTAGGCGAGCAGGGACTCCAGCGGCAAATCCCAGCAGAACAGCAGTGGGGGGAACGAGGGCCACTCACTGCGAGGACGCGGCAGGGTTCTCCCAGTGCAGCACGCGGTAGGCAGCTTCGCAGGTACGGCACAGGCGGCTCAGGAAGGCCTCCAGCTGGATCAGGCTGCGGGCACACAGGGCTTCTGTGAGCCGCACGCCCCGGGGCCCGCCGGAGCTCAGGGCCACAGAGCCCAGGACTTCACAGAGATGGCTAGCTAGGCACAGCTGGTCTCTTCAAACCCACGAGAGGGGCCAGAGAGCTCAGGAGAAACTGCATACATTTCAGTCCCCTTTTCAGGACCCCTCCTGAGGTGTGAACAGGACACAGGTTCCTGCCTGGGTCTCGTCCAGGCTGTTGATGTTGGGCTACTTGACGTTCCCAGGGCTGAAGTTTCCTCATTCATAAAATGAGGAGCAGGGTACCCACCTCCCAACACACTGCAGCTACGGGATAAATGGCAGGATGGATATCCGTGTGTCTCCACCTGGGCTGTGAGGCAGACTCACTTGGGAGGGTTTTTTTTAATGGCTGCACCCCCAGAAGCAATGAACGCACGCTGCACCCAGATCTTGGTTTCTGAAGGGCTCTGGGGAGAAATGGCTGAATCTAGAGTGGGGGCAGCACAAGCGTGAGATAAATCTGAACATCACATGTACTCAAAAATAATGGGGACATATTGAAAGGACACAAGAGCCATTTCAAAAGAGCTCCTACTGCCAAACCTAGGACAGTCTGAGATCAAAATAATGACAGTAATGGATTATAACCCATTAAATAAAACTAAAATCTTGAGTTCGTATTGGTAAAAGGAAGAGCTCTTTCTTACAGCGGAATACCAGCTAACAATGACAATTAGAAAACCACCTTTGTAACTATCACAGTAATAAACTGATCAAGGCAAGACCCAGCAATGGCCGCCGTCTGATAGAGAAACCTTAACCAACTGATCAAAGTTAGTATCTCCCATAACAAGACAGACTGACATCACGTACCTCCTGACAGGATACACTGACAACAACACACACACTGTTTGTGGCATTCCCGCCAAAAATGCATAACCTTAATCTAATTACAAAGAAACAAACAGACCCCAATTAAGGGACATTCTACAAAATAATAATCTTGTTTTTACTTAAAAACGTCAAGGTGTGGGGTGCCTGGGTGGCTCAGTCGGTTGAGCATCCAACTTCATTCAGCTCAGGTCATGATCTCACCGTTTGTGGATTCGGGCTCTGTGCTGACAGCTCAGAGCCTGGAGCCTGCTTCCGATTCTGTGTCTCCCTCTCTCTCTGCTCCTCTCCCACTCACACTCTGTCTCTCTCTCTCGAAAATAAACAAACATAAAAAAAATATACCAGGGTGCCTGGGTGGCTCAGTCAGTTAAGCATCTGACTTCAGCTCAGGTCATGATCTCACGGTTCATGGGTTCAAGCCCTGCATCAGCCTCCGTGCTGACAGCTCGGAGCCTGGAGCCTGCTTCGGATTCTGTGTCTCCCTCCATCTTTGCCCCTCCCCCACTTGAGCTCTATCTCTCAAAAAGGAATAAATGTCAAAAAAAGTTTTCTTTTCATTTAAAAATGTCACGGTCATAGGGCACCTGGGTGGCTCAACCGGCTAAGCATCTGACTCTTGATTTCAGCTCAGGTCATGATCTCACAGTTTGTGAGTACGAGCCCAGCATTGGGCTCTGCACTCAATGTGGAGCCTGCTTGGGATTCTCTCTCTCTCTCTCCTGCTCTCTCTCTCTCTCTCTCAAAAATAAACAAACTTAAAAATTAAAAAAAAAAAAAAAGTCAAGGTCATGAGAAACAAAGACTAAGGAACTACTGCAGGATACAGGAGACTAAGAAGACATAAAAACTAAATGTAATGTATGACTCAGGACTGGATCCTGGATCAGGGTAAATTCATATAAAAGACCTTATTAGCACAACTGGTAAAATCTGATTATTAACTGTGTATTAGATAATTGCACTAATGCTGTTAGCCACGTAAAATTTCCTAATTTTGATTATAGGATTATGGATATCTAAGAGAATGTCTTTGCTCTTAGGAAAGAAGCATTTGGGGTAAACAGGCATGATGTTTGCAACTTACTTTCAAATGGTTCAGGAAGAAAAAAAATAATGTGCAAGGATACGGCAACAGATGAAGCCAATGTCGCAAACTGTTAATAATTGTTTTATCTGGGTAAAGGGCATAGGGGAGTTCTTTGTATTATTCTTGCAACTCCCATTTAAGTTTAAAGTCATTTCAAAATAAAAAGGTTTTTTGTTGTGTTTTTTTGTTTTGTTTTGTTTTTTTTTAAAAACCACAGATACCCAGACCCACTCCAGATAACTGACTCAGGCCAGGCCCAGGCTCCGTCTGTTTGTAACTCTTGTCTGCAGCTTTGCAGATGCTATGGTTACTGTTATTCACCAGTCGTAAGGTGCTTCTTCAGAAGTACCAGCTCTGTCACATTTAGGAAGCCTCTCAACAGCACAGTGATGGTGACTGGTATTTACTGAACACTTCCTGGGTACCAGACACTCATTTACTCTCCACACCCACCTATGAGGTAAGTCTATTACTATCCCATTTAACGGATGAAGAACCCGAGGCACAGGGAGGCTGGGCAGCTTGCCCGACGTCACACAGTAAGTAAAGGGAAGAGCTGGCATTTGAACCCTGGCTCCTGTGCGCACATGCTTAGTCAAGACCCTAAATTGGGTCTCTGGTGGAAAGAACACAAACTGTTGTGAAATCAGCTAGATCTGGATTCTCGCCCCACCATGGTCCCCTTTTAGCTGTGTGCGCCTCTTTCCTCAACCATAAATGGAAGATAATAATAGCAGCTACCTCCCAGAACTGGTGGAAAGACGAAAGGAAATAACATCTGTGGTTTGCCTAACACAATGCCCGGCACAGAGCAAGTACTCAGTGCGGCGGTCGTGACTGCCTCCCACCTCCCCGGCCCCTTTCATACTCACAAGCTCTTCACCTCAGCCACAGCCTCGGGGCGAGACAGGCGAACTCTCTGGAGGTCCTCCTGCCTCACGCTGTGATACTTCCTCCGCATCAACTCAGACTCAGGCAGCCGTGCCCGGCAGACCTCCTGAAGGTAGCCCAGGAGGGCGGGCACTGAAATCATCAGGGCACCCACCGAGTACCACGCACCTATGGGATCGACGATACTGCAGGTGAACGGGTAGCGAGGACCGGCAGCCTCTGCCCACCAGATGCCCACGTGTTAGCTCCCTCACCTCCTCCAGGGCTCCGTCCAGAAGGCCTTCCCTGATCACCTCGCATGACACAGTATCTGGCCTGCTCCCTCTCCAGCCCTTTAACTCAGCTTTAGTCTTCCTCATAGAATTCCTATCGCCCTCCAATAGGATTCCTATAGCCACACAACTGACGATATGTATAGTTGTCTCCTTCACAATATAGGCTCTTGAGGGCTGGGACTTCATTTGCTTGGTCACTATAGCCCCAGACCCATTTTTTTTTTTTAATATTAAAAAACTCATGCTAGCACACAGTAGGTGGTTCGTGCCTGGAGTCTGGCTGCTGGAGCACCCCGTGACTGACATGCTGACCTCTGGGCTACTGGGACAGATTAGAAGTCTTTCTTTTGGCTTTTGGAATACCACAGACCAGACCACTGTGGACTAAGAAAAGGGAATGCTGAGAGAAAATCCAAAGAAGAAACTTGGCCCATGCAGTACGGTACCCCCAAAGCAAGCTAACACAGCACTGACCACAGAGTAAATGCTTGTTAAGTATCTGTCATATGATTTACTTTGGAAATATGTTAAGAAAAATCTTAACAGCCTGAGAAGGATATCTGAGTTTAGAACAGGCAAAGAGTCCTACTAAGAAACAAAAAACGAGGTCTTCTGTGAACTGGGTTTATTTTTAACCCATCAAATCCATATCTCCATAGGAAACAAAGGAGAAACTTGAGAAATGCAAGTTCGAAAGAAGAGTGAAAATGTGAATAACGGTCCCAGCTCCTCAGAACATTCTGTCCCAGGCCCTTCACACATTCACCCTAGGGATTCAGCTTTTTCTGCAGCCATCTGCCAGTTCCAAACAGGAAAACGGCTGGGTCCTGGTGTATCTCGTCACAAAAGGTCCCCAGGAGACATCACTACCCAAGACCCCTAGAGCCACCCACCTGTCCACCCGTCTCCCTCAAAGGCTCCACACCACAGACCGCTCATTGCTGGTGACTTCCCAGCAGCCCCCCTCCAGGCTCACTTGCTGAGCCAGAGAAAATCCAGAGATATGGCAAAAATCTCTACAAAAATCTATTCACCTTCCTGGTACCCTGACCCCATGTCATGCCCCAGTGACCCCAGAATCAGCTTGAAAGTCAAAATGGAAAAAGGTCAATCCGCCAGCATTCAGTCAAGAAGGAAACAAAAATAATAATAATAGCTATCATACATCGGCTGCTTACTCTGTGTCAGACACTGTGCTAAACGTTATACATAGACTGTCTCACTCCGCACAACCACCCTCGGAGGAAAGCACCCTCCTGTTAGAGATGAGGAAAATTAGGCCTTAACAAACAGATTCAAGAACTTGCCCAAAGTCATCCAAACCACCCAGCCAGGATTCTAGCCCAGAGTGTCTCTCCAGAGCCAGTTTTCTGACATCAAGCAGACATGAAAGGAAGCCACCTCCAGGGCAAGACAGGCGGCCACTTCTTGAAATTCTTTCCCACATTCATTCACAAAAACCCCCTGGCCCCTGGAAGCAATTCTTACCTTCATTCAAAGTGAGGAACAAGATGTTGAGGCCCAGGCAGGTCAGCAAGGAACACAAAGGTGTCTGCCACCTACAACACAAGAAAGGCCTGGTCACCAAAGACGGCCACTCCTCCAGTGGGAAGGGGAGATGGCTACCACGGGTGGGTCATCAAAACCAGGAGCAAGAGGAGGGGGCCTGGAGCTCACAGTGTCAAGGAGAAATGAAAAGTGGGTCCCTCATGTGGACAGGTGCCTGGGGGAGGAGTTAAGGTCACACATTAGGCCCTGCGATGAGAAAAGGTATCCTGGCAGAACTAGAATACCTATGGAACTTTCTCCCAGAAGAAGAATTTATAAAATATCCATTGAGAGACCCAGTTAATACTGTTTAACCTGTGTTTTATAAGGTTCTGGTCCCTTTAAGAGGTGACAATGACAAACTTTCTTCTTTAAAATTTTCCCTTAGAAAAATACATGAACCATATATTCACTGTGCAAAATTCATCTAATACAGAAATCAAGAGGACAAAACATGAAGGATTTCTGTGACCCCAGTTGTGACTTTCTTATTTCTCAAATTTTGTGAATTTATTTTAACATACGTTAATTCAAAAGGAGAAAAAATAGGGGTGTGCCTGGGTGGCTCAGTTAGTTAAGGGTCCAACTCTTGATTTCGACCCAAGTCATGATCTCACGGCCGTGAGACGGAGCGCTGGGTCAGGCTCCACACTGGACACTGAGCCTGCTTAAGATTCTCTCTCTCCCTGTGCCTCTCTCTGGCTTGCACGAGAGTGCGTGCTTGCCCTCTCTCAAAAAAATAAAAATAAGTCAGGGTGCCCGGGTGGCTCAGTCGATGAAGTGTCTGACTCTTGGTCTCAGTCAGGTCATGATCTCATTGTCATGAGCTCCCTGCTGGGCATGGCACCTACTTAAGATTCCCTCTCCCCATCTGTGCCTCCCCAACTCGAGTGAGGTCACATGCTCTCCCTCTCTCGAGACATAAAAATAAAAAATAAATAAATAAGGAGAAAGAATGATGTTTCGTTTTAATCTATCAAAACCGAACTTGAAACCAGCACACAGCATCCTTTCAGCAGCCACGCCCTAAGTGAACCGGCAGCGCTGGGGGCCCACGCAGGCCCAGCCCACCACCACCAAAGAGCAGCGCACAAGCCCCCAAGGAGGAAAGAAAGAAGACCAGAGGCTCGAGCTGACAAAGACCAGCAAAGGCTGCTGGCTCCGCCTCTCATAAAGGACATTTAACAGGGAAAAAGGAGCAGAGATGTGGCAGTGAAGCCCGACACCCATATTTGAAAGAGCCAGTATAGCATTTCTAAGGTCAGCCATCAGAGGAAGAGTCAAAGAAAAATAAACAGGTAAGTTGCTGGTAAGCAACATATTCAGAACTCCAATGTATTTTCTTTCGCTGTGATTGAGGTATTTCAGTTGCTAAATGAGATTCATTAACTTATGTGCTGTTTTTACTTTGAGTAAGGGAATAAAATGACCTTTCTCGACCTTTCTCTAAAAATTCAGCATACTCCCTCTATACCATCCTAATTAGGCCTCAGAACCATCCAGCGGCAGGTACCAGCGTAAAAGCAAATTAAAAATCAGGTCTAAGGCCGATCTCATTTCAGAAATAAAAACATCATACAGTCACTAAAGTCACTTTCATTGTAAAGCCTCTCCCATTCTGTCTCATATCTTCACTGACACTTTGGTCATGGAGACCCACCCACTAGAGTAGCTGATCCCAGAAGAGGAGTCTTTTAAAAATCTAACGCAGCTCTAGGCTTCAGACGTAACAGACAAAGCTGAAGATTAGGTCCCTCTTGAAAGTCAAATCCTCTTTACTAAGAAAAGAACAATCAAAAGCACAAATTAATCTGACAGCCATTTTCACAGACCAGTGCTCTGTCTTCCGCTGGCACAGAAGACAAGCTCCTTGGGGCTTTTTAGACCAAATGCTGCTCTCCTCCCCCCCATCCAGCTTTAATCAATTCCATCACATCCTCAGATTTCTAATTTCATAAAATGGAAAAACCCTAACACGAGTTCCAAGAAGCAGGATATAGTTACTTTTGCACTTTGCCACAAAAGGGTAAAACACATACACATACACACGCATGCTTGCATGTGTGCACAGAAAACACCAGGGCCCACCCCCTGCCCTAAGGAAGACTAAAATTCATTTCAGCTGGACAATCGTGGTGGGATTATAAAACAAGCCCCTAGTCCATTCTCCCCTATCTCTCGTGACAAGAGTACAGCGATCTAATAGAGAACATTCCTCTGGAACACAAACTAGCTCATCTCTAGGGTTAATGCCATAAATTAAGGGGGTTCTGGGGTGAACAAGAAAAATTTAGGGGGCCTTGTTCAGAGAGTTAAAAACAAACCTTGCAGGGTGCCTGGGTGGCACAGTCAGTTAACTATCTGACATTTGGTTCTGGCACAGCTCATGACTGCAGGGTTGTGAGAGCGAGCCCCACATCAGACTCTGTGCTGAGCGTGGAGCCTGCTTGGGATTCTCTCTCTCTCTCTCTCTCTCTCTCTCTCTCTCTCTCTCTCTCCCTCTGCCCCCTCCCCCAACAAGTATGTTCTCTCGCTCTCTCTCTCTAAAATTAAAAAACAAACCTCCCCCACTACTTCCAGATTGAGGTAAGAATGAATACTCAACGGCACTCTTAGAGATTAACCCAACTGCACTAACCCTGCCTCCTACCTGTCTCTCTCAGGCATCTTAGAGGGTTGGAGATCTGTATGAGAATCTGATGAAAATTAGAAGCTTCTTCCTTAGAAATACACATATGTGCACAAAGATATATATATAGTTTCAAGAGATTCAGTGACCCCATAAAGTCCCACTCAGGCCCCAGGTTATGAACGTCTGCTGTGTAGGACAACAACCAGATGTGATGTGGCTCCCAATATTAGCAATACATAACCTTTGGGGTTTCACTTGAATCTGATCCAGCCTTTAAATCTAACTTCCAATTTGCACCATGAGGAAGCAACCAGACAAATCTAAGTAGGAAATTCTCCAGAACAGTCAGCTCAGTCTCCAGCAAGTCAGTATCATGAAAAAGAAACCATTTTAGATTGAAAGAGACTTAAGGGACACAATAACCACATAGAATGCACAGTTCTGGATTGGAATCGGATTTGGCCAAAACATGACATTCCTGCAACAACTGAGGAAATCTGAACGTGAACTGAATATAAAATGATATCAGGGAATTACTGTTAACTTTGTTAGGTGTGGTGTTGCTTTTTCTTATTAAAAAAAAAAAATGTCCGAAGGCACCTGGGTGGCTCAGTGGGTTGAGCATCCAACTTCGGCTCAGGTCATGATCTCACAGTTCATGAGTTCGAGCCCCACATTGGGCTCTATGCTGACAGCTCAGAGCCTGGAGCGTGCTTCAGATTCTGTGTCTCCCTCTCTCTGCCTCTTTCCAGTTCGCACTCTCTCTCTCTCAAAAATACATAAACGTGAAAAAAGATTTTTTTTAATGTCCAGGAGGCACCGGGGTGGCTCAGTCAGATGAGCATCTGACATCAGCTCAGGACATGATCTTGCGGTTTGTGGGTTGGAGCCCCCATGTCAGGCTCACTGCGGTAAGCACCGCTGATCCTCTGTCTCCCTCCCCCTGGGCCCCTCCCTCGCTTGCACTCTCGCTCTGAAAAATAAATAAAACATTTTTTTGAAATGTCCTTATTACTTAGAAATAAACTGACATATTTATGAAGTGAAATAGTACATATCTGTAATTAAAATTCTTGGGGCGCCTGGGTGGCGCAGTCGGTTAAGCGTCCGACTTCAGCCAGGTCACGATCTCGCGGTCTGTGAGTTCGAGCCCCGCGTCGGGCTCTGGGCTGATGGCTCGGAGCCTGGAGCCTGTTTCCGATTCTGTGTCTCCCTCTCTCTCTGCCCCTCCCCAGTTCATGCTCTGTCTCTCTCTGTCCCAAAAATAAATAAACGTTGAAAAAAAAAAAAATTAAAAAAAAAAAAAAAAAAAAAAAAGCTTTTAAAATTCTTTAAGATAAGAAAGTGAGTTGAAAAGGGAAAAAACAAAATTATAGAGAATGAAAATCAAAGCAAAATAAGAACAAAAATTTTGAGATCCATAATCCCAAAAGATTATTGAAAAAAAAGGTTAGTGAAAACGGTACCTGCTAATTCATAGGTATTTACATTTAACTTCTGTTCAAAATTATATTCTAATTCTAATATTAATTATGCTGATACTGAGAAAGGAAAAAAAAAAAAAAAACCCGCTTTAAAGATTTAGAAGGCCCGATGTTCAAGGCTAGTTAGCAGTCCTGAGGTATGATCTTACTGAACCACAAAGAAACTCTGGTGAAAGGCCATATGGTTTCCAGGGCCTGCCTCTCCAGGGGTGGGCCTGGAATAAGCCCAGGGAACCAATGGACCTCCCAGAACTGCTCTTCACTAGGGCAGAAAGGACAGCCCGGCCACTGCCTAAATGGCTAGCACAACTATGGAGCAGGAAAGCAGAAGGCCCAGATGGTCAGAGCAATCAGAGCAACTCTACAAAGTCTATTACCTGAGCAAGTATCGGACACCGTCACCTGCATCCTTTAGGGGTTCCAGGTAGATCTCCAGCCTCTTGTAGGACAGAACCAAGTTGAAAAGATCAAACGCCGGGGACTTGGTAGGGGCAGGTGGAGACTCCAGGGGAGCCTCAGGCATCACGCTGGGGCTTACCTCTGGCCCACTCCCCTCACGCTCTGATGTCTGCATCCTGTAACCATAATAATTCCTGACATTTGCATTGCACTTCCAATCCCAACACACTATCTCATGTGGTGCATGAGGTTTATTACAGAATAAACCTGTAAAGTAGCAAGGGTTACAGATGGAATACCCGTTTCACAGAGAGGAAACACCATTCAGCAGGGTGAACCGAATTACCCAGATATAAAACCCGGCTCATCTGACTCTCCATCTAATGTCTTTTCCCCCACAGATCCATCAAGAGTATAAACCATAGGGGCGCCTGGGTGGCGCAGTCGGTTAAGCGTCCGACTTCAGCCAGGTCACGATCTCGCGCTCCGTGAGTTCGAGCCCCGCGTCGGGCTCTGGGCTGATGGCTCAGAGCCTGGAGCCTGTTTCCGATTCTGTGTCTCCCTCTCTCTCTGCCCCTCCCCCATTCATGCTCTGTCTCTCTCTGTCCCAAAAATAAATAAACATTGAAAAAAAAAATTTTTTTTTTAAAAAAGAGTATAAACCATAAAGACCAAGAACACATGGTTGCTGGGAAGAGGCAGTCTGTTGTCTAAAAAGAAACGATGACCTGGAATATTTTTCACCCACTCTTTACCTGGTTAACTCCTACTCATACTTCAGGTATTGGCTGAAACATTGCAACACCGTCAGTCTGGAATGGGCGCCCATCCCCAGTGATCCTAAAGGATCATGAACTTGCCCTAACAGTATTTATCACACCAAAGTAAAACTCCCTGCTTTCTTGCCGGTCTACACTTCTTAACTTTAGTAGGAGTTCCACCAAGTCAAAAACTATGTCTTCCATTTACCACTACTTCTGCACATAGTGGACGGTTAATTTATGATCAGTGAATTAGTGAATGAACTGAATGAGTGAATGAACTGCCCATCCTCCAGGACTCCAGTGCTTTCTCCTGCCCTGTCACATCTTCTAACCCTTTCTTCTCCCTTCTGTTCCCAACCACTTCCTGTACCATTCCTGCCCATTACCCTCCCTTCTCCCTTGAACCCGGAGAGGCAGTCACCTCCTTCCATAAGGCCCCGTTCCCATCTCCCCTCTCCGATGGGGAGAACCGCAGGAACCCTCACCCTCTTTCCTAATTTCAAAGTCCTACCCCAAATGCTAAGCAGAAAACAAGTGATCAAAATCTCGGAACACAGCAACATAAGCCAGTCCCACGCAGGGGACTGCGACCTGAAGGGGGTGGGGATGTGACAAAGAGGACACTGGGAGCCCGAGATGTCCGCGGAAGGAGATCGGATAAAAGGACCCGGGGTGGGCGCGGTAAGAGCCCGTGTGGGCGGGGAACCGGTCAGCGCAGGCAGAGGCCTGGACTACCACCACCGCAGCCCAGGGAATCTGATGGGGCCTTTCGGCCCAGACCAGGGAAGGCCACGCCCAAAGCCGCTGGGCCGCAGGTGACGGCCCCTGCGGCGTCCAGGAGCCCAACTCCGTGCCCTTGGCAGAGACGAGGGGATGGGGAGGGGGTGGCACCTCACCTGCCCGGTCGCTGGGTTGGTAGAGGAGGGGCGGGGACGGCCAGGGAGCACTGGAAGGGCCAATGGGCCCAGGAGCGTTTTCTCAGGCCCGCCCCACCCCGACGACAAGCCTCTTCCAAGGGCCTCAGAAGTCGCAAATTGGAGAGCCTCCTCCGCCTACCCCGCCGCCGCCGCTTCCGGGACGCGAATTGCTCAGCGGCGGCGTGCCCGTGACGTCATCGCGCCCGCCCCGCCTCCGGCCCCTGCTGCTGCGTTTAGCTCCGCCCACTCTAGCACAGGTGAGCGCCCACCTCAGCCCTGTGCCTGCGCGTCTTTCCTCCCTCAGCCTCGCCCACGCTCAGCTGGGTCCCTGAGTGATCAGGATTCGCAAAATACCGCAGATCGGTGGGAGCACGTGCTTCAGTGTCACGCATCTCGCCACTCTGGTACAAATCGAACCGATTCGTATAAGCAGGAGTCAAATGTCTGTACCCCTTCCTTGATTGCCCCAACTGGAAACTATCACTTTCCCTTCCGAACAGCTAGACTGTGAACAGATTCGAAATCACCGCCCGGACCACACTATTTCAGAAATCCTCTCCCTTCTCAGAGGAGGCTTTGTGTCTAGGTCAGGCTTGTCGGCTGCACTCTGCCTCTGCTCCTTTAGGGTGAGTCCAGGGGAAGTATAGAAAGATTTTTTTTTTTTCTTTAATATCTTAACTACCTGAAATTTCACCATCAGTAATTTACTCCGAAGGTAAATTTTAGTGTCTTTGCAGCTCCTCCTTGAGTGGGCCTGGATCACTGGTCTCACACTGGCTGTGGCTAGTAGTATAATTGGTTCTCTCTTCTGGCAGCTCTGCAATTGAGAGATATTATTTAAGAACTAGGCATTATTCCGGGGGAACACTGGAGGATACAAGAAGGCTCTAAAGGCCAGAAAGGGACAACAGTCATGGCCAATATCGATGAACAAAGACTTCCCTTGGTAATTAGAGACTGGTCAGCTGGATTCTGCTTTTGAGAATCTACCTCTGAATTTAGTATAATGAAGTTCTCCCAGTTCCTTGTTTCCCTTCTCCAACATTCTGAGTCTTCATTCTTTGCTCCAAATCCTAGTGCCACTGATAAGTGAAAGAGACTGAAGGAGAACAAACTAGTAAAAGAAGATAAGTAAAAACTTGACATTTTCCAGATGTTAGTCTTTGCATCTCTAAGCCACAGTGTGTATGACCCACATGATTGACTCATAAACCTCGCTGTGGCCCTTGGAGAAATACTCGTGGGAAATGCTGGGTAGAACAAGCTGGAAAATAGGAGTGGGGAGAGAAGAGAATGTCTAAGCAGCTTACCTCCACCAGATGGCTCCCTCACCCACTCTTACATAAACCTTGGGGTTTCAGAGCTGCCTTTGAATTTGGGAGTTTCTGTCTGTGGCCTTTCCTGCCACCATTTCCACCGCACGCCAGATTTTGTCATGCTTTGAGCGTTACTCGTTATTTCATTCTGTGTAACAAATTATTTCAAAACTTACTGGTTTAAAACAATAATAAATATATATTTTCTCACACTGGTGTTTGGCTTTTGGGTGATTTTGGTCAGGAAATGGAGAGTGGCTTCGTGGGCGGTTTTGGCTCCAGCTTCCGTGAGACTGCAGTCGGATGTTGGACAGGGCTGCTATCATCTGAAGGCTTGATGAGGCTGGGGGACTGGCTTCCACAGTGGCTTCCTTGCACTGCTGACAAGTTGATGCTGGCATTCTTATGCTGATAGGCTGGGAAGAGGTTTCAGTTCCCCACGGCTTGGCACTCTCCAGAAGGCCTCTTGAGCGTCCTCTGGCATGGTGGCTGACTTCCTCCAGAGCAAGAGATCCAAGAGGGAGCCACAAGATCTATGATACATCCTCAGAAGGACACACGGTCATTTTCACAACATCCTACTGGTTTTACAGGTCAGAACTATTCAATGTCCCAATGTATAATGGGAGGCTTATACAAGAGCATGACTGCCAGGAGGTAGTCATTGGGGCCATCCTGGAGGCCATATTGGAGGCTAGCTGCTGCTATGTGCTGCTCTGTGGGCTTAGAATATCCTTCTTCCTCCACCTGACCTCCTCCTGCAGACCTTTGAACATCCAGCTTGAATGTCAAGTCCTTTGTGAAGCTTTCCCCAAATAATTTCTCATTTCCTCCTCTGTGTTTACACAGAACTCTGATCCATCCCCTATTAAGCACCTATCACTTTGCATTTCAACCTGTGTCTATAATCCCCCCCACCCTTTGTTCGGGAGAGCAGAGAAACTGAAACTTAAAATCCTGGCAGCCCCAGTTTCTGCCAAGTATAGAGCTTTGGCACAGTAAGTAGTCAATGTATGCTTATTTTTAAATAAATGAATAAAACAGAGAAAATAGCAAGCGTTGGTGAGGATGTGGAGAAACTGGACCCTTTGTGCACCATTGTTGGGAATGTAAATAGTGCAGCCTCTATAGGAAACGACGTGTCATATCCTCAAAAAATTAAATGATCCAGCAATGGCACTTCTGAGTATATACCCAGGAGTACTGAAAGTAGGATCTCGAAGAGATATTTATGCGCCCATGTTTATAGCAGCGTTATTCACAATAACCAGGAATGTAGAAGTAACCCAAGTGTCCATTAATGAATGCACAGATAAAATATGCAGGGATAAACATATATACACACACACACACACACACACACACACACAATAAACGATTATTCAGCCTTGAAAAAGTAGGAAAATTCTGACACATGCTACAACATGAATGAACCTTGAGGACATGAATGCTAAGTGAAATAAGCCAGCCACAAAACAACAAGTTTGTACAATTCCACTTACACAAGGTCCCTAAAGTAGTCAAATTCATAGAGACAGAAAGTAGAATACAAATGCCAGGGGCTGGAGGGAGGGGAGAATGGGGTGTTATTGTTTAATGGAAATCGACTGTCAATTTTGCAAGATGAGAAGTGTTTGGAGATGGCTGCACAAACAATGTGAACGTACTTTAATACTGCTGAACTGAACACTTAAAATATGGTTAAGATGGTACATTTTATATGTATCTGGCCACAATTAAAATTCCTTAATCTTCATTTATTTATTTATTTATTTATTTTGAGAGAGACAGTGTGCAGGCAGGGTAGGGACAGAGAGAAGGAGATGGAGAATCCCAGGCAGGGCCCACACGCTCCGCCTGACATGAGGCTTGATCCCACGCCCGTTGAGATCATGACCTGAGCCAAAATCAAAAGTCGGACACTTAATGGACTGAGCCAGCCAGGCCCCCACAATTAAAAACCTTTAAATGAAAGATTGATGTGTAAACAAAGTGGAATATATCCATTCAATGAAATATTAAATCAGCTGCAAAAAGAAATGAAGTATTCATACGAGCTACAAGGATGTACTTTGAAAACGGTATGCTGCATGAAAGAAACTGACACAAAGGCCACGTGTTGTTTGAATCTATTTACATGAAATGTTCACAACAGACAAACCTATGGAGACAGAAAGTATATTAGCGGTTGCCAGGCACTGGGGGCGAGAGGGAGGGGCAGGACCTGGGAGTGACTTCTAACAGTTACAGGGTTTCTTCTTGGAATGATGGAAATGTTCTGGAATTGGAGAGTGGTGATGGTTGCACAACGTTGTGAGTATACTAAAACCCCTGAACTGTACACTTTAAAAATGAGACTTTTTATGTTATGTCGTGTGAAATCTTGTGTTATATGAATTATATTTCAATTAAAAAGTGAGTGAAATGAAATACTTGACTGGTATGTATTTTTAGGTTGTCTTTAATATTTGCATTTTCTCTAGTATTTACACTTAATATTTGAGTATAGTTTTTGATTAATAGCTCATCGCCATTGCTCTGAAAAGAGTTCAGTAAATACATCTTTATGTTCTTGTACCTGGGAAAGAAGTACCCATGAGTAATGAGTTTTCCAGCTGTGAGACAGTGAGTTGTCAGACAAACACAGCAAGGAAATTAATGTCTGCAGTTACATTCTTACTCAGTAGCTCTTGGCAGCCATGAAAACAGCCATTCATCAAACACAAGCAAAAAAAAGCTTCACAGAGCAAAGCAGTGAAAAACCTCAGCAATAAAACTTTGTGGCCTCCTGTGAAGGAGACAGTTAACTGTCCACTAAAAAGTCTCTTTCGCCACTTCATGGTATAGAATTGCAGCTGAGCAGCCGAGGCCCAGCCAGGAACTACATTTCCCAGCCCCCCTGCTGCATATAGATTGGGTCACATGACTCACCAAAGGCTGTGAATAGAAGCATTGAGTGTCGCTTCTAGACCAAGGCATTTAAAAGTCAGAAACCTACTCCTTCCTCTCTTCTCCCAAATGCCAGCTCAACGCAGAGGGAATGGCCAGGCCACATAGTGGAAGGAGACTGAGTCCTGAATCATCGCAGTGGGAAGGCTCCCACTGACCTGGGATACCCACAATGGACAGTTAGGTGAGGAAGAGATTTGTACGTGAATAACAAAGAGATTTTTATTAAATTAAGCTACTGAATTGTTGGGAGATATTTATTACAGCAGTTAAACATCAATATTCATTTATTCCACTGAATGGCTATTTATTATGTGCCTTTCATGGGGAATATAGAAATGAATAGCCTGGAATTCTTCCCTCAAAAAGTTCTAATTCTACAGTCACCTGGCTGGCTTGAATTCGTAGAGCACACAACTCTTGATCTCAAGGTTGTAAGTTCAAGCCCCATATTAGGCGTAGACATTACTTTAAAGAAAAAAAGTTCTAATTACAAATTGGAGAATTAGATGGGAGACTACTTGAGTAAATATGCTACCAGTGGACTGCAGTAGGTAACCCACCAAAAACCCTGAATAGACCATTAACCATTACAGAAATTGAAAGAATTAACAGGGGCACCTGGGTGGCTCAGTTGGTTCAGTGCCCAACTTGGGCTCAGGTCCTGATCTCACGGTTTGTGGGTTCGAGCCCCACATCGGGCTCTGTGCTGACAGTTCAGAGCCTGGAGCCTGCTTTGGATTCTGTGTCTTCCTCTCTCTCTGCCCCTCCACTGCTCTCTCTCTCTCTCTCTCTCTCTTTCTCTCTGTCTCTCTCAAAAATAAACATTAAAACATTTTTTTAAAAAAAGAAAAAAATTAACAAATAAACTTCCTTAATGGCATCAGGCCCAGATTATTTTGTAGACAATTTTTATCAAGCCCATAAATAAAATGATATAGTTAAACTATTCCAAACAGAACAAGATGGAAACCTTCTCAATTTATTTGTGAGTCCAGAATTACCATCACTGATACAAGTGCCAGATAATAGTGCACACACACAAACAGTATCACCTGAACATAGCCAATTTAAAAACAATAAAAGTACACCTACCACGCGACTGACCCTTCCACCGCTATTTATACAAGAGAAATGAAGTCATATGTCCACACAAAGCTTGGTACCTGAACATTCACAGCAGCTTTCCTTGCAATAACCAAAATTTGAAGCAACACAAATGTCCATCAACAGGAGGATGGATAAACAAATTATAATATATTCATACAATGGAATGATACTCAGCAATAGGAATGAATGAACTATTATTACCATAGTACCATGAATGAATCTCAAAATTATTGCGTTTAAAGGAGCCAAATACCTCCCTTCCGCCCAGAAAAAAAAAAAAAAAAAGCATATACCATACATATATATTATGTTTATATAAACTAATCTATAGTCACATAAAGTAGATCAGTGGTTGCTTGGGGGTAGGGGAGATGGTACGGAATTATCAAGGGGCACAAGGGAGCTTTCGGGCATTATGGATATGTTTAATGTCAGGGCGCCTGGCTGGCTCAGTGGGTGGAACATGGGACTCTTGGTCTCAGGGTTGTGAGTTTTAGCCCCATGATGGGTGTAGAGATTACTTTAATAAAAAAAAAAAACAAAAAAACAAACACACACACACACACACAAAAACAGTGGATATATTTACTGTCTTAATTGTGGTGATGATTTCATGAGTGTATACGTATGTCAAAAATTATCAAAGTGTACATTTAAACTATGGGCAGTTTAATGTGCATCAAGTATATCCTAATAAACCTGTTTAAAAAAAAGAAATATCTAGGCAAACACTTCACCCTTCTGAGCATCATCTACATAATGCAGTTATTATTATTTTTTTTTTTTAGAGAAAGGAGGGCAAGTGAGTGAGGGGCAGACAAGGGTAAGAGAGAGAGAGAAGTGGGGCTCATGTGACGCGGGGCTCACGTGAAGCGGGGCTCAAGCTCACTCGATGTGGGGCTGGAACTCGTCAACCGTGAGATCATGACCTGAGCCGAAGTCAGATGCTTAACTGATGGAGCCACCCAGGCGCCCCTACAAAATGCAGTTATTATCTGAACTGTTTATCTGTTCATATAAGGATGGGATGAAATAATGATGTAAAAATATTTTGCAAACTGTGAATACAAGAATACAGGGACGTTGTGTAATCTTTATTACTACTAATGCCTTTATCGACAATAGTATTGTCATTACTATCATGGTCACTACAAAAACACTCCATCACCTAGGCCTTCTGGCACCTTATTTTTAAGTAATCTCTACATCCAACAAGGAGCTTGAACTTAACAACCCCAAAATCAAGAGTCGCATGCTCTACCAACCGAGCCAGCGCCCCAGGAGTTCATCATTTTTTTTTTAATTTTTTTTTTCAACGTTTATTTATTTTTGGGACAGAGAGAGACAGAGCATGAACGGGGGAGGGGCAGAGAGAGAGGGAGACACAGAATCGGAAACAGGCTCCAGGCTCTGAGCCATCAGCCCAGAGCCCGACGCGGGGCTCGAACTCACGGACCGCGAGATCGTGACCTGGCTGAAGTCGGACGCCCAACCGACTGCGCCACCCAGGCGCCCCAGGAGTTCATCATTTTAACTGAAAAGAAAAAACAAACCCTGCAGGTTCCTAGGGATGGCTGGGAGGAGAAGGTGACAAGCCAATAAATACAGCAAAGTTTACAGTTTACCAGGGAAGTGAGGAAAGACATGTTGTGAAATGCCCAGATACGAAATAGCTAGGGAAGCCAACCACTTAGAAACACCCACCGCCCCCCGCGCCTGGACAAAGTTTGATTTGACTGCAAACACATGAAGGAGCCTGCAAACATAATGAGGGGAGTCTGTGAACATCTCACTGCTGGCACTGAGAATCCATGGTCAGCTCATCTCTCTCTAGATAGACTAGAACTTAAAGAAACTAGATGAGAATAGGGAGTCCTCCTTCCAGGCCAAAAGGAGGCAGAAGGGGATACGGCTTGGAGCACAAAGCAGGCTCCCAGGACTGGAAAAAGCAATAAATAAAAAGGAAAGCAAAGAAGGCCCTCGGATCCTCGGGAAAAGAAGAAGGTCCCGACCTTCACACAGATAACTAATCTTTAACACTTCTGTGCTGTCTTTCAAGAAAATTCAAATCTGAACGCAAGAAAGAACAGTAGAGGGATCAATCCATGGCTGGTGAGATTGTCATTTCTCAGGTGGGGAGAGAGCCAGGGTGGAGTCGGGGAGAAGGGAACTAACATTTGTGAGCACTTACTGTGGCTCAGGCTCAGCATTTTATAAGCATTATATCCGAAGCCCTCCTCCCCTCTCCAGGTCAACATTACATAGCTGAGAGCTGACCTGCAGCGATCAGTCACCAGGCGCTCTGATCTGGGCGCATCGTCTCAGTGAGCCCTTCCCACAGACCGGTGAGGTAGCCACTCACGTTAACTCCATGTAGGAAGTGATGAAAGTGACATGAAGAGTTTTAGTAAAAGGCCTAGGAGCAGACAATAAGAGATTGGCCTCACTTCTGACATCACAGGATGAGCTCACCTAAAAATCAGAGCCAGTCATATTAACTGCCCAGGGGAACACAGGAGACAGCACAGAGCACAGAACAAGATTTCGAAAGGCAGAGGGTTCTGTATCCACGTTTGGGATCAGGTCAGGTGGCCATACGTACCGCATGAGGCCTCAAGAGGAAGGGGGGAGCTGAGTGCAGGGGCAGTCTTAGTCCTTCTTACATCAGGCAGACAGAGAGACTGTCTCCGGGAATCCGGAGCGTGGTTTCAGCATAGGGAGCTGATTAAACCTAACTTCATCGTCCACTGAGAAGAGAGTAACTGACATAATTTGGATTTGCAACGATATAACTTTCTTCACAGGCTTTCCTGCCTGCCTTAGCTCAAAATATAACTATACAAACTCCAGCGTAGCTCTAGATAGGGTCTTTGGATGGCAGGAAGAAACAGTGTTTCTGCTGGGAAATCCTCTGAAACAGCATGGCATGGTAGCACAGACTTGAGTTTGAATCTTGTTACTGTCACTTAAGTCAAGTGACCTGGGGAAATCAGCTTACCCTTCTGAGCCTATCTCCACGTCTAGCAAATGGAGGTATTTAATACTTCTTGGGCTTGTGAGGTTGCTAAGAGATGTTATATGAGGTATTCATTCTCCTTGTTCTTGGTTCATTGCAGCCACTTTGGCAAGTTAGCTCCCTTTCTCCCCTCTTGCCAACCTTGACCAAGAAGTACTTTATGCAGTGCCTGGGAGGCTCAGTCGTTAAGCATCTGACTCTTGATCTCATAGTTTGTGAGTTCGAGCCCCGAACTGGGCTCTGCTTGGGATTCTCTCCTTTTCTCTCTCTGCCCTTTCCCCGTTTGAGCTCTCTCCGTTTCTCCAAATAAATAAATTAATAAACTTAAAAGAAGACGGAGGAGGAGGAAAAGGAAAAGGAGAAGAAGAGGAAGAAGAAGCACTTTACAAAGTGGGGCATCAGAGCGCCCCATCAGGACTCCTGGAGATGGCAGCAAGGAGACCCTGCATTCAGCCTGGGGGAGATACAGATAAGAGCCTGCAGAGGAACTGACTCTGGAAGCTTGCCCTAATCTCAGTGCTGAGGAAGGACCATCACAGCCTTGGTGCCTGTGGCATCCCAAATAGCCATCCAGTTCAAAAGGAATGGGGTTGTGGGACGGGGCAGCAAAATGGAACCTAGATGAGGAACCTAACCGGGATTTCGTGTGGGTGTTCCACACCTTCCTGCTGGCTCTGCCAGGTGCCCTCCTCTGGGTTCTGGCCACCTCCCCAACATACCTCTCCCTTGCCTTACAGGGCCCAGAGAGCCTCAGGCCCTCCCCACTTCTTTTCAGCTGTCCCCTCCCCCTGGTCCCTGGTGTTCCTCTCCCCCAAGACTGGCTATGAAGTGGAATGTAGCCACCCCGGTGGTCCTTCCGCTCCTTGCTACTCTTGGCCCTGTTGAGGTACAGAGAGCACAGACCTGGAGAGTCCCATCCCCTCCTAAGCCTCCATTCACTCATCTGTAAAAGAGGATCCACCCCCTTTTAAGGGTTTTACTAAGATCTCTACAGGAAGCAGCCAAGGGAGTGACAAAGTTAACCAATGTGAGAAATTTACAAAGATTCCAGAAAGTACAAAAAAATTCTTGGCAGTCCCTGACTATTTGCATGGGCATTTAGAAAGGGTTAGAATTATATTATCATTAATTTTAAAGAGCAAGTTGTAGAAGAGTCTAATGTATATATGTATACGCGTGTATGCACACAGATCCATAGAAGTTTCATTAGTTATAAAAATTAAAGAAGGGGAATTAATAGTTAGCAATGGTTTATCTCTAGGGTTTGAGATTAGGATGATTGAATGGCTTCTCTTTTTACTTTGTATCCTTCTGTATAGTTTAATTTTTTTAATGGGTATATATTGGTACTTTATTTTACAAGTAACTACTGTAACAAATAAAACAATAAAAATGTAAATCAATGGTGCTAACCAGACCTTTCTCTCTCACACCCCTGCTCTTCCCTTTTATCCCTGAAAATGTAGGTTTATTAGCTTTCCTTTTTCACCACTGACCACCCCACCCCCATCCTTAGAAAAACAGGAAAAGTAATAGACATAAATGAGCAAATCCCTCGGGTTCCCCAGACTCAAATGGGCTCAATTATGTCCCTGAAGAGCAGTGTCTTATTTCAAAGTGCCCTCCCCCCCCCCCCCCCCCATGAGCAGGAAATGTCAGGTTAGACCATTCCTGAACACCTGGTCTCCAAGAGTGAAAACCAAACTCCACCTAAACTTCAGAGATGCCAGAGGACAAAAAGGACTTACCAGCTGCCAAGGGTAGTGAGAGAACATCTACCTCCCAGTCCCAGTCCTACCGCTGTCAGCTGTGTGACCATGGATAAGGCCCTTCTTCTGAGGCTCTATTTCCCCATTAACTGGGGTTGACAATGCCAACCATTAAGACTGTTGACTAGACCAAACAAGGTCACGCAAGGAGAAGCATAATTTTTTTGTTTTTTTACAGCTTCTTTATTTTTGAGAGAGAGACAGGGCATGAGCAGGGGAGGAGCCTAGAGAGCAAGACACAGAATCTGAAGCAGGCTCCAGGCTCTGAGCTGTCGGCACAGAGCCCAACGCGTGGCTCGAACCCATGAACCGTATGACCTGCGCCAAAGTCGGATGCTCAGCTCAACCCTGGAAATCCAAACCATGAAGGGTGTGTGAACACACCCAGCGTCAGATCCCTGCCTGGAGCTGTTCTAAGTGAGTTTTGCAATCTGCCAGTATTATACTATGTTCTGGCTGCAGACTTCAGGTTCAGGGCACAGGAAGGAGCAGCTGGCAAGGAAGCCTGCTAACTCCTCTTTCCTGCCCTTTCCAAAACATCTCTTCACCGGGGCGTGGCTGGAACCCAGAGGAAAGCAGGTAGGGTGTGTCCAGGAGGCAATGCCAGAGCACCGGAGCCTGAGCCCGAGAGACCCCGCTCAGCTCTGTGACATGAGGCAAGCTGCCACTCCACCCTGGGGTTCATTCCCCTTTCTGCAAAATACCGGAGTCGGATAAGAACAGGACTCTGTGGCTCCATAACCACAGTCATTCTGTGCCTGCCAGTTGGGCAGTGGAGCTTCCGACAACAGAGGGACCATTGAGAGCCAGGATAGGAGCCTCTGGAATTCCCACCAGCTTTTGTCAGGGGCAGACACAGGCAGTTTTCTTCCCTTTGGTCCCTGTGTCCTGCCCTAAGTGTGCTGAAAAGCCATGAACTCATGTTTCTTTTCCTCCCAGAAGGAAATCGGAAGCTGGGGAGGCAGACAAAAGGACAGTGCGGCATAATGAGAAGATGGAGGGAGGCCGGGAGCACCCAGTACACGGAGTTACTGCAGGAGGCCAGGAGGGAAGACACGTACACCAAGATCAGACAAACCAAACTTTATTCAGAAAAGCAAATTAGTCATCACAACTAAACTATTAAATGAGGCACATTGGTCCCCTCTCGCCACCGGCCCTCACCCCACCCACTCCCACCCTCTCTATTGGCCTTTGTAGAACACTAGAAAATTCCTTTCCTGGGTCCGCAAGCGGTCCTAGACTTTTGGACTGGTAGGAGCCCACAGTGGTCTCGGGCTGGACTGAATCCTGGAGTCTAATGAGGGAGGCCAATGAGATTGCCTCCAGTATTCAAAAATTCTGGGCCAGGTCAGGTAGCCCTTTCCACCGTACAGGGTCTCAAGGGTAAGGAGGGGGTGGGGGTGGGGGAGGGGGCCGTTTTACAGGTCCTTCTCACATCTCGAGAGGCAGCTGGAGGCCAAGCAGGAAGGCACATCTAGAAGAGCCAGTGAGCTCTGGAATGTTTCAGGCACATCTGGATGGATAAGGTAGCATGAAGGAAGGCCAAGGAGATGTCTACTCCTGAGTAAGGTCGCCTGGCCACAGACAGAGCACCGTGAGCAGGGGGGCTAAGAAGAGATCCTCGGGGGGCTGGTTCTGAGCTGAATACGCAGCTTAAATGGTGATCTGAAAAAAGAGAAAAAAAAAAAAAGCTGGAGCCAAAACCCACTGTTTAGAGCACAGAGGTGCACGGCTCAGTTCCAGGTGTCTGGAATCTCGTGCCCAAGTAAGTCAGCACAAGGAGAATCAGGATTTCTCTTGTGTTACAGTAAAACGAATCTTCACTCATCCCGGATCTCCCACTGGATAGTGTTGGCGGAAAGCTGCTGGGCAGAGGTCGTCGTTGGCTCTCCCCACTCCGCAGCCCTCTGCTGGCCCAGGCCAGAAAGGCGCCCCCCTGCCCAGGGAAGCAAGCCCGGGGGGGAGAGGTCGCATGACCGCATGACCGGCTACGGGAACCTCCACGGCCTCAGCAACGTGGAAACCTGCAACAGAAGAACCGAAGTCACTGGGCGTCCCACGCACCTCCAAGTACCCCGGCAAAGCCCAGCCCCAGGCTCTGGCTGGCACCAGTGGTGCGAGCTGAAGGAACCGGTGCCCCTCCCGGAGTAAGGCAGCAGGACTCCAGCCTAAATGAGACAGCGAAGGGCTCGGTGTTCCAGGATTTCCCGAAGGGCAGAAGATAACAGTAACAACAACAACCACAAAAATAACCACAATTTTCACGGGGACAGAGTTTCAGTTTTGCAAGATGAAAACCGTTCTAAAGATGGATGGTGGGTGACAGCTGCACAACAATGTGAAAATGCTTAATGCCTCCCAATTGTACCCTTTAAAATGGTTGAATGGTCAATTTTATGCTATGTATATTTATACTTCACCCCAACTTTTTTTAAAGTAACCACATTAACAGCATCTAACACGTATTGACTCCCTACTGTACACAGTCCAGCCCGGTCCTGAAGAGACCAAACTGCCAGAGTCCAGATCCGAGCTCCCCAGTCACAACTGGGAGACTCTGGGCAAGATACTTAACCTCTCTGTGCCTCACCTCCCTCCTAGGCAACATGGGAGCACCAGAACTCACCTCAGTATGGTTGTTCAGAGAACAAAACACATGGCACGTGCCTCAGGCAGTGCCAGGCACAAAGGAGCCCTGGATAGATGCCGTGACCCTCCACACTCCCATCCAGATCTTCACAAATGCAACAGCAAAGCCTCACACCTCTCTGCCTAGGCTTTATTTTTTTTTAATTTTTTTTTTCAACGTTTATTTATTTTTGGGACAGAGAGAGACAGAGCATGAACAGGGGAGGGGCAGAGAGAGAGGGAGACACAGAATCAGAAACAGGCTCCAGGCTCTGAGCCATCAGCCCAGAGCCTGACGCGGGGCTCGAACTCACGGACCGCGAGATCGTGACCTGGCTGAAGTCGGACGCTTAACCGACTGCGCCACCCAGGCGCCCCTCTGCCTAGGCTTTAAAAACACACTCACACAAACACACTCTGGCCATCCCTATTCTAGTTTCTAATCCAGACGTGGCTGAACTTTTTCAAAGAGCAGATCTTTGAAGGATTTAGCATAAAGGCTAAATTAGCACCACTCTTAGGACACTGTAGCCACCTGCCCAACTTGTTCTGAATAAAAACCTCTTAACTTTCAGAAAAGGGAGCTCTGTGTGTTTCATTCCAAGGCCTATCACCCCTCCAGAAAAATCAAGAAGCACCTTACCTTACGGAGGCTGGGCCAGCTGTTCACCCCAGCTTGGGAGTTTTCTTCTCTTTGGTGACTGTGCCCCACTCCCGCCAGTTGGTCACAGTCAATGCCAGCATCTCTTACAGGTAATGCTCCAATTGACTTGGAAACCACCTGGATGACTTTGGCTTCATTTTGCAAACAATGTAGAGGAATGTTCAGATCCACCAGTTCCCAGGTCTCTCAGGGGCCTGGCAGGGACAGCCATCTTCTCCCTCACTGGGTCAGGCCCTCCCTCAGCTACAGAAATTCCCTGGTAAATAAAAGGAGCACCCCAGATCTTCAATCATACTGTAGCCAGTGGGTTGTATCCCTTAGGAATGAATGACAGCCAGGCCCGCACAGGGATGCTTGGAAGCCTTAGGCGGCAAAAACTAATTGGTCCAGGTCCAGAGGCAGTTAACACTGTAAACTAAATTACTTGGGCTTCTTTTACAGCCGGACTTCTCAGAACCTATGCTAACGAGCCTCGTGAATCTCCAAGAGGAGATAGCACCTTTGAGAAACCCATTTGGCAGTGAAGCCCCCTTTTAGAGGATAGCTCCTGAGCCAGGGCTCCTGGGAACACCCACTGCTCTAATGTAAACTGCTGGACTGGGAGTCTGGAAACAGGGTTCTAATGGGAGTCCGCAACTGGGTTCCAATCTTATTCCGGCTTTCCCAAGAGCAAGGGGTGAGGCTCACCCTGACATTCCTTACGGTCCTGTGGGATCCCTAAGGCAAAAAGAAACTGGGGGGGGGGGGGGGAGTAGAAGCCCCTGAGAGGAAGGCTGGTAAGGTGAGGCCTGGGAAAGTCGTGTGCATTTGGGCCTGGCCTCCAAGAACCGCGAGGACAAAGGCTGAGCAGGCAGAGGGAGAGAAGACTCCAAAGGTGCAAAGGTGCAGCCCGCGGGCCTTTCCAATCCATCCTCACCTCTGCAGACAGGCCCCACCCCAACGTCACAGCACAGACTGCGCTGGATGCTCACACAATCCCAAACGAAAACGAAAACTCTTCGCTCGTCCCAGGACCCGTGGAGGCCTGTCCCCAGCTCCGCCCGCGGCTGCGAGCCTGCCCTTCACGGCACTCGAGGCTGGAAGAGGGGCCAGGGAACGGGGGTGCTCTTCCGACCGCGGGGTGGGGAAGGAGGGGGCAGTGGCGCAGCCAAACGCTCGTTCCAATTGGGAGCCTCCCCCGGATCTACGCGGCGCCTGTACACGTCTCGCTCTCGGCGGGGAAGGGAACGAGGAAGCGCGAGGTTTCGCTTCGGGCGGCCAGGCTGAGCGTGGGGGCCACCTCCTCGGACGTGGCCTTGCCCGGGTCCCTGGAAACGAACGGCGTGGGCGGCGGCGCTGCCGTCGGGCGGGAACTGAGGGCCAGGGCGCCTGGGCGCGGGCGGCGGCGGGAGCGCGGGGCAACGGGTGGGTGCCGGGGCGCACGGGCGCGGGGCGGCGGCGGCAGGAAGGACGGGGGCGTCGGTGTCGGGAGGGTCCCCGCCCCGCGGCGCGGCGGCTCACGCCACCTCCTGCTCCCCCTGGTAGCGGCGGCAGCAGCCGTAGAGCGCCGAGAGCAGGTAGAGGCCGAGGCAGAGGCCGCCGCAGACGGCGGCCGCCAGGAAGGCGTGGTAGGCGCAGGCCATCTGGTAATCCTTGAGGTTGCAGTAGCTGTGGCTCTGCGTCTGGGAGATCATGATGCCCGTCGCGGCGCCGTAGAGCGCGGCCGCCAGCAGGTCGTGCGCCACGTTGACCACGAGCCAGCGCGAGCCCAGCACGGGCACCAGCTCGTGCTTGCCCAGCAGCGTGAGGAAGTAGAGGCCCAGGGTCAGCAGCCAGAAGAGCACCGACACGAAGAGCGCGAAGTGCACGGGGCCCTGGTACCGGCTCGTGGCGATGGTGATCCAGAAGGCGGCGCCGGCCAGCAGCTGGAGCAGCCGCAGCACGCCTAGCGGGCCGCGCAGGAAGGCCCGCTGCAGGCGCACCGCCCCGCGGACCGCGCGCGCCTGGGGCGGCGGCTGGCGCGGGGGCGGCGGGAGCATGGCCCCCCGGCGCGGTGGCGGCGGCGGCGGCGCCCCGAGCAGCGGAATGGCGGCGCCCGGCTCGCGGGGGCGGCCCGGCCGACGTGCCCGCTGCGCCCGCGGCGGCCTCCGCGCGTCCTTCCGAGACCTCCCGGCGCTTCCTCTCGCCTTCTCCCCACCCTTCCTCCCCTCTCTCCTCCCCACAGTCCTCCTCTCTTTCTGTCTCCCTCTCTCCACCCCTCCTACCCGCCCTTCCCCTTCCCCTCCCCGTCTCCACCCCCGCTCGCTCCTCCAGGCTTCCAGCCACCTCTTTTTGGGCCTCGCTCACCACCCCGGCCCCCCTTTTCTGCCGGCGCCAGACTCCCAGCTCGGATTCCTTCCTCCCCGGGGCGCGGCGGAGGGCACTCGCACCCCCCAGCCGACCGCGGGCCTTCCGCTCTGGCAGCCCCGGCCAAGTTTGGCACATCTGGGGCCGCCCTGCCTGCCCGGCCTCCCCTGCTCCGGTCCAGCTTCGGGGGGGAAAACTGTCTTCTGGAGCGTTCTCTCAGCCTCTCGCTGGGCCCCTTTCTTTCTACTTTCTCTTGCCCTAGCGCCCACCCGGGCCCCCTGGTCTTTTCCTGGCGCTGGAGGAGAGCAGTGCTGGTGTTGAGCTGACATCCATTCTCACGTGGACGTCTGGAATATGCTACCAGGGTCCACCTCGGACTTCTCCTGGGCTCTCAGACATCAGAGAAAGGGACCGGCACCCACCAGAGGCCCCACTGCCCCTCCCACACACCACAAAACCAAGTCCTGTCGGTCCATCCGACTTTTTCCAAACCTCCTTGCCGTCCAGGGTTGCCCAGATTAAAAATGTGCTACCCAACATGGCCGGGACACGGACCCTGGGGTAAGAGACAGCAAGGCCCGTGTGCTTAACTGCTAGGCAAAACGGCCGGTGGTGGAAGCTGATGATGCTTCACACCGTCCTTTACCTGTACGCCCATTTAAGCGTCAAGACAGCCTCAGAGATACACACGATTATTTTCCTGGTTTTACCGAGGAGGAGAAATGAGAGCTAGAGGGGCTAAGACAAGAAGCTGGTAATTGCAGCTGGTCTCTCTTCTCTCTCCATCCCATCCAACCTTTGTGCACTGTGTGACATCTTTCTAAAGCACAGTCCCGTTGTTGCCCAGCTTCCTCCACTGACCACAGGATAGAGTTCTATCTCTTCTGGGGGCAGATTTCACAAAACGGCTCCAACTGACTTTCACTTTCCTTGTTTTCCACTTTCTTCTCTTACCCACGCTCCCACCCAGCATGCCAACCCCACCAAACCTCTTAAGTTCACCCGAATAAGCTCAGAATGCCCTTCATCCCCAGGCCCGCACTTGGCTGGCAAACTCCTACTTATCCTTCCTCCCTTTGGTCCAGCCTCCCACACTGTTGGTTCCCGGCTCGTCAGGCCCTCACTGGGTGCATCCATTAGTTCTGCAGTACTTCGAGTCTGGTACGTTGCAACTGTTGGCTGTCACCTCTGTCTGCCTTTGCCTGGCATGTAGGAGGCTCAGTAAATGTCAGCAGAACGGATGACTGAGTGG
This sequence comes from Prionailurus bengalensis, assembly GCF_016509475.1. Taxonomy (NCBI): domain Eukaryota; kingdom Metazoa; phylum Chordata; class Mammalia; order Carnivora; family Felidae; genus Prionailurus; species Prionailurus bengalensis. The sequence continues at coordinate 56,391,508 of NC_057351.1, read as the reverse complement.
TAGCGATGAGGGAGTGTGGGGCAAGCTGAGGGCAAAGTACAGGCTAAAACAGCCCCCACCCCGCCCCCCGCCAGGTGGGATGTGCGTGGTATTCCTTGGACACTCCTGGCTGCCCAAGAACAGGGGAAAGGAAAGAGAGCAAATGGCTGACGGACAGAGGTCACGGTCATGCAGGACAGGAGTCTCCTTCAGTTTACGGAAAACTTAGTAAACTGCAAGAAAAAGCTAATCTTATCCGTAGCCTTATCTCCAGACCTGTAGCGTCCGTTTCCTGGAGCCCTAATATCACCCTCATCAAGATGTAAGGGGGTTGAAGTGCTTCCCACTTAAGTGATGTGGGAAACAAAGGCAAATGAAAAATTCCCTTACTGTCGACAGCCCATTGGTAAGTCCTTGAAACAGGCAGAGTGACCCTCCTGTAGGAGCTCAGCTGCCTTGATGGTGACGCTTTGCTAGGGGCAAAGGGCAATCTTGGCCTAACATTATCCCAACCTCCAGGATCCTGTAAGTCTTCTTTAACATATAAAAATTCCTTTGGAAACTTCCTTTATCTCAACTCTGCCAAGGTATGTGCTGGCAATCGTAGTATTATGATTATGACCCCGATATACGTCTGAAGGCTGTCATGACTGAGGTTTTACTAAACAGTAATAAATGGTGTTTCCCTAACAACAGCTAGCCCCTCGAGGTCCTGGAAATCCTGCTTCCAACATTCCTTAGAGATTTACGCTGTCCCTGCCCCCCTCCCAACCTGAGAGTGTGTAATCAGTTACCCATCACAACCCCAGTGCAGCTCTTCCTGCCCACAGGTCCTGTCCCTGTGCTTTAATGAAATCACCTTTTTTTGCACCAAAGATGTCTTCAAGAATTCTTTCTTGGGGCGCCTGGGTGGCTGGGTCGGCTAAGCATCCGACTGGGGCTCAGGTCATGATATCGGGGTTTGTGAGTTCGGGCTCCGTGTCGGGCTCTGTGCTGACAGCTCAGAGCCTGGAGCCTGCTTCAGATTCTGTGTCTCTCTTTCTCTCTGCCTCTCCCTTGCTCATTCTCTCTCTCTCTCTCTCTCTCTCTCTCAAAAATAATAAACATGAAAAAAATTTTAAACAAAATAATTCTTTCTTGGCCATAGGCTACAGACCCCCATCATCACCCCAAAAACCCATCATTTGGTGCCCTTAACAGGGGGCTTCGAGTCTTTTCATCTGGACTCTGAGCCAGTGCAAACCTGGTGAGTACTTTCTCTTTTCTTCCTTTTCTCTCATTTCAGGGGCTTTTTGAGAAGTATGGCCTTAGTGGGACACTTCTATGTGGATTGCTCAGGCTGCAATCCGGTCCCCCGTGGCAACTCTACAGGGAGGAGAAAGCCTGCCATCTGGCTGGAAGTTAGTACTCCGGCCAGAATTGTAATAAGACCCAGAAACTTGATGTCCTCTCTTTATTCCTGTCCTCATACAAAGTTGTCTGTCTTGGGCATGGGACCGCCACCTAAGTGATTAGCGTGGCTGATCTTAAGACTCCCGTGTGAGGTTTCCTCCTCATTGGTGTAACGTGATCCCCTCCACATCTCTTCAGTTGTGGGAACCGCAAAGAAACAGAGGGCCCTCTTACCTTGGGGACAACGCACACTTCAGTCCCCCGGCTGACCCTACCTCCAGAACTAGTCCCTCATCTCCTGGTCATGGGACGTGTCCACTGGCCCCCTGGCTTGGTGAGCCGGTCTGTCTCCCAGCAGCCTGTCACTTTTGGTGGGAGAAAGTTTATGTGGCTTCTCAGGGGCTAATGCCCCTCCCTGCCAACACAGCCCCGCCTCCAGGGACTTGAGAAAGCTCCGAATGCATATCTTAAGTGAATAAAAGGGGAAGTAAACATCGTATCTGTGTGAGATGACATAGTATAGAGGCTTAGGTGCAAACCCTGGAGGCAGACTGCCTGGCTATGCATCACTGCTCCACCACTCCCTCGTGCTGGGCCGGGGGTGGGGGGATGGGGGGGTACTTAACTGCTTTGTGCCTCAGTTTCCTCATCTTGAAATCCTTTCAGCCATGGACGTCAAAACCTGTTAGACACTGGGCACCATTTTAGGGTCTAGGGATACATAATATATATGCAATCATTGTTATTTGAATGCCTACTATACTGTAGGCACAGTTTTTTTTTTTATTTTATTTTAACATTTATTTTTGAGAGAGAGAGACAGAGTGCAAGCAGGGGAGGGGCAGTGAGAGAGAGAGACACAGAATCTGAAGCAGGCTCCAGGCTCCGAGCTGTCAGCACAGAGCCCGACGCGGGGCTGGAATCACGAATCACGAGATGGTGGCCTGAGCCGGTTAAGTGTCCAGTTAAGTCGGACACTTAACCGACTGAGCCACCAAGGAACCCCTCTAGGCACTTTTTTTTTTTTTAAGTAAGCTCTACGCCCAGTGTGGGGCTTGAGCTCACTGACCCCAAGATCAAGAGTCACATGCGATACCAACTGAGCCAGCCTGGTGCTCCTATATACTCTGATTTGCTGGTGGGGAACCCAGGATTCAGAGGGTTAAGGGAGGTGAACATGTTCAAGGAGCTGACGGAGCAGCCCAGGCGTGGCTGGCTCCAGGTCCATATTCAAAGTGCTTATATATACTTTCCCGTATTTTATTCTCAGCTGTTATTACAGGGATCCAGAAAAGTTATGTAACTTGCTCAGAGAAACAGAACTAGCGAGTATCAATGTGAAGACTGAAAACTAGGTCTTCTGGTGCCAATTCTGGGGCTTTCCTCTCAGCATCCCTCAGCAGCTCCTGGAGGGACAGTCTCAATGTTCTCAGGGTACCAGTCTTGAGAAGGGCTGGAGCGAGGACGGGCAGTTGGCGGCCGAATCTGGGTGCGGGGCTGATGACGAAGTTGTGCCGCACAAACTATCTCCGTGAGCAGGGGACCTAACCAAATAAACATTTAGAGTGAGAGAAGAGAGTCCTTCCTCTTCTAAAAAAGGCATCTGGAGATTTAAGGGTGGAGCGCCACCTGGTGGGCACAAACCTTCAGCCTCACAGCTAAGTCCAGCTCCTTACAAGGAAGCCAGTGGTGGCTTTGGGAAGATATTTTTAGCCTCTGGAATCCTGAAGACATTCCAAGGGCAGTCCGGGAGACTCTGCAAAAGCGTAAGCACGCCAGATTGTGATTCCTCCAAAACAAATATGGTCTAAGCACCTGCTGGATGCAAATGATCTGGGTGTGGAGTGTAGGAAGAAGGAGCACCCGCTCATGCCCTCACGGTGTTTGCACTCTTCTGGTAGTGGAGGGACAGCTGTGGACAGAAAAGAGGGAGGAAGATGCAAGGAAATACAAAAGGGAGAAGGCTGGGGAAAGCTTTCAGAATGAAGTGCCTTTAGAGGGTGGATAGAATTTTGACAAGCAGAGATGGGGGCTAGGCATTGTTGGGCAAGGCAGTCTACCACGGGTCCCGAGCGGCAAAGGATGCAAAGCCACGGCCGCCTATTCGTTTGCCAACCGTTTCTCAGTGTTGTGTTCTGCAGCCGGCAACTTTGAGGGAGGAGGGAACATCCCCTCCAAGGCAGAGAGCAGGCTTGCTTATTGCTTACGATAAAAGTAGCGGCGGTAGGAGGGGACAGCGGTGGGTTTCCCAAGCTCAGCGCTCCGCAGCTGTGACACAAAGCTCTCCCATGTGTAACATCCCTGTGAAACTAGGGAACAAGGGAAAGAGACATACTGATGATGCTCACCCTGTTCCCTGTGCCAGGAGTGGCAAATTCTTTGTGTCCGACTCAGGGAGCCACGTCTTCTGCCAGCATTTATGAAACAACAGCGGGCTAGCTTATTGGCTTGTAAGCGGGATAAATCCCAGACCCTGACAGGTGCTGTAGGCAGAGGGCACGGTGTGAGCAAAAGCAGGGACTAGGCTGTTCGGGGAACAGGAAGTACTGAGGCTGAATACTCAAAGCCCCAAAGCAAAGGACTTTCAGTAAGCCCAGAACAAGAAGGAATGCGTGGCCACCCGGAGATCCCATGACCAGCTCTTAATGTTCAGTCAGTCCTGTCTTCAGTCTCTGGGCTACGGGAAATGTACCGCATATATAGACTCAACTCACCTTGGTTTAATACCTGTTGAGCTGGCACTGGACACAAATTAACTAACAGCAGAGGCAAAACTTATAGTGAGGAAGTATATGGGTGCTGGGACCTGCAGAATCTTGCCTTGAATCTTATCGTTAAATTACTAAATAAACATCTCCTGAACACCTACTACGTCTATACCTGGCATTAGGCTACAGTTGTATACCTGGGTTGGAAGAGGCCTTAAAGACCATTTACTCCAGGCTTCTCATTTTATGCAGGGGTAACTAAGGCCTGGGGAAGGTAAGTGACCTGCCCCAGGTCACACAGCTGATTGATGACATGAATGCCAGATTTAGAACTTAGGTCTTCTGACTCACAATCCACTGTTTACTTGGGGCAAGGGCTCTGTATGCCAGCCCAGGACGTGAACTCTCATCTGTCAGTCAAGTGGCTCATACCTCCAGGCCTGTTCCCGAGGGAACTCCCACCAGGCTGTAGGAACAGGGGCCTCTGGAATGGTGGATGGGGCCCCCTCTGGGTGGAGTTGGGTAGGAATCTGGGTGGCTCTTGTCTTCGTTATCCCAGCCCCCACAGAGTACCTGGCCTTTGCTGGAGCTTCGAGGCAGCCTGGATTCTGGGCACCTTTGGGCAGATGGAAGCAAGGGGCCCCGGGGGCGTGGAAGTGATAAGGGCATTCAACTCTGGCAAAGCTCAGCCCTCACGCTCCAGGAGAAGCTGGCCAGGACCAGACTAGGAGCCGCAGGTACCCTCTGCGGCTTATCTTTGCGTGAAGCCGCCCAGAACGTTGGCTGGCAAGGCTGGGTCCTTAAGACTAAGTAACCGTGAGTGACCAAGGTAGATGCCCCTGAGACTTCGCCATGAATCCGCCACCCATGAGGTGCCGAAGATGACCTCCTACTGGGACCCGTCGTGGGGATGTGCAGACCTCAGCAGACCGCATTCCTGAGGAAAGGAAGGGCCTCACCTATGAGGATGGACACCTGGAGCCAGGATGGATTGAATCAATCACCACCACCCTGCCAGTCAGCCTTGGATAAAAGCGGCAGAGGCTCAATAGTAAGAACCAACATTTGAAAAGTGCCTTCCATGTGCCAGGCACCATGCCAGGTGCTGTCCACACTTGTCTCGCTTACTTCTCACAATAGCTCTGTGACGGAGGGTCATTAAAACCACTTCCACTTTTAAAATGAGGAAACCGATGGGGCACCTGGGTGGCGCAGTCGGTTAAGCGTCCGACTTCAGCCGGGTCACGATCTTGCGGTCTGTGAGTTCGAGCCCCGCGTCAGGCTCTGGGCTGTTGGCTCGGAGCCTGGAGCCTGTTTCCGATTCTGTGTCTCCCTCTCTCTCTCTGCCCCTCCCCTGTTCATGCTCTGTCTCTCTCTGTCTCAAAAATAAATAAACGTTAAAAAAATTAAAAAAAAAGAATCCAGCAACAATGATTTTTGCTTCTTTTATGTATTCTTTTAAGAAATGTTGCACCATCGGGGCGCCTGGGTGGCACAGTCGGTTAAGCGTCCGACTTCAGCCGGGTCACGATCTTGCGGTCTGTGAGTTCGAGCCCCGCGTCAGGCTCAGGGCTGATGGCTCAGAGCCTGGAGCCTGTTTCTGATCCTGTGTCTCCCTCTCTCTCTGCCCCTCCCCCGTTCATGCTCTGTCTCTCTCTGTCCCAAAAATAAATAAACATTGAAAAAAAAATTAAAAAAAAATAAATAAAATGAGGAAACCGAGGCACAGGGAGCTTATGTGACTTATCTAATGGCACACATCCAATGGAGAATGGAATTCAAATATGTGATCCCCAAGTCCAGGTGTTTTTTTTTTTTTAATTTTTGAAAAATGTTTATTTTGAGAAAGAGAGGGAGTTGGGGGAGGGACAGAGAGAGAGAGAGAGAGACACAGAATCTGAGGCAGCTCCAGGCTCTGAGCTGTCAGCATAGAGTCTGATGTGGATCTCGAACCCACGAACCGTGAGATCATAACCTGAGCTGAGGTCAGAGGTTTAACCGACCGAGCCACCCAGGCGCCCCACTAAATCCGGGCTTTTAATCAGTGCGTATATCTCGGACTTCAGCCTTGGTCTTGGAGGACACATCAGAGGACTGCCCCTGAACGGCGACAAAGAGACCGATCCCTGTTGTAGAATGGTCAGCAGGCAGGGGGCCAGGCAGGGGGCCTCGAGAGTGGGTGTGGCTGTCACAGGTCCCAAGATCTGCACCTGGGGAGCCTGTGTATGCTGTTTCCATACCTTTGCCTACCATGTGAAAGGGGCTCCAGGAAGGGGTGATTTATCACCCTAACTCTCTACCTCACCCACAGCTGGAGCTTTAAAGCCAGAGGAATGAGGCCCAAAGGCTGAGTTAGAGCCCAGGGTTGCCATCAGATGACGCTTTGTGCTGAGTGTTTCACCTGCGTCTCCTCCTTGGCCCTGGCAACAGCCATGGGGGATAGGTAATTCGTTATTTCCACTTGACAGTTGAGGAAAATGAGAGGCAGAAAGATTAAGGTAGGAACTAAATTTAGATTTTTAGACCACTGGAAACACTACATCTGTCTGAGATTCCCTGAACCTACTTTAACCATGAACTTGCCCCTTAGGTCCAGTCTCACAAGACCCTTTATAAGACATTATTCACTGAAACCACAGAGCAAAAGCAAATGTGGTCTCTCCTCCACTACCCCCTTGGTCTCCAACTCCCATTACCACTGGGGCTTCTTACGGATGGGGAACATCATGGAGATTTTCTCCAACTCTGGTTTTCGCTCTACTGCCAAGAAAGCCCACCCCCCTTAACCTAGACAGGCAGGGTGGGACACGGCTGCCGTGGCTGAAAGAGATCAAACCCACTAGAAGCCACTAGAGACCAGGGGGACCTTGTCCTGACCCACCAGGAAGATGCCAAAATAGCTACTGTCCTGGCATTCAGGAATCAAGAGAAGAGCGAGAGTCTTCAGTGGCATCGAAATGCTTTAGGAGGCCTGCCTGTCTCTCCCATGGCAGTCTTCTGCCTGTACCCACAGCCCCTGTCGGAGTGGTGGCTCTAAATATAGATGGTATATTTCTGCTATGAAGCTCTGCCTCTACTTCCCCACCTCCACGTCCGACCCAAGCCGGACCTATCAGATTCCTTCTTTTGGAATTTGGCCAAATGGTCATTTCTAAATGGAGCTAGTGCTGTAGGAACCAAAGTCAGTGCATGAGGCAAATTTAGGGGGAACAGAAATTCTGAGTTGGCAGAGGAAGCCGATCTGCAGAGAAAAGGGCAGTGTATTAGGGTTGTCTACAGAAACAGGATGGATGGATGGATATAGATATACATACACATACATATTTATTATAAGAAATTGGTTGGTGTAGTTATGGAGGCTGATAAGTTCCAAGATCTGCAGTTGGCAATGTGGAGACTCAGGAGAGCCATGGTGTAGTTTAGTCTAAAAGCTGCAGGCTCAAGATATAGGAAGAGTCAGTGTTTCAGTTAGAGTCCAAAGGTGGGAAAAACAAGCAAACAATGTCTCAGCTCAGACAGTCAGGCAGGAGAAAGTCTTTCTTTCTTTCTTTCTTTCTTTCTTTCTTTCTTTCTTTTTTTAAAGTTTTTAAGTTTATTTTGAGAGAGAGATAGAGAGCACAAGCTGGGGAAGGGCAGAGAGAGGGAGAGACAGAATCCCAAGCAGGTTCTGTGCCATCAGCGTTGAGCCCAACACGGGGATCAAACTCACAAACTGTGAGATCATGACCTGAGCCGAGCTCGAGAGTCAGACACTTAACCAACTGTGCCACCCAGGCACCCCGTTCTTTGGTTTTTTTTAAGTGTTATATTTATTTAAGTAATTTCTACAGCCAACACGGGGCTCGAACTCACAATCCTGAGATCAAGAGTTGCACAGTCTTCCGACTGAGCCAGCCAAATGCCCCAGGAGAAAGTCCTTCTTACTTGTGAGAGGGTCAGCCCTTTTATTCTATTCAGGCCTTCAACTGATTGGACAAGGCCCACCCACGTTAGAGAGGGCAATCTGCTTTACTCAGTCTACCAATTCAGATGTTAATCTCATCCAAAAACATCATCCAAAAACACCCTCACAGACACACCCAGAATAATGTTTGACCAGATATCTGGGTACCCTGTGGCCCAGTCAAATTGACACATAGAATTAACCAGTACAGCGGGGTGCCTGGGTGGTTCTGTAGGTTAAGCCTCATGAACTGATAGCGCAGAGCCTGCTTTAGATTCTCTGTCTCCCTCTCTCTTTGTCACTGCCCAGCTGGCACACACTCTCTCTCAAAGATAAATAATAAATAAATAAACATTAAAAAAAAAAAGTAACCATCACAGGCAGCTCTGCAGAGACGAAAGATGATGAGGAAGAACAGCTGCCTATGACTTACTCCAGGTTGTTCAGCGAGACTTCATTTCTGTGCGCTCACTGTTGCTTTACAGTAGCCTCCTTCCCCACTTCTTTACCTGAGATAACAAACAGATTTCTGTTTCTTATGATGGCACCTTAATGAAGCAAGCAGGGTTCGGATCCTAACTGTTCGGGTCTGACTCCTAGTTCCACTCCGCGGAGGTTTAAAAACAAAATGGCTCCGGGGCGCCTGGGTGGCGCAGTCGGTTAAGCGTCCGACTTCAGCCAGGTCACGATCTCGCGGTCCGTGAGTTCGAGCCCCGCATCGGGCTCTGGGCTGATGGCTCAGAGCCTGGAGCCTGTTTCTGATTCTGTGTCTCCCTCTCTCTCTGCCCCTCCCCCGTTCATGCTCTGTCTCTCTCTGTCCCAAAAATAAATAAACGTTGAAAAAAAAAAAATAAAAATAAAAATAAAAACAAAATGGCTCCAAATTCTTTGATTCCTCTTCCATCAAGAGGTTGGGTCTATGCTTCTTCCCCTGAATCTGGGTAAGCTTGTGACTCGGTTATAACTAAGAGGATGATAGAAACCACACTGTATGACTTTTAAGTTCTGTTCAAAAGACAAAGCCTCTCCTGCCTGATTCACGAGAACTCATATTTGTAGCCCTGAGCCACCATGGAAGAAGCCCATGTTCTAGGTCACATTGACAAGCCACTGAAGCACTCCAGTCAGAAGTTCTGGCCTTCAAGTTCCCCCAGCCTGGGCACCAGACATGAGAAATGAGCTTTCAAATGATTCCAACCCCCGGCTGTCAAGGCAACGTCAGCATTCAAGACTTCCAGCGGATGTCCTGACATTGTAGAGTAGAGACAAGCCGCTTCCTCCGTGCACTCTCTGAATTCCTGTGTATCATTCGTGCTTTTTATTTTCTGTGTGTTATGATGTTTTGACATCTCGGGACCTTGCAGAGCCAGGGAGGGACTCTCCCTCCCAGATTTTGCTAATTCCTAAAGATAGCAGATCATGTGACGCTGAGCATGCCTCTGACATGCAAACCAACCAATCCTGAGCCCATACTCCAAACCACCTCCTCTATTTTGGTTCTTACACTCCAGGAGGCAACATTCCTCTGCCCTAATCATCCCAGGGGAAGGTATCAGACAATTGGAGACAGTCCCTAAGCCCCGTGCCTGCTGGAATTATTCAAACTATCCTAAACCTGCCTAGCCTGCTTACTTTGCTGCAACCATTTCTTCCCATAAAAACTACAGTAAGAGTTCATGTCCATGCTTTTCTCTTGCTCCTTCTGCCTCCTGAATGACCCTGGTGCTTCGTCATGTGGCCCCACGTGGCATGGCCTGTCCCTTCCTCTGGGGAACTGTGAGTAACAAACTGTCTTTTCACTGGCAGCCATCTCCTGATCTGTTGGCCTCACTATTCCTAAACAAAACCAAAATCCCGAGTACATTTTTTTTTAAGTTTACTTATTTATTTTGAGAGAGAAGGTGAGAGCAGGTAAGGGGCAGAGAGAGGGGGAGAGAGAGAGAGAATCCCAAGCAGGCTCCACACTGTCAACACAGAGCCTGACGTGGGGCTCCAATTCATGAACCGCGAGATCACGACCTGAGCCAAAATCAAGAGTCAACCGAGAGTTAACCAAGAGTTAACCAACTGAGCCACCCGGGAGCCCTGAGCTTGAGTACATTTTAAAATATCCTGACCCACAGAATCCATGAGCATAATAAAATAGTCATTTTACACCCCTCAGTGTTGGGGTGATTTGTTAAGCAGTTGTGGTACCCGGAGGGCACGTTGACATCTTGCAAATCTCTCAACCTCAGCTTCTTCACGGGTTTTACGAGATTAACAGCATGATTTCACTGGGCTGTTGTGTGGATTCCATGAGACGTAAAGAGCTTAGCGCTCACATGTGTTAGTTTTATTTTCGATATTGTTTTCTGAACGAACTTGGACACCCAGCTCACTGGTTCCCAGTGCATCACTAGATTGTAAGACAGAAGCCTGCTGTCACTTGAGGCTTTTTTTTTTTTTTTCCACTTGAGGTTCTTTATCCTTGCCAACCTACCAGTCTCGCCATTGTCCACTGGATCAGCCGAAGTCCAATCATGAGACGGAAACCACACGTCTTTTGAATAAGGAAACCTCAATGCAAGGAATTATTTACTATAATGGAGTGCTGAGGCATTGGCTCACAAGAAGTTAAAGATAACTCTAAAGAACACAGGAAAAGATGATATAAGGAACACCCCCTACCCCTAGAGCTGAGATGGACCCTTAAGAAGAGGTTTCTTCCCCCTCCCTCCCACCGAGGCCAAGATTCAGATCTCCTTAGAAAGGACGTAGTAGCTGTGGCTCAGTGGCTGGCAAAGAAGTCTCACTGACGTGCCGCACTTGTAGAACTTGCCAGAAATTAGCAAGGTGGGGTGCTGGGAGCAATCATTCACAGGGAGCGACCTCAAAAGTTATTGCAAAGCCACTCAGGTGGCTCAGGGCAGCTAGTAGCCACTGTGTGTTGCAGGCACTGAACGAGGCGCGCACATTGAGGGAGCCCCCACTGCGGGAGCCCACACGGCAGGACCTGGTGCCTGAAAAATCACGTGCACTCCAGGAGCCGGCCCTGGAGAAGCCTCGAAGGCTGCAGGAGCTCAGGGACAGGACACACCAGAACCAAGGAGAGAAACTCTTCCTCCTACGGTGTCTTGCCAGCTCCCTCTACTGACAAAGCTGAGCAGTGTGCCAGCTGGAAAAAGAAATATTTCCAGGCCTTTGCTCCGTTATCCCAGAGATAACTGGCACAGTCTACCTCTTTGGAGACGCATCTTCCGTACGCAAACTTTTACATACATTCGGACTTCCATACTACAATGAAACAACTCCTTGTTTCCACCGAATGAGATACAGCTCTCTTTCTTGGAAGTTCTCACATCCTCTCTCCAAAATAGGGAGATACACAGTCCCAACAGTCTGTATTCAATACTTCTGAGTTTGCCAGAGTCCCTCAGAATGTACTGTTAACTAAAGACTAAGCTGGTAACGTTAACTTCCGATGACTTACGAAACTTACAAATGAAATGAAAATGTGAAGAGAGAGAAAAAGAAAAGGTTACTATGAACCAAACCACCATGTATATACAACGGAAAGAAAATATGCAAAACTACTACAATCCTTATTTTTATGATTGGCCACAGGGCTGTTGTAAGAACCATTAAGGATTTTCTAGCTGCTTCATTGCTTCTACACTTATTGGTTGGCGTTCTACCATAAGGGAGGCCTATTTCTTCTCCTCTGTGTACTCATTTATTCATTTATATATTGCTATGGACTTAGGTATTACTTCACTCACTGGGTTATAATCTGTTACTGTCATGCTTTGTTTTGATGCTCTGCATTTGCTGATGGGAGCCCTCATCAACTGACTCCTAGTCCTTTTGATGTTTCCATCATTCTTTGAGTACTTCCTTACTTTCCAGCACAAGATGTTCTAGAATCATCTTGAAATTTCTCAACCCCAGTGGTTGATTCATTTCTCCAAGGAACCGTGGTTCCTTTTGTGGAGCATGGTACTGGGAACTCAGTATGTGGGCTGTAAATGTGCTTATTCCTGCTGTGGTATCATTGCTTCTAGGCCCTCTCAGCAGACCCAGCTGGGGAATGTGTGTGTTTGTGTGTGTTCGTGTGTATACATACACATGTGCACATACACATTTAAGCATATGCATACATTTACGACTCACTTATTTCTATACCTACTTATCCGTTAAAAACCGTGAGTTCAGGGGCGCCTGGGTGGCTCAGTCGGTTAAGTGTCTGACTTCGGCTCAGTTCATGTACTCAGATTTGTGAGTTTGAGCCCTGCATCGGGCTGTGTGCTGACAGCTCAGAGCCTGGAGCCTGCTTCAGATTCTGTGTCTTCCTCTCTGCCTCTCCCTGCTCTCTCTCTCTCTCTCAAAAATAAACATTTAAATAAATAAATAAATAAATAAGCATTAAAAAAATACAAACAAAAAACTGTGAGTCCATACTTGCTATGGACTGAATTGTGCCCCCCCAAAATTCACATGTTGAAGCTCCAGCCTCCGATATAAGTGTGTTTGGAGTAAGGAAGTAATTAAGTTTAAATGAGGAGCGGAGCCCTGATCTGATAGGATTAGTGCCCTTATAAGAAGAGACACCAGAGAGCTCTCTCTCTTCACCATAGGAGGACACGGTGAGCAGGCTGTTGTCTGCAACCCGGGAAGAGAGCTCTGATCAGAAACTGAATGGCCTGGCACCTTGACTTGCCGTCCACACAACTGTGAGAAAGCAAATTTCTGTTGTTAAACCTCCCCCCAGCCTGTGGTATGTTGTTATGGCAATCCGAGCAGACTAATATAAAACTGACCTTTAATTATAATCTACATTGGTTAGATTAGGTGTGGGTTTTTCGTTTGCTGTGTCTTGTTTTTCACTGCTTCTATATTGTACTATTTGCCTGTAGGACTTTGCTGTTTTGGGTTAAGTTCAGAGAAGAGGGCTGTAGTAAGTTGCCTTGTATAATGTCCTAAGAAGAAGGGTGCTTTTTAAAAAAGTTTAGAAGTACCAGGATCATTTATCAAGAAAAACAGAGGCGGGGTGCCTGGGTGGCCGAGGGGGTTGAGTGTCTGACTCTTGATTTCGGCTCAGGTCGTACGTATCTCAGGGTCGTGGGATCGAGCCCCCGTCAGGCTCTGCACTGAGCTAAGCATGGCATTCTTGGCATTCTTTCTCTCTCTCCCTCCCTCTGGCCTCTTTCCCGCTCACACTCTCCACCCCCCTCTACAATTAAAAAAAAAAAAATCTTAAAAAAAGGGAAAGGAAAAACGGAGCTGACTCAAGAGTCACACTACTGCTTGTCAGCTGAGGGTGAACGTTCTCTCTGCTCTCCCCAGAACAGGACAGAGAGCAACAAACCCACTGGAGCAAATCTCAACCCCAGTGGGGAAGCATTGGTAAGAGTTGCTTGAACAACTCCTGCAGGACAGAGAGGGAAGGAGTCAAATGCTGGTTTAGTGTCCGTAGCAAGGTTTATATTGAGTGTTGTGACTCCTCACTTCATCGTCACAGCAACACAGAGAGATGGGCATGATTATTCCCACTCTATAGATGAGAAAATAGAAAAGTGGAGAGGTTAGGTATTTGCTTAAGGCTGAACAGCTGGAACCCCTTTCCTAGACTCTACTCCCCTAGAAACTAGCACCTTGCTGAGCCATACTGGCGCCCGGGGCAAAAGGAAACATACGCACTCCTATATGGACGTACCGAAATATCCTTCCACATTTTGAGTCAAATGGAAAAAGCTGATGAAAGCCCTACCATCAAAAAACAGGACCACACATAAAGCCTTGTGTTGCCCAATCTGTTCACACACTATTTTCAACCCTCCTAAAGCTAATTGGCAGGGAACGTAATAGTGACCTGCATGGAACTGTGGGCTGATTGGAAATGACTATTCCTGTTGCAAAATGACGCCAGGCCATAAAACAAACAACGGTCTGTCTTTATTTTAAGTGCTGATATTTTGTTCACCGTGGATGTTTTACATTTTGCTTTTTAAAAATACTACATTAAAATATTTATCTGGATTATTTAGTGCCCCCTTAAATACTGCACCCAAGGAGTATTCCTCACTCACCTCACCTTAATCTGATACCTCGTAAAACCGAGTCTTGGCCTGAATTACACCAGGACTCTACTCCTCAGAGCCGACCTTCTCTTCTAAACAGGGCTCTGTCAGGGTGTGGATCCCAGACCCTGCACTCCGGCATGATGTTAGTGCCCTATCTTCTCATCAGAAACACTGAATCATAAAGCTGTAACAACAGAAATGGTTCCATTGTGTGGTAAGCATATGGTCACATGCCTGCAAAAGTGTTTGGAGAGACCAGATATTCTCCACCCAGCCTTAGTCACATCTGACCCAGAAGCCACAAGTTCCCAGTTCCTATCCTGGTAGGCTCATCTGAGCTCCTGGCATCAGGATACAGGGTACAGGCAGTCCCTGGTTCAGAAGCCCAGCCATCCTGTTTAGGAGCCCACACAGTCCTCTCTTTAGCCAAGCAGTTGGCTGAAAGGCGTTGAAGCAATCAGCCTTCTATTGGAGCCGAACATTGCTGATTTCTTTGTTCTTTTTGCCATTTCCCCAGGTCTTCAGAAGTCAGGGAGACCTAGCTGCCTATTGCCAGGCGCCTTCCTGACCATTTTTGAACCAGTGAGCAAACAACTCCTCATCTTCCAAACAAGTAAACAAGCATTCATGGAGAACCTACCGGGCACTCTGCATCCACACCCGCCCCCTCTAATCCAAGTTCCAACCTATGGCCGAAGTGACCTTCTAAAAACACAAATTTGTCAGGAGGATGAAACGAGCTAACATTTGTAAAGTGCTGACTGGCATTACTAGCACATGGTGAGTGCTATAAAATATCTATTAAGGGGCACCCGGGTGGCTCAGTCTGTTAAGCGTCTGACTTCGCTCATGCTCATGTCCTGATCTCACGGTTGGAGCCCGAATTGGCTCCGCTCAGACAGATTCTCTGTCTCTCCCCACTCTGCCCCTCCCCGACTTGTGTGCAGTCGTGTGCTCTCTCTCTCTCTCTCTCAAAAATAAACTTAAAAATAAAATAAAATGCCTATTAAACAAATATATGTAATGGTATTCCCTGCACAGAATCAAATGGAAACTTTTTCACGGCCCCCCTCTGCCTCCTGCTTCCTCACCAATCTCTCCCTTGCTAGCCTTACTCCAGGAGTCCAGCTACCTCCTAGACTTAGCACATGCCATACTCTCTTCCTTAAACACTCTTCTCAGACCCACTCCTTTTCATCTGACCAACTTCAACTCCTCCTTCACATCTTAGCTTAGATGTTGCTTCTTTCTATCTCCCAGGACCTCCTACAAGGAGCTGAGATTCCTTCATTTGACTCTTTTCTAGCTATAATGTTTATTACATTTGTAATCACTGCTAAAATGTTTTAAGCTTTTTAATATCTGCCTCCCTTACTGGGCTGTAAATTCCCCCAGGGCAGGGGCTTATAGGGGTCTCCTATGCACTGCCTGTTAAGGAACTTGGACAGGGTGGGTCCCTAATGGACTGACCATTGCCCAATGAATGTATAAAACCTTCTTAATACTGTCATTTAGGTAACTGGCCCAAGGTGACACAGCTGCTGTAATACTCGAACCCACGACATTCCAGCTTTGAAGCTCAAGGTCTGACTATCCCTTCCTTTCCCTCAAAGCAGGAGCCAGAAGGCAAGTGGTCTGTCTGGGAAGTGAATTTAAGGAACTGCAGGTCTATTTGCAGAGGGCCACACGCGGCAAGGAGCGCGGCGCCTTGAGCGCTGGCCTCGGGCCCAGGAGAGGGGGCACCCGTCACGTGTACCCGGCTGGGCTCGCAGCCGCCTCACCCGGAGGCTGGAATGCGGCCCCGCCCGCTCCCGCGCCAGCAAAACCGCGCTCTCCTAGGGGACTGACGTCAATGAAGGGGGAGCCTCCGGGCGCCGCGCTAGGGCGGCCGAGGGCGGAGGGAAGGGGCCCCGGCGGACACGCCCCTCGCCGCTACTCCGCTGCTGATTGGACCCGGGGAATCTTCGCACTCGGGTTTCGGGGCCGGCGAAGGGAAGGAGGCGGAGCCTGAACACGCCCCTCGCTGCTCTGTTGCTGATGATTGGCCCACAGAGTCTCCGCGTTCGATTTTGGAAGGCTCTCTCCGGAGCTCTCACCAGGGCTTGGCCGAGGATTGGCTCTTCCCCGGCTGGGGAGCGTTTTCTCCCGGGAGTCGCGGCTGTGACCTAGGTGGCCCGCCTTGGGCAGCCAGGTACGTAGGTCGGCGGCCCGGCTCGCGCTGCGGTAGGAGCGGGCGGGCCGGCCGTCAGAGCCCGGGTGCCGCTGGGACCCGAACCCGCAGGGCCACTTTAGGGCACGGCGTTGTGCGAAGCGGCCACGTCTGAGCCCCGGGGGCCGATCTGTGCCGGGGGTTTCGCCCAGCGATCTGGGCCAGGATATCCCCTCCCAAGCTCTCGTCCTGTGGGCGAACGCCGCCCGGTCCTTGTGAGCACCTTCACAGCAGGAAGCGCAGAGCTACGCCCGCCCTTTCGAAAGGCCGTGAAGGGTTTGGGGTGGGCACATCTTAGCTTGCCCCATCCCGATCTGAGGTCTGTCGACGCTGCCCTTCAGCGTGGTGAGTAATCGCTCCGACTCCCCGCGGGGCCGCGGAGTGCTGAGGGCGCCGAGGCTGCCTTGGGAGATCTGACTTTCAATCCCTGCGCCTTCCGAAACCCGCAGAAGCAGATAGCAGGCTCGAGAGGTTTCAGAGCCTCCTGGGTCATTCCTTCCCCCGAAGACCTCGACAGCCATCTGGCAGGAACAAAAATAAGAGTGGTTGAGAGCCTGGGTGCTGGGATCATATACTACCTGGGTATATCATCAGTTACCTCCTGTTTGACTTTGGGCAAGTTACTTAACCTTTCTGAGCTCGGGTTTCTCATCTGTAAAATGGGTATAACCAGAGTGCCCCTCGTAGGAGTGAGGATTAAAGAGATTACCTATTTGAAAATGATGTTCTGTGCTTGACACAAAGCAAGCTGCCTCAATGGCAGCCGGGACTTAAAAGTCCACAGATGAATCCATCTCCCTTTACCCTCTTTCCCCAAGAGTGTAGTCCCCTTTTGAGGGAGTTTCATGAAAATGAAAATGGTTCTATACTGTCTGGTTGTTAAACAGCCTTTCCCTTAACATCACTCATTCATGGTATAATGTACCGAGATGGACGCTTTCACGTACTTTTATCTCCCTTATTCCCTTGAGGGTTGTTTGTTCTCACTCTTCTCACTATTTTAATGATGAGCAAAATGAGGCAGGGGAAACGGGCTTGCCAACGTCACTCGGTTATCAGTGGCACAGCCAGAATTCAGGGTTCTTGAACCACTGAAAAGAGTTACTGCTAGATCTAGAGTTTCTCTTCCAGTCGTATCTGAGAACTGGTCTGGGGGTAGGTCCCCATTCCCTTTTCCACGTCCACATTAGGTTTGGAGACCAACGTGTGCATTTCTCTCAGGTGCTCCTGGCGGGGGCTAGGCCCTAAAGGGCGGGGGCTCACACTGCCATGTGGACTGGACCTCCCACTGGAAGAGCCACAGATTTTGGCAGCTGTCCAGGGTCAGGGAAGCAGTCCAGGGCCACAAGTGTTGATTTGGGCCTTGGGCCAGAGCCTCCAGTTCTTCTCCCAAGAGGCCCTTTGCCTCCGATTACAGATTATTACCATCACCAGAGTTATCTGAAGGAGGTGAGCTGAGTGTGGAAGCAGTTGCCCCCCGGCTCACACAAAGTGTGCTCTGCCTCTTGTGGATACATGTGCCTCCCTGAGACCAGTCAGAATAGCTGTCTGAACTGAGCTTCATATACCACAAAAGATGCTCAATTGCGCACTACATATGTTGCAAATTCATTGCGTGGTGAGTCACTTTTTAAATATATGTCTTTGTTAAAGCTCTATAGTTCATTTATTGCCTATTTCAAAGCAAGTTGAACTTTGTCATTTTCAACATTTGGTATTTACGTTGGGGGGGTTCATTTTTTAAGCTAGCTTGTGTCAAATTGCAATTTGCAAATGAGTTTTTACTCATTTGCTTACAGACCCATGTTTATATTCTTTCATGTCAACTCTGGAATGAAAGATCCATTTGTAATCTTTTAATAGCCCTGTGGTGTCATTTTCCAGTGTAGAAAAGTACCATTGTTCAAGCATACACTGACTTTCCTGGTTTCAGGTCTTATCTAAGAAATTGGGGGGGGGGGGGGAATCACACATTGAATAAGATAGGAAATGTTTTTTTCTGGGGAGGCTGGCTGGCTCAGTCAGTAGAGCAAGTCACTCTTGATCTCAGGGTTGAAAGTTCGAGCCCCACATTGGGTGTAGAGATTACTTAAATATAAAATCTTTGGGGTGCCTGGGTGGCTTATTTGGTTAAGTGTCAAGCTCTTGATTTCAGCTCAGGTCATGATGTCACGGTTCCTGGGATCAAGCCCCACGTCGGGCTCTGCACTGACGGTGTGGAGCCTTCTTGGGATTGTCTCTCTCTCCCTCTCTCTCTGCCCCTCCCTTTCTCATGCTCTCTTTCTCTCTCTCTCTCAAAATAAATAAAAATAAACTTAAAAAAAGAGAGAGGTTAGGATTCCTTTAAAAAAATAAAATAAAATCTTAAAAAAATAATAAAAGTAGGGGCGCCTGGGTGGCTCAGTCAGTTAAGTGTATAAGTAAAAATAAAATCTTTTTTAAAAGTTTCTCTTGATAATAAAAGTTCTGACTCAGTTTTCCCCAAGTTTACATCTAATCCTATGTGCAATACATGGATTTTTATTCCCAGTCTCACTGCTGGCTGAATCCCAGGGTGGGAGGCAGAGCCAAGAGTGAGGATCTCAAAATCTGGGGGTGCCAAGGCTCCCCACCCCACGGTGCACGGAGGGTACGGTGGAAACTGGCCGAGACTCACCCAGATGGTTTGTTGGTGTGTGTAACTCACTGTAACGTGGAGGCTAGAGGCTGGAGGCAGGGCCTTGTAGGCCCTTGCAGCCTGGCAGAGGTGGCCGGGGCCATCTGGGAAGTCAGGCTCCAAGCCATCCCTGAGGCCGCTGCTACTTCATCCTGTTGCCATTTTCCCTGAAGGGAGGGTAAGAGGGCCTGAGTCTGAGAGAAGCAGGATCACCCCTTGTCCCACCACCCAGACCAGAGGAGGAGTCTGCCCCGGGCTAGGCCACAGCCAGCCTGGGTCACTAGAGTGCTTTACAGCAGTGATCTCTCTGCCTTCTCCCACACCCTAACCCCACATCCCACAGCAGCAAAACAGTGTGTTGTCTCCATGGAAGATTGAGGAGGGCGGAAAAGGGGAACTATTGGTTGGGGAATTTCCTGGCACCTGATATTAACCAGACCTGTCCACACATGGCCTTGGCAGACAAGCACATCCAACTGCTGCTTCTGTACCGACCTAGTCTCCCCAGAATCATGGACTCTGCACACGCCCTCTGAGAGCATAATCATCCTGTTCTTCTTACAGATGTAGAGGGAAACCGAGGCCCATGGAGGTGACGTGAAGTGCCTGAGGCCCCTTGGCCGCTGAGTGGCAGAACTAGGGCCCGGACGTAGTCCTCTGACTCATGAGCCAGTACTCTGTGCACTGGGCTGGGTTGCAGTTCCAGATTTCTTTTGTGGGAGCTGGGGATCTTCCTCTTCAGAGTGCCGCAGGTTAAGGCTAGAACAGCTGGCCAAACAGTAAACAGCTCTGACGTTAACAAAAAGATGAAAATAAATTCTACCACCCCGCCCCTGCCTCGTGTGCATGTGTTCATTGTTCTTCCTTTCCCACTGGAGGCTTCCTCCTTTGTGAATCAGGTAAGAACCGTGAGACACCCCCACAGGAGCGATGGGAAGAAATACGCTCTGAGCTGCTTGGCTGTGAAGGCAGCTGTGGTTTTCATACACGGTTGCAGTCCCCTTACACCGGGTCCTGACCTTGGCTGAGCCACCGGCATTTCATCTGTATCTTGCCTTCCTTTGCCCCACTGTGCGCTGGGGTGAGGGTAACAGCGTCCACTCCTAGAATGCTTTTGAGGATCAGATGATAGCATGCATATTGCCACGTTGCCTGGTGCCGAGTAAATGCCCCATAGTTAGCTTTTTTCCTTTATCAGCCTGACAGTGTTACTTGGTGACTGTTTTCTGGTCACAGTGTATTTTTATTATCCAGCTCAGGGGATTTAATTACCACACATACAAGGTTGTTAACTGGATTCCATAATAGTGCCCAAGGAGAGGTAGATTTTAAAATTCCCATTTCCAGATAAAAAGCACAATTTTTATGAAGTTAATTTACCTGAAAATCTTCTACAGGTTTTAGTTATTAAATCTTTTGAAGAGAGTGAGGTTCTAATAGGCCTAGACACTGGGACAGGGGGAGTGTGGAAATTACTGGAATGAGGAGGGTGGCTGTTGAGGTGAGGAGGGAAAGCCAGGGAAAGGGAGGGCCAGTTACATTTGAGGAGTCTAAACGGGATGGAGAGATGGTTCAAACTCTCAGGAGAGTAAAGGCAGGTGCGAGCCGGGGCCACTCTGCAAGCAGGCTGAGCACTGGAAGCTGGGAATGCGTTTTTTATGATTTCCATCCTGTGTAGGTTTGTCACGGTGAGCATGGACGTTTTGTGTTTAAATGCTTTAATTTTTGCTCCCCCCACCCCCTTTTAAGCTAGTGTTAAAAGGGCAGCGGGTGGGCTTTTCGTTTATTTGGCTCTTATCAGGTACCTGATACCACACTAGACTCATTCAGTCCTTACAACAATCCTGGGAAGCGGTTATGAGCCCCATTTTACAGCTGAGCAAAGAGGCTCAGAGAGGTTGGGTAACTTGCCTAGGGTCATAGCTAAGAAGGTGGCAGGGCTGGGATTCAAGCCCAGTTCTGTGTTGTGCCAGAGTCCTTGGTCCTCCTTGTCTCTAGTCTGCCTTCCAATCTCATAACTTTCTCAGGCTGTACTAGACAAGGATAGGGTGAGTGAGCCTCTTATGCCTTTATTATTCAAGGTGGAACTCTCTCGAACTGAGGAAGACCATTTAATTTTCATTTTCGGCAAGGTGGGGGAGGACTTGGACGTAAGTCTTCCTTTTAATTAAACTTCTAAGATTTCAGCCTCTGCCCATGGTTGTATATTCTAACCCCGTAGCTGCGTCTTTGTCCCTACGTTCCTCTCCATGGCCTTTTGGACTACAGTTAGATCTGACTGGTCTGTTTCATACTGTGTTTGTTAAACTGTACGGACTTGGTTTGTCTCTGAGGGTCTTGAAAATAGGTGGGATGACTGTTCTCAATTTTACAGATGGAGAAGCAGAATAGTAGAACACTGAACACTGTTCTTAACGCTGCCTTCACTCAGTCCTCACTGCAACTCAGGCCGAAATTGGTATAGTTTGAGAAGTTTACACAGGAAGCAGCTGAGCCAGTAAGTGGCGGAGGTGGCTAGGAGTGGGATTCCAGCCTGGGTAGCCCAACGTCATACCCCTTTCTCACTTCTGTGCTAAGAGCCTGGGCCTTGGCATCAGCAGTATCTGGATCTGTCCTTCAGTTTCTTCATTTGTGAAACGAGGCTACAGCCCCTACCGCATATGGCTGTCGTGCTCACATTTTAATGACGTGACGTGACTACGACTCTTACAGCGGTGCCCAATACATGTGAAATGCTCGACACATTTCCGTGGCTGCTGCTGCGTCGTCCTTACGACCTGGATGTCCTGGGGTCTGCCTGGGCTTTAGAACCACAGACCTGGGTGCTACTCCTGGCTCTGCACTTAACCAAGGCTTCGTGTCTGTGGAAGGATCGTTTCAACTGAGCTGTACTTCATCTGCACGGTGGGGATAAACAAGTCTTACTTCACTGGTTGCCGGGCCTCTTCAGGGAGGTAGTACATGTGTCGCACTCATAAGCACTTTATAATAAAGTCTGGCTATCCTTATGCATATAATTTCCCCCAGGTGCCCTGGCAGTTGGAGTGATTTTAAGTCAAGACTTACTGCACATTGGCTCCTGGAGAACAGAAACACCAGAAGCCCTTGTATCCGTCAGGACCCCAGGTTTGGGAAGGGCCTGCTGAGCTGATGCCTCTCCGTGCTTTCCTTCCCCAGAGCACCCAGGATGGGAACGCCCGCCTCTGTGGTGAGCGAGCCGCCCCCCTGGCAGGCCCCGGCTGAGGCCCGGGGCCGCAAGCAGGCCACAGCCAACATCTTCCAGGATGCCGAGCTGCTGCAGATCCAGGGCCTGTTTCAGCGCAGTGGGGACCAGCTGGCCGAAGAGCGGGCACAGATCATCTGGGAGTGTGCGGGAGACCACCGTGTGGCAGAGGCCTTGAGGAGGCTGCGTAGGAAGAGGCCCCCCCGGCCAAAACCCCTGGGCCACTCACTGCACCACTGCAGCCGGCTCAGGTGGGTTCCTGGAACTGGAGGCCTGAGGGAAGGGGGGCACTACTGATGCTCCTTCCACCATTTTCTGGCTGTATGACCTGGAGCTACTGACTTGGCCTCACTGTAAAGTATCTGCCATTGGGGTGGCGGGGGGGGGGAGGTACACAGTGCCTACGATTGCTGTTACTGTTGGAGTCCTGTAGGATCTTGTGAACTTCCACAGAAGGGAATGCCTGGGTCCTATCAGTGCCACTTCATTTTGCAGTGATTCTCAGCCAAGTGGGAGGGACTATTGTTTGGGAGGAAAAAAATGTGTTTCCCTGTTGCAGAAGAGGTAACAAATCAAGAGTAAACCTGGTTAAGATCTTGCCTGTGGAATTACAGAGAATATAGCGTAGGAAGGTTCAGTAGAGGCACTGAGGGTTAAAAATTGTTGAGGAACTTCCAACTTCCCCTAGTCATCCCCCTCTTTGCCTAGGTCACTGAAAGCCTAGGAACAGCGAGCCCCACAGGGTTGAGCGGAGCCACACAGCCTAGCCAGTCACTGTGGGTTACACTCTGCCCTCCATTCTTCCCGCTGCCTTCTCGGGCCCCAGAGTCAGAATATTAGTCCTGGATAGGTCTTCCGAGTCATCAGGTCCAGGGGGAGCAAATCAGCCTCTTGTTCATATGAACTTTAGCTGACTTGCAATCCCAATTTAAAACATCTTGCTAAGGAGGATTCTTGGTTCCTCCAGTCTCATATCACGGCTGACTAATGATGGCTGCCACAAGTACAGCATGAAGCTGGAGAAAGGCTGAGTTGTCACACACCCCGATCTAGTCCAGCTCTCTTTACAGAAAAGAAATCTGAAAGCTTTGCCTAGTCTTTAGCAATCAGGGGGGCAGACGAGTCCAAAGCCCCGGTCTCATTTTGCCCCAGACGGTGTGTTTAGTTCATCCTGACCAAAATCTCTTTAGCCTGCATTCTGTTCTTCCTATTGATTTGGGCCTATCATACACTTGTTCCCTGCAGAATCCCCGAGCCCCGTGCTCCACTGGCCGACCCACAGAGTGGTGCCACAGAGATGGCCTCTGGCGATCAGTATCTGAACTCCAGGAGGACAAGTGCCAGGATCCGCCGGAACTGGAAGAAGCCAGGCCCCACAAGCTACCTCCATCAGATCAGACACTGATCCAGGGAGGGGGCTGGGAACGGCAGTAACTTCCCCAGGAATCATAGGGACTCTTGCCAAAGGGCCCAAGAAGTGAAGAAGGAAGACAGACTGGAGGCAGACAGCCCCACAGTGGTAAATGGAAGGCCACTACCACTGGCCTGCTCCGTTCAGAACAGGACTGGAGGTGTCCCCTGAGCTCTACACCATGTGGGACCCATTCCTGCCTCAGCTCTTCCCACCTGACAGTATACTCGGGCTGCATGATATCCCCCTGGGAGTCCAGCGATGGGCACGGAGACTGAGCGTCTCACCACTCCTGCTCTAACCCTCCTACTACTGTAACCCATGGTCCAGCCACCTGCCCACACCCCTGCCTGTCAGGCCAGCGCGAGAAAACCGTGGTTTAAGTGGCAAAATAAAAACATTTGCATCAAGAACTGTGTGAGTCTGTCACAGAAAGGGAGGCTTCTTCAATGGACATTCTGGAGCCAGGGGGTGAGGGCTTGCACTTATTGCAGGGAAGGGGTGTTCCTGGGAAGGAGAAAATAGGCCAGGCCTCCTTTTCCTCCGAGAGCAACACCCACCACCCCCCATCCCCTAGATCCTCTGTGCTAAAGCCTCCGTTTCCAGAGATCGGGAGATGGAAGCATTTCCGTAGGCAGTCCTGATCCACAGGAGAGAGAGGGTTCTTGGCCTCTGGCCAGTTCTAGAAGGGGAAAGACTATTCCAGTCCGCCTTGCACAGTGGGCAGTGAGCCTGCAAAGGAGTGGCTGCCAGCTCCTCAGATGGCATCTTTATCCCCATGGGCCAACCATCCTGAGGTGGGTCAACAGTTGGACCAATCGTTCTTGAGCCTCCAGCATTATCTGAGATTCCCTGTAGCCTGATAACCTTTAAGGGGAGGATTTTTGACTACTTCTACTGGCTTCACCTCAACAGCATATTATGTGCTCATTAGCATTCACCTCTGTTTCCCAGGCATCCTATCTGTCCCATTACCCACCCTTTAAAGGACCCAGGGTTCAAAGTGCTTCAAGCAGGCAGTGATGCGCACGAAGGATACGCTGCCCTCTTGTGGCCAAGAAGAGAAGCAGAGCGCATTCCTCATCCCAAACCCATAGGGCTAGAGGATTTTGTTACTCAGAATTTTTTCAGCTTGTAGGAAGTACTCAGTGCAAATACTGCATAATCCCTAGTAGGGAAATATCTCATAACAAAACATGAGTATTTCTGCAACAAATACACTAAGAGGAAAACATCATGGTTACAAATAGCTTCAATTCACACCAGTGTAGGGTCAGGTCAGGTTTTGGTGTCAAATGAGTCAATGAAAATATTTCTGGTTTTTAGAGCACTGGGACCTTGGAAATGAGGACCTGTATAACTTTGGGGCTGTATCTCAGCGATTCCATGGAAACACATGGTTCTTTGTCCTTAAAACTGCATTCTACCTTGTCTTCCTTTCACCCAAGAAAACTAGACAAAAAAGGTCAGAATTGGACTTGTTATTCATACATTTGCATTGATTTAAATACATTACATACAAGTTCTACAGTGCGTTGGAAGAACACAGGCAGCAGTACTCTCCCAGCCCGGCCTCTCCTCCCTGACACGGGGACAGGGCCTGCGGCTGACAGAGGGCCCGGCTGTTCTGTGAGTGCCGCCCAGAAGCCTGCCCTGGCACTTTGAGGCTCCTGGCTCTCCCTAGTCCACATTCAAGGCAACCTGAGTCCAGGCTTCAAGGAGAATGGAAACATGCCAGGAAAGGATGGCCCACGTTCCCGCCTGCCAGGACTGGGGCCAGCCCCCTCGTACGTTGGACTCGATTTCCTTCTCATCACAGAGCTGGTCTAGATGAGGGCGATGTGCAGAGCTACTTGCACAGGCTGGCTTCCCCCAGCCTCCTCTAAGACAGCTTAGGCTCTCTCGACGCCCAGGTGGGAAGCTTTACCGACAGGTTTGTGGAGAGAGATCTTTGGAGAGCTAAGCACACCTGGGTCCCTTCTGGCCTCTGGGAGCCCTGCTGCTCCTACAGTCTGGGGGCAGGCACTGTCACAAACATGGTCCCCAAGGTTAGATTCCAGGCCAGCTGAATGAGATTGTCAGGGTCAGGAGCTGTGCCTTTGTCCACAGGGCATGCGTACCCAGCTCCCAGAGACTCCTCCTGTCAGCTGGGGGGGCCCCCGGCATAAGCTGGCCCCTGGGGGCTAGGATGCAAAGGGACCATCTTGGCCCAGCTGACGAGAGGGCTGCACATCTCTGCTCTGCCTGCTGGGCAGTGGGAGCTGGGCAAGCAGAGGGCACGCAGCCATAGTCCTCGCTCCCTTTCTTTGGTTGTTTTTCAAACCTTCAAGATCGTTTCTTTCCAAGACTGATTGACCAATCGCAGGGTGCCAGAATCTTGAAGTGTCCAGTAGCACAGAACTGCCCCTTAGCCACAGATGGCACCCTCTCTACTCTCTCCTGAGGCCATTCTTTGCTTTGGTGTAGAAAGGGCTCGGACACCTGGCAAGGGGGACAGCTGAGGGAAAAGAGACAGGGAAGCAGGAAGATGCACATTGAACTGGGCAGGCTTTAGGGGACAGTTTGAAGGCCCTTCTCCTTTGGGCCCTGCCTTTCTCTCAAGAAGCCATGGAAAAATTGGCCTAGAACAAGAAGTCAGGGAGCAAAGGGAAGCTGCCGACTAGGAAGAGAATATGAGTCCCATTACCTCCGCCAAGCAGCAGCAGTGGTAGCATAAAAAGAAGTCCAGGGACCTAATATCCTGTCCTCCTATGAGCTGAGATGCATCCCAGAATCCTCACTGAGACCCACTCCAGAACCCAAAACTGAACCCCCTGAGGGAAAAGTGTCGAGAAAAAAAAATATCTGAAACAATAGAAACAAATAAGAGGACCGGGGTGTCTGTCACCAAGACTGGGGAAGCAAGGCTGGGATGTTTGCCCACAGACCAGTTACGGCCCCCAGCATGTACTCAGGCCAAATGGATGGCTTGTGCATACTGGGGGAGCCGCTTCTGCCCTCTTGCCTTTGCCTGAATGACGGGCAAACTGCAAGCCTGGACTAGAGACACTGTGTCCCTAGAAGGGCAGAGAGCAGAGCCAATCTCTACAATCATATGCACAACCACTAAGAGTTCTGGAGCAAAAGTGTCCCCGCTGCGAGAACTGGGTTGGGAGGCTTTCAGTCACCCTATTGCACTGGTGGGAGAAGGGGAAGAAAACTTGGCAAAAACCCAAAGGAAAGGTGTGGCTTCTGTCTGTCCCAACTGGTGAGTCACCCAGTTGCCCTCTGAATCACCCAGCTGCCTTGGTCCACGGGAGTAAGGAACTGTGAGGCACCTGAGCATCTGGGTCCATGCAAATTTAGGTCTGGATCAGAGGTTTCTGACCTGAGAGGATCTGGGAATCTGCCTCGGTTTTGCTACTAATATTTAAATGTGTATTTGTCTGTCTGTTTTCTGATGCAGAATATAATGAGGAATTGCCACAGAGCAGGGTGTCAGGGAGGGAAGGGAATTTCCCAGCCTGCCCCAGGGGATGCTGGAAGGGAGCTGCTCCTTCCCGGGCATCTGGACTACCTGCACAGAGGCTCCAGCCCTCCCTAGCACTCAGAAGGGCCCACAGGCACACACTGTCCCTCTGATTGTGCTTCTCCCTGTGCTTGGGAAAGCCCTGAGGGGGGTGACGAGCAGAGAAGAAGGGCTCTCAAGGGCACTGCTCTCCACCGGCTTCTCGGGCTTTTCCTGCAACCCACCCCCAGGCTTCCTCCCAGCCCGAGTCTCGAACAGTAGGTCTCTGTCTGACTCTCGGGCTACCACCATGAAAAGAAGGGCTTCCGACTCTGAAAGCTCTGTGTGTAGGACTCGCTAGAAGACCGCTGGTGGGAACGGGCCGTCTCGACAATCACGGGTGGCATCTGGACAAGGTGCAGGGGACTCTTGTTGTCTTTCAGGGCCTGGGTCAGATTTAGGATCTGCAGTAGGAAAAATAAGATCAGTGAGGAAAAGACCAAGGCATCCTGGTCTGCCTCTGAAGGGAGACCTGCTGATAGAGTGCTCCCATAAATCAATACAAAAATAAACAACACACAAATGAAAAACTATACACCTAGGGTATTTCCAGAAGTAGGAATATAAACGGGCAAAATACGAAAAATGGAAACCTCTCCAGTCATTTAAAAAATACAAATTAAAACAAAAACCTCCCATTTTTTCCCCTTCCCATTAGTAAGGATACAGAAGAAGATGCCTCAGAGGTGGGGACAGTTCAGAGCCAAGCTGTGGGGCTGGACCCTGGGCCAGTTTTTCAGAAAGGCAAGCAGACGATAAAGGCTTATAAGTGAACAGGCCCTCTGACTCAGCAATTCCACTTTTAGGAACTAAAGAAACAATCATGGATAGGCACAAAACACTTAGTTTCAACTAATACAGTGCAGTATTGTTTTTAGCGGTAAAAATGGTATAAATGCCTCAGAGTATGGGAACAGTTAATAATGTAAGGGCTAAGAAACAGCAATTAAAAGATAAGATTTTATTGCCATGGAAAGCTGATCACAATGTCATTAGATAGCAAAGGACAGAGACAGGAGCCAGTATTATGATGTAAAGACTCTACCTTCATTTTCTAAAATTCTATCTACCTATCTGCAGAGAAAAAAATTCTGGAACTTGGCACTGATTATCTCTGGGTCAAGGAATTATAGGTGATTTTTATTTGTTCATGGTTGTTTATACTTATTTTCTGATTTTCCTACAAAGACCATATATTTGGGAAAAAGCCAACATTTCAGTTGGCTTCTCCCTCTACTGCTATCTTTTTTTTTTTTTTAAGGTTACTTATTTATTTTGAGGGAGACAGAGCACGAGCAGGAGAGGGGCAGAGGGAGAGAGAGAGAGAATCCCCAGCAGGCTCCGCACTGTCAGCGCAGAGCCCAACATGAGGCTCAATCTCACAAACCATGAGATCATGACCTGAGCCAAGATCAAGAGTCAGGTGCTTAACTGACTGAGCCCCCAGGCACCCCTAATGCTGTCTCTTTATCATCGTTTTTGTGAGTCTTTTTGAGTAAAATTTTTACTTTGGAATAACTTTAGACTTACAGAAAAGTTACAAAGATAGTACAGAGAGTTCCTGTACACCATTTACCAGTTTTTCCTAATGTTAAATTTTTATAGAACTATGGCACATTTACCAAAACTAAGAAATTAACAGTGGAACATTACTATTAACCAAACGCCAGACTCAATTTGGATTTCATTAGCTTTTCCAGTACACTTCTTTTTTGATTTCAGGATCCCATTCAGGATACAACATAGCTCTTTACCAACTTTAGTCTGTTTTTTACAGATATTTCAGAAATGTGTCCATGGGGACACGTTTGCCAAAATTAGAATCACCACCATCTATCTTCTCTGATAGGAGAGTACAAAAGTGGAAGTAGTCTGATGATAGCCTGCTTGCTTGCTTGCTTTCTAAAACAGTTTCTTTTTTTTTATGTTTTTATTTATTTGTTTGTTTGTTTAATATTTGAGAGAAAGAGAGAGAGACAGAGTGTGAGCAGGGGAGAGGCAGAGAGATGGAGATGGAATCGGAAGCAGGCTCCAGGCTGTGAGCTGTCAGCACAGAGCCCGATGCAGGGCTCGAACTCGCGAGCAGTGAGATCATGACTTGTGCCGAAGTGGCTTAACCAACTGAGCCACTCAGGTGCCCCAGTTTCTTTTCTTTTTTCTTTTTTTTTTTTTTTAAGATTTTATTTATGGGGCGCCTGGGTGGCTCAGTTGGTCAAGTGACTGACTCTTGATTTCCGCTCAGGTCCTGATCTTACAGTGCATGAGTTTGAGCCCTGCATCAGGCTCTGCACTGACAGCGCAGAGACTGCTTAGGATTCTCTTTCTCTCGGTCCCTCCCCTGCTCACACACTCTCTCTCAAGGTAAGTAAATCTTAAAAAAAAAATGTTTTTAAGATTTTTTAAATTTATTTTTAAGATTTTATTTAAGTTTATTCTGAGAAGAGAGGGGGGTGGGAGAGGGTGGGGCAGAGAGAGAGAGAGAAAGAAAGAAAGAGAGAGAGAGAGAGAGGAGAGAGAGAGAGAGAGAAAGAGAGAGAGAGAGAGAGAGAGAGACAGAGAGAGAGAGAGAATCCCAAGCAGGCTCCACCTTGCCAGCACAGAGCCCAGAGTGGGGCTTGAACTCACAAACTATGAGATCATGACCTGAGCTCAAATCAAGACTCAGACGCAAAAAAAAAAAAAAAAAAAAATCAGACACTCAACCGACCGAGCCACCCAGAAGCCCCTTAAGATTTTATTTTTAAGAGGCGCCTGGGTGGCTCATTGGGTTAAGCATCCGACTTCAGCTCAGGTCATGATCTCACGGTTTGTGAGTTTGAGTCCCGTGTCAGGCTCTGTGCTAACAGCTCAGAGCCTGGAGCCTACTTCGGATTCTGTGTCTCCCTTTCTCCCCCTCCCTGCTCACACTCTGTCTCTCTCTGTCTCTCAAAAATGAATAAACATTAAAAACAAATTAAAAAAAAAAGCTTTTATTTTTAAGTATGGGGCATCTGGGTGGCTCAGTCAGTTGACGGCCCAACTCTTGATTTCAACTCAGGTCACCATCCCAGGGTAGTGCGATGAAGCCCCGCATTGGGCTCTATGCTGAGCACGGAGCCTGCTTGAGATTCTCTCTCTCTCCCTCTGCCAATCTCCCCTGCTCACACACTGTCTCTTTAAAAAGTTAAACAAATAAAAAGATTTTATTTTAAATAATCTCTGTAACCAATATGGGGCTTGAACTCACAACCCCGAGATCAAGAGTCACACGTTCTACTAACTGAGCCAGCCAGGCACCCCTATGATAGCCTTCTTTAAACCGCCAGATATCGAAGATTTTCATGGCCAGGCCACAGACAGAGGGGAGGGTAAGAAAGGCTGGACCCTCAAATCACAGAGACACACGGCCTTTAAGCCACAAATATCCCTGGCCTGCAAACGCTGCCCATGAAGAGGCAGAGATACACCTGAAACAGAGGTGAGAAGTCAGAAGTGGATCCTATCTGTAATTAATTCTGTTTTACTTCATTGTTTTAGTATCTGTCAGCATCCTCCACTGCTTCAAAGAGCCTTGAGCACAAACTCTGGGTAGAGAATGAAAAGGAGTTTCAAATGGAATTGGAGTGAATTATGCAGGAAACCACCCAACTTAAGAGGCAGGATTTTTTTTTTAAGTTTCTTTACTTTATTTGGGGAGGGAGGGGCAGAGAGAGATGGAGAGAGAATCCCAAGCAGACTCCATGCTGTCAGCACAGAGCCCAATGAGGGGCTCGAACCCATGAACCATGAGATCATGACCTGAACCGAAATCAAGAGTTGGACACTTAACTCACAGAGCCATCCAGGCGCCCCAAGAGACAGAGAATTTTAAACCTGCCCTGGCTGGTTCTTCCTGTGCTTCCCCTATTATTCTCTGGGTTACAAGCTGCCTTTTATGCATGCTGAAGTTATTTGGGGTAAAATGTCAAATTATCTACAGCTTACTTTCAAAAGATTTGGCCAAAAATAGAATGTATCAATCTATCTATCTAGAGAGAGACAAATTATACAGTTATATTAAAGAGAGAAATTAGCTACATTTGTAGAGATAGATATTCCTCAGATAGATAACCTATAGAGATACAAGCAAATAGATACGGAGATAAAGCAAGCATGGCTAACTATAATAACCGGTGAATCTAGGAGAAGATCCTATTTTACTAAGGTTTGAAATTCTTCAAATTAAAAAGCTGACAGGAAATTGATAGCACATATTCTGTAGCACATAAAGCTAAAGGATAAAATCTTTGAAAGTGCCATTTAAAGAGACTTTCCCTCAGACCCCGCAGTAGATCTAACATCTGGTGCAAAGTCTTTGAGTAACAACTGGCATCCAACTCCAGCTCTCTGGAAGGTCTTTACTCTTCCCCTTTGGCCGAGGGCCCTCATATAGGCACTCTGTGATTACAGTTCAGGTACGGAAAGGGTTGTGACCTCCTTTCCCTGTGGTATGTCAGATTTCTGCAAGGTGGCGGCTCGTCTTGCCTCGTTGTGTGTGACTGGTAAGCAAGTAAGGATGTGACCGATATATTGGCCACCTACCTGCTGAAATGAGCTGGATGCTCATGGAAACTTACAGTGTTGAGAGGGAGGCACTCTAAGTCGTAAGAGGCCAAAAGGCCCTCAAAGGATATTAAGGGCACAAGACAGAGAGAAAGATAAAATTGTACTCTCCCACCCCACCCCCCCTTTTGCCACTCTAGATAATGGCCCTGACCGATATGATGAGAGGAGGGTTGCTATGGTTTTGGCAAGGGACTGAGCTGGAAAGGGATTAGAGAAGATAGTATAATAGGGACAGAGGCACAGCCTACACAAGGTTGAGAAGTTCATTCCTTTATGCTGAGTTCCATAATACCACAGTACATCATGTGGCTTTTAAGGTCTCCAAAAATTCTGCCAGCTTAACTGGGCCCTTACATTATTTGGGAAATGGGGGAAGACCACGTCACGGGTATTCAGGCAGCTATAATAACTGCAGCTCTTGAAACCTCTGTACATCCCACTTCCAAGGAAACATGAACTCAGTAAGCCCAAGAGTTGCTCTCACAAGAAGCCTTTACCTAAATGGTAGGTAGAGGTAAATGCATAATTATGACTGGAAAGACCTTCTTGACCTTTAAAGATGTGAGAACCTACCTTTTCTGCACACGAAATCATAATCAAAACCGCTAATACATATTGATTACTTCAATACACCACGTACTACTCTAAACCATAGATCTCATAATAACCCTATGAGATAGGAGCTATTATTAACCCCATGTTACATATGGACACACTAAAAGGAGGAGAGATTAAACAACTTCTCCAAGACCTCACCAATAAATGACAGAGCCAATAAATGACAGAGCCAGGATTCAAACACAAGCACTGTGTCCACTAAGTCATCCCACTAGGCCATCCCGGATGTCTTTAAGACTTTAAAGTTGGGGCGCCTGGGCAGCTTGGTTGGTTGAGCATCTGACTCTTGATATTCGCTCAGGTCATGGTTCGTGGGTTTGAGTCCCAAGTTGGGTTCTGCGCTGGGCATGGAGACTACTTGGGATCCTCTCTCTCCCTCTGCCTCTCTGCCCCACTTACACTCTCTCTGTCCTCCCAAAAATAAATAAACATTAAAAAGAAAGAAAGAAAATATCAAAGTGATAAGCAGAATGTCAGTGCTCTACAGAGCTTTAAAACAATTTTTCAGGCACAGTCTTTACTTTTGAAGATCAACAATGAATGCCCTAGGGGTTTCCTTAGCTCTCTTTGAAGGTAAAGTGGAGAAAGAAGAAATAATACAACTTATAATGATAACAAAAATTATAACCACGATCAATATATGAGTGCTAACCCTAGGTAATTATTTTTACTGAACACTTATATGCATTTATCTTATGTAATCCTCTGGCCAACTCTGCAAGGAATTATTATTGTCACATTTTATAAACAAGGAAACCGAGGCTCTGGCCCAAGGCCACAGGGGTTGTAAGTAGTGAAGAAGTCAGACTCCAGAGGCTGGCTCTTAACCACCAAGGCCTATGGCCTGCCTTGAGCAACTTGAAGACAGGGGCCGCTGGGTAAATTTACCAATGAACTAGCCAGCAACAGGCACAGAGCTGAGCTCATAATAAATGCCTCACCAAGCACTGGACACCGTGGAAGAAGTGGGAGATTTGAAAGGGCTACCTTTCCTCACCCAAGTGCTAAGTCAGAGTCACAAATATGTACGGCATAGACTAAAAGGGTGTAAAACACAAGCTTTACATTTACTCAGCATGAACATATAACCCTCCCGGAGAGAGTCCAGGGATGACAACAGGAGGAAGTCCCAGGCTTACCTGTCCTCGCATGACAGCAATCTGCTTATGGAACTGGCCCCTGTCGAAACCAGGATCTTTCTGCAAAAGGGCAGGAGACGGAACCTGCGTGAATCTCTCAGAAGAACCCACTTTCTTCCCCCAATTAAAAACTTTCTAGTAAAGAAAACTTACATGAGGTTTATGAGGCTTAGTGAAGTTAACTACCACCCTAAGAACTCTCTGTTTCACGGGTGAGGAAAGAAACAACAAGTGAATATCTTGTCCCGAGTCTCATTATGAACTGTGTAGAATTCCGGCCTCTAGTGCTCCATTGGAAAAGGCGAGCTCTACAGATACACTGCAGCCCCGTGACACGCAAGACAAACCCATGTTGATTCATCACGGCTGTCAATTTTTTTCAAACCAACCCGAACTAGGTCTTGATGCCCACATGTGGGAATTTTGTTTGCTCTTCATTGGCCGACACAAGTCAGAAGAGTGTTAGCCATTCTCTCTTGGCTTGTATCAGGACCCGTTAGAAAAGCCATTAGAAATTCCTTCTTCCATATAGTTACAAGGTTGAGGTTCCCAGGGCTAACCTTGAAGAGTTCATATAGGTCCTCCTCCAAGTCCTTGACGAAGTTAGGGTCCGATATCTTTGGAAGAATCAGATCTTTGATCTCCTGAGAGAACGGGACTTTTGCCTGGGGCAACCAGGCCCAGTAAAAGGGATCTGAAAAGAAGAAAAGCAAAAAACAAAGCTGCCCATCTCTGTCCTCCACCTATCAGAGCACTTCCAAAGGTAGAACAGCCCTCTTACTTGACATAGGACAGAAAAGAAATGTTACCAGGGCTGTTAATCCTAAAGCCTAAAGAGTAAGCAAGGAATTAGGATTCAAACCCAGGACTGCCAAATCCCAGAGCTTGTGCTCTTTCCCAGACATCACAAGACCTTCTAGTTACTTCTAGTTATCTACCAACGAGACATTGAGATCGGCCTTCTGAAAAGACACACTGGTACTGCAAAGGGGCTAGTGACCCTCTACTTGTATCTCCCTTTCTTTTTCTAAGAGTTTCTCAGTTATTAGCAGGGCAGGGGCTGGCTTCGAGGATGTCACCAAGGAAGACAGAAAACATTGACGATAGCTTATATTTAGAAACACAAATAGAATAAATCATAATAAGATAGTCCTCAGAAAAAATGAGAAAAATGCAAAGCACAGATGAGAAAATTCAACTCTGTGCTTCTAACAGGACTAATGTCAGGCAAAAATGACAAGAGTAGCTTGCGTTTTGCAGTACTTGCCCCATGTGTCAGCTACTGTGCTAAATGCATGAGCTGCGTCATTCTACAAATTCTTAGAACAATCCTGTGGTAGAGGTATTATTATCTTCACCCCATAGATGAAAAAATTGAGAAGAGCAAGAAAAAGCCAGACCACAATGGTCTTGAGACTTACATGCCCTCCAGGAGTCAGGGTGTTTCAGAGGGAAAGCCAGCCCATTGTCGATAGCAGCCACCTTGATAACAGGCTCCTTCACCACCACCCAGTCTGTGTCCTGAAGAACAAGGGAAGACAAAATACTTAGGGTCCCACCTGTCTCAGGCCCTTTAAAGTAGTAGCAAAGTAGCCCAACCCAACCCCCTCAGGCACCAATCCTTATTCAACCTCTGAACTGGCTTCCATAGTTACCTGAGCTTAGTACATTTATGGCACCTCTGACTTGATTATTTAAGGTTCTCAGAGTTCCTTATCTAAGAAAAGGTACACTTCCCCAAGAGTTGCCACAGCCCTCCTTAAGAAGGAAACTGACAATAACAAAAGGTAACTCTAAGCCTTTCTTCCTAGGAAAAGGCAGTGAGAGTCCTGAGAGTATGAAAAGGAAAAAGAAAAATCAAATTCAGCCAGCCAAGATCCTTTTCTGTAGACCTGGACCAGATGCTACCACATTTTCCCATGAGATAAGAGGACCATGGAAGATAACAGTTGGTTACTCTTGCACAAGAGAGTTTCTTGCCATTTCAGGGACAGGTGAAAAGGAAAAGGACAAGAGCTGAATGCAAAGAGTGGGGCGGGCTACCTATGATGGCCTGTCAGACACTCCCATGACTGTCTACCTGGCTCCATGCCTCAGGCTCACAGGTGCCATCACAGAAACAGGGATTGTGGGTCCAGGATACTGGCATCAGAATCCCCTAAGGTACCTTATTAAAAGTGCGGAAGCCTAAGTTTTACTCCAGACCTAGTGGGGGAAAGCCTTGAAGAATCTGTGCTATTTTTAATAAGGCTTCCAGGTAATTCTGATATGTACAAAATATGAAAACCACCATTAGAGAAGAAAGTAAAAACACTATGAGGATGTGTTAACTAACCTTGCTGTGGTAAATAAACATTTTGCAAAATATACATTCATCAAATCACTACGTCGTACATCTTAAACCTGTACAATGTTATATGTCAATTATAGTAAAAGCTAGACAGGGGCGCCTGGGTGGCTCAGTCGGTTAAGCATCCAACTTCAGCTCAGGTCACGATCTCGCGGTCCGCGAGTTTGAGCCCCGCGTCAGGCTCTGGGCTGATGGCTCAGAGCCTGGAGCCTGCTTCCGATTCTGTGTCTCCCTCTCTCTCTGCCCCTCCCCCGTTCATGCTGTGTCTCTCTCTGTGTCGAAAATAAATAAACGTTAAAAAAATAAAATAAAATAAAAAAATAAAAGCTAGACAAAAAAACTACTATAAGGATAGAAGTCAACCTCATTCTCCCATTCCACTAATTTTTTTTTTTTTAATGTGCAGCCTGAGCAGGACTAGAAAAGCATGGTAGAATATGAAAGCAATGAGAGAGTAAGGGAAATTGCAGGAAGCAGCTTTTTCTAAACTGATGGTTCTGTGGAATTATGGTCTATTGTGAGAAAAGTATTCTAAAAAAGTTTAGAAATCATGGGCCAAACAAAATTAAATAGGTTCATTTAATGGACTACTTCTCAGACCTTTACTACACTACTATGCAATGTGAATCTCCAAGAAAAGCATAAAGTATGTAATATATTCCAAACTTATTTCAAATTTTCTTCTACCTCTATTAACATTATTCAATAGGATATTCCTTAAAAAACAGATTGAGAGGGGTGCCTGGGTGGCTCAGTCAGTTAAGCATCTGACTTTGGCTCAGGTCATGATCTCACAATTCATGGGTTTGAGCTGCACATCGGACTCTGTGCTGACAGCTCAGAGCCTGGAGCCTGCTTCAGATTCTGTCTGTCTGTCTTTCTCTCTCTCTGCCCCTCCCCCCTCACACTCTCTCAAAAATGAATAAACATTAAAAAAAATTTAAATAAAAAAAAACAGATTGAGAAAATCTCTATCAAATATTAACCTATCAATTTTAAATACATGTGCTATCCTGATTCTTCTCAACTTATATGGCCTAATTTCTGATTATTATATGCTTCTACATTATGCATATACACTACCTCATCCTCTTCTTCAAGACATAGATCAACCTCTTACCCGAGAGCTAGAACTATCCATTGGACAGTCATATTTAATCAGCCAGTTGTCATTGCCTCGATCTGTGAACAGAAACATGATGTTAGAAAAAACTGGGGTGATTTTCACTTTCAGTAATAATGGACTATATATTTTGGACACTTGGACCAATCATTCTACTGAGAACAACTAGAAAACATTGATAAAGTATTTTTATTTTTTTAATTTTTATTTTGTAGAGTGTGTGAGCAGGGGAAGGGGGCAGAGGGGGAGAGAGGGAGAGAGGGAGAGAGGGGGAGGGGGGAGAGGGGGAGAGGGAGAAAGGAAAGGAAAGGAAAGGAAAGGAAAGGAAAGGAAAGGAAAGGAAAGAAGGAAGGAAGGAAGGAAGGAAGGAAGGAAGGAAGGAAGGAAGGAAGGAAGGAAGAAAGAAAGAAAGAAAGAAAGAAAGAAAGAAAGAAAGAAAGAAAGAAAGAAAAGAAAGAAAGAAAGAATGAATGAATTTTAAGCAGGCACCATGTTAGGTGTGGACACAGGGCTCAATCCCACGACCTTGGGACCATGACGCAAGCCGAAATCAAGAGTCAGATGCTCAACCAACTAAGATACCCAGGCGTCCCAATAAAATATTTTTAGATCTCTTTAAGATATCAGAGGTTTGAATAAGTCCATTAAGAGTTAAAATGTCAAGATCTGGGAGAGAAAGGAAATTCAGACAGAAGAGTCTAGCATTTGTGGCTTCTTTTCTCCTAGAGCACCTGCTGATTTGGGAGGAGGTGGCTAAGAGGTTGAGAGGTAGAAGAACAGTGTTCTAATAGTCTTGTGAAGCTAGGGAGAAAAAATCATAGTCCAGTGACTGATACAGGGAGGAGACCCTCATAAATCACCCATGCTTTGGGTTGAAACCTGAAGGACTACACCTTGGAACTAAGCAGAGTTTCCCTTTAATACCTGAAATTAAAGTGAATCTGGATTGCTG
This sequence comes from Prionailurus bengalensis, assembly GCF_016509475.1. Taxonomy (NCBI): domain Eukaryota; kingdom Metazoa; phylum Chordata; class Mammalia; order Carnivora; family Felidae; genus Prionailurus; species Prionailurus bengalensis. Next base: position 56,353,612 of record NC_057351.1, on the reverse strand, counting down.
GTACCCTTAGCTGCTTGCCAAAACAAATATCATCTTCTACACAGATGCACTACACATCTTCTACTACTTTCTGCATCCTAGGCCTCCAAATATTTTCACCATTTTTGATATATAATATCTGACAATCAAAATAACTAGGTAAAGAGACAGGATGACATGGCTAAAAACAAAGGAAACAGAAAATTAAAACAAACCTAGAGGGGCTCCAAACAATGAAGATACAGACTCTTAAATATTTAACATAAAATCCTTACTATTTAAGAAGATAAAAGGCAAGATTAATAATATTAGTAGAAAACAAGACCATAAAAAAGAATCAAATAGAAATTCAAGAACTGAAAAATATGGTTACCAAATTGAGAACTCAATAGATGAGTTTACCATTAGACTGTGCCAAAGACAGAAGTAATGATCTGAAAGACGGGTCATAAGAAAAGAGCAAAACAAAGCACCCAGGAAAAATGTGTTTCTAACATGTGACTGGATTCTCAGAAGGAGTGGAGGAAAAAAATGGGCAGAAATAATTATTTAAAGAGAGAATAGCTGAGAATCTTCCAAAAGTGACAAAAGGTCAAACTGTTGATTCAAGGAAAACTGAATCCCTAATAGGATAAATACAAATAAAACTATACCAAGCATATTGTAGTAAAAATTTTGAAAACCAATTACAGGGGACATCTCACAAAGAGCTAGAGAAAAAGAGAGATTACCTTCAAATAAACAGCAATAATACAAGGACAAGTGACTTCTCCACAGAAATCATGGCAGTAAGACGACAATGGAATATTTGTTGTTGTTGTTGTTTTTTTTTAATTTTTTTTTTTTCAACGTTTATTTATTTTTGGGACAGAGAGAGACAGAGCATGAACGGGGGAGGGGCAGAGAGAGAGGGAGACACAGAATCGGAAGCAGGCTCCAGGCTCTGAGCCGTCAGCCCAGAGCCTGACGCGGGGCCCGAACTCCCGGACCGCGAGATCGTGACCTGGCTGAAGTCGGACGCCCAACCGACTGCGCCACCCAGGCGCCCCTATTTTTTTAACTACTGAAAGAAAATAGCTGCCAATCCCAAATTCTATACCCAGCAAAAATAGCCTTCAAAAAATGAAGGTGAAATGACATTTTCAGACAAACAAAACCAAAATTCATCACCAGCAGACTATTGCTAAAATATTCTCTAAGTCAAAAGAAAATTATCCCAAATAGAACCTTGGAGATACAGGAAGATTTAAAGAACAATAAAATGGGTAAATATATTAGTAAATCTAGATAAATATTATTAGTTTTGTTGGAGCGTAATAGTATTTTTTTAAAAGAGTTGTCTTTTAGACACATACTGAAATAATTAGGAATAAATTTATACCTGAAATTACCTTAAAATAATAAAAGAAGGTAACTAAATGGAAGTGTGAGTGGGACAGGATTAGTCATGGACCAATGATTGTTAAGGCCGGAATAACCAGTTCATGCAGGTTCACTATTCTGCTTATTTGTATATGCTCAAAAGTCTCCAATTATATTAATAACAGTAATAATAATGACAATACCATCTTAATAGTTTTATAGAAATGTGGTTTTACATATGCACATACATGCAGACACATACACATATATATGCATATATGATTAAAACATATGACATTTATAGTATAAAAGTCTGGAGATAGGTAAATGAAGCTAAGGGTTTCTACCAATTAGTATTAGATTTTGGGAAATCAAGGATTCACATGGTAATCTTTAGAGTAACCACCAAAAAAAAAAAAGAAAAGAAAAAAAAGAAAAGAGTATACAGCTTCTGAGCTAAAAGAGGGGAGAAATGAAATAAGTACAAAATAATTTAAAAGAAAGCAAGAAAGAGGGGGAAAAAAGATCAGTGGAAGAAGGGGAAGAAAAAAAAGATAGGCACAAACATAGAAAGCACATAAGATGGTAGATTTTCATCTATATGTACATTATACATAAACTAAATGTTCTAAAACTAAAATGTAACAATTGTTTCACTGAATGAATAAAACTGATAAACTTTTAGCTATTTAGATTAAGAAAAAAATATACAAGACTGAAATTGCTAAAATCAGAAACAAAAGTAGGGACATTACTACCAATTCTACCAAAATAAGGATTGTAAGTGAGTACTATAATAGGGGAGCCTGGATGGCTTAGTCAGTTAAATGTCAGACTCTTGATTTTGGCTCAGGTCATGATCTCAAGGTCATGAGATAGAGCCCCACATGGGACTCTGCATTAGGTATGGAGCCTGCTTAAGATTCTCTACCTCTCCCTCTACCCCTCCCCATTACGCTCTTTCTAAATTAAAAAGAGAGAGAGAGAACTATAGGAAACTGTATGCCAACAAATTGGAAAACCTAGATGAAATGGACAAATTCCTAGAAACGCAAAATCTACCAAGACTACATCATGCAGAAGTAGAATATCAGAATAGACCTATAACCAGTAAGGAGACTGAATCTGTAACCAAAAGTCTCCTGACAAACAATAGCCCTGGACCTGATGGCTTCATTGGTAAAGTCTACCAAACACTTAAAGAAGAACTAACACCAATTCTCCTCAAAATTTTCAAAAATTTGAAGAGGAGGCAACATTCTAAACTCATTCTATGAAACCAGCCTTACCTTGATACCAACACCCAACAAAGATACTACAAGAAAACTGCAGACCACTATCTCTTACAAATATTGATGCAAAAATCCTCAACAGAATACTAGCAAACTGAAATCAGCAACATTATTAGAAAGATTTTATACCATGACCAAGTGGGTTTTATTGCTGGAAAGTAAATATGGTTCAACATATGAAAATTGATCAGTGTGATATACCACATTAACAGAATGAAGGATAAAAATCACACATGATCATCTCAACTGATGCAGAAAAAGCATTTGACAAAATTCAATATCTTTTCATAATAAAAACACTTAAAATGGAATAGAAGAAAACTATCTCAATATAAGTCATAAATGAAAAGCTCACAGCAAACATCATACTCAATGGTAAAAGACTAAAAGCTTTTTCTCTAAGATCTAGACAAGGCAAGGATGCCCACTTTCAACATTTCTGTCCAACACAATACTGGAAGACCACAGTAATTATGCAAGAAAAAGAAATAAAAGGCATCCACATTTGAAAGAAAAGAGGTAAAATTATCTGCTTGCAGGTGATATGATGTTATATATAGAAAAGTCTAAAGATGACATACCAGAAAAACACCAGAACTAATAAGTAAACTCAGCAAAGTATCAGAATACAAAGTCAACACACAAAAATCATTTGCATTTCTATTTACCAACAATGAGCAATCCAAAAAAGCAAATTAAGAAAACAATTCCACTTAGCATCAAAAAGAATAAAATACTTAAGAATTAATTTAACCAAGGAGGTGAAAGAGTTGTATAATAAAAACTACAAGGGGCACCGGGATGCCCACTCTTGACTTGTGGCTCAGGTCATGATCTCATGGTTCATGGGTACGAGCCCTGTGACAGGCTCTGCACCGGCAGCTCGGGGCCTGCCTTGGGATTCTGTCTCCCTCTCTTTGCCACTTCCCCCACTTGCTCTCTCTCAAAAACAAAAAACAAAAAATAAAAAACAAAACTACAAATATTGCTGAAAGAAATTAAAGAAGACATAAATAAATGGAAAGACACCCCATGTTTATACACTGGAAGACTCAATATTGTTAAGATGTCAATATTATTCAAAGCAATCTAGAGATCTAAGGCAATTACTATCAAAATCCCAATGATGTTTTTTGCAGAGACAGAAAAACTCATCCTAAAATTCATATGGAATCTCAAGGGACCCCAAATAGACAAAGCAATCCAGAAAGAGAAGAACAAAGCTGGGGGACTCATACTTCCTCCAAAACTTTCAAGCTTACTATAAACTATGTTTATTACAAAAGTTACTACAAAGCTATAGTAAGTACTTAGTAAGTACAAAGTACTTACTGTCACAGTATTTTGTACTTAGTAAGTACAAAATAGTGTTGTACTTACTGTCACAGTATTTTGTACTTAGTAAGTACAAAATAGTGTAGTACTAGCATAAAGACAAACATATAGGTAAATTAAATAGATAAATGTAAAACAATAGATTCTAGACATAAACCTTTGCATATGTGATCAAATGGTTTTCAACAAGGGTGACAGGACCCTTCAGCAGGGAAAATCAGTCTTTTAAACAAATGGTGCTGGGGAAACTGGATATCCACACACAGAAAATGAAGTTGGACCCTTACCTCACATCATACACAAAAAATTAACTCAAAATTCATCCATAACCTAAATCTAAGACCAAAAACTATAAAATTCTTAAGACAAAAACATAAGACAAAAGCTTCATGGCATTAGATCTGGCAGTAATTTCCTACATATGACACCAAAGGCACAGACAAAAATTAAGAAATGGACAAACTGGACTTCATGAAAACTTTAAAATTAATTTCATTGAGGTGGCTCAGTTGGTTAAGTGTCTGACTCTTGATCTTGGCTCAGGTCATGATCTCATGGTTCGTGAGACTGAGCCCTGAGATGGGCTCTGCACTGATAGCACAGAGCCTACTTGGGATTCTCTCTCTCCCTCTCTCTCTGCCCCTTCTCCGCTTGTGCTCTGTCCCTCTCTCTCTCAAAATAAACAAACTTAAAAAAATAATTAAAAAAATAAAAATTAGTTGCATCAAAAGATTCTACCAACAGAATAAAAAGGCAACCCACAGAATGTGAGGAAATATTTGCAAGTCATGTATTTGAGATGGAATTAATGTCCAGGATATATAAAGAATTCCTACAACTCAACAACAAAAGAACCTGACTCAAAGATGGGTAAAGGACTTGAATAGTTATTTCTCCAAAGATATGCAAATGGCCAAAAAGTACATGAAAAGATGTTCACAACATCACTAATCATTAGGAAACGCAAATCAAAACTACAATGATATGCCACCTTATACCTATTAGGATGACTGTGATCTAAAAGCAAAAGGAGTGGTGTCTGGGTGGCTTAGTCGGTTAAGAGTCTGACTTCGGCTCAGGTCATGGTCTCACGGTTCGCAGGTTTGAGTGCCGGATGGGACTCTGTGCTGACAGCTCAGAGCCTGGAGCCTGCTTTGGGTTCTGTGTCTCCCTCTCTCTCTGCCCTTCCCCTGTTCATGCTCTGTCTCTCAAAAAAAATTAAATTAAATTAAATTAAATTAAATTAAATTAAATTAACAATTAACAATTAACAATTAAAAATAAATAAATAAAGATAAAAACAAAAGGAAACAAAACCCGGAAAATGACACAGTGATGAAGAGGTGGAGAAACTGGAACGCTGTCCAACACTGGAGGTAATGTAAAATGGTGCACTGGAATGGAAAGCAGTACGGCAGTTCCTCCAAAGACTAAGCATAGGTCGCTATACTTCAATTTAAAAAAAGTTAAACAGGGGCACCAGGGTGACTCAGCTGGTAGAGCATCTGACTCTGGATTTCAGCTCAGGTCATGATGTCACAGTCATGAGATTGAGCCCTGTGTCAGGCTCTGAGCTGGGCATGGAGCCTGCTTAAGATTCTCTCTCTCCCTCTCCCTCTGCGCCTCCCCCTCTTACACGTGTACACTCTCTCAAAAGAAAAAAAAAGGAGGAAAACTAAACAATTCAACAGAACTGCCATGTGATCCAGTAATTCCACTTCTGGGTATACATATAAAATAACTGAAAGTAGTGTCTCAAAGATATTTGTTCACCCACGTTCATAGCAGCATCATTCACAATAGCTAAAACATGGAAGCAACCCCAGTGTCCATCGATGGATAGATAAGCAAAATATGGTATAGGCACACAATGGAATATTATTCAGCCTTAAAAAGGAAAGAAATTCTGATGCATGCCGCAACATGAATGAACCTTAGGGGCATATGCTAAGTGAAATAAGTCAGTCACCAAATGACAACTACCATATAAGTCTACGCACATGAGCTACTTAAAGACAAAACTGTCCCACGATAGGTCTTGCTACTCTGAGCGACTAGGGATCAAGGACAAAAGTACTCTCGATGTTGCTTCGGAAGGGCCAATGTGTCTTCTGTCTGGAACTGGGAAACAGGCTAAGATAAAATGTACTACTGGCTCCAGGACTCATTACCTCTGATGACTGCACAACTGGACAAAGCGTGTCTTGGCAACCTATTTTCGAGGCCCTTCTGACTCACAGACAAACCTCATCCCGAGAAGGCACTCAGGTATGGAGCTCGGCAGGCCTCCAGGCCTCCCCGCGCCTCCCAGCCGTCTAGCACACCGGGACCGCCCACAGCTGCTCACCAGTGTTGCGGATGATGTAGTCCAGCACCACCAACCGCTCGAACTGCAGCAGTAGTTGCCGGTTAGTGTTCTCAGGGAGAGGTTCTGCTTCAAAACGCCGTAGCCAGTAGTCTGCGTCTTTGTAGCCTTCAACAAAGAGCTGGAATGAACCAACCTGCAGCCAAAGAGGAGGAATAAAGAGACTTCCCTGTGGCTCGAGTCCAAAGAGCCCAGGAGTAAGCCAGGTCGCCCACAAGGCACTGTGGAGTTTATATCAGAGAAAGGTCATGGGAGTGCTTGCCCAATCCAAATTCAAGAAGCCTATCTAAATGGGCCAGAGGAGTAAAGTGAGAAGTTAGGAGCTCTGTTCTCTGGAAAATTATTCCCCAAACCTTAAAAATGAGGAAGACAGGAGCCTCAAGGCAGGCTATTCGCATGTCTACATGCAAGTCTCTAGGTGCCTTGTTTCACCACTTGGATGGTTATGCCACCATAAATCATCACCTTTGCAGGTGCAGTTTATACCTTTGGCGGTAGCCCGATGCGATTAAACCGCTGCCCAACTTTTGGCACTTTCTCTAGTGCAAGCCGCTTGCCCCTGGACTTCACTCGGTCAATGGCACTATAGTTGAAGGTATCGCTGGCCAGATACACTACCTATAGTGGAAAGAGAAGAGATATCTAGGTTACAATCGAGTATAAGAACTATACCATTGGAAGGGAACAGCTGGACGCTCACCAGTGCTGCTCCTCTCCCAGGGCATGCAGAAAGAATGCACTTCTCAGCCCTTCTAAGGACTAGTTCAGGCCAATGGAATGTTGACAAAGTGATATATGTGTATCACCTGCAGGGCTGGCCCCTAAAATCTCCCATGATCCTTAGTTCATACTCTCCCATCTGTGCAGCTGGAAACGAAGGGCTCTGAGATGGCAAAAACACATCATGGAAGGATTTTAGATCTCTTGTTACTACATGGAGTGACAAGGGATCTAGGAGAGCTGACTAACTGGCATGGATCTATTATGTGAGCAAGATCCATTAAACCACTGAGACCCAGGGTTTGTTATAGCAGCTAGCATGAATTCCTCTAATACAGCCACCACCTGGGTTAGGAGAAGAGGGCCCAACACCTAATTTCTGTCCACATAAAAACAAATTGTAATTTACTCCATACCCTTATATTTAATTTTGAATTTTGTACTATGTACAATTATTCACATTTAAAAAATAAACACTAGGGTTGCCTGGGTGGCTCAGTCGGTTAAGCAGCCGACTTCGGCTCAGGTCACGATCTCACGCTCTGTGAGTTCGAGCCCCGCGTCGGGCTCTGTGCTGACAGCTCAGAGCCTGGAGCCTGTTTCAGATTCTGTGTCTCCCTCTCTCTCTGACCCTCCCCCATTCATGCTCTGTCTCTCTCTGTCTCAAAAATAAATAAACGTTAAAAGTAAAAAAATAAAAAATAAACACTAGGGGTGCCTGGGTGGCTCAGTAGGTTAAGCGTCTGCCTCTAGATCTCAGCTCAGGTCTTGATCTCAGGGTCATGAGTTCAGGTTCCGTGTTAGGCTCTATACTGGGCATGGAGCCTACTTTAAAAAATAATAATAATAATAAAAATAAATAAATAAATATAAACATTAAAACTTGTTTTAATTTTTAGTAGATTACTACATATAGGCATATTTATGCAGACTGTATCTGGAATATTATACAAGAAACTAGTACTAATAGCTGCCTCCAAGGAAGGAACAGAGTGGCTGGAAGACAAGAGGTGGGAGAGAGGCTGAACTACTCTGTTTACCCTACTGTGCCTTCTGATCTCTACACTAGATGTATGCATTGCCTATTCAAAAAAACATTTTTTAATGGGCCACCAATATTACACTTGGTTGTTAGGGTGCCTGGGTGGTTCAGTCGGTTAAGCTCACAGTCATGATCTTTGGCTCACGTCATGATCTCACAGTTCTTGAGTTCGAGCCCCACGTCAAGCTCTGAGCTGACAGTGCAGAGCCTGCTTCGGATTCTGTATCTCCCTCTCCCTCTGCCCCTCCCTCCCACCTCCCTCAGAAATAAATAAACATGAAACAACAAAAAAAAAGATAACTATGATTGATTGTCAAATTATAGTAATATCACTACAATCTGTATGTGTCCATTATCACCCTTTATCACAGTGTTTTGCGATTATCCATTCATTTATCTAACCTCTCTCTTAAGATTAAAGAGATTTGGGGAAGAAGAGATCATATTATTCACATTAGCATCCTCGGTACCTAACAAAGTGATTGGTACATGCTCATTAAATATTTATTAAGTGAATGTAATATTTATTAAGTAAATGCATATTCTTTCGGAGATAGCAACAAGTGAGTTTCAGCATATAAATACCTAAATTAAATAAAATTAAATTTAAAAGAAAATTCTTTCTTTTCCTAAGCCTTGCAGAACTCATTACAAATAACTAAATATTGTGCCTATGAATCTTAGGGACGAAATCATTCCCTCCCTCCTTACCCATCCATCTGTCCATCCAATGTTAACAGAGTATCTAAAATGGATGTGCAAGTTCCTATAAGTTGGCATTCTCTGCTGAGGAAACACATGCACAGGAATCAAGGGGAAAAAAGGCCTTCCTAGGGACTACCTTGCCAGTTTCCACAGTGACAACCCTTGCTTTTCTCAAGTGATAAACTACCCTTCCCCCCCCCAGTCAGATTTATCTTCTGTCGTTCTCTTTAACAACCCACTTTTTCCGTATGATTAACGAAGCTATCATAACCTGAAACCCCACAGGAACACAGAGCAGAGACAGCTACTGAATGAGAACTAGAGCCTTACTATTTGAAGCTCCATCACAACATGAGCCCCGTTTCCATAGTGACAGATGCTCTAATCAACTGGATAGAATCTTGTCAGAAGGGTGGGTAGGCTGGGAGGGGAGAGACATCCTCTCATTATTCTTTAGCAACTCTTTGTTAAACTTGCAACGTTCTAGCTCATCTCAGTCTCATGGAAGACAAGTATTTTTTTTTATTGTCGCTGACTTTCTCATGCAAAAGATCATCAGGCCACATTAAAATTCTCCATAGGGACAGAGGAAGACCAGAGATGGGGAAGAATGGGATTTTGGGGGGTGACATTCTATTATGATTAGCATTGACATAAAAATACTACGGGCTAGGACGTGTGGAGTGTTTATATTGTGCAAAGGCACTAGGCTACGTGTTTTACATGGATTATCCTGTGTAATCTTAATAGCTGCCCCATAAAGTAGGAACTATTTATATCCCTATTTTTATAGTAAGGAAACTGAGCAAGCAGGGGATATGGGGGTGTTTTAAGTGACTTGCCAAGGGTCACCCAATAAAAAGCTGCAGAGTCAGAATGTGGCCTCAACCTCTGATTCTCAGGCACTGCACTCCAGAGGCACAAGCAGAGCAGGCACATGGCTAGGCGCTGACTATTTACCTAGTGAAGAAAGGGAATGACAGTGCTGAGCAAGGAGTATTTAAAACAATTTCTAGAATCTAGGAGGGGCCTAGTAGGAGGAATTCTGGTTAGGCAGGAGATCTTTAAAGCATTAATTATCATACAAGATGTTCAAAGTGTGCTATTTAACTCTGTGTACAGAGAGAACTAAAGCATAGAGGGAAGGAATGAACTGTACAAGACCAGGCAATGAATCAGATGTCCATGGGAGCTACAAGCATACGCTCTCCCCACGGACCTGAGTCGGGGGGGATCTCTAGAATTGTCCCTCCTGGTTTGATACTCGCTCACTGACTCAACTGGCACTTATGGAATACTTCCTATAAAAACAGCACTTTGCTAGGTGCTGAATATAAGAGGAAATTTCAAGAAATGGTCCCTGACCTCTACAAACTTACAAACCAGCTGGCTTATTGTTTGGAGTTCGGTGGCAAACGAGCAGACAGTTAAACAACCACAACAATCACAATTTCTTCTAAAACACCCTGGGAAACAGAAAAAAAACAGGTTTGAAGGAAAGCTTCTATCTGCTGATCAGTCTCTGCCCACAGTCTACTATCTAAACCTTCAAAGAAAATCTTAAGCAGGGGTTTTTAAGCTAGAGGCATGGTCCTTACAAGGTAAATGAGTAGATTGCAACTGGTCCATGAACCATCCCCCTGAAATTCTATGCAAACAACAACTGCAAATATATGATTTTTTTTCTGGGAACAAGATGTATAGCTTTCATCAGATTCTCAGAGGATTAAAGCCCATAGCTATAAAGATGCTCCTGCAGCCTCAGGGCATATCAGATCAGAGCTCCACCTTGTTACTAAACCTGAGGTAGCCACATACTAAATGGGTGATGATGTGTCCTTGAATGTTCATATGCTGACCAGCAGATTCCTTCCCCTCATAACTCTTGGAAAGTTTCATGTAACACCCCGCAGTACAGGGATTCTTAGCCTGGCATCAGTAAATGTCCTGAAAATGCAAGCAAACAATTCTGTATTTCAGCATATTGGGAGGAGGGGGAGGGAATCATTATTCCCTTAGAACCTCAGCTAAGTCTATAACAAACATAGGGGATGTGCAAATCCATTCTAAGTGTGGATTTGCCTGGATCTGGGACCCTGATTTTACTATGTTCAGAGAAGTACAAGAATTTCACAGCAAAAAGATGGATGAGAATTCCAGGTCAGTTCCCTGCACAGGTTCAAGCCAGACTCTCATCCCATCCTAGATTCCTCCTTGCCAGACCTTGTATAAGTGATTAGCTGACATAAGCTAGTCCATTCTAGATTATCTCTAAATCATGGAATAGCTCAGAAATCTAAAAGAATGAGCTATAAAAGTAGCTAGGTTTCTAACCAGTTTACAGTTACCAGGGATTGAGAAACACAGGGAACCCGTAAGTGTGCATCAGAGGGTCAGTGAATTTCCTGAAATTGTGTGCAAAAATTTTATGCCTATCCTTCTCAGGATGGCTTCCATCAGATGATCAACTCATGAGCCTAAATCTACTATCTGCCCCCCCAAAAAGGCTGAGAACCCTAGACTCAGGACATAAACAGCCCTCCCTGGACCCAAGCCCCATTAACATGTAGCAGGACTTAGGCCCAGGAAAACTCTGGATAGGCAGTAAGGTTCCCTGGAGAGACAAGTCACTGACCTTTGTACGGGGTACAATGTTGAGTTCCAGTTTTTGGTCCACCAGACTGGCCCCTGCCTCTGACAGATAGCCCTGGTTGAGGACAAGGCAGTCACGGCCAAAGCAGCAGGGACAGCATAGCTTCTGCAGCCACTTGGTCCACTTAGGATTAAGGTGCCCATATGGCTCTTCATTCTTGGGTTTGAAGACAGCAATGATCTTCTACACAGAGAAAAGAAAAATAGGATGTTAAAGGCAATTGATTCAAGTAGCTCATAGACCAGGTCAGCAAGACTCTAGAAAGAAATGAGAAGGCACAGGCAGACAATAGCTATAGACAGACACTAGCTTCTCCCAGCTTGTAAGGGGAAGATACAGCTCATGTGTGCAGCTAAGAGACCCAGTGCCAGAAAGGGTTATGGCCAAAGAAGATGCCAAGTCTAGTATACATGGTAAAACGGACTCAAAGCCCAACTTCCAAGGTACATTCATACAAACCGTTGCTCTGCATCAATTAGGTAAAGACTCAAAAAAGTATCAGTTGAGAGGAAATTAGTAAAGTATTATGGAATGGGATTAAGGAAACTCCATCAATGGCTGATTTCCTCTAGCAGCCTTACTATTCCACTCGCAGGGTATTAACAAAACCTTAAAAAGTTTACGAAAGACAAACAAAGAAAGCAATGGAAGGGAAAAATCACAACAGGAAAAATAATCTGCTACCTGGTTAGAATGGGGTTCTTTTAAGTAACTCTGGTAAGCAAGAGACCAGGACATGAGAGTCCCCAAAGATTAAAATCCACCTTCTCTTGCAGGTGGTAACTTAATCCTCAGAGGTCCTTGGAATATGGGACAGTGAAGCAATCTATACACTATGGACCTCCCTCCTGAGGTTTTCTTCCCCAGGCCAGGGAGCCCTCCAAAGTTATTTCACATTTACCTCATTCCCTCCAGTCCCCAACCTGGTAAATATGAAGAAGAGGAAGAAAAGTAAATATGCTATCTCAGTGATTCATCTTCATATCATATGACTCTCCCTCTCCCCTCACCCCACAGCCAACTCAAGCTAGTCTGGGTCATAAGACATTTTCCTGTGGGTGTCACTTCCTGACAGGCAGGTCACAGCAAAAAACATACACCCATCTGCCTGCATTAAGTATGTACTCATATTAGGAATTGGCTGGGTGCGTGTCTCCAACAATAATTGGTCCATCTGGAGGCTAGTTCTTTCAAGAAGCCTTGCAAGAATTTGAGAAGCAAGAAAAACACAGAAGTCTCCTCCCTCCAAAGGAAATCAATTTATTCTTAAACACAAACAACCTTACATATTCAGGAGAAAAGTCAAGTGCATATATTCATATCCTAAATCTTCAGGATTACATTCTTATCCAAAATGGCTAGCAAAAGGCCTAAGGGACAGCAATCTTCTTGTCTCCGTACCCCCTGGAACCCAGGGCTCGGAACCAGACAGCAGCAATAGCAAGGGGCTCCTGTCACTCACAGAATGACTCATGAGTCCATTGTAACTCTCTGGAACTGGGCAGTAAAACCACAGGACAACTTGAGGCATGCCCTACAACTCAACAGTCAGTTCGACTGAGGTACAAAGTGGAGTTCAGCAAGCTGGTCTCCAGTGGAAGGAAGACTGAGACATTCTTTCTATTAGTATTTTTCAGCTACCCAGACTGACGCTTAAATACTTCCATTAAATAAAACAGAACTCTGGGGTGCCTGGGTGGCTCAGTCAGTTGAGTGTCATGACTTCAGGTCATCATCTCAAGGTTCGTGAGTTTGAGCCCTGTGTCAGGCTCACTGCTGTCAGTGCAGAGCCTGATTCAGATCCTCTGTTCCCCTCTCTCACTCTCTCTCTCTCAAAAATAAAAAAATAAAGGAAATAATGTAAATTAAAAAAAAAACAAAAAACAAGAAAAGCAGAACTCGAAGGCCAAGATTGCAGCCAAACCATCATTTACAGACTGACCTCTCAAACTTCTCAATTTCCTTCCAACATAAAGAGAATCAGAAAGCATTTCAACAACTCTAAAAGCATTAGTAATCATCATTATCTCGGAATCACACAGGTTTCATTAAATAAAGACGTGTGGACTGGATAAAGGAGGAATGGTGGGTGGGAAGGATAGAGGAACCGAAGGACATTAGGCAGAAAGGAAGACAAGTGCCTTTCAGGACTAAGTGTGGCCTCAGTTCAATTCAATTCTGTTAACGTTTGCTCAGTACCTCATTTGTGTGAGCACTACAGGTTTGCCAAATGATACATAACAGCATTGGGCCTAATTTCCAAAGCTAATGTGAACTTCACATTTTCAACTGTGTTCCTGAATACTCAAGGATATCTCCTATTCACAGAAAACAAACTCTAGAACCATTCAAATTAGAAAGATACCCACCATTATTTGGTTGAGAAAGAAAATGACTACTGCCTAATTTTTCTGTCTTCTCTCTTCCCTACTATAACTTCAATTTCTTTATTACATTTAGTAGTAAGCTTTGGTTTAATGCTATTTTTATTTTATTTTATTTTATTTCATTTTATTTTATTGTAATTTTATCTTATCTTACTTTAGAAAGACAGACAGAGAGAGAGAGAGAGCAGGGGAGGGGCAGAGGTGGGGAGAGAGAGAGAATCTTAAGCAGGATACACGCTCAGCACAGAGCCTGACGCGGGGCTCGATTCCACGACCTTGGGATCATGACCTGAGCCAAAATCAAGAGTCGGGGATGCTCAACCAACTCAGCCACCCAGGAGCCCCTGATGCCAATATATTTTTTTTTGATGTTTTATTTATTTTTGAGAGAGAGAGAGAGAGAGAGAGAGACAGAGTACTAGCAGGGGAGGGGCAGAGAGAGAGAGAGGGAGACACAGAATCCGGAGCAGGCTCCAGGCTCTGAGCTGTCAGCACAGAGCCTGATGCGGGGCTCAAACTCACAAACTGAGATCATGACCTGAGCCAAAGTCAGATACTTAACTGACTGAGCCACCCAGGCACCCCGATGCCATTATTTTTAAAAAGGCTTTCCTTAACATCCCCTTACTAACCCTCTTTAATAAAGAGGGTAAAGTACAGGTAGTTTAAGCAATAGCAGTCAGTGAAGCTAGGGATAAAAACAGAACTGCACAGGAAGAGACCACTCACCGGCTAGTGTCAGAACCCACAACAAATACTAAGAGACCTGGAACTCACAGGTTTCTCCCATCTGTCCAACAGCCCTAAAAAGGAGGGTATTATACTGTGCTAACATTTAAGATAGTTTTGGGGCGCCTGGGTGGCTCAGTCAGTTGAGCATCTGACTTCGGCTCAGGTCATGATCTTATGGTTGATGAGTTCCAGCCCTGCAACAAGCTCTGTGCTAACAGCTCAGAGCCTGGAGCCTGCTTCGGATCCTGTGTCTCCCTCTCTCACTGCCCCTCCCCTGTTTGTGTTGTCTCTGTCTCAAAAATAAATAAACATTAAAAAAAAGAAAAGATAGTTTAAGCATATCACTCACTGTTGCACGGTGAAATATACAGACACAACTTTTAAAAGTTTTTGTTTAATTTGTTAAACATGAAGCTGATGGTTCTCAAACAATTTTGGTCTCAAGATCCCTCTAAACTCTTAAAAGTTAGTAAAGACTCCCAAAACTTTTGGGGGTAATGTAAAATCTACATTTGCTGTATTAGAAATTAAAACTGAAATGTTATGACTGTTAATTCAACTTAATAATAAAAATAGACCTGTTACATGTTAACCTAAGTGATATGTTTTTATGAAAAATAACTATTTTCAGAAACAATTTTTAGTGAGAAGGCAGGCACTATTTTACATTTTTGCAAATCTCTCTAGTGTCTGGCTTAATAAAAGGCAACTGTATTCTTAACATCTTCCTTAATATTCAGTCTGTTTCAATATCACACATCATGTAGCCTCTGGAAATCTCCACTGTATACTTACACAGAAGTGAGAATGAAAATGGCAAATAGTCTTAAAATTGTATTAAAAATAATTTTGACCTGTGGATAGCTAATAGGATTCCTATGGGTCCTTTGGCCCCACTCTGAGAACTGCTGCATTCTGTATTAGCAGTTGGATAGAAATAGCACTGCCTGACTTGGCTATTTAGGCAAAGAAGCCTTATTTACATGCTAACTCTCAGAAAAGAGAGGGATGGGCTACTCTAAATGTATGAGACCCTAAAAGAAGATGGGATCCAAATAGAAGGCAATAGAAGAGATTTAGCCTGTATTTATTTTCCTGTCCACTGCCATTGACCCAACCTTCCTCATCCATTACAACTTGTGGTCTGGGACAGGTCCCTAGAACAGACAGTAATGATGCTTCAAAATCTCAGGGGTGCCTGGGTGGCTCAGTCAGTTGAGCATCTGACTTCAGCTCAGGTCATGATTTCCCAGTTCACGAGTTCTAGCCTCACATCGGGCTCTGTGCTGACAGCTCAGAGCCTGGAGCCTGCTTTGGATTCAGTGTCTCCCTCCCTCTCCACCCCTCCCCAACTCGTGCTCTGTCTGTCTCTCTCAAAAATAAACATTAAAAAAAAAATCTCAAGGGGGCGCCTGGGTGGCGCAGTCGGTTAAGTGTCCGACTTCAGCCAGGTCACGATCTCACGGTCCGTGAGTTCGAGCCCCGCGTCGGGCTCTGGCCTGATGGCTCAGAGCCTGGAGCCTGTTTCCAATTCTGTGTCTCCCTCTCTCTCTGCCCCTCCCCCTCCCCCGTTCATGCTCTGTCTCTCTCTGTCCCAAAAATAAATAAACGTTGAAAAAAAAAAATTTAAAAAAAAAAATCTCAGGAACTACATCTAAAGATGACATACAAACTTGACTGCCTCTTAACATTTAGGTAAAAAACAATTAATTATCCTGTTTGAGATCTTTATTCTTTATCAGGCTATCAGTGTTACTCTCAACCACGTGTAAGGACATCAGAATTTCTTGGGAGGGCACAGGTAGTTGGAAGAAGCACATTCAATATTATAACATAATTTTATATTTGAAAAATGAAAAAAGAAAAACCTGTATCATTTTATGACAAACTCTTGGTCGATAAGTTTGTTTAAAAGATTGAATATTACTGGTACAAGGCCTAGGTCCTAGCACATGTGATCAGTATCTGTAAAATTCTGAAGCAGATACAAATTAGCATTAGCTAATAAATTACTATTCTCAGTGGTCATAAAATCTTCTCAAAATTATACTACTTTTGCTTTATTCAATGCCATGTGTCCAACAAAGCCTAATCCAGGGGTCAGTGGGCATACGACTTAATAAAAACCAAAATACTCTGAACCCCTGCTAAGCAACAGGAACCACGCCAGGGGCTTTCATGTGGGATATCGCATTTAATCTTCTTAGTAAACTCGTGAATCACATGCTATTCTATGATTCTTGGAATATGAACATCTAATATTACTAGCCTTGCAAAATAAAAAAAGCTTTAAAAATATTTTCATAGGTGATTGAGCTTAAGACCAGAAGCACAATAATACAAGTGAGGAGGGTAATATGAGCGTTCTCTATCAGGCCTTCTGATCTAGCCTTTTCCATCTTACTGTTCTAGGTCCCCATTTGCTCGCCCTGAGGGAGAAACCATCCTAAATTGGGAAAGGGAATCAGGGTTATTATCTCCAAGAACCTTCTAGCCTCTCTAGCTCCAAAAGCAGCTCTGGCAGAAACAGCTGGTTTCCCCAAACTCTGTTCCCCCTTCTTCCTTGGACATAGGACTCCTGATTTTTAGTGGGGCAAAATAAAGACTATACTTCCCAGCCACTACTGCAGTTAAGTTCTGGACAATGGGATGTAAAAAGAGTCTGGTGCAACTTCTATGAAACGTCTTGAAGGAAGAGGGCATACTCTCCCTCATCCTTTCCTTCTTCCAACTGGCTGAAAAACAGACCAGTTGTCTGCAGTCTGAGTAGCCATCTTGGATTATGTAGTGGAAGCCACATTCTAGGGATGGCCCATCAGCTGGATGGAAGGAGGCACATTGTTCATACTGCCATGCCAGCCCTAAGCAGCCTATAGACTTCTTCTATGAGAGTTAGGCGTACTTTTATTCAAGGCATTGTTGTTTTAAATTTTGTCACACATAGCCCAATTTAATCCTAACCAATATGGTAAACAAAAAGAAACCAAAAATTCAGATGACTGACTTCGAGGCAGCCCAGCATAGAGGTTAGGAGCATGAATTCTGGACTCAGTAGGCCTGAATCCTGCCTCCCACTCACTAGATGTTAGGACCCGAAGAAAATTAGTTATACTGTGTGTCTCAGTGTAATCTGTCGGAATAATAATAATAGTACCTACCTTCAAAGGTGTTATAAGTACTAAGTGAATTATTATTTGTAAAGCATTTAAAATAGTATCTAGCATATAGTAAGTGCTACCTATGTATTTGTTCAATAAAATAAATAAACTAATTTGGAACAGGGCCAAAGACCACACGAACAACTACAGTGAGTCTGTGGTCCCTAACCTGACCCACCACAGCGTTGAAGAAGTGATCCTCTGCTCTGAACCATATTTTACTCAGTGGGACTAAGATGGTTATATTAATAAGTTTTGCCAGGGCATATGTGTTTTGACTTCCTCTCTACGAAAGGACAGTGGCCAGGAAATTTTAGACCTTGGGATCCTGCAAATCACTAAGAAACATACCCACAGTCTGTTATTCTCCGTGGCCCATGCACAGAGGCGGTAATACTTTACCTGCCAGGGAGAAGTGAAAGATCTTATTACTCCCACCTGTCAGAGCACCAGGTCACTTCTCAGCTGACCTGACACACTTCCAAAACAACTGTAACAATGTCACGAAAGAAAAATAAAAACCTTCCTACTGCTCCTATACCTATCAAAGATACTCAGCTCCTCCTTACATCAGCCAACAAGCTAAAAAAAAAAGAAAAAGTAAAATAAACAAAAAATAAAAACCACTTATATAAAAGATGAAAGCATCTTGCTAGCATTTAGACCTAAGGAGACCCACTTTTTTTCTAGAAGTAATGGTTCCCCTTTGAGCTTTCAGTTTAACTCACTCCTCCCCTTACTTGAGGGACTTGCAAAGACTTACTATTCTCAAAGTTTTCCCCACCTTTTCCCCAGCTCAGTTTATGGTAACTGAGTTGATGGTATATTGCTTTCTGGTTCTTGAGAATTCAGGGACAACATCTGGAAGAATGACCAGATCATTAAATGAACCTAACCAAGAGCTACAAGTCAGTCCATCCTGGCCACTTGGCACTCCTATCAGAACAGCACGCCAGCCATGTAAAGAGTTCACACAGGAGAGATGCAGGGAAAATCTGTGGGAGATTTGACAATCATCATTTTAATAAGTATCACAATAATACCTTTTTCCAAGAAACCATTCTGATCTATCCAAGAACTCTGACAGGGAAAAGTTAATACTTTTTGACCCACTGATATTCCTCTGATCCCTCTGGTCTTATATAAATGCCTTAAATTCTTCTGCAGCTATCAAAAGAATAAAGGTCACCGCTCAGCTGCCCTGGTCACCCCATGTCCCATCCCAACCCATCTCATCCCCATCCCCCTATTTATACACATGCAGGGGACAAAATAAAGGCCAGCAAACACTTTGCCTTAGCTAAAAAGCGAACTGCTGATAGTCCTAGGAGAGAAATGAAAGTAAAATGTAGCAGGTAGTCCTGTGTTTCTAAAACTCCACATTCTTTACTGAGAAGACATGAAAAAGAATTTGAACAATTTCCCAGAAGTGAGCAATAATCAAGGCAGATGAAACTGGTAAGTCCACCCACTTCATCACCGACGTTTGCCAGTAAGAGACCTGGGGCAGTGGTAGACATCCCCACGACACAGAAGGCTGGAACTGAACCCTCAGAGGTCCTGATGGGTCACCCGTCCTTCTCAATAAACAGCGACAACGCTGGTTCGGTCCAAAAAAAAGGAAATGGGCCCAAATCTCAAATCTGTAGTACAATGGACAACGCTGGTTCAGTCCAAAAAGAGGAAATAGACCAAAGCTCAAATCTGTAGGACAATGGCCGAATAGCAGTCTCTGTAGTTTAAAGCTAAGGAACCTACTAGAAAGCAGCATCTCCCCGCGCGTCTCTGTCGAGAAGCCGATTGTCCCACCACACCGCTGGGCCCCTCGCCTGTATCTGGTCAATTTCTCTTTTTCATTCTCCGCTCACTCCTCCCCCACCAAATAGGTTCTGATTTATTTCTTCATTCCGCAGAGCTTCTCCATCTCCAGTCCTCAGGGGCATTCCAAAATCTTGCCAAGGGGCTCTGCACTGTGAAGTTTCTCCCTTTTGCAGCCTTTCAACCCCCCTTTTCCCCGTGGCTGTGCGAAGCTGCTAATTCCCCCGGACAGGCCCACCCTCCCCGAAGGCAGCGGCGGCAGCCCCCACCCCGCTCTCACCCCCTGAGGGTCCTTGACGAAGTAGCTTCCGCTGGAGCCCTGGTAGATGCGCTCGGGGAAGATGCAGCGTTCGATGGCCAGCTCCGCCTGCCGCACCACCGTCTCGAACTCGGGGTCCTCCGGAAACTCATTCCGCTCGCGGTGGGCCTGCGCGGCGTGCGCCGCCGCCACCGCCTGAGCGGCCAGGGCTTGGGCCTGCGCCGCCACGGTTTGGGTCTGGCCCTGGGCCGCCGCGCCCCGAGCCCGATCCAGCAGTGGCTGCCGCTCCCGGTCGTGGCCTGGCGAGCCCGGCGGAGAGGGGGCCGGGCCGGCCGCCGCCGCCACTCGGACCGCGCCCCCCGGCACCTGCGGAAAGTGAGCGCCCGAGCCGGACGGGAAGGTGTAGTCCGGGGGTTGGGCCCGCTCGGGGGACACAAGTGGGCTCGTTTCGTCCATCCCTCAGGCCGCCGGCTCCGGGTCCCGGTGCGCTCCACACAGCTGAGCCCCGGGCAGGGACCAATCGGAGACACCCCCAACCCCCGCCTGACCAACCAGGTCGCGGCGCCTTGCCGGCCCCGCCCCTACCTAGCCTGTTTACTTGGCGACGCGTAGGCACGACCCCTCGCGCGCGAACGGTAGCCAATCAGAACCACTGTCTACGTAATCGCGCCCTCCGCATTTTTCGCCCGTCACCGTCGATAAAGACCGCGCATGCTCCAGGAGCCAGACCCAGGTCAGACACGCCCCTTGCTCTTACCAGCCCCGCCCCGCCCCTAGCTTCCTGTTGCTGACCTGTCTCTGGGAGCTTTCAATAAAGTAGCCTACCTAATCAGTCATTTGTTGAGTGCCTGCTATGAACCAACCAGCTGTGAAACTGGAGAGATCTAGTCTTTGTATCTGCATTCATTCAATCATGCACTCATTCATAAAATATTTATTGAGTACCTACTATGTTCTAAAGTGCTAGCGAGACAAAAATGAAGCAAAGAAAAATACCTAATCTGCCTAAATAAAAAGGTTTTTAAAAATCACAGCCGTGGGGCGCCTGGGTGGCGCAGTCGGTTAAGCGTCCGACATCAGCCAGGTCACGATCTCGCGGTCCGTGAGTTCGAGCCCCGCGTCAGGCTCTGGGCTGATGGCTCAGAGCCTGGAGCCTGTTTCCGATTCTGTGTCTCCCTCTCTCTCTGCCCCTCCCCCGTTCATGCTCTGTCTCTCTCTGTCCCAAAAATAAATAAACATTGAAAAAAAATTAAAAAAAAAAAAATCACAGCCGTAATGCAATTTACACAGTGTCTGGCCCGGATGCTTAATGCTTATTTGTTAATTGATGGAAGATACGGTCTTAGACTAAAAAGTTCCATGAGGTAAAAGTCCATGACTGTTTTATTCACCGCTGTAAAACCTCAGTGTCTAGACACAATAGGGACTCAGTATATTTTTAGTAGTGGAAAAGAGAAGGAAGATCAAGCTGAAGACACACAGCCCTCTGAGGCAGCAGAAAAGGAGCCAACAATGAAAACTGAAAACTCCATAATAGAAGTTCAACGATTTGGGGGGAGGGCTTCAGCAAAGGCCTTAAAGGGGGTGTGTGCTATGAAGGAATAATGTAATTATATTACTGGAGGAAAAGAGAAAAAAGAATGAGAGTCATTTGAGTTTGAACCCCATCTGAACACTTAAGAGTGTGTTTTCTCATCTGTAAAATGGGAATTATCCCTTCCTCAATTAAATAAAAATTAAGAGAAGGTATGTAAAACACTTAGCATAGTGGTTAGTACACTCAACAAATGGTAGCTTTTTTATTGTTGGTGCTGTTTTTGTTTTGTGCTTAAAATAACCATCAGACTAGACTATGGGTTTTCACAAGAGATGACCAGCCAAATAGTAACCAATATTTCATAATCATTCTTTCTTGAATCAAATTATTGCCACAGCTAGTAAAAGTACTGATTCGAAACAACTTATTGTTTATTTTGTTTTTGTTTTTTGTTTATTAAATTTATTTATTTATTTTGAGGCGGGGAAGGGGCAGAGAGAGGAGTGAGAGAATCCCAAGCAGGCTCCACACTGCCAGCTCAGCCCCTGATGTGGGGCTCGAACCCACGAACCTTGAGATTGTGACCTGAGCCAAAACCAAGAGTCCAATGCTCAACCAAGTAAGCCACCCAACCACCCCGAAACAACTTATTATTTAATTACATGTATGACAATGTCTTAATGTTTTTTTGGCATGTAACCCATTTTAGGCAAAGGTCCATACAGTTTCCCCTTTCAGTTACAAGACATATATTTCCCTTCCCTATACAGATATCAAATAATTCAGTAGTACTTGCCCTTGTGTCTGAGGGATCATAGTCACAGAGATGATCTCTTGGTATTGATCTCATTTAGCCCCTAAGCTTCAAATTGTCAAGGAAAGCTGCAAGATTTAGAGTTCTCCTTTGAATTCTGGGTCTTCTCTATGGAAAACTCTCAGAATTTTTTTCTGAATCTACCCCTTAGAACTTGATTTTCCTTTTACTGAAAAAAAAGGAGGGGGATCAATACATTCCCTATTACCTATGAAGAGCTAGCACTCACCAAATGCTACGCACGTGCCAGGCTTTATTTTTTGTATATTCCATGGATGTAAATGGACTACATGTAACTGGCATTACAGCTCCTATGATGTTAGAAACTGAGTAATGTATGCAGCTGGTCTGTGGCAGAGCTGGATCCAAATCCAGGCACACCAACTCAATGCTTTTAACACTATATTGCTTCTTATTAAAATCTCTATGGGATGTGTCTCATATGAACCCCCTTTCTTTCCATTTTCATGGATGCCACATTACTTTTGAGACTCTCAAGATGTCTTAGCTATATTATTAAAATAGCTTATGAATTTGTTTCTCTGCTTCCAATCTCTCTGATTATCTCTGAGTATCACTACCAGATTAATTTTCTTAAAATACTGGTTTCCTTTGGGCTCCCGGGTGGCTCAGTTGGTTAAGCATCCAACTTCAGCCCAGGTCATGGTCTCACGGTTTATGAGTTCAAGCCCTGCATAGGGCTCTCTGCTGTCAGCACAGAGCACACACTTCGGATCCTCTGTCTCCCTCTCTTTCTGCCCCTCCCTCATTCTCTCTCTCTCAAAAATAAACAAACAGGAAAAATGAGGAGACTGAGCTAAAAGATTAAAAACAACAACACTGGTTTCCTTGTGTCACTGCTCTGATCAAGAAACTACATTTTTGGGGGGTGCCTGGGTGGCGCAGTCAGTTAAGCGTCTGACTTCAGCCAGGTCACGATCTCGCCGTCCGTGAGTTCGAGCCCCGCATCAGGCTCTGGGCTGATGGCTCGGAGCCTGGAGCCTGTTTCCGATTCTGTGTCTCCCTCTCTCTCTGCCCCTCCCCCGTTCATGCTCTGTCTCTCTCTGTCCCAAAAATAAATAAACGTTGAAAAAAAATTAAAAAAAAAAAAAGAAACTACATTTTTTGGGGGAAAAAAAGAAACTACATTTTTGGGACGTCTGGGTGGCTCAGTCAGTTGAGCATTGGATTCTTGATTTCTGCTCAGACCATGATCCCAGGGTCATGGAATCAAGCCCCAAATCAAGCTCTGAGATGAGCTTGGAACCTGCTTAGGATTCTCTCTCTCTCTCTCTCTCTGTCTCTCTCTGTCTCTCTCTCTCTCTCCCTTTGCTCCTCTCCCCTGATCATGAGGTCTCTTGAAAAGAAAACATTTTCGTTGCAGTAAAATATGCATAATATTTATCATTTTAACCATTTCACAAGTGTACAATTCGTTAACATTAAATACATTCACAACGTTGTGTAACCATCACCACTGCCTATACCCAAAACTTTTTCATCATCCCAACAAAAACTCCATATCCATTGAACAGTAACTCCCTCCTCCTCTAGTTCCTGGTAACCTCTATTCTACTTTGTGTATCTATGAATTTTCCCATTCAAAACACTACATTTTGCAAAACATATCTTCCCCCTAATTTTTCTCCATAGTTTAACCACAACCCATCCTTATTTCATCAAATTTCGATATATATATTCTTCAATGCAATAAGATCTATTTTCTTGACACTCCATTCTCTCAACAACTATATCTATATTCGGTACCACACAGTTTAGCATGTTTAACCATTGAATGTTAGAGCTGGTTGAATCTTATAGGTCTGCTAGTCCAATCTCATTTTACAGGCTGGAGAGCTTAATAACTTGTTTGAAGCCCCACACATTTGGTGGCAGGCATGGGATTTGAACACAGAATCCAAGTCTTTTAAAATAATGTAAGAATGGTGTTTATTGAGCACTTATACACTGTACTGTCATACAAGTCCTGGGGAGTCTTTATCATTATTATTATCATTTTCATTTTCTATTCCACAGATGAGGAAAACCCCAATTGAGAGAAGCAGTTTGCTTATTCTCTTCACGCGTTTGCCTTCTTTTAATAATTAAATATAATCTTGAATTTTACATGTACATGAATCTTTTCTTCTCCACATGGAGGCAGTAAGTTCCAGGAGGGCAACGATCTGTGTCTTTTCTAGCTGCATTCACTTTGTTCAGTAAATAAATACTGTATACGGATAAACGGATTGGTGTGCACGGTATTTGGAGGATTTGCTCCAATATTGACACTATATATATTTTTTTAATGTTTATTTATTTTTTGAGGGTGGGGGCACAGAGAGAGAGCCGGGGGGTGGGGGGAGAATTCCAAGCAGGATCCGTGCTCTCAGCGCAGAGTCACAGGCGGGACTCCATCTCATTGTTTGAGATCCTGACCTGAAGCTGAAATCAAGAGTCTGAGCTTAAGGACTGAGCCACCCAGACACCACAACACTATAAATACAAAGGATCTGAGTAATGACAGCACAAATCCTAACAACGAATGAATGCAGAAGTGTCCCGATACCACAGTGCTGGCACAGGGTTGACGCTCATTCAACTGCAGTTGCCTAGTCTAGCATGTTACCATTTACAAAACCGAACCTCAAAAGCCAGATTTGGGTTCTGCCCTTAAACTCCAGGGAGGGGCCATTTACAACTCTGAAGGTCCGCACAGGATCGGAGCCCCTTGAGATGGTGGTCACTGTTGCTTCTGACTCAGGTTTTGTTTTGTTTTGTTGTGTGTGTGACATTTCGGCTAGGTTGTCTCTGGGTAGGTAAGACCTGAGGTCTTCGCCAGGGTGGCCAAGGTGGGATCATGGGTTCAGCCCCACCCCTCTCTTGGATGTTTGTCCAGAGATCCAGAGACACTCCGCCCCGCACAAAGATGGCGCAGAGTTCGGGCCGGACCAATGGAGAGTGGCGTTGCTCCCGGTTGCCTAGGTAACAGCCAATGGGCAGCGGGAATTGCGCCCAGTGCGGCCGCCGGGGATGGCGGCGTCAAGTGGGGCAGTCTCTGGTGGAGGTGGTGGAGAGGCAGGTGGCAGGGGCGATCCAGGCGGAGCGGCGGTCCCGGCAGCTGGATCCCCGCGTCGGGGCGTGACTGTCATCCCGAAAGGCGGAGCTCAGGTTGGCTGGCAGAGCAGGAGGGAGGGGGCCAGGAGAATGTGGTCGGTGAGGAAGGGACTGAGGAGACCATCCCGAGATAACCGGCTGGGGATCGTGACTCCACCCAGGACGCGCTGACCAGAGGGTGGGGTCCATAGGGTGTCAAACCCAGACCTCCAGTCTCTACCGCTGGGGCCGAGGTCCGAGAGAGCCCACGGTACCCGGCTTAGCGGGTGGGTGGGGGCTGCGTCCGGAGTGGGTGGCAGACCAATGTGAGCAGAGACCTGACCCAGGCGGGAGAGCAGAGCTCGGGTAGAGGGAAGGATCGGTGCTGGGATGCAAGAACGGGGTGGGAAATCGACTAGGAAGTGTTGTTAGTTGGGTCTAGGGCTTTGTTTGCCCTGGGTCCGCCTCTCACACTCTGGTGGAGAGACGTCCCACACAACGAGGCTTGGGGAATGAGATGCCTCAATTCATGGTGGCACCCCTGCTGGGTGGCACCTCCAAACTGCTTAGATATCCGCGGGCGTAACTCGGCTTTATTAAAACCCGGTCCAGGCATTTTCTTTTCCATGAAACAGAATAGTATCGTGGCCGTCCCCATCACCCCTAGGTTGTTCTGTTTTGTTTTGTTTCGTTTTTTTACTACCCTCAGTTCTAGTGTCAGGATTTTCTTCCCACTTTCTTCGATCTAATCGCCACACCGGTCTTCCTAAATAAGACCTTTATCTAGTAGCAACACATTTTTATTAATTTTTTTTTTTTTTTTTACTTTTCGAGTTCAAGGGAGATTTACAGTAAAAAGACTTGCAGACTTATAAGAAAAAAACAGTTTTTTCAAGCTCATTTAAAACATTTAAAAAAGAATGTTTGACTTTTTGTTCTAGGTTTCTTACAAACCTGTTTTGTTCATCAAGCTCTTCCTCTTCTCTTTAGGATTCTGAAAGCCTAAGACTGCTTCCTTTATAATTAAGAGAACTTTGACAAGACGTTCATACTCTGGGGAGACTTTGGAGGAACCATGTAAAGGTATATGTGGGAAAAGCTGGCTGTCTCAAAACAGTATTCTTAAACTGAAAATCTGTTCCTTTTTATGTTAGTTTTTAATCCTCTGAATTTGGACACAAGTTATTGTGAATGCATAAGTATTTTTTTTAACAAGTTTGATTTCTAAGATCTGAAAAAAGACAAATGGAATACAAATAAAAGTTACATTCCTGTCTCCAAGTTCTATTTGGAAATGTCAGGGTCAAGAGAAAATAAAGATAGCAGGGAGGTAGTCTGTTGTGCAGACCAATCGTGTATTCATTTCAGGGACAAAATAGTTATTTTCTTTTAGATAAATGTTTGGATTGATCCTTTGCAACGCATCTACCAAAAGAGCAGAAAGGGTGGGTATCTGTTTAGAGGCATGAATGTTCTTGCTTTTGTGACTAGATTCTGTATGCATAGCTGAAGCCTAAACTCCTAGGCCACCTGTTCTCTTTAAAAAGACTTTTATGGTAACTGACACAAATACTGGTTTACATGCTTATTAAAGTGTTGGGTTTTCAGTCTTCATTAGCACTGGCTATACTGTATTGAACTAGATTTGTCTCAATGACCATGATTTCTTTTTGGGTCATTGGATATGCAAAGTGACTATTACTTAGCATGGCTAGTGACAGAAGTTATAAATGAAGATCCCGACACTGTCCCAGGTGGTGACAGTATCAATTATTTGGACTAGGTAGAAGTTTCTAGTCAAATGTGTTCAACCATGGCCTGAGGCCATAGAGTCTACATGTGTTTCCTTAATTAGCGCTTCTGATTATGTTCTTGGGGATGGGCGTCATTTTGACCAGCTGTTGAAGGGAGTTTGCTAGGTAAAAAAAGGAATGGAAATGTATTTTTGAAAAACAAATGAGAGATGATGGTGGCAGGGTTAAGTGGAGAGATGATGTTCCACTTACTATATAGCCATATAATATATTACCCCAAATCTAGCTGCTTAGAACAACCATATGATGCTCACAGGTTCTGTGAGTCAGGAATTTGTACAGGGCATCATGGGGATGACCTCCTTCTGCTCCATGATACCTTAGATGGGACGCTGACTTAATGGCCGGGAGCTAGAATCATCTGAAGGCTCCTTTGCTCACAGCTGGCGCCTGGGCTGGGCTGATTCAAAGTTGAGAGCAGCCAACTAGAGCACCAACACGTGGCTCTTTGTGGCTTAGCTTCCTCACAGCACATTAGCCTCCAGGTAGTCAGACTTCTCATGTGGTGGCTCAGGTCTCTAAGCATAAGTGTCCCATTGAGCAAGAGGGTAGATGTATCACCTTTTCTTTCTTTCTTTCTTTCTTTCTTTCTTTCTTTCTTTCTTTCTTTCTTTCTTTCTTTAAGTTTTATTTATTTTGAGAGAGAGAGTGAGCGTGCACAAATTGGGGGAGAGGCAAAGAGAGAGGGAGAGAGAGAATCCCAAGCAGGCTCCAAACTGTCTGTGCAGAGCCCGACTCAGGGCTTGATCCCACAAACCGTGAGATCTTGACGTGCGCTACAAACAAGAGTCAGACGCTTAACCCATTGAGCCACCCAGGTGCCCGATGCATCACCTTTTCTGATCTGACCTTAGAACACACCATTGCTTCCATCGTGTTCTGTCAGTTGAAGCATTCATAAGCCTGCCCAGATTCAGAGAAGAAGAGTTACACTCCATCTTTATCATGGAACAGTGGCAAGGTCAAATTGTAGAACGTGTAATACAGGAGATATGATTGCAAACGTCTTTGGAAAATACAACCTGCCCCATTGGGTAGAGGATGATCTCTCAAGTTTCACTGGAAAATTTAGGATATATTCCCTAAGAGCTAACAGCATACCAAAAGAGTGGCAAAGTTTACAGTTTGAGTGGCCGGCTAATACTTTGTCCAAAGATAGTCTTCAAACTGGAGAAACACTGTTCACTTTCTTTCAGGGACCTTCTACTAGTCCATCTGAAAGGAGTGGGATGCCACTATGTGGAAATTTCATGTAGCCTTGAGAAAAAGCAAACAGGGGTGCCTGGCTGGCTCGGTTGGTAGAGCATGCAACTCTTAATCTCAGGGTCTTGAGTTCAAGCCCCATGTTGGGCGTGGAGCCTACTTAAAAAAAAAAAAATAGGGGCATCTGGATGGCTCAGTCAGTTAGGCATCTGACTTTGGCTCAGGTCATGATCTCCCAGTTCGTGGGTTTGAGCTCCGCACTGGGCTCTGTGCTGTCAGCGCAGAGCTGGCTTGGGATTCTCTCTCCCCATGAGCCATTGGGCAGTCAAACTGACTCCTCACATGACACCACAAGAACTCCTTCCAGACCTCTGAGTGAAGACAAGTTAACAGCTGCCAAACATCAAAAGGAAATGCCTTTATCTTATCATCTTACTGCCTGAATAATGATTTTGTGTTTTATGTTTTGGAACGGTGGTTTAGTTATAAGATTTATTATAAGATATGGCCCTTAAGATTCTGACTTGTTTTGAAGGAATGAAATATTTCAGCTTTGTGCCATAAGCTGCGTTTTCAGCGTGCTGACCTCACTAGTTCTGGGAAGAGCTGAAGACGGCCTGTAGTTATCAAAGCCTATCTGGACTGGAAAGTTTTCCTCTGGCAGTTTCAGTGGGAAACTGCTTCTCTTCCTCTCATTAATGTTGTATTTGCAGCACAGTCATGCTGGCCTCTACCCCAGGCACACTGATGCCGGGCTGACAACAAGAGGCTTGTGGACCTGAAATTGGATGCTGACCTTGTGGAACGTTGATGGGACAGAGATGGCACACCAGGAACCAGCGTCATCTCTCAGAGAAGATAGCCCCAGAGGTTTTGAGGGGCTTTAACACACGAAGAAAATGGCCCCTGTCTCAGGATATCTTCTGCTGTGTGAGAGACCCTGGACATGGAGCTCCCAAGTCGCCACAACAGCGAGAAAATCCCTGGGGACGCTGTGGAAGGGGCTCCCAGACATCACTGGAAGAGCTTCCGAAGCTGGCCTCATTAAGGAGGTAGAAACAAATGCGGCTCCAGGTTTGGGTGAGAGCAAGGGATTCTCAAAACTCATCTGTCCTCATAGCTGGGAAGAAACGCGAGCTTTGAGACAGGGCCAGGGCCCAGAAGATGTCACTGAGCCCCACTCTGTTCAGGCCCAGCTGTTTGCACATCACACCATTTCTGGGCTTGCGGCATCTGTATCAAAAAGCATCATGACAGAGGCCAAAATCAAAATATCCCGTAGGGTGGTGACAAAGAATACACGAGTGGCAATTGTAGTTTGCTTTTCCTCACCTTAGAATTTTCACCTCATTAGTCAACATTGGCTGATTTTTTTTTTTTCCAAAATGTTATTTGAATCACGTTGGTAGCATTTTTATAATGAGACTTTAAAGAAATTTCCATTACAGTCGATGTGAATGTGTGAGTTTAGGTGTCTGGTTTTTGGTTTGCTTTTTTATTTTTTATCTTCAAAAACATTTCTTTAATATTTATTTTTTGAGAGAGAGAGAGACAGACAGACAGACAGAGCATGAGCAGGGGAGGGGCAGAGAGAGAGAGGGAGACACAGAATCCAAAGCAGGCTCCAGGCTCTGAGCTGTCAGCACAGAGCCCAATGCAAGGCTCAAAGTCACAAACCGCGAGATCATGACCTCAGCCAAAGTCAGACGCTTAACCAACTGAGCTACTCAGGTGCCCCTCCAAGTTGAACATTTAAAGCATTTTAGTATCAAACATGCCAGATCCCTCTTGTACTGTGGAACCTACTTTTGGCGACCCCATCTTGATGTTCCATAATGGAGACAGCAATACAACCCTTAATGTTGTGTGTGATTTGAGCTTTTCTGGGACTTGAAAGAAGCTAGCCATTGGCGCCAGGCCTGCAGGGATTTAAAATCTCACTCCTGTTTGGTCCTCCAGGTCTGGCCCCCATGTTATGAAGAAGGGGTGCACTTGTCCTGTCGTAACTCAATCAGATGCTTGAGGGTCAGACTCTAGCTTCACTGTTAATAACAGGGGACCTTTCAATGATGATTTCTAGGTCAGGGAACTTTCGCACATAGTATAGCTGTTTATTGGAGTAGTAGTTCCCATGCTTTCAAATGTTTAACAGTCTAACGATGTGCTTGTTGAAACTGCAGATTCCCAGGCTCTAACTTACAAAATCTGATTCAGTAGATCTGGTTGTGGGCCTAGGACTCTGCATTGTCACAGTCACTTGCCAAAATGTTTTATTGCTTAGATCTGGAAAAGATGAGGTGAGTAAAAAGACCTAGGAAATTATAAAAGGACTAGGGATTGCATTTTTAAAAAATATGTCAGATGATTCTGTTTGTCTATGCATTTAATGATATTTTGGGTTATCTTAACCCCCTTCTTTTTTTTTTAATTTTTAAATTTTGTTTAAATCCAAGTTAGTTAACACAGAGTGTAATAATGATTTCAGGAGTAGAATTTAGTGATTCATCACTTACATATAACACCCAGTGCTCATCCCAACAAGTGCTCTCTTTAATGCCCATCACCCATTTAGCCCATCCCCCACCTAGCACCCCTCCAGCAACCCTCGGTTTGTTCCCTGTATTTAAGAGTCTCTTATGGTTTGCCTTAACCCCCTTCTTATTGGATATCTTTGAATCGGATACAAGCATTCTTTTACTACACCTGTGAAGCCATACCTAGCCAGCCTCTCTGTCCTACTTATTCCTTCCTTCTGCTCCCATTATGCTGTTATCCCCTTAGTTCAGGTCTCATGATCTTGTACCTGGGTGTATCAGTTAGCTTTTTCTGGGTAATAACACACCATGGCTTAAAATAACAACCATGTATTTAGTCCGTGATTCTGTGGGTCATTAATTTGGAGCTGGGCTCGAGAGCAGCTCCGCTGGTCATGCCCGAGCTCACCCTGCATCTGTGGTCAGTTGGTACGACAGCTCCACGTGACCCCTTGTCACCGGCCGGCTAGCCCGGGCTTGTCCACATGGGGGCAGAACAGTTCCAAGTGCAGTGAGAAGGCAAGCCCAGTGTATAGGCGCTTTGCAGACCTCTGCTGTATCACGTTTGTCCGCGTTCCATTAGCCAGAGCAAGTCATAGAACCCACCCAGACCCAGTGCGTGGAGGAACAAACTGCCTGTTAATGGAGGTGCTGCCATGTCACATCACAAGGGCATGAGCAGAGGGGGAGTAATTTGTGCTCATGTTCACAGTCTACTGAATTAGCACATCTCCCGCCTTGCAAGCTTTTCTGGCTGTAGGCTTTTGCTGCTCCAAAGCATCCTGCTTCCCGCTGCCACATTCATTTTCCATGAGCGCCGCTTTCATATTAACATCCCTGTTCACAAACCCCCAGAACCTTCCCCTTTCCGCCGTCTTATTAGCTGTAGACTCTTCTGCCTAGCTTTCGAAGGTCTCCTTAAGGTAGCCTGGCCCTGAAAGCAGAGCATGCAATACAAGAGAGAAAGAACCAGCAGCAGTCAGGGGAAGCCAGGGCACTCGTCCCAGCTCGGGCACAGACTTGCTTATAACTTCTCTGGGCTTCTGTCTCTCCATCTATAAAATGAGGGCGTTTGGATGAAATCTGAAAGGTTTTTTCAGATTTCAGATTTCGGCTGAGTACCTAAGACAGACTTGTTTCCTGTTACTCCTTAAATAAACCTTCAACTGCAGTAAAACCCACATTAATATTTTTCCACCGAACATACAGGCATCATTGCTCCTTGTGCGTTCATTGCCCAGCTTTTCTCTATCTGCAGCTGCCCTTTGCCCTCTTCACTGCTTGTTTGTGGCCCATGCCATCTTGTCTTTGTTCATCTCTGCCATCCAGTCTGATGCTTAATTACATGACCTCTTGTCTTGTTCAGTGGTTCAGTTATTAGCCTCAGCAACTAGATTGCAAACTCATTGAGGGAAGAGACTCTATTTTATACATCAACTAAACACATAGTAGGTATCAAGCCAATATTTGTAGATTAATCCTCAGTTTCTATCCCAGGTCATAGAAAATTGGAACTGGCTGATAACTATTTATTTATTTATTTATTTTTATGTTTATTCAGTTCCTGACAGAGAGAGCACGGGAGGGTCAGAGAGGGAGAGGGAGACACAGAATCCGAAGCAGGCTCCAGGCTCTGAGCTGTCAGCACAGAGCCCGACGTGAAGCTCGAACTCATGAACTGCGAGATCATGACCTGAGCCGAAGTCGGAGGCTTAACTGACTGAGCCACCCAGGTGCCCCCTGGCTGATAACTTTTAAGATCAGTAGGAGGATAAGACTGCTTGAACAGAGGGGATGGTTGCGGGTGGGGTTTGGAGAGGTGGGTATATTTGTTAAATGTATCTAAGGTAATATCTATATACTTACCAGGCTGGTAAGTATATAGAATATATCTGTAAAATTGCTTTGCTGGCCTTTCCTCCAGCCATCCTGTGACTCCGATTCTCCTCTGCTTGTTCCCTGCAGTTTTCATACTTTTCTTCCATAAGCTGGCATCATGACCCTCACAAAAGGTTCCTTCACCTACTCTAGTGGGGAGGAATATCGCGGCGAGTGGAAGGAAGGTGAGAGGGCCCCTAGGGGTCAAGTGACGAATACTTCGTATGACTAAAGGACAAACACATAAAGCTATAGAAGCCAGCTGGATGAGTCTTCATGTCTAAGTCCAGGATTTAATCTGAATAGCGCCTTTCCTTTATTTGATTTTAGGCTTAAGTAAAGGAATTAGAAAATGCTGTTGTTTGCCCAGTCTCCAGCAATGAGTTAAATCTTTCCAGTTCTGAATATAAAGTGTTTTAGTATCCTTTTACCCTTTAATCATGTGGGAATTGTTTTTATAAATGCTTATGTACCAGGCAGAGTACAATGAATTATTTTAAGTGCCCATAAATTAGAAAGTGCAGAATTGATTGTAATGACTTGGTTCTAGTGCATCTTAAAAAGTTAAGGAAGATCTAGAAATTAGGACAGACGCTTGAGAGCAAATGACATCCATTGCCTTGAATTTCCTGTGACAGCTCATTACATTCAGAAGTAACTAACTATTCATAGGAATGGTGAAATTCTTCAGAGCCTGAGAAACACAGTCTGGCCACTTAAAAGCCTCGTGGGTCCAGTCCCATCAAGCCAGGAACCACCCCGAGGAGAGGAGCCTTCACTTCCCACAGTCAGTGAAGAGACATTCAGGCTGTTTCCAGACACGCACCCACGTCTTTTCACGCTAGATCCCTGCAGCTGATGAATCCTTGAGCCTTGAGAGGAGAAACTGTGCAACTGGGTGTGACCTTGTCTCAGTACACCCCCGTGCCTCTCCCCTGCCTCCCCAGCACCTGCTGTCCCCTCGGCTCCAGCCATTTAGAGCGGCCACCCTCTGTCCCCCACAAGGGCTCCGTCGTACTCTGTTAGAGGACAGGATTGCTCCTCCAGCATCTTGCTGTTTTCTGGTAGGTCAGTGGGTAAGCACAGCCCTGCTGACCTGACCAAGCCCAAACCAGCGTCGTCATTCTGGCTGGTAGGTTGGCACCCTGGCTTCGAGGTGCAGAGGGGCACTTGTTTTCCTCAGAGGGCAGCATAAGTAGGTGTTGAGGGCTCTCCGGCCAGGATGCCTGCCGCATTTGCTCTCTTGCTCTGCTACTTAACTGCTCTGTGATCTCGAGTAAGCGATTTGGCTTCTCCCTAGCCTTGGTTTCTGCATCTGTGAAATGGGAACAATAATAGTACTGTGCCCACCTCCTAACGCCGTGAGGATTAAATAAGATGATAAGCACAAAGAGCTCAGAAGAGTGTGTGACACACAGTAGAGGGCCTCTTATCATTCATACCTACAGAGACCTGCTGCCAATCTGATATTTGTGACAAGATGGGAAGGTCCAGGGAGCCAGATTTTCCTGCCTGACTCTGGGTAGTAGCTCTCTGCCCTGCCAGCGTCACTGCTTCTCTTCTTTCCTTTGTGGGTGGAGTGGCAAAAGGCAACAGATGTTAGGCAGCGAGGGGGGGTCCCTGAAGCTGCCCCATCCCAACCTGATGACTGTCTTTCTCTTTGCTCAGGCCGCAGACATGGTTTTGGTCAACTGATGTTTGCAGATGGCGGCACCTACCTGGGTCATTTTGAGAATGGGCTCTTCAATGGCTTCGGGGTACTGACCTTCTCAGATGGCTCAAGGCGAGTACTGGGTCATTCCTTTCTCAGCTTTGGTAGTGATAAATAGCTGGTCAGACCTGAGATGTCCCAGGTCCTCTGAAAACAGGCAAGGAGGAAGCAGTTCTTTTATTAGTTACTTTATAAATAGATCTAAAATTTGAAATGGCGTGTCGCTGAGCGACCTTCCACCCCACTGCCATTCTCTTCTGTTATCGCCTTGAAATTAGAGCCTCACATCACACTTGCTCTCTGGCCCGTGTCTGCCGGTTGGGAGTGGGGTGAGTGGGGGCAGGGTGGAGCTTGCTCCTTGGCATTAATAAGGAACACTTACTGGGCGCCTGGGTGGCTCAGCTGGTTGAGTGTCTGACTCTTGGTTTTGGCTCAGGTCATGATCTCATGGTTCATGAGATTGGGTCCCGCAGCGGGCTCCACACTGACAGCATGGAGCCTGCTTGAAAATTGTCTTTCTCCCTCTCTCTGTCCCACCCTTGCTCATTCTCTCTCTCTCTCTCTCTCTCTCTCTCTCTCTCTCTCTCTCAAAATAAATAAATAAACAACACTTATTGGTAGCTGCTTCATGCAGTTAACCTGGACTGCCCACTACCCCTCTAAAGGCTAACGTGTCGTGTTTCTGCAGGTACGAGGGGGAGTTCGCCCAGGGCAAGTTTAACGGCGTTGGAGTCTTCATTCGACATGACAACATGACATTTGAAGGGGAATTTAAAAATGGCAGAGTGGATGGTTTTGGTAAGTCACAGCCCACCAGGACGGGTGACTGGGGGAGCATCATACGGGCAGAGGGACACCTTGTCAGCTGTAGTGCTTTTATGGGTGTCCAGCGATCCAGAGTGACCGGGCCCTCACTCCTATTCATCGAGCGCGTGGACTGCGCTCCAGAGCAGACCTGTGAGTCCTCCTCACGGCTTGGCATCAGGCCGCTCCCTGAGTCACTAACGCCCTCATCCATCCCGAATTTTCTCTGTCCCCCTCCAAGGCCTGCTGACTTTCCCCGATGGTTCTCATGGAATACCTCGCAACGAAGGCCTGTTTGAGAATAACAAGCTGCTGCGGCGTGAGAAGTGTTCTGCAGTCGTGCAGCGGGCCCAGAGCGCCTCCAAGTCCGCCAGAAATCTCACTGCCTGACGGGGCGTCATGTGCCAGCTGACAAGTACTGGGTAAAGCAAAGGCCCTGTTACTCACTCAAGGTGAACAGATGTACCGGCTGTGAGAGGACATGAGGATGCCCGCAGAGAGCAGAAGCCTTGGGATGCCCCCACACCCACCAGGCAGGGATTTCATCACAGAATTCTGAGGACTCGGGCCCCGCTGCCCACAGCAGGGTCACCAGTTCTCTTTCCTTCTCTCACTTGTTGGTATTCTGTGTCCCTAACACCTTGGGTTGCCCAGTGCAGACCTGCCTCTCCTTGATTTCCTGCCAAGCGGGGCAGAGCCTCTTCGTTCCGCCTGTATTTGGGGCAGTTGATCCCAGCCCCAAATTAGGGCTAATGCTTTGTGCCCCCCCGAAGAAACAGGGAGAGAGGCAGGGGTGGCTTAGGCAGTTTAGCAGTCCTGTGAAAGCCACGGCCAGAGCTTTTCTGCGTGTCCCCCCGCCGCCTCCCCATTTGCTGCTGGTCGACTTCATGGCTCCAGGCCTCCCCCTTTGTCTTACCAGACTGCTATTTGTGTCTGCTTATTCCCCCTGTGAAGGGTTTGGTAAGAGTGCTGTTTCCCTGTCCCTTGACTTTATAAGCTGTCTTCCTTACCTGAGTTCCAGCAGCTAATGTGTTCCCTTTTTTGTGCCTCTCCTTTCTTAGACGGGACAGGATCCCTTCTGGGGATAGTCAAGACACTGATGTAAAGAGTCACCTTAGGACTTGTACTTTTTAGTTACTCCAGGGTGAAGGGCAGACATCCCTGGCCCATTTCAGGCCCTATCACGGAGTAATTGAATCCTTAGGGATGGCTTGGGCTGACACAGCCCCTTCCCAGTGGACTAGGAGGTCAGACCCACCTCAACCCCTTGGGGTTTGGGTAGAATTGGACCCATTCTAGGAATGCAGTGAACCAAAAGAGAATTTGGCTCCCTGCATTTGGTCCACTGTTTACTCTTCCACCATGAGCTTGGCCATCAGGCCTGGGAGGTCAGATCTTGACCGATAGGATCCCTATGTAGTTCATCATGGAGGCCCCCCAATTATCCTGTGACCCAGACACGCCCAGCCCACTCCCAGCCCCTTATCCTCACACTGAATGTCTCCTCAACAGCAGACTGTGGTGGAAATTATAGCCGTGTGCCTCCATGTATTCTCTGAGTTGTACTGTAGAAACGAGTGTTTATGAGGAATAAACAAATCACCAGAACTGCCTATACTTCATCACTTTACTCTTGCTCTGCATCCTCATGAATCAACCCATTTGCTGTTTCTAAAAGTTAATCACAGATGGGGACTTAGTACCGACATTGCACGCTTTACTACATAGTACCTAATTCTCAAGACCTCTGCAGGGTAGGGGCATTTTTTTTTTTTTTTTTAATCAGACAGACTCAGGTTGCCCAAACTAGGAAGTGGCAGAACTGAGTGGGATTTGTCTCTCAGTCTTTCTGATTCCAAATCACTTTCTACTGTATCCTTGCCCGGAGTGTCAAGAGTACCCACGTCCTGAGACCAGTTATTGTCACACCTGCTGGGTTACCTCAGGCAGGTCAACTCCTGCTGGGGTTTCCCTTTTTCTGCAACAAGTAGAGTAATCCTTCCCCAGCTGAGCTAATGTGCAACATTCACCAGTCATGCTAACCCCTTTTAGCAAAAGGCGAAAGATTTATACGATCTGAAGAGAAACCAGAGTATTAACCCCTTTTACACACACGATCTTACATAGCCCGGAGAGAAAGGGACTGTTAACTATCCCCAAATTACAGATCAGATTGGGCAGCGAAGTAGCTGTCCAAGGTCCCCAGACCATAAGTGGCAGGTCTAAGAACTTAAATGCAGGCCTGCTTAATTTAAGCCCAGAGGTTGAGTGCTTTACCAGTGTACTAGCCAGCCTCCCGAGTCCTAATTTTTTGCCCCATTCCTTAAGCTAGATTCTCCGCTGAGCCCAGATCTGCCAGACTTTGCCTGTGAGAAGAGCCCAAGTGCTAAGCCCCAAGCCTCAGTACCATCCAGATGGCGGATTTCAGTTGAAGATTCACACCTTCCCTCTAGCCTCTGTCCTAAACAAGAATCTGTTTACCTTCCTTTTCAGCCAGAGTAATTTTTAAAAAATTCATCCTTGGTTTACTGCCACTAGTCAAGTATCACTAAAAGTTAAACATTTTTGGAGAAAGCAACCTTTCTGATTAATGGGCTACATGTTTCTAAATATCTTAGTTGAACTTTTTTGCCTCCTGCCTCCCACTCAAAACTTCAACTAAGCCTTTCCTCTAGGCCACTGCTAATCTAATACCTATGTTTGCTGAGTATTGTTAAGGCCTCTCTCAAAGCTGAGAAGGCCTTGACAAGTTTAATTGCTTCAGGGCGCCTGGGTGGCTCAGTTAAGTGTCAGAGTTCAGCTCAGGTTCCTGAGTTTGGCTCATGGTTCCTGAGTTCAAGCCCCACATCTGGGCTCTCTGCTGTCAGTGCAGAGCCTGCTTCAGATCCTCTGTCCCTCCCCCCTCTCTGTCCCTCCCCACCACATGCTTCCTCTCCTCTCAAAAATAAATAAACTTAAAAAAAGTTAAATTGCCTCTAGGAAGGTTCTTGACATCTACGCAGGAAACCTAAGGCTTGCTTAGCAGTGAAGTGTCAATTTTTACATAGCCACACTGTTTTAACTTACTCAACTTTATTGCAAGAACAAAATATTATTTTTAACAACAAAAGCACAGTGCCTACAGGCAAGAGGATGGCCAGGACTCAGGCCAAGTCTTCTTCCCTAATGTTTCAGACCTAGGTTAGCTAGAAGTCTCCCAGAATGTAACATTTATCCACCAGGTGTCATTATTTACCAATTCTGGTAAGTCACTGGGCCGGGTCTGTGCTCTCTAGTTAAGATCAAGGCTAGAGATGAGACTATGAGATGATCTAAATGGGTTTAGGAAAGAGCGCTGTGTCTGGAATGCAGACGGGGTGGGAGTGGGGTTGGATTTCAAAGGCTAGTGATGCTTTTCTGATCAGGTTTCCTAACCCACCACTTTCCCTGGAAGGAGTCAGAACTTGGGTTCTTAAGAATAGCCCGGGCTCTGTGCTGCATGTGCTGGGCTCAGGTGTATACCCCAAGTCTCAGCGGTCTTCCCATCAGTAAGATACATGACCTTCCTTGCACCTGGTTGCCCCCCCTGTTCTTCCCCTCTGGCTCCTAGTCACATGTCCTGGGGCACAGGAAAGCACTTGCTCCTTCCCAGACTGAAGGTCTCTAGAGAGCCAGAGTTCAGGATACAAATGCCAGCAGTCATAGGACTATGAAAATAGGAAGTGGGTGTGCACAGCAGAGCCTGGTCAGAGGCTACCTGCAAGGCTGAACTAGGGAAACAGGCCCATGTGCCTCTTCAGCTCCAGGTACAAGGCAGGAAGACGAGATGGGCTCAGGCCAGGCATGGCCTCTCCTTGCTCTCAGAGCCAGCCATTACTGGTGAAATCCATACGCAGCGCCTCCTCATCCGTGGGGCTTAGCTCCTGTAAGGGGGCGCGGCAGGGGCCTCCGTAGTAGCCAAACCAGTCCATGGTTTTCTTCAGCCCAGGGATCCCAAAGCGCCGGGTCACCTGTGAAGCAGGGCCTTTTAGAAGAAACTGGGGAATCCCTGCCCACACATGTCTGGGATCCAGACACATGTCACTCTCAGAAAGTTAAGGTTCCCACCCTCCTCCCCTCGTAAAGTAACTTTTTGTTTTTAACGTTTATTTATCATTGAGAGACAGAGAGACACAGAGGGTGAGCAGGGGAGGGGTAGAGAGAGGGGGAGACTTAGAATCTGAAGTAGGCTCCAGGCTCTGAGCTGTCAGCACAGAGCCCAATGAGGGGCTCGAACTCACAAACTGAGAGATCATGACCTGAGCCGAAGTCTGTCGCTTAACCGACTGAGCCACCCAGGCGCCCCCCTTTGTAAAGTAACTTTATCAAATCTGTGACACCAGGGTAGATTGGAAATCCGGATTGAGAGACCAGAAGGCAGGTCAGCAGTAGAGAACACAATGCCAAAAATTCAGATTAAGGAAGGAAGTCACCTCCTCTGGTTTTAGGGGTAAAATCCACCCCATTGGGGAGAAAAGTGGCATTTGGTCATCAAGCTGGGATGCAAGAAGATAGCAATACTTTGGGCCTGGGCACTAGATCATCACAGGTCTGCAGCCCAGGTTCCAGGAACCAGTTCCCAGGCCTGGTGTGCCCTGGGAGTCAGGAAGGGGAAGGGTGTGTGAGAACTTTAGGCATAGTCCAGACTTTGGCCCTGCAGCAGGGACCCCCACCCACCCATAGCGCCTCGCTGACCCCAACTCTGAAAAACAACGCATCAGTTGCCCTGACAAGTTTCACTGTGTAACCTTATATTATGAACTTACTATATCTGAGCAAGTTCTAAAAAAATGCTCACTAAATCTGAGCAAGTTCTAAAAAAATAAGCTATTGTCATAACTTAAAATCATGCATGGGGTCTTACAGAAAATGAATTATCGAGCTTCTTGGCTTTTGGCATAGCCACTGGTTATTTCATGCTGATCAGAAGTGTTAGAAGACTCTTTGACTACCCAAAAACTAAGAATGTAATCATTACTTAATAAAGTTTTATTTGAAGGGAAGTTAAAACCTTGGAAGGGTGGGCTTCACGAAGGGTAAAATAATAAAAGGGGTTTCTTGGGGTAAAAAAGTTGAGAGCCACTGATGAATGACTGACTAGTAACTATTTACCACTCGACGCCAGGGAATTTTTTCTTGGAATGAGTGACAAGCCACCCTCCTCCTAAGCCTGGCCTCAGCCATGATGTTCCAATAACCTGGGCTTTTCACCCAAAACCTGAGCAGGGTGGGAAAGACCTAGGAGAGAGGATAGAAACAAGAAGTACCTAGAAAAAAGTCTTCGTCCACCATAGGTGTATAAGATCTCAGAGTTGCCCCCTCCTCAGACCCACAGAAAGAATTGAATGCTTTGGTGTGTAAAGAACATGGAAAGTCCTAAATATAGCCAGGGCAGGAGGCCGGCTGGGTGGGAAGGCGGAGGAAGGACATTGTGTTCAAGCAGGGCAATAGGGTGACATCAAGCCGCTCCTGGGGTGGCTGAGCCCACAGCCCAGGCAGCAGAAAGGTGTTCCAGGCATTCCTGAGTGTGTGCCCAGAGTTGGCACAGGAGGAGGCACAGAGTGGAGAGTAAGGCAGGATGGCATGCAGAGAGCTAGGACGGCAGCACACATCCTCTCTTCCCAAGGGGCCGCCCGCTGCTTCATCTGTAGAGCGAGGGAGAGGACAACACCGACCCCACGTCACTAGAGTCATACGAGAAAAATGCCACTGCGAGACCCGATCCCAGGAGACCTAAAAGTTACCCCTTTTCCTGTCCTGGGGGAATGCAGCTTCTGGGACCGACTCTCCTGCAGGTGGGTGGGAGTGGAGAGCAGAGGTCCCACCCCAGTGGCATGTCCAGTACACAAAGGACAGTGTGTTCCCTGATGGGCCTCACTTCTGCAGTTCTTTCACCCTCTGAATAGACTATCCTATCCCAGGAGGACCGTCACATCCAGGAGACTCGTGCTTGCCTCCCCAGCTGTCCCTTCTCTAACTCTGAGTGAATCTGCCCCTTGGAGGTAAACCTATAAGCTGTGAGGGAGATCTAGAGCCCACCCCCCACTTTACCCAAACAAAACATTACCCGCTTAGCCTGGGACTACCAGCTCAGATGCAAAACTTAAGGGAATGCCAAAGAAATCAGTCATCAAGGTAAGTAATATTTAGTGCCAGATTTTTTAAAAAATCAAAACCGATGCAAGAAAAAAAATCCATAAATGAACAAAGTGTCAATGTTTTAAACAAAGACCAGATCCAACAGACCCATGCCCTGCCACATGTAACCTGAGGCAAAAGCAAACGCGGGCCCTTCTATACATGTGTTGTGCATTTTTCATTGGTTCATTTTTTTTTTTCTAGGAGTAGATGCAGAAAAACAAATTTTTGATGAGGTTGTTTTTATTCAAGCTGGGAAAGCAAAATTATAATAAATTATGTTTTTAATATATATAATACTTAAAACTAGAAGAAGGATGTTTTAATATACTTACTTTTTAATTTTTCAAAATTTTTTTCAAATAGTTTAATGTTCTACGGGGAGGGATTACCATTTAGAAAAATACTTAGAGGGCTGGCTCAGAGCCTACAACTCTTGATCTCAGGGCTGGAGAAAAGAAGTGAAGGAAGGAAGGAAGGAAGGAAGGAAGGAAGGAAGGAAAGGAAGGAAGGAAGGAAGGGAAGGAAGGGAGAAAGAAAGAAAGAAAGAAAGAAAGAAAGAAAGAAAGAAAGAAAGAAACTTAGAGTTTCCACTTTCAGGAAGAGAGAATAAATGTACTTTGCCCTATTCCTCCCAACAAATATAACTAAAAAACCTTGGACATTATATAAAAACAAACATGAGACTCCAAAAGGTAGAGAGAAAGAAGATGAACTAGGGACTTCAGGACCCAAGGAACACAGCAGTAAGTTCCCTGGCCTCCACTTGAAGTTGAAGCAGCCGGCGATGCTGAAATGCATTCAATGGGTACAGATAATAAAAGCTCCCAAAAAAGCCTGTTCACTCAAGCCAAGGACCAAGAAGTTGCAGCCCAGCAAGATGGAAAACTTTTAGGCCATCACCACTCTGCTCCAGCCAAGTACCCCAGAAAAAAACCATAGCCCTACCCCCACCCAGGCTAGCAAAGGTTGAATTGGGAGCCAGAACTTCTACCCCCCACTTTGCCCCCTCCACAACAGATGTTTTCAGCAGAGGCCCAGGGAGGAAAGTCAGAACTTTTCACACCACCGCCCACACTTAAGGAAGCCACTCTCCCCAGACATATTTGCAAAGTCAGTGGAGGCCAGGTGGGAAGCAATAAGGAAGCATTCCTACCCCTTCAGGTCAGGGAGGTGTCAGTGGAGGCCAAGGGCAGAGCTGTACTTTTAAAAACCTCCCCTCAAAAGAAATTTCCAGGTCCAGATGGCCTCACTGGAGAATTCTAAAAAATGCTTAAAGAAGATTTAACACCAATTCTACACAGTGCCTTCCAGAAAACAGAAGAGGAGGGAATACTTCCCAGTCAACTGATGAAGCTATTATTACCCTGATACCAAAATCAGACAAAGTGCCAAAAAAGGGGGAAAACTACATGCCAATATCTCCTATGCATAGACAGAAAAATCTTCAACTAAGAATTAGCAAATGTAACTCAGCAACATACGAACAAGTTACACACCATGACTATGTGGGGTTTATTCCAGGAATGCAAGTCTGGTTCAATATTAGAAAATTATCCACGTAACTCACTGTATCAGCAGCCTAAGAGGAAAAACAATCACATGATCATATCAATCAATGAAGAAAAAGCATCTGACAAAATTCAATACCTTCTGCAAAACCACACAGACTTGATTACTGTAGGTATATAATAAATCTTAAAATCAAGGGCGCCTGGGTGGCTCAGTCAGTTAAGCGTCTGACTCCAGCTCAGGTCATGATCTCATGGTTCGTGGGTTCGAGCTCCATGCCGGACTCTGTGCTGACAGCTCGGACCCTGCTTCAGATTCTGGGTCACCCTCTCTCTCTGCCCTTCCCCTGCTCACACTCTGACACACTCTTTCTCAAACATAAACATAAAATAAAATTTTTTTTAAATCTTAAAATCAGTAGACTAATTCTTCCCACTTTGTTATTTTTTCCCAAAATTGTTTTAGCTAGTTTTTAATTCCTTGGCCTTTGCATATAAACTTTAGAATAATTTTGTATGGTTTTACAGAGGAATAGATAGACATAGATAATGGAAGCAACAGAGAACCCAGAAATGGAACCACACAAATAT
Organism: Prionailurus bengalensis; assembly: GCF_016509475.1. Taxonomy (NCBI): domain Eukaryota; kingdom Metazoa; phylum Chordata; class Mammalia; order Carnivora; family Felidae; genus Prionailurus; species Prionailurus bengalensis. Next base: position 56,310,156 of record NC_057351.1, on the reverse strand, counting down.
GCCCAACTGAGTTCTGACAAAGGTGCAAAAGTAATTCAATGGAAGAAAGATCATCTTTTCAATATTGGAGCAAGTGAATATCCAGAAGTGAAAAGAAAAACAAAACAAAACAAAACAAAACCCTCCACCTAAGTCTCACACATCCTACAAAAATTAACTCAAAATGGGTCATGGACTTGTAAAACTATAAAACTTTTAGGAAAAACAGGAGAAAATCTTCACCATCTAGTGCTAGGAAAAGTCTTCTTAGGGTTGACACTAAAAGCATAAATACAAATAAAAATATTGATAAATTGGACTTCATCAAAATTAAAAACTTTTGTCCCGTAGAAAACCTGTTAAGAGAATGACAAGGGGCATATGGGTGGCTCAGGAGGTTAAGTGTCTGACTCTTCATTTTGGTTTAGGTCATGATCTCATGGTTCGTGAGTTTGAGCTCCATGTTAGGCTCTTTGTTGACAGTGCAGGGCCTGCTTGGGATCCTCTCTCTCTCTCTCTCTCAAAATAAACAAATAAACTTAAAAAAAAAAAAAAAGGAATGACAAGACAAGCTACTGACTCGGAGAAAATATTTGCAAACCACATACCTCGCAGAGGACTGGTATCTAAAAGATATAAAGAAAGAACTTCCAAAATTCAACAGTAAAAAAAAAAAAAATCCAATCATAAAATAGGCAAGAGACATAAACAGACATTTAATTTAAGAAGATATAGGGGTGCCTGGGGCTCAGGCGGGGCTCAGTCGGTTAAGTGTCTGATTTCGGCTCAGGTCATAATCTCATGGTTTGTAAATTTGAGCCCCATGTTGGGCTCTGTGCTGACAGCTCAGAGCCTGGAGCCTGCTTCAGATTCTGTGTCTCCCTCTCTCTCTGCCCCACCCTGCTCTCTCTCTCTCTCTCTCTCTCTCTCTCTCTCTCTAAAAATAAATATTGAAAACAATTTTTTTAAAGAAGATATACAGATGGTGGGACAGGACAAAAAGAAGATATAGAGGTGGCAAATAAATACATGAAAAGATGTTCAATAGCATTAGCTATCAGAGAAATGCAAATTGAAAGCACAATGAAGTGTTACAACACACCTATCAGAATGGCTAAAATGTTTTAAACAGTAGTCACAGTGCCTAAAGCTGGTAAAGATGCAGAGAAAATGAGTCAGTCATACATTTACACTGATATAAATGTAAAACACTCCAAAAAACATTTTGGTAGTTTCTTAAAAAACTAAACATGCAATCATCATATGACCTACCAACTGTGTATTTATCCCAGAAAAATGAAATTTTAAGGTCACGCAAAAGCTTGTACATGAATGTTCATAGCAACTTTTAATAGGCCCTAACTGGGGCGCCTGGGTGGCTCAGTCAGATAACTGTCTGACTTCGGCTCAGGTCATGATCTCACAGTTGTCATTGAGCTCTGAGTCCAGCCCTATGCTGACAACTCAGAGCCTGGAGCCTGCTTCAGATTCTGTGTTTCTCTCTGCCCCTCCCCCATTTGCACTCTGTATCTCTCAAAAATAAACAACATTAAAAAAAAATAAAATAGAAAAAAATGGTCCCAAACTGGAAACAATCTAGTTGTCCTTCAACAAGTGAATGGTTACACAAGCTATGGTATGGCTGTACCATGAAACACTATTCATCAATAAAAAGGAATGGGCTATTGCCCCAGGCAACAACTTTGAATCTGCACGGAATTATGCTGAGTGAGGAAAGCCAATTGCAACAGGTTATATACTCTGAGGCGCCTGGGTGGCTGAGTCAGTTAAGCATCCAACTTCAGTTCAGCTCATGATCTCGCGGTTTATGGGTTTGAGCCCCACGTAGGGCTCTGTGCTGACCGCTCAGAGCCTGCTTGGTATTCTGTCTCCCTCTCTCTGCCCCTCCTCCGTTATGCTCTCTCTTTCTCAAAAATAAATAAATAAACATTTTTTTTAAAAAAAGGTTATATACTCTGATTCCATTCACATAGCAGTCTTGAGCTGACAAAACAATAAAAACAGTGAATGTATTTGTGGTTGCCAGGAGTTAAGGACAGGATGGAGGTAGGAGGTGAGTAGTGTAACCATAAAAACACAACATGAGAGATCCTTCTGGTGATAAACATACTCTGTATCTTGACTATATCAATGTCAAAATCCTGGTTGTGATATTGTACTTTAATTTTGTGAGATGTTCCATGGAGGGAAACTAGAGGACAGGTACATGGACTCTCTTGTATTATTTCTTACAACTTCATCTGAATCTACAGTTATTTCATAATTAAAAGTTTAATTTAAAATATAGAGGGGCGCCTGGGTGGCTCAGTCGGTTGAGCGTCCGACTTCAGCTCAGGTCATGATCTCTCAGTCTGTGAGTTTGAGGCCCGTGTTGGGCTCTGTGCTGACAGCTCAGGGCCTGGAGCCTGCTTCAGATGCTGTGTCTCCCTCTCTCTGTGCCCCTCCCCCACTCATACTCTGTCTCTGTCTCTGTCTCTGTCTCTGTCTCTCTCTGCCAAAAATAAAATAAAACATTTAAAAAATAAAAAAAATAAAATAAATAAAATAAAAAATATATATAAATGTGTCTATAGGAACACACATTTTCCTTCCTGCCTCAGACTCCAGTGTGGCTCTGAACAGCACTGCCTGGCTCTTGACAGGCATTCCACCTTGGCTCTTCTCCTTGACTTGCCCAATATGGAATTGGGGTACACCGTCTGACTGCAGAATAGATTTTTTTAAATGTTTATGTATTTATTTGGAGAGAGAGAGAGAGAGTGAGAGCATGAGCAAGTGTGAGCAGGGGAGGGCCAGAGAGGGAGAGAGAGAGAATCCCAAGCAGGCTCCATGCTTTCAGGGTAAGGCCTGATGCGGGGCTCAAACGCACGAACCATGAGATCATGACCTGAGCTGAAATCAAGAGTCGGATGCTTAACTGACTGAGCCACCCAGATGCCTCAGAAATAGACTATTTGAAGACAAAACTCTCCTGGGAAATCTGGGCTCTGAATGCCTCCAGCCTTCCAACTCCTTTATTCCCAATCATTCTGTTTTCCAGGATTTGGCCCTTTATAAAGCTGATGGAAAGGCCCACGGCTCACTCTTTCTAGGCAGTGCATCTCTAAGCAAGGTCCCGGGATTACTTATGTCACCACAATCAGCCAAGATGTTTGTTTCAAGGCTTATTCCTGGGCCTAAAGGATTAGAATTTTAACTAGCACCCTAGATGAATTCCAATGCAACCAATAGGGCTCAACTTTGTCTGAAGTCATGATTTTCTGGAGAGGCACAAGGAGTTCCCACACTGGGATATTCTCTAAAAGGACTTTCTGAAAGGAAAGAGGCTAAGTGGGGACCCCTGTGCCTGCCTTGGCTCCTGCTCCAGTGAGGACACAGACACCCCCTCCTCCCCCCCACCCCGCGCCTTGGGGCCATTGGCTGGGAACTCACTGCAGTGTTTGGCTCAATGAGGCGGTGCTGCAGCTTCTGGGCATCTTCCCATTGCCCTGTGAGGCAGAGTCGCTCCAGCTGGCACACCTGAGCCCCCAGGACATTGGCCAGGGCACACACGCCCCCCACAGCTCCTGCCCCAGAGTAAGATGCAGAACATCAGCCAGAGCCTCTTCTCACAGACAATGTCAGACCCTGGTCCCCAGCACCCCTTATTCTGGGGAGAGAGGATGTGGATTTCTGTGCCACTGGCCGGCCATGTCAAAGGCATGCTCTGTGAGTCCACAGAGAACAGATTTCCAGAGAGAAAAGCTGCCAGCATATTTGAAGTAGAATCCCACAGGCTGAAGGTCAGGGAACAGAGCCTGAGGCTAACCTGAGAACAGTTCCTTCCGTGCACCCCCTCCCCCCCAATACACCTCCCAGAGTAAAGTCCCACCTGCCACTTGACACCTCCATGATCCTCTAATAAATAGCCCCCTGACTCATCCGTGCGGGAAGGGGGTGGAGTGGATGGGAAGCCTTTGCTCTTCTGAAATCTTATTCCCCCCAGTGAATTCAGCCTGGGACAGTGCTGGGGGTGGGGGGCAGTGGAAAGAGCTCTGGACACAGTCAGGAGACCAGGCATTTCCTCCCATTGGTTGCATGAACTTGCACAAGTCATAGACCTCCCGGTCCTCTTTGTTCTTATCTGGGCAATGAAAACGGGCTGGCTGTGATCTCAGGAGGCCCTGCCACTCTGCCAGCCTGGGATGTGATTCTAAGTCTAGTTAGGAGTGGCCTCAAGACTGGAGAGTGAGAAATTTGGAATGAGCTTATTTTGCTGCCATTTACTGATCCCCACTCTGTGCCAGGCACTATGCAGACACGGGGCCAATGCTCTCAAATTCTTGTAACACCCCCCTGCTTTAGAGGGTAGAAGTTCAGGCCCAGAGAGTTTGAACACCTTGCCAGGTGGTACCCAGTACATGGCAGAGCTGAGATTCCAACTCACATCCCCGAGCCTCCAGAGCCTGTGCTCTTTCCAGCTGCCCCCCTCAGGAACGAGGCTTCAATCGGTCCCCTCTTCTGCCATTGCTCTTTAGAGACTGTGACGTGGCAGAGGAGAGACGTGCAAGGTCCTAGACAATAAGCCAAAGTCTTTGGAGACCAGAAAAAAGGAATGGGCACTGCCCTCTGCAGCACCAGAAAAGTAACTCAGATCTGCACTTGCTGGGGCTTCAGCCGAAGGGAGAAAATGCTTCTTCTCCTCCCTCTTGAGGGCTTAAAACCAACCCGAACCCAAGCACCTTGACCCACAACAGACAAGCTCATTTGGTCCAATGGTGACATTCCCGGGACCTTGAACTGGAACAGAATCAGGCAGCTGAAGGTCCCTGGCCCATTCCTACAGGTCTGACAATTCCTTCCGGCCTAGCACCCAGGTGAGAGGAAGCCAGACTCCTGGATGAGAGGAGAGGCCCTAAGGCCTGTGTCCTCAGAGAATGATTTACAAGGTGAGATCAGAGGAGCTAAGTCTGTTACCGAAGCACCGAGCTCAGGACTTAGAACAGCAGGCATCCCTGATACAGACCAAGGATGGTACAGAGCCACCCTCTTCTGCCCAAGAAGGTCACTCGTAAGCACCCAATATTGAGACTTCTAAGGTTTCCAAGCAGACAGGCTGGCAAAGGGCCCTCTGCAGACCCAGATGCAGCCTGCATGGTTTCTCCCAGCACACCCAGGGTGGTGGGGGTGGGTGGGCACGGGTCCTGGGTGTACCACCCAGTGTGAGAGCGGCGGGAGGCCTACCCACGGCATAGCTGGCCAGCAGGAAGCCAGCCGATCCAGCCAACACCTGGAAATCCTGCCTCCCGGTCTTGTGAACAATCAGCCCCATCCTGGTCACCTGCAACAGCAAACCCGGGTGAGAGCTGCACCCAGAGCCTCAACACCAACGGAGAAGGGGGCTGAGCGAGTGGGAGGAGAGCCCAGGCCTCAGAGAGCCACCCCAGAACTCAGACAAAGCCCCAGAGAGCCCACACGATGGAAAGAACCCAAACAGGAGCCCAGGACTGGAGCGGGTTCCAGAGCTTCCCTGAAGTCGCTAGCACAGGAGAAGAGGAAGGAGCCCCAGCCAGGAGCTGCTGCCACTCACATCGCCACCACTGTCCTTGATGCCCACGATGTTTGGGTGCTGGGAAAGCGTGACCACCGCATCTACCGGCAGGTCCAGCCCCGTGTTGGCTGGGACGCTGTAGAGCACCACAGGAATCGGGGAGAGGTCAGCGACCTGCGAGAGGCAGAGAAGAGGGGAGAGGCAGAGGGCAGCTGCCCCAGGCCCGCCACCAGCCCACCACCACCAGCTCCGGGCCTGGGGCGCTACGGGGCCCCTGGACAGGCCTACCTCCTGGACTAGAAGTCACAGTGCCACGTGCCCTGCTTGTAAGCAATTGATGAGTAATATTTCATGAGTGCTTTCTGTGTGCCAAGCTCAGTTCTAAGTCCTCTATATTCTGATGGAACTTAGTCCTCACAACAACCCTGTGAGGAAGACACCATCATTCCGACCATCTGAGAGGGGAGGAAACAGCAACACAGTGTGGCCGGGCCAGTGGCCCGGCACCAGGTGGCGGCTAGCTCCTGGGGGCATCCCTCCCGTCCCACAGGTGTCATTCATGGAAGTAGGCTCACCCCTTGGCCCCTGGCCTCTCTGCCTCCTCTCCCCAGGCAGTCTCCTCTCCTCGTCCAGCCTTCCCTTGGTCCCAGGCCCCAAACCCATGCCCAACCCTCACACCCTACCTTGGTGTAGTGGTGAATGAGGGCGGCGCTGCTCATGCGGCCACGATAGAAGCAAGGGGTCACCACGATGGCTGCGTCAGCCCCAACCTGGGCCATGCTCACAGTCATCTCCACCGTGGCTTGAGTGGCTGCAGGAGGAAAGAGGGAGTCTTCCCTGTAGGCCATGGAGGGTGAGAGCAGGAGGCAGAAGGGCAGGGCTAGGACCCTGGGGCAAGCAAGGGGGGCAGAAGGGAAGGAACCAGCAGGCTGAACCAGCCCCAGGGCCAAGGAGCCTGGCTTCCCACCCCAGGCACCCCCAAGTACCCCTAGGGCCCAGAGCATTGTGGCCTCACACTCGCAGCCAGAGCCAGCTAGCAGCAGTTTGTCCTTGGGCATGGCCTGGCGGACTCGGCTCACCACCTCCAGCCTCTCGCTGCTGGTCAGGAAGGGGAACTCGCCATTGGAGCCCTGCACCACGAAGCCTGATGAACAACCAGGATATTGGTGTTACACTCACACAGGTTCCTACCTCCCCAACACCATAGCTTTGCGCGTATCTCCTTCTCATCTTTGTCCTGAGGCAGGCAGAATGTTTCACCCAGTTGCGGTCACAGTGTCCACACCGTTTTTCTTTGTGTTAATGAAATGTGTCAGCTATACCCCAAAGAATCGATGATAATGTAACCCACAGGTGCGTACCCAACAGTCATGGCAACCCTCCCCTATCACGTTTTTCTTCCTCCTCTAACCGTCCTGACTCAGGTGCTATTGTTCCCACTCAAGTCTTATACCCTAAGACATACATATGGACCCATAAACAACATATAACAGTTGTGGCCATTTTAAACCGTATAGAAATGGAATCAAGATCATACAACCTTTTGCAGTCTGCTATTTTTGCTCAAGATTATGCTGTGAGCTTTGTCCATAGCAGCGCACAGGTCTGATTCATTCATTTTAACGGCTACAGAATATTCTATTTGAAGTCAGGCTACAATTTACTTTTCATTTTCCCTCCGAGGACACTTAGAATGTTTCCTTAGTTTTGCTATTACAAACAATGCTGAAACAACCATGTTCTACAGTCTTCTGTGCCCATGTCTGAGCTTCTCCACGGTTTCTTTAGGTTTGTAATTGCTGCGTCACACGTATGTGCATTTTCACAGGCCAAACATCTCTCTCATTAGCCAGTTCATACCCCATCAGCACATAGAAGAGTCTGTTAGTGTTCATCCGTGTCAACCCCAGGTATTGTCAGAATTAATATTTGCCAGTTTTCTGGGTGAAAAGTGGGTTGAAAGTGGGTGAAAACACGTTTTCCTGTTTTATTGATCATGTGAGAAGTTTCTAACATCACCAGGTAAGGTGTCAACTCTTTTTTATAAATCCATGAGAGACCAGGAGATTTGATGCTGTTTGACTGAATCCGAAGGGAAGGTTAGTAAAACCATCCTCCTCTCCGCTTTTTCATTTAACTCTCTCTACCCTCTTCTTCCTCCTCTCTACTCCAGTCCATCCTCAAAACACTGTTCTTAAATAGATGGCAAATACAGCATACGGCACGGCGAGACTATTAATAAACAGGAGACTGCTTGGGAGAAAGGAATGAAAAGAAAGCTGGAGGCGATACTGATCTACAATACAAAATCCCCACTGCACCGTTGAGGAAGATGGGCCATCATTTTGATTTGGAGCTTCCTGACAGTCCGAGCTAAAAGGGAAATGTGATCAGCTGACAGATATGCAGAACTCCAGATAAAAGCAAGGCAGCTGCCCAGGGGAAACACACAGTTTCCTGGCATCGGGACCAAGAGAGACTGTTCCCGTGAGTCATCCTTAAGGGACACAATGTGATGTAGAGTCAACTTTTCACCACAAACCTTTTTCCATGCTGTTCGCTTCACCGTTAGATTCCACTCAGTGGACTGCCAGAATGGCTCACTGGATACTTAGCAATCCCACCCCCTGCCAGCTTTTTGCCTTGGTGATATTGTAGGGAGCATCTTGAGGCAAATAGTTTTTGGCTTCTGTTGTGCTGCCTCCTCAGGATCCATTTCTCTGTGTCAGGCCAGGAGCCTCCTTCTGTCTCGGTACAAACGCTGTTAGTGCTTTCCTAGTGGGTCACCCCCACTCTTGAGTTGCCAACCCTGGAGAGAACTGGACCAGCACCCTCTGACTAGGATTCTGAGGTCAGGCTTTCACCAGTCTCTCTGTGCAAATGCCAAAGACATCTCCCTCCCTCCCCAACCCTGCCCGCTTGCCCCCACCTTGCCCCCACCGCCCAGCCCGGTTCTTACTCCAGCTGCTTCTTCAGCCATGTCCACTCACTCCCAAGTCCCGCTTCATTCTGGCGGCCCGTGCCACGGGCCCCTGAGCAGTTAAGACCGCTGGGTCTTGCACTCTCAGACAGGAAGCAGGCCCCTGTGCTCAAGACTCCCGGTGGCCTTTCCCTTGTCTCCTGTAAAGGAGCATCTGACCCAGGCCTGACTCCCGAGGAGGAGGCCAGGCCAGGCTAGGGAAGAGGGAGTATCACAGAGTCGGGGACGCACTGGACCCAACTCCCCTCTGGCTTTTGAGGAAGTTAGTTATATCAGGTCTCTGAGTCCCTGTTTCCTTTTCTCTGGGATGGTAATAAAATCATTTTGATCCTACCTTATAAGGCTACGTTAAAGGCCCGAACAAGAAAAGGTAAGAGAAAGCACCCTGAAATCTGTGAACTGATGCCGCCGAGAGCCCCCTCCTTCTCCTTGGAGGGATGCCCAGTTTCAGGCCCGATGTGCCTCTCTCTGCTGGTGCAGCGAGGGGACTGGAGGAGTGGAAGGGCCAGGGTCCCAGATGGGTGGGGGAGTGAAGACAGGGAGCGGTTCTGAACTCAGAGGAACCTGGGTGTAGCTCTCAGTGCAGCCCCTGATCAGCTATGAGATCTTGGGCACGCGGCTTAACCAAACCTCAGCTTCCTCACATGAAAAATGGGAGAGTATTAGTGCTCTCCTTAAAGCATTGTTGTGAGGCTCAAATGAGATACTATGTATAAAGTGCTTGGATGAGAACCCAGCCTGCCGGCCGTGTTAGCTGTAATTACTATGGAGTCAGGAGAAAGTGCACAAGCCTTAAATGAGAAGGGTGGCAGCTTTCCATCTGAGGTGGAGGAGGATGGCTGGTGTGGAGGGGAGGCCGCACTCAGGAACCTCTCCCGTCCCCTCCAGCTGCAAGACAAAGGGGCTCATCACAGAGGCTACTCTCTCTCGGCGCCATGGTCAGGCTGGCCACTCCAGGGAGCCAGAGCGGCCTGGGAAGAGGAGTGAGTGTTTGGGGCTGGGGATGCCTATCTCCTTACCAAGAGAATATACTTGAGTTGGTGGCTTAGTGGCCATTTTCCCTATGGCACAACTGTAATAAAACCTTGACATTTTGAACTACTTTTAAATTAATAGAAAAGTTGCAGAAATAGTGCAGGGGATTTCCACACCTCCCTCACCCAACCTCCACCAATGATAAGGTCTTACTATTTAGTACAATGATCAGAACCAGAGAATTAGCGCTGGTGAGGTACTAACTTGCAGACTTTAGTTGAATTTTGCCAGTTTTAAACTTCTTTAAAAATTCCAAATTCCTAATTAGCCAATCTGAAATTGTATGCAATAAACTTTTAATAAGGGATTTAAGATCTTCCGGATAAACGCATGCATTTTATGCATTTTTACAATCACTTTCAGAAGCCACACCTCACCACCCTTGCTTTTTGTCTAATTTAGCAGCTTCCAACATTTTCTAGTATGACAGACCCCATTTTTTTCCATTAATATTTTTGCAATAAAGTATTTTACCTTTTTATTTTTTATTTAATTACTGTATTTTTAAAGTAGGCTCCACACCCAATGTTGGGGCTTGAACTCATGACCCTGATCTGAGATTAAGAGTCATATGCTCTACGGACTGAGGCCACCAGGCTCCCTTATTTATTTTTTTAAAGTAGTCTCTACATCCAATATGGGGCTTAAACTCACAACACTGAGATCAAGAGTTGTGTGCTCTACCAACTGAGCCAGCCAGGCACCCCTGTTATGAAGTTCTGAAGTATTTTAAATTTAAAGCATATGTATGGGGCACCTGGGTGGCTCAGTCGGTTAAGCGTCTGACTTCGGCTCAGGTCATGATCTCGGGGTTCGTGAGTTCAAGCCCCACGTCGGGCTCTGTGCTGACAGCTCAGAATCTGGAGCCTGTTTCAGATTCTGTGTCTCCCTGTCTCTCTCTGACCCTCCCCGTGCATGCTCTGTCTCTCTCTGTCTCAAAAATAAATAAACGTTAAAAAAAAATTTTAAAGCATATGTATATTAGTATTTATATAAAGTCACTATTAGTAATGTTAAAAATATTCAAATACTGGGCATCTGGCTGGCTCAGTCGCTGGAGCATGTGACGCTTTTCTTTCTTTCTTTCTTTCTTTCTTTCTTTCTTTCTTTTTTTTTTTTTTGTATTTTGAGAGACAGTGAGGGGAAGGGGCAGAGACAGGGAGAGTGAGAGAATTCCAAGCAGGCTCTGCTCCTCTGCGTGGAGCCCGGCGTGGGGCTCCATTCAGGGCTCGAGCTCACAGACCATGAGATCACGACCTGGGCCTAAGTCAGACACTTAACTGATGGAGCCACCCAGACACACCTGGAGCATGTGACGCTTGATCTCAGGGTTGTGAGTTCGAGCCCCACGCTGGGTATGGAGATTACTTAAAATAAAATCTTCAGAAGTGCTTGGGTGGCTCACTCGGTTGAACGTCCCGACACTTGATTTTGGCTCATGCCTTGATCCCATGGTCACGGGATAGAGCCCCATGTCGGTTCAGCGTGGAGCCTGCCTAAGAGTTTCTCTCCCTCTCTCTCTGCCCTTCTCCCCTGCTCGTGCTTTCTCTCTAAAATAAAATAAAATAAAAATTTAAATAAAATCTTAAAAATAAATAAAAATAAAAATATTCAAATGCTTCCAATTATGTTCCATAAAATCAATTGACCACACTTAGGGTGTTTGTAGATTTTTACATCCTTTGCAAGGATTCGGGGGACCTTCTTCCCACAGGTTGAGGCCAACAGGCTGGGAAACACTGGTAAGTTCACAATTGATGCAAATGGGACACTTCTATGTAAAGGAGTCATTGGGGGGTTAGACAGTGCTGTAGAGCTGACCTCTCTCAAGTCACCGGAGAGATAGCTGCCTCACTGGAGATCATCCCTTGCCCCAGAAACGGCTTCTTTAGACCCAGGAAGAGGAGGCAGGGAGAGTCCCAGGCTTGTGGGAGGGCACAGAGAGTGTCAGGACACGGGGGAAGAGGGCAGGGATAAGCATGAGTAAGGGAGACCCGTGTGGGGACGGCGAGGCACCGGCCTAAGGGGCAGCACAAGGAAGGGATTTGGGGTCTGAGCTTTGGAGTCGGGCAGAGCTGGGCTCCACCTCCAACAACATCGCATAGTGTCTATGCCCTATCAGGCGAATGACACCTCTGAGCCTCACATGTCTCATCTGCAAAACGGGGACACTGCAAACCTTCCTAATGGGGGCTTTGCTGTAACAACACACAGCATGGCGTAGACTAAAGTCTGAACAGGAAAAGAAAAAAAATTAATAGTAATACTACTAATTAGTAGCACTAGCATCAGCGGCAGCCCCGGCATTAAGAACATAAACAAGAAGGGAGAGTATGGGGCACAGGGGCTCTGTAGGCAGGTGGTGGGAGGCACTAACGCAGGTCCCAGTGGGCTGGGGGAAGCAGGGGGGGCAGGGGGAGGGCACTGCAGTGCAGGATGCCACACGACTTGAGAAGCAGCAGGCAGGGTGAAGAGGACACCAAACAGGACAGGAGACCCACATCCCAGTTTGCTTACGAGCTTCTGAAAGCCTGTCTATCCCCCCGCCACCCCACACACCTGGCTGCTTCCTCCTTCTCTGGCAATAGCAGATTGGTGGGTGCTGAGCTCCCTGGAGACAGCCCAACCCCCAGAACCTGAGACCCGGAGAAGATTTATGGACTTTTTTTTTTTTTTTTTCTGATTTACGGAGTCTTGAATCAGCCTAGCATAAAGGCCCACACAAAGAGGACTTTGGGGGCAGGAAGCCTCTCCCCATATCCCTTCCCAGTGCTGAGGCTGGCCACAGAGCCCCCAGACCCAGAGTGAGGGTATACAGGGCTTTATTGGCTCAGTTCCAGGCGTTCGGCATCAGTGTGGGGCTCTCAGCTGCTCGTGGGCTCTGCCTCTATCTTCTCCCGGTGGGTCTTCAGGGGCCTGAGAGTCTGTCTCAGCTGCTTCGCTTCCTTCCACCCCCGCCCCCTCTATCGGGGGCCATCCTCTGTGGCAGACTGTACTCACAGAGCCAAAGGGGCCCAGGGCCTGCCCTTCAGGAAGAAGGGATTTGGGTGGCACCATCTCGCCACAGGAGAGAAAACAGGCCTGCAATTGTGTGCCAGCCCTGTTGGGGGAAAGGGGCGTCTCCATCCGTGGTTAGGTGGCTTCAAAGGGGTGGTAGGTCTGGTGGCTGCGGTTGGGCAGGCTGTGGCTCTGGTGGTTCGGATGACCCTGGTGTCCATAGTGACCGTGGCCATGGATGGCGTGTGTGTGGTTCGCGCCAGCTAAGGTGGCTTCCCGCTGGGTGAGGAAATTCCCTTTCAGCTTCAACTCCACCTCCTCGAGGGCCTTCAGCTCCTCCTGGTTGACGTCTCTGGACTCCAGGTGGCCTGAGTTCTGGTAAGCTATGGCACGCTGCAACATGGAATTAGCCAGCTGCTGTCCTAGGGTGTCAATCTCCTTGGTGCAGGCAGCCACAGCGGCCCATGTGGGCTCGTCCATGGACGAGGATTTTGCAGACTCCTTGTGGGTCTCTTTGGTCACTGAGGCCCCAGACGTCCTCTGCTTGCTGGTGAAGGACTCCCGGCTCAGAGTTGTGCCCACCTCTCTTTGCCTTGTGGTGAGAGTCTCCATGTGAATGGTGGTGCTGGCTTCTCCACTGCCGCTCTCGGGTGGTGGGGTGTCCGTGCTGCTGCAGGAGGCCAGCTTCTCTTCGGAGAGGCGACTAAAGTGAGATTTAATCCAGTTCTCATTCTTTGCTTTGTGACATTCCGGTGGCTCCTGCACATTTTGTGCAGACGCGGCGGATGCCTTCCTTCTCCTCTTCCTCTGAATCCACAGCATGAGGCCTCCCCCTCCGAGTAAGAGGGCAGTCCCCAGCACCACCCTGCATGATGGTTGCTGGATGAGCTCCAAGAAGGCCTCCAGGACCCTAGGCTGGGCGGGCAGAGCTAAGAGCACACTGGGAGTGGAGGAGCCCGGATGGTATGGTTCATGCTTGAAAGGGTAGGTTCCCAGAGGCTGTCTGGCAGGTAGGGCCCCAGCTGTACCCTTCCTAGGATGCCCCTCCCACCTCAGCAATGAACCCCATTGTGAGGAAGGTGGTTGGGGGGGCAGGGCGGGGGGGGGGGGGGAAGAGGCCACAGCATCCCTCATGTCCAACCTGGTAGGCATTTCCTGAGGCCCAAGTCCTGTCTCCCACCTGACAGCTAGTCCCAAGGTGAGTGGAAAAGCAGCTTCCCCAGTTCTGAGTTTCTTCCACCTTCTGCTTAAGACCCATTCTGCAACTCAAGCCTTCTTATTTTCCAATCTCTGGTTTCTCTCCTTCTCTATTCCTGTGCCCCCTCCCCGGGGGTGGGGGGAGGCAGGAACCACTGACCATGGCTGAAGGACCCCCTTGGCCAGGCTGGCATCCATCCCTGGCTGCCTGACACAGGTGTCTCCTTCCATTCAAGGTCCACCCCTGCTGGCAGCTTAGCACATCCCATCCCCATTTGCAGCCCCAACCGCCTTAACTAAGCAGAGTCCAGAAGGAAAGGGGCCCAGGAAAGAGCTCATTCTAGAATAACATGAGGTCATAACTGGGGGGAGACAAGCAGTGGGTTGAGAAGGCAGAGCAGACAGGACAGAGGGATTCACCAGATCCCAGATCTCAGGGGCCATTCCAGGATGGGGGCTGCTACCTCTTGTCTTAGTGAGGCACCTGCAAACCCAGAATGTGCCCCCCTCCTCCATGTGCCCTGGTTAAAGGGCACAGTTTAGATTGTGAGCAGGTGGACCACCTGGCCAGGCTCTCTGTGGGTACAGACAATGGAAAGCCTGGCCCACAATCCGAAATTATATCAGAGCGTCTCGGGGGGAGAAACAGGCCTGGGCCACTCTATTTTTCTTCCAGAGGCACATAACACATTAAAAAAAAACATATTTTTTACTCAAAAAAATTTTTTTTTCCTTAAAAATAATTTTCACTTAAAAATTTTGTTGAATGTTCATTTTTTTTTGAGACAGAGGGGCAGAGCATGAGAGGGAGAGGGGCAGAGAGAGAGAGAGAGAGAGAGAGACAATCTGAAGCAGGCTCCAGGCTCTGAGCTGTCAGCACAGAGCCCGACGCGGGGCTTGAACCTGCGAACCGTGAGATCATGACCTGAGCCAAAGTCAGACGCTCTGCCAACTGAGCCATCCGGGTGCCTCAGTATATTTCACTTTTTTAAAGTGAAGAAATACCAAAACAGGGTTGTAGAAATTGTGATTTTTTTTTAAAAGTTTGTTTATATAGTTATCTCTACACTCAATGTGGAGTGTACACATGAGTGTACTGATGACCCCAAGGTCAAGAGTCACGTGCTCCTCTGACTGAGCCAGCCAGGTTCCCCTACCCTGTGGGTTTTTTTTTTTTTTAAGCAGAGTATTTTATTTAACAAAGTAACGGCTTCAATATATACCATAATATCCCCAGTCTACATACTAAGGGAATAAGATACAAGCTCATAGTTTTATGGGTAACATCTTCTTTCTAGTCCTGCTGAAGTAGCTCTGTGGTCATCCACTAACCTCATGTGGAAATAACAATTCAAAGTTCATCTCTGAGGTTGTTTGTGGGAGTGAGTTCAGAGCCAAATGGCCCCTCTGCAACAATCTTACCTTCCAGTCTCTAGTTATAACTTTCATTTAAGAATGATACTCTTTATTCATATAATCAGGAAAATTTAACAATGCAATAACAAGTAGAAATAGAGAGCTACACAGTTTTGGCAATACCTTCCAGAAGAATCTCTTAACTGTTCACTGATTCATCAAGAGTAGGTTCCCACCTCCTCTTTGGAGGACCTTTAACTTATCACAGGAGGCCCTGGCTATGTGGTATGCAATGGCTTCTTTCTCTGCCCCTGAGTGTTGGGCTGCAGAGCCAGCCCTGGGGGCCCGGATAGGGCCAGAGAAACATTGTTTGTACGGCTAAAGTTGCTCACAGCTCCTTTCCTGGGCATTCTGGCTGTGTCCTGGGAACAGCGACAGGACCCTATAGCTCTATTCCTTGTGCCGGGGCCTCCCACTTGGAGCTCCTTGAGAGGAATGCATTAACCCGGTGGCTCAGTTTCCATTCTAAAATGAGGAAATCAGACTAGAGAGGTTCAGTGATTTCTCCAAGGTCGCCGTAACCAGCAACACCAGGACTTTTATCCAGGCCTTCTCACTCTCGATGCTGAGCTCCTTCTACACAGCCCACTGCCTCCCTGGCGTGTGGGTAAGAGAGAGATGAGGCAGAAACAGGAGCCTGTATGGGTTGCATGGGAGACAGGTTAGTGGGCACCTGTGGCCCGCGGCCTGCCAAATCCACTGCAGCCTGTGCTCCTGGGCACCTCCATGCCCTCTGCAGGAGTGGGTGAGTGGGCAGAAGGAAGGGAAGGGTCCAGAGAAGAGCCTGTGGGTATCCGTGGATTCTCTGGGTAGCAGGCAGACACTGGATGCAAAGTTCACCCTCCCTACCCTTTGCACTTGGGTGTCCTTGAACCTGGAAGGTGAAGAAGAGTCTTGTCTTCCCTCCTCTTAAGACTCAAGGAGCTAGGGGTGCCTGGCTGGCTCAGTCAGTGGAGCATACAACTCTTGATCTTGGGGTCCTGAGTTTAAACTCCATATTGGGTGTAGAGATTACTTAAAAAAATTTTTTTAATAAATAAAAGATTCAAGATTCTCAGTTTGCTTCAAAAGACCCAGGCCTCGGTCCAGACTTTCAGGCCCCAGTGAACTGAGCCCAAGTAGAAATTTACTTAGAGTTTGTGTCACTGCTCAATGTGGGCATCCACAGGGCATTCATTATGCCCTAGGGAAGGGTCGCATCACCTCAGCACTGGGATGGGGTTTCAGTCAGGCCAGCAGTCACTGTCATAAAGCAGCTTTTCCCACAATGCCAATGGTGCTGTCATTCTAGCAATTGTTATCACTGGATCAATACCTTCTAATGTATATCGCCCTTTAACTATTTATAGCATGCTTTCATTTGCACTCTCTTGGATTTTTCTCCCCGCCATCCTATGATGTACACCTTATTACTCCCGTGTCAGATGGGGAGAGTGGGGTTTAGAAAGATTATCTCAAAGCTAAGTCAGTGGCAGAGCTGTGATTTAAATCTAGACTCCCTTTCCCCTTGCCCTGCCTCAGTCAGAACCTCTCCATTCCCAAAGCTGGTGCCAACCATACTTTATTTGTTGAAACAGTCTGGTCTAGTGATTCAGTGGTTAGTGCAGTGGAGTGAAACCAAGTATGGTCCTGCAGTCAGACCTGGGGAACTTGGGCAAGTGATTGTGTCATTCTGAGCCCCAGCTTCCCATCTGTGAAATGGGGCTAATGAGATGACTGTCTCAGGGACTCGTCATGGGTGATAGATGAGGGTGGGCAGGGCAGGATGGGAGGAACTGACCACTTCTTCTTTCCTTCATTTATTGTGCCTGTGGCTGTGTCGTGTGTTGACTGTCACAGACATCTGGTCCCAGGCCTCAAAGAGGGGAGATCCACGTGTAAAGAGAGACATGAGTCAGAGGATCCAGAACAGGAATTCTGCCAAGGGAGGCTTGGCCCAGAAGAGAGTGGGCTAACACGGCTTTTAGGGGGACGAACCCACTGGCTGAGTTGCCACGTGACACCCCCAGTTGCCTTCCCAACTGCACAGTGTTTGGTTGACAAGGACTTTTATACCCATTATCTAGTTTGATCCCCACAATCATGCTGCTCTAAGAAGGCACTTTGGCAGTGAGATTCAGTCAAGGTTGCAAAGCAGCAAGGAGCTTCTGGCCTGTCTCTTGACTCCAGACCAGTGCCCCCTGCTCCTTTCCCATAAAGGACCACCGGGGTACCCAACTGTCTCTGAGTAGCTCACTGGCTGAGGAGATTGGGGTCATCCACATCTCCCCCCAAGTCCCCCAGAGGACAGGCCCCACTTACCTCGGAAGGGGAAGGCACCCAATTTGTGCAGATTCTCCTCCAGTTTCCCATAGTCTACCTCCGCGGTGGCAGTGAAGGGGGTGGTCACAGGGGGGTAGATGCCTGCAATGTCCATCTTCCTTCCCTCTCCTGAGGCCCAGCCCCCCACCTTCCTGGACAAGCCCCTGCTCAGCCCCTGCCTCAGGGAAGACCAGACTCCACGGCCCAGCATCTCTGCAAGAGGCCTGAAGCCCAGCTGGTCTCTGCCCCTGCGCGAGGCTGAGTTTGGACTCCTTCCTACCCTGTTAATGATCAGTATGTCTAGTTAAAAATTTGCTGCCCCCTGACTGTTGGTGCTGGGGCAGGCCTGGGCTGGGCGTCCCCAGGGTCAGAGGCCAAGACTTTAGGCCCCATGGGTTCTCTCCCTGTAGGGAGCAGCTGGAGAAATGCCACAACCCAGCGTCCCTCTGGCCAGAGGGCGGGTTCCTGGGGTACCGACCCTAAACGGCTTCTCCGGCGGGGCCTGGGCCCTCCTCCCACAATCCCCAGCCCCAAAGCCAGCTGATTGGCTGAGCAGGCCCGGCCCTGCGGGAGGCGCGGCTGGGGAGAAACTGCAGCAGCGAGGCGCTGCTCTCCGAGCCCCTGAACCCCCGCCAAGCTCCTCCTGTGCGGGCTGCCACGTGACAAGGCTGTGCTGGCCACATAGCCCCATAGGACGCGGTCACCAGTACGGAGCGGGGGAGGGGTGGGATGGGTGCGCGGGGAAGCTGGTCCGTGCTGGGGATGTGGGAGGAGGGCTGGCAGGAAAGAATCAAGAAGACACCCCTGTAGGAAAAGCAACAGGGCCGGGGCGGAAAGGTTCTAAGTTCCCCTCTTCCCCGAGCCTGCCCTTGCTCCAAAGTTTTCCTTCATTCCTAAACATTTCGGACACAAATAGAAACAAACATCACAAATAGCAAAAACGACTTTTTTTTTTTTTTTAATTGCGGTAGCTTGTGGGTGCCCGGGTGGTATGCAGAAGAATGGCAGGGTTGTCAGCTCTGGGGGCCATTACTGTGATCCTCTGGCTGTACCCAAGGGACAGCCCGGGTGCCAGGGGCAGGTGTTCACTGGGCTGGCACAGGCTGGGGGGTCTCCTGCACACTCTCAGCAGGACCCTCCAACCCGTTCTGCTCTGCCCCTGGCTCTGGGTGCTCCAGAGCCTGCCGGGTGTCAGCCTGCCACAGCTGCACCAGGTCCGTGGGGGTCTTTCCTGCCTGGGGGAACCAAGAGGAGATGCCGTCACTGTTCAGAAGTTTGTACCAGGAGGCGCCCTCATCTAAACCAGGGCTTCCAACTGGACGCACTTGGCAGTGTCTAGAGGTGGCTTTGGTTGTCACCATCAGGGGAGCGGAAACTACTGGCATATGGTGCACAGAGGTCAGGGATGCTGCTTTAAAAGCCTCCAATACGCAGGACAGTCCCCACAACAAGGAATTATCCAGCCCCACTTACCAATAATGTTGTGGTTGAGAAGCCCTCATCTACTTCCTCCCCACATCGTCCTGACTTTCCCATTATCTCCTTAGCCTTTCTTGAGGCAGGGGGACCTTCCCATTCCCCCCTCTTTTGCTATTGCACTGGGCCCCAAAGAAGAGCTTGGGCTAGGGGATATAGGACCCTCGGAGAACTCCAGGCCCGCCAGGCCAACACAGTGTGCTAGCAGTGGTTGCGCCAACCAAGTGCTTAGTTAGGTTCCTTCTAGCTCTGTCCCTCCATGATTTTGGCCTCCCTGGGCCTGGACATTAGGACTTCCTTGCATCTTTTGGGAGGGGGCTTTGGAAAGTCCTCTTACTGCCCCTCCTGGCCGTTTCTCTGCACTTGCACTCTAGACAGAGACAAGCATAAGAGCGAGTTGGGAAGGTGGGTGGTCCCCAAATCTCCAGGGGCCCAAAGAGACCTTCCACTGTGAGGGTGCTCCAAGGGCAGGCTGAGTCTTGCTTGGCTCTGTATTTCCTCCAAGTTCTTGGCACAGAGCCTGGGGGAGTCATGCACACTGATTACTGAATCTGGGAAGGAATGAACTTACCAGGTTCTTGGTCATCATGTCAGCCCCATGCAGAAGCAGCAATTTGATGATTTTGTAGCGGTTGAGCCTCACAGCATCGTGCAGGGCACTGTCCCCTTCCTAGAGCCAGTGTGATACTCAGTATGGCCCATGGGGGCGTGTGGGAGCCCTCAGGCTGCCTGCACCCCCTTGGGGTGGCTGAGCAGAAGGGAAGCTGGACACTCACTCTGTCTTTGGCATTGATGTCCATGCCCAGGGACAGAAAGTGCTGCACAATCTCCACCTGCCCCGTCCGGACTGCCACATGCAGGGGGGTACTCAGCAGCTGGGTGGGGAGGAAACAGGAACTGCTAGCTGAAGGAGCCTGGACTGTGGTGCCTCCGGGAAGGGAGGCTGTCCTAATTCTAGCCTAGTCCCTTCCCTGAGTCGTAGTGTCAAGGCCTGAGTCCTGGAGGGGCTGGGAATGCTACAGTTTCCACCATCTTATCCAATGGTTTAACTCTGAAGTATTTCATGCCGTCTTCTCTGGGAAGCCTTCTATGGTTCCTCTCTTACCCAGCTGTGAGCAACTGCTTACTCCTCTGCCCTTCTTTTAATAATTATAATAGATGTGGGGTACCTGGGTGGCTCAGTCGGTAGAGCATGCAACTCCTGATCTCGGGGTTGTAGGTTTGAGCCCAATGTTGAGTACAGAGATTACTTTAAAAAAATCTTAGGGTCACCTGGGTGGCTCAGTAGGTTGAGCATCTGACTCTTGATTTCAGCTCAGGTCATGATCTCACGGTTTGTGGGATGGAGCCCTGCGTTGGGCTCTGTCCTGATGGTGTGGAGTCTGCTTGGGAATCTCTCTCTCCCTCTCTCTCTCTGCCCCTTCCTGGCTCTCTCTCTCTCAAAATAAATAAACTTTAAAAAAAAAAAAAACGCTCCAAATTGTTAAAAAAAAATAAATAATTATACTAGATGCCATTTACTGAGGGATGACCATGTATTAGGCATGGCAGAAGCTTACAAAACATCAGCCTTATGCTGAATAAATAATTTACATACACTTTCACGTCTAATTATATAATAATTTTGTAAAACATTTGACAGATAATAACATAGGCTCAGAGGCTGTCTTGAACCTATCTGTCACTTGTTCAAGGATATACACAAAGGAATGAATAAACAGAAAAACGGTGGGTGAACAGATGAATAAATGAATGGATGGATGGACAGATAAATAAAGGATGATAAAGAATTGCGTGGATGAACACACCCTGCATCTTTTGAGTGATCCCAAAGCCCCCCGATAGTGGATTTCTTCTCTTCTCTCCTGCCCTTCTGCTCCCATCCCCAGATGGTGGTCCCCAAGGACCTACAGTTGATGGCAAGGACCCCTCCCTGGGCTCTGCAGCCACTCTAGAAACCAGACTAGCTCACTACCCTCCTGCCCTACTGGGCTTTTCTGTTCTCTGCTTCTTGCCCTCCCCCTCCAGCTACCCTAATATCTGTGAGCATTATTGCCCCACCTTATCTCTTATGTTGGTGTCTCCTCCTCGGCTTTGCAGGAGTTTTACCACCTCCAAGTGG
Organism: Prionailurus bengalensis; assembly: GCF_016509475.1. NCBI lineage: Eukaryota > Metazoa > Chordata > Mammalia > Carnivora > Felidae > Prionailurus > Prionailurus bengalensis. Next base: position 56,289,102 of record NC_057351.1, on the reverse strand, counting down.
CCCCCACGGCAGGCCCAATGCATGGCCGTGCAGTCCAGCTAGAAGGGAAAGATGGGGCTTTAGGGAAGAAAGGAGCCTAGCGGAAAGGACCCCAGCCAAGAGGGTGGGAGGAATCGAGGGAAAGAGGGCAGGGAAGAGGCTGGGGCATGCCTATGCCTGGGCTATGGACCAAGCAGAGCAGGAGAACCCTCAGGTCCATGCCAAATTAACGAAGGGCAGCCCCAGGTCATACAATCTGCTAGAGATGAGGCCTGGCCCCTGAGGAAGCAAGAGTGTCTTCCAGGTCTTCCTGGCACACGTTTACGGGAAGAGGGGGTCTGTTGGTGCTGGGCCTACCTCCTACCTCCCGCCCAATACCTGCTCTATAGCTCACCCGATCCTGGAAGTCCACAGTAGCCCCACTCTCCAGAAGCTTCTCCAGGATCTCCATGTGGCCTTCCAGGGAAGCTCGATGCAATGCTGTCCGGCGGAACTGTCCCCAGAGAGACTGTCAGGGCCTGATCTCTGGCCCCAGGCTAAGACCCAGGACTTAACCCAGTTCGATTCTGACCCCTATGCTCGGTCCCCCTATCTTCCATGTCCTGCCAGCTCTTTCATGTTCTATCTAGACCAGCTGCGGAGCCCTCTAATGCCCTGGGAACTCTGACCTTCTCAATGTGCCCTCTCCCAAGCATGTCACGCTGGGCCTTGGCACAGGCTGTTCCCTCTGCCAGGAATGCCTATTTTGCCCTCACTTCCTGTGAGTGCTTGATGAATTCTTGCTACTCCTTCAAGAGGCAAGGCAACTCAAGTGCCATCATCTTGAAACCTCTGGGCCAGAGCTGTGCCTTGGGTGACCCAGAGAACCTTCCATGGTGAGAGGGTGTTGAAAGGCAAGCCAAGCCTTACTAGACTCTGCTTCTCCTCAGTGCCTAGCCCAGGGCCAGAATGAGCAGGTGCACACAAATGACTGATCCAAAGAAGGAACGAGTTTCAACAGTTTGCTTTGATCTTTTGAAACACTCAAGCCATGGGGCATATCTTTCCATAGTCTAAAGATCTGGCTATACACCAGTCTCCCTCTACCCTCAGCCCTGGTCTTCCCTTTTTTGCACACCCCCCTCCCCCCACCCCAGCACCTGGTACAGTGCTCAGGGACAGGAGGTGCTTGGATAGACCGAGAGGATTCAGATTCCAGAGTCTAAAGAATGGAAAGGCCATGCAGTCTAAGCCCACAATGATACAGGCTGAAGGGAGTGACCATAAATTTGCTTAATCCTGGGATATGAGTGTGAAAGAGCACCGTACCAAGTGTGAAAGAGGCAGTTTTCAGGGAAAACAAAACGAAGTGTGATGGATGATGGAAATGTTTTGAAAATTGTTGTGATGATTGCACAACATGGTGGATGTAATTAATGCCTCTGAATTGTGCACTTAAAATGGCTAAAATGGGGGCGCTTGGGTGACTCAGTCAGTTAAGCGTCTGACTTCGGCTCAGGTCATGATCTCACATCTTGTGAGTTCGAGCCCTGTGTCGGGCTCTGTGCTGACAGCTCCGAGTCTGTAGCCTACTTCAGATTCTGTGTCTCCCTCTCTCTCTCTGCCCTTCCCCCGTGCACGCTCTGTCTCTCTCTCAAAAATAAACATTAAAAAAAATTAAAATGGCCATTTCATGCTATATGTATTCCACAATAAAATAAAAATAATTTTTAAAGGGAAGCATATTATATAATGCAACACAAAAATAATATCATTTCCTAGTATGTGCTTTATAGTTTTTTCCTTCATTCAATAATGACTTATTAAGGCATTAATATTCTGTTTGATCCCCATGACATGCTCTGAGGGAAATAGGCCATTTTATAGGGAAGGAAACTTAGGCATGGAGAGGTAATGAACCTAGCAATGGTCTCATAGCTAAGGTCCCGTACAGATGGGATTTGAGCCTCAAATTCTTCGTTTTGTCTTTTTAAATTTAACTCTATTCCTCTTTCTTCCCTAAAGGACCACCTGACATTTGTTTCCTTGGAGGTGGTTCAACTTGAAAAGGGCCTAAAGATTTAGATAAGTTCCCGCACGGGCAAGAGGACATCCCAAATCTTCTAAAGACCCCTTTCTAAAGGACACCCAATGCCTGTTCTCAAACAGGTCCACAAGTGGGAGGGGTGGGGGTGGCAACTCTGAAAGGGAGGCAGGCACAGGTGCAGGACTATCACCTGATCACAGGTGTCCGGGGAACCCCCATCGGCCAGGAATTTCTCAATGACCTTCATTTTCCCCTCCACTGCTGCTTTCAGGAATGTCTCCTCGTCCACAGGTCCAGTCTGGAAGGCATGAATCTAGTCATGGAGGGCTGCTCTGTAGTGATCAGAGGCCCCCTGCCCACCCCCACCCCGCCCCTGACAACACAGGTGTTTCCCCCGCCCCAGGACCCTTACGATCTCCTCAGGCTCTGGAGGTGGCTCCTGGGGGGCAGTCAGTGCTTCCCGCTTTTTCTGCTTGCGTTTTTTTCCGCAGCTCGATGAGGTTCTGGATCCCACCCACATCGATGATCTCCCGCCGAAGGTCTAGTGATGTCTTGCGCACACGCTCTTGACCCTGCATGGAGGGGGGTTCATCAACCCCCATGCTGGGGGCTTGGGGACCCTGAGCTGAGCTGGGGGAGGAGGATAGGGAGAGCTTCTCAAGGGAGAAAGAATCCAGGACTAGAAGAAGCAGATGAGACAGGGACACAGATGGCTCAGATCAGGGGACAAGGGGAGACTTGAGGGGACTGCATAAGAGCTACCAGCTTCAAGGCTTCACGTAGGGGAAGAGTAGGATGAGAGAATCTCAGAGGCAATCCTTAGCCCAGGCCTTCTGAGCGGAGTATGAATCCTCAGCTTTCCTTCCATGCAGTTTCGTGTGTGTGTGTGTGTGTGTGTGTGTGTGTGTGTGTTATGATAAAAGTAATACATGATTAATATTAAAAAGAAATACAGAAACATAAGAGGTATGAAGAGAAAGCCCTTCTCTCCCAGAGGTAAATTCTAGTGTGGCTTGGTTGATGTCTTTCAGACAAGCATCCTATGGGATCATCCTCCACAATAGTGCTTGGGAAACTGTTTTTCTCTTACGAGCACGGAGATCTTTCCAATCCGCACACGCAGTCTCCCTGAGCCCCTTAACACCTGCATGGTGCCTGCGGTAGGGCCACTCAATAACTTGGGGCTTCCAAAATAAATTCCCTGGGATCTTGTACACATGCAGATTCTGACTCACCAGGTCTGGGGTGGGGCTAAGATTCTTCATTGCTAACACGCTCCCAGGGGTGCTGAGATGCTGGTTCTCATACCACACTAGGAGCAGCAAAGCCCTAACTGCCTGTCCTGTCCCCTAAGCACAGAGGTTGGGTTCTCCTGACACTTACCTTAACCTTTTGTAAGGCCAGACTCGGAGCCCCGTGGTGCTTCTCATCCTCCAACACCAGCATGTCCATGGGCAGCTTCTGCTGGGCCTTTCCTAGGAGTTTCTGGTGAGCCAAGGAGAGGACATGCTCCAGGACCTGCCCTCAGCAGGCCAGGGAGGCAGAGAGCCTCTCTCCCAACCCACTCCAAGGGCACCCTACGGACCTCCTCCTGTGTGACCCCAGATCCCTTCCATGCCCCACTCCTGACTGGAGAGCCGCAGGCCAGAGCAGGGCTCCCCATAATTCCCCAACCCAACCCTGACCCCAACCTCAGCTCAAACACCTGTCTATTGATGGTTGTGGGTCCTCAGCAAAACAAGTTTAAGGGTTACTGGAATGAGTTTTCATGAAATTAAATATATTCACTTTTTAAAGCACCGAGTGATGGTGATTTTACTTTGCTGGCATTAAAAATTCACTTTGGGTGCCTGGGTGGCTCAGTTGATTGAGCGTCTGACTTTAGCTCAGGTGGTGATCTCATGGTTCTTGAGTTCAAGCCCCACCTGGGGCTCTCTGCTGCCAGCACAGAGCCCGCTTCAGATCCTCTGTACCCGGCTCCATCTGCCCCTCCCCCACAGGCGCTCGCTCTCTCTCTCTTAAAAATAAACATTAAAAAATTAAATTTTTCATATTGATGAAATAATTGTGGTAAGAGTTGATAGTTATTTTTTAAATAGATTCACATACCAATAAAAAATTTTGGCAACTCTTTTTTTTTTTTCCTCAGATTTTACCACTTCATGATATCCTGGAGCTGGAAACCTGCTGTTCTCAGGGAGTCTGAGGGATGGGAGTTACACCTTCACTTTTCACTAGCTTTCACTTTAAAGGGACTCTTAGCATTAACCTTATTCGCATTGTAATTATAGGGGTGAAACTCCTACCAAGTCTCCTCACCATTTGTATCTTTGACTTGCCTGGACCACTTCCTCATGGCCTCCTCCTCTTTTCAAGGAAACCACTTTTTGTGAAGTGCTGTACCGCTATCTCTGAAGGGCTGTGTGCCGGGAACATTCGCCCAGGTTGGAGGATGCTGAGTCCAGATGGGGAGGAATGGCCACCCTCACAGAGCTCTCAGCTGCCTTTTGCATTTGCCACTGAGCTCCGGTATTATACTCCTCAAGAGCGGTTTTGGGCGCTGATTTCCCAGCTCTTCATTGGGGAGGTCCTGGTGCCCCCTGGCTTCTCTTTTCCGCGTTGGCTTTACATAGTTTGAGGTGTCCCGGCGCCGGCCTCCCCTGAAACACTGCATCTTCTTCCAGGAACGAGGGATGACCTCGGGCTGCGGCTACTACTGGTGGGGTCTGGCCGGGTCCCACCGTCAAGAGGGTGGGCTTGGGTCTGAATCATCTTGGTAACCCTAGTCCCTGTGACAGGGCCTAGCATATAGCAGGTACTCGGTGAATGTTTGGAGGATAAATGAATGAATAAGCAAGTGGATGATGACAGGTGGGCTCAGCAACTCTGTCCACCCTGAAGTCCTCAGTGATGACCTGACCCGATATGCTTCCCACAACAGAGCCCCAGCCGCAGCCTCCCGGGCTCTCCTTCTTCTCCCACGCCAAGAAAGGGGTGCAGACTGCACAGAGGCTCCCCTCTGAGGACCTTGCTGGGCTGGGGCCTGGCGGGAACAACAACGGACTCCCATGCTCACCCTTGCCTTACCCCGACTCTACAGTCCCTTGCTTCAGATGTCTTTGTGGGCTGACATACAGTAAGTGCTCAGTAAATGTTTATTGAATTGGATGCTGGTTGGTGAAATACAACAGAACAAACTCCTACCTTACTTCATAGATGGTTTTACAGATCAAATGAAAGAAAGCCTGGACAGTGCTCAGCATGGTGCCTGGCACGTAGGAGGCACTTGGTGGGAAGGCGGGCTCTGTGGGTGCCCAGTGTCCTGACAGCCTGCTGCTATATTTGTTGGGTGAATGAATGGACGAAGGCTGCTCCGTGTCCCCTTGCTGAAGGTCTCTGTGTCCAGTGGCAGCCCTCCAAAAATGGCATGACTCACCTGCCTGGCGCCAGGGGAGAAGCGGCATTCCTGGAGATCCAGGGGTGCCCCAGCCAGGACTCGGCAGCGGGTTTAGCCCAAGCCCTTCCCCCACAAACTTGCCACCCTTGCCCCTCGTCTCATCTCTTCTTCCGGCAGAGTCCTGGTCCTTCCCTCTTCCTCACCCCCCTTCAGTCGCTCCTATTTTGAACCAAGCCTACCTCTGAACTGATTGGTCTCCTCCCTCCCATTCCTGTTAGGGCCAGTCTTTCCCCTCCAACATGTCCTTCTCAGGCTGTCAGAGCTGCCTTCCTAAAATAGGTCAGATGGTGCCACTTGCCCTCCCTCAGCAACACTTAGTGGCTCCCCACTGCCCAAAGAATAAATATCTTGCCCAGGGCCCCCTCTGGTTTGTGCCCAGCCTTAACCCCTTCCTACTACCAGACTTTCTCAGGACAGTCCCACTGTCACTCACCTGAGCTTCAGTGCCTGTCTTTTCCTAAGCCTGAATTTCCTCCCCTCCTGATCTCTGCTCATGAGCCTTGAAGGCCCCACTCAAATGCCATCCTGCCCCTAAGAGTTCTTGAGCACCCATGGTCAGAACGACTCACCCACCTTTTGTGCTCTTTCACTTTTGACTGAACACCCCTATTTCACCGTGTCTACACTCTGCCTGTTTCTTTTTTTTAAAGTAGGCTCCCTGCCCAGCGTGGAGCTCAACATGGGGCTTGAACTCACACCCCTGAAATCAAGACCCGAGCTGGGATCAAGTCGGACACCTAAGCAACATGAGCCACTCAGGCACCCTAACTGCCTGTTTCTTAGTGGACTGTGCGCCTGATGGATGTTGGCTAAAATGAATGTGAGCTTGGTAAGGAGGCAGGGGCTGGCCTCACTGATTCTCTTATTCCTCCCAGCACCTGGCACTTGGCAGAGCACTCTTAAGTCGAGAATTACTTTAAATGGAATGAAGAGGAGACAAGCCTGCACCCTCCTCCCTGCCCCCCCCCCCCAACTTCTTTATCCCAGAGAAAATGGAATTGCCCAGAGCCACGTGCTCCACAGGCCTCCCCAGGTGGGGCTGGTACTCCTGGGAAAACCCGTGCTGCCTTTCCCAGCACCCTTCCTCGCTCTGCTCCCAGTCTCTATTCTGTAGGGACCAAACGCTGGAGTCTCTCCCACTCCAGCCTCCCACCCAGCAGCTGTGGGAGATCTCCGGGCCCCACACTCCCACATTCCCAGACAGCATCTCAGCTGTCCCGCTCTGTGCAGCCCGGACCACCTCCTCGAGGCCTAGGTGTGTGGCAGGGTCTCGGGAACCCCGCGTGGCTCGCCCACCCTGTGGTCTCTCAGTTCTTGGGGTTGAAGCCTCAGTCACCCACGGCTAGCAACCTCCTCCACCAGGAGCCCACTGAGGCTGGAGTGGAGCCATTGGGCCGCTGGGGACACCTGCCCTCCTTCCCACTACAGATGTGGTGGCCCTTGACAGTAGAGCTGGATCTCCTTAGAACCCCTTGGGTCCCCACACCTGTGCCCGTACCTCATTCTCCTCCTCCTGTGCCAGCCGCTCCTCGATAAGCGCTGTGGCCCTCTTCACCGCCTCAGAGCCCTCCTCAGAGCCCTCCATGGTGCCGTCTATAACCAGCCTCTGCAAGCCACAGGGCCTCAGGGGCTTTATAAGCCAGGGTACCCACCCCCACCCCGCTGGGCGCCTTTGCCATGAGCTCACCGGCCCAATTCTCCACCTGCCTCCCCCACCTGTCACCTTCACCCCGGGCAGCCCCAGGGAGCTGGGGGAGGCAGGGACAGTTTGCCCACCCCCCCCACCCCCTTGCCTATTAGAGCTGAAGGACCCAGCACCCCAAGAGCGGGGCTGCAGGAAGGAGCCTGCCCAGCCTCTGTCCTAAGTGCTTGGGTAGAGCTGAGCCTTAGCCAGGACAGCTGGGAGGCACAAAGAACCCGCTGGCTTGCCCCTAACCTTGATGGCAGTGCCACCTGCTGGATGCCTGGAAACTGCCCAGCCAGTACCAGTGAGGGCAACTGAAAGCCAACGGTGCGGACCCAATACAGGCCTGTGTCCCCAGCTGTCGTGAACAGGCCCTGCTTGCCCTGGGGTGAGGCAAACTCTGTTATGTCTGGGCTGGAGTGTCAAGGCGATGGGCAGGAGTGAGAGCAGATGCCTCCCCCTTCGCCTGCAGCTCAAGCAGGCCTTTGCCTCTTTGGGGCCCCACAGCGCCCCCTAGCGAGACATCACTGTACGTGGCTGCATGTCCATTAGCTTCGGACAAACCTTGACCCATCTGTCTGTCTTAGGAGGCCTCTGCAAAACTGAAAAAGTCTTGCTTCAAGAGGGGTTTCAGGAAGCCACCCGAAAAGGGCCAGAGTACAGTGCCAAGCCCAGTTGACGAGGACACCATTTCCTCCCAGTTTCATCAGGCCACCCTGACCGAGGTCCAGCCATGCTCGCTGAGAAGGAAAACTGTCAGTGGAGAAAAAGCAGACCTGAACTTGCTCAGCTCCATACCTAGAACTGTGGGAGTGAGCCCCGGGTCGTCCTGACCCAGGATTAACCTGCCAGTGAGCCACAGACGCCACAGGTTCTGTAACGCTCAAGCGGCCTGCCCTTAGCTAAGCCACCTGATCAAAGGTCCCCCTCCGACTAGACGCACACTTTTCCTGAAGGAAGGACAGGCACTGGCTGCTTTTCCTCTCTGGTTCCCTTGCTGGCAAGCTGACACATGCTCATAACCTAAATTGGTCAGAGATTTTTCTTTTCCATTGCCGAGGGCGCAGTGCAGCAGCCCTAGGATTTTCGCACACACCTCAGTCCTGGGGGGCTGGCCGAGGGGCTGGGGCGGGCAGCCGGCACCCTCCCGTGTGCCACGGGAGCAGACCCGCGGATTACTAATGCCACCTTCCTGAGATGCTGCCTCTGCTTCCAAAGCACTTTCACATCCATTATCCCATTTAATCCTCCCAGCAACTGAAGAAGAGGCGAGGCAGGCGGCATCGTCTCTACTTTAAAGATAAGCAGAGTGGGCTCGGCAGTGAAGTGGTTTTTCCCAAGGACCCGTGAGAACACAGGGCCTGGAACACTAGTGATTCGAGGCTCCTGCAGTCTCTGCTGTGGACAGAGCAGCCGGGGAGGCCTTACACCCACCTGCTCCCACACCAGAACTGGCTCCGGGGCTCCACGGAGCTGCCAGAGAACCGGAGTCAAAGCTAGGCAAGAGAGAAGGAAGGAGCAAAAGGCTTTATTGATAAATATGCAGATATGTCTGTACACAGGGACCTGTTATGGGCCATGACCAGGCTGCAGACCCCCCACCGCTTGGGTTACAGCCAGGAGATGGCCCTGTGCAGACCCCTGCCACGACAGCACAGCCTTCCGGCCACCAGCCTGCCCCATCTCTGCCAATTGTGCCGGGGGGCAGGGAGAGGCAGAGGCCGGCCTCGGGCTCCCTGCCCCTGGGGCTCACAAGCCATCCCCTCCCCTCCAGGGGATTGGCACCGGGCCCAGGGCAGAGTCAGGGAGTGGGGGCAGGGGAAGGGGACAGCAGCTGCTTCAGACCCTGAGCAGAAAACCGGAGTGAGCACAGCCGGCAGCACCAGACGACAGATCTGGGCTCCAGGCGCCTCCGGGCTGGCCCTTGTGGCTCGAACCTGCTGCGGGAGAGAGGCAGGGTGGAACACCCCAGTTTGCCCTTCCTCTGACAAGGTTGGCAAAGCCTGTGTGAGGCAGCACTGCTTCCTGGGTGTGGGGCGCTGGTGGCCCACGGTGCCCCTGGGAGGCAGGGTCCCTTCACGGCTTGCCCAGCAGCCATCTGGTGGGAGGCGCCCTTGAGGAAAGTAACAGCACTTGGAGGCAGCAGCAGGGTGGGGGGACCTGGTGCCCAGCCGGGAGGCCTCTCAGCCCCGCGGAGGCCTCCTCGGCCTCTCCTCCCAGGGTCCGTGGGCTCATCAGTCCTGGGGTGGTGGGGGCTGGTTGATGATGACCTGGATGACAAAATCTTTCTGGATCTTGGTTTCCTGGAGTCGTGTGCGGTCTGTGAGCAGCTTCCCAGAGAAGAACCATCGCTGCCAGGACGGCTCGATGCCCTCCTGGGTGTGCAGTTGCCTCTTGAGCTGCCCCACCGTGTCGGGCAGGCTGGCGCTGAGCCTCACGTCCTTGCCTGTGGAGAGGCGCACCTTTAATGGGAACTCGCGGCGCACGCTGGGCGTGGGCTCGGGGGGCTCCAGGCTCTCCTCCTCAGTGTGCTCCAGCAACAGGTTCACAGGTGGTGACAGGCAGTAGATGGGCAGCTGGTAGCGATTGCCCAGCTCGTCGTAGCATTCACAGAGGGTGCCTGTGGGAAAAGCAGGGCAATCAGAGTCTGCCGGGGAACCCCAAAATTCCTATGTCGAAGCCCTAACCCCCAATGCTACTGTATTTGAGGATGGGAGCCTATCTGGGAGTAATTAAGGTTGAATGAAGTCATACAGTGGTGCACTGATCCAACAGGATTAGTAGCTTTATAAGAGACACTCAGGCATGCTCTCTCCCCACCACGTGAGGACATAGCAAGCAGATGGCCATCTACAAGCCAAGAAGAAGGCCCTCACCAAAACTCACATCAGCTGGCACCTAGATCTTGGGCTTCCCGGCCTCCAGAACGGTGAGACATGAATTTCTGTTGTTTAATAAGCTATCCAATCTGTGGTATTCTGTTGTAGCAGCCCGAGCAAACTAGTACACCTGTCATGGCCACCCCACAGTCCCCGAACCCTCCCCTACAGCCAAGTGTCCCTTGGACATACAGATGGGAGGAGTTCAAGGTACACTCGGGAAGATGTGGGCTGGCCTTCGGGCTCTACCAGGTACTAGCTTGTTCAATTCTGGCAAACTGAATCACTTTCCATGTTCTCATTCAACAACTCTCCCCTGCGTGTATGTGCTGGGTGCTGGGGTTACAAGGGGGAATGAAAAAACACAGGTCTGCTCTTCACGGCTTATACCTTGGTGGGCCCCAGTTTCCTTCCTGGACTATGTATTGCATGTAGTAATATATTTACCGTGCCTTGAGCACCTAATGAGTGCTGGGACTGGACTAAAGGATGTTCCGTGTATCTTTCTGAGTCCTAACAACCATCCTATTAGGTGGGTATCCCCCTTTGTAGTTATAAGTTCCTGAGACTTTAAATTTGAGAAGCTCCCTTCTCAGGAGCACACTACTGGAAACAGAGACATTTGTTAAAACCCACGTCTGTGACTCTAGAGTTCCACTGGTACCCTCTACTTTACATGGCTCCATAAGACTGTTAGGAACTTAAATGAGATAATACAGTAGAAGCTTCTCGCTCAGTACGGAGCACATAATAATGCCCAACACAGAAGGTTAGTACCTCAGATGTTCTGAGATCCCGAAGTACCTCAGCAACTCTAGCTTGCTCCCATCACACTGCTTTGAGGTTTGTTGGTGCCTTTCTACCTCTTCATTAGACAAACAGGGACCGTGTCTCATTTTTCCTTGCGTCCCCACTCCTGGCCCATGCTCAGTAAGGGTTGCCTGAATGGACAAGCAAAGAGCCACCCCGGCCACCTAGAAGCTCGGAGAAAAACTCCCGATGTGTGGCTGGCCACCGGCTCTCCTCCACCCTGAGCAGCCTGGTGGCCCCCACTCCAGCGGGGATAAAGCCCGGCCCTGCTCGCTCACCATGAGGCAGGGTGATGCTGGCTCCGTCCAGGATGGCCTGAGCCAGCTCATGGTCATTGGCCTCGGCTGCATAGGCGGCGGCCTTGAGGGCGTCCCAGATCTCCTTGCGGCCCTCGAAGGCAGGTGCTGTGTCCCAGAACTCGTCCCGTTTGCTCCGCAGCTGCCCGTCGGTCATGGGGTAGTCACTCTTCCACTTCAGCCGCTCTTTCTTCAGGGGCTCGTTGCGCCCTGGGCAGGACAGAAGGGACAGGCTGAGCACCTCCAAAGCCAGGCTGCGGCCAGCCCTCTCGCCCACCCCTCACCCGTCAGCAATCTCCCAACCCTCCCCAGCAGTGGCTCCTGAACACCAGGGCCGTTTCCCACCATCAGGGAAGAGTCTGGAAACCGCACACGCCCAACCTGGGGATGTAAACTATTTTTGTCAGCAGAACATACAGTGCCTGCTATTGTTGTTTCCAGTAACTGGACCCTTTGATTATAAAGGAGTACATGTTTGGAATTTTAAAAAATCTGTAAAGAATGTTGATGTGTGATAATAAAAACTGCTCTCATTTATGGAGCCAGTTTGTGCCAGATCACAGGGCAGGCCCTTTAGTCCCACTGTTCATCTGATCCTCAAAACCCAGCAGAGGGGGAAAAGACCCAGAGGGCCTATCGTCTGCCTGAGGCCACACAAATACCGATTTAACACAAAACTTTCCGGTTTTTTTAATTTATTTTTTTAATTTTTTGGAGAGAGAGAGCACACGTGTGTGTGCACACAAATAGGGAGGGGGAGAGGAGAGGGAGAAAGAGAGAGAGAATCCCACACAGGCTCCATGGAGCCTTACGTGGGGCTCTACCCCACAACCGTGAGATCAGGACCTGAGCTGAAATTAAGAGTCGGACATTTAACCGACTGAGTCACCCAGGCAGCCAACACAAGGCTTTCTGATCGCCGAGGCCACCCTCTCACTGCCGTCTGTACCTTGCTGCCGCTGGGGAAAAAAAATTACTCAAGACTTCCACTATTCAGAAATAACCACTGTGGACACCTAAACGTATTTCCTTTTCCCCATTTTTCTCAACACAGTTGCGTGCATATTATTAAATTTCGTTTTTATATTCGTTGTTATGGAAAGGACCTAACAGTTGTTTATGCCAATATACTTTACATTACATTTAAATACTGTCAACATATACTCCCATGATTAAAAATGATAAACTGCAATGTCTTGTTATTAATGTTCTAGCATACAGTTACAAAAAGCGTATTTTTTTTAAAAAAACCATAACCAACCAACCAAAAATCCCCCTGCAGCATCTGAAGAAGAAAACAATTCTGTTAAGTGTCATTTTTCTTGTTACCTAGCCCCAAGTGACTTCCAAGACAAGTCAAGACTGTGGGCAGAACCATCTCTCAGAGGCTTTGGGAGGCTCAGACATCTCAAAGCTGAAGGCAGAATAATCCACAGGAAGAAGATCTCAATCACTCAGCTCCCTCGATAAAACTCATATCCTACAGGCGAGGCACAGAACCAGAGCTGGGGTCTGCCCCCAGGCCACCCCCTCGGGCTGGGGCAGGAGAGGGCTCCTCGGGGACGACCAAGCCATCCATTCCCTACCAATTGTATGAAAGAACGCCATGCGAGCACTGTATTTATATATATTATCCTGGTTCAGCTTCACAATAGCCTTAGGCGCTAGGTGTTCATAGCTATTTCACAGATGATGGGACAGGCAGAGAGATCAAATGACTTGCCTGAGGTCACACAGTAAGTGACAGAGTGAGGATTCCACCTCAGGTCAGACTGAATCCACAAACGGCCCTCCTGCGGGTTTGCTGGCTACCAGCTACCAGCACAGACAGAAAACTCTGAAAGCCAGACATTTACTTTAAAGTGCTCCTGGGTTAGCAGAAGGAAATGCAAATCCTTTGTGGGAAAACAACTTTAAGCCAGGCCTCAAAGAATTCCCAGGATAAAGGTCCAAGGAAAATAAATGACAAGGTCATAGTTGTTTTTGTTGTGTCATTTTTAAAACTCACAACATACAACAAGGCAATATTAGCCTTGTTAGCACAAACAGTAGATGGAAGAATCAGATGGACAAAGATTTCAGATATGGGATTTATCAGACACAGACTATGAAATACCAAGTTTAAGAAATAAGTGAGTCTTGGGGCGCCTGGGTGGCGAAGTCAGTTAAGCGTCTGACTCTTGATTTTGGCTCAGGTCATGATCTCACAGTTCCAAGAATTCGAGCCCTGCTTCAGGCTCTGCACTGATGGCGGGGAACCTGCTTGGGATTCTGCCTCTCTCTCTGCCTCCCCCCCATCCCCGACCCTGCCCCCCAACTCATGCTCCCCATCTCTCTCAAAATAAATAAAAAAAAATAAGTGAGTCTTAAAAATATGAACAGGGAAAAAGAGATTATAAAGAATGACCAAGAGGAAATTAAAAGAACCATATAGGACTTCTAGAACTGAAAAACATAATACTTGAAATTTACATGGTCTAACATTTATTTTTAAATATTAAAAAAAAATGTTTAAGGTCCACTTATTTTTGAGAGAGAAATAGAGCATGAGTGAGGGAAGGGCAGAGAGAGAGGGAGACACAGAATCCAATGCAGGCTCCAGGCTCCGAGCTGTCAGCACAGGGCTGGATGCTGGGCTTGAACTCACGGACTGTGAGATCATGACCTGAGCCAAAGTCGGATACTTAACTGACTGAGCCACACACACGCCCCCATGGTCTAATATTTTAAATCAGAATTTCCAGAAGGATACAACAGGAAGAATGAGGATGAAACAATATTCAAAGAGATCGTAAAAATGTCCATTTTCCTCTAAACTGGAGGAAATTCCTCACTGGGAATTCCTAACTGGGAGGGGTTCCCCCACCCCCTGCCCCAAAGGAACTTGGCAAGCTGATTCTAAAGTTTATATAGAAAAACAAAGCCACTGCTAGCGTAGACTGAGGTGAGAACCTGCATTACCATTACCAACACTAATTATAAAACTATAGTGGGTGCAGGACTGGAACAGGGACAGACAAATGGGCCAACAGGATAGAATAGAGAGCCCAGAAATAGACCCAGGCATATACAGAAACATGATTAAAATGAGAAGGAACATTGCAGATGGGGTGTGTGTGTAAGATGGATGTGAAATAAATCTATATATTGCTTTCTGCTCCTGGTTTCTGATAATATTTGGTCTTTCACCTGGCTCCTAATATACAGCTCCAAAACCTTTATAATGTCCTGAGTGACAGGAATGTCTGATATAGAGCTCCTAAATCCCTTAGAATTTCCTGGGTAATACAAGTGTCTTTTGTTCTAATGAGGCAGCTCTTGGTAAGCTCCATGAAAAGCTTGGAACTTGAAGCCCTGCTTCCACATTCTCTGGTGAGGGGAGAGGGGCTATAAATTGAGTTAATAATTGGCCACACCTGTGATGAAGCCTCCACAAAACCCCCAAAAGTATGGGGTTTGGAGAGCTCCCAGACTGGTAAACACATCCATGTGCTGGAAGCATGGTAGACCCCAAGTCTGGAACAAAAGTTCCTATGCTCAGGACATTTCCCGACCTCCCCTCATGTATCTCTATCTGTTTATTCAGTTGTATCCTTTAAAATGTCCTTTGTAATAAATCAGCAGTACTAAGTAAACTGTTTTCCTGGGTTCTGTGAGCCGCTCTAGCAAATTCTTGAACACAGGGAGAGGGTCATGGGAACCTCTGATTTGCAGTCAAGTTGGGCATAAGTTGTGGGTAACCTGGGGACCCACTACTTACTGAAGCTGGGGGCAGTCTTGTGGGATTGATCCCTCATCCTGTGAGGTCTGCACCAACTCTGGGTAGTGTCACAATTGAATAGAACAGTAGGACGTGAGTTGGTGTCCACAGAGAACTGGAGAATTTCTTGGTGTGGGAAAAACACCCACAAAACTGGCATCAGAAGTACTCTACGTGAGTAGAGGAGAAATGCAGGTGATTTTTCTTTACAATGAACTACTGATAAACGGTGTTAGGACTACAGGTTCTCCATACAGGAAACGATGAGACAGAATCCCTACCTCACACCAGCCACAGACATCAAAACCGGATCAATCAGAGGCTTAAGTGTGAAAGAGAAAGGAGGCACTGGAGAGACAGGTTACAGTTTTGTCCAAACATTATTTGTGGAAGTTTGGCCCAGAGTTGTTTTAGCCTGGATCAAAGAAATAGCTCTGCTTCATGATTTCTGACCCCTTCTCTCTCTAGTCCTTTAGCAAGAACTTTGATCAACCAGGATTCACAGTCATGCAGTGACACCCTGGGGTGTGGGACCTCTGGGGTGTGGGACTTCTGACCCTCTACTTGGTGACATGATTGTCTTTTTAACTTCTTAAGCCAATTTTTACAATTTTCCTATCTCCTTCCTCTTTGCCAGATGTCACTCCTTACTGTTCTCCATCTACCTGTGGCTCCTATGGGTCCAGGTCAGGTCCAGCTAACGAGCTCCTAATCTGCCAAGGGTTGAGAAAGCTTTTCAGTACTTTCAAAATCGAGAGCATCTGGTTCTAAGAAAGAGGCTTCCTAAAGAAGAAAGTGACTAGGCTCCAGGACATCTGTTGTTCCCGCTCAGATGCCCTCCCCCCCCCCCCCCATCAAATGGTCAGGTTTTGGCTCTTTTCCCGACAACTGAGTTTGCTGGACTGGTGATACCAGGACACCTGAAGTATTACCATGTACACATGCCTCTCACTGTCTCCTTAAAATAAAAATAGCCCCGTGGCGTCCCCTTTCAAAGTCGTCACCTGAGGGATGCTTTGCTCACATACCTGGCTTTCAGAGTCCCCTCCCCTGCACACAGGCAGCAGAATGCTTTCCAACTATCATAGACCCACCCGCAGATGGACACGACGCAAGTGCGCATCTGCAACTGTTAATAGCACCTGCAGTCATCTGGGCTGCAACGATTTAAAAATTCCTCACCTTGTACGTTGGTTCTTTCAGGCTGAAAACACTAGAAAATATGAGAATGGGGTAGGGGGTGATGGTGGGAACAGGGAGCGTGGATGTAAGGAAAGGACAGCAGGAGCCAATAGTTGCCTTTGCATCTGTCATGGCACTTTGGAGCCAGTAGGGGGCAGCCACAGCACCTCTGGGCCAGGTGCTGGCTCCCTTCAACAGTGAGTCAAATACAGCATAAAATACCCAGCAAAATTCTCCAGGCCCAAGGCAAGCATGGGTAAGAGACATGCCAAAATGTCTGGATCCCTACAATCTGATGCTTATAAATTTAGGCAAAGATACAGACAAAAACCTAAAAGGAAGCTTTTAACCCAAACATAAAAGCAAATTGATGATGAATATTTTTAATTTCAGTTACTTAAAAAAAAACACGATGTTTTATAGTCAGTTGAGTCAAAAACATTGGGCAGTAGACAGGGTGTGAACACTCTCATATGCTACACAAATTGGTATAAACTTTCTGGAGGGCATTTGGTATGGTACCAAAAAACTCAAAAATGTGCCTCCTTTTGGCTCAGAGATTTGGTTTCTAAGAATGTATGCTAAGAAAATAATTACAAGTGTGTGGCGAAGGTTTATCCACGGAGCCGTTTCACTCGACACAGTTTTAAACAGGGAAAGTTCAAAACAAGCTCAATGCACGCCAGCAGGAGAAAGGCTAAAGAAAACCTGCGCATTCTGTAGCAGCCACTCTGTGATGCTGAGTAATGTGGAGAAGTGTCCACAAAACAGCGAAAAAAGTTTACAGAACAGCAAGTGCTCTATGCTCCAGCTTTTGCTTCTAAAAAAGAGTATGAGAAATTATGTATATTAAAAAGAATGGGAGGATTTACACCAAAATGTTAACAGTAGTTCTAGCTGATTGGCATAGTGAAAAAGAAATTTTTTTTGCTTCTATCTTCCAAGTTTTCCACAACAGGCATTTATGAGTTTGGTAATAATAATACAGTGGAAGGTGTTAACAAAGAAAAAAGGTATGTAAAGTTCCAGGGAGCAGCCACAGAAAAGTAGGAAGAGTCTGGGAAGTTGAGTGAGGGGTTTTGGTGGTGGTGGGGGGGGGGGGGTGTGAGAAGCTGGAAAGCCCAAGGGCCACAGCCTCTAGGATTTCCGTTATTGGTGACTCTGGGCAATTCTGTCTAGGGGCTGGGCAGGAGCTGCTGGTTTCCGCAATGGGACCATCTGGTGGCTTGCACTTCTGTCTCTACCTGTCCTAAATAAGCGCCAGATCAAAGACGGAGTCAAAGAAACGGTCCTTATCCTTAATGAAGTGGACAGAAGGGAGATTTAAGAAACAACAAAAGACCATTCTGTAGTATAGGTGCACACCTGCACGGGGAGGTCCAAACGCCCGTGAAAGCTGTGGGTTTCTGTGATTACAGTGCACGGGAACAGCAGAAGGTATCTGTGACTGAGCAGAGAGTGTGGGTTGCTGCGTACAGAGGCAAAGCTGGAATCTCAAAGGACTGTCCAACGTACCACCTGTGTTAGGATCTTCTCAGGTGCTGGTTAGAAAGGCAGACTCCAGGGTCCAACCTCAGACCCACTGAATCAGAATCAGAGCGGTTGGGAATCAAGTACCTACTTGATTCCACTTGTAAACACAGCAAAACAGGAGTGGGAATGGCACCATCACATAAGTTAGTTTGGCGGATCACCCCGAAGCTGCTGCTGAGGGCCGGTTTGGAGCAATGAGGGAGGAGAGGTTTGGAGCAATGTCTGGGTCGGAGGAGGATAATGACGGTGGACGCTGTGGTCTGGCCTGGATAATGAATGGTGTCTGGCGATACCACCCCCAAGAGAGGGCACTGAAAAGAGTGGGAGAGAACACTAAAGGTCCTTGCCAGTTTGCCTGGAGCTGCTGTGTCTCCGAGCTCATGAGCGTTTGTGCACGCCCACCACCTGCTTCGCCCTGCTTAATTCAGAAGGACGACGCCAAAGAGGGGATTCTCGAGAACCTACAGAAGGAGGACAGGCCCCGGCTGCTTCCCTCTGAACACCCCAGGGCCTCACAGCATGCCTGGCCTGGTGCAGGGTCTCAGCAAGTGTCTGCCGAGTTGAAAATGGGAGCTGATGAACACCCAGTGAACAGGGTGGCGAGCCTGATGGAGGAATCACGGCTGAGAGCAGCTGTGGGCAGGCAGGGGAAGCAGGGGAAAGGTCTGCTTTTAGGAGAAGCTAGGCCCTTTGCTTCTTGATATCATACCTCAAGAGGTCCTTATTGTGGCCTTGGGGATTGGTACAACAGAGCCACTGGGATGTGACACCAAGTCTGAGGCCAGCCAAGGGAACCAGAGATTTCCCAGGACAGTCAGTCCGCCCAAGCCAGGAGACGGCCCTATTTATACCTTCAACAATCCCCAAGCTCTATTTCCACACTCGGTTACCAAGCTCCATCCCAGGCCCCGAACTCCAGGGATGAGGCCAACAGTGTCCTCCCCAGGAGTACTGATTATGTGACAAGTCTGGGCTTGCTCTGGCAGGTGTGAGAGATGAGGTTCCAGGCAGAAGGAGAAGGCAGGGACAAGGATCTCCCTGTCCCAACATCTTGGGCTGCAAGGGCCCTTTGGCCAGGATGCAGACTTGAATCTCTCCTTTTCCCCTCCCATCCTGGTAGTCACAGCTGGGAAGCTGGGGACTGGTAAGATGGGGCTCAAGTATGGCACCTGGCGGAGGGGTTAATAGGTCAGAAAGAACAGCAGGCCCCAGAAGAAGGATCAGCCCAGCCAGGGAAGGGTGCAGACAGGGGAAGGGGAGCCCAGGTAATCCCTTCAGGAAGCGCGGTATTTATAGTTAGACTTAGCCCAGGATGACCCTCAGAGCTGGGGTAACCTTCAAAGGGAAAGTGCTGCCAGCAGCTCTGCTAGCTGGGGCCTCCTCAGCACGGGCCCTTCTTCCCCATTCATTCCCCCTGGGCCCAGCTCCAGGGTTCAGGGAGGGAAAGGGGTGGAGCCAGTTGCTAAGCGACAAGCCAGGCTTCCTAAACTGTATCACCACCCGGGACCTGCAGGTCCCAGGTGGTCCTGGGCAGGGCTGAAGGAACCAAGGCTCCTCTGGGAGCCCTGTACCAGGCTCAGTGGCAATGCTCGCAGCCCAGGGCAATTGCAGTTCTCTGTGATGAGACTGGTTGTCCCCCCTGGGGCTGGGCTCATCTCCAGTTCATCTTTGGGGTCCCAGGGCAGGCCCAGGGTCTGGCATGCAGCAGGTCTCAGTAACTGTTTACTCAGCGAGTGAGTGAATGAAGTGAGCAGGCACTTTAGGAAAAGTGGGGAGAGCTGGAGAGGGGAGAGGCAAGATCAAAGTTGGGCAAGCAGATGGAGCTGTCTGGAAGGAATCCCTGTAAGCAAGAGAGTTAGTTAGGAAGAAAGGGGGCGGTAGAGGAGGGAGTCCAGAAGGGAACAAACCAGTTCCTGAGGTATACAGGGAGGAAACCCACTGGAGGAAGAAGGGCTGGATGTCAGAAACCATGCCCAGTGAGGGCCTGGAACCTTCTTGGCAACTGGAGAGAGTGCAGCCAAGAAAAATAAACCTGCTCAGAGGCCCCCTGCTTGGGCAGTGGGTGTGGACAAGGGGGCACACATAACTGCAGAGACAGTACGCGCTTTCACTGCACTCGCGCACAACGGACACATTTACTGGGGTGAGTTTAGGGGGAGCAGGGCCTTCATCTACTCTCTGCCTTATCCTTCCAGCCCAGGGCTCCCTGGCCCCCCGGCCAGGAGGCTCTAAGTGGCCAGACAGGACGAAAGGTGGCATTCCTGGGCCAGGCACTGACTGAACTCTTCCCCTGCCCCGAGCTGACTTCCCCCAGTCATCCCTCTGTCCCATTCCCTGGTGGAAAACTGGGCTGTCTGATCTCAACTACAAACAGAACACCCAAATCCTCAGGGACGTTTCTGGGATCTAACCTGACATACAACCAACAGCTCCTTTTCTGAGGCTACCAAATACTGTACTTCCTGAGTTAAAACATTGAGTATTTGGGAAATCACTGCACTTCTCCTTGTCTCAGGTTCATATAAATTTAAAATAACAACCACCAAAACAACAATGACAACAACAACAAAACACCCCGGCCAGTTCCTTTCTTGTAGTGAATATATTCCTATCCTTTAAAAAAAAAAAAAAAATTATTTATTTATTTTTGAGAGAGAGAAAGAACATAAGCAGAGGAGGAACAGAGAGAGAGGGAGAGACACAGAATCTGAAGCAGGCTCTAGCCTCTGAGCTGTCAGCACAGAGCCCGATGTAGGGCTGGAACTCATAAACTGTGAGACCAGGACCTGAGCTGAAGCTGGACACTTAACTGACTGAGCCACCCCAGTGCCCCAGTATCTTCCTTCCTATCTTCATCACATACTGATGTTTGTTCCAGGTGCACCAAAGTCCTGGCCAGAGTGTGAAAGTGGTACCAGCTCTAGAAGGAACCTTGATTACATGTTTTCTGGCAACCTAGATTATAGGTAATTATGAGTTAAGAGACACTGGCAAACCTTCTCTCTCCAATGTGGCTACCCACTTACATATGGCTTCAGACATGGAAGGGTGGGGGGTGTTGCTTCGGCTACTGACCACCCGTGTAAGCACGGGCAGACAACCTCACCGTTCTAACCTCGGTGTTCCCATCTGTAAAGAGGACGTAACCTCCATCTCATGGGACTGCTGTAAGGATCACAGAGACCACTCTACCCAATGCTTAAAAGGCAGTACTATTGTAATTAGCAATCACGCCAAGTCAATAGTGCTTATTATCACTATGCAATTAAGAGAATGAAAGGTTCCTATCCTTTTTTCCCCCGTAAAGTTGCTGTGATTTTGAAAACTTTGAAAACTCCTGCTGTAGTGAACTCTTAGTCTCCAGATCACAGTGCAGGAGGATGTAGGGGTTAAATGAGGTTAAGTTTGACAGGGACAAAGAGCGGTCTTGATGTATGCCTGCTTCCCTGTGCGGCTGCACAGCAGAGGGTCAGCACTTGTCCTGGGGCAGAAGAGGGAGGATGGTGGCTAATAAATAAAACAGGAACTCCCCAGAGGTTGCTAGAAAGGTCTCTGGTATCTGGCCAGCTCCCCTTGCTACCTCAGGACTCCAGGGAAGAGAGACAGGTCATCTCTGCCACTGTGCTTTCCACAGCCCCGCTGTCAAGGAGGGTCCCTATGGGCTTGGGGGCATGGTGGCCAGGTGCATGGAGGCCGAAAGGCACAGCCTGCCTTCTGACTCCCGGAGACTCCCTCTCACTGGGTGTCAAGTG
Source organism: Prionailurus bengalensis (assembly GCF_016509475.1). Taxonomy (NCBI): domain Eukaryota; kingdom Metazoa; phylum Chordata; class Mammalia; order Carnivora; family Felidae; genus Prionailurus; species Prionailurus bengalensis. Next base: position 56,267,744 of record NC_057351.1, on the reverse strand, counting down.
CCACAAGGGCTTTACTCGGACATGCGCCACTCCCCCAGGCAGGCGCCCCAGAGCATGGCAGAATCCTGAAGCCAGAAGTGACCTTAAAGTCTGTTAGCCTAACCCCTTCATTTTATAGACGAGGGAACCGAGGCTCTGAGAGGTGATGTGAACTGTCCCAAATCCACAGCTTTTGCCTGTGTGTGTGTGTGTGTGTGTGTGTGTGTGAAGTGGGGATGGGAGGTAAATTCTTCCTGTCAAACCGCTCTGCTGCCAGTGGAAGCTGAATTATAGCTAGCTTACTAAAATGTCAGGAGTGTGAGAGGTGACAGATGCACCAATGGGAAAGCAGCAAGCAGAACGCGCCTCAGAGTGAGCATCAGCGTGGAGGAGTTTCGAGTCTGCCTGACCCTCCTGTTCTCACTAGAGACGAATGGAATCTGAGAGCTGGGCCCTCCCAGCACACTGCGGCCTAACTATGCACCCAGGCCTCTGTGAGCCTGACAGAAACAGACTCTAATTCCGCGTGGCTGGTTTGGGGCCTGGTGATGGAGACGGAGTTCCTACCCCACACAACGCTCCTGCCGGAGGCACTTCTGGAGACGAGGCAGTGACTGCACCAAGAGGAAGCCTATCACGTTGGATGGGCCAAGTGGTGAGAAAGTTAACAGTGTCACCGTCACCCTTCACTGAGCACCTGCTATGCAGCAGGCAGCACAACAGAGAAACACAGGGGCTGAAGGTCCATAGTCTGGAGTCAGAGGGACCTGGGTTTGAACATCGACTCCATCATAAATTAGCTACGTGACTTTGAGTAAATGACTTCAGCTTTCTAGTCTTCTAGGAAGTAGGAGGTAGTAACAGCCCACTTCTTAGGGAGGTTGGGAGGAGGAAAGATATATACATATATATTAAATTAAAAAAAAATTAACTAATACAGTCAAGAAAATTATACATAATAAATCAACTAACCTAACACTTCCGGTGTGGTCTCCCTAACACCCAGCCAGGCCAGGCTCTTGCTTCCTCAACTGAAGGCAAACACACACCCGCACCATACTTGCTACAGATTAGGCTCTTATTGCGGCCACTGAAATTGTTTTTGCCATTGTTATTATTAACATTATTATTCTGACCTAACATCCATTAGCTCTGTTCTCTGGAACAACACAGAACAAGTCACAACCTCTCTGACGGGGTTGACATTTTCCTCCTCTCCAGACGGAAGCCCACTTTTTCCTCCTCTACGGTTTCTCCGGGTTCTTTGCCATCCTGTTCACCCTCCCCTGCACTAAGCTAACTCACCGACTGGCCCAGGTGAGGGCTGCCCAGTACCACGGCGCTCTGGGCTCTTGCCTTCCTCGATCTGAGCACCGACCCCTCTGCCTCCACAACGAACACAACAAGTTTGTCCAGAACTGCTGAAGCTGGAGCTAGAAAAGACCCCATAATCCCCAACCCCACCCCACCGGCTGTGGCTCTACATTCTCTCAATCCCAGGGCTCGCTCACAGCCTGGCTTCTCCTGGGAGCCAGCCCCAAGTTACTGTCCGTCTTTTAGGTCTGTGTCTTGAGTGGGGTGAACCTGGAGTCAGCAGACCTGAGTCAGTAGACCTTTTCTACTGTGATCCATGCTGTGTGACCCAGGGCAAGGCACTTAACCTCTCCAGGCACATCTGCCAAACGCGAATGCCTCTCTCCTTTGCGCCTTACAGAGACACTGAAATGCTCCAGAGTTTCTGTGCGAAGTGATGTGGTCAAGAGCGACATGCACACAACAGATGCCTGACATCCCTGAGATCTGGAACCCCGTCTTTTTAAGGCTCATTCACTTCTTCATGTGGCTCAACTCAAGACCCACAACCTTCTGTTTGTGGACCAACAGAGAACTCGTTTGAGCACGTTCGCTCTCCCAAGCCAGGCTCAGGCCTTGCATGCAGCTGTGCCTGACTCATTCTTTCCCCTTCTTCATCTACAGCCTGTGAATCACCAGCCCTGTCAGGCCAGTGTCCTCCCTGTTTCCTTCCCATGTGTTGCCTGGTCGCGACCTCCGTCCCTCAGGATGCAGGATGCAAGCCCTCTTCCCACCGGACCCACAGGCTCCCCTCCCCTGACCCCATGGCGCGTGAGCATTCCACATCAGCCCTGAATCACACACTGCCTCACAGGCATGTTCCCTGCACACAGTGCTGCCCCTGCAACCTGACTGTCAGCTCCTGGAGGGCAGGCTCTCGAGAGGCAATACAGCGTGGTGTATCAAAAACATGGTTGCCTGGGACCCACCCCCAGGGACTCTGATTTCACTGCTATGGGATATGGCCTGAGCATCAGAAGGGTTTAAAAGCTCTCCCAGTGATTCTGATATATGGCCGGGGCTGAAAAGCACTGATCTGGAACCAGGCTGCCCAGCCTGGCTGGCCGCTCCGACTGTTTAATTAGGCCTCTGAGGGGGCCTGGCAGGGAGGGTGCTCAGGGAGAACCCCAGGCCTGCCTGAGGCTGACCATCTGGACAGTCTTTTCAAGGCTTGAAGTCAGACTGGTCATCAGGTAAAAAAGTGGATAGCTCAGGGGACCCTGTGCCTGGGGAAACCCAGCTGCACTGTCCAGAGGATATGGCCTAAGCCCCTGCTTGCAGAAGGGACAGGGTAAGCCAAAACAAGAGGCTCTGGAGTCAGACAGCTTGGACTAGCTACCTACTCTCCTTACTAGCAAGGAGGGCCCTTCCCCTCCTGACTCTACTCAGCCCGGAGCCTCATCTCTCATGCCTCCCACGTGTGGCCAGCACCCAGACACCCTCTTCTGTAGACACAAGATTCTTCTTCCAGAGCTGAGCCACAAACTTCTGGAGAGAAAATGTGCAGCTCCAAGGCAAGGGGGACGGTAGGAGAGCAGAGGGAGGGAGGTCCTATTTCCTAAGAAAATCTCCCACCCCCTCCCCAGCTGCTCTAGGCAAGAAGAAAGGAAAAATCTGACTCATCAGTGCTGTGTGACTCACAGGCGGACAAAACTTACTTGCCAGACTGGCAGGGAGGAGAGCCTGCTGCTCCCACCACAAGCGGGGGCCATGGGCAGGTAAAGCCCATCCTTCCATCCCCGCTCACCACCAGCTCCAGGCCTGGGTGGCTGGCCTGGCAGGAGTGCCTGGCTCAGCTTGGTCCCCCACAGCCACACCCTCTTGTGGTTGGTTTAGTAACTTACTACCAAGGGGCGGGGCTGGGAAGAGTAGAGAACTGAGGCTGGGAACACAGAGAGGTGATTCTGGAATCAGAGAAGACCTGGGCCTGACTCTTAACTCCGCCCTCTCACAGGTGTGATCACAGGCAGCAGAGCCTCTTGACCTCAGTTTCCACATCCATAAAATGGGAACAATAATTCTTAAAGGACTTTTGAGGATTAAATAAGACATTACATGTAATCTCCTAGTACTGCGTAAGGCACAAAGTAGGAGCTCAAAAATGGTAGTTTTTACTAGGCGTATAAATGCTAGATTTAGGATTATAAAGAGATTGCTTTTTACATCATTTCACTTAATGTTTACAACAACCCTGTATGGCAAACATTACTACTCTCGTTTTCCAGATGAGACACTGAGGTTCGGGGACCCTGGGGCAACGTGAAGAATCCAGTGAGGGGTTTCATATCCTCATTCCCAGCCCAGTGCTGGTCTCAGACCCTGTCCCACATGCCACCTCCCAGGGTAACGAGAAGAAGCCCCTGGCTGTGTCGACACGCACACGGTTGACAGGCACAGCACCAGCTCTGCCTCCAACCCAGGTGGGAAGGCCTAGCTGGCAACACTACTGACCAGTCCTGCATCCAGTATGGCATTGATGCCAGTCCTGCCCTGCCTCCCACCCGGCCTGGCTCGACTCGAGCCCACGTGGTGCCTCCGGAAATTCACTCACTAATGCCTGTGTGTGTGTCAGCCTCCACCCCAGGCTGTGAGCTCCTCAAGGCAGCACCTGGTCTTGTTAGCGCTGGCATCCGAATGCCCGGCCCCTAGCCTAGAGCCAGAGAAGCAGTACAGCCGGGCTGCCAAAAGCCTCAGATTCCAAACCTGAGATGCAATGCCACTTACTTGTATGACTTGGGCCTGTTCTTTACCTCTGAGAACCTCAGTTTCCTCATCTGGAAAATGGGGCTAATACCAGTCGCTACCTTCAAGTCACGATGAGAACTATGGTGATAACTGTGCTAATAACCAGTTGTAACTATGGTACTAACAATCACGGCTACTATGTATTAAGTTCTTATGCCAGACACTGTCCTAAGCCCCTTCTATGAATCAAATCGCCCAACCCAAAGGTCATACGGCTAGGTGGCGGGCTGGTTCTGAAACCCCCACGACATACCACCACCTCCCTCCTGAGTGTCAGGTGCCTGGTATGACTTAAGTGCTCAGTACTTAGAAGCTAGTCTAGCAGATGCTTAGGAAGCATTTCTAAGATGAATCAATGAATGAACCTCTTTCAGTCTAATTTCATTTCCATCCACAAGCATTTATTATCGAGTCCTAGTCTGCGTACAGCCTGAGTTATCTGAAGTTCTGTGAAATATAAAGTATAAAAGGAACAAATAAAAAAAATTATAAAGCAAGGCCTCCTCAGCCCTCTACAGGAGGGTAAGGAGATCCAGATTGCTGGAGCGAGAGGCAGTGATCCCAACCCTGTCAGTTCCATGCCCCTCCCCTTCCTCAGGGAAGGTTCCAGTAGGGAGGCGCCAGGTCCTCAGGAGAAGAGGGGGAGGAAATGGCCGAAGGTGCTTGCTGTGCCTGGCCTTCCAGGGGTGGTTGTCTGGAAAGCCCTCAGGGCTGCCCAGGTACCTCATCCACAGCTGTTTGTTTTGGCAACGCCTGAGAGGTGCCCCGATGGGAGGGCAGGGAGCTCACAGTGGCTGATCAGCCTCTAGGAGCCGGCGCTGGCATCCATATGGAGGGGCAGGGGGAGGCAGAGCCTCTCAGTTCTCCCACACAGCACCACCCTGCCTCCAGGCCCCAAGGGCAGGCTCCCAAACTACACAGGGAGAGGGTCTCCTCAGCCAGCCGCAAGGGAGCGCTTTTCTAAGCAGCAAAACCCCTATTTCAAAGAAAACAGTGAATGGCTTTCAGAGAAGCCCACTTACCATGTGAGGCTGATAGAGTAGATCTGGTGTGGGGGTTTGGGGGTAACACCCATGGGCCCTTCCCTCCCGGCACTTCCCTGACACCTCCAGGAAACCCCAGGCTCCCAGCTGCACTGTCCACCAGGCCTCTCAGGGACAGGAACCCTTCAGGCGCGGCTCCAGGGCAGCTCTGTTCATGCAGCTATGAAGGTTGCATACCTCAGCCCCTGTGACCTGCGACAGCCCCTCTCACCCGGGACCCTACCCATTAAATGAGCAGGTGGGACTAATGGATTCAGGATGCCTTCTAGCTCTAAGACTCCATTCAAATCCACCCTGAGGAAAGGCCTGCATGGGGCTCCTGTGGGACACAAAGACAGCTAGCTAAGGCACGACGCCTGCCCTCCAAAAACTCACAGTCCCTGCAGAAAACTGCAAGGCAAACCATGTGTGTGATGATGCGAAGTGCAAGTGCACGCATGCGTGAGCACACACACACACACACACACACACACACACAAAAGACGTACAAGATTCTTTGTAAAAAACGCTGCAAGGGTCAGAGGGGAGACTCTCAAAAACCCAAGCGGACCCTGCTGAAGTAGAAACTGCTCAGTCTCTTCCACAGTCACCTACCAGTGCTAGGCACTGTGGACATGCAGACGGGCATGACAAGTCCCTGACCGGACAAGCTCCTGTCATCATCTGGGCAGGGATGGAATCACACCAATGATGCACGACAATCCGTTTTGGTTTTGTGCTACATTATGTGTCATGCTCACTGTTTTGAAAATACTTGAATGTGTAATTTAGGAAACCTTTGTAATGTGTTACTCTGTGGCACATTAAAAAAATAAACAAATGCATAATAAATAAATGATACATGCAAATTTTGTTCAAAGAACACCCCCACCCTCACCCCCACCCTCACCCCCAAGCAGGCAAACTGCTACACACTAGAGCAGAGGTATGTGGAGAACATATTGGGAGCCCACACCCTGACCGATGGGGCCTCTTAAGCATTTGCCAAAGGGGTGGGCGGGAGCTGGGCTACATCCTCTCCACGGCTTCCAGCTCTGACCATGTGTGACAAGGACTCTGGAAATAAGCAGGCTCCAGCTGGCTGAGGGCAGGCTGGGGGCAAGCCTCACCCTCACTGCCGCATTTCTGACTTCCCACCTCCACCCTCTGCATACAGTGAACTGTCCCACTTCGGCCTCTGCTGCTGCAAGAAGAAGAGGCAGCTTCCAAACTCTGGGCCTCAGTTTCCCTCTGGGGTAACGGTGGTGGCAGAGGAGGTGAAGCATCCCTGATGGAGGGTCCAGACACAAGAGGACTAGTCACATGCAGAGCCTATCGGCTGTCTGTGGAGTCAGTCCCCAGCCCCCATTCTCTCTCTCTCTCTCCTGCCCCTGATGCTGATAGGTCTGGCCTGGGAGCAGCCCTGCTGGCCGGCACCCAAGTACACGGGACCCTGCCACCCCACCCCCAAGGTAACCCAATTCTTCCTGGTCAAATGACAGCTGGAGGTGGGGCCAGGGAGCCCAAGGCGGGAAGGGCAGTGATAACTGGCTCGCAGGGTGGTGAGGCCCAGACAAAAGGGTCATGGCCCAGATTCATTTCAACACAATTCCTCAGCACCCACTGTGTTCAAGATCCTGCCAGGCACCCAAGGGACCTGAGGAAATGAGGATGACATTTTAATTACCTTAAGTGCGTCTCAAGGTTTAAAGAGCACCTCCTCAGAGAGGCCTTCCCTGACAATCTAACTAATGGCTCCCCTATTCTCCACCCCAGCCTCCTTTCTCCTAAGCAGTGTCCATCCCAATTCTGCTGGGGTTTGCTTACTCGTTTCTCCATCTCCCCAGTGAGCAGTATGACAGCTGCTCAAAGGTCGGGCCCTGCTCTCCTCCACAGTGGCACGCAGCACTTCACTTACCGAGTAGGTCCTCAGTATTAGGTGAGTGAACGAATGAATGAATATATGAGTGACTATACCACCAGACAAACAGGAAGTGACATAAAAAAACGATTCAGAGGGCTGTGGGGAAGCAAAGAAGGGAATGGGCACATCTCTGAGGCTCCATGGAGGAGGTATGACAGATATCGGGGAGCTTGGCCTGCAAGGAGGGTGGAGGAGAAGGGGTTCCAGGTGGAAGGTACAGAAGTAGCACAGACCTGGAGTCGGGCTGGGATAACAAGAGCAGGCCAGCAAGATGGGCTGAGGCCCGGTGAGTCTGCCTGGACCCTGAGAGGTGCCCTGCTCCTTGCCCCACTGGCCTCTTACTAAACACTGGTGTGCACTCTTTGCTGATAAAGCCAGGACTACATAAACATCTGAGCACAACTCTGCAGCATGGTGAGCAGGGGTCATTCCTAAATCAAATGTTATCTGTGGCACCCACCGGCCTGCCTGCTTTCTTCTTTTCTGGTTTCCTTTGCCCCTGGCTGACTGGCTCTGGTTCTAAACATCTGTGCCACCACCAGGCACAGTCCCCTGCTAGGGGACTGAAGGGCGACTCCTAACCTTGTGATGACAAAGACCATTGATTACCACTCCCCAATCCCAGGTCTCAAAAGAATTTTTAACTACATTTAGATTATTTTTTTAAAAATGGAAATGCTCAAGCCGTATCTGTCCATTTAAGCCTCTGGTCAGCATACAAAAACTAGAGGTTCACACTGAGCTGACAGAATGCCAGAAAAGGCGTTTTTTGCTCAACCTGGAAGGTTATGAATTCTCTGTGACTCAGTTTCTCAAGGTCAGGAGATGGGGCAAGAACAGAGGTAAGAGATATGGCCAGAGGGAAGAAGACTGAGTGGGAAAACCCACAGTCCCCCAATCTGTAGATCCAGGTGAGATTTCCTACACTGCACACAGTCTTCCTTCCTTAAGGGAAGAGGAGCCTGCGGGTGGTGGGGGTGGAGCCGGGCAGCGGCAATCCTGGCCAATCGAGGCTTTCAGTACAGTATTTTAGATGTTGACTTGGTGCAAAAACCTGGTGGGGGTGGGGGAGCTGCCAAGGAGGACTGGGAGCTTACCACCACTTCTGCTCTGGGCAGCAGTCTAGATCTCGAGAAACTGCCAGGGGTCAGGCGGTGGCCCCTGGAGGCTGTGTGCTTCCCAGGAAAGCCGGCAGCTGGAAATAAGCCCAAATTTATAACAGGCTGCATTAACATCTGCAAAGAAAAATCCAGGGTAACACACACCAGCCTTTCCACTGGAGGGATGGGGTGATGGGCCTTTTACTTTCGAGGGTAGGTATCTGTGTGTCTGGCATTCTTGCTGAGCACCTTTGCTGTAGATATCTTTGCAGTGTTTCCACCGCAAACATTTTCAACACATAACTAACTGGCTGTAAGGCAATTCTGCCATATAACATAAAAGAATGAAGAATAAAAGAGGAGCATTAAAAAGGGCACAATTAAACATGAAAAAATTAATAAAATTGCCATAAGGCAATTGTGCCATAAAATATCAAGTCATGAAAAATAAAAAGGACATTCATTAAAAAGGACATAACGGGACGTGGAAAATGGATAACAAAATTAAAAAGACTTTACTGCGAAATATAAAATATTTTAATACATTTAAAATTTGTGTAGATTCATGGCAATACTAAGCAAATATATATTATGGGTTGTACCTAAGCACTTGTCTTCAAAGTCTCTGTTCACAGTATTATGCTTTTTTTTTTTTTAACTAAAGTTCCTTCCTTCATTAAAGAGGTATCAAGGTCCAAATACAATTCACCCTTGAACAACATGGGTTTAAACTGCACAGGTACACTTACATGCATATTTTTTTCAATAAACACAGTACAGTATTATAAATGGATTTTCTCTTAAGATTTTCTTTTTTTTTTTTTTAAGTTTTATTTCAATTCCAGTTAGTTGACATACAGTGTTACATTAGTTTCAGGTGTAGAATATAGTGATTCAACACTTCCATACATCACCCTGTGCTCTTCCTTAAGATTTTCTTAACACTTTCTTTTCTCTAATTTATTTTATTGTAAGAACACAATACATAATACACATAATATACAAAATATGTGTTAAGCAACTTGCTTATGTTGTCGGTAAGGTTTCTGGTGAACAACAGCAGGCTATATTAGTGGATAAGTTTTTGGAGAGTCAAGAGTTATACACGGATTCCTGACTACGTAGGGGGTCAGTGCCCCTAACCCCCACGTTGTTCAAGGGTCAACATACTAGTCTGCGTATTTGTTACAGAGCTTTGTATTATGTTGTGAAAGCCTTCTACACTGTTGTTTGTTCTTGGCAGATTGTCCCACGTCTGCTGACAGACGTTCCAAAGTTCTATGGGAAATACGGAGGTAATGCGTTTGTAACTGAGCTTTGGCCATTATGACTGGCATGTTACCGTTGTCTAGTACAGCCTGGTGCGCAGTCTGGCTTCACATTCTACTCCACACTTCCAGTGAGGTTTATCACCGTATTTTCTATCAAGTCCGTATACGGAGTTGTCATCACCCCCTACTTTAAGACCATCCATCTACTTGTCATGGCATAGACCACTATGAGGGCTAGCTGAGGTTTATATAGACCATTATGAGGGCTAGCTGAGGTTTACATAATATAAAACGAAGAACTTTGTCAATGGAGAAATGAAAACAAACTGTCAATCAGTTATTTTATCTTTTATGGCAAAACTGCCTTACAGTCAATTAGCTATGTAACGAAAGTGCGGCGAAAATGCTCACAGCAAAGATGTCTATGTCAAAACTATCTAGAACAATACATGTGTGTGTATATTCACTTTAAACAAGAATATTCTGTGTGTTCCTTAAGCTTTGTTTCAACATGGTTTGGTAGAAAACTTTATGAGCCTTACGGGGAAAAGCAATAAAAGATCCTTGTCATGACAAGGCTGAAATGGCTCAGCCAGGACTGTGGGTGTCTTCTACCCACAAGGCACCTCTAAAGAAAGACTCTTTCTAGCTGTCCTGGATCCAATAAAGCTCCTATTTAAGCCACTTTGAATGAATTGCACCGCAAATAAGCTATAAGGGCAGGGCTGGGCCTTACGCATCTCGAGAGCCCCAGGGCTCAAGCCAGTGTCTGGTACACAACAGGTGCTCAATAAAGGCTGAGACACGGATCAGGGAATGGATTACACGGGGAGGACCAGGGAATGGATTGCACGGGGAACAGGTCACCTGTGGGGTGATGAGAGAACAGGGCTCCTGGGAAGAGGTGAAGGTGAGACGGGAAAGGAGGCAACAGAAAGAACCTGCCAAAGGCAGAAAACGGCGGACTTCCGGGTAGAGCCATGCTTAGGTCTTTGTCTCCGGGAAAGGCAGACAGCTGGGTGGCCAGGAAAAGCCCTGCCTGCAGAGTTTCCCAGAGTAGAAGACCGCAGGCCTGCCCCATCTGGGACAGCTGAGCCATGGCCCACATCACCTGCCCTCCCCGAGACCAGTCTGACTAGGGTTTAAGATCTGTGTCAAGCAAGAGCTGAGTCAGGCTTCAGGGGAGGGGTGGGGGGAAGGACTAGAAGAGGGCAGGGAAGACAGGTCAGGCCTCATTCTCTCAGGTGTGCTCCACCAGGGAGGTCGGGCAGAAGCAGCCTCCTCATCCTCCCCCTCTACTCCCAGGGCTTGAGAGAAAGGTAGGCTCCCAAGTTGCCAAAACCCAGGAGAAAGCAAGGCCCTGGGAAGGCTCCCTTGCAGACAGGAGACAGCTGGTAAATGTGTTAGGAGGAGACCACCTGTTTTGCCCCAAGCCTCCTCCCCACCATAGGTCCACGCAGACAGGCATGGATCCCGGCAGCAGGGTGGGGAGGCGGAGGCGGAGGCGGCAAACCCCAGGCAGCAGGAGGTATCTGTTTTCAGCACGGCCACCAAAGGGACAGGGAGGGAGCCCCGCGGGCTCAGCTCCTGCTGCTGGGCTGCTGGAAAAGGCAGCCTCTCGGTTTCAACTCAGCTGGAGGTCAAGAACTGCTGAGGCTGGCAGCCCTGCTGGGGATGCTATTTGCTTGCAAGTGAGCATCTCGTCGCCGTGGCGACCCAGGGCAGCACAAGCCAGGAGCCAGCCACAAGGCCTGGAGTGGAGCTCTCCAGGCTCTAACACTGGCCTTGACCTTTCTAGCTGGGACAGCTGATGTGAAGGAGTCCACTGCCTTCTCTGGACCTGACCATGGCCCATGCAGACTGCAAAGATGCACAGGACTCTGTCTTGCTCTCGGGAGGGCCCAAGACACACCCAGAAACAAGAACACAAAATCAGAAAGTGATGAAGGCCACAAGAGGCATGAACAAGGACTGACATGGCTTTAAAGGAGAGCTCACCTTGACAGGGAACATAAAGGGAACAAGACAGCATCAAACAAACAAGCAAACACATACCCTCTTGTGGACGACTCCAGCTGCTTGGTTAGGTCCAGAGCCAAGAGACCACAAACTTAGAGTACGTTGGTTTGGGGCGCTCCTTCTGGCTAGCTGCTTTCCCTGACCCAGTCAGTCCCCCTACTACCTGCTCCCCAACCCTTGGTGTCCCACTTGGCTGCCCTGCCCCACCTCTTGCCTGCCAGGTGGCTGACTACCCAGTCACTAATATCACAATGCCCCTTGTGGCCTTGTCCCCACCTCAGCTCAGCTTTTCTGCTCTGGACCCATCTGGAGACTACCTTGTGGTGGCAAATCCTTACCAAAATCCCATCACATTTCTAACGTGGGGTCCTGGAAACCACAAGGCAGCCTGCTTCGTGCCTAGGAATAGCCCACGGCAGTTTCTGAGGTCCCCAATCACTGGGCAGTTTCTTGGAGCACCAGAATACTGGTGTGCAGAAAGGGTCTAAGGGTCAACTTCTGGACTTGATGCGAAATCAGCCCCAGAAGCCAGCTGAAGTCTGCAGCCCAGGGCCTGGCCCCAGGACTCATAGCACTGCACACAGTCAGGGCTCCTCTGTCCAACTGCCCTTCTTTTTATTTCTTATGTGGTTTAAAAGGTGGCATAAGCTAAATGGAGAAAAAGTATGCAATAGAAACATAAAAAGAAAAAGGTTTAAGTCACCCAAATCCTAGCACTTAACAAAAACTGGCAATAGCATGTCGAGGGATTTTCTTCTGTTTTTCTCAATGCATACGCTCATTGCAGGGACCACATGGGGTGTATAATCCAATACTATTTTTATTTTTATGGTATGTCCTCGATACTATTTTTATTTTAATCTGATGCCAGCTGCCATTCCAGTGATTTGCATCCCCTGCTGCTGAACAGATTTACCTGCAGAAATTCCATGAAAATGCAGATGTTTGGGTTCCACCCCTAGAGATCAACTCAGGAAATAAAGGAAATCCAGAATAAATAAGACGGTTTTTAAAATTCTGCTGATTTTGTAGAATCATTGAATAAATATTTATTGAGCGCTCACTATCTGCTGGGCCCTGTACAGGATACATTTCTTCATAACAGAAAGCTTGCATCATTCATTCATTCATTCATTCAAGAAACATGAGTTGAGCTTCTCCTATGTACCAGACTCCAATATGGGGAACAGGGACACAATTTTAATGAGATGGGCTCTCAAGGTCAGAGGTACTAAGAGAGAGAGCCATGTCAGAAGATAATAGAAACCAATGCACAAATGCATGAGCTGCGAAATACACAGAATCATGGGGACACAGGAGATGGGATCTCACCCAGCCTGTGGCAGGTCCTGAAGTCTGCTCTGAATCTAAGGCACGAGCAGGGGTTAGCCAGGCAAAGGAAACAATATGAACAAGGGCGCAGAGGTGATCAAGGTCCGGGAAGCATAAACAGTGCTGTTGGAATGTACCATGCAAGGTAGCAAGTGGCCAGGTCACGAAGGGCCGTTAGGCCAGTGGAACAGGGTGGACATTACTCCCTAAGAGATGGGAGACCTGTAAAAAGGTGAAGCAGAAGAAGGTCATATGTTTGTGACAGCTCACTCTGGAATCCAAGTATAGGGTGGGCTTCACGGGCCTGGACTGGAGGCAGGAAGACCACTTAGGAGGGTGCTGCGTTAGCACAGGAGACATGGTGAGGGCCTGCACTCAGATTCCGTTGAGTGGCTCTTAGGTAGCAGGCAGAGTTTTAGCAGGGATGGAGATAAGGGATGGATCTGAGAGGTACTTGAACTGCACATTTACATGATTTCTAATTTTTCACACTGCATACATACAGCTTTGCACATGCTTCAGCTTATTTCCCTATGACACAGTCCTCGCGGCAGAATTTCTAGGTCAAAGGTAGGGATATTTTTAAGGTTCTTGGTGCCCTTTGCCAAATTGCTTTCCAGAAAGACCGTATCAATTTTCATTTCCTCCAGCAATGCACAAGAGTGCCTATTAGACCCTCTCAGCACCCCCGCCCCCTGCAAAGAAAGGCAGAGGTAAGCTCACATCCACCCCATCGCTACAGAGTGAATCCTCTGCTTGACCCAAACAAAATGACTACGTCCAGGAATAGGCTTTAAGAATGCACACACAGGGCACTGGGCTGAAGGGTATGTTGCTCTGGAGATAGGCTAGGGCCAGGAGAGGGGCACTCTCTCCCTGCTCCAACCTATCTTCCTGATGTTGCCAGTAATTCTCTCAGCAGAGATCATGTCGTTCCCTCTGCTCAAGAACTTTCCAAAGCTCCCCACTGCCTACAAAATAAAAGCCAAACTCCCTAGTGTAGAAATCAAGGTTTCCCCAAAATAGGATCTGCAGTACAGATTTCTATTTACTCACTTATTCCTTCAGCAAATATTTGAGTGCTTGCTGTTTACCAGGTAGTATACAAAAAGACCTTGCTCTCAGGGAGCCTCCACTCCAGTGGGAGAGACAGACAATGCACAGGTCAATATAGATGCACCAGGTATTTATATGTTATGCTAAATAAAGCAGGACAATGAAGTGATGAGGAGCACACAATTGTAGAAAGGGTGGCCAGGGAAGGCAGGTGCCAGGAGACAGGTGCAGAGGCCAAGATGGAGACAGGAGTGAGCCGTGAAGATCTCTCCCACTACACTCAGCCCACACCTGAGCCACCAACCGTGCATGGACTTCCAAGTCTCCATGTCTTTGCCCTCAGCCTTCTCTCCTGAAGATTCCCCTCCTGGCCCTATTGAAGGGGAAACACTTCTGTGCCCAGCTATAACGTCACCGCTTCTGTGAAGCCCTCCTGTCTCCACAAGCCAAACCTGCTCACAGCACTCCACTTCCATCTCCTGGTCTGTACAACCGCCTGCATCTTAAGGCCACGCAAGGCCTTTTAGCTCTGTATCTGCCGTGCCTCACACACAAGAACGAGGAAGCTCTACGTTGGCACTTCAACCCAGTCTGGTCTCCACACTTGCCCTCTCCAGACCACACTGAGCTGCTAAAAGGCAGGAACTGCCTTCCTCAGCTTCTGATGCACCCAGTTTGTACAGCCTAAAATGTGGTGTACAGATGTTCGCCAAAGAGGGAAGTGTTGTGTGCAAGTTATCGAAGAGAGAGGGCAATTACTGGCAGGGAAACATTTTTCTCTCAGCACACACAAATGAAAATACTCTCCACCTTTGAGGCAAGATTTTTGGTGGTCTATCCAAATACATCCTCACCTCCTCCTTGGAAAGAGGCAGTCCAGCTGGACTACGTTTCCCAGACTCCCTTGCAGTCAGGGTGGCCATGTGACTACATTCTTGCCAACAGAATGTGAGCCGTAGGGACGCGAGCCGTAGAGGACCTGGTCCCAAGGACAGTGGGCATGCCTCCTCCACCTTCTGTTTTCCCTTCTGCTGGTCGGAACCCAAGTGGGCTGGTAACCCAGCTTCAACCACAAGGACGATGTCCTGTGATGCGGCGACAACCCAAAGGGACTGGATACCAGAATGACCACAAACTGCAGAGCTGCCCCCTCACCTGGTCTGCTCACGTCGGGGACGTCAGGGCCATTATGTGAGACAGAAAACTTAATTTCTCATTCCTTAAGCCACTGCATCATTAGGCCCCCCTTTTACAGAAAAAACAAAAACAAAAACAGCCTTACATTAGTGAATGCACTCCTGTTACAGCAATGGGATGTAAGTCTGCACCATCCTCAAACACCTTTCTCAGTGCCTATGGGGGAATGGGGAGTCCTGACCTCTGGACAACCCACTAAGATCCAGCAGGGTCAGGAGAAGAGGCGACACGAATCAGTTGTGCAAGTCAGGGCAAAAGTTCTGGAAGAACACGTAAAGAGGCACAAACGGGTGGAAGAGCACCATGACAAGAGTGAGGAAAAGGCAGCAGCAGAACCCACGAGAGGGACCAGAAAGACAAAACTGGTCCTCAAGGTTTAAAAGCCTGAGTCCTGTGGGTAAGAAAGGATTTACGGGACGAAGAACCAAATACACACAAACATTTATTCTAGCCCCTCTGTGGATTTCCTCACACTCATCCGGCTGGCTGTCACCGGGTGGAAGAGGAGAATAAGAGAAATGGGGAAGGAGTTGGCCCAGGAGGTGGAGGCATCATCTCACTGACACCACCTCCCATGAAGGAACCAAGGAACCAGGGAAGCTGTGTCTTTGTCAGTCACGCGGGCCCCCAGAGAGCAACAGTCCTGCCCTAATTCCGGGTCTGCTACACCTAGCGCCATCTCTCCTTCATCCCGCTCTGGATACCCACCAAGTCTCTCCTGGCCAGAAGGTACAAAGGTAGAAGACAGCTACTGCCTTCCCGCAGCCCCCAGGTCCCTGAATCATCAGCCCAGCCATCCCAGCTCTGCCGGGCTCGTCAAGCCCCTGACAGCTCTAGCCCAGCTTCTGGAACCATTACTAGTGAAGAAACAGTGAAGAAGACAGAGGCCCTGCAGAGGGGAGGTACAGATCAGGGGGAGGAGCTTGGGCTCTGGAGCC
Source organism: Prionailurus bengalensis (assembly GCF_016509475.1). Taxonomy (NCBI): domain Eukaryota; kingdom Metazoa; phylum Chordata; class Mammalia; order Carnivora; family Felidae; genus Prionailurus; species Prionailurus bengalensis. Next base: position 56,251,808 of record NC_057351.1, on the reverse strand, counting down.
AAGCAGAAGATTCGCATGCTGACCCTGCCTATTAACCCGCCCTGTGACTCTGAGCAAGCTTTAGTTCTCAAATCTACAAGAGAGAGATGATGCCACCTCACAGGGCCACTGCAACGATAAACTACAGAACATAGGTAGGAGAGAAGATGCTCCACAAACGCTAATTCCCTTCCATTACCCCACATGTCCTCCTCCTTGTTGGCCTGCCACGATCCATAAAATTCCTGTTGCCGGACTCGTCCTTCAGGATGAAGGCACTGTCGTGAAATGTCCCTGTGTCATAACATGTCACCTACTGCAAGGGCCAATTAAATGTTCTGGGCAGGCTAGCAGGCAGGCATCCAGAGTGTCTGGTGGAGGCTCTGATGTTAAAGCTCCCAGGTGCAGACAGGAGCTGCTCTGAAGTGGGGGGGATGGTTGCCGAGCCCTGAAGGAGAAGATGTTATAGAGAAAGATGATATGTTAAGGATGCTAAAGCATAAGAACTGGGAATCTCCAGGCGGGCAGAGCTGGAAGGCGGAACAGCTCAGGGGTGCCTCACAAGAAGTAAAACAGGAAAAGCAGAAAAAGAAGAGACGGGGAGGTGAAAGCCCTCGAAAGGAGAATTAGGAAGGAGTCACCAGGGTGGCCCCAGCCCCTGGCGGCAGAGACACTTTGCTGTCGTACCCTGGCCCCCCTCCAGATCCCTCCTCCGAGCTGCTATGTCCCATTCCTGGCACCATATGGCTCCTATGTGTCCATCCCCACCCTCACCCTACCAGCCAGGTACGTTCTAAAGAAGGAAGCCAAAAGCTTTGACCTTGCTGTTTGGAAAGGGCTTTCAGAATCTTGTAAAGCGTGCTTAGAGTCAGGAAGGAGGCAGAATGTACCTAAGCAGTGAAGGACAAGACTGAGCATCTCCGGGGTTGTGTTTCCCGCCCGGCCACACATTTGGGACGACCTGGACAAGGCAAATGCCCTCTCTTTGACGTTCACCACACTGTAAGAAGGGTCACCAATGCTCATCACGGACTCAAATCCCAGGAACAGAAACAGGAAAACTTCACAAAAAGAAAGCAGACCTGCTCCTGCAGAACCAGCAGGTGAGAGCCACAAAGGAGGCCTGGCTGGCCTCACCCAAGCTCACGGAGTGCAGACGCCTCTCACAAGGCCACAGTGAGGGGCAGCAAGGCAGCACACTGGGACACACTCTGTAGAGGGCTAGCCAACGCAAGGAAGGACGGTCTCCTCATGAGAGCCATCAAAAGCTAGCTTTGCTCAAGGAAAGCCTGGCTGACCACCTGCAGGGTGCTGAGTGGAGCAAACCCCACGCTGAGTAGGCAGTGGACCACATCACCTTTACCGGTTCTTCCAGCTCTAATGTCCTGCCACACGCTCTGGCACTAAAGAGGCCAGCTCATCAATGTCTTGCAGGGCTCAACTTCAGTCAGCTGTCAGGCAGTTTACAGCCTTCTGTGGTTTACAAAGGGGCTCCCACCCACATCAACTCACTTGATGTCGTGACAGGGGCTCTAGAACCATATGGCACCCCTCTGCATCCTGGAGCCAGCCGCATGGCCACAGGAAGTCAGTGAGGCAAAAGAAAAATCAAATCAAAGGACAATCGGTGCAATTTTGCAAACCTCTGTAGTCCCAGGAGCCCACAGGAAGTGCACCCACCCCGGTCTGCCCTCCCCTGAAATCCATCCGAGTGCCAGCCTCTGTGCCAGGGTCCAGAGACCAGGTCGTTGTGTGGCCCGTCCCACAGGGGGCCAGGCACATGCTGTTGCTACCCAGCTCCTTGGACCCGGACCCTGTCGCTGGGGCTTCAGGGAGAACAATGGAACAGGAAACAAGAGAGCTGGGCCAGGATGATCCGGGAAATCTGGGTGCTGCTGCTCGTGCCTGTCTGAGGGTGGACCTCACAGCTCCATTCAGAAAAAGGCCCTACCAGGCTAGGCCCTACCAGGCTGCTTCGACTTTTACACAAGCAGATCCCACTGGAGCCAGGAGGTCCTGCAGTAGAAGGTGGACTCTCCGAGGGCAGCCCTTCTAATTTCAGACTATTCTCCTTTAGGAAGAGAAATCACCCTGTGGGGAACAGAAAAACTACCTTCTTGGAACTTCTACCCACGAGTGCCAGCTCTGCTTTCTCAATTACATGACAAAATCTCCAGGTAATACTGTGTGGTAGTTACAATCTCTCAGTAGTTATGAGTTTGGGAGCCAGACCAACCCATTCCAAATCCCAGGCAGGTGATCTCGAGTAGATCATCTGATCTAAATCCCAGTGCCCTCCTTTATTAAATAGAGACGATAATATTCTCCCCTTCGGATTATTATTAGGATTAAATGAGATCAGACATGTGAAGCCCCTACCATATACCTGGCATGCAGGAAAGACTCAATGAATGGTAATAGCACCATGACAACAGTTCCTTGGGGGATTTAAAGACCGCCTTCCCGATCTTCCTCTGCTTTGTGTTTTCTTGCTAAGTAGTCCCAGCTCCTCAAGACATGATTTCAAGTTCCCCAAACATCCCTTTGTTGCTCTGTCACTAGGCAGCTGTGACACAATGGTAGGCCCTGGGCAATGGGGCAGAAAACCTGGGTTAGAATTCAGATAGCCTTCCTGAAGAGATGCTGGAGGGGACTACTCCGTCTCCAAATTGGGCTGAGCACCTATGATGACTTAGGCATTAGGCTAAGCACTGCAGACTTACCCGCTCAAAGGAGATACAATCCCTCCCTCCAAGAGCTCATAGGTTAGCCTACTCTACATATTAATAGTCTACATGCGCCTAGAACTGAACTTGAATGCCACTTCATCGAGCACGCGCCCCACTACCTTCCCCACCCACCAGAGCCTCTCTTTACCACCGTCATTTGCATGTGAGTCCATTATCCCTACCTGTGGAATGAAAGGTTGTGTGTCTCAGGTGAGAAGACAAAGAAAAAGGTTAAAAGTCCGTGAAGTTCCAAATTTACAAGATTAGCACAGAACTGGGCACAAAGTAGGGACTTGTCTTGGAAAAGCTGAACAGAAGCTGGCAGGACCTGGGCCTTGATCTCTGGCCCAGCTTCCCCAGAACCCCCTCCTAATGGTCCTTCTCTTTTCCTGGGGCACTGTGGAAGGGACATGTGTTATGGAAATAAGAAGGCCAGAGCAGAACTCACCAACTACGGCGCTGACGAAGCCAGACTACAAGCGCTTGCTGGCCAGCCCAGCAGCTCCAGACTGTGCTCCAGACATGGCTTCCCTCTCCTTTCTCCTTGAAAGGAAGCTGCCTCCTCACCAGGGGAAGAAAAGCGGAGGTGGCCACTTGCTTCTTTCAGTGGCTTCTTTCTTGGAAGGCATCAAGCTCTTTTCTGTCCCAGGGCCTTCACATGTACGGTTCCCTTTACCCAGCCTGGATAAGGCCCCCCACCTTGGGTTGTGCCCAGCGCCAGGACTAGGGGCCAGTGGAGGTTGAAGCCTAGCTCATGTTCACTCACCAGCCACGGGTCCTGGCAGGGCTGCCTCTGCCTAGAGCAGACACCTTTTTTTCTGATTCGCCTAAAGTTGTCACATGGACCAGCAAACAGCCCCAGCTAGGGGCAAGGTCATAGGAGACCAACATGGCTACATCACGCTCAGCGTTCAGGTGCAGCGTAGCTATCTTTCTCAGGGCCATCTTTTTGATCCGGTACTGCCAAATAATCCATTCCTCCTACCTCATAATTCTCTCCCAACACCCTCTTCTCTCCTTCATAGCATGTGTTACATTTTTATTATTTGAGCACAATCTAATTGCCCACTACTCTGAGAGTTCTATGAGCACAGGGCTGTATCTGTTTTGTTCAGCTGCATACCCTGGGCCAAGCACGGGTCCTGGCATGTAGAAACTCAATGCACGTCTGAGCTTTATGGCAGTATGTGCTTCAGATTAGCCTTGAACTCTCCAGGACTAGGCATCTACACTAATATTACCTTCATCTGGCATACTGCAGGAAGTGAGTGGCAAAGCCATTGGGTAGGCCACCCAGAGCCCCAAGAGGCTTTGGTCCAACTGAGACAAGATGGGCAGGATGCCCCCATACCGTGCACACCATCCTGCCAGCCCTCCGGTAAATACCTAGAGGACTGAAGGGCCCAGAAAGACAGGATTTGACAATCTCCTACTGGAAGATTGTGTTTCTCAGCCTTTTTAAACACATTCCCCTTTTTGATACACAGACTTCACATACACACCCCCACCCAATTTGTGGCACCCAAATTGTGCTATGCCCCACTTGAGAATTACTAGAACATCAGGCAAGAGTTTTGTCAAACTCCATTTTCAATAGCTTATGTTTTAAAAACAATATACTTCTCCAAACCTAAAATGTGATTATGATACGGAATATGCTTTTTCAAACTTCATATATACCCTAATCCCCAGGGATTTTTATTCTTTTTCTCTCTTTCTCATTGACAATCACCACTCACGGACAAGAATAGAACACAAAAGGCCTACCGCAAACAGTAGAAATGTTCCCAGTCAATACAGAATGTGTAGAAGAGGAACCTTTGGGGCATATTTCTAGCACTCTCAGAATAGAATGGCATCAGGGTCTAAGTGGGAAGAGCATCAGATGGAATCGAGAGATCAGGCTCTTATTTACTTCTAGTTTTGAAGCTCCTTTGTCAGGATAATGTCAAATTATGCTAAGACTAGGAATTTGCCGCCATAAATTGGGACAGCTATAAAATGGGACACTGGTGTGGGGGGAGTCCACAGCAAAGAGAAATACTAGGACCCCTCCCACCTGAAGGTCTTTTCATTGTTTAGGATATGGAGAAGAGAGAAAAAAGCACAGCTCTGAAAAGACACCACAAGGGTTCCTTATGTGGACGAGTTACTAGTTGCAATAGTCAACTGGAGGAAAGAAGAACTTGAAATTTAAGTGGGCTGTGGGGGGTCCCTGGCCCCCCACAATGGGAGGCAGGACATGGCCACAGTTAAGAAATGGGCACTGGGTGGTTGCCTGGGTGGCTCAGTCAGTTGGGCATCCGACTTTGGCTCAGGTCAGGATCTCGCAGTTCATGGGTTCGAGCCCCGCATCGGGCTCTGTGCTGACAGCTCAGAGCCTGGAGCCTGCTTCAGATTCTGTGTCTCCCTCTTTCTCTGCCCCTCCCCCGGTCACACACACACACACTCTCTCTCTCTCTCTCTCTCTCTCTCAAAGACAAATAAACATTAAAAAAACTTAAAAAGAAAAGAAATGGGCATGGGAGTCAGACCCGCTCCCATTCCAGTCTTGTTCTGCCACTTACTTGTCAGTAATGTCACATTTCCCTTAACTATAAGAAGATGACAATTCAACTTCCCTCACTGGGTCATTATGAAGATTAAATGAGATAATATGGGTAAAATATTAAGCACAGTGTCTGGGAAATGGTAAGTGAACATAGAACATGTTTATAAATGTTGGCTTTATTATTTATATTACAATTATTGTTTCCCAGCAGGAATGCAGGCAGCTGGAAGGGCAGCCCAGAGGCACCTGGCAACCCTCTCATTCTCATTTCCTATTTATTGTCACAAATGACATGACCTCTGTGGTCAAGGACAAGAACAGCTGGGTAGACCAGCAAAAGACACAGCTGCTGCGCTTTAGGAAAAGTAATACTCCAAGGGGCTGGGGTTGGAACTGAGCTGGCAGGAGAATACAAAGTCTGGCTTGGGGTGGGGGTGGGGGAGCAGGTGACTCCAGCAGAGGCTCTGTGGGAGAGAAATGACTGGAAATAGCCAAAGGCGCTGGTGGGGGAGGGGGGCAGGGAGAGAAAGCAGGGGAGAAAGGTGGGCACAGGAAGCTCCCTTCCTGGAGAGAGGAAGCTACAGGTGAGCCAGAAGGAAGCCAGGAGGACAGGACTGTGGGCAGTAGGGAAAGCTGGGCCAATCCTGAGGGAGAGGCAGCTGGGAACAAAGAACCAGGCTGCTGGGCCCTACTGCGTGAATGAAGAAAGGATGGGACAGAATAGGAAGGGAGGCCACAGGCTCTCTCCTTGGGTCCCCTCCTCAAGCTCTCTCCGTTCCCCCAACTCCACGGGTCCCAGGATTACAACCAGTATTAGGTTACCACCACCATCTACTGTCGCCATCTGGGTCCTCTTCCCTAGACTGGCAGCAAAACAGGATGTAGGTTTCATTTCCCCCTTTCCTGGGAACTTTGAAACAAGTGCTCTGTGGATTTCCCTGTGGGGAAGAGGCCCACAAGGCTCACACAGGGGAGGACCGCCCTTCCAGTTCCACTCTGAAATGTGCATGGGTTAAGCCTGACCATAGCCACCCCTTCCCCAACTGTCTCTTTCCTTCCACCCTCCCTCCCTCAATCCTCTCTCTCTCTATCTAAAGGAGGGTTCAGCCTCCAGCCTGCCCGCTGGGCTCTCTACACACACACAGCACCAATCAGGGGAATGCTGGAAGTCAGTGGGGGTGAACTCATCCTAGCTCTAATCAGTCACTCAGGGACCCCCAGACTCAGGTTCCAGATAGGCGCTCCTCTCAACACTACCCCAGGTGATTTGAAGTCAGGGAGTCTGGGTTGGCTGCGGGGAGTTTGCATCAGGTCATGTCGTCCCAGGTCCAGGAAGGAAGGCTGCCTGACCCCCCAGGGGGGGGTCACCATGCAGGCTGTCACACAAGCAGCAATAGTAACAAGGCTGCCTGCATCTGTGCGAGCCTTTTCTGAGCACAAAACATTGTCATGTACATAACCTTTGACCTTCCCTACAACTCTAGGAGGGGACTGGGCAGATATTGTTCCCATTCTGAAGATGAGGAAGCTAAGGCAACGTGTGCAGGGCCTTAGTTCCTGAGAAGCAGAGCTGGTAGGCCTGGGACCCATTCTCCAGAAGTCTCCTCCTTTACCCTGGGACTTCCCTTTCTGCTTTAAATATCCTCAGTTCTCCCAACCTAAACAACACGTACTCTGGCCATGCTGCTGCGTGAGGCTAACGACCTCTCCTTCAAAGAGCTGCCCTTCCCCAGTCCCCAGTGTTGCCAAGCCCTGCCCAATGCTCCCACCCGCTGCCTGCCACATCTTGGACCCTCCCTCTGCTTCAGCCAACCTGTCACCCATAAACTCTTTCTTCAAAAGGGCTTCTGTACCCCTGGCACTTCCACTGCCGACATGTCAGTGCAGACCCTTCCCCCGCTGCCGGAGCACTGCCGGCCCGGCCTCCTAAGTGGCTTCCGTCTTCTGTGCTGCCCCAGCCCCTCCCTAGCTGTCCTCTTTGCCCTTTGAGTCTGGAGCACCCTCTCAAGTCCCCAGCATCATCTCCTGTCCCACAGCCTAGCTTCAAAGGGGTCTTTCAGGCCTAACTGCCCCCTCCCTGAAACACACACCTCCTTGCATCTTTGCTTTACCTCAGGCTGGTCTGCCTTCCCAAGCCCTCTTCTCTTCCATCTTCAAGCCTCTACCCTCCAGTGTCCAAAAGCATCCTCTGAGTGCAGGAGACTGTCTCTTAATGCCTGTCCCACCTAAAGCCCCGAAAGGGGCAGCCTCAAATTCTGTGTGATCAGGCTCTGCACTAGTAGCTTGTATCTGGGTGGTCCTGTGACCCAGAGAAGTCAAAACACAGGTTGCCAGAACTCAGCATTGGTGTGCTCCGTCTTGGAACAAGCCGATGAGCCGAGAGGAGAAGGCTGGGTCCATAGAGAGGGAAGCTAAGAGCAGACGCTCAGATGGAAGCAGAGAGGCCACCAGCCCCCAAGAGGCAGAGCTGCCTCCATTCCTGACTGCTCTCCAGCCCCAGCTCCTATGAGGCCGGCTGCCTCCATGTGATCCTGCCGGTAAACCCTTTTCCCCTGAGCTAAACTGGAGGGCCCTCTGCTCTGTGTGGAACACTGTCCATACCAGCTTGAGGAGGCCTGTCCCCTCCTGACAGCCCCAACTGGATGAGCCATATACTCAGAACAAGCAGGCTCTGCCCAAGGGTCACCTCTTTGTCTCCTGGATGGCTAGTAGGTGTTTCACGTATGCCCGGGTCCCTCCCTAGGACTAGAGCTTCTCACTAAGGCCTAGAAGAGCTGACAGCTTCGGAGCTATGGATGCAGCTCACAAGTCCCCCTCCTCTGGAGCTGTCCCCAGTCTACACACCGTCAGGAACGGCCCCTCCCATACAGGCTTTGTTGCAAGTGACACCCATCCCCTGGCTGGAGCTGAGTGGACCAAGCTGGGCGAACTGGATATGCTCCCCTGGGAATCTGGACTTGGGGCTGGGATAGCTGAGCTCTTGCAGGAATACTTGGGACTGTTTGGGCTGTGGAAACGGGGGGGTGGGGAGAGCCCAAGGAGAAGCAGAGTTGACGGAAAAGGGGAGATTCTGATGAGGTTTTTCCAGTTCCTGCTTAAGGCCAGGCAGCAGTCTTGCTGTGGGGTCCTGAGCACCCCCTGAAACCCTATAATAAATCACCTTTTTTGTTTAAGCTGGAGTTAGTGGGTTCCTGTTACTTGTAAAGGGGTCCTAACACAGCTGGGATCTCCCGTATGCTTCTCTAGGAATACAAAGTAGGTGCTCGGCAAACAAACTTGCTCAATGAAGCAAACTGGTCCCAGATCCTGACTTTCTGATTTCTGCCAAAGGCACCTCCGTGCTCTACAAATACTCCACATATAAAATGGGAAATTCAGCTCCAGGCAACTTAAATTAAATGCACTTTCCTTGCCTGAAGTGCATTATAACCTCATTTTCATCTCTTCTCTGGGACAAATGAGCACTGAAAGGAAAGGCAGGTGGGAGTCGGCCAGAGAAAACAGCCTATGGCCATAGAGCCTAGCAAGTCATACTGGGTCCGCCAACTCTGTGCTATTCCCACCTGTCCCACTGCAAAAACTCTCCTGAGATTTCTCTCCCTATACCACATCTCCAGTCTACCCAAGACAACCATCAAAATCTCCAAGACGTCACAAAGTTTGCACCCCTCCTGAGGGGTCATTTAGGCCACAGACCATCACAAGGCCAGACCCATGAATCCTAAGGCTGGAAGAAACCTCAGAGGGTTGTCTTCTGTAGTGGTTTTCAAACTGTGTGCCCTGTAGCAACAACTTCAGTGGAACCTCTGGGTCCCCAGTCTCCCTGGCGTCAATCAGTGCAGCACCTAATTTGTTACATATACCAAGCTAAGCACGAAGTGGCAGAGCTGCAAGGGAACTCTGGTCCCTGGACTCTCTCCACTGCCTCTCTCCCAAGGCTGCTTCTTTAAAGGCTCCTGGGCCTGGGCAGGGTCAGAACTCATTCCTGTGTGGGTGAGCACTGGCCGGAGAACACAGAGGGAGCAATGAAGACACAATGTGGTCCCCACTAGCTGGTATGGAGTGTGAGGTCACCCTGGCTACATCGGCGGAAGGGCAATGCAAACAGCCCGAACAATATGGAGCTGTCCTGATGCGAGTCCTCCGCTATATATAGTCTCTCCCCTGAAATGACCTCACGCAGCAGCAAGGCTTTGTGGCATGGCAAAACTGGCTATGCATCCCCAACTCCAGGGAAGAGACCTCTGCTGAAGAAACTGGATAGTAAAGAGGAAAGAAAGGGGCCTGTGGCCTGGGGGGCGGTGGGAATGCAGGTTAGGTTTCCAGACAACTCAGGAGAAATTCTTTCCCTGACCCCCACGAGCAAACGTGAGTCTCCTGTGCAGTGCGTGATGAAAGTCTGGGGTAGGGGAGCCCCTGCTTCATCAGAGGCTTCAGTCCTGCCTGCTCACAGATGGTTGGCACCCAAAGCCCTTCGTTTATCTGCACCCCACGTGCAGGGACCAGCAGAGGCTCCCTCTGATTCAAACTCGCCGTTTACTATTCGAGACCTTCCTTAACCTTGGTGTACACAGCCAATTTGATTCTGCTGCCTAAAAAAGAAAAAAAGAAAAGAAGGCTAGAAGATAAACACCAACTAGGAGTAGGGACTCTCATGAGGTCGAGGGAGTGTGCAGGAGATTTTCTTCTTTGGGCTTTCTGGTGTTGTTCACACTTTTTATATAAACATCTACTACTTCTGCAACACAGAAAATCACACTACTTGCTTCTCTCAAGCCTGCACCCCTTACTCAAATCACTAACCCTTCTGCAACTCTCCTCACTTATCTTTAATAACCGCCCTATCCCATCTCAACTCTTTCTAAAGTGTCTATACATTGCCTTTGTCTCTGCTTGTCTACACTGCATGATTTAGCACTGGTCTATACAACATCTTGCTTAAAATGGTATCATATCTTTGTCTTTGTTCCCTCCCCAGATCAGCCATGAGCCATCATCAATGACGAGACATACATGTACAACGTGTACACAGGTTTGAAGCAAGACAGATAGAAAAAGACATGAGAAATGGAGTCAGAGTTCCCGGGTCTGACACCAGCTCTATCTCTGACTGCGCAGGATAGACTACAGAGCAGTGGCTTGACCTCTATGAGCCAGTTCCTCCAGCTGAAATCTTTATCAGTGCCAATTCTCTTCTCCTAAAAGTTAGGAAAGATTCTGACCAAGTCTGCCAACCCCACAGCTTTCGGAAAAAGGGACCATTTCCCCTCTAAAGCTGAGAGGCCCCAGACCCAGCTTATAAAAGAGGTCCCCGTCCATCCATACCTAAACTAGCACTGGACCAGGAGAACAGGGCCAGGAGGCTGAAATCTCTCCTGTGACACTTCCTGTGGGCCAGGGCACAGACAAGTGCCCAAGGGGTGGTGCAGTCACAAGTGGCAGGCCTAAGGCTGCCTTAAGGCTGCAGTAAAAGTACATGATGGTCAGCAATAAACCACACATCCAGCCCCGGATCTTCCATGGGACACATGTCACAGCAGGACAGAGCTGGGCTCAGCTTCAAACAGGAGGGGTCGGCTGCAGATTAAAGGGCCCAGTGTAGCTCTCCTTCTGCCTTTTGACTCCAAAGACTAGCCCATCCTGTTCCTGAGGGAGAGGCCCCAGATAACAGTGCATACAGCATGTGGATGTTTTCAAAACAATCATCTGGGGCCTTATAAAAGCCATAGTAGCAGTAAGTCCCCAGCCAAATCATGCTCCCTTTCTCCTCAACAGCCAGTCCCAGGCCAGACCGCGGCCAGACCACAAACAGGAATCTGTGAACCTGATGCGCGACCCAGAGGGAAGAAGGGCAAAGAGCAAACAGAGCCATCAGGGATGTAAACCTGGCTGTGCAGCTCCCTGAGGAGCCCGGACACTGTGTGCCATGGATCTGCCCACTAGGGCGTGGCCAGATGGAAAAAATAAAACCCAATCACAGAAGCTCCGGTATTAATTTAGTCCATCACACCATGAGTTCCCTGAGGAAAGGAATCAACTCTTCCTGCTGTGCCTGACACCTAACGCAGTGCCTGGGACAAGGCAGATGTACAGAATTTTTAGAGGCAGTTTCCCATAGTGGTTAAGATATCGGTTCCCAATTTACAACTACTGGGGCTCAAATAGCAGTTCCTCCACTTTTGTGGGTCTTAACCTCTTTGAGCCTCAGTTTCCTCCTCTGGAAAATGGAAGTAATTATGGCTACCTTATAGGGCTGATATGAAAATTGAAGACACCAATGTCAAACACCTAGTAGGGTATTTAACGCACCCATGGTAGGTTAACAAATGGGTACTGATTTCAATGATTATACTACATGGTACTGATTCAGTGATGCTGTGAGGTCTTGAGAAATAAAATGCTTGTGCCATGTGACAGTCTGTTTTGGGGGAAACACAGTGCATTCGTTAAGTAAAAAAATCAATGCCATGTGCAATATCCCATATTATAGAGGACAGTATGGTTTATTTTGCAGACACTGCATGGGGCTGGGGAGAGGGAAGGAAGGCAGAACAAATCCATGAAGGTTTTGTTGTCCTTTCACGGGACAACAAAATGCACTTTCTGGCACAGTTAGGATGTGTAGTGCAAGAACTGGCAGAAGTAGACTATTTGCTAGTCATCGGTGGCAATGACGTCAGTCAGTAAACCAGCCATACCTGTTTAGGGCCCAGTGAGCCCTCAGCTGAAATTGACAAGGAGGTAGGTATTGCATGGAAGGAATGCGGGTCTGGAAATCTAAAACAGTGGTCTGGAATCCAAAACCCTCCATTTCTCACTGTGTGACCCTGCACACAATAGTGTCACTGAGCCTCTCCCCTAAAATGAGGACAGTCTTACCCTCAGTGAATTATCAGGAGGACTAGATGAAATGTGGGTAAAGGACCTACTGCAGTTCCTGCCACAGAGTTGGTACTTAATTAATAGCAGTATATAATAACTATAAAACAACTGTTACTTAATCTAGTTGTAGGGGCTGTGTATCAACTGTGGTAAAGTGGCTCTGCTGCGGATAGTGATCACTTTCCAAGAAAGTTCACGAAGGAGGTGTCTTCAGTTGACAAAGTGTATTAGAGAAATGTGCCAGGCTCCAGGAAGGAAGCCCCAGAGGACCCAGAGATGTTCTGCCAAGCTGAAGATGAGCCACAGCAAACTGAGGGCACTCCCCAGCCTTGACCTACCAAGCAAGAAATGTTTACATCTGCTTTGAGACAGCCCAGAAAAGTAGCCACTGGGTGTTGCTGAAATCAGCAAGAGCTGAGGGGGTGGGGGCTGTTGCAAGAGATTTGTAACTAACAAGGGTTCTCAAGTTTTTGTGAAAGGTTCATATTTTTTAAAATGAGGCTAGATTCAAGGCTATGTCTATAATAATATCACTCTTGGGCAATTTGCTTCCAATTGGCCTTCCTGAATAAATGAGAGGAATCACAAGAATGGTAGATAACCAGGGTATAGAGCAGAAGCTAGGTCTTGTGTATGAACTTCACTGGCCTTGTATCTAACTTGGGGGGGAAGAGGTAGGTTGGGGACAGCTGGCTTAAATAATAAGTGCCAAACATGGTGACAATAGTGAGTACAATTTACCAAGTATTTTAATATTTCCCAGGCACCATTCTAAGGAGACTTAATGTGCATTAACTCATTTAATCCTCATGACAATCCTACAGAGTAGGTACTGTTACTTTCATTTTACAGGTGAGCAAAGTGAGGTCCCCAATCCAAAACAACCTGCCAAGGCTACATAGCTAATGAAGTAAAGGAGTTGGAATAAAATGCAAATGAATACTAAATGAACAGAATAAGTGTAATACTGTCATAATTATCTGCCACCAAAAGGAAAAATGGTATCTTATAAATGTCCTATTTCAAAGACTCTAGATTTTGCAAATCAAAAGAAATTCACGGTCAGCCCTCGCTATACACTCTGACCCCAAGGGAAGGGCCAAAGGGTGGGCAGAAGCAGATTTCCCAGGGGCACCCAGGGGAGGCTACATTCTGCTCTTCCCAATACTCTGGGCTGACCAAGAGTCAGTAGAATATAAGTTCCCAAAGGAACAATGAACTTAGCTTTGATTATTGCCATTAACAACCCATTGCCATTATTCATTAAGCATTTGCTGTGTTTGGGCACTGTGCTGATCACTTCACACACATCACCACTTGTGTAATGTAGTCCTTGACTCCCCTAAGTGGCCCGACTCTTGTCCCCATTTTACAGATATGGAAACTGAGGCTTTCCCACCATAGGGAGAAAGCAGTAGAGCCACTGCTCCTATGGCTTCTGCCTCTCTACCACTTACTTGTCAGTAATGTTGGGCACCTTGGCAACCTCAATAAATCTCAATATCCTCATCCATAAAATGGGGAAAATGATTCCTGCCCTGTCTACCTAACAGGATGGCTGTGGAGAACAAATCATGTATAGTACTGGTGAAAGCACTTTAAAAACTGCAAAATGCTGAGCAAAGTAAGAAATCATTAGTCTTATTAATTACAAACAGTGACACCTGATCCAGAAAGCACTTTGCTAATATGACTTTGTTGCCTCTTTTCTCCTGGGAATTTGGGAATAATTCAAAGTCTGCAGCCAGGGCACTCTTTTCTCCAAGTCCCTGGCATCTGAGAGTTGGAAAGTGGCAGTCCACTCTGGGAGAAGAGGGAGAAAACAAAGATGTTTGCATTCTACTTGTATTTCTCTTTAGGAACACAATCCTGGCTGAGATTTCAGCATACTCAACCCTCAAACAACATTCAACACATATTTATTGAGCATCTACAAAGTGCCAAGCACGTGATCCAAGACAATGGATTCATGTGGCTCCTAGGGTAGAGGTTGTAGTTTGGGGGTTGGGAAATTAAAGGAGGAAGGAACAGCAACAAGAAGGGAGCAGAGTGGCTATAGTCCTTGGAGCTTTGCAGGTTTTACATCAGACTTCCAGCTTCTTTTCAGAGAAGTGAGGGAGGGCAGCACAGAAGATTGAGCTCTGAGCACTGCAATTTGAGTCAAAGTGCTTAATCTGAGCTCTAGTTCCGCCTCTCCTCAGCCTCATAACCCCCAGCAATCAATTTACTTTCCTCCCCATCAGCTTTCCCATATGTAAAATGGCTAGAAATGTTCCCATAGGTAAAACAAGGACAATCGAATGAGAGGACTGGGTCTAGCGAGGTGCCTAAAGACGCTCAATAATAAACTCATTTTAAAAATGAAAACCATGTGTTCTCTTCTTCCTGTCTGGTGAAGATAAACTGTCCAAGGGCCCAAAAGCTCAGGTTCTGAGATCAGACACTTGGGTTCCAGTCCTGGCTCTGTTGTTTACAAGCTACATGGCCTTAGGCAGGAGACATTACCTTTCTAGGGCTCAGTTTCTTCATCTGTAAAAAGGTGATAATAGTGTCCACCCATAGGATGTTCGTGAGGATTAGCCAAGATCCTGCACGTGATGCTCCCGGCACATGGTGAACACCAAGTAAAGGTGAGCTACTGCCAACTGTATCTCTTCCAGCCCTAAAAACAATGAAACTCTGAGTCCTCTAAGATCTAGGCTGCTGGGTGACTGGCTGGCTGCCTGGGCTTGGGCTCTGGTGCCAGCCTCCCTGAGGACACAGGTACAAATGCGGAGCCGTCGTCGTCCCCCCCACCCCACACCCTGCAGAAGGTGCTCCAGCCCCTTTCCTGACAATAAGGGACACTAGTTGAGGGGCTGGCATGGTCAGAGGTATGGGTGCACACTGTGCTTGGTCCTTCTTCCTTGTGAGCTCAGAAAGCAAGGGGCAAGACCTTGTCCCCAACAGAGAGAAGCACGTGGTTTTGAGCAGCAAACTCACCATGTCACTGTCACTACTTGCCTTTGACTCAAGCCTACATGCTCCCATCTGAACCACAGTCCTGCATCTCTCACATGCAAAAGCTAAAAAGGAAATTGGTGCCTACCCCACTCACCCCAAGTTAAGACAGAGTTAACATTCTCTGGGAGCCAGATGAGTTACAACAACACAGAGCTGCTTTACTTCACTTGAAGCCCCATCCATCCATCCATTCATCCATCCATCCATCCACCCATCCATCCATCCATCCATCCATCCATCCATCCAGTCTTCTTTCCCAGCCATCAACCACCTAGTTAGAAACCCAGAAGCAAGCCAAATTCTGACTGACCAGATAAGATGTCGCAGAATCCACCCAGCCAACCTCCTATACTTCCCTCTCTGGAGGGTCCCTCAGGCTTCACTGTGAGCCCATCTGATCTTTCTCTGGGCACAATTCTAACAATCCCGGTCATCTGTTTCCTCAGGAAATCGGACAGGCTGATATTTGAGCCCAATAGATGGAATCTCAAGTGACCACTATGATCAGGTGTCACTTCACACCCATAAGGATGGCTATTATCAAAAGCAAACCAAACAAAATAAAAACCAGAAGATAACAAGTATTATTGGTGAGGATGCGAGAAATTGGAACCCTTGTCCACTGCTGGCGGAAATGTACCATGATACAGTCACAAAGGAAAACAGCACGGCAATTCCTCAAAAAATTATACGTAGAATTCATATATGATCCAGCAATTCTGCTTCTGGATATATACACAAAAGAACTGAAAGCAGGGACTCCCAACAGATTTGTACACCCATGTTCCCAGGAGCGTTACTCACAGTAGCCAAAAGGTAGAAGCAGCCCAAGTGTCACTGACAGATGAGTGAACTAAATGTGGTACCGACATACACTGGGAAATTATTCAGCCTTAAAAAGGAAGGGAATTCTGACACATGGTACAACATAGAAGAACCTTGAAGATATTGTGCTAAGTGAAATAAGCCTAACCCAAAAATTCAAATACTGCATCATTCTACTTCTACAAGGTACTTAGAGTAGTCAAATTCATAAGAGACAGAGGGCGGAGTGGCAGCTGCCAGGGGACGGGGGAGAGACGAATGAGGAGTTTGTGTTTAATGGGTACAGAGTTTCAGCTGGGGAAGATGAAAAAGTTGTCGAGCTGAATGGTGGTGATGGATGTATAACAATGCAAATGTTCTTAATGTACAGAACCATCTACTAGAAAGTAGTTAACATGGTAAATTTTATGTTACGTATATTTAAGCACATTTTATGTGGGGAAATGAAAAAAAGGAGTGACTGCTGCCAGGGAGAAGACAGATTATAGGTGGAAACATGAACCCCAAAAGGACAGTGGCTGGACACCATTTAGTTTGGGGCCCACTGCCCTGCAGTCTCAGAAGCCCAGAGGCCTCACACTGATCAGGCAGGACATTGTTCTCACTCAGAGCCCAGAACAGGAATCAAGAGCCTCCCTGCACCAATGGTGCTTGGGACCCTGAGGAAGGCCAGGCTCTCCCTTAGCAATTTCCTTCTGCCTGTCACCAGTTCACCCCTCTTCTTTCAGAGATAAAGGCTTTTGACAGAAAGAAGCTTTTGTGGTTCCCACCTCCACCAAGCAGGTGCTTTGTACATACAGGTATGAACTCAACACCCCTGAGTAGCAAAGAGGAGGTTATTCATGCTCAGTGTATTTTGCTTGGAAGCCTATCATCCATTTCAGAAAGATTCCCATCCAAAAATAGTTTTTAAACATTTCTTTTATAGTTTTGCTCTTTGAAAAAAGAGTAAGCTTCAATGATCTGGTGGGGAAAATCACTGGCCATGGTTTTTGTGTGTAAAAATCCTGTGGCTAGGATAATAGAAACTTTATGAGTTCACGAAACCTCTTTTTATCCAGGATCTCACTTGATTCTTAAAACCTCTCTGGGAGGTGGGTAGGGTAGCAGTCATCCCATTGTACAAATGGGGAAACTGAGGCTCAGAGAGATCAAAGCCGCACACATA
This sequence comes from Prionailurus bengalensis, assembly GCF_016509475.1. Taxonomy (NCBI): domain Eukaryota; kingdom Metazoa; phylum Chordata; class Mammalia; order Carnivora; family Felidae; genus Prionailurus; species Prionailurus bengalensis. Next base: position 56,234,671 of record NC_057351.1, on the reverse strand, counting down.
ATTAGGAAGAAGCAGAGAACCAATGCTTTATTTCCCATCAATGCCAGATGAGGATCTGGGTTGGGATCTCATATTTGAGTAGACCATGCAGTCATGAAACCAATTTTCAAAACAGTGTTCATTTATTTTATCCCCATAACATCTTTCTGAAGTAAACTGCAAATAATTATCATTTTTTAAAATAGAAGATCAACTGAGCACAAAACAAATGACTTGCCCAAGATCACCACTTAAGAAAGGGCCAGACTAGACCTCCTCCCTTTTGAATAACTTGACCTTGAGCACTTCCCTACAATGCCTTGACCCCAACACACTGAAAACTTAAAGGAGCCCATGCAGTTTTTATATAGCCTGCACCACGTTTCTGTGAACTCGGCAGGGAGCAGATATACCTTTATTCTCTTTTTAATAGCTGGAAAAGAAAAAGAGGTTAAAGAAAACTTTAAGTTCCTTTCAGCTCTAAAATTCTATGATTCTAAAAATTCCTCAGCAAGTTACTTGGCAGAGAGAGGCCTGGAATCCACATCACCCGCCTTCCTGCTTCCCAGTCTGTTAGACCACCCCATCCCTGCCCTTTGAGTTAATGACTACAAATACCATGTGTATCTATCTGAGAGAGGGGTCCACAGTCAGATGCATTAAATGACATAAAATGTCAAGAAAGTGCCACTGCCTGGTTGGACCCTACTAGGGGATTTCACTCTGCTCTGCTGCCATAGCCCTTGTGTCTCCTAGCAAGAGACTCCCAAATCACAGGGAATTATATGCCAGGTATTTGAGACCTTACCCAGGCCTGGGATGACAGAGAAGCCAGTCCCAGGAACAGAATGGCACTGTGAGGCTGCAGCCTAAGTCCCCTTATTAGATGCATGCCCTAACACCTACGAGATGAGAAAGCAGTCAGGTCTGCTCATTCCTGCTTTTCTACAGACCTTCCCAACACTGTTAGGGATACACTGGTTTCATTCGACAAAGACTTATCAGGCACCTCTGTATGCCAGGCACTGCTCTATGTATCAGGGGGCAAACAAATAAAAATCCCTGACCACATGCGGTAGGAGAGGCAGCCAATGTCAGATGATGGTAACTGCCATGGAGAAAAATAAAACAGGGAAGGGGGCGGGGGGGTGGGGTGGATAATGCTGACAGCAAGTAGTACAGGGAAGGGGATCGATTTATAAAAGGCTGGCCTGAGAGGGCTTGACTGAGGAGGAATGTGGAGGAGGCGAGGGAAGGAGGGCCCCGTTCAGGTACCAGGGGGTGTGGAACAGGGGCTGAAGAGCAAGAGATGGCTTAGGAAAGGTAAGCTGGTGAAAACTGTATCGTGTTTTGTAGGCCAACACAAGGGCTGGGGATGAAACGGGGAGCACAGGAGCAACAAAAGCTGACTTACGGTTTTGCAGCACCACTCTCGCTGCTGCGATGAAAACGGTCTGTCAGGAGACAAGGGAGGAAGCAGGAAGGTCAGTTAAGAGACTGACGGGAGCTTAGAGCAGGGCCAAAGTGTGCGGATGATGGGACTCAGGTTCTGGGTATATTAAAGGCAAAGCCAACAGGACCTATTGATTAAATGGATGTGGGGCTGAGGCAAAGGGGAGGAGTCAGGGGTGTGTTTTGGGGTAGTGTTTTGGGGGCCTGGGCAATGGAAGGATGAAATAAATCACCATGAGCTGAGCTGGGAAGACTTTGGGAAGAGCAGGAGTGGGGGGTGCGGGTTCGTTTTGTCTCGGACGTGTTAAACTGAGAAGCCTGTCAGACGTCCAATGTGTTGACCACCAGCAAAATATACAAGGCTAGAGTTGAACAGGACGGGCTGAAATTATAAATGTGTGAGTCGCCAGCATATACAGTAATACATAACCGTACGTATTATCATACAGGATTTCCATGTATGGTCACATGGAATTTGTATGACTATAGGTTTATTTTCTCCCTCCACCCCTAAACTGTAAGCTTCATGTGGCCAAAAACCATGTCTGTTCACAGCCAGCAAGGTGCCTGGCACTCAGTAAATATTTACTGAGCAAATGGAGAAGTTGCCCAATTACTCCCTCAAGAATAGCCACAGCAGCCCACACAATGAGAAGCAGACTCTCTTGCAACCACAGTGCCAAGCCCAACCAGCTCAAAACAGGGCCCTGGGTCTGTCCACACCGGGCTTGAGATTCCAGAATGTAAGCGGATATGCCTGGCACATCACAGAGTCAGATATTTGGGTTTCAGCCCTGCCACATTCTCAAAGGGTAGAACTGGGCAAGAGACTTGCCTGTTCTACCACCTCTATTTCTCCCTGGGGTGGCTGGGGGAGGGGCTGCCTTACCCACTTCAGGGGCAGAGATATTGATCTACCCTGGGTATGTATATGTGGTGGTGGGAGCACCCCACATGAGTGAATCTTCAAGTATTCTCTGAAGAGTGCAAGGACCACCCAGCACCTGGAGGGGGAACCTAGACTTTCGGGGGATGCATTATGAGTAACAGTTAAAAACTAAATAGCTAATGCAAGATGGCCTGACCAATGGGCATTATGTCTCTGTTTTACCTAACAAGTGACTAGGAAGACAGAACTAAGGCCAAAGGATGACATAACAAGGCCTGAAATTTCAACCCAATAACTTTGCAGTTTCGAACAGGTGCCTTTATGAAGATGTTGAAACAGCTCTAATGATTTTGTACAACCTTGCTCCTTTCTGAGACATTGAAAGTGTGACCTGAGAGAGGTTTGATGACTTGCCCAGTATCACCCAGCTCCAGGCCTAGGACTAGAACTCAGGTTGTAGCTCTCTGTTGATGATTTTCCCCATTACACCAGTGGCAAAGGAAAGGTAAGAGTCACCAAGGGAGTTGAGGAGTTTTAGGCATTAGTGTTACAACATCAAACTATGTCTTTGTCAAAGGGTAAGCTGCAGATGTTACAGGAATGCCAGGTGCATGCTGTGAAGTTAAGAAGGATTCCTTCCCTCATACCAAACTTGTCATCCTACAGAGTTCCCCTTGGCTTTGGACTTTATGAATAGCTTTATTCACAGAGAGACCTGCAGAATCGAAAAAATGATACACTAGCAGGTAAAAAAAAAATGCAGATAGATACTTCAGTAAAATGTTTACATGAAAAATAGATGACAGGATACAGTCGGGTTAACATTCTAAAGTCAACAAATATTTGAGTGGCTCCTCTGTACAAGTCATTGTGCTGGGTGCTGAGTGTGTGTGCATGTGTATATGTATATGGCTACATGAGTGAGTGTGAGAGACAGACACACAAGGATAAGACAGAACCCAGGTCTTCAAGGCTTGCAATGTAGTTTCTGATATAAGACTATAAACATCAAAGAAATGACTAATAATATGGAGTAGGTAATTGTTAAGTGGCATAATGTGTCTGCAGGAGTTCTCAGAAGGGGGGGTTAGAATTGTCAGGCAAGGTGCTTCTAGAAAGATAGGGGATTTGAGGCAAACCTCAAAAGGAAGAAAGGTTCTTGATAAGAAGGAAGAAATGGCAATGAGCAAACAGCGTGGCTTTAATGTCAGAGGAAGACAAAGAAATCACACCTTAAAAGAAAGGACCAGATCCAACTGAAAAGCCTTGAAAGTTAAAGTTCTTACAGAAGTGGAAAGATGCAAAAAGACTAGTAAACAGGGGCGCCTGGCTGACTCAGTCAGTAGAGCATGCAACTCTTGATCTTGGGCTTGTGAGTTTGAGTCCCACGTTGGACGTAGGATTTATTTTAAAAAATAGTTTCTGTTAAAAAATTTTTTCTAAACATGGAATTATAGCGTTCAGAACAGGTTAATTTAACAAACATCTTCTGGGAGGGACCACAGTGTGCAGGCATGGGATGAATGACTGAAGATGAACTTGCCCTTGGTGGGGAACTAACTTCAGCCTGGGAGGTGGGTTGGACTTCAGATGAGAAGAGAGTGAAGCAGAGTGGAAGGGACAGGTTAGAATGACTTGCCAAGGAAGAACCAGCAGGTTCCAGCAGATGACTGACTAGGAGGCAGAGAAAGTCAGCAGAGACATCTCCAAAGTATGAAGTTAGACAACCGCAAGAATAGAAGAGTAAAGGGAAGCTTGCTGAAGGGAGAGATGCAGAGCTTGGTTTTGGAAGTGTTGAATCCAAAGGATAACTACATCAGTGTGTCCAGTGGGCATTTACAGGTATGAATCTGGAGTTTGACAGATAATAGTTGAAGATACAGTGTAGGGGTCTTCCCAGTGGAAAGAGTTGTGGGACTGTGTACAATTTCTCTGGGAGGGAGTATGAGAGAAAGAACAGAATGCCAAACTGCACCGTGGTGCACCCACACCTAGGAGGTGATGTGATAGTGAGCAGGAGTGATCAGAGAAAAAAACCAGGATAGTCTAATGCCAAGAAGGGAAGGGGGGGGGGGTTGTTTCAAGTATGAGAGGGTTGTCACCAGTGAAAAATGCTACAAAATCAATTATGTGGCCTGAGCACATAAATAATAAATATTCGCTGAATAAGTGAAAGAGAGAAAGAAAGGAAGGAAGAAAGAAAGCAAGCCAGCCAGCCCTTGGGTTTGAGAATCAATTTTTCTCAATCAGAATGGACAAGGCTGCCAACAGGATGTCAATGTTAGATTTTACCCTATGACCCCCACCCCCATAAAAACACGTTTCTTCTTCCAGAAGTCATCCTGTCCACCACACAGACATCCTTCTCTGCTTCCCCCACGTGTCCCCTCATCTTCCTTCCCAGTTCCCACAACCCAAGCAACACACCTTCCGTGTCAAAGGAGACAGGAAATTCCAACTAGAGTTTCCACTTCATTAATGACTATACTATGCCTGTGGCTCCTCTTACAAAGAGGGATATGTGGCAACTGGGTGGAACAGGCGACTGCTTTCTAGCCCCAGCTGCACTGCTAACTAGCTGTGGGACTTTGGACCAGTTCTTCAACCTCTCTGGATCAGGGCTTCTACACAGACAGGAGGAGGTAAGTCTACCTGGACTTCAGACAAGTTTTGAAGGTCCCTTTCAACTCTAAAGTATACGATTTTTATCATTCTCAGAAGGTCCTTGCAACACTCTCAGAGAAGGAAGTGAGTACAAGACCCGGAGAAACGAACGCCAGACCTCTTCCCAGGGCGAAGAGCCAGGATAGGAGGAGTGTACCAAGAAAGTGAGAAGGCGCTGCCCAGCCCTCGCGGATCACCAGGGAGCAGATCCCATCCCCAAGGCTGGGAAGGATCCCAACAAACCCGAGCGCAATTCTCACCCCACACCCCACCTTTTCTAGACTCCCAGACAGCCGGGAAGCTCTAAAAAGCCCTGCGGGAAAAATAAAGATTTCTTTCCCAGAGTCCTGCGCTGCTTTTGCCAGTTGGATTCCGGCAGACACGATTTGCAGCCCGATAATGACACAGACAGTCTTTGGAAGAGCGACAGTTCTCGCTCGCTCCGAGTTCTGGGGACGACTAGCCGCCCGCGCCGTGCCCCGACGGGCCAGCCTCCGACCCCGACCCAGCTGCCAGGCCAGCGGCGCCCCCGTCCGGGGTCCCCCTCCCCTCCGCGGCCCCGCTGCGGTCTGCAAACATTTCCTGCCCCCGCCCCCACCCTCACTCGGAGCTTCCCAGTTGGAGCGAGTTGGGCTCACAGCCGGGTCAGCGCTCGCAGTTGCCCCAACTCGGCTCCCCCGGCCACCAGGGCTGGGGAGGGGGCTCCCGTCTGGCTCCGGAGCAGACATCGGGGAAACCCAGGCGTGAGGAGCCGTGGGAGGTCGCTTAGGAAGCCCAGAACTCGAGCGAGGAGGGGGACAACTGGCGAGGCGCCCGTGGCCCTGCTCCTTTCCTCGTCGTTACCTGCTCGCTTGCGGGGGTGTCCCGGGGCGGCCGGCCTCTCCCGGCGCTGTCTCCCCACGCAGTTGCCCATGCTGGCTCTTCAGCCGGGCCCCATGCACCGGAGGCGGCCGACTTGTCTGCTGCTCTGCGATCCTGCCCGGACGGCGGCGTCCCGGGTCAACGGCTCCTGCCTCCCGGCATCGGGCGCTCCCCGATCTCCCCCCGGGGGCGCGCTCTGCCCGGGCGCCGGCTTCGCCACAAACTTTGCGGGCGACGGGAGAGAGGGAGGTGGCCGATTCCCCAGCACAGTCCCAGGTGGCCGGGCCAGGGGGGCCCGCGACGGTGCCCGGCCGGAGACCAGCTCCGATGGAGGGGCGGAGAGAGGGGGCGGGCACCGCCGCAGCTACTCCCTGCTCGCTCGGAGCTCCCAGTAGGGGCCGGCCCCCCGGAGCCTGTCACTCACCTGCCTAACCCCGCCCTAGCCCGGCCCCGCTCCCTGCCGCCCGCTCGCGGTGCCCGCGCCTCCGCCGCCGCCCGCCCCAGGTGTGCATGTGACCGACGGCACCGCCCCCTCGGGCCGGGCCTGATTTTCTCATTGGCTTCCCCCAGGGTGTGTACCGCCCCTCGGCCCCACCCAGCCAGGTGCCCGCCCCGCCGCCCGTCTCCCCGGGAGCCGGGCCGGGAATTATTCGCCCTCAATGGCCCCCGGCTGCGTGCACAGCAGCCGCCTTCCCTCCCCGCGCCACCGCCCCGTCTCCAAGCCCCGCCCCTCGGGGAGGAACCGTCCCATCCCTCCCTGGAACTGCCTGGCCAGGAGCCGGCAGGCACGTGATCCAGGGAGCGCCCCGCCTCTTTAACCCTCCAAAGGCGATTGGCTCAGGAGGCGCGTGCGCTCAGAGGCCCATCCCGTGCCACCGCCCACTTCCCCTCCCACGGTCTCTGGTTCGCGTCATGGCCGCCGCCGCCGCTCTGGAGGCGGTGGCGCCTACGGGCGCCCTGTGGGGCCTCGTGCAAGACTTCGTCATGGGTCAGCAGGAGGGCCCGGCTGACCAAGTAGCTGCAGGTACGGCAGACGGCGCCGCGCGGCTCCCGCATAGGGCCGACAGGAGGGAGCGGCCTCAGCATAGGCGCCGGGCGGGAAGGGAGTGAGGGACAGCGGTGACTTTGAGAGATTGGTCTGGGGCTGGTTGTAAGCACCGCGTGTTTAAGAACCGTAACAAATTGAGAGTCTTGCGTCTTCCTTAAAGCGCCTTAACGCCCCTCATCTTAGTAATCACCCTGTGCGCGAACTGGGGTTACAGAGTCATTACCGATTCACAGATGAGGGAACTGAAGCACAGAGAGGACAAGAGACTGGCACATCAGGCGGGTGGGGCAGCAGGGACTCAGACCTAGGTTTTCCAGTTCAGAATCTGCTGCTCCCGCCGAGAAAGCACGTTGTTTCGCGAAGGTTGACGTGAGAAGCAGCATCTTCCGCGGCACCAGCTCCAGTCGCGTGGCATGTTGGGAGTGGCCGCGCGGCGCTATCTCTGACTGGCTGTGATGGGAGAGAGGAGGGGAGAAGCCGCTCTGGGGGGAGTTTGAGATGTTCCGCGAAGCCTCCTTAAGACTTTCCCTCCGTCTCTCGGGAAAGTTCTTGATTAATTTGCTTCGTGAGTTTTTTATGTAGTGTTTGTTTTTATCTTTTCCCCAGATCTCCGGTTTCCTGCTTTTGGCCAGTTCAGGAACCTCTTAGTTCTCACAACATATCTAAGATTTGCTTAAAACAAATTCCAGATGTCCTTGGAAGTCGGAGACTTCACTTTCAGAAAAAGGAAAAAAAAAAAACAAAACCCTAAAGAGTTGTTGAGTGTCAGGAGGTCTTCAGACTTGTTTAAGTAATAGAATACAAAGTAATCTGAACACAGATGAGTTTTGTCTTACTTTTAGAAATTTTGCATGCTTGGGGAAAAATAAAAGACAACATTTCTCTTGAACACGGAACGTACTAACTTTTAGCGTAGGTGAGAAATGAAAAAAGTGAATTGTGAGAGAGTGTATTACTTTGGTCCTTAACAGTTACACTTTCATTCAGTCGTCCCACCATTATTGAACACATACTATTCTCCAAACACGATACAAAGCAATAGGTATGTAAATCCAGATTAGAGTGGTTCTGTGCCCACCAGGAACTTATACTGTGGTAGGAGAGATAACCATGCAAACAGAGAGTATACCACACCAGAAAATAAGGGTTTCGTGGGTTATGTGCATGCCAGCAAGGAAGCATCAAGGAGCAAATGCTTGATGCTGCCATTCCAACAATTTCAACTTCTTACAGCTTCACGAAGCATAGTGTGTTATCAATGCCATTTCCCCCTGTGTTTTAGTATAAAAAATTTCAAACATACAGCAGAGAATTTCATAACAGACACACCTACACACAACACCTCAACTACCATTAACATTTTAACATAACTTGCTTTGTCACACATCTTTCCGTCTATTTAAATTGCAGATATCCTTCTAAATACTTCCTCCTAAATACTTTGGTAGGCATATTATTAACTAGAGTTGGTTTACAGTTTATTTTGGTGTACAGTTCATCTCCAGTGAACTGTAAAATCTTAAGTGTTTAACATTCACTTATAATGCATACACCTTCCCCCTACTGTTACATCAGTGTCATTTGTGACTATTCTTTCACATTTATACAGTATGAACACAATAATTTTGGACTTTTCAAGTTCAGAACACACTTAAGAATACAGCATGAATAAGGACTGCCAAGTTTTTATAAATATTTTATATGTGTATACATGTATTTATATATGTGTGTGTGTGTATATATATATATACACATATATATATATATAAAGAGAGAGAGCACACGAGTAAGAGAGAAAGGCAGAGGGAGCGAGAGTCTTAAGCGGGCTCCACACTTGGCGTGGGGCCTGACACCGGGCTTGATGCCACTACCCTGGGATCATGACCTGAGCTGAAATCAAGAGTTGGATGCTCAACCGACTGAGCCACCCAGATGCCCCTAAAATTTATATTTTTTGTGCTTTAAAAAAATGGCCTTAACTATTATGTACTTTAAATGTAACTCAGCTCTACTAAGACTATAACACTAGCCCTGTTGTAATTTAGCCCTACTGACTAGGAAAGGAGGTTGATAGTAACAGATAAGTTTGAAAAGGTTTGGTGGGGTTGGATTATGCATAACCTTGGATTCCAGGCAGAGGGATTTGAATGACCTATTGTAGGTAATACAACTCATCGTAGATCCTTGAGCAGGGGAGTCATATAATGAAGGCAAATTTGAGAAGGATTAAATTGGTATTCTCAATCTGAGATCACAGCCCTGGTTAATGTTGTTGAAGGCTGACAGGGTTTTGAAACCTTCCCAAAATTAGATGTGCTTTCTAATCCAGCCTGAGTCTAGTTTTGTTAGCACTAAAGAGACCAGCTTTCTCTTCAGCCACTCACAGCAGCAGCCTGTTCCATGATCACAAAGACAGCTACCACCAACTTTGTTTTGCACCTTTGCAGTGAAGTTCCTGATGAAAGTAGGTGTCAGATGTAAAGGTGCAAATGACGGGGCAGAGAAATGAACCGGTAGGTTAAGGGTTAAAGACTTCTTACGCTAGCATTCAAAGGTTGCACTACTTGGCCCCAGCCCTTACTCTTACCACTCCTCTCCTGGACCTTTGGTGCCTGGCAGCCACCTGGATTTGCTATTCCCTGAATGCTTTCCTTCCCAGTTCCTTTCACTAGCTCCATCTGATCAAAGTTAGACCTCGGATTCAAGGTCGGCTTGAGTGCTTACTGCCTGCCCCCCAAGCATTTCCTGATTACTCCAGCCAGACATCATCTCACATTTCAAAATCTTTGTGGTATTTATTTCTCAGACACTCATTTATTAGCAGTTATTAGCAGACTTGTGTAGTAGCTGTTTCTGTATATATTTCCACGTCCTATCCTATACCTACCACCCAAGTCTCCTGGAGACTAGCATAACTAAGTATGCAGTAAAAAACTGTAAGTGAATGGAATGAGAGACGTTGAAGGAAGAATCTGTGGAATTTGAGGCCTAACTAGTTACAGTTGAAGGAGAGTGAGGACTCTATGGTGACCCCAAGCTTTTGAGCCTGAGGATGAACAAAGGAGAAGTCCTTTGTTCAAAAATGGAGGTTGGAAAGGAAGCTGATTTTGAAGTGTGTTATGGATATAAATTTTCTTCCTTTCAGTTATTTGGATTTTCTTTCTTTTCAGTCTTTTTGTATTGTATTTTCCCACTTTTGTGGGAGACCACTATTCCTGAAACCAAGAGATTGTTAAACAACAGTAAAACAGTTCTGAGAAATGTCTATGGCATCCTCAACTTGATTGAAACTGAGTCCTGATTGGGATTTTTCTCTCTACTGCTCCTTCACATCCTTCCCCCTTCCTCCATTGGTTGCTCCTCCAGATTCTCAAGAGGCTGCAACTCCATCAGACAGAGGTCTGATTGTACATTCTGTCAGTCTCATATAAATACTCCTTTGATGACTGCTCAGTGCTCCATATGAACTGGTGCCCTGCTGAGGGAAGTGTGGGTAGTTCGGAGGTGCTAGTAGGTCCATTTTTAGAGAGTAAGTCTTGGGCACATTGGAAAAACTTAAGCCTACTTAATGTAGGGAAAAGAACTTAACATTTGTTTTTCCTTAATGCCAGTGAGACTACCTTTAGGAAAATTAGCCCCTTAGTAGCTTTTCTTTTATCCCAGGAGTCCGAGTGCATGATTAACGATACTTCCGGATTCAGGTAGTGTTCGTTTGGGAAAACTTAACAATGTTAAAACGTTAGTGATGGATGGTTCATAAACCCAGGAATTTTACTCCTTTCTTATGCTAACTCAGTCTCTGTTTATATCACTATGGCAACACTGAGCGTGTTACACTGTGATTGTTTTAAAGGTCTTTCTGCCCCAACAAGACTGTGGACTCCTTAAAAGCTCCCTGTCTATATTTCTGTCTCCAGCCCTAACCCCGGTACCTGATTTGTAATAGGTGCTTAATAAATATTGAATAAATAAAACAAGCACACATGACAATTTTGTTAAAGAATTATGGAGAAACATGAAAGGGAGTAATTTGAGCTGGATCTTGAAGGGTTGAATTTTGACAGGAAGGAGGCATTTCAAACCAAGGGAATATTTACAGGATTAAGGATATGGAAGAGCTTGATAAGTTGGGACATGAGAGTGAATGATAGGAGTCATGATTAAAGGTGAGGCTAGAGGGGCTTTGAGGGCTAAAGTGTGAAGGACATCAAGCCAAGGAGTCAGGTCTTAGGCAGTAAGGAGCAAAAGAGACTGGTGGGCAGGGAAGTAATTCTGCATTTTAGGGAGGTAATTCTAGATAGAGTGTGGATGGATTAAATGGCTTTTTTTAAGGGGCACCTGGGTTGCTCAGTCGGTTAAGTGTCCGACTCTAGTTTCGACTCAGGTCCTGATCTCTGGGTTCATGTGATCAAGCCCATGTCTGGCTCTGTGCTGACAGCCTGCTTGGGATTCTCTCTTTACCTTTCTCTGCTCCGCCCCTGCCCCCCCCCCCCCCCCCCCCCCCCCCCCCCCCCCCCCCCCCCCCCCCCCCCCCCCCCCCCCCCCCCCCCCCCCCCCCCCCCCCCCCCCCCCCCCCCCCCCCCGGTCCCCTGCTAGCACTCTCTCTCTCTCAAAATAAATACGTAAACATTTTGTAAGGCTTTTTATTTTTTTTAAAGTTTATTCATTCTGAGAGAGAGAGAGCGTGCAAGTGGTAAGGGGCAGAGAGAGAAAGAGAGAGAATCCCAAGCAGGCTCCAGGCTGCCAGCTCAGAGCCCAATGTGGCACTTGAACCACATTGAACCAATGTGTGGCACTTGAACCAATGTGGCACATGAACCGGGAGATCATGACCTGAGCTGAAACCAGGAGTTGACACTTAACCGACTGAGCCACCCAGGTGCCCTTAGAAAAGGGCTTTTAAGAAAATTGAGGTAACCTCTTTAACCATTTTAAGTGTACAATTAATTGACTTTTAGTACATTCACAGTGTTCTGCAATCATTGCCACTATCTAAAAATTCTAGGGGCGCCTGGTGGCGTAGTCGGTTAAGCGTCTGACTTCAGCTCAGGTCACGATCTCGCCGTCCGTGAATTCGAGCCCCGCGTCGGGCTCTGGGCTGATGGCTCAGAGCCTGGAGCCTGTTTCCGATTCTGTGTCTCCCTCTCTCTCTGCCCCTCCCCCATTCATGCTCTGTCTCTCTCTGTCCCAAAAATAAACGTTAAAAAAAAAATTAAAAAAAATTCTAGAACATTTTCAGCACACCAAAAAGTGGAGGACTGTTTTGAAGGTTGTCTCTATATAGTCTGGTTAAAGGGATGGAAAGGAAGAGTCTTATTTAAAAGACATTTCTGAGGTAGACTCGACAAAACTAGAATAAAATGTTAGGTTTAGTTATGTTTGTGAAAACACCCTCAAAATACTGATTCTAGCTTTTTGCCACTGTACTCACCGTTTTCCTTACTCTTATTTCTTATTGTATAATAGCTATAAAGCTTATATAAGTAAATCTCTTCATTTTTTTCTAATTTTGTATTAGTTTTATACTTCACGTTTCTTTATGTTTGTGCTGCATTAATTCAAGATAAGATCCTTGTGAAAAGTATGAAGAACAAAGGGCTCTGCCAGGAGAGTTCACCCATAACTGGAATTCAAGGTATCACATGCCAATGGGTGTCTATTTGTAATTGTAAAACAGCCAGTTTCATAATGCTGTATACTCATGGTGAAGAAGTCTTTTTTTATTTATGAAATTTGAGGCAACCTATAGGAGAGGGAATTGACTGGTAAGGGGCATGAGGGAACTTTGTCCATTGCTGGAAATATTCCACATCTTGATTGGGATGTTGGTTACTCAAGGTATACTTTTGCTTAAACTCATCAAATTATACTGTTAATATCTGTACATTTTGCTGTATATAAATTAGACCCTTTTTTTTTATGAAAAAATTAGAGGCAACTGAATGGGGCTTATTAGGCAGGTCTCTGTCTTATAGCACTTCAGGTATTTCCAACGTTAGACCATAGCCCAGCATTCCCAGGGGACTTTGATTTTCTTGCTGAAGAAGAATGATGGTTCAGTGATGGTCTTTGCTAGTAACAGTAATCAGTCCTCTAGAGCTTCCTGTGCACAAATGCTCCCTCTGTGGCCACCACTGAAATTAGTGTTTAGATGGGGTTTTTAGCAGAGTTACCTGGTCTTTGACGAAGAGGTTCCAAAAAGGTACCCTTTTCCACCTTCCCAAACTGTGTAATACTCTTTTATAGTGTATAACCCAGAAATGAGTATCTCTGTCCACTTCAGTGTTGCCATTAAGGAATGAGGTACAGAGCCTAACTGTCAGTTCCTTGGTCTGTCCTGTTAGTCTGGCTGCTGTCCCTTCCCCCACCCTACAGCCTGGACATTTTTTCACTTGGCTCTTTCTCAGGAACAGGGGCAGCAGCTGGGCCTTCCACATCCTGGCACGAGTAGGGCTAAGAGTGCCTGATGTCTAAATTGGTGCCAGTCACGAGCTATGAATCCTGACTAGAGGGCTCCTTTTCTCAGGCATTTTGGACTTCTTACTCTAGGACCAGAGTGAGCCTTTATCTAGTTCTACTCACCCCTGTTGCTGAGACCACAAATTTAAGGGGAACTGGAAGTTGAGGAGTTTACTCAAGCTGCTTTTTCACTCTAGCTAAAGTCTAGTGTTGGTGAATGCTAACCTATTAGGTCTGACATTTAGAGGTAGGTGGGTTGGAGACCCAGAACAGGCTGCTGCAAGTAATTTCCTGATGGAGCTAGAACTCCTCTGTGGTAACCAAACCCTTAGGAAGATTGCTAAGATTTTACTCTCTGTTTCTTCCTTGAGAATATATCCTAAGAAGCTTCTGGTAGATCTGTGTGAATTACTATTGTGCTGTTAGAAATGTATTTTTAAAATAAGTAATATATTGACATGGTACAACATTTAAAAGGTACAAAAGAATACATGGAGAAAAACCTCCCTTCCCTCTCAAGATAGAATGTAGACAGTGAGGGGCACCTCGGTGGCTCAGTCGGTTAAGCATCCGACTTCGGCTCAGGTCATGATCTCACAGTTAGTGAGTTCGAGCCCCGCGTTGGGCTCTGTGCTGACAGCTCAGAGCCTGGAGCCTGCTTCACATTCTGTGTCTCCCTCTGTCTCCCTGCTCATGCTGTGTCTCTCTCTGTCTCAAAAATAAATAAACATTAAAAAAAAATCTTTTTTAAATAAAAAAAAATGTAGACAGTGACAAATGAATCTACTGTATTACTAGTATATGATGTGTCCTCACTAAAGGGAGGAGGGAGCTGATCTAAGTGATTTGGTAAAACAGTATTTTGTCTGGAGGCTAAAGACAGAATTGTCCAGGGGTGCCTGGGTGGCTCAGTTGGTTAAGTATCCAACTCTTGGTTTTGGTTCAGGTGTGGGTTCAAGACCTGTGTCAGGCTCTGGGCTGACAGTGTGGAGCCTGCTTGGGATTCTTTATATCTGCCCCTCTCCTGCTCACGTTCTCTCTCAAAATAAATAAACTTTAAAAAAAAAGACAAAACTGTACATAAACACACTTGGCTTTTATAAATCTGTTTCTCACAGAAGTTGACAATTTGGAAAGTAATTTATAGCTATACTAGGATTGAAAAAATAATAAATGGTAGATAATGGGAACCAGATTTCTCACTGTCAGAGAAACAAATTACAAACAACAAGGAGAGAGGCTAGAATGGACCCTGCGGTCCTGGATTATAGCTGGAGACTTTAACATGACCTTATATTTAGGTGTTTTTCTTTTTAAGTTCATTTATTTATTTTGAGAGAGACTGAGACAGCACAATGGGGGAGGGGCAGGGAGAAGGAGAGAGAGAGACTCCCAAGCAGGCTCCACACCATCAGCGCAGAGCCTGATGTGGGGCTCGAACTCATGAACCATGAAATCATGATCTGAGCCAAAACCAACAGTCAGAGGCTTAACCGACTAAGCCACCCAGGTGCCCCATGTTTAGTTTGATATATACAGATAGAAAAATAATTAAAGATATACATGTACATATATGTATGGGTTAATACGTACATATGTGTTTCCCAGCTCTCCCTGGGACATATGTGTCTCCCAGCTAAGTGGGGCCTAGGAGCAGTGGTATCCCAATAGCAGCAAGCACAGCTATACCCAGATCTTGGTTTGTAATAGCATTCTCCAGTAAAAAGAATCAGGGTTTCTCGGAGAAAAGGCTGATTCTAGGGCTCGGATAGAGAAATTACAGGATGAGCCTATAGTATTTTGTAGTGCTAAAAAAGAAAGTACTTAAAAAGTGAAACGATGTGGTGCCTGGGTGGCTCAGTTGGTAAAGCATATGACTTTTTTTTTTTAATTTATTTTTATTCCGGGGCGCCTGGGTGGCGCAGTCGGTTAAGCGTCCGACTTCAGCCAGGTCACGATCTTGCCGTCCGTGAGTTCGAGCCCCGCGTCGGACTCTGGGCTGATGGCTCAGAGCCTGGAGCCTGCTTCTGATTCTGTGTCTCCCTCTCTCTCTGCCCCTCCCCCGTTCATGCTCTGTCTCTCTCTGTCCCAAAAATAAATAAACGTTGAAAAAAAAAATTTAAAAAAAAAAATAAATAAATAAATTTATTTTTATTCCTTATTTATTTTTGAGAGAGAGACAGAGTGTATCAGGGGAGGAACAGAGAGAGAGAGAGGGAGACACAGAATCTGAAGCAGGCTCCAGGCTCTGAGCTGTCAGCAGAGTCCAATGCGGGGCTCAAACTTATGAATCGCAAGTTCATGACCTGAGACAAAGTCGGACGCTCAACTGACTGAGCCACCCAGGCGCCCCCCACCCTTTTTTTTTTAATGTTTATTTATTTTTAAACAACAGAGAGAGAGAGAGAGAGAGAATGTAGAGGAGGGGCAGAGGGAGAGGAAGACAGGATCTGAAGCAGGCTCTGTGCTGTCAGAACAGAGCCTGATGTGGGGCTCTAACTCACGAACCATGAGGTCATGACCTAAGCTGGCCTAAGTATCAAAAGTTGGATACTTAACCAACTGAGCCACCCAGGCACCCCCAGGAGCATGTGACTCTTGATCTTGAGGTCATGAGTTCAAGCCCCACACTAGGTATAGAGATGACTTAAAACAGGGGCACCTGATGGCTTAGTCGGTGAAGTGTGAAACTCTTGATCTTGGAGTTGTGAGTTCATGCCCCACGCTGGGTGTAGAGATTTCTTAAAATCGTTAAGGGGTGCCTGCATGGATCAGTCGGCTAAGCATCTGACTCTTGGTATTGGCTCAGGTCATGATCTAACAGTTTGTGAGTTTGAGCCCCACATAAGGCTCTGCACTGAAGGTGCAGAGCCTGGTTAGGATTCTCTCTCTCCTGCTCTCTCTGCCCCTCCCCTGCTTGTGCTCTCTCTCTCTCTCAGAAATAAATATATTAAATAAATAAATAAAATTTAAAAACTAATGAGCTGGCTGTGTTCTAATAAAACTTTATAAAAAATAAATAAATGGGGTGCCTAGGTGGTTCAGTCAGTTGGTTAAGTATCCCACTCTTGATCTCCCTTCAGGTCATGCCCTCACGATTGATAAGATAGAGCCCCACATCTGGCTCTATGCTGACAGCGCAGAGCCTACTTGGGATTCTCCCTCTCTGCCCCTCTCCTGTTCATGCCCCCCCTCCCCCGGCTCAAAATAACTAAATGAACTTTAAAAAATAAATGGATGGGGGCGCCTGGGTGGCTCAGTCGGTTGGGCGTCCGACTTCAGCTCAGGTCATGATCTCGCGGTCCGTGAGTTCGAGCCCCGCATCGGGCTCCGTGCCGACAGCTCAGAGCCTGGAGCCTGTTTCGGATTCCGTGTCTCCCTCTCTCTCTGACCTTCCCCCGTTCATGCTCTGTCTCTCTCTCTCTCTCAAAAATAAATAAATGTTAAAAAAAAAAATGGATGGATGGATGGATGGATGGATGGATGGATGGATGGATGGGACAAGTCAAAAAGACAAGTGCCAATCTAAAAAAACTCCCTGCAGCCAAAGATAGAACAACTTGAATAGCAAAATAACCTAGTATTGGATTATAACCTGAAGTGTAAAATAAATGTACATGAGTCTATGCTGCTGTAAAATAAATGACTGAATAAATAAAGGGGGAAGAAGAAATGAATCTTCCTTACAGAACAATTCCATACAATATAGGTAGGTCAACATATTCCTTTCTAGGAAGTGGAGGTTAATCTCTGCCTCCCCCTTGAATCTTCTAAAGAAGATAGTATGGGAAAGGAAAAATAGTACCTCTGTAGTTCACAGAACTGGCTGATACTACCTTCACCAAGTAATTTGAGCATCCAGCTTCGGCTCAGGTTGTGATCTCACAGTTCGTGACTTCAAGCCCCACATCAAGCTCTGCACTGACAGCTTGGAGACTGGAACCTGCTTTGGATTCTGTGTCTCCCTCTCTCTCTGTCCCTCCCCTGCTCGCTCTCTCTCTGTCTCCCTCAAAAATAAATAAACATTAAAAAATAATAATAATGAAATAAAATAAAATCACCAATAATGAATAAGTCATATTGATACCTTGTGCCCCTGGTATGATTGATATGATATGATGAGAAGGATACTTTGCCTCTGTGCTATTCTTCTCAAAACCCATGACCCCAGTCTAAACAATAGGAAAACATCAAACCCCAAATTGGGGGACATTCTATAAAGTACTTTAGGATATCGAGGTCCTTAAGGACAAGACTGAGAAACTTTCACAGACCAGAGGAGACCAAGGATTCATGATGGCTAATTGCAATGTGGTATCCTTAATTAGATCCTGAAACAGAAAAATGACATTAGTGGAAAAACTGGTAAAGTCTAAATACAGTCTAGAGTTTAATAGTAATACATTAATGCTAATCTCTAACTCTAAAATTATTTCACAGTAAAACATCTTTTTTTTTTTTTTAAGTCTACCTCTCAACCCCCTAGCCATCCAGTGTCCTTCCTTGGAGACAACCAATATTAGTTCCTTTTATCTTCTGGAGAAATAAATAAATGCAAATAGAAACAACCTTCCTTCCCCTTAAAAACAATGCTGTGCACTTAGTATTGTATATATTATTTTTGTACATTGTCTGGATTTTAGATCATGTCCCATTATCAGCGTGTGTGTGTGTGTGTATGTGTGTAGTATGCACTATTTTGTACTTTTACAAGGATATAGGATAAATTTTGAGAATATTCACTGAATTAAAACATATATACACTTGTAATTTTTATTAAACATATTGTCAAATTGCCTTCCATAAAGGGGTTGTACCAATTTATACTCCACTTGTAATGTGTAAGAGTGCCTATTTCTGCATACCATCACCAAACATAGGTGTGTTACAAAGTTATTTTTTATTTTTACCAATCTAGTATGTTAAAAACAAGACTTTCATAAAAACAAGACTTTCATATAGTTTAATTTGTATTTCTGTTGTGAATATGAGTATCTTC
This sequence comes from Prionailurus bengalensis, assembly GCF_016509475.1. NCBI lineage: Eukaryota > Metazoa > Chordata > Mammalia > Carnivora > Felidae > Prionailurus > Prionailurus bengalensis. Next base: position 56,216,320 of record NC_057351.1, on the reverse strand, counting down.
TGTAGAATGCCTGTTCATTCTTTTGGTTTTGCCCATGCTAAAAAAAAATTTGTTTAATGTGCATTTATTTATTGTTGAGGGAGAGGGACAGAGCAGGAGTGGGGGAGGGGCAGAGAGAGAAGGAGACACAGAATCTGAAACAGGCTCCAGGCTCTGAGCTGTCAGCACAAAGCCTGACAAGGGGGTTCAACTCACAAACTGTGAGATAATGGCCTAAGGCAAAGTCGGATGCTTAATCGACTGAGCCACCCAGGTGCCCCAAGGTATTGCCCATTTTTAAATTGGTTGTTGATCTTTTCCTCATTGTTTTGTAGATGCTTTATGTGTTGGTTAAAAAAAAGCCCTATGTTGTAAGAATTACAAATATGTTTTTCTAGTTTGTCTTTTAAAAAAATTTTTTTTTAATGTTTATTTTTGAGAGAGAGACAGAGCATGAGTGGGGGAGGAGCAGAGGGAGAGGGAGACACAGAATCCAAAGCAGGCTCCAGGCTCTGAGCTGTCACAACAGAGCCCAACGTGGGGCTTGAACCCATGAACCATGGGGCTCGAACCCATGAACCGTGAGATCGTGACCTGAGCTGAAGTCGGACACTTAACCGACTGAGCCACCCAGGCGCCCCTCTAGTTTGTCTTAATGATGTTTTTTGTTTGTTTTTGTCCTGCAGAAAATCTAATTTTTTAATGTAGCTGATTTTAACCAATCTTTTTTTCAAATGTTTATGTATTTTGAGAGAACACAAGCATGGGAGTGGGAGGGGCAGAGAGAAGGAGAGAGAAGGAGAATCCCAAGCAAGCTCCACACTGTCATTGCAGACAGTGAATTCACAACCTGTGAGATCATGACCTAAGCCAAAATCAAGAGTCAGATGCTTAACCAACTGAGCTATCCACCCAGGTGCCCCTAACCAGTCTTTTTTTTTTTCAATGGCTTCTGATAATGTTAGTTTATACTTAGGAATTTTCTCATGTCTTTTTCTTTAATCCATTTGAAAAGTTTACTTTGATGAAAGATTCAAAGTCAAGACTTTTTTTCCCAAATATTTACCCAATCATTCCATCACTGTTTATTGAGTAGTCTAGTTTTCCCATTAATTGAAATTTTAAAAATCATCATCTCATATGCATTTGTATTTCTTTCTGGACTTTCTCTACTATTTCTGTACCATTGATTTCTTTGTTTAAAAATATGAACTCATACTATGCTGGTTGTTTTTTTGTTTTTTTACTTTTATTCTAGAAATCTTCAAGTATATTCAAAAGTACACACTAAAAAAAGTATACACAAATGTATTATTGTGACTTTGAAACAATTTTTTTAAGTTTATTTTGAGAGCGAGAATGTGCAAGTTGCAGAGGAGCAGAGAGAGAATCCCAAGCAGGCTCCACACTTTTTAGTGTGGAGCCCAAATGGGGGGGGCAGGGAGCAGCTAGAAGCCAGATGTGGGGCTCAAACTCACAAACCATAAGATCATGACCTGAGTCAGACACTTAACCGACTGAGCCACCCTGGCACCCCATAACAATTTTTTTTTAATGTTTGTTTGTGGCATGTTAAAAATTTTTTTAATGTTTTATTTTTTTTGAGAGAGAGGACAAGTAGGGAGGCAGGAGGGTGGGTGGCAGAGAGAGGGAGACAGAATTTGAAGCAGGCTCCAGGCTCTGAGCTCTTAGCACAGAGCCCAACGTGAGGCTCATGAACCATGAGATCATGACCTGAGCTGAAGTCGGACACTTAATCGACTAAGCCATCCAGGCGCCCCTATAACAATTTTTTAATATCTGGAAGGTCTACCTTCCCTCCCTCCCCCATTGTTCTTTTTCAAAATTTGCCTAATTATGTGGGGTTTTTTTTTTGCATTTTAACTTTAGAATAAGTTTATCTAGTTCCCCCCAAAATAAAAATTCTGGTATTTTCATAGAGATTGTTTAAAATTATAGATTAATTTGGGAGATCTGTTTTCTTGAGTCTTTCATGAATATGGCATGCCTATTTGTTCAAATTTTCTTTTGTGCTCCTCACTGGTGCTTTAAAGTTTTTCACTATTCAGTTCTTCACATTTTTTGTTAAGTTTATATCCAGGTATTTTTCCCTCCCCTTTTTTTTTCTATTATAAATAGGATCTTTTTTCCTTTTTGTATCATTTTACAGGGCATTTTGTGTATATATGTATATGTGAAGGTTCTTAATTTCATAATACTAATTTTGTACTCAGCTAATAAATTATTTTTTAATGTTTATTAATTTTTGAGAGAGAGAGGGAGCGCATGAGCCTGGGAGGGGCAGAGAGAGACGGAGACAAAGGATACAGAGGATCCAAAGTGGGCTCTGTGCTGATAGCAGAGAGCCCAACTTGGAGCTTGAATTCATGAACCCCGTGAGATCATGACCTGAGCTGAAGTTAGACACTTAACTGACTGAGACACCCAGGAGTCCTGTGAATTATTTTATTTGTAGTATTTCTTCAGTTATTTCTTCTGGATTTTCTAGGTATACAGTCATTATCTACAAACGATATGTTTATTTCCTTTTCAATTTCTATAATTGAAGCTGCATGTTTGAAGTGTTACAGTAATACCTCTTACGTAGAAGGGGCTCTAGGGTGCCCCTAGGGTAGGCAGGAAACATTGGTAATTAGATCCTTTCAATACTGGGACTGGGTTTATATTTTTTTCTTTTGTTTCCTCTAGATGTGAAATCTGGGAGCTATACAGTGTTACAAGTGGTGGAAGCCCTTGGGTAAGAGCCTGTGCGGTAGAGCTCCCTTCTCCCAGCCCTGCCTGTGCACTCTGAAAAGGTTATGTTGTACACTGCTGCTTTCCTGGACCTGACTGGTCCTGAACTTCTCCTACTGTAGCCCAGTACCCTCCTTTCCTCTCTGCCTCAGTCTAAGCCTGTGTTTCTCCTGAAACAAGTTTGATGCCACCTGACTTAAGTCCCTAAGGGAGGAAGGGTTGGAAGTTCCTGGATCAGCCCACAAGTTTGGAGTGAGATGGGTGGTTGAAGGCCATCAACTGTTATTTAATTAGAGCTGGGATTCCTCCTGTGCCTCTTAAAGACCTACCTGCCCCACGGGATTCTAGTCAGTGTGGATCTGACTCAGACCTGCCGTGGGCCCTGCCTGGGGATTTGCCAGGAAGCTGATCCTGCACCAGATCCTCACTATAGGAAAAGGTCTGAGGAAACAGTTGGAAGATCAGTGTTAAAACCAGATATCCAGGCACCAGAGGGAGTATGTGCTTGTTGTCTGTTGCCTGCTTTTCTCCTATTTCATACTTGGTAGACCATCTAAATTGACGTTTTATTTGCAAAGGTTAACTGTCTCAGTCAGCTTGTTTTCTGAAGCAGAAAACTAGAAAACTGGGAGGGTGGGGTGGAATGTAGGTCGCTATTATGTCTCTCTCCCACATGAGAGACCATTTGGCCTTTCTACTCATGTGTGGCCTTGGTCCATTTTAAAAAAAAAATGACTTTATTGAGATGTAATTCATATGTCACAAAGTTCATCACTTTTTGTGTATTCACAGATTTATACAACCCTCAATCGATTTTTGAACATTTTCATTACCTCAGGAACCTGATGCCCATTAGTATATGTTTTCAGTTTATCCCTGTTATGGCTTTCGATAGTGTTTCATTTTTTGCTGAAGAATAATCTGTTACATGAATATCTCACATTTTGTTTAACCATTCATCAGGTGGTAGATATCAGGGTTGTTTCCAAATTTGGGGTATTCTAAATAATGCTGATATGAACACTTGTGTGCCTTGGTCTAATTTTAAACACCAAGTTTTCCACTTCTCAACAGGTCCTTTCGACAAGATCCTATTCTATTCCTGTCAAGAATGATTTTATTTTTTCCCTTTACCCCTAGGTATAGACACCCTTATCCTTGAGATTTCAGTCAAATGTCCTAGTCATTTCTCCTTCAGAAATCTTCTACTTCCTACATTAACTTACTTAGATTTCTTCAAGTATGTTTAAATGTAATCTCTATAAGACCTATTCTGAAGATAAGTTACCTTATTGCCTCAGTCCAGGTTTTCCAATTCAGTAATCCTAAATAGTTAAAACATTTATTCTGACCATCTTACTTTGTAAACTTGCAGTTATAAAGATTCCCGCGCCCCCCCGCCCACCCCGGCCTAAGATCTTGGTTGCTCTCAGCATTTTTTTTCTTAGCAGTAATATATTTATTCTCCTGTTTGGGTAGAAGTTGCAGCTGCCCATGATCTGTTGAGCCCTGTGGGTAGCTGCTAAGCTCTGTTTCAGAGGAAGGTCACTATCATATAAGAATAAGCCAAATGCCCAATCAGCGCCTGGAGATGGATACTTCTGTTGGCAGTGGTGTCAGATGAGCCTCTAATGAATGCCAGATCAATCTGGGAATTGGCTGTTTAGATTCTGGCTTTACTGTTATCTGTAATGCTAAGTACCTACAGAACACCTTTCCTGGGCTGGATTCCATGCCCAGGGGGGTGAGTGTGACTAATTTCAAAATATTTATGCCTTCAAAAGTTTCAACAGGGTTATGTCAAGCTCTCTATATCCTACTTTCCCCCAGGTCATCTCTAGAGAATCCAGAACCCCGAACTCGGGCACGAGGAATCCAGCTTCTGTCACAGGTGCTACTCCAGTGTCACTCCTTGCTCCTGGAGAAGGAAGGTACTGGCATCACTAGTAGGAGTATCTTCCCAGATTGCTGAGCCAAGGCCTCCTCCCTTGTCTATTCAAGCCAACTTTATAGGGAGGGAAGAAAAAAGGAAGGGCATAAGGAATCTGTGAACCACTAATTCAGTATCTTCATTCCTCACTGGTATATGTGGCAGAGAGATAAGTATTGAGGCTGAAGACACTGGGATTTCAAATGTAGCCTTAGACATTATTCATTTATTTATCTTAAAGTTTATTTATTACCGTTTATCTATTTTGAGAGAAAGAGAGAGCGTGAGCAGGGGAAGGGCAGAGAGAGAAAGGCAGAGAGAGAATCCCAAGCAGGCTCCATGCTGTCAGCTCAGAGCCGGAGGCAGTCTTGATCCCAGGAACTGTGAGATCATGATCTGCACCGAAATCAAGAATCAGACACTTTTAACTCACTGAGCTACCAGACGCCCCTCCTTAGACATTTTTTATCCTTTATAGCATAGTAGTGGGCAAACTACAGCCTATTTTTATTAATAATGTTTTGTTAGCATATAACCACAACCATTTATTTACCTTGTTTATGCTGCTTTTCTGTGACAGCGGCCAAGTTGAGCAGAGTGGAGTAGTTGTGACCAATACTATGTCCTACAAGCCTAAAATATTTACTATCTGGCCCTTTGAGAAAGTTTGCCCATTCTGGTTCTATAGAAAGGAAGTTCTGGGGTTGTAAGTGGGTTCAAATGCGGACCTATGTGAGAATTGATAACAAAAGGTGTTCACCTATTTTCCTGACTGATCAAGGCACCCTCAAATGGGAGGGCATGGGACATATCTCTTAGTGGAGGAGAAAATTTGTAGTAAAGCCCAAACAGGAACAGCCTTTACAAAGTTTGGGAAGGAGCCTGTGTAAAATAATGGCTGCATTTCTGGTTTGTGCAGTGGTCCACCTGATCCTATTCTATGAGAACCGGCTGAAGGATCATCATTTTGTGATCCCATCTGTCCTGCAAGGTTTGAGGGCACTTGTGAGTTCTCCTTTTTTCATTACATACTGTGTTTGCAGGAGCCCTTTTCCAGTGAATTCTGTCCTTGTGTTTTGGGCTTGAGACTTCCACATCATGAGGAGCAGATGCGCAAGTGGGGAATAAACTAGTGTTAGCCAGTTTCACTTCTGTTTTTAGTCTAGAGATTACAGGTATTTTGGGGGGACTGGAATTCAGAACCAGAGTGGAAAGAGCTGTAGAGAACTAATCAACTCGAGAAAAGGGACCATGTTTCTCACTCTTAGCGCTTTTTCCTGAACCTGGATGTTGTGATTCCCACTGTAGCTAATTAGGCCTGTTTGGGGGATTCTATCTTGAAGGCTAGAATTCCCTCAGTACTCACACATTTCCTCTTCTCCCCCAGAGTCTGTGTGTGGCCCTGCCCCCAGGGCTGGCTGTCTCTGTACTTAAAGCCATCTTCCAGGAGGTCCACGTCCAGGTGAGTGATAACGGTCACTTTCGTATTCTGCTATCTCTCAGCCTTGACATAACTAGGATTAGGTAGCAAAAGATACTGCCTTCTAAGTCCTGAACTTTTTCAGATCCCTGACCATGTTTAAATGCTAGTCCTTGCTACTATATAAGGAGAAGGAGCCATGCTATTATGTCTGACCTGCATCCTCTTAAACCTAAAGAAAGTAAAGCAGACAGGTTTTGGTTATTGGCTCCCCTGCTATAACTGGTAGTCCAATAGCCATAGCCTTTCTCTGCATTTCTTCTTAGGTTCTTATGCTAGTATAAAGAGCACTGTCCACCTAGAGATTGTGAAGCAGGAAGTAATTTTGTCAGCTTAGGTATTCTTTGAGTACTTTCTTTACTTATGGTCTCTCTCACCCCAAGTCCCTGCCTCAGGTGGACCGACACACAGTCTACAGTATCATCACCAACTTCATGCGAACCCGGGAAGAAGGTAAAAGGCAGGGTTCTTTGGCAAGTCTGAAAAGCGAGCACATCCCTTTTCCCCCCATTACCAGGACTCGTGTTTAGCTTGGTAGTCATATAGGAGAGCCCATACTCTGAAAAGAATGAAGGAAAACTGGGAGGGGTCCACTCACTCCCCAGTAAAGTAAAGGAAGGATAGGGTATGGACCGATGTTTTAAATTCTTACCTCAAGGGGGCGCCTGGGTGGCTCAGTAGGTGAAGCGTGGACTCTTGATTTTAGCTTCCTGAGATGGAGCCTGCTGAGGCTTCACTAGAGGAACTTGCTTGGGATTCTCTCTCTCCCCCTCTCTCTGCCCCTTCCCCACTCATGCTCTCTCTCTCAAAATAAACTTAACCAAAAAAACCTCTTACCTCTAATGGTTATATATTGCATATCTCTTCTTCACTATGCACTCTCTCAGGATAGGAAAACAAAAAGAGTCTGCTCTGGGAAGCAGCAAAGGTGGGACAATGATAGTAGAGGGAAAACACAAGCCAGAAGAAAGCCCAGCTTTCTGTCTTGAGGAAGGATAGTGACCTGTTCTCTCCTCCCCAGAGCTGAAGGGCCTAGGAGCTGACTTCACCTTTGGCTTCATCCAGGTGATGGATGGGGAAAAGGACCCGCGAAATCTTCTGGTGGCTTTCCGCATCGTCCATGACCTCATCTCTAGGGACTATAGCCTGGGTATGCCCTTGTAGCCTTGAATTAGCTGGTTGGGGCTTGTCAGATGAGTGAAAATTGTAAGTTGACGTCATTGTTTCTCTGTTACCTTAGGACCCTTTGTGGAGGAGTTGTTTGAAGTGACGTCTTGTTACTTCCCTATTGATTTTACCCCTGTAAGTAGCACCTTTTATTCATTTGTTCATTTGTTCATTCATTGATTCATTCAAATATTCATTGAGTACCACCTGTGAGTCAGGTCCAGTTCTAGGCACTGAGGACGCAGCAGTGAACAAAGGAGACAATCTGTGCCCTTGTGAACTTACATTTTAGTAAACTGGGAATGAAGAAGCATTGGCCATCAGAGGAGGGAGTCAATTCAGCGGGTATTTGGGGCTTCCTTAAGCTCCTTAACAACGTACCTAGTGCCAAGGGCTACAGGATTGTAAAACTTGGTTCCTGCCCTTGAAGGCTAAAACATTTAAGTAACAATATGAGATTATGGACCAAAACAAGTGGCGTTCTAATTGTTCAGAGAAGACTGAGTTCATTGTGAGCTAGAATAGGCAGGAAATGACTTCACAGATGAGATGAGATTTCAGTTGGTTTCTAAGGAATGAGGATCTGATCCTGGAGTCTGAGGGGTGATCTCAGGCAAAAGAAACAAAATTGAAAAAACAAAGAAGACACAGTTCAGTGCAGTATACACAGCATGCTCTGACTATGGCCCCCTTGGACCTTCCTCCTGCTCTGCATCTTGATTTCCCTTCTATTTCCAAAAATTCAGGATCTCCTCATTGTATGGGTATGCATGCATATGTGTACTGCAAGCATTAGTGGTTTTGAAGAAATGAAAGTTCTATGACAACAAACCAACTAACATCTGAGTACTGACTCTTACTGCCTTTAAAGTTACACAGCCATCTTTGCCGTGGGGAATTGCTTACCAGCTTATTCCAGTTGACACCATGGTCCTTAGGACCACCTCTCCTGAATTTCTCTTCGTCTCTTTTATAATCAGTGTCACTTTCTAACTCACAAGAACTTGTTATGCCTTTGAAATCTTGAAAGCTCTTTGTTAGGCCACCAGGTTTCTCTTTTTTTGCTTTATTTTGTGTTTGTTTCGAAAAAATTATACATTCATATTATCCAAAACCTAAAAGGTGCAAAAGGGTGAAAAATCTATCAACCACCATTTCTTTCTTTGTTGTCAACCATTTTATCAATTAGGTCTGTATCTTACAGAACTTTTTCATCCATAACGTAAGCAAATGCTCCCCTCCCCCCACCGATGGCAGTGTATGTATGCACTTTTCCTGTACTTGGCCTTTTTCACTTAGTATATCCTGGAGAGTGTTCCATAACAGTATATAAGTTAGCTCTTTATTTTTTATGGGTGTGTAGTATTCCTTTCAATGGAAATACCTAATTAATTTCACTGGTCCTCTATAGGATAAAGGTTCTTGCTAATCTTACATTGTTACAGACAACGCTGCAACTTACATATCCCGTACATGTATCATTTCACATATATATGTGGGTAGAACAGTAGCATAAATTCCTAAAAGTAGAATTGCTGGAATACATGCATTTATAATTTGGGGGCAGGAAAGAGTAGGTCATTCATTTTTCTGAAATGTAATAGAGTGAACATGATTCAGTATTTAAAAGATAGAGAGTGAAGCCCCTTTGCTGCCAACCACCCATTTTCCTTTTAAAGATGATCATTGCCCCCAACTGCTTATGTATTTTCTCGGATATTCTACACACAAAAAAAGTTATAATGATAGAATTTCTCGTTTGTGTAGATTTTTTTTTAAGAAGCTTTACACCCAACGTGGCGCTTGAATTCACGACCCCAAGATTAAAAGTCACATACTCTACCTACTAAGCTAGCCAGGTGCTCCTCAAGCAGAATTTTGTATGTTCTTCTGCACTACGGTCTGTATGGGAAGCAGAAAGCTCTTGTCAATTAAAATGAGAGACACCTGGCTTTAGGGTAACTATTTCTATCAGAAATATTTTCGGGGGTGGGGGGGGGCACCTGGGGTGGCTAAGTTGGTTGAGCGTCTGGCTTTGGCTCGGGTCATGATCTCACCATTGGTGAGTTCGAGCCCTGTGTCGGGCTCTGTGCTGACAGCTCAGAGCCTGGAGCCTGCTTCGGATTCTATGTCCCCCTCTCTCTCCGCCCCACCCCTGCTTGTGCTCTGTCTCCCTCTGTCTTTCAAAAAATGAATAAACATTAAGAAAAATTTTTTTAAAGAAATATTCTTTTTGTTGTTTTTTAAATCTGTTTATTTTAGTTTCTTGTATCAGAAATATGCTTTGTGGTCTTTGCATCATCATAGTGGATCACGTCAGCATAAGTGGTGGTTCCCTTGATTTTCACTATGCATGTACACTCACTCTAGAAGCAGGGCTGGGCAAACTTTTTTTTTGTAAAGGACCAGATAGTGACTATTTTAGGCTTTCCAGACTATCATTTCTGTCACAACTGTTCAATGCTGCTGTTCTAACAAAAATGGCCGTAGACACTGGAGTGTGGTACAGAGTATAGCAATAAAACTTTATAGACATGGAAATTTAAATTTCATATAGTTTTCATATGTCACAAGATATTATTCTTTTGGGGTTTTCTTTCCCCCAACTATTTAAAAATGTAAAAACCAGGGGATTAAGAGTACACTTATCTTGATGAGCACTGAGTATTATATAGAATTGTTGTATCACTATATTGTACACCTGAAACTAATTTAACATTGTATGTTAACCACATTGGAATTAAAAGGAAAAAAATGTAAAAACCATTCTTTTTTTTTTTTTTAGTTTTTTTTTTTTTAACATTTATTTACTTTTGAGACAGAGAGCATGAACAGGGGAAGGTCAGAGAAAGAGGGAGACACAGAATCTGAAACAGGCTCCAGGCTCCAGGCTCCGAGCTGTCAGCACAGAGCCCGATGCGGGGCTCGAACCCACAGACCGCGAGATCATGACCTGACCCGAAGTCAGCCGCTTAACCAACTGAGCCACCCAGGCGCCCCTAAAAACCATTCTTAACTTGGCCATACGTATAGTCTCAACTGGTTGCTTCCTACTCGTTATGCAAAGTAGATATTAAATCTTCCTTTACCATCATCCTCAGGATTCCTTTATCCTTCCTCTTGGATCCGGTACCCTATTTTCCCAGGCCCACTACTGCACCTACATCTCCAAGATTAGGGACCTCTGTCTTACCCTTTCCAGAGAATTAAACGTCCAGATTCTGCTGAAGAAAGGGAGGAGCTAGGAAGCAATCTAGGTGGTTCTCTAACCCCATTCCCAATTCCAAAGGCACCTGGTACTGCCAGTTGCAAAGCTTTTTGAGTAGGCGTTTCCCAAGACTACTGAGGATTCAGACTGTTGTCTTGGCCCTGTTAAGTCATTTTCTTATCCTTCTTCTTTTTAGCTTCTGAAATTTTATTGCTAACATCTCTTAACCTATTTTCCTCAACCTTTAGTTTTATGTCTTGTTGTTTTAATTATTTGTAATTTTTAATTATTATTATTTTTAAATAATCTCTACACCCAGCATGGGGCTTGAACTTAACGACCCTAAGATCCAAGAGTCACATGCTGTACCAACTGAGCCAGACAGATGCCTCTAGCTTTATGTCTTTTTTTTTTTTTTAACGTTTATTCATTTTAGACACAGAGAGAGACAGAGCATGAATGGAGGAAGGTCAGAGAGAGAGGGAGACACAGAATCCGAATCAGGCTCCAGGTTCCGAGCTCTCAGCATAGAGCCCGACGCGGGGCTCGAACTCACGGACCGCGAGATCATGACCTGAGCCGAAGTCGGTCGCCCAACCGACTGAGCCACCCAGGCGCCCCTTGTTTTTTTTTTTTTTTTTTTAATGTTTATGTATTTATCTTAGAGCATAAGCGCACACACAAGCGCAGGAGGGGCAGAAAGAGAGGGAGATACAGAATCTGAAGCAGGCTCCAGTCTCTGAGCTGTCAGTGCAGAGCCTGACACGGGGCTCAAACCCACAAACTGCAAGATCATGACCTGAGCCAAAGTCGGATGCTTAACTGACTGAGCTACCCAGGCACCTATAGCTTTATGTCTTAAAATCCTTTTGCTGTATTTTTGGTGTTTGTTTCTAAAGAGGAAAAAGAAAATCTGATACACGTCTTCAGACTGGCTTTTTGACACAGAAACCATCAATGCTTTTTATGTTGAGAGAATTATACCTTTTTTATAAGAATAAGAAAATAGAAATGTCCATCAAAGGGGAATTATTTAAATAAATTGTGGCTCAACTACACAATGAAATAGTAACAGTCACAAAACCTAATGTTATGAAAGAATAATACCACAGAAAAATGTACCTTATTAAGCAGGAAAAAAAAGATCATAAATCCGGGGCCCCTGGGTGGCTCAGTCAGTTAAGCGACTGACTTTGGCTTAGGTCATGATCTCCTGGGTCGTGGGTTCAAGCCCCATGTTGGGCTCTGTGCTGACAGCTTAGAGCCTGGAACCTGCTTTGGATTCTGTGTCTTCCTCTCTCTCTACCCCTCCCCTGCTCATGCTCTGTCTCTCAAAAATAAATAAACATTAAAAAATTAAAAAACATAAACCCTATCTTCAAAACAATTAGTTTTAAAAGTATATATATCTTAAAGGGAAAACAATGTCTTCTAACATACAGTCATAGGATATATACAAAGAAGAAAGTAACATACCAGAAAGTTGAGGTGTTTGTCTCTCAAATGATGAGATGATAGATTAGATAGAACATAAATGCCCAACAGATAGAAATTCCCAAGGAGGAACATGTGAGAGTAAGCATGTCTTCCTGCTGGGGCCTTCTATCACACTATTCTGCCAGACTGGGTATAAATATCACCCTATTCTGTAGGGCTGCCAAGTTGAATCCTGTGTCCAAGGGTGGTCTGAAGAGTTGTGCAAACCCATGGCCCTTTTCCCTTTTCCAGCCACCTAATGATCCCCACGGTATCCAGAGAGAAGACCTCATCCTAAGTCTTCGAGCTGTGCTGGCTTCTACACCACGATTTGCTGAGGTGGGTCTAGCCAAGGTTAGGTATGTAGCCTCAGCCCAAAGAAGGCTCTGAAGAAAGAATAGTAAGAGTATGGGAAAAAGAAAGATCCAGTATACGTTTTAGGGTATGGCATCCCGCAAATGTCTTAAGGCTTGTGTGGCAAGTATCTTCAGACCTTCAGAGTAGAAAACTTTACCATATCTTTGTTTAAAATAATAATCCAGTCGCTATATGGTGCTCTCTTTTGAAATCTTGTAGTGTTGCCAGCTAGCCCACTTTTCAGGTTAATTGGGAGTCTGGCCACAGATTGGCAGGAAGGTTGGTTTACAGTCACAACTCCTGATTCAACTGTAATTCTCTGATGTAGGTCCTACCCTGGGGACTGGTGGCAGTAAAGACATAGTTGGCCTTGGCACTGCTACAACATTACCCATCTCAGACTTCACTTCTTCCTTCTCTCCCACAGTTCCTGCTGCCCCTGCTGATTGAGAAAGTAGATTCTGAGATTCTGAGTGCCAAGCTGGATTCTCTGCAGACTCTGGTGAGTGGTTTCTTTCTTTCCAGGGTCCAGCTGTCTAGACGATTCAGGGGCGCTAACGAATATAGCAGAGAGCCAGGGAACATAATCCAGTGGCCTTCATGAGAGGGATAACCAGAATCTGGGCTTATATGTTGGCCTAAAGCAATCCCTCGTACCAGCTACCTAACTGTCTGGTCCCATAGTAACTGAGTGGCTGCTGAGGAAAGGCTGAACTCTATGCTTGTTTTCCATCAGTCGGGATGAACTTCCATTTTTCTGTGACCTGGATACGACTTTTGTAAAATCCTGCTGGTTCTATTGCTGAGAGCCATGCTCCTTCAGGTGCCATTCTACTGAGGTGCCTGCATGTCCTCGGAAGTCTGATTGTGTAGATAGCTGATGCCTGCGCTTTCCTTGGCAGAATGCTTGCTGTGCTGTGTACGGACAGAAGGAACTGAAAGACTTCCTCCCCAGCCTTTGGGCTTCTATCCGCAGAGAGGTGAGTGTTTATTAGATAAACTCACTACTGTTAACTCCCAGTTGCCGGACATGATGGGAAATAACACAGCCTGTCCTTTTCCCTGTTGTTGGCCTGGTTATTCAGCAAGCCAGTAAGCGGGCATACTTCTGGTTGAATGACAAGGGAAAGGGTCAGCTGTTTGATGATGGCACATGATCACCTTTGCATAGTGCCCACTTCCTGTCCTTCCATGGTAAGGAGCACAGGTCGTGGTGCATCTGGCACCATACTGAATAAGAGGGGAGAAGAAGAGACTCGGGAAAGGGGATCCCAACAGCCCCTGCTCAAAGTTGGTATCCTGTTTCTCAAAAAGTATGTGTATCAGTTCTAGTGGGACCAAGGACTTGGTGAGAATACACCCATTGAGAAGAAACTCACTTGAAGGGTTAATTTCTATGGCTGTACCCTAAAGGTTCTCAAACCCCACTCCCCAAAGGAAATAGGCAGTGGGTGGGTGGGCTCTCACCTAGTGCAGGCTCACCTCAGTAGCCATGGGATCCCTCCCTGACAGGTGTTCCAGACGGCAAGTGAGCGGGTGGAGGCGGATGGCCTGGCAGCCCTCCACTCCCTGACTGCGTGTTTGTCTCGCTCTGTGCTGAGGGCTGATGCCGAGGACCTCCTTGACTCCTTCCTTAGCAACATTCTACAGGGTAATGGGACCATGGCATCCAGAAAAGGGGTTGAATACAATAGAAAGGAGTTTCTTAAGGCCAGTGACCTTTCATGAGTAGCCCCCCATGTTCAGTGACTTGGGTGCTGGAGCTGTACTTTGATTTGAAAACAATTTGAGTGGTAACTGCTAGCAAACTGTCCGAAGTCTCAATCTCCAGCTCCTGTAGACTGCAGGGGAATCGGGCAGCATTCAGCGTACTCCCCAGGTCTGTGATGTGCTGCCTCTCTAGACTGCAGGCACCATCTGTGTGAACCGGACATGAAACTGGTGTGGCCTAGTGCCAAACTGTTGCAGGCAGCTGCAGGTGCATCTGCTCGGGCCTGTGACCATATCACCAGCAACGTACTGCCTTTACTGCTGGAACAGTTCCACAAGCACAGTCAGGTAAGGAAATGGAATCTTTTGAGGAAATGGTAGGACCCTTGCTAGGATCCTTTTCACAGAGAGAGAGCTAAGCATTGAGCTTTTCCCACATAATACATCTTGGGCTTTTCTCCCGTCAGCTTCTTCTGGTTCCCTTGTTCACTCTTTCTGACACTCTTACATAAAAGGATAATTTTCCTCACTTCCAGAGGAGCAGGACTGAAATCCTTTAAAATATTCTTTGACCGCAGTACCCCTTAAAACATTACAGAGCAACCAGCGGCGGACAATCCTTGAAATGATCCTCGGTTTCTTGAAGCTACACCAGAAATGGAGCTATGAAGACAAGGGTGAGGTCACCTTCCAGGTGTGGTGTCCTGGGGGCTGCTGAGCACTGTATTCCTATCAAGGATGGCAGGCAAGGAATGCTACAGAGAGGTACTCTAGAATAACAGCATTCCTGTTGTTCTGAGGTTGTAACACCAGAGCACACTTACCAGATGAGGCCTGTTTATTTTTTCCTAGACTACTTCCTGGACACCCAATGGATTAAGCTCTTTGAATCTTGCCCCAAGTTGTCTTTGCATCACTGCTGAGTCAGGGCTTCTCTCTAACCTGGACTCCGTCTGTCCTAGATGAAAGGCCGCTGAATGGCTTTAAGGACCAGCTGTGCTCACTGGTGTTCATGGCTCTGACAGATCCCAGCGCCCAGCTTCAGCTTGTTGGCATCCGTACACTCACAGTCTTGGGTGCCCAGCCAGGTACACTTAGGAGAAAGAGAAAAGAAAGGGTATTGGTTCCTTCCTTGCTATTTTCTGTCTTAAGAGAAGAGCAATCCTAATTCCTTGGTTCTCACTGTAAGTCTGGATGCTTTGGGATTTCTAATACGACTTTTGGAAGGGTTGTGGTGGCTACAGAGGAAGAAAGATGAGGTTTGTGTTTCCTTTTAACACAGATCTTCTCTCTTCTGGGGACTTGGAGCTGGCAGTGGGTCACCTGTACAGACTGAGCTTCCTGGAGGAGGACTCCCAGAGTTGGTGAGAATTGAAAGCAGCAAGCTGTCGCAGGGCTCTCTGCTTCTGACCCTTGGCTCTCCCTAAGGGAGTGGGCCTGTGCTTGGTAGAGCCAGAGATTTCAGGCTTCTCTTTTTTGGGGGGCATTACGAAGCCCTGTCCAACTTAGTGGTGTAGATACTTGAGTCCTGCTCTTCAGCAAGACAAGCTTGGCAGCCCACGCCCCTGAATCTGCCCGATGGCTGGCCTAGGCAAGAGAACAGTGGGCCAGGGCTTAGCTATTGCTCATCTGCCTTGTGTCCCCAGCAGGGTGGCAGCACTGGAAGCATCGGGAGCCCTGGCCACTCTCTACCCTGTAGCCTTCAGCAGCCACCTAGTGCCCAAGCTTGCTGAGGAGCTGGGTAGAGGTATGTGTCTCTAATCTTCGGTGGCTCGCCCCTTCCCAGGGATGTTTGGGGGCCTTCATGCATGCCATCACACAGTGAAATCCTGTCTCCTGGGTTGCTTGCAGGGGAGTTAGATTTGGCTAGAGGGGATGAGCCTGCCAAATGCTCCCGGCATCTGCGCTGTCTACAAGCCTTATCAGCTATATCAACACATCCCAGTATTGTCAAGGAGACCCTGCCTCTGCTGCTACAGCATCTCTGCCAGATGAATAAAGGTAACTACCAGGAATAATCATCAAGGAGCTAGGCTGAATGGGGAACCGTAGGCACATTCAGAGTTGATGTCTCTAAGGCAGTGGTTCCATTTGGTGACTATACATCGGTAGAATCACATGGGAATCTTTAAAAAATGTTGCTGCATGGGACTCGAGAATTTCAGGCCCTACTGATTAGAATCTGCTTTAAACAAGATTTCCAGGTAACTCCTACACACCACTGTTTCAAGGTATAAGTGACAACAGTCACTGCTACTGTGAGCCTGTGCATGCCCCACCAAGGGCTCTCACTATAACTTCCTCAGCTCCCAGCTCTGCAGTGCCCAGTCCTGCAGAAGATCCAATGGATGTTCCAGCACCTGATACATCTCAGAGTGTGGCTGGAGTTTGACTCCTGACTTTGCACTTACTATAACCCTGGAAAACCACTGGTGGTTTTATTTAGCCTCCACATCCTCCTCTATAAAATAGGGGAAATGATACTTCTAGGGTTGTTGTGAAAACTGAGAAAATACGTATGAGTGCTTCTGTTGCAGAGCTGACACAGCCAGTTCTGCTCCAAAATCTGAGTAGGTAAAAAGAAACAGCCAAAAGAATGACATTTCTTGGCTCTTTATCAACCACTCTTGGACTTTTTAGTCACTCATCTTTGATTATTTTTCCCATATTCTGTATCTGAAAGATCTGGAAGTGCTTTTAAGAAAACTTTACAGAGAATACTTTGTTACTACACAGGGTATATGGTTGCAGGAACCAGTGAAGTTATTGCTGTCTGTCAGAGCCTCCAGCAGGTGGCAGAAAAATGCCAGCAGGACCTTGAGAGCTGCTGGTATTTCCATCAGACAGCTGTACCTTGCCTGCTCGCCCTGGCTGTGCAGGCTTCCATGCCAGGTAACTTTCTCCACCCTGCACCTTCTCTGTCCCTCCTCTGGGCTTCAGCCTTCCACTACTGGTGAGCAGCACTGCCACTTGGAGGCTACCACTGACATTACATTTTGTCCCAGCAGAGGCTTCTTTTGAATCCTTTGTCTCCAAAGTGAAATTTCACTTCCAAGCAAAGGATGTCAACCTGACCAGTGGCAAGAATCAAAATCTACTCGTGTTAGCGAAACTCAGCAGGATGCACACCTTTTTTTCTCAATAATTGCTATGTAATTAGGTAGCATTGGGCTCTGGAATCAAGCTGACCTGGTTGGGTTTCATCTTCAACTCCACCACTTGTTAAGTGAAGATATTTAGCCTTTGTAAGCCTGTTTCCTCGCTTAAAAGGGGAAGAAATAGTGTAAAATCTGTATCACGGGGTAGTTAGTAAGGATTAAAAAAACACATGTGGTGCTTGGCAACAGAGTACATAGTGTGTATGTATGGCAGCTCCACGTATGTAGCTGTTATAATAATAATGACCCCTGACAATACATCGGTGTTATCTTTAAATTTTGGAAAAAACTAAAATAACTATTTCTGAAGTTCAGAAGATCGTAACAACTAGATTTATTTTCCACGTTGCCCAGTCTGAGGACTGCACAAAGTTCTCAAGAGCTCTCTGTAGCCCATGTTAACCATTCCTGTTTCTAGTGCCGTGCTCATGCTCAGGGCCACAGCACTGCTGGGAGACAGGTTTAAAACTGATGCCATTGTAACTAGAGTCATGATGATGACAGGATCTAATCATCTGAACCACAGTCGTGGCCTGGTGATTGTGTGTGTGTGTGTGTGTGTGTGTGTGTGTGTGTGTGTGTGTGTATTTTTCAGAGAAGGAGCACTCAGTTCTGAGAAAAGTACTGTTGGAGGATGAGGTCTTGGCTGCCATGGTGTCTGTCATTGCCACTGCCACCACCCACTTGAGCCCTGAGTGAGTATAATCATTGATGTGGCTTGACCATAGGCAGGATAGCAGTCTTAGGAAGAAGCAGCAGATAGCTGCCTTCTGAGCTATCTTTTACCCAGAATCAAATGTGGAGGGAGTTGTTTTGCTGGCAAAGTAAGAGGAAGTGGCTTTTTAGCACCATGGATTAGGGGGTAGGGGAGGCACGGGCTAATGGTTCTTAGCTACAGATGTGCAGAAGAATCACCTGTGGACTATTTTTGAAATATATGTTGCATTCTCTCACCAGATTGTAAGCTTCAGAACAGGGATTTAATCGGATTCACTGCTAAATCATCAGGGCCTAAAATGGGAATGGTTCTTGGCACATAATATATGCTGAATTAGCATTTGTTGGATGCATGAATGATCATGTTCGGGCCCATTGACTCAGTGACTCTAATGTGAACCCAGGGTACTTCAGAACCCTGGCTTCTTGGTGATACCTAGTCCTCTACCCCCAGCTTAGCTGCCCAGAGTGTTGCCCACATTGTGCCCCTTTTCTTGGATGGCAACGTCTCCTTTCTGCCTGAAAACAGCTTCCCTTGCAGATTCCAGCCATTCCAGGTGAGGGTCTGATGGACCAGAATGGGGAGAATCTTGGGACTTTCCTTCAAATTTTTAGGGCTAATCTGGGATAGGTTTGGGGCAGAAAAGCCTCTTGCTAGCAGGACAGGCTTGCTAGGGTTTTTCTCCCTTTACAGGATGGCTGCTCAGGGCAGAGGCGGCTGGTTGCATTGCTTATGGCCTTTGTCTGCTCCTTGCCTCGAAATGTGAGTACATTTGGGGAGTACCGTAGTTTAACCCTGATGAGGGGGAGGTAGATCCCAAGTGACTTCTGGGCAGAAATTTGTCATAGGCTAAGCTGATCTTCTGTTTTACTCACTGGAGAGTTTAGCTCTCATCCATCTTGACCCCTGCTGCCACTTTTTCTTCTTCTTTTTTTTTCTCCTTAAGTTTATTTATTTATTTTGAGAGAGAGAGAGGCAGAGAGAGTTTGGAACTCCACATTGTCAGGCTCCACATTGTCAGCAGAGAGCCCAACGCGGGGCTCGATCCCACGAACCGTGAGATCATGACCTGAGCCGAAATCAAGAGTCGGACGCTTAACCGACTGAGCCACCCAGGCGCATCCCCGCTGCCACTTTCTACTGCGTTTCTCTCGGAGTTCAAGTGTTCTCTGCGTGCGTTACATGGTCAGGTTTTATGTAGGTGGAAATCCCTCAACTGAACCAACTCATGCGGGAGCTTGTAGAGCTGAGCTGCTGCCCCAGCTGCCCCTCCTCCTCCACTGCTGCCGCCAAGTGCTTTGCAGGACTCCTCAACAAGCTCCCTGCAGGTACTGAAATAAGGCTGGGGCGGGGAGGGGAGGGGGTGGGGGGTGCGTAGGGAGCCTCCTGGAATTAATTACTGATGAAATCTTGGAAGCTCAGTCCTCCTGCCCTTTAAAAAAGGAGCTGCTAATAAGATAATAGGGCCTCCTAGGGGACAGCCCTTGGGACAAGAGTCAAGACCAGAGCTGGGCAAAGCATTACAGGACATAAAAAGATAAGAAGGTTCAAGCAGAGTGCTCTGTCTAGGTCTGTCACCCTACTCCCTACAGGGAGCTCTTAGAGATCATTTTTTACTAGAAGCAGACCGCTCTTTCCGAATACCAGCACCCCTGCGTTATGAGATACTAGCCTCTCATGCTAGCATCCTAGAGCTGAGTGGGCAGAGTCACAGCCAGAATGATACTGTTCCTTTCTGATGGCCTCTCAGGGAGCTCTGTGTTTAAATGATTTACATCATTTGTTGGTAAAGAAGAAATATGTAGCCTCTGCATCAGTGTTTCCTCTCTTATTTTTAGGGCAACAGCTAGATGAATTCCTGCAGCTGGCAGTGGACAAAGTGGAGGCTGGCCTGAGCCCTGGCCCCTATCGTAGTCAGGCCTTCACACTGCTTCTCTGGGTAAGGTCCCAGAATGGATTCTAGTTAGACAGTTCTGTCTGGTTAAATAAAAGTCTCTCCATTTGACCTTGAACCCTAAACATGCTTCTTGAGGTTTTGGGGTTTGAATGTCATGCATGCCCCTGTCAGACTGTTCTCTGATTACAGGTAACAAAGGCCTTAGTGCTTAGATATCATCCTCTCAGCTCATGCCTTACAGACCGGGTAAGTCTTTTCTGGAGCCAGGAGAGCCAAAGACCTAAACAGTAACTTCCCTGTTGATCCTTTTCCTCCCAGAAACCACTGCCATCCTCCTCATGGGTATTGAAGATTCATTCTTCTCTCCTGATGCACCTCTTTTCTCCAGCTCATGGGCCTCCTGGGTGATCCAGAACTAGGCCCAGCAGCAGCTGATGGCTTCTCTCTGCTCATGTCTGACTGCACTGACGTGTTGACCCGTGCTGGCCATGCTGAAGTGCGTATCATGTTCCGCCAGCGGTTCTTCACAGATAACGTGCCTGCTTTGGTCCAGGGTTTCCATGCTGCTTCCCAAGGTGAGAAGGGTCTAAAAGGCCCTAAATATATACACCTTTTCTTTACTCAGGTCACATTCCCTAAAATAATTTAAGATGTGAGAGTGCTTCTTTAGAGCTACAGTGTGATCTGTACCTAAAAGGCTAAACTTCCAGAATCTTGTCCCACTCTTTTCCTTTGATAAATCTTGCTTTTTCTTAGCTTGAGGTTTTTGTTTGTTTGTTTGAACCTCTTTCTCGGCTAATGTCCCAGCTTCATCAGAGATTGGAGTTGAATGTTCAAACTGTATGTCTGAGACCAGTTTCTTCCTAAGCTTTTCCATGTTTTTACAGATGTGAAGCCAAATTACCTGAAGGGCCTGTCTCACGTACTTAATAGGCTGCCTAAGCCTGTACTCCTACCAGAGTTGCCCACGGTGAGCCCTGCAGTCAGAGCCTCAAATGGGGACTGAGTCACTGCCCCCAGCTGGTGCTAGAAACGGGGGGACAGGGAGGTGGAGGAGAAGCAGGCTTACCACATACTGCCTTTCTTCTGGCCCCTTAGCTGCTCTCCTTGCTGCTGGAGGCCCTGTCTTGCTCCGACTGTGTAGTTCAGCTCTCCACCCTCAGCTGCCTTCAGCCTCTTCTACTGGAAGCACCCCAGGTCATGAGTCTTCACGTGGACACCCTTGTCACCAAGTTTCTGAACCTCAGCTCTAGTCCCTCCATGGTGCGTTGAGCCCCAGCAACTCTTTGGCACCTACGTCTCTCCTTCACGGGTCTCCCCTCACCCCTGCCCCTTACGGTTGTGTTCCAGGCTGTCCGGATTGCCGCATTGCAGTGCATGCACGCTCTCACTCGCCTGCCTACCCCTGTGGTGAGTACCTGAGATGGCTCTTTCTGGCCTGGACACTTCTGAAAAGAGCCAGACAAGCACCTTTTTTGCCTTAGTCAAATGGGACTGACCACCCTGCTGTGTGATTGAGGTGCAAACTGCGAGGTACGCACAGACATGGATGTACCTATAGTAGAACGGCCATCCTGCCACATAGCACACTCTGGAATCACTAAAGGAGAATAGGAAGAACGTTGGTTGTTGAGTCAGAGAAGCAGCCCTTTCGGTTGCCTTGGCTGAACAAGGCTGTGGTTCTTCTAACTCCACAGCTGCTGCCGTATAAACCACAGGTGATCCGAGCCTTAGCCAAGCCCCTAGATGACAAGAAGAGACTGGTGCGCAAGGAGGCAGTGTCAGCCAGGGGAGAATGGTGAGTTTCAAAGTCATGGATGAGATGGGATTGAAA
Organism: Prionailurus bengalensis; assembly: GCF_016509475.1. Classification (NCBI taxonomy): domain Eukaryota; kingdom Metazoa; phylum Chordata; class Mammalia; order Carnivora; family Felidae; genus Prionailurus; species Prionailurus bengalensis. Next base: position 56,194,652 of record NC_057351.1, on the reverse strand, counting down.
TGAGCCTCATCACTGATGCCGCCAACCTTCTTTTTGCCTACAGGTTTCTGCTGGGGAGCCCTGGCAGCTGAGCCCTCGGTCCTGGCCTACGCTGTTCTGACAGACAATCTAACCTGGAATTACTAACTATCGAGCCATGTTGCCCAAGGCAGGGAGACCACTGGCCTCTGATTGCCTCTCCTCAGGCCTCTGTTGCATGGCTGTATAGGAAACATAGGAATCCTGACTTCTAATGGATTTGTCAAGTTAACTGAGTGTGAGACTACTTGTGTTTGAGGAAAGATCTTGGTCTTAGGGCTCTTCCATTTATTTGTCAGAAAAAGGGAGATATGCTGCTGAGGGGTGAATGAATGCACATGAATGTGGCCCTGAGGACCAGGGATGATGGATGTGTGTGTACCTGCTGGAGAATAAAGATTTCTTTTGGTAATGGGGCTGTCAGGTATTTCCTCCCCCCCATTCATGCCTCAGTGGCACATAACCAGAGCACCAGTGCATAAGCTATAGGAACACTAATGACAGAGACTGGCCAAGAATTTTCAGGGTATCCACCCCTCCAAGTAGAGCATAGGAAGCATGACCAGAACACCCACTCACTAGGTCTTGACCCTGACTTTTCCCTTCCTCGCCCTAAAGTAAAGGCAATGAAAAGCTGTATATCTTTAAAAATCAAATACCTTTATTTTTCACCTTCAGCAGCATGTGAGAAGTGGCAGTGACCTCAGCAGTAGGCCTGGTGTCTTTGCCCTGTTGAGGAGCCAGGATCTCCGCTCTACCATTCAGGTGTTTTCTCAGACAGTACGTGGAAGAGATGGTGGCCAACCCCAGTGCTGGAACCTGGAGGAGGTCGGGGTCAGCACCCGGCAAGGTTGCTAGCTGCCTAATCTCCAGTCTGGGGCTGGAACTTCAGTTTGCCTGAGCTGAGTAAAGGGACATCAGTCCTAGGATTTCTCCACATCGTGCCTGGTTCCTGCAGTGGCCAGCAGATTGGTCCTTGGGTTGTCCCTGCATGGTACTCTAAGGCAGGCCCACTGATTCTTTTTGCCCAAGGATTCCAAGAAGCTGTCCTTGGAGGCCCTTGAGACAATGCAGGAAGCAGAGTGGCACACAGGTTGTGACAGACACAATCCAGCTCACACTGCCATCACAGAGGCTGAGTGAGCAGTCACCCAGGGAGGGGGTCCCAGGTCATTCCATTCCCATGGGGCAGGTGACTGGAAGGCAACAGCACCCGAGTAAGCCAGTGCCTACAAGAGAAGATAGAATGTCCCTGAGTTCCAAGAGTTCTTGGTCTTCCTTCCTGATCCTCATTCCTCAGCAAGGAGTCAAGGTATCCTGAAGCAACTTTGGCATTAACCCCAACAGTAACAAAAGTTCTAGTATGTCCAGTGTGCCCTTCGGTGCTTTTAGAGGTTTCAAAATAAACCTCTAAGGCATCACTGCAAGGAATGACAGGCAGGAATGTAATAAGGACAGGAAAGGGGGGAAGGCAGGTACTTCTGGTCACCTAGTTATTACTGCCTTGGAGTTGCAATCTGAAAAGTGATTTACCCTGATCTCTTGGGCTAAGGGAGATAACTTCATTTTTTTGGTCTTAGGACCTCTGTTAAAAATAGACTGCTGCAGTCCCACACGTTGTTGGTTTGAACTCCAGACACTACCATACCAATGCGAGGAGATGGGTGGTCACCATATCCTACCTAGAGGTCCCTTACTGACCACTCACTGCTTTCTCAGGATTCTGTTGTGTCATCTGTAAGCCTCATGCGCGTATACCGCAGTTTTGGCCCCTAGCCCCTTTGGTTCAAATGAACAATGATCTCTACTCCCAGAGTCTGGATTTGTATTGTCCTGTAGGGTAGCCACTAGCCACACGTGCCTATTTAAACTAGTAAAAATAAAATGTCAATTTACGGGTGCATTAGCCACATTTCAGGTGTTCAGCAACCATATGTGGCTGGTGGCTAACGTCTTACACAGCACAGGAAAAGAACATTTTTTCTCTAACCATAGAGAGTTCTGTTGGACAGCACTAGTCTAGATGTTCTACTTTACCTTCCTGTGTCCACACCCAGGAATACCTTCCAGTTGTCCAAGCAGCCGTAGTTGTAATGATTCCTGAAAACCTAGAGCCAAGAGAAATACAGGTTTCTACAAACCCCTTTTATTTACTCCCCCTCCTAATTTTCAAGCCTAAATTGGCTAGCTAAAGCTCAGCCAGGTGAGTTCTGACCTTTTATGATGCCTGCCCTTGTTGGCCCTAGACTGCGACCTCTGTTTTCAGGACAGCGGGATCAGTTACCCTCCACCCCAAGCCCCCTACTCACTCTGCCCTTGGCCTGCAGCCGACGTCTCTCCTTCTTGTTGATGTGCCTTTCGATACTAGTCTCCCCTCGACTGATGAGAACAGCATGCCATACAGTTAGGGCACCCAAGGCAAGTGCTACAGAACTAAGAAAAGAGGGGCCAAGGTTGGTGGGGAGGTTACAAGTAGGTATGAAATTGAACTGAGCTGTAACAATCAGCTAGAGACCTCTCTGCTGAAGTCCCAGCCTACATCCTAGGTGAGTTCTTACTTCACTACATCTATAGAAAGCATCAATGAAAATGCGTCAACATGAGCTACGAATAAATTAGGTGAAAAGAAAGGTGGGGAAATTAAGTCTGTGTTACTAATAACAATGTACCATACTTCTTAAAATACCTGTGCTTAGGAAACTGCAGCGGGTAGTGAAAACAGCCAGGTTAGAACGGGCAGCATGCAATTCAGATCACAGTTCTCCCGTTCCCAACTGTGTATCACACAGCAACTCACTTCACCTCTCCTCTTCAGTTTTCCTCACCTGGAAAATGCAGTGCCCTACCTGGAAGCAGTTTAACTTACCTTGGCACATAACACTCCATGCTAGCATCCTTAGTGTTCCCTGCCCCAAAAGGCTGAAGAAAATGAAGCACTGACTCTTTGCCAAGCTAAGTTACACTAAGAACAGCAGCAGATGACACAGGCATGGGACCCTGCCTACACGTGCGCACTGGAAAAGGTTTTTCTGAAGCTGTCCCCCATTTAAACCATCAAAAAAGAGTGTTAAATACCTGCACAGGAACCAGAGGTAGACAAGACTCTTGTGAGTCACCCTTTCTCGGAAGGAGAAGGTGGGTGGTGGGGTCTGGTGATACGTCTAGGAAAAGAGAAGAGCAAGGTGGCTCATTTGCTGTTGATCTCCAGCACAGCCCCCAGCACCTGCAGGCAGGGAAGTGACCCAAACCCAGGATGAGAAAATAGGGAGTTAAGCCACAGAGGAGTCAGGGCAGCAGCCAGATGGGTGGGCCAAGCCCGGAGGCATCACCATGTGGACAAACACTGGGCAGAGCGGGTCTGGACAGGATGGCAAAGCATAGGAGGAGCTGACCCTGGGCCTTCAGGTTTGACAACACAAATGGGGCTCCAGGGGAAGCCGCTCTGCTCCCCAGCTAGAACTCCCTCAGTGTGTGGCTGCGATCCTCAAGAGGAGGCTGGGCCCAGGCCCGGAATGCGAGAACAAGCAAGGAAAACTTGAGTTCCACTAAGGACTAAAAGGACAGCAGAGGTTAAGTGGTATAATCGTGAGCCCAAGACGTCTCCAAATAAGGGGTCCTCACAGGCCTGGGAGAAGGCCTGGCATGGATGCCGAAAGACCAGGAGCAAAGAGTGATCAGACTGGCCCAGCCTGGTCCCTGTCCCCTGGAACCCCATTACACAGACTAACACAGACTCCTTGCTGCTCAGGCCGTCTCCAAGGCAGAGTCCCCGCTCAGCCCAAAGAAGGTGATGATGGGATAGAGAGCCCAAAACTATCACAAGCCAGGGACTTCCAGCTTGTCCCCAGGCCACTTAGTCCGCCCATGGCCCACAGCCTCCCAGAATACCCCTGGATCCAGTCTCAAGAGGCCCCTCAGCCAGCCTCTACAACTCCACTAGCAGGTGGGCCCCCGCTGCCTCAGCAACTCTACCCCCTGGCCTGAGCAGCAGGAGGCAGTGGCGTGGGGACGGCCCACCTGGTTGGCAACCGCCTGTAGTTTGTTCTTGTCGAGCTGTTTCATTTTCTAAGGGGATGGAAAACAGTGCTGGTTATACACTCAGGCCTCTAGGGTAGGGGTGCTACCAGCCCCACTCCTTAGGGACAGATTCCACACCCCAAAATTCTACTGAGCTGCCCTGCTCTAGCTATGGGCTCACCTCAATGGCAGCATAAGCTTCCCGGAAAAGGTCCCAACTTCCGTAGCTGCAGTAGACACAGCCCAGAGTCATGAAAAAGCAGAAAGAGAAGAAGTACCGATGGTTATAGTGGCCTACACAGTTGTTTAGCCAGGCTGGTGGGGGAAGGATTAAGGACAAGATCAAACACACAGCTTCAGGTCTCTCTGGTTCATTCTTGCTTCATGATGGCATCATCCAAGCACAGGGCCTCCAGTCACCAAGAACTATTTCCCGAAGGCAGGAAAATATGGGACTATTTCCAGATGTTAAAGCTTTTCAGAGCCCTCACAAGGCCCACCGGGAAATCATGAAAACTGAAATCCTTAAGCAAAACGAATCTGCCAATACTTCAACCTAGCTGGTGTCAACCAGCCATCTGTCTGGGACAGCAGAAGGGGACCGTTGGTTCTATCTGGCATGCCCAGTGGACAACCTGAAGCCCAAACATCTCTTTCCATCCCACAAACGTTAACGTGGTTAGAATAGATGCCTCGCTCCAAGATCGTCCCATAGAACCTGTAAGCCTCCTGCTTCCCTCGGAGATGGCCAGCCCCACCACTCCTCTCCTAACTTTTCATGAGCCCAGTGTTCTTTGAGGGATGCTAGAAGCCGTGGTTGTGGCCCTTCGCCCAGTGCAGGTGGCTGGAGCTAAAGGAGGCCTCATGCAGAAGAGATAATAAAAGGATACGGCAGTGATGATCCATCTTCAGCACACACCTGTGAGGGAGGGACACAGGCTCTGTTACGGTGGCCAAGGTTCTCGAGATGTCAGTGCCAATCCTTTCCTACAAGGACCAGCATCCTGCTGAGGTGGAAAGGGCACAGACTTTGAAGACAGCCAGGCCTTGCTTCAAACCCTGTTTCACTAGCTACGTGAACTAGTAGCTTGGACAAGGTTAACTCATCTCTCTGTTTCCACAAGCGATGACAATACCTAACTCACAGGACCGTTCTGAGGACCAGGCGTCATGACATGAGGGTGCACTGCCTGGTGAGAAGACTTCATAAACATCTTCTCGGACTCCAGGCCTACATTTTGCCCTAGGGCTTCAGCAAAAGGGTCAAAGCTGGGGTTCACAGCAAGCAAAGCCAAGACCCACCTATTGCAGATGCTGCAGTGGTGTGTTCGGGCTGGCTTGGGGTAAATACACTTCTTACAGATGGAGACCGTTGCGATATCATTCCTACCCTGTGCAAAGGGAGAAAAGCATCGTGACAACCGTGGCAGCGAAGCTGGGTACCTTAAAAGATACCAAGGCCCTCTCGCTCCCCCACGCCTAGGACTGGCTCTCGCAGCCTGCAGCTCTCTCCTTCCGGTATGCTCCTGTGGGGACCCACCTGGGGTGGGTATCCAGGTGGAGTGGTGATGGCCTGGTAGTAATGGAAGACGATGAGGATCAGATTCCAGTGGCTGTAGAAGAAGTGCCAGCAGAGCCGTGGCACTGAGTATGTTCGGAGGATGAGAGGCAGGACACACAGGTAGGCGATGGCCACAATGGAGCTGGTCAGCACGATCACCAACACCACGAACACCTGCCAGCACCAGTGAGGTCAGGTAGGCAGTGAGAGTTTGCCAACACCAAGAGTAGACTCAGGAATTTCCCCGGGGTAGGGGGCTGGTATGGGTCCCAAACCCAGTGTGGGTCCATCAGACATGTGTCCTTCTGCTACCCCAACACGTCCCTTTTCCTGCTCCCTGGGCATCACTCACCACCCCACACCAACGGATCACGTTGTCCACCAGCCAGTAGATAGGCTCAAAGGCAGCATCGACAGCGGTGTCACTGCCACCAAAGGAGTTGTAGAGCAGGGAGCGCAGGCAGACCTTGCCATAGCGCCAGCGCTGTACCAGGCCCCGGAGCAGAGGTGGGCAGCGGCGCCTGTAGCCCAGGAGCAGAAGCAGGCGCAGGCAGAGGCGGGCGGGGCCCAGCAGCAGGCTCCGCTGGCCCCGCATGGCTCCTAGGAGAGCATACCATTGTGAGAAGCCACTCTGGTCCTGTCCCTCCCTACCCCACCAGGGAGGAGGCCCAGAGCACTAGCTTAAAGGCAAAGACCTAAGGCCCAGCTGGGCCAGTCACCAGCTGTGAGACATAGGAAGTCACTCCACTTCTCAAGGGAATGGGTGGTGCCAATGCCCCAACCAGATTACATGGGGTAGGGTCTGGAGGTTCTGAGCGTGCAGAAGTCCTACTTACATTACACCACTGGGCGCACAGCAAATCCAAAATGATGCACTCCTAGAGTAAGGGGCCACCCACAGTAAAAGGCTGAGGGAAAGGCAGGCAGCTCCAAGCCAAAGCAGGGTTTTTTGGAGTTCTCTTTGTAGACAGACCATTGGGTGGAACACAGCTGACATGCACAAAGCTGCCACAACCACGCCTCTGTGGGCACGCCCACCACAGCAGAGGATTCTCAGGGTATCCCGCCTGCTCTAGACCAATGACCCACCTCCTAACAATTGCTCTTCACCAAGGAATGGCCAATGGGGGAGTGAGTACATCATATGTTGATCCTACATCTAGATCTTCCCTGGTGCTGAGTCTTAGCAAAAGATATTCCTTTTTCTTACTTCCTCTGAGCTGATGTTACAGGCCACCAGACCCAACCTGGTGGCATGAGAGTCCCTGTCTTCTGTCAGGACACCTCAGCTACCCTCTGCATGACATAAGATGCTCTGTCTCCAATTCCAGTCCCAGCCCCACCCCAAGGATACAAAAGCCAAGAAAACTTCAGTTTTTACGGCAGAATAACACCACAGGCAGGAAACACTGGCAGTGGGAGGGGGGCCTTCCTGCTGTGGCTCATGGAGACCAGAGAGCCTATCCTCTCAGTGATGAGTCTCCTTGGCCCAATTCTACTTCGATACTCACAAGTCTTCTCTGCAGCTGCTGCCCTTGGCCCCAAGCTACCCAACCAGCCTTCCGAGCTCTGCAAGTGCCTTCTTCTCCTCTATGTGATTTCTACCTCACCCAATAGCCACGGGAGGTCAGCTGCCCAGGTAATGTCCAGAACTAAAGTCATGGATTCCGTTGATGATAGTCTCATCAATTCTGCAGATTAAAGCCCTTACCAGAAAAGAAATTATCTGATTTCCCCCTAGGGCTACTGTGTCCTCAGCAACTCCACTGACTTATTTAAAAGGCAGCTCAAAACCCAACAGAAACTGGAGGAGGCTGCTCCACTGTAGGGATGGTTTCCGTTCAGTAACTGGAGCAAGGTACTCTCCTTGCACACTGGCTTATCACATGAGGCCTTTCAAAGAAAACACTTTGTAACCTCCTTCTACAAGTTCTGTAAATGACCTAAGGCAAAGAGGAATCCAGCAGACAAGGCTAACAGAGAAAGAGAGATGATGATTCAGTAAGGACCTACTCTCTGCATCAGGATAAAGAAACTGGCCATTCCCATCACCTCCTAGGAGCTAAGAGAATTAAGGAGCAGTGCAGAAAGGGAGTAAGTAAAAACTCAACCTTCCTACTTCCCGAGTTGGAGTCCTGTTTCTTAGAACCATGATATGACCTGAAGCATGAATTTTCTTTTTCCTTTTGAGTTTAATTTATTTATTTTGAGGAGGGAGGGGCAGAGAGAGGGAGAGACAGAATCCCCAAGCAGGCTCCACACAGTCAGCAAAGAGACTGACATGGGGCTCAAACTCACAAACCATGAGCTTATGACCTGAGCTGAAATCAAGAGTTGGATGCTTAGTGGGGCACCTGGGTGACTCAGTCGGTTAAGCGTCCAACTTCAACTCAGGTCATGATCTCACGGCCCGTGAGTTCAAGCCCTGCATTGGGCTCTGTGCCGACAGCTGAGCCTGGAGCCTGCTTCAGATTCTGTGTCTCCCTCTCTCTGCCCCTTCCCTGCTCACGCTCTGTGTCTCTCTCACTCTCAAAAATGAATAAATGTTAATAAAAACTTTTTAAAAAGAAGAGTTGGACACTTAGCCAACTGAGCCACCCAGGCACCCCTTGAAGCATGATTTTTCAAAATAGTGTACAGCCAGAGTCAAATGTAAGAGTGAGCCAAAAATTTTACCTCACAACAAATCCAAGTGACGTAGACTGTCCACGCCATTGTTCATTCCCTTATGGTGGCTAATGGAAAGTTTCCTATTTGCTAAAATACTCTTTATAGCAATAACTTGCAAATAAGATGCATTCCTCACCTTTAATAAACATGAATTATATTACCATCTCTCCTGTCTCCAAAAACAAGAAACATTCCTTTTCAGATTCTCCACCTCCCATATTGTTCTCAACCACCTCTGGAATTCCTGACTGTATAGGAAATGCCTGACTTAAGGACTAGACTTACCAACTCTCATCTATCCCATAACATCATTACTTAGGGCTCAATTCTGCCCTTAAGTAGTTCTGTGACCTTGGGCAAATCACCCAACCCTGCTAGAACTCAGTTTCCTTGTGTTTCCATTCAGTGACAGGGTAGAGTTAAATGCTAAGGTCCTGTCCAGCTCTAATCCTTTAAGATTCTATATATACACTGGGTTAAGGTATAAATGAAATAGTTACAAATGCTTAGCACAATACCTGGCTCACAGAAATACTCAATAAGTACTTATTGAATGAACGGAGGATGCAGAAACGGTGAGGTTGATCAGATGTCTATCTGTGCTTACAAACAGCAGCAAGCGCACTCCTGCCAATGTGGTAACACTAAATAAGTATCTGCTACTGTCATTCTTCATGATCAGTAAAAAGCAATAGAAACCATTAGAATCACAGCACTTAAGAGCTTAAAGGGATTTTATAAAACAAATCCAACCAGAAATGAACCCAAACATGTGAACTGAAAGTTTGCAGAGCTACAGATCAGATTTGAGTGAAGAGTCTGAAGCCAACCGCCTTGCCGCTCATTTTAGCTAGTAGGGTTTAGGGGGTATGGAGATGCCAGGGAAGAGATATGTGGCCCATGGGGCCACACTTGAACATAGAGTTCCTCATTTCTCAGGAAATTGAACCACAGCAGAATTCAAAAAATTGTGATTTTGTGTGTGTTGTGGCAAGAGCGTGAACATGGGAGAAAACAGAGCAAAGCAGAGCTTCACCTCCACCCCAAGCACAAGCCCTTAGCACTCTGATCCCTCGGTAGTAACCACAGACCATAGTGACTTCTGGCACCAGATTAGAGGGGATTGAAGGCCATAGCACTCCCCTCTTTCCAAGGCTCTAAGTCACCATCTGTTTTCCAAGGGGAAACTGGATTGGTGGGGGCTGGAGGGTTTGCACAGGTTAGGTTCCAAAGCAACCAAAAGGCAAGGGAAACTGAAATGAAAGTCATAGCAAATCTCAAGTGGACAAAGATGCTGCTCTCAGGATGTTTGCTGTCTTAAGCAATAGTTGTCAATCATCAGTAAGAGTAGCATTCTACTCATGTGCAGACTTTCGTTCCGAACTAACATATGCTTGAAAAAGTTAAGGATGGGCCCACATGACCTGAGCTCCGTTTGCGAGGATCCGACTGCAAGATCTGAAGCTGCAGTCACAAAAAGTCTTTATTTCTGAACGAGGGAGGCGTGGCCAAAGTGCGAAAGACTGGAAGTAAAAAAAACCTTGGGTTCCGGTTTGGGCTCTACCTTGAACTATCTACGAGGATCCTGAACAAGTTAAATCCTATCTCTGGATCTGAGTTTCCAAATCTGTGAAATGGGCAAGTTGGGTTGGCCTCCTTCCATGCTCCACGCTTTACAGCTGCCCGGAGGGTGCACTCCGCCAGGCAGGGCACGGCCGTGCTGGGCGGAGCAAGGAGAGAACAGGAACCCGGACTAGCAAAAAGGCCCCGAACAGGGCCCGACCCTAGAAAAAAGGGCAAGACTGGGGAGCAAAGTCCGCGGCTCCGCTCTTACCTGCCGCCTGCCGACTCCCCAGTCAGCCAAATGGAACCCCGCAGCCTCCACCGCCGTTCCCTGTCACCCCCTCCAGCTCCGCAACCCGGCCGGGCCCGACTCAGCCCAACCAACCATCCTCTGCCAACCCCAGCACCAGCCAGCAGCCTGGGACCCGCCGCCAGCCCATCCTGGACCACAGGCGCAAGCGCAAGCGCAGGCGTGCCGGAGCCCCGCCCCCGGACTGGTCCCGGGGTAACCTGGGAAATAAAGTTTCCCGGAGGCTCCGATGATCACGTGACAAATCATACCAATTGACGCGTTTTTTACTGCAGAACTAGTCCTATACTTTAGCCAATGAGAAGTCGACTTCGTTTCCCTCCTGTGGCAGTCATGGCGCCACCCGTGAGGTACTGCATTCCGGGTAAGTGTACGGGGCCCAGAGCGAATTCTGGATGAGACAGAGGCTGGAAGGCTGGATGGCTAACACCTTCTGGGCACCCGTCACTGATGCAGCATTTTTCTTCAGGCGAACGTCTGTGTAACTTGGAGGAGGGCAGCCCGGGCAGCGGCACTTACACGCGACACGGCTACATCTTTTCGTCGCTTGCTGGCTGCCTGACGAAGAGCAGCGAGAACGGAGCGGTAAAGGGGCAACTTCCCATTTCCTCCTTCTCTTCCTTTCTTTTAGGCTTCTTTTGATTTGCGGGCGCGTCTTTAGTGCCCCGGCAGTAGAACAGCTGGTCTCTTGAAGCTGAGGTCTCCACTGCTGGGCACTTGGTCTCGCTTGGTTATAGTGCTGACACTCACAGAAGGAAGTTAGGGGACGAGCAGAGGCACGCTCAGCCCCGCAGTGAGCTGAATCTTGTCCGAAGGTCGCCTACCTCTCCGGCTGCGTTTCGCTTTATCCCTACCTCACTCTCTGCAGTCCAGTCACACTGGCTTCTTTCACTGTCACTAATGGGCTAAGCTCTGTCCTGCCACAGAGCCTTTGTACGCACGCCATCTGTTTGGAACACGCTCATCTCAGCTTATTTCGTTTCTACCTATCCTTCAGATAGCCTCTCTGGCATCATTTTATCAGAGAAGCTCTCCTAGACCCACTAGTGAAGGATAAGAGTTTTGTGAGCTTTTGTTTTGTTTCGTTAAACTCTTTAACAAAGAACTAAATTTCTGTCCTTCCGTGCCTTAATCTTTACATATAATTAAACACCCAGTTACATGCTCCCCACTAGACTCTAAGTTGCATGAAAGCAAGCCTCACTACCATACCTTTAGTGCCTAGCACAAGGTAAATGCTCAATAATGTTTGTTGAATGCCTGATACTCTCCTGCCTAGCTCCAGAGGCTCGTCCAGGATTAGCCCAGCATCAGATAAACAGTCTTTGAGGGAGCAGCTTAAAGACAGGTAGCATAGCAGGGGCGCCTGGGTGGTTCAGTTGGTTGAGCATCGATCCTTGTTTTCCGTTCAGGTCATGATCTCACATTTCCTGGGTTCAAGCCCCCCATCGGGCTCTGAACTGGCAGCACAAAGCCTGGCTGGGATTTCTCTCTCTCCCTCTCTCTCTCTGCCCCTCCCCCGGCTCATACATGTTCTTTCTCTCTCTCAAAAAAAATCAATAAACATTAAAAGAAAAAGACCAGTAGCATAGTAGAAAGAGGATTCAGAATTAGAACACTTAGGTACTGACTATCTAGACCTTGGTTCTGCTTTAGGTTAGAAACTTGAACTCTCTGGTTTTTAGATTCTTCCTCATATGTAAAATGAGAGACTTTTTATTCAATCAATTTTGAGAATGTCTTTAACATTTTTTTAATGTTTATTTTTGAGAGAGAGAGGTCAGTGGGAGAGGGGCAGAGAGAGAGGGAGCCAAGATCAAGAGTCAGACCCTTAACCAGCTCAGCCACCCAGGCACCCCTTTAACATTTCCAAGTTTGTTCATTTCATAGGAATAGATATCTATTGAGCATTTTTATGTGCCAGGCACAGTGTTGACCTCTAGAGAAATGGTAATGAGCCAAATACACATGGTCCCTGCTATCAAGGGGCACAGACACAAATTGTAAACAAGTAAATGTTCAAATGAATGTATGGCTACATAGGTGATGACTGCTTTGAAAGAATATTACAGGGGCGCCTGGGTGGCTCAGTCGATTGGGCATCCGACTTCAGCTCGAGTCATGATCCCGTGGTTGGTCGGTTCACGCCCCGCGTCAGGCTCTGTGCTGACAGCTCAGAGCCTGGAGCCTGCTTCAGGTTCTGTGTTTCCCTCTGTCTCTGCCCCTCCCCTGCTCATGCTCTCTCTCAGTCTCTCAAAAATAAATAAACGTTAAGAAAAAAAAAACAAAGAATATTACGGGTTATCATGAAAATATGTAATAGATCCACCCTAGTCAGCAGAAGTGACATTTAAACTGAATCTAAAGGATAAATAAAGAGTTGGGTGGGTGGGTAGAGCACAGTCTTGATAGAAAAAAAAAACAGGTTGAATAGAAATCCTGACATGAGAAGATATTTAATGAATTAGTGAAACTGAAAGAAGGCCAGGGAACTGAAGCGTAGTGAACAAGGGAGAGATTAATAAAAGATGAGGCTCAAAATATCTGTCTTACAGCAACAGCCAATACCATGCTCAAGGAGAAAACTACAAGTATTTCCTTAAAATAGCATTAATCAAGTATGGCCATTATTATATAACATTTATTTGGAAATTCTAGCCAGTACAATAAAATGAGAAGGAGAAGGAAGTAGTATAACTTTGGAGGAAAGAATCCAGTTATCCATGATTCCAGACAATTGGTTATATTCCAAGAAAATCACCAAAAAGCTTGTTAGAATTGATCTGAAATTATTAGACTATACACTCTAACAGCATTCTTCCCTTGAAGAATGGTCTCTTGACCCTCCTATTGCCTAAAATTTCTAAGGCTATCTGTTCTGGGCACAAATAAGTCTGTAGTCCACCTGCCCTTGTGACTTCAGCTGTGGACCAAGGCATTGCTACATTACTCTTAAGCCACAAATACCTTTATGCAAGGCCTAGTCAGGATACTCATTTTTTTTTTTTTTCAACGTTTATTTTTGGGACAGAGAGAGACAGAGCATGAACAGGGGAGGGGCAGAGAGAGAGGGAGACACAGAATCAGAAACAGGCTCCAGGCTCTGAGCCATCAGCCCAGAGCCTGACGCGGGGCTCGAACTCCCGGACCGCAAGATCGTGACCTGGCTGAAGTCGGACGCTTAACCGACTGCGCCACCCAGGCGCCCCAGGATATTCATATTTTATTCTTCTCTCTATAGCTTCCTGTCATTTCTGTGATGAGAGAAACAGAATCCCAATTACTACCAGATGTGGGGGCTATTGTAACCTGTAAGGTAAGTTGGTCTTAACCTCCCTGCTTAGGAAACCTGTTCGGTGGTAAAATCATGATCTTGTTGAACTGCACTATCTAATATGGTAGCCACTAGCCATATATGGCCACTTAAATTGAAATGAATTAAAATTAAAAATACATTTCCTCAGTCTCACTAGCTGCATATAGTTAACAGTTGCCCTATTGGCCAGTACAGAACACTACTATCATCACAGTGTTACTGGACTGTACTGGCCTAGAAAGTTCTGGAATAATAATCAAGGCAGCCAAGTTCAGGCACGCATACTTCTTTCACTGAGCTGATTCCCTGAGTATGCAGTTTGGGAAACAGGTGCCAAAAGGTAATAAGGAGGCCTTTTATTTTTATTAATTTTTTTTAATGTTTATTTATTATTGAGAAACAGAGACAGAGCATGAGCATGGGAGGGGAAGAGAGAGGGGGAGACGCAATCTGAAGCAGGCTCCAGGCTCTGAGCTGTCAGCACAGAGCCCAACGCGGTGCTCAAACTCACAAACCACGAGATCATGACCTGAGCCGAAGTCAGATGCTAACCGACTTGGCCACCCAGGTGCCCCTAGGAGGCCTATTTTTTTTAACATCTGGAAGCTGAGATCTTTTCCTGCAGCAAAGCAAAAGGCCTTATCCTCTCTCATTCCTGTTAAATTTCAGGTCTTTTAAAGTGTTTCAGGGGAAGTAAAATTGATGCTGTACTGATCAGTAACTGAAACACATCAATACACCCTGCCCATCCCCACTTTCTGCAGGTTAACTTGTAGCTCTTAGTCGCACTCCTTGTAAATTTCTCCAGCAGAAAATTTGTGTGTTATTCTGAAAATAACTGGAGAGGCAGTGATCCAAATATTGTGCAGTAGCTGAAATGTACACTTAACTTCTGTCCACTCTGCAGGACTCTTAATTAGATCTGTTAAAGGTCTAGACTTGCTATAATGCCCTGTGTCTATTTATGTTAGTCTTCTGTGTTTTTCAAGACCTATTCCACATTTCATTGGACACCCTCAGTAACTCTATTAGGTGGCCAGAGTGACTCTCGTTCCACTAGATATGTATCATTTATGCAGAGTTAAGTAAGAATCAACTTATCTTAAATTCTGTAATTAGTAAGGTTGCTTGGATTAAAATCACCCTAATTCCTACTTTCATGCTGCCTCCTTGAGTTGACAACTGCACAGACCCTAATGCTGATCTTTTCTCTGTTCCACAGGTCTCTAGCATCAATTCGCGCTTTGCCAAAGTGCACATCCTATATGTGGGGTCCACGCCACTTAAGAACTCTTTTCGAGGAACTATCCGGTAAGAAGTATTTGTGTCTTCACATTTGCCACAGCACCTGGAATGAAATAGGATAGAACAGGAGACTGGAATTTTTAGGAACCATTATGGTTTCTATACCTGCCTCTCTCTTTGTGTTTTGATTCTCTCCAGGTAGTGTCCAAAGAAAATTTTATAATGTATGAACTAGGAAACAAAGGAAAATACGAACAAGATCGGGCTTTAAATTTTTTTTTAATGTTTATTTATTTTAGAGAGAGAGAAAGAGCATGAGCAGAGAGGGGCAGAGAGGGAGAGAGAGGGATACACAGAATTTGAAGCAGGCT
The DNA here is from genome assembly GCF_016509475.1 of Prionailurus bengalensis. NCBI lineage: Eukaryota > Metazoa > Chordata > Mammalia > Carnivora > Felidae > Prionailurus > Prionailurus bengalensis. The sequence continues at coordinate 56,179,581 of NC_057351.1, read as the reverse complement.
CCAGGCTCTGAGCTGTCAGCACAGAGCCCAACGCAGGGCTCGAACCCACTAACCACAAGATCATGACCTGGGACAAGTCAGATGCTTAACTGACTGAGCCACCCAGGTGCCCTCACAAGATCGAGCTTTAAAATGAAAAGAATTGAGCTAAGCTAGAGACTAGTGGTACAGGATGACTCGTATGAAACAAAGTAGAAGGGGGGTACCTGGGTGGCTCAATTGGTTAAGCATCCAACTTTGGCTCAGGATATGATCTTGCTGTTTGTGGTTTCGAGCCCCACATCTGGCTCTGTGCTGACAGCTCAGAGCCTGAAGCCTGCTTCAGATTCTGTGTCTCCCCCTCTCTCTGCCCCTCCCCTGCTCACTCTGTCTCTCAAAAAATAAACAAACATTGAAACTAAGTAGAAGTCATTTTAGGAAATCTCTTCCTTTCTTGAATTTAATACATTTTAAAGGATTGTAAGACATGAAAAAGCTTAGTGGGTAAGGGGTACGTGGCTGGCTCAGTAAAGCATGCAAGTCTTCATGTCAGCATTGTGAGTTTGAGCCCCATGCTGGGTGTAGAGATTACTTAAAAATAAAATCTTTTTCTTTTTTTTTTAATGTTTATTTAATTTTGAGAGAGACAGAGAGAAAGAACAGGAGTGGGGGAGGGGCAGAGAGGGAGATAGAGAATCTGAAGCAGGCTCCAGGCTCTGAGCTGTCAGCACAGAGCCCGATGCGGGGCCCGAACCCATGAACTGTGGGATCATGACCTGAGCTGAAGTTGGCCACTTAACCAACTGAGCCACCCAGGCGCCCCACTTAAAAATAAAATTTTTAAAAAAAGAAATGGTTAGTGGGTGAAATAGTAGGGTTTTTTTTCCTACAGGTTTTTTGAGAAAGGACAAACAATACTTGTGAGCTAGATAATTTAACTTCTCAGGCTCTTTCCACCCTCAGAATTCCATGTGGTTCTATAGTGCTTCTGTTCAAGCTCCCCTAAGGCAGCAAAGTTCCTTATCCTTTCCTGCCAAATCTGATCTGCTTTTCTTTAGTCAGAGGTATTGCTACAGCTGCTCTGTGTGACCCAAGAATGGGAATGTGGTTTTCTCCTCTGGGTGAGGACTGGGAATGCTTCTACCCTGCTTCTCTTGGTGGCATTTGGGTTCCAGTTATGACTTGTTCTCTCTACTCTTGTAGCTCTTTGTCTACTAGGATTTTGCAGGGTAGTTCTTTCTCTTATCTTTCTCATAGATTATTAATCTTTCTGTTAATTCTTTTTTACAGCAAGGAAGATGTCCGAGCTACTGAAAAAGACAAGGTTGTTGGTTGGTTCTGTTTGTTTTTGTTGTTGTTGTTGTTTGTTTGTTTTTCCTCTCTGATGGTCTGAGGAATATCAGTCCTTAAATTATTCTAGTGAATTTCAAACATCTGTGGGAATGTGGATCCAAAGATGCAGGGAATTTATTTCCTACTGAAAAGTGTGGAATTCACTGTCCCTTTCCTCTCCCTAGGATTTTTGTTTGCTCTATTGACCAGAAGGGACTAGTTTACTCCCTGCCTTTGAAGCCAGGTGTTTATTCATTGTTATTCTCTCAGACTTACTCTGGATTCTTTCAGAGCCAACTATAGTACCTTTTGTCCTAGTCAGATTCCTGCTCAGGTTACTGAATTAAAAATCTTTCATTTATGTGATGATGCTGTAGAAGCAATAAAAGTTGTTGATTGACTTGACTAATGATGATTTCCACCCTGTGGGGTTAAAAAGTAGACTGGCTTTACTAGAGGGATTAATAGTTTCATGTGGATCTGATATAGAGCTTTCATTTAACATTCCTGTTCTTTCTTTACAGGTTGAGATTTATAAGAGTTTCCGCCCAGGTGACATTGTCCTAGCCAAAGTGGTATCCTTTATTCCTAGCAGTCTTGTGGTCCTTTGTCAAACAAGAAGTAGAAGTGGAAAGTAGCTCAAGTGGCTGTGGGAGGGAAGACTTAAAACCTGTTTTCCTTAACCAGTGTTACATGACTAGATCTCCCTGGGTGACGCACAGTCCAATTACCTTCTGACCACTGCTGAAAATGAGCTTGGGGTAGTGGTGGCCCACAGTGAATCGGGTGAGTTGGTCCATTCTTCCACATGCTTACCTTTCCCTAAGAGTAATGGTTTGGGATCAGTCCACTGTTTTCTTTTATTACCCTTGTTTTTTAATTATTTAGGCAGCAGTATGAGTGCTGATACTACTCAGAGATTGGAATGATTCTTGTATAATTGAAAGGTCTGAGGGGGGACTCACTGCCTTAGTCAGTGGAATAAACCAGGCTTTTTCTATATGAGGTGAGGTTCGCTAGGTAGCTTGGTGACACTTCCGTTCATACCCAGCTGAAAAGGGAAGGATCTTAAGCAAACATTAGGGGTCCCAGCTCCAACACCAGCTCTTCCCTTCCAGGTGTCCAGATGGTTCCCATTAGCTGGTGTGAGATGCAGTGCCCTAAGACTCACACTAAAGAATTCCGGAAAGTGGCTCGAGTACAGCCTGAATTCTTGCAGACCTAAGAAGCTACATTTTACCCCACGGGAGGGGTAAGCTGTTTCTAAGAGTACGTGTATGAACCCAACATCAGGATGCCATTGTTTTTATTCACACACCTCAGGTTGACCAACAACTACCTGTAGAAAAATCTGCCAGCAACTTTTACTGTCAGAATATTTTTCTTATGAACCTTGCAATGGATTTCATTCTCTTGAGTGATTCTCTTTTGGAGGTGCCAGCAAATGAACTGTATAATGTTGGAAGTAATCTGTTTCTTCTGACAGTCTTACAAATACATATTTATTGCTGTGACAAAACATTTTTACTAAAAGGATTTTATGGTTTCTGTTGTCTTGAGTAGGGAAAGGAATCTAAAAAGCATCATGACATGGGGCACCTGGGTGGCCCAGGCGGTTAAGCATCTGACTCTTGGTTTCAGCTCAGGTCATAGTCTCCCAGTTTGTCAGTTTGAGCCCTGCATTGAGCTCTGTGCTGACAGCTCAGAGCCTGCTTGAGATTCTTGCTCTCAAATTAAAAAAAAAAAAACAAAACACCTCACCTCCAGTCATTTTTGCGTTTTTTATGTTCCTTTTAAGCACTTCTGCTTATTGAGTACTTCCTATGTGCCAGGCACCGGGTCAAGCACTTTAAAACATCCCCTTGTTTAGAGAGATTATGGTTTAGTGAAAATGATAGAACACGTGGTGATGCAGGGTGCATGTGAGTAGTTCTGAAAGTAATTAGGTGAATATAGTATTACTGATTAGTGGGTACTCCAGGAAACGTTAAATCTGAATTGAAAAGAGGGTCAGAGCACTGTTTCGTGAGGTGACCAGGGAAAGATCTGTAATGTGAAGTAAAAGGAATTGAAGAACTGAGGTAGTGAAATGAAGATATGCAAGGCAGACAGAAAAACTTAAGCAGAGGGCAAAAGCAGGAATGAACATGCAGGTTTGGGGATGAGGAAGAGATGAGGGTTTAAGCATGGAAAAGCTGCAGAGAGAATAGAAGGAAAGAAGAGATGTCAATTTTTTTTTTAATTTTAATCTATATATTTTTGTTTATTTAGTTTGAGAGAGAGAGAGAGAGAGCACGAACAGGGGAGGGGCAGAGAGAGAATGAGATTCGCAAGCAAACTCTGAGCTGTCAGCACAGAGCCCACTGTGGGGCTCAATCTCACAAATCATGAGATCGTGACCTGAGCTGAAACCAAGAGTCAGATGCTCAACCGAGCCACCCAGGCATCTCAAGATATGCCAATTCTTGAGATGTTCTTCAAGGAGCATCTGTCACTGCACACATCTTCTGTGTGTAGTAACAGTGGTTACAGGTAAACTCTGGAATCAACCCGACTGGGTTTGTATCCTCTAGCTGCTAGCCAGAATAGGTTAGGTTGTTTGTTTGGTTGTTTTTTGGGTTTTTTAAATGTTTGTTTTTGAGAGAGGGAGAGACAGAGAATTCCCAAGCAGGCTCTGCACCACCAGCCCAGAGCCTGATGCAGGGCTCGAACTCACGAACGTGAGTGAGTTCATGACCTGAGCCAAAATCAAGAGTCAGACGCCCAACCAACCGAGCTACCCAAGTGACCCTGTTCGGTTTTTTTAAATTAGAAAAGAGTATTGAGATCAATGTAGCTCCACATGCAGTTTTAAGAAACAATTCAGATACATCCCTTGTACACTTTGCCCATTTTCCCCTAATGGTGACATTGTGCAAATTACAGTATACTAAAATAATCAGCATGTTGACATTGATAGTAGTGCAAGTTTACTTTCTTTTAAAAGTCTGTTTCCTTGTCTGGAATGGTATGATCTCATAGGGTTATTGTGAGGAAGAAATGCAGAAGTTCCAGTACATGGCACTATTGTTGTTATTATATTACTATTATAGATTTGATCACCTTCTAAAGTATCTGTTAAGTTCTAGGCCTTATGCTAGACATTTTGATATAGTTTAGTCCCCTTACTGATGGATATTTTAAGCTTTATAGATTTTTTTGCAGTGTTGCAGAGAAAATCCCTATACCATACATCCTTGTGCATGCCTAAGATTCTGTGGCAACAGAGATTCCTAAAAGTGGAGCGTACTGGGTCAAAGAATGTGCACATTTTAAATTTTGGTTAGATTCACCCACATTACCTTGCAGGTAGATGCTACCAGTTGATTCTCTCTACAGTGTTAGCCATTGTACTTATTTTATCTCTGAACTTCCCAGTAGCCCTGGCATGTACTAATTATGTCCACACTTTACAGAAAAGTAAACTTAAGATTTAGAAAAATCAGTTAACTTGCCTTAAGTCACGCAGACATCCAAGTGGCAGAGCATTAATCTTTGTCCTGTACCTTGATGCCTTTTACCAAATATTGAATAGGATCTTGCACATGCAATTAGAGGCTCTCCAAATTGACATTGGTTCATTAATTATGAGTGCTTGTTGGACATCATTCATTCAAATATGTTGGGCAATTATTCTGCCCACCAGTGTTTCAGGAAGTAGGAGGTAAAACAGTGAACATGATAGAATCCTTTCCTTGTAGAGCTTAGATTCTAGACGTGGGCAGGGGGTGCCTAGATGTCTCAGTCAGTTAAGTGTCTTCAGCTCAGGTTATGATCTCGTGGTTCTTGGAATAAGCCCCGCATTGGGCAGTATGCTGACAGTTAAGCCTGGAGCCTGCTTTGAATTCTCTCTCTGCCCCTCCCCTGCTTATGCTTTCTCTTTCTCCGTCTCAAAAATAAGTAAACATTAAAAAAAAAAAATTCTAATGGGGGAAGACAGGTGATAAGTAAACAAAGAAATGCTGTAATAGTGTCCTAAAGAAGAGCATTTGAACAGTTGGGTAATAGCCTCCTCTGACCTGCTGCAGAGCAGGTTAGGTTTTCTCACTGTTGACCACTGTATTGTATCACAGCTAAGTTTATGAGCCTGTCTCCCCTTCTAGCCTGAGGTTTTAGGGCAGGATTCTGTCTTTGAGTCTTCAGTACCTGGTATTGTGACTAACACATAGCAAAAGCACCATAAAAATTTTTTTTGAGTGTTCTCATAGCTGACAGCTATGCCTAAATAGCGATGTTTAGTGATATTCACTAATCTAAAATTGGTTCTAGAGACAAGAGTTTCTCTGTGTTGGAATAGCGGTTCTCAGCCTGGGTTAGATGAACCTCAGAATTGTCTATGAAGTGGGGCAGGCACCTGGGTGGCTCTGTCGGTTAGGTCAGGCCATGATCTCATGGTTCATGAGTTTGAGCCCCGTCTCGGGCTGCGTGCTGACAGCTCAGAGCTTGGAGCCTGCTTTGGATTTTGTGTCTCCCTGTCTCTCTGCCCCTTCCCCATTTGCTCGCTCTCTCGCTCTCAAAAATAGACATACATTTAAAAAAAATTAAAAATTTTTAATTGCCTATAAAGCTTAAAAAACAACGGAACCCTAGCTCTGCTTTGGAATCTCATGAGGTGAACCCACAACAGATGTTTAGGTTTTTCTTTCAGCTCCATGGGGGATTATGATGTGCTACCCTGGGTAAGCAGTCTTAGAGGTACAGTGGTTGCTGGCCTTCTGGTAGTAATGATAAATAATGCTGGTTTTCTGTTACTTTCCTGCCACAAGAGTTCTAGTCAATGACTGAAGACTGCTATGTCAGGATATAGAGGGACTCTGATCTAAGCTGCTCCAGTCTGACTTGGGCGAAGAGCCTCAAAGAAAATTATCAACTTTTGGTTTAAGATTCATTATAGGCCAAGTAAACTTAACATTCCACCAGACTGTTGGAGACTTAAATTACTAAAGGTCATCCTAGGGTTACAGATCAAGTGAAAAACTAAACCTGAAAAGCAAGATGATTAGTATTTACATTTTAGGATAAGGACTTCTGTTCAACATCTTTCATCTGGGTTCCAGTACTTAGTAGTATATATTTGGCAAGTTTCTACATCTCTTTCAGTCTATTTCTTCTGTAAATTCGGGATACCAGCTGTTTCAGAGGTTGTCAAGATTAGAGGTTATGTAGCTGGCATAGAGGAGCTTCATGAGAGCTTAACAGACTGAGGGTGTTACTTGCTCCTAGTAGAAGAAAGGTATTATGGGGTTTCTCTTGCCTTGTAGGCTTTCATGTTCATTATCTTTTAAAAAGCTTTAAAGAGAAGGAAAATGTGAGCAATGTCCCTTCCCGATTACGTATACAATGTAATAGTCCTTTTCTTCTGCATCATATGTGCCGTTTTTGAGGATGAAGTGTGAATCAAGTTTATAGATTTTAATTTTTGAGAGAGCGCACAAGCAGGGGGAGGGGCAAAGAGAGGAGGACAAAGGATCTGAATCAGGCTGACAGCAGTGAGCCTGATGTGGGGCTCAAACTCACAAACCTCAAAATCGACCTGAGCTGAAGTCAGATGCTTAACTGAGCCACCCAGGCACCAAGTTTACAGATTTTTAATAGAAAAAGGTTAGCTTTTTTAAGGTAAACAAGCCTTTACCTTACGCAAAAGAAGGCATAATGGAGTTTGAGAATTTGACCACTCAAGGAGTATTCAGCCAGCACACTGAGCAAGTGCTATAGAGGCAACAGGAATGGAGGGCTCAGCCAGGAAGACCTGCCCACCCCCACACTTCAGCTCCCCAACCTAAGGTGGAAAACCCTAGTAAGACACACCCAGTTTAATGTTCAAGCTGATCTTCTCAAATGAGCGATTACTACATCACACAGAAGATATTGCACATCACTCCTTTATTATACTGATCTGGAAAAAAGATTTAGTATAGTTACGCTCAAAATGAGTACTGGGCCCAGGTGGCAGGACCAAGCAACTGGAACATGATCAGAAACATATACAGTAAAAGACACACTTGGACGTGATCAAGAGGCATTTCACTGCCATAAAACATTAAGGCAGGGGAGGGATTCTAAAACACACAGCAGGATAAACTCCTAGGCCTCAGAAGTCAAGGGGCTTCTCCCACGTTGGTGTGAGGAATGGCTTATTTTGGGATGACTGCATGTGGGAATGTTTCAACCGCAACTAGAAACCCCAGAAGGGTTTTTGGTTTGTATTATTTTATATATGTGTGTGTGTATATATATATATATATATACTTTTTTTTCTTTTTGTAAAAGTAGATGCAACACAAAACATTTAAATTGATCCCAGTCTTCTGGAGCCAACTCTTCTGGGGTCAGAGGGGAAATGATTCTTTCATTGGAATGACTGGAGCCTCCCCAGACAGTCACCTGACTACAGAATAGTACAGGACTGGCTCCTGGGAACACAAATAGGCTCTCTTACTTCTCATTGGTCACATCTTAGCATGGTTCCTTCCTATCCCCAACTCAATAAACAGTAGCAAAAACACCAGAGTTACTAACTCTCTACTTTTGGGCAAAAGTCTTCCCTCAGTTTGGGACTGAAGACTCATGCCCCAGAAGTGCCATTCTGACTAGACTATATGAAGAGAGTGGGTGCAAGAGACAAATGGCTAAACAAAATTAGGAGCCACTGGTCCCCATCTGCAGCTAAAACTTAAGATGCCTACAGATGTGGTCAGTGTGACATGTGCAGGGAAGAAATGTGGAGGAACGGGATGGGTAGGGAGGGTGTCCTTGGAAAAGTAGTCTGCCTGCTCGCCTTCACTTTTTGGCCTTGCCCTGGGCAGCCACAGCTTCCATGGCTTTACGCACGGTCTCTTCATCCCCCAGGAACTGCATGGGCTTGATGGGCTTCAAGTTCTTGTCCAATTCATAGACCATGGGAATACCTGTTGGCAGGTTCAGCTCCATGATAGCCTCTTCAGAAAGACCTGAAGGAAATACACACCATGATAAGCCAAGCTAGACACGAATCCATGTCCCCCCTGCAGGTGACAAAGGACTTTGGTAGGAATTAAAACAAGACACCCCTTCTGATATTTATAGTAACAGTAACAATCTGTATTATAGATCAATCACCCAAAGAATGCCTCCAATACTTAGTTCTCAGCCACTGAAAAGAAAAAAAGTATGTAAGGTGGTATACCGCAGATATCTCTCCCAAAGTGGGGTTTGGAAACCCACAGTGAAGCAGGACTATACACATCTCAAATGTCCTGTGTAGTCCATCCAGTCTGACAAAAATCAGCACACCTAGGCCTCTAGGCCCTCAGGTGAACCAATTTAAGATGCAAACTGAGGGACTATCAATGTGTCCAGCCTTTCCCTGAAGATCTCTTTTGCATGAAATAAATCCGATTTGTGGCAGTTTTGCTGTGTCCCTCCTGGAGGGCTCCCCTGAAAAATGTACATACCCTCCAGATGCTTGACAATGCCCCGAAGGCTGTTGCCGTGGGCTGCAATCAGGACCCGTTTCCCCTCCTTGATCTGGGGAACTATTTCTTCATTCCAAAAGGGCAGAGCTCTGGCAATTGTGTCCTTCAGACTCTCACAGGAGGGTAGCTGATCTTCAGTGAGGTCTGCATATCTGCGATCCTAAACAATAAAAATCCATGCTCACCAATTAGTAGTAGTTGTATCTGTTCTGCCCGTTCCTCATCCCCTAAGGTATGAATCAAAGTGATAGGTGAAGGTCTCTCACCAGGACACAGAACGGAGCTGAGAGTTTGGTCACAGGGAGAAGAATTATTTTGCTGCTCGTCCTACCACCATTACCCGCTATTGGGAAAATGAACAGTTCAAATGAAACAGAACTTAGAAGAAAAAAGGTAGGTATAAAGCTCTTCCCAATTCACTTAATCTTAATAGTTGGCTTAAGAAGGCCCTACAACTCTAAAGGGCGCCTGGGTGGCTCAGTCAGTTAAATGTCCAACTTCAGCTCAGGCCATGATCTCACAATTTGTGGGGTTCGAGCCCCATGTGGGCTCTGTGCTGTCAGACCAGAGCCTGGAGCCTGCTCTTGATTTCTGTGTCTCCCCCTCTCTGTCCCTCCCCCTCTCCCTCCTTCCCTCTCTCAAAAGTAAATAAACATTAAAAAAATTTTTTTTAAAAAGGCCCTACGACTATGGATGGGTTTTATAAGGTATCGCAATGGAGATACAAAAAAGAAGATATAATTTCTTTTTAGGTAAACAAGTATCAACTAAATCTTTTTAACAAGTGAAGGCCATTCCTTGGAGAAGGAGAATAACAATTAACTAGCATAAATTAAAAAACTCAATAGGACCAAGCAGACACTACTAAAAGCTAAAAAAGAGTGAGGCCCAGGTTCTAACACCCTGGTCCTAGGCAGAATGAGCCAAACCCCCATTTGTCCATACCTTACTGATGTTGCTGTAGAAGGGATGGTCGGGTTCCATCGGAGGTGGCGGGACATCATAGGAGCGCCTCCAGATCTTTACTTGGGCCTCACCATGCTTGGCAGCAGTTTCTGCTTTATTAAGGCCAGTCAGACCCCCATAGTGCCGCTCATTGAGGCGCCAAGTCCTCACTACAGGCAGCCACATTTGGTCAATGGCATCCAGCACCGTCCAGAGAGTCCGAATTGCTCTCTTCTGCACGGAGGTGAAGCAGATGTCAAACTCATAGCCAGCATCTGGGAATCATAAATTCAAAGTGATAAGCCAATCGGGTCCACTATGGAACCAGAGTTTTCTCACATCTAAATTTAACTAGTTTGTATACCCTAGGAAAAAAAGACAATATTCCACCTTTACAGAAGACAAAATATGTTGATTTATGTTATAGTTGACAATGTACTTTCCAGTGGTTCCCCAATAATTCATCTAACCCAAGACCTAAATGTATTGTCAGGGAGCTAACCTATGCCATCTGTGCTGCTTATCCTAAACCCCAGAATGCTGTGTTAAGCCCATTTTAAGAACTTATTTCTGCTTCAATTGTTTGAAGAAAAGGATCCTTAAAAACTTGGAATCTCTTACTAAATAATAACCAATATTTATGGAGGGCTTACCATCTGTCAAGCACTATACAAATTATTTTGTATACGTTTTATTTAGTCTTCATGACAATCCTGAGATTATAATCCTTACAACCCATTTTACCAGATGAGGAAAATAAAGACTAGAGGGATTAAGCAAATCATCCAAGGTCACAGCTGTAAATGAGAGATTAAAACCCAAGCTGTGTGACTCCAAAATCCAACTCATAACCTCCATCTCTAGCTACCTCCAATATTATTCTAAACCCTAAGGATCTGTTTGTATTTTAGTTAAAACAGTCACTTCTGCCCAATACTAGTAAATATATTTCAGACCTAACCTCTTGTCTACGGGAAAACAATTTGAAACCCAACAATCAGGACACAGCAAGAGCTCTTAGAGGATGCTGATTAAAACTTCAGTACGTTGAATGAAATTGTATTTTCACTATGTAGTGGAAATCACATCAGTCTCTTAATCCACAGTGCCTTTCTGCTATAGTCAAGTGCCAACCTGTACACACTTAGGTCAACTGTTAGACCAAGTTCAGGAGAAGCCACTCCCTGGAGAAAGCAGAAAGAGCAAATGATGTGCAGTCTGACTCATTTAGACACGAATCTCTCCTCATACAGTAGTTATTAAGGCGTAGTAATCAAGTTATGTTGCCCCAACCACCCCAACAATTAATCTTCTTAGTTCGTGGAAGATTATCCCCCCTTCCAACTTTAAAAGGGAGATGGCCCTTTATGTAGTGTTTTCCTCCATGAGGCTACAAGGCCCTCTATGAAATTCAGCACAAACTTTCCTGGGTATTGCCTCATACTGAGGTTGCCAACAGTAATTAATGCAATGTGAAGTGAATTCTGCCAGTCGTTCAACTGAGAATGAGGCCAATAAGAACTACGCTGATGGGGGAGGGGAGGATTAATCACCAGGAAACCCATCACTACCCACAGGGGAAAAGATGACAAATCTCATCAAATCTCATCACTGAACCTCAGGACAAGTCCTAGTAGACTCCATTACCATTTCCTCCCTAACTATAAGGGGAGGAATGGCTCCCCAATAAAAGGCTGAGTCACTGGCAAGTGCAAGCCTCATCTCCCATGCTGAAAAGCTACTGGCTGTTTCACTGCAATTATTATTTCCCCTTGTGATGGAATGCCTCCTGTTGGATACACAAATAGGTCCCCAAGAAGAAAAGCAGTTCCACTCAGGAGAACTTCCCCATTAAATAAAAGCATAGCCTAGGATATTCCCAAGTGTGGGGTGGATGGTGTGATATGTGGTGTGGACCTCATCCTCTCCCAGGAGTAAGACTGCATGGAGAAACTCAGTTCTCACTAGTTCCCTCCTGAAACGATTCAAGAGTTTATAAACCCTACTATCATTTAAAGCTCTGAAGAATTTAATATATTTAGGTTTTTTATTCACAATGGTCTTCACGATTCAGATTTCTGCTTTTAGTCTTGTTTAATATAATCATTTGTGATGCCCATAACAGATACTAATCTTTTAAATAGGATTTTTTTTTTTTTTTTAACTAACGCTACCAACATTTACTTAGAAAGTGACATAGGGGGTGCCTGGCTGATCAGTCCGTGGAGCATGCAACTCTTGATCTCGGGGTCCTTGACTTGCAGCCCCACGTTGGATGTAGAGATTACTAAAAATAAATCAACAACAACAAAATCTTGAAATAGGGTCTGCTACTTTAAAGAGATTACAAGTTTAACCATTTGATCACTCTTTTAGGGTACAGCTGCAATTACCTTTGTCCTGGGCTAGTCATCAGCAAACCACCACAGACCCATACAGTTCTTCCTGCCAAACACAGAGAAAATGGCCTCCTTTCCCAGCTCTTTCCCTTTCCCAGCCTCTCCTAAATGTAAGTCACACCAAGCCATCTCAAAGCAGACACACAGCCAGCAGGATTACATTTCCTACACTTTCCAAACCTTTGCTTCAATTCAAAAGGATCTACGGTGAAGGCAAGAAGCTAGAAAGAGTAACCTGAGGCCAAATACCTGTTCCACATCAGGCATCAATGACCCTTTCAAATGGCTGCTTCAACGTCCAGAGGTTAGAAGAGCGCAGGGCAAGATCTGCCCTAATTACATCAGTGGAAGCACCTCCTCAGTACAGAGGGATTCTCTGAGTTGCTGGCAGCTGAGAATGCTTCCTTATAAAAAGCATTCCAAAACCACAAAGAGCTGTTCGCCGCAGGGGGCAAGCCTGGGTAGGCGAGTTTATCTCACTGCCACTTCCACCTTTGCCCAGCGTCTACCTGTTACTCAACCCAGAATTGGAGCGAGCGGGATGGACTAGGAATAAGGAGATACGACCTTGAACAAGTCATCTATGCAATCCTCACTTTTCCCAGCTATAGAAGAGGGCCAGGGAGGGAAAGTAAGGAAGGGGATAATAATCTACTTCATGGAATCGTGCAGAGGACAACTCAAATTATTCATTCATTCACTCATTCATTCACTCAATTACATTTGTGGATGCATTCGGGGCACAAGATTCGTGGGATGCTGCTGAACAGCAAAGGCCTACATAAGCACGTGGGTTTCGTGAGGCCTGTTGTCCGCCCAGCGCCGCGTTACTCCCCCACAGCCGGGGACAAGCGTGTGGGCTGACGCTTCACGAGGATCCGCAGCAGCCTCTTGAAAAGGCTTGGTTACAGCTCCCGGAAGACACCGGCCATCCAATTTAATAACCCGTCCCCGAGTTACTGAATGCTCAGATTAGTAAATGGGAGAATTTCGCCAAGGCGGTGTCGTGGAGAATGCAGTGGGTTGCAGGGCGACCGCCCCCAGTCCTCTTCCCGGCGTGGCCCATCACACCACTGGGTGACCTTGAGCAAGTCGACAGCCCCCCCCCCCCCGCACACACACCCTGAAACCATTTTGCCAACCGCAAAATAAACTGCAGGAGAGCTGAAGCCCAAGGTCAGCCCTCTCCGCGAGGGTACGGGGGCGAGCCAGGCGGCCCTCAACCAGGGGCGCCCGCCCGAGCCTCCGCAGCCCCCACCCACAGCCCGCCCCGGCCCGTTCCTCACCTCGCAGCGCCTGCCCGCCGCGCTTCGCCTCCTCGTGCCCGGCAGGGCTCAAGTCGGCGTCGTACCAGCCGCTGAAGCGGTTCTCCAGGTTCCAAGCGCTCTCGCCGTGCCTGATCAGCACCAGCTTATAGGCGGCCATGGTGGCGGCTCGGGGTGCGACGCAGAGTGGGACTCGCTGAGATTCCGGAGTCGCTGTCCGGCCCCAGCCGCGCCTGCGCGCTCGCACTCCACCGCCCAGCTCCCGCGCACTTGCTCTTCCAAATCTTTCCACTCGCTCTGGGCGGCCCTCCGCCCGCCGGGTGTGCGCATGCGCCCCGTGCCAGCGCTGCAGCCGCCGTGGGGGAGGGGCGCGCTCGAGGGCGCCAGAGCGCATGCGGTCTCGTCCGCCTGCCCCTCGTCAGCCGCGGCGGTCACGGAGCGCACGTAAGCTCCGAAAGGCGGCGGAACTTTCACCTCGCGCCGGGGCGTGTGTGCCGGTGGTAGCGTTGAAGAGCAGCCGTGCTTTCCTTGTGTTGCCGCTATTCATAAGCCGATTGTCTTAAAGTGGCTCTTATTGTTTGAATCGCGCTTAGGTGCTCCAGGTCACACCTCGATTCGAGTCTTGACTCTTCCATTTTATTGCTTTGTGACTTTGGGCAGGTCGCTTAACCTTACCCAGCCTCATTTGTGAATGGGCATGACAAATACTTAGCTGGTGCCTGTCCACTTGGAATGTGCTCAGTAAATAGTCGTTACTATTGTTACCTCATTTTATTGGATACTGATCTATTTTACACGTAAGAGAACTGGCTCTGATCACTGGTTCCAAAGCCCTGCTCTTTACATAAACACTGGGCTGTTTGTCCCACCTCTTCGAGGGTCTCATAGCCTCTCTCTAGTCAGTATCCGAGCCCCTTCAAATATTCCAGAAAGAGGAGAATCACTGCTTGTTCCTCCCCTACACTCAATCAGCAGTTTAAGATCTGCTTATCTGGGCAGCTCTCTGCTGCCCATGCTACTGTCTCCTGGTTTACTTCAAACTGGTCACTTTATTGAGCACCAAACAGGAATCAGTCAGTGGGCTACGGCCAAAGATGGATTGAATCTGTTTTCTGCCCTTCGCAGCAAGTGGAGCGCAAAGAAGACCCACATGTAAACAATGGGTCTTTGGGCAGGTCGCTTAACCTCACCCAGCCTCATTTGTGAATGGACATGACAGATACTTAGCTGGTGGTGCCTGTCCACTTGGAATGTGCTCAGTAAATAGTGGTTACTATTGTTACCTCATTTTATTGGATACTGATCTATTTTACACGTAAGAGAACTGGCTCTGATCACTGGTTCCAAAGCCCTGCTCTTTACATAAACACTGGGCTGTTTGTCCCACCTCTTCGAGGGTCTCATAGCCCTCGAAATTGTGCTGTGTGCTACATTTAACGGATTGTAGACAAGTTTTTAACATGCAGTCAAAAATAAAAATAAAAAAACAAAAACGTGCCAGACAGTGTTATAAATGCTTTACAAACATAAACATTTAATCCTCCTATCCTTATAATGATCCTATGAGGCAAGTATTATATTTTTTTATTTACTGATGAGGAAATGAGCCATGAGGTAAATTGCCCAAGGTTACAGGACTTAGGATTCAAGCTGAGGCTTGCTCCCAAATCAATGTGTGCTCAGACCCAGAAAAATAAATTGTCCAAAATCACAGCTCGGAAGTAGAGGAGAAACCAAGGTTCAAACCCAAGCAGTCCAATGGCCTTGGGTGCACTCTAATCACAATGCTCTTGCCTCCCTCCTCTGTAGCAGGGAGAAGATGGAATTCAGTGACCAGCCAGATGACTGGGGTGAGGTCCAGCTCTAAAAGCTACACCCAGAGTTCACAGAATCCCAGGGCTGCAAAGTGAGAACTGCCTTTGAAGGCCTCCTGTTCAAGCTCCCAGCATGGCCCACATGGGGATCCTTGAAAGACTCCCTCTTTGGAGGTTCTCCCTCTGCCTGATCCTACTTCTTGGCCATTCCAATCCTGACACCCAGCCCCTCTCAGGAAGAGCTTTTCCAGCCTTAACCTTGGCTTTTCAGACTGTACTTTTTGTCCCTCTGCCTTGGCCCTAATCCATACTCCCAGTCATGGCTCCTGCCATGTCCCTTTCTCTTCCCCCTGTTCTCTGCTTCAAGATTTCTGTGCTTTTGTGTAGTTGAGGTCTCATATTTATGCAATGAGTAGGAGATAAATAGGAAGAAACCTGAGTTAAAATGTCTCTGTTTCTGATTACCCATGGGATGTAAGATGGGTCACTCAACTTCTCATCCTCATTTTCCCCATCTGTAAACTGGGATAATGATCATATTCATAGCCACCTAAAACACTGTTGTAAGGAATAAGTGAAATGATGCATGGGAAGCGCTTAGCACTGTGTCTAACAAATAGTCATACTAATAACAATAAATATATTATTAACATTAATAATAAATGTTATTAGCAGTATGATCAAGAAGGCAAAAAAGACCGGGGCGCCTGGGTGGCTCAGCTGGTTAAGTGTCCAACTTCGGCTCAGGTCATGATCTCAAGGTTCGTGAGTTCGAGCCCCACATCAGTCTCTGTGCTGACAGCTCAGAGCCTGGAGCCTGCTTCCAATTCTGTGTCTCCCTCGCTCTCTGCCCCTCCCCCACTCACACTCTGTCTCTGTCTGTCTGTCTGTCTGTCTCTCTCAAAAACAAAATTTAAGAAAAAAATAGAAGGCAAAAAAGATCTGGGATGTCTGGGTGGCTCAGTCGGTTGAACATCTGACTTTGACTCAGGCCATATCTCCAGGTTCATGGGTTCCAGCCCTGCATTGGGCTTGCTGCTGTCAGTGCAGAGCCTGCTTCAGATCTTATGTCCCCCTCTGTCACTCCCCCACTTGCACTCTCTCTCTAAAATAAGTAAAACATTTATAAAGAAGGCAAAAAAGATTTAATAAAGGGCACCAATTCAAAGGGTATGAGTCTGGGGATCCATGGACAGATTTCCCTTCCAGCAGGATATCTAGTAGGAGATGGCTTACCCACGGGATGGGGACTAGGCAGATAACTAGGCTACTTTGGGCAGGAGGCCAAAGCCATCTGTACTGCCAGCCTTGGGAAAGAGCCTGGGGAATCCTATTTTATTCCTTCACCAACACCCTCCTCTGCCTCCAGAGGGAATCTCTCATTTCCTTGAAATTCTGGGGAACTCTGATAACTTTATGCACCTCACTTATAGGATACCTTCCTTAAATCATCAGAAGCTTTTTATGTACACATCAGATCAACTCAACTAGAAACTCCTTGAGGACAGGAGCCACGCCTTAACTATATTATACAAAACCCCACACACCACACACACACACATGCGCTTATGTGATGCCTTTGCCCTTGGTAGACCCCCTGAACGTCAGGGCTGAGAGAGACCTCGAAAATCCTCCACTACAACTCCCTACCTCCTGCTACCCCTAATTCACATGTGACAGTGGAGAAAAGTGAGGTGAGACATTCCAAAAGAGCAGGAGATGAGCAGGGGACCAGATTTGTCAGTGAGAAATTAGAGGTGATCCACAGGGAAGAGCCCCAAAGTTGGAGTTTGCAGTGTCAGGAAGAGAGGCAGGAGCCTGGAGAGATCTGGAGAGGGAGGCAGATGGGGGGCATTGTGGGAAGACCTTGAAAGCTTTGCAGCTGGAAGCCAGAATTCCTAGGCAGAAATGGGGATTCACTCGGCTTTAATCACAGCACCACAAATCTGGGAAGAAGCTTAGTGTCTGTCAAACCAAGGAGATCTCTCGAATGTCAGTAAAAGGTAAGGATAAACCAGTGGGTTTGGGCCTTGACTACTTACTATTTTTTTTTAATCTTAATCGTTATCTCTACTGAACACTAACGCACAGACGTTTGTCAGGGCTGACTCCTGGGCCTTTCTAAAGAACTGGGTGGAGGCAGGAGAGAATTGGTACACCCCGACAACAAAGCAGGAGTGAGGGGCTGATTGCAGCTGGGGTCCAGCTCCAGGAGGAACCTAAGGGACCTAACCAGGATCACAGCTCCTAACCAGGCCACTGCCCTCACTTTCTTCCCTGAGGGGAGCAACTGTGGCCAAGTAAGACCCTTTTCCTGGGCGGAGTGTGGGGCTGGGGATCTGCACTCCAGACTCTTCTCATCTGTCATCGCCTGGGCCAGGGGCCGTCATCAATGATGAGCCCTCATCTCCCCCTGAGGCCTCCAGTCAGCCTGGAAACCCTGAAACTCTTACGAAAAAATCGCTTCCCTTCCAGCACAGTCCTTTAATTCCCCAGGCCTGGGGAAACTCCCAAGACTGTAACAGCTGTCACCCAATCAGCTTGTTGGTTAAGCTGTTACAAAAACTCAGATAAGGATAATCAGCGGGCACAGCCCTATTATCCTGCACTGTCCCTTAAAACAATAAAGGACTCTCTCAGTCTTCCCTCCCTATTTCTTTTTTCCACAGTAGCATAACTTCCTTATCAAGCCCCGCTCTTTCGGTGAAGGACCCAATTTAGAGCTGCAGTGCGGCAAGCCAAGTTTTCTGCTGGCTGGAAGCAGGCTCCCCACTCAGCCCACAAGGCTCCCTGGCAGGACACCCCATGTCCTTACTTGTTGAACACCTTGCAAATTCATCCCCTGATGTTCAGATGTCCCCCGCTCGCCAGCTCGGCTGGCTTGCTATCTGAAAAAGAGAGGATTTCTGCCTCAGAGAGTGAGTCCAGGTGATTGTAGCTAACGCCTCAAGACTGAGCAACTGAGCGACTGAGCCTGTAAGGAAAGAAGTGCTTCAAGGAGGGCGGCGGAAGCGCATGCTCCGGCCCCCTGCGGTCACCATCTGACAACCTACAGCAGGAATTAGTGTGGCTGGAAAAGAAAGAGGACACCACTACTGTGGACCTGTGACTTCTTACACCCGTCCTTCTCTGTCCTCAAAACCTAGCCTCGGGGGCGCCTGGGTGGCTTAGTCGGTGAAGCGTCTGATTCTTGATATCAGCTCAGGTCATGATCTCACCATTCGTGAGTTCGAGCTCCATGTCAGGCTCTGTGCTGGCAGCGCGGAGCCTGCTTGGAGTCCTCTCTCTCCCTCTCTCTCTCTGCCCCTCCCCCCCAAAATAAATGAAAATAGATATTAAAAAAACAAAACAAAACCCGGCCTCAGACCTGAGTGTCTGGCCCAGCGATGGCACAAGCCCTTCTCTCTGGATTCCGGAACTCCTCTGGTCTCTAAAACCAGGAGAGGTGCCCTCTGCCTCTAGGCCCTGCATGTGGGAACTATGATAACAAAACTGCTCAGTGAGCAAACTTTGTTGACCCTCTACCTCACTTCCATAGAACTATTTTCCTAGTCTATTTCTTTGGATTAAATTCTAAGTACAAAACAGGCAGACATTTTATTATTTGGAATAGTTCACATTAAGTTTAGTGAATGACTCAGAGATCAGTGGTATTAGTTAATACAGGATCTCTGAGAAGCAGTTGTGAGACAGGATTTGCATAACATGTATTAGGGGAAATGCCTGAGACAGAGAATGGGGAGGTGACAGGCTGACAGAATAGGCGTGACCCTCTTGAAGGAAGGAGGAAAGGAAGGTTGTGTGGGTGGAAGCATCTGGACTGCAGTACATTTCTGAGGAAATTCAGTACGGCTGTTGAGGAATTCTCGAGCCAAGATCACTTGTCAGAGCAGTCCTTGCCTTTGTGTAGCTGACGCGGGGATACTAAGTCACAGCTGGACAGCCCGTGGGCAGCGTGGCTTCTGTCTGAGTGCCATGAGGGATTTCAGAGTGACAGCAGGGGCCGTGGGTCAACCAGCCGTATGAGATCTGAGGGATGTATTCTAAGGACCGTGCAAGGACATTCTATAAATTTGTCAGAAATGTTTTTTACGGGTGCACTAGTGTCTCCTTACTGACCGACCGAGGAAAGCTATTAGAGGTACCTGTCAGCCAAGGGCAAGGTGACCAGGTTTCTAATATGCCTGCTAAGGATTTTGATGGGGGTAGAGCAGGGGAGCCGGTGGCTGTCATTACTTCTGAGTGCAGTGGAGGAAATGCCTGTCTCCCAGAGGTGACAATAGGAGCCAGCTCGGGGGTGTCCAGCCTAAACAATGTGGACAAAAAAGAACAACAATCAGAAACCCACATGAGTTCAAGTGGTGAAACTCAGAGTTACCATATGAGGCAGGATTCCGTTGCCAGGTGTTTATGCAAGAGAAACAAAAGCAAATGTCCACACAAAACTTCATACACAAATGTGTATAAAAGCCTTATTCGCAAAAGCCAAAAGGTGGAAACGACCCAATGTCCATCAACTGCTGAATGGATAAATGTGTAGTATGTCCATACTGCGGCCATACAAAGAATGAAACCCTGGTGCATGCCAACCTAGATGAACCTTGGAAACAATATGCAGACACAAAAGGTGACACGATGTAGGATTCCATTTCTGTGAAATGTCCAGAACACGTAAATCTATAGAGACTGGAAGTCGATTAGTGCTTGCCTAGTGCTGGGGGCTTGGGAGCTGAGAAACAAGGTGTATGGAGTTTCTCTGTGAGGTGGCCAAATGTTCTAAAATTAGCTGTGGTGATGGTTGCACATATCTGTGAAGTGAACTAAAAACATTCAATAATGTAATTTAAATGGGTGAAGTGCATGGTATGTGAATTATATCTCAATAAGTTTGCTTAAAAAAATCTGTGAGAGCCTACCCCCCCCCCCCAAAAGCCATCACTCAAGGGCAGGGAAGGGGGTGTGGGTGGAGAGCTCGGGAAGCTGAAGCCAGGAAGCAGTTCTGGGGCGGCTCCGAATCTCCTCAGGCTGCTCCAGGGATGCCCCTCAGGGTGTGGTTGGGCCAGCGCAGTGGTTCTTTTAAAAAAATTTTTTTTCAACGTTTATTTATTTTTGGGACAGAGAGAGACAGAGCATGAACGGGGGAAGGGCAGAGAGAGAGGGAGACACAGAATCGGAAACAGGCTCCAGGCTCTGAGCCATCAGCCCAGAGCCCGAAGCGCGGTGGTTCTTACTGAGGCAACTGAGAGACTTAAAGGTGGGGTGAAGGCGAGGCCTCGGTGGCAGCTGGGACAAAAACTTTGAGGTCTGGCTTCAGGCTCCAAACTCTGTCCACAGGCACCTCACATCTCCTTCCAGGCAAGTGACTGGGAGTCAGGCTCCTAGGTCCCATTTCTGGCTTCACATGTGACCCCAAGGCCAGGGCCTTCCTGGGCTGGCAACCAACTTTTCTCCCTGATCCCCGTCTGGGAACCCCCAGCCCCAGGACCTTGGAGGGAGGTGATGGACACCAGACCTTCTTGCCACAGCCTGGACCAGGCAGAGGATCTCACCTCTAGATCCTCTGAAGATATATCCTCTTGAGCAAACATGACCACTGTTAAAGCGAAACGCCCTTGGGAAGGTGAATGGTTTGAGCTAGCAGTCACTTGAGGGGGGAAAAATGTTCTCATTTTCCAAAGATTGTCCTGTTGCCATGGCAATGAGTATCCATCGTGCAGGGTTTTAAACCATTTAATGGATGACAGTTCATCTCTGTTTTACTGAACAATCACAATTTGCCTCAGTGACCACACTTCTGTGAGCCAGCCAATCAGCAATGGCCACACTTTGCCTCCTCTTTGTCCATCACTGACCTTCACCCCTCCCAGCACCTTATAGAAGATCCTAGTTCCCCTCGAAGAGATCGCGCCTTTCAGGCATTGCTCTGCTCGGCTTAAGTAATAGATTCAGCTTTTTGTTTCAGACATTAAGAAGTGGCCTCTTCCATAGACGTATGTTCTGAAATATCCCCTTCCTGGGAGTAATTTAGCCTCACTTCTAGGGCCATTGCTCCAGTGTCATTGGTGAATTAGAAAAAAGCCAGCTCTTCTAGACAGGGCCCAACGAGGACTGGATTTCCAATCCCTCGGCTGGGAAATGCAACAGTCCACAATTTGCACAACTGTGCACAGCAACCCTGCTCACCCCTCATAACTGGTCAAGCAGTGAGTGCTGCCCATTCTACCTCCTAAATACATTTTCCAGTCCATCACCTCCTCTCTGCCCCACCGCCACAGCCTCTGTGTCAGAGCCCCTCCGTTCTTGCCTGCGCCAGTGCAGTGGTCTCTAACTGGCCCCGGTGACTCCAGTCTTGCCTGACTCTAGGGCGAACATCTCACGCTCTTGCTGGCCCCTGTGCCTTTGCAGTTGCTCTTCCCCTGTGGCTGTGCCTCCGCCAACACCTTTCTTGTCCATTCCAACTCGTCCTGCATGATTCAGCTCCAACATCACTGCAATGGACTGAATGTTTAGGTCCCTCTTCCCCCAATTCATGTTTAAATCCAAACCCCCAATGTATGATATTGCAAGGTAGGGCCTATGGGAGGTGATTAGGTCATGAGGATAGAGCCCTCATGACTGGGATTGGTGCCTTATAAAGGGGACAACACACACACACACACACACACACACACACACACACACACGAGACACCATAGAACTCCCTAGCACCTTCTGCCGTGTGAGGACACAGCAAGAAGAGAGAGTCTATGAATCAGTAAATGACCCTTACTTGATGCTGAATCTGCCTGCCCCCTGATTTTTTAAAATGTTAATTTATTTATTTTTGAGGGGGGGGGGAGGGGGAGAGTGAGGGGGAGAGAGAGAGAGAGAGAGAGAGAGAGAGAGAGAGAGAATCCCAAGCAGACTCCACACTGTTGACGTGGAGCCCAATGCAGGGCTCAAACCCTTGAATAGTGAGATCATCACCCGAGCCAAAAGCAAGAGTCAGAGGCTTAACTGACTGAGCCACCCAGGCACCTCTGCCTGCACCTTGATCTTGGGTATCCTAGTCTCCAGGATGGTGAAAAATCTCTGTTTATAAGCAGCCCAAACAGACTAAGACAGTCACCTTACCCGAAAGTTGTCCCCGACTCTCCTCCTAGGCCTGACCACACCCTGCCACGCTTGGGGCTCCCACGGCTCCTGGGGGTACCTGGACGACTGCACTGATCATCACCACCAGGTGCCTTTGCTGCTGCTCCAGCTGGCCTGTGAGCGCTGCACAGGACTAGGCCTGCTTTTATCTCCTTGTGACCGGATGGCTGTGAGGGACAGGACCTAGGAACCAAAGTAAGTTACACTTCCAACTCTACCACTTAATGCTGTTGAGAACTTAAGCCAGTTACTTGACATTTCCCAGCCTTGGTTTCCCCTCTTGTAAAACGTGGGTAACCGTACTTGGCACCTTCCAGGAACAGGAGGGCAGGGATGGAGACCTCACGAGTCTGGTTTTCAGTTGAAGGAGAGGGAGGAGACAGTGGTTCTATCCACAAAGTCCAGAATGGGGTGGAATTACCTCCAGGACGAGTCACTGTTAACCCGGCCCGGGCTTCACGACAGTCATAGAATTGGATTCCTTAACAATAAAGAAGTAATCGTGCAGTTTCCAAAAACTGGCAGCACCTACTGCACAGAGTGGGTGTGAGGACTCAGCAGAATCGTGCACACAAGGTGCTGGCACAGTGCCCAGCTCTGCAAGGAGTAATAAATGGTAGTTGTTGCTATTATTACTACCAAGAGTCCCTGACACAGAGACATCCATTAAATGTTAATTCCCTCTCCTCGTCCCCACCACAATGCCCAATACACTCAATGGTAATGTGTGCCGGCTGAATAAATGGAGGACCAGTACTCCCAAAGTACAAGCCGCGTAAAGTATTTTCCCAGATTGCAATGTTCAAAAGCTCTCTATTAAGATCCAGACTCTTCTTCCAGACCCTCAATGTCCTTAGGATCTGCTCCCAATCTACTCTGCCAGTTTCACTTTTGGAAAGTCGCCTCTTAATCAAAGGTATCCCTCTGACAGCCACCCAAGGTGAGGGTGTCTTCTTGGTCCCCCAAAGCTTTACTTGAACCTCTCTTGTGCCTCCAGCTGACCTCTGATTATGTCATGTATTCACTTGGCAAGTAGATGTATTGTACTATATGCCAGACACTGAGGTAGGCTCTGATGACACAAGAGTGGACCAGACATGCCCCCTGTCCTCAGGGGGTCCACAGTCAGGGAGGAGGCAGAGAAGCAAAATGCAGTTCTATGACTTGAGCTTCAGTGAGCATGAAAGTTCCAAGGTCCTGGAGAGAACCAGGTACAAGATCCTCGATCTACAAAGGAGGAGACCGAACTGTTGGCTTTGTGCTTGTGTCTGCACTGCTAAGCTGTAAGTTTCTTAAGAGCAGAACAAGAGTCTTTAAGCATCTTTATGTACCTCTGTGTGCTTGCTTAGCACAGTGTCTTGCAAGTAATTAGTGCTCAAGGAGTAACTTGTGGGCATGTAACTGAGTTAAATTGTTTAGAACCAGGGGCGCGTGAGTGGCTCAGTCGGTTGAGTGTCTGACTCTTGTCTTTGGCTCCAGTCATGATCTCAAGGTTCCTTGAGTTCGAACCCCACATTGGGCTCTGCGCTGACAGTGCAGAGCCTGCTTGGGATTCTCTGTCTCCTCTCTCTGCTCCTGCCCAACTCATCCCCCCCCACCCCGCCCCGGCCCTTTCTCTCTCTCAAAAATAAATAAACTGAAAAAAATTGTTTAGACCCAGTGTTCCCAACACCTAGCTGAGCTCCAGAGGCTGCTCATTGCTTACTCCGTGAGTTCTTCCCTTCTACCTTAGCAATAGAACGCCCCCTGGGAGCGGGGGGGGGGGGGGGGCTGCAATGTTCCCCACTAAAAGGCTACATTTCTCAGCCCCTCTGCAGTGAAGTTTGGCCAAATTACTAAATTCTGGCCAATCAGATGTGAGCTGAACTGGCTTAAAGGGAGCTGACTTGGCTGGGAGTGCCCTCTTGGCTCTTCCTTGCTTTCATCTTACTCAATCTAGGCCTGGGTTGTAAATGTGATGGTCGGAGCTCCTGCAGCCCATCTTTGGAGTATGAGGTGACACTGAGGATGGAAGTCACACACCACGGAGGGTGAAGCAAAAAAAGAAAGGAAGCCCAGGACCCTGAAGACTCTGTGGAGCCACCATATTAGCCTGGATTTGCCCACCTACCTCCTGATTCGCTGCATGTGGAGAATTAATCCTGTGTGTTTAATGAAGCCAGTCTCTTGGGGTCTCTGTCACAGCAGCTGTGCACAATTCATTCCTGATACAGAGGCCCTGACATGAACGGGGGGGTTGGAAGTAGTAAGCGGGGAAATGCCTAATTCTGGAGTAAGAATGAATTTGGGGGCATCGGAAAGCCAGGTTAGAGTGGCAATCACATGGTCTCCGCTCACCCATATTCCCTTCTGCCTATCATGGACACCTACTGTCACGTGGCAAACAAGGGTGGACTCCACCCCGGGGGCAGGCCCCACTTTGAGTAAGAGCACATCCACCATGCCCAGACTTCAGTCCTTTTCATAGTCTGGGTCCCCTTTTGTGCACCAGGCCATCTGCTCATCCCCCCAGACTTAGTCTAGAAAAAGCAAGCTCTTCTTAAAAGCTCATCTTTGGCCAAATGGAGTGTTAATGCGCCAGAAGATGAGGGACGCGCAGCCTATTGTCGCGGCAATGTGCCGGGCCCGGGGCTAAGCTTTCTGCATGTATTATCTCATTTTAGCCTCAGAACAGCAGCCCCATTTTCAGATGAGGAAACTGTGGCTCGGAAAGTTCAGTCACCTGCCCCCAGTCACACCTGGGATGTGGCTCCAAACACAGACTCGCCTACATACATCCAAAGTCTGGGCTTTGACACAGCTCCGGCAGTTAGGACAATCCTCCAGAGCGGCTGTAAGCCCACTCACTGCCTTGCTCACCATGGGCTCCCCAGGGCGACAAAGCCTTCCTCCTCCCCCAGAACTCGAGCCCCAAGTTAAACACCCAAATCATCCATCTGCTTCCTCTTTGGGGCAAGAGGCTAAGCCTCAACTTCCCTTTCCTCCTGTCCAGTGTCATAACAGATAACAGCCTGATTGACTAAAAATGGCTTTCCTGTTGGCCTTGGCTGAGTGCTTTGGGTGCGGCAGCCCCCGGCCCTCCACACGAACTTCCGAGACAATTTTGAGAGCGGTGGTTAGGAGGGAGCTCCTCAGCTAAGGGTTGGATCTCTTGGCTTTTGCCCATCGACCAACTGTAGGACACCGGGGGTGTCGTTGAACCCGTTGGAATCACGTTTCCCCATCTGTGAAATGAGGATACCGCTCTGTCCTCCCCAGTTACATAATAGGTTAGAAGGCGTTTGGGAACTCGAGAAGAGCTTTGGGATAATAGCGAGCTCACATTTATTGCTTTCTCACCAAAAGTGCCAGGCAGTGTGCTAATAAGCACTTTACACATTATCATCTTACTTAGTTCTCATAAACCCTATGGGTTGGCATTTTATAGCTCAGGGAAACTGAGGCGTAGAGAGTAAGGTGACTTGCTCAAGGTCAGACAGCAAGTGGTAGTACTTGGATTCTAACCCAGAGGGTCTAAGCACAGGCCCCATTCTACAAATGTGTGTGGTCCTTATGAGCCACACATTGTATGGATTATCACGGAGAAGGCTTATTCATTCCTCTGGGTGGAGGATGGTGTTGGAATTCATGGACAGCAAAGTTAGTCCTTCATAAGAAAGGTGAAAGGTGGTTGTGCAGAATGTGAGAAAGTATGCTCAGGCCCTCTGGATGCCTCGCGTCCCTTCTCCTGACACCATCTTCCAGAGGAGGCTCTGAGAGCATGCTTCCGGATGGAGGCCCGGCCCATTCCAGACAGTTCATTCGTCCCGAGGCCGTACCCAGTTATAATTCAGCAGACTCGGGGGCGCCTGGGTGGCTCAGTCGGTTAAGCGTCCGACTTCGGCTCAGGTCTTGATCTTGCAATGTGTGAGTTCAAGTTTTGTGCTGACAGCTCAGGGCCCGGAGCCTGCTTTGGATTCGGTGTCTCCCTCTCTCTCTGCCCCACTCAAGCTCTGTCTCTCTCTGTCTCTGTCTCTCTCAAAAATAAACATTAATGTAGCAGACTCAATTTGGAGGCCAGCAGGTGTCTGCTGCAAGGGAAAAGGATGGGAAGACTGCCGCCCGCCTGGGCCTCTTCATCTCCCAATCTGATCTGCAAAATCCTCGCCCGCTCAGCTGGTATCGCTGCCTCTCTCTAGGGTTTCAGTTTTAACTGGCTGTTTGCAGAGCCCCCTCTGGTGACAAAGGTGAGCCACCACACCCTTCACAAGGTGCCACTAACATTTTTGGAGTTGTACCTATTTTGACATAAACACACACTTTTATATTGAATCCTCAGGGTAGCCTGATGGGTTCAGTATTATCACCACTTTACAGAATATGAAATGGTCACTCAGAGAGGTTAAATCCCTGCTCAGCGTCATGCGTAAAGTAAGACCAGACTTTAACCAACATTTTCTATGTCTTCTCTCAGTGACTGTCCCCACATCTAGACCCCTGGTAATGAGCACCAGGTTGCTTACAACAGTTTCCAAACCCGGTTTCCTTTTCCTCCTCAGGCCACCAGTTCCCTTTTCGCAGCCTTACCACCGGGTCTCAGCCTGTGTCCCGGGAGTGGCCTCTGTGGGCAGGTGATGTATTAACTCCCGTGACTGGAAGTGCAGGCCCAGAGTCAGCACTGAGTTCTTTTCTCTGCAGTGACACCTTCTCAGTGTGCTCTCTTTGCTCTGCATTCCAGGAGCAGTTTCTATTTTTTAGGAAACCAATCAAGAATAACATACATATATACATGCTAACTAATTTGGATGTAAATTAAAAAAAATAAAATTAAAAAAAAAAGAAGAAAAAAAGAATAACATACATACAGAAGAGTGCGCAAATTATAAGTGCACAGATAATGAATTATGACACAGTGAAGACATTCATGTAAATTCTCTTCTGATACAAAAAAATCAGGGGCGCCTGGGTGGCTCAGTCAGTTAAGCATCCGACTTTGGCTCAGGTCATGATCTCATAGTCCATGAGTTTGAGCCCCGTGTCGGGCTCTGTGCTGACAGCTCGGAGCCTGGAACCTGCTTCCGATTCTGTGTCTCCCTCTCTCTCTGCCCCTCCCCTGCTCATGCTCTGTCTCTCTCTGTCTCAAAAATAAATAAAAACATTTAACAAATTAAAAAAAAAATCAGAATATTACCAAACCCCGTATGCCCACTCTCAGTTACCCCCACCATGGTAACTGTTATCCCAAGTTCTAATACTGTATATTAGCAAAGTCTGGTTTTGAACTTCTAAATGGGATCATGCAAAATGTTCCTCCGTGTGTGTCTGGAGTCTTTCTCTCAATTTAGACCATACATGCTGTTGCATGTAGCAGTAGTTTGCTTGTTTTCGTTACTGTATACAGTTGGATATTGTATTATTTCATGATACCAATATAGCACAATTTATTTATCCACTCTGCTGTTGATGTATATGACATCATTTCCAATATTTGGCTATTATGAACATTACAATATATGTCTTTTATGCATATAAGTATACATCTCTGTAGAGTATATACCCAGAAGTGGATTGGACTACAGAAAAGGCATACATTCCGTTTTACTAGAAACCACCACACAAAAGTGGGCGCATCAGTTGCTCCTCCCTCCAGTCGCATATGTGGCCAGTGGCTCCACATCCTGACCAATGTTGAGTATTGCTAGTCTTTCTAATTTCAGCCATTCTGGTAGGTGCATAGTGGCACTTCATTGTGGGTTCAATTTGCATTTCTCTGTTGATTAATGAGATTAAGCATCAGTTATTAGCATCCATACGTTAATTGGCCATTTGAATATTCACTTTGGTGAAGTGCCTGTTCAGGTCTCTTGCCCATTCTTACTGGATTGTCTGCCTTGTTCTTAGATGTGTAGGATTTCTTTATAAACTCTGCCATACTTTGTTAGTTTTATGTATTGCAAATATCTTCTCTCACTCCTGCTTGCCTCTTAGTGCTCATTGTGGTGTCTTTTTTGTGAGCAGAATTTCTTACGTTTAGTGTACTCTAGTTTATCAATCTTTTCCTTTACGGTTACTTCTGTGTCTCATCAAATAAGCTACCATGCCATGGAAACTTGTGCAAATCACTTCACCTTTTCTGTACTTGGCAAAATGAAGAGTTGGCTCAGATATTCCAATGAAAATTGGCTTACAGATATTTTGAATTTTACACATCAGTAAACTTTTTTTTTTTTTTCTAGAGAGAGTGCAAGTAAGCTGGGGCAGAGAGAGCAAAATCCCACAAGGGGCAGAGAGAGAGGGAGAGGGAGAGAGAAGCAGGGCTCACTGGAGGCAGGGCATGAGATTACCCAAATTGGGGCTTGTGCTTACGTGATGTGGGACTCGAACTCATGAACCATGAGATCATGACCTGAGCAGAAGCCAGATGCTTAATAACTGAGCCACCCAGGTGCCCAATAAACTTGTTTTTAAAAGAAGACCTGACAAAAGTTTGTCGACTCTTCATTTTGGAAAATCATAGTGTTTGGGGTAAAAAAAAAAAAAGAAAAAAACCCTTCCATTTAGTCTCACTATTGCTTTGTAAAAGAAAGGGCATTTGAACATCAACATCACTGGATTGTACTTGCTTTACTGCAGAACAGTAAAAGTATTGACCCTGACTGGCATGTGACCTGTGACCTGTGATCTTGATGACCCCTCAGGTGTCTGCTTCTAGCTCCAACACTGCAGTTTCATGAATTTCATCCTGGCCTTCCCTTTACTCTCCATTCTTAGCTCTTTGGTTCTTGGACCAACGCTCAACTTTTGGTACTTCTTAACTCCCCCAGAAATGTATGTTTTGAGCTTTGTGTTTCTATCTATGGGGTCAAAGACCATCTCAGTTTGGCTAAGTAAAGACTAATTACAGTTATTGGTATTTACATTTATCCTTGAATCAATGCCCAGCATGGAACCCAATGTGGGGCTTGAACTCATGACCCTGAGGTCAAGACCTGAGCTGAGGGGCACCTGGGTGGCTCAGTCGGTTAAGCATCAGACTCTTGATTTTAGCTCACGTCATGAACTCATGGTTTCTGAGATCCGGCTCCCCGCTGATCAACACAGATCCTGCTTGGGAATCTATCTCTCTCTCTCTCTCTGCCCCTCCCCTGCTCTCTCTCTCTCTCTCTTTCTCAAAATAAAATAAACATTAAAAAGAAAGACCTGAGACCCTATTGAACTTGTGCCCGTTTTAGTCCTCCCTCTTTCCTCCACAACACACACATTCATTCATTCAACAGTAATTTGTTGGGTGCCTACACTATTTTCCAGGTGCTCTTCCAGGTCCTAGGAGAGGAAGTGACAAAGACAAAACTTTTGTCTTCATGGAATTTATATGGTGGATCTATGTTTCTCACAAGCTACAGATCAGCTGCAATCAGCTGTGAGAACCATTTTGCAAAAGGATATTTAAGAACAAAGGATGTCTTTAGTCTGTTCAGGCTCCTATACCAAATAACATAGGGTTGATAGTTTATAAGCAACAGAAATTTATTTCTCACAGTTCTGGAGGCTGGAAGTCCAAGGTCAGAGTGCCAGCATGGTTGGGTGAGGGTCCATTTCTTGGTTCATAGCCAGCTCCTTCTTGCTGTGTCTTCACATGATGGAAGGACTAGGGATCACTCTTGAATCTTTTTGTAAGACACCAATTCTAGGGGTGCCTGGGTCTCCTGCCCTGTGCTAAGCATGGGGCCTCCTTGGGATTCTCTCTGTCTCTTTCTCTGCCTCTCTCTCACTTGTGTGTACACACACTCTCTCTCAAAATAAATTAAAAAAAAAAAAAGACACCAAATTCCATTTAAGAGGGTTTCACTATCATGACTTAAATATTTCCCAAAGTCCAACCTTTGGGGTGTTATTTCCCCTAACACCATTGCCTTTGGGAGATAGGATTTCAACAGATGGAGTTTGCAGGGATCCAAACATTTAGACCAAAACCAGGGGAAAAATTCACACTGTACCAGGCAAAAGAAGCTGTATACAAAAATTTTGTCAACTTCTGCTTCATTCGGAAGATTGACTTATCGAAGTGTCTTTTTCAGTGGGAGCTAAAAAATGTTTGCAAAATGAATGCATAAAGCCTAATCAGCAAAAAAACTCCCCTGGGAGGCACCAGCCTGGCTCAGTTGGTAGAGTGTGCGACCCTTAATCTCAGGGTCCTGAGTAGTGAGTTTAAGCCCCACGTTGGGTGTGAGACTACTTAAAAACAACAAGATAAACTCACCGGGATCCAGTCATAGTTTCACAAAATCAGGTTTGTTGATTTGAAGTGGGGGAGGGAATTCCGGAGGAATCTTGAAATGCTGCACCCCAAGACAAGGGAGGAAAGTATCTTTTTAAGGTTTGGGTTCCAGCTAAAAGATTTTGGAGAGGGTCGCAGGGGAGTGGAAATCAATGCAGGATTGGTTGCTGGTTCTGACACTGGATTAGAAGAGAATAACGAGAGGGGACTGAGTGCTGCCATGAGGGAAGGTGGTTTTAGCAACTGGGTATCCCCAGTACTAAACGAAAATAACTAACTGGGTTTAGAGCATCACCGGCTGCTTTTTTTCTCGTTTGGGGACAAAAGATTTCACTCATTCTGGTTTGGCCAGGTTTTGACTCTTTCAAAGAAATTTGTTTCCGTGCGTTACTTTCGAAATTAGATATTACCAAAAAATTATATAAATATACGTTTGTTTTTTAACCTGCAAAAGAATTCTAGTTTTATAAGGCCCACTCCGGTGGCCGAGAACCGTGGCCCTGGAGTAGAAGCCCCAGGGACTCCCTAGCTACCAACCTTCTCTGAGCAGCTCAGGGATTCTGAGCCTGGAGGCACTGTAAAACCGGATGTTGACTGTCTTGCCATAGTAACAGACGCAACTCCGGAAGTTACGTCAGAGAAAGAGGAAGTGAAGCCGTCTACGGGTCCACGTGGGTCCTGCGCGTGTTTCCACGGTCCCGGTAGCCGGTGCTTTAATCCCGGTCCGGGTTTAGAAGACATGGGTCGTTCTGGGAAGTTGCCTTCCGGTGTCTCGGCCAAGTTGAAACGCTGGAAGAAAGGCCATAGTAGCGACAGCAACCCTGCCATCTGCCGCCACCGCCAGGCCGCCCGTAGCCGCTTCTTCAGCCGGCCCTCAGGTAGCGGGGTCGGGACCCCGGCGCGCTGGCGACGGGATTTTAGCGGGCCTGGGTCTGATGGTCTGGGCCTCTCAGGAGGCTCCGGGGTCCAGGCATTGAACCTTTCTTCTCCTAGAACGTCGGATGTGTAGCTTGAAGTAAAGGCCCGCTCTCCCCATTAGACAGATGCGGAAACTGAGTCTTTAATAGGGAAATGACTAGCCCAGAGTTCCACGGGTGTCAAAAGTTGGGACTCGGCTATAGTTAGAGTGTCTCTTTACAAAGTGCTTTCACAAGTGCATTTACTTCCCAAGCCCCTGCGTGTTGTCCCCCACCCCGGTCGACTCCCATCGGCATATTATAACGTCGGGACGCGGGAGCAGAAACTTACCTGAAGGGTTCCGTATCTGGGTTTGCTAAGTTACGGGCTTATGGCGGGCTGATGAGGCAGGCCTATGTTCAGAATGAAGTCTCTCGAGTTGGGGGCCTGGACTCTGCTAGTTTTTGTCGTATGGGTGGATCCTAGCCAAAAGGAGGTTCGGCTAGAAGTGGGGGCCTCACCCGTGCCTCCGGTTTTCAGGAAAAAGCGACCTGACAGTTGATGCGGTGAAGTTGCATAATGAGCTGCAGTCAGGGTCCCTGCGTCTGGGCAAAAGCGAAGCCCCTGAGACGGCCATGGAAGAAGAGGTGGCCCCCGCTCTCACGGAGAAGTCCTCGGCCACCTTCCTGAGCGGCCTCTCCGACTGCACAAATGTCACCTTCAGCAAAGTGCAACGCTTCTGGGAGTCCAACTCGGCTGCCCACAAGGAGGTAGGGGGGAGGGTTCAGGAGAACTCGGGATGGTGAGGAGGAGTCAGACTCAGTCTCTTTATTTTCTTCCAGTGCTGGCTGGCTGCTGCCGGTGACAGCTGGTATTTTGGCATGATGCGTCATCTCTCCTGCCCTGTGTGTTCCCTACTTACTAGCTCTCCTAGGGCAGGTTCCACTTTCTGCTTTTGTCCGACAACATCTCCCCTACTTAAGTGTAAAGTCCTTCAGGGTAGAAATATATTCCAAATACTTATCTTGTCAACTATACCTAACACAGGACTTTTTACATGGAATAGTTTCAAGAAACATTTGTTGAGTAAATTAATGCTGAATAACAATGGATAGGAAATGTTTTATCTAACAAGAGCTACATTTTATTTGTCATTTTTAGTTAATACTTTTAAATGATACATATTTATATTCACTTTAAATTGAAAGATGTCAGGGGCGCCTGGGTGGCGCAGTCGGTTAAGCGTCCGACTTCAGCCAGGTCACGATCTCGCGGTCCGTGAGTTCGAGCCCCGCGTCGGGCTCTGGGCTGATGGCTCAGAGCCTGGAGCCTGTTTCCGATTCTGTGTCTCCCTCTCTCTCTGCCCCTCCCCCGTTCATGCTCTGTCTCTCTCTGTCCCAAAAATAAATAAACGTTGAAAAAAAAATTTAAAAAAAAATAAATAAATTGAAAGATGTCAAAATTATAAATGGTACCAAAGTGAAGTGAGTAGAATAAAATGTGAAAGTTGTTCTCCCCACTTAATTCCTTCGTGGTAGTTACTGTTGATGGTCATCATGTATCTACCTGGCCCAGCACTTTCCAACAACACTTAATTGTAAATTTTTTAGTAGCCACGTTAAAAGAAAGTAAAAAGAAGCAAATGAAATTAACCTTAATAATACAGTTAATATATGTAAAGTATTATCATTTCACCATATAATCAATATAAAATGAGATGATTTGGGGTCCTGGGTAGCTCAATCGGTTAAGCTCCTGACTCTTGATTTTGGCTCGGGTCATGCTTCTTTGGTTTGAACCGCGCATCGAACTTGGGGTTCTCTCTCCCCCGCCCTCCCCCCTCCCCCCGACGCCCCTTCACTGCTCACACACACACACACCTC
This sequence comes from Prionailurus bengalensis, assembly GCF_016509475.1. NCBI lineage: Eukaryota > Metazoa > Chordata > Mammalia > Carnivora > Felidae > Prionailurus > Prionailurus bengalensis. Next base: position 56,146,183 of record NC_057351.1, on the reverse strand, counting down.
TCTCTTAAAAATAAATAAACATTAAACAAAATAGAATAAAATGAGATGATTTGCATTATTTTTATCATATTAAGTCTTCAAAATCTAGAGTATATATTACCCTTACATCTCCATTTGGATGCTAAACCTTCTTTGGAAGTACTTGATTTGGGCCTAACATTTACAATCACAAAAGTAGGTTCATATTTCCAAGTTCTAAATGTATACTTTCTTAAAACTTATAGACGCAAAAGTAGATCCATGTATCTAAGTTGTTTTAAATCTGTGTTTTCCGATAACTAAAATATTTATTTTGAAATTTAATTTATTAAAATATTAAGATTAAAGATTCAGTTCTTCAGTCACACTAGCCATGTTTCAAGTGCTCAGTAGCCTCTTGTGAACATTACTGTCCTAGACTTTTTTGTATATTTTTTACCCACATTTTGTTAGGTTTACAGATCATATTTTATTTTTATTGTTATTTTTTGAAGGCTTTATTTATTTTTGAGAGAGAGAGTGAGTAAGCACACAAGTGGGGGAGGTGGAGAGGGAGAGGGGGATAGAGGATCGGAAGCAGGCTCCGCACTGACAGCAGAGAGCCTGATGCGGGGCTCGAACTCACGAACCGCAAGATCATGACCTGAGCTGAAGTCGAATGCTCAACCAGCTGAGCCACCCAGGCACCCCCGCCCCCTGATTATACTTTATATGCCGTGTTCTGCAGTTTTTTCCCCACTGAACAGTATTTCTAAATTAATGTAGTGTTTTCCTCACTCTTTTCAGTAGTTGTGTAGTATTTGAGTGTATCATTATTTACCATGTAGTGATAGTACTTTATTAACCCTCTGTTGATGGCCGCTGTATCGTTCTAGTTGGTTGCTGCAGTGAACACGCTTGTACATAAACATTTGCAATTTTCTGCAGGTGTTCCTGTAAGAGACCCGAGTCCTAGAGGTGGAATTTTGGCAAACATATCTGAGTCTGCCTGTTTGCTAGGCTTCATGGTGTGTACCCCTGGCTCTGATTGCAGCTCCTCTTGTCTTGTCTACCTGTAGGCTTTGTCAGGAGAACAGTTTGTGAGGGAGCAAGGAAAAGAGGCCAGTCCCAGGACAGGCTTAGATCTAAATAGATGTCATAAGTGCCTTCTCCCTCCCGTGCAGATCTGTGCTGTTCTGGCCGCTGTCACTGAGGTGATTCGCTCCCAGGGAGGGAAGGAGACAGAGACTGAGTACTTTGCTGCACTGGTGAGTGGGTGTGACTTGGGAATGGGTGTTCACAACAACAGGTGACTCGAGCCGTAGGGAGAAGAAGGGTGCTCCTGGTGTGTGGATATAGAGCAGGACATCCTTGAATAGGGGAAAGTGCTTCAGGAGCATCTGGCTGGCTCAGCCAGAAGAGCATGCGACTCTTGATCTCAGGTCGTGAGTTTCAGCCCTATGTTGGACTGAGAGATTAACCAAACAAACAAAAAACAAATAACAACAACAAAAAAAAAACCACATCAAAAGTGCTGTCATTCTCAGGCGGTTTGATAAGGCTAATGCTATTTGCTACACTGTCATTCTAGAACAAGAATCCACTACTCTGGTGGTGGTTGTTGGTGAAGTGTGGCCAGGGGTGGGGCAGGGTTAGGGGGCCAAGACCTTTTTGTGGGGCTAGGCTATCAAAATTATTTCTATACTAATACTAGAACATGATTTGCCTTTTCATCTCATTCTTTCATGAGTGTAATGTGGAGTTTTCTGGAAGTTACAGCCTGCCTGATGATATTATTCTGACAGCTAATTGTGCTTGCGTATGCTTGTATTTTAAAATGTTCTGACTTTTAATTTTTAATATGGTAAGTATCAGTAATATAACCTATGTAAACAAAACCTCTTTGGGGAATTCTCCAAAAATGTTAAGGGTGTAAAAGTTTGAGAACCACTGCTGGAATAGGAGTTGGCAGACTACGGCCCATGGGAATAACCTGAGCCATGGCCTGTTTCTGTACAGCCTTAGAGCTAAGAATGGTTTTTACATTTTTAAAGGATTGCTCAAATACAGAAGAATATACAACAGAGACCATATATGGCCTGCAAAGCCTAAAGTATTTATTACCTGGCCCTTTACAGAAAAAGCCTTCCAGCCCCTGCTCTAGAGTAATGAAATAAATTCGATAGCAATGTATGGTTTCTATCATGTGCCAGGCATGTTGTGATTTACTTATATTAATTCGGTGAAACCTCACAACTTACTATCTCTATTTTACAAATAAGGGTCCTGAATCACAGAAAGGTTCAATTGCTAGCCTAAATCACACACTGGCAAAGCTGGGATTTGAACCTCTGACACCAGTGTTCTTGGTCAGAACCATTCTGCTGGGCATACGGTGTCCTCAGCACCCCATTTGCCCCAGCTTACACATTTCCCATTCATCCCCTGTGGTCTGGCCCTCAGATGACAACAATGGAGGCAGTGGAGTCCCCTGAGTCTCTGGCTGCTGTTGCTTACCTGCTGAACCTTGTCCTGAAGCGGTGAGTTCTGGCTCTGGTTTGAATCCCAAGTCGCTTACGGAGAAAGGAGTGCAGGCAGGAGGAACAGGATGAGGGAATTGTTAAAAAGAACAAGAGGGGTGCCTGGGGGGCTCAGCATCTGACTCTTGATTTTGGTTCAGGTTGTGATCTCACGGTTCATGGGATCGAGCCTCACATCGGGCTCTGTGCTAGGCCATGGAGCCTGCTTAAGATTCTCTCTCCCTCTCTCTCTGTTCCTCTCCTGCTTGTGCCCATGGGCATGCGCGCACGTGCTCTCTCTCTCTCTCTCTCTTTCAGCAAAAAAAAAGACCAGGACCTTAAGTATCAGGTGGCATTCTGATGAGGCTCCCAGGGTGGCTCGGGATGTTGTACACAGAGTGTGAGCGCTGGTGCCTGGGAAGGGGGTGGCCCCGCTCAGTGAGTGGGGCCGGAGGCACGGGCTGGGATGTTGGCACCAGGATACCTGGAGGCTTGCAGTTAGGGGAGGAGGTGAGGAGAGGATTGAGGTGAGCTAGTAAGGGCCCACCTTGTGGGTAGAGAGAATGGGTAGTGAAGAAGGTGCGGAGGGGCGGAGTTCAGGTGCCATGGAAAGCACACTGAACTGCTCACTTGCTGAATTATTGGGCCGGCACTGCCTCCTGTCTAGCTTCCTCCTTCAGACCCGGGCTGGGCCTGCACCAGCTGCTTTAGGAGGCCCCTTGGGGTTCCGACCGTTTCTCTTCTCTCCCCACAGTGTGCCCAGCCCCGTGCTCATTAAGAAGTTTTCTGATACCTCCAAAGCCTTCATGAACATCATGTCAGCTCAGGCCAGCACTGGCTCCACCTCTGCCCTCCGATGGGTTAGTGTCTGGGTCTGTTTCCCCTCTGCCATCTTCCAGAGCCCCACGGGTTTGGCTGAAGCTTGGATACTCCCTGGGTGGGGCGGCAGGGGGAGGATATAGGCACTATGTGGACCTCAGATGGATCCCCGTGCAGTTTTCTGGAATTGATGAAAACCTGGGCTCTTTCCCCACCTGGCTGAAGCGGGTGAAGCTGACAGACTCTGACTCTCCTTTCAAGGTCCTCTCCTGCCTGGCCACCCTTCTGAGGAAGCAGGACCTGGAGGCCTGGAGCTACCCTGTGACCCTGCAGGTGTACCATGGGCTGCTGAGCTTCACAGTGCACTCTAAGCCCAAGGTGAGGCTGCTGGGCCCCCAGAACATGGGAGGGGGGGCGGTGGCCACTCTGGTAACTGCGCTGGGGCTGGTCTGTCTGAATGGGATTGGGGAGGTTGCCCTGAGGACCGGTTTCTTGCCTGGATGTTCTACTTTTTGCCTCTGACGCCTTACTTGCTTAGCTCTAGAACGTGAGGGGCAGTTCCTTGTCCTACAGGAGGGATGCTCAGTGTCCGGCCCTCCTGAGTCTCTGCTGCCTCGTTGGTCAGTGACCAGTTTAGCTGCAGTGGCAGGAAGGGGCAGAGTGGGGCTTTGGAGTCCCACAACCTCAGTTGGACACTGGATTTACTACTTGTGCTGTGGTCTTGGGCAAGTTACTTAACCCGTCCCAGCCTCGGTTTCCCAGCTGTAGAGTAGGGATAGTAATACCATCCTTGCTGCAAGGGCGTGTGGAGACTCCAGTGTCCCTCTCAGGCTGGCGCAGTTCCTGGCTTATAGCAGGCACTCAGTGAATGGTGGTCAGCCACTCCGTTTCCTCCTGAAATTTAGGGCAGGGAGTACATAATAGTAGCAACAGTCTGTGATCACTCAGTGCTCAGCACACCATCCCAGGTAGGCTAACGCCTCTTTCCCTGTGTGTACGTGGTGCTCTTTCCCTCACTTTCCTCAGGTCTCTGCTGAAATGTCACTTCACTGCAGTGACACTTTCCTGACCCCTCTATAAAAAGTAACAACCCTTGCTGTGTGGTCTGCAAAGTACTTTTACCTTCTGGTGTGTGTTTGTTTTCTGTCTCCCAAGTACAGTGTGAGTCGTTTGTTCCGGTCACAGCCAGACTGCCAGCTCCGAGCACAGTGCCTGGCTTGATGCACACTTGGTATTGCCGGGTGACTGGCTGAGTAAGCGAATCCCTGTAGCAAAGATGAGAACACTGCAGCTCAGAGATGAAGCGTTTGGCTTGCTCAAGGCCGTTTGCTGAGTTAGTGGGAGAGCAGGGATTGGAGCCGAGGTTTGTCTCATTCCCCAGCTCAGTAGTCTGCGCACAGGAAGGCCTGGGCATAGCATCGGCCATGTAGGAGGCATGCCATCAATGCTTGTCGGTTGGTTGTGACAAGCACCGAAGCTGCTGGTTGAGCGCTGACCCGGCCCCAGCCCCAGCCCCTTTTCCTTGCCCCTCAGATCCGGAAAGCTGCCCAGCATGGAGTGTGCTCGATCCTCAAGGGTAGCGAGTTCATGTTTGGTGAAAAAGCCCCTGCCCATCATCCTGCTGCCGTTTCCACCGCCAAGTTCTGCGTCCAGGAGATTGAGAAGTCTGGAGGTGGGAACCAGGTTGACAGCAGGGTGGATGGGGGTGGAGGACGGGGCTCGCCGTGGAGAGTGGGCTGGAGGCTCAGCCCCCTCTTGTGTGCCAGGCTCCAAGGAGGCCACCACCACGCTGCACCTGCTGACGCTGCTGAGGGACCTGCTCCCCTGCTTCCCAGAAGGCCTGGTGAAGAGCTGCAGCGAGACTCTCCTCAGGGTCATGACCTTGAGCCATGTGGTGAGCTCAGCCCAGGAGCCAGAGGAGCATGCCGGGGTGGGGGGCTTAGCTTCAGACCTGGGCCCCTGGTGCTGATGCTTGGGAACTTGCTGCTCAGGCCAGAAGCAGGGCCTAGGGTCTCCCCATCCCAACCCTGCTCTTACCTACAACCGAAGACCCCAGCCATCGCTGGTGTCGGATAGACCAGGCTCTCTTCATGGTCCTGGTCCCGTTGGGAGCTGGCCTCAGGGAGCAGGTCAGGGGAAGGGAGAGCTGTGGTAAGGCTGGTACGGCGCCAGCCCTCTCCCGGCTTGAGCTCTGTTTCAGTCACAATCGCGGTTCTTTTTTCTTTCTTTTGCTTATTTACTAACAGATCCGTAAAGTGGCTTTAAAGATGCAGAAAACGATTCTCTGCATTTCTGTCATGCTGGCAGAATTCTGTTAATCTTTACGTATCCTCTTGTAGCATTTGTTCGCATGTGTGTTTTAAAGTTTGCGTCACATAAATCACACGATCATTGTTTAAAAGGAAAAACTCATTCAGAACAACTTGCTGTATATCCTTTCAGCCTTTTTTTTTTGGATAAACCAACACAGATAAAAACATGAAAATACAGGCATAAATTATAGCGTGTACACCACTTATAGTCTGCTTTTGTAGCCTATTATGTTAAAAATATTTTATGTTTCTCTGTTAACTTTGTTTAAATTATTTCAAAATTTTCAGTGGTTGCCACGCCTTCCTGAAGTGACAGTCCTCTGAGTGTGCAGGTGTGGGGGGCATGCTCGAGGTCAGGGCCCTGGGTCTCCCTCCAGCCCAGCTTCTAGAGTAGGAGGTTGAGGAGCCCAGGGCAGCCATGGGCTTTGCGGTTCCCCACTAAGCCTACCTGTCCTCTCCAGCTGGTGACAGCCTGTGCCATGCAGGCCTTTCATAGCCTCTTCCACGCCAAGCCCGGCCTGGGCACCCTGTCAGCAGAGCTCAACGCCCAGATCATCACGGTGAGGCCTGATGGTGGAGGGGCATTACAATGCTGGGGCGTGGGGAATGGGGGTGATGTTACTTGTCTACACAGTGAGGTTGAGTGGGCTGGATGGGCTGCCCCAGAGGAGGAGGCCACTAGATGAGCAGACAGGAGGCAGGCATCCAGGAGACTGGCCACCAAAGCCACATCAGTGTCCACAGGAGCTGTGGGCCCTGACTCTTCACTTACTTTATAAACTATTTCAGTATTGTGTCGTGGTATAACCCACACCTTGAACAGAAGCTCTCGAACTTAGGGATCCCTGTATGGATTTGAGGAAGGAGGGCATAAACACCCCCCAAATTATTTGCAAAATGTGCATTATTTGCCCATGCACTTTTCCAGAGAAGGGCTCTGGGGCTTTTGTGAGATCCATAAGGTTGTGTGACTCAAGTTTTACTCAACTGCTTCTAGAGACTTTGATCTCATAGGAGCAGAACTGGAAGGGCTTCATGGAGTCCAGAAAGGCAGGACCTGGGAAAGCTAAGGGGGCTGTGAGTTCTAGGGCCACGTGTGCAGGCCTGTCACTGGGACGTGCTAGTGTGTGGGGATGGGAAGGGGTCATTGTCATTAGGCTGCTGTTAACACACTTGCTCAGTCATCTGCTTATTCCCCGTCCCATCTCTAGGCCTTATATGACTATGTTCCCAGCGAGAATGACTTACAACCCTTGCTGGCCTGGCTTACGGTCATGGAAAAAGCCCACATCAACCTGGTCAGGTAGGGGTGTGGTGGGGGGGTGTCCTAGGACCTCCAGCTAGGCTACCTGCTCTGCAGTACAGATGGGAGGGACATGAGCCAGGAGCTGGAGAGGGATGGCGGCATTTCCTTGTTGAGTGTGCTACAGACCAGCTCTTGTGGTTGCGAGGCACAGGGCAGGATGGTGTGGCCTGTGTCAGCTAGAGCCAGTGCTTTCCTCCCCGAGCAGTTATGAGCGAGCTCTGAGGGGCAACAAGATGGCTGAGAGCACCACACTAGGGTGCCAGGAGCGCCCGAGTTCCATCCTGGTTCTTGTCAGCCCCTGAGTCCTGTGTAGCTGGTTTCCTTCTCACACGATCTTGTCCACTTTCTGTGGCTTCACCCCTGTCCCCACCTGGGCTAATGGTCCCCTCCTCTGGGGTTCATGGTCCTGCAGACCCAGTTTCTACTGTGTGTCTGTTATGATATATTTGAGCTTGGCCACTTCATAGTAGCTACTCGACACGCCACTGTTCCAGAATAAGGAGAGAAAATAAGTGTATCAGTTGGTGACTTGCGTTTTCCCTGGAACAAGGGTCTCTGAGTCCTGGTGGAGTGTCTCCACCATGCTATGTCTGTCCCCTGTCCACTGAGGGGTTCCCATCTCCCGCTCTCTCTCAGGCACCGTGCTGAGTGCTTGGCATCCTTGCTTCCTGTCACCCATCACAGCCACCCTGGGAGGAAGGGCTTAGCCTGTCTCATGAGGCTGACCCAGAAGCACTGTGAGGTAGCTAGTCACGCCGCTCCTGAGGAGCAAAGGCAGGTCTCCAGCCCACGTCCTTTTCCCACACCATCCACCTTTTACCTGGAAATTCTGGAAAGTAGCAAAATAGCCTTACAGTCCACTTCTCTGTATTAATCTTACCAGGAGGCCTCCCACAGTTGTGCCACGATATACTTCCCAGGCTATTTGTTACAATGCTATAGGTAATGACAACCCTAGAAACCAAGAAATAACCAAAATGTGCCCCCAGAGGGGACTGTTCACTATACAGTGAAATACTATGCAGCCGTTAGAAATTACCAAAGTAGATACGCGCATACTGACATAGAAAGACCCCTAAGACACATCAAGAACAGCGTGGATGGTAGGACTCTGCACACTCTGGAGCAAGACTTAGCAGGATATGAATCCTGATGCCCCTCTCTCACTAGCGGAGTGGCCTTGGGCAAGTTACTTGACTTTTCTGTGCCTTAGTTTCCTTACTTATAAAACGGGAATGGTAATGGGAATTAATCTCAGTGGTTGCAAAGATTAAGTGAACGAATGTGTGTTATATCAGCGCTTGGCATATGAAAAGTGGTAGGTAGATGTTAGCACGTGTCATTACTTTATATGTTTGTATACGTATAACAACTTCTGGAAGAGTATTTGAGAAACCTAACCTTGATATTCCTCTGGGAAGTGCATCTGAAGGTCAGTCCAAAAGAAGGTTGTGATAATGGAAGCATGCTTTTTATTTTATACTCTGAAGACCTATTTGAGTTTTTCACCACATGCGGCTATTACTTGAATGACAGCACTTTTTAAAATTGCCCACTAAAAGGACCCTGTAGAACCCTGCAGATCAGTGACTGTCACTGGACCTGGGCTTCTTGGCCTTGAGGCCCAGGGCCAGGCTCCACAGAAGCCTTTTGTGTTGACAGACTGCAGCGGGACCTGGGGCTGGGCCACCTCCCTCGCTTTTTTGGAACTGCGACCACCTGCCTCCTCTCCCCACACTCACAGGTGGTGACGGCTGCCTCTCAGAGCCTTCAGGTACCCCCAGCCCCAGCTTTAGTGGGGGAAGCAGGGAGTGCAGAAGATTCTGCTGGCTGCCCTGTCTCTCCCAGAGCTCACCCTAGACCTCCAGCTGCATCCTGGAGGGGAGGTTCTCGGCAGGGGGTGGGGGGGGGGTGGGCAGGATATCGGCCTAGAAGTGTCCAAAAGCAGTCACCTGGGAGGGCTCAGGGGCACTGGAGGCTGCTTTGGGTCAAACAGCTGTGGCCTCTTTTTGCAGGAGATCCTGAAGGAATGTGTCGCTCCCCACATGGCCAGCATTGGCTCTGTGACTTCTTCGGCCTCAGGCCCTGCCCAGTATGTTGCCAAGATGTTCAGGTGAGAACGTAGCATCCGCGTTAGGAGGGAATAAGGTGTTCCTTGTAGAAAGTTCTGTGTAATGACAGGTGTTCCACTTGTCACTTGCTGTGGGCATGCGTGTAGTGCCAGAGCGGCTGCTGTGGATTCGAGCCCTGGCCACGTTCTAGGGACCGTGATGTGGTGCTCATGAGTGTGGACTCTGGGCCAGTCATACAGGGCAATGTGTAGACACCTCAGGATCCTCCGTGTCTAGATACCTCAGGATCCTCATCAAAGCTTACGAATGGAGGTGAGGATTAAATGAGGGAGTGTGTGGAAAGTTCTCGGAACTGTATCTGGCACATAGTTAAGTGCTCAGTTAATAAAAACTACCGGTAGTCCCTGTGGTACTGGGAGATCTGTACTGACCCTCAGTTTACAGGTGGGCCAGCTGAGGTCACCCAACTAGGCAGTGGCAGCCTGACAGAGCCCACTCTTATTCACACGCCCTGCTGCCCTCCACACCTGCGAGAGGAGCCATTCAGAGACATGGCCACTGACTGTCCTCACCCTCCCTGTGGGCAGTGAGGAGCCTCAGAGCACCACGTGGTCCTGGGAAAGCGGCTAGAGTCCTGGGTGTCTCCTCTGAGTCTGTCTGCTCAGCTCTAGGGTATGATGCTTTGGGTCGTGCTACCTGTGAGGAAATAGGCCTGTTGCCTGTGGATGCATCTGTGATGAGGTTCCAGGAAAACCCAGAAATAGAACCACCCCAACCTCTAGCTCACCCATCATCCCCCCCCCCCCCCCCAAAAGGTCATTCTTTCCTAAAATCTCCAGGACCCTAGACTGGGAGATAGAGCCAGCCTGGTGCAGCTCTCCCCAGTGTGCCCAGACCATCTGTTCCTCCCCTAGCATCCCACCTTGGGTCAGACTGGGAAAGCATGAAACGGTGACAGAGCATGGGCTTTGGAGGCCCAGTATGGCCACTGGCAGAGTAACCCTGGAAGCTTATTTCATCTCTCTGAGCCTCAGTTTCCCCACATGAAGATGGGAGAACTAATGTACCTCACAGAGTTTCTTTTTTTTTTTTTTTTTAATTTTTTTAATGTTTATTTCTGAGACAGAGACAGAGCATGAGTGGGGGAAGGGCAGAGAGAGAGGGGGACACAGAATCCGAAGCAGGCTCCAGGCTCTGAGTGGTCAGCACAGAGCCCGATGCGGGGCTCGAACTCACAAACTGCGAGATCATGACCTGAGCCGAAGCCGGATGCTCAACCGACTGAGCCACCCAGGCGCCCCTCAGGGTTTCTTTAAGCAATAGGATTACATGAATGAAACTCAGCACGGGGACTGCTTCATAGATGCTAGTTTTCCCCCTTGGCCTTTCCTGGAGCTCCACCCTTACTAGCCAGCCGGTGGTCTGTAGCCCCTGGTGTCAGCCATTGACTTCTTGGTTGGGGCCCAAGTGAGCACAGACTTGGCCCTGACTGCCTGCTCCCTTGGCAGGGCAGTGGAGGAAGGCCTGACGTACAAATTCCACGCAGCATGGAGCTCTGTCTTGCAGCTGCTGTGTGTCTTCTTCCAGGCGTGTGGGAGGCAGGCCCATCCTGTGATGAAGAAGGTGAGCTGGGGAGCCGCTGGGGCCAGGACACGAGGTGGTGACTGGGCTGTCGGACTGTGGGCTCCCAGAGAGGTCCTGTGTCTAGCACCTCTGCACTTTACCCCACTTTACACTCCCGATGGCGCCCACAGCAGGTGCCTAGTACTGTGTCTTCAGGAAGGTGACCGAGTCAACATGGGGGAAACAGAGGGGTAGGACCTCCCCCAGCCTCCTGTCAGGAGCTGCTCACTAGTGCTGGTTTGAGTGGATGGCTTTGAGGAGGGAACCAGTATGACTCTCTCACCCCTACCCACTATCTTTTTGTTTTTAATTCTCTAAATTTTCTATTACAAGGATTATAGTGTTTTAAGCAGCCTTAGGTCCCAGAGAGGTTATTACAGCTCAGAGTAAACCACTTAAGGATAAGGGATTCCCCCAGGGATCCTCTCCAGCTCCAGGAGAGGGTAGGGGCCTCAGGTCAGGCCCCAGGCTCCTTAGCAGCAGCTCCCGGCCTCACGGGGCCTGCACCGACTCCCACCATTGCTGGTTGGAAGAAAGGAGCCACCCTGGGATGGCAGGGGCTTCCTCAAGAAGCCTGGCTCCTGATAGATCAGGTTGGCAAACATGACTTCCTACAAGTGAGGCCCTGGGAGGCTCTGGGGGGCCAGAGGGCACAGCTCTGTCTTGAAGGGCAACCACCCCTCAGCGTCTGCTAATTTGCTAATTGTCACATGTAGGTCTGCCTTTTTGCCTTTGCCAGAGTTTCCATTTTTCTTTCTTTTTTATTCTTTTAAAAAATTTTTTTAATGTTTATTTTATTTATTTTTAATTTCTTTTAATGTTTATTTTAGACAGAGAGAGAGACAGAGTACGAGCAGGGTAGAGGCAGAGAGAGAGGGAGACACAGAGTCTGAAGCAGGTTCCAGTCTCCGAGCTGTCTGCACAGAGCCTGACGCAGGGCTTGAACTCATGAACCATGAGATTGTGACCTGAGCTAAAGTCGGACGCTTAACCAACTGAGCCACCCAGGCACCCCTATTTTATTTTATTTTTTGAGAGAAAGAAAGAGAGAGAGAGAGAGACAGAGCATGAGTGGGGTAGAGCAGAGAGAGAAGGAGACACAGAATCTGAAGTAGGCTCCAGGCTCTGAGCTGACAGCAGAGCCTCACGTGGAGCTCGAACCCACGGACCATGACATCATGACCTAAGCTGAAGTCAGACACTTAACCAACTGAGCCACCCAGGCGCCCCCCACCCCCACTTAAAAAAATTTTTTTTAATGTTTACCATTTTTCAAGATAAACTGGAAATCTACATTTGTACATGAAATCTGATTTTTATATGTTACTAACAAATACAGAATTTTTTTTTTTTGAAAGAGCATGTGCAAGCAGGGGAATGGCAGAGAGAGAGAGAGAGAGAGAGAGAGAGAGAATCCCAAGCAGGCCCCAAACTGTCAGTGTAGAGCCTGATGCAGAGCTCGGACTCATGAACTGTGAGATCCTGACCTGAGCTGAAACCAAGAGTCAGACACTTAACCAACTGAGCCACCCAGGCACCCCAGAATTTTTTTTTTTTTTTTTTTTTTTTTAATTTTAGAGAGAGAGCCAGTGAGGGAGAGGAGCAGGGGGCGAGAGACAGAGAGTCTTAAGCACCTCTGTGCTCAGTTCAGAGCACAACATGGGGCTCGATACCACGAACCTGGGATCATGACCTGAGCCGAAATTAAGAGCCGGATGCTTAACTAACGGAGCCACCCAGGCGCCCCAAGAATACAGAATAGTTTAAAATCTTGGGGTTTGGGGAGAGGTCAGACTTCTCAACAGGTTAAATTTGGTTGTTGGTTTGTGATCTCTGACCTAGAGCTTAACCTGGGCCCATGCTCCCGACCTCATCCTCTTAGAGACTTTGGCCCAGACTGAACTATGGGTGCCTGTTCTGTGAGCATGCCTTGATGTATATTCTCTCGTCTTTTGGCTCCAGTGCCTCCAGTCCCTGTGTGACCTGCGCCTCTCCCCTCACTTCCCTCACACGGCAGCTCTGGATCAGGCTGTGGGGGCTGCAGTGGCCAGCATGGGACCCGAGGTGGTTTTAGAGGCTGTGCCTTTGGAAATTGATGGCTCTGAGTAAGTGTGATCCTGTCTGGCTTTCTACGGGGCCCTGGGGTATTCAACCAGCTCATTCTTCTCCAGCAGGGTATTCACTCTCAGGGGTGAAGTCTGTGTGTATCACTTGGGGGTCAGCCAGAGAGGCCACGGCAGGGCTTGGGCTGCTCCTTGGCTCAGCAGGTGACATGCTGCTGGGCATGCTGCCTTCTAGGATGTCACCTCCTCCTCACTGGCCCTTTTCTATGTCCTCCCAGAGAGAATCTAGATTTCCCGAGGAGCTGGCTGCTGCCTGTCATCCGGGACCACGTCCAGGAAACACGACTTGGTTTCTTCACCACCTATTTCCTGCCCCTGGCTACCACCCTGAAGAGCAAAGGTATGGGCCCCACCTGAGTCCTAGAGCCTTGACTGGAAGGAGCCAGGAAGGGCTCCTTGTCCAGCACCCCCAGCCCTGGGACACTGGGCAGCATCCCTCTGCCAAGCAAGTGGCCAGCCAGTGCTTGAGGGCCTGCCTAAGGAGGCTGTCCCTCACTTTGCTTTGAGGCCTGGCCAGGTATGTTCCCTGTGGCAGGCTCACAATGGCTCCTTCTCTTGCTAAGGAAATAATTAGAGAAGTGCACACCGATTTATATATATGCAGGGCTGTTCCTAGTAGAAATCTGACACAACATATGTGTCCCTCAGCAGGTTTCTGGTGAATTTAGTCCCACTATGGGCCATGGCGCGGTCTTTGTGAGGAAAGGGAAACCTTGTGTGGGAACGGGCATGTTTAGTAGATGGTGAGTTGAAAGATTAGATTCAGATCTCAGCTTAGCCACGCTATGGCTGGGTGACTTTGGGCAAGTTGATTTAATTCTTCTGGGTTTGCTCCTCATGAGTAAAATCAGGGCGATAATTGCCACGTGCAGATTAAATAAAAAAGTCACATACATACCTATTCTATAGCCTACCGCTTAGAAACCTTGTCAAGGTAAACTGGGTTTCAGAACATATATATATATATAATACAGTCCTGTTTATTATGCTTTTAAAAGTGTGTATGTGTTTAAAGAAATATAAAAAAGTCAGAAGAAGTGATGACTATCCCTGGGGGAGTAGGATTATCAGGAGACATCCATTTCCTATTTTATGGTATTTCAATTTGTGGGGAGGGAGGAATCACCCAGATTCGTGTTTTCATTATTGGACTTTTGCTTTTGATAAAAATGAGGCCTGCTGGCGCAAAGGGTGCCCAAGGTCCCACTGTGTCCTTGTGTCACACTGCAGCAATGGACCTGGCCCAGGCAGGCAGGACGGTGGAGTCCAAGATCTATGATACGCTCCAGTGGCAGGTGAGGGATCAGCCAGGGGGATGAGGGTTGGATGGTGCAGGGGCCTGAGTTGCTGGGCGTCACTGTCCTTTACCATCCCCCCTCCCCAGATCTGGACCCTCTTGCCTGGGTTCTGCACAAGGCCTACGGACGTGGCCGCCTCCTTCAAAGGGCTGGCGCGGACATTGGGCACGGCCATCAGTGAGCGCCCAGACCTGAGGGTCACTGTGTGCCAGGCCCTGCGCACCCTCATCACCAAGGGCTGTGAGGGGGGTATGTATGGGCTCTGGGGTTTGGGGCTAGTAGGGGAATGGTTGCAATGGCCCAGGTCCCCTGGCCTCCTCTACCTCACTGCCTGAGCCATAGTGAATCCTCTGCAAGGACATGGGGCTTCTGCTGGGGACCCAAAGAGTTAGTAACACGCTGAAAGCTGTCCCTTTTCCCTCTACTGCCACTGTGCTGACATCTGCTGGGTGTTGTCCATTTGGTGTTAAGGGCTTTAGTGGGTCGCTGGCTCTTGGCTGATGCACAGGACAGAGGAGCCATGGAGGAACATAGAGCATGGTGGCACCTTTTGTCCTGGAGAAGCCCCAAATCCGTAGGGTCCAGGTCCTGTCATGGGTCCTCCAAAAGGATGCCTCTGGGCTGTAGCCTCAGCAGCCCCTTTGGGGCAGGCTTGGCTCCTGCCACTTGCATGCAAACTTTGGTCCTCCTGTCAGAGGCTGACCGTGCGGAGGTGAGCCGTTTTGCCAAGAACTTTCTGCCAATCCTCTTCAACCTGTATGGGCAGCCTGTGGCAGCCGGGGACACCCCAGCCCCTCGCCGGGCCGTGTTGGAAACCGTGAAAACGTACCTCACCATTACAGACCCTCAGGTGAGCTGGTGGAGGAGAGGGAGGAGCTGTCGGGTGAGTGAGGGCTGGGATGGGGGTGGTGGAAGGGCCTCACCCACAGGGCTTATTTGGGCCTCTGCCGCCTGCGAGACAGGCCACCAGATACCAGCGGTGGCTGGGTCAAGGCTTCTGAGTGGAGGGGGGCAGGGTTGGAGAAGAGAAGAGAATGCAGTTCTGTGACCTGCTCCTGCTCTTTATTTCTCTCTTCACCCCTTCCCTCCTCTTCATCCCCTTGGGGGTGCCAGTTGGTGAACAGCTTCCTGGAAAAAGCCAGTGAGAAGGTGCTGGACTCTGCTAGCTCTGACTTCACCAGGTAAAATGCCCCACTTGAGTTGAGGCAGCCCAGGGAGCCAGAGGGTATGTCTAACAGAAGCCCTGTAGATTCTCTCTGGAATTATTTAGGAAAGTCTTGAGTTACTGAATGTCCCAGCTCTACCGTGAGACCTATCTGGCTCTTCCTGGAGGGGCAGTATAGCCTCCTAGGGAAGGATAAGGACCCTGGTGACACATTGCCCAGGTTCAAATCCCAGCTCCACTGCTTAGAAGCTAAGTGACCTTGGACAGGTTACTTACCTACTCCGTGCCCTCTGTGTCCTCATCTGTGAATTGACCATGATAATAGTACCTCCAACAGGGTTGCCGTGAGGACTGAAGACTTTAAGACACATAAAGCACCTGGAACAGCATCTGGTACCTTACGGGTGCTGATTCGGTGCGAGCTGTGGTGATTGCTCACGGGCTCCTTCAGGACCCCTTTTCGTCCTCACTCTGACTTCTCCCACCTCCTCTGCTCCCAGTAGGTGTAAGACACTGATAGTCTGTGCCCTTCTCCAGCCCTTCTAAACCCATCCTTCGTCTCTTGCCCTGAGCAGATTGTCTGTCTTGGACCTGGTTGTGGCCTTGGCTCCTCACGCGGAGGAAGCTGCCATCAGCAAGCTGTACTCTACCATCCGGCCCTACCTAGAGGTGAGACGTGCAGGCTGGAGTTGCACATGACCACACTTGGGGGAAGTGGGGGCTCTTTGGAAAGGCAGGACCTGTCTTCTTGTCTGGACCATACAGGCAGATACAGAAGTCCAGGGCAGGGCCACCTCAGCTCAGGAGAGGTGTCCTAGGGGGAATAACAGCTCCTTTGCAATAGCAAGGAGTTAGGGCAAGAAGGGGAGAAGAGAGCGCTGCAGCTGGAAAGGCGAGCGGGCACACAGGCCTTGGTACATTCTGGGCGTTGCAAGTTCTCCCTGCTGGATGAGCATTACTTGAGGCCAGTGAGTGGAACGGATTGGAAGGCTGGGGTGGCTTCTGTCCTTGCAGCGTCCTCTGCCTGACCCATAGCCTCTCACCGTCCATGCTCAGCCGGCCCTCTCCTCAGACCTCTTGAGCTCCAGAGGTGGGCTCAGGTTCTGAATTTCCCCAGTGCTGGTCACAGTTAATGGTGGCTGCTCTGTGACTGTAGTTGCACAGTGGCGTGTATATGTGTGTGTGTGGATGGGGTGGGTCGGGACCCCCAACCTCCCTTGCTCACCCATCCCTGACCACCATACACCCTCCCAGAGCAAGGCCCATGGGATACAGAAGAAGGCCTACAGAGTGCTGGAGGAGGTGTGTGCGAGCCCCCAGGGCCCTGGGGCCCGCTTTGTGGAGAGCCACCTGGACGATCTGAAGAAGACCCTGCTGGACTCGCTGCGGAGCACTACCTCGCCTGCCAAGAGGGTGAGGCCTCCAGGGCAGCCATGCTCTGCCCACAGGACGATGGGTGACACCAGGAGAGGACCACCTTAGAGGGGCCTTTGGGGGCACAGGTGGGATTGAGGGGTCCTGACTTTTGTTCCCCCCTGCCCCGCAGCCCCGTTTAAAGTGCCTCATACATATCGTGAAGAAACTCTCAGCTGAACATGAGGAGTTCATCGCTGCCCTTGTCCCGGAGGTGAGGGGTACAGGAGGGGTGTGTGTGTTTTGAGGAGTTCCTTGGAGTTGGCTTCTGAAGATCTGTCAGGATCAGGGGAAAACAGTACTGGGGTTGGGGTGGCCTCAGTTCTCCGCCTGTGAGCTTGGGTGCCCCCCTGCCCCTTTCTGCTTCAGGCCACCAACCAAGCCTATGGTGGCCGGCTCCAGAGCGCATGCTCAACGGGTTGTCTGGGCAGGTGATCCTGTGTACCAAGGAGGTGTCGGTGGGTGCTCGGAAGAATGCTTTTGCCCTGCTGGTGGAGATGGGCCATGCTTTCCTCCGGTTTGGCCCAAACAAAGAAGGTAAGGCGTGGATGACCCAGGGCTGGGATGGGTGCTTGGCTCACGGGCCTCTGGGAGGCACCCCTTCAAACCACTGGCTGCGGACCTGGGCAGGCTGCTCCTCTCTGGCCAGAATCCCTTCCCTGAGGGGCCCAGCGTGCAGCATGCAGAGTGCTCTGCCCGGATGTGATTATCCTTATCTCGCCTTCCAGAGGCCCTGCAACGCTACCTCGTCCTGGTGTACCCTGGCCTCGTGGGCGCTGTGACCATGGTCAGTTGCAGTATCCTGGCCCTGACCCACCTCCTGTTTGAGTTTAAAGGTGAATGCTGCTTCCTTGAAGGCCTGGGGAACCCTTGGGGTAGGAGGATGCCCAGAAGGTCAGGACAGGGTCACTACCAGAATGGGAGAGCTACCACCTTCCTTCCTCGGGGGAGGGAAGAAGAACCAAAAGCAAGCCTGGCTGCCTCTTGTCTCCTCCACTGCCCGTGTCATCTTCCCTGCCTACCTGCATGCCACTGTCAAGATGGATCGGAGGAGCTCGAGTCTCATGCCCAGGTGTCAGTCCTGGTTCCGCCTCTTACCAACCGTGCCAGACCTTGAGCAAGTTTATGAACCTTTTAGAACTTCCGTTTCTTATCTCTAAAGTGGGGGAGAAAAACTACCATCTCACAGGATGGCTATACTCTAGGGAGAGTGACTAGGATCGTGCTGGGCACACAGAAGTCCCACAGATGTTAGCTCCTCTGCATGTGACCGGCCGGGGGTGTTGCGTCTGGATGGGGTTTTGGGTGTCTCTGACGGTGGCCCTTTGGTGACCCCAGGTCTCATGGGAACCAACACAGTAGAGCAGCTGCTGGAGAATGTGTGCCTGCTCCTGGCTTCCCGTACCCGTGACGTGGTCAAATCGGCGCTGGGCTTCATCAAGGTGGCGGTAGTTGTCATGGATGTGGCACACCTGGCCAAGCATGTGCAGCTGGTGGTAAGTGGCCCCCTGGCCCCGGTGGGGGACAACATGGCCTCTGGCCTGCCAGCATGGACCCATGAGCACTGAGGCCAGCAGGTTCCAAACATTTGTCTAGCTGTACGCTGTCTTGTCTCACAGAAGGTCATGCAGGAGCTCTGGAAAGGACTAGTAGGGTAATGCCCACCCGGTGGGGGTGAGGAAGGTGCGTGGTGCCCAGGCTGTCTCTTGTGACCCCTCTTCCCTCCACAGAAGCAAGGGCTCTGCGGGGCAAGGGTCCGTGGGCAGGGCCACCCTTTGTTTTACAGATGGAGAAACAGGCCAGAGATTTCCCCAGGTCACAGTGTTGGTGAGAGCGGTCCTGGGACCAGAACCCAAAGCTCAGGACTGACCCTCGGGGCTCTCCCCCAGCAGGGCCACATCTTGCTTTCTTTTTCCTCTCTTGCATTTTGACCTTCTGGGCTTGAGGAAGTTCCTCTGGACACCCCTGCTGGGCTGCAGAAGGGCCTGAAGAGCTCTCAGCTGGGCACAGGGTGTGTCGCCTGCTGGGTCTGTCCTCCAGACTGCCCGCCACCTCCACTGTATCGGTTTTTCACTTCCAGCTGGGTTGGATCACATCAGACCTCTGGGTCCCTCTTGCCTTTTGTCTTCGTATCTGGGCTTGGGTCAAGGTACCTTGCCTGTGCCCTCCCCGGCCTGCAGCCCAGCTGGGGACCAAAGATCCAAAGATGAGAAGCGCTAGAGGAGTGGTCTGTCCTAGGGTTCCAAGAATTGATAAGAGCTTTCCTTCCCGTCCCTTCCCTTCCCTTCCCTTCCCTTTTTTTTAATATTTATTTATTTTGGGGGAGAGGGAGAGAGAGAGAATCCCAACCAGGTTCTATGCTGTCAGGGCAGAGGCCAAAGAAGGGCTTGATCCCATGAACCACAAGACTATGACCTGAGCTGAAATCAAGAGTCAGAGGCTTGACCTTAGACCGAGCCTCCCAGACATCTTTATAAAGGCCTTTTAAAGGATCGATGGGGCCCTGCGCCGCCAGCCCCATCTAGAGACACTGCAGATAGTGAGATCTGCCACCCACACATGGGCCCCAGCCAGGCCCGATGAAGGTGTGAGAATAGTCCGGCCTGAGACCAATGCAGGGCTCAAGAGAAACCTGGTGGTGTTAGGACAAAGTATGGGCCATGGAATTAGATAGACCTGGACCTGGACCTGGGTCGACTGCTGCCTCTGGCCATGTAGCAGCCACTTAACTCTCTGTGCCTCAGTTTCTTCATCTGTAAGAAATGATGATAGTGTCTGCCTCATGGGGTTCTAAGGGTTAAGTGAGGTAATGCAGGTTAGGTGCCCGCCACTTTCAGAAGTCTCTAAAGCTATAACCTTGGTAGGATGGTCGTGGATTGTCATGAAGGAGGGTTTAGGGGAAAGGTGGAGAGCTGCCCAGGTTGTGGAAACACGATTGGACCAAGGGGTGGGCTGGGCTGCTCTGACCCTCACCCCTTAGGTGGGCCTGTGGGTCCTGTGTACCTGGTCTGTACCGTAGTGAGAGGGCAGACAGGGTGGAGGGCGCCCCCAAAACCTCGGTGCTCTGCCCACCAGATGGAAGCCATTGGGAAGCTCTCGGACGACATGCGGCGGCACTTCCGCATGAAGCTTCGGAACCTGTTCACCAAGTTCATCCGCAAGTTTGGGTCTGTGCTCTGGATTGAGGGGGGAGCAGGGGAGGAGTTGAGGGGCTTCCCATCCCAGCAGAGAGCCTGCAGAGAAGGGGCTGGGCTGGGGGACTGAGTCCCTTTCCCGTGGCTGGAAGTGCTGTGGCTGAACCCTCCTCTGGGTAGCACTCTCTGGCCAGTGTGCCTCACCAGCCCTTCATTCCTCAGGTTTGAGCTGGTAAAGGGGCTGCTGCCCGAGGAGTACCACAAAGTCCTGGTAAACATTCGGAAAGCCGAGGCCCGAGCCAAGAGGCACCGTGCTCTGAACCAGGCTGCTGTGGAAGAGGAGGAGGAGGAAGGAGAGGAACCTGCCCAGGGCAAAGGTGACAGGTGAGGCCTGTGGTGGGGTCCTGGGGACCTGGTCTCCCTCGACCCGCAGCCTGCCCGGATCATGCCCAGCCACCCCTGCCTCTCCTGGGAACACCCTGACTTGGGACTTCTCTGCACTTAGCATCGAGGAGATTTTGGCCGACTCGGAGGATGAGGATGCCGAGGAGGAGGAGGAAAGGGGCCAGGCCAAGGAGCGCCGGAAGCTGGCCCGACAGAGAAGCCAGGCGTGGCTGAAGGAGGGTGGCGGGGATGAGCCCCTCAACTTCCTGGACCCTAAGGTGGCCCAGCGAGTCCTAGGTAGGCAAAAAGTGGCTGGCACATGAGTTGAGAAAATACGCTTGCCTTGCCAAGGTCAGGGGTTAGGGTGATTTCCACAGAGCCCACTGGGCACCTCTCACTGCCATGTGTGCACATCAGTGCGCTGCAGACACCCATCCGGGGCACAGACCTGGGCTTGTTGGTTTGGATGGGGCTGTGGGTGGGTTAGACTGGCCTTCCGCCTCCTCACTGCTCGACTCTGCCACACCAGCTACCCAGCCTGCGCCCGGCCGGGGCAAGAAGAAGGACCACGGCTTCAAGGTGAGTGCCGATGGCCGCCTGATCATCCGGGAGGAGGAGGACGATGCTGCCACGACCAAGATGGAGGAAGAGGAAGGCACTAAAGGTGGGACCACCATCCATTCTAGGGGCACAGCTGCTTCTGGAGTGGGCAGTGTTGCACTCACTCAGTCGTTCATTCACTCATTTGTTTATTTGCTCATTCATTCCGTGACCACTGGTTGGGGAAGTGTAGATAAATACAGATAATGAGGGGCTTGTATCTAAGACAACTTCCTCAAACATTTTGAATTTCTCAAACTTTTTTGACCATATTGAGAAAGCTTTAGGTTGCAATCTAGCCACCTATACAATACATACATAATTCAAACAGAACTTTCAAAACACTGTACTTCCTCTTGACTGTTTGTGATGCACTTTTTTGGCCACTGTTCTGTATCTTTCCTTCTCCCTCTTCTCCTTTTCTTTTTTTTTCTTTCTTTCTTTTTTTTTAATATAAACTTCGCTGAGACCATGAAGCTCATTTAGAGGTAGAGCCAGACTTAAGAGGTTTAGGGGTGGCAGCCCCCTTCCTGACTGCACGATCTCCTGTTGTCCAGGGGCCACTGTGGTGTGAAGTCTCCGAGTCCTGTTTAATTTTTCCTGCTTCCTCTCCCCCATGTCATCCGTTAGATCAAAAAGCTTCAGTCTTTAAAATTGATCTGCCTTCCTCTTTTTTTTTTTTTTTTTTTTTTTGGTTCCCACTGCCATGATCCTTGGGCCCTTGACTCACTGCAACCTCCTAACCAATATTTTCACTGCATCCCCTGCACCCAACTTACCGGCTGTGTGACTGTGGACAATTATTAACCTCTCTGTGCCTTAATTTCCTCACGCCAAAATGGGCTTAATACCAATACCTACTTCAGATGGTTGTAGATGAAATGGGTAGCCAGAGCAGCCAAGTACATGCTTGGTGTAACGGTGACTACACTGTTTCCTGATCTGGTCACACCACTGTCCCCTCTCGCCACTTTGTACTTTCCAGGCTCTTGCTCCCTTCTTGGCCCGTATGTCCTTGGTGCTGAGAACACCTCTCCCCCTCTTTCTGCCTCTCCACTTTTTTTTTTCCCCTTAACGTTTATTTATTTTTGAAAGAGCACAAGTGGGGAGGGGCAGAGAGAGAGAGAGGGAGACACAGAATCCGAAAGACTCCAGGCTCTGAGCTGTCAGCACAGAGCCCAACGTGGGGCTTGAAACTCATGAACTGTGAGATTACAATCTGAGCCGAAGTTGGATACTTAACCGACTAAGCCACCCCATCTGCCTCTCTGCTCTTAAGGATCCAGCCCAAGGGTTTTTATGTGGCCTTTCCTTGGCCCCCAGCTTTCCGGCCCTGTCCCCCAACGCTCCCAGCAAGCTTGGCCACTGCCCAGGCTGCGGCTCTTAGCCCCATGTTGTCTCGTGGCATTATTTGCTGGTTGATTGACTTTGCTTGAGTTTGTCTTCCTTCCAACTGGTTTGTTTCGTACTTTTAAAAATACATATACCGATAGCTTTTTAAAGAAATTGTGGTGGGGGCACCTAGGTGGCTCAGTTGGTTAAGTGTCCGACTTCGGCTCAGGTCATGATCTCACAGTTCGTGAGTTAGAGCCCCGCGTCAGGCTCTGTCCTGACAGCTCAGAGCCTGGAGCCTGTTTCCGATTCAGTGTCTCCCTCTCTCTCTGCTCCTCCCCTGCTCACACGCTGTCTCTCTCTCAAAAATAAATAAAGATTAAAAAAAATAAAAAAAATAAAAAATAAATTGTGGTGTAAAGTACACATAATGTAAAACTTACCACATTAACCATCTTAAAGCATGCAGTGGACTAGTGGTAAGTACGTTTACATTGTTGTACAGCCAACCTCCGGAACTCTTTTCGCCTATTAAACTGAAAGTCTCTACCCGTTAAACGACAACTATTGCCCCCACCCCAGACCCTGACAACCATCATTCCAGAATCTGTCTGTAATAATTTGAATTTGAATATGCATCTAGGTACCTCATGTAAGTGAAATGATTCAGTATTTGTCTGTGACTAGCGTGTTTTACTCAGCATAATATCTGCAAGGTTCACCCATGTCGTAGCGTGTCTCAGAATTCCCTTTGTCTACGCAAACCCTTTGCCCATTTTTTTATTGAAATGTTTCTTTTGTGTTGTTGAGTTTGTGGGTGGTCTTTACGTAGTCTGCTAGTCTGTGTAATCCTTTATCTGTATGGTTTGAAAAACCATTCTCTCATGCATTCTGTAGAGTGCATTTTCAGTCCGTTGATGTGTCCCCTGATGCACAGAAGTTTTGAAATTTTGAGATAGTCTTTTTGATCTATTTTTATTTTGGTTGCCTGTGCATTTTCTTGATTCGTACTTCTTTGGCTCATCCCCACACAGAGCTCAGCACGTATAGCGAAAAAACAAAAAGGATTCTCAAGTAGGAGAATGAGGCTGTCCTCTTGGCAGAGCAGAATGTATGTGGGGCTGGGGCGCGCGTGACTCCCCAGGAAAACCAGGGCTTTCTTAGGGTCTTAAAAAAAGCTGTATTTGTCTCAGGAGTAGGAATACGACTTCCTTGAGGGGCTGTTGTCCCTGGGGCCTGGGATGGGAAAGATAAAGTTGCAGTCAGTGTTCAGGGGTCTTGTCTCCCACAGAAAGATGCAAGTTTTCTGGAGTTGTCAGGTCCGTCAGCCTGCTGAGCCAGGGGGAGGCAAGGTGAAATTTGCGTGGGTTTTGGGAAGTCAGGGGTGCTCCCTGTGTGCTCACAGGACTTTCTTTTGGTTCCAGGGGAGGATGAAGAGATGGCTGACCTGATGGAAGACACGGGTATCAGGAGTGTGAGTACTTCCTCTGATGGGGGTGCTGGGCCCTCAGGGCAAAGCCTTGGGCTGACAGCTCTCAGCCATCTCTCCCCCGCCCACCTCCCACCCACCCCCACCTGCCCTGCTTCCTGAATGCACAGGAGTGCCTTGAAGCTGTGCATAACAGATGGTCCAGAGGATGTGGTGTGCATGTACAGGGCACAGTGTAATGGCCGACTGCTCTGTGGGGCGTGGGAGGGGGCCCCAGGCACCTGATGCTTCCGTGTTGGTGGAGTTGTCCAGCTGAAGGAAGAGAGACAGAGCCCTGTGTGTCTCTACCGAGGGCATGTGCTGGGCAGGCTGCAAAGGCAACAGCTGGCCTATGTGTTCCAAGGGCAGGTTCCTGCAGGGAGCCGTTGAGGAGTGCCAAAGGGCCCGTGCATCATCTCACCTAATCCTCACAAGAGACGGGACCCTATCCCCGTTTCCAGAGGAGGCTTATCCTGCCCAAGTTCACAGGGGTTGTTAGGTGCAGATGGGATTTAAACCATGGCCTTCCAGCCTCCTGAGCCCAAGAATTTAACCTTGGTATCTCCCAGGGTGGAGTGCAGCTTCTCACCTGCCCCACCTGAACCAGCAGGGTGATGTGGGCCCAACCCCTCACCATCCTTCCCAAGCCCAGTGAACAGCACTTCTGAGGGCGTCAAGGAGCAACGTCTTCCCTCCGCGTCCTCTCGGGGCCTGGCCAGCCCATCCAGCCTTCCTGGGTGTCCCCATTGGGGGACAGCTGCATAGGCGGGGATACAAAATTAGCAGTGCAGATGCAGGTACTGGGGTCCCATTTCAGCGTCAGCCTAACCTCTCAAACTCAGCTCCTCACCTGTGAATCTTGTGGAATTACTGGGTTGGCTTGATGAGATTGGACACGGCAAGTGCACAAGTATAGTTCCTGATGATCTTTCCCCCATTTACTGCTTTCGTGAATGTCCTATTCACGACGCCCTATCCCTGGCCAAATGCCCATCTTCCCGCCAGGGCCAAAGAGGTACCCGGTTATCAGAGCATTGCACCCATGTAGAATTCCTGGGTGAAAATCAGACATAAAAGATCAGATAGTTATGGGGTCAGAGGGTAGCCGGGGGTCTGAGAGGCCTCTGATGCAGGAAGCCTCCTCTGAGTAGGAGCGTTGCACCAGCTAAGCTGAGGTCGGGGTTCCCAGACAGGTACTTGTTGCCCTGGGACAGGAGTTCTGGGTGAAGCAGGCAGATGAGATTGTGGTCACAGCCTGGGCTGGAACTTACTTCTGCACTGCCTAGTTGTGTGATCTTGGATAGATCTTTACCCTCTCTGAGCCTTGGTGTTCCCATCTGAAAGTGGGGGATTGAGTGCTTGGCAGAGGACCTTTCCTGCTAGCATAGTTTGCAGTTGCTTTTACTATGAACATTAATGAGGATGATCGTGTACCCTTGTTAATGAATTTTGTGCACCACGTTATAGAAGAAACATCAGAAGCTCAAGCATCAGAAAGAGGCTGACGATGAGGAGCTGGAGATGCCCCCTCAGTACCAAGGTGAGACTTCCACTCTTCCCTCTTGGGACACTGTGTTCCCTGTCCCCTGCATTAGACAGGGCAGTGGCAGGCAGAACCACAGGTTTGCATGGCATGGCCTGATTGTAGTCAAGTCAGCACCAACAAAGATTGGCTGATCTGTCTCCCAAGACTGGTCTGGGGCCTGAGAATTTTTGGGATGAAGAAGAGTCTGGGGGATCTGTGCATGGAACCCCCAGCCCTTCTAGAGAGCCCCTGAGCCCCATCTCTGTCCCACCCACTTAGGCCTTCTGTGAGGCTTGCAGCCCACCCCTTGTTTTCCTGGGAGGTGTCTGTCTCTCTTGTCCAGCCCTGAGTCAGGCTAGGTTTGGGAGACCACTTCAGCCTGTGTTGAGGATGGCAGCTGGGAGGGTCCGTGGTGGGCCTGCCCAGGGAATTCCCCTATACATTTGTCTCTGGTCCCCTAAGCTGTTCCTTTTCCTGCAGCAGCTGCTAAAGACACCAGTGTGGCTGCCAAATGCCAGGGGAGGCCTCTGTTACTCACCTCTGCCTCCTTCCCCTGAGGGCAGCCCCTGTAGCAGAACCCCTGCTATATATCTGGAGGTACAGGGGCTCCTGTAGAAAGTCCCCAATCCCAGGGGCTCCTGGGCGGCTCAGTTGGTTAAACATCCGACTCTTGATTTCAGCTCAGGTCGTGATCCCAGGGTCGTGGGATCGAGCCCTGAATCAGGCTCTGTGTTGAGTGTGGAGCCTGCTTGAGATTCTCTCTCTCCCTCTGCCCCTCTCCCCTGCTCACACATCGTATGTGCACGTGTTCTCAAAAATTAAAAAAAAAAGAAGCACGGTCTCCATTTCCAGCAGTAGGTATGTTCTCAGAGCCTTAAGGCATCCTAACCCAGCTGGAGAGCTTCACGGCTTCCCACTCTGGCCCCACAGGCCAGGGCCTAGTTTACCTACTCTGCTCTGAGGTGGTGTGGTGCAGAACCAGATGATGTAGAGGAGGCCTGGGTTCAAGACTGCTGGCTCTTAGCTGTGTGGCCAACTTGGCCCAGTCCTGCTGCCTCTCTGAGGTTCTAGTTTCTCATCTGTAAAAAAAAAAAAAAAAAAAGTGGGATTCATCTGGCTCATCTAAAAAGAGTCCTCCTGAGTCATCCATGAGTGTGTTGAAATCTGGACCGGAAATAACAAGGGACCTTGGAAGCACCTGGATTTCTGTAACCACAGTTTTCATGTCTGTACAATGGGACAGGAGCTGCCTTTCTTTCCCAGTGTTGTTGTGAATCCTGAATGAGATCAAGCCCGAAGTACCTCATTTTATAGACAAACTTAAAAGATCCAGAAATTAAGAGACTTGCTGAGGTTAGAGCTGGTAGTGGTAAATCAGGGAGTCGAACCTGGGTCTGTCTGACTTCAAAGCCTGCGTTCTTTTCTCCTAGGACAAACGGAACAGATTTAGCTTTGGAGACTGGGGTGGTTCATGTTAGTGGAGAAGGTGTATGTCCTCAGAGGTCATTGGTAGGTCTGTGTGGCTTCAAGTCAGCCTGAGGAGCCCACTGGTCTTAACTGTTAAGCCACTAGACAGTCCCTTCTTGAGGAAGGTCTTTGTCCTTGGTTGGTAGGGGACAGAGCTGTTGCTAGCCTTGATTTCTCTGCTCCCTGGAGGCTCTGTAAAGACAAGGTACCCACTGCCTTCTCCCAGGAGGAAGCTGCCCTGGCTTTGCCTGATTCATGGTCTCTGTGTTCCCCCTCTAGCTGGAGGCTCTGGTATCCATCGCCCTGTGGCCAAGAAGGCTATACCTGGGGCCGAATACAAGGCCAAGGTAAGAGCCATGGGTAGGGATAGAGCCTCTGGGAAAGGATGAGGGTAGCTGTGCCCATCACCCTTCTGGAGAGCCACCTTTGTGGAGCCAGACTCCGGCCACACCGAGGGACACACTGAGGTCTTGTTAGCATTTAAAGTCCATGCCTTTGTTGGTTGGCATTCCTGAACTACAGGAGCCCTTTGGTGCCACCAGGGCACAGAGTGAAGGGGAGGACATGGGGTCTGTTAAGTCAGGGGCAGGGAGGAAGGGGAACCCTGTACTCCTAGTTGACTCTCTCTCTGGCTGAGCAGAAAGCAAAGGGTGACGTGAAGAAGAAAGGTCGGCTCGACCCCTACGCCTACATCCCCCTCAACAGAACTAAGCTCAACCGAAGGTACAGTATTGTGCGGGGTCTGGCTAGGGCAGTGGGGGTGGGGAGCTCAGTGCTCCAAAGAGGGGAGGGCCTTATTCTCAGTAAACTCTCAACTTAATTGCTCCAGTGTCTTCTAGTTTTTTTTAATTTTTGCTTTCTAATGTGCACCTTCATGTAGTTGGTGCCCACATGCGTTATTGACTTGAACTGGTCTTGTAAGCAGGAAAGCACCTGTGCCCAGAGCACGTGCTGCCCACTGCCAGGCAGCACCCTTTCTCCCCAGTTCCCGCTAATGCTGGGGGAGCCATTGGTCAGCATTATGGGAAGAGAGACCACCTGTCTTCAGGGAGATGTGACCCTCTGTTCCTTGTTCCTGCAGGAAGAAGGTGAAGCTGCAGGGCCAGTTCAAAGGCCTGGTGAAAGCTGCCCAGCGAGGGTCCCAGGTGGGACACAAACTCCGCAGAAAGGATCGTCGGCCCTAAAGCCTCGAGGCCCCCAGAGCTGCCCTGGGACCCAGCGTAAGGTCTCTCTGCAGCTTCCAAGCTGCTTTGACATCAGTTCCAGATACTGAAGGTTCTGGCAGAGCCTGGACTCGGAATGACTTGCTGGACAGGGCTTGGCTTCCAGAGAGGCACCCAGGATTTTGGAAGCTCCAAACAGGAGCCGCCCTTTAGAGATGTCCCTAAGGCCTGGAGATGGGAATGTGGCCTCGATGCTTGTGGATCGGCCAATGAGGCAGCTGTGCTTTCTGCCCAGAGCAGCCATGCGCACCAGAGCAGACAGTTTCCTGTTTCTTCTAGCCGCTTATAGCCACATGGCACTTAGCCTGGCTGTGGTCTGGGTGTGGAAGATTTGCTGTGATCGGATGTAGAATAAACATGGACCGCCATGCATTTTCCCTAGAAACACTGTGTTTTTATCACCTGCCTCTCCATGGACAAGAACTGTGTCCAGTTACTGGCAGCAGTGGCTTGACCTCTTCTTTTCCAGTCCCAGCATCCAGTCTAAGGCATAGCAGGTAGCCCTAGGTCAGGCCTTAGAACTTGCCCACCTATGTCAGGAGGTTTCCCTGACTTCACTTAGTGTCTCAGTCAGAAAGTGACATTTGGAGGGGCAAGAGGGGCAGTGAATGCTCTGGGGCTGGTCTGTAGAGACAGAATAGGAAGGAAGCAGAGGCTTGCCCCTAGGCACAGGTTTCCTCAGCAGCTTTGTTCATTGATTCACTGAAGTTCATTGGTTCACTGAGCCCCTCTGAGTGCCGAGTGCAGCCTGATCACCCACCTCCCTGATCATCACGTCCTGTTTTTCCCAGACAAATAGACAAGTTGTGGAAAGAGCAGCATGATTCTCACCATCCAGCTTTGTTGGTCTGGAGCATTGCTCCTGAGATCACTTTATCAGCCATGGTACCCCTGTGTGTGCTTTCCCAACAGGCATCAAGAAGCAAGGAACCCCAGGGCTAGTCCCCCATCCCCAGTAGGAAGAATTGTCCCCTGGCATTTGATCCATAGTTTTTCTCCTCTCAAATTCTCCCCATTTGACATGAGACACCCCACCCCCTCCACCACACATGCTCAATAGTTCCCATTCTAGTTTCATGCCCTTGGCTCTGATAATGCTCCCAGGAGGCCCTGTGCACAGTTCCGTTCATCCTCCAAGGGAGCTCTAGTCTTGACTTGATCCATTGACCCCCAAATTAGAGCATTTCCTCCCACTGAACCTGGAACGAAGAAGTGGAGAGGAACCACACTTCACCCAGAGGTGGCGCTCTTTGCATGCCTTGTTCACAAAGTCTGGGCTTGGAGAGCCAGGAAGGTGGTCTAACCGTGATCCCCATGGTTACTCTTGTGGACAAATCAGGCCTATCCTAGCCCTTTCCTATTTCCTTTCTCAGGAAATTAGCCACATGCAGTAGGACACTCCATGAAGTAGGAGGAGCCAGTTGTGCTTACTATTGTATGCTTTCCAAGGACCTTTGTTTTCTTCCAAAGGTAGAGCTAGGGCAGGTGACCCAGAAAGATTGGTCTTGGTGATGTGCTGAATTCCATACTCTTGGAAGTAGACTTCGGATGCACATTACCTCGAAGCAGAGGCAAGAATTGATCTGTCCCAGAGACCTAAGGTGCTGGAAACATTTGTTGTGAAAGTCAGTGCTGCTTTTGTCCCCACAGTGGGGGTAATGAAGGAGAATTGGGAGTATTTATCAATGCAAGGCTCATTCAATTTCAGGACCACTAGAAAATCTGAGGGTCTCCACCAAGGTCCAGATGCACTACTTTAATTTTATTACGCTTTTGGCAGGTCAGAATCAGACTTATTCCAGCTTTCTTTTCTGGGGTCCACCTTCGATTCCCTCTCAGAAATGGGAGACAGAGCATGCCCTGCCTGGCCGCACTGAAACAGCCACCCTGGTGTTGGCTGAGGACGTGGGCAGTGTTGGGGATCTACAAAGGCGGTCCATTCATGGCCCCCATCCTGACGCCTCTGCACACAGGTGGGTCCGATCAAACCAACCTCACCCCTTCCTGGGAAGTGCAGCTTCCTGGGATCGAGGCAGCTGGCCTGATGGTGGCTGTCATCTTACCTCCACTGTCTCATTTGCAAGCCCACCTCAGTCCACATGCTTCATCCTGTTTTCCGGCGTCATTTGCAACACATGAGAAAATTACCTCTGATGTCCAAGTAGTCTGTTTTCTCTCTTCATTGTTGCTTACGTTCCATCACAGGGTAACTTAGGAAATTAGAATGTATTCTCTACTTCACTATAAAAGTACTAAACAATCACAGAGCATTTGGGAAAAAAAAAAAACAAAAATAAAAGCAAGAGCTAGACTCCTTCCACCAAATTCTCACTGTTAATCTTTGTACATCTGACTCTGAAACAACACAGATTTGAATTGCATGGGTCCACTTACACATGGGTTGTTTTTGATAACTACAGCACAGTACTATAAATGTATTTTCTCTTCCTCATGATGTTATGAATGGTATTTCCTCTAGCCTTATTGTAAGAATACAGTATATAATATATATACCAAATATGTGTTATCGGTAAGGCTTCTGGTCAACAGTAGGCTATTAGTAGTTGAGTTTTGAGGGAGTCGAAAGTTATATGTGGATTTTGGACTGAAGGGGGGTCAGTGCCCCAATCCCCACATTGTTCAAGGGTCAGCTATATCAACTATATATTTCATTCCTGTTTTTTTATGTGCAAGGCTTTTTTAAATACAAAAACAGTGTTTTTCTTTTTTTTTTTTTTTAAGTGTTTATTTTTGAGACAGAGACAGAGCATGAACGGGGGAGGGTCAGAGAGAGAGGGAGGCACAGAATCCGAAGCAGGCTCCAGGCTCTGAGCTGTCAGCACAGAGTCCCACGCGGGGCTCTAACCCACGGACCGTGAGATCATGACCTGAGCCGAAGTCGGACACTTAACCGACTGAGCCACTCAGGTGCCCCCAAAAAACAGAGTTTTTAAATACAAGTATACATTCTAAATTTGCACTTGACTATCACAAACTTTTTACCCTACCAATATAAACACTTCATAAACATTTTCAAATGCCCGGTTTAAACATCCACCAGTGAACGTAGGTCAGTTTACTTACAAAGAATCTGTGAGTCCATAAGTATGTTGTTCTTTGACGTACACAGGGACTTAATGCCATCACTAGATGCTGGATCATGTGCAGAGCAATATTTAGAAAGTGACATGATGACTGTTCTTTGTTCTATTTTTGCTATACATTAGTGTAAATAGACAGATGACTGTACTCCAGAAAATAACCCTGATTTGGGGCACCATAAGCTGGCTTGCCATTTCCTGAAATCATGCTTACTATAGCTTCTGCCGTCAGAAACATTTATCAAGCTGTTAGAGAGGCTGGCCACGTCATCCGGGGCCAGGGCTACAGTGGCAGAAGGTGTTCTCCCATTCCAAGTCCCATTGATCGGTCGTGGAAGTGCCTAGAACAGGATTTTGAGGTCAATAATTGGTAAATATTGATTGAGAATGCTGGGGGGTGGGGTGGGTATGGTGGCAAGCTCAGGCTGCATACTCCTTCCTGGGCTGAGGTCTGGATATCAGCTGTGCAAGTCTAAAATCAGAGTTCGTTGTGTTCAGAGAGGAAGAAAGTGACTCACAACAGGCCTAGGCGAAATTGTGATTTATTAACGTGTAATGAGAAATGTAACTGCTAAGGGGCTTGAGACTGGCGCGTGGTGACTGCTCAGCACACAGTCCCCTGCACAGGAAGTCAGAATCAGAGGCTTTAGTGAGCATGGGACAGGGCACAGGGAATCATGGGAGTGGTAATTGGCAACGTCTCTGACGTAGGACAGTATTCTGTTCTGTCTGTAAGATAGACCTGCCCGTCGGGTCCCCCTCTATTCAGGTTAGTGCCAGATCCTCTGTCGTGTCCTCTAGACTCTTCAGAGCCACTTGCCTGCTGTTCAGAAGCTTTTCTGAGATTTCCTTCAGCTCTGGGTTCCTTCACATGCAGGCATGCCTGGATTGAATTTCCAAACCCAACTCTTCTGGCTGTCACCAGGGAGACATCCTGTTCTCTCTGGGGCCTTGTGTAGATAACTAATCCTGTCTGTCGTGTGTAGACTTGAAGGGTTTAACTTCTAGAGGACAGCTTGATTTCCAGATTCCAGGGATGTTACCCTGTAGACCCAAAGGTAGCTATTACAGAGCTGATAGGATTTTAGGGCAGAGTTTCACAGAAGACCTGAGGCATTGATGACAGACAGATGGGTTTGCGGGATGGTGCCAGGAATAGCCTGGACCTCCTTCTGGCCCCTCCTGTTTTTACAAGCTCTTCAAGAGTCTTGCTTTGAACCAGAACTGTTGCTGTGCCATAGATCTTGGACTTGAGGCCTCTGAGCCTGAAATACATACACAGCTGATTGCTTGGGACCAGCCCTCAGTTGTAAATAAGCTCATAAAAATGACGAGGTGCAGTGTTACCTGAGATTTTACACGCTGTGCATAATGATTCGGTCATTATGATATGATAACACTTATCTAAAATTGCCTTCCTTAACCTTTCCAGCAGGTGGGGTATACCTCCAGAACACAAATAATCAGCCAGCAAAGCTGACATCTAATTATTTATTCTGAAGAAAGTCCTTCCCTGCCCACACGAGGACTATCACAGGGGCCACGTGGATCCTCTCCCTCAGGACTTCACACACAGGGCACAATCACACCTGATCCACACCCGCCAGGTTTAAATCTTCGCAGGTACAGATTACCACCAAATGCAACCACGTGTACTATTTCTCCATCCCCACAACGGTGGCGTGATGATTAACCGCTGTCATTTTCATGATCCGTCACAGTTGAGAACCCAAAGGCAGCGTTAAGTCAGCGGAAAAGGTAGTTATTAGGCCTCCAGAGTTCAAGCCCACGCTGCTGCACCTTCATAGCTTAGCCCCCGAGGAGAACATAGTGTTGCAAGCAGGCTTAGCTGTGCATTTCAAAACACCGCCTGCAGTTGGGACACCAGAGTCTGTTTCCTTTCCCTTCATCACCTTGTGGGCTCTTTACTCCCCAAAGCTCTGCCGCTCTGGGATTAAAACCAATTACAGAACAGGCTTCTTTGTACTTGGCGAGAGGAGGGTGGAGTTGTACCAGGACTGACTTTCTTGACAGCCACCAGGGGCAGGGCAAGGCAGGGCAGGGCTGCTTGCTGGATATTCCTTCCTCTCTTTCCTCTCCTTCCTCTTCCCCTTTCAGCAGACCGTGGAGCTGCTCTGCACGTCTTGCCTTTCTTCCTTTCTGCTGTTTTCTTCTACCCTATTCCTTGTCCACTTCCTCAGCCCTCCCTCCCTGTCTCTGCTTCTCTACACACACACACACACACACACACACACACACACACACACACACTCTTGCATTGTGCCTTTGTTCTGAGCAAAGGACTTCCTTCAGAAAGGCATTTTGTGAGGTGGGATACAGTAATAAGCCAGGCAGACAGGATCTTTGCCTTCATAAAGTTTATGAGGAGGGAACGGGTAAACTAAAGAATAAATAACACACGTGATTGGAATAGTGCTTTGTGGATGCCTTGAATGGACCTAATTTGGATGAGGAGGACATGGTGGGGGGGGCATTCTTGGAGTAAATGATGTTCGTCTAAGACCTGAAGTGTGAGCAGGCTTTAGGTTAACTCATTTGCCTCAATGATCCAGGCTCTGAAATTTCTAGGTCCCGGACCTAAGGGCAACAATATGGTTGGAAGGTGGGTTTAGGCCAGGACCTGTCTGGAAGTTCTGCTGCCTACCAGGCTTACTGTTTCACTTAGATCGTGTGTGTGGGTGGGTGGTGGTGTGGCTAAATCTCTCACCTACTTTTGGCTCCTGCTCCAGACAAACGAATAGCACATGCAGAGGCCCTGGAGCCAAGAAGAGTTTGGCCCCTTCCAAGAACTAGCAGGAGGGGCGCCTGGCTGGGTGAGTCGGTAGAGCGTGCAAATCTTGATCTCTGGGCTGTGAGTTGGAGCCCTACGTTGGGTGGAGAGAGTACTTAAGAACAAAATCTTTAAAGGGGCACTGGGTGGCTCAGTCGGTTAAGCATCTGACTTCGGCTCAGGTCATGATCTCACGGTACGTGAGTTTGAGCCCTGTGTTGGGCTGTGTGCTGACAGCTCAGAGCCTAGAGCCTGTTTCGGATTCTGTGTCTCCCTCTCTGCCCGCCCCCCCCCCCCAACTGCTAGCACTCTCTTTCTCAAAAATAAATAAACATGAAAAAGATATTTAAAATAAATAAATAATAAATAAAATCTTTAAAAACAAAACAAACAAAAAACAAAGAATTGACAGGAAGCCAGGGTTGCTGGACCAGAGGAGCAAGGTGGAGAGTGGGACAGCTAAAGGCTAGAGAAGCGGCTGCCGGTGGTGTTTCACAGGGTCTTGAATTAGCCCAACTCAAAAGGGTGTTGGAGGGGAGGGAGGGGTAATGCCGGGGACTGGCCTGAACTGACTTGCTTTTTTTTTTTTTAAGATCACTGGCTGCCACATGAGTCATAGATTGGAACAGGGCAAGAGGACACAGGAGGCCCACTGGGAAGCTGCTGCTACAATCCAACAAGGGATGGTGCATGTGGTGGGGTGGTGGGTGGTGGGGCCGTGGCGGGGATGGTGGGAAGTGGCTGTACATGGTATGAAATCTGCAACCTGAAGTTCAGTGCTGTTAGTGGAGGGGTCTTCAGCTTTGGGAGAAAGAAGCCGGGCCTCTTGTTTACTGGACCACAAAGGCTGGGCAAAGTTCAGTCATTCGTCCCCTTTCATTCAGTGCCCATCATGTCAGGCATTGCACTGTCCAAGGCACTTCAGATACACGAAAGAACAAAACAACAGAACTCCAGTTTTCGTGGGAGGATCAAACAAAATAAATATGGAATTTTAGCATGTTAGTGATGAGGGTTCTAGAGAATTATAAAGCAGAAAAGGGGATAGGGAGTACTGGATGGAAGAGAGGATGGTTTCAACTTTCAATTGGGCAATCAGAGACGGTGTTTAAAGACTTGAGGAATTGAGACTTTATATAACTCCTCAAGATGGAGGAAACAGCAAGTACAAAGGCCCTGAGGTAGGCATGTGCTGTCAGCTCAGAGCCTGACATGGGGCTTGAACTCACAAACCATGAGATCATGACCTGAGCCAAAACCAAGAGTCAGATGCTTAACCGACTGAGCCACCCAGGCATCCCTGTGAGGACTTTTTTTTTTTTTTTAAGGATTTTGTTTCTTTTAAGCAATCTCTACACTCAACGTGGGACTCAAATTAATGACCCTGAGATCAGAGTCGTATGCTCTTCTGACTGAGCCAGGTGGTCCCTTATAGACTACTGTGAAGACTTTAACTTTTCCTCCCAATGGAAAGGGGAGCCATTGGATGATTGTGAATGTAGGGGGTACATGACCTGGAGAGGCCATCATCTGAGATGGGGAAAACTGCAAATGGAGTATTTGGGGGCAGGAAAGGCAGGAGTTCAGTTTTAGACATCCTGAGTTTGAGACGGCTGTTAGACATCCAAATGGAGATGGACAAGCTGGTGATAGGAATCTGGAACTCAGGAGGGTTCCTGCATGGGTGTATACACTTGAGAGTTATGTGTGTACGTGTGTGTGTTTCAAGCAAATAGACTGGGATATCAACAAGTGGTGAATGCAGAAAGAGAAGAGAACATTTCCAACGCCTGAGCTTGGGATACCCCAACATTAAAAGCAGATAGATAAGGAAGAACAGCCAGTGAGGCAGAAAAAACAAACCAACAAGACAAAACAAAAAAAATGGCCTTCTGGAGAACTAAGTAAAGATAACGTTTCAAGAAAAGAGAGTTATCAGCTTTATCAGATCTACTGAGAGGTCAGGTAAGATGACAAGTACTGGATTTGGTAACATGAAGGTCATTGGTGAGGAGTTCTGGGAATCGGCAGCTCAGCCCAAACTGCTCTCTGACACTGACCTAAAAAAGTAGGATGGGGGCACCTAGGTGGCTCAGTCGGCAAGCATCCGACTTCGGCTCAGATCATGATCTCGCAGTTGGTGAGTTCGAGCCCCATGTCAGGCTCTGTGCTGGCAGCTCAGAGCCTGGAGCCTGCTTTGGATTCTGTCTCCCTCTCTGTCCCTCCCCCGCTCACACTCTTTCTTTCTCTGTCTCTCAAAAAATAAAATAAAAACGTTAAAAAAAAAAAAAAGGATGAAACATTTAAAGAGACAAACTCAAAAGCAACAAAGAGCTAGCTGGAGGGTGAAGACTTAGTCAACCAAGCCCTAAGAGTAGACAGGAGCTTGAGAGGAAAGCCCACCAAAAGGGGAACTTAGGCTGGAGTGGGCAGGCAGTGGTGCAAAGTAGGAAGAGTCTGTTTTAAGGCTGAAATGGTCTTTTGGTGGTTTCATGGGATTAAGGAAACAGAAGTTGGAGTTTGGGAACCACCAAGAGTGGAAACCCAAATAAATTACACATGCACACCTTCGTCTGGGACCCTAATGGGCAACAACCTAGGTGTAGGTGTACATCTAAAGCATGTCACACATGCTTGCAAACTACTGTCAGGTCGTCTGGGTCGTCCAGGGAATCTTGAGGCCAGGACTTGGATTTAGGTGTTTGTGGATTGCTAGTGTCCCCAGGAATTTTGCAGAAACAAACATGGCAACATCATCCTAGTTCCAAATGGTTTCTACCACTAAGTTTTCAAATACAATATCCGGTATTCAATTAAAAATAACCGGGCATACTAGGAGATAGTAAAGTATGAGAGAAAATGTCGAAACAATAAACAAGAACATACCACAGGCAATCTATTTACACCTCTATGATCTCACTCATCACACTGTGTTGTTATTAGTTGTGACCCTTTTTTGATGGGGAACATCTCTTGGTTGCTTCTCCAGCATCCATTCCATACTTTTCGCTTCCCAACACTCTTGATTTCAGTTCTGGTAATAAAGGGGTACTGGCGAGGCTGACCAGCTCTAAGAGTGGGGCACGTGAACTAGCCACCTAGTCTTTCTTCTTGTCCCCAGGATTGATTCAGGAGTGAGAATGTAAGGCAGTCCAATGGGTGAATTCCAGCCCTTTTGAAAAATGCTGATACACAGAACCATACTCTTGGATGAGGAAGCATGTCCCTCTGGGAGCTGCTGGCTACAGGACGAAACCCACCCCACACAAGACCAAACAGAGAAATGGAAAGAAATCAGGTCTTCGGTAACATTGGTAAGCTGCTAGATCAAAATTCATCTGAAGTTAGACCTGCCTCTAGAGTAGCAGTGTCCGACAGAAATATAATGCAAGTCATTTATGTAACTTATGTAGTGGCCACGTTAAAAAGTAAGAAGTGGATGGCGCCTGAGTGGGTCAGTTGGTTAAGAGGTTAAGTGTCTGACTTTGGCTCAGGTCACGATCTCATGGTTAATGAGTTTGAGCCCTGCGTCGGGCTCTGTGCTGACAGCTCAGAGCCTGCAGCCTGCTTCAGATTCTGTGTCTCCCTCTCTCTCTGCCCCTCCCCTGCTCACACTCTCTCTCTCAAAAATAAACATTACAAAAAAAGTTTTAAAAAAAGTGAAATTAATTTTAATAATATCTTTTATTTAACTTAACACCCAAAAGAGTATCATTTTAACATATACTAATATACTATTAATAAAATATCTTACATCCTGTTATTTATGCTAAGTATGAAGTCCTGTGTGTACATTCAGCCCATCTCAATTTGGACGACCTATATTTCAAGTGTTCAATTGCCCGGTGTGGCTAGGGACTACCAAACTGATACCACAGCTCTGGAATTCTCTTTTATTGAACCATTAAATTCCCTTAGGGTAATTTCAACAGCTTTATTGATATATGATTTATATGCCATAAAATTTACCCATTTTAAGTGCACAGTTCTATGGTTTTTAGTAAATTTATAGATTGTGCAACCATTACCCACCTCTAATTTGGGAACGTTGCCATCACCCCAAAAAGTTCTCTCATGCCCCTTTGGTGTTACTCTCTGTTCCCTTGCACAGCCCCGCGCGATCGCTGGTCTTTTTTCTGTCTCTGTAAATTGTCCTTTTCTGGATATTTCACGTAAATGAAATTCTGTAATAGGTAGCCTTTTGCTTCCGACAGACGTCTTTCACAGCATTTTTGAGATTTGTTCGTGTGTGGCATGCGTCAGTATTTCATTTCTGTTTATTACTGCCAAGTATTCCTAGTATGACTATACACACATTTTGTTTCTTTCCCCACCAGTTGATAGTCATATGGATTGTTCCCAGTTTGGAGTTATGACTAATGCTGCAAAGAGCATTAACACCCAAGTATTTGTGTGCACATATGTCCCTCTATGTCTTGAGTAGAGTTTTAGGAGTGGAATTCCTTGGTCATATGCTAGGTTTATGTTTAATTTTTAAGGAACTGACAAACAGGGGCACCTGGCTGGCTCATTCGGAAGAACATGTGTCGCTTGATCTCTAGGTCGTGAGTTCAAGCCCCATGTTGGGTGTACAGTTCACTTTAAGAAAGAAAGAAAGAGAGAGAGATAGAGGGAGGGAGGGAGGGAGGGAGGGAGGAAGGAAGGAAGGAAGGAAGGAAGGAAGGAAGGAAGGAAGAAAGGAACTGCCTAACTATTCGAACTGTTTTGCAGAGTAGCTATTTTACATTCCCACCAGCGTGTCTGAGGACTCCTGTCTTTCCTTATCCTTGCCAACAGTTGGCATTGTCTGTCTTTTTTTAATAGCCTTCTAGTGGGTGTATACTGGAATCTCACTGTGGTTTTAGGTTGCATTTTCCTAGTGACTAATGACATCAAGCATCTTTTTGTATACTTATTGGCCATTTGTGTATCTTTAGTGAAATGTCCACTCAGATCTTTTGCCCAAGTTTTAATTAATTAATTTTATGGTATTTTATTTTCTTAGTGATATCTTTTTTTATAACCGCTTTATTGAGGTATAATTCACATACCATAAAACTCGCCTTTATAAAGTATACAATCTAGTGTTTTTTTAGTATATTCACAATGTTGCACAACCATTCCCACTATCTAATTCCACAAATTTCCATCACCTTAAATAGGAAACCTGTACCCGTTAAGCAGTCATTCCCCATGCCCTGCTTCTCCTCCCCGCCCCCCCCCCCCCCCCCCCCCCCCCCCCCCCCATCCCCTGCAATCTACTTTCTGTCTTTATGGATTTGCCTAATTCTGGGCATTTCCTATAAATTGAACCACAGATGTGGCCTTTTTGTCTGGCTTCTTTCACTGAGCGTCCTATTCTCAAGGTTCATCCATGTTGTACCATGCGTCAGTGCTTCATTCCCTTTTATGGCCGGATAACATTCCACGTGTGCCTATACCGCATTCTGTTTGTTCACTCATCAGCTGGTAGGCATCTGGGTTGTTTCCGCTTTGGGGCTATAACAGATAATGCTGCTGGGAACACTGGTGTACAAGTTTTTGTGTGAATGCATGCTTTCAGTCCTCTTGGGTCCTGGACTTGCTGGGTCATACGCTAACTTCATGCTCCACTTTGTAAGGAACTGGCCAAACTTTTCCAAAACAGTTCCACGGTTTTACATTCCCACCATCAGCATATAAGGGCTCTAATCTCTCCGCATCCATACCAACACTTATTATTATTGCTGTTCTTGTTGTTGCTATTATTACTCCAGGCAACGGGCACTCCTTTTTTTCATTGTGGTAGAATATGCATAACATAACATTTACCGTCTTAACAAGGTCAGTGGCATGAAGTACACTCACTTTGGTGTGCGCCCGTCACCACCATCCACCTCCAGAACCTTTGCGTCCCAAACTGAAGCCACATACCCATTCTATGATAACTCCCCATGCCCCCCTCCCTCCAGCCCCTGGAGGCCATCATTCCACTTTCTGTCTCCATGAATTCGCCTGCCCTACATATCTCACATAAGTGGCATCATGCTACATTTGTTCTTTTATGACTGGCTTATTTCACTTAGCGTACCGTCCTCAGATTCCATCCATGTTATAGCATGTGTCAGACCTGCCTTCCTTTTTAAGGCTGGCTAATATTCCATGGCATGTACACACCACATCTGCTTATCCATTTATCTGCCGATGGGCATTTGGGTTGCCTCCACCCTTTGGCGATTAGAATAATGTTGTTGTGAACACGGGTATGCAAATATCTATTTGGGTCCCTGCTTTAGGCTTTTTTGATTTGGGGCATGTACCCAGAATTGGAATCGCTGGATCATCTGGTAATTCTGTTTAATTTTTCTGAGGTTTGGAGCCACTTCTACAGGGCAGTGGCCACCAGGTAAGGACTCTTGGCCCCCGAAGTTCCTACCTGACACTTGTGTTGGACTGTTTAGCTTTTAGACGATTTTTCCTTTGTGTGGAAACCACTAATCAACCATGTTTTAAAACGGTTTTATTTGCAGTGTACTCTCATTATTCAGAAAGGAGAAAGGGAACTTCCCCTTGAAGGACCTGGGTTTAGAGGACAGCACCAAACACTAAGCAGCAGCAGCTCAGGGGAGCTACTCATTGATTCGTTCCTTCTCTGCACTCTCCCTGTGCAGCCAGTGTTCTCCTGGCTAAAGGCTGTGTGGCGTCCAGCAAGCCCTGACCTCTTGGGAACTGTGAGCAACTATCATGTCAGTGGCTGTAGATTACTGATCTGTTGGTTTCACTACACCTGTATTCATGGGATAAAACCAATATCCCAGGTAACATTTTAAAACACCCAGCCCATCTGCTCTGATAGCACAGAGCCTGCTTGGGATTCTCTCTCTCTCTCTCTCTCTCTCTCTCTCTCTCTCTCTTGCCCCTCCTTTGCTCATGCCCGTGCGCGCGCTCTCTCTCTCTCAAAATAAATAAATAAGCTTTAAAAAATAAATAAATAAAACACCCATCCCCATCCTCGGAACCCAGAGAAACGGGTCAGCTGATTTTCAAACCAGGAGTTTCCAGGGAACCCGACATTGCCAGAGAAGTGGGTTCTGGTTAAAAGTGAACCGTAGGCACCTTTCACCCTGGGTACTCTTAAATCAACCCCTTTCCTCCTCCTGTGAGCCTGGGAAATGGTTTGGCAGAGCAAATAATACTTTCTTGGGGATAGTATGGTGCTAAGGGGAGGGAGCGGCTACAAAGTCATACATGGTAGTGATCGTAATACTAGTAATACTAACTGCCATTGTTGGAAAAATGACCACTGCAGAATGTCCCCTGAGGCAATATGCTGAGAACCCCTGAGTCAGGGTGACCAACTGCCCTGGTTTGCCTGGGACTAGGGGGGTTTCCCAGGACACGGGACTTCCGATGCTAAAATCAGGAAAGGTCCAGGCACATTGTGATAACTGGTCATCTAAATCCAGTTTGGGGGTGGGGGGTGCTTGGGTGGCTCAGTCAGTTGAGCATCCGACTCTTGATTTTGGCCCAGGTCATGATCTCACAGTTCGTGAGTTTGATCCCTGCATCGGGCAGGAATAGTGCGGTGCCTGCTTGGTATTTTCTCTCTCTCTCTGCCCCTCCCCTGCTTGTATACTCTCTCTCTCTCTCTCTCTCTCTCAAAATAAATAAATCAATTAAAAATAAATACATAAGTCAATCAGTCAATCCAGTCTCCTGCCTGTGAGCTGGTTATCCTAACTTGACTGGTTAGCCTACTTCTCTATTCCCCAGAGGTCATATCCTCGGAGATAATATCTAACTCATACATTGGTTTTAAGGATCGAGTAAAACATCTGTAAAGTATTAAGCTCAGCACATGGCATATATTAACTACAAATAAATGTTAGGTATCATTAGCTAAACTCCTATCTAACTTTGCAAGTTTTGTATGTTCTTTTGGGGAGACAGCAGTTTTTATTTATTTAGGTGTATAGCCCATCTACGTCCACAAATTTATGTAATAAAAGCCAAATATACAGCAGGACTGCTAGAGAAGAAAATATTAAAACCACACAGTAGAAGAGAGAAAAGAATGAACCCCAAATCCAGGCTAACAGGTATCTAGAGGTGTGTGTTCAGTGGGCCTGGATTATGAGGGAGTGGCCATCGTTTACTTGGGGCTGGGAAGGTGATCACCAGGTTTCAGCTGACTCTTCCTTCCCTGCTTAGAACAGATCCTGAGAGGCGCCTGGGTGGCTCAGTCAGTTAAGTGTCAGACTCTTGATTTCAGCTCAGGTCATGATCTCATGGTTTGTGGGTTCGAGCCCTGCATCGGGCTCTGTGCTGACAGTCTGGAGCCTGCTTGGGATTCTCTCTCTCCCTCTTTCTCTGCCCCTCCCCCGGTTGCTCACTCTCAAAAAATGAATAAACTATGGGCGCCTGGGTGGCGCAGTCGGTTAAGCGTCCGACTTCAGCCAGGTCACGATCTCGTGGTCCGTGAGTTCGAGCCCCGCGTCGGGCTCTGGGCTGATGGCTCAGAGCCTGGAGCCTGTTTCCGATTCTGTGTCTCCCTCTCTCTCTGCCCCTCTCCCGTTCATGCTCTGTCTCTCTCTGTCCCAAAATTAAATAAACGTTGAAAAAAAAATAAAAAATAAAATGAATAAACTAAAAACCAAAAAAACAAAACAAAAAGAAAAACAAGAATAGATCCCGAGTTAGATGTTTTCATTATGTCTATTTTACAGAGTAAGAAACAGGGTAAAAAGCACAAAGAAGTCTGCCTGTCCTCTCGTCAGCTTTTTTGGGACTAGCCTCTGGCCATCCTAATTTTGTAAAAGGAATATGAGGAAGCACTGGAAATTACAAGCCTGGCTCACAGCCAAGCTGTTCACCCAGCCTCCTAGACAGGGGAGGCTTCAGGAATTGGGTCCAAATCCCTTGCTTTGCAAATGGGGACACTGAGGCCCAGAGCAGGAACTGCTGTTCCCAGCATCCAGATACTGGAAGAACCAGGGACTAGAACCCATGTCACTAACCCCCAACCCGGTGCCCTCTGCTGAAGGTAGTCTG
Source organism: Prionailurus bengalensis (assembly GCF_016509475.1). Lineage (NCBI taxonomy): Eukaryota > Metazoa > Chordata > Mammalia > Carnivora > Felidae > Prionailurus > Prionailurus bengalensis. The sequence continues at coordinate 56,103,520 of NC_057351.1, read as the reverse complement.
GATGACACAGGGAAGCTGGAGGCCACATAGAGCTCACTGGGTCTAGGAATGTAGGTCTGCAGCAGCTAAGAATGAATTTAGATAATACCCGCAAGCCTCCATTTCCAGTGGGCAGTTAGGTGGGTGGAGTTTATGTTTTTCCAAATGAGGTCACTAGTTCTGTGGGTGAGACCAGCAATGTCTCCAGGGAGCTCCCCAGGTATCTGAAATGGGAAAGAGAAGGCCTCATATGTACTTTTACAGGTCGGGGTCTACAGATGCATGGACTCCCCTGTCCCTTCCCACCTCCCAGAAACCAGAAGCAAAGCTACCCAGGGAGGGAAACTCAGAATGGCCTAGTTGAAGCAACCTGCCCTTTCTAGGACAAACTCACCAAGATTCTGTGAAACACAGGGCCTGTGAGACTTGGGAAGTAGAACTTGCGATCCTGGGAGGGGGCCAGGTGTGCCCTGTATGCTGGAGCCCTTCCTCACACAGGGAGGTCTCTCCTCTGCCATCAGTCTGTACTGGCGTCTGGCTTTCACGTCCACTTCTTCAGGGTGTGCCTCCTCCGGGGGTATTGCTCTCTTCAAAATGCAGATCCGGTCCCCTCTCCTACTTGTGCTCACGAGCTGACCCAGTGCTCACCAGTACAGCATCCCTAACCTTCACCTGCCCCCTTTTCCACCTCTGCCACTCAGTTCCAGCCTTGCCGAGCTTCTCCAAGTTGCTTAGGTGTGCTGCTCTCCCACTTCCCTCTCCCCTGTCAGCCTTCCTCCCCCCACCCCACCATCCGCATCTGCTTTAGTGCTTAACACAAAGTTGTTTTCAAGTTCTCCTAACAATCTGTATTGAAATTTCTAGAAGTTGTGTGATAGAAGTGGGGGCAGGGGCTGCCCTCTTCCACGTGAGGCCTCCAAGGCTGCCGGGGCATTGACAGGCTGTCGGCACAACAGGAAAGAGCGCTGGATGATCAGATGAGGGAGATTTTTCTGGGCCAGCGCACATTGTTTCTGCTCACATTTCGCTGGCTAGAACCCAGTCGTTTGGCCACGCTTAACCCCAAGGGGGTCTGGACAACATTCTAGCTGTATTCCCGGCGAGTAAGGACTGGGTTTTTGTGAACGCTGCCACACCACCCTTGAGGTGTCAGCCCGAGTCACTTGCACAGAAAGTATTTCCTAACTTATGAGCAGGCCAAGCTGCTCCTTTTGGGCTGAACCAGTACACTTGGAACCCAATCCTTTTATAAGCCATATTTAAGGTAGGGTATAATAATGGTTTATTTACACATTTTTCTGTGTTAGAATGTATATTAGTTTCCTATTGCTTCTATAAAGAATTATCACAAACTTAGTGGCCTAAAACAATATAAATTTATTTTATTACATTTCTAGTGGTCAGAGACCTGAAGTGGGTCTTACTGGGTTAAGGTCAAGGTGTGTTCTGTGCTCCTTCTGGAGGCCTATCTAGGGGAATCTGATTTTTTTTTTTTTTTTTCGATTTTTTTGCCTTTTCCAGCATTAGGAGCTTCCTGCACTCCTTGGCTCACAGCCCCTTCCATCTTCAAAGGCAGCAATCACAGCCTTCCAAGCTTTATGTCTCCTCCTCTGACTCTGACCTTCTTTCTTCCCTCTTATAAGGACGCTTGTGATTACATTGGGCCCGGCTGGATAATCCAGGATAAACTCCCTATCTCAAGATCTTTAACTTAGTCACATCTGCACAGTCCCCTCTGCCACTGTAAGGTAACATATTCACAGAGTCCAGGGATTAGACCATAGACGTCTTTGGAGGGTCATTATCTTTTTTTTTTAATTTTTTAAAATCTTTTTTTATTTTTGAAAGAGAGAGAGACAGAGTGTAAGCGGGGGAGGAACAGAGAGAGGGAGACACAGAATCCGAAGCAGGCTTTAGGCTCCGAGCTGTCAGCACAGAGCCGGATGCAGGGCTCGAACTCACAAGCTGTGACATCATGACCTGAGCCGAAGTCAGATGCTCAACCGACTGAGCCACCTAGGTGCCCCATCTTTCTTTTTTTTTTTTTAACGTTTATTTATTTTTGAGAGAGAGAGGGAACACGTGGGGGAGGGGCAGACAGAGAGGGAGACACAGAATCCGAAGAACGCTCTGAGCTGTCAGCAGAGTCCAACATGGGGCCAGAACTCACAAACGTGAGATCAAGACCTGAGCTGAAGTTGGTGGCTCAACCGACTGAACCACCCAGGTGGAGGGCCATTATCTTGACCACCACAGACTGTTAAGCTTTTGTAAGGACTGTCTCCACTCTTTGTTGCTATGTGGCCTTAGAAGTAATCCCAGTACGTGGGACATTGTAGATGTTCTTCAATGTGTGAGGTGATGGAATGGGTAGGGTTATAGCTTCCCAAAGTGAGCCCCAGGTTGTGGCAACCCTGCCCATTTTTCTCTCCCCATGAGGTCTGGGCTGGCTCATGGCCAGCAGCCCATTTGTCATAGTTCCTACTTCCCCATATGATGTGGTTTATAAAGAATTCACAGGACATTTGGCCTTCATGTTCCAAGGCAGAGTTTTAAGAATCAACTTTATTGAGGTATAATTTACATATGATTAATCCATCCATCTTAAGTGTTGAGTTTTGACAAATGTATACCCCCATGCAGCCACCACCATAATCAATATAGGGTGTATGTGTGTTCATGGTTTCTTTCGTTGTTTCGATGTACAGTTCTAAGACCTATACCAATGTATGTAACCGTCACCACAATCAGGATACTGAATGGATCTATCACTCTCCAAAATACCCCTGAGCTCCCCTCAGCTTCCCCCACCCCCTTAGCCCTTGGGAACCACTGATCTGTTATCTGAAACTATAGTTTTGTCCAAGGCAAATTTTAATCATGACTACCTAGGTACCATTTTATTAAAAACAACCCCTTTCCCTCTCTGCATTGTATTGTATCCACCTCCCCAAACTACATCTTTAGCACAAAGAAGGGGGTGACCAGATGAAAACTCGGAACTGGGCAGGGTCACTGAAGATTCTCATCAGGCTCACGGTGGTCCCCTAGCTGCCTCTAGACCAGCCTCTGTCCCCATGAGGAGGGAAAACAATGAACCTGTTCGCCTGGGCCAGGAAGACCATGGAACGGAAGTGAGGGAATCAGGTGAGCTGGCATTTTTAATGTGACCACAAAGTTGAAAAGGATCAACCACTGCACTGGATGCATGGTGAAGCGGTGATTACTTCACATCAACAAATAGATTGCAGTTACGATTACAAAGTAAGAACTAGATCAAATATAAGATACACCCTAGAATTTTTCTTGAGGTGCAATTCACATAACATAGAATTAGTCATTTTAGAGTGTACGGTTCAGTGACATTTAGTACACCCACAGTGTTGTGCAACGACCACCTCTACCAACTTCCAAAACATTTTCACTTTCCCAAAAGGAAACCTTTTGCAGCTGTCTGCAAATGCAACCCATTAGCAGCTGTCTCTACATACCCCCTCATAGTCCCACCCCCCCCCCCCCAGACCTAAGCAACCACCAGTCTGCTTTCTGGATCTATGAATTACTATTCTGGATGTTTCATACAGTGACCTTCTGTGTCTGACTTCTTTCACTTAGCATAATGCAGCATATCGTAGCCTTTTCATGGCTGAGTAATATTCCATTGTCTGGCCATGTCGCAGTTTATCCATGGGTCTGCTGATGGGCCACAGCATAGAATTGCCTTATTTGTAATTTGAGTACCCCTGAGATGATTTCTGTCCCCATAGTTTAATTCCAATGTCATTCCTACGGGCCCATGTGCTAAGCCTTCCCATACATGTTCTCATACAACATAATACTTTTGTACAGAAGGGATCATCCCCCACTTTACACATTCAGAATCCGAGGCACAGAAGGATGAAGCTTCTGGATCCAGGTGGAAATATGAACCCAGTGTTCATCCCTCTTCACCCCAGCTGGTGTCTCTGAATGCACGTAACTGAAAGCAAAATCCATGTGGAAAACAGTTCCTTGGGAAAGATTTCAGTGTAGTCTAGACCAATGCAGAAAACCCTCGACTTCTGTGTCCTTCCACGGTGGTTCTGAATACCCTCCGTGAGCATCTCTTCAGGCCGGCAGCCAGCATACCCAACGCAGGGTCCTCCCCAGTCCCTCCTTGATGCCCTCTTGTTACTTTTAATTGCATCTGAGCCTCTCTAGCATCTTGTATTTTGACTCCTAATCCAGGGCGTTTCTCTGCCTCCCACTAGTCCAGCACAGCACTTCCTTTTCTCAGAGCTCCCCAGAGAAGTGCCCCCAGAAAATGGAGTTGGTCTTCCCTAATGAATTCATCTCTATAATGAAGAGTATAATATCCAAGCTCCAGCATATTTACATAGCAATCTCCACACAAAAGCAACATTACAAAGGGAAGATTTTTAAAAGAATGTCATCTCAAAGCTCCATTTCCTATAGTGCTAAGAACACTATGGGAATTACCCTGACAAGAAGACAAAAAACGACTTCCAGGGATGCTGGGTTAGAGACAATAGCTACACCAGCCCCATTAATGTTTAAACTCAATGGAGCATAAAACTGCTTTTCTCTACTTACAGGCAGGCATCATCTTACAGAGAGGAGAAAAAAAAAATTACCATTTAACTCTAGTGAGATCCTTAAGCCCTCCCCTAGTTTTTATTCCCATTGAAATACTCCAGTAAGTAGCATCAGAATGAAAATGAGAATCGCTCCCTTTGGGGGGATGGTTTCCGAGCCTCATCAGTAAGTGTGCGAAGAGCCCTCCACAGAGACGGAGGAGGACGGCTGCCAGTTGGGAAAGGATCTGTCACCAAAACCTGCAAAACTAGCTGTGGTGACATACCTGGGGACTAGGGAGCCTCTGGGCTGACTTCAAAAGGCTTCAAATAAGTGCAGGTCAGGGTAGACAGGAGGCAGAATTCAAGGGTAAATTCAAGGAAGTAATGCCTTCAGGGTACATTTGACTTAGTGGGCTGCAAGGGGGAGCATTTATCATTAATATATTAGCTGTTTCCCTGGGGGATTCACGGGAACTGAGCCAGGCCTCTGTTAGTAAATCACTGGACCTAATCCCACATTACATTTGTGTAATGCCTGACAAAGCCTGTTCCCATTATCTCATTTGATCCTGAAAACAATCCTCAGAGGGAGGCAGGGCAGGGATTATTTTTTCCATTTTACAAGTGAAAACACTTGTAAACTGATTTGCCAGGAGCCACACACCCAGGATGTGGCAGGAATGAGAGACTTCAATCTAGATCTTTGTACAACCTGTGCAGGGTTCTTTTAACTCCACACAACAGACAGATCAAAATATTCCCAGCCCCACCCAGTCCTCACACCCAGCAGCTTAACCAGCAGCTAGGAGTTCACCAGGACAGAGCAATTTGTTCACACTGTCCCCACACCTCTGTCCTAATGAAGATACATAGCCCTGACTGGCAAACCTTCTGGGGGAAAAAAATCATTTCATATTGTCTCCCTACACCACTGACCAAAATTAATCCCAGAGGGATTTGAAAATAACAACAAACAAACAAGGCATTAAAAAAAAAAAACCCACTAAGGAAAATAGAACTCGATATTGAATAACTTGCTGGAGACAAGAAGACTAAATTTAGCATTGTGTTAAAAGTCTCAAGGAAAGGGATTTTGTAGATTTGGGGGCATTAAAATTCGTTAAGTTTTAGTCACAAAAACATGACTGTAAAGGGCCAAAAAACCCTGAAGAAATAGAGCAAAATGTGGAAGAAAAGGGTTAACTAAACTTACGTAGAAGAGTCACGCAAATACTAAGAAAAGCTCAAGATGAAAAACTTCCTAGGAAACAGACAATCACAAAAAAAGGAAGTACAGTTGGTTAACAAACATTTAGAAAACTGCTCTACCTAAGTAAAAATCAAAGATATGAAAACACAAAGATGTCAATCTCACCTATGAAATCAGAAAAAAAATTTTTTTTAACTTTTAATACTCAACACTAATGATGGGGGAGTAAATGTACTCAACCCTTGTAAAGCAGTTTGCCACGTTTATCAGAAACCTTAAAATATAATTTGACCTAATATTCCACTCCTGGGAATATGGTTTTAGGAAAGAATCATCAATACGGAAAAAGTTTTACGCAAAGAAATGTTAGTCACGCACTTACAGTGGTGAAATTTGGTAAACAGCAAACGCTAGAGGAATTGTTAAATAATTTATGGAACAAACACTTGATGAGAACTTATGTAATCATTATAGGTTTTCAAAGTGCATGCAATAACACGAACACCATTTATGGTGTAATGAGAAGTGGAAAAGCGTGTGCGTTGTATGTGTGGCTGTTTGTAAAATACACTTTGCTAGAAAAAGGCTGGAGAGGAAACATTCTTTTTTAACGTGAACATGTTTGAGTCCTATGATCGAGAGAGGTTTTTTCCACCGTCCTATATTTCTATTTGACCTTAAAAATTTTTTTTTAATGAACAAAATCAACTTTTCTTTAGCCATGCGGTGGCGCGTCCTTCTCTCCCAAGTTCCCTGGGGACTTGAGGACAAGACGGAGAGGAAATCTCAGAGGCCCTACCCCGAGACGATCCCGCTCTTCTTTGCAAGGTCGCCGCCGCACCCCAATTCCCCCTCCTTTCCCCACCTCCAGCTCTGCGAACCGGGACTGTCGGCGAAACCCGCCCCTCCCCCACTACACCAGGTCCTGGTGACTGCGGGTGCGCGGGGGAGGAGCAGGGCGGGCCCAAGCGTTGCTGACACGTGGGGAGCGAGGAAACGTCCGAGGAGGAGGGGTGGGGTGTGTGGGTGGGTGTGTCCGTGAGTGGGAGAAACCAACCCAGACCACCTCCGTGTCTTCATTTTCTCGTGTTGTTTACCGGACGGAAAAAGGACGCAGCTCTCCCAACGATCCAGAGCCCCTCCTAGGTAGGTACCGAGAGCAAACACCAGAAAGCTCCGGCCGCGACCCTGCGCTGCCCGCGACGACCAGTAACCCGTCCCCTGGTCGCACGTCTCCCCCCCCCGCGTCCTGGCGCGGTGGTAGGGCCCGGCGGCGACGTCACCCATTGTTTACAAATCAACCCGAGCCGGTAGGATTCCGGCTCCCGCGGCTGCAGGCGCGCGGCGCGAGTGCCTGGCGGGTTCCCGCTTCCGTGTCCGCCCCGGCCCCGGCCCCGGCCCCGGCCCCGGCCCCCGCTCCGGCCTCAGCACTGCTCCCCGCTCCGCCGCGGCCCATCGAGCCCGGCGGGCCGCCGAGCCGCCAGCGCCGGCCGCCGAGCTCCGTGTGCCCGGGCGGGGGGCCATGCCGTGTCGGAGGGAGGAGGAAGAGGAAGCCGGCGAGGAAGCGGAGGGGGAGGCGGAGGAGGAGGAGGAGGAGGACAGCTTCCTCCTGCTGGAGCAGTCGGTGACGCTGGGCGGCTCGGGCGAGGTGGACCTGCTGGTGGCCCAGATCGGCGAGGCGCTGCAGCTGGACGCGGCTCAGGACAGCCCGGCCTCCCCGTGCGCGCCCCCGGGGCCGCCGCTGCAGCCCCCGCGGCCCCCGGCGGCCGTGCGGGCGGACAAGGCCCGGCCCCCTGCGCTGCCACTGCTGCTGCCGCCCGCGCCGGCCGAGGCGGTGGGCCCGGCGCCCCCGGGGGCCCTGCGCTGCGCCCTCGGGGACCGCGGCCGCGTGCGGGGCCGGGCTGCGCCCTACTTCGTGGCCGAGCTCGCCGCAGGCCCCAGCGCTCTGCCCGGGCCGTGCCGGCGAGGTTGGCTGCGGGGCGCCACCGCCTCCCGCCGCCTGCAGCAGCGACGATGGCCCCCAACCGGGACGCGCGCCCGCGAAGACGACCCGCACCGGCTCCTGCAGCAGCTGGTGCTCTCGGGGAACCTCATCAAGGAGGCCGTGCGAAGACTTCAGCGAGCCGTCGCTGCCGTTGCAGCCACGAGCCCAGTGGGCGCCGCTGGGCCGGGAGGCGGCCGCAGCGGACCGGACCCTGTTTCCCTGGAGCCTTCTGGCGCTTTGCACTGACCCGGGGGCCCCTGGAGGAGGAAGAGGACACCGTTTCGCAGACCCAACAGCGTCCTACCCTCACCGACCGAGAGCTGAAGCCGCCGTTGCGGTCCTGGGAGCGACCGCCCAGGCTGCGGAGAGACGCGTGGGGAGAGCCCTCAAGGCGAGAAAGAAGTTACCGGCCCCAGCGAGGTTGTCGGAGAACAGGAGCCTGGAGAAATGCACGGGCCAGGGCGCATAGGTGCCGCGTGAGAGTTTTCTCGGCCACCTCGGGGCTAATGACCTGGGATAAACTGGGAGAACTATGGCAGCTACTTGCATCGACTTGTACCTGACTTAAGCCTTGGGGGCGTCATGTGCTTCGATTGTTTAAAGATAGGGTTCGGAGGGGCGGGTATCGCCTGGGCTTTATTAACAATACTTGAAAACTAATGACACGCAAACATTTTATTTTCTGGTGGAAGAGCTTAGTGGAAATGGTGCTACAATTGCTGTGCAAAGAAATTCCAGAGGGAAGAAGAATGTAAAAGCTTGGTGGTGGGTGGGTTGCCATCACCCCCTTTTCCCCACCCAACTGGTGTTTGGTGGAGGTGGGAGATGTGAACTCCAGTTAGGGGGTTAGAGGGAGCTGAAGAATTTTGAAGGTGGCGCGAGTTGGAGTTGAATGTGGACTTTTAACTGACTTGACCTTGCCACCTGTGGTTCAAGGTCACAGTTTGCGCTCTGGCAGAAGGCTGCGGGGTTCCTGGGAGAACTAAATTCATCCCTGGGTCTTTTCTTTCTCTTGCTCCAAGAAGAGCCCTGTCTGTGCTTTGCTACCTTTTGGAGTCTCCCGAGGACACACAGAAGCAGAGAGGGACCTGTGGGGAGAGTTATTTTTCTGTGCTTTCCTCTTTCCAGAACTCCTCCTCCTCTTTCCCTGAGGCCACTCTTGGCCTAGCCTTGAGCTTTCTCAGAAAGTCATAAACAGTCTCCCCTGTCCTCCCAGCCAGACTTTGTTATTTCACCCTTTCTGGTGTCTGCATGGGAGAGATGAGACCCTGGATGTTTTTCTGCTATGTTCTGGCCGTCTGTGGGGCCGTGGGCCTGAGCCTTTGTGGGTCCTCATCCCTCACAGCCTTCTTCTGTCACCAGCTCTTCTTGTGAGTGACTGAAACCGTGTTTAAAATGTGACTCCGAGAGGAGAACCCGCCGGCTTTACCCTTGTGAAACTTGACGGCACTTTAAAGAAAGTGCCACCCCCAAACTTTAAGGTAGCTAAACAAATTTTAAAAACAGTTTCAATGGCTCGTTCATCCTCCAGATGTAGCTATTGACGTACACTTCGCACCGGAGTGTCTGAAATTGTGGTGGTCCTGATTTATAGGATTTCTTAATTAAAATGTCTGCTGAATAAATTTGGTTTTTGTTTTGGAGCATGTTTGGCTTTTTGGTGGAAGGTGGGGGAAAGAAAAACAGAGGGGATATCTTAATAATGAAGGGTGAGTGTACTTGGGGGGACCTGGGCAACGGGTTGGAGCCATCTCTGCTCAGCGTAGAATACTGGTAGAGCTGCAGGACTTCATTGTTTCTGGGTTGATGTTAACCGAAATCAGCAAATTAAGTCCAGATTTTTAAAACCTGCTAGATGGGCTTCCATTCCCTCTGTGGAATAAGAACATATTCCAGAAATGCTCTCTAGGCGGGAGGGCAGAGGCCAAGAGACTTGATGTGTCTGGAGAGCGGTGGAAGTGGGGTGATTTTCATCTGGATTTTTGTGTGTGTGAAGAATGGGAGGGCACAGGCAAAGCCAGTCTGTTTCTTCTTCTTTGGAGACTAACCCGGTCTGGAGCTCTGGCCTAGGAAAGGGAAACCAGTTTCACAGCGATATATTTGGTAGTTGTAAAATGGCTTGGTTTGAGCAGGCAAGGGTTAGATTAACTGAAGTTTTCCTGTCCTCAGGCCTGTTTTCCCCAGGCATGGAACCCTGGTAGAGTCCCTTCCTACTTGGTCCAGCCCAGAGTTCTGCCACCCAGCCCCCTCGGGAACTTCTTAGCACCTCTTCCTCCCTCGCCTGCCCACCATTTTCTCGTGCGGGGGCCACAGGGGAAAGCTAGTGTTCAGTGACTGGGTTTGACTCGGCCCTGCTACTCACCCATCTGTATCATAACGAGCAAGTGACCACCCTGTGCTTGTTCCTTCACTCATTAATAAAAGAATACTAGTTAATAGGGTAGTTGGGAGGGTTAAATGAAGATCAGAGATGTCTGGGATGACTTGCTCAAAGAATGATAGTGGCTAATTCTTGTCACCACCACTGCCTCTTCCTTGGCCCTTCCTTTGGGAGTGGCCCCTTCCTTGGGGACCAAACGTGCCCCACTTGCCCTCGCTAACTTTAGCCACCATAATACAAGCTGTCCCAGTCTCTTGCTACTGTACCCTACACATCCCTCGTTCTGACTCCTTCCAGAAATCTGCTTCCACGTAACCTTCCAAACCAGTCTATCTCTGCATTCATCATTCTGGGGGTTGTATTCACTGGGTAGACATGTGCCAGGAGTCACTGTTCTGGGTATCCTCTCATCATGTCATGGTTTTATGGGCCATAACGTGGAGACTGTTTTCTCCATTTTATAGATGAGGACACTGAGGCCCACGAGACTGACTGACTTGCCTGAGGTCACCACCTTTTTTTTTTTAATGTTTTATTTTGAGAGAGGTTGCGTGCGCACGCATGCGCACGTCCCAGCGGGAGAGGGGCAGAGAGAGGGAAAGGGGATCCCAAGCAGGCTCCACACAGTCAGTGCAGAGCCCGATGCAGGGCGCCATCTCAGAAACCTTAAGATCATGACCTGAGCCAAAATCAAGAGTCAGATGCTTAACCGACAGCCACCTAGGCGCCCCTGAAGTCACCACTTTTTAAGTGGACAAGCTGGGATTTGAAGCCAGGCAGTCTGGTTCTAGGATCTCCTGTTCCTCAACCAGACCTTCCAGTCTACTGTACCCCCTGTATGAGACTTCCTTGACACCATTTTCTCCCATGTTGGGTTTCTTAAGGTTTCTTAAGAGCATCCCACTAAATACCTTAACACAATGGCATCACTGTTCTCAAACTTCTCTTGAACACCAGCCACGTATATGCAAAGTGCTGGGGCTGTGGGATGCGGCAGGGTTTGAGACCTCCTGGGAGAATTCGCAAGCAGCTTTGGGGCCGAGGCCTTTACATAAGATAGGAAAAATTGCCTAAGAAGGGCGCGGATAACAAATGGTACCTGGCTGCTGCTTTTAGAACCTTGAGTTGTCTAAGATGAGGGCATAGGGCCGAGATGGTGCAGTCTCACCCAGAGCAGATGTCCTGTGGGTCTGCACTATTCCCAAGAGCACTTGGGAATGAGGTTAGAATGGCGCCTGCAGACAAGGAGAGAAGAGCTATGGGACCTGAGAAGCAAGGTAGAAGGAAAGAGAAGTGATACCTATTAAGGGCAGGTGCTCTGTTGACACCTTTTATGAGACCTTCCTTTGCTCTCTACAATGGGGAGAGGTAGGACTTATTGGTGGTAGAACAGGGTCTGAACTCATGGCATTAAGCTGATTCTCTTGCCTCCTGCCTTGAACCACCCACATCTCTAGTCATGAACAGCCCCCTCTGTGGATTCAGCCATTTGCAAAGGCTGTAGGGAGCCAAAGCCTGGGCCTGGGCAAGTGTCTCTCTATATTGAGGCAATGGCCATTTCCAAGGTATTGGAGCTTGGGATGGCCCATTCCTAGTGCTTGGCCCAGGAATGACTGTGGCTGGGATATCCCTAGCCCTTTGAGTAGCTGGGCACTGAACTGGGGGGATGTGAGCTGGCAGAATTGAGACAGCTCCCATCTTCTGAAGGGGCTGGGACCTAGGTTTCCCTGGTAACATTCTGCAAGTTTTGAGCCCTTAGAAGATCCAGAAAAATAGGGAAGTGGCAAGGAGAAGCTAGCTGGTTGTGGGGGTGGGGGTGGGGGTTGATCAGGAGTTTCATGTGTGAAGTTATAGGGACGGCAGCCTGGTGCCTCATAAATGATTAGAGCTGTGCTGAAGATAAAGACTTGGCAGTTAGAGCTAAGATGGGTGGATGGATCCTGGGAGACGCTGGCAGTTGGGAAGCAGTAATAACACTAGCTAATGTCTGTCGTGCTTCCCATGTGCCAGGCTCTGTTCTAAGTTCTTTATAAAGACCAACTCATCACATCTATGTGGGAGGGAAAAAAGTAAACAATAGGAATAGACAGAAAGAGTAGAACCGAGAAACCACGGGAGACTGTAAGGGATGGTGGGTATGTGAGTGTGTCTGCACGTGCTTATGGGTGTATGCACACGAACAGATGTATCTACGTTATCTCTGTACATCCTCTGTGGCTAGGTCCAAGGTATATGGAATCAGATCTTAGTGACTTTCACTATTTTTTTTTTTAATATTTATTTTTGAGAGGGAGCACGAGCTGGGAAGGAACAGAGAGGGAGACACAGAATCGGAAGCAGTCTCCAGGCTCCAAGCTGTCAGCACAAGCCTGATGCAGGGCTCGAACGCACAAGCTGTAAGATCATGACTTGAGCTGAAGTTGGACGCTTAACCGACTGAGCCACCCAGGTGCCCTCTTTTTTTTTTTTTTTTTTATTTTGAGAGAGAGTGAAAGTGTGAACAGGGGAGACACACACACACACAGAGAGAGAGAGAGAGAGAGAGAGAGAGAGAGAGAATCCCAAGCAGGCTCAGTGCTGTCAGTACTGAGCCTGACGTGGGGCTTGATCTCACAAACCATGACCTGAGCCGAAATCAAGAGTCAGATGCTTAACCAACTGAATCACCTAGGTGCCCCGTGATTTTCACTATCTTTTTTACACCCTCTGCCTCAGCACCATTAAACAATAGGTCTTGAACATCTGCACTGTGAGTTTCTCCCCCTTTAACCCAGCTGACACAAAGTACTATCTATGGTGCATCTGGAGAAAGGTGATTATGACTCCAGTCTAGGGAAGATTTTTGGGAAAACCTAGGAAATCATTTGTCACCCGTGCTAGGTTGTGGAATCTAATTTCGCTGGTAAAAAAGAAACAGGCAAAAAGGCAGGCCAAAGGTAACAAGAAGATAACCAGCTTGTGATTTTTTTTTTTTAACCCACCCAAATCAATAAGTCAAACAAAGTGCCTGAACAGCCTATCGACTGGAGTTGTGAATTTTACCTTCTATGAGTCAGTTAATTGATAAGAGGGAGCAGTTAACAAACTTGATACCAGATTTAGTTTCCATTCTATTGTGGCGTAAGTTGTAGCGGAAGGTTCAGAGAAGAAGGATTCCTTCACACAACAACAGAAACACACCAGCGATCCCAGGCATGATGGATTATACAAAGTGGTTTCAACAGCCAACTCTCAGGTGCCCAGCCTTGCTGTGCTAGGAGTTTGTGACATAGGTGCTGTCACGTAGTGGGCACGCCACCCTTGTAATCCCCCAGAGCCCTGCCCTTTAGACCTGTGCAGACGGGGCATCTTGTGCCTTCTTGCCTCCTCAGGCAAGCTTACCCCTGAGAACATCTTCAGTTTCTCCCTCTGCACATCCTCCATGGCCGTCAGACAAGCTCAAGTCTCTCCTGGTTGAACGAATCCTTCCATTGGCCCAGTTTTTCCTTTTTAGCTGCTGTCCCTCCTTTCTCATCTTCTTTGAGTTTCTAGGAACCACAGCTCCTCACTGTGCCCCAAGCACCCCACTCCCTTGGCCTCTATAGGTCTGTTGAAATCGCCCCATTTGTTTGCTCTGCAAATATTTACTAAATGCCAATACCAAAGCAGCGTTACTAAATGCAGCTATGTTTTGGGCAGTTGGCTCAGCATTTTTACTAGCATTAGCTCAGTGAATCCTCACAACCCTGTGAGGCAGGGACTTTATTACTATCGGAATTCACAGATGAGGAACGTGAGGTTAGGTGAGGTGAAGTGACTGGCCCGAAGTCACAGGAAGGAGCTTTAAAGGAAAGGTCCAGAATTGCCACCCAGGCATTCTGGCTCCAGAACTGACATTTTAGTTGCCACAAGGTACTCTATGGAGGCCTGTGGGTTTTTCTGTTTTTTTTTTTTTTTTTTTTTTTTCTTTTCAAAGTGTGTCTTGTCTTTTCGTCTCTCTTCCCACCAAGGCCCTTATCACCTGGTGCATGGATGTTATAACAGCCATGCAACTGATCTAGCTTACCATAAATGTCCCCCCTCAACCTCAGACCATCCCCTACTCTGAGTGGCCTGATAATCTGCCCAACACATCCTCTTCATCTTGTCCTCTGCCATTAAAGAATATCTAATCTCTTTGGGAAGGGAAGACATTCACATATGAGTTCCTGAGATAACCCTATAATGACAGTAAATATAATGAAGAGTAAGAACAAAATGAACTCCAAGATCACTCCCTGCGAAGAAATTACATGAGTTTCTCAGTACAGGTTATACACGAGTGGACAGAGTGGGCACACAAAACTTCAGCTGAGCCCTGAATTTGAATTAGAAGGATGGGTTTTATTTATTTATTTTTAATGTTTATTTTTGAAAGAGAGAGCACAAGTGGGTAAGGGACAGAGGGAGAGGGAGACACAGAATCCAAAGCAGGCTCCAGGCTCTGAGCTGTCAGCACAGAGCCCGACATGCGGCTTGAACCCACGAACTGTGAGATCATGACCTGAGCTGAAGTTGGACCTTGGTCGACTGAGCCACCCAGGTGCTCCAGAAGGGGATGGGTTTTCTGATGGGGGCGTTAAGAGCTGTGGTCCCAGGCTGTCCTCAGCACAAACCCTCCCTTTTGTAATATTTCCTGCTGCTCCTACTCTACTAGTCTTGATCTGCTTTCAAGGTTTGGGATGAAAGGCACTGCCACCCTTTTCAGATTAAACCTCATCTAGACTAAGTAAAGGGTTCTCTATACTTCCCTTAGCACTTACCTATACAACAGGGGCATATGCTCAAGCAACTAGTCTTCAGAGGAAACAGGTTTATGCTTTTGAAGAAACAGATGGAAGAAGTCCTTTTTAAGAGGCAGGATTTTCCACAAAAAACAAAGTCGTGACCTTCATGCAATAGCTTCCAGATACAATGTCTTATTACTCGAGGGTTTATTGTTTGCTATTTACTTCCATGCATTATCTAATTGAACACTCACATAATTTTTCCAAGGTAGGCCCTTCTTCTCCCATTTTGCAGATGAGTTCATTGAGCTCATTAATTAGGTTAGTGACTCTGCCCCAAATCACACAGCTGCCTGTGTGGAGGCAGGGTAGGGCTGCCTGCAGAGCCCAAGGTCTTATCTATTATTACTTCTGGGAAACTGTTAAGGGCAGGTCACTTGTTCCCCCATCAGTGATGGATGGAAAACCATGAAGATGTACTGCACGGGAGAGGTTTTGCCCCTGGGCCTGCAGGAGCCTGCACTGTGTTCAAACGAGTGCACCTCTGAGGGGCAACCTCTCTGGGCTTCTATGGCTAAATAGAACTATGGTAGCACTAGACCGCCTAAGGCTGAGCTCTCCCTGGGCTGACATTCTGTGATTACTGAGCATTGGTGGAAGAGGGGGGAGCTAATTGAGTGAGTTAGTAATTTAGTTGCCAGGGTAACTCTTTTCTGATTGGAAGGAAGGGATCACAGGGTTCAACACAGACTTTGCTGGATACGAAAGTGGTGTCTGATCTTCATTCCATGTCTTTGCTTATGAGCTGGAAAAAGAAGGGCGAAAACTGAATCCAAATATTGTAGCGTTTATGCCTAATTTAGAATGAAATCCTGGGGTGGCAGACTGTGCAGTTCTCTGTGAGGTGTGGCATTCTTTTCTCCACATCACTCGTTACTTGCCAGTTTCCGTGTTTTAATTTATTTTGTATTTTTCTCGTTGACTTTCTAGCTTGGTCTTTTATCTCATCCAGGCTATTTTCTCTGGCCAACTAGCTGTCTTCATAGGATGCTGAATATTTTGTAAGAATATGGTTGTGGCGTACCTGGCTTTCCCTAGCTCAGCCTAGGGATCTGGGGTATGTTTTTCAGGGTTCCAGTGGCAGGGCCACCATCTTGGACAATTACAGGGGTGTCACTCACATTGTAGTATATGTGTGGAGTTGTGCAGTGAACGATATTGGACTGTGTATGACGGTGTTAGTCTATTGGAAAGAGGCCTGAACTGGGAGCCCAGAGACCTGGGTTCTAGACTCTGTTAGGCCTTTGACTTTCATAAGTGACTTTGGTAGGTGACTCTGTCCTGTTCCCTTACCGGACTATTTTTCCACCTATATATATATATATAGAAAGTGGTCTAATAACTTAACAATCATTTGTGTAAACCTTGACTTATTTCAAAAAAGATTTTGGGGTGACTAGTAAGGCCTGCAAGATTTTTTTGTTTTTATTTTTTTTTCAACGTTTTTTATTTATTTTTGGGACAGAGAGAGACAGAGCATGAACGGGGGAGGGGCAGAGAGAGAGGGAGACACAGAATCAGAAACAGGCTCCAGGCTCTGAGTCATCAGCCCAGAGCCCGACACGGGGCTCGAACTCACGGACCACGAGATTGTGACCTGGCTGAAGTCGGACGCTTAACCGACTGCGCCACCCAGGCGCCCCTGCAAGATTTTTTAAAAGCTGGACGGTTTAGGGTTATGGTGCATTTAAAGTGCCTGATAGTAGATATTAGTTTTCTCCAGTTGTCCTTTTAAATTAATTATTTATTTTGAGAGAGAGAGTGTGCAAATTGGGGAGGGGGCAGAATGAGAGAGAAAGAGGGCGACAGCAAGAGAGAATATCTTAAGCAGGCTCCACGCTAAGCATGAAGCCTGATGGGCTTAACAGGGGCTCGACACAGGGTTCACTCCCATGACCTTGTAATCGTGACCTGAGCCAAAATCAAGAGTCAGATGCTTGACTGAACCACTCAGGCTCCTCTCCAGTCTTCCTTTTTTAAGGAGGGAGTAGTACTATGTGAACCCCATGGTTGAGTCTGGCCTTAATTGATCATTACAAGCCAGCACGGCCGGTGCAGTGGCATCAAATCATGGCCGGTTTGGCCCTCGATTGCCCCTAACCCTTTGACCTCAAGGAAATCCCATCCCCAGTAAGAAGCGGAGCTGATGACCCCAGGCGTACTCCAATGCTGGAGGAAGTCAGCACCTGACCACTTTCCTCCTGCTCAGCGCCCAGTCGTGGCAGCCACCTACACTGTTGGAGCGTCCCCTTCCTCAGTGTTAGAGCCTACATAATCACCCTTCCCTTGCTGAGCCCCACTGGACAAGCCTCCCACAACATTTTCTGGACAGGGTGTACGGAACAGCTGGCTTGGTGCGCTCTGGAGGTGTATCTCAGACTATCAGGGGCGGAGAGAATGGGGAGGTATAGACAATAGGCATGGAGTCCAGAAGGGAGTTAGAAAGTCAGGACTGTAGAGGTGCCCGGGTGCTCAGTTCGTTGAGCATCTGACTCTTGATTTCAGCTCAGGCCACGATCTCAAGGGTTCATGGGACAGAGCCCTGAGTCGAGCTCTGCGCTGACAGCAGGGAGCCTGCTTGGGATTCTCTCTCTCCTTCTCTCTCTGCCCCTCCCCTGCTTGCATTCTCTCTCTCTCTTTCTCAAAATAAATTGAAAGAAAGAAAGAAAGAAAGAAAGAAAGAAAGAAAGAAAGAACGAACTGTATCCAGAAAGCACTTTTGGGACCATGGCATGCCCTTCTTTCATGAGAAACCTAGGACCCAGTCATATGGCTACCAAGGGGCAGTCCTGGGAAGGAACGAGTAGGGACTAGAGACTGTTTTTCTCCAGTATGTGCCAGTCACAGCAAACTTTTCCACATCTCACTTCTCGTCTATTGTACAGAAGGAAACCAAAAGCCCACAGAGGTTCAGCAACTTGTCCGAGGTCCCCATTTAATAAATGGCCTTGAACCCTGCATAATATATTGCCTAGTGTGGCTCCTTCCTGGAGGGAACAGGCTGAAGTAACTCAGAAAGGGAGGGATAGAGACAGGCCGTTATGTCACCGCTCCTGGAGAGAATGGCAGCAAACATGCTAAGAGCAAAGAGAGGAGTCCTTTCAGACACTGCCAGACAGCTTTCCCACCGTGGGTTTGTATCCTGATCGGCCGCTAACCAAGAGCTGCCGCAGCCTTAGGGGCTGCCTTGTGAAACGAGTCCACTTAATAACCACGTTAGAAAGAAAAAAAAAAAAAAAAAGTGATGAGCCTCCCAGTCTGCAGTGACAGGCTGAACTGATGTCCTTTGCTAATAGTCAGAGGCAGCTTCATAAAACTCCATCACTGACTAGTAATCCAAAAGGCTCTAAGGTTTTAGTGAATGGGATTGGTCCAAAACCTGACCTCACTTTCATTTAATTTCATGCCAGCACCAATACACGCCCAGCCACACAGACCCTGCTTAACTAGTGAGCCGCTCAGACACAAAGGCGCTCTAATTACCATCCACAAGGCAGGCCGACAAGGATTTCAAGTGTTTTTAAGGTTTATGAATTAGAGAAATGTGTTCTCTGCATCTTTCGCACCGAGGGCAAGTAGAAGATAAAACCCAACAATAAACCCAACAAAAAACCCAACGCATTTATTAAAAACAAGTATTTCAGTTAAGTTAAAATCCTACAATCAGGATAGCCACAATTCCAGACACTCCGGTGCGAAGTGTAGATATGTCAATAGCCACATCTGGATGATGAACAAGCCATTGAATCTTATAAAACTAAAACACCCACAAAACGGTTTTAGATCCCTCAGAGTAAGTGAACGGTATGTTAAAGCACTTTACCACCATTCACAATGGCAAAGCCTGCAGCTTCTCCGTTTGGAGGGTCACATTTTCTACTCGGTTTCCTTCACTTACAAAGGCGAGCTGGCATGCCTGGGGGAGGGGCAGAGGGAGGAAATCAACTCCGTCTATCCAGGGAATTGCAGCTGTTATTGCAAATGGCCCCGGAGAGTCCATTATAAGCTGCTGTGCGAGGCTGTGTCCCCGGAGTGCGCGTCACGTGGCGTCTCCCCAGCCCCCAGCCCTGGCCCCGAGGAGCACCAGCGCCACCCACTTGGAGTAGGACAGCAGAGCCGTGGGGGGAGCGCAGGGACCCGAGGCTAAGACTCTGGGCAGTTTCTGTGAAAGCCCAGGGCGCGGCTGCCCGCAGAAGGCACCGGCGCCCGTCACGTCCCCGCCTCCCCATACCCGCGGTGGCCGCGGTGCGCGTGTCCTTAGGAGACTCCAGTACTTGCAAAACACCGAGCTCTTCTCCGGAGTACAGGCAGAACCCGGCAACTCTTCTGCTCTACTGGAACCCCGGAACCCTGCCTGTGCTCAGGAAACAGTGACCTTGAACCCGAGGAGGAGAGGGACGGCTGTGAAAATATTTTAGAGAGGAAGGAGGGTTCACTCCACGTCCCACCTTACCTTTCCCCAGCACCGCCCGCCCCCGCCTCCCGTGCCAATCTCGCACACCTTTCCCTGCCACGCTGAGAACCGCAGCCAGTTGCAAAACGGGGGACAGAGAAAACGTTACTCCTATTCAACTCCCAAAAAGTCCTTTCATGGTACCGCGTGTTTTGTATTAAGAACCAGCACCCAAAAGACATGAGATGCGTTTTTGTTTTTTTTTTTAAGAGTCACAAATTTTCAAGTCTGGCAGTTTGAGGTTTTCCCTGAAATGACGGTCTACTCATGTTCCCCTCCCCCAAAGTGGATCAGGAACCAGCCCTGAAAAGGTAAAGTAACTGGGATCATCCTCGTCTTTCAGACGCTCGGCGATCCCGAGAAGCGTGGAGTGTGGCCACATGGTCGCCGGGCTGAAGGGCTCCGAGAGGCTGCGTGGAACTGCAAGCTGCACCGCCGGGGCTGGTCAAGCCAAATAAGGAGTCCTACTGAATGTGAGCTTGGGAGTGCGCTCTGTAATCTGCCTCACAAATAGGGCCAACCAAGCTGTTTCAAACACACTGGAGCCCTCCATTAATTCCCCAAGGAAATACTCGCGGTTTTTCCATTCCTCGTCTGCATTAGCTTATTTTCCCGTTTCCAACTGCGCGAGTTCACCAGTCTGAATAGGGATGCAGCCCTCAGCGGAATCCCTTGCCCTCCAGGCAGAGGCTGGCACTGTGGCCACTCGGGGTGTTAGCTGCCAGGTACCAGAACGCCGTCGCCAGTTTTGAGCTGCGCCCTCCTCCCAGACGCGCCGGGGTCGCTGCAGGCCGCGCGAGGGCTGTGGGGCGAAGGGGGCTCATGCACTGGGACCGACAGAGGCCCCGTGAGCGGGCGCTGGGGAAGCTTTGCGTGTAACTGCAGCCGTCGCGAATGAAGCCTCCGCACAGCCTCCTTGATGAGGTTCCCCGAGAGCACCAGCTGCTGCAGGAGCCGGTGCGGATCGTCGTCGCCGGTGCGGGATTCGAGCTGGGTCCCGCGTCGCTGTTGTAGGCGGCGGGAGGCGGCGGCGCCTCGCAGCCAACCTCGCCGGCACGGGCCGGACAGCGGCTGCGGGGCGCCCCGCTTGTTGGCTCCCGAAGGCCCATCAAAGCCGGGATGAGGGGCCAGTGGGGACAGAGCGCTGGGGCCTGCGGCGAGCTCGGCCACGAAGTAGGGCGCAGCCCGGCCCCGCACGCGGCCGCGGTCCCCGAGGGCGCAGCGCAGGGCCCCCGGGGGCGCCGGGCCCACCGCCTCGGCCGGCGCGGGCGGCAGCAGCAGTGGCAGCGCAGGGGGCCGGGCCTTGTCCGCCCGCACGGCCGCCGGGGGCCGCGGGGGCTGCAGCGGCGGCCCCGGGGGCGCGCACGGGGAGGCCGGGCTGTCCTGAGCCGCGTCCAGCTGCAGCGCCTCGCCGATCTGGGCCACCAGCAGGTCCACCTCGCCCGAGCCGCCCAGCGTCACCGACTGCTCCAGCAGGAGGAAGCTGTCCTCCTCCTCCTCCTCCTCCGCCTCCCCCTCCGCTTCCTCGCCGGCTTCCTCTTCCTCCTCCCTCCGACACGGCATGGCCCCCCGCCCGGGCACACGGAGCTCGGCGGCCGGCGCTGGCGGCTCGGCGGCCCGCCGGGCTCGATGGGCCGCGGCGGAGCGGGGAGCGGTGCTGAGGCCGAAGCGGGAGCGGGGGCCGGGGCCGGGGCCGGGGCGGACACGGAAGCGGGAACCCGCCAGGCACTCGCGCCGCGCGCCTGCAGCCGCGGGAGCCGGAATCCTACCGGCTCGGGTTGATTTGTAAACAATGGGTGACGTCGCCGCCGGGCCCTACCACCGCGCCAGGACGGGGGTGCGCTGTACGGTTGGGGGGCGGGGCGCCCGCTGGGCCCGGGTGCAGGGTGAAACCTAGCTGCTTCTGAGTCCACCAACCCTGAGTGCTGTGTGCAGGAGCGCACTGGGTTGCGGATACCCGCTCTGTCAGCCGGGCGTGGTTGGCATTTCCAGAAAATGAACACCGGCGTGGACTCAGTTGGTTTCTTCCACACACAAGCACAGACACTTACACCCACACACTCCCCTCTTTTAGGCGCGTCAACTCGTCTGGATTTGGCATTTGCGCTTTTGAGGTCCCGGGTGCCCGCGTCTGGGAAGTGATGACCCGGCGAGTGAAGCGAGGATGGAGAGAAGGGGTCAGGCGAGAGATCTGTCTGGAGATTAGGGAAACGAGGCTGACAGGGATGAAAAGGAAGCCCAGGACCTTGTGGTGTGATGGAGTGCGGGGGGCGGGGGGCGGACGGTGGGTGGTAGAGTTAGAATAGGCAAAGAAAGGACACAGAGCAATGTTTCTTGACCAGGAGCATGGGTATATGGGGCCTGGACTGGGGCTGACATTCCTGGAGAGGAGGAGGTCGTTGGTCTTGGGCGGTGGGTGTGTGAACTGAGCTAGAAAGTTCTAAGAATGCCTCAGCTCAGCAGGGGAGTATCTTCTCTGAGGGGAACACAGGAGAGGAAAATAAGCTGTTTGGATGAAAATGGAGATATGGATCAGTTTAACTCTTCAAGATATCATGATTGGCTTAATGATTAACCAAGACTTCATTTTTTAAAAGGAGGAGGGATGGAAAAATGATTCTTCACTGCCTGGAGGTTTTAGACCTTTATTCAAAATCCCAAATCCCTCAGGCCTAACTTCCAAACTCTACACTTGTAGGTGGCCAAGTGTAGAGGCCCAGCCTTTACAAGCCAATCAGGGGAGGTATACTATCAGCGTGAGAGAAATATTCAAAACTGGATTATGGTGATGGTTGAACAACTTAGTAAATTTACTAAAAATCATTGAATGGCCTCTTTCTTTAAAAAACAAAAAAAATTGGGGCGCCTGGGTGGCGCAGTCGGTTAAGCGTCCGACTTCAGCCAGGTCACGATCTCGCGGTCCATGAGTTCGAGCCCCGCGTCAGGCTCTGGGCTGATGGCTCGGAGCCTGGAGCCTGTTTCCGATTCTGTGTCTCCCTCTCTCTCTGCGCCTCCCCCGTTCATGCTCTGTCTCTCTCTGTCTCAAAAATAAATAAACGTTGACAAAAAAAATTAAAAAAAAATTAACATTTATTTATTTTTGAGAGGGAGAGACCGAGCATGAGAGAAAGGAGCTGGGGGACAGAGAATCCGAAGTGGGCCCCACGCTGACAGCAGAAAGCCAGATGTGGGACTCTAATTGATGAACCCTGAGATCATGACCTGAGCCGAAGTTGGACGCTCCATCGACTGAGCCACCCAGGTGCCCCTCTCTCTTTTCCCCAAAATAGTTATTTATTTATTTTGAGAGGGAGAGAGAGAATCTCAGCACAGAGCCCAATGTGGAGCTGGAGCCCATAAACTGGGAGATCATGACCTGAGCAGAAACCAAGAGTGGGTTGCTCAACCTACTGAGCCCCTCCCCGCCCCGCCCCCCCCCCCCCAGCCCCTGAATGGTCTCTTAAGATGAGTGAATTTCATATGTAAATTATATGTCAATAAAGCTGTTTTAAAAATTAACCACAACACATGCACACACAAATACAGAAGCCAGGCAGAAGGGGGCTACTTTAGGATAGGCAGCAGGAGAGTAGCCTAATTTCGAAAGGGAGTGCCAGAGGAAGAGACTGGAGACCGTCCAGATGGGGAGAAATAAGGGTCATGGTGGGCAGTTCCACAGATGCTAATTACAAGAGCAAACCTCCAAGGAGAGATGGGGTGGAGGGAATAGATGGGTAATTGTTTAAAAAGTGTTGGGTTTATTCTTGCTAAGTATGGAGAGAAGAATGTGGGAATAAAGGAAGAGGCAGTTTGAAAAAAGCCAGGGAATTTTTAAATCTTGGAAATGGGGACTTCTACAGGGTGTCATAAAATTCATCATATCTTTTTAGTAGATTCCTTAGGATTTTCTATATATATTGATCATAACATCTGTAAAGAAAGATAGTTTTACTTCTTTCTAGTCTGGATGCCTTTTATCTTTCTTGCCTAGTTGTCCAGCTAGAACTCCTAGAACAAGGTTAAGTAGAAATGGTGAGGGCAAGCATTCATGTCTTGTTCTTGATCTTAGGGTAAAGCATTCAGTCTTTCATCAAGTATGACGTTGGCTGTGGGTTTTTATAAAAAGGTGGCTTCATCAGGTTGATAACATTCCCTTCTATTCCTGGTTTGTTGAGCATTTTTTATCACGAAAGGACTATCCCCTCATTTTAAATCACTATTCTTTTTAAAATTTTATTTTAGAGAGAAAGAGAGAGAATGTGTGCATGCAAGAATGGGGCTCAATCTCACAACCCTGGGATCATGACCTGAGCTGAAATCGAGTCGGGCGCTCAACTGACTGGCCACCCAGGTGCCCCTTAAATTATTATTCATGTGAATGTACAATCAAGGCAGGCATTTATTAGCTTCAATATTCTGAATCTACTTATTTAAAAACTTAAGATGTAAATAATTGGTAGCAGCTTACAATTTGTGTTTTTTAAAAATACTTTTATGTTTACTTATTTTTGAGAGAGAAAGACAAAGTGCAAGCAGGGGAGGGGCAGAGAGAGAGGAGACACAGAATCTGAAGCAGACTTCGGGCTCTGTGCTGAGACACAGGGCTCAAACCCATGGACTGGGAGATCATGACCTGAGCTACAGTCAGACCCTTAACCGACTGAGCCACCCAGGTGCCCCTTGAAGACATTATTCTAAGTGAAAGGAACCAAACACAAAAGGCCACATATTGTAGGATTCTGTTTATATGAAATATCCAAAAAAAACAAATCCACAGAGACAGAAAGTAGATTAATGGCTGACAGGGTAGAGAAGGGGATTAGGACTAACTGCTAATGGGTCGGGGATTTCTTTTGGGGTGATGAAAATGTTTTGGAATTAGTGGTGATGTTTGCACAATGTAGTGAGTATACTAAAAGCCACTAAAATGTACATTTCATAAGTATACACTTTAAAATTCACCTTAGAAGGCATCTGGGTGGCTCAGTCGATTCAGCGGCCGACTCTTGATTTCGGCCCAGCTCATGATCTCATGGTGGTGGGATGGAGCCCCGCATCCAGCTCCTCACCGGGCATGGGGCCTGCTTACGATTCTGTCTTTCCCTCTGCCCTCCCCAACTCGTGTGGGTGCATGCTTTCTAAATAAATAAATAAATAAATAAATAAATAAACAAACAAGTAAATAATTCACTTTAGATGTGAGATATATATCAATTTTTTCAATGCTAAAAAATATTAATGGTAACATCTAGGTGCTGGGTAATAGGGTAGTTCACTGTCAAATTCTTTCACTTTTGTTGACTGCAAATTTTTAGAATAAAATGCTGGGAAAAAATAAGCCACAGAAAAGAGCTGATTAATTTTATGGCTTCCTTCAGAACTGCCCGGGACACGGGGTGGTGGTGGTGGTGGGGTGCTCAGGGCTGACAACTGGGAAGGAAGGGAGCAAGGAAACACCCTGCTGGCAGGTTGCCTGCTACACGGCAGGGGAATTGTGTAGACTCATTCTCCAGTGTTGAAAGAATGTAGACAGTCTGCTGCAGGCTGACCAAATTCTTGCCCACTGTGGAGGATTTCAAACTGTATGGCAGGAATGAGGCTTGACACTATTTTCAGAGGCCAGCAGCATCCCTGAGTGCTGAGCGATGGGCAGACATGGGCTCGCCTCTTTGTCAGTCCCTTCATTGCCACCCAGCGCCCACGCAGGGAGGCTGGAGGAACTGAGCTGGTTGGAGGTTGGGGGGGGCGGGTATGTGTACAGAGAGAATTTAAGGGATTAGGGGATTCACACTGAGGTGCAAAGAGGTGCTAATGAGATAGTAAACACCTCTCGGGGGAGTAGCACTGAAGAAGCTGCAAACTGAGAGGGCAGAAGTTGAAAATGTCTTGAGGCTGCTGATAGGGTGGGAAAGATAACTGGCCACTGGTTAAATGGGACAGTGGTGTCTGTAACTCAGTAGTTAAACTGGATGAACGGCTTTGGGCTAACAGTGATGCAGCAGTGTGAAATAGTTTTGCCATTCATAAAGGTAGAAATGACTCAAGACTGGGGAAGAGGTTGAGAGGGATGCAGCTGGCAGGTGGAGACTTGAGTAGTGCACTGAGTTGAATGAAGCTCCCTCCACATTCCTGCCTGCCTGGAACCTGTAAATGGGACCTTATTTTGGAAAGAGGGTCTTTGCGGATGTAAGCAAGTTAAGATGAGGTCAAACTAGAGTAGGGTGGGCTCTAATGCAGTGGCTGGTGTCCTTGTTCAAGGAGGGAAATTTGGACACAGAGATGCACAGGGAGAATGCCACGTGTCCGCAGAGGCAGAGATTGGAGAGGTGTCACCACCAGCCAGACAACACTAAGGATTGTCAGCAGTCACCTATGGAGAGCACGGAACAGCTTCTCCCTCAGAGTCCCCAGAAAGGAACCAACCCTGCCAACTGACACCTTGATAATGGACTTCTGGCCTCCAAAACTGTGAGAGAATCAATTTCTGTTGTTTTAAGGCACCAGGTTTTTGGTAATTTGTTACGGCAGTCCTAGGGAACTAGGAGTAATTTCAAGAAATTGTGTAAAACATGTAAGCCATGGAGAAATTTATTGAAGGCTCTGGGGGAGTTCTGAGAATCAGTGGAAAAAATTGAAGGGCTGAGGGCCCCTCTGATAGATGTTGGGTTATGCTAGGCCCAGCGACATCTGCCATGAGAGCAGGAATAAAGAATGAAGAGAGAAAAAAAACAAGGGGCCAATAACCCCTTTTTGTGTGTTCATCATATGTAAAATAAATAAATAAATAAATAAATAAATAAATAAATAAATAGGGGCGCCTGGGTGGCGCAGTCGGTTAAGCATCCGACTTCAGCCAGGTCACCATCTCACGGTCTGTGAGTTCGAGCCCCGCGTCGGGCTCTGGGCTGATGGCTCAGAGCCTGGAGCCTGTTTCCGATTCTGTGTCTCCCTCTCTCTCTGCCCCTCCCCCGTTCATGCTCTGTCTCTCTCTGTCCCAAAAATAAATAAACGTTGAAAAAAAATTAAAAAAAAATAAATAAATAAATAAATAAATTTAAAAAAGCCATATCGGGAACACATCTCCACAGGGATTATTAGGATGACCCCATATAGGCTGATGCAGTTAGCACTCACATTTCTGGAACTGCAGAAAAGCTTGCGCTGTCCTTGCCAAAGGGACGGCAGCAGGAAGGGAAGAGTAGGTGTTCAGGCAGGTGGTCTTGGATCTGCAGAGGTTTTGGGACTGTCTGGATGCCTGGGACAGCAGTGGAATCAACAGAATTGGAAATCAGGAGACACAAGGTCAGGTGGCCTAATTCAGTCTTTTCGAAAAAAGATTCTAGTTTTATTTATTTGACTAGATAATATAGCCACGTGGTTGAAAATTCTAAAGGTCAAAATGGGAAAAGTGGAAGTTCTGACCCCATCCCTGTTCCCAGCCACCCGGTCTCCCAACCTGGAGGCAAACCATACAATCATTATTGTTTTTTAAAAAAGTATTGTTTTTAATGTTTATTTATTTTTGAGAAAGACAGATCACGAGTGGGGGGAGGGGCAGAGAGCGAGGGAGACATGGAATCCGGAGCAGGCCCCAGGCTCCAAGCTGTCAGCACAGAGCCTGACGCGGGGCTCCAACTGGCGAACGTCGAGATCGTGACCTGAGCGGAAGTAGGACGCTTAACTGACTGAGCCACCTAGGTGCCCTTACCATTTATTCTTTTAAAGATATGTGTGTGTATGTGTGTGTATGTGTGTGTGTGTGTGTGTGTGTGTGTGTATCTTTGTATTTGTATTTTGCCTCCCTTTGTTAGCTAGAAGCTTTAACAGAAGCTGCTGTTTGCTTCCCAGCTACCATTCTCCCCTTCGATGAACCCCACGTTATGGAAGCACTCTAGTATCACACTTTTGAATTTCTCTGGCAGCTGGATGGGGCTATGTGATGACATTCTAGCCAGTGAGCTAGAAGTCAGAAGTATAGAAGTGCCGTGTGGTACTTTTGGAAAGTCACCCTAGTAGAAAGGGGCCAAACCTTTCTTTTTTTCTTTCCTCGTGTTGCCTGGAATGTGGATGTGTTAGCTGGAACTCCAGCAGCCACACGGATCTATGAAAAGAGCAGTGCATTTGAAGGAATCTCAAACAACGTCTGAAGAGTCAAATGCAGTCTTAGACTGCCTACCTCTGGATCTCTTTTCTGTGAGGAAGAAATAACACTCTACCTTGTTTAGGCCAACCAGAAACTTTGTGAAGATAATGCTACTATAATCAGAAAATCTGCAAAGCTGGTTTGGAGAGCAATGCCAGTCAGGCAGGCCTATGAGAAATACTCAGATCAGGAACCGAAGCTGATAATGATAGTAGCTACCACATACTGATTATTCTTTCTAACAGTTTTATTGAGACATAATTTACATGCCATAAAATTCACCCATTTAAATTGTACAGTTCAGTGGCCTTTAGTGTATTTCCAGAGTTGTACAACCATCCCCATAATCTAACTTTAGAATATATGCATCATCCCCCAAAGAAACTTTGTACCTAAAAGCTCTACGGAAAAGTGCTTTACAGATGTTATTTCCTTTCGTCTTCCAGTAACCTCTAAGTTTGGTTTTATCCTCTTTATGGAGAGGAAAACCAAGGCCCAGAGATAAGAAAACTTGCCCAAGATCACCCAGACTACCAGTGCCAGGGCCAGGATTCAAACTCTGTTTTGGTTGACGCCTAGACCTGCCCTTCTCAAGCCACTTACCCACATGCTGTTACCCAGGCGCAGCGATGTGGTCTCTTACCTCTGCCTAGTTCTTATTCCCCAAGGCCTTCAGTGCCTCTGCTAGCAGTCATGCCCTATTTCTGGTCCCACTGCGGATGCCCTTCATGTTTCCTTGGCTGGGCGCATGCAACTTGTTTCTGGACCCTAGCCTCTTTCCCTTTAATCCACTCTTGTGGCAGATCAACTTCCTAATGCCCAATCCTGCTCAGGTTACCCACCTTTCCCACTGTGAATATGTGCACGTTGCCTCCGGAGTAAAACCCTTAGCTCCTTGACACAGTATCCAGAACTCTTAGAGGATTGGCCCTGATCCATTCTTCCAAACCTCTTGTCCTCCACCCCCACACAAGCCAGGTTCCTGTCTCTTGTGTTTGGTGCTGTTCTTTGTGCAGAGAATGGCTTCTCCCACATCTCTAGCCATCTCAGTCTTGCTCAGTCTGTGAAGTGAAGCTCCTTCATGAAGCTGTCTCTGTTCTCCCCAGTAGGTGGTGGTTCCTCAGCCCTCTGCTCTCCCACCCCATTCAGTTCCCTCAGTGGGGGCTGTTAGAACATTCTTTATTTCAGTAGTTACTTGGGCTGGTGTAGACTGTAAGTCTCTTAAGTTCAGAAGTGAGAGTCCTCTGATTGGTCAGGCCTGAGTTCTTTGCCCACCCCTATAGCCAGAGATAGGGCCAGTCATACCCAAAACTCTTGGACTGAGATAGGGAAGTAGAGGATCCCTTAAGAGTTGCTGGGTGCATCAAAACAAAAGCCCATTTCCAGTATTGGCAGGATGTAGTTTTTCCAGAAGGCCTGAGCAACTTTATTGTTTCATTTATTACTTCCTTGATTTAATTGATTAACTCGTTCCTTTATTCCTTCAACAAATAGTTGGGTAAGCAAAACTAAATATAGTCCTTAACTCATAGAGCCTCCAGTCTCCAAAACTAATCAAGCAATCTATAAACAAATCTAGAAATGCAGCAGTGGTAATCTGAGATGCATTTGAGTCCTCAGAAGGTTTTCATGTTTCCTAATCTAAATGACTGTGTGAAGTTATTTTAACCGGGCAACAAGCCTTTCACAATTAGAAGTGGTCCTTTACATTCACATGTTCCAAAAGAGGTACCCTTGGACTTAATTCACACTGAAGTGTGAATAAATGAATGACTGAATGAGCAAGGCCGTTCTTTCTACACCCTTGAAAGAAGATGGATCATATGGGTGGGGATGGTTGTACAGGCCTACAGAGGGCTAAAGGACAATTTCCTTTACTTTCCTATTTTGAATGGGGAATCTTACAACCTGACTCTGAAGGCTCCCCTAGAGAACAAAGAGATAGGGGAAGCCTTGGGGCCTTTTCTGACCTTCACCCTACTTCCTAATAGCTATAGAAACTTTATGTGCAAAATTTCTCTCCATACCAAAGCAATCTCCATAAGGATGGGTTATAGTGGCAGAAAAAAGGATCCATCCAGGCTTCAGCTCACATGACTGTGGAGATAACACCCAACACAGCGAGTTCATAATGTTCCTGCCCGTTCCTGAACATCACATACATGTTACTGCTTTGAAACTTAGCCATCAGCACTTGGGGCCTCCTGACCTGAGGTCTGGGTGTTTTTGACTAGAGGGCCAGAAAGATTCCAATACAGAATAATTTGGTCAGTTTTCGGGACTTTAAACTTACTCTGCAAGACTCAGGACCACCCTAAGCCTCCCTCAGATCCGACCCCTGCGCCAGGCCTGGCTGCCTGCGATACCTTCAGGCTTTCAGAGAGTTTGTTCCTTGCCTCTGTTGAAGCCCAGACAGCCTGCCCCTTTGCCCCCAGCTACAGTCTGAACTTTCTGAGGTAGGGTTCATGGCTCAATGCTCAATGCTGAGCTCAGTGCTTGACAGATGGTAAATCCCAATCACAAATGCTCCGTGACTGAATGTGCTTCCAGTGTTTCTCTCTGCCAGCCTCTTGCCAGTGACCTGGCTGTTTCCCAGCTTGTTATCCTGGCTGGGGAAAATGACCCCCAGAGTTTTTCCCGTGGGGTTCCAGCCCTGACCCGGGTTGTTTTTAGCTGCACAGAATCGGTTCCTCTTCTCTTCACCCCGTTGAGTTCCTGCCTCCACTTACCCTGTGGCCGGTCTTAAAGAGGATTCCATAGCAAAGCTGGAGATAACTTCGTTTTTTGGCATATGGAATAATGTAAGTGTTAGTCTTTGGTGTGTCTGAAGGAGACTGAATGGTTAAACTTTGCCATAGCCCGCAATAAACAGGTGTCCCAGGAAGCAAGAAAATTGGGAGTGATTTGTAGCCTACCTTTGTCCTTTAACTTTGCCCCCCTTTAGTGGGTAGTTCCCCACTGGGAGAACTTTGGTGGGAGATAGGGCTCTCCTCCAGGCCGAAAGGTAGAGGCACGTGACCTTGGCCCAGCTAATCAGATGTTCTCACTCATGACTCTTTCTCTCCAGGGATTGATGGGGAGACCTAAGGACAGATGGGAAATCAGTGGAGGGGTGAATGTGCACTGAATGGTGTGAACTTGGCTGGGTTTTTGGCTCCCTAGCCCCCTTCCTTCCTGCCAGCTCTTCAACCTAGTATCCTCATAACAAATCCAGTTTCTGTTAGCCAAAGTCACTTTCCAGTGCTTGAATCCAGATTGATATAAACCTGTTTTATGTCTGGAGGAAGTGGTTTAAATAAACCAGGGAGTGGGGCACCTGAGTGGCTCAGTCGGTTAAGCGTCCGACTTCGGCCCACATCATGATCTCACGGTTTGTGGGTCTGAGCCCTGGGTCGGGCTCTGTGCTGACAGCAGCCTGGAGCCTGCTTTGGATTCTGTGTCTCCCTCTGTCTCTGTCCTTCCCCCACTCGTGCTCTGTCTCTCTCTGTTTCTCAAAAATAAAGAAATGTAAAAAATTAAATAAACAAGCCAGGGAGCATCTGTAAGGTGGAATACTACACAGCTGTTCAAAAGGGTAATGGCATATCTATGTGTACTGACATAGATGTCCAAGATGCACTTCTAAGTATAATGTGTACAATATATCACAATTTATCTAAAAATTAAGGGAAGCCTGGCTGGCTCAGTTGGTAGAGCATGTGACTCTTGATCTTAGGGTCATGAGATGGAGGTCCATGCTGGGTGTAGAGATTACTAAAAAAATAACCTAAAAAAAAAAAAAAAAGGAAAGAAATGCCATAAGAAAAGGAATTTAGCTTTGTTCACACTTATATTTCCAGGCCTAGAACAGGACCTAGCACATCGTACATATTCGATAAATATTTTTTTTAATGTTTATTTTTGAGAGAGACAGAGAAAGAGAGAGAGAGACAGACAGACAGACAGAGGATGAGTGGGGGAGGGGCAGAGAGAGCGGGAGACACAGAATCCGAAGCAGGTTCCAGGCTCTGAGTGGTTAGCACAGAGCCCAATGCAGGGCTTGAACTCATGAACCACGAGATCATGACCTGAGCTGAAGTCAGATGCTTAACTGACTGAGCGACCCAGGCGCGCCTCGATAAATATTTCTTGAATGAATGTACTGTATGGAAAAAGATCTAGAAGAACAAATATTAAACTGAAAATAGTTTCTTAGAGGAGGGACTAGAGGTAGGGGCGGTTGACGAGGGAGATTTTTATCTGTATTATTTAAATTTTTTTTTACAAGGGGAATATCTTCACGTATTATATGTGTCATTAAACAATATAAAAAGATGCTTGCAGTTTGTTGGAGGTAGGCAGATGGAGGTGCAGTGACATTTGTGGCCCTGGCCCTCTTCCCTTCGCCATACTTCTGAATTCTTAGGAGTCTTTTCTCTGCTTGAATATATAGTCCTCTGTAATTCTAAATTTTTTTTTTCAACATTTTTATTTATTTTTGGGACAGAGAGAGACAGAGCATGAACGGGGGAGGGGCAGAGAGAGAGGGAGACACAGAATCGGAAACAGGCTCCGAGCCATCAGCCCAGAGCCTGACGCGGGGCTCGAACTCACGGACCGCGAGATCGTGACCTGGCCGAAGTCAGACGCTTAACCGACTGCGCCACCCAGGCGCCCCACTCCTCTGTAATTCTAACCTGACTTCTGTTGTATGTGACTTATGTGTGTTCATTTTGTCTCTCCCAGTCTGTCACTCCTGCAGGGCTGGGGCCACTTTTCCATGACCTTCGGTTCAGCCAGACTGTTGGAAACAAGATGACTTTCTGAACT
This sequence comes from Prionailurus bengalensis, assembly GCF_016509475.1. Lineage (NCBI taxonomy): Eukaryota > Metazoa > Chordata > Mammalia > Carnivora > Felidae > Prionailurus > Prionailurus bengalensis. The sequence continues at coordinate 56,071,180 of NC_057351.1, read as the reverse complement.
GTTCATGAATACCTGCTGTACAGCCATGCTTATCACCAGGCTGGCAGTCAGCAGCCAGACTGAGTAAGGATGATTTCAGGGGAGCCAGGACCCCCTTGCTTGTCGGCAGGCTCGTCGGCTGGGGAGTACTTATTATTATCCTCGTTTTTCAGAGGAGGAAGTGGACTCAGAAAGTGAAATAAGCTGTCTGGGTCACGGTTAGAAGTAACAGAGCTAGGATTTCAAAGTAGGCTTACTGGCTCCAGAACCCATGCTCTTAACTACCGTGCTGTAGTTCTCCAAACGGTAAGGCCTTTGTATAAAAATGTCATCAAAACAGATAAACCAGAAATAGAGTGGTGTGGTATTCTACCTGGTTGTAGCAGTGAAATTTTAAAGTTGTGAACATTTCTTCTGCGTGAAAACAGCCATTCAATCCAATCAGTCAGTTGATGCTGGGTCTCATGCAGCTAGGAAAAAAAAAAAAAAAAAACAAACAAAACTCAAAAAACAAAACTTGTTCCTTCTTGGGAGAAATTCTTTGCAGAATTTGAGCCTTGTGTTCCTTGCTTTGTATTTATACCAAATATGCAGCTTGGATTTTCCAAGTCTGTCGCGGGTTCAATGAACAATTTCACTGATACGTGTTTGTTGAATTGTATGTTTCTTTTCATGTATTTGTTCAACAGAGATCATCTGTTAAACATAAGACATAAAATAGGGCACCTGGGTGGCTCAGTCAGTTAAGCGTCCGAGTTCAGCTCAGGTCGTGATCTCATAGTTTGTTGAGTTCCATTCCCACATTGGGCTCTCTGCTGTCAGTACAGAGCCCACTTCAGATCTTCTGTCTCTCTGTCTCTCTCTCTCTCTGCCCCTTCCCCTCTCATATTCTTTCTCTCTCTCTAAAAAAAAAAAAAATAAATAAATAAAATAAAGCAATTTTATTTTAACACTTTCATCAAACTTTGTAAAGATTTTTTTCTTATATTTATTTTGAAAGAGAGAGTGAGGGAGGGCCAGAGAAAGAGGAAGAGAGAATCCCAAGCAGGCTCCTCACTGTTAGTGTGGAGCCAGACGTGGGGCTCGAACTCGGGAACTGAGATCGTGCCCTGAGCAGAAACCAAGAGTCAGATGCTTAATTGACTGAGCCACCCAGGCGCCCCTTCATCAAACTTTTAATATGAAGTCATCAACTGAAATAACCTATTGGATCATGAGATTCAGTTTTTGTTTTGGATTATATAATCTGAGGACTTGTTTAATCATTTGTTCAAAAACTATTTATTGAAAGGTCACTATGTGTCAGAAGCCATGGGGAGCAAAATAGATGTAGTCTCTGTGCATGTGTGGTAGGAAGTCTAGTTGGGAAACTTCACATGAAATAAATAGTCATACAAACAACTACATAATTTTAAGTGGTTATGAAAGCTATGAAGGGCGAGTATAGAGTGCTCTGTGAAAGTGTAGTTGGTAAACTGATTTAATATAGTGGGGGCCATGGAAGCCATCCCAACCACTGACATTTAAGCTGAGACCTGACCAATAATAAAGTGAAAAATGGGCCAGTCAGAAAAAGTAACAAGTGCAAAGGCTGGAGGCAGGAAGAGTTTGCTGAGAAACTGAAACACATGTGGGTAGAGCTTAGTGAAAGGGAAGAATGCTGGGAGGAACCTCACAGGAAAGGATGTCCGAAGGAACCCCAAGAAAAATATCCCTAGAAAAATCCTGCATAGTAAAACAGTACAGAAAAAAACATTAATGCCTTAGGTTTACAATGTTCCCACATCTGTTGCCTCACTAGGAGTGAATCCTCACTAGAAGCCCATGAGGCAGGGAGAGCAAGCAGAATTATGATTATTTCTATCACTAAGCATTAAAGCTCAGTCAGGGACAAAGTTAGGCAGCCTTTGGTTCTATGTTTCAGACCATAGAGGCAAAGTCTGTGGGTTCTCTGGGAAGCCGGAAGGGAGCGTGTGGAAAGAAGCAGAAGTGACCCACGGCTGTGCTGTGTGACTGTCTGAAGCAAGCGGGCTGTGAACGAAATGTAATAGTTACATACTTCTTGTTTGCCGCGCTATACCTAGCCTTCTAGGCATGTGTCTCTGTGTCATAATTTGAGCCTAGGCTGGGGATTTCTGACTTGAACCTTAAAAAGTAGGTGGAATACGAAGGGCTAATCAAAACAAGAAACTACAACCCCCAGCAGGTCTCGGGGCTCGGTCTCCTCCGGGATCCTTTTTTTTTTTTCCGCCAGGGCTGGGGGCGACCAATGACCGTTAGCAATTTGAATAGACCAATAATATCATGAAACCGTTTAGGTTGCGGAGGGGTGGTAAAGTCACCCAATCGCATGGAAGAGGGGGGAAACACCTTAGCCAATCCAAAGGCGTGGGGGCGGGGCCGGAGATGGGGGCGGAGAAAGAAGTTTGCTGACTAAGATGGCGACAGAGGCGCAGAGTGAAGGGGAGGCGCCAGCCAGGGATTCCCGCCGGAGGTGAGCCCAGTTCTTGGTCCAGCTTCCTTGGAAACGAGGCCGTGGGCTGGTCGTACTGACGCTTTTCCTTTGGGTCATGGTGACCCAGCGGGGCCACGCTTTGTTGTTTCCTGCCACCGCGTTTCTCACCTTCACGCCTGCGGTCTGGCTCAGGAGCTGGGATCCAGCCTGGCCTCCGCTTGGTCCCGTTGATGCCCTCCGGAGGTCTGTCCGCAGCGTTGGCTGCAGACCCACCGGTTGGTGGTGGCAGCTCTGCTTGCTTTTGCGCTGAACTTCCTTGGTGAGGAAACTCAAGCCCAGAGCTGTTAAGCGAATTCCCTAACGTCACACAGTGCCGGGAGAGAGCTCTGTCAGTATCGCAGTGTATGTGTTAAAGTCGGAGCGAGGGTTGGAGTGCCAGAAATGGGTTTGAGTTCTTGTGCCAATTAAATAAAAATTTTCGTTGTGCTTTAGAATACTTAACATGAGGGCTACCCTCTTAGCAAATAAATAAATAAATAAATAAATAAATAAATAAATAAATAAATAAAATTAAAGTAAATGTTTATTTCTGAGGGTGGGAAAGGGCAGAGAGAGAGGGGGACAGAGGATCCCAAGCGACCCCACACTGACCGAGAGCCCTGCGTAGGGGCCCCAACTCACTAACCCTGAGATCATGACCGAAGCTGAAGTCAGCCGCTGAACCGACTGAGCCATCCACGCGCGAACCCTCTTAGCAAAATTTTCAGTGTATGAGATAATATTGTTGACGATAGGTACAATGTTGTACAGCATATCTCAAGAGCTTATTCATCTTTAAGTTTTTTATTTTTGACAGAGAGAGAGAGAGAGAGAGAGAGAGAGAGACAGAGCATGAGCGGGGAGGGGCAAAGAGAGAGGGAGACACAGAAATCAGAAGCAGGTTCCAGGCTCCAAGCTGTCAGCACAGAGCCTGACTCGGGCTCGAACTCACGAACTGTGAGATCATGACCTGAGCCGAAGTCGGATGCTCAGCTGACTGAGCCACCCAGGCGCCCCAAGAGCTTACTCATCTTGCTTAACTGGAACTTTATGCCTGTTAATTAGTAACTTCCCATTGCCCCTCTCCCAGTCCCGGCAACCACCATTCTACTCTTCCGTTCTATGAAATTGACTATTTTAGTACCTCATATATAGAAGTGGAATCATTTGTCTTCCAGTAACTGGCTTATAAGGTTCATCCATGTTGTCACCTATTGCAGAATTTTCTTCTTTCTAAAAGCTGAGTAATATTCCATTCTGTGTATATACCACATTTTGCTATTCCATTCATCTGTCCATGGACATTTAACTTGTTCCATACCTTAGTGATTGTTAATTGTGCCTCAGTGAACGTGAGAGTGCCAGTAATTCTTTGAGATCCTGATTTCAATACTTTTGGATAAATACAAGCGGGATTGCTGGATCATATATGAAATACTCAGCCAATTTTTAAACCTCTCTCAGCTTCAGTGTCTTTATTTATAAATGGGCACAATGGTGTCTACTCCAGAGAATGTCAGTATTAAATTAGACAGTCCTTTTAAAGTTCTTAGACCTGGGGCATCTGGGTGGCTCAGTTGGTTAAGCATCCAACTTCAGCTCAGGTCATGATCTCACAGTTGGAGAGTTTGAGCCCCGTGTAGGGCTCTATGTTGACAGCTCAGAGCCTGGAGCCTGCTTCAGATTACGTGTCTTCCTCTCTCTCTGCCCCTCCTGCACTCACACTCTGTTTCTCTCTCTCTCTCAAAAATAAATAAACATTAAGAAAAAAAAAAAAAGTGCTTAGTACTGAGCCTAGCAGGTAATAACCATTCATTATGTGATAGATTTTCTTTTTCCTGGTAGAACTAAAGAACAGATCTGCAGTTTAAGAAATCATAATTTCTACAGGCACACCAAAAGATAGCTTTTCCCAGAAAGAATTTCCAGGTGGTCTTGCCACAGCCTTGAGACCTTAGTTGTCTCAACTGGTCAACTGATTACTTATATATTAGAATTTAGTAGAGTGAGATTATTCTCATTGCCTCAGTGTAAAGTGTAAACACTTTGGTGTCTCTTGGTGCCATTTGTATTGAGTAAGAGATTCCAAGTCTTGGGAAGTTGGGTTTATGAATGGGCACTGGACTCCTTCCCTAGCTGAGATAGACATGGTTGAGTGTGTTAATATCTTACAGGGAAGAGTTTTTCACTCTTGGAGGTGTCTATAAATGGTTGATCATTGGTGCCTGGACACTGTAGAGGGGATTGGTAAATTTGACGAACTCATCTCTCATCCTGCTTTAAAATCTTGAATTGTGATGAAAACCTGAAGACAAAATACTAGTCTATAGCAGGAGTAGTTTGAATTCCTTTAAAGGATGTTGCCAATTGAATTTAAGTTTTAAGTGCCAGGTTTAGTTATATGATCAGCAGGTATTTACAGAATTTTATTTAATTTGAAACTTTTATCAATTTCCTATTATAAAAGAAAATTCAGGTTTCTGTAAGGCTTTTTGAGGGCAGGACACATGTTTATTTTTATTACATATTCCCGGTGCTTAGCTTTGCATAGGTGGTCAATAATGAATGAATAATAGTCTTTTTTTTTTAAGTTTATTTTGAGAGAGAGTATGTGTGTGTGTGCTTGTGTGGGGGAGAGGCAGAGAGAGAGGGAGAGAAAGAATTCCAAGTAGGCTCCATGCTGTCAGCTCAGAGCCTGATGCGGGGCTTGATCTTAGGAACTGAGATCATGACCTGAGCCGAAGTTGGATGCTCAAGTGACTGAGCCACCCAGGGTCCCCTACCTTCAAGTTACTCTTAAGTGAACAATTCTAAAGGGGAATCCACAAATAGAAGCTATCCACTCTACCAATAGCAATATAAAAATATTTAAGACTTTCAAAGGCCAAAGAGAGAAAAGCTAAAGCAGGAAAATCTGTAGCCATTTCTCCTACATAATTGGCAGTAGGGAAATACAGTTCAGTACCTTTTTTTTTTTTTTTTTTTTGAGAGAGAGAGAGAGAGAGAGAGGGCACAAGTGAGAGAGGGACAGAGAGAGAATCCCAGGAGGGGCAGAGGGAGAGAGAGACAGAGAAAGGGGGAAGAGAGAGAGTGAGGGAGAGAGAGAGAGAGAGAGTGAGAAGTGAGGCTCACCTGAAGCAGAGCACAAGCTCACCCGATGCAGGGTTCAAGCTTGTCCGATGTGGGACTTGAACTCATGAACCGTGAGATCATGACCTGAGCCGAAGTTAGATGCTTGACAACTGAGCCACATAGGCGCCCAGTTCAGTACTTTTTGAATTAAACAGACATATAATAAAAGTGCTATTATTAGATGAAGAGGGGAAATTGATAACAAAGAGTCACAAGCTTTTTAACCCCAAAATTCACGGGGAAAAAGAAACCTGCTGTGAACCTAGAAAAGCAAATGGGAACATCCAGGGTTGGAGGGAAGCATAACAAGCCATGGTAGTGATAACATTTGTCATAAGTTGGTGACAGTTAATATGCCAGCAGTGTCCAAGTTTTGGGGCCCAAGCCTGTTTCTAGAATTTAGCAACAGCAGGAAGCTTAGGAAACAACTACTTACTGGATGCTTGCATTCCATTTTGGAATTGTTTTTGGAGGATAAGGAAAGTCCTATAGAAGGGGAAAGGGTCCTGTATTCTGCTAATTTAAATACACCATAGAGAGTGGAATATTGGTTACTCAACACATAATTTCCTGAAGACTTTTTGTTATATTGTTCTTCCTTTGATAAGACAGCAGTGTGGCCCTTAAGAAAAGTGATAGATGGAAAAAAAAAAAAGTGAAAAATGGAACCTTTACTGATCTTTGGAAGACTTGCCTCTTCTCACATGCACAAGTGGGAAAACATGATTTAAACACCTGAATCCAGTTTTGTATTTGTGCTGTCAAATCATATCCGAAGGGGGGCACCTGGGTGGCTCAGTTGGCTGAGTGTGGGACTTTGGCTCAGGTCGTGATCTCACGGTTCATGAGTTTGAGCCCTGTGACAGGCTCTGTCCCCCTCTCTTTCTTCCCCTCCCCCGCTTGTATTTTCTCTCTCTCTCCCTCTCTCTCTCTTTCAAAAATAAATAAACATTAAAAAATATTCTATGTGAAGGGTAATGAGGAATAGATTCTTCAATTTTAGTATATGTGCTGCCAAAGCAGGCACAGGAATAGATTCTTCAGTGATTTTTCTTTTTTTCATTTTTAAAGTCTATTTATTTATTTATTTAGAGAGAGCACAAGTGAGCAGGAGGACAGGGAGAGAGGGAGAGAGAGAGAATCCCAAATGGGCTTCACACTGTCAGCACAGAGCCTGACTTGGGGCTTGACCCCATGAATTGTGAGATCATGATGTGCTCTGAGATCAAGAGTTGGACACTTAACTGACTGAGCCATGCAGACCTGCTTCAATGGTCTTTCTTGAATCTGAATCATTTCATTTTATATTTTTATCAATTACCTGGCTTAGAGGGTTTGATCATTATATTTATAGACAAGGCCAGTCTTGTGGAAGGAGAGGGGAAGAAGGAATAGAATTTTAAAATAATCCACATAAAAGTGGCTTACTTTTCTTTGCTTCTGACCTTTTGTAGAGTTTGTGAGATTAACGAATGTTAAAGCTGGAGGTTGCTGGTTGGTTATGTGGAAGGTCATCAGAGAGTGGCAGTCTGTTTTTGTTATTGTGAGTTCAGACACTATTTTATCCATTAGGTGGGTTTGAGGAGACTGACTCCATTCAGGCTCACAAGAAGCCAATTGCTAAATGCAAATTTGGTAATTTGCACAAAGAATATACAAGTTATGTACACCAGTTTGCCTTATTTTATCTTTGGGAGGGATACACTACAGTTGATTATATTAATGCTTATTATTATTATTTTTTAACAGCAGTGATCTCATTTCCTTCTTGAAGATACCCTCTGGTTACCTTGTATGAATTCTCTTAACTACACTGTTATTAATCATTTTTTAGGATGGGTTTTTTTCTAGAAATGCCAGAGCCCATCTATTTTGTGCTGATGGTTTGCTAGTTTTACCTGATAGATCAGTTGAGGTTCAACTAGGACACAGAAACTATACAGTAATTTGAGCAAAAAGTGTTTAACATAAAGAATTGTTAACTATAGTGGGATTGGAGTTAACAAGGATTGGCTAGTAAGTAAAAGAGATCTCTAAAGATTATATAAATAGTAGATATCAGAATCAGCTTATATATATTGAATCATCATGTTGTACACTTTAAACATCTTGCAATTTTATATGCCATTTATACCTTGATTAAAAAAAAAAAAAAGAATCCACTATAATCCTTAGGGCTGAGATAGAACGTACAAGAAAGAGGTCCACGCTTTGTTTAAGGCATGGCTATGGCTCACATTGAATGGCAGAAAAGTTGCTGTGGTGGAACTTGTTGGAAATTCACCTTATAGAACCTGCTAGAAATCCACGCTTTAGGGTACTGGGGAAAGCTGTTCCTAGGGAACTACTGGCTTATGGGTGCTGCTCAGTGCCATAGACTGCAGGAGGCTGTCACTGGAGAAGCCGCCTATGCTGTGGGATCTGGGTACTGGAGAAGCTGTGCATGGTGCAGGAGCTTTCCTAGTGGAGTGCCCTGGGGCCAGGGAAAGGGAAAGGCTCCTCCTCCTGCAGTGTCACCCCTGTGTTCTTTATGAACTCTCACTGTCATGCCAGCTGGAGAAGAAAATACATAAACTTTAAGTAAACAAATTTATTTTGAGAGAGAGCTTATGAGTGGGGAGAGGCAGAGAGAGAGGGAAAGTGAGAGAATCCCAAGCAGGCTCCACACTGGGGCGGGGGGGGGGGGGTGTCAAACCACGAACCCTGAGATCATAACCGGAGTGGAAACCAGGAGTTGGATACTTAACCAACTGAGCCATCCAGGTGCCTGGAGAAGGAAATATATTTAAGGGCTCCAGCTCCATTTTTGCAGAGTAGGCAACCGTGGGTGAGAGGCATGAAATCAATAACTGGCACATGTGGATAATCCTCTCACTCTAGTTCTTTGCCTCCCTTGCTGTAGCACTTCCTAAGACTTCTATGGAAGAGTATGAGATACTGGGTAGGATCTGAAAGAATGAGGAGGGACAGAAACACATCAGAGAAGACAAGAGAGTGATGGGTGGTTAAATTTGCACTGACACACTTATTTGCATGTAAACTTGTAAAAGTCTATATGCTTTCTAGATGGAATCACTGTTTCCTGGAATAAAGAACCTAGAGCAAGACTGTTAAATTATATTTATCTATTTTTTTTTTAAAGTTTATGTATTTATTTTGATATAGAACCAGCAGGGAAGGGGCAGAGAGAGAGCAGGGCAGAGGATCCAAAGTGGGCTCTGTGCTGACAACAGAGAACCTCATGCGGGGCTTGAACTCACAAACTGTGAGCTTATGACCTGAGCTGAGGTTGGACGCTCAATGGATGGAGCCACCTAAGCCCCCCAAGACTGTTAAATTATATTTAACCTGATAACTATTGCTTATCTGTATTTTATTTTTTTGAGGCATGCTGATGTGTAAAGTGTTAGTATTACCTTACTGATCTTTGCAGTTTCAAACTTGCAGAGATCCCAGAGGGTGTGTTGTTTATTGATACTGTTCTCTCAGTTAAAGCAGTTTGTGTCTTTGAGCAAGTTACTTTGGTATTTCCCTATCTTTAAATGGGGTTTCCAGTAGGTAGTTATACGAGGTTTTAGAAATTGTTGTTTGTAATGATCTTGAAATATATGTAATTTTAAAAGAGTTAATTGCATTTCTGCCAGGGTCTAATGTATAATAATTTTTTTTTGGCCTTGTTCTAGGTCTGGGTATTGCACATGAATCTTTTGAACAAGTGTAGTTTTTAGTTATACTTATTAGAGTAATACCCTTTTATCCTGAATTTAGATTTAATATCAGCATCAGTTATTTGGCATAACACAGCATTAAGCTTGAAAGTTTTGTTATTTTTTTTTTTAAATGAACCTTTGAATAATGTGGGACAATGAAAATCACCGAAATGAGCTGAGCTGAAGAACCAAAGGCTGCATGCTGTGTGCTGTGATTGGTGCATTTGGCTGAACAGAAGTTCACATTGTAAGAAAACCCAAGACTGGCTTATTAAAAAGCCAAGAAGCATTGGAAAAATGGTACAGAAAGGAGAAGCACAAGTGATAAGATAAAAATTAAAAAGAAAATATGGAGAAGAGAGGGTAACTTCCTAGTAGAGGCTGCCAGCCACAGCCATAAGGCAGGCTTTAGAGGCAGTGGTGATAATGAGCCCAGCAAGAGGTGATCTAGGAGAAGAGAGATTTCCCAAGGAAGAAGTAGGGAGGCGGAATACCAAAATGACCAAAGAGGGGCTGGGATTTATACTAGGGGCTGACTTTTTTTTTTTTAATTAAAAAAAAATGTTTATTTATTCTTGAGAAGGATAGAGACAGAATGTGAGTGGGTTAGGGGCAGAGAGAGACACACACACAGAATCTGAAGCAGGCTCCAGGTTCCGAATGGTCAGCACAATAGCTTGACGCGGGGCTCGAACTCATGAGCTGTGAGATCATGACCTGAGCCGAAGTTGGGCGCCCAACTGACTGAGCCACCCAGGCGCCCCTAGGGGGTGACATTTTTAGCATTTATATTTATTAGGATTCTTTCAGTTATATGTGACAGAAACTTAAACTAGCTTAAGCAAAGAGATGCTATCGATTGGCTTAAGAAAATGAAAAGTCCAAGGGGTAGATCGAGCATGGCTTAGTCTGTATTGAAATTCTCAAATCTCAGTGTCATGAGGCATCTGCTTCTTGCTTTCTTAGATCTGGTTTCCTTCCTTTTTTTCCTGCTTTTTGAAAAGGCAAGTTCTTTACAAAAGATGCAGTAAAGGACCACCAGCAGCTTCAGTCTCACATTCCACAGGTTTAGCAATCTTAGCATCTAGCATGACTCTGGAATTAAATCTTTTCCTGGTTTGACTCTGTGGGCCTTTGTCTGAATCAATGAGGAGGATAGAATGTTTCCATTGGTTAAGCCTGGGTCCTGAGCTCACACTTGCTGCCCAGGGAGTAGGGTCGATATTGGTGGCAAACCACATACATTGAAAGATGGGGAGAGCTTATTGCCCAAAGGAGAGTAGGGGTGCTCTTACCAGAGGAAGGGGGAAATAGATGTCGGGTATGCAAAAAACAGATGTCCACTACACTATTTCATTAACCCCTCTGTATACTCCCCTCTATTTAACGTTATGTTTTGAAAAGGGCTTGCCATAAGTATGTGGAGAACATATTTTATGTTTCTTTTCTTTTCTTTTTTCTTTTCTTTTCTTTTCTTTTTTAAATTTATTTTGAGAGAGACCGAGACAGTGTGAGTGGGAGAGGGGCAGAGAGAGAGAGAGAGAGAGAGAGAGAGAGGGAGAGGGAGAGAGAGAGGGAGAATCCCAAGCAGGTTCTGCGCTGCCAGAGCAGAGCCGGATGAGGGGCTTGAACTCATGAAACTGGGATCATGATCCGAGCCGATACTGAGAGTTGGATGCTTAACCGACTGAGGCACCCAGGTGCCCCACATTTTATGTTTCTTAAAAAACCAACCAAACCAACAAGCCCCTTATTTAAGTACTACTTATTTCTTTTTTCCACTGTCCAAACCCTATTCATCTTTAAGATCTACCTCAAATCTCATCTCTTGTATAAGAGTGAGAGTTTCTCTCCTACCTTCTTTTTTTTTTAATGTTTATTTTTGAGAGAGAGAGAGTATGAGAATGAGCGGGGGAGGGGCAGAGAAAGAGGGGGACAGAGGATCTGAAGAGGTTCTACACTGACAGCAGAAGGCCTGATGCAAGGCTCAAACTCATGAGCCGTGAGATCATGACCTGAGCTGAAGTTGGACGCTTAACTGACCGAGCCACCTAGGCGCCTCTCTCCTACTGCTGAATTTGTACATCTTTTATTGTTTGTACCATGGATTGGGCAGTTAATGATCTTGTATTATCTTTTGTGTTATGGTCTTTAGTTATACTTAAAATTTCGTAGGAAAGCTATCATTCTTTTTTGTAATCAAGTGTAAAACTGTAGTAATATAGTGGGGAAAATGATTTTGTCAGATGTTCACAAGTTTTGCGATCTACCTTATAAGTAATTATTCAAATATGGAGTGCATTAATGATAGTACATTTTATAACGGGAAATGTGTTAGTGTGAAATTCATAACTATAACACTATAAAGCCATAACTTTTAAGATGATCATATGAAAACATAATAATAGTATCAGTTACTAGATTAAAAAAAGGTGATTTGTCAGGTTGAACTATTACATGAAAGCTGGACACCAGAATGAAACGGAACCATAGAAAAATTTAGTCACCCCCTACTGAATTTAGTTGTGCTGAAGTAATAACACTTTGGCTTTTGAAAAATTAATACATAATTAAAATATTGCTTGTATACACAAATACGGAGATGAGATGTTTCGTTTAAAGACATATGGATCAGTTTCAAATAAATGTAGTCAAGTTTGAGCTTTATTTCTCTTGTTTACTGACCAGAGTTTATTATGTAGCATAAAACTAATTTCTTGGGACTCAGTAAGATTACAAAAATGCAATAATAATCTGAGCCAATCTATGACAAATAAACTTCCCCCAGTTTAACAGAAAATGTCCAACATATCACATAAAGCTATATCCACTTCAGAAATGTAACATTATATGATTGTGTTTTTATTTTTTTGTTCTTTTCATTTTTTCCCATAGAAAATTAAAATAGTTTGGTTGATCTTTGTCTAAGTCTCTGAAATGTGTTATTATAAATAAGTAAAACATTATTTGACAGTTTTAAGATAATATGTCATCTGATTAGACAGATTATCTGATTAGAGATAAAGCCCTCTTTATCTCCTCTTTGGGTAGGGGAGAACCTTATTAATTTAGAAACTAACCTAAAGAGTGATATTGGGATTATATAATGAGAAAGTTCTTCACTTATTTTCATGTTGAACACAATTACAAAAATAAAACCAAGTAAGTAATATTAATGACGCTAAAGAATAACTCACCAAATAATAGGAAACAGAATTGGGGGAGAAACCAAGAAAGTATACAGTGATACAATTTAGTAATATTATACTTGGCATTATCATCAATGACTTTCTTTTATAGTTTGATTGGAGATTGCTATATGCACTAGAAGTTGTACTTTGAAGTATGGCTAGCTTTTGTATACTTAAGTCTATTTATCATTTTTAAGGTTTTTTTGCATTTTAGAATCCCCACAGTCCTTCCCTTGGTTGCAGTAATAGTTTCTTCACTCAGGTGTCAAGGCTTACTTTATTAATATTTTTTCTTTTGGTAAGGTCATTTTGTGGCAGCTATCCTTGTGACCAGGCTCTTGTAATCAAAGTCCACCAGTGTGAAACATGCCTACATCATGTGTTAACAGTTTTCATTGAAGATTTATTTTTTTATTTTTATTTTTTAAATGTTTATGGGGAGGGGCAGAGAGAGAGGGGGACAGAGGATCTGAAACAGGCTCCACACTGTTAGCGCAGAGCCCATGTAGGGCTTGAACTCGTGAACTGTGAGATTATGACCTGAGCCGAAGTTGGACACTTAACCAACTGAGCCACCCTGGTGCCCCTTTATTGAAAATTTAAATACAGGGTATGTATATTAAGATTGTATAGGGGATAAAGCCTAAATTTTATTAAAATGTAAGTATTTTAACTGACAACATAGATTCTTTTTGGGTGTTGAGAAATAAAAGTGTTGAAAAGACATTAGAATATTTAAACTTTCAAAAAGTATTTTTCAAAATACTTAAAAATTTTTTCGAAAGTATTACATACTTGATGCACCATAAAATCCCATATATTAGAATGCCATCTTTTCAGCATTCCATCTTCTCAACACTTGGTGTCATTCAGACGGAGTGGGAAGGTATGTGTTTTCCCAAAGTGGAGGTTGCTTAAGACGTACTACTGTGAAAAAGTCTCATAATCGCTTGCAATGCAAAGAATTTTTAGCAGTTGCCCAAAGAGCTCTTTAAAATAACGTATATATGCAAATACAATCAAACAAAAATTGTTTACAACCTAATTTTCAAAGTCATCTCTAGGTGCTCCTGTGCTTAATTATACCTGCAATTGGCTACTTGTATTTTTGAAAATAGAGGTAGTGGGGGGAAAAAATAAAAGCTGAGTGAATTTTAAACTTCTGGAGGCCAGCAAATTACCTTAGTGTCTTGTCCCTATACCTTATGATTTAAAATTACAAAGCACTCAGTAGATCATGGTTAGTTTGATTTTAAATGACACATGAGTGACTATGATTTCACCTTCTTATGCTAGTTGAAGAGACTTATGATTAGGTTTGTAGAATATTGACTAAGGTAATAGAAGCTCTTTTTAAAGATATGAATGTCACATGTCAGAGCAAAAGCACTTGCTGTCTCTTGGATAGGATCACTCTGGACTTTGGAACAAATAGATTTAGAAGTAGTCTTTGGAACCTAATCTGATCATACATAGAAGTACTTTGTGTTTTAGTTGCCTGAGGCTCATGTCTTTTAAAGTCTGTTGGAAAAGAGAGTCTCCTGAAGTTTGGACTATACTTTTCTGAGTGGTAAACAGATTTTAGGTAATGATAAGAGAGACACTGTATTGTCAGCAAAACATCTTTTAGAACTTTCTCCAAATAAGGAATTTTGATGTAATTTTTCTAATTCAAATAAACTTTCTTATTGTATACTTGCCTGACGGAGAAAAATTAAGAGAGGTGGCAGCAGCAGAATTAATACCAATTCTTGTGACACCCAAAAAGGATACAAATTGGCAAGTAAATACATGTTAATAAATTTGTGTTACTGATACTTTGAGGAAGTATAATTAGCCCTCTTGACTGAGGACATTGGGTTGTCATTCTATAGGGCAAAATCTTAGGTCAGATTTCCAAAAATGTTAAGGTTAAGGTAAGCAATCAGGAATTCTTTAGTTTCTTAAAAAACAATTTTTTTTAATGTTTGTTTATTTTTTGAGGTGGGGGGCAGAGATAGAGGGAGAGAAAGAATCTGAAGTAGGCTCCCACTGTCAGCACAGAGCCGGATGCGGGGCTCCAGCCCACAAACCATGAGATCACGACCTGAGCCAAAATCAGATGCTTAACCCGCTGAGCCACCCAGACGCTCCAGGAATTCTTTAATTTCTAAATAATTTATTTCAGGTTAAGTTGCTCTAGTACTTTGAAATTAGTTTATGTTGAGATCAAATGTAGAGGACAAATATACTTTTGCAGACTTTTGGAGTCTAAATTAGAGATAAGAGGTCCTAATTACAAAACCTTGGACATCTACTCTAAGGGTGGACTTTAGGATATAAATGTTTCTTGTCTAAGAAATTGGATATTATTTGCTGAAACCTTGTAGTACTACTTGTCAACTTTGAACTGTTTTTGTTATGTAAAAATGCTGCCAGCTTGGGCACATGGGGTTTGTTTTATCCTTTCTCTATATATACAACTTTTCATGATACCAGTTTAAATTTATATGCAGAAAAAGGAAGAATAGCCTCTCGTTTAATACTTCTGTGTATTCCTATCTAACAGCTCTCCCAGAAAGTGACACATTGAAAGCCATATTTCAGAGCCAGACAGTTGAAAAAGTAGTCAGAGAGTGCCTACTTCTCTTAGGGTGGTAAGTCAGATTTAGACAACTTTAAATATAGCTCATATTTTGATAGATGTTGCCAAGGTTGTGGTTCTTGGAGAACAAATCAAGTTAAGCAATTCACTAGGGAGGAAACATTTAGTTTTTGTGGGTATGCAGTTTTGGTAGCAGTCAGCCAAAAGATACATCTGCAGGATACATATTTTTCCCCCCACTGTCTTGAATTTTGCAGATTCATGGGTTCAACATGCCTCAAAAGCACTTGCATTTCATTATTCTGTAATTGATTTTTCAGCTGTGGATTCTGTTTCTAGTTCTTTCACTAAGCAGATTACCTTACATGTAGACTTCCATCTAGTGGTAAGAGTAATCATAGCAGACAATAAGTAGGTTATACAAATTTTTCTTTCTTTCTTTCTTTCTTTCTTTCTTTCTTTCTTTCTTTCTTTCTTTCTTTCTTTCTTTCTTTCTTTCTTTCTTATTTTTAATAATTTATTTTTAAATTTATATCCAAGTTCGTTAACATATAGTGCAACAATGATTTCAGAAGTAGATTCCTTAATGTCCCTTACCCATTTAGCCCGTCCCCCTTCCCACAACCCCTCCAGCAACCCTCTGTTTGTTCTGCATATTTAAGAGTTTTTTATGTTTTGTTCCCCTCCCTGTTTTTATATTATTCGTCCTTCCCTTCCCTTATGTTCGTTTTGTATTTTAAAGTCCTCATATGAGTAAAGTCATATGCTGTTTGTCTTTCTCTGATTAATTTCATTTGGCGTAATACCCTCTAGTTCCATCCATGTAGTTGCAAATAGCAAGATTTCATTCTTTTTGATTGCCAAGTAATACTCCATTGTATATATATACCACATCTTCTTTATCCATTCATCCATCAGTGGACATTTGGGCTCTTTCCATACTTCGGTTATTGTTGATAGCACTGCTATAAACATTGGGGTGCATGTGCCTCTTTGAAACAGCACACCTGTATCCCTTGGATCAATACCTGGTAGTGCAATTGGTGGTCATAGGGTAGTTCTATATTTTTAATTTTTTGAGGAACCTCCATACTGTTTTCCAGAGTGGCTGCACCAGCTTGCATTCCCACCAACAATGCAAGAGATCCTATTTCTCTGCATCCTCGCCGCCATCTGTTGTCGCCTGGGTTGTTAATGTTAGCCATTCTGACAGGTTTGAAGTGGCGTCTCATTGTGGTTTTGATTTGTAGTTCCCGATGATGAGTGATGTTGAGCATTTTTTCTTTTTTTTTCTTTCTTTTTTTAATGTTTATTTATTTTTGAGAAAGAGAGAGAGCGAGAGAGAGCGTGAGAGGCGGAGGGGTAGAGAGAGAAGGAGACACAAAATCCGACGCAGGCTCCAGGCTCTGAGCTGTCAGCACAGAGCCTGAGGGGCTCGAACTCCCAGAGTGCAAGATCATGACCTGAAGCTGAAGTCAGAGGCTTAACTGACTGAGCTACCCAGGCGCCCCTTGAGCATTTTTTCATGTGTCGATTGGCCGTCTGGATGTCTTCTTTGGAGAAGTGTCTATTCATGTTTTTTGCCCATTTCTTCACTGGATTATTTGTTTTTTGGGTGTTGAATTTGATAAGTTCTTTATAGATTTTGGATACTAATCCTTTATCTGATACGTCGTTTGCAAATATCTTCTCCCATTCTGTTGGTTGCCTTTTAGTTTTGCTGCTTGTTTCCTTTGCTGTGTAGAAGCTTTTTATTTTGATGAGGTCCCAATAGTTCATGTTTGCTTTTGATTCCCTTGCCTCTGGAGATGTGTTGAGTAAGAAGTTGCTGCCGCCAAGATCAAAGAGGTTTTTGCCTGCTTTCTCCTCGAGGATTTTGATGGCTTCCTGTCTTACATTTAGGTCTTTCATCCATTTTGAGTTTATTTTTGTGTATGCTGTAAGAAAGTGGTCCAGGTTCATTTTTCTGCATGTTGCTGTCCAGTTTTCCCAGCACCATTTGCTGAAGAGCCTGTCTTTATTCCATTGGATATTCATTCCTGCTTTGTTAAAGATTAATTGGCCATATGTTTGTGGGTCCATTTCTGGGTTCTCTATTCTGTTTCATTGATCTGAGTGTCTCTTTTTGTGCCGTTTTTCTTTTTTTTTTAAATGTAAGCTCTATGTCTAAGGTGGGGCTTGAACTCACGACCCTGAGATCAAGAGTCACATACATTCTCTACCAATTGAGCCAGCCAGATGCCCCCAAAGTTTCCTTTTTAATAGACCCTGCCTCTTATTCTTCTTTGGGATAGTTACCTAATGTATGCATTTAAATACTGGAGTCCTAACTATCTCTGTATGCCTACTGCCTAACTACTAATTCTCCTGGTTCTGTTCATGTATCAAAAACTCCTGTGATGAGGAAGTTAACCTTTACTATTCACTTTGACTTTCTATGATATTAACATCAAGTTGTAGCAAGATTTAGGTCAAATCTGCTTGGTTTCTTAAGATTTATCTTGGAAGGGAGCGCCTGGGTGGCTCAGTCGGTTAAGCGTCTGACTTCAGCTCAGGTCACGATCTCACGGTCTGTGAGTTCGAGCCCCGCGTCGGGCTCTGGGCTGATGGCCCAGAGCCTGGAGCCTGGTTCCGATTCTGTGTCTCCCTCTCTCTCTGCTCCTCCCCTGTTCATGCTCTGTCTCTCTCTGTCTCAAAAATAAATAAACGTTAAAAAAAAAATTAAAAAAAAAAAGATTTATCTTGGAAGATGTGGTTCTACATACAAGAATGTAGAATAATATGATTAGTATTTTCCTATTGCCCAGCTTCAGTAAACCTTAACATTAGCTATAAGTCATTCAAATGAAGCTCCTTTTTCCCATAGCTCCATGATTTATCACAAGAATAGTGCTAGCACCCTGGAAATTCCCCTCAACTCCCCTTTTTGCCTCCTTTTCTTAATTACTGCTCCTCAAAGGTAGCCAGTTTCCTGAATTTTATGGTAAATATATCTTTGCTTCTCTTTACAATTTTACCACTTAAGTAAGTATTGCTAAATAATATAGTTTTGTCTGTTCTCAAAATTTGATGTAAATGGTCTTGCATACTAAGTAGTCTGTGTGTGTGTGTGTATGTGTGGTATGAGAGACTTCTTTTGCTCATCATTACATGTGAGATTCATTCATGATGGTGCATGTGACTGGAGTTTGCTCATTTTCATTGCTGTAAAATATACCATTATATATGCCACAATTTAAGGAATCATTCTGGATATTTTGGCTGTTTAGAAATTAATGTTTCTACTAATGATTTTGGTGCACACGTGGCTGCATACATTAGACATGTTTTAGAATTGTTGGGGTCACAGGATACACTTTTGTTCAACTTTAGTAGATAAGACCAAACAGTTTTCCAAAATGCTTATACCAATTTATAGCCTCACTATCAGTATAAAAGAGTTACTGTCAGTTTGTCTAAGCTTTGGTATTGTCATTCTTTTTAATTTTAGTCATTCTGTTGGATAATAGTATGTCATTCTTTTAAAATTTGCATTTCCTTGATATTTAATGATATTGAACAGTTTTTTTCTTTATGAATATATGGGCCATTTGGCTAATTTTTTAATGAGATTTTATTGAAATTTCATGCCTGTTTTTCTATTGGGTTTGTTTCTTCTTTTTTTTTAAGAGAAAGAAAAAGAGTGTGTGTGGAAGAGAGGGGCAGAGGGAGAGAGAGAGAGAGAGAAACTCTTAATCAGGCTCCACGCTCAGTATGGAGCCTGACATGGGCTTGATCCCATGACCCTGGGATCATGGCCTGAGCCAAAATCAAGAGTTGGATGCTCAAACAACCGAGCCACCCAGGTACCTTTATGGTTAATATATGTATATTTTAAGATTATTTATTTATTTTGAGAGACAGAAACAGCATGAGTAGGGATGGGGCAAAGAGAGAGGGAGACCGAGAATCTCAATCAGGCTCTGTGCTCGAACTCATGAAACTGTGAAATTATGACCTGAGCGGAAACCAAGTCAGATGCTTAACCGACTGAACCACCCAGGCGCCCCCTTGTGGTTAATATTTTTAATGCGGTATTTAAAAACTATTTAAAAAATTTCCTCAGCTTCAGTTCAAGAATGTATTCTTCTATATTACCTTCTAGTAGGTTTATGGTTCTGCTATTCACCTTTAGATCTGCCACTCACCTGCAATTGATGATCTTTGTGTATATTGTGTGATAGAGGTCAATTTTCACTTTTTCCTCCTGTAGATAGCCAAGTGTCCCACACCATTTAGTCAAAAGGTCATTGATTCCCCACTGATTTGCAGTGCCACCTTTACCCTGAATCCAGTAAAGAAAGGAAGCAATAAAGATAAGAGCAGAAATTAATGAAATAAACAGCAAATACGTGATAGAGGGATTCAGCAAAATCAAAAGCCGTAACCTTGACAAAACGAATAATAAACCTCTAATAAGATTCATAAATTAAAAGAGAAAACATAAATTATCAATATCAGGAACAAAGAGAAGGACATCATTATGTAACTTTGTAGTTCTTAAGAGGAACCATTAAAAAATACCTAAAAGGAGGGGGTGCCTGGGTGACTCAGTTGATTAAGTGTCCGACTCTTGATTTTGGCTCAGGTCATGACTCATGGTTGGTGACTTTGAGCCCTGCCTTGGGCTCTGTGTTGATAACGTGGAGGGTGCTTGGGATTCTCTCTCTCCCCCTCTCTCTGCCTCTTTCCTGCTTGCACACATGCATGCTCTCTCTTTTTCGCTCTCAAAATAAATAAATAAACATTTAAAAAAATAATAAAAAATAAGGAATCTTTAAAAAAAAGTACCTAAGAGGATATTATAAGCAAGTTTATGCCAATAAAGCTTGAAAATTTATGTGAAATAGACAAAGTCCTAGAAATGTCCAGCTTAACCAAAATTAATGTAAGAAGAAATAGAAAATTTGAATAGTTCTGTAACATAAATTAAATTGAATATATAATTAAAAACCTCACAAAGAAAGCTCTAGGTTTAGATGGCTTCATCAGCCAATTTGATCAAATATTTAAAGAAGCAATAACATCAATCTCACATAAATTTTTTCAGAAAATAGAAAAATAAGACATATTCCCCAACTAATTTTATATGGAAACACAATCTTTTTTTTTATGTTTATTTATTTATTTTGAGAGAGAGAGAGAGAGAAAGAGAGAGAGAGAATCCTAAGCAGGCTCCACACTGTCAGTGAAGAGTCTGATGTGGGGCTCCATCTCACAAACTGTGAGATCATGACCTGAGCTGAAATCAAGAGTTGGATGCCTAACTGACTGAGCTTCCCAGGTGCCCCAGGCCAGCACAACCTTTATATAAAACCTAATGAAGACAATACAGTAGTCCCATTCTGTCCATGGGGGATATGTTCCAAGACCCCCCAGTGGATGGCTGAAGCTATGGATAGTACTGAACCCCACATATACTTTTTTCCTATATGTACATAGCTATGATAATGTTTAATGTATAAATTAGACATATTAAGAGATTAATAACAAAAACTAGATACAATAGGGCAATAAATAACAATCAAATAGAACAATTATACTATAATAAAAATTATGTGCGTGTAGTCTTTCTCTCAGAGTATCTTTTGTGCTGTACTCACCCTACTTGTGATGATGTGAGATGAAAATATGCCTGTGCAGTGAGACGTGAGGTGAGTGATGTAGGCATTGTGGTAGTTGTTAGACTACTGTTGACCTTCTGATGATAGGTCAGAGGAAGATTATCTGTGGACCCCAGAAAGTGAAACTGTGGACGGGTGGTGGCACCACTGCACAGGTATCACCTGCATTTTGACCGTCTGTGTTTGGCCACTTTTATGAGGGACCTCCACTAGTGCCTATTTTCACTAACTGAAAGCAATCCAAAGAGGATTTCCATTTTTATGAAAAAAGACAAAGAAGTGAAAATAGTATTCAGCGTTTATTTTCCATTGAGCCATTATAGAGGCGGCTCAGAGCCTGATCAACGAGACTGGCCCCACCAAGCTCCTTCCCACTGCACTTAGCATCTCAGTAGCAAGCTGCCATAACTCTGAACTGTGTCTGTGAGGATCTGTGAGTTATAGGTCCTAAGGGATCTTAAAAGACTAAGAGGGGTTATTTTGGGGGTCAAGATGCAAAAAAAAATTTCCGTATGAGTTAATGGTGACTGCTTCTTCACTTTATGCCATTTTGGCTTAATGAAAGATTTCATAGGAACTCTATACTTTTGGAAAGCAATTCCATGACTTTCTCACTTATGAATGAATGTGGAGAAATCTAAATATTAGCAAACCAAATTCAACAATATATAAAAATGATATATCATAACAATATTACATTTATTCTAGAGATGCACAATTGGCTTAACATTAATCAATGTCATTCACCACATCAACAAAATAAGGGAGAAAAGTCATATTAATAGATGCACAAAAATTGATAAAATTAAGCACTGACTCATGATAATAAATAAATAAATAAATAAATAAATAAATAACCAACCCTTAGCAAACTAGGAATAAAAGATAATGCCTAAATCTGATAGTTTTTGCCAAAATGATGGATGGGGAAAGGTACCATTCTTCAATTTGCTTTACCCTTGTGATATTTATTTATTTATTTATTTAAAAAATTGTTTTTAACGTTTATTTATTATTGAGAGACAGAGAGACACAGAGCGTGAGCAGGGGAGGGGTAGAGATCAGGGGAGACATAGAATCTGAAGTAGGCTCCAGGCTCTGAGCTGTCAGCACAGAGCCTGATGCGGGGCTCGAACTCAAAAACTGTGAGATCATGACCTGAGCTGAAGTCAGTCGCTTAACCAACTGAGCCACCCCGGCGCCCCATATTTATTTATTTATTTATTTATTTTTAAAATGTTTTATTTATTTTTGAAAGAGAGAGAGAGAGCGAGCACGAGCGAGGGAGGGGCAGAGAGAGAGACAGAGACACAGAATCCGAAATAGGCTCCAGGCTCTGAGCTGTCAACACAGAGCCCGATGTGGGGCTCAAACCCATGAACTATGAGATCATGACCTGAGCCCGAAGTTGGACATTTAACTGACTGAGCCACCCAGGCGCCCCAACTATTGTAATTAAAAAAAAAATTCTTTTAATGTTTACTTATTTTTGAGAGAGAGTGCAAACAGGGGAGGGGCAGAGAATGAGGGAGACAGAGAATCCAAAGCAGACTCTGCAATGTCAGTTCAAAGCTCAATGCAGGGCTTGAACTTATGAACCATGAGATCATGACCTGAGCCTGTTGGTTGCTTAACCGACTGAGCCACCCACGTGCTTCTATCCTTATAATTTTTAGAGTTGAGATTCCTTTCATGTTTGTCAGTCACTTAGGGCTCCTCTTTGGTGAATTACTTCGTCATATCTTTTGTCTAATTTTCTTTGAGTTGAGTGTATTTTTCTTTTTTTTTGAAAAAAAAATTTTTTTTTAACGTTTATTTATTTTTGAAACAGAGAGAGACAGAGCATGAATGGGGGAGGGTCAGAAAGAGGGAGACACAGAATCTGAAACAGGATCCAGGCTCTGAGCTGTCAGCACAGAGCCGGACACGGGGCTCGAACTCAAAGACCGCGAAATCATGACCTGAGCCGAAGTCGGCCGCTTAACTGACTGAGCCACCCAGGTGCCCCGAGTGTATTTTTCTTATAAATTTTAGACATAAAATTTTAGAGTGATTAATTCTGAATACTAATCCTTTTATATGCATGACAAATATTTTTTTCCAGTTTATGCCTTTTATTTTGTTATTTTAAAGTTTTATTAAAATTTTTTTTTAATGCTTATTTATTTTTGAGAGAGAGAGACAGAGAGACAGTGTGAGCAGGGGGAGGGGGAGAGAGAGAGGGAGACACAGAACCTAAAGCAGGCTCCAGGCTCTGAGCTATTTGCACAGAGCTCCACGGGCTTGAACTCACAAACCATAGATCATGATCTGAGCTGAAGTCGGATATTTAACCAACTGAGCTATCCAGGCACCCCTTAAAGTTTTAAATCTATTTATTTATGTATGTGAATGAGTAGTATGTTCACATGAATAAAAAATGCAGAAAATACAAAAGAGCATACAGTGAAAAGTTTTTCTCCCACTCCTGTTCTTTCATTCCTGTTCCTCTCTCCAGAGGCATTTTGATTTCTTTTTTAAAGAACTTTGTTCATAATGCCATTTGTTGTACAGACATTTAAAGTTTTAATGTAGTTAAATATATCAATTTTTTCTTTGTGGATTGTGCTTTTTATGCCTTGTTTAAGACATTTCCTCTGTCTCATTTATTCTTTGCTCTTTTCTAAACTTTTTAAAGTTTGACTTTTTATATTTAGATCTTTGTTCTGTCTGGAATTTGTCTTTTGTGTATGATGTAAGGTAGGGATCATCCTCTCCATATTATAAAACTACTTGTCCTTATACTCTTACGTTATGTGATTGTTTTGTCTAATACAATTTTCAGTGTGATGCGGAACTACGGTTGAGTTTCAAGTACGCATTGGCAAATACAATGAACTGCTCCAGTTTTTAATTTCTGTTTTGTTCCTACTTGCAGATGAGTGCTTAGAGTCCTGATAAGTACTGCCTTTCAGGCCCCATAATATGCCCTTGTATCCTCTAACATGTCTGGAATTTGTGTAGGCTGTGATGGGGCAGGGAAAGGAAGGCTCCTTTGTCATAACAAACAAGGAGAAAGCTTTTTTCCTGTCTCTTCGATTTACCAATGCCTCATCAGAAGCTTTCAGCACTTATGTAAGAAATTAAATTTTTTTCTTGAACTTGAGCAAACTTAGACTTTGTTTTAAAATAAGATACCATAGAGTAGGAAGTTGTTTTTGCTTAAATGTAGTATTTTTTTGTTAGTCCTAGAAGTCTCTTAAGTTCTTAATGTGTTCCTTGATATTCTTACCTTTGTATTGTGATATTGTGTATTCTGCGGAAAGGGATTAGTGGGCTGTGTGGTATGGGGGTAATTAAAAAAATGTATCCCACTGTATCTGTCTTTTCCACCTCTCATCTTCCATTTTACTTCTTTTTTAACCATTTCTCTCTCTTACATCCTGTCTTACCAGATGCCCCCCTCGGAAAAAGTGAGGAAGAGGAAACAAAAAACTAGGTTAAAGACATTAAAGTAGGGCAGAACAAGAGTGAATGATCAGGAGAAGGAAGGGGAGGAAAAGCAGAAGGAGAAAAGAGGAGATTGCTTATTTGTGACCTGTGTATTAGGACTCCAAGGGAATTTTTCTGGTATTCTTTGTGAGTAGGTAGGGGCAGCCTTGAATTACTTATTCTTCTACCAGTTCTACCTGTGTAGGAGGGGGCACACTTGGGGGCTAATGGCCAGGCAGGAAGGACTCTGTTGAGAAACTATGTAGCTAGGGCTTTGTGCTTCTAGTTCCTTTCTCACATGTGTATGTGATCCAGTTTAGTGCTGGAGGGTCATCTGTGATGGAAATTTTAGAATTTTAACCGAGTATTTCTCTGGATATTAATAAACTAAAGATCTGAAAGTTATATGTCTGTATGTGGTTCTACTTCAGGGATATAATGGATGCTATTCATGTATATATACACGTTAGAACTAATTTGATCTGAAATCTGTTTTTCAGAATTAAAAGGAGTGTGAAATCCGTAAAATGATAGTTTAGCCTCAGTAACTTATAAGAATCTTTTCAGTGCTGATACATTTCATGATTTTTCTGGCTGTCTCAGAGTAGTGATTTCTGATTGGCAGTGATTATAAACAGTAGTTTTATATTGGCTATTGGTTCTTAACTGAAATAAGCTGACATTAAAAAAAAAAAAAAGAGGTTTTTGCCAATGGTTACTTTTGGTTTTAATTGGCTTCTCATCATTGGCATATTTACAGGGAAAATAACCTTTCTTTGTGTGTAAAAAGGTTGAAGAGATAAGCAGGTTAAGGTATCTTTCTTTACTGACTCTTTGGCTTGAGAATACGCATAATTTAAAATTTTTACATGAATTCTTATATTGTCATTCCAGAGAAAAGAAGGAATTAGTAGCCACCAATTGAAGATTTGGGCTGTTGATTGAAGTTATGTGATAATTTTTCAAGGAAGTAGTGACAAACTTTGAAGTTTTCCCATGCCTTTTTTCCATTATGCCATTGTTAAAAATTATCCAGGTAGTGTTGACAAAGTGGATTATAGATCACTAATATTTAATATATAGAGTGTTATTTTTCCTTCAACAGTATTTTGGTACCTAGGATGTTGTGGAAGACTTTAAGTTGTGATTTTTTTAAATTTATTTTTTTATTGTGGGAATGTTTGTGTGTGTCAGGTGGATTTTGACTTCGCCTGGCAGACGTGATGACTTGTCCTTTCTGGCTTGTGTTCTACTCTTTGGTTATATAGTAGATGCCTTTATATAATAAGGGTTAGAACAAGCCATTAGAGATACTTGATAATGGATACAAGCAAGTGTTGTTGTGTCTGCTCTCAGAGGTGGAATCACATGAAGTACAAAGGAGTATAGTAGTTAGGTATTAGAACACAATGAATAGGGAAGAAAATATTTCCTGAGAGTCAAAGGAACTTTGCCAGGAGTGCAGCCTGAGTAATGTAGGAGTGGAAAACCAGCTAAGATCAGGGGCCCACAGAACATATCAGCTTAGTATTATTTAGTGAGAGAAAAGTGAAATTAGGAGCAAGATGTAGAAGTTTGCCAAGTGCCCTAGAGAGAAGAAACTGTCTGAACAAAGGTTGGACTTAGATGACGGGCAGAGTTATCTAGACTTGGAGGATTTTATTTTATTTTATTTTATTTTATTTTTGAGAGAGACAGAGTATGTGTGGGGGAGGGAGAGAGAAAGAGGGAGAGTCTTAAGCAGGCCCTGTGCTGTCAGCGCAGAGCCCATGAGAGGCTCGAACTCATGAACCGTGAGATCATGACCTGAGCCAAAATCAAGAGTTGGACCCTTAACTGCCTGAGCCACTCAGGCACCCTAGAGTTGAAGGATTGTAAAATAAAACTTATTTCTTAGAGCACCTGGGTGGCTTGGTTGAGTATCTGACTCTTGATTTCAGCTCAGGTCATGATGTCACGGTTTGTGAATTTGAGTCCTGCATGGGCTCTCTGCTGATAGTGCAGGACCTGCTTGAGACTTTACCTCTTTCTCTCTTTCTGCCTCTCTCTCTCAAAATAAATAATAATAAAAACAACAACAACAACAAAAAAACCCCACAAGCCTATTTCTGGACCTGGGTAAGGTGGAATTAATTTATTTTATATACCTGTAAAGGTGAAGGCTTTTCATTCTGGGGAAGGCTTTCCGATTATGAGGAATAGAATCCAAGGGCAGCTGACTCAGTTAAAGGGAGCTGATTATTAGAAAATGCCTGTATAGGGACCCAGGAACCAAAGAACCCTATGGGTAGAGTAAATGTCTCCAAAATGTCTACTACACTATTTAGATGTAGTTTTAGCTCTTTTATAGTTTTATGCTTACTATCATGTGTTTCTGTGGCATTTGAGACTGGCCTAAATGTGGTACTGTGAACAGTTGGGATGATGCATGGGAAATAGTATAATTTTTTTTTAATGTTTATTTATTTTGAGAGAGAGACAGCATGAGTAGAGGAGGGACAGAGAGGGACACACAGAATCCGAAGCAGGCTCCAGGTTCCAAGCTGTTAGCACAGAGCCCGATGTGGGGCTTGAACCCACAAACTGTGAGATCATGTCCCAAGCTGAAATTGGATGCTTAACCCACTAAGCCACCCAGGTGCCCCGGTGTCTTTTCTTTTTCAATTTAATTTAATTTTTTAGAGTGTTTTATTTATCGAGAGAGAGAGAGAGAGAGAGAGAGAGAGCGAGAGCGAGCATGCACACATGTGTGTAAGCTGAGGAGGGACAGAGAGAGAGAATCCCAAGCAGGCCCTGGACTGTCTGCATAGAGCCTGACTTAGGGTTCGATCTCAAGAATCGTGAGATCATGACCTGAGCAGAAATCAAGAGTTGGATGCTTAATCGACTGAGCCACCCAGGAGCCCCTTGGTGTCTTTTTATCACATGAAATTACACGGGGCGCCTGGGTGGCTCAGTTGGTTAAGTGTCTGATTTTGGCTCAGGTCATGATCTTGCGGTTTGTGGGTTTGAGCCTTGCATTGGGCTGTGTGCTGACAGCTCAGAGCCTGGAGCCTGCTTCGGATTCCATGTCTCCCTCTCACTCTGGTTCTCCCCTACTCACAATCTGCCTCTCTCTCTCTTTCTCAAAAATAAACATTAAAGAAAAATTGTTTTGAATGAAATTCCTAAGTATCTGCGTGGGTATAACCTAAACAGCAACAAGCTCAAATTGTCTTCTTTTGTACAGTCAGCAGATTAAGGATTAGGTTTTTCAAAAGACCAATATGTAGATTAACCCACAGAAAGAGTGAATAATTGTATGGCTTAGAGAGCATGAGAAGCATGCAGAAATGATCCCCCTAACGAGTCTTCTATTTCATTTTTTTCAGTGATGCTATCTGTAATTTTGTTATCTGCAATGATTCTTCCCTTCGAGGGCAGCCCATTATCTTCAATCCTGATTTTTTTGTGGAGAAACTCCGACATGAGAAACCTGAGGTGTTCACCGAGTTGGTGGTCAGCAATATCACAAGGCTCATCGACTTACCTGGAACTGAGTTGGCTCAGCTGATGGGGGAAGTGGACCTTAAATTGCCTGGTGGGGCCAGCCCAGCACCGGGATTCTTCCGGTCTCTGATGTCTCTCAAGCGGAAGGGTAGGGGATGTGTCTGTGAAGGGTGGGCAGGTCTCAGCTGCTCCCTGGGCTTTATTCCTAACATCTGCACATTCACTGAGTTGCTGTTATTTAAAGTATTTTTTGGTCATTTTTCTCATTTTCATAAGTAGTAAGATCTTAAGTAATAGTAATAAAAATTTTTAAAAAATAGATAAGTTAAAGCAAGTATATCAGTCCCTGAGAGAGATGACATGATTTAGTTTAGGTAGTTATCAGAGGCACCTTGATTTTCATGCCCTATGACATAGCTGAAGAGTAAAGAATGAACATTAAAAATAATTTTTTTTTAGTGGTTATTTATTTTTGAGAGAGAGAGAGAGAGAGAGACCATGCGAGCGGGAGAGAGGCAGAGAGAGAGGGAGACAGAATCCAAAGCAGGCTCCAGGCTCTGAGCTGTCAGCACAGAGCCTGACATGGGGCTTGAACCCACAGATGGTGAGATCATGACCTGATCCGAAGTTGGACGCTTAACCGACTGAACCACCCAGGCGCCCCAAGAATAAACATTTTTTATTGCAGTTCTCAAATGTTTTCATTCTATGGAATGCTTTGATAAGGCATTATCAAAGAGCTATGAGTCACCCAAAATAAAAGCCTCCCTAGAAAATAAATTGTAGCACTACTTTCGATAAGATACTAAGAGGTACTATTTCATTTTATTAAACATGAGAAAATCATTTAAGGTAGAGAAAAATGTTTAAACATGACAATAGATTAGACCCTATACTCTAGTGGATAGTCTGTCATACTTTGACAATCATGGCTCTAAGTTCTATTTTTTATTTTTAAGCTAATTATCAACATGCTAAGTATTGTTACTTAAGATAGTTTTTGCCTTCAGGGAACCTACAGTTTAATCTTAAACATGCAGAGTTGATTGAGAGTTGTTGCATTTTTGGGGGCACTAACAGCTTTCAGGTTTTTGTTTACTGAACCTGTGAAAACATTTGCTGGATTGTTATGTAGGATGCTTGAGTGGTTTTAAGAATGATGATTTTGTACTATTTGTGGAAAATATAGCCCTGTCCTGTTGTATGTTTTTTTAGAAAAAGGAGTGGTATTTGGATCCCCATTGACGGAAGAAGGCATTGCCCAGATATACCAACTGATTGAGTATCTACACAAAAGTAAGACTACTCAGGATTTTGTTGTTCTGTGTTAATGAAGAGTTGTCAGTTTTTTTTTTTTTTTAATAAATTTTTTTTTTTCAACGTTTATTTATTTTTGGGACAGAGAGAGACAGAGCATGAACGGGGGAGGGGCAGAGAGAGAGGGAGACACGGGATCAGAAACAGGCTCCAGGCTCTGAGCCATCAGCCCTGAGCCTGACGCGGGGCTTGAACTCACGGACCGCGAGATCGTGACCTGGCTGAAGTCGGACGCTTAACCGACTGCGCCACCCAGGCGCCCCGAGTTGTCAGTTTTATATGAACTTCCTTGAGTTAGTAGGTGCTAATGAACATAAGACACTAACCAATTATAATTTTAGGTGGCATGTTTCTAAATATATTTCTTCTTAAATTTCTTTTCAGAGAGAATTTGTTTTAAAAAATTTTTAATATTTATTCATTTAAAAAAAAATTTTTTTTTTTCAACGTTTATTTATTTTTGGGACAGAGAGAGACAGAGCATGAACGGGGGAGGGGCAGAGAGAGAGGGAGACACAGAATCGGAAACAGGCTCCAGGCTCCGAGCCATCAGCCCAGAGCCTGACTCGGGGCTTGAACTCATGGACCGCGAGATCGTGACCTGGCTGAAGTCGGACGCTTAACCGACTGCGCCACCCAGGCGCCCCTATTCATTTTTTGAGAGATAAGAGTGTGAGTGGGGGAAGAGCAGAAAGAGGGGGGACCCAGAATCTGAAGCAGGCTCCAGGCTCTGAGCTGTCAGTACAGAGCCTGACGCGGGGCTTGAATTCACAAACTGCGAGATCATGACTGAGCTGAAGTCAGAGCTTAACCGACTGAGCCACATGGGCGCCCCTAGGCACCCCTATTTATGACTTATTTATGTGGGGCACTGTGGTAGGAGCTAGAGCAGAGGTTGTAAACCGATAATGTAAGGACTTGTGTCCTCTATGTTCATGTGTTGTTTGCTTGGCAAAGTATTAAAATAAAAATAAAATTAGTTACTGGTGGAAGTCCAGGTTTTCAAAATTCTTTTGGTATAGGAAGATCTAGCATCCTGGGGCCCCCACTTGGATACAATCAACTGGAGCACAGCTATGTGCTCTCCAGTTTGTTTTGGTTCCTATTCATTCATTTACTGTTACCTGCCCGCCCTTGTAGGCATTTGAACTTGAGCCCCTGAATTAGGAGGCTATACAAAGGTAAATATATACCTCAGCTGAAAATATGAACTTTTATGCTTCTTCTAGATCAGACCAAAACTATAATTCTGCCCCCCTCCCCCCCTTTTAAATCCTCTTAGGTTAGCTTAGAACCTAGTTGGCAGGGGAGAACAGTTTAGTTGAGATGATCCTAAGCTTCTGGGAATCCCAGACTGAAAGGTGATCTGACGGGTTAGAGTTCTAATTTCTGGAACAGTGCAGAGACTCCAAATTCATTTTGGGCTGGGAAACCATTTACAGGGGCAACACACTTCCACAGATGAATTCAGCACCTCTAAACAAAGTCTGGGATGGCCAAAGGGAAGGGGACTTCTGGAAGATTTGGCTTTCTTCCCACTTATTTTTCAAGCTCATTCTAATCATTGTTCAGGTTAAATTCAGTCTCCAGATGTGCCTGAGGCAGACCATGTCCAGGTGCTCAGGGATGTTCAGATAAGTCTCCTCAAGGGCCAGTAGATTCTAAACTTCTCTGGGAAAATGGTGGTGGTGGTGGTGGGGTAATCTCCTTCAAGGTGTTTATAAAGGGTCCTTCAAGTGTAAAGTAGTCTTCTAGATCAGTTGTTTTAATTGTAATTTCTCTTTTTGCTTCCTTTTTGCATGTCTTCTGTTCTTTTTCCATGCTAAACAGACTTGAGAGTAGAGGGTTTGTTTAGAGTACCAGGGAATAGTGTCCGACAGCAGATTTTAAGAGATGCTCTCAATAATGGAACTGATATTGACTTGGAATCAGGGGAGTTTCATTCAAATGATGTTGCTACCTTGCTGAAGATGTTTCTAGGAGAGTTACCTGAGCCGCTGCTGACTCATAAACATTTCCATGCACACCTCAAAATTGCTGGTGAGTATAGGAGGTGAGAAGGAGATGTAAATGAATACATTTCTTTTAGTTGAGTAAAGTTGTTTGGAATTTTCTGTTGTTTGTAACCCGCAGTAATACTTTCGCCAAAATTGGTTAAGAATTCATGGTATTTGGGGCTCTCTGGGTGGTATTGGCCAGTTTAGTTTTAATCAGGTGTTTTTCTTGCTAAATCAGCTTCTTTGAAAATAAAATCCGGATTTTATTTATTTTTGTATCTCTGATAGATCCTAGCATTGTGTTTTGAACATTTTAGTTGCTCAGTAAATGAATGCTTTTCATTGGATTGATTCACATACCTGAGATGGTTATAGGTTTGCTATATTTACCTTGGCTTAGGCATTTGCTAATATTAAGTATTATTATGCCTCAGTTGAGATCATCTCTAATCTAGGAGACTTGTTTTTTGAAAATAATTTTGTTTTCTAAATAGGCAATACATTCACATGGTTCAAAATTCAAAAGATTTAAAAGTATAGAGTGAAAAGCCTCTCTCCTGCCCCTGTCCCCCACTACCCAGATTTTCTTCCTGGAGGCAACCATTGCTATTGATTTCTTATGTATCCTTCCAGAGGTATTTTATACATTTACAAACAAATACATATATTCTTTTTCTCTCTTTTAGGTATTGGTAGTGGTAGGGTATTATATACATGGTTCTGTGGTTTGCTTTTTTCACTTGATATATCTTGGAGGATGTTCCATTTTCAGCTCATATTTACCTCATTCTCTTTTATGCCTGTATGGTAGGGAATTCATTCTTGAATTGCACAGCTGTTAGGCTGCTATAGGCTCTAAGCGCACATGACATCAAAATCTATACTGCACTTACTTGATTTTCTGTCCTTGGGTATTTTCCTCTTTCTTTTAATTTTAAGTAAAATATAAGATTATTTTTTCTGTTGAATAATTTTTACTACTTAAAAAACTAGCTTTGAATTTCTAACCTCTAATTAAGATTAGATTTTCTTTTTAGCACTCTCAGGACATTCAGGTTATATAAATGAGTAAATGTTATTAAAACGTTGTATAACTTTATAATTATTTTGGAGAGAAATAAACTTGGATCTTGAAAAATATATGGAAAATATTGGTACGTTTTTTGTAAGTGTTAATATGAAGAATGTTCGTTCCGTTTACTTTGAGTTAATTTAGTGCCATACTTGAAATCCTCCGCTCCACCACCCGTGACTCACACTTCTTTGCAATCATATTGAGGTGTGGCACAGTTGTAGCATTTGATATGCCTTGCTGATAACTGGAAGGTATTTTTGTTTTTGGTTTCATATTAACAAGGAATAGTTTCTAGAAATAATACCTGCCTTTCCTAAACTTGGATTTATTATTGAAGTTAAATAGTTTAAACAACATACTAACTATT
Organism: Prionailurus bengalensis; assembly: GCF_016509475.1. Lineage (NCBI taxonomy): Eukaryota > Metazoa > Chordata > Mammalia > Carnivora > Felidae > Prionailurus > Prionailurus bengalensis. The sequence goes on along the minus strand of NC_057351.1, from coordinate 56,038,711 downwards.
TTTGGGTCTATATGATTTATATCCAAATGGTTATTTGTATTGTTTGAAATTCTGATTATCCAGGGGACTGTTTTTATTGATAACCTATGTAGCCTCTTAGGGGAGAAACAGTGATTCTGATGTCATGAGGAGCTCCTAGATTATCCTGTTATCAGGGCATAATTCACTCTCATATTTCTTTCCCTGTGTGAGGAAAAGTGAAGAGGGTGGCATTATCAAAGATCTTTTTGGACATGTTTTCATCTCTCTGTATAGCTAAGAATATATACCTAGGAGTAGAATTGCCAGGTCATATGGTAACGCTATGTTTAGCTTTTTGAGGAACTGACAAACTGTTTTCCAAAGTGTACCATTTTCCATTCCCACCAGCAATGTAAGAGGGTTTAATTTTCTCAACATTTTTGCCAACACTTGTTATTTTCAGTTTTTTGGGTTATAGCCATACTAGGAGGTATGAAGTAGTGTCTCATTGTGGTTTTAATTTACATCGCACCGATAGCAAATAAAACAGAGTATACAAGTGCTTATTGGCCATTCATATATCTTCTTTGGAGGACGTTTATTCAAATCTTTTGCCCATTTAAACCATAAGAGACTCTCAAATACAGAGAACAAACTGAGGGTTGATGGTGGGGGGGTGGGGGAGAGGGGAAAATGGGTGATAGGCATTGAAGAGGGCACTTGGGATGAGCACTGGGTGTTGTATGTAAGCCAATTTGACAACAAATTATATTAAAAAAAACCCCAAATCTTTTGCCCATTTAAAAATTTTGGTCTTTTTATTATTGAACTGTATTGACACTATTTGTTATTATATTTTGCTCTAAGTTCTGTTTATGCCTGATTCTTTTTTTCTTCTTTTAAGTTTATTTATTTATTTTGAGAGGGAGATAATGAATGGGGAAGAGGGGCAGAGAGAGAGGGAGAGAGAGGATCCCAAGCAGGCTCTCCACAGTCAGCACAGAGCCCAACGTTGGACTTGAACTCACAAATTGTGAGATCATGACCTGAGCCCAAATCAAGAGTCGGACGCTTAACCGACTGAGCCACCCAGGCGCCCCTTTCTTCTTCTTCTTCTTCTTTTTTTTTTTTTTAATTTTTTAAATGTTTACTTATTTTTGAGAGAGAGACAGAATGTGAGCTGGGGAGGGGCAGAGAGAGAAAGGGAGACACAGAATGTGAAGCAGGCTGTAGGCTCCAGGCTCTGAGCTGTCAGCACAGAGCTCGATGCAATGCTGGAAACCACGAACTAGAGATCGTGACCTGAGCTGAAGTTGGACGCTTAACTGACTGAGCCCCCCATGCCCCACATCTTTCTTCTCATTTTGATTGGAGTTCAGGGGAGGATAATAGTAGACATGTTGATTTTTCTTGCTTGTATTTTCTCCCTCCTTTGCAATCGTTTCTTTTGTCCTCAAGATTTGATGCAGTTTGATGATAAAGGAAACAAGACCAATGTACCAGATAAGGAGCGGCAAATTGAGGCTCTCCAGTTGCTCTTCCTCATTCTCCCTCCACCTAATCGTAACTTGCTGAAGTTATTGCTTGATCTCCTGTACCAGACAGCAAAGAAACAAGACAAGAATAAGATGTCTGCTTATAACCTTGCCCTTATGTTTGCACCCCATGTCCTGTGGCCGAAAAATGTGAGTGTTGAGGGGACGAGCAAAGAGTGCTTGGTTTTCTTGGGCTGGTCCTAATCCTCTGGCTGTATCTTGGTGAGGTTATCAAGGGTCCAAGGTCTACTCTTCAGCTTTACAAGGTTAGGGACATACTTTATGAATTCGTTTAAGAATTCACCTAACATGAGGGGCCAATTCCTGTTAACCTCATGTGTAAATCAATCTCTGATAAAGCTGAAAGACATTTATTAGTGGAAGCTTTTAGGGGAAAATTATAGCTACTAACTAAAATAGAATATTTGTTTTGGCTGGTCAATATATATGCCTTCCTGAGAAATCAAATTGATATCTGAAGATTGAATGGCATAAATTTAGACTAGAGCCATACAATTTTACTGGATAATGTCACTAAGCCCTCAGGTAAGATGATAGAGCAATCCTTTCTTATCCTAACCCTTCTATTTTCTGTAGATATGCTCTCCTCGGATAAAGCTGAATGTATTTTTTTATTACTGAGACCATGGCTTTCTCAGTGACTTACATGAGAAATAAATTATTAAATGTCTTTTGAACTAATTTTTGACCTGGAGGTGTACAGCTTTCTGCACATTCATAATATAAGTTTTATTGCATACTGGAATTGGGAGCCAGAACACTTGGGTTGGAAGCTGCAAACCAGCTATGTTATCTGTGTCCTTTACCCTTGTTATGCTTAGGCTCTTCCTCTGTAAACTGGGCGTAAATTAGTATTTTATCACTTATAAGGTTTTGGAAGATAATGGAAGTAGATAGGATGATAGGATATGGTGATTTATAAAAGGTTTTTGGGATTATAAGAAATGAGAAAAGGAGGGTTAAGGAGAGCACTTGTGGATGCCTGATTGGCTCAGTTGGTAGAGTGTAGACTCTTGATCCTGGGGTTGTGAGTGCCAGCCCCACCTGTGTTGGACTCCTTGGGCTCATAGAGTTTACTTTATTTATTTATTTATTTAATTTTTTTTTTTTAATGTTTATTTATTTTTGAGACAGAGACAGAGCATGAACGGGGGAGGGTCAGAGAGAGGGAGACATACAATCTGAAACAGGCTCTGAGCTGTCAGCACAGAGCCTGACGCGGGGCTCGAACTCACGGACCGATAGATCATGACGTGAGCCGAAGTCGGCCGCTTAACCGACTGAGCCACCCAGGCGCCCCTCATAGAGTTTACTTTTAAAAAAAAAAAAAGGAGAACAGTTGTGTGGAACATTTTACCTAACAAGTAACTAGTGAAAAAATGTAATGTTCCAGGCTAGGAAGAACCCCACCCCACACAAAGGTGGGGGTGGGGTAAGAAGAAAAGGACACACTAACATTTGTCCATATTAAGGAGATCAAGCCTCCTAATGAGTTTTTTTTTGTTGTTGTTGTTTTTAAGTTTATTTATTTAGAAAGAGAGTGCAAGCAGGGGAGCGGCAGAGAGAGAGAGAGAGAGAGAGAGAGAGAGAGAGAGAATGAGAATGAGAATCTCAAGCAGGCTCTGTGAGAACCTGATGTGGGGGCTCAAACCCATGAACTGTGAGATCATGACCTGAACCGAAATCAAGAGTTGGATGCTTAACTGACTGAGCCACCCAGGTGCCCCCTAATGAAAAATTTTAATAATTAAAAAAATTATTTTTATTTATTTTGAGAGAGAGAGAATGCGAGCAAATGGGGGAGGGTCAGAGAGAGAGAGAGCAAGTGGAGGAGGGGCAGTGAGAGAGGTAGAGAGAGAATCTCAAGCAGGCTCTGCACTGCCCTCACAGAGCCCAATTCGGGGCTCAATCTCACAAACTGTGACATAATGACCTGAGCTGAAATCAGGAGTTGGTCACTTAACTGACTAAGCCACCCAGGTGCTGCAATGAAAGAATTTTAGAACCAGTCAATTGATCTGATGAAAAAAGAGTGAGTAATCTGTGTCTATAAAAAATGCTGGGGCACCTGGGTGGCTCAGTTGGTTAAATGTCCAACTTTGGCTTGGGTCATGGTCTCATTGTTCTTGAGTTTGAGTCCCACATCAGTCTCTCTGCTGTCAGTGCAGAGCCTGCTTTGGTTCCTCTGTCCCCTTCCCTCTCTGCCCCTGCCCTGCTCGTGTGCTTTCTCTTTCTCTCAAAAATAAACATTAAAAAAAAAAATATTAAGAGATCTTGGTTAAAGCAAACAAATTAAGTAACAAAGATGCATGTTGAGGATGAGGGCTTTGGGATAGTAGAGATGGATACTCAAGTGCTTAAAAAACAGGAGAAATAAGAGAATCAGTGACCATTTGTGTTTTTAAGAAACAGATGTTACCTTTGGTATCAATTACTAGTGATGGTTTTCTTTCACCTTTGGAGAAACTCCAGTTTCTCTGAAGAGGCAGCGTCCCTGGTAGTTTGTATAGATTCTGTTCTTCCTGCCCATTTTGGATCCTAGACTAGATTTTCTTTATCAACACTGCTTGCATGTATAATTCTCTAGCAGAATTAGGAAATAAAGATTGGTTCTCATAGGTTCTTGTTGAGTTCGGGGACACATGGTCTCTTCTAGGTTATATGTCCAATCCAGTAGAAACTTGCTGAACTGAAAAGCCTTTCCAGAATTAAACACTATAGTACAGACACCTTTGTTCGGGATAGAAACCCTTATACCTTTGAAAGAATAAGCTTATTGGTAAGTAAATGGAACATCTCTTCTACTTCTCAGCTCTTAATCCTCTTTTGGTTTCTTTCCCTATGAATAGGCCACTGCCAATGACCTTCAAGAGAATATCACAAAGTTGAACAACGGGATGGCTTTTATGATTAAACATTCCCAGAAACTTTTTAAGGTAGGTAAGGGATGGGATTTGAGTGGTGATAGGACAGGAGGTTGGAGCATGGTGGAATCCTCAGTAGGGCTACAAGGATGACTAATAAAAAAGTCTCTGCCTCGGACTTGAAACCAGATGGGACAGTGGCAAAACTCAGAACAACTAAGGTGGGGAGAAATAGTAAGGCACCTGGAGGCTGAGTAGGATAACTGGCCCTACCTGGGACACCCTTACTTTTTCACGAAGGGCAGTTTGTACTGGCAGTTGAGTGAGTTTATTCTGTCTGCTTCCTGCCAGGAGAATTTTGAGGGTCTGACAGTCTGCTTTCATTTTGTACTCTTTGTCCCTTTTAGTCCACACTATCAATGTTTCTGCCCATATAACTTTTTCAACTTTGTGGTTCTGTGGATTTCAGAGGGATTCACTCCATTAGACAAAAACCACATATACAAATCTTTTTAAGACAAACCCTTCTCTCCCTTGGTCTCCTCCTGAGAAGGCTGAAGGACAATACCTTTAACCTTCCCAGAGGCCCTCTGGTCTGACTGAGAGGATCTTTATTCTTTTGAAAGGGTCCTTTGTGTGACCGAAAACTTTGACCTTTTGATGTTTTAAAAGATTTTATTAAAAAAATTTTTTTTTAATGTTTACTTTTGAGAGAGAGCAAGAGTGTGAGTGGGCAAGGGGCAGAGAGAGAGGGAGACACAGAATTCAGGCAAGCTCCAGGCTCTGAGCTGTCAGCACAGAGCCTGATGCAGGCTCGAACCCATGAACTGTGAGATCATGACCTGAGCCAAAGTCTGGTGCTTAACCAACTGAGCCACTCAGGTGCCCCTAAAGATTTTTATTTTATTTTATTTTATTTTATTTTATTTTATTTTATTTTATTTTATTTTATTTATTATTATTAAAAAATGTTTTTAAATGTTTATTTGAGAGAGAGAGAGAACAGGGGAGGGGTAGAGAGAGAGGGAAACACAGGATCCGAAGCAGGCTCTAGGCTCTGAGCTATCAGCACAGATATCGAGCTCGAACTCTTGAACCTCTAGATCATAGCTGAACTGAAGTCGGTTGCTTAACTGACTGAGCCACCCAGGTGCCTCATTACTGTTTTTTGTTTTTTTTTTTAATGTTTATTTATTTTAGAGAGAGAGAGAGAGAGACAGCATGAGCAGGGGAGGGTCAGAGAGAGAGAGAGAGAGAGAGAGAGAGAGAGAATCCCAAGCAGGCTCTGCACTGTGAGCGTGGAGCCTGATGTGGGGCTCGAACTCATGAACTGTGAGATCATGACCTGAACCAAAACCAAGAGTCAGATGCTTAACCAACTGAGCCACCCAGGCGCCCTGATGCTTCTAAGATTTTAACAAAAAGTTGTACAGTCATATCCTTGGCTTTTTCTTTAGAGCACACTTTCCTGATAGTGAATTTCTCAATTTTAGCATCTTGCCATCTGGAAAGACTGAGAATTGAGAGAGAATTGACTAAGTACTTCATATAAGAGAAATCACACTTTTTGTGATTGGCTTATTTCACTTAGCATAATGTTTTCAAGATTCATCCATATTGTAGCACTTGTCAGAATTTCCTTCTTTTTTAAGGATGAGTAATATCCCTGTCATTGTATATACTGCATTTTGCTTATCATTTATCTGTTGAGGACACTTGGATTTCTCCCATGTTTTAGCTCTTGTGAATAATGCTGCTATGAACATGGATGTACAAATATCTTTTTTGAGACACTGCTTTCAATTCTTTTGGGTATACACCCAGAAGTGGAATTACTGGATCATGGTAATTCTAACAGAACTGCCATACTGTTTTTTTTCTTCTTTCATTTTTTTTTTTTATGTTGCTATTTCTTTTTTTAATTTAATTTTATTTAAATCCAAGTTAGTTAACATATAGTGTAATAATGGTTTCAGGAGTAGAATTTAGTAATGCATCACTTAAATATAACACCCAGTGCTCATCCCAACATGTGCCCTCCTTAATGCCCATCACCCATTTAGTCCATTCCCCTACTCAACATCCCTCCAGCAACCCTCAGTTTGTTCTCTGTATTTAAGAGTCTCTTATGGTTTCCCTCCCTCTCTGTTTTTATCTATTTTTCTCCCCTTCCCCTATGTTCATCTGTTTTGTTTCTTAAATCCCACATATGAGTGAAATCATATGGTATTTGTCTTTCTCTGCCTGACCTATTTCACTTAGCATAATACATTCTAGTTCCATTCATGTTGTTGCAAATGGCAAAATTTCATTCTTTTTGATCACCGAGTAATATTCCATTGTATATTACCACATCTTCTTTATACATTCATCAATTGATGGACATTTAGACTCTTTCCATAATTTGGCTCTTGTTGATAGTGCTGCTATAAACATTGGGTTTCATGTTCCTTTTCGAATCAGGATTTTTGTATCCTTTAGATAAATACCTAGTAGTACAGTTGCTGGGTCATAGGGTAGTTCTATTTTTAATTTTTTGAGGAAACTCCATAGTGTTCCCCAGAGTGGCTGCACCAGTTTGCATTCCCACCAGCAGTGCAAAAGTGTTCCCCTTTCTCTGCATCCTTGACAACATTTATTGTTACCTGCCTTATTAATTTTAGCCATTCTGACAGGTGTGAGGTGGTATTGAGCATCTTTTCATGTGTCTGTTATTTGGATGTTTCTTTGGAAAAGTGTCTGTTCATGTCTTTTGCCCATTTCTTCACTGGATTATTTGTTTTTTAGACATACTTCTTTCTTTCTTTCTTTCTTTCTTTCTTTCTTCTTTCTTTCTTTCTTTCTATCTTTCTTAATTTTTTTTTAACGTTTATTCATTTTTGAGAGACAGAGACAGAGCACGAGTGGGGGAGGGGCAGAGAGAGAGGGAGACCCCAAATCTGAAGCGGGCTCTAGGCTCTGAGCTGACAGCACAGAGCCCGACATGGGGCTTGAACTCACGAACTGCGAGAGCATGACCTGAGCCAAAGTTGCACACTTAACCTCCTGAGCCACCCAGGGGCCCCCGGGCATACTGTTTTCTATAGTGGCTGTATTCATTTTACATTCCCTCCAGTGACGTACAAGGGTTCCCATTTCTTCACATCCTCATGAATACTTATTTTTTATTTTTTGGTAGTAACTATGAGGTGGTATCTCATTGTAGTTTTGATTTGCATTTCCCTAATGATTAGTGAGATGTTGAGCATCTTTCATGTGCTTATTGCCTATCTTCTTTGAAGAAATGTTCAAGGCCTTTGCCCATTTTTGAATTGGGTTTTTTTATTGTTGAGTTGTAGGAGTTCTTTATATATTCTGATTAGTAATCCCTTATAAGATATATGATGTGCAAATATTTCCTCCCATTCTGTGGGTTGCGTTTTTACTCGGGTGATAGTCTTACTACACAAAATGTAAAAACTTCCGTGAAATCCCCCATTAGTTTATTTTTTTCCTTTTGTTGCCTGTGACTTTGATGTCATATGCAAGAAATCATTGCTAAATCCAGTGCCATGAAGCTTTTGTCCTATGCTTTTTAAAAATAATTTTATAGTTTTAGGTCTTATATTTAGTTTATAAATCCATTTTCAATTAACTTTTTAATATGGTGTTAGGTAAGTGTCCAACTTTATTCTTTTGCTGTGGACATCCAGTTTTCCCAGCTCCATTTCTTGAAAAACTGTTCTTTTTCCATTGAATAGTCTTGGCATGCTTGTTGAAAATCATTTAAGGATTTATTTCTGGATTCTCTATTCAGTTGGTCTATATGTGTTTGTCTTTATACCAGTACCACACTATTTTGATGACTATAGCTTTGTAGTAAATGCAGGGTGTAAACATGGAGGCCTCCCTGGGATTTATTGACTACAAGGTGGTGAGTGATCCAGAGTCCAGAGTTTAGAAATGAAAGATCAGAATCTTAGGTTAAAAACAAAGAGTCAGGGCTACATCAGGGGCTTTGGTGCCCAGGTCAAAGATTATCATCAGTTAGAGGTCAAGATCTAGATAAGTGAATTAGAATAGTAGTCAAAGGACAACAGGAGAAAAAATGATTTTTAATGATGAACAAAGATCTTTCAGACCTCTTCATTATATACTTCCTGATGAGGGGAACAGCTAGTTCCAAAACATGCATTTATGGGAATAAGTAGAGAGGAGTTGTGATTATGAACAGTAAGGCAATTACTTGACTGTAGTTGTGAATCAAAATGGAGAGTTTCTAGGTGCAGTTCCTAATAGAACTCTCCTTCATTGAATTTTCTTGTTACTATTGCTATAGGATTAACTTTTCATAGTCCACCACTCACAAGTTAAAAGAGAAGTGGGATCTCAGAGATCTCATTGCACCCCACGGTTTTTAGCCTTTCTACTTCTGATCTCTTTACCTGTGGAATCCATTCTCCCTTGTGCATGATTTCAGTGTACATAGTTCAAGTATACAATGCGGTTGTACTTAACTATGAAGGATTTTAAGTGACTTAACACAAATTTGTTATCTTACAGTTCTGTAGGTCATGAGTCTACAGGAGTCTCACTGGTCTAAAATCAAGGTTGGCAGGGATGCTTTCATTTCTGGATATTCTAGGAGAGAATTTATTTATTTGCCTTCTCCATCTTCCAGAGGTTGCCCACATTCCTTGGCTTATGGTCCCCTTCCTCTATCTTCAAGGCTAGCAATGTTGTATCTCTCTCTTATTCCTAACTACGGCTGGGAATGGTTCTCTGCTTTTAAGGACCCATCTGAATAACCTAGTTAATCTCCCCATTGCAAGGTTCTTAACTTAGTCACACCAGCAAAGCCCTTTTTACCATGTAAGATAACATATCACTGTGAAGGATTTTGAGAATAGAAATCACACAAATCTTAGAGATAAAACAAGAGTATGGGCTCCTGGACGTAATTCAGCTTGGTACAGTTCTAATTAATAGACCCTTTCAAACAGTCTGTTTTTACTCTACATTTTCCTTATATAGATTCCTGTTTCAGCTCCTCATCTTTGGGGTTTTGATTCTTGTTTGCTACTTTACCTTTGTTTCCAGACTAGTGTGAGCACTCTTTGAGCCTCTGTTGATCTTTGAAGGAGAGAAAAAACATTTCTTTTGAGATTTTAGTCTTCAGTCTCTCCTCTTTGATACTCACATCAGAACTGTTGTCTTTATGGGGCTTTACCACTTTGGCTAATTAGGTTCTTTCCTGAGCTTTTCCTTTGGATGAAAAATGGTCGATTGTTCTGTGTGCTCTATCACTTATTCTGAGGTCCTATTGTACCCCCGGTTTGTTGTTCTTGTGCTTTGTTGTGTCTTCTTCTTCTCAGGCTTCTTTGGGTGGAGTTTTTACCTCCTAATCCTCAGATTCTGTGTTCTTTGTATTTTTTTCCTTAAAATTCCTCCTATTTCTAGTTCTGTCTTCTATTATCAGTCCCTCTGACCCAATCTGGTTTTATGTCTCCCTAACATGAGTCACAACATCTTTTCCTAGGGACTTATAATGATATACAATTAAGGCCAATTCCCATTTTATGTGAGAAGTCCTTTTGTTGATTCCCTCTGAACTGTAAAATACTTAACACCTCCAGATTTTCATTTAAGCCCATCTGCTTCTGTCTCCCTTTCTGGATATGTCTTAAGCTCATAGTATCTTTTGGGGGCAGGGATTTTTCTTTTTTTTTTTAATTTAAAAATTAAAAAAAAATAATCTCACACCCAATGTGGGGCTCGAAGTCACAACCCCGAGATCAGGAGTCACATGCTCCACCAATTGAGCCAGATAGGTGCCCCAGGTTTTTGGGTTTTTTTTTTTTTTTTTTTTTAAATGAAGTTTATAGAATAGGTGGAGTGGGTTCTGTCATATTCTTGTTTGGAGGAAATTTCCTTTGGTTTTGAGCTCTGCTTTATAGTTTAGCAAGGTAGAAATTAAACAAGATATCATAATGTTTTTGTCACAAGAGTCTTCTTAAAACTTTGTTATGAAGTTTTTCAAATACAGATAAAAGGTGAAAGAGTAAAACAGTGAACACTCATATAACTGTCAGATTCAACAAATGTTACCATTTGCCATATTTGCTTTTTTTTTTACTCTATATATTTATGCTTTTTTTGGTGTTTGTTTTTGGCTGAACCCCTGACAGTAAATTGCAGACATGATACTTCACATCTAAGTACTTAAGCGTACATCTCCTAAGAATAAGAACATTGTCCCAATAGTCACAGTACCATTATCATGTCTAAGAAAATTAATGAGGATTTCATATTAGCTAATATTCAGTACAGATTCAAATTTCCCCATTTATCCTAAGAATGTATTTCATAACTGCTGTTTTTAATAACATATACTAATCGAGGTTCATATATTGCCTTTGATTATTATGTCACTTTTAATCTGGAATAGTCCCTATGCTTTTTCTTCATGTCATGGACTTGTTGAAGTATTCAGGCCAACTGTGTTACAGAATATTCCGTCTTCTAAATTTGTCTTACTGTTTTCTCAAGGTTATTTAACTTGTTCCTATGTATCCCTTTCTATGTAGTTCCTGTAAACTGTTAAGTTAGGTCTAGAGGCTTGATTAGATTCATATTAAGCATTTTTGGCAAAGATTTATAGGTGATGTTTGTGTATCTCCTATTGCATCATGTTGCATCACATTCAGAGGCACAGAATGTCAGATTGTCTCACCCTCAGTGATGCTAATTTTGCTAACTGCCACATCTCTTAATTACAAAGGTACATTTTCCCCTTTGCAATTAGTAAGTAACCTGCAGGATGATTACCTAATGTAATGATTTTAGCACCCATCTGTAATCCTGCTGGAATCTATGGTGATACTGGGTATTACGAAATAGTGTTTTTCTAATTCTGTTTTATCTTTATTAGCTGACTTTTTTTTTCCTGTGGAGGAGAGCTTTCCTTTCCTCTGTTTCATTCTCTCTCTCTTTTTTTTAATGAATACCTCTATAGACTCATAGGTTTATAGTTATTCGAGGTGTTAGTCAATTTCAGTTGTTAATTTTAATTTTCAAATTGTCTCAGATTTGGCCAGTGAGAGCCCTTGCCAGCTCTTCCTGCTGTCTTTTTGACAGGACTCCATCAGTCTGAGTGTTTCCTTCCTGGCATAAAATGTCCCCAGCTCACTTTGCATTTGCTCTGCCCTGGGCCTGGAATCAATTATTTTCTTTAAGGAGCCCTGTTTTTTTTTTTTTTTTTTTTTTTTTTTTTTTTTTTTTTTGAGTGACCCTAGATATACTCATTGTTTCTGGGGTGTCATTGCTTTCTAGGCTCTTTGAGGGCAGGAAGTAGATTAAAATTTTTTTTAAAAGCAACTATTAGTTCATATTAGTATTTCCAATTCAGATTTATCATTCCAGAGCTTTTTCTTGACTTCTTTTACTTTGTATCTGTTTTCAGTCATTGCAAATTCAAGATTTTAGTAGCATTTATATGCTATTTGCTTTATCCTACAATATATAAAATATCAACATATAAAAAATTAGTTTAAAAAATACACCTATGTAAACATGCTGATGGAAGTTTAAGATTCCCTTATAGTTCCTTTCCCCTAGAATATATCTCACTCAGGATGTATAATTAGAATACAGTTTTTTTTTTTTTTTTAATGTTTATTTATTTTTGAGAGAGGGCTAGAGCCCAAACAGGGGAGCAACAGAGAGAGAGAGAAGGAGACACAGAATGCAAACAAAGCAGGCTTCAGGCTTTGAGCTGTCGGCGTAGAGTCCTACGTGGGGCTCAAAATCATGAACCATGAGATCATGACCTGAGCCAAAGTTGGAATGCTTAACCGATGCCCCTAGAATACAGTTTCCAAAAGTTAGGTGGAATAATTCTTTTTCTGTGCTTATGTTGTCAATCATATACTCAGATATATTCATTTTTTTCCCTGTTTGTGTTCAGTTTACGGTTTACCTTTATTTCCTTTTGGGTTTAAGTGTATTTTTTTGACTCTGTAGTATATTTACATGCTTCAAAAGCCCAACTACACAAAAGGGTATATACTTAGAGAAATCTCAGTCGTCTTCCTAACCATTTTCATTATTTTCTGGCTTATCCTTTTCTGGTTTATCTGGTTCCTTTTGTGTTTCTTTTTATAAAAACAAATAAGTGTGCATATGTATGTATGTTCCTATTTCCTTTTTCTTACATAGGTGCTTTATATACTGTTCCATGACTTTTCTCATTCAACAGTAGATCCTGGAAGTCATTCATATCAATTCATAAAGTGTTTCTTCCTTCTTTCCCTTACCCTCTCCCCTCTTTCGTTTTTAGTAACTAGATAGTTCTGTGTTGTATGGATGTATAAAAATTCATTCAACCAGTTTTCTATTAAAAGACATTTAGGGGGCGCCTGGGTGGCTCAGTCCATTAAGCGTCCGACTTTGGCTCAGTCATGATCTCGCGGTTTGTGAGTTTGAGCCCCGCATCGGGCTCTGTGCGGACAGCTAGGAGCCTGGAGCCTGCTTTGGATTCTATGTCTCGCCCTCTCTCTGCCCCTCCCTGCTCACACTCTGTGTCTCTCTGTCTCAAAAATAAATAAAACATTAAAAAAAAAAAGACATTTAGGTTGTGTTTAATCTTTTTTTTTTAAGTTTACTTATTTCTTTTGAGAGAGTGTGTGAGTATGAGTGGGGGAGGGGGAGAGAAGGGGTGGGGAGAGAATCTCAAGCAGACTTCGTGCTCAGCATGGAGACCAACTTGGGGCTCGACCTCACAAATTGTGAGATCATGACCTGAGCTGAAATCAAGAGCTGGACGCTTAACCCACTGAGCTACATAGGCACCCCCTCTTTTTTTTTTTTTTTTAAATGACAATTTAAATTGTGGCCAGGGGGAAAGTAACCATTCTGAAATATATCCAGAGTGGTTTTTTTTTTTAAATGTTTATTTATTTATTTTGCTAGACAGAGAGTGAGCGTTTGTGGTAGAGGGGCAGAGAGAGAATCCCATGCAGGCTCCATGCTCAGCACAGAGCCCAATGTGGGACTCAATCTCACGACCATGAGATCGTGACCTGAGTTGAAATCAAGAGTCAGATGCTTAACTGACTCAACTAAGTAAGCCACCGAGGTGCCCCATATTTGATTTTTATATCTATAATAGTGTCTTCTCAAAAACAGTTTCCCTATCAGATTTGTTGAAGTACCATTTTGGGGGCAAGAGAAAGGAAGCTATGGAATAGGGCATTTTGAGGATCTTTTGTTTTTCTTTCTTTTTTTTAAATTTTCTTTTAAATGTTTATTTTTGTGAGAGAGAGAGGGTGTGCATGCACACTAGTCGGGGAGGGGCAGAGAGAGAGCGGGACATAGGATCCCCCTCTGACAGTAGACAGCAGACAGCCCAATGTGGGGTTCAAACTATGCTTAACTGACTAAGCCACCCAGGTGCCCCTGGGATCTTTTGTTTTTCAGAAGTAATCTGCTAGTCCAGTTATTTTGAGAGTCACTGTTTTTGTGGCCTGAAAGAAATTTAGATACTGCTAACCATTTGTTCTTGGTTTTCTTTTATATCCCGCCCAGGCTCCTGTTTATATTCGGGAATGTGCTAGATTGCACTATTTGGGCTCCAGATCTCAAGCATCAAAGGTAAGAATAGGAAATTGCTCTTAGCCTATTCAAGGAAAGAGTTAATTAAGATTAGTGGAGTTTTATTTTATTTACAAAAATTTTTTTTTTTAACATTTATTCGTTTTTGAGAGACAGAGAGAGACAGCGTGAGCAGGGGAGGAGCACAGAGGGAGGGAGACACAGAATCCGAAGCAGGCTCCAGGCTCTGAGCTGTCAGCACAGAGCCCGACGCGGGGCTTAAACTCACTGACTGTGAGATCATGACCTCAGCTGAAGTCGGACGCCTAACCGACTGAGCCACCCAGGCTCCCAGATTAGTGGAGTTTGTTTTTTTAAAAAAAAAAAATTTTTTTTTAACATTTATTCATTTTTGAGAGTGAGAGAGACAGAGCATGAGCAGGGGAGGGGCAGAGAGAGAGGGAGACACAGAATCTGAAGCAGGCTCCAGGCTCTGAGCTGTCAGCACAGGGCCAGACGCGGGGCTCAAACTAATGGACTGCGAGATCATGACCTGAGCTGAAGTTGGGTGCTTAACCAACTGAGCCACCCAGGCGCCCCCCCAGATTAGTGGAGTTTTATTTTTATTTATTTTTTTATTTTTTTAAAAGGGAAGGAAGTTCTTTTTTTTTTTTTTTTAATTTTTTTTTTACATTTATTCATTTTTGAGAGACAGAGCACAAGCAGGGGAGGGGCAGAGAGAGAGGGAGACACAGAATCCGAAGTGGGTTCCAGGCTCCCAGCTGTCAGCACAGAGCCCGACGCGGGGCTCGAACTCACAAACCACGAGATCATGACCTGAGCCGAAGTCCGATGCATAACCGACTGAGCCACCCAGGCGCCCCGGGATTAGTGGAGTTTTAAAACAAAGTGTGAGGGGTGCCTGGGTGGCTTACTTAGTTAAGTGTCCAACTCTTGGTTTTGGCTCAGGTCATGTGATCTCATGGTTCGGGAGTTTGAGCCCTGCATGGGGCTCTGGGCTGACAGTGCAGAGCCTGCTTGGTATTCTCTCTCTCCCTCTCCTCTACCCCTCCCTCACTCGTACTCTCTCTCTCTCTCTCTCTCACTCAAAATAAATAAACTTTGAAAAAATAATAAAACAAAGTATGAAATAAAAATAAGCCATGGAAAATAAAATGTTAGTGTTATAGTTCAAAATTATCTAGTCAGTTTGAGATAAGGAAAAAGACGGAGAAGAAAGTTATGTATTGAAACAAAAGTGCCCCCTCCGCCCCCCGCAGTCTTCTTGTTTCCTTTCAGAGGTGCTCCACTGGTAGATGGTATCCTCTACATGTGAGTGATGGCATAGACTGCATGTTTGAAGTTTTTCATAAAGCCCCTATGCATTCTTACAGCATATGATATAAGCAGTCTGTAAATAGCAATGTATTAAATATTTTGCAGCAGTAAATTAGTTTTATATAATACATTCTTATTTCATGTTCAGTGGTAACACTCTACCAAATGTCTCAAACGCTTGAGACCACATGAGCTTAGAAAGCAAATGTGTGATGCTTATTAACAAGATTGCATATGATTCTTGTGCTTTAAAACTGAGAAGTTTAAAAAACTTCACAAGTACTTTTTAATGATTTCTATTTAGTCTGTCTTGGTTAGAAACTTAAGCTGTCATCTTATGCTATTGTTCCTGCCTCTTCTTCAGTAAATATTTGGTGTGACCTGGAGGACAGTATATGAGTTCAACTAGTGTAAGTGGAGTTTGGTTTTTCTTAGAGAGTTGTTGCCATTCCTCCACCGCTGCAGTGTAGTTACCCCATCATGTTGTCATGTGTAGGAAAGAGCACCCAGCCAAGAGCCCGTGCACTTGGTCTCCAGGATGGGTCTGTCCTTTTAATATCTAAATGACTTTAAACTTATAGCTTAACTTCAGTTTTTTCTTTTATCAAATAGGAATGATGATACTTTCCCTGCTTACCTCATAGGATAGCAGTGAGAGTTATATGCGATTAAAAGATGCTTTGAAAACTGAACTCTTATATAAATATAATTTTTGGTGGCAATATTCTAAATGAATTTAGGTTCTCTATGTAGGTCGTGGGAGTGGGCTGTTAATGTAGTCCATAATTAGCGATTTCTCTTCATCTGATAATTTTATGTTTAGGTTTTTCTTATTCCTTGATTTAAGAGTGTACCATATTCCCCATTTCTCCCCTCTCTTTTGTTCCAGGGTTGTGGGAACCTGAAAATAAGCTGGCAGGATATATTAATTCGCTTTTCTTTAAAATTTTCTCTAGGATGATCTTGATCTGATAGCTTCATGTCATACGAAGTCCTTCCAGCTGGCAAAATCTCAGAAACGGAACTGGGTTGATTCCTGCTCTCATCAGGAGGAGACCCAGCAGCGTACAGAAGAGGCATTGAGAGAGCTGTTCCAACACGTTCACAATATGCCAGAGTCAGCGAAGAAGAAACAGCTTATTAGACAGGTACCTGAATGCAGGAAATGGTGACGGGCTTTAGGAATGTAGTCAAGGTTGTAGAATCACTAGGGAATACTGTTACAAATCTCGTTTAAGTTTTGGCTTGTATTGACCTACACTTGGCTCGGCCAAGGAAGCAAACTTGTCAGTGGAATCTCAGTGGCAGTGTCTATACTACTGCCCCACTAGGGAAGGGAGTAGAGGGAGGCTCTTGGATTTCTACAGTTAAACAGAAGGATCCAAGTGTAGTTAGAGTTTCTCTAATTTCGGTCATGTACCAAATATGCTGAGAGAGAACCAGCAGTTATACAATATATTGTTCCGGAGTTTAAATCCTTCAGATATTCTTGGCAAATAATTTAATCCTTTGGAATTCCAATTTCCTTGTTTGTAAAATGGTAATTGAAATGTCCACGTTTCATGACTATAAACATTAGAAAGAATCTATGTAAAGTGGCTGGCATAGCAGAAAGCGGTAGCTCTTACTAATGAGTTGTTTGCAGTTAGGAAACACTATAAAGCGGGCCTGGTTTGATATTAGAAGGTAGGAATTCTGGTAGCTAAATTTGTTGATTTTGGAGCCGTGGGAACAAATTAGTGCTCTCATTTGCCATTTTGAGACTTGAAGTGTAGCAGGAGTAAATCCCAACAATTTGGTTAATTTCTTTCTCGGGAAATATATTTTGTCTCAATCCCTCTTGAATTTTAGCTGAATAGGCAAGGTCAGCCTCTTGACTTCTTATTCAACTGGGACCTTCTTGAGGGAAGTCTGTGTTTTTACTTTTTCTTTTTATACCTAATCTCAAGCGTAGGGCCAGATATAACCAAGTGCTCAGAAAAAGTGTAACTGAGCTATTCTTAATAGTTGATAGAATCTTTTAAGAAAAGTTTTCTGTTACACTCTTTGAAGTTACTTTGAGATCTAGCAAATTGTGTTATGACTGGAATTTTCAGGGGTGTTGTCTGAGTATTATCACAGATTCAGAGCACTGCAGTGATTTAATTCTTGATAGAAACTAAGACAGCAACTTAGGACAAGTGTAATGACTTTGTCATCAAGAATGCAGAGGGTTAAAGATAATATGAAGGAAAAAGCTAGCATCATTTTTGGTCTTTTTAGAAAAATAGGAAATTATAGAGAAGGTTAAGAAGAAAATAAATCACTCATCCCACCAGTGTTTACCTTTTTGGTATTTCTTTTCGTTTTTTTCCTATGAATAAATTTTTACATAATTAGGAGCATACCACATACTTTCTTTATCTCTTTTACTAAACATTACAGCATAAGCATTTTCTCATGCATGCTTGCAAACTCCTTGCATACGTTTCAAGTACTGCCATTTTGTTTTGTGGAAAGTGTAATTTTACTATTTCCTGATTTTTCTCTGGTTATAAAAATAATAAATATTTACTATAGAAACATTGAAACCTCCAGAAGAGTGTAAAGAAGAAAAATCACCTGTAATCATCCTGAGATAACCACCAATAAAAATTTGGGAGTATTTTCTTCTAGCGTTTCTTTCCATGAATATGTATTTGACATGTTTTTCTTTTGCTTGAGATCATAATATATATTCAGTTTTTATATTCCTGTCCTTTTCATTTAATATTATATCATGATCATTTTCTAGAGGCCATGAACAAGGGCATCTAGGTGGCTCAGTCGGTTGGGTGTCCGACTTTGGCTCAGGTCATGATCTTGCAGTTTGTGGGTTCAAGCCCCACGTTGGGCTCTGCGCTGACGGTTTGGAGCCTGGAGCTTGCTTCGGATCCTATGTCTCTTTCTTTCTCTCTCTCTCTCTCTTTGTCTCTCAGAAACAAATAAATATTAAAAAACAACAACAACAAAAAGGGTCGTGAACATTTTTAACACTTGCATAATATTTCATCACATATCTAATGTATATACAATTTGCCTAACATTGAACATGTTTGGGAAATAGGTTGTTTTTAGCTTATACATTTTTGCTCATAGCTATTTTCATTGCAGAGTTTTTCCTAGAAGTGGCATGACCCAAGGATATGCTTTTTTTTTTTTTTTTTTTTTTGGGTGTAGCTTATAGCTATTAGGTCACTTTTTTTAAAAGTTTATTTATTTTTGAGAGAGAGTGTGTGAGTGAGATGGGGCAGAGAGGGAGAGAGAGAATCCCAGGCAGGCTCTGCATTGTCTGTGCAGAGCCCAAAGTGGGTCTTGAACCCACGAACCGCGAGATCATGACCTGAGCTGAGTGGGGTGCCTAACTGAATAAGCCACCAAGGGGCCCCCCCTTTTTATTTTTAAAGTTTTTAAATTTTTATTAGAGAAAGAGCACGGGAGTAAAGGAGGAGCAGCGAGAGAGGGGGACAGAGGATTGAAGCGGGCTCCGCGCTGATAGCAGAGAGCCCAAGATGGGGGTTGAACCCATGAACTGTGAGATCATGACCTGGGCTGAAGGTGGATGCTTAACCAACTGAGCCACCCAGGCGCCCCTAGATCCCTTTTAATATATAGGTCTCTCTTTCTCTCCCCCCCCTTTTCCCCCTAAAACATTGCCAAAGTTTGTTTGAATAATCTTAAATTCATTTGTTTATTTACTTATTTTTCATTTTTTTAATGTTTATTTAATTTTGAGAGAGAGAGAGAGACAGAGTGTGAGCAGGGGAGGGGCAGAGAGAGAGGGAGACACAGAATCCGAAGCAGGCTCCAGGCTCTGAGCCCGACACGGGGCTTGAACTCCTGAACCGTGAGATCATGACCTGAGCTGAAGTTGGATGCTTACATGACTGAGCCACCCTGGCGTCCCTGAGTAAACTTAAATTTTTTTTTTTAAATGTTCATTTTTTGAGAGAGAGAGAGAGAGAGAGAGAGAGCATGTGAGTGGGGGCGGAGGGGCAGAGAGAGAGGGAAGAGAACCCGAAGCAGGCCCCAGGCTCTGAGCTGTCAGCACAGAGCCTGACCCGGAGCTGTCAGCACAGAGCTGACCCGTGAGATCATGACCCGAGCCGAAGTCGGACACCCAACCGACTGAGCCACCCAGCTGGCCCTTAAATTTAAAATAATTAGATTTACGGGACGCCTGGGTGGCTCAGTTCGTTAAGCGTCCGACTTCAGCTCAGGTCATGATCTCATGGTTTGTGAGTTTGGGCCCCACATCCGACTCTGCTGACAGCTCAGAGCCTGGGGCCTGCTTCTGATTCTGTCTCCTTCTCTCTCTCTGCCCCTCCCCCACTCACTCTCTGTCTCTCTTTCTTTCTCAAAAAATAAATAAACATTAAAAAAATAATAAATAGAATTTAGATTTAGGAAAAGCTTGCAAAGATAATACAGAGAATTCTCACATACCCTTCACTCAGGGTACCCTTCACTCCTGATGTTAATATTGTTAAGACTGGGATGCCTAGGTGGCTCAGCTGGCTAAGCATCCGACTTTTGATTTTGGCTCAGGTCATGTATGATCTTCTGCTAGCCCCATGTCTGGTTTTGCACCGTTGTGGAGTCTGCTTGGGATTCTCTCCCCCTGTCTCTGCCCTGTCTCCCTCATTCGCACTTGTGTTCTCTCTCTCTCTCTCTCTCTCATAAAAAAAAAAAATTGTTAAAACTTAATGTTACTGTTAACATGATAGATTTTACTCAGATTTTATCAGTTCTTTCGCTAATACCCTTTTTCTGTGTCAGGATCTAATCCAGGTTACCGCATTTGTGTTTAAATACACACATTCTCTCTCTGCACTTCATTTGTGAAACAAACCAGATTGTTTTCCACAGACTGGATCTTGCTGGTTGCACTTCTGCGGTTTTATTTAACATGTTCCTCCATCCTCTGTATTTATTATACATTTGTAGTTAGATCTAATTATAGAAACTGATTTGAATATCAGTTAGGTTTTTTGATTTTTGGTAAGAACTTCATAGGTGGTGTGAGTTTTTTAATACAGTAGTTCCTGCCTCTTATCTTCAGGGGATGTATTCCAAGACCCCCGGTGGATGCCTGAAAACTGTGGATAGTGCTGAACCCTATATATACTATGTTTTTTTAATACATACATACTTATGATAAAGTTTAATTTATAAATTAGGCCCAATGAGAGATTAACAACAATAACAATAACCACAATAATAATAAAATAGAACAGATATAACAGTATACTGTAATAAAAGTTATGTGGATGTGTTCTCTCTCAACATACCTTACTATAGTGTTCTCACCCTTCTTATGATAATGCGAAGTGATAAAATGCTCATGTGATTTGGTGAAGTGAGGTGAATGATGTAGGCATTATGATGTAGCGTTAGGCTTACTACTGACCTCTGACTGTACATCGGAAGGAGGATCATCTGCTTCTGGACTGTGGTTGATTACAGGTAGCTGAAGCCACGGAAGGCAAAACCATGAATAAAGGGGGGCTACTGTATGCATTTTTAAAAGACTCTGGACATACATTGCTAAACAGCTTCCCAGAAAATTATTAACGCTCTCACAAACTGGATACAAGAGAACCCACCTTACTGTACCTGTCCAACATGATCAGGAATGATGGGTTGTCACTTGTCCCAATATACCCCGGAGGGATGCTTGCTTGCGAAGCTCTTTAGAAGTGACTAAATTTTCTGTCAGGTGAGATAATTAATGTCGAGAACATTTTGGTACCTATATAATATGTATGAAAAATGTCATTTTTTAAAGTTTCCAGAACTGAACCTGAACTGATAAAAATTTGCAAAATTAAAATTCACATGTAAAAACGATATGTCGAAAAGGAAGATAAGTAGAATTAAGTACTATGTCATTTTTTTGTAACTGGGAAGATGAATGGCTAATCAAAGCATTAAATAAGACTATATAATGTCTTAGGTCTTCCATTTTTCCATGTTAGATACTATTAAACAGAGAGCTGATATTGATAAAAATGCCAATTCTTTTGAGAGAGAGGGTACGAGCAAGTTGGGGAGGGGCAGAGGGAGAGGGGGAGAGAGAATCCTACATAGTCTCCATGTCCAGTGCAGAGCCTGACTCGTGGCTCAGTCTCACAAACCGTGAGATTGTGACCTCAGCCAAAATCAAGATTCGGATGCTTAACCGATTGAGCCACCCAGGTACCCCGACAAATTTTTATTCTGATGTATTTCCTCTGATAATAACGCTGGCAAGCAATCATGACAGATGTCCATTTAAAGAGCTTTAGTCACTTTTTTATTCTGTGTGCAATTTATGTTAAATTAAGGACTGTTTTAGGTTGTGCTAGTCACTCTCTTTGTTCAAGGTACTTTCTGCAGAAAAGTCTTGATTACCAGCTGGAGATCTTGGACAAATTACAGAACTCCCAGAGTCTCAGTTTCCTTGTCTGTAAAATAGGGGTAACATTTCCAACCTCATATAGTACATGTGAAAAGGAAAATGAAGTGCAGTCTTCTTAGAGCAATTTAAAAAATTTTGACTTTTTTTTGGCAACATCATTTGCTTTGAGATTTGCTTGCCAACCTACCAATCCATATGTGTGGAGACACACTTATTCCTGGATTTTTCTGGATATTTATACTTAGCTATTGATGATTACAGAATCCTATCTCTTGATGGGGGAAATAATAGTAAAATGTTTATGTTTTCTCTTAGTTTAATAAGCAGTCGGTGACTCAGACACCAGGGCGAGAATCTTCTACTCCTCAGGTACAGAAGAGAGCCCGTTCACGTTCCTTCAGTGGCCTTATCAAGGTAGGTAGGCTGTGCTGTCGTTTTCAGCATTGACTTAGAGAAAATTTAACAGTCTGACTTTTCTTATGCATAAACAGTTTTCTTCTATTCTTTGGGATCCTATAAAGGGTTTATTTGTAAGAGGTTAAGGATAGAATTTGGAAAAACTTTTAGTTTTTATAGCATTTTTCTGTTTCAAATTGGAGAAGGGGTTCTGTGATTGGAGAAGGGAAGAATAAAAGGAAGGTCCTTCCTTCTCTTTGGGGGCTGAGGACAGAGTCCCATTCCTGAGCAGTGTAGAGAGTTCTTTGTTTTGTGCTACACATTTCACTGCACAATTTACAAAAGCTCTTGGAGAAGTGAGGGAGTTGACAGGCTTGTGGAAATGGTTTGGGAATGGATTTTTTTTTTGAAGTTTATTTTGAGAGAGAAGAGAGAGATGGAGAGAGCGTGTGTGGCTTGTGCACCAGCGGGGGTGGGACAGAAAGAGAGAAAATCCCAAGCAGGCTCCATGCTATCAGCGTGGAGCCTGATGTGGGGCTCGAAACCCACAAACTGTGAGATCATGACCTGAGCTGAAATCAAAAGTTGGCCACCTAACCAACTGAGCCACCCAGGTGCCCCCAGAAAATGGATTTTCTGATAGCCTAGTGAGTTTCAGGTAGCTGAAATTTTTGTAAGCTTATTATTTCAATCAGTTGTATATTTCCTCTGTATCAGATTACTTAAAAATCTTGTTTTTAAAACAAATACAGTATCTACTTCTGTGCTGTTGCTGCCCTCACTATGCTTGTAGGTTGAATTCACAGGTCTTCACGGATGATCGCAACTTGTGATTAAGGGATGTTGCCATTAGGTGGCAGTAGATAACCCAATTATGGGGTTCAAATTTTCAGGCATAAACTAAGGCAACGTTCTGGTTAACTTGGAGAGAGATTAAGCACAGTTCTGTGTTCTGCTGTTTTTATTTAAAAAATTGTTTTAATGTTATTAAAATCTATAAATCCAGCAACATTAAGGAGCTCTGTTTAAAAGTAAACATTATTCCCTAAAAAAATAAAGACCTTGTAATATGTATTTTTTCTGTAACCTGCAGTTGTTAGCCATTGCTATGTCATCTAGCCCTAATTTTGGTCTTAGCTATTATCATTAATAGAAGTTTAGAATTCACTCTCAATCCTGATCTGTGGGGGGCGAGTACCTTCTGCTACATTAGTCTTGCTTAACATCAAAATTGCCTTTGTGATCAACAGAATGAAAGAGCAACTCACAGAATGTAAAATATTTGTAAAACATATGTCTGATAAGGAGTCCAGAATATATAATGAACTCTTACAACAATAGAAAAAGAAAATTAAAAAATGGGCAAAGGACTCTGACATTTCTCCAAAGAAGATACACAAATGCCAATAAACACATGAAAATATGCTCAATATCACTTATCTTTTAGGGAAATGCAAATCAAAACCACAGTGAGATAGCAAGTCATACACAGTATGATGGCTATTATTAAAAAAACAAACAAACAGGGGTGCGTAGGTGGCTCAGTCGGTTAAGCGTCCAACTTCAGCTCAGGTCATGATCTTGCGGTCCGTGAGTTTGAGTCCCACATTGGGCTCTGTGCTGACATCTCAGAGCCTGGAGCCTGCTTCGGATTCTGTGTCCCTCTCTCAATGCCCCTCTGCCGCTCACTCTCTCTCTCTCTCTCTTTCTCTCTCTCTCTCTCAAAACTAAATAGACATTAAAAAAAATAAAAAAACAAACAGAAAAGAACAAGTGTCAGGGAGGATGTGGAGAAATTGGAACCCTTGTGCACTATTGGTAGGAATGGAAAATGGCGCAGCTGCCAGGGATAACAGTGTGGCAGTTCCTCAAAAAATTAAAAGGATTTTACCATATGATTCAGCAAGTCCACTTCTGGGTACACACCCAAGAGAATCAAAAGCAAGGGTAAGAACCAGATATTTGTACACCCGTGTTTGTAGCAGTATTATTCACAACAACCAAAAGGTGGAAGCCACCTAAGTATCTGTTGACGGATGAATGGATACACAAAATGTTGTATATACACGCAGTGGAATACTCTTCAGCCTTAAAAAGGAAGGAAATTCTGACATATACTACAACGTGAATGAACCGTGAGGACATTATGCCAAATGAAATAAACCAGTCATAAAAGAACACATACTATGTGATGTCATTTATACGAGAGACCTAGAATAGTCTAATTCATGGAGAAAGAAAGTAAAATGGTGATTGTTAGGGGCTAAGGGTTTGGGGCGGGGGGAGTTGGGAATTATTGTCTAGTGGGTAGACAGTTTCTATTTGGGAAGATGAGAAAATTCTGGAGGTGGATGGTGTGATGGTTGCACAACAGTATGAATGGAAGTAATGCCACTGAACTACATACTCAATATGGTTAAAATGGTAAATTTTGTGTTGTGTATATTTTACTATAATTAAAAAGTAATTTATTTTGCTAGAACCCTAGCAGTATACTCACCTGCTTAGGTGTAGTTCATGAAATGAACATCCTTTTTGGTTCATTTTACTTGGAAGTCTGTCATTTCCTCTGACTTCCTGTCATTGAGATTATTGATAACAAGAAAAGTTGTTAGTCAGATATTTCTCTATGTGTCAGTCAAACAAATGTTTCTTTAACTGAAGCTACATGGTGTAGTTTTCTCTTTCTAGTGAGGTCTCTGCGGTGGCTCTAGATGTCATGCTAAGTGTTGCTTCAGATGTAAATATAGAGAGTATATCCTTTTGGCAAGTGCCCACTTACTGAGAATTTAGAGCTTTAGAATTATAATAGAGTTTATAATTCTGCCAGGAGAAAACATTTTAGAACAGCAACTTTAAATACAAACATTAACAAATTTTATGAAACAGAAGGATAAAGTATTTTTGTTCTAAATGAAGAGACTTTTGAGCTAATAATAGAGGTTTCTGCTCAATAGAGACGGGGTAATGAAATGTCTTTTTAAAAGTTCATTGGAAGCTTTATAGCCTGTCCTATGGCTCCTAGGATCCCCATTTCAGCTTTTCTGAGGTGATACCTGATTTCAGAAAGGAAGATGTAGTGGTCTCATTTTTTTGGTACTTCTATGTTTTAGGTATTTGATTTATATTCTGCTTTGATCCCTTTTTTTTGGGCTAGACCCTTTCCTCCAGAATTCCTCTCATGTAAATAATTTATTAGATTGGAATATTCTTTTTTTTTTAAATTTTTAACATTTATTTATTTTTGAGACAGAGAGAGACAGAGCATGAACAGGGGAGGGGCAGAGAGAGAGGGAGACACAGAATCTGAAACAGGCTCCAGGCTCTGAGTTGTCAGCACAGAGCCCGACGTGGGCCTTGAACTCACGGACCATGAGATCATGACCTGAGCCAAAGTCGGACGCTTAACGGATCAAGCCACCCAGGCGCCCCAGGAATATTCTTTTTTTTAAAGTTTATTTATTTTGAGAGAGAGAGAGAGTGGGGGAGGGTGAGAGAGAGGGTGAGAGAGAGAGAGAATCCCAAGCAGTCTCTCCACTGTCAGCGCAGAGCCTGACACGGGGCTCAAACTCACAAACTTGAGACCATGACCTGAGCCTAAATCAAGAGTCCAGATGCTTAACTGACTGGGCCACCCAGGTGCCCCTGCATTGGAATATTCTTAATATTGCTGCTAAAATTTATATTGTAAAGTTTAACCTTTTAGTTTTGTTACATTCCTTTTTTGGGATTTAAACTTAATCTAAGAAGAAAAACAGGACGATTTCCTCAAAGATGATAGAATTGTCACTGTCAGCTGTTACAGTAGGTTAGGTGAGCTTCTAAGCTGTTCAGAGATGAAAGGGCTTTTTGTCCTGCTCTGAATGACAATATAGGCATGTGACCCTCTTAACAAGACCTGCATGCTCTTGTGGCTGTATTAGAAACTCTTAAAGACTCTCCCCAAATTTTCTAATCCTGTATGAGGATGTGACAGGGAGGCTGTAGAGTGAACCTCACAGAAGTGTCCTTTAGTAGGGAGGGGACTCTTTTTTTTTTCAACGTTTATTTTTGGGACAGAGAGAGACAGAGCATGAACGGGGGAGGGGCAGAGAGAGAGGGAGACACAGAATCGGAAACAGGCTCCAGGCTCCGAGCCATCAGCCCAGAGCCCGACGTGGGGCTCGAACTCCCGGACCGCGAGATCGTGACCTGGCTGAAGTCGGACGCTTAACCGACTGCGCCACCCAGGCGCCCGGGGAGGGGACTCTTAATAGCTGCCAGAGACCACATGTCTTTGGGAAAAAAATTATATTGGTAAATAACTGGGGGTTTTGTTTTTTTTTTTAATGTTCTTAGAAACACACTGTAATTGGCCTGCATTAGCTAGTTTAAATCAACTATAAAATTGCTTCTTACATTTCAGCTATTTTAAATGTAGAGGAAAAGTGATCACCTAAAGAAAGGCAATAATTTCAAGGTTTTTTGTAACATGCTTTGGACTCCTTTGTATAAGATGCCCTGGCAGAATTTATCAGAAAGCTGAAATTTTTAAATTTTTATTTTTAGTTATTTTAATTTTTGTAACTTTTTTATTTGTTTCAAAAAATTTTAAACTAAGAAACTGTAGTAGAGCACCTAGGTGGCTCAGTCAGTTAAGCATCTGGCTCAAGTCATGATCTCATGGTTTGTGAGTTCAAGCCCCATGTTAGACTCTGCACTGACAGCATGGAGCCAGCTTTGGATCCTCCTTCTCCCTCTCTCTCTGCCCCTACTTGCTCGTTTTCTCTCTCTCTCTCTCTCAAAATAAATAAACTTAAAAAAAAAAAAAAGAAAGAAACTGTAGTTTAAAAGATCAGTATAGCGATTATACAGATAGAGTCAATCTTTATAAATCACATATTTTCTCTTCCTAAATCAGCGGAAGGTCCTGGGAAATCAGATGATGTCAGAAAAGAAAAACAAGTACCCTACTCCGGAATCTATAGCCATGGGTGAACTGAAGAGAGCCAGCAAAGAAAATATGAACTTAGTAAGATCCTGTTCTTCAGACTTTCTCTTTGTGTACATTTGTAGAAAGGAGAAATATTGCTATACTGTCTGTCGTCTGTTTTATTTCCTGTTGTGTTTCTCTGGGCCATGAAACTATGCCTTTTCTTCAGTCCTTTCACGTATGTTGATGGTCAAAACAAACACATGTGCAGTTCCAGGAGAGTATAGCCAGTCATATGCAGAGGTGACAAATATGGTGAAATAGCTCCACAAAGTGCTGGAACTATTTCAGTCCTTATGGGGAGACTCTAGGGGGCAGGTAACTGAGCTGGGCCTGCTTGACACTGCATTACTTGTTGGGTAGTCTCAGGTATACTAGACATGCTGCTTCATCAAGCCAGCAATAAAATCCATTAAGGTTAGTGATATAAATACAATCTGCCTCCGTGAAACTCTTCACACTGAAATGGAACAAGCAAATAATTCTTCTGTTAGTAGTCCATGTATAAGAATGATATAAGCACATTTAAGCCACTATAAAATTTTCTTGTTACAGTTATTTCCTGGTTCTCCAGCTGTCACATTGATGCCAACAAGATTGAAATGGTCTGAGGGGAAGAAAGAGGGGAAAAAAGGTACTGATTATATTTATTCTTACTGAATGTAAGTCCTTTCTGCATTTAGTCAGTCAGGAGCAGTTTTTGAATTCCCAGTGTCAGAAGCAACGTAAAATAGAAAGACTGGGTCTTTGCCCTTGAGTTCGTTTAGCAGATGGTTATTGATAACATACCTAGCGCTGTCCCCGGTGCTGAGGTGCAGAGCTGTGAAGACAGCCCCCATGGTCCCTGCATTCTTGGACAGATGGGACACATGTGAACAAAATCTTAAGAATACTTGTTAAGAAAATTTAAAGCAAGTGTAAACTAATTTGTGAAACCAAGTACAGAAGTGCTAAGAATATGCTCAATAAACATGGAATAGTTATGTTCTCTTTCTGTGTAGACTTTGGCCTTGTTTACTCAGTGAGGCTTTCAGTGAATAAACAGCTGACGGATCCTGGAAATCATATCATACAACATATTTCAGACGATACTTAGAACGAAAAAGATTATTTCGCACTGACTGCCAGTTGCCCGAGGCTTGGGGATGAAAAGTAGCGGCTGCTGTGCTTTCCTCTGAAGAAGCCATGTGGCCCACTGGGAGGACCAGGGGACTTGTTGTTAGACCTGATTTAAGGCATTATTCCTCTGGCCCAGGAAGACCATTCATTCTCTCTGAGCTTGTTTCCTTCTCTGAAAATAAGGATAATAGTTATATCTAGTTCACAGATATCTTGTGAGGCTTCATTGAAATAGTGTTTTAGAAGCATTGATAAGTTGTGCTAGTGTGACTAGAGAAAAATGGTTGAGACTTGGTCTTATTTTAAAAGGCTCCTGTGGCAGATGAAGTGATCTCTGGTTTGACATGTGCACTTTACTAATGAGACCTGAGCATAATTATGATTTGAGATATCAGCAATAGGAAGAGAACAAAAATCCAATCCTTATGGATAAATCTTTATTCTTTTCTAAAAGATTAGATTTCAATATAGTCTTTTTTAAAAATTTTATTAATTTTATTATTTTTTTAATTTATATCCAAATTAGTTAGCATATAGTGCAACAATCATTTCAGGAGTAGATTCCTTAATGCCCCTTACCCATTTAGCCCATCCCCCCTCCCACAACCCCTCCAGTAACTCTCTGTTCTCTATATTTAAGAGTCTCTTCTGTTTTGTCCCCCTCCCTGTTTTTATATTTTTGCTTCCCTTCTCTTATGTTCATCTGTTTTGTATCTTAAATTCCTCATATGAGTGAAGTCATATCTTTCTCTGACTGACTAATTTCACTTAGCATAATACCCTCTAGTTCCAGCCATGTAGTTGCAAATGGCAAGATTTCATTCTTTTTGATTGCCTAGTAATACTCCATTGTATGTGTATACCACATCTTCTTTATCCATTCATCTGTCGATGGACATTTGGGCTCTTTCCATACTTTGGCTATTGTCAGTAGTGCTGCCATAAACATTGGGGTGCATGTGTCCCTTCGAAACAGCATACCTGTATCCCTTGGATAAGTACCTAGTAGTACAATTACTGGGTTGTAGGGTAGTTCTATTTTTAATTTTTTGAGGAACCTCCGTACTGTTTTCCAGAGTGGCTGCACCAGCTTGCATTCCCAGATTTCAGTATAGTCTTATTCCTTATCCTTGAATGAATTACCTGAGCTCTTTTTCTTTCCATCTTCGGACTTAAAGGAGGGGCTGTCTGATTGAGGCAAGTTGGGTGTTTGAGTTATGTGTGTCTAAATATTTTTACCTAACCTATATATCCATGAATCAAAGCTAAGTATAAGTTATTTTTGAAGGATACATTGTTTTGTATCAATTATACCTTTTGTGGCTTTTATTTTTTAAAATAATCAAGAAATAATAAGTCTTTTTATATTGACAGTTCTACTTTCAGGAGAGAGAAATGCATTACAGAAATAAGCCAGGTTCAGGGTGCCTGGTTGGCTTAGTTGGTTGAGCGTCCAACTTTGACTCAGGTCATGATCTCATGGTTCCATTAGTGCATTCGAGCGCTGCATGGGGTTCTCTGCTGTCAGCGCAGAGCCTGTTTTGGATCCTCTGTCCCCCTCTCTCTGCACCTCCCCGGTTTGTGCTCTCTCTCTCAAAAATAAACAGTTAAAAAAAAAAGAAAAAAAAAGAAGCCAGGTTCATATTTTACCAAGAAGATTTTTTAATTTTTATAAAAAAAATTTTAATTTTTTTTTATTCATTTTTGGGAGACAGAGCATGGGAGGGGCAGAGAGAGAGAGGGAGACACAGAATCCGAGGCAGGCTCCAGGCTGTCAGCTGTCAGCACAGAGCCCAATGTGGGGCTCAAACCCACGAACCATGAGATTGTGACCTGAGCTGAAGTCGGACACTTAACTGACTGAGCCACCCAGGTGCCTCTTACCAAGAAGATTTAGAGCAAAGGTTCTTGAGCTGTTCCTGTGGACTTTCTAAAGACTCTGATAAAGTTCCTAGTATTGTTAATGTTATTTCATTTGTAGATGCCTATGTACGTTTTTTTGGAGGACAGAATATATAGTTTTGTTAGATTCTCAAAAATGTTAGTGATTCAGTTGTGCCTGGCTGACTTGGTAGAGCATGCAACTCTCTCTCTTTTTAATGTTGATTCCTTTTTGAGAGAGAGAGAGACAGAGAGAGACAGAGAGACAGAGAGACAGAGAGACAGGGAGAGAGCATGAGCGGTAGAGGAGCAGAGAGAGAGGAGGGCACAGGATCCAAAGTGGGCTCCACACTGAAAGCAGTGGGCCGGATGTGGGGCTCAAATTCATGAACTCCGAGATCTTGACCTGGGCTGAAGCTGAACGCTCAACCAACTGAGCCATCCAGGTGCCCTGAGAATGCGACTTTTGATCTCAGGGTCGTGAGTTCAAGCCCCATGTTGGGCGTGGAGCCTACTTAAAAATTAAAAAAAAAAAAAAATGTTAAGGATTCAGAATAGTGGGAGCCCACAGATAATGAGCACCTTTGATTGGATTAAGCAGTGGCATTTTCGCTTTGCCCTCCCCTTAGTCATTTCCTCCATCTTGAAAAGCCTTCCTTGGCTGTCATGATGATATCCTATTCTTATTCTCCTTCCTTGTTAATTCTTTTCCACTTCTGTGGTGGCTTACTGTTGCTGGTCTACCTCTGCTTCCTGTTTTTAAGTGATCTGTCTTGAGTTCCCTGCTTATCTCTGCTCTTGCTTTTTCCCTCTCAGAAGCTTGGGCTAATCCACTGCTCTATTCTCTCTTTAGGATAACTGCTGCCAGACCTGCATCTCCAGATCTGAATTCTCTTCCAGTTTCCAAGGACACAGATCCACTTACCTGCTGTCTGATTCTTTTAATGCAATGAATATAACTAAATTTTTTTAATAGTTATTTGGAAATATTTATTCCTATTTTTTTCCCATAATTAATTAGATTTTATTCAAAATTCTTTGGATTAAAAACTGCTGTGAAAAATTACAAATTTTCAAGTTATACATCGAAGCTCCAGGTTTCTCCTGTTTAAATCTTAGCCAAAAATGCTATAATAGAAAGTACTGTGAAGTTTTCTTTTTTTCCTGGTTTTATTTTTTATTTTTTAAAATTTACATCCAAATTAGTTAGCATATAGTGCAACGATTTCAGGAGTAGATTCCTTAGTGCCCCTTACCCATTTAGCCCATCCCCCCCCACAACCCCTCCAGTAGCCCTCTGTTTGTTCTCCATATTTATGAGTCTCTTATATTTTGTCCCCCTCCCTGTTTTTATATTATTTTTGTTTCCCTTCCTTTATGTTCATCTGTTTTGTCTCTTAAAGTCCTCATATGAGTGAAGTCATATGATATTTGTTTCTCTGACTAATTTTACTTAGCAAAATACCGTCCAGTTCCATCCACGTGGTTGCAAGTGGCAAGATTTCATTCTTTTTGATTGCTGAGTAATACTCCACTGTATGTATGTATGTATGTATGTATATATATATATATATACATATATATATATGTATATGTATATATATATATATATATATACACACACACACACACCACATCTTCTTTATCCATTCATCCATCAATGGACATTTGGGCTCTTTCCATATTTTGGCTATTGTTGATAGTGCTGCTATAAACATGGGGGTGCATTTGTTCCTTCGAAACAGCACACCTGTATCCCTTGGATAGATGCCTAGTAGTGCAGTTGCTGGGTCATAGGGTAGTTTTGTTTTTAGTTTTTTGAGGAACCTCCAAACTGTTTTCCAGAGTGGCTGCACCAGCTTGCATTCCCAATATAACTAGATTTTTTGATGGTGATTTTATAAAAGGAACAAATATTATTTGAGGGAAATAATGTAATTTAATTATCATCATCAAGAACACACTCCAGCAGCGCCTAGGTAGCTCAGTCGGTTGAGCATCTGACATGATTCTGGCTCAGGTCATGATCCCAGGGTCATGGAATTGAGCCCCGCATCAGGCTGAGTGTGGAGCCTGCTTAAGATTCTCTCTTTTTCTCCTTCTGCCCCTCCTACCCACCTTACGCGCACCTGCACTTTCTCTCTAAAATTAAAAAGAAAAAAAAAAAAAAAGAACACGCTCTCCAAAGAGATTTATTTAGCAGAGGGTTTCTCAACTGCTTCTGTGGACATTTTGGGTCAGATAATTCTTTGTTGTATGAGATACCCTGTACATTGTACCATGGTTAGCAACATCCCTTAGTCTCTACCCATTAGATGCCAGTAGCACCCTTCCCCCAGTTTTGACAACCCAAAATGCCTCCAAACATTGCCAAGTGTCCTCTGGGGACCCCCAGATGAGAATTGCTGATGTAGCACTTCCTTATTAATGAGCATTACTTTCAGTAGTTAGAATCTTACCCATTCTTCAAAGCCTAACCTGAACCACACATCTCCCCTTTGAAACCTTCTTTGGCTAACCCAGCCAGATGTGCGTTTTCCTTTGGATTCTTGTGGACACTACTAAAATGTTGACATTTAGTATGATTTATCGTCATTATTTACTTCACTTGTATCATCTAATATCTGTAGCTAGTTTCTTTTCTGAAAGACAGGGCCAGACTTAAGAATATATTTGTGGTCTCCTGTCTCCTGTTCTTTTTCTCCCAGTAATGACATCTAGTAGGCATTTAGTAAACATTTGCTGGTGAGAGGCATAGTAGTGGTAAGAACATGAGCTCTGCATTCAGTTAGGCTTTGGTTCATTTCCCAGCTTTGCTGCTCAATAGCTATTTATCTTGGGGCAAGTTAACTTGTGTAGGCTTCAGATTCTTCACCTGTAAAATGGCAAGAGTGTTATCTCATGTACAAATTGTTATGAAGATAAATGAGATAAGGTATATAAGAAACTCAGAGCAGTAAAGTGGTAGCTGTTATTGTCATTACATTTTTTAATTTAATTTAATTTAGTTTAATTTATTTATTTTTAATCTTTATTTTTTGAGAGGTGGGGGAGGGGCAGAGAGAGAGGAAGACACAGAATCCGAAGCAGGCTCCAGGCTCTGAGCTGTCAGCACAGAGTCTGATGTGAAGCTCAAACTCACAACCCTGAGATCATGACCTGAGCCGAAGTTGTATGCTTAACCAGTTGAGCCACCCAGGTGTCCCAAGTTGTTACAATGAACTGAGATTAGGGCAAGTGGACAAAGTGATGTTTATTTGATAGAGAGTCAGAAATTCTCAAGCTATTGAACCTTCAGTTTGTAGAAATATTAAGTGTAGATTCTCTAGCTTTTAGGTGGGATGTTTGCAAAAAGAAATGTTTATAAATGTGCTTAATGTTCTTGTTTTTCTTTCAGCCTAGGGTTCCCCTGAAGGATCCAGAGTTCTCCTGTTGTCCACCCAGAATTTTCTCTTTAGTGGGCCAGGCATCATTACCGCTCGTGGAGAAACTTGGACTTGCAGCCTGCTTGCTGCATTTTGAATTGTGAGAGTCACCTAATCCTGTGACCTGACTGACACCTCTAACCCCACTCACTGGATAATGTCTATAGACTCTGCCTACTGAATGAGTGCTGGCATCTCTCTTTCTCTCTCTTTGAAAATATCATGGGGAAACCACTGAACTAGCCAACCAGCTCACACAGCGCAGTAAATGGGCAGGACCAGGTGGGCTTCAGTGCTCATTCCATGTATTTGTTCAGGCAGATATTATTTTTAAAAATATGAAAGTTGTGCTCAACTGTCAGTGATTTTTTTAAAAAGTATTGTCAATCCTCGTGGGTTGATACTATTTTTAACTGATATTTGGGGCTTTTCTCTGTTTTGTTAGTGTTGGGGGTATTTTGGTTGTTTCTTGTTTGTTTGTTGTTGTCTTTTTTAAAGCCATTTTTCGGATAGGTACTCTAAATTGCCTTTAAGACAGGTGTCTTTCCCTTCTTTTTCACCTTAAGCTTTGGGAAAGCTCTTTGTCTCATGTGGCTGTACTCCTCAATATCATTTGTGTCCAAAGAACTTAACAGCTTTCCCGGAAATTTACAAATTATTTCTTGGGCCTGAGATTGCAGGGTATTTGGCCGATGGCATTGAAAAGGGAGAATTCAGAATGATAGAATATTTTAACAAATGTCATTTGTTAAACTTTGTCTCTTCCTCCCTCCTTGCATCTCTCCCTTCTTCCCTCTCTTCCCCTTTCCTCAGTGATGCCAAAGTAATTGTGTGGTTGCTGAACTCGTCTCCTTCATTCAGTCTCCTCTCACCTAAAACATCTCTGGTGCCAGTACTTCTGTGCGAAATCACTGTGACTCAAGGAAAGTCACTGATGGCTTAATAGAGGTTTGCTGATACATCTGAATGTAGTGGAAGCTCTGGAGTGTGACTAGGATGGGGCCAGCTGGCTTTATGACCGTGGTGACTCCTTGTGGACGGGATTATATTGCATCCTTCTAAGGGATGGTGTGTGCGGGCTGGACTGTCTCCTGAGAGCAAGCTGGAGCCACAGGGAGGAAGCCAGCATCACTCTGCAGGGCTGGGAGGATTTAAAGGAGCATGTTCTCCTTTGGAAGCAGTTAAGGCTTATCACCCATGCTTGAGGAGGGTTGCTGTGCTGCCCCCTCCTCGTCAGGATGGGCAAGGGAGTGGTCTGGAGGTGGGGCTGGGGCTTTGACCTGGTTGGGGATGTTCACGTGCTGTGCGTTGGAGGTGAGCGGTGGCATGGCTTTGATCCGGTGTGCGGACTCACTCGGAGAGCGGTGTGTGGCCGGCTAGGACGTTCGGAGCGGGCCTGCTCTATTAAGCTGCGCGGCCGCTCTTGCCCTGTGCTGGAGCTGAGTCAGGCTCTGTGCGGAAGCAGTTGCACTGCAAAGTATGATTTGCTGACTATCTTCAAACTATTGAAAAGGCTGCGTTTCTCCTGAAACGGAAGATGACTCTGCGGGGAGCAGGCTTCGGTTTTGTGTCCAGGTGTCAGTCCTCTCTTCCGTGCTTCCTGTTTCATTTGCTGCTGTAACAGCAGTAGTGAAGGGAAATGTAAAATTTGGCTTTCCAATTCAATGGATTGTGAACGGTAGATGGTGAGGAGTATAAACCTGCGTAGAATCCCTTTTCTCTAAAACAGTTTTATGTCATTCTTAAAAATATTTTTAGCAATTTCACTTATGTAGATTTCTATTTGGCTTTTTTCTTATTGAGAAAATAAGCACCAGCTACCAGTGAATGCAAACAGACGCTGCTTTCGGTATGACCAGACTGAAGTAATGCTCTCCCTTAACTCTGTAGTTCGTTTCTTTATTCGTCTAAATGTTTCATCCCAGAGTGGCGTGGTCGGTTAAACATGCCTGGCATCAGGTGGAGAGAGCAGGGCAGTGACCTCATAGCTCCCTCTCATCAGGTTTGTTCTGGCGTTCTATTTGAGGAAGGTGGCTGAGATTTAGGAGACTTTCTTTGGTTGGATGGAATTGATACCCCAGGGTAGTGTTCTGGCACCAGGATGGTGAGAAAGATGCTTGCCACACGCACATGCTTTTATATAGCTCGCTTCCTTGGGCAATTTATGTGTGTATTCGGGTATGTGTGTTTCATTTAAGTTATTTATTAAATATACTTTCCCTTGCTTAAAGGGTGTGATAGGTAATTTTTTAACAGAAGCTGTGATCCAGTTGGAATCCAAATTTGAGAAATAAACAGCATAACCTTCTGCCTTGTAATATGTAAGCGTTCTAATCCTGTGGAATCTTACGGAGAACTCAAAGACAAAGCCCTTTGTCATTTGCCACAGAAGGGTACTGTCTCCCTTCTGACTTGGTGGGCGGGTATTCTTGAGCCAGTATTTAACAGTTTTTTAATCTATAAGATGTTTTTTTAATCTGTTATGTTTATTTTTCATGTTGGAACAGTCTCTTTGGAAATGCCTCTTCTTATGATTTTTAAGATTTCATTTCTTTCTGGGGTCGGTTGCGATGGATTCTGATACGTCAGTGCAGGGCAGTGTATTTGTGCCAGTGGGCATGAGCATGGAAAGACAGAGCACCGCCTTGATTCACATCACTGGGTGAATCAGTGAAAACCATAGTCACTGGGGTTTCTAACCTTTTATAATGACAGACTTTTGCACTGGGACCAGTGAGTCTGGTTTGAAAAACTCCACTGCCGCAGCGAAAGAAGATTAGAAGATACTGATGATACCTGAGTGCCAAAACATGTCAAAGGAGATGGTTGTTTACAAATCGTAACTGAAGCGGCAGTTGGTCCTCCATACACTCTTCACCCTGAATATCTTTCTAGGGTCTGTCAGGAATGACAAGGGAGCACCCTTGGGAAATGGAGCAGTGCAGGGCTGTTGACGGCGATGACCACTGCATAGGCAGCCCTTTGTTGGCCTGTGAGGAAGCCAGCAGATCCCAGAGTGTCGGAGCAGAGCCTTTCCTCCCGGATAGCAGTGTTTTTGTGCAGCTTGCCTCGCAGGAGTCTCTGTTAGGATATGGTTTAAAATACTGCCTCCTAGGAGAAGCTGTGGTCATCGCAACTGTGCCTCGCAGTGACCAGCTGTGTGGCCCATGCTTACCTGGGGCAGCCATCTTTGGGAATGGACTTCTCTAGACTCTTGCTGCTTCCTTACTTCACACAGGGCCTCACGCAAATGCTGGAAGGTCTTTTCTAAGTAGATTTCCCTTTTCCCGGGGAGAACCTCATCCCTGTCCCCTCCACCCTGAAGCTTTTGTACTGAAGACAAGACCTTGATCTAAACCTGGATACCAGCATTTGGCAAGATTGCTCTAGAATCTGGGGAAGATTTGGGTTCCTAAGATGCACAAGCTTTTCAAACCAGTGGTAATTAACCCAATCTAAAACTCCCCAGGGAAAAGCTAGCTTCCCTAGCAGCCAATGCCAACGTGTAGTGGAGAGTCAGTGCAGGGGCTAGTGAGGAGGTGGGGTGGTGATAGTCTGAGCGCTTGCGTTGCCATGGAAGCTGGAGTGTTCAAGGCCACAGCCTGGGGGCTAGAGAGCCATTGAGCAGAGCACTCGCCCACACTTGCTGGGAGCCTGGCAGAGCCTATTGGGAAAAAAACGCTCCTGCCCCCGGGGCCCTTCATAGCAGGGGTTGCCCTCCCATTCTCCCTGAGCTCCCTCAACACGGAAACAAGGTTTCTTAACTGTTTCACCATTTTTTGTATATCATTCTTATTTGACTATATATCGGATAGATCTATGTAACTGTAAAGAAACAACCATATGCACTGTCTTTTTTATTCATGTAATATTCTGAAATTAAATCTTTTGTTTCATATCCATAGGCTTTGACTGGTCTCTTAATTCCAATTTTCACTGATTGTCTTAAGGAGAGATTGCTTCTTAAAAAATTTTTTTCTCCTTAGTTTTATTGAGATATTGACAAAGAGGTTGGCCTCTTATTCTGAGGAATATGAAACCTGTCTAAGAAAATCACCTCTGGCTTGTTTTCCAGCTGAGTAGATGAAGTTCACAGGGAGTGGGGCTTTTGGCTGATAAGAAATGGGATTGGAACCTCTGGGAAGTCTGAGATTTTTGGCGTCCTGTGGTTGAGTCTAGAATGTTTTGCACAGATTCAGTCTCTCACATGATTTTATTTCCTCGTGTAAAGATAAGGAATGATGGGGTGCCTGGCTGGCTCAGTTGGTGGAGTGTGTGACTCTTGATCTCAGGGTTGTGGGTTCGAGCACCACATCAGGCGAAGAGATCACTTAAAATCTTAAAAAAAAAAAAGGAATGACGGTTATAATGACAGTAAAAAATGATTGATATTTTCATCTAGGGTAACAAGTCGAGGTGTTTAGACAACCTGGTTGAAATGTTTCTGCCACTTATGATGTATATGACCTTGGGGATGTACCCTCATCTGTCAGGTGGGGTTAATGGCATCTTGTCTCAATAATGCTATGCTTTCAGATGTAAGGGCTTGGCAGAAAAGTCTTTTTTTATTTATTTTTTATTTTTTAAATGTTTATTTACTTTTGAGAGAGAGGGAGAGACAGAGGCACGAGTAGGGGAGGGGCAGAGAGAGGGAGACACAGAATCTGAAGCAGGATGCAGGCAATGAGCTGTCAGCACAGAGCCCGATGCAGGGCTCGAACTCACGAACCGTGAGATCATGACCTGAGCCAAAGTCAGACGCTTAACCAACTGAGCCACCCAGGTGCCCAATTTTTTTTCTTTTTTGAAGTATTTAATTTATTTTTTATTTTTAAAAATTTACATCCAAATTAGTATATAGTGAAGCAATGATTTCAGTAGATTCCTTAATGCCCTTTACCCATATAACCCATCCCCCCTCCCCCAACCCCTCCAGCAACCCTCAGTTTGTTCTCCATATTTATGAGTCTCTTTTGTTTTGTCCCCCTTCCTGTTTTTACCTTATTTTTGTTTCCCTTCCCTCATGTTCATCTGGCCCAATTTTTTTGTAATGTTTATTTTGAGAGAGAAAAAAGTGCAAGTGGGGGAGGGGCAGAGAGCGGAAGAGAGAGAATTCCAAGCAGGCTCCATGCTGTTAGTGTGGCTCGAACCCACAAAACATGAGATCATGACCTGAGGTGAAACCAAGAGTCGGACACTTAATTGACTGAGCCACCCAGGTGCCCCTCGCAAGAAGTTTTAGTCTGGGGTCTGTGATTGTGCTTTGGAACATTGTTTGCCCTTGTAATTCTATGTAAAATTTTGTGTACGTTTGAATTTTTCTAAGGGAGAGATTTTGTAGCTTCCACAAGAATCCCAGAGGAGTCCTTGACCACTAAAATACCAAGAACCACGAGACCTCCACTCTGCCTGGCAGATGGCAAGTATTCATTAGATGTTAATTCTCTCTCTGTGTCTGCCAAGAATACATTTTATAAGCAGCAGGTTATTGATGCTGACATAGTTATTTTTGATAACAAAGGAGTTACTTAAATCTGTACTGAAATAAAACCTCTGCAGTTGTCTTTACTCCATTACCTACCCATGTGCTCCTCGTTTGCCATGTAGGCTCCCTGGGTGCTGCACAGAACTGTCTGTCCCTCTTCCCAGCCCCCGGGGGCCAACTCATATATTATTTACTGTAAAGAAAGGAGCCACATCTTTTTCCAGGGAGTGAATCATGGAGAGACTCATAGATAGCACATGGGAAACTGAGTAATGCAAAAGGAAAGAAAAAGGTGTGGAGGAGACAAGAGTTATTTTGAAAAATAGGAGGAGGTTCAAAATGCCTAGTACAGTGCTGGGCACATTATCAATACTTGAATTGTAGAAAGGAATGGAGAAGCAAGATATGCATTAAATAGCAGAAAGGGAAGATGGGAAACAGAACTGGGAAAAGGTTTCCTTAGCCTCCCCTTCCTCCTGGGCTAGTTCTGTGGCCTCTGTCCCCTGTGGTGGGCTGCCCGCTTTTTGCTCCTACCTACATCTCTGAATTAAAAGCATACGGTGGGGGTGCCTGGGTGGTTCAGTTGTTTGAGCGTCCGACTTCGGCTCAGGCCATGATCTCACAGTTTGTGAGTTTAAGCCCTGCAACGGGCTCGTGGCTGTCAGCGCAGAGCCTGCTTGGGATCCTCTGTACCCCTCTCTCTATGCCCCTCCCTTGCTCTCACTGTCTCAAAAAATTAAAAAATGAAAAATAAGTAAAGGCATATGGCGGTGGGGATGGTAAGGAGCCTGAACCCCAGGCTAGAGGGTTGTGGTGTGGAGTTCATCATTGTTTAGATGTTTTTAAGTCCCAGCCACTTAATTTCTCCATGAAAAGCAAAAACAAAAATTGGGGTGGAGCAATGGCCAAGATTTGTTCCAACTTGATCATTAATATCTTTTTTTTTTTTTAACGTTTATTCATTTTAGAGAGACAGAGAGTGAGCAGGGGAGGGGGAGAGAGGGAGACACAGAATCCAAAGCAGGCTCCAGGCTCTGAACTGTCAGCACAGAGCCTGACGTGGGGCTCGAACCCACAAACTGTAAGATCATGACCTGAGCCAAAGTCAGATGCTCAACCGACTGAGCCACCCAGGCACCCCAATCATTAGTATCTTTTATCAGCAGCATCTGGTGCCCAGACCCCAAGTCTTCTACCTTGGAACCAGGATGGAGGTTAGCAGGAGGAGCCACTGGTGTCATTGCTAGCTTCTGCTTTCGTTCCCAGAAATAAGCCTTTTAAAATTTGTGGTGCCTTGGTACTGAGGGCTGCTTAATTCAGTTGAACCACAGAGAAAAGAAACAGACTGTCTAAAGGTTGTTAGTGCAGAAGCCGTTCGTCAACATCGGTGTAGGCAAGTAGAGGTTGCTTTTAAGAGCTGCTCCTGTCCATGAACTTCCCAATTTCCCATATTGAAATAAGACTGGTAGGCGCTCTAAGGAGTTCAAGCCTCCCGTGAATGAAACACTAATGCCACCATTTATCAAGTGCTTACAATGTACGAAGCCTCGTGCTAGCCAATGAATGCCTTATCTCACTAAAGTCACACATGTCTGTAAAGTATTGTTCTCTCCAATTTTATAATAGGAGACATAGGAAGGGTTTAATGTATCCAATGTCAGCCAAAAAGCAGTAGAGTCAGGATTAGCATGTAGGGCTGCCTGACTTCAAGAACTGTGGTCTCATA
Organism: Prionailurus bengalensis; assembly: GCF_016509475.1. Taxonomy (NCBI): domain Eukaryota; kingdom Metazoa; phylum Chordata; class Mammalia; order Carnivora; family Felidae; genus Prionailurus; species Prionailurus bengalensis. The sequence continues at coordinate 55,998,000 of NC_057351.1, read as the reverse complement.
CAGGAGTTACATACCCAGTGTCTAAAAGAGCCAGGAGGGAAATACAAGGTTGTGAAAACAACTGCTTCAAGAGATTGAAAAACGGCATAGGAGCCAAATACAACTCCTCCACAGCCTGGATTTGGCCCACGAGCTCCACTCGGCATCCTCTGTGTGACACTGCTGCGCATCTCCTGGCGGGGCCCTGGGTCTGCGTAGGACGTTCTCCTGAGCTTCTCAGTGCTGGGTCTGGGAGACAGGAGGCGTGCCTGTCAGGAATGGCATTCGGATGCAGGAGGGGGGTGTCCATCATAACCACCCCCTTCCCCTGACTGCTGGGAACTGCTCATTTCTTTGCTCTCTCACAGGCACTGTTGGATATGGTAGCCCCTCATCTTAAAAGGATATCGAGAACCTGAAATATGGCAGTCTGAACTGCGATGTGCTCTCCGTGTGAAATACACCCCAGAATTCAAAGCCTTAGTAAGGAAAACAGCATGTGAAAATGTCTCCATTTTTATAAGAATTACATGTTGAAATGATATTTTGGATATACTGGGCTAATAAATTATACCACTAAAATGAATTTTACTTGTTTCTTTTTTTTACCTTTTTAATTAACACGGTCACTGGAAAATGTTAATTTACGTAAATGGCTCATGTTATATTGCTGTGTGCCAGAGCCTCTGGGGCTCTAATCCTAAGCTGTCCTTTCTTTCCCAGAACATACTCCTCAACTCCAGTGGCATCTGTGGCCACATCTTCTCTTTTCCTTTAGTCATGAGACCACCCTGGAGAGGGGAGGGAAGGTCACAGGAAAGGTGGTAAAAGGTTTAGCCGCCGGCTTCTCTGGGATTGGCTCCTGCCTGCTATGGCTGGCCATGGGAATGCCTCTGCTCCTGGTGTGCACAGCCCTGGGGCTGCTGGGATTTGCTACAAAGGGACTTCAAGTCAGGGTGTGCACTGAGCACGGCCTGCTTCTCCCAGAGGCGATGCCGCCCTTCAGTGTTTGTCCGTGTTGTGATCCATCAAGATCTTTTTTAAGTTAATGAATTCATAATAAGGTGTGTGTGTGTGTGTCCTGTAGTTTCTATATGGATAAAAATGTAGCTGTAAAGTGTAGAAACTGAAATTTGTGGGTGTTAAGGGTCTTCATCTTCCCAAATGCAGGGAACTAGTGATGAATTCTCTAAAAGCAAAGGAAGAGGAAGTTGTGCTGGTCAGAGCAGGAAAGAAAACGTTAAAAATGTAACCTCCTTCCTCATGACCAACTGTCTTGGGCATAAAACACCCATTAATTTTTCTGTTCAGCTTACAGGCCTGGGGCCAGGGCCTTCTGCCGGCCCAGATGAAAAGCCACTGGGATTTACTGGAAACCTAATCACCCAGTAATCCAGGCTTTATTAAGTACTTTAATGTAACTGGAATTGACCATTAATGAGAGGTTTTGTACTGCAGCCACTTCTTGAACGCTTGCTGTGGGAATTGTGTGCAATGAACCAGGAAGAGGAGGAGAATGGAGAGGAGAGGCATGGCCGTCTTTTTTGTCACTGCTTCCCTCTTCCATGGAAGCACAAAAGCCTACTCTTTCCAGAGCAATCTAGAAACCATCTGGTATGGAGGAAAAGGGGATATATTTAGTCTCAGGCAAATCCTTTGCAGAGACAGAATCGGCGCCTGGCAGAGCTATTTGGGACTTAGGGACAATGGCGCCCTCTCAGGGCCATTGTGAGGAGGGGAAGGGGTTGGAAGCATACCACCAGATTCCCCATGCCCACTTGAGCCAGGGAGCTAGCTCCTTTGTCTCTGATTTACAGTAAGAATTTATATAAATAAGGAGCCTGAAAGTCATCAAACTAGCTCGCAAATGATGTTTTACAGATAGAAATGGAGATTTGGAAAAATAGTGACTTAGGCCTGAGGTGATACATCCAGTGAGTGGCAGTGAGTATAGTGTATAGAATTGAATTCATCTTTCCTTTTATTTTATTTTTAAAAATTATTTAATTTTTTAGAGAGTATGAGTCGGGGAGAGGGGCAGAGGGAGAGAGAGAGAGAATCTCAAGCAGGCTCCATGCTCAGCAAAGAGCCCCATGGGGAGCTCGATCTCAGGACCCTGGGATCACGACCTGAGCTGAAATCAAGAGTTGGGCACTCAACCATCTGAGCCACCCAGGCACCTTCATCTTTCCTTTTAAAGCAACTCTAAGCATACAGTTGGATAAGATGTATACATCCCTGTAACCACCACCCCAATTAAGATGTATGATATTTCCATCATTCCAGAGAGTTCTCTCATGCCACTGTACAGTCAATCCCCATGTGCCTGCCCCAGGCTACCATCTCATTTCTATCACTGGAAATTCCTTTTGTCACCAATTCCGTTGCCTAGTTTGCAGTTGGGGTATTGACTAAGTAAGCCTCCTTTCACTGCCTGGCTGACTTGAAATATCTGAGTGTTCCCATGTGGAGGAGAGAGGACCCTTGTTAACTGTTTCTGAGACCAATGGCAGGAAAGAGTGAATCTGGCTTGTGGAAACCAGAGTTCTTGAAGGCAGGAGCTGTTCCTTATTTTGTGTTTCTGCAATACCAGAACAGTGCCTGGAACATAGGAAGCTCTTCGTAAATGTACTTAGTAAATGTATCTGTCCAATAATGGAATGATTATCCATTGGAGAAGCTGTTCTGTTACTTCCTGGATAAAAATGTGCTGGTAGGCTCAGAGCCTGGAGCCTGTTTCCGATTCTGTGTCTCCCTCTCTCTCTGCCCCTCCCCCGTTCATGCTCTGTCTCTCTCTGTCCCAAAAATAAATAAACGTTGAAAAAAAAATTAAAAAAAAAAGATGTGCTGGTAGTGGTGGTGCCTATCACTAATGAACACAAGTGAGTTTGAGTTTCTGACCTTGAGGGATAGACACAGGGCAAGAGCTGTGTCCAGTCGTCTTGGCTCGGCCCCAGGGGCACAGTGCAGTGGGAGAGATGGTGGGTTCTAATATGATGTGGTAGGTGGTAGGTAGGTAACTGAATGCTGTGGAAACAGAGGGGAGCGGCATAGAATCCGACTGGGAGATTTGGGGAAGCTTGTCTGGAGGGCACATGTCATGAGGGATGGTGAGAAGTAGCCTGTGGAAAGAGATTTTGGTGCAGGAACCAGCCTAAGGCATGGCGACTTGAGAGACCACGGTCATGTGACATAATTGCTCTGAATGGGAAAATGGAACGTATGTGGCCCCTGCAGTTGTTGTCATCCTAACATTCTGTAAGTAGCGGGGTTTAGCTGAATGGCCACAAGTGCCCCAAAATACCCACACACATTTGAGGTTTGGGTCAGAAAATGCTCTGAAAATGGCCATTTTCTGCAACAAGGTTTTGCATCCTGGGAACAGAAATGGAAATGAACGGATGGTCAGGGTGAAACGTTGCTGGACCCGCAGACACGGAGAAGGGCAGAGTGGCAAGGGAGTCCCCGATGTCAGCAAGAGCCATGGAAAATGCCAAGTGTTGCACCATTGAGCACAACTGGCATTCACACGTGGCTGGCGGGAGTGTTACGTTGGTTCAATCACTTTGGAGAAAACTGGCAGGATCAACTAACTAGCGGAAGGTCTAGCCTATACCCAGGCTGTTCCGCTGATATGTTTATACCCAACAGAAATATGCTCACCAACAGGCTTGGCCTGGAGCTCTCCAGATGCCCACGAATACTCGAATGGATACCCGCGTGGTGGGTTCTGCCTCCCACATGTTCACATCCTGTGAATGTGTTGTATTACATAGCAAAGGGGGATTAGGCAGCAAATGGGATTAACAGGTGAACCAGCTGACATTAAAGAGATTATCCTGGATTATCAGGGTGGGTCAAATGTATCACAAATTTCCTTAAATGAGGAAGAGGGGGACAGAAGGGCCAGAGACGGTGGTATGAGAAAGACTCCACCAGTCTATACTGGCTTTGGAGACGGAAGGAGCCGTGAGCCCAGGAATGCGGGCGGCTGCTGGAAGCCGAGAAGGTGAGGAAACACTCTTTCTTACCTAGAGCCTTTGGGAAGGAAGGCAGTCCTGCTGACACCTGGATTTTGGCCCAGGAGACCCATTTCTGACCTCTGACCTCCAGAACTGTAAGATCATGGATTTGTGCTGTTTTAAGCCTCTAAATTTGTGGCAATTTGTTACAGCAAGAATGAGAAACTGACACGTGGAATATTCATATGGTGGAATACTACACAGCAATGAGGACGGAGGATTTGCAATTACATGTAACAATATGGCTGAGAACATGCTGTATGATTTAATTTATGTAAGTATAAAGATGGGCAAAATGAATGCATGCTATTAGAAAATAGGAGAATGGTTACTCTGGGCTGAGGGTGGCCATGGGGTGCTAACGGACCGGAAGGGGGCGTGAGGAAGTTCTGAGATGCTGGTTATGCGGGCGTGTTCGTTGCAAAGATTCACTGAGCTGTACACTTAACCATATTTGTACTTTCCTCTATGTATGTTATGCTTCAATAGAATGTGTGTGTGTATTTTGAGGGGCATGAAGGAAATTGATTTTAACTAGGTACTAATTATTTAAGTGTTTGGCTCTTGGTCTTGGTAAGGGTGGAAAGTCGGCCGAGAGGATAGGGAGAAGGTGGAAAGATGCAGAGAGAAGGTGGAAAGATGGGGGAAGGGGAGGCCTAGGGACACTTCCTGGAGGTAATGCTTAGGCAGAGTATGTAATGTTGGGGAGCCTGGATGCTGTGGAGCAGGGGTGGACATCTTGGGGGCCCAGAGTTGAGTCATTCCATATATATTTCCCGAACTAGTGATGTTTCATGGGGAGTTCTCAGGGATATCAGCCTCACAGGTGGGGCTGATGAAGGGGGTTGCTGAATGGTCCAGGAAGGTATTACTGACAAAAGTGTGGAATTTAGATGAGAGGCAAAGGGGACATGGAAGCTCTGGGGGGATGGACAGGGTGGGTGGAGTGTATTCTGAGAGAGCCAGACTACACTTAAGGCATTGTTTCCCCGAGGGGCGCCTGGGTGGCGCAGTCGGTTAAGCGGCCGACTTCAGCCAGGTCACGATCTCGTGGTCCGTGAGTTTGAGCCCCGCATCAGGCTCTGGGCTGATGGCTCGGAGCCTGGAGCCTGTTTCCGATTCTGTGTCTCCCTCTCTCTCTGCCCCTCCCCCGTTCATGCTCTGTCTCTCTCTGTCCCAAAAATAAATAAACGTTAAAAAAAAAAAAAAGTTTAAAAAAAAAAGACATTGTTTCCCCGAAATAACTTTTAGGTGGTACTTTGGGTGAACTGTTCAAATAAAAAAATTTTTTTTAATGTTTATTTTTGAGAGAGTGAGAGACAGAGAGAGAGACAGAGAGAGAGAATGAGTGGGGGAGGGGCAGAGAGAGAGGGAGACACAGAATCCAACGCAGGCTCCAGGCTCTGAGCGGTCAGCACAGAGCCCCACATGGGGCTCGAACTCAGGAGTAGTGAGATCATGACCTGAGCTGAAGTCGAACACTTAACTGAGCCGCCCAGGTGCCCCTCTACCCCCTGGAGTTTGAGTCAGTTGCCCAGGAAGTTGCAGTTCTAACAGGGTGCCAGGTGGTGCTAATATTGTTGGTCCAGAGGCCACACCGAGAACCACTGATGTAGAGATGGCAGTGGGTGGAGAGTTTGTGACCAGTCGTGGGTGTGGAATATGGGGCTGGGAGTCAGCAACCTGCAGGAAGGGGAGGAGCATGTATACGGGCGGTGACACCTAGGCAGAGGCAGAGGCAGAGGCAGATTCAGCCTTACCTGGCAGAGGGTGGAGTGAGCTGGTGCTGGGGTGGGCACACAGTGTCAAGTGGGATGCCCAGGAGGGCTGCAGCTGGGGCTGCTTCTTCGAAGTCAGGGAGCTAATACCCAGCCCCAGCACCTGCAGCTTAGCAATGATGTAGGAAAAGGGAAGTAAATCCAGACCTTCTGACAGTGCCTAGGGAGACTACCGACTCTAGTTTTTCTCCCCTTTTGATTAGCTCTGAAAGGAAGGAAACCAACATCTGAGCACCCACTGCCTCTCAGGAATTTTATATGCCGTATCACATTTAATCATTACAGTCTGTGATGTAGGTATCATTAATCTGTTTTAAGAATGAGGAGGGGCACCTGGGTGGCTCAGTTGGTTGAGTGCCTGGCTTCAGCTCAGGTCATGATCTCACCGCTCGTGAGTTCAAGCCCCGCGTCAGGTTCTGTGCTGACAGCTCAGAGCCTGGAGCCTGCTTCAGATTCTGTGACTCTGTCTCTTTCCACCCCTCCCTGCTCTCTCTCTTTCTCTCTCAAAAATAAATAAACATTAAAAAAATTAAAAAAAAAAGAATAAGGAAATGGAGGCCCTGAGAAGTGAAGAGACTTGCCCATTGTTACCTAGGCAAACCTGTGATGCAGTTAGCCCTAGGGTTGACTAATTAAATTTCTTGTTTGTTCCCCACTCCCTCAATATTATTGCAACATGCAATTCATTTTACGTTCTTTTTTTCGTAGTAAGTACATGTGCCTGTAATCACCACCTCTACCATTAGATGGCGCAGGTGACCTTTCACCCAGTTAATGCATCAGACATGAGAGGCTGGATGGGTGGGGACCTCAATTAAATCTCCCTTTCTTTAATTTATTTGTTTTAATTTTAGTCAGAAGTGAGCTTGAAAGATTGACAACCATTATAAACTTACCCTAGAAATAAACACAGGTAGCTGGATCTGTGTGTGTCTGTGGCCAATTGTATAATTGGGATTGTTCCAAGTTGACAACCATGTAAAATGCCACGTTTATCAAAAGATAGGTAGTAAAAATGTGCTTATTTATAGCTTACAAATATATTACTAAATTTTAATAGTCATGGTAGCAATTGTTTAGGACTTAGGCAAACAAAAGGCTTTTTTTGGGTGAGGAATATTCTTTCACTGATACTTTTTAGAATTGCAGGTATATGGTCATAATAAAAAGCAGACCAACTACTAGTTCATTATTAAAAAAAAAATCTCCATAGGGGTGCCTGGGTCGCTCAGTCAGTTAAGTGTCCAACTTCCGCTCAGGTCATGATCTCAGGGTTTATGGGTTCGAGCCCCGCATCAGGCTCTGTGCCGACAGCTCAGAGCCTGGAGCCTACTTCAGATTCTGTGTCTCCCTCTCTCTCTGCCCCTCCCCTGCTTGTGCTCTGTCTCTCAAAAATAAATAAACATTAAAAAAAATCTCAATAAACAACTGACTCCCTTGTTGCCTGCACCCAAAGGGAACCAATCTGACCACACCACCCTTGGTACCACAGGTACCTACTATCCTGGGGCTTTCATTCTGTTTTAGGAATGAGGAACTAAGGCCAGAGAGGCAGTGTGCCTCCATTACATCACAGGAGTGCTGATGGCTGGTCTAGAACTAGAAGTCAGGTGCTCTGACTCCTTGTCCAGTGCTCTTTGTGCCACATCATTCTATTTGAGAAGTGGTGGCAGTTACAGCCATCTTGTTTGTCATGTCTCTGTGTATAAAAACCTTGAGCCTGACACCATGGCCAAGAGCCTAGCTCCCTCCTGCTGTGCCACTTATAGGATGAGCATAGCGGTGGGCTTGCGGTGCAGGGGGAGACTCAGAAAATTACTGTTTGAGTGAGGAAAAGAAGGAAAGAAATGCCCTCCAGACACTTTAGAAGCTTACCATTCCTGAATGTGGGGGGAGCAGTCGGGCAGCCATCTGGTGGTAGATTGATTACATTGGACCCCTTCCATCATGGAAAGCATCGATTTGGTCACCATTGGAATAGACACTTATTCTGGATGAGGATTTGCCACCCTTTCCTGAAATACTTCTGCCAGCCCAACCATCTGTGTGCTCACAGAATACCTCATTCACTGTCGTGGTATTATACAAAATATTGCTTCTGATTGGGGATCTCATTTCAGAGCAGTATAAGAGCAGCAACAGATTTGTGCTGGTGGGAATTCACTAGTCGTACCACATGCCCTATAACCTGGAAGCAGTTGACCTGATGGGACATAGGATGGCCTCCTGAAGGCTTGGTTATGGTACCAGTTGTCCTGGAAGGTTGAGTTCTGTCTTACAGGATGCACTATAAGCTTTAGATCTGTGACTGTCTCCCATAGTAATCAACCTTCTCAGTCCTCTACCTTACCTTTGGTTAAGGTCAGTTAAGTTGGTTAAGTTACCTTGAGGCAAGTCACTCCTCTAACTTACCTGCAGAAACTTTGAGGTTAGCTGGTTTGAAGGCATTCGTTCTGATGGAGGTATGCTTCCATCGGGAAACACAATGAGTCCATTGAACTGAGACTGCCATCCGGCCATGTTGAGCCCCTTGTGTCTCTGAACCAAAGGGAAGTTGGGTTGCTGCTACAAAGTGGGAGCAGAAGAACTATATCTGCAACTTTGGGGTACCTCTGAGAACAGTTGACCCTTGAACAACGTCAGGGGGCTAGGGATGGTGACCCCCTTACACATACACAGTAGAAAATCTGTGTACATAGTACAAAGTTAGAAAAAATAAAGTCCTCTTTGGCCCAGCATTTCAACTGTAGTGATGTCAGTCCAGTCCCCATCATATCTCACCAGACTTCCCTGTTACCATTCTTACCTCCTCCCAGTCCAGAGGCTCATGCTCTGTTTGAGTCCATTGATTAGCTCAAACGCCCCTCCAGGTCCTCTGGGTCAAGGACAGTCTTCTAACATGATCTGCTGGCTGTTCTCACTTCCTCCTCCAGCCCATCTCCATATTCTCTGCCCACTGCCACCCAGGCTTTCAGATCCCAGAGCTTGCAGATGCCCTCTGGCCTCAGGGCTTCGTCCGGAATTCTCCCACCCCCAGACTCCCACCCAGATGCACTACTCTTCATCTGATGGCAGGTTGGGCGTCATCTCAACCTCTCTTGGAAGTCTTCTTGGGCTCCCAGAATCCTACGTGTTTCCTTTACAGCTCTCACTACTTTTGGTAATTATAAAATCTGGCGATTCTTTGTTTTTCATTGATGTCTGCCTCTCATAGGAGACCATGGACTCCCCAAGGGCAGGGACTGTGTCTGTGTGACTCACTGTTGGCATCCCAGAGCCAACACAGAGGCTGGCACATAGTAGGCATTCATTATTTAGTGAACAAATTAATACAAGAGAAGGACATGTGTTAGAAAACTCTTGGATGAAGAAAGTGTATGATGTTCTGGGAAAACCCTGCACAAGATGCTTGGTTTCCTGAGAATACACAGTTGGAAATGTTAGGAGGGGCCAGATCACGGGGGGCCTTGTTGGCCACATTAAGTGGACTGGTTCAGATCGTTCAGATCCAGAGAACTATGGAAAGTGGCAAAATGGAGAAGTGATGTGTGTGCCAGGCAGCCCCTTTGGCTGTCTCTGTGGTGGTAAAGGGAGAAGTGGGGGCCGGGAGACCCCAAGATGGGCTGACACCACAGTCCTGATTAGGGTCTTGCTGGTTTGAGCTGGGGTCGTGGTGATGGTGATGGGATGTAGGAATGGAGTCACCATTTGTGGCAATTAATCTAACACTCAGTGGCTCTTGGCCCTTCCCTGAAAAAAAAACAAAAACAAAAACCAGTGTGTCTGTATAAGAGAGATGGTAATGGAACCCCAGAGGGGCCTGGTGGGGACTGAGTGCGTTCTACAGACACATCCTTTGATCACAAAGAGAGTTTTGCAAATGGTCCCTCCAGAGGCAGTCACCAGGACATGATTACACAGCCCAGGGGCTTGGGGCAGAGACAGGGGCAGGGCCCTCGTCCCTACGGCCAGGAGCTGTGGGGACAGCAGAAGAGCCTGGCAATGGTGAATGGAAAATTGGCTTGTTATGCAGTAAATCTCTCTCCAGCACTTCTTCATTTAGGCTTTGACGCGGAGCCAGCGGAAGGAGCTGGGAGACCCTGGAGCCTGAGAAGCCCCTGGAGCCTCAGCCGGAGCCAGGAAGGGGCTGCTGCTCTGGCTAGGCAGGGATGGTGAGAGTTGGGTGTGTGCCATCCACCAGGAACAGGCTGCCCGGGGACCTGCTGCACTTGAGCTCTCCCAACACATGTGTCACACTTTCTCTCCATCCCTTAGGAGCCTTGTAATTGGTTGCAGAGTTGGAGGGCGGGGCCGCCAGGTCACCTAGCTCTTCTTAAGGTAAGTTGGTTGAGAGATGACTGGGAAGATGCCAGGAGAAAACCTATATAATAGCTACTGTAGACTGAATGCTTACTCCATGCCCTGAGTCAGGCTTTTTAATGCTACTCATTCAGCCTGAGCTAGGTTCCTTTCTTTCTCTCCCATCATGCTCTGTGCTTCTCCTTTAGAACACTTACCAGAAGTGTAACAGAGGTATTCATTCACATGTCAATACGGTTAACATCTGTCTTTCCTGCTAGACTGTAAACTCCATGAGGGCAGGGACTGGGTCTCATCCTTTGCTGTGGCTCCAGCACCTACCGTGCCACCTGCCGTGTAGTTGGTTTGCGCTAAGTGTTGGTTGGACAGATGAATGAGATGAATGATCCTCACCACAGCCCAGTGAAGCGGCTACTGTTATTCTCCTCATTTCAGGATAGAGAGGTTGGAGCAGCCAAGCCACAGAGCCTGAAGGTGGCACTCAGGATCCAGACTTACAATGCCAAGGAGTGGGCATGGGGCCCACAAGTCAACCTGGGGAAAGTGAGACCCCTGCTCTTTCTGGCCCTTGCCTGTTAGGATGTGAGACCAAGGCTGCTGGTGGCTGTGATTCCAGCCTAGTAGGGAGCTGGTCTGAAGGCATGGTGTCAGAGAGAAGCAAAGATGAGCGAGAGACCCAGCCATCCCTTTGCCCGGTCTGCAGCTGGGAATGGAGCAGATACACGCCTCTTAGGCTTGGGCTGGCCTGGCTCACACCCCTTATACTTGTAATGGAGAGTCCTGATGAACATGGTATCAAACCCATCCCTTCTGCTGGTGTAGCCAGAAGAGAGCCAATGACCTGGCTTTGGTTCCCAGTCTACCGGCACTCAGTCTGTGACAGAGCAAGTTCTTCTCTACCTCTGGGTCTCAGCTTCCTCAGCTGTCAAATGGGCATGGTCATCTCCAGCTCTCAGGCAGGAGTGGGAAATGCTGAGAGAGGAATAGGGAGAGGGGAATAGGGAGAGGAGGGCGGCAGGGGAGCTCATGAACTGGGTTTGCAGTCGTGTTGAGTTTGAGGTATGAACTCGCCCAGGCAGTTGGAGGAATAGGTCTGGAAGCTGCAAGACTTCTCAAGCTCTCCCATTCCCAGGACGCAGGAAAGATGGGTAGATTGATGGATTCCCCTCCTCCTTGTTTTTCCTCTCTGGCCATTGTGAGCCTGGGGCTGTGTCCGTAAGGGAAATAAGGATAAGCACTGATTACTTACCCTGAGCGAGACTCTTTTTCAAGACCTGCCATATTTCAACTTATTGAGGCCCTATAACAACCCAATGGAATAAATACTGTTACCCTCCCCCCCCCCCCCCACTTTACCTATGGGAACCCAGAGGCCCAGAGATCATAAGGAGCCTGTTGTGTGAGGTCGGGTGGCAGAGCCCAGATCTGAACCCAGGCAGACTGAACAAGAGCTGCATTCTTAACCAGTGTCCCACAGCATCCTCCTGTGCATGCCGGGGGGTGTTTTTGTGAGCGTCAGGGACTCCATACTGGGACGCTCATCACTGCGGGCTGACAGAAAGCTATGCCATCCTGACCCTGTGACAGCACATTATGGTGGCACAAAGATTTTTAGCAGAATTCACATTAGAGATTTTGGGAACCAGAAAATGAAATTTGACAGCTGACAACAAAGGCATCTGAGTCTTACTTTTTGCATTCATGTGGGTGAGACCCTGGGTTGTTGTCATGCTGCTGAGTCCTGTTTCCCTGTGACCCCCGGTGGAGCTCAGCTGTTTTAGCTCTGTGAGAATGTCCCTAGGCGTCGAGGAGGGCTGCGCGCGGGAGGTTCAAATGCAGGGAGGAGACTTGGTACAGACAGGGGTTTGCAAAAGTATTCGGGGAGGGAGAGCCAAGGAAGAGCCGAGTAGGCTCAGCTTCAGGCTGCCTCGTTCCCAGATTCTCCTCTGTTAATTCAGACAAGGTGGTTGTTTTACTGGAATAGGCTGGTTGACAGGATTGTAGCAGCTTTCTTTCTTCTCAGGCTTTTCCCCCCTTACTTTTAAATTATACTTGGGGCACCTGGGTGGCTTAGTCAGTTGAGCATTCGACTTCGGCTCAGGTCATGATCTCACAGTTCGTGGGTTCGAGCCCCGCGTCGGGCTCTCTGCTGACAGATCAGAGCCTGGAGCCTGCTTCAGATTCTGTGTCTCTCTCTCTCTCTGACCCTCCCCCATTCATGCTCTATCTCTCTCTCTCTCAAAAATAAATAAACATTAAAAAACAATTCAAAAAATTAAATTGTACTTGAAACAGATACAGAAAGCCACGGAAGACGAATGTATGGCATAATGAATTCCTATCAGGTGACCATTCGGGTAAATCAGCACTCTGGTCAAGAAATGGCATAGCTCCCTTCTTCTCCCCATCCCAACTTTTATGGTAATCGCTTCCTCACATTCCTGAGTAAACTTTACCACCCAAGAGCACCTTTTTAAACCCTACCATTCAGTCTTACCCACTTTTAAAAATTAAGCAAAAATTTTCGGGGCGTCTGGGTGGCTTAGTTGGTCGAGCGTCTGTCTGACTTTGGTTCAGGTCATGATCTCTCTGCTCATGGGTTCGAGCCATGTGTTGGGCTTGGTGCTGACAGCTCAGAACCTGGAGCCTGCTTTGCATTCTGTGTCTCCGTCTCTCTCTCTCCCTCCCCGCTCATGCTCTGTTTCTCTCTCTCTCTCTCAAAAATAAATAAACATTAAAAAAATTAAACAAATTTTTAGTTGTAGTAAAAAAAAAAGTACAATTTTTCATTGTAGACATCAATTTATACACAGCATAAAATTCAGCATTGTAACCATTTTGAGTGTATACTTCAGTGGTGTGAGGTATGTTCCTACTGGTTGTGCATGCCTCACCACCATCCATCTCCAGAACTTTCTCACTTTGCCAAACTGAAACTCTTACCCATTGAACAACTCCCCATTCCGTTGACCCCCACCCCTGATAACTTCCATTCCACTTTCTGTCTCTCTAAATTTGACTGCTCTAGGCACCTCATATTAAGTGGAGTCACACAGTATTTGTCTTTCTGTGACTGGCTCATTTCACTTAGCCTTAGTGTCCTCCGGGTTCATCCACATTGCTGCAGCATGTGACAGGATCTCCTTACTTTTTAAGGCTGAATTACATCCCAGTGTATGTGGGCACCACATTTTGTTTATCCATTCACCTGTGGATGGACCCTTGCTCTTGGCTAGGGTGAATGATGTTGCTATGAACGTGGGTGTGTGCTTACCCACGTTTTTATTTGATATGTCTTTAAGGTCTCTTTTCATCCACGGATTCTCCCTCCATCCCTTTTGCCCGCTCTTTTAATTATTCATTGAAGATCCCAGGGGCGTTGGACCAGCAGACCTTCCCCAGTCTGCATGTTGCTGACTGCATACCGGTGCTGCCTGCAGTTCAGCATCTGTATTTACAATAAATTGGTAGTTGGATACAGAAGCTTGATCCATTCAGGTCGTGATTCTTTCAAATCCATAGGCGATGGTGTGTTCTTTCATCAAAAGGTGCACACGGTATTGTGTTGTTATTTTGCCTGTGTTCATGTAAGGCGTGATGCTAACAGCAGCTGATACTCAATACCTAGATCCATTAATTAATTTATAGGTACAAAATGGCGTTATTGTTCGAATTTGCCCATTCCTTTTTTCAGTAATTAGCGGCAGCGACTTTCTTAACAGAGAGCCAATGGAGATTTTTGCATAAGATTTTGTTTCAAGAACGGGTCCATTGCCTTAAAAACAATGAATAAAAAAAAAGAGCAGAGAACTTCTGGGTAATGATAACGGAGTGAATAGGTCAATTTTCTCTCTCTTAAAATTCTACTGAATCGACTGAAGGTGCAGGATCTGCAAAGACAGAGGAAGGAGAAGAGGTATAACAGCAAACCAAGGGTGGCTCGGTCGTAAAGGGGTTGGCATCTCTGAGAGCTCCTTGAGAAAAAGGTACGTGAGAAGTCAATATTTTGAGACTTTTAGTAAATGAAAATGTCTTTACTTTATTCTCACATTTGATTGATAGTTTGACTGTGTATAGAATTCTGAGTTGGGAGTCCTTTTCCTTCAGAATTCCACTGCCTTCTGTGCTCCAGTGTTGCTGCCAAGAGAACACTAATTCCTAGCTCTTTGTAGGTGATGTTATTTTTATTCCTTCTGGGAGCTTGTGGGAACTTCTTTGCGTTCTCAGTATGCTGAAGCTCCACAGTGGCTTAACTTGGTGGATTTATTTTCATGTGTCATGGAGAGAAATTCCAAAATGGTCAGTTGTAGGAGGTACAAGTTGGTAGCTCTTGGGAAGGCAAATGGTGGTGGTTGTGGAGGTTGACTGCCATTTTCATAACTGCTCTTACAGGATCATTTGGCTATTTTTGTGTATGTATAGCTTTGATGTAAAAATAAAAACTGAAAGGAAAAGACAAAGAAGGAGTGTGGGCTTAGGAGTAAGGCAGTCCAGGGTTTGAATCCTGGATCTCTTACTTGGTTAACGGGGTGTTTGTGAGTCACACAACAGAGATGAACCTCAATTTTCTTACTTAAAATGGGAGTGGGTATTCCCACTCTGTCCAGATCACATGGTTGTGTGATAGAGGTTGTAGGGGATTTTGTAAGCTGTGAAGAGTGAACCCACAGGAAGTTAGCATTCCTGATAAGACATGACACAGAGGCTATGTTTTCAGCTGCCAGAGGACCTTGTGCAGATCAAGAGGGTGTCATTTCCTACGGTCTAGACTTTTCTTCTTTCCTCTTCCCTCTCTGTTCCCTGCTACTAGAGAAAGCCAGTTTGTTCTATGTGGTGGAAAGTGGGCCCCAATCGGGGCGCCTGGGTGACTCAGTCGGTCAAGCATCTGACTTCGGTTCAGGTCATGATCTCGTGGTCCGTGAGTTCAAGCCCCGCATTGGGCTCTGTGCTGACAACTCAGAGCCTGGAGCCTGCTTCAGATTCTGTGTTTCCCTCTTTCTCTGCCTCTCCCCGCACTCACATTCTGTTTCTCTCTCTCTCAAAAATAAATATTTAAAAAAGAGAGAAAGAAAGAAAGTGGGCCCCCGTCAAATGTTAGCCTTTGCTGGGCCCCATTGTTATGTGTGGTGCTGACTTAATCACCTGGCCCCGGGACAGTCCTGTATATCTCACGCTCTTGTTCTCCAGCTTCCAAGTCTGCTCTTCTGAAGCCATTTTCTTCTGGGAACTGAACCTGGAATTCAGGGAAGTTGCCAGCAGTCAGTCAGTAGAAGCCAGGCTTCCCCAAAGCATGACCAACAAGTGGAAGATGATAGCATATCTTAATTATGATACTTGTGTGTGTACATGAGGAGATGCTAACAGTTTTCAATTCAAAGCTACTTGGCTGGAGTGTTGGGTTGAGAACGATTCTGAAGCTGAGCTCAGTGGAAAGGAGTCTGGTGATCAATCAGTATTAATGGACAAGGGAGGGGATAATGGTAGCCCACCCACCATCTACTTGTCCTCCCTGATAGAAATGTTTTTCTTTTTTTAATCGGGGCATAACCTTGACATAATATCTTAAATTTAAGTGCACAACGAGGTGTAGTTTTTAAAAAATTTTTTAAATGTTTTTATTTATTTTTGAGACAGAGAGAGACAGAGCATGAGCAGGGGAGGGGCAGAGAGAGAGAGGGAGACACAGAATCTGAAGTAGGCTCCAGGCTCTGAGCTGTCAGCACAGATGATGACTGTGAGATCATGACCTGAGCTGAAGTCAGACACTTAACCGACTGAGCCACCCAGGCACCCCTAAGTGCACAATGAGGTGTATTTTTACACACACACACACACACACACACACACACATTACTACCATCTAGATCAAAATAAAGAATATTTCTAGAAGCCCAGAAGAATTCCCTTGTGTCCCTTTCAGTCACTACTCTCTCAAAGATGACCATTATTTTGATCTCTACTACTGTAGATTAGTTTTGCTTGTGTTTTACTTCATATAAATTGAATTAAATGGTATGCACTCTAGTGTCAAGCTTCTTTCACTCAGCATAATGCCTGTGTGATTTATTCATGTCTTGCTCATTATTCCATTGTATGGATACACCACAATCTGTTTATCCATTTCCCTATTGATGAACAGCAGACTCCTTTCCAAGTTTGGGCTGTTACGAATGAGGCTGTTTTAAATAGTTTTATACATGTCTTCTGGTGGACTAACCCCCTCATTTCTATTGAGTATTATATCACCCCAAATTCATTTTTTGAAGTCCTAACTCCTAATGTGATGGTATTAGGAGGTGGAGCCTTTCTGAGGTGATTAGGTTAAGGTGAGGCCATGAGGGTGGGACCCTCCTGATGAGATTAGTGTCTCTATAAGAAGAGGAAGGGGGGGGTGCCTGGGTGGCTCAGTCAGTTAAGTGTTGGACTGAGATCAGGTCATGATCTCACGGTTTGGTTCGTGGGTTCAAGCCCTACATCGGGCTCTGTGCTGACAGCTCAGAGCCTGGAGCCTGCTTCAGATTCTGTGTCTCCCTCTCTCTCTGCCCCTCCCTTGCTTGTGTGCGCGAGAGCATGTGTGTGTGTATGTGCTCTCTCTCTTTCTCTCTCAAAAATAAATTTCTCTCTCTCTCTCAAAAACAAATATGTAAACCTTAAAGAAAAAGAAGAGGAAGAAACTCCAGGCCTTCCTCTTTGCCGTGTGAGGATACAGCAAGAAGGCAGTTTTCTGCAAGCCAGGAAAAGGGACCTGATCATGCTGGCACCCTGATCTTGGACTTCCAAGCCTCCAAAACTATGAAAAATAAATGTCTGTTTTCAAACCACCCAGTCTATCCAGTCTGTGGTATTTTATTGTAGCAGCCAGAGCTAAGACAGTAATTTGTCTCTATCTCTATCCATATCTATATCTGTAGCAATATCCATATAGTTCTACCTAGGAGAGAACTAGCTGGTTCACAGGGTAGGTGAATGGATTTCTACTCACAAAGCACTGAATTGCATCAAATGTGAATCAAGTCTCTGTTCACATCAAATACGCTGCTGGGCTCCCGGTCCGCATGAGGCTGTTGAACTCAGACTCTGACTCTGAGGTTGGACATCAGTTCAGCACAAGACTTTAAAGCAAACACTTTTATATAACCAGGCAGCTTGTTCTCTAACCTTTCACTGTTTTAATATTTGTAGCATATTTAATATTTTCAATTATGTAATTGAACTTTGGTTTTCTGCAGGCTTGAGTAAATCTTGAATTCCCTCTAATTCTTTCTTGACTTTTCAGGGGCTTGTCTAAAGTTTGTTTTGCCAGATGTCAAATCTTCAGTTCTCTTTAGTTGTCCTAGAGCAGATCTTGTCTGTGTCTGTTGGGAAGAGCCTTGGGATACTTCCCTAGTCCACTAATGAGTTTTCTATGCCTGGAAATTATTATTTTTTTCCACCCAGAAGGCAATTTCTCCAAAAAATGACCTCTTTTACCCTAGATCTTTGCTTTTTGAAATAATAGCTGCTGTATATACCATTTGTATTGAAAGCTTGTTATGTTGGCTCACTAAATACCTCTGGTTGTAGAAATTTTCGGACTTATAAACTTGCTTCTAATTTTAACAAGGGTCACACTTCTTGTTTTAGCAATAAAGAGCCTTGTTCATAGTGGATGCACAACAAATATTTGTTGAATCCACTTGATGGAAATCATTTAAGGAGACATAACACACAACTGTAACTAGAGGCTGTGGAAGTTTCCTTCCAGCTCCAAGGTTTTAAGGCAAAGCCTTCAGGTGATTTCCTCACCCTAAGTCCTGGGAATGGGCAGCTGGGGAAAGGGGTAAGCAACTGATTTTCATAGCAGAAAGGAGTGGATCTGCCTGGGCAGCAGTCCGGGGTCCCTGGTTGGGCACATTTATCTAGACGCCAGCTGGTCTGGCTCTGGACTGTTACGATAACTGGATTTCTAAATTCTGTCTTTCCTCAAGGATCGAGGACCTGGGTTTTCTGCTCCCATTACAGTTCATTTTGATTTCATAAACATTTTTGAGCATCTGCTAGGTCCCAGATATTGTGCTAGGTGCTGGACAGCAAACATGAACATAATGGAAGCTGATCTATGATAGCCAGTCAGCTCTGTGACCCTGAGTTAGTTATTTCTCCTCTAGGGGCTCTATTTCCTTATCTGTAAAATGGAGCTGTAGCTTGGGGATTGCAGTTTATCTCTGGAGAAGCATTGAACTGTGCTATGCATCTGTTCTCATAGAGGGAAACTGAGGTCTGGGTGGGTGGACATACTGGACTGGTCACAGAGCTGGACCAGTTCAGTGCTTCCCTGGGTACAGTTTGCCCTCATCTCTTTGCAGATGGTGCCTGAAACTTCCCAGAGGGCCTCTGTGCTGTGTCCATCCCCATTTGTCCGGAGGCACTGTCCTGATTGATCCAACAAAAGTGAGTGGTTTCTGTTTGGTGGGAGCCCCCCCGCTTAGCAGCACCCCCCCCCCCCGACAGCAGGTCCACATGGCCCCACCCCATCCTTGAGCATCCACGCTGCCCTCACCCGCCTCTCCCTCTCCCCGGAACCCACAGTGGCACCCCATCCATGTCCTGCCAGGTGGAGTCTGCAGGGAGCAAGTGTCTACAAACCTGCCCAGAACCCTAGGTTCTGGACCGCTGCCCTGGCTGAGGTTGACGAATGTTCATTGATGAATGTTCATTGAAGATGAAACACCCTCCAAGGACCCAAACTGGCTTGGCAGAAGCCCCAAAGCAACCTAATAGTTGATTTTAAAAATTCTTCCTGCCCTGCCTGAAAATCCTCCAAACTTCCCCCAAGTCAATTTAAATACTGCTTCGGTTGTTTTCAATCTGCAATCAGTCATTTACACCGTTGTCAGGCCTTTGCAGGCACCAGTCTGGGTCTAAGAATGGAACCCTGCCCCCACCAGCTGGATAAGCTGGCAAGCAGTTCACTGTGGGCCTCTCCGATTTCTGTCCGTAAGTAGGAAGAGCAGTACCTTCCTTGCAGGGTTACCTACAGACGATCTATGTCATATGAAATCTACAGCAGACGGTTTTGCCATTGTCGAGTGCAGTAAAATGGTTACAGGTGTGACATCTGGGGTCAGATTGCTTGGGTTCAAATCCCCGATCCCTGTCAGCAGGTGATGATGAGCAGCTTATTTACCTCTGGGCAGCAGTTGCTCATTGTTAGTGGTAACTACCGTTTTCATAATTTGTTGCATCCATCTTGCGCAGCTGGAGACAAACCAGTGATCGGATGGGTGTTCTGTAACACGCAGCCATCACATTACTATTTTTTATTGTGGTATATATATCCATTTTAACCATTTTTAAGTGTACAATTCAGTGGCATTAATTTCTTTTGCAGTGTTGTGCAATATCACCTCTAACTATTTTCAAACAAACAAACTCTGTGCCCATTAAGCAATAATTCCCCATTCTTTCCTCCCTCTGGTCCCTGATAACTTCTAATCTATTCTCTGTCTCTCTGAGTTTACCTATTCTAGATGGTTCATACAAGCCATCACTTATTTTAAGCATCCTTTGCAGATTTATAACAGCTCTTCAATGCAGGAATGTAAAATGTGTTAGTTTGCTCATAAAATAATTAAATTTGGAATACTAAGTTTAATGGTAATTTTATTCAGGCAATAATTATAGATTTAGAATTATACTTTTATTTCTAAAAGGTGGGTTTTTTTTTTTGTAGAAAATATAGAAGAGTATAAAAGAAGAGGCTAAACATCACCCATAATCCCAATAATGTTAATGTTTGGTATGTTTTTTTAAAAATTAGATTTACCATTACTCAACATAGTACTGGAAATCCTACCCCTAGCAATCAGACAGGAAAGAGAAATAAAAGGCATCCAAAGGAAGAAGTAAAACTGTCATTATTTGCAGATGACATGATACTATATAGAGAAAACTCTAAAGACTTCACCAAAAAACCTACTAATAAATGAATTCAGTAAATTTGCAGGATACAAAATCAATATACAGAGATCTGTTGCATTTCTTCTATACACTAACAATGAGCTAGCAGAAAGAGAAATTAAGAAAACAGTCTCTTTTACAATTTAATCAAAAAGAATAAAATGCCTAGGAATAAATTTAACCAAGGAGGTGAAAAACCTGTACTCTGAAAACTGTAACACATTAATGGAAGAAATTGAAGGTGATACAAATAAATGAAAAGCTATACCATGCTCATGGATTTCCAAAACACCCCAACTCACTGCTCCCTGGGGAATTCTCTTTCTAGCCAAATGTGACTATTTATTATCCTGATTTTTACAGGAGACCTGCCTTTTTTGCACCTTTATTCTCAAGATACACTTCCCCTGAATGCTCCCCCCCCCCCAGTAAAAATATTTATTCAGCATTTTCTATGCTCCAGTCCCTAAACTAGGCAATAGGGAACAAGATAGATGGGAACCTGCCCTCATGGAGCTCCAGCCTAGGGGGAGAGGAGAGACATTAGGTAAACGAGCAATTACAAATGACAGTATCAGTGTTCTGAAGGGGGCACAGGGAGCCAGGAGACTGCATGACAGGGGAGGGGGCTGACTCAACCCGGAGTCAGGGAAGGCTTCCTGGAGGAGGTGTTGCGTAGGAGGAGGAGGAGGACTAAGCCATGTTGAGAATGGCAGAAAGAGCATGCTAGCATAGGGACTGTCTTGTGCACAGAGTGTGAGCTGCTTTATAAACTGAGAGAAGCCCCATGTGACTGAGGCCCCTTCTTCTCTGGCCAATTTCGTGATACTTGTCAAAGTCAAGTGACTGCTTGATTGTATCTCCTTAGCATGTTCGGAGAGTTTAAAGGGCATAGAGTGTTGCTAAACATCTCTTACAAACTTCTGTCTTTAAAAAAGATTTTTTAAAAGTGTTTAATTTTGAGAGAGAGAGAGAGAGAGAGAGAGAGAGCAGGAGTGGGGGAGGAGCAGAGAGAGAGAGAGAGATACAGAATCCAAAGCAGGCTCCAGGCTCTGAGCTGTCAGCACAGAGCCTGATGTGGGGCTTGAACCCATGAACCACAAGATCGTGACCTGAGCTGAAGTCGGCCGCTTAACCAACTGAGCCATCCAGGCGCCCCCAAACTTCTGTGTCTGTGTAGGTAGAATAATGAGCAAATTTACCCTTCCACCTTAAACAACTAAAAAAAAAAACAAAAACAAAAAACCAAAAACAAAACCCAAAAATGAAACAACTATTTTCAGACATTGGACAACTGGTAATGTAGGATGGTGATTCCTTTGAGAGGGAAAACAAGTATGATGAGCATTATAATTGCCTTGGCTTATAGGCTGGAGAGAGTTTCCAGGCCACAGAGCAGGAGGGGCACCCAAGTGTAACATGTCATGAAGCTGAATTGTGGAGTTGAAGCTGAGAGATTGGGAGGCCAAGGTGGCTACAGTTTCCAGGGAGATGGGAGAGGAAATTGCTGCAGAGAGAGAGAGTAGTGAGGGATTTGCAGATGGTTCCTCCCTGTGATGCCCCATCCCATCCCTAGTCTTTAGCTGAACATCAATCAGGGCATGCTATAAACTATCTGAAGCTGGGGAAAGTTCCACCCAAATGGAGTAGATGAAACAATCCTTGGAGCTCCCACGGAGTTGGTGTTGACACCAGCCAGAGTAGAAAGACTCCAAATTCACAGGGCATTGGGTACACTATTCACAGGGTATTGCCTCAGTAGTGGGGAAATCAGCCCTACACTAAAGGCTACTCTGGTCTTGCCTAGGAAAGTTTAAAGGATCAAATTGTTCTCAAGTAACTTGACTCTGTTCTAGAGTATTTTTTTAGAAATACAAGAATATCTAGCACCCAATAAGGTAAAATCCACAATGTCAGGCATCCAATCTACAATTACTAGGATACAAAGTCATAGGAAAATATGACCCATAATGAAGAAAAAAAGCAACCAATCAAAACTGACCCAGAAATGATGCAGGATAATAGAATTCATAGATGTAGTTATTGCAACTATATTCCATATGCATGAGAAGGCAGAGGAAACCATAAGCACATTAAGAAATATGGGAGAGAAAAAACACCCAAATAGATCTTCTAGAGATGAAGACCACAATGTCTGAAATAAAACTGCACCGCATGGGCTTAACATCAGATTAGTCGCTGCAGAAGAAAAGATAATGAACATGAAAACACAACAGTAGAAACTCACCAAGATGAAACACACAGAGAAGATTAAAATGAACAGAGCATCAGTGACCTTTGGGACAACGTCATGTGGCCCAACATATGTGTACTTGGGGTCCCCAGAGGTGAAGAAAGGAGGGGATGTAAAAAGCTTTTGAAGAAATAATGATGGAAAACATCAAATTTGAATTAAACCATGAGCAAGATACAAGAAGCTCAGTGAATTCCAAGCAAAAAATCTCTTGTATTTCAATGCGTGGCTCACAGTCCGCATGCAGTCAGTGTCTGATAAATGGCTGCCTGCACAGACTCTGCCCCCTGCTTTCTGTCTTCATCACCTCTCCTTTCTTCCCTCTCCCCTCTGCGTGTCTCTTGCTTCTCAACCGTCAGAGTTGTCCTGGATGCATATGGTAGCCTGTAGAAAAGCCACTGATCTTAAGTCTAGGAGCTTGTTTCTGCTTTAGGCTTTGTCACTGAAAGCCTCAAGCAGTCCAGCCTCCTTCAAGTTGGAGTGCCTCAAGGGGTTTAGAGATTAAAGCTACCATATCCTGAGCCCTGCTGGCACCACTTCCCTGGGGACGTCTGGCTTCTCAGTCCCTGTGGGGGTTGTAGGGTCAGGAGGAGTGCCCAGGATGGACCAGATGCTGTGTTCTTCTCAGGTGTGTGGCCTAGCAGATCAAGATGCAGCCTCAGTCATGGCCCGGCTCTGCCATTCCTTTGCCCTGTGAGGTTAGGTTGGTTGCTTCACTTCTCTGAGCTGCCAACTGTATGGTGGTGTTTGGATTTGATGATTTCTTTATCCCCTTCCAGCTGTGACATCTTGTGATTGAAGCTACTACTACGCATCCGTTGCCACGTGGCTCTGTCCCCTCCCTGCCAGTCCCCCATGGCTGCCTTTCTCTTTGATGTGTCTCATTTTTGCTAAGAGTGTGTGGAGACTGGAGATGAGGGAGGCAGACAGGCCTCAGACCCTTTGTCTTCACGGGGCCCCTTCCTTCAGTGGCTCCCAGAGTTTTCAGGTCCAAGTTCAAACTGATTAACTCAGCACACCAGGCTCTAGAGCATGGTCCCCGGAACCCGCATCAGAATCATACTTTCTCACTCCCCAGTGTGTTAACAGTAAAGATTTTGATTAAGAAAGTGTGGGGTGGGTCCTGGGAATTGGCATTTATAATAAGCATACAAAGGTATTTAAAAATGTTTTGGCGGTGATGGGGAGGTTAAGTCATACTATACAGCTAAAAAAAATCCTAACAGTAAAAAAAAAAAAAAAAAAAAAAGCATATGCTGAAACTGTTCGTCTGCCATCATCCTGTCCTCTCTGGGTCACTGGTTCCAGGGATAGTGCATTGCAGGCACCTACATATATGCGCTTGTGCTTGAGCACGGGGACAGGCCAGGGACTTCTGCAAGCCCAGTAAAGCCAGAATGGCTGCACCAGGGCCTCTCGGATGTCCGCCCTCCTCCGCCCCTGCCCCACCTGGCATCTCTAAGATCTCTACCTGCACTTCCCACTCGAACACCTGCCACGTTTTAGCCTTGCTGAACTTGCCCCAGCTCAGCCACTGAGACGCTGCCACAATCTGTGTGCCTTTCCTTTGTACTTCTCTTCACCCAGAAAGGCTTTCTTCCTGTTTTGCTGCCCAGCCCATGCCTATTTATCCTTCAAGATTCAGCTCAAGTGCCTCCTCTTCCAGGAAGCCTTCTGGCCCTACCCTGAGCGCCACACTCTGGCTTCTCTGCAATTCCACACTCCTTCTTACCAAACTAATCATGCAGAGTGGGCTTTCCTTTTTCTGTTCCCCACTGGACTGGGAGCTCAGGGCAGGCCAGGGCAGTTCTTATTCTCTGTTGAAGTGCCAAGTCCCAGGACAGTGTACATAATACATAGATACTTAATAGATGGTGTTGAACGAACGCCCAGATGGCAGGCGTTTTGTCTCATTCTTGCCGTTTGCAGTCCAGAAATCCAAACCGCAGTGCTCTGCAGCCTCACCCAGGTGCTCTGCTTCTCGGTGCCTCAGAAGGGCTGGTGGAGGTGGAGGAGAGGGCCCTGTGCAGAAAGCTGAAAGGAGGCACTCCCTAGAGGTTTCCCCGGTCTCAGGTGGGAGGTGGCCCTCAACTCCTGAGCACGCATGGCTGAGGGGGCTGGAGGAGATGCCCACCACTGGGATGGGGAGACCCAGCCCCAAGTCCCCCCCACCCACCCCGCCATCCCGGGTTGCCCTGACGGTAGCCAGTGGGCTTTGGCAGAGCCTTCCTGGCAGAGGCAGTATGACAAGGCTGCCTCCTCCCCACCCGTGCAGAGGGAGCAGGTGGCCTTGCTGTAGGGAGGGGGCAGGGAGATCCAACAGAGGGAGGGGCCTGGGAGAGGAAACTGAACCAGCAAAGCAGAGTGGGGGTGGGGGGTGAGCGGCTGGCCAGGCGGTTGTTTCAAGAGTAAATGTGCTAGGAACGCTAATGAGCTGCGTTCATTCATGGCTAGCTGCCTCCCAAACTGGGGAGCCAGCCAGGTTCTGGGGTGGAGGAACTGGGGCTAGGAGCCAAGTTGGGGAGCTGCCTGGCTGCTGGGGCAGGGCCTCCCATGACTAGGCTGGCATGGGGAGTCTTTGTCCTGGGTCTGAGGGGGCCCCCTTCCTTCCCTCCCCTTTATAGGAAACGCCAGGCTTTGCCAGGTGGTGACAATTTGGGATTCGCTGTCCAGGCCAGTCTAGAAGCTTCTAGGGCACTGGCTGGCTCTTGGGAGACACGGGCAGGGCTGATCTTGCAGCCCCCTGCTGGCTCCCACCCCTCCCTCCATCCCATCACCCTACCACTCTGAAGCCCCCAGGGCAAGTGGCCCAGTTAATCAACACTCTCCCTCTTCCCCACATGGGTCCTGGCTTCTGAGGAGCCCTCTGAGGTCACCGGGCTGGGGAGGCACCGCTGGAGCAGAAGGTTGGAAACTGGACATCTTCAACAGTCTGAGTGCCGTCTGTGACAGGCCTACTAAGTGCCAGGTGCTGGGTTAAGTGCCAAAGCGAGGAAATAAGTAAGCCGTGGGGGAGAGGCAGGCTCTGCCCCAGGAGGAGTGTCAGGGAAGGAGCCACATGTGTAAACAGCTCCAGCTAAGAGGGGGTAAACAAAGCAGCAGGCTCAGTGGAATGAGGATTTAACTCTGCCTGAGGCAGCTGGCAGGGCCTGTGAGAGGAGGGGGCTGAGCGCCCTGCGGAGAAGCAGCAGAAATTGGTGAGGGAGAGGAGTGAGGAGGCCCTTGTAGGCTGGAGTTCTGGTTTAATGTGTGGGAAGCTTCTCTAAGGTCACAGCCCCTGGGGACCCCCAAGAAGGGCCCTTCCCCTCAAGTTGTCATTTGATTGATACTGAAGAACCCATGGCCTGGGATGGAGGTCATGGAGAGCAGTGTGTAAAAACCTGAAAAAGAACTGTCAAAAGCCCATAACACCAGTCACACTAGTTGTGACATACTGGCCACAGTTCTATCTCTGCTATGACAGTGGAGATAGTAAAAATTTCATCAAGGTGGAAAAGAAAAACAAAGCCCCCCCCCCCCCCCAGTCTTTGGATACCTGGTGGATAAGGCTTTAATCTCGTGGAGACTAGCCACATCCCCCCACGCCCCCCACAAGCTGTGTCCATGCTGTGCCTACCCCTGACACCTCCTGGACCAGCTACCTTTCTTTCTGGTTCCTCCCGAGGGGAAACCCAGGTAGCCAGCTCCAGGGAAGGGAGGTGCTTCTGGAACTGCTTAACTGTTTCTTCTTGCCAGCGCCTGTAGGTGGCCAGGAATCAGGGGACGATGGACAAAAGATGTCTGGGTAGCAAACCACAGCTGTCCTGATTTTCCAGAGATCCTTCATCTTTTCTGGGCTTGAGGATAATTCTCTCCCTCTCTGGATTTCCTGTTCACACCCATGCCCACACCTGTGTCTACACCTGCCTTGGAGTAAGAAAAGTCCCTACCCAAAGGAGGGTAAGAGGCTTGGGGGGTTGACATGGGTGGACTGTGGAAGGAGCTTCTCTCCCAAGCAGGCCACCCAGCCCTCTTCCAGCCCTGTCTGCAGTCCTCTGATGGCAGGACCGAATATTCGTTTTCATCTGTCAGAAATGGAAGAATATTGCTGTGAGTGTGGGTTGGACTTCCAACCCCCACTGATACTCTGCCCAAACCCTGCATCCCCACCTGGGAAGCCAGTGTAGCCGACTGGGCAGAAATAACATCTCCCCGAGGAGCAAATGTCCACATCAGGGCCATTTTCATGAGGGAGCAGGTAGCTGCTGTCTTCTCCTCAGACAAGTGGGTTGCTGCCATCTTGGTGGAGACAGGGGAGAAGACTGTACTTAGCCTAGGGCTGTTGTACATTCCGCCTCCCTCCCCCCCCCCCCGCCCCCCCCCCCCCCCCCCCCCCCCCCCGCCCCAAGGCTCTGCCCTCAAAGTCCAAGGCTAAGTAAGGTAGGTAGCTTGGACAGCTGGGGTGTGGAGCTTCCTTTCACCAAGTATTCACAAAGCAAGTCTGGTGGGGCCTGGGACGCCTTTCTGACGTCGGGGAAAGCATGTCTGTGGCCCTGGGGAAGGGGGTCCGGACGGCAAAATAAGATCTCCCCCTCGCTCTGGCCCAGCTGCTGGGGCTGCGGGTTCCGAGTGCTTGGGTCTAAGTGTGCACATACTCGCGGTGTGTGTGTGTGTGTGTGTGTGTGTGTGTGTGTAGTCGGCCAGGGCCAGGACTGGACAGGTTGAGCGGTGGCCATCCTCCCATCCCCTCCCCCGTAGCCCCCTGCCCGCTCGCGGCGCCTCGGAGGTTCCACCTTTGAAACTGTACGCTGCTCTCAGCAGCCGCCACCGAGTGGTCGTCGTCGGGAGGCGGGGGAGGGGGCTGCTGGGGGGAGGGCGGGGAGGAGTCTGGCCCTGGATGTGTGCTTTTCGATTGATGGATGACTGCCGGGTGGGAGCGAGCGTGCGGGTGTGAGTGTGTGATTGTGCGTGTGTGTGTGTGTGTGTGTGTGTGAGTGTGTGTGCGCAGGGTGCGTGCGCGCGCGGGGCCTGCCCATTTTCCTCCTCGCAGCAGTCAGTTGGGAGCTGGAGGGAGGGAGAGAGGGAGACAGACGCAGCCAGCGAGAAACCGGAGAGGAGCCGAGCGCCCTCCGCCCAAGGCGCCCTCCCTCGGTCCGCACACAGGCGCCGTCGCTTGGAGGAGCAAGGTGCCTCCCAGCCCGCAAGGGCATCGCGTACGAGCCCGCGGTCTCCTCGGTGGCGCTGCCCCGGGACCGCACCTGGAGGCCGCCCCGGACGGGGATGGTAAGCGGCTGCCGCCGTCTGGCACACCAGCGGGACGCGGTGAGGGCACCATGGCGCTGACGCCCGGGAGGGGGCCCTCGGCGGGGCTCGTCCGACCCGAGCTCTGGCTGCTGCTGTGGGCAGCCGCGTGGCGCCTGGGTGCCACCGCGTGCCCCGCCCTCTGCACCTGCACCGGCACCACGGTGGACTGCCACGGCACGGGGCTGCAGGCCATCCCAAAGAACATCCCACGGAACACGGAGCGCCTGTGAGTACGGCCCCCATCCCCAGCGCTCAGGGAGCCCCGCGGTTACCCTCCCACCAAGACGAGTTCAGGGCTGGGGTGGGGCAGCACCGTTGGGGCCCCGGCTCTGTGGCCAATAGACGGGTCAGTGCCTGCCGCGGTCCTTCTTGAGCCAGGAGCCAGCAGCACCCCTGTTTCCCTTTCCCGGGATTCAAAGGGCCCTGGCGGGGCTGTCAGCTCCCATCCTCACCCCTGCACCCTGCCCTTAGCCCTGGCAGGCCATTCCCACTGCGCCAGCACTTGATTCCTACAGGGTGCCTGTGACTTGGTGCCAGCAAGCCTTCCTGGCACTCAGGGGGGAAGCTCCTCGCACTGCCAGGCACCATGTCTTCTTTTGGGCACATGGGGCTTGGGCTGTGGTCTGAGCTGCATGTGTGGACTGGGCTCTGTGGGCTAGCAGGCAGGTGATGGGCCGCACGATGGGATGGAGTTGAAGTTTCCAGTCTTCCCCTGCCTCCCCATTGTTTGCCCCAGAGCCTTAAGAATTCTTCTCTTGCAGGTGTCAGGCATTGGTCCCCCCACCTCACATCCAGCCATCCCTAACCAAGGCAGACAATGGGACCTGAGGGATTTGGGTTTGGGGCCTGGGGTATATTACATCGACACCCAGAAAAGGGTAGGTGTGATAATGCTGAGGGGTCGGGAGCCTGGAGTGGAGACATGGACCATGAAGTCATTTAAAAATAATTCATCTTTCCCTGTTGTCTCTTACTTCTAAATTCTTGAGAAAACTCAGCCCTTTCTAGATGGGCTGAGCTTTGTAGGGTGTGTGTGTGTGTGTGTGTGTGTGTGTGTGTGTATGGATCTATATAATTTGTTTCCCCAGATTCTCCTGCAGAATGTGTGTCTGTGTGAATTCCTAGTACCCGTGGTGTCACCTCAGTAGTGGGAGGTTGTGAGAGTCCCTGTACATGGGCCATGTGTGTAGATTTTTGGTCACATGCAGGGTCTTTGTGCTGCCTACAGAGGTGACTGCTTCGGGAGATTATTGAACTGGACTTTGGAGAAGGCTGCCAGCTCCTTTGAAACCTGCCTGCCCCTTCTCCCCACACTCCTGGGCAACTGCAATGGCTCTCAGGAAAGGCGTACATATCTCGATAACTTGAGCGCATTTTCACAGCTCCCAGCTGGCCAAAGGCAGAAATCTGACCCTGGGGAGAGCTATCTCCTGGATCAAACTCTGTACCAAGGTCAGCAATTAGTGAGCACACGTTTGCCCCAGACTCTTCTTGGCTGAGTCTGAAAAATTCCCATGGAGGTTTCAGAGAATTTGCAATCTAGATGCAATCTAGATGGGAATTGGTGTGTGTGTGTGTGTGTGTGTGTGTGTGTGTGTGTGTACATGTGTGTTGTGGGGCTGCGGAGAGATGCTGGCATGGGGAGAGGTTGGACAGAATCAGGTTTCCTTGGGGCAGCCTGTGCATTACCCTGTGTGGCTATGGAGAGGGACTGAGGGTCAGGAATCTGCCCAGAGGACCCCTGAGGTTGCAGGGTCGCCCTCCACACCTGTTTGTCCTGGACCTATTCTCTGTTCCTTTGCTGCATCCACAGGGCATTTTTCTTGCAGCTGTTATGCTGATGACAGCCTAGGTCTGTGACACGGTAGCCCATTGCCTTAGCTTTTGGACCTGAATGCTGAAGTCATCCCATTCCTTGCTCTTTCTCTCCACCTTTAGTCTTGAGGACAGTGTCAGTTTTGGCGTTCAGGAACTCTTGAACTCTTTTGCTATCAGAGTGGAATGGAAGTGAAATTTCCTAATGCAAAAGAGAGTTGGGCCTTCAACTGCTGAGGTTGCTGTGTGACCTTGGGCAAGTTACTTAACTTCTCTGAGCCTTTGTTACTTTCCATCCAGAAAATGGGGCTGCTGATGGTTTTTGTGAGGACCGAAGATCATATATGGAAAGCATCCTGGTTCATTATGTTTACTAAGTGAGAGGTATTATTGTGATAGGATCAGGAGAAAAGTCTCTATTTAATTCAGCAAATGTGTAACAGAGCCAGGAGCTACCCTCGGTGCTGAGGCTCCAGCAGGGAGTGAGCAAGTCCCTGCCTTCAAGAGATATACAGGCGAGAGGACCAGGCAGGGGACACATAACTGGAAGCTCTTGGGAGAGGGCCAGGCTGGCAGTGTGATGGGGCTGTGGTGGGGAGCATTGGGGTAGGAAGCACTCTTCTGGAGGGAAGGGGCTTCTCAGAGGATGGGCCATTTTATTAGCATACTTTGGGACCCAGTAGTGGCTGGGTCGGAGTATGCCAAGCAGAGATGGCAGGCAGCCCAAATAGAGGGAACGTTTGGGCAAAAGGCCCACAGGTGTGCGTGTGCCAGCCTGATGGGTGAGTGGACCGGCTTTGTCCCGGGGCTGCAGCGTGTCACATCCAGTGGGATGTGACAGGGCTTGAGGTTGGGAAGGTGAGGAAGAGTCAGGAAGTCCTCTCTCTCTCTCTCTCTCTCTGGATTTTTCCTTTGGGGACTTCAGGGATGGAATCCAGGGCTGACTTACCAGGGGGAAGCCGGGGGAAGTCTGGTCTTTGCTGAGTGCAAAACTTCTCAGGCGGTGAAAGCCTGTGCAGCAGGCAGGCCTCTGAAGAGCCATTTGAAGAGGAATAGAACACCCCGAAAAGAGGCCTTGGTGAGCACCCCGGCAGACCCAAAATAGCTGTAGCAAACGCCCTGTCTAATCGATAGGGGTGTCGTGCAGTGTCAGAGCCTGAGACAGTGGCTTCTGCGGCTGTGAAATTGGGAAAGAGTGCAGCTGTGCCTTCGCCTTTTGTCTTCTGGGCAGTTTCTATGGCAGCTCATGAGACCCGGCAACTTTATGATCACATATCCCGTAACTCTGGGTCCGGGCCTGTCCCCCCAAGTGGGAAGAGATTGGTTTGCTGCAGAGACTTCTGGGAAAGGGCCATACAGACTCCAGAGCTGTTGAGGAGATTGGTTCAGCCAGAGGGGCTGTGGGGCTGGCGGGCTGCGTGAGGCAGGGACGCTGAATAATTCGCTGCAATGGAACAATTAAAATATGGAGTGAGGGTTAGGGGTGTGGTGGAGGAGGCCTGGAAGCTTCATCTCTTTGTAGAACTCAGGCTCAGAGGGACCTAACCACAACCGCTATTAATTGTCTTTTCTTCTACTCAACGACTTTGATTTTCAGTTGGAGTTTTAAAAAATTAAAACAGTCTTTTAGACTAGAGCGTCCAGGAGAGTGTGATAAGAGGGTGTAAAATGCGGGGACACCGCTTCTCCCACCCACCCCAGGCACTTGTATTCTAGACTTGTCACAGATTGCCCTCGTGGGTGCAGGGTGCAGAGACAGGAGAGGCCTGAGGATGCTAAGGCCAGGAAAGGCCCTGGGGGAGGCCCCTTGGTCTCCGTTCGTACCTCAGGCCCAGCATGATCTGCTGTTCGTTAGGTTCTGGGGGCCTGTTCTCTTGCATCGTGGCCAGTTTGTCCACTGCCCTAGCTCGCCTGCCTGCTGCAGAGGCCTGGAGGGCCCTTAACTTTTCCTGGTCTGGCCCCCTGAATCTGGAGGCCCCATTCAACGGGGCTGGGTGGGCATGCCCAAGGAAGACTTCCCAGGACAGCCAGGAGCCTGTTTGGAATTCCAAATGACGATTGGGTGGTGGTCATGGAGAGGGGTCAGGGGGCCAGACCGCAGCCATGTCTGTACTGTGGTCTCCTGCAGCGGAGACCTGCATTGTGCAGGGGAGGCTGCCTCTAAGTGGGGCTGGCGGCTCCAGTAGCAGGTGCTCTGGGCTTATTGCTGGGCTCTGCATGACCGGTGGTAGGCCCTTGGTGCTGTCACTCCATCTGCTCTGAGACCCAGTTTCCCCATCTGTAAAAGGGACGATGATGACAGCTTTGCAGGTTGATGGTGAGGATTAAGGGAGCGAATGCACGTAGAGGGCCTGGTGGTGTGCTTGGCACAGGGCTGTGTGAAAATGCTTTGTGATTTAACTGGGTGATGTTATTATTATTATTTGAGAAGCTCAAGCAAAGGTTTGAGGATTCCGGTGGGGCAGGAGAGAGCTTGGGAGGTAAGCACGTGAGTGTTGGTGGTGCTGCAAGGGACTCTTCTGGAGTCTGGCTGTCCAGAGTGCTCCTTCCTTGGACCTGGGCAGCTTTGTCTCCTGCAGTTTGCAGGAGGGAGCAGGGTGGTGGCCTGCAGGGATTCTCTGCAGGGTAGATGGCGTGAGGACATGGCTCTGGAGCCAGACTGCCTGGGATTTTAGCCCCATTCTGCCTCTCAGCAGCTGGGGGGACCTTGGACAAGTTATGGGGCTTAATTAATTCATTCAACAGATAGCTGTCTATCGAGTGTCTGCATCGTGCTGAGTGAGTAGTGCCGGACAGAACACCAAACCACCTGTCTCTCCCTGAGTTTTAGCCCAGTAAGGGAGGTAGAGATGAATGGCACATATGAGAATAAACACATAATGGCAAACTGGGGTAAGTACTCTGGAGAAGGCGTGACTCCTCAGCACCCTGTTTCCTTGCCTACAAAGTGGGGACGATAGCAGACCTGCTTGCGAGGCTGGTTGTGAGGATTTAAATGCGACAGTGCTGGGAGTGGCACTTTGCACAGGGCCTAGCACACAGCAAGTGCCCCATAAATGGTAGTATTACTATTGTTATTAAGGTGACAGAATTGCAAGGACATGAAAGGAACTGGGGCACCACTCATTTCTGGGTCCCAGCATGGCCCTGCTCCCTCTTCCCTCACCGCGTAGCCACTGGTGTTCTGGATGCCCCCGAGAGCACTGCCCCTGCCTCCGTGCCCCTCTCGGAGGCAGGGGGCTGGTCCTCGGTGGTCCTGGCTGCCTGGGGCTGTGAGCAGGGGACAGCCGTGCTCTCTGGGGCCGGGTGAAGGGTGGCAGGGACGGGAGGCTCCTGCATTATTGGAAGCAGACAGGAGCTTGGCCTCCAGTCCTGTGCCGGCATTAGCAGCTCGGCAGGGCTCTTGCTTAATGGGATTTTCTCCCCAAATGCTGTAATTATCGCCATACAAATACTTATTACCCAGAGCAGATGACGGCCGGGCCTTGGGCAGTAGCCAGGGAGCTGGGCTGTGCTGGGGAGGGGGTGGGGGTGAGGGGGTGGGGGTGGAGAACGGGCTCCTCTTTTTGATGGAGTTTGCAACCCCCTCCTCTTCTTTCTGGAACCCAGCCTGTGGCGGACAAACAGCTGTTGGGCACCTGCTGTGTGCATAGTGTTATGAGAGGTCCAGAGTGTGGACCCGCTCCCCAGGGAGCTTGCAGGCTGGTGGGCGAGAAAGGTCTGTCTGCAGAAGAGCAGGTGTGCGAAGATGTCTATGGGGACTAAAGCACAGCGGCTACTAGCGCTGGCTTTGGTGTGAGGGTGGCTCAGTCTGAATCCTGGCTCCATCCACTACCACCTGAGAGATCCCCGCCGGCTCACTAGTGACTCCGTTACTTCATCTATAAAGGGGAGCCAATGATGACACTTACCTTGCAGGGCTGAGTTTGAATGAGATACTCTGTGTAGAGTGTTTAGAGTAACGCTGGGACAAGTAGTCCATCAGCGTCAGAGATGAAGAGACGGGAGTTGGGGTGGGCAGGAGGGGCTGATGGGGTCTGAGGGCCGGGCAGGACCTAGGTAAGGGCCGAGCTGCAGTGAGGGCAGGGGAACCTGGGGCATGAGAAAGTGAGTGCCATACATTTGGGGAGGAGAGTAAGGAGCGGATCCAGCCACATCCAGTACATCCAGCGGATCCAGTACATTCGTGTTGGTGAGTTCTGAGATAGGAGGTTAGGGTAATGGATGGGCACTAGGCCATGGGGCTGGGAAATAGGGAGCCATCAGAGGGAGTGTGTGTGTGTGTGTGTGTGTGTGTGTGTGTGTCTAACATTTTTTTATCAAAACAAATTTTTTTTCTTTTACTATTCAGTGGTTTTTTTTTTCATCCTCAGAGTTGTGCAAACATCACTACAATCCAATTTTAGAATATTTTCATCACCCAAAAAGACTCTTTGGTGCTCCATGTAACTTTCTGTTTTGTTATAATTTCAATTTTGTACAAAAGTTGCAACAAAAGCATAAGGAGCTCCTATATGCCCGTTATCCACATTCGATTGTTCATATTTCCCTGGTTGCTGTATCATATAGTATGCATAGGCACAGTTTTGTTTTTTGGAACTATTTAAGATTAGGTTGGAGGGGCGCCTGGCTCTCTCGGCCGGTGGAGCTTGTGACTCTTCGTCACGGGGTGGTGAGTTCAAACCCCGTGTTGGGCATGGCGCCTGCTTAAAAAGAAAACATATTTTAAAAGAAGATTACATTGAAATGTAAGCCTTTCTGTCTAAATAGCGTGGTGTGGATTTTCTGAGAATACGGCCATCAAAATCAGAAAACTGAACATTGCTACAGTACTGGTATCTGCTCCATTGTTCTGTTTGCACTCCATCCGTTGCCTCAACAATGTCATCCGTGGCTCTCGGAAGGTGTGTGCAGGATTACACATGGCATTCACTTGTGACAGCTCTGTAGTCTCCTTTAATTTGGACTAGTTACTCAGCCTGTTGCTTTTCTTGACCTTTACAGTTTTGAAGAAGACAGGCCAGTTATTTTGTAGAATGTCCCTCCGTCTGGCTTCGTCTGTTCCATCCTCATCATTATGCCCAGGTTATGCACTTCTGGCAGGTTATGCTACGTAAGTGGCATTGTGTCCTCAGTGGGTTGCGTTGGGACGTCCGTTGCCACTGGTTTTAGCAGCCGTCGCTGAGTCACTTCTAGCATCCTCATTGCTTCTCTGCTTATCAGCTGGCGTTCTACCGCAAGAAAGAACTTGGCCTTTTCCTCCATCTGTTTGTCTGTTTATAACAGGGTGGATTCAGGGATTATTATTTTGTTCCTTGGGTTGTTCCCATCATTATTTATTTGGATGCTCAGAGTGTGTCCCACGTTTGGGGGAGCCCCTTCGGGCTGCCCCTGTGTCCTTTCGAAAAGACCCTTTGAGCACTCACCCCAGGGGTTTTGAGTGGAGGGTGACAAGTGCAAAGTAGTGTTTTATGACATCCTGTTGCCTGGCTCTGGTGTGGAGGGGGAGACCGGCTGGTGGCGGGGAGGCCACTTGGTTATGGTCACTGTGGTTTCTGGCTTTTCCATTGACAGTGGTTTCACTGCCACTGCTGTGATTTTAGTCTTAAAACAAAAATGTGAGCAACTTGTATTTTAAAATAATTTTAGACTTACAGGAAAGTTGCAAAAATAATACAAATACCCTTCACTCAGCTTCCCCTAATGTTTTCTTTTCTTTTTTTAAAGATTTTATTTATTTTATTTTTAACATTTATTTATTTACTTACTTACTTATATTGAGAGAGAGAGTGTGCATGCAAGCAAGGGAGAGAGGCAGAAGGAGACAGAGAGAGAGAGAGAGAGAGAGAGAGAGAGAGAGAGAGAGAGAATCCCAAACAGGCGCCGTGCTCAGTACAGAGACCGACGTGGGGCTTGGTCCCATGATCCTGGGATCATGACCTAAGACGAAATCAAGATTCAGATGCTCAAGCGATGGAGCCACCCAGGTGCCTCAGATTTTGTTTTTAAGTAATCTCTACACCCAGTGCATGGCTCGAACTCACAACCCCAAGATCAAGAGCCGCATGTTCTACTGAGTCAGCCAGGTGCCCCATCTTCCCCTAATGTTAACATCTCTCTTACCCATAGCGTGATGATCAAAATTAAGAAGTTAACATTGGCACAAGGCTATTAAGTAAGCTACACACTTTATTTGGATTTCACCAACTTCTTCTCTAGCGTCCTTTTTCTTAAAAATTTTTTTTTCATGTTATTTATTTTGGGTGGGGGGAGAGAGAGAGAGAAGGAGAGAACGAGTAGGGAAGGGGCAGAGAGAGAATCCCAAGCAGGCTCTGTGCTGTCAGGACAGAGCCTAATGTGGGGCTCAATCCCAAGAACCATGAGATCGTGACCTGAGCCAAAATCAAGAGTCAGACGCTTAACCGCCTGAGCCCCCCAGGTGCCCCAGGGTCCTTCTTCTATCCCAGGGTCCAGTCCAGGATTCCACATGATGTTTAGTTGTCATTTCCCCTTAGTCTCCTTCAGTCTGTGACAATTCCTTAGTCTTTTCTTGCTTTTCAGGACATGGCACTTCCAAAAAGTACTGGTAAGTTATTTTCTGGAAGGCTCTTCATTTTGGCTTTGTCTGATGTTTCTCCCTGATTGGATTGAGGTAATAGAGTTTTGGCAGGAATGCCGCAGGGATGGTGTGCCCTTCCCCGTCCATCCTGTCAGTGGTAGGTGACACTGATAGGTCTCATTGCTG
Source organism: Prionailurus bengalensis (assembly GCF_016509475.1). Taxonomy (NCBI): domain Eukaryota; kingdom Metazoa; phylum Chordata; class Mammalia; order Carnivora; family Felidae; genus Prionailurus; species Prionailurus bengalensis. Next base: position 55,961,865 of record NC_057351.1, on the reverse strand, counting down.
GTGATGTTAACCTTAATCTCTTGGTTAAGACAGTGTCTGCCTGTTTTCTTCCCTGTGACATTACTGAATTCACATTTGCTGTTAATAAATATTTGGGGGAGATACATCGAGGCTGCCATAGACTTTTTGTCCTCAAATTCTTACCTACTAATTTTAGCATCCATTAATGGATCTTGCCTACAACCATTATTATGCAATTTTGATTTTCTATTTCCCTCATTCCTTCTACACTTATTAATTGGAATTCTTCTGGAAGGAAGAGCACTTTATTGCTTTTTAAGAAGCTGGTTTGTTTGATGGGTACCTTGGGTTTTGAGTTTCCTGAGGGCAGGGCTGTGTCTCATGTATCTTTGTAGTCCCATTGTCTGGTAGGTGCTCAAAAAAGATGTGTTCAATGAGTTGGTTTTTTTTTTTTTTTTTTTTTTTTTAAGCATGTAGCAAGACGTGGGGTGCCTGGCTGGCTCAATCAGAAAAGTATGTGACTCTTGATTGAGGGGTTGTGAGTTTGAGCCCCGTGTTGGGTGTTACAGACTACTTAAATTAATAAAACTTAAAAAAAAAGTTTAACAAAATAAAAACATTTGGCAAGACATTTTATGGTTCTGATCTTTGCTTTAGAAAATATAGTCATCATGGTGGGCTGAATAATGGTCCCAAAGATGTCCCTGTTCCAATCCCTGGAACCGTGAATATGTTGCCTTACATGGCACAGGGGGTCTGCAGATGCAGTGAAGGATCTTGAGATGAGAGATGATCCTGGGTTATCAGGGTGGCCCTGACATCATCACAGGGTTCCTGTAAGAGAGAGGCAGGAGGAACAGCTTCAGTAGGAGATATAACCATGGAAGCAAGGGGTGGGAGGATGGGGGAGGGGCCATGAGCCAAAAGGGGCCTCCAGAGCTGTAAGATAATACATATGTGTTGTTTTAAGCCCCTAAGCGTGTGGCAATTTGCTACGGTACCAGTGGGCAACAGCCACAGTCCTCATGGAGTTGAGCCACAGAGGCAGAGCCACAGGAAGAAACAGGACTGGACCGAGGCAGGAAGTACAGAGAGAGCTAATGAGAAGGTCATGGGGCCCTAAGCCTCCAGCCTGGGGGAATGATCTTGGGAATGGAGTGAACTTTGGGGAGGGTGGCTGAGCGGGAGAAGAGAACCTGGCTTCTACTTCTTCTGTTTGAGTTGCCAATAATCAGCTACATTTAAAAGGTGACCTTAAGGGTAGGGATAGGGGATGGTTACTTTGTAGAGTATGTGGACTGGAGAGACAGTTGGGAAGGCCTCCTAGGGAAGAGGTGGAACAGAAACTTCAACAGGAATAAGGATTTCCTGGGTCGGGGGGCAGTGGTTGGGCCTGGCTGCTCAGTTGGTAGAATCTGCAACTCTCGATCTCAGGGTTGTGAGTTCGAGCCCCACATTGGGTGTAGAGATTACTTACAAAATAATAAAATCTTAAAAAAAAAAAAAAAGAATTTCCTGGGAAGCTGGTATAAAATGCAGATTCCGAGACCCGTCCCCGAGATGCTGATTCAGCAGGTTTTTGGCAAAGGCAATTCAGGCGATTCAGATGCAGGAGGTGCCCAGAACACATTTGGAGAGAAGCACTGGGTTTCCTGGTAAGGAAAGTGCATCCTCTGAAGACTCATGAGGCTTGACTTTAGCTTCCGCCCATGGTAAGACGGCAGGAGGTGATGTGGGTGAAGGTCAAAGGTACTGACTTCCAGCTATAAAGTCAGTAAGTCCTGGGATGTCAAGTACAGTATGGTGACTGCAGTTGATAATACTGTATTCCAGGGGCACCCGGGGGGCCCTGTGGGTTGAGTGTCTAACTCTTGATTTTGGCTCAGGTTATGATCTCACAGTTTGTGGGATTGAGCCCCACATCGGGCTCTGTGCTGATGGCTCAGAGCCTGCTTGGGATTCTCTCTCTCTCTCTCTCTCTCTCTCTCTCTCTCTCTCTCTGTACCACCCTCATCTGCTTTCTCTCTCAAAGTAAATAAAATAAAAGAAATGCTGTATTGTATATTTGAAAGTTGCTAAGAGAGTAGATCTTAAAAGTCCTCATCACAATAAAAAAATGTTGTAACTATGTGAGGTGACACACGTTAACTAGACTTACTGTGCTGATCATGTTGCGATATATACAGGTATCTAATCAATGTGTTGTACACCCAAAACCAACATAATGTTGTATGTCAATTATATATCTCATTTAAAAAAAAAAAAAAAGAGGGGGCACCTGGGTGGCTCAATCGGTTAAGAGTCTGACTCCTGATTTCAGCTCAGGTCATGATTTCATAGTTATGGGATTGAGCCCTACATCAGGCTCTGCGCTCACAGCACAGAGCCTGCTTGGGAGTCTCCCTCTCCCCCCCTCTCTCTCCCCTTACCCCACTCTCTCTCTCTCTCTCTCAAAATAAATAAATACACTTTCAAAACGGGGGTGGGCGGGTTCAGGAGGAAGAGAAGGCAACAGGGGAGGAGAAAGTGGAGAACAAGAGCTCCTGGCTGCTTGTGCATCCGAACCTGGCCAGGTGTTTCTTGGCCACGCCGGAGAAGGAGTTTAGAGATGGGGAGGGGGCTTCACCTGGGAGAGCAGGCAGGCTGCCTGAGGACAGCTTCTGGACCTGTGGTGTGGGTCACTGGCCAAGCTGGGCAGCCTGTTTCCTGGGAGAAGTGGGAGGCAAAGGCAGGTGGTTGGGAGTGAGTCAGCCGTGAGGAAGTCTGCGGGAGGGGAAAGCACGCAGGAGCGCTGAGGGGGAGTGGGCTCGGCAGCGTAGGGGCAGATGGACCGTAGCATGGAGGGCTGGGGGGTGATCTGGAAATGAGGAGCCAGACCCTTGGGGATGGGGAGACAGGTCAGAGAAGGAGAGCAGCAGCAGGGAATTGTGATGGGGTCTGTGGTCACCACGGAAAGCCCCCAGCCCGGGCCAGGCTCAGAGCCCTGCTTTACCCTCCCCTGCCCTTTTCTGCTCACAACTGTCCCTGGAGGAAGCTATTATCGCTGCTCTGCTGAGGAGTGGGTTGGAGAGGCGTACCATGTGCCTGGGGGCACAGACGGCTGCTGAGCGGGGTGTCCAGGGTCCCTGAGCCTTGAGGCTCTGAGATGTGTTTGTGTTTAGTCTTTAAAATCTGGCTACTGCACCACGCATCTTAATAAGGCCTGGCTTCTTTCATTCATTCACTCATTTATCCGACGTTCATTCAGCACCTGTGAAACCCCTGTGGGGGCTTAGCCCTGGAGCATGAAGGCAAATTGGCCGCGATTGAGTCTGGCCTGCGCATGTTTGCAGGGTGGGCCCAAGTGCAGGCCGGCACAGGGAGGTGTCCAGCCTCAGGGTGGGGGTTCAGTGAGCAGAGTCGGGGGTGGAGATGTGGGGAGGTGTTGTGGGAGGACTCAGCGTCAGAGCGTCAGAGGATAGCCTCTCAGGGGCCTGAGGTGGGCAGGGCTGTGCTTTTAGGGCTAGGCCCCAGACCTGGGAAGGGGATTGGCGAGGGCAAGTCCAGGCCTTGGTAATGAAGAGACTGGGGTGGACTTCACGCCTCAGAACAGAATACACCATGGAATGGGGGTTAACAGCTGGGCCCTGACCCCCTCACACCCATTAGAAGGGCTGCTATCAAAAAACCAGCAAATACCAATTGGTGGTGAGGGTGTGGAAACACCCGGGTGTACTATTGCTGGGAATGTAAAATGGTGTAGACCCTCTGGAAGACATTCTGACGATCCCTCAGACAATTAAGCAGAATTACCAGATGATCCAGCAAGTCCACGTCTGGCTATGCGGCCAAAGGATTGAAAACAAGGTCTCAAAGATATTTGCACATGTTCATAGCGTTATTCACAACAGCTAAAGGGCGGAGGCAGCCCAAGCGTCCATGTACAGATGACTGGGTAAACACAACGTGGTGCACACACACAGTTGGAATATAATTCGGCCTTAAGAAAGGAAGGAAATCCTGGCACATGTTGCAACATGGATGAACTCTGAGGACATCAATGCTAAGTGAAATAAACCGGTCACAAAAAGACAAATACTATTATGATTCCACTCATATGGGGTACCTGAAATGGTGAAATTCCTAGAGACAGAAGCAGGATGGTGGTTGCCAGGGTCAAGGGCGCGGTGTGTGTGTGGGGGGGGGCGAGGAATGGAGAGTTATTGTTTAATGGGTACAGAGTTTCAGTTTTTCAAGATGAAAAATCTCTTGAGATCTGTTGTTCAACAATGTGAATACACTTAACACTACTGAACTGTGCACTTACAATGGTTAAAGTGGTAAGTTTTATTATGTGTATTTTATTGCAATTAAAAAAAGAGAAAGAAAGACCTGGGCTCTGGAGTCAGACATGCTAAGGCTTACGTCCTCCACCTACTTACCAGCTAGCTGATCCTGAACAAGTTACTCAAAGGCTTTATGCCTCAGTCTCCTCATAATGTGAGCCAGATGCTCTCGTGAGGCTTAAATGAGTTGGCTTGGTTGTGATCGTATAGATATTTCTAGTATTCGAGCCAAGGAAGCAAGATGGGTCCCCAGGAGCCCAAGGCAGAGTGCGACCAGCAGCATCTTTGTCCTGGCATGGGGCCCCTGACTACTCGTCCCTGGGGCTTCTTGACTTCTTGTATGCTGGAGGGCAGTCCCAGCACTTGGTACCAGGCCCGTGGTCTCTGCTGGGGCAGGAGGTGTTGGGGGAGCCTCCTGATCATGACCCACTGATGCCTGAGGATTGTGGGCAAGGCTCAGCCAGCTGGCGGGACTGTGTGCCGCGCTTGGGCCGAGTTATGCCAGCAGCAGCCGGGCTCGGTGGGCAGGATTGCTTATCAGCCTATTTTCACTCTATTCAGTGAACACCTACTGTGTGGAGGGTGCTGGGCATAAAGCGGGGAGCAAACCAGATGTGGCCTCTGCTTCTCCTAGCCTGGCAGGAGAGACTGGCCTTTAACAAAGGATCTCATATTATTGCACACAACTCCAAATTCCAGTCCCAGCTCTGGAGGGGGAGCTGAGTGAACACATAAAAGAGGTGATCTAGATCAGATGTTTCAGTTGAAGCCCCGAAGGATGTTAGGAGTCAGTCAGGTGTATGTGTTGGTGGGCAGGTGAGGAGGGAAGGACTGTTCTGGGAAGTCCTGGGCTGAGAGAGCAGCATGGGCAAAGGCCCTGCGGCAGAAGTGCTGATGCGTTGAAGGAAGTAGAGGAACAGAGCAGCTGAAGCCCTGGGGGCTGGAATTTTCCTATGAGAGCAGCTGAGTAAAAATCAGTCTCTTCACCTGTGGGCTATAGGAAGTTGTTGGTAACACAGCAGTGTCCTCAGTGTGTGGAGCTTTTCTTGGCTGATGTCCATTTGGGCAGAGCATTTCTTTTTAATTTAAAAAATTTTTTGTTTTAAAAATTTGGCTATTAAAAAATATTTTTAAACATTTACTCATTTTTGAGAGACAGAGCATGAGGGGGGGAGAGGCACAGAGGGAGAGGGGGAGACACAGAATCCGAAGCAGTCTCCAGGCTCTGAGTGGTCAGTGCAGAGCCTGACACGGGGCTCAAACTCACGGACCGTGATATCATGACTTGAGCTGAAGTCGGATGCTTAACCAACTGAGCCAAACAGGTGCCCTCAAATTTATTTATTTTTATTAAAAAAAAATTTTTTTTTTTAATGTTTGTTTATTTTTGAGACAGAGAGAGACAGAGCATGAACAGGGGAGGGCCAGAGGGAGAGGGAGACACAGAATCTGAAGCAGGCTCCAGGCTCTGAGCTGTCAGCCCAGAGCCCGACGCGGGGCTCAGAACTCACGGACCGTGAGATCATGACCTGAGCCGAAGCTGGACGCTCAACTGACTGAGCCACCCAGGCGCCCCCATTTATTTTTAAACTGAAGTAGAATTGACACAGTGTTAGATTAGTTTCAGGTTTACAACATAATGATTGGATAGGGAGAGCATTTCTTTTCTTTTTTCAGAGAGAGAGAGAGAGCAAGCTGGGTGGGGGGCAGAGGGAGAGAGGGAGAGAGAGAGAGAGAGAGAGAGAGAGAGAATCCCAAGCAGGATCCATGCTCAGTGCAGAGCCAGACTGAGGGCTCGATCCCATGACCCCGGGATCATGACCTGAGCCAAATTCAAGAGTCAGACGCTCAACTGACTGAGCCACCCAGGCACCCCGGGGAGAGTAATTCTTATTTAGGATAGGTTTTTTTTTTCCCTTTGGTGCGGGGAGCAGGGAAACATTGGAAAACCCACTCAACCCATTGCTGTTTGAAATATGTCCACTTTAATGCAAATCTATTCATGCATTCAAGCAGTAACTTAATGCAGCATCTATGAGGTGCCATGTACTGTGTTATGCCCTGAGGATACGACAGTGAGAAAAAACTGACACAGTTCATGTCCTCAGGGAGCTTATAAACTCACGCAGGGGCTGAGACACCAGCCAAGGAAGCCCCCAAATCCATCTGGTTTGTGCTGCAGAGGAGGAGTTTGGGGTGTTCTGCAGGCCTGTGATAGGGAGCTTGACCAGCTGGAAGGAACACTTGGAATCAGGCAAAGAGGAAGGAGTATTCTAGACAGAACGGATGGCAGTTCAAAGGCCCTGCCACAGGAGGGAGCGAATCAGAAGGGGGAGTGGGGGGCAGGCCGCGCGGGCCTTGTAGTTCTCGGTAGAGATTTTGTCTCGATTCCAAGAGCAATGGGGATTCATTGAAGGGCTTAAGTGGAGAGTGACACGATCAGATTGCATCTTGAAAGGATCCCTCTGGCTGTGGCTAGGAGAACAGATTGGAGGGGAGCCAGAGGGAATGTGGGGAGCCCTGTTAGGTGGCTCTGCAGGGCCCCAGGCCCTCCAGGCGCAATGGCATGGGTGTGCAGCTGGGCGGCCTGTGGGTTGCAGAGTTCAGCCTGTCGTGTGTGGGCCCTGGCTGGGTAGGGAAATCCTTCCTTCCCTCAGTTCTCCTGACTCTGCAGGCACTCCTTGCATGGATTTGGCCAGGGTAAGATTTCAAAGGACAGAGCTGAGGTATACAGCCCCCCCTACTCCCTGCCCCCTGCCCCCAGAGGCCTGTCTCAGCTACGGTCAGAGCTGCATGCCTATTTTTTTGGAGATCTGGCGGGAAGGGATTTGGAGTGTGGCCTGAGCCTCCTCACTGCCATGGCAGGTTTGGGGCCCTGTAAGATGTTCTGGTCCCATAGGGAACTAGCACTAGGAGTGGTGGAGCTTTAGGGCAAGAAACGCTGTGAGGCATGTGGGACCCCCAGAACACCCCGGGAGGGACCCAGGCTGTTTATTCCTGCAGCTCTAGGAAATCCCAGGGGTTCTTTCAGTTTATCACCAAACACGCAGGTGCTGGGGATCAGAGTTTTGTTTCCTGAGAGGATTCACGAAATCCTTGTGTGTTGTTTTTACCTTGGTAACTTTGCTTCAGAGGATTTTCTTCAAAATCGTTCACCACTGAGGTTTTTCTTTTAGGTTAGGACCACACAGGAGCTGATGGAAATCAGGGCCACTTGCCTCCAGAGTGTATTTCCTCCTGGGGGAGAAGGGCAGATGCACACTCGTCACTTTTGGAAGAGAGAGAATGGCCTTAGGGCCTCTTCCCTGGACTTTTGCATCCTGGGGCCTGCAGAGCCTGGCTAGCTGCTGGCTCCTCCCTGCTCGTTGGGGTGCTGCCCGTCTGGCCCCAGCCTGAGCTGAGTCTGGGGCACCACCCTCCCGGTGGAGCCATGGTCCTTGAGGGGCACGACAGCGATAGCGGTAATAGCGAAATACTCACAGCAGGTAATACCGACCCAGAGAGCACCTGTGTGTGCCAGGCACTGCTCTCAGTGTTTTAGAAATATTGTCATGTACGCCTCACCACACCTCTAGGAGGTGAGTGCTATCCTTAGCCTCGTTGGACAAATGGGGAAACTGAGGCCCAGGGAATTTAAGCCACGTGTCCAAGGTTATACAGCTAGTGATGGTGGAACAGACAGTTTGGCTCCAAAGGCCAAGCTCTTAGCCACTGGCTCAGTTGGCCAGGGACCCCCTGATACGGCTGCTTAGGCAGAGCACAGGGTCTTATTACAGGGCCCCCGTGTTTCCTATCCAAAGCCTCCAAGTTTCTCATGAGCACTTGGGGTGAGGGGTGTGCTTGGCAGAGTCTGTTGGCAGGAGGCGTCATGATGTGGGGGAAAGAGCACGGAATCACACTGGCCTGGGTTTGATCCCCACCCCTAATTAGCTGCGTGGCACCGGGCAATTGCTTCACCAGTCTGTGCCTCAGTTTCCTCATCAGCGAGGGGGACAGAACACGACTCATCTCACTGCAAGGGTGAGGGTGAGTGAGATGAAGCGTGCTAGGAGTTAGGCTCAGAGTCTGCACTCAGTGGCTGCCCGGCAGGGATGAGTGGTGGATGTGGGGCCCTGGCGGCGAGAACCTCAGGGAGCCTGGGTAGCTCTGGATCTGGGTTCTTCCTGGAAACCAGGCTGGGAGCCGCCCTGGAGGCTCCGCCCCCCCCCACTGCTGTGGCTGCAAAGGTCGGAAGGTCACAGCAGCCTCTCCCAGCTTCTCTTTCCCAGGTGGCTTGCTGGGGAGGGCGTCTCCATGGCGACACCGAAGGACCACCTGTTGGAGGAGTCAGGCGCTGGAGAAAAATGACCTCCTTGCCTCATTCCAGCAGCCTCGGCCGAAGGTTTGAGGGGAAGTGGTTGGCCCACGTTGGAAACTTAATCCTGGCTGCCCTGAGCTACCCCGTGGAGGTCATTCTCTCGGCCTAAATGGCCTAAGTGGTGATAATGCCTCGTTAAGCAGCAGCCCTCAGACCTGGGTGCCGGATGAGAGCTGCCTCTGCCTCCCAGGCTGCCTGTAGAGGGCTCTCCCCTGAGAGGAGGCACTTAGCTCCCGGGTAAGAGAGCTGGAGAGGGAGGCAGGGGGCTGGGGTGGGGGCTGGGGTGGGGGGGGGCTTGAGTGTCCATGGGCATTCTTGTCCGGAAGCCACCAGCAGGGCCTCCTGAGAGAGAGTCTGTATTTGCCTCGTTGTCTGCACTGTTGTTTCTTCCGCCTGCCTGTCTCAGGTCTTTTCTTGCGTGGGGGTGGAGTGGGGAGCAGGAAGTGAGGAGGAGGGGGTGGAGTCGCCTGATGGTGGGCTAAGGAATGGGTCCGGGGGTCTGCGCAGGGGCTGGTGCAAAAGGGTAAGAAGAGAGGCATGTGAGTATGATAGTCACCAGAAGTCCCTGTGAGTGCTCTGTGCCCACCCCCCGGCCCACCACAGGGGTTCTGGCCTTCCCTGTTGGACCTTGTTCAGACAAGCCCTAACATTTTCCTTTGCCTCAGCTTTGCTGTCTGTGAAATGAACAATTGTTGAAGTCAATTGCCTTATAAATAAACCATGGTTGCCACGAGAAAGAATGAGCCAGTTATTGTAACATTCATCAGCTTTTTCATGATTTTGACTGAATGATTTTGTCTCTAGGAATGTATTCCTCCCAAATGCCCACCAAACTTTATGCGGTGTTTATCATTGAACCGGGGCGGGGGTGGGGGGGTGTCGGGGAATGCCCCAGTAACTTGATGCATCCAGATGCAGGGATAAGTGCTGGCCCGTCAGAAATCATCAGTGGGGGAATGAACAGGGTATAACATGGCAGACGGAGCACGTACCACTTCTGTCTCACCCATCCCCTTGTAAAATGCTTTGCCAGCAGTAAATCTTCAATAAATATTTGTTGAATTATTTCAACTATATAAAAATTGTATCCCAAGAAAACAGGCTTGGGAGAAACTTCTAGAATGTTAACAGAGGTTAATTCTGGGTGATGAATTTATGTGTGATTTTAATTTTTTTCTTTATTCTTCAGAAAACGGAAAAAATAACAATGTGCATGTATTACTCTTATGATTTAAAAACTTTTTTTTGATGTTTTGTTTTTGAGAGAGAGAGAGAGGGAGCATGAGTGGGAAAGGGACAGAGAGAGAGAGGGAGACACAGAATCTGAAGCAGGTTCCAGGCTCTGTGCTGTAAGGACAGAGCCTGATGCAGGGCTTGAACCACAAAGCTGTGAGATTATGACCCGAGCCGAAGTCAGACCCTTAACCAACCAAGGCACCCATGCACCCCTGTTATTATTTTTTTTTAAGTTTATTTTTATTTATTTTGAGAGAGAGAGAGAGAGCAAGCAGGGGAGGGACAGAAAGGGAGACAGAATCCCAAGCAGGCTCTGCACTGTTAGTGCACAGCCCAACATGGGGCTGGAGCTCATGAACGGTGATATCATGACCTGAGCTGAAATCAAGAGTCGGGGGCTAAACCAACTGAGCCACCCAGGCGCCTCTGTGTTACTCTTATTTTTCAGTGCAATAACTTGAATATTATGTTGGCTTATAAAAATATAGATGTACTTTAAAAATCCAAACAGTGCAGAAAAGTATAAAAGAGACTAAAGTCACCTCAGTTCCCACCACTGAGCAGTTATAGGTATTAATATGTGGCATTACTATAAGCCCCAGTGAGCTCGCTCTGCCCGCATACTGGGATGACTTGTGTGTGGTTTTACATGAGCAGCTCGCAGAATACAAGCTGTCTCGTAACCCTCTTACCCGTTCTGTATCCTGGACATCTTTCCCTGTCAGTACAAACTGATCTGTACCCTTTTATTTATTTATTTATTTATTTTTAATTTTTTTTTTTCAACGTTTATTTATTTTTGGGACAGAGAGAGAGGAGAGACAGAGCATGAACGGGGGAGGGGCAGAGAGAGAGGGAGACACAGAACCAGAAACAGGCTCCAGGCTCTGAGCCATCAGCGCAGAGCCTGACGCGGGGCTTGAACTCACGGACCGCGAGATCGTGACCCGGCTGAAGTCGGACGCTTAACCGACTACGCCACCCAGGCGCCCCTGATCTGTACCCTTTTAAATGGCTACATAGTACTTGGTTTCACAGATGTGCTGGAAAGTCAACTAAATGTTGCTTTGTGGGGGGTCCTGTGTGGCTCAGTGGGTTAAGCCTTGGACTTCGACTCAGGTCATGATCTCAGGTGCGTGGGTTCTAGCCCCGCTTTGGGCTCTGTTCTGACGGCCTGGAAACTGCTTTGGATTCTGTGTCTCCCTCTCTCTCTGCCCCACCCCTGCTTGCTCTCTCTTTCTCTCTTTCTGTCTCTCTCTCTCTCAAAAATAAATAGACGTTAAAAAAAAGTTTTAAGGGGTGACTGGGTGGCTCAGTTGGTTAAGCGTCCGACTTTGGCTCAGGTCACAATCTCATAGTTCGTGAGTTCAAGCCCCGTGTCGGGCTCTGTGCTGACAGCTCAGAGCCTGGATCCTGCTTCGGATTCTGTGTCTCCTTCCCTCTCTGCCCCTGCCCCCTTGTGCTCTTTCTGTCTCTCAAAAATAAATAAATATAAATTTTTTTAAATTTAAACATTGCTTTGTTGATGTCCATTTCTTAACATTTTTGCTCTTGTAATCAGTACTGATATATCTTTATAATAAAAAAATTAAAACAGTTAAAAATTCCTTGTGGTTTGGGGTTTGGGGATGAAGGTTTCAGCAGGATGGACCAAAGGAAACCAACCATGCTTGCGTAGGGAACCAATTTTCAGGGCTTGTTGACGAGGTTCTCGATGCTTGAGGTGCAGTTGTGCACAGGAGGAGCAGTTTGGGGTGCACAGGTGAGGCTCTGAGGTGTCAGGGAAGGATATTTGGTTCAATAAAAACCCTCACGTGGAAAAGAGCCCATCTCACGTAGAGAGGGCCCCCTTGCAGCGTCTAGGCCAGGAAGTGGCTCTGTCTGGGCCAATCGTCAGGGGCCCCATTACCTTGGAGAGGCCTCAAGCCCCTCTGAGAGATCCTGATAGAAGAGAGAAGAGCAGGGAATGAGTCTTTCCAGCTGCTCCTCAGGATCAGGAGCCAGGCTCAGGGGAAGGGTGGAGAGAGTGATGGGTTGAATGAGTTATCAGCTTGTCACGGGCCTGGCCCGGTGGAAGAAGCCTGGGCCCTAGGATCAGACAGCCGTGTCCAGATCTCTGCTCTGTCATTTACCAGCTGGTGCCCTCCGGGAGACACCTGACCTCTCTGAGCGGCAATTCAGTTTCCTCGTCTGTAAGACAGGCACCGTAACTACTTTCCAGCCCTGTGGGAGGATGTACACAGAGCCCAGTTTCTGGAGTGTGTGGAAACTAATAACATACGTTGTTCTTAGCAGATGCAACTCTAGAACATCATCTAGGCCAAACACGCTTCCTAAACACTTAGAGGAGAGGGAGCTTGCCGATTTTCAAAGTAGCTTGGATTTGGGCTGACGGGTGTTGGTAGGCGAGGAGGCTGGGCTGCAGGGGAATATGGTGTGTGTGTGTGTGTGCGCGCATGTGCGTTGGGATGGGGGTAGTTAGCTTGTTGCCAAGCACGTGAGTGACTCTGACGCTGTGAGAAAGAGGAGGAGGTGGCGTGGATGTGGCCACAGAGCTGCCATAGGGAGATAGATTAGATGTGGAGGTGGTTGAGGCTAGGCCTGGTTGAGATTCTGCCGTGTGTGGCTCAGTGGAAGAACGTTCTGGGGAGTGCGGTAGCTGCCTCCTGGAAGGACCTGCTTTTCTGAGGCTGTGCTAGCTCCCTGTGAAGAGAAGTGGCCTGGCAGAGGCTCGGCAGGGGTCAGATGGCCTCTAAGGTGGGGTTCATGGCCAAGGTGCCCGGGTCATGGTTGGGGAGGGCTGAGGAAGAACACAGTAGCCTTGGAAGGGAAGGAAGGGCCAGAGGCCGGGGTGGTGTGGGGAGAGGAGCCACTGCAGTTCAGGCCTGGCCCTGCTCCAGACAGTGGGCCCCCCGTCCTCCTCGGCCCTGCCCTCCTTCTCCTCGATGCAAGACGGACCTTGTGGCAGGCTCCTGCCTGTGGGCCTTCCAGGCTCCCTGTCTTCCTCCGCTTGCTTTTTCAGGCCCTCTGTGATCCGGACTCCCATCCCCCAACCCCATTTCCCACAGCTCCTGACTCCCAGCCTGTCTCCTCCCTCATTCCCCAGGCAAAGGGCCGTTCCCCTTTCCCAGAATGTCCACTCTGTCCCTCTCACTGTGCACACCTGCCTTGTCTTTTAGGTCTCATCTTGGGCCCCGTGTACTCAATCTCCTTAAAATGCATGGCCCACCCTGCTGTCTCCTCACAACAGCCTGTAGGAGCCAGTGCCACCAGATAATGGCATGGGTGTCTGCAAGGGGGCCCCTTTCAAGCACAGGCCATGCTCTTTACTTGTTTATGCCCCATGCTAACCTGATGAGCTAGTCACAGTTATTATCCCCGCTTCATAGATGAGGAAACTGAGGTTCAGTGAGGATTCCCCCTGAATAGCCTCCAACTGTCTAGTTTCCCAGTTCTTCCCGCATGAATGTCTTGTCTCTCCAATGAGCCTGAGGTCTTTCTGGGCAAAAGCCATGACTTTGGCTTCCACGGCTCTTCCAGCAGCGAGCTTGTGCCCTGTGCATTTCCCTGGCCTCACATCAGCTGCAAAGATGGGCCTTAGCTTGTTGGGCCTTGGCATAGACTTGGGGATCCCGGGGCTTGGCTGGGAAGCACCCAGCCCCATTGATGAGAGGACAGGCTGGAGGCAGGTGGAGAGGGAGCGTGGAGCTGAGCCCTGGCCTGGGGGCCACCCTGGGCATCTCACCCATTTCATTCTCTCCTTGCCTCCACCAGGGAACTCAACGGCAACAACATCACTCGGATCCATAAAAATGACTTTGTGGGACTCAAGCAGCTGCGGGTGCTGTGAGTAACCTCCCTTCTGCCCCTACCCTTCGCAGTGACCCTGTGGCTCCTGAGCAAAGTCCTGGCTGTGGGCTGTAGGGTTGTGAGCCAGAGACCCTGGATGCCCTGAGGGGGGTGGAGTGGAAGTGCCAGTGAGTCCTTCCCCTGAGCAGCCACTGTCTTGCACACGGCTGAGCACTTGGGCTCAGCATAGGCACCAGTGGTCGCTGCCTGGCAGGGTCTGGGCCGGACAGATGGGGCGTCTTGTCTGTTGGTTGTATCCTGGAATGAGGGAAGACTGGGTAACCATGAGGAGCCCTTAGGTCTCTGACTTAGCCTGCTGGGGCTGCCATAACAAAATACCCACAGACGGGGTAGTTTAAACAACAGAAATTTACTTTCTCACAGTTCTTGAGGAAGTCTATGATCAAGGTGCCATCAAGGTTGTTTGTAGTGAGGCTTGTCTTCTTGGCCACCTTCTTGCTGTGTCCTCATATGGCCTTTCCTCTGTGTGTGCACAGAGAGAGATCTTTGGTGTCTTTTTCTCTTCTTATAAGGAGACCAGTCCTACCAGATTAGGGCCCTACCCCTATGACCTCATTTAATCTTAATAACCTCCCTAAAGCCTCCATCTCCAAATCACGTTGGGGGTTAGGGCTTCAGTGTATGAATTTTGGGGGATGCACTTCAGCTATAACATTCTCCATAGTTCTTTTGACTCTGTGCCTCAGAAAGACTCTCCGGCAAGGCTACCCCTGACTTGAGACAGTAGATGAGTGGGGGCAGTTGAGGATAGAGGTGACCCCCTTGGGTGCCTGACAGTGGCAGATATTGGAGGTGATGGGTGTGGCTCTATTGGCGTTGACCACTAGCCAGCAAAGGAGCCGTCCACAGCATTTCCCTTGTTGGGCTGGGCAGGGGTGAGGAGTGAGGACTGAGGAGTGAGGAGGGGAAAGGGTGGATCCCTTCGTCGCTTCCTGCTCTACTCCTCTCAGACACATGCATGCATTCTGACATATTCAACATCAGACAGTCATAGGGTCCTCACCCCCTACTGTCAGGGTAGTGCAAGGGTCCTGGGGCCTCAGTTCTTTCAGAACTACTTTGCAGTTCTGAGGGTCTTGGGCGGGTCTGGGGACCTTGTGGTCTCCATCTTCCCTGGGGTCATAGCTGTCAGTTGCTGGGCAGGGGTCTCTGCTGCTCCAGAACCCGCTGATCTTTGACTCCTCCCCAGGCTCCAGGAATCTCTTCTGAGTACAGGAAAACCCTCCTTCCCTCCTGTCACCCCCCACCCACCCAGGCCTCCAGCACGAGCTCCTCAACAGCTCAGGCTTTTGGAAACAAGGTGGAAGAAGAGAAGTGTGTGGTGGCAGCTTCTGCCCCTGTCCTATCCCCAAACCTCCTCGGAGGTCCGTGTGGGACCTTGAGCCACCCGCTTGAGAGTGGACAGGAGAAAACCACAGGGAGAAAAATCTACTCGACGGTCTCCAAAATTCCCACGCAACAAGCAAACTGCCTGCCAGCCGGATGTTCTGGGCTGTAGGGCGCGTTGGTGGTGAGGAGGTGCAGTCTCGTGGAGCCAGGTGGTCGAGTGGGCAGCAGATGGGGCCAGGCGGTGTAGGAGTGCGGGCAGAGGGGTGCTGGCTGCCAACTGCAGTGTGTTTGCTGCACGTGTGGGCTTTGCCCAGTTGGCACAGGCTCCCCGCCCCCTGCTACCGGCCCATCCCCCTGCTCTGCCGCTTGGACGTGTGCCCTCTGGGCTGAAGGAGGGCACGTGCGCCAGCAGCCTGGCATTGACCCCTGCTGCCTGGGTCCCAGCTTCCCAAGACGAGGATGTCTTTGGAGCCGTGGCCCGGTGCTCTGGGATCCTGTGACCACGGTGGCCGCTTCAGAGGGATCGGCATGGGCTCGGGGGCTGGAAGTGCATCTTGCTGTCGGGGCTGAGCGTGCCCGCCAGCCCTGTCGGGAATTTGCAAGCTCGTGAGGCAGTTTTGACCGCTCGGGCCGGGACGCGGGTCTGCGTGTATCTCCGGCCCTGCTCCTGTTTCACTCCCTTGTGCCATCTGCTGCTGAGAGTTCCTGTCCAACACCCTGCAGCTGTCCTGTCTCTTTGCCTCCCCAGGCAGCTGATGGAGAACCAGATTGGAGTGGTGGAGCGGGGGGCTTTCGACGACATGAAGGAGCTGGAGCGGCTGTAAGTATCCGCGGGCACAGTCTTGGGGCGGTGGGGTGGCGCCGGGGGCACATGATGGCTGAGTCTGGCAGCGAGGGCCGTGTGCGGGGAGAGGACTGCACGCCCCGTCCGCCTCCCACCTGCTGATGGGAGCCAGGGGGAGCCGCAGCCGTGGAAGCCGTCACGGCATTGTTGTCGTGAGATGACAGCAAGGACAAAGCTGGAGGGTGTCTGCACCCCGTGCTCTAAAAGCAACTGTCTTTGTTGGTTTTCCCTGAAAATACATTATGGCAAAAAATCCATGCAGTACTGAGGAAGTGAGATGGCTTCATATCATCTCATACCCACTGATTCGTGTAGCCATAAGGAAGAAATGGTGTGCCAAGGGGACCGTCAGGGAAGGTACAGTGGCCGGCCACCTGAGGATTTGTGTCTTGGGTGTTCAGGGCCACAGCACAGAAACCGGAAGGTGGAAATGTTTCTGATTTACATGGTTTGCTCCATACGGGGCTCTTGCATTTGAAAATGGGTCTTGGGGCGCCTGGGTGGCGCAGTCAGTTAAGCGTCCGACTTCAGCCAGGTCACTATCTCGCGGTCGGTGAGTTCGAGCCCCGCGTCGGGCTCTGGGCTGATGGCTCAGAGCCTGGAGCCTGTTTCCGATTCTGTGTCTCCCTCTCTCTCTGCCCCTCCCCCGTTCATGCTCTGTCTCTCTCTGTCCCAAAAATAAATAAACGTTGAAAAAAAAAATTAAAAAAAATAAAAAAATAAAAAAAATTAAAAAAAATAAAAAAAAAAAGAAAATGGGTCTTGATCAATTTTTGCATTTCAGGTTGGCAGTAATGAAAAGAAAAGGGAATGTGTTACGAGTGAGGTGGGGGATAGACACTCAAGTTCACGGTGGTCCCTGGTCTCATTTTTTTGCTTTGGTTTAGCTCTCAAGAGGTGCGCAGAGTCCTGAA
Source organism: Prionailurus bengalensis (assembly GCF_016509475.1). NCBI lineage: Eukaryota > Metazoa > Chordata > Mammalia > Carnivora > Felidae > Prionailurus > Prionailurus bengalensis. The sequence continues at coordinate 55,945,029 of NC_057351.1, read as the reverse complement.
GTTCATGCCCTTCGAGCCAGAAAGTCCCATTTCATTTTAAGGAAATAATCAGAGATGTGGCTAAAAATTTGTATATCAAGGGGATATTCATGGCACATCATTTAAATACAACAAATACAACAAAAAATGGAAAACCATTCTGGTGGAGACATAAGATATCAGATCACATTTGTCAAGAACAGTTGAGACCATTGGAATGTGCTCACAATGTAATATTAAAAAGGCAGGAAGTGACATTTATGTAAATTAAATCAGCTTGTATGTACATAGAATACAGGAGGAGGAAAATCATTGGGAATATTAACTCTCATTACACTGAGTGGTGGGATAATTTTATTCTTTGTGCTCATCTTTTTGATGAATTTTCTTACAATGAGTTTATAATTATAATTATAGCTACTGTTGATTGCCTTACTCTGTGCCAGGCGCCAAGCTGAGCTCTTTGCCCTACTGTATCTCATTTAATCCTTAAAACAACACAGTGGTCAGTGGCATTTTACGGATGAGAAACAGAGGTGCAGTGCAGTTAAGGCACTTGTGTTATTAAGTGATTATTAAGAGATTAAGGGCAGAAGAAGGGATTAGAACCCGGATCATTTTCCCTCCAAAGCCTGAGATCTTAATGACTATGACCTCATACCTCACTCTTCTCTTTTACTTCAAAGAAAGGGAGGTATTAAATAAAGGGAGAAGAATATGGCTGTCTTCTTGCCTTCCTGCTGCCTGGAAGACATTCAAGGCGATCTTTCTTTTGTGTTCTTCATCCAGGCCTAAACCTGAGCAATAAGGAGGCTGCAGCTAGGACAGATGATTAGTCCTGTGTTTGTTTTCTTGAAAAGGCTCAGAACAAAATATGTCCTCGTGACTTGGCTGGGAGGGCCTGGTTGGGACCTAACCCACTGCGGCTCTGGCTGGGGGCTGCCCTGCCCTGCAGGAGGAGAAAAGGTGGGTGGGGGTCTACCCACGTTGGGGGTGGCCCAGGTCATGCCTGCTGCTGCCACCAGGATGGGGCAGGGACCTGCAGGTTCCTCGCCGTGCTGGGTCCCTCCTTTGGCGTCCTTTGATTTTCTACTTTAAACTGGCTATTGAATTTTTTTTTCCCTCTTAAATGTTTTCAGAAATTGAAGCCAGAAAGATGAGAAAGTCCTGGGGGAAAACAAAACAACAAAAAAAACAATGATTACCAGACAGTGTAAACACAGGATTAATTTACTGGACAAGGTGAAGGAACTTGAGGTGATCTGATGTCTACTCCTGTTGCTTTAAGGATTATATTGGTGGTCCCCCCCCCCTTTTTTTTTTCCAAGGCAGTGGTGTGTTTCCCTAGGAGCCCTCCCTTTTGAGTAAACCTCTTCCAGCTGGTCTAATTGTCTGCGCCGTGCTAGAAAATGATGCCTTTCTCACATATCAGAGGAAGAGCGACCTCCGAGGAGGTTACCACAGACCAGTTACTATTGGCCGCAGAGAACTACACTTCTTCCTCCCTCCCAGTGAAAGAAAGCTCTTGCCGAGTTGGTTTCTCATCGCCCAGCACTGTTGAAGGGGATGGTCGTGTGAGGCCCAAACTGTGCTGTAGTCAGTCTGGAGGGCGGGGGCTGCCTCGTACTCTTGTGCTTCTCCAACCTTGACGTGCACGCAGATCACTGGGGGATCTTGTTAACATGCAGACTCTGACTCAACAGGGCTGGGGTACGCAGTGCTTACCAACTCCCAGTGAAGCCCCTGCAGATGGTCTGTGTGAGCACCAAGGTTCTACATTTATAGGTGCCACAGCCCCAGTGGACGGGCCTCCGGTGCTCTGGTGTAGAGAACTAGGTGCTGAAGGTGGCAAGAAGCTTCTGGTTAGGCATCGCTGCCTTCCTGGGACGAGTCCGGGTCCTTTCTGTATTGGGTCTTCTCCGCCAGGCCACCTTCCAGGACCAGACTTCCCACTCCTGCCTGTGTTTACAAAATGGGGAGTCGTCTGTCCACCCGTGGAGCAATTAGAAATGATGGGCATACTAGTCAGTCATTAAAAATAAAGGGGTCGTTCTCTATCGTTTGGCATGAAAAGACATCCACAAATTGTTGAGTGAGGAAAATGCAGGTGGCTGAATACTTTTTCTTCTATTGCTTGAAGTTTTTCAAGAATTAAGCATGCGTTTTCATACATAATTTAGAAAATCGAGAAAGCTGTTTTCATTTTGAAAAAAGACCTAAAGCAAACACTAAAAAAAAAAAGTTAAGTTGCCACGGAGTCAAATGTGGATGAAACAACAAAAAATCAGGACCTTGTGGCTAGTCCTGCCCCATAAGGGTATATCTCACATTTCAAGTGTAGTCAGGTATTCAGCTCGAAAACCAAGATGATATTTGAATCAGTGCCTTCTAAATTACAAAGGGTCATGCAAATGTAACGATGATGATGATGAGCAAGGGAGGAAGTCATGGAAGGTGTCGACGCCCACTGTACTTCGGGTCCTTGGTGGGAAGCTTTCACAGGCGCTCTGTGCTTCTCCTCCCCAAGTGTTGGATGGTGAATTCCCACTTTATAGATGAAGAAACTGAGGCCCGGAGGAGGTAATTTCCCTGGGGTTACACAGTGACTTCGTTAAAATTGGAACCCTGTGCCCTCTCACTCTGAGTCCAGTGCTTTCTGAAAAGTCTTTGGATTTCCTGGAACTCTTAGGCAACTTCCAACTCTCCCTTTCTTCTCTTTTTCAGACGACTGAACCGGAACCAGCTGCACAGTTTGCCAGAACTGCTGTTCCAGAATAACCAGGCTCTGTCGAGGCTGTGAGTGACACTGTGGCCAAAACTCTGTCTGTGGTCTAGTCCCTCACCCTGTGGGAGGGGCAGTGTCTGGTCAGGGGGACCCAGAATTTCCCATGACGGTGACCTCCTGCTCCTCACCTGTCAGGAGTTGCACGGGGCATCAAAAGCCAGGCCCTTTCTGTAGGAAGGTGCTGCGTGGGGGCATTTCTGTCTGGTGAGCACTTGCAGAATCCACGACTCATTCAGTTCTGCGTGCTGCCTCTGACAGTGTGGATGTGAGAATGTTCTGGAGTGGACATTCTCGTCAGCCGTGATGCCAGGCTTTATAGGGAGCACTGTCTTTGCGCATCTGTCTCAGCCTTTGGTAACCTGCCTTGGGCCGAATATTTATTCATTCAACTAAGCCCTTCTTGGACCTATTTATATTTTCAGATCGGGGTAATGAGGTCTGGAAACTTAGTAACCATGGCTTCTATCTGCTGTAAATGTACTTCTTCCAAGTTTAAAGGGTAGTGGCTAATTCTGCTACTCTGTGATGTGCTAAATGTGTCTGCAATTGTTCTAGCATTTGCTTCTTTTTTGGGATCTTGGGTTGGAGAGGACCTTAGAGATCATCTAAGGAATCTCTTCTGCAGCTCCTTAGCCTGTGGTCCTTCAGTCTTTGCTTGGCTACCTCTAAGGATGGAGAGTTCACCACCTCCACAGTCAGTTGCATTATTGCACAGATCTGCGTATTAGAAACATTTTGTTAACTTTGAGCCCCAAATCTGTGTTCCAACAATTTATGTTTTCCTTCACTTTGCTTTCCGTAAGTATCTACAACAACTGTGTCCTCTTGTTAGATTTTTAAAAATGTTTACTTATTAATTTTTTGCGGGAGAGAGAGCGAGCGAGAGAGAGCGTGTGTGAACAAGGGAGGGGCAGAGAGAGAGAATCCCAAGCAGGCTCTGCGCTGTCAGCATAGAGCCCGACTGGGGACTTGAACTCATGAACCTGTGGGATCGTTACTTGAGCCGAAACCAAGAGCCGAACATTCAACCGCCTGAGCCACCCAGGTGCCCCTCTTGTTAGATTTTGGAAGGGCTGTAGGGATTTTGAATTTTAGGTTGGGAGGTTTTTGAGTTCTTTCAGTTGTCATTAACAACCTGGTTGGGACCTGCATGGCCAGCAGAGCACCATGTGAGGAAGTGAGGCTGCTGGTCTCCCCTGAAGAAGTTTATAGGCAGCACCGAGGTGGAGGAAGAGGCAGCAAGTGACTTAGACAAGACTGAGGGGCAGGGGCTGGGTGGGAGACGGCACCCTAGGGCTGCCTGAGTGCTGATGGGTGTGACTGGGAGTTTGGATTAAGCACAGCCGGTTCTTTCCACGTCTGTCATGATTTCCAAAGCTCTTGATTAGACTGTGTCATTGAACCTGCCTTCAAGTTTTTGTCTTTGAGCTGTCCAAATGGTCTCTATGGTCATTTCCCGTTTCTTCCTCCTTCTGGCCTGGAGGATCTCCATAGTGACCCTCAGTGATGACCCCTTCTGCTGGTCTTCACCACCCCTGGGCTTGAGCCGGACCTTCTTCAGTCCCCCGTCACTTGGTGGGTTGGTGCTTTCATTCCAGGCTGGGCATACACGGTGGGCACTTTACTTAGCTGCTGAAGGTGCATGGTCCTTCCCAGCAGATGCGTCCGCCCTAACATCTCCCTAACCTGTGCTTTAACCTGAGTTCTGTGCTGTTACTGGTCACGGGCAGGTGCTGGCCTTGCCCTGCCCTGGCTCCGGCAGCTCCTGTTTTCTCTGTGCTGTCCTTTCTAGAAGCTGGCTCTCGCAGGTCTTATCACAGCTCCGCCTCTGCAAAAATTCATCCTGAACATCTTTTCCCTTGGTGTCCTCCTATACTTTTCTTTTCGCTTTCCCCAAGCCCTCTTCACCTTGCAAAAGTCTGCCCTCATGCTCCCAGCATTATCTGTCTGCTCGGCTTCCCTTCCCCTCGGCCATCCTGACCCACTGTCTTCCACTGACCAGCATTCAGAATATGTGTCTAGTGCGTGCTTGCCGTTGAGCTCTGGGCACCTGCTTTGACCCTCTCTCACTTATGTTATGAAACATTTTATTTATTTATTTAGAGAGCAAGTCGGGGAGGGGCAGAGAGAGAGAGAAGGAGAGAGAGAGAGAATCCCAAGCAGGCTCCTCACTGCCAGTGCAGAGCCTGACATGGGGCTTGAATCCACGAGCCGTGAGATCATGAACTGAGCTGAAATCAAGAGTTGGACGCTTATCCCACTGAGCCACCCAGTCACCCCAGACCTTATTCATCTTATAGCTGAAAGTTCGTGTCCTGTGATCTACCTCTTCCTATTTTCCCCCACCCCCAGCAACCACTTTGCCATTTGCCATTTTCTGTTTCTATGAATTTGACTTTTTTTTTTTTTTTTTTTTTTTGGATTCAACATATGAGTGATACCGTGGAGTACTTGTCTTTATCTCTGGTTTATCTCACTTAGCAAAATCCCTCAAGGTCCATCCATATTGTTACAAATGGCAGGATTTTATTCTTTTTAATGGTTGAATAGTATTCCATTATATATATATATCACATCTTTATCCATTCATCTGTTGATGGACACTTAGGTTGTTTCCATCTCTCATTTATTTTAAAATACCCAAGATCCCCTCATATGAATCTAAATTCACAAACTTCCCGCCTTTTGCTTGAGATTACTTCTAACCCTATTCATATTTTGACATCTTTGGCCATAGCCTTCCACCAGCTCTTGGGGCTGAAGGGGATAGGATGGCTCCACAGGGGTCTTTCTCCAACTCTTGGGTCTACCTTTTACCAGGTGCCCTGGTGCCTTTTATTGGTGTCCTGCCTGTCCGTGGGCTCCCCTCCTGACAGTGGTGACACAGTGTGGTCCATGTGGCTGCCTTCTTGGCCTGTGTCTAGAGAGCTTGGATCCCTGGTGGAATGGGAAGGTAGCCTGGAGGAGAAAATCAAGGGTCAGGGCGTCCTGAATTTTTCAAGGTATAACGCCAGATGGTCTAACTTCCTGGGGCCTTTTCTTACCGGTATGCTGTTGGGCTATCAGGAGGCTGAGCTGAGATCGTGCACGTAAAGCATCCAGGCCTGCAGCCGATGTCCGTTGTGCTCTGGACAATGTTGGTGAGTGAATGGCCCTGCAGTGAAGCTGGTGCTCCCGTGTCTCATCTGAGACCTGTGACCCTGCGAGGTGAACAGAGCGTCATGGTTTTATTGCTGTTGAAAGTCAGGAAAAAGTCAAAGTTGGAGGGGTAAAGCGACCTCCTCAGGGTCAGTACTGAAGCCCCTTTGGACTCCCCACCCAGTGCTCTTCATGTTTTACTGGAGAAAAGCACTTCTATGCCTTAACAAATATTAAATAGCTGAGTTTTATATCCAAAGGCTGGCACAAGGAGCTCCATTCAAGGAGTGGAAAAGCCATTGAAGGGGACAGGAGTCTGCCTGACTTGTGCTCTTGGCACCCTATAGGGCTGGGAGCTGGGGGCAGTGGCCTCCAGAAACATTGGATGTTCTTACCCCAGTGGCTTGGGGCTGGCTGCCTTGGGGAGGGGGCCAGTCAGCAGTGAACAGAAGGACTTCTAGGAGATGGGCCCTCCCGATCGAAGGCTTGGTGGCTCTTTGGGGAATATTTCCAGGCTCTAGAGCCAGAACGTTTCCCAGTGCCTGCTGCTTTTTCTTTTTAGGCAATGGGTCCCTAACTCTTGGGAGGAGATGTTTCTTATCCAGGAGCATAGCCAGACCCGGGTGGAGGGGGACTGCTTTCTCTAGCTCTCCTCTAGAATATTTCTTAAGCTCATCTGTAAGCACAGGTGTGCCAGCCATCAGGACTTTGAGGAGAACTCCTGTGCATTTTCCCCCTTAGGTCAGCCCAGGACTCGAGTTCATGACTGGGCCCAACTTGGTTTAGTGCAGCATGGTGCCCCTCCAATTCAGGCCATCTCAAAAGTGCACATTCTGAGGGAAATGGTTAAACAAACCCTTTGGTTGATCTGGTTGTTTGTTTGTGGTGTGTGGCCTCACTGAGCTTTTTACCTTTGTTGCTGTTCTAGGGAACAGTGAGGAGCAAGTGCTTAGAGATTTATTTGCTAACATTCTTTGTCCCACCTCCACCCTGTCTATTGACTTGAACATCTGGCATTGCAAAACACCTCTGTTAACTCTCCCAGTCCACTTGGTCTGTCCAAGCAGCACTTGGGCACTCTTGGCTCCAGAAACAGGAACTCCTGCACGCTGGTGACGGGAAGGGTGTGGTGGGGTACTTGAAGGGGACAACCAGCAGACTCAGTTTCCCCAGGACAGGAAGTGAAGTAGAGCTGGGACCAGGACTGAGATGTGAAGGGTGTTTCTAGTTCTTTCTGAATATCTACTTATTATGGGCTTATGGACAACATCTCAGTTCCACCATGACTTTGGTTAGCCACAGTGCTGACTCCCCTCCTGCTTCTTCTGACTTTGGAGTTAATGCCCAGGTCTCAGGTCCTAACTCCAGATTTCTGGGGAAAGAATCTGATTGGCTCACCTCATGACCTCATGATTGGTCATGAGATCATCCCCAGGCCAAGGAGCTGTGTTGGGGGTTTGTGGGATCACCCGGTGTAGTCTTACCATGGAGCCCGCTCCTCCTCCAGGACCTGGAGGGGGACCACATTCCCTTAAGAGCCAGGGAGAGAGGGGAGGCAGGGCCTGGCGTTTCTGGTCTCTCACCTGTTGACCTCCCCTCTGCTTTAAGGGATCCATTGCTAATCCTTTTCACCGGGAGCAAATCATGGACTTTCAGCAGAGGCCATTATGCTAACTAGGCATGAAAACAGGTTTGAGAGAGACCAAATACGTAGGGTAAGGTGTGGTCACAAAGTGACTGGTGCACTTTGATGCTGCAGCCCACATTTATGTTGATGTTGTTGACGTGGCTGCAGGGTTCCTGTTCCTGGCTATTCTTCAGTAATATCTCCCCCTGAGTTGGGTTGGTCTGTCCATCTCATTCCTTACGTGGGACTTGAGGCCCAGGCGGTGAGTTGGCTTGGACCACAGGGCAGTGTGATGATCGGGTTGGAATTAGACACCGGGCCTTTGAAGGTCCTGAAGCTCACATTTGGGGATCGAGCCCAAGGAAGTAATAATACATGGGTGCAAACATGTTCACTGCAGCATTAATTAGAATTTGAAACACAGAATATTCCTCTATTGAAATATAGAATATTGAATATAGAAATAACCAAAGTGTCCAGTGTTGAGGGAGCAGTTAAACAAATTCTGGTGTATCTATTTGATGAGATATTTATATCACCAAAAGTGGTCTTTATGTAAAGCAATGCAGATAAATGTTTGTGTTATCAAAAGTCAGGATGCAAAATTGTACTGACAATATAACCACTAAAGAAATCACTCTAAAGAAAGCACAGAAACAGACTGCAAACTGCCAACAGGGGTGGTCTCTGGGCGACTTTTTTCCTTTTCTCTATTTATTTCCCAGATATTCTGAAAAGAAGCATGTGTAATTTCTATGGTAGGAGACCTCCCAGCTTTTATAAACGATGGCAAGCTTCTGTGGTCTGAGTTACAGTGAGTGCTAGGTATGTGATGTTGGAAGACCTCCTGTAACCCCATTGAGCACCGTTTTGCTCTTTTATCAGATAAAGATAATACCGTCTACCTCACAGGCTGTTGTGGGGATTGGAGAAAGGTGTGACCCACTCTCGTGTCAGCTGTAAACTTTGTGGCCTGTGGTAGATGCTCAGGAAATGTTAGGCGATTCTACGTAGGGATTGCTTTGGAGGTGCCACTACAGCCTCTAAGTTGACCCTACACTTGAGTCTTTGTCCTCTGCTGGTGATTTATCCTCATCTGTCTTAACGCAGAGCCATCCTCTTGCTTTGCAGGGACCTCCCTCAACAGGTTTAACATTTTTTTTCACGAGAGGCTGTTTTTCACGAGGTGCACCTATGGAGGCACCCCTAGGGGCCACGGAGGGAGCCACGGAGGTGTGCTCTCCAGCAGAAGGGCTCTGTAGGCAGAGGCTGGGGTGTGACCTGGGTCAGCCACTGTGCAGGCTCAGGAACTGACAAGGGAATCTGGCTTTTGTGCTCTTCGGTACTGTCCTGAACAAGCATGGAGCAAGTAGGTGATGTTGCTCCAGAAATGTTTGTTAGTACCCTGGAGTCACCTGTGCACTCTCTGCTTCCTTGGGGATGCCCCCACTGAGAGTGGGCTCCGAGTCCCTGCTCAGCACCCCCACCCCACCACCTCTTTAGAAGAGGGCGCCCACCCACACTCCTTGTCCACATTAGAGGGAGTCAGCGGCTCTGCAGAAGAGTGCCCATCCTGTGACGTCCTCTCACTGCCTGGGGCTCCCAGGACGGTCACAGAAGGTCTCAGGGACTGCAGTTGTTACAGCAATGGTTAGAACAAATGGAAGGTTATTCTGGGCCAGGATCAGGGGGGCAACCCACAAACATTATCTGATTCATCATCAGAACTTCTCTGATGTCAGCATTTCCCCCATTTTACAGATGAAGGAATGCAAGCTCAGAGGGTTTGTGACCTGCCCAAGGGGCTGAGCCAAATTTGAACCCTGGTCTCTCTGATGCTACAGCTCATCCTTCCATATCATCCTTACCCATCCACCTCCTACTTACCACCCATTCACCTCCTGCACCTATCTACCTACCCATCTTCCCACCACCTACCTATCCCCTCAGCCCCATCAACCTGTCATATACCTGCCCCCTATCCACCTCTGACTTGATGCACTCCTGCTTACCTATCTACCGACTCACCAGTCAACTTACCCATCTGCCCATCTGTCTCTGTACCCTGTACCATAGCTCCCATCCTCCCATCTCCACCCACCGAACACACTTCCTTCCACCCACCTAATCCATCTGCCTGCCCATCCGCTCTTCCATTCATTTACCCATCAATCCTCCCCATCCAGCCCCCCACTCATTCTCCTTCTACTTCCCTGTCTACCAATCTACCCATAAACCTACCCATCCACCCGCCCACCCATTCATCCAACAGTTACCCAGGGCCTCCTGTAGGCCAAGTGCTGTCCTCAGTGCTGAGGACACTTGCAGTGGGCTGTGTGGACAGACGGGTAGGCACTGTCTCTCCAGGAGGGGAGGGTCTGTCATCACTGCTTTTTGAGAGCAATCTGCCAGCCTCTGACCAACAGCAGGACGGAGTGGGTAGAGGCAGATGCTTCACTAGCTGGAGCCCTGTCTCTTGCCAAGGTGGTCATACCCTGGTAGCAGGTTACCTGGATTTGGGGTTAGCCTCCTCACCTGACAGTCAATCACTAGAGAATGTGGAGATGTTTCACGGATGCACACAGGGGTCAGACCTGTTTGAACCAGACGGCTCCTCTTACATCAGCAAAACTCACTCTCCATTCATGTTTGGGTGTGGAACACAGTGGGTGTCAGCCTCTGTGCCTCTGTCCTCCCAGATTCAGGGAGGGGTCCGCTGTGCTGCCTTACGACACCCCCTCTCGCTGCTTGCTTTTTCTTGTTCATCCAGAAGCCACTTCTGGAAACCCAGTTACTCTGGGCTTCTTTTTAGCCTTGCAGCTAATATGTCTCCGGACAAGATCAACCTTTTGTGTCTCTGCTGGACCTGGAAGGGGTGGGGATGGGTGATTAAGGGCAGCCCAGGGCATTTATTTCCCCTTATTTATATCCCTGCTGTAAGGACCAGGATAGCTCATTAACAGAGCCCTGGTGGCTGGAGAGGCGTGGATGTGATATTCTGCAGGAGCCCTGTTGAAGAATGCCTGACCCTGCCGACCCCGTCTGGAGCTGGGTTTAATTAAACTGTCAGCACTGGTCAGAAGAACAAAGCCTCCCTTCCAGTCCTGGTCCCCAGCCCCCATCAGAGGCGGGAGGGCATTCTCTGCTGAAATGAAGAGCTGTTAAAAATGGATCTGTCTTGCCTCCAAGGGAAATTACCCGAAACAGGAAGGTGACCTCGCCGTTGTGACACGTCCACTCCGGGCAGCAGATCTGCGGGACTGAACCAGCCTTGCCGCCAAGGACCCTGGTGCATGAGGGATGGGGCTGCTGTGGCTGCCCCACACTGGCTAGGGCCTCCTTCTTGCCAGAACTGCTGCCTTAAGATTCTATTCCTTACTCCCTAGACTTCACTTTTCCCAGGAAGGACCTTCATGAGCTTTGTCTCATGAGATATTAAGTCTGTGAGATGTTTCTGGCAGTAATGATGGAAAGAAACTTCCTTGGTTAGACAGTTTGGGAAGTACTGGGTCAGCCCCTTTAATCTGCTTATGTGCATTATAAAGCCCCTGGGGGACGTGTGGGGTGTTGCATTGGCCAAACTGATTTGACCTTGAAACTCTTAAAAAAAAATTGGTTTTTTTTCTTTTTCTTTTCCGGAATACCTAGATCTTGTGGGTCTAGTGTCAGGTCACTTGCTGAGCTCTGGCAATAGGGATCATAGCTGACTCAAATCCAGGTCCTTCTGACCCAAACCATTAGTACTCTACCTCTAAACCATTAGTACTCTAATTAGCGTGAATGAGAGTTGTCTAGGGGAGTTTATTAAAATGCAGATTATCATCAGAGCATTATCATCAGAAATCCCGAGTCTGTAGATGTGGGAGGGCCCAAGAATCTGAATTATTATCATCCCCTCCTTATCTGGTTCACACTTTGAGAAGCCTTCCTCTCAGCACACTTTGATGAGTCTTAGATAGGTACCCCTCTACGATCAGAACCCCCCTTTGCCTCCGCCCGGCCCGGTTCTGGTGTGGGAGCCACGCTAACAAAGACCCTCCCAAGGGCAGACGCTTTACCTCCTGCGGCCACACAGAGAACAATTTGGGGATTATGAGTTAGCAATTACAGAGCACTCTGAATTCTCAAAGTGCTTTCCAATCATTACATCTGTGCCTGCTGTCAAGGCTCAAGTGAAAAAGGCAAGCGTCCCACTGGGCTGGCCGGGAGCCTCTGCAGCAGAGGGCAGCCAGCCCGAGATTGACATCCAGAGTGCCAGAGAGGGCTGATGCGCCCAGCATGGTTGAATGTCCTAAACACAGCACTGGCCCCTGGCTCTGACCCTGCTGCCTCAGAACCACATGGGCCTTCACAAATGCAGCTGGCCAGCGCCTGGGGGAGGGCTGGAGGGAAGAGCAGTGGACAGGTCGCCCCCCAGGAGAAAGCCCAGCAAAGGCAGAGCGCTCTGCTGGGGACGTTTTGTGGCTCAAAGGAATGAAAAGTCCTCTCCTACAGCATTACAAAAATCAGTATGGGACAAACTGAATTCATAAGCATCAAGAGGATTCTGAACAGAGAGGAGTACACATAGGAGGGGAGCGATTATGAATAACTTTTAGGGAAGGAAGGATTTTTTTTAAAGCCATTTCAGAAATTATATAAATAATTTTGTGCTGCCGTTAAAGAAAAGTAAGAGATAGGGATTTTTTTTTTTAATTAAGACATTTAAAAATGCTTGAGCTGTCATTCAAATATTTTCAAAAAATGCAGTTTAATACCAAAGCTATATATAATTGTTAGAATAATTGTAATTACCATTTGTTAAGCACCTATGCACCAAACACTTTATGTGGATTTTCTCATTAAAAAAAATTTTTTTTTAACGTTTATTTATTTTTGAGACAGAGAGAGACAGAGCATGAACGGGGGAGGGGCAGAGAGAGAGGGAGACACAGGATCAGAAGCAGGCTCCAGGCTCTGAGCCATCAGCCCAGAGCCCGACGCGGGGCTCGAACTCACGGACCGCGAGATCGTGACCCGGGCTGAAGTCGGACGCTTAACCGACTGAGCCACCCAGGCGCCCCTGTCATTTTAATTGTTAACAGTCCTATGCAATTATTATCCTGTTTTACAGTGGGGAGAATTGAGGCATGGAGGGGTGAAGTCATTGGTCACACGGGTATTTGTTGGCAAATCCAGGCTTTGAACGCAGGTCAGGCTCTAACCCTCTCTGCTATACTGCCTTTCATGATAAAAAATAGAGAAACAGGAAGAGGAAAGCGATTGCTCAGGAGTCTTCTGGGAAGGTGAGAAGTTTCGAGTCAGATGTTGAAGGATGTGGGAGACATGGGTGGATGGAGAGGGTGCAGTTGTCCTATGAGCAGGGGCCCCACAATTCTAGAGTGTTGTGTGGATCTCGGCCCAGAAGGTATAGACGGTCTCTGTTTCCTAGAACGAGGAGTCTGGAATGGATGATGGGCAGAGGGGGCCACAGAGGGTACTTACGAGCAGAGTGACTGAGCAGAGGGTAAAAGTCATCTTTCCTGAATACCCCACTCCCTCAACCAGAGCCCCCTCCCCTCCTGTGGGTCTCCATCCCATGACACGAGGATGGATGAGTGTATGTCTATCCTTGGCTGGCCTGAAATTGTGTGTGTGTGTGTGTGTGTGTGTGTGTGTTAAAATAAACATACTTATCACTCTAACCACTTGTAAGTGTGCAGTTCAGTGGCATTAACTGCACACACATGTCAGGCAGCCATCACTATTGTCAATGCCCCAAACTTCGTCATTGTGCCCAGCAGAAGCTCGGCACCCATTAAACAATAACTCCCCATTCCTGCCTCTCTCCCAGCTCTGGTGGCCTCTCTTTGACTTTCCATCCCTATGAATTTGCCGATCCTAAGTGTGTCATACATGTGGAGTCATACAATATTTGGCTTCTGGGACTGTCTTACTTCACTTAGCGTGGTGTTTTTAAGGGCCATCCAAGTCTCATTCTTTCTTATGACTGAGTCGTATCCCCATGTGTGGCTAGACCGCATTTTGTTTCCATCAGGTACAGTTGCTTGTATCTCTGTCCAAGCCCCCGACGTTCTTCATGACTCCTTTTCCTGCTTCTCCTACCAGATGAGGCAGTGATCAGCCTACCCATCCTCATTTCCCCAGCACGAGTGGGCTTAGCAGGGCCGGTAAGCTGTGTCTTTCAGGTGGCGGGCATTGTCCCAAAGCTTATGGGAGGAGAGTGAACAGCTTCTGCTCTTCGTGAGGAGCCCAGAACTTCCTCCCTCCCTTCTGTAATTTCTGGGCTTGGGGCTTTGAGCTTGTGTGTTGGGCCCCAGCTTCATGGATTTAATGGACTCAGCACTTGCCCACTGACCCCTGTTCTACTTGACCTGTGGTTGACTTTGACCTGTGGCCCAGAAATATGAAGCTAGTTGTTCAAGGACTGATGGTTTGTAGAAGTAAAATCTATTGAGGGTGGGCTAGATGGAGTCTCTGTAGAAGCAGGCAGGCATACCCCTCTGCTTGAAATGGGGTGTGGAAGGTAGTTCTAGGGAGCCCCTGCTGCCTCTCATGCCTGGGAGGCCATGAAAACTTGAGACAGGAGGTAATCAAGATCAAGAAGGAAACATGGACCTTTTAGCTGGTGGAGACAGACATGAATCGGAAAGAGGCTGAACCCAGGGGATGCGTGGCAGGGTTTGACTGACTCCATTTTTTATTAGGATGGGCCAGGACCCTGCATCTCCTGATGAGACCCTCCCCTATACTTAATTCTGTGGCTTAAGTGGTTCTGTTTCTTACTTGGGATTCCGGCCAGGTGTCCACAGGGCTTGAGAAGCTCAAAGAAGAAACCAGGGGTTCCTTTAAGCTCTTTGCAGTGTGGGCAGCATTTGGTGTAGCACTGGCCATCTTCTGCTAAAGACAAGCCCTGACTGGCAGTTGATTAATTGGCTCTTGATTAATAATAAAAATTTGGAAAGATAGGTGCTCCTGGGTGGCTCATTCGGTTGAGTGTCTGACTCTTGATTTCAGCTCAGGTCATGATCTCGGGGTCATGGGATTGAGCCCTGGGTCTGGCTCACATTGAGCGTGGAGCCCGTTTGGGATTCTCCTTTCTCTTTCCCTCTGTCTGTCTCCCTCACTTGTGCTCTCTCTCTCTCAAAATTTTAAAAAAATGTGGGAAGATATATTAATAGAGATATTTTAATGGCCCATACTTTTCAAATGTTTGGGGAGTGTGATCAAAGGGCACTCTTTTGGTGAAGTGGCTGGAAACCATTGCCTTACACATTTGGACCCGTTCCTGCACCTGACCTCCCATCCCCATGCTGTAGGGCAAGGAACGCCTGGCTGTTCTCCATGATCGTTCTAGCTTTGGCCCCAGTGTTAATATGGATGGAGCTTCTTGGCAGAAACTCAGTCTTTGTCGCAGGACAGCTCTGGTCTCCTGTTCTTGTCGGGAGCCTTGGAGTGGGGTGGGTAAAGAAGAGGTAGGGAGCTGATAAACCCATCCCAAGTCTCTCCCAAATCTGGCTCTTTTTCCTCATAATTCTGTGGGCTCCAGACCTTTGCTAAAGAGATGCAAGTCTCTACCTGACAAGTGACCTGGCATGAGCCAACCCTCATGTGGACTCTGGGTAAGAGACTGGACTCTGGCTAGGGAGGGAGGGGTTGGATTTCTCGGAGCAGAACTGTTCCTGACCAGCCCTTGTAAAAAGATGGGCACTAACCTGAAAGGAAATGCTTGTCTTTTATGAAAAATAGGCACCACAAAATTAACACCGTATATTCTTAGACCACTTAACACTTTGCAAAAAACTTCTTAGAAAAACTCTTGGAGTTGGTATATGGTATATTTTTTCACATCTTAAAGAGGCAACTTGAGATTGGCTAAAGTTTGCTGACTCCCCTGAGCTGGTAAAGAGCATGTACTCCATTTCCCCATACTGCTTGGTCAGTTTAAGTCTTTTTAAAAATTGTTTGTTTATTTTGAGAGAGACAGAGAGAGAGAGAGAGAGAGAGAGAGAGCAAGTGAGAGAAGGGACAGAGAGAGAGAGAGGGAGACAGAGCATCCCAAGCAGGCTCTGCACTGTCAGCATTGAGCCTGACGTGGGGCTCGATCCCACAAACCATGAAATCATGACCGGAGCCAAAATCAAGAACCAGATGCTTAACTGACTGAGCCACCTATACACCCTGTCAGTTTAATGGACCTGGAACCATTTTTGCCTTTAAGGACATTGACTGGCTGGATTTTCCTCACCTGGCTGGGACTCCGTGTGGGGATGTGGGCGTAGCTGCTGGCAGCTGTAGCCTTACGGTCTGTATTTGTTTCCTCCTGCTGCTGGGACAAATGATCACAAACTCAGTGGCTTAAAACAACACAGATGTGTTATCCTACAGCTCTGGAGGTCAGAAGTCTGAAATGGGTCTCATGAGGCTAAAATCCAGGTGTCGGCAGACTTGTGTTTCTTCTGGAGGCTCAGGGGAGAATCTATTACTTTTCTTTTCCAGCTTTTAGAGGTCAATCACATTTCTTGGCCTGTGGCTACATCATTCTCTCCAACTTCTTCTTTTTTTAAAGTTTATTTATTTATTTTGAGAGAGAGAGTGCATAAGCAGGGGAAGGGCAAAGAGAGAGAGAGTCCCAAGCAGGCTCTACGCTGTCAGTGTGGAGCCCAATAGGGGCTCAGACTCATGAATCATGAGGTCATGACATGAGCCAACACCAAGAGTCAGATGCCTAACTGACTGAGCCATCCACCTGCCCCTCTCCGACTTCTGTGTCAGCTGTCACATCTCCTGTCTCTCCTGCCTCCTCTTTTCCCTCATAAGGTCCCTTGTGATTATACTGGTTCCACCTGGATAATCCAGGATAGCCTCTCCGTGTCAAGATGTGTAACATAACCACGTCTGTCAAACCCCTTTTTCCATGTAAGGTAACATTCACAGGTCCCAAGGGATTAGGACAAGGGCATCTCTGGGGGGCATTATTCTGTGTACTGCATCTTGTCTTCCCTTTAGAGGACAGTAAACCTTAGTGACCAGAAGCAGGGCCTAGGTCCTCCCTGCCCGGGGTTTTGGAGTTACGGGCACACACCATCGGAGCTCCAGAAGCCCTACAAAGAAGTGCACCTCTGGAAAGCATGACCAGCTCTTCCAGGTTATAGTTAGCCTCGTGGGCATTGAGTCTTCGCTTTTCCTCCCATGATCATTGGTAGTGATTAGCTGTCGGACTCTGGGCCAGTTACTTAAACTCTCTGAGTCTATCTCATCATCTGTAAAATGTGGTGCGGGATGTTGTGAGAGTCAGGGGTGATTTCTACAGACCACCCAGTTCAACTGCTGTGAATACCATCGTCACCCAAACCATCATCCTGAAAGCAATGGAGAGGGTGGGCAGGCATGCTCCGTCCAGCCGTATTACTTGGACGTAGAGGACAAGCTGCCATTCTAGAAGTCTTTGTGGGTTGCCCCAGGCTTGTGGGCTTCTCTGGCTCCCCTTTCCTCACGGCCCCGGCGGGAGGTTGCAGGCGAGGCCTGGTGTGAGGGTCCCGATTGCCTTTTTGCCTGTCTCCTTGGCTCAGTGCGGGGCCTGCTCGAAGAGATGCTGTCTTCTTTGTGTGGCCAGAGTTCCTTACCTCCTGCCGCCTCTTGCCGTAGCTCACTCTGCATTTGGCAGGCAGCTTGTCACCTGAGAGTTTTACCCATGCAGCCTCTTTTCTTGGTTTTATAGACTGGAAATGAGATAGTGACTTCATACAAATGGAAGAAGGATTTCTGCAGCCGCTTTCTCTGAATGCATTCCCCGGGAGTTGACTATAATGTAGGGCTCTTTAGTAGATTAACTTGGTGTGACTATTAACATGAATTATAACTCATTATATTTAAATTTGTGATCTATAATAGCGCAGGATTTAAGGAAATAAACAGCTGGACTCTGCGTTACCTTTGTCGTTAATTCTTGACCGGTATCAATCTCTGCTTAATCTGAACTTTAATAATGTTGAGCCTCTTAGCATCGGAAGGTTTCCTAGAACACACGCATGGTTTTATTACTTTGGGACTTGAGGTCAGCTTGGTATCAGAAGTCCACAGGGGTGGTAGGGGTTGTCACATGTGAGTAGAGGATTGGAATCAGTATTCCAAAAGACTCCTCAGCTTTCACTGATGTATCTGTAGCTCGGTTCTGCTTCATCGAAATCCAGGCCCCGTTGGCCCTTCCCAGTTCCACACTGTCCTGCCTCTTGTCAGACACAGCTTTTCAAAAAAGATTGTGACCGAAAACACGTAACATAAAGGTTACCATCTTTCTCACGTGTACCTTTCAGCGGTGTTAAGTATGTTTATGTCGTTATGAAACAGAGCTCCAGAACTTTTTCATCTTTCAAATCTGAAACTCTATACCCGTCAAACAACTCCTCATCGCTCCAAGGGTTATTTCACTTGGCATTGTGTCCACATTGCAGCGTGTGACAGGATTTCCTAACTTGTTAAGGCTGAATAATATTCCATCACATGTATATATCACATCTTGTTTATCTACTCGTGTGCTGATGGACACTTGGATTGCTTCCACCCTCAGCTGTTGTTAATAGTGCAGCTATGAACATGGGTGCACAAATACCTCTTTGAGACCCTGCTTTCAATTCTTTTGAGTATATCCCAGAAGTGGGATTGTTGGATTATAGGAATGTAGTTCTATGTTCACTTAAAAAAAGTATTTTACTTCATTTTTTTAAATTTACATCTAAATTAGTTAGCATATAGTGCAACGATGATTTCAGGAGTAGATTCCTTAGTGCCCCTTACCCATTTAGCCAATCCCCCCTCCCACGACCCCTCCAGTAGCCCTCTGTTTGTTCTCCATATTTAAGAGTCTCTTCTGTTTTGCCCCCCTTCTTGTTTTTATATGATTTTTGTTTCCCTTCCCTTATGTTCATCTGTTTTGTCTCTTGAAGTCCTCATATGAGTGAAGTCATATGCTTTTTGTCTTTTTCTGACTAACTTCACTTAGCATAATACCCTCCAGTTGCATCCATGTAGTTGCAAATGGCAAGATTGCATTCTTTTTGATTGCCGAGTAATACTCCATTGCATATATATACCACATTTTCTTTATCCATTCATCCATCGATGGACATTTGGGCTCTTTCCATACTTTGGCTATTGTTGATAGCGCTGCTATAAACATGGGGGTTCATGTGTCCCTTCGAAACAGCACACTTGTATCCCTTAGATAAATGCCTAGTAGTGCAATTTCTGGGCCATAGGGTAGTTCTATTTTTAGTTTTTTGAGGAACCTCCATACTGTTTTCTATAGTGGCTGCACCAGTTTGCCAACACTTGTTATTTTCTGGGCTTTTTGTTTTTGTTTTTGTTTTTGAATAGTTGCCATTCTAATGGGTGTGAGAAGATATATCATTGTGGGTTTGATTTTCATTTTGCTGATGACTAGTGATGTTGATTATCTTTCCATATGCTTGCTGGCCACTTGTATGTCATTGCTGGAGAAGCATCTTTCTGTAATCTGGGTATTTAACCCTTTATCAGATATATGATTTACAAATATTTTCTCCCATTCCATGTGTCTTTTCTCACAACCGATTGTGTCCTTACGTACACAGAAGTTTTTAAGTTTGATGTAGTCCTGTTTGTCTATTTTTGCTTTTGTTGCCTGTGCTTTCGGTGTCAAATTGAAGAAATCCTTTTCATGTCTAATCTCAGGAAACTTTTTCCCTGTTTCCCCCTACCCCCACCCCCAGGACTTTTATAGTTTTAGGTCTTACATTTAAGTCTTTGATCCATTTTGAGTTAATTTTTTTTTAATTTTTTTTAACGTTTATTTATTTATTTTTGAGACAGAGAGAGACACAGCATGAACGGGGGAGGGGCAGAGAGAGAGGGAAACACAGAATCGGAAGCAGGCTCCAGGCTCCGAGCCATCAGCCCAGAGCCCGACACGGGGCTCGAACTCGTGGACCGCGAGATCGTGACCTGAGCCAAAGTCGGACGCTTAACCGACTGAGCCACCCAGGCGCCCCTGAGTTAATTTTTATATGTAGGAAAAGCTAAGTGTCTGACTTCACTCTTTTGCATGTGGCTGTCCAGTTTTCTAAATACCATTTGATGAAGGGACTGTCCTTTCCCCATTGAATGGTCTTGGCCCCCTTGTTGAAGATCATTTGACCGTACAGCTGAGGGTTTATTTCTGGACACTCCATTCTATTCCTTTGGTCTGTGTACCTGTCTTAATGCTAATATCACACTGCTTTGATTACTGTGGCTTTGTGATATGTTTTGAAATCAAGAAGTATGAGTTCTTCAACTTTGTTCTTTTTCAAAATTATTTTGGCTATTTGGAGTCCGGTGATGGCTTTTTACTTTGTAGCACAAGGGATCTGTCACAGCAGGAAAGAGGCTACAGAAACTTAGATCTTTGGATTCAAATAGGACAAAAGTAAATTCCTCCAGCCTCTGCTTGAACACTTTAGTGATGGGGAGTTCACAGGACAACTGGTCTTGTGGTGAGATCTGATCATTAGGAATTCTCATACTAAACTTGACCTGTTTTCCTGGCATGTTCACCCAACGATCTTGGTGTTACTCTCTAGAATTATACTCAGAGAAAGGATGTATGTTTAGGTCAATCCTTTAACTCGTCATTATCTTCAAGAGACCATGCAAGACTGGTCTATAAGAGGCTATAGGGCTGAAGCTATCTTTAAGTGTCCATTGTATAGATTCTTTCTAAAGTTTAGGGTTATCCTCAGAATCTTTGTAGGCTTCCTCGTTCTAACCCATTTATCTCAGGCAGCTTTGATCCTAGGAACTCCTTATCTTCCCAGTCCCGTTTCTACTGCTCTGTTGGGTGGGTTTCTTAGAGGCCCCCTTGAAGCATAGGGCTATAGCTTCAGGAAACATATAATTTAACAAATAAGGATCCTTTAGGTAGGGGGCAATTTCCCCTTCTTCCTCCCACAAAGCCAGTCCTTACCAGACCTTCCTGTCTATAATCAAGGTCTCCTGGATAGACCAGTAAGGATATGGGGGTGGTAGAGGGCTGGAGAGAGCAGTCTGAGGGGGTTCTGGGGACTTTTTGGCAGAGGATCATAGACATGAGCACTAGACTGAGAACCAGGACACTTGTGTTCTAGATCTGGCTCTGTCCCCATCTGGCTGTGACACCTTGGACAGACAAGTCATTAACATCTCTGGACCCTGCTGCGTTTATCATTTTTATTAATGAAATGGATGAGCATACAGAAGGGATGCTCAGCAGATTCACAGGTGGCACAAGACTGGAAAGGGATGGCCGTTGTACCCAAGGTGACGGAAGATTGAAAAAGAATTCCATGAACTAGACTGGAATCAATGAGGTGAAATTAAATACTGATAAATAGGGAGATGACTTTGAAAGCTCTGATTGGAGGAGACCTGGTTTGGGGCACTTGTTAGGAAAAGGGCCTGTGGTTTCAAGTTGAGAATGAATTGAGGGTGGTAAGGTGGCTGACAGAGCAATGTAGTCAGAGGCTGAATTAATGGAGGCAAGGTGTCCTCTCCAGGGGAGGGGATAAGCCTGTTTCTGTCTGTGCTGATTTGATCACATACAGAGAACAGTGCTCAGTACCCGAATCTGTACTTTGTTGTGGGCAGCTGTGGTGAGAACACTAAATGTGCTCTGGAGGAGGGTGGCCAACATTGAGAGAATCTGGAAAACATTTCATGTGAGATATGGTCAAGGGGCCTGGGGCTATTTGGTGTGATGAGAACAAATGTAGAGGAACTCTGAGAGCAATTTTCAAATCTACGTGAAGGGCTGTCATGAGAACAAGGGAGCTGATTTGTTCCAGAAGCAGAACTGGGTACAGTGGGTGGAAGGTGGGGAAGTGGATTTTGTTTTGTACGAGGCAGGCTTCCTGGAGAGCTGGCTGCAGAGGGGAGGGCTGCTCTGCTGTTTGGCTTATCCACGGAAGAGTTCAAGGGGGAGCGGATTCGTTATCTCCTGGGACTATGTGCCCGAGATGCTGGGGAGCCCTGGGTTTGGTGGCCTCGGATGCTTTTCCATAGAGAGCTGTCTGACCACAGTAAGCAGAGGAGAGGCCTGCTCGGAATGGTGTTTGGGTGGGTAATCAGCTTGCAGACACACGAAACTGGCAGATGGTGGGAACCTGGAAGGCCCCTAGCCTGAGCCTCCGTGCTGCAAGCCATCCTTTCCAGCAAAGTGCTTCTAGCGAATTGTGTAACAAAATATTTACCAGACCTCGGGTTCTGGCCCATGTTTTGTAGTCAGAGTTGGAACAATGAAAACCTACAAATAGCTCTGGAAATGGTGTTGGTCTGTGAGAAGACACGGAAGGTTTGTCCTCAGGAAGAGTCTGGTCCTGGAGGTGCTTCGGGGAGCCGGCCCCCCACCCAGTTTGATGAGCAGTGACTCATTTCCCCCTTTGAAGTCCATGTGTTGTCTTCAGAGCCCTGGTGTTTGCACCCTCTGCTCCTTCAACAAAGGCCCTTCTGTCAGCGGATCTCAGGGGCCAAGCAGGGAAGGGTCAGAAAAGGAAGGTATTGACTGAATACCAATAAGGAGGGGAAGTGTGTTCATGGAGGATGAGGGGCGCCAGGCAACTCGGGGGCCCACTCGTGCTGTGCAAACAGAGCAAGAATGCCCTTTGGTGGGTTTGTTTTACTAAAGGCTGTGGGGAGGAGGCGGGGGAGGGACCCGGGAGCAAGGGAGGAAATATTTCACAGTGCGAGTGCAAGCTAGGCCCCTGGCTGGGAGGGGCCGGCCTGAGAGCCCCGGGCTAACAAAGAGGCAGTGTGGGCTGGTGACAGTGAGGGGAAAGCACATGGCAACTAATGGGGTAGTAATGGGTGGGGAGGTAACCTGGGAAAAGCTGGTACAAGGAAAGCTGGCGCATAAATTCTGGTGGGGTGACATCCCTCTTGGCAGGGAGACAGGGGCCACTCTTTCACCCTCCCCGGTGCCAACGCCAGAGATATTCCCGCTCCCAGGGACGAGGCCAGGGTGAGGGATGGCTGCAAGGGGAAAAGGCGGCTGGGGTTTCATGGCCCGCAGGGCCTCGGGAAGGATGGTCACGGAAGGGGAGAGCGTTCTCTACAGAAGCCAGAGCCCCAGGCTGAGTGCCAAGGAAGAGCGGCCTCTCCATGCGTGGTAGAGGGGTGGTGCGGCCCTGCAGAGACCCCGCTTGTGAAGCTTTGCACCCCAGGCTGGCCCTCAGGAATCACCAGCTGGCTAGGGGGGCCAAAGGCCCGTGTCCCAGGCCACTGCTGTAGAGGAGGCAGACATCAGGGCTCTCATTCACTGCCCTCATAACTCTGTCCATCGTTTATAGGAGAATCATTTGGACATGTCAACTCTAAGGGGACGGTAGTTATTGTCTGGGGGCTTTTGGAGGAAGCCATTTAACAGTTGGTATTTGAACTTTTATGGTGTTCCCCAAACAACCAGGGGCATCCCGGAGTCCAGAATCATGGCTCATCGATGGAGGTTTTAGTTCTGTGTCTGTCACAGAGCAACCATTTTTGGTCACGTTAGTATTCTTTTATTAGGAAACAAAACAGCAAACGAATTTTTTATCTATTTATTTATGCGCATGACCAGCTCTGCTCTTCATAATGTTTAGGAAAGAAGAGAAAGGCGGGGGGCATCTGCCCCAGGTTTGGGTCTAGAGCCTTATTAAAGGGACATCGCTTTGGGACCCCTCCTCGGTGCTCTGCTGTGGGTGCGAATCCTTACTGAGATTCCTAGTTGATGTTTACAAAGCAGCAACTGCTCTTAGGTTTCTGAGTATGTACAAGGTCCCATGGTGGGGGGTCCTTCCTGGAGACGTGAGCTCTGGAGATGTCCCCTAGTCTTCCTGCCTGGCTGAGAGCCAGCCCTCCTTCTGAGTGTCACTTTCCCCAGTGTGGCAGTGGGGACTCTGGACCCAGCTTCTCTTGATGGATGGATGGATGGATTCATTCACCCAACAAACTTATTACAAGCCTGCTGTGCACAGTGCTTGTTGGGCTTGAGGAATATCAGGATGAATTGGACATGGTCTGGGGCTTGGCTGGAGCTTGACTGGTGGTTCTGTGATGACTGATTCCTCAAGAGGGTGGTGGGCTTAAGCTGTGAGAATTTGATGGTCAGTTTGTATTCTGGCTTCTCTCTCAGTGCCCATGAAATGAAAAAAAAAAAAAAGGAAAGAAAAGAAAAGGAATGTGAAAGAAAACTAATAGAAGTGAAAAATCATATTTCATGGGAACGAATGCCCATATCAATTATACTGCTATTCAAACATAAACTTCCCCGCACTTCATCTTCTGTCTCAGGTATATTGAAATGTCACTACACCTGGGCATTTGAATGTCTATTTCTTTTAAGGCAGCTGGAAAAAACAAATCCATTTTGGACAGTCATCAACTCCAATGATAGGAAACAAAGGATAAGAAATCAGTGTTGATAGGTCCTTACAGTAACCTGTGTAAGCAAAGGCTGGAACTCATTTATCAGTGATTTTTTTTTTTTAATTTTTTTTTCAACGTTTATTTATTTTTGGGACAGAGAGAGACAGAGCATGAACGGGGGAGGGGCAGAGAGAGAGGGAGACACAGAATCGGAAACAGGCTCCAGGCTCCGAGCCATCAGCCCAGAGCCTGATGCGGGGCTCGAACTCACGGACCGCGAGATCGTGACCTGGCTGAAGTCGGACGCTTAACCGACTGCACCACCCAGGCGCCCCTATCAGTGATTTTTAATAGCATCTTTCACAGCCAGCTGGACATGGTATGAGACCTCCATTGTCTCTGGGGGAAAGCTGTGGTCATTTGAACATTGACCGCACACTGCAAATGGCTCTGTCCCCTGGGCGCCCTGTAGGAGTGCAGCCCTTGCTGGTGAGCGCCATCTGTTGATGGCAGGGGTGCGTGCAGAGGTCAAGAGTGCCTTTCTTTTTTTTTTTTTTTTTTTTAAACGTTTTTATTTATTTTTGGGACAGGGAGAGACAGAGCATGAACGGGGGAGGGGCAGAGAGAGAGGGAGACACAGAATCGGAAGCAGGCTCCAGGCTCCGAGCCGTCAGCCCAGAGCCCGACGCGGGGCTCGAACTCACGGACCGCGAGATCGTGACCTGAGCTGAAGTCGGACGCCCAACCGACTGAGCCACCCAGGCGCCCCAAGAGTGCCTTTCTGAAGTCACAGGTGACTCAGAGGCCCTTGTGTGGAGAAGTCCTTGTGCAACTTCTCTTTGGACTTCTAGGTGCTGATGCTGCTGACATCACCAGAGTTGGGGACCAGGCATAACATGGAAGTTGAGAGTTTGGACCCTGGAATCCAACAGCCCTGCTGTTACTACCTACTAGTACTGGGCACAGTGCTTAATCTTGCATGGACTCAGTCTTCTCATCTGGGAAAAGAGCATAATAAAGACTTATCTCAAATTGCTGAGCAGGAGTTAAATAAGATGAAGCCAGTGATGGGGCTTGGGATTCTGGCCCACATTCTGTGCGTGATGAACCATCAAGAAACACTGAGCTTATATTTTCTTCCATAGTTAAGCTCTAGTTCCTCTAACAGAAGGAGGTGCAGGAAACAAAAGAAAACAGTTACATTTCCATTACCCAGTAATCACATCTTATTATCATTCTATACTTGGAATTTGTCAGAACAAAATTTTCCAAAAGTGGTATTTTGACAGTTTGTAATTTGATTCCCCCCCCCCCCCCCAAACAAAGATCATTGGGCAACCAAAGGTGGCTGACATTCTGGAAGTTCATTCTGGACAGTAAACATATTGGAGTTCTTTCAAGCAAGAGGGAAGTGAGCCATGAAAACAATGCCTCTCTCCAAAGTGGTTCTGTTAGCATCTAATGTTTCCTGATGGAGAGGTGCTGTAAAGAATTTCCTTTATTATTTAGGAGGAGAAAAACATTATTATTAAAAAAATTTTTTTAATGTTTATTTATTTTTGAGAGAGAGAGAGAGAGAGACAGAGTACAAGGGGGATGGGGTAGGGGCAGAGAAAGAGGGAGACACAGAATCTGAAGCAGGCTCCAGGCTCTGAACTGTCAGCACAGAGCCTGACACGGGGCTTGAACTCAAGAACCTCGAGATCATGACCTGAGCTGAAGTCAGACGCTTAACCGACTGAGCCACCCAGGAGCCCCAAAACATTATTTTTAAAGAAATAAAATAAAAATGTGGTGGTTTTTTATGCTGGCCATGGGAACTGGAGCTTAACCAGCAAAAAGGTTCCTTTTTCTCTTATGTGCCCGGGCATCCACTTGGCCCAGGTTAAAGGCTGCGGATCTTTATAGCTCATTTAACCCAGAGCGCATTGGGCTCGGTTGAGGTATAGGCCTTGACAGTTATCT
This sequence comes from Prionailurus bengalensis, assembly GCF_016509475.1. Taxonomy (NCBI): domain Eukaryota; kingdom Metazoa; phylum Chordata; class Mammalia; order Carnivora; family Felidae; genus Prionailurus; species Prionailurus bengalensis. The sequence continues at coordinate 55,919,140 of NC_057351.1, read as the reverse complement.
GTTTTGACTCTAACAGGGAGGACTTGGCCCTGTTCAATCTGTTCCAATCTCAGTCCCCATTGTGAACATCAGCTCACACCCAGGAGGGACTGCGGTGACATGTCTCCTGTGTGATGAGGCCACTGCCCCCAGGCATGTCACACCGTGCCCCGAGGATGCAGTGTTGCCTCTTACACACCAAGAATGTGCCTCCAAACCTTGAAATTAGGGGCTCTGTTAACACGGGAACATCACTCTTTTCTGTTCATTTCGCGGCCTTGGCAGCCCTTGAGGGGGAAAAAATCGTGCCTGTCAGCCCTTTATAAAAAGCCCAGCAGAGATGGTTTGTTTTTATTTTCATCTGAGAAGGAGATGGGCTGTTTTCTCAGAGTATGGTTTTATTAGTGTGTCCCCCCATTCCTTATCACTAATGCCAAATGCAGATGCTGAAACCTCAAGGCTGGTGAGCCCTAGAATCCCATCCAACATTAAGTTCCATGGTCACCCCAGGGACCCCAGAAATTTAGGAGCCCACTCAGGAGTCTGGAGTGCCTGTCCAGCCACCGTTCCTTCTTGAGCCCGGGCATGCCGTGTCCGTTCATGAGATGCTTTTCTTAGCAGGCAGGCAAAGTCAGATTGACTAAAGGAAACATTTTTAGAGGAAGACCCACCCCCAACCGGTTCTAGTCATTGCCGTTTTTGGAAACAGGAGGCAGGACGCTTTGGTGGTGTTTAGATGCGCTTTGGAGCGCAGTGTCCAGTGAGAGCTGGAGAGAGGCTGAAGGAAGGTGCTTCTCAGCTAGGGTACCTCGTGCACCCCTCCTGGATTTGCCTCTGCTCAGGTTTCTAGTCTGGGGCCTTTGCCACCCAGGACCTCAGTGCTGCCCAGCAGGAAACCACTCCCACCCGGGCATCTTTGCTGTTGCTCTAGTTCCCAAGGCATCAAACTCACCCCCTCCCCACCCCCGCCCCCTTGCTGATTCCAGTTTTTCCTGGGATCTCTGCTTCTCACTCTATGCCTCCTAAGGGAATCCTACTTTTAGGCCCAAGGAGTGGGGGTTGCCAGGGAGGGCTTTGGAGTCAAGTGCCCTGGCTGCCACTTCTAGCCATGTGGACCAGCAGTGTAACCCCCTAGCCTGTTTCCTCATCTGTGAGGTGTGGATCATAACAGACCTCCATCGTGGGGGGAAGTGAGGATTAGGGGGCCAGTGCCTGGGGTCTCTGTCAGCACCAGCTCTAGGATTAGCAGTGGCTCTTCTGTTGCCCTGGCCTTTTAGGTCCACTGCTGTCTTTAAGGGGCTTCCCTTCTAGGGAGGAGGACGGAATTGGCTGGTCCCTTCTGTACTCTCCCAAGGGGAAGCTGAGGGGTCACACGGTGAGCGGCCATCGGGCCTCACTCAGTATGTCGGAACAATGTGATGACTGGCTGACTTGTGATCAGCAAATGAAAAGATAGGCGCACGTGTAAGGCTGGGGAAGGAACAAAATCCAGAGCAAGTTATTTGGACAGCGTGCTCCCCAGGTCACCATCCGTAGTAGGTGTCATTCGTGAAGCCCACGCCTGTAAGTCTGCGCACGGGGCCCTGACTCGTGCTGGCTTTTCTTGGGTCTGATCTTTAATCTTTCGTTTGTAACACTGAACACGTATTTCTCTGCCTGCCTCCTTCCAGTCTCTAGGGAGTGGGGCAGTGAGGAAACGAAAAGATGTGGTCTCTGCTCTCCAGAGCTGATAGGTCCTGCTGGGGATGGGAGTCAACGTGAGCTAGAGAAAAAGAGTTTGATTCAAAACTTCAGTTGGCTGAAGGTGCAGGGCTTAACTGCGTCCCGAAGGGGAGAGATAGCCATCAGTGTGACACTCTAATCAATAGTGATGCGGCAGTGAGTGTGATGGAGGCAAGGACTGCAGGTCTCTGAGAGCTAAAGCAGGGGGGCTGGAGCTGCGGGTGGGCAGGGATGCTTGAGTCCAGCCCTCTGCCGTCCTGCTCATTCGAGCTGCTCTGTCTGGCTCTGTGCCTGCCCATCCAGCCTGGGGAGGTCAGATCTGTGACACCTGAGATCTTGTCCCACCTTCACCAGCACCTGGGGTAGCCCAGAACCCTCCTACTTCACTACGTCCTTGGCCTTGGCATCTTCTGACTATAGTGCATTTGCCGCTGCCCATCTTTCCCCTGTGTCTGTGATTTGGAGTTAGGCTTGCTCCTCTGGTCCTGGTGTCGCTGTCCTCTCCTGTAACCTGTGCTCTGGGCTCCTGTCCCTGCTCCTGGCACTCTCTGCCAACGGGATGGCTGAGCCATGTGTGTATGGCCACTGCCTGGTCTCAGCTGTGACGTTAGCCAGCTGAGACACCCTGGTCTTGAATGTCCTGCACTTCAGTATCCCGTGGGTAAAGGAGGAGCCATGCCCTTCCTCCCTTCCTGCCTCCCTTCCAAAAGCTGAGACAAAAAGGCTAGAGAGGAAAGACATTACTCAAAGGTCAGTTAGTTGATGTTGCAGAAATTGTCTTGTGGGTTCAGTCAGAAGGAATGTTTTTAGATGAGCAGGGCTTGAGTGGATTTAAAAAAGTGTGATCTTCTTTTCCTAGCATACAGGCAAGAGTTATTTCACAAATAGCAGCCTTTACGACATATTAGAATTCACAAGAGAGTTCCTGCGTTTTTAAAAATTTTTAATGTTTATTTTTCTTGAGAGAGAGAGGGAGAGAGAGAGTGTGGGAGAAGGGCAGAGAGAGAGGGAGACACAGAATCCAAAGCAGGCTCCAGGCTCTGAGCTGTCAGCACAGAGCCTGACATGGGGCTCCAACTCATGAGCTGTGAGATGATGACCTGAGCCAAAGTTGGACACTTAACCAACTGAGCCACCCAGGCGCCCTGAGAGTTCCTGGTTTTGGAAGGAGTTTTCTGAGACCCTCCTAAGAGTCTCTTGTGTCTGTGGGGAGCCTGTGGGCTGTGATTTAGCACCCAGAAGTTCAGCCCTGTTCCAGATGCCTGCAGTTTGAGAAGCTATGGTGAAGATCAGGGGACCTCCTCAATCTTTTTCAGGTCAGTCAGTTCTCTGTTTCCACTGGGAAAGAGGTGCCATTCCAGAACCTAGAAAGAGGTCTTTTTTTTTTTAATGTTTATTTATTTTTGAGAGAGAGAGTGAGAGAGGAGGAGGGGCAGAGAGAGAGGGAGACAGAGAATCCCAAGCTCCGTTCTGTCAGTGCAGAGCCGGATATGGGGCTCGAGCTCACAAACCATGAGATCATGACCTGAGCCGAGATCAAGAGTCAGACGTTTAACTGACTGAGCCACCAGGCGCCCCTAGAACCCAGAAAATGGTCTTGACAACAGCTGCTATGTATTGAGCACCTGCCGTGCACCTGAGCTGTTGTTAATCCTCCTAACACCCTTTCAAAGGGGAAAGAGAATGTCACTTCTGCAGACAAAAGGTGACACTGGGTGTCACCAGAACAGAAGTCTGAATGCCTTGAGTCAGCTCCAGGAACCAAGTACAACTGGGGACTGGCAAGGAGGGCTGCCCTGGGGAGAGGGGGGCAGAAAGCCTGCTCAAAGAGGCTTTTGTCCCATCAAGAGGCAGCCCCAGGTGGGTGAGCTCCCGCTTGCCTGGGAGACTTCCTGCAGCTCAGGGTTAGGGTGGGGAGGTGGGGACGGGAGGCCCAAATACCCTTATGGCTTGACTTTCCCTCCAGACTCTGCCTGCAGAAGTGGGGAGTTCCCTGTCCTACCCAGGGGCGCAGAGAAAAAAGGCTGCCCTTTCCCAAACTGTGTGTGCTTTTCCCAGGGGCCATTGTTCCCAGTTGCCAGGAAACTGGGGCCTTCAGGTGTCACCCGGGAGACTGGGGCCTGGGTATTTGGGTTTAGGTCAGGCACAATAACGCCTACAGAATGAAATGGCGTCCCCAGGACCTCCTCAGTCATTTGTCACGCAATTGAGGTTCCCAACGACAGTGGAGACACGGGGGTTTGGGGGAGGAGGTGGGTGGGGGCAGGATGGGGTGAGGGGCATGAGATGGGACACGCTAATGATCCCCCCCAGAGCAGAGCAAACACACCCTTTTGAGGAGAGGAAGTGAGGCCGCCCCAGACTCTCAGGCACTTCAGAAGGCCTGTGAAGGGTCTGACGAAGGTCCAGGACTGCCTGCTGGGAGCTGGGGGCTCGCCAGACCTCAGTCCCGATGATGCTCCAGGAAATGCTCAACAACTGAATAGGACCTCTGCTCCCTGGCCAGAGAGTGCAAGGGCATGGTTAGAGCAAGAGACTGTCCAGAGCTAAAAGCAAGGACGCTAGGCTGTCCAAAAATAGTAGCAAATCAGAGACCCAGCAGTGGGCAGGGCCCATAGGAAACCTGGGGGTATAATGGGAGTGTCAGTTCCTTCTCTCTCCAAATCCTTACGCACAGCTTCCCATAAATGCGATTTAGGGCGCACAGAGAGGAAATAGGTTATGTGTAATTGGCTTGCAAAACAGCTCTCTCCCCAATTTGATTTAATTGTATTTATTTAGATTTTTAATTGTGTCAGACACATATAACATAAAACTTCCCATCTTAGCCATTTTTAAGCATACAGTTTGATAGGGGTCAGTACATTCACACTGATGTGCACCCAGTCTCCAGAACTTTTTCATCTTGCAAACTGACATTCTGTACCTGTTAAACAAGAACTCCCCATTTTGCCTGCCGCCCCCCACCCCCCGCCTCTGGCGACCGCCATTCTACCTTGTGTTGCTGTGAATTTGACTACTCTAGGTACCTCCTAGAAGGGCAGTCATGCAGCATGTCTTTTTGTGACTGGCTTAGTTCAGTTAGCTTAACGTCCTTAAGGTTCGCCAGTGTTGCTGCAGGCGTCAGAATTTCCACCTTGAAAAAGGTGGGAAAATACCCCATTGTATGTATATCCTACAGTTTATCCATTCACCTGTTAATGGGTGGCTTCCACCTTTGGCTATTGTGAATAATACTGCTATGAACTTGCCTCTTCTGGATTTTGAGGCTCACTCTGACTTCCTTTATGACCTCCGGACGTGAGCAGGTGACTGGTTTCCCTGCCCCTTTTCCAGACACTCAAGGCTTCCCGAAAGCGGTACCGTCCGTGATTCCTTTCATGTCTCCCAAAGATGCTCATCTTTGGTTGTGTCATTCTGCTTGCCAACTTTTCTGTCTTGTGAAGGTCTTAATTCAGGCAGGGAAGGCGATGGGTTGGGAGCCCATGTGCTGGCCCAGCCCGTGCTGGGGATGTTGGCAGGTAGATAAGGCACAGCATCTCGGGCACAGGACTCCCCAGTGTGTCTGGCAGGTACTGGTGAGCCTGTTAATAACTGAGGCCCCTTTAGGTAGGGGAATACACAATGAACAGTTGGGTTGTATGTCCCTTGGAAATACAGTGAGGGGCATTTGGTATTTTAGGGTTGTGTCCAATGATACATAGTTTGGAGTTTAAAGATAGGGACAGGGGCGAGGGGGATGAGCTGGTTACTGGATTGGTAGCCTGGGGTCAGAAGCAAGATGGAGCTCACATGGACAATTCAGATACAAGGTCTTGGCCATGAGACTGTGGCACAGGAACTTGTTATATATATATATAGCAGCAGCTCTGGAGGTGGCCTGAGGCTTAGGGAACCTACTCTCAGGGTCCAGGCTGGGATGGGGTGTCCTGGGAAATGAAGGAGTCAGCTTTTACCCTAAGAGAACCATCAAGGAAGGCTTGCTACAGTTCTAAATTCTTTCACCGTGGTGGGGAGGGGAGGGACCAAGACTGTAGGGGCACCCCAAGTTGGCTGTCTGAGAACTGAGGTTACCTGAGCCTGCAGAAGGGCCAGACTGGAATCTGCAGAGGGCAGAGAAACCGGAACCTCAGTTCACGCAAGTGCCTAGTCCCTGAACTTTGAAGAGTTTGGATGCCCTGGGGGCCAGGTCAGTGAGCCAGTCTGGGCATGTGGCTGTAGGCTTGAATGGGGCAATCATCCTGGAGCTTCAGTTTTACTTAAAAATTGGGGTGGGGAAATGGGCATGTAGGTGATTAAAACCGTTTTGCATATTACACTAAATAGTGGCAAAGGGAGCACCCCTAGGGGCCAGGCTGGGTTCCCCATCCCTGCTCTGCCATTTGCAGAATGTGTAACCCTGGGCACGATGCTTCACCTCTCTTTGCCTTGGTGTCCTCATCTGTAATATGACGGTGCTAACAGTGAAGCGATACGTATAAAGAGGTCAGAACAGCACCTGAAGCAAGGCAAGTTTTTCATAGAGATTGGTAGCTGTTATTGTCATGACTCTTGGTAAAACCAAAACTGAGACAGTAAGGAGAACGCAAAATGGACTAGAATGTTTAAGATAAGACAAAAGACCTCCAAGAAGTTCTGTGCCTGGGCAGCTGTCCTTGGCCTCTTGGATATTTTGGCGGAGCTATTTGAGAAATACCACCGGCTCCAGAGGGCAGGACTCGCATCCCTTGTTTTCTGGGGCTCTCTGGTGCCTCTCTCAGAGTGGGGCGCCATAAATGCTTGCTGTATGTGATGAATGTGTCATTGGCCTGTGTCTGCAGAGACGTGGACCTGCATGCCCAGTGCTGCCCCATCTAGGACTGGGTGGGCAGCCGGGAGAGAGGCCTTGTTTGTGTTTTCCTGGCCACTGGAGGCGGTCAGCACCCAGGGGGAATTTGTGCAGATTAGCTGCCTGAGTGGGCCCGCTTGGAGGAGAGTGTGTGTGGTGAGAGATGTCGGCAGAATTTGACAAGGACATTAGGAGGTGCCCCATGGGCCCCGGACAGACAGCTGCACAGAAAGTGAAAGGCTCTTTCTGGCTCAGTGGCCTGTTAGGGCAGAAATGCCCTGCCGTGGTGCTGACTGACAGGGAAGGTCACGATCGTCCACGATGCCCTTACTTAGCCTATTTCATGCTTCGATCCCCACCTGTCATGGTCTGCTTGGGCTCCCCAGACTCCATTCAGTGTCCCGGCCACCCACCCACAGTTTGATGGCCAAGACTGAGTTTGTCCTCATGGCCGAGGGCCGTCTCACTCAGGGAACTTGGGCTCCTTGTGGGTCGGCACCACAGGGCAGGTTCTCTGAGCAAATCCAGGAAGGCAGAAATGTCCTTAGACATCCGGGCTCTGGGTAGAAGGACTCCACTGTCACCACCAATCATAATAACAGCACTGATGTGGTGTTGCCATGTGCTCCACATTGTTCTAAATGCTCGACATACATCAACTCATTTAATCCTCCCGAACACCCTCCAAAGTAAGCGCAGTTATCCTTGTTCTACAGATGGGGAAACTGAGGCACAGGCCCGTTAAGTAACTTGCCCAAGGTCATACAGCCGGAAGGTAGAAGAGCCAGGATTTGAACCCAAGCAGTCTGGCATCAATGTTCATGCTTTTTACCACTACATTACGTTTTCTTTCATTAATTAATTAGTTAATTAATTAATATTATTTGATTTTATTTTGAGAGAGAGAGAGAGAGCATGAGCTCTCAGTAGCGAGAGGGAGAGAATCCCCAAGCAGGCTGTGCATGATCTGCGTGGAGCCTGATGCAGGGCTTGAACCCACAGACTGTCAGGTCACGACCTGAGCCAAAACCAAGAATCAGATGCTTAACCGATGGAGGCACTCAGGTGCCCCTCTCTCACTCTATCTTTAATCTTCTTAAAACTTCTCTAGATTTGGGGTCATTTCCCCTGGTTTTTCAGCAAGCCCACAGAGTAACTCGCCTGGGAGGTCTCCCAGCTGGGTGGGATTTGGGCCCCAGCATGGGCTCCTTCTGCAGAACATTTGGAGCCCCGTGTGCACTGGACCTCCTGATGGCACCCAGGCCCTAGCACGCACACTGCTTGCTCAGTGAGGGATCTGTCATCTCCCCCCTTCCTTCCTTGTCTCACCAGCGGTGGCCAAGGATGCGTGTTTCCTGGTTCCAGCTGCTCTGGAGGACGTGGGACTTGGGAGTTGGGCACTCTGTGAGCTTTAGTCAAGGGATGTTTTCTGGAAGTTTCCATCTCACAGGTGATAACTCCCCCTCTTGTATTTCCTGTGCTGTTCCTAAGTGGCCTGTTACTTCGGTCTTTTCAAGAAGGGTACCGTGTTTAGATGTGCAGCTAAATGTGATTTTGTTGGGAACCTTTGCCAGCCTGTTTTTGTGTGTACGGTAACATACATACCACATAAAATTTACCATCGTCACTCTGTTTAGTGTAGTTCAGTGATGTGAAGTATATTCACATTGGTGTAACCATTACCACCATCCACCTCCAGGCCTTTTTTCACCTTCCCCAGTTGACCCTGTGTCTCCATTAAACGCTAACTCCCCATCCCCCCCATCCCCATCCCCCTGGCTCCTGGCGGCCACCATTCTACTTTCTGTCTCTGAATTTGACTGCTCTGGGTTCCTCCCAGAAGGGCAGTGTGTAGTTGTGTTTTTGTGACTCGCTTAGTTCACTCAGCCTAATGTGCTCAAGGTTTATCCCTGTTGCAGCATGTGACAGGATCTCCCTCCCCTTTTTTTTTTTTAAGATTTTTTTTTAACATTTATTTATTTTTGAGAGACAGAGAGAGGCAGAGCATGAGCAGGGGAGAGAGAGAGAGAGAGAGAGAGAGAGAGAGAGAGAGAGAGAGGTACAGAATCCGAAGCAGCCTCCAGGCTCTGAGCTGTTTGTTAGCACAGAGCCCGACGCGGGACTTGAACTCACAGACTGCAAGACCATGACCTGAGCTGAAGTCGGACGCTCAACCGACTGAGCCACCCAGGCGCCCCTCTCCCTCCCTTTTAAGGCTGAGCGATATCCCATGTACGTACGCACCACCTTGAGCTTCTCCACTCTTCTGATGGCCCGCACTGGGCTTGCTTCTACCCGGCTGCTGGGAATCGCGTGCTGGGAACGTGGGTGCACAAATCTGTGTGAGTCCCCACTTTTCGCTTCTTCCATGCATATACCCAGAAATGGAACTGCTGGGTCAAATTGTAATTCTATGTTTAATTTTTTTGAGGAACTGCCAGACTGCCAGATTTTTTACACAAATAAACCATGCATCAGAGCACGTGCCTGATTTAGAATTTAGAGGCTTCACTCATCTGGCCCCCTCGGGTGCTGTCCAAAACCTCTCAGTTTTCCCCAATGTCTCCTTCTCCTGGGGCTGCGTCCTTGCCCTGGCGGCTCAGAGACTGCCCTGCCAGGACTGTGCTTCTTACTGATTTCCCTCTTCCTGTAGCCTTCACTGCTTTTGGGATCTAGGGGCCATGCCAGGGCCAGGCAGGTGTGCGTTCGGCCACAGGGCCTGGGTGAGGAGAGTGGTGGTCTCAGTCCTTGCTGAGGGTCTGGTTGGGGGACTGCTGGGGTCCGGGGCTGCATCTGGCTGTGAAGGGACTCGTGCGGGCTTCCCAGTGGTAAGCTTGGGGGTAGGGAGCAGGGCTGTGTCGCCTTCATCTCGTGCCACTCCCAGGGCCTGATGTGGCGCCAGCTGGGCAGAGATGAGGGAATGACGAGGGCAGAGCTAGCTCCAGTGGCAGAGTGGCTCAGGGGTACCTTCGTGGGAGGCTGGGCTGATGGGCTGCTGACTGTCCCAGGGAAGGGGAGAGAAGGCCTGGTGGAGTGGCAAGCGGCCCCCTCTTCCCTAGCCCAGTTTGAATCCATCACAGGATTCGTGTTTTGGACCATTCTGCAGCTCAGATTCCAGAGCTCAGAATAAGGAGCCCTGGAAAATCTAGCTCTGAGTCTGTGTTTAGTAAACGTGAACATCTGTGGGTCTTAACTGAGAACCGGGGGCTGTGCTAAGTACTTTAGATGGGTCACTGGACTTAATCCTCATAACACTTATATTAATTCCATTTTACATATGTGAAAACTGAGGCACAGATGGGTTAAGCCATTTTCCCAAAGACACACAGCGGTAAGCAGAGAAGCTAGGATTGAATGGAGACTATCTGAGTTGATAGATCCGGACTTGAAGCTACCTCTCTACAGTGCTGCACCTCGCCAAATAGAATGGCTCGCTTTTACCCTTTCCTAGGATTTTTTTTGGAGGGGGAGGGCTTAGTTTTTCAAGGCATATATTTAAGGAATAGGGAAAGAATGGGGTTTATAGCTTTTTCTGCTGCCAGAAGGCTAGAAAGACTGAACATCGTTGGGTATGATTCCAAGTGAGATCTTTTCTTCCTCTGGCAGGATCTGGTGGAGGCTGAAATTCATCACAGCAAATGCGTCCTCTCCTTTCCTCTTCATCTTGCTCTTGCACAAACAAGCAACCTCAGTCACGATTCCAGCTGGGCATCCTCTGTCTCTTAGCAACCGCCATCAGCCCTAGGCTTTGGGCTCTAGGCTCCAGGCGTGCCTTTCTTTGCTGTAATACATTCTGTGCATCCTACACACACAATGCAGGTTGTGGGCTCCCTCTCGTTGTCAGAGAGGGGAGGAGGGGGCCTGCTGGGAAGTGAGGAGGAAGAGCTTTGGGGGAAGTGAGCTGGTGGACACCCACTCCCAGCTTTTTGCTGAGGAGGAGCGGGATTGGGGCAGTGTGTGTGTGCACGTGTGTGTGTGTGCGTGCATGCGTGTGTGTGTGTGTGCACGCGCGCGCGTGCTGAGCCAGAGCAGCCCAGGCTGCCTGAGGCAGGCATTGTGCCAGGTGAGAGGCAAACACTCCTGGTTCTCCTGCTGGGCCCATCTTTACGATTACACATGTCTGTTCAAATGGCTTGTTTCTTAAATGCAATGAAGAGCCCCCTGGGACTCTGGCTCAGGCTTTGCATGGAAGGGGAGGTCCGGGGGCCTGGGATCGTAGAGGTCTGCTGAGAGAGGGCAGTGTGGACGGAGGACTGAGGGAACCAGGGCCAGGACTGAGGTTGCCTTTGGTCATGGGAGATGGTGGGGCAGAGGGCCTGATCTCGGGCAGGGTGGACAGCGCCCGGCTCTTCCTGACACCCCATGGTGGTTCCCAGGGGCTTCTTTGTTTGGATTGTTTAGGAGGCCGGGGTGGAGCTGGGTCTGTCCAAGGCTACTGCTTATTAATTCATTGCCAATCTTTGCCTTTGGGGTTTCCTTCACTCATCCTTGAGGAATCATTGCTTTAGTCTTACATATGAGAACTGGAACTGGACTGGAAGGAAGCCAGGAGAGGTTCTGATCCATATCGTGGCTTTATAGATGAAGAAACAGAGGCCCAGAGAGGTGGCATGTGTTACCCAGAGTCTCCGAGCTGGGTGGGAGCAGAGCTGGGAGCTGTACCCCAGACTCAGATTTCCACCTTGGTGCATGATTCTTTGTGAAGTACAACTTGCGTAGGTAAAAGTCAGCCAGTAGAACCCGTTGGGCTCATCTTTGTACCCAGAGGACACAGTTTCTGATGAGGCCCTTGTAGGATTGTTTCTGCACGTTCAGAGTGACCTGACTCTGCTGGGGAGGCACCTTGAGTCCGTCTCTTGAGGAGATCGTGAGCTGCACGCTCCTGGTATCTTGCAGGGACTGGAAAGACGTGGCCTAAGTACTGCACCTGGCAGAGATAAGATTTTTCTTTCCTTTGCTTCATTTTTATTTTTTTTTAAGTTTATTTATTTTGAGAGAGAGAGAGAACACAAGTGGGGTAGAGGCAGAGAGAGAGGGAGAGAGAATCCCAAGCAGGCTCCACACTGACAGTGCAGAGGCCGACATGGGGCTCGAACCCACAAACAAGGGGATCATGACCTGAGCCAAGATCAAGAGTTGGACGCTTAGCCGACTGAGCCACCCAGGTGCCCCTCCTTTGCTTTTTTAAATTATAAGGCGGGGTTGATGATTCTGATGTATCTGGATGCTTTACAAAAATCTCAGACTGGAGACCAACTTCAAAACCTCTAACGCGTGTAGGATGGTGTAGATGGACAGAGCACTAGGCAGCACATGGGATCTGGAGTGATGTGACTTCTGTGGACACTCAGGGAATGAGCAGGTCAGGAAGCTTTGGGGAGGGCCACGGATCTTGGGTTTTGGTCTCGCCTCTTTCCCATCTTGCCATGGCCTTGAACAAGTCCCATTTGCACATGGGGCTCAGAGGCTTCCAGAAAGTCCTTCCAGATCCAACTGTCTGTGAGCTTCTGGGCCTGTAGCCCATTCACAGCCACTCATTCATCCATTTCACTGATGTTGGCTGGGTGGGTCCCTGTGCCTGGCACTGAGCTGAGTGTTAGGGGGACTAGGGAACAATACCTGCTCCAGCTGTAAGGTGGCATGGTGTTGGCATTTGTCAGTTGGCAAGACAAAACCCTCAGGCATTCTTTAGCCCTGCTCTTTGAGAGCCAACCTTGGGCCTTAAAGTGGGTTCATCAGCGGCGTCTGGGTGGCTCAGTCGGTTAAGCATCCAACTTTGGCTCAGGTCATGATCTCACAGTTCGTGAGTTCGAGCCCCACATCGGCCTTCGTGCTGATAGCTTAGAGCCTGGAGTCTGCTTCAAATTCTGTATCTCCCTCTCTCTCTGCTCCTCTCCCGCTCATGCTCTGTCTCTCTCTCTCCTTCAAAAATAAATAAAAAACATTAAAAACAATTTAAAGTGCGTTCATCAGATGAAATATATCCGTCCCCGTCCCCACCCAAACCTCTTAGGTAAAGGCCAGTTCAGACCCTGTCATTTTCAATGGCTCCCGAAACACGTCTTCGGATGAATGAGGTACAAACATTAGGAAGCAGTGAGCTCCATCCTGATTCACTGTTCACCCAGATGTTCAAGTAGTTTTCTTCCCTAAGAAACACCCACATTGCATGTGGGAATTTATATGTGTGTGCAAACTAATAGCACTTTGCACGTGCCTGGTCCTTCACAGTTTATGAAACACTCTTACATCAACTGCACTTAATTTTCACACAGGCAAGATGCTCCCCATTGAAGCAAAACAAAACCCTCGTGTCTTAAAGTGATTGAAAATGTAATACCTGGTTTAAAACACTAGTTAGGACAAAAGCATATAACATGAAAAGAAATCGGTCTCACTCCAGATCTCCTGGTTCCCTTCCCAGATACAGCTACTGAAACAGCTTCCTATGGAGACTTCCAGAAATATTCTGTGCGTGTCAAAACAGACATACTTCCCTCCCAATTCTGTCTGTCTCTTCCCTCCCAGATATGGGAGCAAGCCCTTTTCTTTTCATTCCAGCAGAGCTCAGAGGTTGCTGTGTATCATCACATTTAGAGCTGCTTTCCTTCTCCTGACACTGCAAACTCTCACTGTGTGTTCATCAAGGGTCACTAAATTGTTTTTAGTCTTTTTTTTTTTTTTTTTGCTCTTGTAAGCAAAACAAAAAGCAATATCCTTGTCTCTTGCCCTTATAATGATAGGACAGATTCCTAGCGTGGAAGTGCTATGTCAAAATGCATTTTATATTATGGAGGCTGTTGTCAAATTGCTGTCCAGAAAGGCTATAGCATCTGCCCAGTGTATGAGGATTTCTGTTTTTTCATACCCTTGGGGAATTATTAGTGTTTTTTATTTTTGCCAATTTGATGGACTAAAGAAAAAAATCTTGTTTTAACTTGTATTTCTTCCATTATGAGGGTGGTTGGACATCCCTTTTTAATGTTTTTAAGGCTGTTTGTGTTCTTTTTTCATTAAACTTCCTGTTTGAGTCCTTTGCCCATTGTTTTTATTCCAGCTGCATTTTAATTTTTTTTTTTTAACGTTTATTTATTTTTGAGACAGAGAGAGACAGAGCATGATCGGGGGAGGGTCAGAGAGAGGGAGACACAGAATCTGAAGCAGGCTCCAGGCTCCGAGCTGTCAGCACAGAGCCCGACGCGGGGCTCGAACTCACGGACCGTGAGATCGTGACCTGAGCGAAGTCGGCCGCTTAACCGACTGAGCCACCCAGGCGCCCCTCCAGCTGCATTTTATATAGGAGTACACTGAAGTTCAGAGAGGTTAATCCAGTTTTCTTAGGTCACACAGCAGGCACATGGCAGAGCTGGGACCAGAACTCACTCTTCGGGTTTCTGGTCTAGAGGTTCTTCTAGTGCCCAGGCTCCCTTCCTGTATGAGAGCTGGAATGGCGGTACCTTGTGCTCCTGGGAGGGGGATGGATCTCATGCTGGGCATTCCCAGGCATACCTTTGGCCCTGAGAGGGATTTGGGGGTCTTTCAGGGTGTTTCCAAAGTTAAGCCCTCTCAGGCTGGACCTTGACTCTTAAAGTTGGCTAGGTCCTCTCTCTCTCTGGTAGGCAGAATGGGCACATGTGTGGCTGTTTGCTTCTAGTTGGTTAAAGGTTTATCCTGCCAGCCTCCTCAGAGGCCCCTCCCCCCACCCAAAGAGAATATCCAGCTGGCACTATTGTTTGTACCCGTGAATTATTGATAAGGCATGAAATGGCCTCAGCCTTGGAATAGCAGGGCTCGAGGGAGGGCAGCCGCCGTGCTCAGGAGGAGCACCAGGCTGAAAAGCCCCGTCCCTGGGGCCCAACCTTTCCAAGGCCAGGGGCCCCTTCTGAATATCAAAAGACTTCATAGACCTGCTCTCCACTGCCCTGCTTGGTCATAAGTGGACTCGGAGTATGTATCATTTCAGAAAATACAGCGACAAAGCTTCTACGAATTTAATACCATTTTTATTTGGATCATTTAAAAATTTGTGAAGGTCATACGTACTCATGACCCCAGAGCTGTATCACGTAGAAAGGGAGATCCTGTGCGGTCTCATCCCCAAGGCTTCCGCTGCAGAAATGCTTTCAAGTAGGTTTGTTTTCACTCATTCCCCCTGAGTCTGTGTACACGCGGAAGGCATACTGTTTATGGAGGCAGTACTGTTTGACGGAGGGGTTCAGGACTCCTTGAATGTGTCCTACGCTGCCTGAGGGTTGGTGGACCTCTGGTTGAGAACAAGGCTTTAGGGCTTTGCTTTGAGGCGCATAAGCATTTGTGGTGTTTCAGTTGCCAGTGTGGTTAACTCCTCGTGAACAGGGACCCTCTACTAGGTTTCTTCTCTGTCTCCAAACGTGCCTGGAACCGGGCGCTTGGCACGTAGAGGGAGAGGCTGCTTGACATTTGTGACTTTTCTACAGTCCCTTTTAAGGAGGACAGAATGTTGACTTCTGAGGGTTGTTTCTCTGGGCAAGAGGGTGCAAAGAATGCTGGGAAGAGCGTGACAGGTTCCATGAGGTGGAGCAAATGTCACCCAGTTCCCCGAGCCTCAGTTTCTTCATCTGTAAATGGAGATAACAGGCCTCACAGGGAGGTTGTTTGGGTTCCCTGAAGGGTATCAGAGGCTCCTGGTGCAGGGCTGGCTTCAGTACACATTCGCTCGGTTCCCTCCCTGGACTAAGTGGCTGTGGCATCTGTTGACAAGGACCAGAGTTAAAGCTCGGGAAGTGCTGGAGGGGGTGACTCTCGAAACAGACAGGTGAAGTAGACTTCAGGGATTGCTGTGAGTGGACGAGGCATAGACTCGGAGACTGTTGGAGGAACCCAGAAGATGAGGCAGCTCTAGGACTGACTTCCGGAGCCAGGCCAAGTTTGCTGGCCCGTAAAGCAGCTATCAGACAAGGAAGTCCCAGGGAGCGTGTCTGGCACTCAGTAGACGTTTGTTGAATGAATGAATGGGCTCTTCTGCTGCTTTGGGGTGGTACCAGTCTCTCTGAGTTCCTCAGATGTACCATCCTCATGCTTCTCTGGGCTTGTTCATGCTGTTCTCTTGGCCTGGAACGTGCGCCTCCTTGGAGAGATGCACTCACTAAACACTTTCACAGACACACACATCATCTGGACAGTTTCTGTCATCCTCTGGGTCTCAGCTGAGACACTGCTTACTCAGCCAAGTCTTCTGTCATCACTTTGTGGGCTAGGTGGGGTTTCCCTGCCCTGTGTTCCCTCAACACCCTTGACCTCACCTCTTTGTAACATGCATCAGGCCTTGGATACTTGTAATTATCTGTCCGGAGTCTGTGGCTCCTGAAGGATGGAGTGCACATCTACTGTCCTCAATGTTCCCAGCACCCGGTGTGGTCCCTGTTCTCTAATGGATATTCAGTAGATGTTTGTTGATTGAATGCTCTAAGAATCACCTTCCCTATCAATTATTGTTCACTTGAAAACAGGGCTTCACTTGCTCACAGTGGAAGTTGTGGGAGTCTGTCTACACTCCCCTCGTGACATGCTAGACCCGTCTTCCTTATTGATCAGGGTCCTTATGTGTGTAGCAGCCTCTCAGAAGTATGGCTGGCTCTTTCCTTCTGAGGGAGGTGGCTTAATAGGCTCTGGAGCCAGAGCACCCGGGTCCAAATCTTGGTTCCATAAGTTACACCTGGGTGACTAAGGCCAGTGCTTAATCTCACTGTCTCTGTAAAGTGGGTATGATGATGCCCATGGTTACCTGCCTTATAAGAGTGTTGTGTGGGTAAATGAGATAATCCAGGCATTTAGCAATTATCACGTAACGAGTGCTCAATAAATAGAATTCATTCTTCGTATTATTGCATGTGCATCTGTCCTGCCGGGAATCTGGCATCTGCAAAACAGTGGAGTGGAGCTGGGCTCTAGCTGATCAGGCAGGAATGGGTGAACTCAGTGGAACTCAGGTAAGGACTGCATGCCCAAGAGGTCCTGTGGTGGAAGGCAGGAGGGAGCATGGACTTAGTGGAAAGACAGGGGTGGCCCTGAAGGACCATACTACATTCAGCCTGAGGTTTTTCTGGTGTAGACCTAGGGCTTGGATTCAAATCTTGGCTCCACTACTTGAAAATTAAGTATTATTTGGGCAAATTACTTCATCGTCTGAGCCTCAGTTTCCTCCTCTGCAAATGGGTTAATGATAGTAACCTCAGAGAATGACAGGTGCAGACAAGAGCATGTCTAAGCAGGGCCCACACCAGACCTGGCACTAGTTTAAGACGAGCAAGATGGTAGGGCCTCCATGAAGGTGGACAAATCCGCTTGTCCCAGCGAGAGATCGTGTAAGTCTGGAGACAGGCGGGGTGAGCTGAGTGCGTTCAGCACGGCTTCTCAGGGTGACACCACTTATTGTGTAATTATGGAACAACTTGCATGAAAATGAAAATACGGGTCCAGATGGCAGGCCTTCCATGCTGTTGAGAGGCAGAGCTAATGAACTTAACAAATCACTGATAATTAATTTTCAAAAGCCAGAGGAAACAGGGGAGCCACGAATAGGTCTGCAGAAGGAGAGAATGTAGAGTAGTGTCAACTGTCAGCCGGGGGAAAGGTGTGAGATGCTGGCACTTCCAGGCCGGTGAGACAGATCTTGATGTCTTACAGACTCGCAGGGAAGGAGAGGAGACACGTCTTGCAGGTAGGTGCTATGATAACAGTCGTGACAATATCAGCCAACCTTGCCTGAGCCCTTCTACAAGCCAGGGACTGTGTGAAGTGTTTTATCTGGATCAGTGCTGCGTCAGATAAGCAGCTTCTTCCTTTGGGTGGGGATGGGAGGTCGGGAGGGAGAGCCGGAGTGGGGGGCTGATGGGAGCCTTTATTTTAGCACCGGGGAGCGGTGAAACAAAACAGGGATAATAGTTACTATTTGCAGAGCATGTGCTGTGTGCCAAGCACTCTGCCGAGCTCTTCCATAGGTATTGTCCACTCAGAATCACAAACATCCCCGGTAGGATGCCCAGCCCATGGAAATGCAATGCCAGTGAAGGCATGCACCTCTGTTAGGAGCTTCCTCCTGGACACAGCGTGAAGCGTGAAGGATTGGAAAACCTGGGTTTTGGCTCTCGTCCTCCGAGATGAGCCATTGCACTCTCCCGGATTTTTTAATCTTTCACTCTAAAATGCGAGTAGCGGATTTGAATCAGCAGGGCACAACGTTTATAGGTGGCAGCCTGTTCATTCAGAATAAATCTCACAGAGAACCCCGTGATATAGAATAGACACGGGGGGCGGGGTGGGGGAGGAAGCAGGGGCCCTGTTCACGTCTTCACTGCCCCTTGCCTCGGGCCTGCCTCCAAAGTTGTGTGGGACACACTAGAATGGTCCTCGATGATCTCTAGGGCATCCTCAGCTCTAACTGGCAGAGGTTCTATGGCTCCAACACCCCCACCCCCTGGCGGTCACACTGACATGGTTGTAGGGAGAGGGGTTTAGGGAGCCACCTGTGTTAACAAGGGCCTGGTCCGCTGTCCTTTTTCACCCAATCCTGGGTTGGAGTCTGGCTCTGCATTTGTAGCTGTGCAATCCTAGGCAACTAGCTTAACAGCTCTGGACCTCTTTTGGTTCAACTATAAAATGGAGATATATATACAATGGAGATAAAACTTCATTGTGTTAGCTATGAGGATTAAGTGTGGTAACGCTGTGCCTGGTGCTTAGTAAGGGATCAACTATAAAAGTGACTTACTGATAAATGATTGTTAAACAGATGAGTACTTTTGTATATATATGAACAACTTCCCCTCCTCCTCCTCCTCCTCCTCCTCCTCTGACCTTTAAGACTACGTGCAGAAGAATGAGAATTAGGGAAGATGTAACAATGTGCGGCGTCAGGCCAGGCAGGAACAAAGCTACTGATCTGGCTGATGGGACTGAAATGTTTGGGTCCCTTTGTCTGCCTAGCTGGCTGCCAACACAGAGCAGGCTGGCGTCAGTCGGGCTCCTCCCAGCTGCTGCTGGGCCACCTCCTGCCTGTCCTCTGGGGGGTCAGATGACAAAGCCAGGCGCCATCTCAGAGTCCTCCTGGACACTCCCAGTGACCTCTACACCCGCCCACCACACACCACCTTCTGTTCACGGCCCGTCAGCCGGCTTTCTCCCTGACTGCGCTTGGATTTGAGCCTTTGTCAATTCATGTTTCCAGATTAATTAGCGAGGCCCCATGTCAGATGCTAACTGAAACCCAGATGTCGGCTTGGTTCCTCTCATCAAATCATTTTGTACCAGTAATTGAAGAACACAGAGGCAGTAGTTAGGTTGGCCAGGAGTGCCTCACGTTCCCCCTCCCGTTTCAATTAAAAGATAAGTAGACACCTCCCCCCCCCATCCCTCGGAAGATCACGGGAAGGGACTTTGCCTGCCATCTCGTGTAATAATAAAGATGGTGAAGAGCCAATGCCCTGACCTTCAAGTTGAAGGTGGGGCTCCCCAGAGAAGTTTCCTGTGGGTTTATAAGAAGGTGGGAGGGGCAGTGGGAAACCTCTGTCTAATGTTAACTTTAACCAGAAACCCTTTTCCCAGCCTAGGAAACTGGCCTCTCGCAGAACAGATGTGAGTCTAGCACAGTGCCTGTCAACAAGCTCTGTTGTTGCATGTGCTTCTAGGTGAAACGGACAGGTCAGAGCAGGGATTTATTTCCGTTTCTCTCTAAGCCATATGTTGTGAGTGTGTGAATATTTTTTTTTAAGCTACCATTTATTGAGCACTTACTATATTCCAGTAGTCATGGTAGCACTTTGTGTATATTATGTCACTGAATCCTTACAGCAACCCTGTGAAGTAGGATTTTTTAATCGCTATTTTTCCAAGGAGGAAACTCTGGCTCAGAGCGATGCAGGTGCCCACGGTCACTTAGCTAGTGTGCAACAGAGAGGGAGTTTGAATCACAGAGCACATTGCTTCTGTCAAGTGGAGGTAGCTACTGTAGGAGAGACTAGCCACCTTTGCTTCCTGCTTAAGAAACACGTGTTCTCCTGGGCAGATAAGATGAACACAGGGTTTGGTCATGCCCTTGCCTTTCTCAGTCAAATGTCAAAACCCACAGTGACTACTTTGGAGCTAGAGGAGTGCTTTGAAAGATGACACAGGATGACATGAGATGCTGATCTTCTGTTAGCTTGGGCTGGAGTCTGAAGTGTGTCCCAGAGGGCTGAAGAAAGCTCTTGAGAGCTGGGAGCAGACCCTGAACTCCATTGCTTGCTGGGAGTCCCGGCCCCACTGCACTGAGGATGGAGTTGAGAAGGCTTCGGGGTCTCTGGAAAGTTGATGGATGTTTGAAAAATGAAGGTTCAGACCCAGCTCATTCAGTTTGTGCTCTTGGGCTGTTGTTCATGGTGCCTCTTGGAGCCTCAGTTTCTCCATCAGCAAAATGGGCCTAAACCTGTCTTACACTATGGAGTCCTCGTGAAGCTGCACAGAATATTGTGTGATATTCAGGCCTTCAGGAAATATTAGGGTGCCACGATGTGCCCAGACACCTCAAAACTTCTAGATTTAATAAAGCAGCATCTTAAATATTACATGCAAGGACTTGGGGTAGCCATTCTCAAACGTTAAAGAGATAAGAATCTGCTTGTTAAAAATGTGGATTTTAGAGTTTCCCCATGTTATAATTTAGAATCTGAGGCTGGAACCAGAAATCCGCATTTTTACAGACACCTCTGGAGGCTCTGAAATATATTCATGGAACTTCCAAACGTCAGAGCCAGCAGAGATCCCTTAGGTCTCTCCTTCATCTTATAGACAAGGAAGAGGTTAGCTTGCAACTCAGAAATGAGTCGCCTTCCTTCCAGCAGGGCCGGGAACGGACCTTAGTTCGCTGATTGTTCACAACGGTTGCTGGTAACTAAGGTGTGGCCTGAAGGTGGGTGATATTGACCAAAGCCTCATGGCTTTTTCAGATTCAGCAACCAAAGAGATTTTGTATATATATGAACAACTTCCATATGAACAATATGAACAATTTTCCAGGGTGAAAATACTGGAAATCCACCGTCCCTGGGTTTATACCTTGCAGAGTCACATCCTGTTTTGTTTTTTTTTAATTTAAATTTTTTTTTTCAACGTTTATTTATTTTTGGGACAGAGAGAGACAGAGCATGAACGGGGGAGGGGCAGAGAGAGAGGGAGACACAGAATCGGAAACAGGCTCCAGGCTCTGAGCCATCAGCCCAGAGCCCGACACGGGGCTCGAACTCCCGGACCGCGAGATCGTGACCTGGCTGAAGTCGGACACTTAACCGACTGCGCCACCCAGGCGCCCCACATCCTGTTTTGTTTTGTTGTTGTTGTTGTTGTTAAACACAAAGATAAATAGCTTTATTAAAGAGGCTAAATGCAAGCAAACATCAATCAAATATTGGAGAGTATGTTTACAAGCAAATAAATTATTAGAGGCAAGAAGCTATGATTTTTTAATAGATGTTGTTCCCAGTCTTTCTTCTCCCTGTATTTGGTTCCTGTTTTTACCTGCATAATTTTTTGCACACTTCATTCATGCGTTTTATTCTCAGACTTTCCAGGGTAGGTTCCTTGCTTTCAGAGTCTCTTTTGCTTTTCTTCACGCTGAGCGTTTTCTTTCAAGCCAGTCTCTCAGAGGCAGAGATAAAGTTGCTTTTGTGTGTGTGTCTCTGAGTCCATAGTCTCTCCCTATACAGCAGGGTCCTGGCATATTTCTGCCACCCACTCTAAATAGGGATGGGAAGGGGAGAGAGGAAACCAGCAAGTCATTGGGTACTGACTGTGGACTGAGCTCCAAGCCATGTGGCTTAATGTTACCTTGTGACAACACAGGGCAGAGCGTGCTGTCATTTTATAGACAGGTAATAAGCTGGGGCCAGCAGTGAATCCCAGGTCCTGTCATTCCAGAGGCCGCACATTTTTTGTCTCCACGGAGTGCATGCCCCAGAGGGGACCTGGGTTGCCAGATGCTCCCCTACAGAGGAAGCCCAGATGCCCTGAGGTGGGGCCTGGGCCTGGGCCTGGTGGCAGGTCCTTGGCAGGTACCCTGCCTCCTCGTCTCCTTGGCAGTTCCCGGACCCTCCCTGAGCCCGTACTCGAGAGGTGGCAGGAACACCTGGGCCCTTCTCCCTGGGGAGTCCAACTGCTCCTGCAGCCATTTCACTGGCATTCTTGAGAGTGTTAATTGGGCAGGGTGCCCAGCCCCTGGCCCCACTGTCTCCCGAAATGAGCTAGCCAGGGAGACAACCTCATTGCCACCATGTGTGAGGGAGCCAGGACAGGCTCCTGGTCAGCAACACTGGGGAGAGGGTCCAAGAGGCCAGGCTGGGCCTGTGGGCAGTGGGCGCCTGCTTGTCAGTGGTCTCCACTCTTCTAGCCTCTGTAAGGTGGGGAAGGGGAACTGACCCCGGGCCTCAGGACAGCTCATAGGGAGGAAGAACCTGGAATGTTTGCAGTGGGTTCCAACAGTTCAGGAAGCAGTCTTCTCTAGTGGGGGAGAGGGTGGTATGGTGTGGTGTTGAAAGATTATTTCTCCTCCTTCTCCTCCTTCTGGTTCTTCATCATCACCATCACAGTTGAAGACCGTTATTCAGTCCCGGCCCTAATCCAGACCAGCTAAGGACCCTTCTTACAATAGCCCTGTGAGGTATGTTTCGTTGAGTCTCCTTTCACATTAAAGCTCAGAGAGGTCAGGCAACTTGCCTGAGGTCACACAGCAAGCAAGTTGACACAACCAAGGCTTGAATGCAGGTTTGACTCCAAAGCCTGTGCTAGGTCCTCTCACCCTTGACTCCCCCACTCTACTGACAAGGACAGAGCCTGCTACCCTTATGGGAAGGCAGCTCTCCCTAACTGCCCGTGGTGCTTCTGGGGGGAGTATGTTTCCTTCGTTTTCAGAAGACTTGGAATCTGATACAGGCTTCCTCTCTGAGCATTGGCTCCTTAGAAGGAAGGGCAGAGAAATACTATTTCCACAGTTCTGTGGGAGATCGGGGCGATTCATAGGTGGGGATTGGATTTCTAGGGGAGAAGGACCCAGCACACCGGGTGCACAGTGATGGGTCTTACTTATTTACTTACTTACTTACTTATTTACTCCCCTCATCAGTGACCTTAGTCATTGACATGACGTTGACATGATATTGACATGACAACCAGTGACAGAAGACCCCTACATCCCAGAGGGATGGGAGAGACTCAGGGGACATTCCAGGCCTGGGACTGGGGGTCAGGGAGGCCAGCAGGGTAGCTGAGGACTGCCACAGAAAGCTCCTTCCCTAGAACTTGTTGCCAGGCTCCATACTCTCGCCTGGAAAGTTTGCCAAACCCACAGGCACCCAGCATCGACCTGTGAGGGGTCAGTGAAAAAACTGGAGAGATGGAAGTCAATGACTAGCAGGCTTGGGGGTGGTCCCCAGAGCTGCTGAGAGCGTCTGAAGGAACGACACAGGCATAGGAGGGCACGGCTTACTCTACCCTCTCCAGAAGTAGGATTGGCACTGGCAGGTGGCTTAAGTCAAGTCTGAGGAAGAGCGGCCTGAGAGTAGATGCCGGGCCTCCGTTAATAGTCAGAGCTCTGACCTGGGCGTGTTCACACAGAGCCTGAGTGGGCAACCCCTATGCCTGGAAGGGGCTCCTGAGCTAGGCTAGCCCCCACACTCTGTGATCCAAATATTCCCTCCCAGCCTGAATGATGTCTGATGGCCTGATGGTTTAGTCACTTGCTGTTTGCTGAGCATGTAGTCTGTGGCCAGGCACTCGGGGGCGACCCGGTAGGCATGGTCCTTGTTCCGAGGCAGCATACAGCTAAGAATCTTGCCTATAACAGGAGAACCTTGGAACGGTAGGAGATGCTATTTATTAGGGGCCTGTTATGTGCTATGGGGTTTATGTGCCGTGTCTTATTTAATCTTTTCAAAAGCCTCGTGAGGTTGGGATTGTTACTATCCCCATTTTATAGACGAGAAAACTGAGACTTGGAGTAGCCAGCGGTTTTCATAAGATCCCACAACCAACGAGGGCTCAGAGGAGGAGGCTGGGAAGGCGAGCCTCCCTGAGACTCTTTCTGAGCTAAGGCGTGATGCCAGGTGTCTGGGCGGAGTACTCCCAAGGCCTCTGCTGTCCTTATTGGAAGATTTGGGACTGTGCAGTAATGATGCTCTTTCGGCTTCTGGGCTCACTTGGGCCCCCTTCAGGCTGGGTGGCCCCCCCTTGGGCAGGCCCCAGAGTGGTGCTTCTGAGGTGGATGCACCACCACTGCCTTGGCCCTCAGGCACCCTGTGTCCAACCGCATTCATTCTGTGGGGGACCTGGGGCCATGGCTACCCCCTTGTTGACTCTGAAGATTGTGGTGAATTGCTCTTCTTACCTGTCACATTGGTCCCCGGCTTATAATGTTGCTGCCATGGGCAGTCATACTGTGAAGCGGTCAAGAATTGGGCAGATGGTGCGCGTCTTCTGGGTCACTCATCTCCATCTCCTGCCTTGCTGGGAAGGTCCCTAGTGTCCTGAAGGCCCAGGTGGGGTGGGAGTGGCCTCAGGCGTGGAGGACCTAGGATACTCAGTGCTGTTGGGGGCCGTCCACCCCCCACTGCCTCACTGCCATCCTCTGCCTTGCTTGGGGGGCTGGTGAGAAGCTTCAAGTGTCCATAGGCCGGTCTTTGTACCAGCTCATGCCACCCTTGGGGCAACCCATAAAACCCATCTTCAAAGTGCTCAAAGGCAAATTTTCAGAGAAGCTGATTAAGACAGAAAATCTTTTGGAACTGCAAGGTGCTGTACAAAATCTAAGGTGTTGTCATTCGTGCATCTTTATACATGATTAAAAAATTAAAAGACTCTCGCAGACACGACAATGACCACTAAAAATCATTATTGCTTCCCAAGATGCTTTTCAGGGCTCACGTCCTCGATTTCTAGATTCTGAGGGCATTCAACTGTTTCTTCAAAAAGTTAATCACGGATCATGGGCTTTGGAGTCTGACAGGCCTGGGTGGCTGGCTGTGTGATTTTGTTCCTGACACTGGACTTTTCATTCTGTCTTTTTGTTTTTTTGTTTTTTATTATTTTTTTAAGTGTTTGTTTATTTTGAGAGAGAGAGGGAGCATGAGCAGGGGAGGGTCAGAGAAAGAGAGGGAGAGAGAGAGAATCCCAAACAGGCTCTGCGCTGTCGATGCAGAGCCCGATGCGGGGCTCAGACTCACGAACCGCGAGGTCATGACGTGAGCTGAAATGAAGAGTCAGAAGCTTAACTGACTGAGCCACCCGGGGGCCCCGACACTGGACTTTTCTAAAGCTCGGTTTCCTCATTGGTGAAATGGGGATGGTATTGCCCCGTGGTGTAGTTATGAGGATTAAGTCAGATCACGCTGTCAAAGCTCAGCACAGGCTGGCACGTGCATGTCAACATGGATCACCTGTCCCGACCCACCATTGTTTTATGTGGCCCTGGGGCATGAGGCTCAGGCAACAACATGCATTTATCTATTGTGAGCTCTGAATTCATATCGGCCCAGCCTAGGGGCTGTGGATGCAGAAAGAGGAGCTCAGGGTCTGTGCGCAAGGATAGACGAGAAAACAGGGCTGGTGCTGAGGGATGAATGAGTACCAGGGGGCGGTTTGTGCAGGAGCTGTGGCAGCCCAGCCACGAGGCTTAGCAAAGCCCCCTGCTGGACGAGGCACCACTGTGAGGCTCTGAGCGTGCATGCGGTGGGCACTGGCCAGGCCAGCAGAGGGGGGAAGAGAGGAAGGGGAGACAGAATGGCCAGAGCAGGGGCAGGTGGCGAGAGGGAGCACGATGCATTCGAGAACCTGCCGCTGGAGCCCAGCCTTCCTTCCATTCAGGGTGCAGGTGTGAGCCGTGAGCGGGAAGATGTGAGTTCAGCCAGGACGTGTCATTCTGTTGAGGGGTTTGGATTTCATTCCGAAAACGGTGGGGAGCCTCTGGCAGATTTTAGGCAGCAGAGAGCCATGAATTCCCTCACAAACAAAGCCTCCTGCGGTCCCTGAGCACCCGAGTCTTATTTCCATGGTGTGTTAAATTGATGGCGATGAGTAACGGGGCAGAGGACCATCTGTGTAGGATGTGAGTGCAGACATAAGTGTGCGTTCATGGAAATGAGTTAACGTTCCCAGGTGAGCCGCAGCCTGCTCCCACAGAAAAAGCCCTGTTTGTCTGACGCCAGGCACTTCAGAGAATAGGCCTTATCAAAGCAAAACATTTGGTTATAAATATTTATAAATATGTGTTGGATTGAATTGCGCTTTGGTTCATTCACCATTTATGTCTATAAATATTTGAGAGGCTGCTTGGCATCGTGGAAGGACGCGGTCTTTGCAGGCGCGGACAGATGGGGGGGGTGCGTTTGCTTTCTCACTCGGCGGCAAGACCAGCTTGATGACCCTGGCCTTGTCACTGCACCTCTCAGAGCCATGTTTTCCACGGCAATAATGGCTCCCATCTTCCACAAATGGGAATTAGGATAATGTCTGTAAAGAGACCAGCATGTGCTGATGACACATTGGGCCCCAGTAAAAGCAGCTTTGTTATATTGCTCATTCGTGTCTGTGGTTTTTATAACCTGAACGCTTAGCTGGCAGGATGTTAGAGGTCATCTGGTTCGGCTTCAGCGATTCCTGAGAGTTCTAGTGCCTTTTTGCCTTCAGATGCCCCTCCCAACATTATCAGCAGCCCTCTGTTTAAACATGACATTTAAGTGAATTTGTCATAATCCAAAAGAATATTCATAATGTGTTATACATGATGTATATGTTAATGTCAGAGCATAATAATAAAATGAATATCCATGAGTTCACCAGCTGACTTAAGCGAAAGAGCATTACGGTGCTGTTGGAAGGTCCCTTGCCCTTCCTGTCCAGTCCATGACCACCCCAGCCTCCCAGGAACACAGGGAACCACACACTGGTTTTGGGGTTTGTAATTTTCTTGATTTTCTTTGTAGTATTACTACATGTATGTGTATGTGTAAGCGTTATTTTAAGTTTTACCTACTCTTTAACTTTTTTTTTTAATATAATTTTTTTTTTTTTTACATTTATTTATTTTTGAGACAGAGAGAGACAGAGCATGAACGGGGGAGGGTCAGAGAGAGGGAGACATAGAATCTGAAACAGGCTCCAGGCTCTGAGCTGTCAGCACAGAGCCCGATGCGGGGCTCGAACTCACGGACCGCGAGATCATGACCTTGAGCCGAAGTCGGCCGCTTAACCGACTGAGCCACCCAGGTGCCCCGCTACTCTTTAACTTTTAATAAAAGGAACCAAATGATGTACATTCTTCTACAATGTTTTTTTTTTTTTTTAACTTAGCATTATGTTTCTGAAATTCACCCATGATAACATGGGTGGCTGTGGCTCACGCATTTTCACCACTGTACAAATTCCCACAATGGACGTATGGGGTGTGTTTGACTTGTTTCCAGGTTTTTGGGCTGCAGCCAGTGCTGCCGAGAACATCCGCACGTGTGCTTCCTGGTACACATTTGGGAGAGTTTCTTGGGTGAATTCCTGGGAGCAGGGTTGCTAGGACGCGGGCCTGAGCATTGTCAGCTTTCCTGGCTCTTGGCAAATTGTTTTACAAAATGGTTGTAAAGTTTGTCCACTTTCCCCCGTGTCACGCTCAGGGCTCTCAGGAGAGTCTCCGTCACTGTGACTGTTTTGACTACGCACTAAGTGAGGGGCTGAAGCAAACCTTTGCATGGTTGTGGGCCATAGAATTGTCTCTGTGCTGTCTCCCCAGGTGTGATTCCCAGAGGGACAGAGAGTGAGCCAACAAATACTTTACAGGTGAAATCTGATGGTAGTGGTTTTTGAATGGACAGCGGATCAACGAACAAGTGATTGATGCTTCTCTGTGCTTCATTTGGGCCAGTCTGGGAGGTCCGTAGCCGTCTGACCGAATGGCCGAGCAGCCTGGGCTGAATGCGCTGTTGTCATCCTCCCCAATTCCGGCCTGTCCAGTCTGACAGAGGTCTGCAGGAGGAGAGGAGGCCAAAGTTTTCTCCCTCCCTTCCTTCTCGGAGAGGACAGGGCTGCGTTTGAGCGCTGGCTTAGCTTGCCTAGGGTGGATTTGTCAGCGATGTTTCTCTTTTATGTGCTGCAGAAGGAAGATGAGACATGACTGATCAGGCGCAAAAGCTGTGGGGACCGCACATGCCAGATCCGCCCCTCAACCCTCCTCTGTGCTGGGGCTCCTCACATGCCACTCAGGAAGCGGGAGGCAGCACATATCCAACGCTGACTTTGAAATGTTAATTTCTAGACTCCAACCTTTCACGCCTTCCTCTCTGTGTGTGACAGGCTAACAGTGTAAGGAGGGAAGACGGCACAGTTCAGAGAAGAGATGCCGAGAGCGGCAGGGGCCCACAGCTTCTCCCTGGAAAGGGTCTCTGCCAGGATATTTCCAGAACTTTCTTCTGATCTGGGCTCTGAGTGGGAAGGCAGTTCTCCTCCCCCAGCATCTCAGAGGCAGTCCTTCTGTTCTGCGTTTTTCCTTTAATACCTCTTGAGAAAGTAGCCGCGGTTCCAGATAAACTCAGGGTACCCACTGTTCATTATTGATAGTAATCCAGTGTTATTATTACTAAAAGTGACAGAACCCATTACATTTATTGATACTTACCAATGGGCCAGGTACTGTGCTAAGTTCTTTAGAAACATCCTCTCATTTAGTCCTTAGAGTGACTCTGTGAAGTTATTAAAAAAAATTTTTTTTAACATTTATTCTTTTTTTTTTTTTTTTTTTAATTTTTTTTTTTTTCAACGTTTATTTATTTTTGGGACAGAGAGAGACAGAGCATGAACGGGGGTGGGGCAGAGAGAGAGAGGGAGACACAGAATCAGAAACAGGCTCCAGGCTCTGAGCCATCAGCCCAGAGCCCGACGCGGGGCTCGAACTCACGGACCGCGAGATCGTGACCTGGCTGAAGTCGGACGCTTAACCGACTGCGCCACCCAGGCGCCCCTAACATTTATTCATTTTTGAGAGCGAGAGAGACAGAATGTGAGTGGGGTCAGGTGGGCAGAGGGAGTGGGAGACACAGAATCCGAAGCAGGCTCCAGGCTCTAAGCTGTCAGCACAGAGCCTGACACGGGGCTCAAACCCACAAACTGCGTGATCATGATCTGAGCCATAGTCAGACACAACCGACTGAGCCACCCAGGCGCCCTCAGGTTGTCATTTTTAACTCGGGTTTAAAGATGAGGAAACTGAGGCTCAGGGAAGTAAAGGAACCTGTTCATGTCACTGCACCCTGACCCTGGACCCACACTGGAAATAGGACCGCTGAGTCCCGAATGTGGCTCTTAGTTGTCACCTGTATCCCTCACTCCATTTCTGACCATTTCTGTTGGCCCTGTGGAGCGTTGTTCCATGTTGCTACCTGGGAAGTGGAATTGGCTGTGTGCTGGGGACACGGATGGGGGTGACACCCAGCCTGCGTCCCCAAGGAGCTCTCCATTTCATGGAGGAAAAGGAACAAGTTAGAGATGCAAAAACTCACATTTATTGCACGAGCCAGGCACTGATCAGTCATCTCCCGTTTTCCTTCTGCGGCGCATTAAAAGGAAACATCAGTGAAATCCACGAACGATTTCATTGATTCCTCGGTGTCATTCTCCCCCATTTTACAGATGATGACGGTGAGGTACAAGGAGGCCAAGTGACTTAGTTAAAAATGACAAAAGTGGCAGAGCAGTGTAACCCGGGTAGCAGAGGAGAGGGAGCCTACCCTCCTATTCCTGTTTCCTCTGCTTCTGCTTCTTACCTTCCAGAAGTGCTTCATGCAGGGACCTACCAGGTGCTGATGTAGCCCCAGGGGAGGGCACAGCCCCTGTTTGTGGAGAGGGCTTAGGTGGAGAGAGGAGGAGGAGGATGGCAGGCACAGAGGATTTCCCAAAGGAGTCATCTCGTGGGCAGATGGGGGAGGAGGGCAGTGCCTGAGGCAGGAAAGACCGAGGCCCAACCCTGCCCCGTTTAGGGTTCCTGGTTTCCCCCAGACGAACGCCTCACCCTTTGATTTCTCTTCAAGCAGCGGCTTCTGACTCTGCCCTCATGTTAGCAAGTCTGCACTTCTTCCCTGTGGGTGAAATGGGGGTGGGGTGCTCGAGGCCCCCTCTGCAGTGGTTTGGGGCCTCCCCGCCCCAGCATGGCTCCTGCTTTATCCTGAGCACCGGCCCTACCAGTGAGCTCTCCATCCTCCAACAGCTCATGCCGCTCTTAGCTGGGATGGCAGCACGTGGGATGGGCCGGGGGCTTCCAGACTTCGAGGGGCGGCTGCCAGCAGGGTGGGGGTGCCAGCTCTCCCAGCCAGACCTTGGAGGAGGTTGCTTGTGTGCTTCCTTGCTCTTCCCTCTGTTTTCTTTAGGATTTCCTGCAGTCCTGATTATTCCTCTTCAGGCAGCGAAGAGCTCTTAGAGAACGGGAACTGGCCCACGACCAAATGGGCTTGAACGTCAAGGGCAATGAGCACACCTTTGGGGGCTTGTGTGGTATAGTTAGGTGTGAGGTACCCAGAGCCAAGGGACACCCAGGGAACAGAGGTGGCGTCCTTGGCAGGCTGCCCTGCCTGCCCTGGGGAAAGACTGCCGTGTCATTTTAACAACGGAGGCTGAGTCTTCACAAACCAAGAACGGAGTTAAAATAATGCCACTGCTCCACATCTCACAGCACGTTGCTGTTGTTGCGACGCATTGCCAGGGCCATTCCGTCCTCCCTCACGTTGGTGGCGGCGTGAGCTGGTAGTGCTGTAGGCGCGTCTCCGGAGCAGCGGGGGTACTTTCTCCCCGAAGTAACACGTTTTTGTCTTTTGTTTCTGACACCTTCCCCATGGTGTTGTACCGCCTTGTGACTTTTCTGGCTTTGGCCCGTATCCTTGGCAATCACCCTGGAGGACTCCGAGGGCTCCCTCTTGGATTACCACTGACGGCTGAGAGTCACTGCCGTTCAGAAAGCTTAGATGACTGCCCACTCTGTACCTGGAGGACTGTGTGCACGTGTGTTTGCCAGCTGCTCTCTTGCAGGTTTCGGCAGTCCCTGAGAGATCGTTCTGGAGCCTAGTCCAGCAGATAGGGCATCTGTCTCCCAGGAAACATTATGCCCAGTAGTCCCTCACGAAGATGCTTCCCTGAAAGCCCTCCTCTGGCTCAGTAATCAAAATGTGAGCTCCCCTGGGTCCACAGCCCTCTGAGGATGCTCTCCAGAGCTCTGGCCTGTGTGCCCAGGGGCGGAAGGGCACAGCGTGAACATCATAGCCTTGGAGGTGACCCTTGGTTGTGCTTTTGCCTCTAGTGAATCAGCTGACCTAGGACAGTTAAAAAACCTCTTTAGCCTTAGTTTCCTTGTCTACGAATCAAACAGGCAGGGGGGAAGCCTCACAGAGTTATTGTGAAGATTAAATTCAATAACATTTGCACTGTGTCCAGCAATAAACACTCAACACCCATTAACAGTCTTCCCTCTGGAATCAGGCAGACCTGAGTTTAAATCAGATGAGGCCTGATCAAGGGCTCAAATGATGATACCAGGGTGTTTCATTCATCAAGTGATGATTCATTCATCTATCCATCCATCCAGTCTCTTTGTCTCTGTCCCTCCCTCCTCTAATCTCTACCACACTGGCTCTCTTCTCAGCACTTTCTCCATTCATGCTCTAAGGTGGCTACAGAAGCTCCAGTGTTTAGCTCCAAGTCCACAGGAAAGAATGTTAGCCTCTGTCCCCAAAGTCTCACACCATCATATTGGCTTTGATGAGTTCTGTGGCCATCTTGAACCAGCCACCATGGCCAGGTGATGGGGCCTGGAGTTGGGAGTGGAGTCGTATCTACTTCACCATGACAGCAGAGTTGGGGAGGGATAGATCCCTAAAGAAAACAATTGGGGTTATCACTGGGAAGTAGAGTGAGCAGATGCTGCAGATAAAAACAGACAAAACCCACTGGATGTCCATTATAGGTGCCATTTATGGGACCGGAGATCCAACTGATTGTCCTTTGGCAGAGACCTTTTGATCAGATTCTAGGTACCGGTTCCTTCTCTGGCTAGTTGCTTTGTCTGTTGGGTTCTTGGCCCTGGGCGAGGGCTAACCTGGTGAAATAGCTTGAGAGAGAGAAGCCAGAGCCTCCCCAAGAGGCCCGGGTAACAACAGTTCATGAGTCCCGGCCCCATTTTCACCTTGAGTTCCTTAATTCAGACCCTCTGGAGGCTGCTCTGTGGTCCTGTGATTTATCCACATCTGGTTAAGCAGTCGTCTAGAAGATTCTGACCCCTGTTTGATCTGGCATCCCTTCTGCCTGCTTCAGAAAATCATGTGGGAGTTCAGAGCTCTTTAATATGTCTTCCATAAAGACGGGTGGTGAGTTATGTTTCCCGCCCTCATTACCCCATGGTCATTGGAGGCTTCTATGATGTAGCTGAAGTGCTCCCCGCCACTGACTTTGCAAGGATGGCCTCAGTTCCTTCTCATCAGGCTCTTGCCTCGTGGCTACTTCAGGGCTTCCTCGTTGTGTGAGGGATGTCCTTTCTCTAGATGCAAGAGCTTGAATGTGGCCACACAGCTATGCTAGGCGTGTGGGTGCATGGCATGCGTGTGTGCACATGTGTGGTGTTGAGCAGGGGTTTTGAACCTCCCCTCCTCTTTATCATGGCTGGGTTTTTTTTTGGTGAAATGCCTGTATCTGTGCTCACAGAGGGGCCAGAGCCTTTGGGCTTAACTGGTGATCAGAACAGTTCTGATCTGATCTGAGCAGTTGTTAGATTTATTTTTGTCTGTTGAGTTTTTATATTTGAAGGAAGAGGAATACCCCCTCCAGCCTTTTTTATTTATAATTAACTGACCCCTTGGGAGGGCCTGAGAGAGTAGGTTGCCCCCTTCACTGCTTGGCTGAGTCTCAGCCAGGTCTTTGCCGAGTGGGTGGGGGTAAACAGAGGCTGTGCGTTTATTGCATTATTCAGTTGATAGTCATAATGGTTTATTCAGTGTTTGGCTAAGCCCTGTGGAGGAGCTTGGTGGGCACCTTCCTCGTGGGTGGTGGCAGGGGCTGGAGGTGGGCTTCAGTGGGGGGATGAAACCAGCACCAAGGATAAGAAGGTCCATTAGTGGCACAGCTTGGCTAATGGTGGAGACATGTCTTCTATCAGCTGATGCACGAGGGAAGCCTTCATGGAGGAGGTGGCCTTTGAGATGGATGTGACCTTGGATACCAAGAAGGTACCTCCTCTCAGGAGGAAAGGAATTGTACAGGAGAAAGCAAAGAAGAGGGGAGGTGTGCAGGTCTAGGGAGAGCGAATCTGTAGCTGGGCATGTTCTGGGCCGGTGGCTGGAAGTGTACATTGGACCTTCTTATAGAGGGGCTTGAATCCCAGATAGAAGGACTTGGGACACCTCAGTAGGTAGAGAGGTGTTACTGAAGGGCTTTGAGGGGTGTGTGTATTTGCATATTGGGGTGAGTACATGGAAATTTAGGGGGTAAAGTACAACAAGAGCTAGTATTAATTGAACACCTACTCTGTGCCAGGCCCTGTTCTTGGTGACTTAAGTGTATCAGCTTATGAATCAAGTTGCTCGTCTGTTCAGAACCCTCTGATGGCTTCCTGCTTCCGTCTGATATCCCAAATCCTTAGCCTCCCACCCCTCACCCTCTTTCTTAATCCAGCCTTCCTGACAATCCTGGCTTTTCCTGGAACACTATGCATACTCTTGCCTCAGGACATTTGCATTGGCTCTTCCCTCTGCCTAGAACACTCTTTCTTATAGATACTCACGTCTTGCTCTCTCCCTTCTTTCAGCAGCAGGGAATGGTCTGAGCTGTCCACATAACCCACACCACGCACACTCTCTTGTTGGTTCATTGTGACTGGATGATAAACACTTAGGGGCTGAGTGAGGGCTTTTTTCGGCTTTGTTTTTAACAGTGTCTTTGTTAAAAGGAACTTCGTTCCGGCGGGTTCATTAATCCAGGGCGTTGCACTCTGAAGAAACCGCTGTCAAACTTGGTTTGGAATTTCCACTGTGTTCTGTTCAGTTGCGCTAAAATGAACACTTAGAGGAGAAAAAAAGAAGAGTATGGCTGTTGTAAAAATTGAGCAGTTTGCGGGAAGAACCAGAAGCGTGTTAAAATCATTACCGAGGGGCCTGGGAAGTGGGCACTAAGGCGGCCGGTGGTGCCTTCGTTCTTGGCTACGTGATGAGAGTTCCTTGCCAGCCGTGTTGGTGAAAGAGCGCCCGGCTTGCCGCAGGTTGTGGCACCAGCTCCAGCGCAGCTCTGTCTGTGCCACTGCTGGGAGAGAGGAAGTGGGAGATGCCCGTTTGCATCTTGGGGGAGGCTCTGCCCTACCTTAGAGCAACAGGAATGGGGAGACAAAAGGGTGTCGCTCTCCGTCTTCTCTCAGCTCCCGTAGCGCCACGGTCCCTCTCCTGAGCTCCAGAGGTGTGTGCCACACTTGCACCAGCCCCCGCTGGGCATTTGTTGTTGAGAGCTCGCTCGCTGCTCGTGGTTTTCCCACGCACTAAGCCCAAACTGCTGTCCTGGGACTTGTACCCATGGCTCGCTGGCCCACGTCTGCCTCCTTAGGATATTTGGAGAAGCAGTCAGTCTCCCCACCCCCACATCACAATCAGAGCTGTTACTGCCTGGGCACCCATCAGGGACTAGGCCAGGGCCGGCTTTTTACATCTAGGATCTTCTTGTATCCGTATGTCATGATGGAGATGTGGAAACAAGTCCTGGAGACCTGAGCTGACATGCAGCTGTCCCAGTGCCGGGAAACAAAGAGCAGGGATGCAGAGCCGGTCTGGGAGCCTGGGACCTGTGTTCCCCAGACACTGTGTAAAGGAGGTTTCCTAACTTGGCGGCCGGCTGCATCATGACAACAAGGGGGAGCACGCTATGTTTGCCGGCCTCAGAAACTCAGAAGCTTTCCACCTGAGCTCTTACCAAGCTGAGCCTCTCCCATCCGTCCGAGAGCAGAGGGACAGTGGCACCACGTCACACGTGTTCTGTGATGGTCTCTGATGCTGTGAGGGATGCTGGCCTGTCTTCAGGGCCATCACCTTGGAATGTCCCCACGCCGCCCTAAACCAGTGCCTCCCGAGCTTGAAGGTACATCCGAGTCACCTGGGGGTCTCGTGTCAATGCAGATCTGGATCCAGCCGGTCCAGGAGGGGCCTTTCCAACTAGGTCCCAGGTGATTGGACCCTCCTGGTCCGCAGACTACATTTTGAGAGGTAGCAGTTGAATCCCTGGTAAATCAACAGTTGAACCCAATAGGATGGAGAGCACCTTGAGGGCGGGATGACGGCTGTGTCAGGTACAGTTAGTGTTTTCCAAGACCCTTGACGTTCCCGAATTTAATGATAGTCCAGGCCAGTTTCAATGGTTATGACACAGCGTGTATTGAAGAGAGGTACTTGGTCTTATTGGCTGTGACTCAAGCATCCCAGATATGCAAAGTCGTATCCCACCCCCAAAGCCAGGACTGTGCCGTCTGGGACTGGGGCACTGCTCATCTGCTCAAAGGCAGTCCAGCCACCAGTCCAGGCTGCTACCCAAGGCCAGGAAGCGCTGGTGGTGTATCTCACATCACGCAGCTCTAAGAGGAGAGCAGATCTGGACCTTAACTCACTGACTGCAAAGCCCCTATGATACCATAATGCTTCTCAGAAGCATGGCAGGCAGGGGCATGGAAAGAGCACCAGCTAACCAGCTGGGTGACATTGGCGAAGTCTCTTGACCTCTCTGGGTTTTTTACATTGGTTAGAAGAGAGAGTTGAACTAGGTCATGATTAAATTCCCTTCCAGGTCTTATTCCTTTGAATGTGCACTCTCTGCTGGGGGTTCATTGGCTCCTTTGGATGGCAAGAGAAAGTTCCAGAAGGGGAGACAGAAGTGCAGCCTTGTGCTTTCTGAGACCTATCCTGGGGCCGAGGGGAGGCAGTGTTTTGTGTTGTCCCAGGAGAGCTCCAACCAACCAGTGAGAGGATCTAAGCCTCCCTCCCTGTTATCTTCTCCAGGTGTTCCATCTATGTCCCAGCCGGGACCATCCCTGACCCCCTCCCATGTGAATCTGGTCTCCTTGCAGAGGCTTCCATGTGTCCCTTTGGTGTTTGCCCTCCTCCCACAGCTCTGCATGGCCCTCGCAGCCCACCTGGGGATGCCGGTGACATTATGGCCCCTGCTGCCAGCAGGATGGGGTGCAGCTTCGATGGGCCACACAGAGGTCTCTTCCCTCGTTGTTTCTTGCTTCCGCAGTTTGGGCGGAGCATACTCATGGGGCCCAACCCAGCCTATGTCTGTCCATCCCTGTACCGCGCAGAGCACCTGTTC
Organism: Prionailurus bengalensis; assembly: GCF_016509475.1. Taxonomy (NCBI): domain Eukaryota; kingdom Metazoa; phylum Chordata; class Mammalia; order Carnivora; family Felidae; genus Prionailurus; species Prionailurus bengalensis. Next base: position 55,883,250 of record NC_057351.1, on the reverse strand, counting down.
TTCCCCCCACTCTAAAACAGCTTCTCCTCTGCGGCCTCCTCCCCCTCCCCCTCTGCAGCCTTCCCCGCTCCCTGGGGCTTCCAGACCATTTGTGCTCATGCTTACTAAGTAAGGCTGAGGTGGTGGTGTGCCAAGGGGGTGGCCGTGGGAGCCTCCTTCTAAGTGGGGAGCAGTACTTTATCAATATTCTTTAGGACTACTTGTGCATGGAGTTAATGGAAATCAGACCAACTTTCATTATTATTAATATTATTATTATTATTATTATTATTATTAAAACAAGGATTTTATTATCATTTTAAGAATTTTATTCTTACTCTACAGACGATGCACTCTTTTGGCCACACTCAGGCCAGCTGATCCCCCTGCCCCTCCTCATACCCCACCAGGCTGCAGGCCCCCTCACCCATTCCCTGCCTCCCAGCTCTGTGACTTGTGAAGCAACGTATTCATGTCAAGCCTGTTTCTGAGTCTGAGTCTCTCTGTGCCACATTGATCCAAGAACCGGGTCGAAGAGTCCCCTGATGCTGGAAGGCTCTCGGTACAAGTCGTGTGACATAATGTCACTTACTGTCACTGGGGGAGATGCTTGGATTCAAATATTGTGTCTTGTAGGGTGATAGAAGTGAGAACATTTGTTCTCTGGCCACACTCTAAGTATATATTGTCAGAGGGATTTAAATACAGATAAGACATTTAATTATTAAATGGCTTTTCAACATGAAGCTCGAATGCAGCTTTTTAATTAGCTGTCAGCTCTGTCAGAGCCACACTTGGGGTGCCCTGGGCCGCTTCTCTCCTGATTTTCATGTATAAATTCCATTTCATGGCAACCAGCCGCTGCACGGCCACTGCCTGGGGTCTACTGCTTCCCCTAGGCAAGAGGTTGCCAGGGTTTCCTTCTCCTTCCGGGATTGCCTTTTCCCCCTCTGGGTCAGTGCAGCTGCTCAAGGACCGTCAAACCACATTTGCTTAAAAAGGAAAAGCGGAAGAGAATTCTGGAAGTGCCCCCTCCCCGAATGCCTAGCGCCTGTGTGTGTATGTGTGCTGACCAAGGGCCAGGGCCTGGCCAGGGCCACAGGTGGAAAGGGGATGAGCCAGCAGTAGCGGGGTGCAAACAGACACCTGACCGGATGCGCCTCAGATCCAGTAACGTGTGTGACCTCTGCCCCTGGAGAGTGTCACCACCTTTGTGCCATTTTTGCTTCTGGAAACTCTAGGTGGCATTGGCCCCGTCCTGCTATTGTTGAACCTGCTGCTCTGGGAGGCCCGTGTGCGGCTGAGAGATCTGACGCCCTCCTGCCCCCTGCCCTCCTGGCCCGCCCTCTGGTGTCAGTCCTTCAGCAGCCCCACGTGAGCAGCCCCTGTTTTACTGCTCAGGAAAGATGGGACCCAAGGGGCTAGGTGTCTTGCCCAGGGCCACTCAGCTCCAGAGCTCGTGCTCATAGCCACGTTGATCTGCTGCCCTAGACAGTTTCACGTCTGGGGGAAGCCAGGTCCTCCAGGTCGGGAGCCCCATTGATAGTGCTGGAAGGATTAGTGTGGCTTCCCAAGTGGCCCCACGCCCTCCCTGGCCCTCCCAACCCCAGCCACCCTTTCAGGGTGCCAGGCATCACCTTCTTGGACATCACTCTGGTCTGTTCACTCTTGTCTTCGAAAATACAGAGGTCCTCATTGCGCTGGCTCGGGTCCACCTTCCTCTTGCTGGCTCTCAAGGGCCCCCTGGCACCAGGCCCCTTCCAGGCTTGTGTCTCCCGATATGCTCCGGCAGACTGGCTTTTCAGCTCTGTCCCAGCCCTAGAAGTATGGTTCACTGTCTGCCTTTCCCAATCCTTGCTTTCTCCTGGGACACTCACCTCACTTCCAGACACCCTCCCAGGCCTCTCCAGCCCAGGGGCTTTCTTCCATATGACTTCCCTCCATAGTCCGTTCCTCTGTGTAGCCCTGTCTGTGGGTGCTGGGTGGCTGTTACATGCTTATCCTATTCATTCAGGGTCCTGTCTCTCCCTATCAGGGTCCTCTCTCTCTCTCTCTCTCTCTCTCTCTCTCTCTCTCTCTCTCCCTTTCTCTCTCTCTGTCTCTCTCTCACTCAGGGTCCTGTCTCTCTCTCTCTCTCTCTCTCCTATCTCTCTCCCTGTCAGGGCTCCCGCTCTCTTTCTCTCTGTCTCTCTCTCTCTGGGTTCTTTGTCACACAGAGTCTTGTCTCGGTCAGGGTCTGAGGAGGTAGAATTGTCGTCACAGTTACTACTTAGGCTCTGGAGTAGGAATACCCGAGTTGGAAACCCAGCCTGTGCTCCCGAGCAGTGTGGCTTCCTCGGAGTGACCACCTCCCTAAGCCTCATTCTCCAGCTCTGGACTGGGGATGGTAATAGCACTGAACGGCAGGGCTTTCATGGGGATGAAATGTGGTACTGTATAGTGCACAGTGAGAGTTCCAGAACTCTCAGCTCTCAGGATCACCGCTGTTTTTTCGGTGAGCTCCATGAGGACCAGGCCTGTGACTGCTTGCCATTTGTACCCCTTACACAACCCAGCCACTGTGTTTTATGTGGAAGGCACTCTAGGAACATAGTTATTTGTTCCAGCTGTGATAGTCCAAGGCGATTGCTTTTGCCAGACATTTGCCGGCTGGCAATGTGATCAGAATGTTGCAGATTGAGCTATAAACTGGGCTTCCCGATTTGCTTGAAAGGGTGATGTCAGAACGGTGATTTAACAGAATTATTACGCTGGTGATTATAGATATGCGTGTGGTAGTGGAGGGCAGTTTTGAACAAGCCAGACACAACGTGGCACCTGTCTTCACCGGGGGTGGCAGAGAAGGACGAGGCCCACGGCTGCCCACAGACAGCGTATGGCTGGGGAAGGCCTGCTTCGAATGCTGGAGACAATGAGGAATTTAATGTTCTCCTGAGGTGCAGTGGATTACAGACCAGACCATATAGCCAAGTGCTGTAAGACAGTAATCTTTATAATCTGAATGATCAGATGGGGTAAATCAGGGAAGACTTCCTGGAGGGACTCCTTGAGATGGACAGGTTTTGTTGTTGTTTGTATTTATTTATTTATTTATTTACTTACTTATTTATTAATGTTTATTTTTGAAAGAGAGAGAAGAAACAGTGCAAGTGGGGAAGGGGCAGAGAGAGAGACAGACAGACACACACACACACACACATACACATACACACACACACACAGAATCCAAAGCAGGCTCCAGGCTCTGAGCTGTCAGCACAGAGCTCAATGTGGGGCTCGAACCCATGGACCGTGAGATCATGACCTGAGCTGAAGTTGGACGCTTAATGGACTGAGCCACCCAGGAGCCCCTGTTTGTTTTTAAGACAACCACTATCATACATCTTAGGCCGTTTGCTTTTGTATTAGTATCTTTATATTTTGCCCTCCATGGTGTCAGTTCCCCATGGCCAGCTGTGGTCCAGAAGCAGATGACCCTCCTGAGGCGTGGCCAGAAGGTCACCAGTGGCCTAATGCTACGTCACAATGCCTGCACGGTTCACCTCACCCCATCTCATCGCGTAGGCATTTCGTCATCTCCCATCATAAATGGTGTCTGTCCTTCCTGTGCTTTGAACAGCTCATCTCTCCTTCCAACAGAAGAATCGCTCAGATCCTAATTCTCACCTCTAACCCCCACCCTCCCCCGCAATGAACTGACATCATTTTAGTGCATTGAGTTGGAAATGCTTTCTCTGTAAAAATTATTGCCTCTCTGACCCAGGAGTAAATTATTTAGTGGTGAGTCAGACGCATTCTTGTGAACCCTGCCCTTGCTGAGCAGACATAAAACACAGCCATGAATTTCTTCAGAGACCGGGAAGCGTGGAGGCGCTCCTTGCTCTCATGTCTCTTCTTTCTGAGGCTCAACAATTCAGCAGCTTAAAGGATCAGATGTGGTTGTAGCAATTGATGTCTGAGGTGTAGGATAAGGGAGGCCCCCGAGGGAGAGGGCGGCCGTGAGGGTGTGGCGCTGGCCGAGCCTGACTACAGGCACCTGCCTCTTCCCATTTCATGGCCCAGTAACCCGATGGGCGGGGACGATTACGCCCTTCTAGAGAGAAAACAGAGCTTCGGATATTCCAGAAGTCAAGAGAGGAGCCAGAAAGCCGTAGGTTCAGCAGAGCGATGGTTGGGCAGTGAACATTTATCTGATGTCTAAATGGGGAGAAAGCTGCCCAGGAGGGGCTCGCTGGTGGCTCTGATTACACCGCTAAATGGGATTTAATTTTTCTGCCTCTATGAGTCTTTTCACATCTGTGCTTTTCCAAATCGCACCACGTGTCCTGATTGTTGAGAGAGACAATGTGGTCACTAGAACAAGAACCCGCTGGCCGCCTGGGCCTGGGCTGGTGGAGGGCAGGTGGGCTGTGCCAGGTAAGGTGGTGGGGCGGCTCCGGGAGAGGCAGGAGCGTGAGCTGCTGACATTTCATCCCTGGCCCCTCCCGCTCTGCGAAGCCTTTTTAGCTTGGCTGCTGGAAGCTTCGAGCTGATAATGATGAGGGAGTGTAAATGTCAGCGGGATCCCAGCTTCAATCAGAGCTGTTAAAATAAGCCTGGCAAGCCTCTGCCAGAGGTGAGCTCAGAGAGTGGAGGTGGGGGGGGGCCTGCGGAGTTGGTGGGGGGTACCCTGTCAGACAAGGGTGCTGGTGTGGGAGCTGGGAGAAGAGGACAGGATGACACCAAGAAAGCTAGTTTCTTGGCCCAGTGGTAGGTGGGGGTGGGAAGCAGAGACGGATGTGGAGGAAATATTTGTTTTCTTTTCTCAGCTGTTCTGTGATTTTTTAAAAAAAGTGACATCTCAAATTTTGTTTGGAAAGGGAAAAGAAGAAGGCAGCTGGCTGAGGTCCCTGGGCTCTGCCTACAGCTGGCTGTTTGGTCTGCTGGGCTGAAATTGCAGAGGCAGGAGAGAGGCCAGCTGCCAGGCTCACTCAGTGAGGCTTGCTTTCTCTGCTTGGCTGCTGAGAATGAGGCCCAGGGCCAGTCTAGTCAGAAGTGCAGACTTTCAGGTCCTCCCCCGGGGTGTGAATGAGACCCCAGAGGACTTCTGTGCACCCTGCAGCTTGAGAAGCACTGCCTTAGACATAGTTGGGGCCCTCATTTTGTAGGTGGGGACACTGAGACCCAGAGGGTCAGAGGGTCTTGCCCAGGGTCACACAGTGCAAGAAAGAAAGCCTCTGAATCAGGGTCCAGAGCATTTTTCCCCATCAGCTTCATGCAATCTTCACGTCCATTACGGTGCCTGGCACAAATGTAAGCTCAACAAGTGTGGTTGTCATTTCTCTTCCTGCCACGGTGGGATGGTTTATCTCTGCCCCGGGGAACAGTTTCAGGAACCGTTTGGCATTGATAGGTGAACTCCAGCTCTTCTCGTTAACAATCTCTCTGGCACCTGACTCAGCCCCACCCCTTCCTTCATCTGAGACATGCTCGCTTCTCTCTTGCCACAGAGTCAGTATGGGAAGGTGCGAAGGGCAGCAGGGATGTGCAGGGCCTGGAGAGCCCCCAGCAGAGGGACCTTCCCTAGAAAATGTGGTTGGTCTGCAAGAATAGCATTAAGGTGTGGTGAGGTCAGCAGCTGGGCCCTGGCTGGAAAGCATAGATACAGTTTACTTTGTTTTTTGTGGGTTTTGTTTCGGTTTAGTTTGGTTTTTAGTTTTGGGGGCTTTTTTGGTAGTTGGGGTAGGGACAGAGAATTAAGGTTGCAATAATTTATTTATTGAGATCTATCATTGCTTTTATTTATTAAAAAAATTTTTTTTAATGTTTTTTTTTTTTTGAGAGAGAGAGAGAGACAGAGCATGAGCAGGAGAGGGGCAGAGAGACAGGGAGACACAGAATCCGGAGCAGGCTCCGAGCTGTCAGCACTGAGCCTGATGTGGGGCTCAAAGTAGTGAACCACGAGATCACGACCTGAGCTGAAGTCAGATGCTCAACTGACTGAGCCACCCAGGCGCCCTTGCTTTTTGTATCTAAAATAATTCCATAAATTGTAAAAGTGCTTCCTTCCCTCCAAGGGAAAAAATAGACCAATAAAATTATGTAAAGAAGCTTGAATTAATTATGATAAAGTTCAGAGGCACCCCTGTCTTCTTTTATTTGGTCATTGATTGTTGCAGTCCACAGACTCTTACTAGGCTGGGATTTCTACTTAGGTGCCGTGCTTGGTCTTTATCAAACTCATGGACAGGAGCTACAGTCACTTCTCATCTTAGTGTAGCTGTGACCTGCCTCACATAGCTGCATTTTCCTTATGAGTGACATTTAACCAGGTGCTCGAATCTGACATTGCATCTTTTTTTTTTTTTTTTTTTTTTTTAGGGTGGAAATATCTCCTGCCTTTTTAACCAGGGTCCACATGGCCTTGTGTAATCATCACGTAATAATGCTGAGACATCTTTAGGGGCATAGCATTCAGCCACTTTTTGGAGCTATGAAGTTGATGCAGGTGTGGTGGGACCAGACAGATCTGCAAAGTCACTCTTCATGGTTGTGCAGGCTGTGCACTGTCCAAGGGTGCCACTTCTAAGGGACGCCGTTCATATCACAGATGTAGATTTGTATATTTATTATGACTGTTTCCAAGTAAATGAAAGTGTTTTGAAGAAGGGGCACCCTTCTCCAGTTCCCACAAAGGTCCCCTATGGTCTGGCAGTGGTCCTGGGGGTTCTGGCTCCAGAACTAGCCCTGGAACTTGCTGCCTACAATTTTTCCACCACAGATTAACATACTTTTGGAGCTTCTGAAAATCCTCGTCTTTGCAGTCATCAGCTTCTCTGGCATTCACTCTCATTTTCACACCACTGTGTCCTCCCACCCTCTCTTGTTACCTGCCTTAAGAGAGTCTGGGGTGTGAAGGAAGCCTGTCCCCCCTGCCGCCCTGCTTACCTCAGGACTCTGCTTGTCTGCTGTGGTCAAGCCTGCAGATCCTCTGTCCAATGTTTCTGAAGATATAGTGCTGGGCTCTGCACGGCTCTGCTGGTCTTCTCCCCACAGGGGATTAATTTCTGTGCCAGTTGGGGGGATTGGGTTTGACTCTACAGAACAGAAAACTAAAAAAATAAAAAAAAATAAAAAAAAAAAAAGTAAATATTTAAAAGGTGGCTTAAACAAAGTATAGGAGTTTTCCTCTCACATCAAAAGATGGCAGCTCCAGAACCAGCTAGGAGTCAAGGTCCCAAGGTCCCTCTATCTTTTGCTCCAACATTCTTAGGCTTTGTCTTCTGTCCTTAAGGTCACCTCATGGCTTGAGATGGCTGATGGAGCTCCAGTTATTTCCGGTGGGCCCTAGGTAGGAAAAAGGGGGAAAGAGGGGAACAAAGGATACAGGGGAACCTCCAGCAACCGAGTCAGCCTGCTCTACAGATTTTCTAGAAGCTTTTTCATTTACAACTTCTGTTTACCTCTTCTTGGCCACGCCTACACACAAGGGAAGTGGAAAATGTACTCGTTTATCGGGGCACATGGCTGGCCAAATAAAATCACAGTTCCAGTAGAAGGCAAAGGGGAGAATGAATTTTGGCTAGGGACAACGGGCAGCCTCTGCCACATCCAGCCGCTTCTCCCCTTTTCCTTCCCATGACCTTCCCAGCGTCTCATAAATGCTGTCCCAGCAGAGCTTTGCAACGCAGGTCCTGTCTTCCGACTGCTACAGTGCCCTCTCCTCGCCTCACCCCACTTTCTCTCTGCTGTGGTTCTCTCCTCTGCCACTCCTCCCATGCATCCGGGGAGGCAGTGTTGTGTGGGTAAGAGTGGACTATGACAGACCTGGTCCAGGTTGTGGATTGGGCTCCTCAGCTACATGACCTTGGGCAGGACACTGAGCCTCTTTGAACCTCACTTTCTGCGTGTATGAAATGGAGCTCACAATAGTACACTGACCTAGGGGAGTTGCTGTGAGGAGTGAATGAGGGAATGAGGTCAGGGCATATTAGCACAGAGCCTGGCACACAGGACAGGCTGGATAAGTATTAGTTGCTATTAATCTTATTCTTATTTTTGGGTCTTGCCCTTGGCATGGCTCTTATCATCAGTCAGTGACATGTCTCTTCCCTCCTGGACAATTCTCTTTCAGTCAGCATATATTTATGGAGCATCTACGATGTACCAGGTTGTCCTCTAGGTCCTGGGGTAATTGGCCAACAAAGCAGACAAGAATCCCTACCCCAGGGAGCTGACATCTCCTTTTTCTGGGTGAGACCCTCTGGCCCTTGGCTGCTTTTATGTCACTGGAAGTGGCATCCGTGTGGGTATATGTATCTCTAGGCCTGAGCCTCTCACATGCAGTTCATAGATCCTGAGCCTTTCAGGTACTTGACCAATGAAATGACCCACTTTTTAAAATACAACTTTTGGATTGCTTTGTTCTCATAGTCACAAATGGGCCCATCTGGGCAGGCTGACCTATGCAAGTGCTCAGGAGGTTAATGTGTTTTCCTTCTCAGGCAGCTCATTTGCTTCTAACAAGGGCCCTTCTGCAGACAAGGCAGGATATGTAATCTTTTTGGAGTTTTATCCCTTTGAGAATCGGATGCACTGTGCACATAAGGCAAAATTTGCACACAATTCCAGGAGATGCACAGACTTTGGGCAGCCCCTCTTTGGTCCTCTAGGGCCTCCATGGACTCTGGGTCAGAGCATCAGAGACCTGTTTGACACTCTAAGGAGTGGCTCTCTGCTGGAGATGCCTCACCTCTCCAGTGAGCAGGTGAGATTCTGTTGTATGGCAGGCATTCTTTTTTGCTCCTTGTGAGTGGCCTTGATCGAGCAAAGACCTGAGCTAAACATAAGAAGACAAGGCAGTAGTTACAAGAGAAACAGCTTTTCAGCTGCAGTTGCCCTTTGTCCTTTACCAGCGTGCAATAGTGTGCAAGGCTTCAAGTTCCCCTTGGTCTCAGGGTCCGCTCCTGTAACACAGAGGAGTTTGGTCAGGCCATTCGGAGGCCCTGTGTCAACTCAGATGACATGTGAGACCTTCAGGGGCGGTTGCACTGTGAGCTCTGGCATTGGGCTGAGGGGCGTCCAAATCTTGCCCGTGCACCTGCTGGCTCTGGGCACTTCAGCTAGTTCACTGGCTTCTCGTAGCCCCAGTGGCCTCATCTGCAAGATGAAGATAAACTACTGCCAAAGTGTCACTGGAAAAAGTTAGATACGTGACTCTCACGCAAATAGAAAGTGGTTGTGGGACCAAAGGTTTATTTAAGCTATTAATGAGAAAACCGCAGGATGGTAAAGTTGTCTCAAGGAGGGTTTGAGGCCCTTATAAGCAATGAAAGAGAACATTGAAGTAAAATTACCAAGTTAGATATGATGCTGGCTAATGTCCTGCAGGGCAGTAACTCATCTTTGTGATCTTTGCTGCCGGGCAGTCATAATTTACCACTCTACCACACAAAAATCTCCAAGTTCACTCGTAACTTCACAGAGGATAGGCCCTAATCAGTAGTGAGATGAACAAAGGTTAAGTTCCCTGGGGGTCCTGTCGGGCTTCATGGAAAGACATCAGGAGAAGCTCGTTTCCAGGAAGAGGGTGGTAGAAATGAGGCAGGGAACGTGTCGGAACAGGCCCACCCTGATTGGTTTTCTGATGCAGCTGTGAAGTTAAGTGAAACGGAAAAAAAAGAAAAGAAATCCGTGCTTTGAATCTGTAGCATTTGCCTTCTGCAAGAGACAGATTCTGAGGTCTGAGGATAGGTTCTAGAATCTCATCAAACCAGAGTGCACTTTGGGTAGGACCAAAATTTGGTCGGGTAAGTAGGTATCTTCTCAGACTCAGGTAAATGATCTCAAATGCAACATAAAGGGTTTTTTGCCCCTTGCACCACCTCTGACATTGAATGGCCCTCCTCCCATCCCAGTGGGTTGTTTCCATCTGTGACGTGGGCAGGTGTGCTGAGATTAGAGCAGGGAAGAGCTCTGTGTGCAGACCCAGGGCCCCCAGGGTTTTCTCCCCTCTCCCAGCACCAGCAGATGGCCAGCCTCGGTGGGTAGGGGCAAGGACGTTGGAGCCAGCCAGACCCGGACACCGGGACCGGCTGGATGACTCTGGGTTCTCAATGGAACCTGTTCTGTAGGAGGTGACAGTGAAAGTACAAGCCATGGGAGACGTAAGCACTCCGTGAATGCTAGCTACTGTGGGTCCTGTACTCCTTTCGTCCTGCAGCAGCCACCAGAGCTCAGCTCCCTTATCGTAAAAATCCTACCTCTCTGGTTATTAAGAGGCTCAACACTTGGTTTCACTACCCCCTGCCTCCCCCACATTCATAATACAGTCCCCTCCCAGCAGCCAGCTCTCCTGGAAAATGTCAGTCAGATACTGCGTCTCTCCTACTTAACCCCCTCTAACTCATGTAGAGTCCACCTTACATCCTGGCCATGCCCATGAAGTCCTTGTCGCTGGCTCCCTGCCTCCATTCCTGGCTGTGTCTCCTCCCTTCCTCATGGCACGCTGGCCACGCGGGCCTCCTTTCTGTCCCCTGATACTTCATTCCTGCCTTATTGTCTCTCGCCTGCCTTATTGCTTCCTCTGCCTGGAATGCACTTCCCCAGGACTCCGTATGGCTCCCTCCTTCTCACCATTTGGCTTCCCCTTGGACAAACTGGGCAGCCCTCCCTGACCACCCTGGCCACTGAAGCCTCCTCCTTCCCAGTCACTCTTTAGCATGGCGCCCTGTTCTAGTTCCTACATGGCACTCATCCGTCTTGGAAATCAGCTTGAAGATTTTGGGTTGTGCTATTTAGTGTCTCTCTCTCTCCAACTCAAATGGAAGGCCAAACCCATGGCAGCATGCACCTCTTTGTCCTGGTCACTGCTCTGACAGAGCCCCCAGCCCAGGGCCCACCACTTATAAGGGATGAACGACCAACAGTAGCAAGGATGATGATAACTAACACACAAGGCATTTATCATGTGCCGGCAGGAACGGATATGAACACTTTATGCATATTCACTCATTAAATCCTCACGACAGCCTATGAGCTAGATATAATTATTATTTGTTATTCCCGGCCTATGGAGGAAGACATGAGGCACAGAGAGGTTAGGCAACAAGCTTAGAGTCACCCAGCTAGTAAGAGGCAGAGCCGGGATTCAAGCCCAGATAGTCTGGCTCCAGAGTCTATATTCTTAACTTACATGTAAAGTATTTGTTGGGTTTGTGGTGTGCAAGAGAGAAAATGCACCCCACACACCATCATTCCCCAGTGTCCCCCACCCCTCCATGATGACAGCCTGTCCCTACTGGCTCTGTCCCCTAGCTTACTGCTAGCCTTCAGGGTCCTTCTCATGCAAAAGCCTTCCCTCTCCAGGCACGAATGGGGACAGGCCCCCCCCACACCACACACACATGGGGATTTGATTCTGCTGGGAAGAGGCCCCAGTAGCTGGAACTCCATTCCCACCTCTGCCCAGTGATTAGTCACACAGGATGTGTCCCCGAGGGCAGGTCACCTGCAGACTTCACACTCATCATCAGAGCCTGACACCTCCAGCCACAGGCAAATTATCCCCGCAGCCGCCCAGCCTGCAAAAGAGACAGGCCAGGGGATGTTAGAGCCCAGCTCCCAGAGCACAAAGCCCCCCACAGGCTCACACGCTGCTTCTTTTCATTTGCACCTCAGCTGGCTGTCAACGGTGACACTGACTCGCCCCTGGCTGTTCTGAAAAGCCAGGTGCCTCCAGTCCTGCCTCAGAGCCTCATCTTCAATCAGGGGTCTTGGCCCCTCTGTCTCTTTTTGTCTGCCTCTCTTTGTCTTTTCCTCTCATTTAGCTTCTCTCTTCATTCTCTTTGGCCCATTTCTCTTTACTGGTCTCGTGTTTCCATCTCTCTTTCTGTCTCTGGGTTCCTTGCTTTCCCCCAGGTGGCTTTCCCACGTACCCTGAGTCTGGGGGTTGGGGGCTGCTCCCTTGGGGTCCCAGCCCGTGGCTTCCCTGCTGGGTCTCCCCACGCCTCTCCGTGTACTTCCCAAGGGTGTGCCGGTGGGCTCAGAATGTGTTACCTGGAATTCTGGCTTCTGTTCAAGTCTGCGGTGCTCATCTGATAAATAAACTTGCTCTGGCCTCTACCCTCCCTTGGTCTCTGGACCCTCCCCGTGGCAGCTCCTGAGTCTGAGGGGAGTGTATTTGTGCAGAGACATCGGCACCAGAGTCACCACAGAGGTCTGAGAGATGTGGGCACTTCTGATCCTGCCACCCACGGTGTTGGCTTCAGCCTCTGCTCTTGACTTCTGAAAGTACCCTCTGACCCTCTCCCCTTTTTTTCTTTCCCCCTCCCACCCAAAATGTCCTGGGACATCCCACCATCCACAGGAGACAGAAAGTAGCCCATACGCACAGGTAAACATGCAGGTGTCTTTGCTCAATCATCTGACTTTAGTAGTAAACTTTCACCCATGCTACGAGTAGCTCTTTTCCTGGATAGTAAGTTTAGCTGAATAGAAAAGGCAAATTCAGGGACACTGGGAAGGCCTACTCTGCTTCAAGTGTTTCCTTTACATTCTTCAGACTGATCAGATGCCACCAATGATGACAGCTGAGTCGGGAATCCACTACTTTTAAAAGTGCACATTGGGGCGCCTGGGTGGCGCAGTCGGTTAAGCGTCCGACTTTAGCCAGGTCACGATCTCGCGGTCCGGGAGTTCGAGCCCCGCGTCGGGCTCTGGGCTGATGGCTCAGAGCCTGGAGCCTGTTTCCGATTCTGTGTCTCCCTCTCTCTCTGCCCCTCCCCCGTTCATGCTCTGTCTCTCTCTGTCCCAAAAATAAATAAATGTTGAAAAAAAAAATTAAAAAAAAAAAAGTGCACATACTCATGGGAGTCACAGCTGTCAGTTGTTCACCATCTAGTGTGAACTACTTTCCTCAACACTTGATTATTATCAGTAATCCTGGGGGGCTGGAAATACTGAGAAAGGAAGGGTTGGAGAAGCAAATAGCCATGTAAGGGGAGGTACACTGAGTGGAGGAGGACAAGACGAGGCGCCTGAGGGGCTGAGAGGACAGAAGAATAAGGATTCTCCATCCTGGTTACACGTTGGAATGGGTAAAATGGGCGTTGAAAAGTCCTGGTGCCCAGGCTCTGCCAATGAAATCAGAATCTCTGAGGTGAGGTCCAAGCATCAGTGGCTTTTTTTTTTTTTTAAAGAGAGCACAAGCGGGGGAGGGGCAGAGAGAGAAGGGGACAGAGGATCTGAAGCGGGTTCTGTGCTGACAGCAGTCAGCCCGACTGGGGGGCTCGAACTCATGACCTGAGCCAAAGTCAGACGCTCAACCGACTGAGCCACCCAGGCACCCCCAAGCATCAGTAGTTTTTAAAGCTCCCCAGACTCTATTGTGCAGCCAAGTTTGAGGATTACTGCTCTGTCTAGTGCTTCACGACTTAAATGGACACAAGTCACCTTGTTAAATGCAGATTCTGATTCCGTAGGTCTGGGAGGGGGTCTGAGATTCTGCATTTCTACCAAAGCCAATACGGCACATCTCTGGTCACACTGTGAGTGGTAAGGCTGTGGTTTTTATTGCTTATTCTCCAATCTGGCTTTGTTCTCAGACAATGACAGATGAAAAATAGGAAACGCTGGCTGTGCTGATCCACACAAGCCGTCCAGTGCAGAGCTCTGATAAGCCTGAGTTGGAGCACCAGGTTAGCCTGGAGGCCTCCGGCTCTCTAAGCTGCAGTCGGATCTGGGATGTTACTGGCTCCTGGCTACATGCTCAGTACAGGCACTGAAAGCAGTGATCAGCAAGCTCAAGAGGGTATGTGGTACGTTTGTGTGGCTGGCATTCCGTGGTGGTGTGGCTCTGCCCACATGTGGCCCGGGTGCTGGCCACTCTCCTCACATAAGTATGTCTTTCTCCAGGAGGCAGGCAGAGGGCAGGCGTATCCTTCCTAACAGCTGTGTTGTAATTATTGTCAGGAGGCTAGAGACTCACAGACACGCAATGTGACAGGTGCAGTGATGGAAACAGCAGAGGGGTTTGTGACACATGGAGGAGAGGGTAGGTGGTGAGGAGAGTGGAAACGGACATGGTGAAAGGGGAGTCTGGAGACAACATTTGGCTTTTCTTCCCAGGGCCTATGGCCCTTCCCACGTAACACTGACCCAGTTCAGGCCCTTTGCCCTTTGCTGTAGGGCAGGATCCTCAGAAGAATAACAGCTGGGTGGGTGGGAATGGGGGGGGGGTCACAGATAGGGGGCCTTATACCCTTATCCTGACAGTCCCTGAGAGGGACCTGTTTTTTAATGTCAGAATGTCACAGACCCCCTCCCAAGTGCTAGTTTGACATTTTGAGTAGCCTAAATGATCATCAAATGTTTACTGAATCCAACCTCTTTGTTAGGCATGCAGTAAACAGACACAGGCCTTGCCTCATAGAATGAATGATTTAGTTCAGGAGATAAACATTAAATAATTGGATGACTAACCAATTGACTTAAAACTATGGTAAGTGCTGGGGCACCTGGGTGGCTCAGTTGGTTAAGCATTCAGCTTCGACTCAGGTCATGATCTCATGGTTCATGAGTTTGAACCCCACCTCAGGCTCTGTGCTAACAGCTCAGAGCCTGGAACCTGCTTTGGATTCTGTGTCTCCCTCTCTCTCTGCCCCTCCCCTGCTCATTTTCTGTCCCTCAAAAATGAATAAACATTAAAAAAAGAGACTATGGCAAGTGCTAAGAAGAGAAAAGCAATGGCAGGGGGAAAGAGTGGTGCCTGGGTGGTTCAGTCGGTTGAGCGTCCGATTCTTGATTTCGGCTCAGGTCATGAGCTCATAGGTTTGTGGGTTCAAGCCCTGCATCAGGCTCTGCGCTGACAGTGTGGAGCCTGCATGGGATTCTCTCTCTCCCTTCTCTCTCTACCCTTCCCCTGCTTGCTCTCTCTCTGTCTCTCTCTGTCTCTCTCTGTCTCTCTCTCAATATAAATAAATAAACTTTAAAAAAAAAGCCTGGGTACAGTTACGTGATAACTGAGAAAACGTATCCTGTTATGAATCCAACAGTACGTTTAATTGCATCTGTATCTTATCACAACAGCATCTACACCCATGTGGGAGGGACAAGGAGAAGAGCAATCAGTAACAGTTGTGCCCACTTACTAGGCTTTAAACTGCCAACCCACCTGCCCACTCTTCGTGGCACTTTTCTGAGATAATGTGTCTTAACTGTGTCCATTTTCTAGACACGGAAAAGAAACCACAGAGAGGGGAAGCCCACGGTCTTACATAACTCTCAGTCGGGCTGCAGACAGTGCTAGGGGTGCATGAGCATGCCCAGATGTTGCAACAGCTGTGTGGCCCTCAAGGCTCCGTAGCTCACAGGTGGGGGACCCCTGGTCTGGAGCGTCAAAGGGATGAGGCAGGACAGCGGAGTTTCTAGCAGCACCGGCCATTCCTGGGGGAGCAGTGCTGTTGGAGCCAGCTTCCCAGAAGCTGGACAGTGTTTCCATCTCTTCTGGAGAATCAGAAATTGGACCAACTTGGGTGCTAAAATGAAAGCTCCTCAACCTGAATATCAGTTTCTAGTTTTCACACATGGTCAGAGCCCCCTGGCCTTCTGTCTGTCTCACCCAGAAGCTGGCCACAGCCACCAAACCAGGAGGTTATGATGCCCTCTCTATTCCAAGCTTTGCAGCCTAGCCTCATTTCTGCACCTAGGTGAAGACTGGGGGCGGGAGTCCTAGCAGTCACTCATTCTTCTGGGGGATCTTGGGTGATGGCTCTGGGAGGGGGCGGCAGATACCAGAGGCTCTGAGAAACCAGTGGCTGATGACTTCGATCCTCCCCCCAGCCTGCCCACACCAAGACTACTTTATTCTCAGGGACTCAGAGACATTCCTATCTGTACTGACTTGTGGCTGAAGCCTCTCGCCACAGGATTCCAAAGTTCACCTCTTTGTCTTTCAGACATAAGGAGGTTTGGAAGGAGTGACAGTTTCTGAGATACTGGTAAGAATCCAGGTGCAAGAAGTCTCTGGACAATGCTCATCCCAGTCAGGGGCCGACACTCTGTTCTTCCCACAGAATGTCAGCTCAGGGAAAATACTTGAACCTCATGCCACTTTTTAATGGCATATGTCTAAAACTTACTATAGAATCATCTCAGTTCTAAAACAGAGGGTCCTGAACGTAATTTAACCTTTTTTTTTGATGACTCAGTGTCAACATTATGAATGTTCGTTATCATACTCTGCTTTTTAGATTTTCACCTCCTTTCCCCAAGTTCATCTATCACATGTCACTGCTGACACGTATATGCTTCTAGATGTCTCCCCACCCACCTGCCTATCACTTTGATGATTCTAATGTGCTGAGCCAGTGTAGCATAATGGGCTAGCTGCAGTCAGAAAGCCTGGGAAAGCTGCTATGCCTCAATTACATTTTCTGGAAAATAGGCATGGTGAGAATTTTTTTTTTAATTAAAAAAAAATTTAATGGTGAGAATTATTTAACTGATTTTATTTTTTATTTATAAATTTTTAAAGTTTATTTATTTTGAGAGAGACAGAGACAGCACAAGTGGGGGAGGGGCAGAGAGAGAGGGAGAGAGAGAATCCCAAGCAGGCTCTGTAGAGCCTGATGCAAGGCTTTCACCCATGAAACCATGAGATCATGACCTGAGCTGAAACCAAGGGTCGAACACTTAACTGACTGAGCCACTCAGGTGCCCCTAATTGGCTTTATTTTTTTTAGAGCAGTTATAGGTTTACAGCAAAATTGAATGGAAAACACAGACAGTTCCCATATATTTCCTCCCCTCTGTACATACACAAAGTCCCCCACTGTCAACATCCACACCAGAGTGGTGGCACTGTTTATCTTAGAAGACTGTTTTAAGGATGAAATGAAATAATGTATGTAAAACATATAAAATACCTAGCACAGTGCCAGGCACATAATAAATGTGTTTAATATATGTAGTTATCACCATCTTCATCAATTATAATTGTGTATTATACAAGAGTCAGCGGTGATCATTAAGCTCCTAAGGATTAAAGTAAGTGGCTTTGGTGGGAGGATCTGGGCGAGGGTATTTGGGGCACAGGCACTTTTCAGCACCTCTCTGTGCTTGGGTCTCTGTCCAGGCAATGGGAGGTCTGACTTATGGAGAAATGGGGCAGGATCAAACTTCACTCCTATCTGGAAGTAGCTTAATGGTATGGATTGTGCTCAGTACATGCCTCTCCTAAAAGTCTAAGAATTGGACCTTTGCAACTCATAATGGTGCTCACCTGACCCTCTGTGTGCATGCTACAAGCTGGACTCCCTGTGGGCTTTTGGGAAATAAAGCTGAATAGACAAGGTCTGGTGTGTGGGTCAGATGGGTAAGGTTGGAGGTGGGTAGGATCCAAAATATGTCTTTAGCTAAAACAAAACAAAACAAAAAACAAACAAAATATGTCTTTGGCTCTGACCAGAAGAGCCTCCAAGATGGTTCAGGACCACGGACAGCTCCTCCAGGCACGTGGTCCTCGAGCTCCTGGGCTTTCCTACTGTGGCCACTTGCAGATCACACTCAGCCAATTTGACACCATTCTTGCCCTGTAACTTGGCAGGGCTCTGTTTTTCTGCCTCCTTGGGAAGTGTCTCATGCCCTCTGGGCATCCCTCTGTATCTATGTGGAGGGGACATTAAGAGTGGCAGATGTGCCGGGGAGGCTGACCTCTCTCTTGCCATTCCAATCCTTCAATTCCTCTGAGCAACTCCAGAGACCAAGATTTACAGTGCCTGGACTGCAGTGCAAGAGATGGGGAGACAATAGGTGTTGTCTTAGATTTAAAAAAAAAAGTCCCATTTTCTCTTGGAGGTCAGGAAATAGAGTGTTGGTAATGCCCCAGGGGCTCAGTGATGCTCTCTTGGCTTCCTTGGTGGACTGGCAGATGGCTCCTGCCACAGGCTTCAGTCAGATATCTATTCTGGCATTAGCTGCCCTCACATTGGTTATGGCTCCCCTCTTCTCCTGGGGAAGCTCAGACTGGCAATTTCGTCATTTGCACCGAGTGGAGCCCCCTCCCCCAGCACAGCCTGGATTCTACTTGCCCAGCCTTGTTGCCCTACCCTTGGATCTCTCCCTTCCCAAACCACATTGAATCTTGCCCATCCAACTCCCAGGTCTTTATTCCCTTGGGGGAAACCCAAGGAGTCTGACCCTTAGAGTTTTGGTGAGCTTAACCGAGGAAAACAACACAGATGAAGGGTGAGACTGCATGCCATGCAATGTGTGTATCCCTCAAAAGATTCTAAATTCCTCCTTGGGTTGGGCCAGTCTAGTGGAGAGCAGTGTGCTTGATAGAGTGGGGTTGGTCCGTCTGCAGAATGGCTTCTCCTGAGCTCTCGTACCCAGCCATGAGTGTGAGTAATTGCCCTGCGAAACACATTGCTATGTCAGAAGCAGACCAATTTAAACCAAATGTCATTTTGCTAAAAGCCAATTTGCCAAAAGTCAATTCACTGAATGGCCAATTTGTCAAATGACCAATTCATCACATTGACTTACTTCCTTTAACTGTTTAGTGTGAGTTGACTGGTTTGCATTTTGTCTTTATTAGAATATTTGAAGGGCTGTTCCATTTGTCTCTGCCTCTGCTCCTGGTGCTTGAACTAGGGTGGAACTACCCTTCATCTCTTCCTGTGACTGCAGAGCAGGGAGCTAGGGCAGGGACAACCCAACTGATTCTAAAAGGCCAATGTGAAGACAAATGGGGAGCTACCCAACAAAGCCAAATTGGTAAAGGAAACAATGAAATTGACCCTTTGGAGAGTTGGCTGATCTGTGACTTGGCTTCTGGGGAAGTGACTCAGAAGGGAGTGACCTACCATAGTTGGGCTGCCTTTGGAGATGCCGATGACAGTTTTGCTTTTCCATCCTTTGGGCACCTCTTTATGGGGACTGGTGGCAGGCTTCCTTGTTTGGTTTTAGAACAAGGAAAGGCCATGCCTCTCTCAAGCCTGTTTTCATCTGTGGTCTTCATAAATTACGTAGCACATCAGTCTCCACATTCCCCTAGGTTGGGAGAAGCCAGGGTACATTTATATATGAGCAGACGCAAAGGCTTTTGAAGAGTGTGTTTCTCTCTCTTATTTTATATTTCTACCTCTTTCTTTCTTTTCCTTCCTTCCTTCCTTCCTTCCTTCCTTCCTTCCTTCCTTCCTTCCTCTTCTGGTTTCTGTTACCTTACTCCATTTAATAATGTATCCTTAAAACTACCTTAATTCCTTCTTGAAACAGGCAGAAAAAGAATCTAGACTTGTTCTGAAGGCTATTTTGTTCGCCCCTTTCCCCCACTCCTTCCCTGGATTCCCTGAGATCCTCACCCCTCCAGCACCAGCATCTCAGCTCACCCGCTTGACCTTGAGGTGTTGTCCCAGAGCAGGGCACAGCCCCCTCTCTCTAGGAAGACATGGAACTGAGACATGCATTACTGCATTAGAGACAGATGCCCTCCTTCCCCAGGAGATGCAGCATCTTCACCCAGCACAAAATTCTCGCGTGCCCACAGTGCCTGCTTTCCCACCTCCTTACTTGTTTAAAGTTGGTCTCTGGTCCCTCATCACTTTGGGGTGGGCATTCTTCCCACCACACTGCCCTCTGTGCAGTTTCCCCTCAGCCCACGTATTTCCCAACCACTTAGAATTGTGAGCCTCGATTCTTCTGGAATTTGTCACTTTGGAAGATTTTCTTCCCCATTTGCCTCCTCCAGTGAGGGATCAGGGAGGCGGGGTACTGGTGTTTGTTACATGTCTACAAAGCACCTGGCATGGGAATCAGTGCTTCACATGTTATTTTACAATCTTTTCACTGAAGAATAACATACACACAAAAAAGTGCAACTGTCTGTGTATGTGTTACATCTTTCATATATATTCCTCACTGAATTTTCACAAAGCAAACACACCCATGTGCCCAGCATGGTGGGCCACCAGACCAAGAAGTAAAAAGACCATGAGCACCCAGAAAACTTCCTGTACCTCCTTCTGGTCTTTAATTCTCCCCACTCCCTCCAGGGTAACTATGATCCTGGCTGCTGCTGCTGCTGCTGCTGCTGCTGCTTCTGCTTCTTCTTCTTCTTTTTTAATGTTTATTCATCTTTGAGAGAGAGAGAGAGAGACAGAGTGTGAGCAGGGAAGGGACAGAGAGAGACACACACACACAGAATCTGAAGCAGGCTCCAGGCTCTGAGCTGTCAGCACAGAGCCTGACGTGGGGCTCGAACTCACAGACTGCGAGATCATGACCTGAGCCAAAGTCGGACGCTCAGCCAACTGAGCCACCCAGGCACCTCCGTGATTCTGACTTCTAATAGCAAAGATTAGTTCCGCCTGTTTTGTGCTTTGTATAAAAGGCATGTATGGCTTGTCATCCTCACCACAACTAAACAAGAGGGAGCTGTGATTAACCCCCCTTCACACATGAGCAACTAGACTCGGATAGGTTGAGTAACTTGCCTAGGAGCACACAGGCAGTAAATGGTGGTAGAACTTGGAGTCAAGCTTAGGGTTGTCTGGCTCCAAAG
Organism: Prionailurus bengalensis; assembly: GCF_016509475.1. Taxonomy (NCBI): domain Eukaryota; kingdom Metazoa; phylum Chordata; class Mammalia; order Carnivora; family Felidae; genus Prionailurus; species Prionailurus bengalensis. The sequence goes on along the minus strand of NC_057351.1, from coordinate 55,862,729 downwards.
CTCACGTTCTTTCTTCTGTATCTTGATTCTTCCTCCTGCTGCACCACCCCACCCCCACCACCGTGTGTCAGGTCTGGGAGTCTCTGAAGTTGTTGGTTCTAACAACCCGTAGGTGTCCAGGATAAGATCAGTAGAACAGCAGGCACTTCCTTGGGGCCCAGTGTGTGGTCGTTGAGTATAGGGAAGGTCTTGTCCTGGTACCCAGATTAAGAGAGGCCTGCATTCCTCCCACCTGTTCCTCCCACCCCCTCTACCCTATGGCCATTACTGTGTTCTTGCCATGGTAGCTGGGACCTGTGCCTACTGGTTCTGTTTCTTGCCCCCCCACCACTCCCCCCCCCTCAAGCTGTTCCCTCTTGAATGGGACTCCAGCCTCTCAGCAGCTTTTCCTTGGAAGGGCTCTGAGGTTGCTTTGGGGGGTGTGTGCCTCTCATCTGATATCTCTGTTGTGGGAATCGATTACAGTGATGTTCAGTAGCTGCATAACAAACAGCCCGGTTTGAGGAGGAAATGTTACCCAGGCTGGTTTTATGGTGCAGCCATCCAGGGCTGCTTAATGTCTCTTCCTAATGAGGTTTCTGCAACATTAACTCTGCAGGGCTGGAGGTGGGGGGGGGTGGGCAGCCGCAGGAGGGTGTGTGGCTTCAGGGCAGTATGGTGGGCAGAGGAGGGAGGGCATCGCTCCAGCTGACAGCATCTGACATGCCCTGTCGGGACCAGCCCATGTCTCCTGCAAAGCTCATACCCCGCCATCCATGGTGTCAGCCTTTAAAGCCACCTACAGGAGTTTGGATGTCAGGAGTTCCCTGAGAAAAGCCTGGGTATATGCAACGCTTTTTGAACTCTCAGGAGCTCACAGAGCATGTGTGAGCTTTAATTCTATGAATCTTATAACCACCTTAGGACGGGAAGAGGAGGTGAGGGAGAGGGGACAGAGCTGGATCGCCCAGCAAGAATTACTAGGGGTTTGGAGCCTTACCAGCAGTACCGGTTGATTGTCACCGACTGTGCACCAGATACTCTTCTGGATACTTTCACAAACTTTTATTTACTCTTCTTACAAGCTCATGTTCCAGATGAGGAAACTGAGGTACAACGAGGTTTACTTTTCAACCCAGGGTTGCTGGCTCTCCTCCCAGAGTGGCTACTGTGTGGCCAGCTCCTCACTGTCACTGAGGCCCCCTCTGGGGATCCTGGCTTCTTTGCTGGCCCTGCCATTGGCTGGCTTGATTCTGCTGATCAGGAGAGCAGAGGAGAGGGGGTCAGGAGGGCATAAGGATTAGCAAGGGGAACTGGCCACTTAGAGGGCAGTTGAGGAGCAGGCAAAGACAGCTCCCTCAGTCTTTCCTTTGTTCTGACAACATTGGGGGGGGGCGGCGGGGGGGGGGAGGTTGGCCCAGGTCAGAGGAAACTAGCGTGCCCCACCCCACTAGAGTACCCCTTGGCATTACACTCTGGTCACTTCTGCACTGTCCTCTTTCCTTCTGTCAAAACTTGACTCCTGGAGATGACGAAACAAGTTCATCCACATCAAGATCAGCCCCTGATAAACACAGATTGTGTCTCCTGGGAGTGCCTGAGGTTTATGAGCAGACAAAGCCCTGATCCCTACATTGAGGTCGGAGCCTGAGGCAGCATGGTTCAGGTCCTTGCCACCAAATGCCTTTAAAGAACCCCCCTTGAACATCACCAAGAGGCAGGGGCACACACATGCAGCCCCCCCACAAGGTGAATCTGGGGCACCTGAATGTTGTCCATGGGCTTGGGAGAGCAAACAGAGAGGGGTAATTGCAGAACTAATTTCCCTCCCGGGTGGGAGGGGTAGAGGTGGAGGCAAGATTGAAGGACAGGCAGAGACAAGAGAGGGGTGGTCCTCCCAGATCCCAGCAGCACCTCAGAGCGAGGTGGGCACGGGGTATCCCACCCAGGAGGCACTGCCAACCTCTTCCCTGAGGGCGCCTCCTGCAGTGGGGACCTGGGGTGCAGAGTCTCCCTGGAGCAGTGACCCCCGGCCTCATTGCAGTCTCACGTGCTGATTACTACCACAGCCCGGTTCTCAGCAAAGCCCTCAGACAATATCCCTCCCTCCCCCCCCAACCCCCGCCCACCCCCAAGGAATTGGAGCTGGTGCCTCCGCCCCTTCACTGAAATGCTGACTGGGAGCAGGGAACACAACCTCATTTAGCCCTAGCGGGGGACAGGGAAACATCTTAAACTCCACTCGGTCAGATGCGGGGCTTCTCAAACTTTAATATGCATATGAATCAACTGGGTGTCTTGCTAAAATGCAGATGCTGATTCAGTAAGCGGGGGCCAGAAAGTCCACGCTTAGAACGAACTCCCAGGTGGCTCCACTATTGCCGGCCCAGGGGCCGGAGGCATGGGTGCTGGGTCACCCACTGCGGGATGGGGGGGTACTGCCTAATAGCAGCGGCGTGAGCCACCCCACCCCCATGCTGGGCCGCCACACACTGCGACTGAACCCTCCTGACCTCGACCTCTCTGGGAGGGCAGTGTTGTTGGAAGGGGAGACTGAGGAGCTGGGGAACCAACTGTAGGTCTTGACCCAGGTCACCAAGCGGGCTGGGGGCAGAGCTGGCCTCCAGTCTCAGCCTCCTGATTGCCACTCCCGGATCTTTCAGCCCTGACCGCCCATCCCCACCCCCACCCCAGCCCTCCCTACAGGGCCCCGTAAGGACCATTATAAAGGGCAAGTGGTGGCAGCCTCAGTGCAGCCCCACAAACCCGCGATCATTCCCACCTCACGAACAAGGAGGCTCCAGGGTCCCCATGGTGGGTTCGTGGCCGGTTTTGCTCCTGGGCCTGAGTCCTTATCGGACAGTCTCACAACAAGAAAGATCAGGTGAGGGGGCCTGAAACAGTACGGCCTAGTTCCCTCCCACTAGGCCCAGGCTCAGGATAACCAGTCAGGCTGCTAGCGCAAGGGGACAGGCCAGACTGCCCGGAGCCTCCCTCCGTGTGGCCTGAGAGGCAGACAGAGCAGGCCCTGTTGGGGCCCGCGGTGGGGTTGGCGAGCTGGTGGCAGGAACCCGGAGCCGAGTCCGGCCTGGGCTGGTGCCCAGCAGTCCCCGGCTGGGCCCCCCGCTGATCCCCTCAGAGACCAGGCTGCCAGCAGGGTCCAATCTGGTTAGAGCGTGAAGGGGGATTAGCAGCAGGAACATGGGGTCCCGACCTCGGCTTCCCAGGCCCTGCTTCCCCCAGCCCTGGCAGAGGCTGCAGGAGCAGGAGCCCCTGGGATTGTGCCCAAGTCAGGGCGTGGGCCTGGCCGCCCCCTTCTTTTCATGGAAAGGGGCCTGGCTGGGGTCTTCGGGGGGTGTTCCCAGACCTGGGGGCTGCTGCAGTTGGCAGCGGCTTGCCTCTCAGGGCCCTTGATCTTGGGGGGGTGGGGTTCAGACCGCGAGGATCTTTGCCTCAGGGACCCTTAACTGGAGCTCCCCAGGGTGGACTCTTAGGGACTCCAGCTCCCTCTCTTCCTTGTGGGCTCCCAGGAGAGTCACCCTTGTCCAGCGCCACCCGAACCTCCATGCTCGTGCTGCTGGTGCCACCTCAGAACCGCGTGGACTCATTCAGTTAGGGAGGTTCCATAAGGATGTGTGAGGGGAAGGGCAGGGTTGATGATAAAACAAGGGCAACAAGGGCTTCGCCAGCGCTTCCCTCCCCTTCCAGAGCCTCATCTTGTAGGGCCTGCTGCTGCCCAGTTAGGCAGAGTGGGTACGGGGGTACCCAGTGCACGAGTGAGGGGCTCGTGTCTCGCAAAGACGAGACAGAGCCAGCCCGTCCAGCTCTAAGCCCCTGGCCTCGCCTCTCTGCTGCACAGCCTGGCCTCACTCCTTGTTTGGGCCAGGAAAGCGCAGAGGGATTGGAGCAAAACAAAGAGGTGGACCCACATTAGTTCAATTCAGTTAAAAATTACTGAGTCCCCACAATGTGCCGGGTCTGGGATAGCAGAGGGGAGCAAGAGAGACAGTACTATGTTTTGTTTTTGTTTTTGTTAAGAATCAGGAACATGTCTGTATTTATTTTTAAGGTTTATTTATTTATTTTTGAGAGAGAGAGAGAGAGAGAGAGAGAGAGAGAGAGAGAGAGGGTGAGAGAGAGAAGACAGAGAGCCCCAAGCAGGGTCTGAGTTACCAGCGCAGAGCCCAATGCAGGGCTCAAACTCACAAACTGCGAGATCATGACCTGAGCTAAAATCAAGGGTCAGATGCTGAACTGTGCTGAACTGACTGAGCCACCCAGGCACCCTTAAAAGAGACTCAAGGATGGTCTGGGAAAAAGAGAGAGAGAGAGAGAGAGAGAGAGAGAGAGAGAGAGAGAGATTATGGTCTCGAGGGGGAGATGGATGTTAACCAAAAATTAGTACTAATTACATTCAGTATAGCAATATTTCATTATAAACCTGAATTGGTGCCAGGAAGGAAAAGCATGGGGTCCTGAGAACCTGAAGCAGAAGGAACAGTCAGGGGAGGTGTCTATAGACTGAGATGTGAAGGACAAATAGGCGTTTACTGGGTGAAGAGTAGAGGGCAGCAGTTATAGCAAGTGTAAAGGTCCTGTGGCAGGAGGGATCTGAAGAACTGAAGGTACGGCAGCATAAGTGGAGTGATAGGCAGGACTGAGAACATACAGTGCCTGTCACATCAGGTCCTGCAAAGTAGGTGCCACTTCTCATGCCCAATTTTGCATACGAGAAAACAGGCCAGAAGTCTAAGTGACTTGCCCAAGACCACATGATTTAAGTGGGTAAGCCAGGGTTTATTGAACCCATCTCTATTGTGACACTCTGCTGTGGCCTTTCTCTTCTATACCCTGGCCTCTCAGTGTGTACTTCCTGGACCAGCAGCATCTGTATTCCTGGGGAGCTTGTCAAGGTCTAAGACCTCATCCTCACCCTTAGAATTTGTCCCCGGGCCGGTATTTATCTCCCCAGTCTGTCCCTCGTCTGGCTGCTGCATCCTTATTCTGGGAATCTGCTTTTCACTGTCCTGCCTGGGACTTCCTTCTGAGCCCCCATCCGCCCCATGGCTCTGTGCCCTCTGCTTCCCCTGGCCAGGGTCAGGCCACCAGGTGCTCCCAGTTTCGGTTTGTCTTTCCAGCTCCAGTACCCTCCCTCTTGCAGGATGGACTCTCTCAGTGTATCTCGTTTTGCCCTGACACACCCAGGCCACACTCACTTCAGGGCCTGTGACAAGGTCACCATAGGATGGTGGTGCAAAAATGAAAGATGTAGGTGGTGCCTTTGGGACTGCATGCCAACCTAGTGAAAATGGAGATGAGAAACATTACTTCACAGGGGGTTGGGAAAGACAAGACAATTGTTGACCAGATAGGAGGTCAACTGGGGCAAAAAAAAAAAAAAAAAAAGAATAGCTTTGTTTGGGTTTCTGCAGTGGTGGTGAAGGCATCGCGTCCAGGGAAGGCTTCTTGTGCCCCCTAGCGAGCAAACTGGAAACTACAGCCAGAACCTTAGGAAAGAGACTGGCCAACTGTGTTTGAGGGACAAAAGCCAGCTTTCTTAAATGTTGCTAAATGGAGGTACTAGGACAGAAGCTTAAATACATGAACTCCTCCTCTCCAAACCCGTGTGGTAGGTATTTTTATCTCCATTTTGCAAACAGGGACGGTGAAGCGGGCAGGCCCATAACTTCCGGGATCCCTGGCTATGATGGTAGAAGCAGGAATTGAATCTGGATCCTTCTCCTTGCACAGTTCAAGCTCTTTCCACCCCCTCCTGTGCTGCCAGCATCCTGCATTTTCCTCAGGCTTCCAAAGCTCACCCATTTTCCTCTGGTCTAGAGGCTGGCTTCTTCCCAGGTCTTAAGTTCAGTTTCCTTTCCTCATTTTATTTTATTTATTTATTTATTTTTATTTTTTATTTTTTTTTTAATTTTTTTTTTTTCAACGTTTATTTATTTTTGGGACAGAGAGAGAGCATGAACGGGGAAGGGGCAGAGAGAGAGGGAGACACAGAATCGGAAGTAGGCTCCAGGCTCTGAGCCATCAGCCCAGAGCCCGACGCGGGGCTCGAACTTACGGACCACGAGATCGTGACCTGGCTGAAGTCGGACGCTTAACCGACTGCGCCACCCAGGCGCCCCTCCTTTCCTCATTTTAATAGCGTGGGCTGCTCCGTCCTGTGGGCTGGCCCTGGCTGGCTCCACACCCACCCCTGGACCCTTACCTCATGGATGGGCTCCTGATGTCAAATCTCCTGCCTGCCTGGGGGCAACATTTTTCCTCTGTAAGCTTTGGGGCCCCAGAGCATTGCCTAAAAGGCCGTTGGATCAGAGCCTCTCCCCTCCCCCGTCTAACCTGTCGCCTCTGGCCTGCAAGGCTTTTTCCTGCAGACACATTTCCAGCACCTTCCACTCCAGGCAAACCTAACTACTCCTGGGTTGCTCCAGGCTCTACTCCACCTTTTGCCTTTGCACACACTCTTTCTGCCCTTCTTTCCCCACTTAGCTCCTGCTGTGAGTCCTTACAGAATTGCATTTCCTGAACTGTACTTTGATACAATTATAAGACACACTTGAAACCCATTTATTATAAGGATCTAGTGTTATTGATTAGGCCACACTGTCATTTTTCATAAAGACCCCTGGAGAATTCTTGTCTCCTTTTAGTACCCCAAACAACTATACTCCTGAGAAACCGGTCCTTTTAAATGTATACACATATTGGGAATGCTGTTACCAGACCGGTTTCCCCCATGTACGTCAGCTCTCAGAAAGCCTAGAGCTCACGCTTTGCCCTGGACCTGACATCGTGGGTGATATTGTGCTGCATTCTTGGTGCCCGCCATTGATTTTTCTTCTCTTTGCCCCACTTTTCACTCTTGCTCTCTTGCTGTTTTGTAAAGCCCTATAAGCAGCCTTAAAGCCTTTCTGGAACAAGGTTGGCTTAAATCAATAAACTGATCGATACAGATAAAAAAACCTCCCTTGCAGGGTTGTGGAGAGGATTAGACGGAATAATGGATGTGAGTTGCTGGCCCAGAGTTCCCTCCCAGGCCTGGCTGAAGGGTGAGCTGCCAGCTGGGGCCAACAGGACTGTCCTGCTGGAGGTCCACGCCTCCTGTGCGCCCTCTTGTCTTCCTGAGTCTGTAGAAGTCTCCAGGCCGCTGCCCCTCCTCCCTGCTCTTGTCTTGCCCTCACAGTTTCTGTAGGTGGCTGGGTGGTCCCGGCGTGGGGTCTTGAATGAGATTGCACTCGCGATGTTGGCTGGGGCTGTGTCTTAGTCTGTTTGGGCTACTGTACCAGAAACACCATAGGTTGGGTCGTTTATAAACAAGAAATATTTATTTCTCACAGTGCTAGACGTTGGGGAGTGCAGGAGCATGGTGCCAGCACACTGGTGTCGGGTGAGGCCCCATGTCCTGGCTCACAGACTTCCGGGCTCACAGCTGTGTCCTCCCGCGGCAGGAGGGAGCTCCCTCAGACCTCCTTTATGGGGCCTTTCATCACACTCACCAGGGCTCCACCTTCATGACCTAAGCACTCCCGAAGGCCCCACTTCCTAACACTGGCACATTGGGCAGTGGGATTTCAGTGTCTGAATCCTGAGGGCAGCGTGTGGACCATAGCCAGCTGCAGAGTCAGGAAATGACTGAGGCCGGAGAATCTGTTTCCTTGATGACTGACTGACGTTGCTGGCAGCCGGTGCTGGCTATCGGCAGGAGGCCTCCGTTCCTCCCCATGTGGGACTCTCCGCAGAGCTGCTTGAGTGTCCTTGACGTGGAGGCTGGCTTCTCCCAGAGAGAGTGATGAGAGAGAAGTCGTGTGACTGTGACCCCCTGAGCGCTGGCAGTCTTTTGTTTACTTGTGTGGCCTGTACAGCCCTTGCTCCCAATTCTTTTGTTTACTGTGCTGCCCGGTGTCAGCGTCTACCTAAGAAGAGGTAGAGATCAAGGTCACAGGGTGTATCACCTGCACTCTATTATGTGCAGCAATTACTTGCATAACAGGAACTGGGCAGGAGACAGAGCTATGTAGGCAAGGAAGAGGTGATAATAGGATTAGGCAGATGAGTAAAGGCTGAAGTGCTCCCCTCTCCTCTCAAGATGGAGGGGCCGGTGGGAATTGCCGAGAAAGGGGAAAGTGGGGCGGGTAGCATGGATGGGGAGGCCAGGGGCGGTTCTGGGGCAGCTTAAGTCAGTGGGGCACAGAGAATGTCTCCAGGAACACAGACAGACTAAACGGGGGCCAGAGATGCGCACTGACAACTGAGATCAAAGACTCTGGGAAGAGGGAAGACTGGCACGTGGGGTGGGGGAAGGAGAGGAAGGTGGACCCAAGCGTCACCCCAGACCCACTGCCACCTGCCAGCAGGTGGATGTGGGCGAAACTGCTGCATGGAGGGATGGAGACAGCCAGTTATGGTGAAGCGGAGCACAAGCTGTGATGGGGGATTGTATGTAGTTTTGGAGGAGAGAAGTGTCTGTGCCACAGGCTTGAGATGCCTTCCTTCAAGGGGAGAGAGAACAGGGAATGGGAGGTGTTGATGGCGATGAAGCCCCTCCAGAGCACAGATGCCTGGGGCCAGTTAGGGGGCTGGGGGACAGGAGAGGCTGGGGTTTGGAGGGGAGGGAGCTCACACTCTATGCAGGGGGACAGGGTTGGTGGGGACGGTCCTTGCCAGGCTCATATCCACACTTTGCACACAAGGACACTGCAACTCAGGCAGGAAAGGGGCTGACTGACAGATACACAGCCAGGGAGCTGGGATCTGAAGGGCCCATGCATTCTACCGTCACGCTTCTGTTTACTGTCTCAGCAGGAAAACCCAGATGGAGTGGTGGTGGCCCTCATAGCCCAGGGACTGTGTGCTGGGGGGCTGGCAGTGAACCATAAGGGCTGTGGGGTGAATGGCTGAAAGGAAGGATATGGTCAAAGCCCTGTGGGGCTGGCCCAGAGGAGGCTGGGGGTCTGTGGAGCTGTCTAGCATTGGATCCCATGTTGTGGACCCTGAGGGCACATCCGATGCAGGGCTCTCCTGTAAACCACCTGGGTCCCCATCCTGGTTTAACCTTGGGCAGATTGCTTCACTTCTTGGAGCTCAGGCCCCTCCTCTGCAAAATAGGGGAGGACATCCATTCCCCCACTTCCAGTGCCTGCTGTGTGAGGGGTGGCTCCGGGAGGGACCTTGCCTGCCTGGGCTCAGATTCTGGAGCCATCACTCACCAGCTGTGTTCCCTTGAATTTTTCAAAGCCTCCTTTTTATCTTTTGGAAAAGGGGGATGGTGATAGTGTTTTCCCTGTGGTTAGTGCAAGGTCAAGTGGATTCCTGTATGTGACATGTTAGGCTATGCGGGCCTGGGGGACATGCTTGGAACACAGTGGCTGTTGATGCCACTGCTGTGGTGAGGGAAAAACTGCCCTGCAAAGGCAGTAGTAAGGATGTTGTAAAAGTCTGTGGTAAGGATGCTGAGAGAGGAAGGGAGAGGCTGGTGGACAGGTGCCAGAGGCCCTATCTGCCAGCAGAGCCGGAGGAAGTGTCCAGAAGCTGGTCTGGGAACTTGCAGAGGCCGGGGATTCGCAGAGTCCCTGCAAGTCCGCCTCCCCTCCATCAGAGCATTGATAATGGGGAAACGGCAAAGTCCTTGGTGACCTCTGCCATCCAAGCTGCAGGGCAGGGATGCAGCACTGTGGCCCCCCGGCAGCACGAGAAGCAGGTTCAGGGGCCAGACTCCGGTGTGGGTTTAGGCTCTTAGAGTCGGCTCTGCTGATGGCAGGCTCTGAGCACAGGATCTGGAGTCAGACCTGGCCTGGATTTCGTGACCTGAATCTGCCACATGCTGGCTGGGTTACCAGTGGTGCCTTCCTCCCGAGCCTTGTTCCTCCTCAGCAAAACAGAGAGTGAGTCGTGCGTACCACAGGCCCCAGGGTGGCGGTGGGCTTGTTAAGAAGCCCTCCTTGGCTTGCTCCTTTACAGCCCTGGCTGATGCCGTGGGGGCTGAGCTGACCTCCCTGGGATCTGGCAGAGGAGTAGGTCACGGCCGCCCCAAGCTTGTCTCTCCATCTGCAACCCCCTCTCTGCAGAGACGGGAGGCGACTGGGGGCAAAGCTCCTTCCAGGGCAGGGAGCCTCTCTCCAGCTCTGTCATTCATTCATTCATTCATTCATTCATTCATTCATTCAACAAACACTTGCCTTACTGAGCACTGTCTTGGGTGCTGGAGCACTCTCTGGCCATCCTGACCTCCCTGACTCATCAGGGCACTCTGGAGAAGTCTCCTCTGATCGTGTTTTTCTCCCTCTGGCTTTATCCTCTCAGGGACCTGAGTGAGAACACCATCCAGGCCATCCCCAGGAAAGCTTTTCGTGGAGCTACAGACCTCAAAAATTTGTGAGTCCAGGCCTGGGAGGGACAAGGGTGGAGGGGCTGGAGGGCCACCCCTGCAGCATCCTGTGCATCTCCCCTAGCCCTGTGGTCCAGGCAGACAAGGAGCTGATGTGGGCTCTGAGATGACTGACGGTCTTCTGGAACAATCTGGGGTCGAAGGAAACAGGCAGCCTTTGGGGACTGGGTAGAAGGGAGTGTCATGGACTGTGGGTGCTTAGGTGAGGTCCATTTAAATGGCACAGCCTCTGTGCTCTTGCCCTTCAGCAGATTGAGAGAGCTGGGTTTGAATCTTCTCTTCCAGGTACATATTGTGTAAGTGGTTGCAAGTCAGTTAACTTCTCCCATTTACCTCACAGGCTTATTCTGAAGTTTAAACGAGACATGGAAATAAATACACTCTGTCAAGTGCTATTTAAATGTAATGGTTTAGGGGCACCTGGGTGGCTCAGTCGGTTCAATGTCCAACTCTTGATTTCGGCTCAGGTCATAATCTCACGGTTTGTGGGTTCAAGCCACACGTTGGGCTCTTTGCTGACCGTGCAGATCCTGCTTGGGATTCTGTCTCTGTCCCCCTCTCTCTGCCCCTCCCCTGCTTGAACTCTCTCACAAAATAAATAAATACACTGAAAAAAAAAAAGAAAATCTTAAAAACAAATAAATGTGACAGTTTATTCCTACTACTCAAATTTGTTCTGGTCCAGACGTCCCTGAGCTCTGACTGCAGCAGGGATGGCAGGTGCCCGGCCTGTGTCTTGCTCCCTGACCCCCATGTTTGTAGTAGACAGCGGAGCATGGCATTCTTTCCCAGGGGACCCAAGTCACAGCTTCGGTTTATTCCAAAGGCAGCATTCCAGGTGGCCACGGCTAGTCGGCCTCGCTTGGCACTCAGGGTGAAATCTGTTTGCCAGCGCTGGCTGCCGTTGCTCCAGGGAGAGGCTGTCTCATTTTCTAGCTGCCAGCACCCTCTAGGTGGTCTCCACAGTGGGGGCACAGACGCCTGCTCCCCAGAGCCTATGCCGACTTAGATGAAGGAATACAATGCAACTTTTATGTAGATGTGTTGTTTTAACTGAATCAAAAAGAATTGAAACTTTTATTAGTACGGTAAAACCTGGGTTTGTGACAAATGCATTCTGGAAACATGCTTGTATTCCAAAGCGCTTGGACATCAGAGCGAATTTCAAGAACTGTCAGTCAGCTGTGATCACATGGCGTTAGCCGTCACGTACTGCTTGTATTGCAAGACATCGCTCATTTGCCAAATCACAATTTACCAGAAATGTTTGCTCGTCTTGGGGAACACTCGCAAAACAAGTTACTCGCAATCCAAGGTTTTACTGTAGTTGCTATTTGGATGAACGCACATGTACTGAATGAGTGGGGCCAGGCCTCTTTTTTTTGTTTGTTTGTTTCACTAATGAGTGTTTGATCAAAACACATGGACAGACACCCCTGCTGTAGGCAACATGCTTTCCGATACAACTTTCCTTTGCTCCACAGACAGCTGGACAAGAACCAGATTAGCTGCATCGAGGAAGGGGCCTTCCGGGCTCTGCGGGGGCTGGAGGTGCTGTAAGTAGAACGTGGGAAGGGTAGCAGAGGCCGCAGAGCCTTGCTAACGCAGGAGCGGAGGCCCAGGCAGCTGGGGCTGGGCCAGGAGCAGCACAGGAGGTGTCCCGGGACACCCCGGGGGCAGTGCTAGGCCCAGGGCAGAGGCCATGCTCTCTGCTGCCCTAGACCTGCCACCCAGGATGGGGGTGGGGCACATGCTCACAGCATCGTACCTGCGGCGGGTGACCCAGGCTTACCCTGCTCGCATGGAGCCCAGGGAAGTGTCTGTGTCTTCCAGGACTTTCTGACACATGAAGCAGGAATGACTCCCTGTCTCCCTCTATGAAACCCCACCCTGGGGGTTTCAAACTGGCTTCAGCCTGTGGGCAGCTTTTCCCTCTCCCTGGAGTCCGTGGCTGCTGCCTGTTAGCCTCTGGCCCACTCTGGGCTATCCCTGAGGGTGGCTCCGTGTCACAAGCTCTTCGGCGGGCGAGGCCTCCGGGGTCCAGCCCGTGGATCTGGGTGTGAGAGTCTGTGTGCTTGTCAGAGAGCAGTCCTGTCCCTCCTTCACACGTAACTTCCTGCTGCGTAGATGCCGACTGACTCTGCTTTCCCCCGGTCAGGACCCTGAACAACAACAACATCACCACCATCCCCGTGTCCAGCTTCAACCACATGCCCAAGCTGCGGACCTTGTGAGTCAGCTCAGGGGCAGCCTAGAGCCCGGCGGGCGAGCACAGGCTGGGGCCCCGGGTGGTGGGGAAGGGGGCAAAGGCTTCCACAGGCAGGAGAAAGAGCTCCTTCTCTGCATTCTCAGTGGTCATCCCAGGCTGGGAGTGTCAGAGCCATCCTAGGCTGGGAGGGAAGTGAGCTAAAATGGAAGGATGTTGAATGTCTTATATTTGGTTTCAACTTGGAGAACAAGTGCTTTGTTTCTGTGTTTGAGAATGAGGTATGCGATTCTGGGCAGTGGGTCTGTGTGAGCTCAGTGAGATGAATTGTTGGCTGGTCACACTGCAGCCAGCGGCTGCCCCTGAGAGAGCTGGGGGGCGGGGAGGGGCAGCGGCCAGAGGAGGTGTTCCCCCCCCCCGGCTGCAGGTAATCCCCGTCGGTGTTCCTGCTGTTCGGCTGGAGGCTGGGGGCCCAGGGAGGTGGGTTGTGAGCTGCCCTGTCTCCCTGCAGCCGCCTGCACTCCAACCACCTGTTCTGTGACTGCCACCTGGCCTGGCTCTCCCAGTGGCTGAGGCAGCGGCCAACCATCGGGCTCTTCACCCAGTGCTCGGGCCCCGCCAGCCTGCGTGGCCTCAATGTAGCCGAGGTCCAGAAGAGTGAGTTCAGCTGCTCAGGTGGGTGCAGGCCCTTGACTGCCCATCACCTGCCTCCCGTTACCCCCACATCTCATTCCCTCCCCCTGACATCTCATTCCCTCCCATTACCTCTTGTCACCATGTACTAACATCTGGCCCACCCATGACCTCTCTTTGCTCATCACTTCCTTTTTCTACTCATCACCTACTGTCCTTATCCACCACTGCCTGGACCACTCACGTCTCCGGTCCTTACCCATTATCTCCTATTCCCATCCATCACCTCCTGCCCCCACCCATCTCCCCCTCCTGCCCCATCCCTTATCTCCTGTTCTCACCCATCACAAAAACATCATGTCCAAGAATATTCAAGACAGCTTCTTTTCATAATAGCCCAGAGTTGGAGACAACCCAAATGTCCACCAGCAAGAGAATGGATTAACTAATTATGATGTATCCATGTAATAGAATACTGCTCAGCAGTGACAAGGAACAAACCATGGATACGCACAACGACATGGGCAAATCTCACAGATTTTATATTGGGCGAAAGAAGCCGGACACAAAGAGGACCTGCTCTCTGATTTCATTTATGTCAAGTCCCCAAATAAGCAGAACAGATCTTTGGAGACAGGTCTCAGAATAGTGGTAACTTGGACAAGGGGCATGGGGAACCCTTCTTAGATGACAGAAATGTTCTATGTCTGGGGACGGTTCTGTGGGTGTATCCATAAGTGGATATTCAGCCGGATCTCCACTTAAGACGGTGCACTTTAAATGTCGTACTTCAATTTAGAAAATGTATACCAGTCAGTAGGCTTTGTCCTGGTTTTACCACCTATCAGCTGTGTGATTTTCCACAAACTAATAACTATCAAGGGCTCAGTTTTCCCACCTGTAAAATGGCCACAATAACATCACACTCCTCATGGGTTCAGCGGTAGCATTAAATGAGTTACCATGTGTGTTAACATCGTTGCATGTGGCACAGAGCGAGTGCCCCATGGACATAGTCCTTGTCATTCTCTGGTGACCAATGAGGAGACTCAAAGTGTTGAGTGACGTGGACTAGAACCTGGAGCTTCGGAACTTAGGCCAGGATTTCCTAGCGTGTGAATCACACTCTCATGCAGCGCAGTTAGATCCAGATTCAAGTTCAGCAAACATCTAGCAAGTACCTGCCATGTGCCAGGCACCCACAGAGTCACATGGTAGTCCCTGGTGATCTCCTCTGGTTCATCCTCAGTCAGAAAAACACATGTGCTCTGTATAATAATGCTGTATCTGGGGTGGGAGGTGTTGACATGGGACACCCCCAGATCACAGCCCACTGCTTCCTCAGGCCAAGGAGAAGCGGGCCGAGTGCCTTCCTGCACCCTGTCCTCCGGCTCCTGCCCGGCCATGTGTACCTGCAGCAATGGCATTGTGGACTGTCGTGGCAAAGGCCTCACTGCCATCCCCGCCAACCTGCCTGAGAGCATGACAGAGATGTGAGTACAGGGCAGGGAGGGTGCTGGGGCACAGGTGCTCGGGCCGGCCCGGCTCTGGCGGTCCAGGGAGGAGAGGGAGCAGGGCTCTACTGCAGGGCTTGTCTGAGGCCCCTCTGTACAAATGGAGGAGATACAGTTAGCCTCAGCTGGGCTGAGCCCTTTGCCCAAAGCTGGACAGCTCTAGAGGGCTGGGGAAGGGGTGACTCTCTGTGGTCCATTGTCCAGCCCAGCTGAGTCCACTGCAGTAGGTTTCTTAGTATTAGCCTGATTTATGGGCCCCTTGCAGCCACCAAAGCCTGAGATAATGGGCTCCAATACAGCAGTGTACCTTTCCCCTGTTTGTGCCAGCCCATCTACTCCAGACGGAGGATGGGAACAGGGGCAAAGGGCCCTGTTTGGGCAGGTGATCCCAGCAGGCAACAGTCAGGACTGGGGTAACCTGATCCTGGGCTTCCTCTGTGTTCTCTCTCTGCAGCCGCCTGGAGCTCAATGGGATCAAGTCCATCCCTCCCGGAGCCTTCTCTCCCTACAGAAAACTGCGGAGGATGTGAGTACCTCGCGCTGCTTCCTGGGGGTCAGCTTGGGGCAGGAGGAAAAGCCTGGAGCAGGCAGCCACAGACACGGGGCAGGTCTTGACTCTACCTGCCCAGGTCATCTGTGACATGTGGATGGTGGTGCTGTGACCTCGTCATAGGGTTATCATGAGGCCTAAATGGGGTGTTGAGCCTGAGTCTGGCACATGACCAGAGCTGACTGTCACCCTCCTATTTCAGCAGGGGCACTACTAGGACGTGAGAGGGGGTGTAGGGGAAACTGGGATGCGGGGTAAAGCTTTATCAAGAAAGGAGACCAAGGCTGGACTTCCTGGCCTGAGCATGACTCTCTCACGGCACGGGGAAATAGGGGCCGGGGCATTTCAGGTGGATGGGAGAACTGGCCCCTCATTTTCCTAATGTCAAAGAAATGTCTGCCCTCCCATGGCATCTGGGAGGAGGGGCCGAGCAGGGCTTGGTGGCCACCGCGGGATTCAGCCATCTTCCCTCCTGTGCACTTTGCAGAGACCTGAGCAACAACCAGATTGCAGAGATCGCTCCCGATGCCTTCCAGGGCCTCCGCTCCCTGAACTCGCTGTGAGTAGCAGTGCAAGTCTGCCAGGGTCCAGGGAGCCCCCCGCCCCTGTGCTGTGGCCACTCTGATGGGCCCTGGAGGGGGATGCTGTGCCCAGCTCCCCCTTCCTCTCTGGTGGACGCTCTGCAACTGGGAAGGGGTGGAGGGAATCCAGGGCTGAGTGCCTGGAAAAGCCAGGCCGAGCTGTTGCCCCTGGCAACTCTGATGCTCTTCCTGCCATGAAGGGGATTTTCCCAGCATCCTTTGCTACAGTCTTCTGACTTGGCCCAGGCTTCCTGTTGGCACCCCCCTCCCCACCGAGGCCCAGCACTCTATGCTCCTAAACCTTCCCCAGCTCACATGTAAGGGCAGCCACTCCCAGCTCCAGTTGTGACAACTGTCACACCTTGTATCTTTCCTCCCAAATGTGCTCTGATCCCAGGTTGCGGTGGGTGATGTGAAAAAAGCGTTTTCCTCCACTTCCGTCCATTTTCCTTCCCTGGAGGGTTTATTGTGGGGGACGGGGGGAAGGATGGGGGTGGGGGTGAAGGTGGGGGTGGGGTCCATCAATCTACAAAATGTCATGCAGCTTCAAAAATGTTACTTCATCTCTCCTTTTCCTGGTGCCCTTGCTTGTACCCCAAGTTCGCCAAGTCTCTTGCTGTCGGAGGTCTATGCAGAGAGTGCACTGTAGTTGGGCGAGTTCTCCATTGGTAGGGGCCTTTTGTTACTCTTAAGAGTTAGTGTTTCTGCTTGTCCTTGGCAGCAATGGACACATGCCTTGTATAGATTAGGGGCCTGAGAAGTGAGATAGGATGGAACTCCCCCTTGGGGAGTGTGTGAGGCTGCCAGCTCAGTGCCTCTCTGTGAGCCTTATTCTCTTGGAGTAGAGTCTGAGCTAGTGGGTAGGACTGTTTGTGAATGGCACCCTGTAAGTTGTGCAGTATACAATCTACACAGCTGTACCTGACGGCCTGGTGATGAGTCTCTATCATTGGCTGGGGAGATCAGAATCTGGAGGTGACCTGCCAAAATGCAATAACATTTAAGTAGGTTCCTGTTGCTCGTGGGTACCTGGTCAAAGCCATCTCCCCACCATCTGGGAACTTTTGTGCTGATGTCGTGTTAACAGACCTCATTGACAGCATCCATCTTGGCAGACCCTGACCTTGTCTCCCTGCTTCAGCCCCTGTCCCCTCCACTCTGTTCTCCACCGAGCATATTGAGGGATCTTTCCAGATGCAAATCTGATCATGTCGCAGAGGCTTCCCGGTGCTGGCTGGGTAAAATCCAAGCTATTATTCCATTTGTTTCCCCTGAGCCACACTGAACCCCCCCCCCCCCCAGGCGGAGGGGCAACCTGGACCCCACCGTAGGGCCTTTGCTTCTGCCATGCCCTCCATCAGGAAGGATCTTGAAGCCGTGTATGAAGAGACCACATATACTGTTTTTACTCAGCCTGAATCGTTTACAGGGGTGGCTTATGGGGGCTGCTTGTGATATTGGGCAAGTTCCCAAGCCCCGTTGGTACTTCATCCTCTGCCCCAACCCATTCTTGCCTGCATGGCTTTTTTGAACCTTTGCTTTTTTTTGAATCATACACCAGAATTCCTGCTCAACACAGAGAACTCAGGTATGACACCCACTCGTACCCCACCACCCAGATCTCAGCTCGGCTAAACTGATCTCTTTCTTTCTGGGGTGTTTTCTGTTGCTTGACGTCAGAGCTCATTCCACACGTGCCGTCTGGCCTTCCTGTTCTTTTTCCTATAATCCTCTGAAAATATGTTAATTATCCCGCTCATGGGATTTTTTCCTCCTTGAACCTTTTAGATCCAGGGCCGGGTTAATTTCCCATGAAGTTCCCCAGAGGGCCGCTTTGCAGGCTTCTGGGGGTTCCATGTGTGAGGCAGAGAGCAGGTTATTGGGGGGCTGCTCCTACAGTAGCGGGGGATCACTGCTGCCTCTGGCCCATAGGGTACCTTTTGCAAACTACAAATGGGGAACCCTTTAGGAGCACACCTTACTGCCACCTGCTGGCAACTTGTTACAACAAACCGACACCACCACGCTGTGCCCTGTGAATGGCTTAGCAGTGGTGGCGTTGTGCGGGTGTGACTGGCAGAGCCCTGTCCCTCCTGGTGGGCTGTCCTCTTACTCTCTCTTTCTGCTGCCTTTTGTCTCCAGGGTCCTGTATGGGAACAAGATCACAGACCTCCCCCGGGGTGTGTTTGGAGGCCTGTACACCCTACAGCTCCTGTAAGGACCCATCTGCAGGTGTCCTTGGGTGGCGCCCAGGGAGGGGGCTAGTATTCCTCTGGCTTCTCAGACTAGCCTTGTCAGCCTCTTTGGGGGTGTGGGACTCGTTGGGGCAAGGAGCTTGGATGATGGCAGAGCTAGGGGTGCCATGGGGGACTCTGGGGCTCTGGCAAGGCCAGAGAGGGAGGGGGGTCAGGTTCAGAGCCGATCACAGGGCGCCTGAGCTGAGAGGCTCCCGCGATGCAGCCTGTGTTCCCAAGGAGGTCAGCATGGCTGGGGACAGACTTGACTCCTGCAAGGGGACATCCAGACCCAGCTCAGCCTCCTTCAACCATGAGAGTTCAGGCAAGGGTTCTCTCCCAGAATCTGAGAGGCACGGAACCTAAATGCTCCATCTCAGATACTTGGAAACCCGGCAGACTCTGGAAAGGAGGGGAGCCCCCAAAATGCCTTTGGGAGGAGGCCTGACCCCTGTGCTCTCTGCTTCCCAAGAACCCCATGAGCACTTGTAGCAGTTGCTTGAAAGGGAGAGGAGCAGTGGAACAGGATGATCCCTCGCTTAGAGAGGGCAGTCGGACTTCGCGGCTTCCTGTATGGAGTGGACATGCAGAGGGCCAGACCCCCTGCACCTGCTCCTGTGCTCTTCTCCCCGAGACAACGCATGCTTTGTGCCGGGAGGTGCCCAGGGCGTGTTGCTGCAGCCGGATCCGCGCCTCTCCCCTCACCAGCTGGCCCTGGTCTGCCCACAGGCTCTTGAACGCCAACAAGATCAACTGTGTCCGGCCCGATGCCTTCCAGGATCTGCAGAACCTCTCGCTCCTCTCCCTGTATGACAACAAGATCCAGAGTCTCGCCAAGGGCACCTTCACCTCCCTGCGGGCCATCCAGACCCTGTGAGTGCCCTCTTGCCCTCCTCCCCTCGGTCCCTGCACCTGCCGGAAGACTTAGCGGGAGGCGACAGCCCCCTCCCCCCAGGGACAGACAGCTGTGTTGCCCTGTGCCTTTTGCTCACCAGGATGGCCTCTCACAGAGGAAAGAGCACAGATTTGGGATTGGATAGTCCTGGGTCCAAATCCCAGCTATGCCTCTTATTAGCTGTGTGACTCTAGGCAACTTAATTTAGCTTCTCTGGGCCTCAGCTCACTCATTCATCAAATGAGGATACTATTTTCTTCAAGGGTTGTTATGAGATAAAAGGGGATGTTTGTGCAGAACTTAGTTCATTGTAAATGCTCCTTAAATGCTGGCTGTAATTAATAATAATATCAATTCTAAGACATCCGTTGTTTCTACCTTAACAGCTCTAAGCTGGGATGAATATTACAATCGATGGCATGTCATTTAATTGGCAGAATTTTTTTTTTAACGTTCATTCATTATTGAGAGACAGAGAGAGACAGAGCATGAGTATGGGAGGGGCAGAGAGAGGAGGAGACAGAGAATCTGAAGCAGGCTCCAGGCTCTGAGCTGTTAGCACAGAGCCTGATGCGGGGCTCGAACTCACCAACTGCGAGATCATGACCCGAGCTGAAGTCAGACGCTTAACCGACTGAGCCACCCAGGTGCCCCTAATTGGCAGGATTTAGTTCTTTTCTGCTAATACATAAAATAACAGAGCATCTTGCAAGTGATAATATCTTAAACCAGATGAAATACGGTAATAGCAATGATGGCTATAAATTAAAAATTAGAGAGGAACAACCCTAGGCATTTATTTTAATCTTTTACTGAAGGAAATTATAAACATATTCAAAGCAGAATAGTGAGCCTCCTAGAATTCATCGCCCAGCTCTAACTCGTGGCCGGTCTTGTTTCATAATATCCCCTCTTCCTACCTCCCAGACTATCTGGAAGCAAACCCCAGCATCACTCATCATCTATACAGACTTCATACATATGTATAAAAGGCAAAGATTCTTTGAAAACGCAACCACAACATTGTTATTATATCTAAAAATTTAGCACTTCTTTGATATCATCAGATATCGAATTAGCGTTTAAATTAAGCATCTCATACATATTATACAGTTTTTAAAATAACTTGTCTGAATCAGGAGCTAAATAAGGTCTAGATGGTACAACTGGCTGATACTGGCTGATGTACCACTAAGTTGTTTTTAGCCTCTAGGTGTCCTCTCCATGGCCTTGTTCCTTGTGCTATGTTAGTCGAAGGCATTGTGTTATTGCATCCATAGAGCTCCCCATGGTCTGCACGTTGCTGGGAGATTACATTCCCTGCGATGTAGCTTCACATTCCCCTCTGTCCTGTCTGTGTCCTGCAGATAGAAAATTCTATCCAGGAGCTTGGTCAGGTTCAGATTTATTTTTTTTCTTCTTTAGGCAGGATGACTCCACAGAACTGTGTACTTCCATTGAGAGTCATATGATATCTGGTCAGCTCTCTTTGTGTAATAAACACAGCCGCTCATTTCAGTGCCTGGACCCGTTCGTTGATTAGGGATCCTGAAACGGTGATACTGGATTTCTAACGTTCCTTCTTCATTTGATAATGCTGTTGTGGTTATGCTTGAAAAAGGAATCTTTACCTGCAGTGTGACTTGATGAGCCGACCTGTGGGTCCAGAGCTGCATGCTTAATGGACATTTACCGTTACTATCGCCATGGCCCTTGTTGTCACTGTCATCCTGCCATTGTTTATCCGCTGGACAGTGGTCTCCATCAGATAATACGTGCACAGAGCACCAGCATACATTAACAGAGGTCAAAGAAAAAGCACAGCTCTTGCTCCCCGGGAACCATGCTCACCAGCAGGGACATTAGCCACAAAGACAAACTTGTTAAAGCCCATGTGCCCACCTGCCGCCCACACCTGCTAACTAATTTTCTTATAGCCAAGGAGAAGGGGATAGAACACTATGGGGAAATCTTGCCAAATACGTGAAATTCAAAGTTACGGGGAGACATCGGCAAGGTGGATTATTTTATGCAGCTGGCGGGATGTCCGAGAGAAATGCACTCAGGAGATTTCAAGGTCGGGGACCCCCACACAGGAAAGCCTTGAGGATGGGGAATGGGACTGAGGGTCTCATGCAAGGAACTGTCACCCTCTCAAGGTGGAAAGAGAGTGAACAAATCAAATGGATTGTGCTCCCTGGGGATGGTTTCTGTCTGTGTCCACTTACCTGACTGGATTTCAGAGAGTGCCCGCCAGACGGCATGCCTGAGATCTTGGCCACTGCCCATAGGGCAGTAGTGGGGCACAAAGCTGGAGCAGAATGGAACAGGAAGTCTTCCCACGGGTGAGATCGAAATAGTGGTGACACTGAAAACAACAGTCACTGCTGTTTATCGAGCCCTCACAGAATGCCAGGCCACTGCTCTTTCCATGTATGATCTTACTGAATACTCACAGTGGCCTGTGGAAGGAGGGTCTAGCATCCCTGACTTCACTGATGAGGAAACAGAGGCAGGAGGTCATGTGACTCACTCAAGGTCATACAACATCTTAGTAGAGCAGGGATTTGGTCTCAGGCATCTCTTTCACCATCACTGAGAAGGCAGTTAACTTTCCCCTCAATTGTGCTTTTTTCCATAAGAATAGACCTTATTATTTAAAGGCCGTAAAACAGAACTGGACTTGCATAAACAACTAATGTATATTAACAACTCAAATATAGTTTGGAATAAGAATAAACGAAATACAAATCTGAGGTATAATCAGGTATTCTCAAAACAGGTTTGGATGGTTAGACCCCTTTACTGAATCGTGTGTCAGGCCTGATATCAACTCCCCACATCCTGCTTGATTTGTCCGTGGCTCCGAGATCTGTGGCTCAGTGCCTTGTGTCTCAATACTGATTTTGCTGCAGTTTTCCTCGCCCCAAGAGATTTTTCAGTTTTTTTTTTTTTAATTTTTTTTTTCAACGTTTATTTATTTTTGGGACAGAGAGAGACAGAGCATGAACGGGGGAGGGGCAGAGAGACAGGGAGACACAGAATCGGAAACAGGCTCCAGGCTCTGGGCCATCAGCCCAGAGCCCGACGCGGGGCTCGAACTCACGGACCGCGAGATCGTGACCTGGCTGAAGTCGGACGCTTAACCGACTGCGCCACCCAGGCGCCCCTCAGTTTTTTTTTTAAACAGCTTTCATGAGGCTTGCCTGGGTGGCTCAGTCAGTTAAACGTCCAACTCTTGATTGCAGCTCAGGTCATGATCTCACAGTTTGTGGGTTCCAGTCCCCACATCAGGCTGTGTGCTGATGTCACAGAGCCTGCTTGGGGACTCTGTGTCTCTCTCCCTCTCTCTGCCCTTCCCCTGCTAATGCTCTGTCTTTCTCAAAATAAAGAAATAAAATTAAAAAAAATACTTTCATGAGGTATAACTTATATACCATAAAACCCACCTGTTCCAAGTGTACAATTCAGTGATTTTTAGTATATTTCAACTGTTCAGCTATCACCACAATCAAATTTTAGAACATTTCCATCACTCCCTCAAAATCTCTTGTGTCCCTTTTACAGTCAGTCCCTATTGCCAGCTCATCCCCAGGCAGCCACTCGTCTAATTTCTGTCTTTGTAGTTTGCTTTTTCTGAACATTTCATAAAAATGGAATCATCATGATGTGTCATCTTTGTGACTGACTTCTTTCACTTAGCATTG
Organism: Prionailurus bengalensis; assembly: GCF_016509475.1. Classification (NCBI taxonomy): domain Eukaryota; kingdom Metazoa; phylum Chordata; class Mammalia; order Carnivora; family Felidae; genus Prionailurus; species Prionailurus bengalensis. The sequence goes on along the minus strand of NC_057351.1, from coordinate 55,840,031 downwards.
TGAGGTTTTTTTTTTTTTAATGTTTATTTATTATTGAGAGACAGAGACAGAGACAGAGCAGGGGAGGGACAGAAAGAGAGCGAGACACAGAACCCGAAGCAGGCTCCAGGCTCTGAGCTGTCAGCACAGAGCCCGACGTGGGGCTCGAACCCACAAACCATGAGATCGTGACCTGAGCTGAAGTCGGATGCTCAACTGACTGAGCCACCCAGGTGTCCCAGCGTTGTGTGTCTGAGGTTCGTCCACGTTTCAGTATGTATCAGTACTTTGTTCCTTTTTATTTATTGCCAAGTAATTTCCTATTGAATGGATAGACCACCTTGTGTTTATCTTTTCTCGTTGGTGGACATCTGGATTTCCACTTTGGAATCATTATGAATAAGCCTGCTATGAATATTTGCTTGCAAATCTTTATGTGGACAAATGTTTTAATTTCTCTTAGAATTTCTGGGTCACATAGGAAATCTGTGTTTAACTTTTAAAAAATCGTCAGTTTTCTGGGCGCGTGGCTGGCTCAGTCGGTTGAGCGTCCAACTTCGGCTCAGGTCATGATCTCACAGTTTGTGGGTTCGAGGCTCACGTTAGGCTCTGTGCTGACAGCTCAGAGCCTGGAGCCTGCTTCGGATTCTGTGTCTCCTCCTTTCTCTGCCCCTCCCCTGCTCATGCTCTGTCTCTCAAAAATAAAATAAATGTTAAAAAAAATTTTTTTTTAATTGTCAGTTTTCCTAAGTGGCTATAAGTCCCATTTTATGGTCCTACCAGCAGTGTATTATAAGGGTTTCATTTTGTCCGCATCCTTGCCAATACCTGGTATCATTCGTCTTTTTGATTTTGGCCACCATAGTGGGTGTGGAGTGGTAGCTCATTGTGGGCTTAATTTCATTAATGATGCTGAGCATCTCTCCCGCAAGATTTTTGGTTGTGACTTCTTGAGTGCATATTCCAACAAAGACACTGAGAATACAGTCTTCCCTTCCACCTTCTACTGTGACAAATGTTCATGGCCACACATGCAGCACATTTCTGGGTGTGCCTTTAACGTGATGATATTTTCCCAAGCTGGTATTTTTTCCTTCTTCTTGAGCAATTTCCCTTCTCAGCTCCCTGCCCTTTGCAATGATTAAAAACTCTAATTTGTGTCAAATACTGAAGCCTCTTGTCTCTGTGGGTGGTTCAAGTTTTTATAGATTGGTTTTGACACAAATAACCTGTTCTTAAAAAGGATGTATTCTACGCCACACCCCTTGAACATTTTAACGTGTGCCTGAATAACATAATTGGATTGATTTTAAGCAGTTTTCTACCAAGATTGTGATAAAGGGAAGCCATTAGTTCAGGCAGAGGCCGGGCAGTGAGGCATAGGCAGATGTGGTCGGGAGGGTCCCAGAGCAAGCCCCGACTCCTAATACGTTTTCCATCAGCAATGAACTCTGCCCTGGGGAGTCGGCAAACACGTCTTCTCTGCAAATTGACAGTTTGAATAGGGAGACAAATGTGCAACGAGATGCAGAAGGCCCGGCCCACCTGGTGATGCTGACAGGAGCCTGGACTCAGGCAGGCAAGCGGGGACAGTGCCCAGGGGAGTGGCAGGGACGTCTGGGCCAAGAAGGCTCCAACCAAGGATCCCACCTTCATCCAGAGCCCAGGAGGTGATGAACAGGAGAGCGAGTGGCCGAGGTCTGAGCTGAGCTGGGTGCAAACCCTGAGCAGCAGTTGTGTCTCTGCCTGCAGAGCCCTGTTGGCCCATCAGGGTACTGGGCTGAGGCCATGAAGTGGACGGCCTGAAGTGATGGGCCTCTGAGCTGGCCCCTGCTCTGTCTCCCTGTACTTCCATGCAGAAGCATTGGCTCTCAGGGACAGTAGCCTGAGCAGGTGCTAGAATATTCTTCCCTGGCTGTCTCAGTTTAGAAAGCAGGACATGCCCAGTGCTGTGATGGCCCAGATGCAGGTCAGCAAGCTGGCTGCTGGGGTGGTTCAGAGGTGGCTGGTCTGAGCCTTTTGGGGGTGGTGAGGGCCCACAAACAGGAAAACCAGCCCTGTGGTTGCTTACAGCAACACAGATTGCTATAGTCAGCATCACCTGTCAGCTGCCCCCTCCCCACACCTACCCTGCTGGTCACACAGGCAGCCTGGAAAGAGAGTAAGAGTGACTTCCCAATAAGTAGCTATCCCGCCATGTTCTCTGACTTTCCCTTGTGTCAAGAGACAGCATGTAAAATGGTCAGGGGGAAGCAGTCCCAAAGGCCTGGGGTGGGAATGGAGATTCCCGTAAGTGAGAGGCTGCAGCAGGCACTTTGACACACGTCACCCCAGCTGCAGGACCCAGCCTTGCACCCCTGGCCTCATCCCCTTCCTGACAAAGGCTGTGGAAAGGAGCTGCTGTCGTCCAAGGCCACGTGGAAGGGACCACCCACATCAAAGACTTCTGGGCACTGACAGTCCTGGGTTCAAGTACCCGCTGTGTCCCCTCACCCATGGAACGATGGGGTGATCTGGCCAGTCTCCAGGTCACTCTTGCCTCCACTGGTGTCTGTGAAATGTCCCAGGGTGGGTACAGGTAGGTAGATGGACAGGGGACAGAGTGAGGCTTGAAGTGGGGAGTGTAGCAGGGACAGCTGGACACCCAGAGCCTGCAGAGATCCTTCCCTGCTGCGATGCCCTGGCAAGACTTCTCCAGCTGATGGGTGTGCCCGGGGGGTGGCCCCAGGTGGTGCATCTCCCCCGGGGCCCAGCCCTGGGCTTAGAGCCACCCGGAGGCAGTGAGGCCCTGTCCAGGCAGAGGTCAGTGCAAGTTTGCAACCCTGTCTCTGATCCCCACTCTGCCCCCTTTGGACAGGCACCTGGCACAGAACCCTTTCATCTGCGACTGTAACCTCAAGGGGCTGGCAGACTTCCTGCGCACCAACCCCATTGAGACGAGCGGGGCCCGCTGTGCCAGCCCCCGGCGCCTCGCCAACAAGCGCATCGGGCAGATCAAGAGCAAGAAGTTCCGGTGCTCAGGTAGCTGCCTGCTTGCCCGCCTGTCTGTCCGTCGACCTGCCTGCCTGTCTTCAGTCTGCTCAGGGACCTGGTGGTGTTTTCTGGATGGCTCCAACAGGGGCGTCCTAGGCCACCGGAGACCCTCTCAGAGGGGGTAGTTCCGAGACCGTAGACTTGGATCTGAACGGTTGGTCAGCCCCACCCCTCACTTAACTGGGGCTCAGGGAAGGGTAGGCCTGGCTGAAGGTCCCTGAGGGAGGACTCCCGCACAAGGACCCAGGTTCCTCTGCTCCCAGGTCAGTTTGCTTTCATGCTACTGCTTTTCACACTCGAGAAGCCTGGGAGCTCTCCTCAGGGAGAGAGCTGCCTCCTCCAGGCTCTGGGGCAGCAGAAACTGGCTGGGGACAGTGTGAGTCAGCTTCTGAGCCTGGATCCTGGTCAGGAACCGGGTGCCTCTCTGCCCCATCCCCGTCTTGTACCATTGCATATGAGCGTTGCCATGGTTTGGGTGCTCCCCGAGAGGTTCATTTGGGGGTGGTACCACCCCAGAATCAACCTGGCCAAGGAACATCTGTGCTCTGTGGCAAGGCCTTCTCTGCACGGGGACTGGGCGGGTGGGCTCTAGGGCCCTGATTTGGGACCCCAGTGTTATTCCCAGGGTGCCTGCACCTGGGCAGTGGGACTGGGGCCTGGGCTCTTGCACATCCTGGAAGATTCCAGCTTGATGGTGTTTCTGCTTCTCTCCCCAGCCAAAGAGCAGTATTTCATTCCAGGTAGGAGAGTCCGGGGGACCTAGGGGGTTGGGGCGGTGGCAGCTGGTGGGCAGGGGCAGCAGGCTGAGGGGGCTAGGGAGACCCTGCCCTGGGGCCCTCAGCCTCCCGCCCCTGCCCTCTCACCGTAGGCACGGAGGATTACCAGCTGAACAGCGAGTGCAACAGTGACGTGGTCTGTCCCCACAAGTGCCGCTGTGAGGCCAGCCTGGTGGAGTGCTCCAGCCTGAAGCTCACCAAGATCCCTGAGCGCATCCCCCAGTCCACGGCCGAGCTGTGAGGGCCCCCAGCCCCTGCACATCCTCACCGGTCCCCAGTCCTCCTAGCCCTCCTCGATCCACACAGGGCTTTCCCCCGGTCCGGCTCTGTTTGGGACCACTGGAGACTCCAGCATGGCAGCGGCTGGCTTTAGCAGGAAGCACCTCCCCACCCCTGAAGCCCCTCTGCTTCTGACTCACCGCCTCCAGACCCTTCCAACAATCTCTGGCGTGCAGGGAAGGTCGTCAGCCTGAGCCGGGGTGGCTTTTCTCAACCAGGCTTTTGCCTTCTTCTGGGAGATATGATTCCATTAGATCAAGTTGGATCTTAGGCCATACTCTATTTTTTTTTCTTTAAAAACATAAATTTGTGCACATGCCTATGTGCACGAATAGCTACACATATCTGTCCTTCATGTATGTAAGTTTTCATGGCATTTTTAGTGTTAAAAGTACCCCACTCACCACCCCTCCCAGCACCATCATCCACCCTTCCTTTGATAAGCAATCAGTTTGCCTTGCCAGATAAATTCTTCTGGGAGCCCCTTTGTTTGAGTCCCAACTATTCTCAATTTGGAAGATACTCTAATGTCTGTCATTTATGAATGTGTAAGTTCTCTTCATTGCCTCTTACAGACGATTAAACAACAATGAGATTTCCATCCTGGAAGCCACTGGGATATTTAAAAAACTCACTCATCTGAAGAAGATGTAAGTTACCCATTGGCGGGGAGGTTGTGGCCAGGACTCTAGCTGGGGAGGGAGAAGGAAAATATTGTGTGTGGGGGGAGTTTCATGGGGGCAGAGCTCCCCTGCAGGGGGCGGGTGCAGGAAGGTGGGGGAGGGTCCGCAACGCCAAAATCTTTCTGCCGCCCTCCGTCCAGCAATCTGAGCAACAACAAGGTGTCCGAAATCGAAGATGGGGCCTTCGAGGGTGCGGGCTCTGTGAGCGAGCTGCACCTGACCGCCAACCAGCTGGAGTCCATCCGGAGCGGCATGTTCCGAGGCCTGGATGGCTTGAGGACGCTGTGAGTGTGCGGGCCAGGGAGCAGGGCCAGGCTGCAACGGGCAAAAGCAAGCTAGCGTGTCGGTGTCTGCATCAGGAGAGAGGATGGGAGGCACCCCTCCCGACCCCGGCTGGCGGGAGGAGAGGGGCAGCTGAGGGTGTATGAGGTCTACAGCCAGGGTCTGCAGGGGGCAAATAATCAGATGTTGGTAACCGTGGTGAGGCCTGCTTTCTTGTTCCCTGGGGTGTGGGGTCGATGCTTGGTGAAGGGGCGGGTGGGGGTGGGCCCTTTTGGAGGTTCCCCCTCACTGCCCTCTCATCAGGCTGCAAGAGCACCGCACGTGCGTTTAGTTCAGGAGTGGCAGGAGGGCTGGGTGGCCCCAAGGCGGGGACATTGCTGAGGTGACTCAGCCAGTGCGGAAGGGGAAGGAGGGATGGCCCATTATCTCTGGGATTCTGGGATCCCACGAACCAGAGCCCAGCCAGAGCTAACCAGACTTTGGGACTCAGTAGATCCTGGGGTCACCCGCACCCCCCTCCACAAGTGCTCTAGAGCCCCCCCCTCCACGCGGGTGGCACTAGCTCTTCACGTGACCACATAGACCTTTCAAGGGCGCAATAGACCGTGCCGTCCAGTTGGACTTCCTACAGTGGCAGAAATGTCCCACGTCTACACTGTCTAGTCAGTAGCCACATGTGGCTGTTGACATGGGGCTAGCGCTGTTGAGGCACAACATTTTGAATTTCATTTCATTTTAATTCTTTTGAATCTGAACAGCCAAGGGCCACCAAGGGGGGAGTGGGGGAGCATAGCTCTAGACGACGCCCTGCTGGGTTTAAATCCCAGACCGGCTGTAGGGCTATCCATCCGTTTTCAGGGCACACGTCATGGAATTTGTGTAAAGGAAATGAATATATGAGGGGTTCCCTGTGGGTTTGGGGTTTGTTGTTGTTGTTGGTTGGTTGGTTTGGTTTACAGAAAGGGGATGCCCTTTGTGCTGTGTTTTGCCACCGGCTTCTTTCACACGTGGATCTAGTTCGACTGTTTTCCCAGGCTGTTCCCATGGGGCTGCCTCATTCTTCTCTATACTTGCCGGGTAGTCCTTGAATGAGGGTGTCGTGGGCTAGTCAGCCAGTCACGTGGGTTCTTTCTGAGGAAGGTGTGGATGGGGCTGGAGGAGAGGGGAAGGGCTGGTCTGGGGCAGAGCCGGTAAGAGCCCATGAGTGACAGCGCAGGCACAGGAAGAGAAGTGCCATAACCCCTCCAGCCCACACAAACGCTGTTAATTGTCCATATCAACTACTTTCCAGTCTTCTGTATCCACACATGTTCTTGCACATATGCACACACACACACACCCCCATACACCTGGGTGCTTCCATGTAGGTATTTCTGAACGGAGTCCTAGAATCCATTTTATTTAGTAACCTGCTTTGTCTTAAACACAACGTGAGCGCATTTACATACCATTAAAATTTTTTTTACAGCATCATTTTGAAGGACTGTCTACTACATAACTACTGGAAATTCCGGCTATTTTATTTATTTTTTAATGTTTATTTTTTTGAGACAGAGAGAGAGAGAGACCGTGTACGTGTTTGCACGCGTGCACATGAGCGGGGGAAGGGCAGAGAGAGAGGGAGAGAGAGAATCCCAAGTAGGTTCCACTGCCCTCAGCGCAGAGCCTGATGCGGGGCTCGAACCCACAAACCGTAAGATCATGATCTGTGCTGAAATCAAGAGTCGGATGTTTAACTGAGCTGCCCAGGCACCCCAGAAATTCAAGCTATTTTCATTTGTTATTATGAGTAATGTGATTAATATCTTTATCATGAAATTCTGTGTGCATCCAGGATTATTCCCTATTGATAAATTCCTAAAAGAAGCCTTGCAGGATGAAAGCATGAGGCCCGTTTAGGGCCTTTGCTGCCTGCCTCTCACTTCCAGGAAGGCCCCAAACCATTCTCCTGCCAGCCCAAGTGTGAAAATGCCCATTCACCCATACCGACCCTCTATTACTATATTTACTATACTATATTATATACTATACTATTACTATATTTATCTATTTATATATTACTATATTACTATATTTATCTATTTATATATTACTATATTTTAGTTATTTTGCAATTTGTCAGGCAAAGATTCAATATTGCTTACATGTACTTGATTACTAGTAAGTTTAAACATTTTTTTTTTTTATCGGTGTTCATAAACCATTGTAATTTCTTAGTGAATTGCCTATTCTGTGTCCAGCTTGGTTTTGTTTTTAGTTGGGGAGGGGAATGGAGCCAGGTTTTGGAGGGTGAACACAGACTTAAGCAGATAAAAATGAGGGAAGGGGTCATTCTAGAAGGACACCACAGCCAGGGAAGGGCATGGAGAGGCAGGCCCCTACGCATGCCCGCAGGACAGAGGAGTCAAGGGTATGTCACTCTCCAGGAAGGCGGCCGGTGCTGGTCTGGGGTTGGCTCCCGCGGGTCACGGTAAAGAGTGTAAACATTATTCCGTGGGCAGTTTGGGAGCCACTGGGGCTTCGGCCTGGAGAGGAACACGACTGGATCTAGGTTTTGGGCCAGTGTCCCCGGCGTTGGTGCGGAGCGTGGCCTGGGGGCGGGGGAGGCCCTGGGCACCCAGGGAGTGCAGGCGGAGGTCAGGCCGTGTGGGCGCTGTGCAGGCAGGGTGGCTGGGAGAGCATCCTGAGGGGGAGCGTGGGGAGGGGAGGGCCCCGGGAGGAGAATCTGTGGGAGGCCCCCGTGGGCAAGGCGCAGGCAGGTGGGTGGCTGCGGGCACAGCACGGGCTCCCCCCTCTCGCCCCCCAGGATGCTGCGGAACAACCGCATCAGCTGCATCCACAACGACAGCTTCACGGGCCTGCGCAACGTCCGCCTGCTCTCGCTCTACGACAACCAGATCGCCACCATCTCCCCTGGGGCCTTCGACACCCTGCAGGCCCTCTCCACGCTGTAAGTCTGGCTCCGGCATCTGAGCCCCGGCGCCCGTCCGCCCGCCCTCCCAAGGGCGGCTACTTGAAAGGACTCACTGGGGGTGTCGGGCCCTGGTGGTCTGTGGGGTCCCACCACGTCAGAATGCCACGTCTTGGTAACTGCCGATCGTCTGGGAAAGAGCGCGGGTGGCCGCCTGGCCAGCCTGTGGTGGGGCGACAGGGCATTGCAGGGAAACCCAGCCCGGAGGGTGTGTTGCTGGTCACACGGCTGCCTCTTCCAGAAACCTTCTGGCCAACCCTTTCAACTGCAACTGTCAGCTGGCCTGGCTGGGGGACTGGCTGCGGAGGAGGAAGATTGTGACAGGGAACCCGCGGTGCCAGAACCCAGACTTCCTGCGGCAGATCCCCCTGCAGGACGTGGCCTTCCCTGACTTCAGGTGTGAGGAAGGTAAGTCGTGGGGCCCTGAGCGGGAGGGGAGAGGCAGGCGGGCCAGCCCTGAAGAGTTTCCGGGGGGGAGGGGTGGCCTGGGGTGGGGCGGGGAGCAGGGAGACCCAGTCTTAGTCCTGCGCCTACCGCTGCCTGGGGGTGTTTTCCCATGATTTTAAGAGCAATAGTTATTGTTTAAAAAGTTATTGTTTAAAAAATGGAAAGAATAGGTAAAAGGAGGAGATAAACGTTACCTATTATTCTATCCCTCAGAGAAAATCACAGTTAACATTTCAGTGTATTTTTAAAAATGTTTCTTTATTTATTTTGAGAGTGAGAGCACGTAGGGGAGAAGCAGAGAGAGGAGGAGAGAGAATCTCATGCAGGCTCCACACTGATAGCTCAGAGCCTGACGAGGGCTCGAACTCCCAACTGAGAGATTGTGACCTGAGGCACAATCAAGAGTGGGATGCTTAACCCACTGAGCCACCCAGGCGCCCCTACATCTTAGTACTTTTTTTAATGTAAATGTGCCTGATCCACTGATCTGCCTCCTGGCGGTTCCTCAGTGCCCCAGACTTGTGGGCTCAGCCTGTCCATGATGTGCCGTGGGACCTTCCCGGGCCCCCATCCTCCACGTGGGAAACCTGGTCACCTCTCACCCTGATGTCCTGTTTCCTCTGGATTCCCCTTCTCTTTCCTGAGGCCCTCCCTTCTAGCCCTGCCCGTGCAGAGTGTAGTAGCCCCATCCCGTGACTTTCCGACAGAGCTCCACGCAGGCAAGGCAGCTGCCGGAAGGCAGATTTGTACCCAGGGTAACAGAGCAAGGTTGCAGCTCAGCCCGGCGGTCCCTGATCTTGAGCCTGGTCGCCGGGAGTTTCCTGTGGGGAGTTCCAGCCCCCACCCCTCCCGCCCCCGCTTGGCCTCCTCCGCCCTGCTCTCAGCCTGCTTCCAGGGGGCAGTTCAGCTCTCAGACTGGCCCATCGAGGCCGCGCAAGGAGCTTCAACTTTCACACCAAAAGAGAAGGTCAGGGTATTTCTCTAAACAAAGTCAATGGGTTTCCTAGAGCAATTTTACTTGCTATTTTAAAAAATTCCATACGACACACGTATATATTTGTATATCATTTTGTATAGTAATAACTTCCTAGTCTTTTTTTTAAAAAATGTTTTTTTTTTTAATTTAATTTTATCTTCAATTCCAATATTGTTAACATACAGTATTATTTTAGCTTCAGGCGTACAATATAGTGATTCAACAATTCCATCCATCACCCGGGCTTATCACGACAAGTGAAAGCCCATTACCTATTTTATCCATCCCCCACCCAAAAATTCTGTTCCTTTTTCTTTTTTCTTAAAGTTTATTTATTTATTTTGAGAGAGAGAGAGAGAGAGAGAGTGGGAAGGAGGGGTCAGAGAGAGAAGGAGAGAGAGAGAATCCCAAGCAGACTCCACACTGTTAGCACAGAGCCTGACACAGGGCTCAGTCTCACGAACGCTGAGATCATGACCTGAGCCGAGAGCAAGAGTCAGACGCTTAACCCACCGAGTGACCCAGGCGCCCCAAATTCTGTTTCTTTTTAAACCCGACTATATATTTTGGGCCTTTCCTTCTGCCGTTAATTATCTTTTGAAAACATTATTTTCTTTTCAAGAAACAATTTCTTTTTACTTTTCTTATCACAAAGTGAAGCATTACCATTTGCTTAAAAAAACAACACACAATCCAGAAGAGTAAAAAGATCACCAGTGTTGGCCTGTTCCAACTTCCCGGTCCTGGAATGACTCCCGGTCAGTGTTCCGCTGGGTGACCTTCCAGAGCTCTGCTGTCATGTCCGTGCATCCTGGCAGGCGACTCTGTGCTCGTGCGAGGCTCCCCCCCCCTCAGAGGGGCTCCCTGGAGGGGAAGGGACAGGAGCGCTTTTGAGATGTTGCTGCAGTAGACTGAAGTGGTGGAGAGCAGCCGGCTTAGATTCCAGGCCCGTGCCCCTCTTCCAGGCTGGGGGACCTTGGGCCCCTTACTTAACCACTCTGCCCTTAGTCTTCTCATCTCTGCGATGAGCTGATAGCACATCCACCGGAGAGATGTTTTGAGGATTCAGGGAGTTCACGACGCCTGCACACAGCTGCCCTCCGTAACTGATAGTCTCTGTCACCTGCTTCCTAGTGCCCTCAGCGGCTCCTACCGTGGTGTCCTTATTGTTCCGCCTGCACCCAGTCAGAAGGGAGGAATATTTACTGGGTAGATGAGTGAATAAATGAAGGAGGTGTGATAGAAGGTGCTCAGAGTCTGTGTCGGCCAGATGGGGGTACAGACGCTGCGTTGTCTCTGACCAGCCTTCCGAGCCGAACAAGTTATGTAACCTCTCCGGCTCTCAGTAAAGTATAACAGCATTCATGGGTTCATTTAGCTGATCTGTTTTGAGGACTCCTGTGTGCCAGCCCCTGCTCTAGGTGCTGGGCTCCTTCTGTGAGCAAAAAAGCAGAGACCAGTCTCTGTCCCCGTGGTGCTGGCATCCTTTCTGCATCGTTAAAGAGATCCTGTTCGACATATTGTCTGGCACTTAGTAGGTGCTCAAGAAATGGTATGGTTGCCGTCCTCCTGCTGTGCTGAGGTCCACCTTGGACCTGAGGCAGAAGAAATTGACCCAAGACCCATCTTAACCTTGAAATGGTCCAAGGGGCTTCTTCGTTCCTAGTGAGGAAGGTGTGCAGCCAAGAGGGGACTTACCAGTGCCTGGGGTAGTGTCAGAGAGGGGCTTCTGTTCTGAGATACCCAGAGCACGGCCCCAGGTATAAGAGGCCCTAAGAAGGCCTGTCCCCTCACTGACGTGGCTTCGCGCCTTCCTCCCCAGGCCAGGAGGAGGGGGGCTGCCTGCCCCGCCCCCAGTGCCCCCAGGAATGTGCCTGCCTGGACACGGTGGTCCGATGCAGCAACAAGCACCTCCAGGTCCTGCCGAAAGGCATCCCCAAGAATGTCACGGAACTGTGAGTAGCCCCAGGCCTGACGGTGGGGGGGGGACAAGGTCACCAAGAACAGCTGGTTAGGGCTTGGAGCGAGGGCGTCGCGGGAGACACTGGTTCCAGGAAGCCTTTGAGCTTCTGTCGGACCCCCCTCTGCAGTCACCTGATGGCATGAGTCTCCCACGGCGAGCGCTTGCTCGCTTTAAGCCGAGGCCTGCTTTTAAAATAAGAAGTAACCTTATGTTGGCCGCTTCACCGCAGCTTGTGAGCATCCCCTCCGTCATGAAAACTCTCACACAAGTTTGTTTTCGCTGGCCACGCATGACGCTACCACGCGAATCTACTATGATCTATGTAACAAATCCCCCTTTGTTGGAGAGTTGTTGCCAATGTTTCGCTATTAAAAAAAGTCCCCGAGGTGAACATCCCTTCAGTGAGGCTGCTCGTCAAAGAGCGCTGCATTGCTAGGGCACTTGCTGCCTTTTGCATCATGGCCTTCCAGAAAAGCCATCGTCCTCGCGCCCCAGCTGGCCGGGTGTGGAAATGGCCTTCGTGGCCACCCCCGCTGTCCATACTGGGCATCATGCGCTAAAACCTGTGCTGATTTGGATGTGGTATCTGAGCCTACGTGGGGGCATGGATGTCAGTGTGAGTGACAGAGGAGAGCTGGGCTTCTTCCACTGACACCCCCAAATAAGAGGCTGTGGTCCGTCCCCGACTCGTCCTGTCCCCTGGGATTGGTCCCTCCAGGCCTCCGTAGTTGGGCTTTTCCTTCCCTGTGGGGAGCGTGTGAGCTTTTCATTTGTGTTTCTTTTCTTTTTTTTAATTTTCTTTTTTTAACGTTTATTTATTTTTGAGACAGAGAGAGACAGAGCATGAACGGGGGAGGGGCAGAGAGACAGGGAGACACAGAATCAGAAACAGGCTCCAGGCTCCGAGCCATCAGCCCAGAGCCCGACGCGGGGCTCGAACTCCCGGACCGCGAGATCGTGACCCGGGCTGAAGTCGGACGCTTAACCGACTGAGCCACCCAGGCGCCCCCATTTGTGTTTCTTTCATTACTGGCGAGGCAGGCTGTTTCTTTACAGGCACACCAACCACTGCAGTCCTTGTCCGGTGTCCCTCGCCCAGTTTTCTATCATCGTGTTAGTGTCCTGCTTCCTCCTTGGTGCCTCCTGGCCACCCTGAGCATAATGTGATAGGTGGAACGGCCTGGCTTCTTTGACTAAGGATGCTGAAGTTCAGAGGCTGGGAAAATCACTTGACTTCTCTAGGCCTCCGTTTTCCCAGCTCTTAAGTGGGGCCACTAGGGTGTGTTGAGAAGAGCCATTGAGAGGATCACGTGAGATGGGTGGGAAGTCACTTTGTATGACCCAGAGTGATGGGTCAGGATGAGTAAAGCCGTGATTTTGCTGCTCTCTGGATCTTTGGGGGTGGCGGCGAGCCATCCTGAGGGCTGCAGTCGGTGGGGGTCCTGGACAGGGAGCCCAACGGGGGTTTCAGCTCCTGGCCCTTGGATCCCTGCTCAGCGAGGATGTCTGGGGGGATAGGGGACCTTCACAGCATCTTGAATCCCAAGCTCCACCTTGTAGACATGGGGCACCTTAGGGAATGTTACAAGGACCTTTGGTGAGCTTGGCATTGAGGACAACAACTTGGGCAGCAGTGTGTATAGTGGGTCCCAGAAGGGAGGCCAAGGTGGAGGAACAGACGGAGGCAGCTGAGGAGTCCAGGCGTGGGTGACAGTGTGCATTCAGGGGAGATGTGAGAGCGGAACACAGCACATGAGCAGAGACCAGTGGCAGGAGAGTCAGCAGCTGTGGGGTGCTGTTGAGTGAGTAGGAGAGTCACCTTGAGGGTCCTGAGCCTGGGTGGTTAGGATCATGGTGTGATGCTGAGGGGGTCAGGGGAACCAGTTTGGGTGTGAAAGCCCTGAGGTCAGGTTTGGGCAGGTTTGGGTCTGGGGCTCCCACGGGATCAGCCAGCAGGTGGAGGGAGGGCCTTGCTAGCTGGTGAGGGGCCTGGCAGGTGGACCTGAGGGGACTAGTGGCAGATCCGACCCGTCTGGCCAAGAAAACTGCAGGGCAGAGAGGGGAGAGAGAGGAGCCCAGCATTGAGCCCTGGGTAGCGCCCGCCAACAGGGAGGAGGCTGAGAGGGCGAGGCAGGGGCAGAAAGGAAGCCAAGGGAGGCTTTGTGTATCAGAGCTTTTACCGAGTTCTTTGGGTGGCATCTACCCAAATGCCTAAGAAACTGCATCTTTTCTCCTCCAGTTAGTAATTCTGGGCCAATTGTGTGGTCTGCATGTAGGAGAGGAGAGGAACTAGAAGGCCCTGGCTGCAGGGGAGGCTCCCCTAGCACCGCACTAACTGTTGTGTTCTGTCCTGTAGTTACTTGGATGGGAACCAGTTCACCCTGGTTCCGGGACAGCTGTCTACCTTCAAGTACCTGCAGCTTGTGTGAGTATTCGGGCCTCTCGAGGATCCCAAGCCTGCCTTAGAGGATGGCGGGCGCGGGGCGGGGGGGGGGGGGGGGGGGGGGCGCACTGGTATCTGACCCTCTGGCTCCAGCTTTTCTGGAATTCCCTACCACTCAGCTTCCAGGTCATCTGGTTTTTATTTTGCCCCTTCCCTCCCTGAATGTCAGTGCGTAGAACTGTGTTGCCACCTAGTGGCCATGCTTGGGAATGGCATGGTTCCTGGCTCCCTTGAGTTGGACCCTGTCCACTTCTCCCTAGCCTGTCACCCCAAGTCTCCATGTGGGCTGAGAATTATTGTTAATGAGGGTCATCCTGGTAAAGGAAGGGGGCCAGAGCAGAAGTAGAGGCTGATGGAAAACGCAGTCCATCCTTGGCCCCTAAACCAAACATGAAATACGACAGCTACAAATATACATCAGTGACTAAGTTTTTCTTCAGGCTAACATCTCTTTTTCTGTTATTTACACCTTTGAGCCTTTCCACTCCATGAAAATATATGAACTAAGCCTCAGAATAAACTTCATTTCTTCTCATCTCTCCAACCTAATTAACACCTCTCTCCAATTGTCTTGGTGTGCTTATTGGCTAGATTCTCCCCAAAAGAAGTCCAGAGAACATTCCATGTTAGTTTGGCTTGGAGCAGTACTACTACTCAAAGTGTGGTCTATAGACCAATGGTCACTAGAGAACTGTTTGTAATGGGTCCACAATTAGATAAGAAACTTGCACCAGAATGTAAATCAGTGTCTTGCTTCCATCACTGAGAAGTGTCACTATGAAAAAAGCGTTCGCTAAACTAAGTTGTGTGTTTAGCGTCATAGGTGACTGCACTTTGGCACAAGGTCCTTGTTGTGGGACATTCAGTTCAGGGACTGGCTACTTTGAGTAGCACAGAATCTTGAAGCTCCAGTGGATCTGTCTTTACCTAAAGACCTAGCAGATGTGTTTTGACTGTTCCAATGGTGTGAGGGGTGGGAGGAAGGCAGTGATTTGGTGGCTGGTGACAGAGTAGCAAAGACATAGACGGCTTTTCTCTGGTCTAATTTGAGGCAGCTACACTGGTGGCTTGGATACCTTTGGGAGGAAAGGAGGGAGAGAGGGCCGATATGGGGCCAGTCCTTGCCAATCAGAAGCAGGGACCACGCGGTGTGCCGAGAGCTCAGAGAAGAACTACAGTGTGGCCTGAGAACAATAGACCGGTCTTAAACGAGTTAGAGGAACATTTACTAAGAGGAAATGAAGTCAGGGCACGTGTGGGGGCCAGGGCAGAGGCAGAACTCGCCAGTAGGCAGAGGGAACAGGGGCAAGAGAATTTCAGGAAGTGTAGCAAATCTATGCCAGGCACGTGGGAGGCAGTGAGGGAGAGGTGGGCCGGAGCCGGGAGCACCTAGCAGGTGGCTGGGATAATTTTTTAGGCAAATGAGAGCCACTGTGGGATTTGGCAGAGAAGTGACCTAGTCAGATTTGTGTCTTAGAAAGATTGAGGTGGTGCCCGCCCGTGTGGAAGATGGATAGAAAGGGGGCAAATTTAGGGGAGAGATGAGATACAAGTCTGAGACAGAAGCCAGGAAAAGACATGGCTTGAGTAAGCAGAAATGAAAGAGGAGGCTGAGAGAGAGGAGCTAGGGGGCGGGGCCAGTTAGGGCAGTGTTTCTGGGTCCTTGGGGCTGTGGACTAGGTGGGTAGGGGGTAGGAAAAGTGCAAGATGTGGACTGGAGCTGGACTGTCTCTGGAGGGGAGTTCAGAGGCGAGGGCACTGTTGCACGTGGTGGGGAGTGAAGCCAGGAGCTTCCCGAGGCTCCCAGAGTGGACTAAAGGAAGAGGGTCAAGAAGGTAGGGTTGTCTGGGAAAGAAGCTTTACCAAGAGATGGAGGAGGCACGGCCAGGGAGGTGGGGTGGTGGTGGTGTGGGAAGACAGGTGTCTGAGGATGGATGGGGTTTGAAAGGAGGTTTGAGAAGAGGGGTATCAGTTGTGACGGGGGGGGGGGGGGTACTTGATCACCCTGCTTCATTTGAAAAAAGGTGGTTATTGTCCCCTTGGTAGGACGGTAGGAGAGCCACGGAAGGAGCCTGTGTGAAGTACTAGCTAGAGAGAAAGCACAGAGCCCACTAGATCTGGTAGTTCCTTGGTGGGAGCATTTCCACGGTGGAAGGGGGCATGAGCCAGTCTGTCCTTGTGGGGGGCAGGGGTGGGGTGGGGAAAGGCAATGGAAACATGTAGCCCTGAGGACGCAGTGGGAGTTTAGGGAGCAGAGCAGAGGGCAGTAACTATTTGTGAACCAAGTGCCCCTCTCTACCACCACCCCAAGCCCCTGCAGCCACCTGGCTGGGGCGGGAGGCGGGGGGGGGGGGGGGGGAATGGCGGGGTGGGGGGGCATGGACAGAGTGGGGGAGCGGAGGAGCCTGTAGCAGAGAGCCAGGATTGGGTTCTTCTTTCTTCTAAGCAGTGATGCTTTTGTCTTTTCCAGGGACTTGAGTAACAACAAGATCAGTTCCTTGAGCAACTCCTCCTTCACCAACATGAGCCAGCTGACCACTCTGTGAGTCCCAGTGGTGGGGAGGTGGAGAGAGGGCACGCGCGCTGCGTCACCGAGACTTTCTCCAAGCCCCACTGGTCACTCTTCATCTACCAGGGAGTGTGCCTGGCCTTGCCAGCCAAAAAGAAAAAAAAAAACAAAACCAAATTTTTTTTTTATTGTGAAATATAGCATACATACAGAAAAATGCAAAAAAATATAAAATACAATTTAACAAATAACCATAAAGCTAGCACATGTGTAAATACCTCAGGCACAAAATGGAACACAGCACGCCCAAAAGTCCTTCCCCCAGCCCCTTCTTGATCATTCGTTCCCCCCTCCCCACCGTCTCCAGGAAGTCCCTCCCCTGACTTTTATGGTGATCATGTCTTTGATTTTCTTTATAGCACTGCCATCTACATATGCACTTCTACACAAAGCAGTTTTATTTTTATGTAAATTGAATCATACAGGATGTATTTTTTTTTTTTGTACCTGGCTTATTTTATGTAGCATTATGTTTGCGAGGTCCACTCACGTGAAGCCGCGGTCTGGTCATTTTTACTGCTGTGTAGTATTCCTTTGTGGGAATATGCCATACCTTCCTTACCCGTCTCACTACGGATGGATAGTGGGGTTGTTTCCAGTTCGAACTATTGTGAACGGTGCTTCCGAACACTTTTGTGCCCATATTCTGAGTTGTTTCAATGATCGCTTTAATTACATGCCAAGCAATCAGTTGGAAAGAATAACAAGCAGCCCGTATACTGGCCTGCAGCTTACGGGGGTATCTCACTCCCCTTCTCCACACCTCATTTTACAGACAATGTGCCAAGAACCTAAGAACTTTCCCTTGGGCTCCACCGTGGTCCAACATTAGAGCCAGTACCCCCAAAAAAGGATGGGGTCGTGACCCAGCCAGACCCCCAGGAGCAGAAGGTGGGCCCGAGGCCATGAAATTCTGGTTCTAGGTTACCCACCTGCACTTACTTGCTCCAGAGTCTTCTCATCAACTGGTTCCCATTTCGAAGTCTTTGTGAGACTGGATGTGAAGCTGCCGTCAGCCAGGGAGATCCTGCCTACCGGGGGCCGTCTGGCAATGTCTGAAGCATTTTCGGGGGTCAAAGCTAGAGCAGGGGCAGGCAAAGCCCCCAACACCTTGTGGGCAGAGGCCAGGATTTTACCCCTACACACCGTAAAATGCCCAGGGCAGCCCCCCAACAAAGAATTGTTGGTAGTGCCGGGCTGAGAAGTCCTGGTCTCAGTGGTTCCGGCAGCTGCCGGGGAAAACAGAACCCATTCCTGTGACAGGAGCACACGCCTGCTCTCATTATTATTTGAAAATAGCCCTAGTGAGGTACAGTCAGCATAAAAGAAACTGTACATGCTTACGGCAAATAAGGATACATCCTGACTTACGTTCACGTCCTTGGAACCATCACCACAACGAACACAGAGACCCCTTCCGTCACCCCCAGAAGCCTCCTCGCACCCTCTGCCCGGCCCCTCCCAGCACCCCCATCCCAGGGCCGCCACCATTCGGCTCTGTGGGTGAGTCCGCATCGCATAGGGTTTTGCATGTTTGGGATCGTGCAACGATACTCCTTTTTGTTCGGCATCTTTCAACCCACACAGTTACTCCGAAATTCCCCCATGTCACCGCACGTATGGGTAGTTCCTTCCTTCTTGTCAGCGACTAGTGATGTCCCACTGTATGGCTGCACCGGAGTGTCCCTGTCCCTCTGCTGACGGACATCTGGAGCTATCACGAGTATCACCTCCCTTGTTGTCAACCTGCCCATCTGCCCTTGGTGGATTCATTTATTTGGAAGCATTTGGGGAGAGTGGGTTAGCCTGTGGACTCTGGAAACTGAGAAGCTGAATTAAAAACCCAGCTTACTGACTTAATTACGCCACCCTGGCGAAGTTCTTTCACCTTGCAGGGCCTCAGTTTCCCCATCTTTACGACGGGGGTAGTCATGGTGCCCTCGTCACCACCACAGCTTCCCAATGTTAGATTACTAGCTGGGCCTGGACCTCACCGGTCCACTCTGGAAGTGAGGCAGGTCCTGGTCCGGTGTCCACTTCACGGGGACCCTGCCTCTGGCCCTTGCTGGAGTGGCCTCCACGAGGAAGTGCACCCAGTCTCCTTACTGAGGCCTCCCTGGGAGCCGGGCACCGCGCTGAGGGCTTCACCTGGGCCATCTCCCCTTACCCACAGAAAAAACCCTATCAAGTTGTCATTGTTTTTGTCCCTGCTCTGCCGCTGAGGGAGCTGAGAGGCATAAAAGGGTTAGGGGACAGGCCCGGGTCACAGGGCTGACTAGGCCAGGAGCTCAGCCCACACCCTCTTCCACGCTCAGGCCTCCCACATTTTGCTGCTGAGCCAGCCTGCAAGGGCCTGGTCAGCAACATGGTGCCCCCCACCCCTGTCCTGCTCCCTCCCTCACCCTCCCTCTCATCCCACAGGATTCTCAGCTACAACGCCCTCCAGTGCATCCCTCCGCTGGCCTTCCAGGGGCTGCGCTCCCTGCGCCTGCTGTAAGTCTCCCCGTTCTTCATTCTTAATTCCTCTAAAGAGACCCACCCCACGGAGGACCTGCAGCCCACCTGGTGGGTAGAAATGTCTCCATGTCTGTGGCCCCAGCAGAGCCAACGGTGTCCAAAGCTGGGAGGCCTGTCCATTTCCATTCAAGCCCCTCATGGAGGCTGAAGAGTGAACGGAAAACTCTGAGAAATGGGGGTTGCTGTCTGCCCCACTTTGTGTTTTGGGGGAGCAATGGGAGGTGGGGGCATCCAAGATAAGGTAGCCTCTTGTTTGCATGTGAGTTTCCGGTTCCAGTGGAGATTGTTGGCAGGAGATTTGTGAACCTTTCCTAAGAATTCCCACTGGGAGTTTTTGCCCTGTGATCAAAGTCCTCTGTCACGGCTGTTATGAAGGCCTCTCAAGTATCTGCATGAATCCTCCGGCAGCCCTGCCTGGGGCACGGTGCATTCTTTATCCCCAGTCTACGGCTTGCCATAGTAACTTTTTTTTTTACCAAGAAGGACCTTCCCCCACTACCTCCCCCCCACCCAGACTTGCTGGCGGAGTGAGGGAGGGCACAGGGTCAGGGCCTTGCGTTCCATTTGTCATGTAAACGGAAATGGTGCTTTGAGTTATTTGTGATGGCAAAAACAAGTCCCTGAGAAGGGCGCTCCCTCTCCCTTGCCTGGTGGGTGGCCGGTGGCCGGCAGGGTGGGGTCTCTGAGGGGGGCACCGGCTCCCTCTAGCATTGACCTTGACCGAGACCCAAGGATAAGCATGACACACTCCATCAGTTCTCCTGTCTCTGTCCCTGGGCGAGGCACTGACAGCCTCTTCTCTCCTCAGATCCCTGCATGGCAATGACATCTCCACCCTCCAAGAGGGCATCTTCACAGACGTGACCTCCCTGTCTCACCTGTAAGTAACCCCCGCCCAATTCTCGAGGCCTCTTTGGATTTAAAAAGAACTTGTATTCCAAGAAACATGCCCCCCCCTCCATCTTCTGTAACTGTCAAAGTTTGTGGCTTTTGCCCTGAAACAAGTTTAGCTTGTGAACTTCAGATACTCCCCATCTCAGTTTCTTACACATTCGGTGTTTCGTCAACACAGCAATGGAATCTGAGAACGGTTCTTCATACGCAGTAATAAAAGTGACGATGGCCATTTATTGACCGCCTCAGCTAATTTAGTCCTCACAGCGATCCTACAGCATAGGCACAATTATTCCTATCCTACACACGGGGAAACGGGCCCAGAAAGTGTGAGAAGCTTGCCCAACGTTGCATAGGTGGTGGGGGCTGGGGTCTTCTGTCTCGAAAGCCCATGCTCTTAAGCAAGACACGACACTTGGGCCTCTCCCTTCACGGGGTGGGGGATAAGCTCTGGAAATTTACTGCCCCCAAGGAGTGGTATAATGAGATGTAGAATTGCTTCCAAAACCATGTAGCTGGCAGTACTATGTGGATTTTTAAAAAGCAGTATGATTAAAAAAAAAAATTAAAAAAAAAAAAAAAAAGGGGCGCCTGGGTGGCTCAGTCGGTTGAGCGTCCGACTTCAGCCAGGTCACGATCTCGCGGTCTGTGAGTTCGAGCCCCGCATCGGGCTCTGGGCTGATGGCTCAGAGCCTGGAGCCTGCTTCCGATTCTGTGTCTCCCTCTCTCTCTGCCCCTCCCCCATTCATGCTCTGTCTCTCTCTGTCTCAAAAATAAATAAACATTAAAAAAAAAAATTAAAAAAAAAAAAAGCAGTATGCCCAGTTCCTCGCAAGGGTAAATGTGGAATTACCCTGTGACCCGGCAATTCTACTTCTAAGTGTGTACCCCAAATAATTGAAAGCAGATTCTCAAAACAGATACGTGGGGCTCCTGGGTGGCTCGGTCGGTTAAGTGTCTGACTCTTGATTTCGGCTCAGGTCATGATGTCACAGTCATGAGACTGAGCCCATGTCTCTCTCCCTCTCCTGCTACCCCTCCCTCATCAATGCTCTAAACAAACAAACAAATAAATCTGAAAACAGATACTTGTACGACCCACGTTCATAGCGGCGTTATTCACGCAATAGGCAAAAATCAGAAAGGACTCAAGTGTCCATTGATGGATGAGTGGATAATGTGATATAGACATACAATGGGATCTTTTTTTTTAATTTTAAAGTTTATTTTGGAAGAGAGAGAACGAGCAGGATAAGGGCAGGAAGAGAGGGGGACAGAGGATCGGAAGCAGGCTCTGTGCTGACAGCAGGGAGCCTGATGCGGGGCTCAAATTCATGAACCGTGAGATCATGACCTGAGCTGGAGTCAGACACTTAACAAACTGAGCCACCCGGGCGCCCCCATACAATGGTATCTTATTCAGCCTTAAAAAGAACTGAAACTCTGTCACCTGCGACAAACATGGATGAACCTTGCAAACATGCCAAGTGAAATAACCCAGACGTTACAGGACAAACATCGTATGATTCCACCGATACGAGGCCTAGGAAAGTCAAATCAAAGCTACAGAAAGGAGAATGGTGGCTGACAGGTGCTGGGAGCGGGGGTAAATGGGGGATTTTTATTCAGTGGGTACAGAGTTTCTGTTTGGGGTGATGAAGAGTTTTAGAGCCAGATCGTGGTGATGGTTGCACAACATTGTGAGTGTTCATCGATGCTACTGAACTGCACACTTTTGCCATTTGGAGAAGATGGGGAAAGACTTTCTAGGAGGAGGGAACAGCATGGGCAGAGGCGAGAAGGCAAGAAAGTAAATGACATATTCAGGGATGCTGTGTTGTCCAGCATAGGACATACAGGGCTTCGTTCGTTGGGCAAGGAGTGTGGGGTCGGAAGAGACGAATCTGGAAAGGAACATTGAATTCCATTGTGAAGGGCCTTTTGTGTCACGCTAAAGAGTTGGGACTTTATTTTACAGATAGAAGGGAATTGTGGAAGAATTAAGTCGCAGAAAACTCCTGGAAAGCTGTGGTGACATGTGGAGGCTGGCTGCATGGGATGAGGCAGGAAGGAGCCTGGCTGGAGATGGTGGGTCAAGACAAAGGCCAGGCCGGGGCTGTGTGGATCACTGCTCTCGGTGACTCCTGGTCAACAGGGCCGTGTTTCCATCTGCGTTTGGTAGTTAGTGGTGGTGAGCTCAGATTTTGCAGATGTTTGGAACTCTGAGGACCTACATTAGAGACGCTTCTCTCCAGAGGGCATTTGTGCTTGTCTTCACGGGCACCAGGGTCTGCCCTGCTCTGGGCCCACGCAGCGCCTTTCCTCACCGCCCCCCCACCTCGCTATGACAAGGGCCTGCTTTAGCTGCCCACGTCCCCAACACCACTTGCCAGGCAAGGCCTCTTCAAGCATCTGGTCCACCTTTCTTGCCTTTGGATTCCCCCTTCAAGTATCTCCTGTACTTGGGACTTAAGTGTGCAGCTGACTACCCTTCCTTCTTCCTGATGAAAACTGAACAATATCCAAGTCCATTCCGATTTTGACTCTAGCTCAAAATCTAGAGGCCTCGTTTTTCAAGGGGGAGGTGGGAACAAACAGCATGTTTTCTACAAACAAAAAAACAGAGCTGCCAAACAACTGTTGAACCAGACGCATCTATAAATTCAGACTTTCTTTAGGAGAACAGTAACATCAAGCCAAAAAGCCAGATCCAATCTGGAAGAAATAAAGCAGGAGGTAGAGATCCGTTAAGCAGCAATTGTAGAACAGGGTGTCGGCATTGCAGATTAGATGTGTTTGTTCACTGCATCCAAGCCCCTCTCTCTACAGGGCAGCATCTGCGTGAAAGAAAGCTTCCAGTGAAGCAGCGTCACGAATAAGGTCTGCCCTTGATACCCAGGGTCTCAAATGGAACTAGGCAGCAGCCTGGGACTCGTGCGTGTGCTTGTGTTCAGGTGTGGGTGCACGCGCGGTACTGAGGACACGTGTACGTGTGCACACACGTGTCCACCATCTGCCCCGCACGGGAGAGCCGTAGCTGTTCCATAAGGATTTCTCGAGCACTTGCAAGGAGTCAGGGAGTGGTACCAGGACAGCGTAGGCTCACCGCATTCCGCTTGGCTTCACAAGGGCCGTGTGCAATCTGAAGCGGGGGGAGGCACCCACGGCTCTGTAACAAGTCAGGGGTTGCCCAAGAGTTAGCATCCGGAGTCCCTGGCTCCTGGAGTGCCCTCTGTTCCTCCTGTGACTCTTGCCCGGGCCTCTCCTCTTCACTAGCAGTATGTGGGAGGCGGGGTGAGCAGGTGCAGTGGAGGCTGAGGTCCACCACATTCAGTCTCCTTGAACTTCAGGAATCAGGACGTGTGGCGTTAGGTTCCTTGTTCTGCCATCGACTTGCAGTGGGATCCCAGACAATTCATTCTTCTCTTTGGGCCTCTTTCTTTCCTGTACCAAGGTTATTTCTAAGGTCCACTGTGGTCCATATGCCATAGTGATTGTAAGCATCCACACTGCCCTGGGTTCGCTCTGCTGTGGTTTACTTTTATATTTACTTTGCAGTTAGCTCAATTTTCATCCATTTGTCCATCCATCCATCCATCCATCCATCCGTCTCTTCATCAACAAATATTCACTGTGTGCCAGATCCTGTGCCAAGGTTCTCCAACATCTTTCGTCATTTCTATAATCTGGCATTTTGTTGCGTCTGATTTACTGCGTGCTGGGAAGCTAGATCCCGAATTCACTAAGAATGCTGTGGAAAAAGTAAATATGGTGGGGCACCCAGGTGGCTCAGACAGTTAAGTGTCCAACTCTTGATTTCAGCTCTGATCATGATCTCACAGTTCATGTGATTGAGCCCCCTGTCAGGCTCTGCACTGACAGCTCAGAACCTGCTTGGGATTCTTTCTGTCTCTCTCTCTCTCTCTCTCTCAGCCCCTCCCCTGTTTGAGTACCTAAGTGTGCCCTCTTTCTCTCAACATAATATAAATAACTTTAAAAAGTAAATATGGAATGATTAAGTAGATCATACTATGCCCACAGGACAGAATAGCAAGTAGTTAATTGTAATTACAGCATCGCAATTTACTATTTGATGAAACCACAGGATAAAGAAGACTGTATACTCTGATTTCACTGAGGTACACGTGTGAACACAAGAACTGGAAGGAAATCCACAAAAATTAAACTGGTTACATTTCTGGATGATGGGGGAACTCTTTTCTTTTTGCATTTCCTTTGCTTTCACGGTGCGCTTTGTGCATTCTGCATGGTCCTGGCAGGTGTTCGTTCGCAAACGGGTGTCAGGCACAGCGGGGGTCGTGGTTCCTGCTCCCGGGGAGCCTCAGTGCAGCGGGAGACAGTGATGCACACAAATAGATTGCCCGCGAGGAGGGTGGGCGGAGGGGGTATAGCTCAGGTGAGGGAGACGTGGAAGTTTCAGTATGTGCTAAACTCTACCGTTGGCCGCTCTGTGAAACAGCACAGGAAAAGCTATTTTGGTCCCCGTTCCGTTAATGGAAGCCCAGCGGGGCCTTGGCAGGAAGACACCAAGTATCTTCTGTTTCAACTATTTCCAAGATACACCAAAGATCAACAACACAGGATTATTTCTACTTTTGCCCGGGTGTCAGCCTGAACCCACAGTCCTTTTGGATCGACGAGCGGCCTGGCTGCGGTCCCCACCGCGGCCCTCACTCAGCCGGGCCTGTGACTTGCCACTCCACACCGAGCTCGCAGTCACACCCGGTGGGAAAAGTGGCCCCCAGGTGAAACCACTGAAGTGGTCTCAAAACCCCAGCCTCTGGGCGAACCAAAGTGTGAAAGGTTGAATTCGGGTGTGGCTCCCAGTCTGCTCTCCATAGAAACAAGGAAAATGTGTTGGCCCCACCGGAATTTACTTTTGAAGAGCTTTATATCGACTTTGGTGCTTTCTGTTATTCTTTATTTCTGCTTTTATGTGAAGAATCGGAAAGGGACACTTGGATTTGAGGCGCACTGTTCCTGCCATTTATTGAGGGGCTGCTCTCTGGGGACTGGAACTGTGGCAATCCTGGCCTGTCAAGGCATCCACGGTCACAGTGGCCTCGGCCGCGAAATGAGCTACAGGACTTGAAAAAAGTCATTCGTAGTACACTTGAAATTCGTGGCCCATTACCAGACCACACCCCTGTGGTGCATTACAAAACATATTTTACAATAAATTCTACATTTGCCTCTTGAATAACATAATCGCATTACCTTGCACTTTTTACGTGAAAAACATTACTCTGGTTCATGTAACCATTTTAGAGCACAATTTTTGGTATTCCTGTGCTTTTTAAAAAAGACTTTGTTGTTGTTGCCGTTAACACACTGCAGTGTCAGAAAATCAAGGCACCCCAGCTTCCTGTACCTCTGAGCGGCCCCGGCCCCGTTCAGTGGCAAAGGGAAGGCATCTCGGCTGTCCTGTGAGCCGGGCTGGATGTTGTCAGCAAATCAGGACAGAAAAAATTAAACACACGTCGAGGTTGAACTGGCCTTCTTTTCCACGCTGCGTTATTCCCTTGGTGCCCATTTTAGGTTATTGGTGCTTGTCTTTCTGCCCTCCTCCAGGCTGCAGGCTCTTTAGCGCGTCGTAAAGTGAGCCCCGGAGATGTGAGGCGGGCTGCCCAAGGTCACCGGGCTGCGAGCAGCTGCGCCGGCCCCAGTCCAGGTCTCGCTCAGCCGCTTTGTAAGACTGCGCGGTCGTCAGCGGCGCTATTTTGGGGAACTCCTGCTCAGGGTTGCTGCTGCTTTCATCAGACCGAACCACTTCGGGGGGGTCCACGTCCTCTCTGCTGCCCAGAAACAGGTGGAAGAGGGCAGCGCGTCTATTTGGTGCTTAATAAATGAGCCCAGTCTCGCTAACGTCACACGGCCTTATATTTTCAAAATAACGTTGATATAAACGAACCTCCGGCCCAGGCTCTGATTTTTCTATTTGCCAGGCCGAGGAACTCTACCCCCTACCCTCCCCTGCCCTGTCTCTGACCCATCTCTAAATCTCCCGCTGTGAGTCAGTGAGATGCTGCAGTTGTCCGCTGGTTGGTAAACCCTACAGAGTTGGCTGTGTGGTGTCGGTGTCGGGCGGGGATGGGAGGGAGCAGGCATGGCCTTATGCCGCAGGCGGGTGTGAACCGATGCCACCTCGTTTTGGAGGGCCTGTGAACACCCAGTATGCATATCCTCCGTGATCTAGAAGTAGAAGCCTGCTTCTGGGCACCTGTTCTAGAGCAATGCTCACACCTCCCAAAGAAGCATGGACAAGAGTATTCGCTGCCTTTGGAAACAACCAGGATGCCTGGCAACAGGGACATTGCTCAGTAAGCTAGATGTCCATTACTTTGGGATGCCAGGAAGCCCTTGGACAAAATGAGGTGGATCCATTTATGCTGATCTGGAAGGATCTCCAAGACATGTCGCTTGGTGACAAAAAGCTGCCTGGGGACGATGTGCAGTAGGTGGATATAATTTGTGAAGAATCTTCTACGTTGCTATGGGAGAGGAGCGGGAAGCCACACGCCTGAGTGCGGTGACCATGTGGCCGTATGGCCATGGGTCCTTCTGACGTGGTAGAGGCACCGGGTGCAGCTTTTCTTTGTGACGTGGGTATAGTGTAGTTCATTTCAGGCTGTTACAAACAAAGCTGTGATCAGTCCCACCGCACACACACCTTTATACACCTGTAGAGGTGTATCTGTGAGATAAACTTCCAGGAACAGAATTGCTAGGTCCAAAGGCAACTGCATGGGTGATTTGATAGATATCACGAGGTTCCCTCTGTCAGAGTTACACCATTTTGCTCTCCCGTCAGTAACAGGAACATGCCTTTCTGAAAAAAATGAAGGTGACATTCACATAAGATCAAATGAACCATTTTGGTGTGTAAAATTCATGGCATTTAGTATGTTTACCACGTCGTGTGAGGTGGAGACTTCTCTGCGCAGTTTGTCAAAGTAGTTTAGACTGAGAATGCGTTCGTGTGCTCCTTGCTTAGTTAAAAATGAAAAGAAGAACAACAGTATGGGCTTCAGAGTCAGATCCAGACCCTGGATCCAGAGCCTGCCCTTCATTCGTTGTGTGACCCCAGGGAAATGACTTATCCCCCATGAGGCTCAGTTCCCCCTGTTTGAGGTGGAGGAGAGAGCTTACCCCGTGGGGCTCGTGAGGATGTCGGATGCTTGGCTGTGGGAAAGCAGCTGGTTCATCCCAGCGGTAACTGGTGACTCCTTCCCCTCCGTGCTCTCTGGAGACGACACACTGATGGCCTCTGGCCCCAACGGCGCCAGTTCAAGTCTCACCTCCCCGCTTTGTGCCTCAGCCTTTCTGAGACTGGTGCAATGTGCGCAGTGGGGAGAGTGGGGTGTGGGAGGACTCGGAAGCCAACACGTAGGAAGTGCTTAGAGCAGCACTGGCTACACAGGAAAGGCTCATGTAAGGGGGCTGTTGGGATTTTTGCCAGCCCCTGGCTGAGTGCGCCCGGTGGGTGAAGGAGCCCATTATAGATGCCTGCTTCTCTCTGCTCTCTGACTCAGGGCCATTGGTGCCAACCCTCTGTACTGTGACTGCCACCTCCGCTGGCTGTCTGGCTGGGTGAAGACGGGCTATAAGGAACCGGGCATTGCCCGCTGTGCTGGGCCCCCGGACATGGAGGGCAAGCTGCTCCTCACCACGCCTGCCAAGAAGTTTGAATGCCAAGGTGAGGCCAGGAGCACGAGAATGGGGTGGTGGGTACAGGGTTGCATCCCGCCCACCTGCTGCTGGGAGCCCATGAGACCTGCCTAATCCTGGAAGGGCATTCCAGGAGCTCCTGTGTCCCTGTGGTGACCCGCTGGATGGGGGGTGGTCAGGTGGCAGGAACGAGGCACCTGCTGCTTGTTAGTATGGCCGCCTTCTAGTCCTGACGTACAACGAACAAAAAAAAGCCAGGCAGAAAATCTCAGGCTGTAAGGGCCTTAATCCCTCCCTGGGGTTATGTAAGGAAAATAAAAATAGCGGCGTTTCTGGAAGCTCCAAGCCTCTCAGCAGCGGGAGTGCTCGGGCCTCTCTCTGGTAGGAATTGTGCGTGGCAATTAGCTTAAACCCCGAGCCGCTGGACCCAGCTGCCGCTCGCCTGACATTTGCAGAAATACAGGGACTTGAGTGTGATTGGAGACTCGCTCACGCTTTGCTCTGAAGCTGCCTCACTCAGGGCATCTGTAAATACTCATTCGGAGGTTGATTGACTGATTGACTGACGGCCCGGGAGCCCAGCTGAGCCAAGGGAGGCGGCTGAGGGCTGCCCCAAGCCCAGCTTTGTGTGCTGGGGGCCGCCTGGGGGGCGCAGCCCCTGCCCTCTGCAAGCTCACAGACCTCCATCAAAAATGAAACTGACATGGGGCACCTGGGTGGCTCAGTCGGTTAAACATCCGACTGCGCTCAGGTCATGGTCTCACGGTTCGTGAGTTCGAGCCCCTCGGGCTCTGTGCTGACATCTCAGAACCTGGAGCCTACTTCGGATCTGTGTCTCCCCCTCTCTCTTGCGCTTGGTCTCTCTCCATCTCTTAAAAAATGAATAAATGTTTAAAAAAATTTTTTTAAAAATGAAACTGACAGCCATAGGTTAATGGCCACCTTCCGTGAAGGATGCTGTCACAGGGGTAACGGTTCAGAGGAACCTGATCTGTGGCTTGCCTGTTGGGAGCGAAACATTTGCTCAATATTTATTTAATGGGGTGGGGTTGACACTGGTAAGTTTTTTTGTTTTTTTTTTAATTGAAATATAACATGCGTAATAGCGAGATACACAGATCATAAGTGAATGGCTCGCTGAATTTTCACAGACTGAACGAACATACCAGGGATCAAAACACAGAACCCCATCAGTGCCCGGGAAACCTGCTCATGCTTCCTTCCAGTTATCACTGAAAAGTGTTTGTTTCTCTTAGTGCTCATACCTCTTCAGCAGAACCAGTATTTCTCCTTTTCTAGAAGGAGTCCTAAGCGGAAACCTGAGTTAACCAGCTAGTTCTATTTATTCTTGTGAGGGCCTAATGCCCCTCACAGGTGGTGCCGCAAGCAGCCTGGCTGCTGGCTCCTCGTCCACCTCCAAGTTCAGGGAAGAGGACCAGTGGGTCCTGGAGGGGCTGGGGAAGGCCTTGCCTGTGGTGACAGGAGAGGGTTCTTTCCTGTTCAGCCTTGGAGAGAAACATCTCAAAGACAAATGGGCTCTTTGCTCCCAAGCATGGCCTCTCACGGAGCTGTGTCCCCTCCTTGCCAAGGCGGCTGCCCTCAGTCTTCTGCTCACCGTGACCATGCTGGGGAGTGAGAGCTGGCTTCAGTAATAGTGATTGTGATGCCCTCACGCGGACGGCTTTGCCCTGACGCCGTGTGGGGGCTCCTTGGGCGTCCAACGCCTGCCTGTTAAGCACTTTTCAGATTAGCTTATTTAGCCAATATGGCCCCCGAGGCAGGTGCTGTTATTAACCACACTTTACAAAGGAGGGTCTGGAGGCGGGGAAGGTGGGCTTAGAAAGGGGGCGTGAACCAGACGCGGAGGAAATAAAGGGAGGGCTGAAATCTCCTTGGGGAGAGAGCTTCCAGCACTGTCTCTGAGGCTGTCCGGCCCTGCCCTCCCCTGATACCTACCCCCTGCCTCAGGTCCCCCCGCGCTGGCTGTCCAGGCCAAGTGTGATCCCTGCTTGTCCAGCCCGTGCCAGAACCAGGGCACTTGCCATAATGATGCCCTTGAGACGTACAGGTGTGTCTGCTCCAGCGGCTATAAGGTGAGTGGAAGCTGGGGCTGGGGAGGAGGAGGGCTGTTCGTTCAAAATCAGGTGGGGCTGTGCTGTCTTGTTCGCCACTTTGCCCACAGTGCCCAGGGCAGCTGCTTGAGGGAATGTTTAGTCAATGACCCAGCATGTGAATGAATGAATGAATGAGCGAACGAATGATTGAACAGGTAACTCTCGGGACAGGGAGGCCTGCTGCTGAGCGGGCTGGCTGTCTCTGTCAGCTCACACCAATCCCTGGGTCCCTCTGAGGTCCTCCTCACTGTCCCCCCCCCCCACCTGCCCAGGGCCGTGACTGCGAGGTGTCCCTGGACAGCTGTTCCAGCAGCCCCTGTGGAAACGGCGGGACCTGCCACCCGCGGCAGGGCGAGGATGCTGGGTTCACGTGAGTTGCCTGGAGAGGCTGGAACCTGGTGGGTGGGATGGCCCGGGCCTCCCTATGTTGGAGGAGGAGGTGGGGGTGTGCTAGAGACCCCTCCATGCCTACCCATCACAGGTCCCTGCTGCCCAGAGAGATGCGGGCCTGCCAGGCTCACAGCAGCAGGTAGGGCAGGGGCTCGGAGCTACACTGCCCGCCCCTGCTCCAGGCCCCTCCCTGTTCATGCCAGGTGCCAGAGGGCCTTCTGATGGCACTGGGAGTCCATGGCCAAGGCCATGTGCAGTGCTAAGGGGCAGTTTAGGGGTGTTTTAAACCTCTAAAATCTCCACTAACCCCAAGGCCTCCAATTGGAAGTCAACCACCTGCTTGCTGTGCTGGGGCTGCCTGACGGCAGGCCCCCAGCCAGCTCCTTGGTATCAAGCAACCCAACCCCCACCCCCAGAGGTGGGAGCAAGTCCTAGTCTCCTCCTGATAGTCCCACCTCCTGCTAGCAAGTACGGGGCCTCCCACTATGGTCTCCTGGGTCATACAGGTCACACCTGGGCAGCCCATTTCCCCCCACCTTGGACTCCTGAAGGGCCAGGCCTCCTGACTCTTCTCTGAGCTCACCACGCAAGCCCCCACCCACTCTGCTTTCCTCCAGGACACCTCCACGAGCCCCCCACCTTCCCAGAGCCCTCCTGGACCCAGAGCTTTTCAGAGGAACACACAGTATTTAGTTACTGAAAATAAACTGCCGGCCAAACAAATTTCCTCTTCAGAAAACGATGAGTCTACTTAGCAGGAATGGCCAAACCTGTCTCTGCAGACCTAAATCACCAGATGTGAAAAATAAAACACTAAACAGCCTCTCCCAGGTCGTCACCTTGGAAACGGCGTCCGTACAATAGGCTCTGCCCAACCCCCTCCTCATTGATAGACTCCAGGGGCGGGGTTCTCCAGAGTGGGGAGCTAGGGGAGCCCCCTCAGACGCTCCCCGCTAGGTGGGGGTGGGAGCCCTACAGATGACAGTAGGCCCCGAAACAGTGCGCTTCAAACCTTTTTGCTCACGTGCCCCCACGAAACTTAATTCCATCCCCTCTCACACGCTCTTAGACTGGCGGCTGGAATTTTTCGTGGTAGGTTGAACTTTGCATTGCAAGGGAGGTTAATTTCCAGGATATTGTAAATATTAACATTGAAAGACCTCACTTTTTACTTCACTCTCATCACTTGCCAGTGGAATCTGAATAGCGCCGCAATTTGATACACTTAAAGATTACACCCACAAGCTCCTGTTTTAACTGCTTAAACGTCTTCCCTCTCTTTCTCCTCCAACTAGTATTTCCATTTTACTCCCCAACCCCGCCTCCATTTTTGTTCGCATGTGATCTGTTGTGATGCTAGAGAGTCTGTTTATTGAGCACGCTGCCATACTTCTTTGCCACCAACATGGGAATGTAAGTTTAAAGTTTTTTTGTTTTTTTTTATTTCTTGTCACCATAAACTTCTGATGAACGGTTTCTTTTTCAGAGTCGTCATTACAATAATCAATGATCTACAATTGATCAGAACATAACTCCGCTACAAAATTTTAGTGATAATTATTACAGATAACAGGTGGAGCTTTTTTGTGTGTAATTTTCTGATTCATGTGTCCCAGGGTGAATATGACAGAACGAGGACTCGGCATCCAATATATTCCTTTATAAAAATATACGTATATAGCTATAAATGCTGAGAAAGAGTTGTTGAAATAAATCATTGGGATTAGACGTTTTATTGTAGCATGCCATTCAATTATTTGAAACCCTTCCAAGATTACTTACCAAAAACCCCAGAGTGATCTGTCATCAAAAATTATTTTTATTTTTTAATTTTGTTTAAAGTTTATTTATTTTGAGGGGGGTTAGGGGCAGAGAGGAGAGAGAGGGAATCCCAAGCAGCCTCCATTCTGTCAGTACAAAGCCTGACACAGGTCTTTGTATGAACCCGCTAACTGTGAGATCATGACCTCGGCTGAAGAGTCGGACGCCGACTGAACCACCCAGGTGCCCCCAGAAATTATTTTAATGCTCGGTCAATTCTTAATTGTCCCTTTATCTGGTGCCTGAGGGTTTTAGGCTCCAGGCACGTCCCCACCTTGGACTGCAGTTGGGAGAAGTGCATGTGCCTTTCTGAAGCTCTGGGTAGGTCTGTTTAGGGAAGTGTTTGTGCAGGACTTGAAGATCTGGAAATCAATTTCTCAGACATCTCTGACCCACAGAGCTCTTGGCAAATCGCAGGTGCTCCCCCAGCTGGAAGATCACTGGTCTCCGGGACCCTCCATGAGCTGATTCCTGTTTATCCCCCAGCCCTGTTCTCGCCTCATCCCTGACATATGGGCTAGGTGTCCTCTGCCTCTTTGTCCTCATCTCCCCGGCCTCAGTGTGGCCCCATCCTGGCCTCTCCTCTGGTTGCCGGTCTCCTTGTCGTCTCCCCAGCTAGCCTGAGTGAGCCCCCAGAGTACAGGACTGTCTTGTTTAACCCCAGTGCCTAGCAAGGGCCTGGCCGGGAGTGGGGACCAAAGCTCTGGGATGATGATGGTCACAGGTGGACACAGGCTTCCACAGTGCCTCAGGAAGGCTGCTGCCCTGGCCCTGCCCACCTGTCCATCTCTCCTCACCTGCCCCCCCCCCCCAACCTCAGGTGTTCCTGTCCCACTGGCTTTGAAGGACCGACCTGTGAGGTGAATACGGACGACTGTGTGGAGCACACATGTGCCAACGGGGGCACCTGTGTGGATGGCGTGGGCAACTACACCTGCCAGTGCCCCCTGCAGTATGCGGGTAAGTGTGGTGGAGTTTTGGCATCTGTGGGGAGAGGTGGGCAGGTGTGCCTGCCCTGAGCCCCGTTCCTGTGGGCAGGAGGGCTGGGGCCCTCCCTCAGTGTCTACAGGAGGTTTCTGCCAGGCCAGCTGCCTGGCAGAGATTGGGGCAGCTTCTCTCCTGCCTCTTCCTCGTTCTTTCCCCAGGAAGGGCCTGTGAGCAGCTGGTGGACTTCTGTTCTCCAGATTTGAACCCGTGTCAGCACGGAGCCCAGTGCGTGGGTACTCCAGATGGACCCAGGTGAGTGTTGCCCATTTCCAGGGCCAGGCAAGGACATGGGCCTTGAAGTCCCCTCCCCTCTGGTCTCCCCATTCTGTTTCTTTACTTTGTCAAGTGAGTTTGGTCTCAGCTTTACGAGGGTTCAGGGTGGTGGCGGCCGCAGCTTTGGTCAGACAGACCTGGGTTTACAGCGTGATGCTGAATGGATGCCTTGACCGCCCTGAGCCTGTTTTCTCGTCTGCAAACTGGGCACCCGGTATCTTCCTCGTGGGGTGGTTGTAAGGGTCAGACGAGCAAATGCACAGAAAGCACTTAGCTCCAAGTCTGACATCTGATAAGTGCGCCATAAATGGCTGTTATCTTCCCAGATCCACAATTTCTCATCCCCAATTACAAAATGCACAAAACTCTGAAGATCAAAAGTCCGTTTGATAGCAAAATCTGGTCTGACCTGAACGTATCTGGTAATAAAACCGGACGTACAGTGACATGAGGCTACTTACAGTCACTCTTCTTGCTGCAGAAATGTGAGTGTGTGTAATTAAGGGGCTGCCCCAGATCCCGTTACGTGTTACGTAATGTTTTAGGCATTGTGTCACCTTTCCAAACCCCAAAAGATTCTGAATTTCAAAATCTATCTAGCCCCGGGAGGTTTGCATAAGGGGTCGTTGACCGTTGTCACCATCGTTGTTACTGGCATATATGGAAGTGCATGGTCACCTGAAGACCACATAAAGGTCGTGGATTTTAAAAATGTTTCCATCTGCAGTTTTGCAAACAGAGTCCCATTTTGGGGAGCCCGTTCCACTGGTCAGGACAAAACAGATGGTCAGGGTGGAGGCCTGTGGCTGAGGGACCCAACCCCAGCCACTCAGGCCAGGGTCAGGGGTGGAGTCTCTCAGGAAGCCCACTGTCCAGCAGGAGCCGCCCAAGGACAGTGGCAGGAAGCAAGAGACCGGGGTTATTGAGGTCCAGCTTGAGACTGAGGGGTGCATGGGAGCCCCCACCCAAATGCCGCCCAGATGCTGCACTTGTGGGGTGCTGCTGGGGGGTGGGGTTGCCATGGCAGAGGGGTAGTGGCAGCTCAAGGGGTGTGGCTGCCTCTCAGAGGGGCTGGGCCTCAGACATAGAATAAAGCAGGACTGCACTTGGTCCCTTGCCCTGTGCTGGGAAATGAGCAGAGAGCAGCTGTGTGGTGCCTGTTCTCGCTCTCCTGTCTTGGCGGGCGGGTGTAAGTAACTCCGCTGTGCCTGCAGCTCGGCGGGTATTCAGTCCCTGAATGACCGAGGGAGCGAATGTAAACGAGTGGGCGGAGGCTCAGCTGCAGCAACATTTTCCAGACTGCAGCCCAAGACCCAGTAGTGCATTGCGATCAATAGGGTGGGTCAAGAGTACCGTGAAAAACTAACATTGAGAAGCAACATGCCATTTTACGTAGTAAGGAAAAGTATTGTGGCGTGAAACCAGCTTTAGGGGTGCGTGCGTGTGCGTGCTCACTGGGGTAGGAAGGTGTCGCTTACAGCATGGAAAACCGGGAATGAATAAAAACATCCAGGCGGGGGTACCTGCCTTCCAGGTTGCGTGGTTGAACCGTGGAGTTTGCAGTTTAAAGAGTTTCCAACGGGGAATCTCTTGATGATAGCTGGGGGTGCTTCCTGGAGGAGGTGAGGTTATTGGCCAGGCTGGACTGGGGCAGGGAGAGAGGAGGGGGATGTTCCAGAATCAATAGGTGTGAACGTAGGGAAGTGCTGGTGGGTGGGATGGGGGTTGCTGCCAGTGGAGACCAGTCTGACCACAGGGTGGGCCCGATGTGGGGGGAGCAGGTCAGGGGGCATCTTGCGAGGCTGTGACTGAAAAGTAGGTGGAGGAGTGCGCTCCTGATTTGATAGGCAAATGGTTGACCCCCAGGTCACCGAGGCTGGGGGCTGGGCTGGAATCGCTGAGAGGGGGCACCAGCCCTGCAGAGGAAGGGCCAGGAGGCTGGTCCAGTGGAGCTGGGGAGGCTGCAGAAGAGGGCAAGATGAGCCCCAGGATTCAGGGCCTTGTGCTGGGGAGCAGCTGGGCAGGTCGAGAAGGGACTGAAGTTTGGCCTCGGTTGTGTGGTCAGTGGCCAGGGTGGGTCTTCCGTGACTGGATCCCCATCTCCTCGTGCCCCTCGGTGTCCATCCTCCCAGCCCGGAAGCTGCTCTCACTCAGAAGCCCACACAAGCTCCTTTCTTGTGCCAGAAAAGCATACCAAGACGGGCTGGGGGCATCTTTCTCTCCAGAGGTCTGCTTGATCTCCTGGGTGTCCCACAGACACGCAGGCCTTGAGGTTCTCTGTTACGTACACGCAGCCCCGGGGCCCTGTGGGCTCGCGGCTGAGTGAGGCACTGATCCCCCCACGCCCCCAGGTGTGAGTGCGCATCAGGTTATGCAGGTAACAACTGCAGTGAGAACCAGGATGACTGCAGGGACCACCGCTGCCAGCATGGGGCCCGGTGTGTGGATGGAGTCAACAGCTACTCTTGCCTCTGTACTGAAGGCTACAGGTGAGTGGTCCCGCTGTGCCCCGAGTGACTGAGGCCTTCTAGCCTCCAGCTGCTGAGCCGGCAGGAGGGAGCCAGGGTCAGAGCCTGGAAGTTGGATCCTGGGGTTTTAACCAAGGCTCTGCCATCCCTAGCTGTGTGACCTTGGGGAAGTTACCTAATGACTCGGATCATAGGCACAGGGTCCCTAAACTGTTTGGTTGAGGGAGGGGGTGGTGGGTACAGATTACTGGCCAATGCCCACCACATCCTGCCCAGCAAAACCTCTGAAGACACGTCCTAGCGTAAAGGTCATTTACCTTCACAGCCTGACTTCTCTGAAAAGTTGGGGGTGAGGAACACCTACCCTCCTTCTGGCCACCCACCTCCCGTGCTCTGCTTGGGTCTTCCCCCCCCCCCCCATGGTTTTATTGAGATACAATTCACCCAGCTTCAGTATATAATTCAGTGGCTTGTACTCTATTATCAGGAGTTTGCATGCATTAACCATAATCAATTTTAGAACATTTTCATTACTCCAACAAGAAACTCCATACCTCTTATCTGTCACCCCACCGCCCCCCATCTCAGCTCCAGGCAACCAAGAATCTGATATCTGGCTGTAGAGTTCCTTATCCTGAAGATTTCATATAAATGGAATCATACAATCTGTGGTCCTTTGTGACTGGCTTCTCTCACTTAGCGTCATGTCTTTGAGGTTCATCCATGTGGGAGCATGTATTAGAACTTCATTCCTTTTTGTGGCCAAATAATATTCCGCTGCATGAATAGACCACACTCGTTTATCCATTCATCCGCTGACAGGCATTTGGGTTATTTCCGCTTTGGACTGTTGTGAATGCTGACGCTACAGGATGTATGCTGTGTCAGAACTACCTGCCGGAAAGTACTGTTCCCTCTTGTATTTGTTTAGTAATTGGAGTCTTCTCTCTTTTGCTCGTGTCTGTTTTTTCTTTTCTGTAAAATGGGCAAGAGTAAAATTTGCTAGCAGACTTGACTGCCACGAGCCACGAGTGCTTCTCAAACTTTAATGTGCACACGATCTTGTTAAGCAGATTTAGGTTTTCCATTTCTGACAAATGCCCAGGTGATAGCTATGATGCTGGTCCAGGGACCACCCCTGTTTCCTACCTTGTCTTCAGTATCCTTCTGGCTTGTTCTCTCGAGGAAAGTGTTCATTAGGAGCATCTTCTGTTCCTTTAAGGGTCCAGTTTCCCAAGATGTTTAGTGATTTCTCTCCAGGACTGTGGGAGAGAAAGATGTTGCCTTGCCCCTTCTTTGACCTGTATCTTTTCCCTCTCAGTGGGCAGTTCTGTGAGACCCCTCCCCGCCCACCTGCCCCCAGAAGCCCCTGCGAGGGGACTGAGTGCCAGAATGGAGCCAACTGTGTGGACCAGGGCAGCGGGCCGGTGTGCCAGTGCCTTCCAGGTTTCGGCGGCCCCGAGTGTGAGAAGTTGCTCAGTGTTAACTTTGTGGATCGGGACACCTACCTGCAGTTCACCGATCTGCAGAACTGGCCACGGGCCAACATCACGCTGCAGGTGCGTGCCCAGGGCGCCAGTCACAGAGGGGAGTCAGGCAGCAGGGGGCCGTGGCCTCAGGTCCGAGCATCAAGCGGCATCCTCGCCCAAAACTGGGAGCAGCCTGTGTCAGTCAAAACGCTTGGGATGTGGGTCAGGCACATCTGGAAATGTTATCAGGTCACAGAAGCAGTCTCAAGGCGGGGCCAGAAGTGGTCTCCTGGGTGACCGGGTCCTCTCCCACTATCCAGTCTCGCCTACTTCTGAGCTTCAGCCTCGAATGCTGCACACGGGTTTCTCCACGTGGCTAGGACACAGTCAGGGTTGGCTCTGGGCTTGTATCTTTGGCCACCTGTCCCTGGGGCCCTTATTTTGCCATTTCGTGTCTTGAATTTCATCTCAGAACATCAGTGTTTCGAGGGCAAAGAGCGGGTCCCACTTGAATGGCACTGTTTGCTAAACGTTTCTTGGGGAGGGAGAGGACAGTGCACATCACATGATAAAAGTTTGTGTCTCCTCTTTGGCCATCTCCCTCTTCCAACAGCTGCATTCCCTACCCTGGCAGCCACTTCTCCTCTCTGTCCTCTTCTTTTCTCCCAGAGCCCTTCAGACTCCCGACGTGCTCACTGTGCTCTCCCCCACTTTATCACCTCTCCTAAGTCTTGCCCATGTACACCGTCTATACTGCAACAACACAGCCCAACTGCTCAGTAAAATAAAATTCACCACACCCTCCCAGCCACTGCCTCAGGCACCTCCTGCTGTCCCCGTCACTGGCCTGTCTTCAGTCCCATTCCCATCCCTGGACCAGTCACTGAGTCCAGCGAAACGGGTGCTATGAGGTGTCCAGCCTGGGCCGTGTGCCAGCCCTGTGTATGAGACCAGGGAGTCAGGCTGTCTACCAAAAGCAATGGGGGAAGAGGGACAAGGCAGGATCATCGTTTCTACGGCTTCACAGAGGGCTCCCCCCACCAAGGCAACTCCAGCTTTTGCTCACACAGATTCAGAGACCGGTGCTACCTCCTGAGTGGCTCCTTCCAGGTTTGGGTGGTCATGGCTATTAGCCCTCTTCACCTTGTCCTCTCTGTGGCTCCCAGAGGCCCATAGAACAAGCTACCCTGCATCGATCTGACTTTCCTCTCCGGGCACATAGTCCTAAGGTCTCTTACCTGCCCCTTCTCACACGTCGTTTCCAGGCCTCAGCTGGTCTGTCTGCCTTCTCTCTGTGGCCCTGGCCAGCCTGGCAGTGGATGGGATTTGAACCAGGGGCTGCCAGCCTCTGTCAGCATCCCCTTGAGGATGTGTCCCCTGGGCAGCCAGGGGAGGGCAGCTCTACGCACAGCATCCCTCTTCCAAATGTGGATCCCCCATCTGTCCCACCTACCTGTGCCACTGCTGGGTGGGGTGGGGTGGCAGAGAAAGTGCCCTTGCCCATCAGGTCTCCACGGCAGAGGACAATGGGATCCTGCTGTACAATGGGGACAATGACCACATCGCAGTGGAGCTGTACCAGGGTCATGTGCGTGTCAGCTACGACCCAGGCAGCTACCCCAGCTCTGCCATCTACAGGTAAGGCTTCCTCATGCCCACCACCCTCCCTCAGCGTGTCCCAGGCCAAGAGCAGGTGGTTATCGGGACCTCCAGAACCTGGGCTGCCCGTGTAGGAAGATACAGTATTTGGGCCCATCTTGGAGCTGAGGCTGAGATTGAGGCCTGAGCAGTGGAGCGACCCTTCCCTATCCTACCTCCTCCTCACAAGGGGGTCTGTAGTGGGAAGGGGAGGGAAGATAATTTGGAGACCCCTGCCCCAAACTGCTCACCTTTCCCTGGGGAGTCCCAAGAAGCAGAGCAGGAGGGGCCAGGCCCCAGGCCACCAAGTCCCCATGGTCTCCTCCCTGAGAGATGTTACTCCCTGGAAAGCAGCTGCTGACCAGTGGCGTTTTGGGGGAAGGGCCCAGGCAGGGATGGGCTGAACTGAAGCCCATTCCCTGGGGTGGGGGCACCCCTCTTCTTCTAGTGCTGAGACGATCAATGACGGTCAGTTCCACACTGTTGAGCTAGTCACCTTTGACCAGATGGTGAATCTCTCCATCGATGGAGGCAGTCCCATGACCATGGACAACTTTGGCAAACACTACACACTAAACAGCGAGGCCCCCCTCTACGTGGGAGGTAAGGACCTGGCCAGGTAGAGGCTGCGGCTGGCTCTCCCCAGGCCTCCCCATCAAGCAATGTGACAGCCATTCCAGGTGGGGCCTCTGTTGCTTTCTGGCCTGTGTCTTGCCAGGACAGCTGGTGCCCAGGCCACCGGATGACAGGGGCATTCCAAGCTGCCAAGGGATTGTCCTTCCTGGCCTGGAGCCCAGGCTGCTGTCAAGCTCAGACCGACCAAGAAGGATAGATGCCTAGGTTAGCCTGGCCTTGGGGGAAGCCTGGAACTTTCCTAGCTCTCTTCCAAAGTGGGTACTTTCCCTCTTGTCTTTGGGCCAGAAGGGGCTTGTCAAGCATTCAGGGTCCATTCCCAGTCTTGGGGCTGCTGTGAGAGACCCAGGCACCCAGCAGGAGTCTCCGCATCAGCTGGGGACCTCCCAGCTGGCTTTGCAGGTTAAATGCCCCTGTCTGCCACCCGCCAACATTTCCAGGTCTGAACAAGTCCGGTCTCTGCAACAGAGGGCCTTGGTGAGACTGCAGGCAGGTGTGAAGGAGAGAGCCCTGGGCTCTACTCCCAACTCTGCTGTTTGTTAGTCGTACAATTTCAGGCAAATCACTGACCACAAGATGGGTTTCAGCTACTCCTCCCTCAAGGGTTGCTGTGATCACCACGACAGCAGGTGACAAAGCAGCATACACCTTGGTTCCAGGCCCAGGTCCTCTGCTGCTTTTGGAGTCTTTGGGAGGTGAAAGCTGGTATCCCAGAGGGCGGGAAGGGTGAGGGCAGACTTTAGGCACCCAGAGCTTCCTTTGTCAGCTGGCCACTGCCAAGCCTGGCACCTGTGGGTTCTGGTCATTGAGGGAACAGGCTTTCCTTTTTTGTTTTCTGGGAAAGGAGTCTGGACCCTCCAAGGTGGCAAAGGATCTTGGCTCAGGGTTGCAAAGACAGAAAGACGGAGGCCGAGGGTGGGAGGGAACACTGTGGAGATGCCCAGTGGACCGAGGGCAGTAGGGTCAGACATGGTCTGAGCCTGACTCAGCCCAACTCTGCTCGCTCCTACCCACCCAAGGGATGCCAGTGGATGTGAACTCGGCTGCCTTCCGCCTGTGGCAGATCCTCAACGGCACCAGCTTCCACGGTTGCATCCGAAACCTGTACATTAACAACGAATTGCAGGACTTCACCAAGACGCGGATGAAGCCAGGCGTGGTGCCAGGCTGTGAGCCCTGCCGAAAGCTCTACTGCCTGCATGGCATCTGCCAGCCCAATGCCACCCCTGGGCCCGTGTGCCATTGTGAGGCCGGCTGGGGGGGCCTACACTGTGACCAGCCAGCCGACGGCCCCTGCCATGGCCACAAGTGAGCCTGAGCTGGGTTCAGGGAGCCCTCACCCCTTGCCCGTCCCTTTCCCCATGCTGAGGGCTGCTGCATAGACTGTATTTTTAACACCCCAAACTGGAACATGTGGCCCAGCACAGGGTTTTTTTTTCCATTTTTTCCCCCTAGTTTTTAGTTTTTATTAACAGGAAGAGGTCCCTAGGGATACAGAATCACATTTTTCTCCCTTTGTTTCAGTCTTAGGTATAGGATAACCTCCCCGGATGCCAAAGCTGGGGGTGTGGGTTACCTGGGATTGGACTGGCTCCAGCCTATTCTCACAGTACCTTTTCTCTGTCCCCTCCAGGTGTGTCCACGGGCAATGTATGCCCCTCGACGCTCTCTCCTACAGCTGCCAGTGCCAGGATGGGTACTCGGGGGCTCTGTGCAACCAGGCTGGGGCACCTGTAGACCCCTGCGGGGGCCTGCAGTGCCTGCATGGCCACTGCCAGGCCTTGGCCACCAAAGGGGCACACTGTGTGTGTGACCCAGGCTTTTCGGGCGAGCTGTGTGAGCAAGGTCAGGGGCCCCCCTCCTGACATGCCCTCTCCAGGGCCCCTCCCCACAACTTGCATTAGTGACTTGACTTTTCCTCCTCCAAACCCTGGCATCCCCTCTGTGCCTCCTCCCCTCTCCTCTCCCACATCTTGGGCTGCTCTTGGGCCATAGTACCCACTACCCTCTAGGCTCTGACCCCCACCCCCAAATGGTTCGGCTTGCCCTGAAGCCCCCTTATCCAGGGCAAGTGCCCCTTCTGGCTGGGGTCTCTCCTTATCGAAGGGGCTGCCCAGGGGAACAGCTCCTGCACAAACCTCCACATCTTGGCCCCATCACCTTGCGACCCAAGAGCAACAGGAAGTCTGAGGGTTGGGGACTCTTTCCCAGGCCCTCCCTGGCCCATGTAACCAAGATGTTTCTGCTGGGATTGAGACTGCTGAGGCTAGGCAGAGGGAAGCTGGAGAAGTCCAGAACTCAAGCACCTTCAGGGGCCCTTAGGCCCCTGCTCCTGGCACAGATTCCTTCTCTCTTGTTCTTGCCTCCCCAGTCTCCAGCCTCCTCTTGCACTCTTCCAGCAACTGGGAGCCCACTTACCTGACAGCCTAATCTGTCCTGGAGGGCCCTGGCAGCTAGAAAGTTCTTCCTACTGACTGGCCTATGGGCCCAGAAGGAAGCCTGTGCATGTGCATGTCGGGTGGGGTCGGAGGTGGTGGAGTCTAAGCGCTAGAGGACCTGGTCCTTGGATGCGCCTCTCTGCCA
This sequence comes from Prionailurus bengalensis, assembly GCF_016509475.1. NCBI lineage: Eukaryota > Metazoa > Chordata > Mammalia > Carnivora > Felidae > Prionailurus > Prionailurus bengalensis. Next base: position 55,798,154 of record NC_057351.1, on the reverse strand, counting down.
CCTCCGGCCTCCCCGGGCCGGCGCTGGCCCATGGGTGTGCCCTGAGGCTTTCTCTTGGTGTCTGCCCTATCCAGAGTCCGAGTGCCGGGGGGACCCTGTCCGGGACTTTCACCAGGTCCAGAGGGGCTATGCCATCTGCCAGACCACGCGCCCGCTGTCGTGGGTGGAGTGCCGGGGCTCATGCCCAGGTCAGGGCTGCTGCCAGGGCCTGCGGCTGAAGCGGAGGAAGTTCACCTTTGAGTGCAGCGACGGGACCTCTTTTGCCGAGGAGGTGGAGAAGCCCACCAAGTGTGGCTGTGCCCTCTGCGAGTAGCGCCAGGCTAGACGGGGAGGGGTGAGGCAGGCGAGAGGGCACGGCTGCAGTGAAGCCGGGTGGCCCGCAGTGGGGTGGGGGTGCGGGCCATCCTGCCTGTTCCTGAGTGGCAGGGCCCTCTGGCCCCACCCCACAGCAATCTCTTGGGGGGTGACCAGGCCGGCAGCTGGGGGTGGGGTGGGTGGGCGTGGCCGGGCTTTAGGCCACCCTCTCCGGAAGTGCCTTGCACAAACAGGCGCTTAATAAATATTTGTTGAATGAATGTGTGCTTGAGGTCAGGCCAAAAAGTGCACAGAATGATGACCCTCCCCACCACCCACCCTGCTTGCCTACTACCTGGGTCTGAAGAAGGGACTGGCCCCTTCCCAAAACAGCCTTTCCCTCTCGACGGTGGCCCACACTGCCCTCAGAAGCCCCTTGCCCCCTGTCCCCTGCAGATAACTTTGAAGCCTCCCCTGGGGCAGCCAGCCAGGATCTCTGCTTTTTCTGCTGCTGCAGCATCTGCCAGCAGTAAGCCAGGCTGCGCAGGGGAAGGGCCCCCTCCTGCTGGCCGGGAAGGGACTAACCCTTGCCTCCTGGGCTGATGTAGCACTAAAGCCACTGCTCAATGGGGAGTGAGGCTGCGGCTAGAGGAGGATCCCTTAGGACCAGACCCCTGAATCCTGAAGTTACGAGTTGACCATTGTAGCTTCAAAAATGTCCACTGGGTCTGTTTGGAGTGGCAGTCCCACCAGAGAGGACAGGCGCTGGGGAGGTTCTTGGTTCCAGCAGAATAACCACCACCTCCAGACACTGACCACCAAAGGGGGCATTGGTCCTAGGCCTTCCTAGCCCCTAGCCAGCCACAGGATGCTGTCGACCCATTGGCAGGGGCAAGGGGGTGTGGTCTAGGCTGCTTAGCCAGGGAGGCTTCCCCTCCCACGGAGACTGGGTCCAGACCCCCTCACCGTGCAGGCCAGTAGGGAGCAGTGGTACAGGCACCAGGAAACCTCTGCTGCCTGTCACTCTGGGCAAACGTCTTCCCCATCTATGGTCCTCTGTCTCCTAGCTGTCCCATGGGGAGGTGGTTTGAACATACATATGAGCAACGTAGACCTTCCCACTGTGGCTCCGGAAGGGAGGCTAGAGGAGGTAGAAGATGCATGTTCATGAATCACATCAAGTATTTATGTGCCTAACTGGGCTGGCACTGTGGGTGTTCTGCTCTCACGGACAGATATGAACTAATCGTAGAGCATCACAGGAATGACCGGGATGCCTGGGAAGAGTTGAGCCGAGCGAGGGCTCCGACCACTAGACACTGGCCCAGGCTAGGGCTGCTTACCCCAGGTGTTTGCAAGGAAGGACTCTGTGTTTGAAGAGTCACTGAATATGGGCCATGTGACTACAACTTCCATGCTTCCATGCTTCTCTTCCATGCACAATGAAAACACAGATTATCTTTGAGCTTAAATAGCAAGCTGGCTAGAAGATAGGTCACACTCTCCTGTCCAGATGTCTCCCCAAGAGTGTGCCCCCAGGGGATGCCAGTGGGCAAGAGGAGCAAGCATGTCCCTTTCCTGGCTCCTTCCACCTGTAAACAGAAGACAGGGCTGGGGGAGCCTGCTGGGTGGGGCTGAGGTGGTAGTACACCTGTGTCCTCAGCCACCATGGGCGGTGGGAGGAGCTCCAGGTGCTGAGCGGTAGAGGGCTGGAGCCTCCGACAACTGAGGAAGCCTGGCACGCTCCACTACACCAGGACTCTGGCCAGTGAGTTGGAGCCCTGGAAGCCCTGTAATGGGAAGAGGATCCTGCCCTGCCCAACTGCAGAGGCATTTTCATGGCTGGATCTGCTTCTCACCAGGGACCTGGCTCTATTTCCTTGTGGTTCTGAGCAGGGCCACGGTGCCCTTCTCCGTGGACAGCAGCCTGGGCCTCGAGGGCCTTCTCCTAGGGCTGCACGGCATCCCTCTCTTACCTACAGTTTCTGGACCACGTGGGACCCTGGAGAGCAGCTCCAGCGCTAGGCAGGTACTGATAATATGGAGGAAAGTTCAAGTGCAGCTGGCACCCCTTCCACGGACTAGAGGTGTTTGGGCCAACCGACCCCGAGACACTTACCTTCCCGTGGCCACCACCATTCCACCACTGCCCTGGAGAAGTGGCTTCCTGGGCTTGAGGGGCACTAACCAGCAGCAGCCTCTTCATCTGCGGATGGGTGATGGCTGCCAGAAGTCCTGCTCTCCTGCTCCCGTGGGGTTGGGAGGGCAGAGTATGGGGTGTGCATTTGCAGGGGGTACCCTGTGAGCTGGGTGCCACTCCTACCCACCCCTCCACAACACCCTGCATCTCAGCCTGGCCCCGCATGCACCCTCAGTGGAGCTGCAAGATTGGGATCCACCACAAGAGTGAGGGCAGCAAGGAGCCACGTGGTATGTCCCAGGATCAACGTTTCCTCAACCACCAACCTGCAAGTTGCTAAGGAACTGGACCACCGCTCATCTCGTCCGTCCACATTTAGGCCCAGGAGAAGGCTCTGGCGAAACCAGCTCCGATTAATCACCTCCACACCTTGTCACCCCTCTGATAAAGACCTTCGTTCACTTTGGTGTCATCACCGGCTGTCTCCATTCAACATGCACCGAAGGGACACAAGTGGGGCCAAGTCCTGAGGTTGCTGCTGCTTTGGCAGCACTGCTGGCGACGGTGGCCGGGGCTCCCTGGGAAGGTGTCAGGAATAGGCCGGACTCATCTCCTCTTTGCCTGCTGTTAGCCTAACCACGAAAGTATCTCTTTATACAGAATACTTAACAGATTCTAATATATATTTGTATTTCATTTTGTTATAGTATTTTTATATGTTAAAGTCAATATCTCGTGTCCCGTTTTGATTTTCAGATGCTGTGTGGTAGTGACACTTTGTTTAGGGGTCTCTGTAGTCTTATCTGGATCACTCTTTTAGAGAGACTGGTTTAGAACAGGCCCGTGAGGGAGCCACACCTGCCCTTTCCCTAGGATTATTCTAGAACATGTTGGATATTGTCTGTTGTCTTCCATGTGAACATGACATTGATTCACTCAGGTTCTGCCTTGTCGATCTCTTTTTCTGCACTAAGGATGAGCCCAGGGCTGCTGACATACAGATTCCCAGGGTTTGAGGGTTTCTGGGCTGCCCACACACTGGCCACAACCCCCCGATGGCTCTCAGAGGCAGCACATGTAGGACACCTGCCCTTGGAACTCTCTGGTCTTCGTGAAGTGGCAGAGGAGGTCGGTTCTTCCCAAAGGAGGAAGGGGAGGTCTGGGGGATGGCTTGGTCATAGCTCCCTGGGGATGTGAGTGCAGGGGCAGAGCCTGGCCCTGCACAGCACACGCAGAGATCTGGGCGGGGGAGGGGTCCTCATCCTCATTTCCCCTCAAGTATCTGGAGTCACACCCAGAGTTTGTGAACAGAGTCACATCCACATTTAACCTGGCTCTGAAGGTTTCAGTTCACTGGGGCAACAGATTAGAAAGCAGTACGGTTTCTCAAACTGTCCTGTAAGGTTAACTCGAGTGTCACTAGAAGAGTGGTTCATAGGGATCAGTGGAGAAAGAAGGCAAACACACTTCTACAGTAGTTCTACTATGACTCCAGACTGTAGAATTGCTCTTAGCAATTTTTTAGGATGCATGACCTGAGCATCTAGGTGAGGCCAGGTGCTGGCAGTCAGGCTGGGCAAGGCCCCCACCACCAAGGAGACCCACCTGGTTCTCCTCTGATGCCAGGATCAGAGACTGATTCCCCACTAGATCATGATGATGGTTACACAAGTCATACCTGAACAGCACATGGTCACCTTGAAAGTGGGCGGTGATGGTAACTGCAGTGTCTGCAAAGCAATTAGGGATTTGGGAGGAAATGTAATGAACTGGGTATAAGGAAGAAAATGGGTTAAAATAGGGTTGTAAGCTCAAGTGTCTGGCCAATAGGTTACCTAAGTGAATGGGCACCTGCCCTTCTGGCCCATCATTTGTATTACCACTTCCGATATAGCAGCGGGTAAGAGACCGATTTCCCTACTGTTAAAGAAAAAAGGAACAAATGGCAGCTGACAGTTAGGGACTTCTGGTGACCTTAGAGGCACATTTTCCAATCTACTGAGCTCTACCTGATTCGTACCATGCACTAACTTTATTAGATCTTCATTATGATTTTTAAAAGAGAAGCCAGAAACCAAATTTTATGTAAACCCTCACAGTTCATGTGTACAGATAACTTTTTTAAACACTGGGCTCAATAAAATACAACTGTGAGCCACCAGTCTGCAACCTCTGAATTAAAGGAAAGTAAGTAGCAACTTTAACAGTTAAAAGGAAATCCCCAACCAAGGAAATGAGCATAGCAGGGCTTGGTTGGGGAGTGGAAGCAACAGAAAGAATGACCAGGCTTCCAGCTAGAGTTGCCAAGTTTTCCCGAGATTGGTGCTAAAGCATGTCTATCACCCCTATACTCTGTGCTCTCAGAGCTAATTTTAGAGACGTCCCCTCACCCCAAGCCAGTCAGTCTGCACCTCTCAGGCCATATTCTAGTTATCCTCTCATGGGATGAATATGGGAGGAAAAGAAGTCTATTTTAACCATGAAAACTCCTAATCTGGAACAAGATAAATTCTCCAAATTCAAGTGAACAGAGGTGGGGTTATTTTCACCGGATATAGTTCTGCATGTCAATGGCCACCGTCATGTAACGTATTCAGGAAGACTCCAAAAGGAAATCACTGGCCCACTGGACCCTTACATAAACCCCTCTGAAGCAGAACTGAAAGAATATAGTGAAACAGGTCATGGGGCTAGTAAATGTAAATGCCAACGTTCTGCCCTTCCCCAACATGGGCTACAGACAGCCGGGCAGCCCCCCTTGGCAGCTGTGCGTATCACCCTGGTATTTAACAGTGGCTTACCTGGTTCACCAGGTCCCCGCCCCTCAGGATGAAGCACTGGCACCTTTCCAACTCCACCATGGGAATTCCAAGGATTCATCCGCAGTGTTTTCTTTTCCCCGAAGTTAGGCATACCTCACAAAATGGCCTCAGATCTACCAAACAACATTCCCTTATGTGCCAACACTGTGGCCGAGGCAGAAGTATTAGAAGTATTGTCTTTTGGTTCCTTCTGGCAACTGCTCAACTTTGCCACAGGCTACAAGTTGAATCCTGGGCTTCAGTGCATTCTGTTCCCTGTCCAGTAACTACACAAACACACTTTAATATCAAAGAAGTTTAATACGCTGCAATAAAATAAGCGCCTAGAAAAAGCTCATGGAATAGATGTCAATGTTAGAGAAATCCCTCCCACACATCCTCTAGCTCCATACCCCATCCCTCAAAACCAAACAAGAAAATCTGAAACAACAAAGGAAATCCGTCCAAGCTTGGATTTCAGTGAGGGCCCCTTTACCAATAACAAGAACACAGTTTCCTACATGGCCTAATAGGAAAGTAAAACACAGAAGCACAAAAAGTCCACAAGATTTCAATATTTAAGAGACTTGGTACATATTCAAAGTTAAAATAACTCCAACTTTTATAGCTATACATATTGTTTTAAAGCAACTTAATATATTTTTAAATTTCATATATACACTCTCAAAGGTTCTTCAGGTGAGGTATGTAAACATTGTCTAATGAAAAATTTTCAATGTTTCAAACCAACAAATTCACAGCATACATTGAATTTTCATCCATTAAAGACACAGTATTTTCCTACACTCACTAACACAGTGGAAATCCAGGCCCAAGGATACACATCTATCATCCAGATTAACATTTGTAGAACTTCTCAATTCACTGCTTTTGGAAAGACCACCTGCACACAGGTTAGGGGCACACACTTGGTACCGAGAATCCAGAGACTCTCTCCTTAGGCATCTGGATCACTGGCTAAGACTCACAAGACAGCAAAAAGGAGCACATCTGAACAACTACAAGATTGACCTCGGCAATGACAACACTGGGAGGAACCAGAAAGACCTTAAAGGAACGGTAGAGATTCATCTTAGAGCTCCCTGGATCCACAGCCGGATCAGCAGCCCCTGCCCTAATCTCATTCTGAAGGGTCGTGGCCTAAAAAGAATAAAAACCCAACACGGCACCTGAGCTTCAGTTAAATTGCATGGGCCTCCTATGGCCCCCTGGCCCCTGAAAGGCATGAACTCTAGCCTAAAGTAGGACCCTGGGCTGTGCTTTTCATACAGGTTGGGGTTGAATTCCTTACTACCATAATGCATATGGGAAAATAATGCCATGAGTTCACAAAGACGACCACTGCCTGCACACAGGCACTGGCCGATGACCTTGGAGGAGCTCAATTTTGAAAACTACTTGTTCCCTGAGGGTAAACAGCAGGCTTCTATTGAGATTAAGTGAGGCTAATAAAGGGATTATTTATTACAAGGTAATAAACACGTGGGGAGCCTCAGGCCAGAGTTCTATTTTACTCGCACATAATCTACGACGCCCCCTCCCCGCCCTCCCACCACAGTAGTCACCTTCCCAATGACACAATATAGGTCAGTTTCTTTCCTCTTGCTTGCTTTCAGGCTCAGCAGTGGAAAGTTTTATTCTAACGCACTCACTTCAATCTAAAAAACACTAGTGAAAAATTCCAAACACCGTCATAAATACAAAAGAGAAGACATATTCCAAAAGCCTAAAAAACTACATTATTCTATTAATGGTTATTCGGGTGTGGGGTATTTTTCATAAAGTTTAGGACGGTCACAAGGAGAGGCTGCTAAACAGCTTAGAAACCTGTTGAACTGGACACGCTGGGAGAGGAGGGACTGCCTTCCTTGCTCCCATCTAAACGGCTTAACCCCAGACATTTCAAACCCAGGCACAGAGGAGGATCACAGGAAGTGGGCTTAGCTTTCCAAGGTAGGGCAGATAGACTCAAAGGGCTTTTAACTGTCAATTTAAAATTTTAATGTAAAAAGTTCTTATGTTCACAGCCAAATGAGCTTTGCCTCGACTAGATTCTGGAAGCCCTGCAAATTCATGGAAAAATAGATCAGTTTTCAATCTCTATGCCCAATTTTTGATGTGTCTGGTGCTGGCAGATTTCTCATCCATTGCTAGAGTTGTAGGACATGAAGAAGCGTGCAGACGAACAGAAGCAAAAATTCAAGTACAGCCACCTCTCCGGCAAAGGCAAGAGGTCTTAGCAAGAGCTGTTCTACCCCCACCCTATCCTCTGAGACAAGGGCCAACGCAGAGCCCAGAATAAATTGTTATTACCTAGGATCTTATTGCTTATGGGCAACACATCAGAAAGAACACCTGGAAATCTGCTCTGCAGATCTGGGAACTGACCGGTTTATCATATATATATATATATGTATCATATATATATCATATATATATATATATATGATATATATATACACACATATTTTATATATATATATATATATATATATATATATATATATATATATATGGCATAACCAGATGAGAAGAGGGGGCAATTAAAGCTTGGATTTGATGTAGCGTTACAGATCAAATGCCCCAAACAGCTCTCAACCTGCTGGTTTTTGTTCTTTCTCCATGTGTGAACTGTGTTATGAAAGGAAGTCCACTGCTCAAAATATAGTCTTCTACAATACTACAATGCAAACCAACATCACTCAGAACATGAATCTGTATACAGCACGTGTAATAAATATTTTTAAAAAACTATTTACAACATTACTTCTTGTGAACATTAGATGAGAGCAAAATTTATTTCCTCCTGCAAAGGTTAAAAAAGTTTTGACGGTCTAGTTCAGTGCTAAATTCCCTGGCACCTAGTTACCCATTCACATTTCATCTTAAAATCAGATTTGCTTACAAATAGTATCTTAGAAAAAACATTCTCCAGCATTGCTGTTCAAGTGTCCTCCTCATTTGTTAGAAAAGACAAAGGGAGGCCATAAGAAAATATGCAAATTACGGTTCAAGCAGATGAGAACCTCCCCCCACCCCACCCCCACCATGTGTCCAGTCCCAAGCTCTCTGGTCTTGGAGCCGTGGTTCTCAGTCCAGCCAGCTGCGGAGAATGAGAGTCACGGCACAGACAGAGGTGCCCAGGAATGGGGCACAGAGAAGAGGAACACGATCATAAAGCATCCGTTCCGTTAAATCTAGGGGTGCTCTGAATTGCAGACCAAGACTCCTGAGAGGTAAAGCTGCACACACCTTAGAGCAGACGGTCTCCTCCTGTAACCACGGGTGACAGGTGGGGCTGGCCACATCTGCACAGATGTTTGCTGAGACAGGGAGAAGGGGGAGTGCAAGGGGGAAGACAAGGAGGAGGGTGAGGAGAAGGAGGGCTGAGGTGCTCAAGAGTACTGTCAAGGTGCAGAAGGAAACGTGCTTATCTCCCATGGTTAATGAATGTGAATAGGTGTGTGTCTTTCACAAACGTGAGAAAGACTAAAAATACATCTTAATGCTTTCTTTAGGCAACCAGTGGTTTCTCCATAGCCCCACAGGTATGGGTTTGGAGTTCCTTGGGGTTACAACTAAGGCTCGTTTCCATGGACAGGGTGTTGAGTGGACAGTTGGAAGGTATCAACCGCGTATGCAAAAAAAGTGGGCGGCTTGAGGCAAGCCCCGATGCCATGCCTGGCACAGCCATACCAGTTGTGGGAGACTCACTTTGTTCTGGGATGGGATGACAGTGGGGGGAAACACTCAGATTCCCAATCCACGCTGCGTCTGCCCAGAGTGAGGGTTTTGAGGCGGCACCCTTCTGCCTTCACTGTGTTGTTTGGGGGTTCAATGGATGAGCAAGGCAATTGGGGAGGACAGGTGGCTAGAAAGAACACTTTTTTGGAAAGCCCTTTTGACAGTTAATTTTTTGTTGTTAAAATAAATACTTTCTATAGAAGCATTTGAACAGGAAAATACCACTATTTACACAGTGAAATAAATTCAACAGTGGTGAATGTAACTGTGTATTACACCATGTATTGGAAACCACAGTCAAGAACACAGTCTCCTAGAACACTGGTGAAACTGATACTCTTAAGATACAGTGGCCTTAAAACAAATCCCTACCTGTGGTATAAACATACATAATTATGCAGATCTTGTTTGAATGGCATCTTTCCCACAAACTACCTCCCCAGTACTACAGCTTCAGCTGCAAGACAGCATGAGGTGCAGATTATAGAAAACAAGTGGGCTGAAAAAGTTGATAAATTGAAGAGTTAGACTCAACGGCTAAATGCTGGAAGGAAAATAAAGGGATGTGAAAAGAAAGATGCTTCTAGTATGACACGTATGCGCTCAGTGACATGCTTGGGAGGTATGGTACTGTCCCAGAGAAGATACCTCCTAGAAGGGGGCTGGGCGGCACAAGCAGAAGAGGGAAGAGAGGAGGGGCCAAGGATGGCTCCTCAAGACGAGCTGAGCCAGGCCAGAGAGCTCGGAACTTCTTCAGACTACAGCTGCTGGTGTGCCAACAAGGGGCCATCAACATGCAGGTGTTCACGAGAGGGCGGAGGGAGGGCAGGCTGGACTCAGGTTCAAATGGGCACGGGGGTCATTCGTTTAGGTTCACAAGTAGTGACCAGAGCTTGGAGAGTGAGCTTGCAAGTGTACAACAAAGGAAAAAGGGTGCTAGAGGGTGAAAGGGGCACACCTGTTCTGGCCAGGGGAGGCACTGTTCTGGGATTCAGGTTCATTACCAAATCTGTTTGTGGGCAGCACTGCCACAGAGGAGACGTAAAAGACTTTGCACTTCTGGTTTTAACTACTTGTCCTAGTAGATCAGATCACGATTCAACAAACATTCAATCAACGAAGAGGGATCTTTTCTTCTTCTTTAGTGCACAAGCATCACTCAGAAATAACGTGCAACAGCAGCTGTGTGCTGAGATGAACAAGTGAGACCCCCTCAAATCTAAAAGGAAGGATGTGGTGCAGTGCTGGATTATGTGAAAAAATGTTTGTGCCTAGCTGTCCTCATATTTTATCCTGAACGACGTACTGCAAGGGTCAGTAAAGCTTTTTGTAAAGAGCCAGGTGGTGAATATTTTACATTTTAGGCTGTGTCCACTACCATATGGTTTCTGTTCCTTTTTTTTTTTTTTTTTTTTAAATATAATCCTTTAAAAAATAAAAGGTAAAATGCATTCCTCCAACCTCCGGCATACTATAAGACCATGAGCACCTGTTTCATTGTTGTTGCTCTTTCATGGGCAGTCTATACCTTCACGTCCCTTGCCTACTGACCACCTTGCATTAAGTGGGATGGTCTCAGGCCGGTGAGAAAGCCTCTGTGCGTCACAGTGCTTGCCAGGCAGGACTAACTACACAGCCGCCCCTCTAGACAACAAAGCTGAGGGTGTCCCCTAAGCACCGAGTGTATGCCACCAGGGCTCTGGGAAAAGGAAGATCAGACAGACAGGAGGTAACGGAAGGAAACGACCAGCTTTGGCTCAATCCGAAGAGCAAAAGCATGAGCAAGTGCACCCTCTGCAGAAGTGCCCCGGGTGCTTCCCCGGGTCCCCAGCACGACAAGGCAAAGCCCTGCATCAAAAGCGTCATCAGAGAGCTCTGGGTTTCTGCTTGAGTGTGACTTATTATCTCTAAAGGAAAGAGGTCAGACCTTCAAGTCTTCCAATATGTCCACTGTAGAACAAGTAGTCAACTGTTCTGACATTTCACGGAATGAACTGAAGGTTGCCTCAAAAGGCTTTTCATAATTCTGCTTGTTTTAAATGCAATAATCTTTTTATTTTCATTTTTTTCCCTGAAAAAGGATTTGGGAGCAAGCCCAGGGAAGAATACTTACTGCTGGGGTGTGAGGACTGCCTTGCTGATGTGATTATAGACCTGATTTTATACTCACAGAAAAATTTCCAGTATTTCAGTGGGTATCAAGCAATAAGAAGACAAAAATTAATAGCTGAGAAGTCAAAACGATAACTGTCTGTTTCAAAATAACCGAAATAATCAGTGTTCTGGGGCCACTGACAGAAATTTTTTCACTGGCATGACATTCAACTTCCTTTGGGAAAAAACCAGTATGGAAGCTTATCCTTGAGTTCTGGGGGACGGGGAAGACCAACAGCCTGGAAGCTGACTGGATTTGATCCAAAGATATAATGTACAACTTCTCAGTCACACTCAGGTTACATAATATGCCCCAATTTTCTATTCTTACCTAAAAGCACGTTCAAAGCCCCTAGTTTTCATTTGCTGGCTTGCCTTTAATAAAATAATTTTGAAAGGAAAGTATATGACTAAAAAAATATCAGTGCTGATGCATTTTTATTTTCCTAGAAGCTGGCCCAAAATATTACATAATAAATACCTTGGGTTAGTGACTGGACTTTGTTTTCCCTTCTGTGAAAAGGCTTTTTCCGTATCTAAATATGTAAATGAGAATACCACAGTATTCTCAACTAATTTTGAGAAAAACCAAATCTTGGCTTACCTTAGGAACAAACAAGACGTGAGGCCGGAGTCAAGTCTATGATAAAGGCTGAGTGAAATGAGAGGCCAGGCCACATTTACAACTCTGAAGCCCTGTTTGCTCACGGGGTCTGACTCTTGAGGCTAACGGTGGCCTCACTGTGGCTGCAGTGACGGGCGGTTCTAAGAAGGAAGGTGTGAGGCTACGGCAGCTCACGAGTCAGGAGATGGCAGTCAGTGTGCTATAGCAATATACCGTGTCTCCTCTGTAGCAAGAGAAAATAAAGAAGTGTAAAAAGAAGAACAAAACTGAGGTAAGGGGGAAAAGAAGAGGACAGAGAGGAGGGGAGGACAAAGAAAGGAGAAGACCAATCAGGCAAAATTTGTTAGTGAAAAAGGATTATTTTCTTAAGCAAGGAGGGTCAACAAACTTTTTCTGAAAGGTCCAGACGGTAAATCCTTTAGGCTTTGCAGGCCCTTGGTCTCTGCTATAAATATGATACTCTGCTGGAAAGCTGCCAAGGAAAATACACGAACAAATGGGCATGGCTATGTTCCAATAAACTTTTATTTACAAAAGAGTGACCAGCCCATATTCTGCAGACCCTTGATCCTCTGTAAGCCAAATAACAGTTTGTGCGGGCTGACAGAAAACCAATAGGAACGGGTGTGGCTCCCCGGCCTAGCACCCCGGGAAATTCCAATACAGTCCCTGGTGCGGTGACAAGCCACCAGCCTTGCTGATGGTGGTACTTACAGAATCTCCGACCTGCATCATGTAGCATGCTGTCTTTCCCACTTAGCTCTCGGGTCCTTCAATCAGCAGGAATGCTGCCCATAGAGGGGGGGGGGTGACAGCTTCAGCCCTCACCACGAATCCACCACAAGGCAGGAAAGAGACCAAACCTCAGTTCAAAGCAACAGTCTTGAAGTGATGTGTTTCACTGATGTCCTATCTGAACAGCGTGTGATGCACAGAGGAGCCCCTCAGAAGCAGCACCTATGAAGAGACGAGGACCTGCACCTCTCCTAGCCGCACTACTGCAAGGATGAAACCCACAGTCCAAGATTACTGTTTTTAGATAAGGCTTGTGTAAAAATCTTTAATGAAGTACAGATGCAACAGAATTAACCTAAGGGATCCAAGGGACTAGCAACTGCAGATGAACACACACCAGTGACATTCCAATGCGGGAAGCCTTAAAAGCAGACTAAACGTTCATTGCCTTCCTGCTGTGCTGCAAGATTGCTATGAGGGAGGCTCTGGACCCTGACTGGGGAGCAGTTTCCATGTTGTCCTCCCAAACCCAGGGAGCCTGAAGGGCTAGAAAATGGGGGACAGAAAATGGGTCTCCTGAAGAGGGCCCAGCTCTGGGGAGCTATGATAGAGCTTCAGTCATTGCTCCGCAGGCATCCTGCAGCTCTCCCAGAAGCTCAGAGGTAATACCGGCGTTCTCAGGTCATCAACTTCAGCTCCAACACTGGGACAGTCAGAGTATAGGCCCAGGAGCAGAGTTTTCTTTTTTCTTAATTTGGAATCTGGAATGTGGGACAGATTGCCTTTGCATCTGGTGGCAAGCCATACTGTGAAGATGGCTATAAAAAGGAGGTCTTTGTGAGACAGGGGAAACAAGGGGGAACTTGAGTCAATTCCAAGTCTGGCTTGGAGGTGTCTAGGAGACAGGTTTGCCAGCATCGGCTGTAAGAGTAAAAGGGTGTTCCAGAGGCAGCCCTCAAGTTTGTTTGTTTGTTTTCCTTTCTTCTATTAGCAAAATTAACTGAATCAGCAAAAATGAGATTCAACAAATATAAAAATAATTCTAAGCTTTTAAGTGTTCTAATTATGTAGAATCCCAGTCTATTTAAATGCAGTTACTACTATAAAGTGTAAGTTGATTTTAAAGATGAGCCACTGCAGTGTATAAAAAAAGGCATACACATGCATACCTCTCGCCAAATGCCCCCTAAGACGGGAGAAAAGGCTATTATCTTGAAGTAAGCTTTTTAAAATGAAAAAGCACTTAGAAAAGTAATGGAATGGATGACAGACCCGAAACTGGAAGAGTTCCACCCACTCACACTGCCTCACACCTCTCCCTAAGTTAATCCAAGCACCGCTACAATGCAGTCTACGTGCAGCTAAGGGGGGCACCTTGAGTATACGCACAGGAGTCCACACATGTCACATTGGCAGACCTCAGCTGGTTAAGTCACCACAAAAACAGTATCCAGTGACGACTATATGAAAATATTTTTTTTTAACTTTAAAACCACTTTTAAAGATTAACCAAACCTACTCAAAAACATACTAATGCTTCTGTGCAACTTAATGCTGAGAAAGGGCTGCCAACATACACACTCAGCAGTTTCATTAATATAGGTAGCTCTTGAATGGCCAAAGTCAAAGATACTAAAAAGAAAAAAAGAGACTCATGGGATAGGAGACATTGGGAAAAAAAAAAAAGTCAAGGCTTCACTGAAGATAGTAAGCTTCCCTACCTATGAAATTCAATGCAATTTTCAATTTCCCATGAATCACATGCTTTTCTCCAGTCCTATCCAGTCATCAGAAGTTTCCATTATATACAGCAAGCTTTTCACAGAATGGGTAGAAGGCCGGTTTTATCATGATTTGGCTGAACTATACATGAAAAAAGTCCACCCGGGTTTACCTAAACAGATCTGAACAATCTAAATGGAAAACTTTTAGTAAAACAGACAGGGTGGCACCTGTCCACACAAGCCTACTTCTGTGACGGAGCATGTTAGAGAAGTTGGCTGAAGCTTTAACAACCAAGCCTTTTTTGTAGAGTGGCCCAGTGGAAATGTGGAAGTCACACTGTGTTATAATAGAGCAATGTTACAGGCATCAAGGGAAACCCCATGCAACCACCTCAGGCGTCACTCAGGAAAGGCAAACAACATTAGTTAAAACACCGTAGCTCTCAATTCTGAGCCATGGAATAGAGCCTGATGTGATAGAGGCGGGAGTGATACCACAAGCATTAACTACCAGTATGGCACTAACCAATTAGAATGCTAACACCCACTCTAACCATGTACGTTCACACTGGAGCACACCAGCTGAACGTCAGCTCCAGGTGGGGGGAGCGCTGGAGGCCCACTATGAGACGGGGCTGCTTCCTCCAACAGCAAAGTTGCTCTGAACTTTACATAACTCTGTGCTGTTTAGACCTTTCTGAGCCTCATGCCAAACTTGTTTTGGGGATACTCACAGAGACCCTGGGCCACATTTAAACCATCTGGCCTGTGCTAATTACCCAGCTCATGAACGAACGCCCTAGCACACTGCATGGCGACAAAGAATCTTACTGCAGAACCGGGGCTGGGAGACATCTGTGGCTAATAACGGGCAAATGCACATGCACAAACTCTTAAACTTTTCTATTACTGGAAATAACAACCTGGCTTTCTTTGAATATGGAAGTATTCGGGGTAAGAAAGAATATTAGAACAGTCACTCTTATCCTAATTGTCAAGTTACAGTTACAAGATGAAAAAAAAAAAAGCCTACATTTTTTCCCCCAAAGTCAGAAGAAAACCTCGTTAGAGTGCTAGCAAGCTTGCAAGCCAAAAATGAAAAGGATGGCAAGAATCAGTAATGCAAATCACTTGGGGGATGTAAATAATTTTTAGAGGTCATAACCCAATATTAACACCATGTGACACATCTTCTGTCCCATGGGCACATAATTTAGAATACATTTTTTCAAATGACAAAGGATCAAAAGTGAGAGGAGTGACCAATAATGAACAGAATATGAATTTTTAAAAAGGGGTAACAGAAATATTCATCTTTTATAATAATAATAATTTCCCTCTGCATTCTCTACATACCATAAAAGTGATTTGGTTTAGCTTTCGAGAATCATTGAAACAAACAAACAAGACAGAGAGGGAAGTTCACTGCTAGGGTTTGCAAAGAGGAGTGTCTGTTCAGGTACAGACACTGCAGGGTGGCTGCTGAAAAGCTACTTTTATGTGCATGATGGTGGTCTTCTCGGCTACAGTACAAGTGCTTGTGCATCAAGTATAAAATACAAGCCTTTAATCACATAGATCAGCTTTTTAGCTTTTGTAAATTTAAAAACAAAAAGGATAAATAAGGCACTGTACTTTTAAAAACTAAAACTGCTTGGTTCCAAGTTTAAAACCCAAGGAACAACCAGAATATAATATATAACTTCCCTTACTCAGCCTCAGAGAAAGACTCTGCAAGTTCCCTTCTCCATCTGAGATACATTTTTCTGACATCTTAAATTGTGATGTTCTCCATTAACTGCAGATTTGAAAGGCTGGATAAGCTTATAAAAGCAGGTTTAGTTAATGCAAAACGAAGGGTTACTTCTGTAGGACAGTTTAACTCTCGGCTACCAGCCTGGCGATCACTTTGCGTCCAGCCGTCTCCGTTTGCCATGGGAAGAGTCCAGCTTTGCCTTCAGCTTTCGCTTTCTCTGGGCCGCACTGCTCTCTGGGGTTTTTGTCAAGGGTCTGGCCCGAGCCTTTCCACTACTTTGCTTCCTGTTGGTGGCTTTCTGTGGCCTTGAAGAGGATTCACCTGCCCCCTTTTGCTTTGCAGGTTTCGTCACTGTGTCTGAGGCGGCTGGCTGAGCGGGTCTTTTGTTTGTATTTTCTTTTTCCCTCCTGGAGGGAGGGCAGTTCTTCCCAGGGGACTTTTTGGGGATCTTCACTTTATTCTCTTTCAAGGATGTCTTTTTGGGCAGTTGGCTGATTCTGTCCCTTGCAGCTGGCTTCTTGGCAGCAGGGGTTTTGGTGGATCCATCACTATGCTTTTCTTTGCTGGCTTTGACCGCAGGTCCCTTGTCCTTCCTGTCCTGAGCGGTGCCGCTTTCTGTCCTCTTGCGTTTATTCTGCACTTCGGCTTTCGGCAAGATTTCAGACATCTGCTTCCCCTTCCTTCCCTTCATTCCATCAGTACTCTTGGGCTTAATGGGAAACCCATCTGCATCCACTTGCAGGGCCAGCTTAGGGGACATCAGAGGGTTGATGCATACACTCTTACAACTCTGTTTACTCTCCACAGCCTGTCCAAATGGGCTCTCCATTTTCTCGTTCTTGATCAAACACTGCTGGGCTCTGAGCTTTCCTCGAATATTGGAGTATTTTCTGAGGATCCGAGTACTGGCTGGGGTAGGTGAATTTGTGGGAGGATGGCTATTTCTACCTTCCTTGACTTCCTCTACAGTGTCTTCAGAATTGGGGCTGAGGCTGACATCACTGCCATCCTCTGGCTCCACTTGGTCAGGATTCTCTCGAAATTTAGCCCAGAGCTTCTGTGTTTTCCAATTGTTTCTAGCAGGAGTAGCTCCAGGAAATTTCTTCAAGTGTTTTTTCAAGCGTTCAGCCTGTAGTGAACTGGGGTACAGGCTGGAAGGAGAGTATTTCTGAAGAGGATGCTTGACAGGGGGGATGTCTCCTGGAAGACGAGTGTTGAGCTTCTTCACGATAACCAGAGACCGGGTTTCAGTTGTCTCTAAGAACCATTTGCAAACATTAGATAACTTAAAGTTTGTCATAAACAGCATCTGAACAGGAGAAAACTTTTGAACCTCCAACGAACCCCTACATTTCCGTGACCTTTTTTTGCTTTTCCAAATCTCCTTTAGTTTATCTGACTTGTTCCTTGATCTTGGCGTTGGCTGGGCTTCCTTTTCCAACTGGATCCAACCTTTCTGGACTCTCATGTACTGGGCATTGAAGCTGGCAATAAGCTCTTGGTTCTCTTCCTCTGCACACCATTCCACAAACTTTGGCTGGTCATCTACCACTGTGTCCACATCATCCTCATGTAAGGGATCTCCACTCTCTGAAGCTTCCTTTTCCTTTGGCATTGGGTTTCCCTGTGTTGCTTCCTTTTCTGAAGTCACTTTTGCAGTGTCCAAGGAGTCCAGAGAATGAGTATGTCTTAGGTTGTAAGTTGAAGACGTCAGTCTTGTAAGCCTCGGGACGCACTGTGGGGGCCCGGCCACATCACCACTTCCACTATTTGACAAGCCACGTGCACTGGATGGCACATCGCTCTGGTCACCTTTGTGCTGGGTGTTTGCACTGCCAACCTCATTCACAACCTCCTCCGTATCGTGTGCAGGAATTGGTTCTGGCTTCTCTTTTGATTGTTCTGGGAAAGTACATGGAATATTTTCTGAGGGAGCATGAGCATTTTTCTCACCTAACTTAGACTGAACATAGATTTCCAGTCTTTCTCCAGGCAGGGTCTGGCCTACTGTGGTTATGGGATCACCACGGGGGAAAATACCTCCTTCTTCCCCTTTGACCTCTTTAGCCAGCATGTTCTTAAAAGTCTGCCTGGTGATGATCCCACCTTCTTTGCCCTCCTGCTCGGCATCTTTCTCAGAGGGCTTTTCATGGACCTCTGGGTTTTCAGTGTCCTCCAAAGCTTTTGTATGGAAACCGTCAGCCAGAAGACTCTCAGGTGTTGTCTCACCAGGGCCCCCTTCCTTTTTAGAACGTTTCATAACAGGATTTTTGGAAACCTTGATCTCAGGACTAGCAGAGGAAGAATCTGAACTTTGACTTCTTAGGCACCTATCAGCAGAAGAGGGATCAGAAAGCTGACTTCTTAGGCACCTGTCAGAGGCCTCGGGGAGTTTTTTAACTTTTTTCTTCTTGTCCAGATTCTCTTCGGGTGAGTCAATGTTTTGATCACACATATCTCTTTCTGAAGAATGTTTTACGTTACTGCCCTGTCCCTCTAATTTTCCTGTACCACCTGCTGTCTCACTTTCCTCAATTTCGTTGGGGTTTTCATTAGTAAAAGTGCTGCTTTCCTTCAAGAGTGGGTCGGTATCTAGCTCCTGAGTGTCTTCAGTCTCAGCCTCAGTACTGATGCTTTGGTTGTCTTCAGCTTTTCCCAGGCTCAGAGGAGGCTCCAAGCCCACTGGAGGACTCTGACTTTCTGAGCAAGGAGGACCTTCCTCTCTACTGACTGTTTCAGGAGAAGAATGAGGCCCGGAAACAACATCTTCATTGCCTCCCTCAGAAGTGCTCTCAATAGAGGAAACCAGGTGACAGTCTTGGGTGACAGTCCCCTCCTTGATTTCCAGCAGTTCGACTGGCTGCTGGTCTCGTTCAGGGGAAGCTATCCCACTTGCTGCGGGAGTTGAGACCATGGAGCTGCCTTCTGGCGTGTCCTCTTTGGGAAGGTGAACAGGGAGAGGTGACACCAGGCTGGAGGCTGTTGTTTCCTTTGACCTAGGAGAGCTGCTCGGATTTGGTTTATTTGTCACGGGGCAAACCTCAGGCTCTTGAGATTCCTTTTCCGAGGAAGCATCTCTGTCTCCTTCCTTAAGGGAGATTATTTCTTTACTAGGTTCTTCGTGGTCATCGTCTCTGGGATGCTGCACATCCACGGCGGGTCCAGGGGCTGAAAGTGTAAGGGTCTGCTTGGGAGTGACCACTGCCTCCGGCTCCAGGGTTGAACAGCTCGCTTTTTCTTGGGAGTGTAAATTTCTGGCCAGTGTGCGAACAGTTGGCAGCTCACAACAATCACCATTGAAAAAGTATCCCCGAGTACTCTTTCTGGCTGTTTTCCGAGAGGATAATATTGATCTTTGATTCTCAAAGTGGCATTCTGTTATTGGCTGACTAATATAAACAACATCACACTGGTTATCATAATCGTTTATCCTCAACCCTGATGCCCTTTTACTTTTCCGAGCTGTCTTAATGGAGGTCGAGATCATCTTGGTTCGTGAATGTCCATTAGATGCTTTGTGTACAGCTGGCATAGGGCTGGGGGCTAACCAACCATCTTTGGAATGATCAAACTGGCCCTTATCACTGGGATGTAAATGATAACTCACCTTATTTCTTCCTAGTGAGTGAAGATGGTTCTCTTGCTTTGGCCTTGAATCTTGTTCACTGGACTCTAACTCCTGGCGCAAAGGTGTTTTTGAGCTACACAGTAAAGCGTTCTCTTTGTCAGCAGTTCTAGGTGAATTCCCCGTAAACCCTGAGTCCCAAGCCTCTTCTGATAAAGCTTTGAATGAATTTCTCTGAGAAATAATACAGCTGTTGCTCTCCTCACTATTCTCAGCTGCCCCTTTTACTGCAGTTAGACTTTCTACTAAAGCTGAGCTCTGCATATGGTCTTTACCATCCTCGCGAATTTTCACATTTGTGTCTTGCTCCTGTCCAGTGGTTTGCCCCTCCAAGCTCTTAGAGATGTGGTGGAAGTTTAATGAGGAAGAATTAGATGCAGTGAGGTATCCCAGAGTGGAACTATCCGTTGAACTACCAGAATTAGGTTTAGTGGTTGGAAGTTCAGAGGAATCTTTCTGGGTAACAGCCAAGGCATTCTCTCTCCCATCTACAGACTTTATCTCGGGAGGAGGCTCCTTCAGGGCCTGTTCTGTCATGCGTAGAGGGCTGTGAGAGTCCGATGAGTCTACGAACAAATCTACAGAAGTAGGAGACTCCCTATCGAGACACACAGCATCCTTTTCCTTATGTTTGGTGCCTAGTTGGGCACAGCCGGCACTGCAAGTGGATGCATCCATTGCTCCAGAATCAGGGTGCAGGTCTTCGGGGCCTGGCTGGGATTCAGTGTACAGATCGTTCAGAACACGAATGAACTGCTTCTGATGATGAGTGCACAGTTTGACCATAAACTTCTCCAGCGGGGACTTCGACTGATTGTTAGAATCTACTGCTAGAGCCTCTGTTGAATTCTCACTAGACAGACAAAGAGAAAGAAGAAATTAATATGGTCATTCTCCAAAGAAAATTTTCACCCTATGAAATTCACCAGACGTTACTCATGTTGTAAAGAGAATGGACACTCTAAAACTGCTTCTAAGTGCCCAGGTAAATTTGATTCCATAAATGAGGGGTATTTACCTAACTAAAATATAAGGCTAGCCCTGTTATATTCTCAAATTTCAGTAACATCCTTCATACCTTTTAAGAGATCCTTCACAGTTATTTTTATCATATAGAGAAGAAATATCATTGAAAATAATTTTTTGGAAAATAAAATTTTGGCTACATTAACTCCAGTTGGTCAACATATACTTTTGTTTTAGACCTGGGTATTTCTGTTAAATAATCATTGATCTGTAAGCCCACAACACTGACAAAAACTCAGACGCACTATATTGCAAACCTTAGTTTGGAAATATTTAGGGAAATTATAGTTTTAACATGGTTTCTCAGCATGACTAATTGGTTAGACTTATAATTCTGCAAACAGTAATACAGGAACCCTTCTGCTCCCTTCCTGGGGCAATGAGAAATAGAGATCAATAATTTCATAATTCAAATACACTGAAAGATGCAATTATAAGCAGCCTACGTTGGCCTCCTACCTTCCTCACGCCCCTCTGGCCTCTGAAGCAGTGTGCTTTTAATGGAAAGAGCACAGATTGTGGAATATGATAAACTCACATTCTACTTCTAGCTCTGACATTTACTATCTACAGGCTCTTAGGTAAATTACTTAACCTCTCTGAACTTTGGTTTCCTCATCTGGAGTTGGAACTCTGTATTGATATTTCAAAGGATTGTTGTGAGATGTCAGAAAGCACACACAAAGCACAAAGCACAAAAGAACAGGCGCTCCCCCTTTCTTGACTCAGGGAGATTTTTAAGACCAGGTGGTAAAAAGCTGCTGAAACATGTCTAAATACAAAACAAAACAAAACCAAACTATCTGTCAAATCTGTTGTTTAAACTACTCTTCATGAAGGAAGATTCCACTATGTTTTTATTTTCACAACTAGCAAGACAGCAGTTTTAGTCAGCGGTGCCATGGGTATCTGAAAGGACCTACATGAGACTACAGAATGTAGTCTTCTACATGTCTTAGCAGATGCCTACTTTAAATTTGAAATTGGTCACTGAATTGTGAATAAACCAAGAAAAAAGATTCTTTCATGCAAACTACATATCAGATAAAGGGTTAGTATCCAAAATCTATAAAGAACTTATCAAATTCAATACCCAAAAAATAAATAATCCAGTGAAGAAATGGGCAAAAGACATGATAGACACTTCTCCATCATGAGTGCTCAACATCACTCATCATCAGGGAAATACAAATCAAAACCACAATGAGACACCACCTTATACCTGTCAGAATAGCTAATATGAACAACTCAGGCAACAACAGGTGTTGGCAAGGAAAGAGGAAAGAGGATCTCTTTTGCACTGCTGGCAGGAATGCAAACTGGTGCAGCCACTCTAGAATACAATATGGAGGTTCCTCAAAAAATTAAAAATAGAACTACCCTACGACCCGGCAATTGCACTGCTATGTATCTATCCAAGGGATACAGGTATGCTCTTTCGAAGGGGCACATGCACCCCAATGTTTATAGAAGCACTATCAACAATAGCCAAAGTATGGAAAGAGCCCAAATGTCCACTGATGTATGAATGGATAAAGAAGATGTGGTGTGTGTGTGTGTGTGTGTGTGTATACACATACATACATATACAGACACACACACACACATACATACAATGGAGTATTACTTGGCAATCAAAAAGAATGAAATCATGCCATTTGCAACTATGTGCATGGAACTAGAGGGTTTTATGCTAAGCGAAATTAGTCAGAGAAAGACAAATATCATATGACTTCACTCATAAGAGGACTTTAAGAGACAAAACAGATAAACATAAGGGAAGGGAAACAACAATCATATAAAAACAGGGAGGGGGACAAAACATAAGAGATTCATAAATATGGAGAACAAACAGGCTTACTGGAGGGGTTTGGGGAGGGGGTGGGCTAAATGAGTAAGGGGGCATTAAGGAATCTACTCCTGAAATCATTGTTGCACTATATGCTAAGTTGGATGTAAACTAAAAAAATAAAAGAAAATAATAAAAAGGGAAAAAAAGATTCAGAAATATTATAACAGGTGCATGGGGATGGCGAACTTAAAATTTTTTTTTAATGTTTAATTTGAGAGAGAGAGCACAAGGGAGCACGTGCATGCTCGAGTGGGGAAAGGGCAGAGAGAGGGAGACACAGAATCTGAAGCAGGTTACAGGCTCCAAGCTGTCAGCACAGAGCCTGATGCAGGGTTCAAACCTACCAACCGTGAGATCATGACCTGAGCTAAAGTCGGACACTTAACCGACTGAGTCACCCAGGTGCCCCGGTGATGGTGAACTTTAAACTATGTACTGGCAATGGAGCCAAAATCTAACAAAGAAAAGACAAGACAGAAGGCGACTGGAAAACAGCCTCACTGGGCAGTATGCTTATAATATGTGCATTTTCCTGCTTATATATTGTCCTTCAGTAAAAGTTTCAAAAAGGCAACATCTGAAAGGTCAACAGGAAGAAGCTCCTCCTGCTGTATGCGAATGGCAAATATCTCCTTCCTAAATTTAGAAAAGAGGAGACACCAGTGACACCCTTGGGGGACTGACGGTTAAGTCATTTTCAACTCTCAGACACAATGATACGTACACAGGAGCTTAATACACTCTTCATGCAGCTGCACGCTTTGTAGCTCACAGAGAAATTAGTCCCAGAAGGACCCTTCTGGGACATACCCTGCCGCTATGTCTATCAGACAGTACCAATAGCATAATATGTTGTCACAGGATAGAGCACTGGGAAACAGTGGTGAGTATTCTGCCACTTACTAGTTGTGTAACCTTGGCCAAAACACGTAACCATTTTTGGTCTTAATAGAGCACGTGCCCCCTCTTCCACTTAGGATTAGTGCAAAGGAAAAAACTACGAAGTCATCAGTTACCTTTACTGTCAGCTAATCACATTAAACATACCTCAGTAACAAATAACTCAGAGATGTGCATTAATGCTTTTTTACAACCTAAGGTGAATTTTCTGCATAAAGTTTACACTTCAAGTACCAAACATTTAAAATTTTAAAAATATTTTTGATAGAAGTCGTTTAAAACTTATATCCTCCTCTGAACACAATTTCTTCTTTCTTAATGACTCAGGGGGGTTATCATGTGCACTATTATTAAAGTTGAGCCATTACTTTTATTATACTGAACTAAAATACATTGATAGCTTTAGGAGCTACTCAATTAAGTAAATCTGACTGCCTTAACATGAAAAAGTCACGCTGGCAGTCTGTATGTTACTAAAATCTTTCTTTTTATTGGCTTCCAGATAGTAGCTGTGGCTCGAAGCCCTACTTTTACCTTCAAGAGTGTTTCTGCCTGACAGCTGACGAACCACATCTCAAGTGCTAGACTGGTCCTTTAAGTAAAAATAAACAGGCTCTGAAATGATGTTTTCAGGAATAGTTTAAGTAAAGTACATGGATTTTCTAACAACTTCAACTGCTCAGAGGACTTTATGTCTCAGTTTTTGGTTTTTGGAGGTGTTCCTGATGTTACTAAGTGCCTACAAATAAGTGGGCTATCACTGCCTTTTCAACGCATAAAAATATACTCTCTAAGTGCACTTTAGCAATACATAAAAAGGTAAAGGGGGTTGGTCAAGGTTTATGAAAAAAGATTAAGAAATATCATGGCATCTTACTGCAGAGAAAAACTGGAGATAAATTGTTCTCCCCACCTTGAGAAGCACAATCATCATCAAAGTGTGAAAATCTTCTGGACACTGCTCCATGCCTAGGGCTGTGCTCTGGAAGTAGGCTTTAGTATTTGGGGTGAACAATATGCTTAGAGGGGTGCCTGGGTGGGTCAGGTTAAGTGGTCAACTCTGG
Organism: Prionailurus bengalensis; assembly: GCF_016509475.1. Taxonomy (NCBI): domain Eukaryota; kingdom Metazoa; phylum Chordata; class Mammalia; order Carnivora; family Felidae; genus Prionailurus; species Prionailurus bengalensis. The sequence continues at coordinate 55,773,693 of NC_057351.1, read as the reverse complement.
ATTTTGGCTCAGGTCATGGTATCACTTTTCGTGAATCCGAGCCCAGCGTCAGACTCTGTGCTGACAGTGTGGAGCCTGCTTGGGATTCTCTCTCTCTGCCCCTCCCTACCTCTCTCCCTCTCTCTCAGAATAAGTAAACAAACAAAAAGATTAAAAAACAAAACAAAACCAATATGCTTAGAGATTAATTAAATCAAGAGATACCCAATAAGAGGACAGAGTACTCTGAAGGAAACTGAGAAAGCAATTTTTTCTAAAGTGATGCCCACACAGAATAAAAAACTGAGTAATAATTCATCCACAGGTGAGATCTAACCTCTTTTATGGTTGTGAGACTTGGATCTGCTGCTATCCCATGTTTCAATAGTAGTACTTCAATATTTTAGTTAACCTCAACTAACGTAAACAAGTCTTCCAAAGGGCCATGAAACCAGCCCTGAAACGATGGCTGTGGCAATATGGCTTGTTTAGTCCCCAAAGACAGAACAAATAACTACAGGTAGGTAGGTAGGCAGGTATCTATTTCACAGCACCATGGCAAGGGGAAGGCGCCTTCAAACCTAAGGCATACTGCAGAAACGTTATCAGTACCTACTGAACTCTAACCCGGAACAGCAACAGAGCACCAGGGGGCTGAAGAACAGCATCGGAGAGGCGGTCACAAGCTATATAGCAACTTTAAGAGGCGCTTACAGCGATTACTGGTGGGAAGCTCAGGAGATGAAAAGATTAAAATCGCAAATGGCAGCTTTGCTTAAAAGAAAGAGATATCAACAAAGGGTCATTTGTGTATGTTTCCTGGTAAAAAGACAGGATGAGAGAGAACGTACTGATGAACCACAGGTCATCAGAGCAAGCAATAGGGTGCTCTTTATCAGTTACATCCTGGGCCATTTCAAAACCATTTCCACTTGGAGTGACTGTATCTTTTCCTGAACTCCAAGCCACAGTGGTTTGTAAATACATTGGCAATCATAAGAAATCATGTGTATTTATAATTTGTATCCTTTACTGACTTGTCTTTCTCTTAGCTTTCCAAGCAGATGTAAGCTACTTGGGCTACTTGAGATGTAAGCAACTAGGCAGGGATCACATTTTACACTCTTCTGTTTTCTCTTAGCAAAAAAGGAGAGAGAGCATCAAGGATGCTTCCTGGGTTTTAGTCTCAGGCAGCATCATTTAGTGAGATAGGAACACAGGCAATGAAGCTGGGGGCTGGTGACTGTTGGGGTATGTATGTGTCTGATGAGTTCTGTTTTGTACACACTTGAGGTGAAGTGTTAAAGGATTCTGAATCTGAGATGTCTGGAAGGCAAGTGGACCAGCAGCTTCACTTGGATCTGACAACCTTCACATTAATACTAACCTTTGCCCAAGTGTCATTAAATGGCCCTGTTATAATAACTAACTTTATAACTATAGTAATAAAACCACTTTTGACTGCGCCCCTAAATTATCAAGGTTCTTACCTTGTTTTTCCCTAGAAATTTTCTCAATAAGATCTAAGTTTAGATGAATTTTAATTTCAGAGGATTTAAAAAATTTTAAATTAACCTCAACTTCCTGAAGTTTTTAATTCTATCACAATTTTTCATGTTTTCTAACAAAACAAAACAAACAAAAAACAGGTGTTTTTAAAAACTGGCTAGTTTTGCCTGAGTTTTAAACAGCTAGTCTTTACCTTTGCTTCCAGTCATTCCATTTTTTCCTACAGTGTTAGGCATTTGACAGAGCCTAAATATGCATTTGCCTTGATTCAGAATACTCTCAGGCAGTAAGGAGGTAAACCAGAGAGGGGCAAGCTTCTGTCCTGCAGCATTTTCACTCAACTCGACTGAAGGGAAAGCACTATGTTTTAGTTCAGTGATTACGGTCGGTATCACGGTATGTCCTTCACATCTGACTATGTAAGATCTTTAGAAGAACAATAATTCATCACAGATTTCAAAATCACTTGTTTGATTTCATGTCTCTTCTGCTCAATAACAGAACTCTGTAACAGTTAAGTAAATTATTTATCAATCAGAAATACCTCACCTCCACTAAAGAGTAGTAAGATCCCAGGGACTAGTAAAAGGAAGGAAGGGCTGTAGAAGAGAGAAACTTGACTTCCAACTCCCTGGATTAGTCCTGAGTTTCTCTCCTGGGAGAGAAATAGCCTGCATGACCTTGACCACTTTGTCTTTCTATCCTCTGCTCAATGCCTAATTCTTAAGGGTGTGGTAAAAGGATAAGATAATATTCATAAAAACTTTGGAAGGCACAGTTTAAGAGTGATGTGTTGTTTCACAACCCTATCTGTAATGATTTACTCAATGATGTTTTTCTAGATCAGAGGTTAGACACAGTTGAACTCGCCTACTTTGTCAATACTACAATACTTAAATTCTCAAAGAAAAGCATTCCTGTGGTTAATATAAATGGTGGGTCGTCAATGCTTATGTTATTTTAGGGTAAAAGAACAAATAGAGGAGATGTGGCAGACAGCTGAACCGACAATTTTAAGAAGAAATTTTAGAAGAATTTGAGATTGATGGATTCAGGTAGTCTCTCCAGTATCCGCTAACTACCAATAAAACTCGATAGCAAATGCAATTATCAATGATGACCAAAATACATTCTTCTTGACTAAAAAGAGCAATAAAGATACTGAATGATGTCTGGGTGAGAGCTGATCTTAGCAGAAAAAGGTAATCCCGGGAAAACAGAGGGGGAAGAAAATTAGAGACAACACTTGACAGAGTAGACCAAATAGTTAAAGAGATATACTTTTATTTGGCTTGATTCTTCTACTTAAATACAAGAACACATAAAAATGCACCCTGAGTTCCCTTCAAGGCTAAGAACTGTATTTTTTTGCTAGACAATAATCTAAAATTATGTTCTCTAATTCCTTATCTCTGGTCCTTTGAGCACAGAAAACATAAGTATATTTAAGGGCCTGGATAAGTCTACTGCCAAGTCCTTGCTCTGCACTGGGAATGCATCAATCCCTGGCTAGCAGATTATATTTGCTCAATACGTGTTATCTTCCATACTTGGATACAAGAATATTCCAAGGACTATGACAAATTTTATGTGTATATGTGTGTGTGGAGTAGAGAAGGGGCAGCATGGGGTATACAGATTTTCTAAAAGCCATGTACAGTACAGTTGAACATCTAAACTACTGAACAACCAAGTTTTCCTTCCACAGAACTGGACTAGGAGAAACCATAAAAGGGCAGAGTAGACCAAAGTGACAAAGAAACGCTGAGAAATAAAGTTCAGAAGATGACAGAAGAGGAAGTGACCTCTTAAAATCAGGCAGTTTTATACCTGATTTCCATGTAGCTGACATCCAAATTCTCTGAAATAGAATTTAGATGGATTTAGATAGAAAAAACAACTCTCAAAATTGAGGTTAAGGAGAATGATCACTCCTCAGAGATCAGAACCATGGAGGAGTAGGGGTTTAGGGATGTGTGTGTGTGTGTGTGTGTGTGTGTGTGTATGTGTGTGTGTGCGCGCGCGCGCACCTGTGCTTTCAAAACCAGAGCTACCGCTGATGGCAGCGTGGCATCTTGTTCAGGTGTGAAGTGGAAAACAGTTAAGAACTACTGATCTGAAACAAAAGACATGCAATCCCTCTGTAACAGCTAAGGTTATTATGTTCCTAACCAAGTTTACTAGAAGCAGAGCAGAACAAAGTTTCAAAAAATTATGAATGCTCTAAATGGGGGGAAGGAGAGGTGCTTCAGGGGTGCTTACTGAGGATAAAGCCATAGTTTGCTAGCTTTTCTGTATCTCTGGGTTTAGTATCTCTCATAGAGGGCTATTATTCAGAGTAGATCTAAATATTAGATAAGCCTTTTAGGGCTTGTATCTTCTATTTCTTTTCAATTTAGCCAGATTGTCAAATTTCTTAAATTACAATAAGAATATAATTATCAAGAAAATCCCTATTTAACATATCTTCACCCATTTTACTATGGGAAAATGTACCCAGGAAGCCAAAATGTAATCAGAAAGTTACTTGGTGAATAGAAGTCAGAGCAAAGGGTCATTAAGCACCACATACAGTCCAATGCCTTCATCTCCTCTCTAGGAATGTAGTGAGTTCACAGACACTTCTGTCAAACTATTTACGTCTGATAAAGTTTTTGTTCCCACCAAATTGATTTTTGTTTCTATCACCTCAGGTAAGACTATGCATGTAAGAGCAACTACATTTGGGTGTTAATTTTAAAGAAAAGGAGGGAGGGTTCATAAGCAGTGAAAGACATGGGATTCTGGACCGGACGGCATAGATTAAAAAATAACAGTTCCTGGAAGTGAGGGAAGAAATATCCCTAAGTGATATAACTAAATACTGGTTTGGTGAGAGCACAAACCTAAATTATTAATATAATGAAAACTATAACTAAGAATTCTTAGAAAACACTTTAACAAATAATATAATAATAAATGAAAAGGATAGACCTCTGCCTTGGGCTGCTTCGAAATGAAAAAAGTGTGTCACCAGCCTGAGTCAGTAAAGCCAGACTGAAAAGAGATCTGGATCGTAAAAGCATAACTGACATTTTAAAAGGTCAGGATTACATGAGAGCTCATGACAAGCTAGTAGACAGGCCTATTTCTCTTTTTGTTTTTTTAGTCAGGTAAAGGATTAAAATCTATGTTGTTCTTTGGTGAAATTGCCTTTTCATTCCCAATTTAAATGAGCAGGACAATGATGGACTGGAAAAATAGCACTGCTTAAACAGAAAAAGGTGCTCATTCCCCACCTGAGAGAAAATGCACGGTATCATGGGGCTCTTTTAAAGAGAGTTGAGGGGGAAAAAAACATCTGTCAAGGCCCAGTAAGGCCAAAGACTGTACATGGCTCCCCTGGCATCCAGACAAGGTTCCCGTTACAACGGGAATATATTTCTTTTGTAATAATAGCAATAACAACAATAACTGTAAACCCAAAACCCACACCACCACCTTCAAGGCAGTGTGTACACACAGGGGGGGTCTAAAGGAGGCGTGGGGAGCTGACACAAATGAAAACAAACAAGAGGACATTTAACAGTTCACATGACAGATCCCAGCAACACAATGTTCTTTCCTCTCCAGAAATAAAGTGGTATGTTTTTGACAAATATTCTTAGTTTCTTTGGGGGTGAAAGGAAGAGGGAGACTAGCAGATTATATTTGCTCAATACGCAGTAGATATTTGATAGTATCCCAAGCTTTTCATGATTGCTAGGGAATCTTCTATATCCTAACTTTTCTCATGTTCCTTTGAGGTTCTTAAATCTCTATTCTTGAAACCATACAAATCTATGGGATAAGCCTTAAAAGTGGAAAAGTTCTACTTTTGCTGTCATATAGTAAATCACTTAAAATTGACACAAGGATAGCATTCCTAGGTAGTAGCTAATCATCTAAAGACTCTAGATCACTTTGTAAAATGTAAAACCTTAAAAAAGGATTCCTAGGGTACCTTATACAAAATTTAATGCCATTTATCACTTGTTCACCTCATGAATGTTAGAGGAGGTTTGTAATTTTAAAATTTAACATATAGAGATAAACAAGCATTTTTAGAGCTACCATTCTGGAGTGCTCTTGGAATTCACTCCATCATTCTCGAACACTTCACCTCTCTGGAAACTCGAGTATACTGATGGAGATGTGCTGGAGTGGGATGAACTAAGCAGAATCATCTGTATATTCAAGGTTTCACTCAGGAATATTGAAGACAAAATGTAACTAACTGTACACACACACACCTCACTCCTTACCCTCAGGTCACGTCATTTCTCTTGCTTCCAATACACTATCCAGTTCAACTACCCTGACTCATCTTTCCTTGAAGAACAGTATAATTCTATGCTCCCTGCCACTAGTTTCTCATTTTAGTTTGCTTCCCATTATCCAGAACTGCCATCTTCTTAAAGTCCAAATCCAACTTTTTTTTTTTTTTTTTTTTTTTTTTTTTTTACATAAAATTCTGTCAACTTCCCACTGCTCCTATTCCATGCTTCCTGACACTTTCTCCTGGGGGCCGTGTTAGGCATTTCTTACTCTGCTCTCACGGTTTTTATTTTTTTTTTATTAAATAGCACTTATGTCGCATGGTAACAGAATGGTTGACATGGCTGTCTCCTCCACTGGTTTGTGAACATTCTCTGGGGACAGGACCTAGGTCCTTTTAGTAGAATCAGTAGATTCTCTGCCTAAAACACGGAACTCAGATAATTTCAGGCATAAGTAAGCAATGAATAACGAAATAAATTCCTATGTAATAAAAATAATTTTCCCAAGACATTTTTCAAGGGAACTGAAATCAGCATAGGAAAAAAGAAGAAAATGAGCTCAAATCAACAAGGCAGGGAAAGGAAGAAGGGAATTTCGAAGGTCAGACAGTAAAAGGTGTAGGCTCCTAACTGTAAGCCTCCTAACACAGGAGGTTGCTAGTATGCTCTCCAAGGTACCAGAATAACCAGGATGAAAGGGTATGGTTTACATAATGGCCTTCAAAGCCACTGGAGTTTTGACTGCAAACCAGAAACAGATATACTTTACAAAATGACACAGTCCACTTATCCCAGTTTTCATATGTATGGCATACATTTCAATGAAACAGTATTTACCCTTTATAGCTATGCGCTCTCCTTTTCTTTGTATTTCTTTTTTAAATGTTGGTTAGGACCCACTAAACTGATCTTAAAACCGACTAACAATCTCAATCTGTTGATTCAGTTTGAAAAACTGGTCTACACAGACTCACCAATTCCCAGCACCTCACAAGAATCTGCTATCCTAGTTATTTTCTTAATCCATCTTTACCTAGTTAGAGATACATTGCCAAGTTTTCCTGGCAAAAATGTTTCTAGTCGATTTAATGTTTGCTGGAATGAACATGTCTAAACTGTACTAGCTATGATCTGATTTATGTTTGAAATGCTCAGAACTCCAGTTTGAGAAGAGTGTAACTAAAAATCACTAAATCTTTGACAGAAGATTCCCCAAATTCTTTCACTGGAAAGCGAAAAGTTTGATGATTAAACACATACGTACACACCCATCCTCACACTCCCACACTTAGCTCTTTACATTTTGTTATTCGAAGCACGTAAAATTTCAAGCTTGACTCTACAAAAAACTCAGTGATGGAAATGCAGATATATTCTACACAGCTTTGTAATTTTTAATCTTAAGCATCTACTTTCTAACAACTTTTATTCTAGTCTTTGAAAAGAAACAAAGAATGACTAATAGTTTGACAATATTCCCCTGGAACAGCACCAAGAAATGCAGAAAATCAACATTCCAGGTTTTAATCATAGTTCCAAGATTTTATGTATTTGACTAGAGCTAAAATAAGACTGGCTGCCCAGTGTCCCTGTCTACTACAGACTTATCTGCCTCTTTCAAAGTTCTAATCAATACAAATGGCTTCCTCTACAAATTTCAATAGGACTTTCTCACTTTCCTTGCCCCTCACTACGGTTACCTCCTGCCAGATGCTCTCACTTTCTTTCTTTTTTGTATCTGCAAAGAGCCCGGCAAAGTACCAAGTATTTAACATACAGAATCTCATGTGAGTCTCACAGCAAATCTCTGAGGCAGGTGGGTAGTACAAGCTTCCTTTTACAGATAAGAAAACTGAAGCTCAGAAAGTCTCAGTAACTTATTCAAGATCACATATGAAAAATGAGAAGTGATGGCACTTTAAACCAGGCCCGTCAAATTCTGTCTCTTGGGAGATTCTCTCCTGTCCTCTTTAGGCCTTACCTACTCTTCAAGATTCACCTCCTCTGGCACCAAATCAACAATGCTTCTATTTAACAATGAATTTATAAGTTTCTAATGTAATCTCTTAACTGGTAATTTCATAATATAGATTTAGTTCTCTTTCTAAAAAAGCAATGTGAGTCTCAAGAGTGAAACTGAATTAATACTTGAGATTTAATTAAAAGTGAATCTAAAAGAAAAAGATCAGCAGATAAAAGCTCTCGTTCGCATTCTGAGGTTGAGTAAAGAGTGCCAAAGTGGCACACACATCAGTGTAAATGGTTTGGAGTCATGAGTTATTAGAGGCAACTCATTATGTGAGGAGGACAGATCCCTTGAACTCCCCACTTTCCATGTTTTTCATTAAAAGAAAAAATGAAAGACTAGAATGGGATGAATCATAGTATTTAATCCGTGGGTCAATCAAAACTTCATATGGTCACAACAGTATGAATATACTTAACACTAAACTGTATACTTAAAATGCTTAAGATGGCAAATTTTGTTATGTGTCTCTGCCATGGTTAGAAAAAGATCTACTGAATAAATAAAATTTAAAAATACAAAAAGAAGGGTGCCTGGGTGGCTCAGTTGATTGGGTGTCCGATCTCGGCTCAGGTCATGATCTCACAGTTTGTGAGTTTGAGCCCTGCATCAGGCTCTGCACTGACAGTGCTGAGCCTGCTTGGGATTCTCTCTCTCCTTCCCCCCAACTTGCTCTCGCACTCTCTCTCTCTCAAAACAAGTAAATAAACTTTAAATAAAAAAAAAAAATAAAATTAAAATAAAATAAAATAAAATAAAATAAAATAAAATAAAATAAAATAAAATAGATAAAATAAAAATACAAAAAGAAAAAACCCAAACCAAAAACCTTCACTAACACTTTGAAAATACAGAACATGTTCTGGTGTAGAACCCAGGCATCTGCATTCTTAAAAGACAGATTCTAATTGAGACTGATTATATCCAATGAACCCCAAGACTCTTTGTGCTCCAATATTCGAGACAGAACTAGACTGTACACAACAGAAGTAGATTATAATTATAAATACCGTAAAATTAACATACCTTATAGTATTTACAAAAGTATCACCACACTCATACAGTTCATAATAAAAACTTGAAAAAATAGACTTCTCTTAAATAAAAAGCATCTAAAATGAGATCCAGATCTATTTGCTTTTCCTTTGGAAAATGCTACAATGCAAAGGGGAGACCTAAGGTTTTTACCTGTCTTCAATAAGGGTTGCTATTGTATTTCCCAATGTTAGAACAGATATAATCAGTGTATTTATCTCACATTTAAAAGAAGATTGCATTTTTAATAGACTTAAGAGTTGAAATGAGGCCAAAACAGCATTCAGGCTACCACTCAGACTTTACGCATGAAAACATGAGTGATCCTTCTAGAATACCAAGTTAACAGGAATTTAACGTACCAAATAATCCCTGATCATTTCATACTGCTGACCAAATAAGGTTGGCAAGAGCACAATTAACATCTCACAACTACTAGTCAACAAACCATAGTATTTTCACACGCCTACAAAAAGCTCCAGACTCAAGATTTAATACTTATGAATTTTTATATATTTTCACTTATTCCCCAGGTTCTTACTTTCTAAGTTGAGCTCTAACCAAATCATGGCTTAAACTATTAACTACAAACACTGATCAACCTTTCAAAACAATGTTTTCTTTTGAGAACATTTCTTTTCCACCAAACTCTGAAATAAAGTCTTTTTACTCCAGTTGTAAATGCAGTTTGATACATTACCATTTCCTCCCCAAACAGCAAAAGTCCAATCACTTTTAAGTTGAATAGGAATAAAATTCTGTGCTAAATACTTGCCACTAGAAACAAATAATGATAAAGGGTACACTCAGAATACAAGAAGTTATCTATCATGTTACTTAATGCTTTCTATTAAAAAAAAAAGATTTTTCAGTCATTTCAGCGACGAAGTCTAGCACCATATGACTTAGTTACATGTTTTTACATTTCACTACAAATCTATGGTGACAGAAAAGGACAGTTCTAATGGAAAAAATAACACCTACACAAGTCAAGAAATGGCAGAAAGCTGTACCATTTTCCATTTTTTCCACTTCATTTCCCTTATGCAATCTCCCAGATTCCTACACCTTGAAATTAATTCAGTGACTCTGTGTCTTAACAAAGTATCAACAGAACCAGAAAAGAAATTTCTGGGTTAGAAGTAATAAGCCCTTTCTAAAAATATAATTGGAGAGCCAAATATCAATTTGAAGACAGAATCACTAAAATAAATTTACTTATGAGATGCTAGATTATAATCCTAACTATATTGATCTGGCCACCCGTTTGGAATGGATAGTGCCAAGAAACAAGCAGTTGTAACTTTAAAATTTACAAAGAAGTGATAATTAGGTTTCCAGAAAAATGTTCTATAAACGTGTCATAACTAAGGAGAACAAATGAACCCAATGAGTAAGCCTACAGAACCAACAAAATTGCCAAATTTATAAACATCGGACCAAAAGGCAGAATTAGCCAAAGAAAGAAGACAGAAATACTATACTAAGGGGCGCTTGGGTGGCTCAGTAGATTTATCACCTGACTCTTGATTTCGGTTCAGGTCATGATCTCATGGTTTGTGGGATGGAGCCCCAAGTCAGACTCTGTGCTGACAGCATGAAGCCTGCTTCAGATTCTCTCTCCCTTTCTCTCTGCCCCTCCCCTTAACATGTGCTTTCCTTCTCAAAATAAATAAACATTAAGGGATGCCTGGGTGGCTCCCTCGGTTGAGTGTCTGACTTCAGCTCAGGTCATGCATGATCTCATGGTTTGTGAGTTTGAGGCCCGCCTCGGGCTTTCTGCTGTCAGCACAGCCCACTTCAAATCCTTTGGTCTCCCTCTCTCTCTACCCCTCCCCCAATCGCACTCACACATGTGCACTTTCTCATAAATAATACTTTAATAACCATTTCTTTTAAATACTAAAAGATAATCTAAAGCAACTACCAACAATAGCATCATTTTCAATATAAAATGCCATTAGAAATTATCAGAAATCAATTCAACCTACATGCTGAATTACACATGGATCAATCACAAGCTTGAAAAAGCTTTCTCAACCATTTCTAATCTTTATCACTGTAATTCAGTTGTTCCCCTCACCACTTCACAACAGGAATCACTTTATAATACAGAACTGCTTTATACACCTAGTTTCTAAAAACCACAATATAAACGTTGAGCAACATATATGCTATTCTTTATTGGCTCTGATAAAAAGAAATACCAGCATCCTCCCAAAAATCAGAACGTAATAACCTCAACTGATTGATGTTACTTTCACACTTGTGCCTCAAGAAAAGAGCAAACAGAACCTAGTAAATCATTATTTTTAGCAAGCAATTCCAGCATAAAGTTTTACTCTAAGAAAATTATGAAAAACCAAGTCCAGCAAGCAGGTCTCATGAAAACATCAAGATATACAGTATCTTGTTTGTTGAAAAAACTTTTTAAAGTGAATAATGCAAATGAAGAAAACTGAGGTAGGGGAGTATCAAATTAGTAAAGACACAGAGTTAAAGGCAGTGCAGCACCCAACTACTGAAGCATAGTTTTGAAGCAGCAACTTCTAGCTATCTAAGAGATAATCTAGGAAGAATTTACCATAAAAAATTACCAACTTCAATTACCATATACATTTACAGTACACACCGAAATCTTACCCCTTCTGTGGACTTTTTTTTTTTTAAAGCAATAAACTCTTAAGAAGTAGAAACCAAGCTTTTAAAACAGCTTTTCACAACAAAATTTATTAGAAGAATAGTGGTTCTGAAAAGTCTAGCATCCAGTGAGAACTACCATACACAACATTACAGCTGGGAATGTTTCTCCAAAATGTCATGGTCAAATAATACAATGGAACCATTAAATCTTACACATGCACGAAAGAACTAGCGCTTTTGACATACAATGCAAAAAAAAAGGGGACCACATGGATTAAAGTTTTAAGTACTCATCACATACATTAAGACACAGCTTATTTTAGTCCAGTCAAAAATCAGAACTGCATTAAAAAATTTAATGTAGTGCAATCAAACCAAAAAACTTAATTTGTGATCATAAGTGCTCTACTACATAAACATTGATCATAGCAAGGAACAAAAAGTTCAAATCACACAGTACAAAAAAAAATCTGTAAATAAATATAAACTACAGTACAAGAGAAATATTAAATTATACAATTCCGTCAAACTGTAAACAGTATATTGAAATGAGGTCCATAAGAGTAAAGGGGGTTCCTGTTTTGTTGCATGACACTTGAACTTCTAGAAATCTGAAAGATGCCATTTTCCGTATCTTCAAAGGCTATGGGTTTTATATATGGAGTTCCTTTTAGATGTAAGATATCAAATATTAAAGCAGAGGAATAATCTATTTTGTTAACCACAGAAAGTACTGTAGAAAACAAAAGGAGTCTTAAAGAATAAAGACCTCTAGTAGACAAGTCTTAACATTAAAGATGCAAAGGGCTAAAACACTGGAATTAGAACTTCACATCATTAGAAACTTGTCACTGAGGACTTCAAGGCTACAAAATATACTGACAAAATTGTCTGCAGATATGCAGACCTAGACCTCTGCTAATTTTTTGACATTACATACTCATGTTACCACACCAACTTTGGCAGAATCACTACTAATAAACTCAGAGCACTCCTGGCCCAACGGTTCCATCACAGTGGCCAGTGCACAGAATTCTCTAAAGACATTGCATAAACTAGAATGTAGAGGTCAGACACCCAAGGACCAGTGCTTGAATTTAGTAGTAGTGTGGTGAAGAAGCAAGAGCCACATCGAGGAGGAACTGCGTCTGTTATAGTTTACAGAAGCAGCAAGGAATGTCATTTAATTGTGCTGGCTTCTAGTGGCATTTAAAAATATACAGTTTAACTGTGTTTATGTGTGTTTGTTTGTGTGTGTGTGCGCGTGCGTGAGACATGTGCTGGTTATACATTTATGCACATTGTTTTAAATACACTGTTAACAGGAACCCCCATATTATCTGCTCAGTAGTAATAACTGAATATATAGAATGCCACTATAAGAGTGTGAGGCACCGTGTGCTGGAGAGTTATATGCAGCTTTAAAATCTGTTTGGCTGAGTTATACCTGGATACCTGAACTGAGTTTTTTAAGTTGACATTCATCAAGGATGTGCTACCAGCACGTCGAAATAAAAGCAAAACAGAAAAATACAAGTCACTGTTAGGTTTAAGAATAGCATCAAAGTACCTGAATTGAGTGAGAATAGTGTGTAAACTGTCCCTGAGGGTTTTTAAACAGTGTGTACAAGTTGGATTCCTAAGAACATTAGTTTTATTTAACAGTGTGGACTGATAAAATACCAATGTCTGACAGTTTAAAGTGGAGGTTATAAAGAATTATATGCAAACACTCCAAATGTATAGTTTATACATTTCTTCTCAAAGCAGCAATAAGCTGCTGTAAAGTATACATCCCATCAGAACAAGCAACATGTGGGAGTCAGATAAAGGTTTCTATCTTAGTCTGGTTTTCTGACAGCACAGCATATCAATATCCAATGACTATTATCTTTCCTAGATCAGAATGTAACTAATTTCGACTAGCAATATAGGATTAGACTTTTAATCAAACACTTTGCTATTACATACTAAAATTCCTTAAACTTACTAATGCTGGTATACTAACCTAGTTAATTATCCCCCCCTCATTTTAGAAATATACCCTTCCACAACTTAAAAACATTAAGATCCATTTTCAGTCCTCTGATGTAAAAAGCATGTCAGTGAATTAATATTAAAAATTTACACAGTAAAAAGGCTTGAATTTCAGCCAAAGATTCTAAATACTGCTCATTCCCTGAAGACTTAAAGGGAGAGAGAATCCCTACCCATTTTCCTAGTGATTTTTCTAAAATGGTCTGACACAATTTTTCATGTTGGGGAATTTTCCCCTCATCTCCTCTCAAATTCCAAATTCTTAAGCCTGAAATGCTTAATGAAATGGGAAAAGTGAGGCAATCATTTGGAATTGCTTGTAAAGGTACAGAATGTCGTCTTTTTTTTTTTAATAAGACAAGATTTATATAAATGTGATCTGACCCCGTATTATGTAGTTATGCTTTATATTTTTAAATAATCACGCTAATAAAAACTTACAGTACCTAAGACTCTGAAGATAAATTAAGACTTTAGTGTTGTAACAGAAAAAGTGCTGAATTATCCCTTTTCTAGTACTTTAAAACATTTCGGACAAGTGCTTTCCTAGTGACAGTAAAGTTTACTATATACCCTTCCACCAAGCAGGAAAAAAAAGTTACCTGGATGAAAGAAAAGACTTTTAGGAGTGTAGCACTGGGTATTTACCAAATAATAGATGTTGTTTCACTTATTCTGAGGGGGTAAAAATATTCTTGAAATTCTATTTGGCTATTGAATGTTAAAAATCCCTGCTCTACTGTGTCAGTGTCCTGTGTCCAACCCCCCACCCCCCTCCCCCAGTCCCCTTACACACTATCCACTGAGAATCTAATCTCTAAAGAGATTATTTTAAAATTTATGTTTTCAGGACATACCTGAGAAAGGGTGCAATTATGCAGAACAAGGAACCCAAGACTGCACTAATACTGGTTATAGGTTCATAAATTCTTTCCCAAGACAAATCTAAAAAGTCTAAGAGGTATGGATCTTCAAATACATCTTACTGCTTTAGATTTTTTTGGTATGTGTGTAGGGTCATTTCCAGTGTTGAAAAGATCACCTTGAGTCTGTTCAAAGACAGTTCAAGATGGGGTAAAGAGTTCATTTCCATATTCAAACTATAAAGATTAAATATTATGATTATAATATTTGCTACATCCAATAAATCGAAGATTAACTAAAAGTGCTTGTTTTTCAGCATTTACCAATACAGCTCTAAATGAACTGGAAACCTTAAAATTACCCCCCAAATAGTTGCAGAATTAACTCATGTTTTATTGTCAAATCAACATTAATTAGCCTTGATTCTCATTTTCAAATGATCTAAAAGATTTTTCTGACTATCAAATGAAGGTGGCCCAACTTCACCACGTTATCTATCCTGTGACTCATTGTTAGTATCTTAGTACAGAATCTTTAGCCTCTTCACAAGTCTATATACTTTCCCATTCTACTTCTCACCCCCTCCCCTGATCTCCTTCACAACACTTAGGGCACACAGCTACAGGGCTAATGTCTGCTTCTTCAAAAGGCAACTGTGAGTTTATCTGGGAACAACAGACAGAGGAAATGCAAGGAATTTCCTCTATTTTCCCCTCAGTCACCATGTTCACAAATCCTACAAGTCTCAAGGATAGAATGAATCCAAAATGCGAAGAAGACTTTGGAGGTCTGCATTCCTTGTACCAGAATTATACTTTTTCCTTTTCAGTAGAGTTTGAAAGCAATTGACTTTTTAAAAAATCTCCTATATGCCTTAATAGTATCCTAAATGGGCGGTCTGGCTAAAGCCATTAACATTTTTAATAACACTGGCCTGACTGTAGTATGAATGAAGACCTAATTACAATGGAAAGGTAACAAGGAAAACAATTTTTGATACCCTCACGAAGGTCAAAATTTAACCTATAACTTTCAGTGTCTTCTATAAAAGATTAAGTGGAGCAATTCAGTCTATTGCCATATTCTATCACCAATGACAGCAACCTGAATATTCAGAAAAGGGTGGCTCGCAGAGAAACAACTTCTAGCATTTAAAGAAAGAGTAATTACAAAAGCAAAAATATGTGGTTTCAAAATTAAATCTACAGGGACAATAGCTGTTAAAGAAAACGGCACCAAACTATCTCAAAACTGCTGTAACTACTCAAAATAATTTCAGGTTCTGACATTGGGCTGACTCAATATGTTTTATAAAAATAACTAACTGAATACAAGCTTCACTATTATGGGTCAATGAAATGTTAAGAGAATCACAAAGGCTTAGAACCAGGCCTTGCACCATGTGCTTACTTGGGCAGGGGGAGAACACATAACTCACTAGCAGCTCAAAGGTTGCTAAGTACTGCCTAACGACAGAAGGTAGTTATGATATGGGCCTTTGCAGGTAGTCATTTTTAGTCTAATTTAGAGTTCTCTCCAGAAAATCGGGAACTGAACTTCTCATTGTGCCTTACTGTTTCACTATCTGATCCCATATAGCTCATATTATAGCTCAGGTAAAATGTTGGGGAATGAAAATGCCAATTGGTTGAGGTAATGGTTTTTATAAGATAACCAGAGTTCTAAAAGCACTTCAATATTGTAAAGTAAAAGTGTACCAAATAAAGCTAATACACACTTCACACTTGTTGAGCTTGCTCACCAGAACTGAACAGTAATTAACTTCACATAAGGACCCTATTATCACACAAAGCCTTACTCATATTTGTGATCTGCTGCAGCAAAGGTTTCTCAAGCAACACCTAAACTTCAGAGTAACAACAAACTTAATATTAAAAAGTATTATACACAAATATAAATTATGTTTCTTGAAAGAGAGACCTTGTCCTTCATGGTATTTGGGGAACAGAAAAAAGTGTATAGCTCATCACGAACAGAGTTCAGAGTCACTGGAAAGCCTACTGAACAAAGTAATATAGTACACTACATTATTGTCAAGCTTCATGACTCTACTGTCTGAGAAATGAGAAAGCTAATGGTAAAAATACTAACTAGATATCCTTCCACAGGATTATTTAGTATTTTTGATTTTATAGTGCCATAGCTTATCCATTCAATGATATCAATGTTCTCTCATAAAAACGTAAGAACTGATTTTCAATACATTATCTCCTAACATTAATTTGAGTAATATATAGTTGGAGTAATGCCATCATCTGCCTACTGGAAAATGAGAGGAGAAAAGGCTTTTGTGACAAAGACAGCTGTGAACTATACCTTCCCATACCATAAAAATGGTCAACTGTTGTTTGGGCCATGCAAAACTCTGATTAGCAGAAATTAAGCATGCGAATAGACCAATCTCTATTACACACTTATGAGGACGTCCCCAAACTAGAATATCTACACTGAAAGTGCCAATACAGAACAGTGGCAAATTAAGAGAGAAATCAAATATTAAAAGATCGCTGCAGCACCAAGACTGACAGCCAGCCATGTGATGAGCCACCTCCAAGAAATACATGGTATAATGGAACTCTGAACACAAAATTTAACATTAAAAGTGCACCTGAATATTACAAACTAACTTTACAAAACCTACAATAAGGTAAAATATATATCTTTTGAAATATTCAGCAGCTTTCTGTATTTTTTTTTAAAGATTTTTTTTTTCTGAGAGGCTCATGAAATTTAAAAGGGACCACTATCTAATTTCAACCATGCTTCACAAAACAATAATGGCTATTTTATATTGCAGTTACCAATGTAATGCAATTAGTGCTTTAAAATAATCTACACTCAAAAAAGAAAAAAAAAAAAGAGAGAGAGAGAGACCGACCGACCTTTGGAGGAAATATGCTTATTCAAAAGCTTCTTGGAAAAGAAAATTTACCTGAATATCAAGTCATGACTGATCTCAAGTGTAATGTTTAAAAGCTTCACAGACATGAATATTACAATCTTCAGGTCTCAGGACTTTTAATCTGAGAAAGTTTAGAGTTTGGTTTGTTTTTAAATTCACTTTCTAACCAAAACAAATAATAGAAGTACTCAAATTTTCACTATTTACAACTCTCAGCCTACAATCTGAAATGACACAATACAAGTTCTCTTATTTAAACTGCAGCATTAAAGGGTAGGCACACCATTCTTCTGCTGCTCGATTGTCATCCACTGAAACACACATAGAAAATATTTATGTTAGTAAAATGATCACTCCATGTACACTACAATGACAAAATTTACATAACTCAACTCATACATCACTGTATAGACTACCACACAGGATTAAACCTCTCTGAACAGTAAAACTACAAAAGTTGAACTTTTAGGGCCAGATTTTTAAATGGGCCTTTAATGATGCCTTTCTGACAGGGGATAAAAGCAAGCACAAATTAATTGCTCAAAGGACTTTTTTGCAGCAATTTGGGCTACCGAATACCCCAAACATCATGCAAAAAGGTACCATGGCTGCAATTAATTGTGTGTGACAAATTACTGAGTGTGGAACAAAGGAGGCATTCCTTCACAAGCTTAGCCCTTTGCTTTCAGCAAACTTTCTACAACTTCCTTCAACTGCAGATGAAAACCAAATATTTCAAAATATTTTTATTGCAACTTCTAGCTAGGCTAGAAAATATTGCAGAGTCATATACTGCTCTGAACCCCAGCTGCTTTTTCTGTTGAGAAGACTAGAAAGCTAAGAGGAAACAGGCTCAGTCATCCACGGATTAAACTGCTACACAAAATAACCAAACCGAAAGGAGAACCAAGCCCAGGCTACTGTCAAGAATGAGCAGTGCATGTATTTTAATAACAGCAATGGTGTGCCTAACCTTTGAACACAGACGTTGCTGAGGGAAAACTATCCTTAACCTAATTAACTGCTCCAAAGTTGCCAGGCAAGAATTTATGCCTTGGGAATGTCTGGACCTACTTCTCTTCAAACTGTTAGCATCCATCTGAAATCATCAGCCTCAATTTAATGCTCCAAGTTTGATTTTACACAAAAACTCCAATGCCTTTTTGTTTTTGGTTAAGCATTCAGAAGGGCCTGACCACTTTTCTCAGCAAATTAGATTAGATTAGATTAGGTGTATGTGGTATGGGTTTTGTTTTGCACAAACAGTAATTTTAATTTGGTTACAATGCAAAATTAAATTTCATGGGCTTTGTCAGTTATTCTTGCAAAAATTTTTTGAAAATAAATATTCCAAATTTAGTTACTGTAATTTGAAAAGCCCATCTCAAAAAACGCTTAGATGTTAAGGAGTGCTTATCTGAAAAGTCCTGAACTGTGTGCTAAACAACCACAAAAATCAGCTAGGTATCAGAAAAGGTTAAGAAAGGGATATTACGCAGGATGCCAAAATAAAGAAAAAAGAAAGAAAGAAAGAAATCAAAAGCAACGAATTAAATAAAAACTAAAAAACAACCCCCCTTGTACTAGTATCTGGATTGGTTAAAAAAGAAATTCTACTGAGCTTGATTTCTGATTGAATTATCATTAGATGTAAAATGCAACCTAAATCATATTAGGTTACCTCGGGGTTGTGTTTTTTTCTCACCACAAACATGGATCCTTCATTCATGTGGGTATTTGGGCAGACTACTGAGGCTGTAAAATCTAGATACCACTTTTTCAATATTATAATTACTTAAACACACTTCTTTCCTTACTTCTCCCAATAAACAGATCTTGAATACTTTAAACTAGTTGCTGCAACGACATCCGGTCGTTAGTTAGCACATGATCAAATCTGTAAAAGGTTTTAAGAATACAAAGAAAGTCTGTTAAAATGAGGCATCCTCTACTGTTTTATGTAATGTACCCTGACTGCTCCTGAGTAAGAACGGAGCTTGTCCTCCATGAGATAAGGCTATATCCTCACTTGTTGGTGAGACCAAATTCTACCCTTAGAAAATCCCAAATAAAATTACAGCAAAGGTAGTGTTACAAAGTAATTAACCAAAGCATTTCTGAAGGTAGTGTGTGCACATTTTCCACCTCCTTTCCCTCCGGGTGAGCACTAAATAGATTGCTGATTTGTTAAGTAAATTTAATAGTGAGAAGAAAATCACAAAACGTAAATTGACCTAAATAATTATGTGTCATTGAATAACCAAATTTCTTAAATTCCAAGGTTCATTGTTCTTAGAATTTTTTCTTTAGTTTAATCCTTCAATTAGTTGAATTGTAGAAGAGAAACATGAATGATTTTATAAGATGGCTTTCCAATTTGTAATGATAAAGCTCCCAGTATGACAGAGGTGGTTTCTAAAAGGGGGCTTTTTTCTTTTTTTTTTCTTTTTTTTTTTTTTTAAATAAAGGCAAATATAACTTAAGGAAAAAAAAGAAAGAAAAGCATGCAGGCTCTACAGGCAAGGAGTCCACTTCCATGTATCTGTTCTCTGTGAGGTAACTCAATTCTCTTTTGTAGAGAAACATGCAAAAGGCCAAACAATATCCCGAGCCATACTGCACATGAAAATTTTAAAATATGCAACATTCAGAATGCACCTTTCACCTCTGTACACACAAGTCAATGCAAAATCTGCAAAGAAACAAGTGTCACAGTAAATGAAGCCAGGTGCAAGCAATGACAGCTGAACAATGCAGTAGTGCTCACCCAGTTTGTACAGTAATTGGCACTCTACAGTATTTCTACTCATTTTTTGATTCATTTGCACTTTGTGCTGCCTCTCCCTGGGGATCTAATTCAATCTTTACAGAAACATCTGGCCCCTCCGACCTCATTAATTTCATCTTTTTCTTTGGAGGGTTTTTCAAAGTGCCCAGCCTCTCCTTTACTTTGTACTCCAGTGTACTGTGGGGAATCCCATAAATACTCTGAGCTTTGGAAACACTCATTTTTCCACTCATAACCACTGAGATTGCTTCCTCCAGTATCTCACTGTTGTACTGTCTGTAACGCCCTCTTTTCTTCCGAGGCTGCTTGGAGCCAGGGTCTCCTTCTTGATCCGATGTGGGATATGGCTGTCCAGAGGTAGACTGCTCAGCATCTGAGCCCCAAGAATCGGGTCCAGCATCTAGCATGCTTTTTCTATTTTGTTTTGGAAGAATAGCCCTTAACTTTTTACTAAGCGCGCTCTCCGTTTGTGAACCCATTACCAAAGAGCTATAGCTGTACTGATCACCAGTGCGAGACTCCCAAGAAAGATCCATTCCTCGAACTTGTGGTATCTTTAAATCTACAGGAGATGCATGGCTCGCATCCTTTTTTCCATCTTGTTTTGCTTGAAGTGCCATTTTTGGAAAGGCAGAGTTTTCTGCAAGAAAAGGAAGGTCACTGATGTTGCTGAGTGCACCATTTCCCCTGAACTTCATACGGCTGAGGTTGAACTCATAATGTGGTTTTGCCCAAGAGGCTTCCCTGGATAATATTAAGTGTTGTCCATGATTCTGTAATCCAGATGGCCCAAGGCTGGCAGCTGTTGACAATTGGTTTCTGCTCAGTAGCTCTTCACTAATCTGCAGGGATCGAGCCAATGGAACTTTGAGTGATGTGGAGTGTCCAAAACCTTCCCTGGTTCCATCCTGTAAGCTTCTTGGAGGTACCCCATCACCACTCCGAAGTCCGTCTGGGCGGTACTGGCTGGGTCTCCCAGGTCGCCTAATTGGATGGAAGGAAACTGATGTGAGCAGGACTTGCACAGGTAGGGAGGGATGGGTGAGGGGACCACTCCTTTATTAGAAGGCCTTGCTTGGGTAACATCACTTTGTGTTATTTATTTATTTTTCTCTAAAATTAAAAAAAAAATGGTCTCAGCAGTTAGTTTTAAAACTTGTTCACAAAAAAAGAAAAAGGAAAAAAGGAAAAAAAAAAACCCAGGAGCTTTTTGGGCAAAGAAAAATTAAACCTGTCAGCTGGTCTCTGGTTGGGTTCACAAATTTTCGGAGAAAAAGTTTCGCGCAACTGTCTGAAAATAGCACCTTAATTATTAATTACAAAGTAATCATCGAGTCTCCATAGATCTACACAGAATTGTGTTACCAATGTGACGTTACCACTAAACAAGTACAGTAATAAAAGAGTAAGCCAAATTATTTATTTTAATGCAACATATTCAACATTCATGACAACCAGCTATAAAACTGGAACCATTTACATTGGTGGAACCCATAGATAATTGCTCATTTATCCCACAAACAAGCTGATATTCATTATCAAAAACCAAACAAGTTCAAATAACATTTCTTATTTTGCTTGGGAAAAAAATATGGCTACCAGCCCCAAGGGGTGGGGGAGTGGGGGGGACCCAAACCAAAATACCCATCGCATTTTAACTTACCACATCTTCATTTTAAAACACTATTAGCTGCAGACACACGAGTACCACTATGTTTCCATTTGAAATAATCCAATCTTTAAAGAACTGCCCTTTATTTTCCCCAAACTTTGTTCCTTAAGTTCTACTCAAAGTAATTACTGTCAGAGGTATATGTTTTAAACAGTTTTAAAGCAGTTTTCTTTAGTTAAAATGGTCTCTTCTTAAAATATCAAACATCAATTTTGAAATTTTAAGTGGAAAGCTTTCAAATAATATTTAAAAAGTCAACTACTTACAACAAGGTTAATTCATAAGGTTTCCATTTTTCACAAGATATAAAGATTATCACTGATAAAACTGGCAACTGGTAAAGCATGCCCAAGGGGAATAATTATATTTACTAGGCACAAACGTGGAACTCTGAAGAAATGATAAACCAGCTATGTTCTCCAAAAGTCTACAGGGACCCTGTGCTGTTATCAGTAAAAAACATAATAAAGATAACAATGAATAGTCAACTAGAAGATGGGCAATCTATTGGTGCTTTTGTCTTCCAGAAAACGACACCACATAAAAAACACTTTCTTTCCATTCAGAGGGATAAACACAGCAACTTCAACCATATAATACATGGACTTGGTGGCCAAGTTTAAAGTAATCTTAGGCGAGGGATTCATTTATACAAACCACACTTAAGCTTCTCCTACATGTGTCCTCAATTACACAATCCAAGTTTTCTGATATATAAAAAATGGAGTCCAATGATTTGGGACCACAAGGACTTGTATCTAGTATAAACTATAGTGAAAGGGAGGGCTTAAGAAAAAAGGTTAGTAAACCATGCAAACTGCATTAAATCAAGAAGTTACTTTTAGATCGAATAAAGGAGGAGAGAAAAAGGAAAATGACAGAATTTTAGAGAAAATAAAGGCAGCATTTTAGAAGTCAGTAAAGGAATCCTTCAATTTGAAGGTAATTAAGAGGAAGTTGAAAAAAGGTTAGTCCATTTAATGTGTACTTATTGCTTTAACACCTAAAAACTTTCCTATGTCGATATTCTAAAAGTTAATAAACTTAAATATTACCTAATTTAGCTTACCGAAGTGATTTTTCATGAATGAAGTTGATTTTTGGTCACAACACAATTTTATGGAAATTCCTTCCCAATATGGCACTTAAATGTCTTCATTAATATCTGGCTTTTCTACATGGTTTCTATGTACATGTAGAGGGAGAATTAAGACAATTCTCACACTATAAAACTAGGTGGTGGGTAATCTGCTAAGAGTTATCAAAACTGAGCATATAATGTCTTGATAGCATAAGACGGTTATCCCAACATCTACAGTCTTAACCACTTAAAAAACAAAAAATACATATGATTATTTTTTCTGAACTGCCACACAGAGTTAAAACTGCAGTTCAAATCAACAAATAAAACAAAACCAAAACAAACAAACAAGAAAAAAACAAACAGCCCCCACATACCCACACATTTCATTAGAGATACCAAGTAAAATACTGGAGCCCAATTTTCATTCAACAACCTCCGCACACATACCAGTGCCTTTACATCTGAACTCTGGAATTATTTAGGTTGGGTTTCCCACTCCCAAACACTCAACAACAGAAAGTCCCAAGACATTCTTGCCATATTTTCAATCATTTACAATTTGTACTAACTTGGCAAACCTGATCTACACTAGTCAATTCTGGACTTCACAGACTGTGCTTTTACTTGATCAATGGACTAAGCAATTTACTAAAGGCCTACTTATAACAACGTTACTCTGAAGAATTAATTTTTAAAACATATAAAGGAGATTTTCACCAATCTTCGATAAACCGTCCCCTATAAACTGTGAAATTCTACAAATATTTTCCCTTACCCGTTCCCTTGAGCACTGGAGCAGCCTGGAGAATGGCTCAGGGAAGTGCTGCCAGCACATGGACTTTTCTTAGTGGACAGATCAAGTACACCGTCTGCAGAGACACAAACACACACCTGAGGATATTAAAAACTAGGAACAAATGTGAACTGAACAGACTAAAAATGACAAAGCAATAGGTCTAGTCAACCAAGCAGATACACTAGCTATATACGTAAGACAGGGTATCTTCCCTCCTAAAGTGACATACATTTAGCAAAGCTTGTTATATCTAACATCTCCAAGGGTTAAATATTTTATTAATAGGGCAAAAGAAAAGGTACAGCCTACCACTGAAGACATTAGGATATAGTCAGGTATTAGAAATTGCAGTTTACACAGTATGTAAATAGAACTATTAGACTTTGCTTTCGAAATGTGCCTTTATCAAAGCATATGAAATCTCAATGCCACATCATACAGATTATAAAACCAAATTCCTCAAGAGCTAAGTCTACCCGAAACACTAAAACAAACATTAAAGTTGGATTTAGAAAATTTTATGTGACACAAATCATTTTGAAACATAAGTTTATATGGTTAGATTATATGTATATACAAAATAGTTTGTAAGATGAATCAGATGTTAACTGTGATTTTCATGTGTCCTCATTACTCTTTGGACACATCTGCAAAAAACTGTATATGTGAATTCAATCTTTTGGAAAAACTCTTCAGAGATTCAAAATTCCCTTCTTGGTATTTATAAAGGCAAGGTTTTTCAATTAATAAGCTGTTACAAACTGGTGAGCAAAGTTTAAGGAAAGAGTGAAGAATGAAATCGTCTTGATACTGATGAAAGCCTAGAGATTTAACCATTTTTTACTGAAACTAGAATAACAAATTCATGTTATCAGAACATAAAATTAGAAGACCTTCTTATCCCACAAAGACTTCTTTCCCTCATAGACATGTCTAGAAAAGAAAACTCATCTTCTAGACAACTTTTAAAGCTGCCATTTTGTCCAAAATTAACAGAGCAAGCTAATAATCAATGGCTCTGATTTTCAGCTGACGAGCAGAGAGGCCTTTCTATCTAGTTATGTTAAAAACTGCCCCAACATAGAACCTAAATAGGATTTGTGTCTGAGCACAGTGTAACTCCTGATTTCAGGCTGTTAGAAATATGTGACTGAGCTTGTAAACCAAAAATCCCACACTCATCCAGAATAACTGTTGTCCTTTGGAGTCACTAATATTTCTAAAAATATAGTTGTAATCTTATAAGGACACCAAGTTAACCCAATTAGACATCTAACAAGCAAACACACTGCTTAAAATACTTCCAACCAAAATATTTCCAACAAAAGACACTATTTAAAGACTTCCAAGCCTTTCTAATCATCAAATAGGCAACATTTTAAGTCTACTTAAATATACTAAATATACAGTAGTTTCATTGAAAACACTTGAAAATAGATCTGGGAAATATAATGTTAAAATTCTGTTTCACTTGAAGTCTATACACTACAATCCTGTCATCTAGGTCAAATTCCTCTTCAGAGCATACGGTCAGTACAATGTATCTCTTAAGTACAGCACCAACTAGAAGAAGTTAAATTAGACTAAGTGGTATCTTTGTATGTTAATCTCTATCATTAATATTTTAAATACAACCTCTACACTGTCATTCTCCTATTGTAAACCTGAAGTTTTTAATGCAATATTTAGAGCAGAAAGATTTTTAGGGGCGCCTGGATGGTTCAGTCAGTTAAGCGTCTGACTTTGGCTCAGGTCATGATCTCACGGTTTGTGAGTTTGAGCCCCATGTCTGGCTCTGTGCTGACAGCTCGAAGCCTGGAGCCTGCTTCAAATTCTTTGTCTCCCTCTCTCTCTGTCCCCGCCCCGCCCCCCCCCCCCACCTCTCTCCCACACATGCACACTCTCTCTCTCAAGAAATGAATCAACATTTAAAAAAAAAAAAAGACTTTTAATGAAAGCTACCAATCTTTGGTAAAGATAATCCTCAATAAAACAGAAAAGCACAATTTTGCGAATATGGTGACCAAAGGTACACTGATCAATGTGAACATATGACAATGAGGAATTCTACTAGGAAATCTCTCAGAATTTTGAGATTACGATTGCTGTTCTTTACTCAGAAACAGAAGAAAAGAAAAACTATTCAAAAATGTATTCTTTAAAAACCTAAAGCCAGTCCATTAAATGTAAATCCTTCTTAAATTACTTATAATAAGCAAAAGAAAGTCCTTTCTAAGACGTTCTTCATACAAATTCAAACCTAATTTTGCAAAATGAACATGTATTTCTCACCAATAAATCCACACCTCTCATAACTTTCTACACACTCTTAGAGGAGATACTCTAGGAAAATGAACTCTCACTAGAACAGATATCACCAATTTACAATCTGTAATGGGTCAAACAATGGCCCAGTTGAAATGCTCACTGCATCTCTCTGAAATTAAAAGTAAAAGGGATCACAAAAAACCCCAAATATTTAATCTATTTAAGAGTAAACTTTTCTTAGATTCAAGAAATATTTGCTAAGCAAAACTGATAACCTTTTAACCTTGTCCCTTAATTAGGATCCTCACCAACAAATTTAAATTACCTTGGAAATATTCTAAGGTTAATTCATAATACAGTACATATACATATGGAGGTGCTTGTATATATACATGTATATCCATATACATATGGAATACACTGAACAACCTGCTGTGTCTACGGTCTTCCTCATTATATCTAACCCTAGGAGTTTCTTTTTTAAAAATGCAAACAATACACATTCTTGCCTTATAATTTCATTTGCTGAGTATAAATTCTACCTAACAAGATACATGTATTTCTCAGCTAGGCGCTAATTCTAGAACACTGATGATCAGGGGAAACTTAATTTTTTATAGGGGTTTTAAAAACAATGGATATGGCAATGCTTTGTAAAACATAAAATATTTATATAAATATCAAGTAACTTAAAGATCAGTAACAAGTGTAACCACCTAATCCTGAGTGGTACATTGATCTTGACTACAAACTACTGATATATAATGTATAGTAGCCATTTTATCTGTACTTCTCTATGACTGCATAGTCAGGAATAATTTAAGAATCAAATTAGTTTTTATCCTATTGTTACTGGTGCCCTACTTGCCAATAATTTTCTTCTCCCCAAAGTTAAAGTATTCTGATTGGACAGAGGAGACCTTGACATCAAACCATACCTTGTTCGCTAGGTTCTGACTGAGACTTTCTGACAGTAAGGTCCAGAGGTGAGTCTTGGTCAGCCATGAGAAGTTTGCTGAGCACAGGGTTCTGAGTAGTTGCAGCCGTGGGAGAGGTGGTGACTGGAGATGCTTTCGGCAGGCTTTGGTTCTTTGTGCTATTGGGCTGGCTGGGGTCCTGAGTAGAGCTATTTTTTGAGGTATATTCAGCAGCAAATTGTTGGATCATTCGCTGCATGATCTCACGGGCCACTAGGGGAATATTGGGGTCGGAGACCCAGGGACTGTCTGTAAACAAAGATTTATTTACTTTTAAACTGGGACAATGTACTACAAAAAAAAAAAAAAAAGACAGCTTTCAAGCAAACATAAAATTTCATTTTCTTTTTTTCTTAAAATGCAATCTCCTAAACATAGTATTCCCTCCCAGAATTAGATTTTTAAGCTCTAAGCTTATGAGCTGCAGATTTTTTTAAGTAAAATTTTCATAAAATCACTTCTAAACACCCCCCTCAGTATTATGAAATTAAATAAAGGGAAAACAGTATATCTTATGGGCAAAAATCACTTACCTGATACAGAAATCTCAAACCTTTCTTTTACGAAATAATTACTTCTGTTTACCACCTATAGATTACATCCGGTTTTTCCTAGACCTTTCCTCAGCCATCTCTTCCTAAATTATTGAAGAATGGATTACTCAGTTATGAGTACATAATCTACTTTCTGTCAAAGACTGAAGGCATAGCAAAACTGTAAAAGGAGATACTTAATATAAGGTCCATGACAGACTGGGGCCATAGCCTCACATTTTCAGGCTCATAAGAATCACTTTGAGGGCTTGTAAAAACACACTGCTGGGTCCTATCCCTAGGGTTAACTGATTTAGCAGTTCTAGGGTGAGGTCAAGGACTGGCATTTCTACTAAGTTTCTAGGTGCAGCTGGAACCACTGGGCTTGGAGTTTAAAGGCCAGATCTCAAAGTTTAACACCATATATTTTCCATGAGTTCTTTAAATATACTCTGCCAATCATTAAACACAATAGCAAAGGAATTAATAAAATAAACTTATCAATTTCTAATCCACGTTAATTTAAAAATAAAGGCCATATGAATTCATTAACTCGTAGAACTTCTGGCACTGGGAGGGACCCTGAAGGTCAAATAGGGCAAAATAAAAGAGAAAATGTTTGGTATAAATATATCATCACATCTCTATCATTACCACACTCTCAGGGAGACTAAGCTTCTCAAGAGCAGAGATTATGTTTGTTTACCTCTGTATACTCAGCACCTAATCTTGCTTGGCATAAAGTATGCATTCATATTAGCTGAGTAATAAATGGATCAGTCAAATCAATCACCATCAAATAGTGTTTTTTTTTTTTCCCGTAGACAAATAAGATTAATGTGTCTAAAGAGAAGTGACCTCTTCAAGTCTGTATAGATGGTTAGTGGTAGACCCTTGATTAAAACTCTCCCCCTGATCTTAATGTTCCACCTGTGACCTTTACTTCCACACCACACTTCAGAGGTTTCAGAAAGCAGTTCCAGAAAACCTGAGTTTCCTTGGTCTTTTAAAGATCAACTACAGAAGGTAAATTACTTTACCCATAATATGTTGGAGCTATAAGGGAATTAGGTTGATTTATAAATTTAGAGATAAACTGACTCATTACAATTCAAACCTAAAATCTCCACAACATACACATCATCAAAACTTCATGGGACTCTAAGAACAATTTTTTTCCCCCTGAAAAACAACATTAAATACCAGAAGAAAGTCTAAAGTCAGAATATTTAATTCTCTGGAGTTTAATGAGGTTTTTCTCTACCAACAGCAACATTTCTGTTCTACCAGAAGTACTTCTAACTCCATGTTTCTTCTCTATAAATAGACTGAGTGTGCTAGATGGTTTAAGAATCAAGGTATTCAATTAGGTAAGGTTCAGAAATTATTACAACCATGAAGGAGTTCCTTAAAAGTTTTAATAAACATTTTAGCCATACATTGCTTTTTTAAAATCTCTACCCACTGAATATTCTTATTAATATTCATTTAACTTTCCACTTAAGACCTATCCTCCAAATAAAAGACTATATAATTTCAAGTTTTATATTTTCTCAAGTTTTATATATTAATGTATCTTCTTATCCCCTGTAACACATAAATAAAGTTTTCAAATAGGCAGAGTTAAACTAGATTCATAAATATATAGATTTTTGAAAAATCAGGGATTTTAGAATAAAGACCATAAACTGCTACCTCTGACCTTTAAATGGCTGTGGTGTATCTTGCCTCTTTGTTGAATGAAGAACATAACCATAAAACACAATTCATACTTACAAATTGATGACATATCTGTCATATGAATTTCTACATGTTTTGAAAAGTTTCCTGAACACATTTCATTCTTTCACTTACTTAAAACACAACTTCTATAAATCTAGACATGTCTTGGGGAATATGCACAAATGAGTCAAATAAAAACCACAAACCAGATCAAAATTAACACTACAGGAAAACAAGTAAATGTTACATTATAGCCACTAATGTTTTTAAAATGCAAATCTAACTTTTAGAAAGTGTCAAATTTTCTAACACAAGTGACAAAGCTGGAAAAAATTTGATAATGATAGTTGAAGGTATACCGTTCATAAGCTAAAATTTATTACTGAATCCATACCACAAAAGCCTACTTTAATTGCATCTATGTTCCTACTTAGCTTTTAGAACCTTTTCATACTCATTTAAAACACACAATTTGCAATACTTGGAAACAAAGTATTAATAACTCCAAATCTCTGAACTATTTATTTAAAAAAATATTTATATATATGTATATATGTATACACACACACACACACACACACACACACACCCTTCAGACTAAATTGCCTGTCATATCTCTGCATATTATATACATTTTTGGTATAACTTGAAGAGTACTAATGGCTTTCAGACATTTCCATGAAGATTAATATTTAAAAATATCAATATTAATACATAAAACAAGGAGGAAGGAACTTCTAATAGCAAAGCAATAGTTCTTTTTCTGAACATCATATGCCAGTATACAAATACACGAACTTAACTTTACATACAATTTCAGAGGATTCTCATCCCTAAAAGTCTACCCTAAGGCTGATTCCAAGGTAAACATTCCTTCCCTCATGTATCCAAAAGTTTAATTTTAAAATAAAACTTAGAAGAACTTTAAGCTATTCCTACATGACAAAGGGATGGGACTAGCAGAGAAGTAGGCTAGAATTCTCTTTAGGAATATGCTTATGATTGGCTTTATTAACTCCCTCCAAGCAAAGACTGGATGAAAAGTGGTTTCTCCACATATAGGAAGAGGAGCTCCTCTTTGCAGATAATGAAGATTGCTACAGCATTAGGCCCGTGACTCATTCAGTACACATACTAAAGGACAGGAGCAGCAGAGGAGCTGTAAAGATATTTTATTTAATAAACTGACAGAACGAGTCTATCATTTATACTTTAATGTGAATTACTTTAATAAAACAATCAAATGTTTATACAACTAAGAAAATTACTATTTGGAACATAATTTTAGATTTCAGGGTATTTAGGGGATGATAAAGTGAGCATGGGAGCCTCAGTTGGGAGCTTCACGTCAGAGGGTGCTGAGGGTACTAAAAGTGAGGTGAGGGTGTACTGAAAAATTTAATTTTGCCTAGGAAAAAAAGGTGTCACTGAAAACAATAATCTTGTGCGTTCCTTAATTTTATAGAACACTTCATACTCCATTTTGAAAATACTGACCACATTAAGCAGAACATCAGCTGGTTTCCAACTGTAACCAACCAATTAGAATAGCACTTTATCAGACTTCCAACCACTGTAAAGGCAAAAATCACCCTTCAAATTTCACAGGGAAGGAGGGAATTCCCAGAAGAATGAGGGATATAAACTAGAACATATAAAGAAGTACTAAAGAAAGCAGAATCATTGAGTCTGCTGAATATTAGAGTATTCAGGGTCACAAGAGTTTGTAGGAAACTTTTTTAGAACTTATCACAGTAACCTCCGTCTTGGAACTAGAGGAAAGACATAACTAAGGAACACAAATCCATTTAGAATTTCTTGAAAGTAAAGACTTCACTAGAATGGATCATAGAGGGAAGGAAGCTTTCTGAAGGTCTTGGCCGATAGTAATTAGGCTTTGTGAATAGAGAAACAAAATGTAAATCATGTCTACAAAGGTTTTAAGGAGAAAGTTAAACTGAAAAATATAAGAGGTGGAGCTATTAAATACCACCTCAAATATAAGGGGGAAAGTTTTATTACATAATTATGAATTCCTTTCTCTAATTTTAATAATTTAAAGAAGTTTCAGCAAAACAAGGCTCTATCAAGGAAATAAATGCCTGTAAATCTAATTTTAAGATACAACTTCTCATCTC
The DNA here is from genome assembly GCF_016509475.1 of Prionailurus bengalensis. NCBI lineage: Eukaryota > Metazoa > Chordata > Mammalia > Carnivora > Felidae > Prionailurus > Prionailurus bengalensis. The sequence goes on along the minus strand of NC_057351.1, from coordinate 55,742,401 downwards.
TCTAAATGAAATTTCAGCAAGGAATTACTAAAATTTTATACAGTTTTATGGTTATCTGCGATTAAAACTGTCACTATGTATGTAAGAAAATTTGACAAAATATATTAGTACTGAGACCTCAGAATTTTTTAGACTTTCCTAACACTTTCAGGAACTATTTAACAAAACTTACATGATTCCATCACTTCAAACTGAAAAAGAGGGAAGAGGAGTTGCCTTAACCTATTCCAAATTTAACTTGACCAAAGGAATATAAAGTGTGTTATCAACAAAGAAAAATGTTTTTAAAAGTAACTTTTTAAAAATGACATTAAAATTAAGAAAATATAAGACAAGCAGATGCTAAATGCCATTCTTCACTAGAACCAACCTTTTCTATAAAAGACTGCATTGAGGAACTCTTCTGCTTGTCTCTCGAATCGAATGATTTTTGCTTGCTCTTGTTTAAGCAGAGCTTCTTGCCCAGCTCCCGAAGCTGGTTCATCCAGACCGACTAAGTGTCCCTGCAAAAATATTTGGTGAAATATTTGCACAAAAATCTTTCCCCATTCAGTATCAAAAGCACAGATGCAAAATCAAAGACAAACGTTAGTAACAGATAAGACAAATCAGTTTAATACAATTAAAATATCTTAAAACTTTAAATCAGAATAAAATTTATCTCCACAAAAGTATAAAAGCAAAGTGAATGTAAAAATATACTTGGGTGGTTTTTATGTATCTTACAAGTTTTGTTTAAAACTGACAGATAAACTCTAATTAAAATAACATTACTAACGGAAGATTTTTCTTGAGCATTTAAATATGTCTGTTCTTATTACACCATACAGCAATAGTACACAGACATTCAACTCAGACAAAAAAAAATAGTTTAAATCCTAAATACTATTTGAGAATCATGTTTGCCCTCCTAGTATAAGATGTTTTCTCCAGACACAAAACAAACATAATTTTAAAAGGGCCGTTAGAAGGGAAAACTCAAAAGAATGTATCCGAATTCATAATTCTGTGCCTAGAATATAATTCATACACTGTAGCTTTCAAATGTTTAGAGTTGTGAAATTAATACGTTAAAACTGGCTCTAGAAAATAGAATTTAAAAATATACTGTGTCACATGTTCTAAAGGTACACATTTCTATATATGCTTGAACATGCTTACAATATAAACATGTTAAGTCCTGATCACAAAGTTTCAAACTGCCACACTAGACTCATCCCAAAGACTCCCAGAATCTGCTCTCAGGCTGTAGGAGCACTAGACTAGGTAGACAATGCTTTGCATTTACTTCCACTCTTGTAGCTAATGAACAGGAGACTAAGTAAGTACATCTTTTAAGTGTTCTTTAAGTTCCAATGCATATAATTTACTTCAAATCACCACAATGTATCGCCACAGGCATATATAATTCTGTCATGGAAAACTTAAAAGTACTTAGAAGTACCTAAAAGTACTCTAAAAAAGAAAATGGGGACACACCCTGACACAGTGAAAAGGAAGCAAACAGGGCACTGAAGGCACATTATAATCCACAATTTTCTCAAAGATTTCAAATACAAGCAATGACATGTGCAATCAGAGTTTTTTATGATTTCTCCATTGTACAAACTGTGTCAACAGCACAACCAAAATATGTGTCTTTTGCAAAGACACATTTAGCACCAATTATATATTACAGTTTAATATGAAGAACTCTCTTGCATAATCAAACGAAAACAATCATCCCATAAAATATCCATGAGACACGTTAAGTCTGCCACATAAAGAAAATATTGTTATAAAGTCATTATAAAAACATTTTCATTCATTCATTCATTCATTCATTCATTCAGTAGGCTTCCCCGGCCCAGCATGGAGCCCAACCAACACAAGGCTCTAACTCACGACCCTGAGATCAAGACGTGAGCTGAAATCAAGAGTTGGACACTTAACCAACTAAGTTTATTATAGTTGTACTTGCCAACTTTATTATAGTTGTATTTGCCAACATTCTCTTTCGTGGCCTAAAGAAATTAATTTTTAAAAATGAATCACAAAATAATGTAATTTTGATACAGATTTAACATCTGAAAGGATCAGGAACAGGTACTAATTAGAGACCAATAAAATCCTCAACTGTGTTTTAATGGCATTTCATTGTTTAGTGATTTTTAAACTCAGACATTATATGGTATAAACTGTACTTAACCCCTCAGTCCTATATTCAGTAAGTTTAGTCAGACTTTCAGCAGGATATCTTTATTTTTCGTGTTTAAAAATGCGTATCTCAATGAGAGAAGATGTTAGTTGAAGGACGCATTGTACACAGTGTAGTTTCAATGCGTTAAGCATACAGCTATCCCCATTGATTCTACACATACATTTACAAATACGTGTATCCTTTCCATGTCTTTCCAAGTTTTTATTTAAATTCCTGCTAGTTAACATACAGTGTAATATTAATTTCAGGTGTAGAATTTAGTGATTCAACACTTACATACAACACTTGGAGCTCACCACAAAAATAAGGAACACTTCACGAATCTGTATCATCCTTGCGTAGGGGCCATGCTAATTTTTCCTGTATGGTTACAATTTTAGCATATGTGCTGCCAAAGCAAGCACAGAATATCTATACTTAAACCATGCTCAAATGTTGCATTCAGGCTACTTTCTAATCTAAATCAACTCATAGCAACTAACAGCACTCAGTAAGGAAGGTGTTATGTGTTTTTTCTTGAATTAAACAATTAATTACCAATTTTATCAACCTGGACGCTGAGACCTTCAGATAACTTTTAGTTGGTTCATCTAAATTACAGTCACACCTATTTGTTTTGTTTCCAAACAGTTTTATTGAGATATAATACACATATCATACAATTCACCTATTTAAAGTATAAATTCAATGTTTTTCTTGTAGCGTCACAGAGGTGTGGGACCATCACCATGATAAACTTCAGAATATTTTTGTACCCCAAGACATTAACAGTCACTCACTTCCCATTCTCCCACTTGCCCCAACATTAGGCAACCACTGTATTATTTTCTGCCTCTCTCTACAGACTTGCTTATTCTGGATATTTCACATAAATGGAATCGTGCAATATTCATGGTGTGTGTGTGTGTGTGTGGTTTCTTCCTCCTAGAATAAAGTTTTCAAGGTTCACCCCATCGTAGCAGATACCGGTACTTCGTTCCTTTTTATTGCCAAATAACATTCCATTGTACTGATGTAGCACATTTTACCCATTGATCAGTTGATAATGACCATTTGGATTTCTTTTTGGCTGCTATGATACAAATAATGCAGTCTTTAGTGTTTGTGTACAAGTTTTTGTGTATTTTCATTTTTCTTGGATACGTATTTAGGAGTGGAATTTGTAGATCATATGCTAATTATATTTACCATTCTGAAAAAGTACACTAAACCATCTTCCAAAGCAGGTGTACCATTTAATATTCCCAACAGCAGTGAGGGTTCTGACTTCTCCACATTCTCATGAACACTTGCTATCATTTTTATTACATCCATTCCAGTACACAAGAAATGGTGCCTAATGGTTCTGATTAGATTTCCCTAATGATTAATAATGTTGAACATCTAACTGGCCATTTCAATACCTTCTTTGGAGAAATGTACATTCTTATGCTTTGCCCAGTTTTTAATTGGGCTCACTTTTTTTACTGTTTGAGTTGTAAGAATTCCTGATATATTCTGGATACAATTCCATTATCAGATTTAAGATTTGCAAATATTTTCTCCCATCAATGAGCTTTATCATCACTTCACTGATGCTACCTACTACTGTTAACAGTACAAAGTTCTTAATTTTAATGAATTCCAATTTATTTTTTGACATTTGTGCTTTGGTATTATATCTAAAAAACTAGTGGCTAGCCCAAGATCATTAAGATTTACTCTTATGTTTTCTTCTAAATGTTTTATAGTTTTAGAACTTACTTTTAGGTATATGACCCGTTTCAAATAAACTTTTGTGTATGGTAAAAGGAAGGGGTCCAACTTCCTTTGTCAAAAATCACTGGCCATAAATTTTACTTCTGGATGCTCAACTCTGTTCCGCTGATCTACATATCCATCTGTAGGCCAGAAACACACTATGTTGATCATGGTAGTTTTGTAGTAAGTTCTGCTATTAGGAAGTGTAAATCCTCTCTTCTAAGATTGTTTTGGCTACTCAGGCATCCTGTAAATTTTTACATGAATTTTAAGATCAGTTTGCCAATCTCTGCAAAGAAGTCACCAGAAATCTTGGTAGGTTATGCAGTGAATCTGCAGGTTATTTGGGGGAGTAATGCCATCTTCATAATATTAAGTGTTCCAATCCACAAACATGAGATCATACCTTTCTATTTATTTCGATCTTCTTTAATTTATTTCAACAATTTTAATTTACAGTGTACAAGTCTTAAACTTGTGTTAACTTTATTCCTAAGTATTCTATTCCTTTTGATGCTATAGTAAATGGAACTGTTTTCTTAATTTTCACATTCAGACTATTCATTGCTATTGTATAGAAATACAATCAATTTTTTAAAAAATGTTGTATTCTACAACCTTGTTGAACTTATTAACTCTAATATATTGTGTTCTGTTGATTCCTTAAAATTTTCCATATACAACATCATGTCATCTACAAATACTTTTACTACTTCTTTTGCAATCTGGGTAACTCTGGTTTCTTTTCTTTTGTTAGAGAGAGAGAGCGTGCGCGCATACAAGCAGGGGAGAGGGACAGAGGGAGGGAGAGGGGGAGAGTGGGGGATGGAGAGGAAGACAGAGAGAGAGAGAGACAGAGAGAAAAAGAGAGAGAGAGAGAAAGAGAGAATATCTTAAGCAGGCTTCATGCTCAGGGCAGAGGCCAACATGAAGTTCAATCCCATGACCCTGGGATCATGACCTGAGGTGACACTAAGAGTTGGATGCTTAACCAACTGGGCCAGCCAGGCACCCCTGCTTTTATTGCCTAATTGCCAAGGCTAGGGCTTCTGGTAGAACAGTGCATAGAAGTATTGAGAATGGACAACTCTGTCTTGTCCCTAATTTTAGGGGGGAAATGTCCAGTTTTTACCACAGCTGTGTATTTTTGTAGATCAGGCTGAGGAATTTCTCTTCTTGTCCTAGTTTCTTGGGTGTTTTTATCACAAAAAGGTGTTGGATTTGGTCACTTTTTGCAGGGACATCCATTGTGATGATCACGTGGTTTTTATCACTGATTCCCATTAATGCACTATATTACATTAATTGATTTTGTGGTGTAAACCAACCTTGCATTCCTGAGAAAAATCTCACCTGGTAAGAGAGTATAACAGTTTTCATATGTTCCTTGATTTGGTTTGCTAATATTTTGTGGAGAATTTTACTGTTGTTATTGGTATTCCTAAGTGATTCTGCTCTACAGTTTTCTTGTGATCTGTCTGGTTTTGGTATTCAAATACTAGTCTCACAAAGCGAGGAAGTCGTCTTCTATACTTTAGATAAATTTGTGTAGAACTGGTATTAGTTCTTTTAAAAATATCTGGCAGAAATCACCAATGAAGGTGTCTGGCCACAGGCTTTTCTTTGATGGAAATTTTAAAATTACCAATTCAATCTCTTCACTTGTTCTAGGTTGCATTAGTTTCCCAGGGCTGTTGTAACGTATTACCACAAACTGAGTCTGCAATCAAGGTGTCAACAAAGCCATGCTCCTTCTGAAGGCCTCTATGAGCGAATCCTTCCCTGCTTTTTCCTAGCTTCTGGTGATTTCCAGCAATCCAACATTTCTTGACTTGTGACAGCATTAACTCCAATTTCTTCTTCTAACTTTACGTGGCCTTCCGTGTGCGTGTCTTGGTCTCCAAATCTCCCTTATAAAGACACCAGGTGCTGCATTGAAGACCTACTCTAATCCAGTATAACCTCATCTTAACTTATTAATCCGCAAAGACCATATTTCCCAAATAATGTCACATTTATAAGTACCAGGGATTAGAACTTCATCTTTTTTTTTTTTTTTTTTTTGAGTGGGGGGCACATAATTCAACCTGCTACACGGGTCTGTTCAGATTTTCTATTTCTCCTTATGTCAGTTTCAGTAGTTTGTGTCTTATTCTAGGCATTTGCTTGTTTCATTCAAACTATCTAGTCTGCTGATTTATATATGATTCACAGTATTTCCCTTAAATCCTTTTTATCTCCATAAGGTCACTAGTAATTTCCCCTATCTGATTTGTGATTTAGTAATTTGAGTCTTTTTCTCTTGAGCAGTCCTAGATACAACATTTATCAATTTTGTTGTATCTTTTCAAAGAACGAACCTTTGATTTTGTTAATTTCTCTATTTTTCTATACTATTTCATTTATTTCTGCTCTAATCATTATTTCCTTCTGCCTGCTTTAGGTTTAGTATGCTCTTCTTCTCCTGGTCTTTTAAGGAAGACAGGGCACTGAACTAAGATCTTTTAAAATACAGGCAGCTGCAGCTTTAAATTGCCATCTAAGTGCTGTTGGCTATGTCTCATAAGTTCTGGTATGCTTTGGCTTTCATTCATCTCAAACTATTTGCTAATTTCCCTTGTGATTCCTTCTTCTGATTATTTAGAAATGCATTATTTAATTTCCACATATGTGTGAGTTCCTCATATATCCTCTGTAACTAATTTCTACTAATATCATTCCTTTGTAGTGGGAAAACATATTGTGTATGATTGGAATCCTTTGATTTTTTTATGGCCTAGCAGAAAGTCTTTCCTGGAAAATGTTCCACGTATACTTGGAAAAAACCACTATTTTGTTCTTTTTGGGTGGAGTGTTCCTTATACACATCTGTTAGGTCTAGTTGCTTCAGAGTGTTGTTCAAATCTCTCCTCTCTGTTGATCTTCTGTCTAGATGTTCTATCCATTATTGAAAGTGGAGTATTAATGTAGTCAACTCTTGTTTTTGAACTATTTCTCCCTTCACTTCTGTCACATTTTGCTTCATGTGTTTTGGAGTTCTGTTGTTACATATGTAACAACATATGTTGTTATAGATCTTCCTAATACATTGACCCTTTTATCATAAAAAATGTCCCTCTTGATCTCTAGGTTCATTGAAGTCTATTTCCCCCCAGTGTGCAGCCTCTGTTATCACTCTTCTCAGGGGATGCGGTCTTGAGCATGCAGTCTCCCTGTCTACTGGGAATGACTGTGGGTTTAGTCAGACTCTCTGGCAGTTTCTTTCTCAGGCCTTCCCTTTACACAGTGCTCGCTGATCAGCCTGTAGCAGTATCACACACCCAGGCGTTAGCCTCAACTAGTTTGTTTCATTGGTGTGTTGTTGCCACATCCTGGGGCATAAATTGCACCAGTGTCTGATCCAATGAAAGTGGGGCCTCTTTGTAAGGGCAGGGTGTTGCCTTGCCAGTCTTTGAGGCTAACTCGAACCCCAGGAGGGCTGTTCTTTTTATCTGGTTCTCTCCGTAAAGCTTCTGACTGGTCTGCCATTTCACTTGTTGCTACTAGTATCATGGAGCTACCAGCCTCCTCTTAACTGTTCACCACAAAGATCTCCATCATTTTCAACAACTTTTTGTAAGCTCGGTTCCAAAAGTCAGTCCCCCTGAGAGAGCTACAGAATTCTCCGTTCTCAAGGCCTGCCTTTCCCTTCGGAAGAACCACTGTGCCGCTGCACAGGAACTGGAGGTTAGGACAATAACCCACTTCTCTCAGAGTGACATCTGTGCTTTATGACAGGGGGTGGTGGATCACTTGCCTCTCCTGGCACAGAACTTCTGCCTTATGAATGAGACCTGACCTAAACCTCAGTGTGCTCAATCTGCTGAGACTGGAGCACACTTCCACTCTGAGAAAAGGCTGAGAGAAGGAAGGCTTTTTGACCTCAGCTGCCTGGAAGACAGCATCCACCACCAGAAGCTAGAAGGTATGAGTGATGCCCGCAGTCTGTTTCCCCTGCTCAGACAAGAGTTAGAGCTTCCTTCAAGCTGAGCGCAGGGAGAGGGTGGGAGTGGGTCATGGGTCAAATGCCAGAGTCCTGTTCTTACTGAGATTTAGTACCTTTGTTTGAACAAATCATTCTCCATTTGCTATATGCCCTTAAGATCATTATTTCCAGCTTAAATGATTGCTTTAAAATAATTTCACCAGTTAAATGGTTATTTTGCTTGTTTTTATCCAGAATAATAAACAGAGATGAAAAATATAATACCAAATCATATGCTTTTATCAAGTGCATCTGGTCACCAAGTTAAAAATTTACAGCAATGATGTATAAACAAAATACAGGCCATCCTCCCTTACTGTACATACTATATGCCAAAACTAAATGAACCAACAAGAATAAAAACATTCAAATGGTACAGAGCTAATAAAATTAACCTAACAGGAGATCCAGAAACAACAAATTCATATCACCCCACCCCCGACCCCCTCCCCCACATCTGAAATTTAAAAGAAGTCATTATGTATGGTATGCCCCCCCCCAAAAAAAATGATATGACATACTCTCCTGTAAATAAAAAGCCACTGTTCTTCCTTACAGTTATTACCCCTATTCATTAAAGAACAAGTTGTTGGCCCAAAACAGAAGAGGAATAAAGTTGGAGATACGCACTGGAGTCTGCATCTCCTCAGAACTTGCTTCCTTCAGAATTCAAGAATTGGTCCTCCTACATGGATTTGTTCATAGCCACAGGTGATTCTGTCATATCAAATCTACTGTGAGTTTCTTCTTTTTTATTTTTTCTACTGTAAGCTTCTTAAAAGCATATATATCTAGAACATACTGCCAAAGCTTTTGATTCTGTAGCTCTCAGGTAGGAAGCAGTCATGTTTTTTAAAAGTTCTCTTCAAGGGACGCCTGGGTGGCTCAGTCTGTTAAGTGATGGACTCTTGATTTCTGTTCAGGTCATGATCTTACAATTCATGAGACTGAGCCCCACTGTGGAGCCAGGTTGAAATATTCTCTCAAAAATAAACATTTTTTTAAAAAGCTCTCTTCTTGGGGCGCCTGGGTGGCTCAGTCAGTTGAGCATCTGACTCTTGATCTCAGCTCAGGTCACGACTCCTGGGTCATGATATCAAGCCCCATGTGGGGCTCTATGCTGAGCATGGAGCCTTCTTGAGATTCTCTCTTTCCCTCTGCTCCCCCCACTCTCAAAATAAATAAACATTTAAAAAAAGTTCTCTTCTTAAGAACTGAAAAGATCAGTATCATACTTTAAAACTTATTATGTATTTATAATAAATCTTAGTATTTGGGAAGGCAAATCCCTACTTGTTATGTTTTCTAAAATGTCCTGGCCATTTTAGCTTTATTTTTTCAGATTATATTTAAAATAGCTTAGTCAATTCTTCTCACCACCAATACCAGCTCCCCAAAGAAGACAAGGTGGTTTTTGTTTTGTTTTGACAAGGTGGTTTAGATCTGAATAGCAATATACTTAGAAAGTATTTCAGGAAGTAGTAACACCCTTAAAAATATTCAGTCTTTTCTTTTAGGAGCTGCTTTACATTTACCCAAGTGAGCTATAATGGAGCTCAATTAAAATTCTGTTGTTTACTCATGTAGTTCCCACAATATTTATTATTTTACATTTTTACTGTCCATATGAGAAGGAGGTTTCCTTAATTTTCTAACTGCTAGTGATGGCATAAAAGCAGAAAAGTGTGTGTGTGTGTGTGTGTGTGTGTGTGTGTGTAAAAGTTAATTCTGTACACAGTGTTTGGGGAAAGTGTAGGTTGTGTATCTTCAATTGCTAGGTTCTCTGGCAGCTTCACAACTTTGTGTCAATTTCCCAATATCCTTTTAAGGTAATTTCTTTTAAGGGGACTGTGAAGGTGATAAGGAGAGGTAAAGGAAAACAAAACTGCAGAAGCCACCAACACTGTGTGGTCTGATGATCCATCACCCAAAGCAGGAAAGGAGACTTAATACTGAGTATGTTGGGATCTTTAATAGAAAAAGACCTCAAGTTCTTTATTAAGTTTGGTTACCTCTACCTTCATAATCCATACAATACACTCATTTTATCATCCTTTGCTACCTTTTTGGGAATGGCAATAAAACATCCAAAAGACGTTTTCAAATAAGAAGTTCATACTTTTTCCTACAACTTAAGGGTTGCTATTTCTCTGTACTACTAGAAATGTTTAAGGAAATTCCATAGACTTAAGAGAAATGATACTACAAAACACTTCTGAGGGAAATTTAAGATGTAAAGAGGATATAAACCATGATCATAAACTGAAAGACTCAGTGTTGCTAATATGTAGCTAATATGCTAACTGATCTACAGATTCAGTGCAATCCTAATCAAAATGCCTACAGGCTTTTTGAAAAATCAATGCATTGCTTTTAAAATTTATACAGAAAGGCCAAGGACCAGGTTTAGCAGAACAAGTTTGAAAAAGAAAAACCAAGTTGGAGAACTAGTACTACTTGATTTTCAGATATAAAGATACACTGATCAAGACACTGTGGCATGGGTGTAAAGACAGACATATAGTTCAATGGCAAATAAGAGTCCAGAAATATACCCACAGGCATACTGTCAACTGATGCAACAAAGATGCCTAAGAATTCAATAGGGGTTAAGAAGGTCTTCTCAACAAATGGTGTTAGAACAACTGGATTACCTTATGCAATATAGTAAACCTCAACACTTCAATAACACCATGTAGAAAAATTAACTAGGAACAGATCAGGTACCAAAACACAAGAGTCAACACTAGCAAGCTTCTAAAAGAAAACATGAGAGTTTTGTGTGTGTCTGACACTGGATTGAGCAAGGATTTCTTGAACAGAACATAAAATACATGAATTTTAAAAGAAAAAACTGGCAAAAGGTTTTATACAGAATGTATAAAGAACTATTACCACTTAGTAAGTTTTAAAAATGGAGAAAAGATTCAAACAAATATTTCACATAAGATGTATAAAGATGTTCAACATCACTAATCAACAAGGAAATGAACAATAAAATCACAGTGAGATACCACTATAGACCCACCAGAATGTTTAAAGTTAAAAAAGACTGACAATATCAAATGTTGGCAAAATGGGAAACAATGGAATTCCTATACGTTGCTGATGGAATCAGAAAATGGTTAAGTCAATTTGGTGAACCATATAATAGTATAAGGTTAAATATACAATGATACTACCACCCAGTAATTTCAATTCTAGGTATTTATTCCAGAGAGATGAAAATATATGCCCAATGGGGCAACTGGGTGGCTCAGTAGGTTAAGAGTCCGACTTCAGCTCAGGTCACTGATCTCACAGTTCGTGAGTTCAAGTCCTGTGTCAGGCTTTGTGTTGACCTGACATTTCAGAGCCTGGAGACTGCTTTGGAATCTGTGGTTCCTTCCCCCCACTCATGCTCTGTCTCTCTCTCAAAAAATAAACAAACATTTAAAAAAATAAACTAATCTTTAAAAAAAGAAAATATATGCCCAAAGACTTATATGTAAGTCTAATATATTAGCCAACACCTGGAAACAATTTAAAAGTCCAAAAGAAAGTGAACTGATATGGGGACCTACTCAGCAATAAAAAGGACCAAGAGTATATACAAAAATAAGAATACCAAAAAATTATGTTAAATGGAAGAAGTCAAATATGAAAGACTACACAGTATTTCACCCTATTATATAAAACTCTAGAAAAGGTAAAACTAATAGTGATTGCCTTAATTGGGTGTCCAAGAAATGGACTGACTACAAAGGGACATGAGAAAGCAATTTAGGGTGAGAACTGTCCTGAACCTTGACTATGCTGGTAGTTACACAACTGTATACATTTACCAAAATCTACTAATCTAAACTCTTAAATGGTAAATTATATACAAATATTGCCTCATTAAAAAATCATTAAAACATAGGTTCAGGGTATTTAAGATACTAGATACTGAACGGATCACTGAATTTTGGCTCTTGTTGAACTAACCATTTGGAAATCAAACAATGATTCTTACTTACATTTTCCGAGTCACAAAGAAACATGACACTTATTTTCAAAACCTCATATGAATGTTCTTCTCTCAAGCAAGCATACTTTTAGTATCTTTCACTTGCTCTCTACGTTCTGCATTGTATTTTGAATAGATACAACTAAATAGTCACCATGAATTGTTGGCATTTCACTATTTTTGTTCTATCTTTAGATCCAAATCAAGATAAGGAGGTTGATCATTGTGCAAAAGCTGGTCTTTGTTAATCAAGTTGTATGCAGACTGGCCAAAAAGGGGGATACGTGTATCATCCAAGGAATCAGATCCCCTTAGAAAAATGGAATTCAGTATTGCAGCAGGGAAAAGACATGATGAACCCAGAATATCTTGTTGTATCAGAAAGTATTAAAGTGCTCAAAAATGATGGGGACATGTCAAAAGGAAATACTAGGTGGTTTGAAAGGGCTCCCATTAACCGAATCTGGGATACTGGATAACATATTTGAACAGAGTAAGAATCTTGATTTCAAAATGACAGAGGGAATAGGAAAACTCTTCTTCACAGTATAAAGCCAAATGAAAAAATACAGAGGAATAATAATTAGAAAAATCACCATTTCAAGCCATCAGAAAAATGATTCCAGCAAGAAATTACCATCAACACCAAAATTAAAGTGGATGAAGGTTTAGTAAAAAAGAGGTATCTATGTAGTCTCAAAAGTATCTCTTCAAAAATTATTAGTTACAATGGGGCGCCTGGGTGGCTCAGTCGGTTAAGCGTCCAACTTCAGCTCAGGTCACAATCTCGCGGTCCGTGTGTTCGAGCCCCATGTTGAGCTCTGGGCTGATGGCTCAGAGCCTGGAGCCTGCTTCTGATTCTGTGTCTCCCTCTCTCTCTGCCCCTCCCCCGGTTCATGCTCTGTCTCTCTCTGTCTCAAAAATAAATAAATGTTAAAAAAAAAAAAGATTAAAAAAAATTATTAATTACAAGAGGGAAAGAAGTACATACCATTTCAGTGGAAAAACCTAGTGAACATCAACCTTGTCAAGGGATCAAAATAAAAATCACCACTAAACTAACATCATGTGCTTCACAATGTGATCATTCTACTGTAAGGATAGAACACGACTTATTTAATATTCCTGCTAAAAGATCATGGCCTGAATTTAATCATGAAGAAACATTAGAAAACCTAAACTGAAAAACATTCTACTAAACAAATGACCTGTATTCTTCCAAAATGTCAGTGTCATTAAAAATAAATAAAAGTTTGAGGAACCATTCAAGATTAAAGGAGACTAAAGAGTAGAAAATAAAATTTGATGAGTGATCCTAAATTTTGAACTAAAGGAGGGGGTTGGGGGGGGGTCACTGGGACAACTGGTAAAATCTAAATGAGATTCACAGGTTAAATATCCCATTGAAGTTAACTTTCCTGATTTTTGGTAACTGTACTGTGTAGTATAGTAACTGAACACCCTAATTCTTAGGAAATAGGGAAATACACAAGGAAATATTTAGGAATAGAGATATATGAGGGGTATGATGTCTATAACTCATTCTGATATGGTTCAGGAAAATCTGTGTATGTTATAGGTAATATCTCAGACAGAATGAATGAGAATAGTAAGGCAAATGTGGCAAAATGTTAACAACTGGTTATCTAGGTGAAGGGTATATAAAAGTTTTTATACCACTTACAACCTTTCTATAAATGTGAAACTATTTCAAAGTAAAAAGGCAGGGTGGACAAATGTTAAGCCATACTTTTCTCCCACAAATATGCCAGATCTCCCTTGTCTCTCTCTCTCATCCTCTCCTTCACAACCCCACCTGTCTTGCCATTAAGCTGTATGTGCCTGTGTTATGAGTTGTTCTGATACACAGAAGAAAAGCAAACAGAATAACAAGATAGGGCAATTAACAACTTTCAGGCTTCTCTTAGTAACTCAAGAAACTGATGAAGATACTCAAAAGAGAGTAAGACATTTTCTACCAAGGGCCAGAGAGTAAATACTTTTGGCTCTAAAGGATATATATAGTCTTTGCTGCATCTCCCCCTCTCCCCCTTTCCCTGTTCCCACCCCCCACCCCCCCAAAAACCAACTCTTCAGCCTGTAGGCTTTACAGAAACAGGCTGTGGGTGGATCTGGAGATAGGGCACAGTTTGCTGACCCCTGATAGAATTATTAAATTTCTCCAAGAACTGTAACAAAAGTAGTTCCACTGGTCCCTGAAATAGCAAGGATGTTATTGAATAAATAAAGCAACAAAAGCATGTCAGCTTGGAAGTTCGTTCTTAGGGCAATAGTTAATAAAATTAAACTTTAAACAAAAGACAAAGATTAAGATTCCTTAAAGTTTCTTTTGTAACTCTACTATTTGTCACCTTAGGAGTTTTGGTGTTTGGGAGGGTAAGAATGGGGAAGGACACTTATATAAGTTGCTGATTTTATGAGAGAGAACACTTCAGGAAAGGAAATGGAAGAAATAATGACAAATTTCACTTGGGAAAGGTTAAGATGGCTTAGACTTCAGGAGTGTGATACAAAACTGAGGGGGTAACATTTTAGGGCCATCCCTATCTAAATTCAAGACCATTCCTCATCTGTACGTACATGTGTTCTCCAAATTTAAGTGATTTTTAAAAAATTCATACAATATGGTATAGAAAACCTAGGAATTAGAAGCATGTGCATGCATGCAAGTTTTGTAATAATTATGTTAGCAAGCCTACCCCGGTAGATCATGGGCCTGTATCTACATCCATGTCTGCTACCCATGGCTTAGTGACATTTCAAGCAATGAACTAAAAAGAGCTGACAAGATGCAACTCATTGATTTAAATGCCACTCTCCTACATCTTATTATTTTAAATGCCAGCAAGTCTTAAGGAAAATGGCTCCACCACTTTAAATGCTCATACTCTTTAAGGTCAGTTATCTAAAAAGAAACCTTACTTCATGTAAATTATTGCTTTTTACATTAACAAAATAAAAATTGTGCTTAATGCAATTTTTACCATATGTCAACTTTGTTAAGCAAACCATCAAGCTAAAGAATAGAAAAAAACAGGGGCGCCTGGGTGGCGCAGTCGGTTAAGCGTCCGACATCAGCCAGGTCACGATCTCGCGGTCCGTGAGTTCGAGCCCCGCGTCAGGCTCTGGGCTGATGGCTCGGAGCCTGGAGCCTGTTTCCGATTCTGTGTCTCCCTCTCTCTCTGCCCCTCCCCCGTTCATGCTCTGTCTCTCTCTGTCCCAAAAATAAATAAAAAATGTTGAAAAAAAAATTTTTTTAAAAAAAAGAATAGAAAAAAACAAAGTTCAAAGTTTGAATACACACCAGGAGTTAAATATGGTATTCAAAATATACAACAAAACTACCATGAGTGACTCTTATCAGTACATCTGTTACTACTTTTCATGCAAATTAAGCCTAAAATGTAAGTGGCAAATGACTATTACTGCTCTGCTTAATTCACCGGCATCTACTATCAGCATTTGCAGTTACAGCTTTTTCTCCCTTATACATGTACAGTTATTAAAAATACTACAAGACAAATGCAAGTCACCTCCACAGTCAAGAGCATGGGTTTCCTATATGCTTCCACTGGCTAGAAATTAAGTTTATACTATCCCCATTCTTATCCACAACCCAATCTCAATCCGAAAACTTCCTGAATTTCGATCTGTTCTCCATAATGACTGTGGATGTCTCCAGATGCCCAAGACCATTATAAATAGAAGGGATATCCAACTGCATATTTGAGGCAGTGGTATTGTAAAAGCCTAGCTAAGGGTAATCCTGCCTTTTTCTAAACTTTTATAGCACTTTATCTATACTACTCTGACAGTACTAGTTTTATAACCTGTATTATAATTATGTGGGGTGTGTGTGTGTGTGTGTGTGTGTGTGTGTTTCTTACCTCCTCCACTAGACTATAAATTTCCTGAAAAGAGCATCTGTGGCTAAAACCTCCTTTTAATTATTCACAGTACCTTTATTTCAACCACAGTAGCTGGTGTTTTTGAAATAATATAAAAGTAAAATATACAGCTATTAATTTTAACTTTAGAAATAAGGAACTGACAAAATTTTTTGAAAGAAAAAAAAAGGCAGACTTAATTGTTAAGATGTCAATACTACCCAAACTATCTACAGATTTAAAACATAACCCTTATCAAAATCCCAATGGCATTTTTTGCAGAAATACAAAAATCCATCCTAAAATTCATATGGCAACTCAAAGGACCCCAAATAGCCAAAACAATCTTGAAAAAGAAGAAAGTTGGAGGTATCACACTTCCTAATTTCAAAACATACTATGAAGCTACAGTAATCAAAGCAATAGGTACTGGCATAAAGACAGGCACATAGAATGGAACAGGAGGGAGAGCTCAGAAATAAACCCTCACATATACGATCAAATGATTATTTTAAGTTTATTTTGAGAGAGATACAGCACAAGCAGGGGAGGGACAGAGAGAGAGAATTCCAAGCAGGCCCCCCTCTGTCAGCTCAGAGCCCAATGTGGGGCTCAATCCCACAAACCAGGAGATCATGACCTGAGCCAAAATCAAGAGTCAGATGCTTAAAGTGACAGAGCCACCCAGATGCCCCCCTGTGATCAAATGATTTTTGACAAGAGTGTCAAAACCACTTACTGGGAGAAGAGACACTCTATTCAACAAATGGTATTGGGTAAAATGAATATCCACATGCAAAAAAGCATGAAGCTGGATCCATACCTTATACCACACACAAAAATCAACTCAAAATGGATCAAAGATTTAAAACTATAAAACCCTTAGAATAAATCCTTATAGCAGGATAAGTTTCATAACACCAGATTTGGTAATGATTTTTTTAAATATGACACCCAAAGAACAGGTAACAAAGGTAAAAATAGATAAACTGGACATCAAAATTTTAAAAGCTTCCATGCATTGGGACGTCTGGGTGGTTCAGTTGGTTAAACGTCTGACTCTTGATCTTGGCTCAGGTCATGAACTCACAGTTCCATGACTTCGAGCCCTGCCATCGAGCTACGCACTGTTAGTGTGGAGCCTGCTTGGGATTCTTTCTCCCTTTCTTCTGTCCATCCCCTGCTTACACTCTCTCAAAATAAACTTTAAATTAAAAAAAAAAAATCTTCTATGCATAAAAGGACACAGTCAAGAGAGTAAAAAGATAACCTACAAACTGGGAGAAAATACTTGCAAATCATTATCTGATAAGGGCTTAATATTTAGAAAGAACTCCTACAACTCAACAACAAAAACCAATTCGATTTAAAAATGGGCAAAAAGACTTGATAGACATTTCTCCAAAGAGCATGTACAAATGGCCAACAAACACATGAACAATCACTAATCATAAGGGAATACAAATCAAAACTACAATGAGATACCACTTCACACCCATCAGAATGGCTACTATAAAAACAAAAAAACAAACAGAAAATAACAAATGTTGGCTAGAATGGTGGATAAATTAGAATTTTTATGCACTGTTGGTTAAGAATGTAAGATGGTGCAGCCAATGTGAAAAGAGTTTGGTGGTCCCTCAAAAATTAAAAATAGAACTACCACATGATCCAGCAATTCCATTTCTGGGTATACACCCAAAATAATTGAAAGCATGGTCTTGAAGAAGTATTTGTACGCCAATGTTCACAGTGGCGTTATTTACAAAAGGTGGAAGCAACCCAAACATCTATTGTTGGTGAACAAACCCAAATGTCTATTGTTGGATGGTTAGATAAACATAATGTGGTACATACATACAACGGAATATTATTCTACCTTTATGATATATGCTTCAACATAGCAAAGCCTTGAGATGTTATACTAGGTAAAATAAATAAGCCAGTCACAGAATGACAAATACTGCATGATTCCACTTATACAAGGTACCCACAATAGTCAAACTCATAGGACAAAAAGTAGAATAGTGATTGCCAGGGGCTGGGGAAGGGAAATGGGGAGTTACTTAATGGATATAGTTGCAATTATGTAAGATAAAAAGTGTTCTGGGGATTGGTTGCAAAATACTGTGAATATACTTAACACTACTGAACTATATACTTAAAAGTGGTTAAGACATTAAATGTTATATTAATGTACATTTTAGCAGAATAAATACCAAAAAAAAAGCACTATGAAAGGCACCATCTGCAGCTAAACGCAAACAACTGCAAAACGGACAGAAATCTAATACAGAATAGGGGAAGAAGAAATGTTTTACCCCTCACCAAAGATTCACCTACACGTATTCCAATCACCATATACATTCAGAAATCCTATCAATAGTATTCAGCTCAGATGTCTTATTTCAACTCCATTTCCACAGCTCTATTAGACACTTCCAATTAAATGCTCACTTTCACCACAAACTGCTTTCAGCTAATAACCTCATTATCCTCACCGTAAAAACTGATCACCACACCTTTCCTCTTCTCAATTCTCAACTTCTGTTAATCCACCAGCTAAGTCATCCTGGCTTGGAAAACCTAACAGCAGTAATATTTCCCTCTCCTTTATTTATATACTCACATAATCACTAAGTTTTAACACTTTATTCTAGATTCCTTACATACATCCCTTCCTTATTCATCTTTATACCTACAATCCTAATTCAGGCTAATTTTCTGGATTAGAAGAGCCTTCTATAATGTTCTCACTATAAATTCCTCTGTATTACAACCTAAAAATGACTACCAAACCAATCATTCTAAAACACAGAGCTCTGTAAGGTTCAGGATGAGTTCTATCTCCTTGATTAAGCAACTCCAGTGCATCTACTTCATCTCTCAAGTACTACAGTACTTACATTTTCTTGTACTATCCGCTATCTTTTTGAATATTATACAGGAGAATGAAGGAGGGGGTTTTACTCTTAATGTTTCCTACCTACATCAGAGCTTTGGTTCTGGGCATGTCCGATGGATGATTTAACTCTCCCTAATTTAAATCTCCTTTAATTGCTTTAGCCACCCATGATGTCACCAACAGCCAGCCCATAAGGAGGGATCAGTCTTTTACTTCTTTGGGAGACTCTCTGGCCTACCACAGATCTAGACATTTAATAAACCAAATGATAAATCTGTTAACTCTGACCACATAAAATTTAACACAAGTGGTTAACCACCAATTAATAGTTTACTGAGGCCTGTTTGTTCAAGGGAAAAATCCACAGATTGGGAGTTCAAAAAAAACCACTTCGATATTTAATGGGATCCTGGATTGAGCACTGATTTCACGGAGTCAAGTGGTTTTCCTTAATCTTTGAAAATAATCTATATAAAAGGACTCTGGAAGTACAAGGTTAAGTCTCACAATCTAGATTTGTACAGTTAATGGAGTAATTAATTAATCATGTACTGACTTGTGGTATCCAATTAAGTCTGCTGTGCATCTATTGAATTCTCATAAATAACCTTTAAGCTTTTCATATTTGTTTTTCTTTCTCACCCCTAATAGATGTATAATATATTAATATATTTTTCTTCCACAGGTCCTTTTATACAATAGGTACTATGAATACTTACTGATTTGTGGTACCCTGAGACAAGATGACATTCCTATCAATAAGCTAACACCCAAGAATCAAGAATACACCCAAGCTAACACACTGGACATAAATACATGTTGTGGAATACGACGAGAAAATAATAACTAGATTCACCATCTGCTCTTACTATAAACTTTCAAAGTGCTAAAGTAGCAATAAAGATTAAAATGTTAAAAGGATGTATCTAAACTTTTAATTAACATATACTCATGAAACAGAACAAATTATGAATGTTCATACTGAACACAACATGACAGACTAATGATAAACATGAAAAGAATCTAATTACGTGATTCTTTAGCTAGCTGGGCAATGAAGGATATCTGTATGATTTGCCTCCAACCTTGTGAGTATATCCAACATTAGGTGCTCTGGCTCCACCTAGAACATGCCTCTCTCATATCTGCCTATGTATTCTTCCAAGTCTCATCTTCTTAAAACACCTTCCTAAAATGCTACTCAAATACTAAACTTACTAACAGTCTTACAACAAACTTAAGATAGCAACTAGTTTATATTTTGGTATATCATCCTATCTCCCATCATCCCTAGTTAGTGAAACATCCATGCTCCTTACTCTACAACAGCTATCTCTACTCTATCTCAGCCAAACACAGCACTGCGATACCATAAATTTATCGCTTAGAATTAGTCCATTTTTAGGGACAATAAATACTGGAAGCAATTTTCTATTCTTCCTATCTCTCCAATACCTTCTCACTACTACTGAATCAACTCTTCATACTATCAACATAATAAAAGCCTCACAAAATGGGTTTTCATAAAGAAATACAAATGTATATGTACATATATTTAAGTAAACATACATATTTCCTAACTGAGACAACTGAGAAGACCTAGAAGTAATGACACCCCAGTTCCGACGAAGACACCTAGTGCCCAGACAGACCTTGCTTTCCTTCTCATACAATTCTCCAAATAAAAGAAACTAAGGTTCCTTGGAGAAATCCAGAGCTGAGACAGAGAAAGCAAAGGTAAGTCGGGTATGCTTCTTGGTGCCAAAAAGAAAAGAAGTGCTATTAAAAAAAAAAAAAAAAGGGGGGCGCCTGGGTGGCGCAGTCGGTTAAGCGTCCGACTTCAGCCAGGTCACGATCTCGTGGTCCGTGAGTTCGAGCCCCGCGTCGGGCTCTGGGCTGATGGCTCAGAGCCTGGAGCCTGTCTCCGATTCTGTGTCTCCCTCTCTCTCTGCCCCTCGCCCGTTCATGCTCTGTCTCTCTCTGTCCCAAAAATAAATAAAAAAACGTTGAAAAAAAAAAAAAAAAAGTCAAAAAAGATAGGCCAACTTGAAAGAGCTCTCCATGGCCAAATCTAGGACAATTTGCAATACAAAATTAAAGAATAATTGTAACGAATTATAATCCATAGAATAAAATAATAATCCATGACTCCATATTGACAGGTAAACAAATAAATACATAAATAGAGGAGAAAAGAAAGCTCTTCCTTAGAGCAGAATTCCAACTAACAAAAGCAGAAGAAATAACAGAAATAGAAAATCATTATTTGGTAAGCACTAGGTAGTAATTTTTCAAGCAACTTTCATCAATGGATGCTAAAATTAGTGTATGACAAGAAACTAGTATGATGAGAAAAAGATATTCACAAAAATCTTAAAGTACCTCTCAACAAGGTATCTATTAAATACAAAAAGGAGGGGCGCCTGGGTGGCTCAGTCGGTTGAACATCTGACTTCGGCTCAGGTCATGATCTCGCGGTCCGTGGGTTCGAGCCCCGCGTCGGGCTCTGTGCTGACAGCTCAGAGCCTGGAACCTGTATCGGATTCTGTGTCTCCCTCTCTCTGCCCCTCCCCCACTTGCACTCTGTCTCTCTCTGTCTCAAAAATAAACATTAAAAAATAAAAAATTAAATACAAAAAGGGAAAAAATAGAAACCTTACAATAGAGAAAACTGGCAGACATCTGCTTAACTAACTGATCCAAAGTAAGACATCACCATGTGCTTCCTGATAGGGTGTACTAAGGATGACACAACATCATTCTGTGGAATTCTTGCCAAAAATGCATAACCTAGATTCAATCATGAGGAATCATCAGACATACCTAAATTGAGGGAACATTCTACAAACCAATTTATCAGTATTCTTCAAAATTTATGAAAGGCAAAGCAAAAAATACTATTCCAGACTAAAAGAGACTAAGAATACATGACAACTAAATACAAAGTATTGGACCCTGGACCCAAAAAATGGCATTGCCGGGACCACTGGTGAGCTGTGAAATTAGATTAAATAGTATTGTATCAGTATTTCCTGATTTGTGTAATTGTATTAGAAGATGTTAACATATGGAGAGTCTGGGTAAAGGGTATAACAGTGACTCTTTTATTGCTTTTGCAATTGTTTTATAAGTCTAAAATTATTTTTTTTAAAGCTAAAAAGAAGTAGAAAAGCTTCATGAGTATATAAACACAGACAACTGTGTGCATATGCTTGTCACACGTAAGCACAAACACAGACAACTGTGTGCATATGCTTGTCACAAGTAAGCACTCAAAAGTTAGCTATTAATATAATTCTCCAAGTTTATTAAGCCTCCTAGGATTTCTTAATTCCTCATTTAGTAAATATTTTACAGAGTGCCCACTATGTGCCCAACAAACACAAAAGAAAGAAGCCAGTCAGCCAGTGAGGCAGGCACTCACTAACAGATTCTTAGGCACAGCTGAGACTGGCTATTTCAAATATACTCATGACCATCTACACACTTATCTCTTCTGTCTTTCAAAGTGAGTAATTCCAAGTTCTACTTTAATTCCTGCTCCCCAGTTTCCATGTTCCTGTTCCTACTTATGTTATCAAAATGCATGTAATTAAAAAACCATGGGATCAAATTCCAGCCATTTGACTTATCCTGTAACTAGTCTCTGTGACCGTTCTAATTCCTTTATTTGTAAAACTGGGATGCCTTTAACCAACTTTACAGGATTGCTGTGAGGATTTAAATGGGAACAAATATAAGCAAATGGTACATAGTACACATAGCAGATGTTAAAAAAATGTATTTTCCTATCTCTTAAAAATTGTATTTTCTAACCACTATAGGGTCTTGAAGGGTAGATCAACAGTTGTTTTACTAATTTCTAGGTGAATTCCTGTTCTATTTTCCAAAGAGCCTACTTTGTATTTTTTACCTATGTATTTAAAAAAAATAAACATAAATAATGTATTTACTTTAACCATTTTAACAGCTTCAATACCCACTGAAAATCCAAAATGGAAAAATATGCATAAGCGTCATTTCTTTCCCAACTATCAGACCAATAGTTCTAACAGCTTTTCCAAATATTGTTTGGCGATCTCATCATGCCAACTCCAAACTCAAGATTCCATTATCATGCTCTATGCTGCCACCCATTGGCTATTACCATACTGTAGATATTTCCTTCTCTTTGAAATCTTAAAGCCAGCCTTAAAAAGTGTAAACTTCAACCCAGTGGA
This sequence comes from Prionailurus bengalensis, assembly GCF_016509475.1. NCBI lineage: Eukaryota > Metazoa > Chordata > Mammalia > Carnivora > Felidae > Prionailurus > Prionailurus bengalensis. The sequence continues at coordinate 55,719,416 of NC_057351.1, read as the reverse complement.
TAAATTTATCTACACATTGTAGTAATTCTCATATGAGATGCTCCAAGTGCCTGCAAAGAGTTTCAGTTCAATCACTTTAAATCTAACACAATTAGAGATCTATACTTGGCAATTTACATTTTCTAAGCTCTCTTTTTTCCTATTTTCCACTATAGTTGTTATGGCTGTCTCTGAAAAAATTAAATGTCAAAGATAAGTAGTGAAGTTTCTAATGGAGAATACCAGCTTTCCCAGAACTAGCTAGGTTGTCAAACGGAAATACTCTTTCTAGTTAGAAAAGCAACTAGAAATTGAGGAACTAAAACGGTAAGAGCAGCTGTTTTAAATGCTACATAGTTCCAGGTCTTGCTAGTTCTGTCTTCTAAAAATATTCATACAGTATTTTACCCACATATAGCAATGGAAAACTCAATCATATTACAAGAATATACTGTACTCAATTACTGACCATAGAAGGGCTTTCCTCCTCATCCTACCTTAAAAAAGATAATTAACAGTTGCTCCTTCTATTCCACCAAAATGCTTACTAAATGACTTGCTCAACAGTCACAACATGCATGCACATGCGTGCATACACACACAATTCAAAATGACCAATTTCAACCTCACTAGCAGTTGCTTAATTTTCTGGTCTTTCTCAAACCACATTAAATTTCAAAACACTCTCCACATTCACTCAATGGGAACAGACCATCCTGGATAGTCCCAGGAACAACTTTTCATGTAGTAAACAAGAAAAGATGCCAGAAAAGAACATTAAAAGGCTCTTAAATTGGCTTTCAGATTTGAAAGCAACTTGCCAACAATGATAAATAATGGTACAGTGGTTACAAGCAGAGGTAACAAAGAAGTATACAACATGGTTCACAGTGTTCAGAGGTTGACAACACAGTTAAGAACACAAGATGCAAACACAGAAAAATAGGAACAAAATAAGGCAGAATATTAACTGACAAATAACTGGTATAGATAACATTTACTACAACAGTGTGAAGTTTAGAAACAGCAATAAGAGCAGAGGTATACCAGTAATAGATAGCGGGATAGAAGCTTAAGCTAAGAGTTAAGGGCAGGGGAATATCAAGCGATAGAGAACAATGGGTATATGTAGTGCTGTAGTCCAAATAGTAAAAGCATGTTATTTAATACAAATGACTGGACAAAAAAAACCAAAAAACAAAAAACAAATGATTGCACCAGTTTAAGCTGAAAGAAAACTGTATAAAAGACAATTGGGGGGCAGCATTAGAAAGAGAAGTGAACTAACTGTGGAGCCTACTGAGGCACAGATCATTAGGCTAATAAATCCAGAATACAATGAGAAAGTCACTGGAGACTGAGTATGAGATAACGTTTCCACACAATTTAAGGCGTGAAGGTTAGGGGGGAGGAGTTTACACTGGTAGCAGTGTTTAAAAGACTGAAGAAAACTAAAAGCGACCAATCATGTTATTTCAGTAGTTTAGAAATAATGCTAATGGTCTGAACCACGGTAAGGACTGTGGAAAGAAAAAGAATGCAATTCCTTCCTATGAAGGAAGAACTTTTAGAACCTGGTCAATGATCTAGTTAGAAGTATATAGGGGGGAGGAAGGAATTCAAAATGCTTCCAAAGCTTTAAAACAGAAAACAAAAGTACCATGAAAAGAAACATAAGATAGCAAACTATTATTAATAAATGTTTCCAACATTTGAAATGATGTTTCTAAACCAAAACTCCGTTTATGTTTAATACAAAGCAATAAAAAAGGAATACAGCCAACTTCTACAACTGAATATAAACAGCATTCATGCTCCAATACAATGAAGAAACATCTTATACTAAAGCATAAACCACAGTTTATCATAAATCTACATGAATTAGTAACTACTTGATCCAGATCCATGCTACTGTTCTTTTTGTACAAATGACTCCCATTGCTTCAATTACCATACATTTCATATTTAAAATACACTCAACAGTTTGAGATCTAGTTAATTATTCTGCTTAGTGAACTATATAAATAAAGCAATGCATGTTGGGATACAGATTTCTCAATAGGCTAATCAACAGACTAGAAACAGTCTAAATTGCAAAACTCAGTTACTATCAAATCTTTTATAAATAAATATGGAATCATGCCTTCCTCTTCCTACAAATCCCCCAACAAATAATCAAATTTTGAAAAAATAAAAACTATAAAATACCACACTAGATAAGTTACACAAGTTTTTTCGTTACCTTTACTTTATCTCTTCTTAAGCAACAGAATAGACAGTTTTCATCAAAAGTCCAATCAGAAATGCTTTCAGGTTCACTGTCTGCAAAAAGAGTTGGAATACCAAATTAACAGTTACAAAAGTGAATTTTTCAAACAAATGAGAATTTCAAAAATATTATTTATTTTAACAACAAACAACAAAAAATCCTAAGCACTGGACAGGTTCCTTACTTGTCTTAATATTCTTAATAACTGTTCACTAATTAATGTATCTTATTAATACATATACTTGCATTATCAACTAAACACAAAAATGTTTATAGGGATACAGCTTTAACTCACATAAAATTGAGTAAAAAGGAGAAAGAGACTGGGGTTTAAATCACAAAAGTATCAGATATGTCACCAGGAAGAATTTGAAATATACCAAAGAGGAAAGAAGAAAAAAAAAAAAAAGATTTTGAATACCTTTATATAAACTGAGATCTTTTAATAATGCAGGTCCAAACAGCCCTTCAAGAATACTTTCAAACCCTGTAAGGATGAAAAAAAAAATCCATTATTACAGTAACACTCCCTATAGTAAGGTAATATTAATCTGCTGCTGAAAAAAAGATGGTGTGTTCCTCCAGTTCTCAAGGATCCCCAGAGTATTACAGAAGGGACGCTGAGGAAAGAGTGTCAATGACAAACCTAAAAGGAACATTTGCATTTTTGTCCATGATTAACATTCAATACAAATTCACAGCACATTCGAGAACAACACAAAACAGACAACACTAGAAATAACCAATGAAAGAATGGAAACTCACGGGTTGTCCTATCATTGTACAAAATCCCAAATAGCTCCTTACATAAATGCTCAAAATCCATTTTAAAAGGCACCTTTCCCAACGGAAGAGTCAAATCGTTTCAAAATTTCCACAACATTCTGGATTAATCTAAATAGCCTGTTTCTGAATATGAACTGAGATAATAGATTTTTCAAGCTAACAGTTTTTTAATGTTTTGTTTATCTTTTTGAAAGAGCACAAGGAGGGGAGGAGCAGAGAGAGAGGGAGACAGGATCCAAAGTGGGCTCCACACTGACAGCAGTGAGCCCGATGTGGGGCTCAAACTCACAAACCAGGAGATCATGACCTCAGCGAAAGTGCAACGCTCAACTGACTGAGCCACCCAGGCACCCCTCAAGTCCACAGTTTTCTGAAGAAGGAAAATTCTCACTGAGAATACCTTTATTACTAAAGAAAAAAATCATAATATTTTAAAAGAAAAAGATCTTTGTAACTTTTTCACATTGCCACAATAACTACTTGCTGGTTCCTTTATGAAGGTAGAACTCACTAGTTATACATACAAAAAAAAGAAAGAAGAAATCCAAATATATCTGTATATAAATGTTTAAAATATTATCACCTTCCACATTATTTAAAAAAAAAACTTTTTTGGATTTATTACCTCAAATATGGCCGATTCAATGAAAAACAATGAAAACATCTTGGCCATCTTACTGTTTCCTATGGTTCATAAAGAGAATAAGGAGGGAAAAGGGGAAAGGAATCAGGCTGCACCTTTATATAACATAACAGAAATAACAGGTTAAGAGTGGTGGTTCCCAAACTAAGGATCTCACTGGGAGCTCAAACAGTTACAAGGGGTCCATGAATCCATATGTACTTCAAGAATGATCTTCAGAAAGAATTAACGTGTCTTGTGCATGCAGTGTTCATAGTACTGTTCAAATGCAAAAAAAAAAAAAAAAAAAGTTATTGTAAAATGTTCCTGAATTCCTAGTATGTATTATGTATTTTGGTGCCCTATGTATTTTGTCACATAATCTATAATCACAACTTTCTAATTAAAAAAAATTAGTTAGAAAGTACTCTTATGCTCAAAAGGGAGGGAACCACTAATTTAAAATACTATAGCCAGGTAGATAACATGCGGTTCACAACATAGTTAGCACTTCCTTACTACAAATACAATCACCATAAAGGGTTTGAAGGTAAAGGGGTAGAAAAGATGGTGCTTACAAACAGGATTTTGTCTCTTTATAAGAATAATAATGCAGGGGTGCCTGGCTGAGTCGGTAGAGCAAGGGACTCTTGATCTTGGGGATATAGGTTCAAACAAGCTGCACAGGAGATGTAGAGATTACTTAAAAATCTTTAAGAAACTAAAAAAGATAAAAATTTAATACGGGGCGCCTGGGTACCTCAGTAGGTTAAGAGGCCAACTTGGGCTCATGTCATGATTTCGCAGTTCACAGGTTTGAGGCCCTGCGTCCCTCAGGCTCCGTGCTGACAGGTCTGCTTTGGATTCTGTGTTTCCGTCTCTCTCTGCCCCTCCCCTACTCATGCTCTGTCTCTCTCTTAAAAATAAATTTAAAAAATTAAAAAAGATTTTTAACAATTTCAAAAAAGAGAAGAACAATGCAGAGCAAAAGACTTTTCTGTCCACAGTATTAAGCCATTGTTTTCAACAGAATAATCTCTAGAGTCTATGTTAACTACATTGTAAAGAGTTGATTTTTCTACACTATTTTCTAGATTCTAGATTTTTCATTTATTATTAAGGAGCAATTGTTTTTCAACTCTCCTTAATTCTTCCCATCAAAATTATTCCAAGGACATTAACAAAATCAAACTATCCATTCAAGCAATAAGAGTTATCTGTGTCTCTGTTTATTATTTGCTAAAACATTTTCTGCTAAATCACTATGGTCTCTCTTCCCCAAACTAGGGAGGAGAAAGGGTTGGACTGGGGGTTTAGAGGTTGGGGAGATGGTGGTTAAGAGACTGAGAAGGAATTGCTAGATCCTATCTATCTTGGGCCTGCAAACTAGATATTCTCAACACTAGCCCCCCCTCCCCAAACCCCTTAAATAAATCCCACAGCCTGCCTCCCAACTCTAAAGCCCTATTTCACAAATATTAATGAAAGCATTTCAATATCTTTAAAGTACCAAGTACACACTGCAAATAGCTAAAAGAGATTATAAGTGGCTCTTGTCCCAAAGAACACATGTAATATGCTTTCATCTAGGTTTATATGAAATTGTGACGAATTCCAAACTTGCATACTAAGTATAAATTCCTGAGAAGGAAAAATGTTAATATAGCAAGAAATAATACCAGGAAAAAAAGGCTTATAAGCTTTGAGAGTGAAAATTATTAAAATTACAAAAAGTAACAGAATCTGAAAGAATAAGAAAATAGAATAAAAACTTCATCAATAACACAGAGACACTGAACAAAAAACTGAATCACATATCAAAAAAACCATGAAAGGGAAAGACCAAAAACAATAAAAAAAAAAAAATCTGGTGACTTAACCACAAATAATTTTGACCAAAAGAGCAACTATAAACAGGTCACTCCTATTTTGCTCACATCTGTAACAATACATTAAACCTTACAAATATTATCAATTAGACACTGTAAAGCCATATCCTGCTACCCTGTTAACTGAATTTAATGCTACTCAGTTTTATTAATATTAAATATTGAATTTAGCAGTTGCATAGCAACAAGAAATGGCTCATGTGCTATGCTTGACATTAACAAAACGCAAATAAGGGAAGAACAAATGTATTCAAAATTTATACCATGATCTCACAGAAAAGCCATGAGATCAATAACAAAATGCCATGGAAAATTAAATAAATACTGAAAAAGACAGCTATGTCATTATGTTCAATCACTAGAGCTTAAAAACCATCTTTATGGAATACATTACATGTGAGGAAATATTCATAATTTTATTGGACACAACCAGTGTTCAAAGAATTCCTGTCCAACACCACAATGGGTCTCAAAGTTGGGTCTCCAGTCTCTTCCTCACAGCAACCTCCACTGTGTTTTTAGACTACTCCTAAAATACTGCTTTGACAATGCCACTATCTGTTCAGAAAAATTCTTTGTTTAAAAAACAAATCCCAAATTCTTAAGGCCAGCAATCAAAGCTGCTTATCATTTGGCTCCAAGCTACCATTAGCAGCAGCCTTATTTCCCACAACTTTGTGCCCATTCTCAGAGCTTGTCATGTTAGTATTCTGATGTACTCAGTCATCCTAATATTTTCTCAGGCCTCTGCATCTCACCTCTGCCAAAATAAATTATCTCGTTCAAGGCACTCTTCAATTTGTTCAACAAATACATGTCTGCTTATTCAACTGACATTAACTGAGAGCTGACCATCTAGCATGGACAATGGCAGGCACTGATAGTGTGAACAGCCAGTGGTGAACAGACATGGTGACTGCCCTCATGAAGTTGGATTTCCAGTTTTCTCATCCTCAGAATTCACTTATCACTCTCCCCTTTTAAAAAAATGTCAATTCCTTATGTTTTCTTTGTTTTCTGTCATGTGCAAAGTGCTCTATGCAATCTATTCTGTAAAATAAAATTTGTCACAGGCTATCTAAACTTTATTTTTTTGCTTTTCTTTTCATGTATTTATATCTTATCTCCTCAAGGAGATTTAATATTCCAGGAAGGCTAGGCAGGTCTTCCTGTTTCCCTCATTTTTCTCTCTTAAACTAGGACTCTACATGCTTGGTTTGCAGCTTCTGATTTAATCATCTACCTCTCAAAAACAAAAGATAGATTAAAATTTTTCACATATTCCCTCTTCAACCTTAATCATAGTCACTACTTTATTTGTAACCAAAACGGAATAGTAGGTTATGAAAAATAACAGGACAGAAACATATCAAATACATAGCAAACATAAGTCAGTAAGCAATATAGTCCGTGCTTTTGAAACAAAAAATTAAGGATGGAATGAAAAATGGTTCATGGGTCTTGGGAACCTTTTCTCTGAGGTACAGTATAGACATTAGCAGTTTGAGAGATAAAGAGGTGCTAAAAAGGAAAATCAGAGGCACGTCAGAAAATTAGCAATTTTTACATCAAGGTCCTGGGGTATCTTGTAAAGCTTGGTGCTTGGTATAAAAGAGCTCGGTCTCCAACAGAGTAGTATTATTTTATGAAATATCAGTTCAGAGGTGCTTGCTGGTTTAAAAAAAAAAGGCACCAGATTATATAATAATTCAAAATAATTCAAAACAAAGACCTCCTAAAAAGAGAAAACAATGTTTACATAAAAATAATGGTGGGGGGAGTGCCTGGGTTGGTTCAGTCAGCTGGGCTTCTGATGCTTGATTTCGGCACCAATGATCTCACATTCCTGAGACAGAACCCCGAGTTGGGAGCACAGAGCCTGCTTAAGATTCTCTCTCTCACCCTCTGCCCTTCCCCTGTTCATGCTTGCATATGCGCACACACACACTGAAGAAAAGAAAGAAAGGAAAGAAAGAAAGAAAGAAAGAAAGAAAGAAAGAAAGAAAGAAAGAAAGAAAGAAAGAAAGAAAGAAAGAAAGAAAGAAAGAAAGAAAGAAAGAAAGAAAGAAAGAAAGAAAGAAAGAAAGAAAGAAAGAAAGAAAGAAAGAAAGAAAGAAAGAAAGAAAGAAAGAAAGAAAGAAAGAAAGAAAGAAAGAAAGAAAGAAAGAAAGAAAGAAAGAAAGAAAGAAAGAAAGAAAGAAAGAAAGAAAGAAAGAAAGAAAGAAAGAAAGAAAGAAAGAAAAGAAAGAAAGAAAGAAAGAAAGAAAGAAAGAAAGAAAGAAAGAAAGAAAGAAAGAAAGAAAGAAAGAAAGAAAGAAAGAAAGAAAGAAAGAAAGAAAGAAAGAAAGAAAGAAAGAAAGAAAGAAAGAAAGAAAGAAAGAAAGAAAGAAAGAAAGAAAGAAAGAAAGAAAGAAAGAAAGAAAGAAAGAAAGAAAGAAAGAAAGAAAGAAAGAAAGAAAGAAAGAAAGAAAGAAAGAAAGAAAGAAAGAAAGAAAGAAAGAAAGAAAGAAAGAAAGAAAAAAAAAAAAGAAAAGGAAAGAAAGAAAGAAAGAAATATGCGCATATGCGCACACACACACTGAAGAAAAGAAAGAAAGAAAGAAAGAAAGAAAGAAAGAAAGAAAGAAAGAAAAGAAAAAAAAGAAAAGGAAAGAAAGAAAGAAAGAAAGAAAGAAAGAAAGAAAGAAAAGAAAAGAGAGAGAGAAAGAGAGAGAGAGAGAAAGAGAGAAAGAGAGAAAGAGAGAAAGAAAGAGAGAGAGAGAGAGAAAGAGAGAGAGAAAGAAAAAGGTAAGCAGTATACCAGTAAAATTAATAGTTAAGTTGTTACTGGGGAGCCTAGGTGGCTCAGTCAGTTAAGTGTCAAACTCTTGATTTCAGCTCAGGTAACAATCTTGCACTTCATGGGATGGAGACTGCCTGGGGCTCTACACTTGGAGCCTGCCTGGGATCCTCTCTCTTTCTTTCTCTGCCCCTCCCGTGTGCTCTCTCTTTCTCTCTCTAAATAACATAAACTTATAAATATCTCTCAAAATAATAAAATAAACCTATATATAAACAAACAAACACGATATAATTTAAAAAGTAATGACTTAGGAATAACATCCCAGGGGTGCCTGGGCTCAGTTGGTAGGCATCCCACTTCAACTCAGGTCATGATCTCATGGTTCGTGAGATCAAGCCCTGGGTTGGCTCTACACTGACAGAGTAGAGCCTCCTTGGGATTCTCTCTCCCTCTCTTTGTCTCTCTCTCAGATGCCCCTCCCCATCTCATGCCTGCTCTCTCTCTCAGAATGAACATTTTTTAAAAATAAAATATGCAATTGAATAGCTGATTTAGACTTGTAGTTTTAGACTGAAACCTTAAGTTTGTACACTGTATTAGAATACTTAAACTTATGAACAATCACATTTATAAGTCTAAATTATGATTTTTAATATTTACTTAGACACGAAGGGAGATTTTGTTAAATACCTAAAGAGAAAATATAAAAATTTTAATTCATAATTTCAGATTAAAATGCTTTAAAAGTTAAACTAAAATATTTACCAGAAATTTAAAATTAGAGTAAGATCTGTATTTTAGGAAAAGTAGGTTTTACATTTATAACTGTAAGTAAAAGTGAATATTAAATTAGAAATCAAAGTAACCATGCCTTATCTTATACACAAAGCCACCTTAAGGATATTATTTTTTAAATATCACTTTTAACAGCAAGAACCAATCGAGTGTTAATACAGAGCTCAGCAGTGTGGGTATACAGAGGATCTGTTTAAAATATATGCCCTGCCATTAAGATGTACACACATTTCTGCTACCATGCATATACTGGTAACTCTCCAATCTCTTATCTCTTGCCCCAGACCTTATTTCTAACTGCCTGCTCCATTCATATCATCACCAAGATATCCCAAATACCTCAAAAAGTCCAAATCAAAATCATTCTACACTCTTTTTACTTCATCTCAACCAGTGACTCCTGTATTCCTTACCAGGAAAATGGCATCCCTAACTCTTTCAACCTAAACCATTCAGATTACAAATCTCAGTCTGTCTGATTCCATTCTTTCATAAGACAGTAATCAGGTCTTCCAGTCACTGAGTCCTATTCATTCCAATTCAGACAGATCCATCCAAACCTATTCTCTTTTCCATCCCTAAAGTCAGGTCTCACCATCTCTTACCTTAATAATTACAGTACATGTCGTTCATATTATCATTAACTGAGCCCTTAGCTGACATCAGGCAAGCACTGTATCAGGTACTTCATACCCACTATAACAAAATCTTCAGAAGAATACTGTAGAGTAGGTATTATTAGTACCTAGTACACATAAGAAAATCAAAGCAACTAATTTTTTCATACAACTACAAAGAGGCAGAGCCTAGGTTTAAAACCAGGCCTGTGATTCTACAACCCAGGCTCTTCAATTTCTCTACTACCTACTAATAACATCTTTGAACTTTTCATTCATTTTACTACTTCAGCATCCCCCTACACCACCATCCCCAACAGAATCCATCCATCACAATGCTGCCAAACTTTTTCCATCTTTTCTCAGTTTTACCAACCTTTGATGGTTTCCAATAATACTGAAGACTTCAAACTCCTGGATGATACCCAAGATCACTGAGGGTCTGTCTAGCCTCATAGTACCTTTTCAGTCTCGCCTGCTACCATTTTCTACCTATACACACTATGCTCTAGTCAGACTGACTTATTAATCACTACATATATGGCAATGCTTCCATGCCTTTTAAGCATAGCATGTCCTCTACCTAGAATGTTCTCCTGCAACCCTCAATCTAGTTCATTCTAAGGTATCCTTTAGCTCATTCCTCAAGCCCCAGGCAAGCTTAGGAACATCCTCATCAGTGCTGCTTATACTACCACTTATAAACTACATACACTGTAATTATTTTTTGGCGTTTTATCCACTAGATTTTCAGCAAAGAACTGAAGCCTATCTATCTTTCTCTTAATATCAACCTGTTTCTTAAACTAGTCTGTAAATTTTTGTTGGAAGAATGTAAACACACCTTCCTAATTCCTATACCCTTATATTTACCTGAGTGGTTTTAGATTTTAGAATGATTCCACTTTATATGTCTGGCATGTTAAAGACCCAAATAAACAGTTAAGTAAAGTAAATAAAACACAAGGGTAATCGATATCTGATAGAAAAAGGATGGATTTTCTGCTTGAGTTCAACCAAGTTCCCTTTATCTATGAACTAAAACCAGAACATAATTAATGGCTAGCTTTGCTGGTCCAAGAACAGAGATGACAGAATACTTTTTTTCATAAAAAGTTGTAACCACAGCAAAGACAGAAAAAAGAGTAAGATAAGGTCCTAAAAAAGGAGGGGAAAAGAATATGTACTAAGTGACTGGAACATTACCAAAATAATTTCATATATCTACATACATAATGCCATAAATGAGATTCTAAGATGTTAAGTAACCAAAAGAACAAGGTAGTAAGTAGCTAGGTCAGATGAATTTAGTTCTTTGGAAATCCAAGGGCAGTTGGGTTCATTTTTTCTGTTATATATTACTCTACCCAAACTGTCTTGGGTAGAGTAATTATGTTAAAAAGAAGCTATTTAAATGCAAATCGGAAGTTGATTAGGAATGAGTCAATTACACCAGGAGTTCACAATCTGTGGGCCACAATTCCTTAGAGGAACTCCATCATTACAAGGTCAGTAAATCCATATGAGCACGGTTTGTAAATTAAATAAAAATGTGCTTGTATATACAGCCACTATTTCTTCAAATGCTATTTTGCTGTGAACAAAATATAGGTTTCTTTAAAAAGCATTACTGAATTTGTAATAGTCTTTTGTCATTACATATTTTCTCAAACATACTAAAATTACACTACAAGGTGGGAGATGGGCAATTTCTTTCGTTTTCTTTTTTTTAAGTTAAATAATATAAAATCATTTTCTACTGTTTCTGAGCCTTCTTTTCTTGGTGGACTATATAGATACTGAGTGTCTATGAGTCAGATACTAGGGATGCAGCTGTGAACAATAAAAAGTTCCTATCAAGGAACTTTAATTCTGGCAAAGAAGACAAACGATACAGATGATGATGATGATGATGATAAAATGTATGATAAAAGTAAGTCAAAGTAATGATAGAAGACGACAGTAGAGAGGGGGATAACAACTAAGCCCTGATAAACCCTGACTGAGTACATGGAGAAAACTTGGGAAGGGAATTAGGAAGGAGAATCTTTAAAGAGGTCAGGAGAAGACTTTAAGTGGCAACATTTTTGAGCACTGAATGCAGTGAGGGATCAATCCACACAGATATCCAAGACAGGAACATTCTAGGCAGATGGAACAGCACTGAAGCAGTATATGGTATGAAGTATGGTATAGCTGAGGAACAGCAAAAAGCTGGTATTATCTGAGCAAAGTGAATAAGGTAGAAGGTAGGAAATGAAGTCAGAAATTTAGAGACAAGAATCTGTAGGCCACGGTGAGGATTCTGAATTTAAAAGGTATCAACTAGTTTTACCTTTGGGTACTGGTGGAGGTGTTACAGACTTATATTGTTTAAGATTACCAGGTGGGTGCACAGATAACTGATTATGAGGAAAGCATCATTAAAAGACTATCATTACTAGAGGCTTGGCAAGAGATAATGGTGGCTTGAAATAGTATGGCAATCATGAAGGTAGAGAGCGGTGGCTGGATATAGAAAATATTTTGAAGATATAACCAACTTGCTCTGATGATGCACTGGATGTGGAATGGGAGGGAAAAGTATTAAAAACAATACTTAGGCTTCTGGTCTAAGAACTGAGTGAACCTTAATGTTAATTTTCTAAGATGGAGGGGCGCCTGGGTGGCTCAGTCGGTTAAGCGTCTGACTTCAGCTCAGGTCATGATCTCATGAGTTCAAGCCCTGCACTGGGCTCTGTGCTGACAGCTCAGAGCCTGGAGCCTGCTTTGGATTCTGTGTCTCCCTCTCTCTCTGCCCCTCCCCTGCTCATGCTCTGTCTCAAAAATAAAAAACATTTAAAAAAAATTTTTTTTTTTTTTTTAATTTTCTGAGATGGAGAGAACTGAAGGAGAAACAATTTTGGCACAGAGAAATCTAGTTCAGATTGGGACATGTTAAATCTGACATGCCTTTCACAAATCAAAGTGGATACATGCAGAAGGAATTGGATAGGTGGGTTTGAGTTTAAAAGGAGAAAGTTTGGGTTCATTGGAAATCAAAGTACAGACAGAATTTAAGGTCTTAAAACTAGAGATCACTTTCAGTTAATGAGGCAGATAAAAATGAAAGGAAGGAAAAAGATTGAATACTGGAGCATTCCAATGCTTACCAATTAGAAAAGAAAAGAGACTGAAAATATGACCAGGTCTCATTTATGGTTATATATCCAGTATCTGGCAAACAACTTCGTTGTTAACACTTTAAAAATACGATAGGTCATCTGAACCATTTTATATGGCATGTAATTAAAATAAATAGATATACCTTTCTACCTCTCATACAAGAGAAGATCTTGAAAGGAAGCACATACCCTTCAATATAATCAAACACATTTCTTTAAATTTCTGTAATATTCATGTTTAAAAAATCACTACTTTTGGGCCACCTGGGTGGCTCAGTCAGTTGAGCATCCGACTTCAGCTCAGGTCATAATCACTTGGTTCCGGAGTTCAAGCCCCACTTATGGCTTGCTACTCTCAGTGCATAGCCCATTTCTGATCTTCTGTGCCTCCCCCCCCCCACCCCACCTCTGTCCCTCCCCTACTCACACTCTCTCAAAAATAAATAAAAATTCAAAAAAAAATTTTTAATACAAAAAAAAATGACTACTTTATAACATATCTCTAACATACCTTAATATATGGCAGTACAAAAGATCAAACTTTAATTTGGTCCCTACTAAAATAAGCTTCCACAAGTTTATGAAAATTTTAAATTAAATGAAAGTTTGAGTTAGTCTTCAGATTTATATACATATTTACATATAAAGTAAATTCTAAATAGACTTTGTCTGCTCAGAAACATTCAGTGACTACCTACTGTCTGCAGAATAAAATCGAAACTATGAAGTGTGGCTTTTAAATCATTCCAGAAGTGAATTTTTCAACCCTCTTCCTTCTAATTTCCTTCAAGGACGCTCAACTCAAAACTATTTTGTTTCTTGAATATAACTTGCTTTTCCTTGTCTTAATCCCTCTTCTCATCCTGTTCCTTTGGTCTAAAAAGGCTTCTCTCAAATCTCAATAGTCTTGATCCTGCTTTGTCTTCAAGGCCATAGATCAAAAGTTCCTTCCAACTGTTATCTTCCCTTTCAATTGACTCCAATATCCTTCACTTTATCCGTTCTGAATTTTCAACATGAATGAATATGTTTTATGTGTCCAACTGAATTCTACACTCAATGTTATAATAGAAGGAACACTAGTGTTCAGGAAATAACAGACTAGTGGTTAACAGCATGGATTCTGAAGCCAGACAACCTAGGTTCAAATTTCTGACTTTACCTTTTAACAGTTCTATGGCCTTAGGTAAGTTGTCTTCTTTATTCCTTACCCTCCTTAGCTATGAAATTGTTTTGACCTCAAAAAATTAAGATAATTAAATACTTGCAAACTTTGGAATAGTATCTGGAAAGTGTAATAGAAGCACTATATTATAAAGTGTTTGAGGAAGGAAACAAAGGAAGAATGTATTTTGGTAACTGCTCTTTTTTCCTTATGATTTAAAAGACAGCTACATACAACAGTAACTATAAATTTATGTTGATGAGCATGAAAATCAACAAGGAACACTGGAAAATAAAATGCCACATTTCTACCCAGGAGGATGGATAGCTAACAGTGTACGTGGGGAGTAGGGGAAAGGAAGGTTACATATCTGTAACCTCCTCTTAGATGTTGGTAGAGTGTATTAAATTAATGCTACTCATCATAGCTTGTGTAGGAGTAAACTTTCTAAACTACTGGAGAGAGACAGAGAGAATCTCAATGTAACCATGGACAGGAAGAGGTGGGATCAAAGTAATAGGAAAGCACAGGAAAAAGGCAGGGTAAGTTTTTTTTTTTTAATTTTTTTTTCCAACGTTTTTTATTTATTTTTGGGACAGAGAGAGACAGAGCATGAACGGGGGAGGGGCAGAGAGAGAGGGAGACACAGAATCAGAAACAGGCTCCAGGCTCTGAGCAATCAGCCCAGAGCCCGACGCGGGGCTCGAACTCACGGACCGCGAGATCATGACCTGGCTGAAGTCGGACGCTTAACCGACTGCGCCACCCAGGCGCCCTGTGGGATAAGTTTTAAATAGAAAAAAAAATGCAGAAGTTGAACTTTTATTAAGAGAAGAATATTCATCATTTATTGTGATGTGAATCCTGCGTCTTTATATTAAACCTTTTTCCTTTAGAAAAAAATAAATTTATGTCAACGGACATATAATTTATAAAGATGTAATTTGTGACAATAACAGCATAAAATAAGGGGATAGAACTACACAAGAGCATAGTATTTTGTATACTATTGTAACTAAGTTGTTGTTAATATGAAATACACTTTTATAAAATAAAATGTTAATTATATATCCCCAGGGCAAGCACTAAAAATCATTAATAAATTGTACAGAAAAATAAATAAAACGGATTTAAAATAGTATATTACAAAATATTTATGACACAAAAGAAGGCACTAATGGAGGACTTTAAGAACAGAACTGACATAAGACATGTAGAAAACAAATAGCAAAATGACAAATATCCTTAATACTAATTGCATTAAATGTAAATGGATGGATTAAACTCTCCAATTAAAAGGCCGAGATGGGCAGAATAGATTAAAACACACACACACACACACAAAAAACATGATCCAACTATATGTTGTCTACCTGAGACTCATTTTAGATCTAAAGACACAAAGAGGTTGAGAATGAAAGAAAAGACAGTCCATGAAAATAGCAACTAAAAGAGAAAGGGAGTATGTATACTAATATCAGACAAAATATATGTTAATACTTGTTCCAATAGGGGCACCTGGGTGGCTCAGTTAGTTACGTGACCGACTTCAGCTCAGGTCATGATCTCACGGTTCATAAGTTCGAACCCCACCTTGGGCTCTGTGCTGACAGCTCAAGAGCCTGGAGTCTGCTTCAGATTCTGTCTCTCTCTCTTTCTCTGCCCCTCCCTTGCTCATGCTTTTTCTCTTTCTCTCTCAAAAATAAACATTAAAAAAATTTAAAAAAAACTTGTTACAATAGACAAAGATACATGACAAAAGAGTCAATATGTCAAGATTTAACAATTAAAAACACAAATGCACCTAACAGAGCCCCAAAACATGGAACAAAAAAATGACAGAACTGAAGGGTGTAATAGCTCACTATTATGGACTTCAACACCTCACTAGCAATAATGGATAAAATAACAAGGTAAAAGATACAATGGAAAGAGAAAACTGGAACAATACCATAAATCAACTAGACCTAAAAGACATACAAAGAACACTACACCCAACAAAAGCAGGATATACATTACTTTCAAGTGCACTTGGAACATTCTCCACAGTAGACCATATGTTAGACCATCAAAAAAAGTCTCCTAAGTTTAAAAAGCTGGAAATCATACAAAGTATCTTCAACAATAATGCAATGAGATTAGAACTGATAACGGGAACTGGAAACTTTCCAAGTCAAAAAAAAGTAATTACAATGAAAATTAGAAAATACTTTGAGAAGAATTAAAAATAGCCACAAAACACCAAAATGTATGGGATGCAGCAAAAGTAGTGCTCAGAGGGAAATCTGTAACTGTAAACACCTACATTAAAGAAGTATCAAAAAAAAAAAGGTATCACAAATGGGGTGCCTGGGTGGCTCAGTCGGTTGAGCGTCTGACTTCGGCTCAGGTCATGATCTCACAGTTCGTGGGTTCAAGCCCCACCATCAGGCTCTGTGCTGACTGCTTGCTCAGAGCCTGGAGCCTGCTTCAGACTCTGTGTCTCCTCTCTCTGCCCCTCCCCCGCTCACACTTTGTCTCACTCTGTTTCTCAAAAATAAATAAATATAAAAAAACAATTTTTTTTAAAGTATCACAAATCAATAACCTTACTCTTTAAGGAACTGGAAAGAGATGAAGAAACAAATGCAAAGTGAGCAGAAGAAAGGAAATAATGAAGGGCATGGATTTAAAAAAGAGAATAAAAAAATTAGTGGAACCAAAACTTCTTTGAAAAGATTAACACCATTGACAAACCATTAACTTGAGTGACCAAGAAATAAGACAGAGAAGACTCAATTTACTAAAACCAGGAATGAAAGTAGGGAATATTACTGACTTTACAGAAATACAAAGGATTATAAAAGAATACAATGAACAATTGTATGTCAACCAATTGATAACATAGATAAAATAAAATGGACAAATTCCTATGAATTACCAAAGCTGACTTAAGAATAAAAATGTGATCTATAATAAATTAAAATAGTAATACATAAAATATCGTCAAAGAGCCAGATAGCTTCAGCAATAAATTCTCCCAAACATTAAAAAATATATATTTATTTATTTTCAGAGAGAGAGAAAGAGCATGTGCAAGGGCAGGGGAGGGGCAGAGACAGAGAGAGAAAGAGAATCCCAAGCAGGCTCCACACTGTGAGCAGCACAGAGCCTGCCTGACATGGGGCTCAATCACACAAACCATGAGATCATAACCTGAGTTGAAACCAAGAGTTGAATGCTTAACCAACTAAGCTACTCAGGCACCCCAATAAGAAACAGTTCACCCAAACATTTAAAGAAGAAATAATACCAACTCTTAGGAAACACTTCCAAAAAACAGAAGAGGAAAGAATACTTCCTAACTCATTCCATAGGTCAATATTACTCAGATCCCATAAGAAAACAAAGATAGCACAAGAAAACTACAGACCAATCTCTCTCATGAATATAGATGCAAGAATCCTCAACAAAATAGTAGCAGACCACATTCAGCAGCATATTTTCTTTAAAATTTTTTTTTTTCAACGTTTATTTATTTTTGGGACAGAGAGAGACAGAGCATGAACTGGGGAGGGGCAGAGAGAGAGGGAGACACAGAATCGGAAACAGGCTCCAGGCTCTGAGCCATCAGCCCAGAGCCCGACGCGGGGCTCGAACTCGCGGACCACGAGATCGTGACCTGGCTGAAGTCGGACGCTTAACCGACTGCGCCACCCAGGCGCCCCCAGCAGCATATTAAGAGGACTACACACCATGGACTTATCCCAGGAATGCAAGGGTGGCTCAATCAATTTTTAAAAACCAATCACCACATTAATAAAATGAGGGGGAAAAATAACAATCATCTCAATTGACACAGAAAAAACATTTAACAAATTCCAACACTCTTTCATGATAACACTCGATAATCTAGGAATAGAAAGGAGCTTTCACAACCTGATAAAGGCCATCTATGAAAAAACTCACAACTAACAGAGTCAATTGTAGAACACTGAAAAGCTTCCTATTTAGGTGAAGAACAAGATAAGGATGTTCATCCTTGCCACTTCTATTCAATACTGTCTGGAAGTTCTAGCCAGAGCAATTAGGTAAAAGAAATAAAAGGCATTCAAATTGGAAAGGAAGAAGTAAGACTACTGCTTTTCACAGATAAGGTCTTACATACAGAAAATCCTAAGAATCCTAATGATCACGATTAACAAGTTCAGCAACATTGCAGGATACATGAAAAACATACAAAAATAAGTAGTATTTCCATACATCAACAATGAACAATCTGAAATTAAGGATCCAATTTCATGTATAATAGTATCAAGAAGAACAAAATACTTAGGAACAAATTTAACCAAGGAAGTGGAAGAGCTGCACACTAAAAACCACAAAACATGAAATGTCAAGAAATTAAATACTTAAATAAACAGAAAGACATCCCATGTTCCTAAATTAGAAAACCTAATATTGTTAAAATGGCAGTACGTCCCCGCCAAAGTGATCTACAGATTCAATGCAATCTCTATCACAATCCCAACTATGTTTTTTGCAGAAACTGACAGGCTTATCCTAAAATTCAAATGGAACTGCAAGGGAGTCCAAATAGCCAAAACAATCTTGTTTTGAAGTTGGGGGGGGGGTGGGGAAGAAGGTTGGAGGATTCACTCATCCTCATTTCAAAAATTACTATAAAGCCACAGTGTTGGCACAAAGATAGACATACAGACCAACAGAAATGTGTCCAGATATAAACCACACATCAATGGTCAACTGATTTTTTGTTTTTAATGTTTATTTATTTTGAGAGTGTGTGTGCACATGCAAGCAAGCGGGGGGGGGGGGGGGGGGGGGAGAGAGAGAGAGAGAGAGAGAATGAGAATGAGAATGAATCCCAAGCAGGCTCCACACTGTCAGTCCAGAGCCTGATGTGGGGCTCTATCTCACAAATTGTGAGATCATGACCTGAGCTGAAATAAAGTCAGTCACTTAACCACCTGAGCTACCCAGGCTCCCCAATGGTCAACTGATTTTCAACGACGATGTCAAGACTATTCAGTGGGGGAAAGAACTGCCTTCTCAAGAAACAACACAGGGACTACTGAATAACCATGTGCAAAAGAATGAAGTTGGACTCTTATCTCACACCATACATAAAAACTCAAAATTTATCAAAGATCTAAATGTAAGAGAAAAAACTATAAAATTCTTCAAAGGAAACATAGGGGGATAAATCTTTATGACTTTGGATGTAGCAATGGGTTCTTACCGGACACCAAAAGCACAAGCAACAAAAAAATTTTAATATTAAACTTTGTAAATTTAAAAGCTTCTATGAATCAAAGAATATTATGAAGAAAGTGAAAAAACCCACAAAATAGGAGAAAAATTTTGAAATCATACATCCAATTAAGGGTTTAGTACGCAGAGTATGTGAATGACTCTTAAAACTCAAAAAACAGAACAAAACAGGTAACCCAATTTAAAAATGGGCAAAGGACTTACATTCACATTTTTCCAAAGATTTACAAATGGCCAACAAGTACATGAAAAGATGTTAAATATCATCATTAAATATCATTAACTATCACTAGGGAAACTGAAATCACAACCAGGAGATACCACTTCATACCCACTAGGATGGTTATTAAACAAACAAACAAACAAAAAAACAAAAAACAGAGGGGCGCCTGGGTGGTTTAGTCGGTTAAGCACCCAACTTTGGCTCAAGTCATGATCTCATGGTCTGTGAGTTCGAGCCCTGTGCTGGGCTCTGTGCTGACAGTTAGGAGCCTGGAGCCTGCTTCAGATTCTGTGTCTCCCTCTCTCTCTGTCCCTCCCCCACTCGTGCTGTCTCACTCTCAAAAATAAACCTTAAAAAAAAAAAAAAAAAGGAAAAGTAAGAAGTGTGGGTGCAGATGTGGAGAAATTGGAATCTTACACACTGCTGATGGTAATGCAAAATGGTGTGGATGTTGTGGAAAACAGTTTGGTGGTTCCTCAAGATAAATCAGAATTACCATGTGACCTAGCAATTCCATTTTAGTACAAATCTAAAAGAATCATAACAGGTGTTCAAAATGTGTACATGAAGATTCAGACATGCATTATTCACAACAGCCAAAAAGCAGAAACACCCAAATGTCCATCAACTGATGAATGAACAAAATGGGGTAAAGGTATACAAATGAATAATATTCAGCCATAAAAGGGAATTATGGACAGAATGTTTATGTTGAAAGCCCTAACCTCCAATATACCTGTATATTTTAATTAAGGTTAACTGGGGTTGTAAGGGAAAAGGGGATGATCCAATAGGATATCTTTTTTTTAAGTTTATTTATTTGAAGGAGACAGGACAGTGTGTTGGGGGGAGGGGCAGAGAGAGAGGGAGACAGAAAATCCCAAGCAGGCTCCTCATTGCCAGCGTGGAGCCCCATGCAGGGCTCGAACCCATGAAACCACGAGATCATAACCTGAATCAGAATCAAGAGTTGGGCGCTTAACTGAGCAACCCAGATGCTCCCATCAGGATTAGTGTCTTATAAAAAAGAGACACCAGTGGGGCACCTGGGTGGCTCAGTCGGTTATAAAGCGTCCAATTTTGGGTCAGGTTATAATCTCACAATTCGTGGGTTCAAGCCCCACACTGGGCTCTGTGCTGACAGCTCAGAACCTGGAGCCTGCTTGGGATTCTCTGTCTCCCTCTTTCTCTGCCTCTCCCCCACTCACGCTCACTCTCTCTCTCTCAAAAATAAAATAAACATTAAAAACAAGAGAGACACACACCAGAGAGAGCTCCCCTCTCCTTTACACTCTAGCACAGAGGAAAGGCCATGTGGGGACACAGTGAGAAGGTAGGCTTCTACAAGCCATATAAAGAATACATACCAGAAACTGACCCTGCTGAACCTTGATCTGGAGCTTCCAGCCTCCACAACTGTGAGAAAATCAGTTATCTGTTTAAACCACCCAACATTTTGGAAAGGCAGCCCGAGTTGACTAATACAGGAATGAAATACGGATAATGTACCGTAACATGGATGAATCTCAAAAATATAATGCTAAATGAAAGAAGACAAACACAAAAGGCCACATACTGTATGACTCTTAATTATATGAAATGCTTAGAATAGGCAAATCCAGAGACAGAAAGAATACTAAGTGGCTGCAAGAGGACGAAGGGGGGAAATAGGAAGTAACTATGTAATGAGTATTGGATATCTTTTGGGGATAATAAAAATGCTATGAAGTCTGACAGTGGTAATGGTTGTACAACATTGTGAATGTCCTAAAAGCTACTGAATTGTACACTTTAAAATGGTTAAAACAAGTTTTACTTTAATTTGTAAAAAATTAATACTGATAATGACTCTCAAAGGTATTATGCTAAGTTAATGAAGCCAGTCTCAAATGGTTATATTCCATATGATTCCATTTATATGACAATCTCAAAAAGACAAAACTATAGTGATGAAAAACAGATTAGAGGTTGCCAGAGGTTTGAGGAGGGGTGATTACAACACAAGAGCACAAGGGAGTTGTTTGGGGTTATAGAACTATTCTGTATCTAGACTCTGGTGGGTACACAAATTTATACATGTAATAAAATTACTATAACTGTACCCAAACGTGATCAATTTTTCTACATGTTTATTTGTAAATAAAATTTTTGCTACCAAAAAAATTCAAGTTTTGCATTTGGAAAGGATCTTTGACCAATCTTTGATTTGTAAACATCAGGTAGTGGCCATTTGGAAAGTAATAATTCACTGAGTTGTGTGGATCTTCCAAATGACATTTCATTGTACAATATCTCACCAAAAAAATTACATTTGTTAATATCACCACCAGCCTCAACAGAAAGGTTTTTTTTTTTAAAGGAAGTTGTCACACTCACAGTGGAGGATAATACATTTTTTAATATTCTGAATTTTTTCTTGAAAGCTGGAATGTTATCATTCCATGCCATTACGCTGGCAACAAATTTGTTAAATTTTTTTCCTTGATGTGTGACAGACTCACTTCATTTTTGAGAAAATGTCTGTAAATACTGAAGCATGAAAAACCACAGCTGGTTAGACGTTCTTCCAAGTAAAATGGTGTTCCATGGAAAAAGTAGTATCTAGTTTAGCCCACAACTCAGTCACATAAGCACTTTATGCGTACTTCCCATTTCATCAGATAGACTATTACCAAGACATGTACTGGGGTCAAGACAGTAAAAGCAGCAATTATCACTGCCTCATCAAGAGCATTCTTAGGTGAAACTGGTGTTTTTTAAAATATGTGTGTATAACAGTGGAAGACTATAAAGACTACTATAATAGTTTGGTGCCACTGCCTTGATCTGTGCGCCAACGGTCTTAGCCACCACATTCTTACAACCTAAGTACAAATGTCAACACAGTGCAAAGGGAAAATAATATTTTAGTTTAAGTATGCAAATAGTTTTGAACTTGCAGATCCCAGAAAGTCTCAGGAACCATCAGGGAGGACCATGGATCACACTTTGAGAATGAGAATGATCAAATCAATCTATCTTTGTCACAGTTTTCTTGCCCCATTATAGTTGGAATTAATAGTTATATTTTCAGAATACTGTAACATTTCTTTAGTTCTCAGTTTGCTGAGGAAAAGAATATAAAGTAATATGGCTAGAGGACTGGTTTTAAAATAGGAAACAAATGGGTACTTTTGACTGGAGAAGCAGTAGCATACTTCAGCATTCAGTCTAATTACTACAAGTGTTCAGAAAGATGCAGAGTGGAGAGTTTTTAAAAGTCCAAAGACTGAATAACAGTTCAGTAAAATCTCTTAAGGCTGTGCAGAAGAGAAACTAGTATTTTGAGTGAATAACTACAAGTTAATACATTTAATGAAAAAAACCCTATTTACACAATGACTGACCCTAGGTAATCATTAGTACTAGATATCATTTTATAATATTCTCTGAATCTACAATTACTAAAGAAATAACTGAGTTATTATAGTTAAAAGAGAATGCCAAAACTCCTGGATGTCTTTAAATAGTATCCCAACTACATAGTGATAAACTGATTCTTAAAATTATGCATATTAACTCAAGAACAGTAAATACAAAGGACTAGAACAATATATGACAGTCTTTAAAATCATTAAGAGGAACACATAACCCAGACATAATTCTAACAAGGCATTCCTTTAAAAAAAAACATTTTTAGCATTTATTCATCTTAGAGAGACAGAGCACAAGTACGGGAAGGGCACAGAGAGAGGGAGACAGAATCCCAAGCAGGCTCCAGGCTCTGAGCTGTCAACACAGAGCCCAATGTGGGGCTTGAACTCACAAACCATGAGATCATGACCTGAGCCGAAGTTTAACCGACTGAGCCACCCACGCGCCCCACAAGGCATTCCTTTTGACAATGATGTAGAATAAACTTTAAAATACTTCATAGTACAACTTTAAGAAGAACCTAATCAACCCAAATTCTCGACTAGAATCCCTTTTAAGAAAAACTTAACATTCTAATGCTAAGAAACGAATACAAGTCAATAAGCTATTAAAAATGTCATTTTAGAAAAATTTAGTTATAAAGTTCAAAACAGAGGCTGATTCTGAAAGTTTTATATATTTTTTAAAATTCTTAATGTTTATATATTTTTGAGAGTGAGACAGAACATAAGCAGGGGAGGGGCAGAGACAGAGACACAGAATCTGAAGCAGGTTCCAGGCTCCAAGCCGCCAGCACAGAGCCCAACGCGGGGCACAAACCCAAAGACCATGAGATCATGACCTGAGCTGAAGTCGGACACTCAACTGACTGAGCCACCCAGGCGCCCCATGAAAGTTTTCTATTTAAATGAACAATGATATTCTAAATAACTATAAAGCATTGCACTTCCTTAAATTAAGCACTGAAACCATGACAAGGTAATGTTTAAGAAAGTTTCCCTAAAAAGCCTATAAGGATTTATAGGAAACATCCTGTTGTTGCTCACTGATAGGTTTACAGATGGGACCGAACTATTCACGGAAATATATAAAGATAACTTAAAACTCCTGTTATTGGGGCACTTGGGTGGCTCAGTGAGTTGAGCATCCGGCTCCTGATTTCAGCTCAGGTCATGATCTCAGCCGTTTGTGGGATCCGGCCGCACAGCAGGCTCTGTGCTAACAGAGTGGAGCCTGCTTGTAATTCTCTCTCCAAATAAATAAACTTAAAAAAAAAGTCCTGTTATTATAAAATCGTAGATAAAATATGTGGGTATTTTATCCATAATGAGTAAAATTTGTATAAAGGCTACATACACTCCTCTGTCTCTGCTTCTCTCTCCCACTCAAACACACACACACATTCTCTCTCAATGCATAGGTAAGCTCAAAAGGCTGGCAGGAAAGGCCTTCGGTGCTAGAAGTGAAAGAGAACCTGGAAGACCGAGCTGAGAGTATGCTGACACACTGAATGGGTGCTGATTAAGTATAGGTAATCTGGGAACCTGGGTTTTAACACTCATGCAGGGACAAGAGAAGAAAGGCCTTAAGGAGATTAAAACTGAGGACTCTAGGGGTGCCTCAGTCGGTTAAGCGTCCAACTTTGGCTCATGTCATGATCTCGCGGTTCATGAGTTCAAGCC
Organism: Prionailurus bengalensis; assembly: GCF_016509475.1. Classification (NCBI taxonomy): domain Eukaryota; kingdom Metazoa; phylum Chordata; class Mammalia; order Carnivora; family Felidae; genus Prionailurus; species Prionailurus bengalensis. The sequence goes on along the minus strand of NC_057351.1, from coordinate 55,694,758 downwards.
TGCATCGGGCTGTGTACTGACAGCTCAGAGCCTGGAGACTGCTTCGGATTCTGTGCCCCCCTCTCTCTCTGCCCCTCCCCTGCTCAGGCTCTGTCTCTCTCTTTCTTTCTCTCTATCTCTCAAAAATTAACAAACACTGGGGTGCCTGGGTGGCTCAGTTAAGCGTCTGACTTCAGCTCAGATCATGATTTCACGGCTCGGGAGTTCAAGCCCCACATGGGGCTCTGTGCTGACAGCTCGGAGCCTGCTTCAGATTCTGTGTCTCCATCTCTCTCTGCCCCTCCCCAACTTGTGCTCTCTCTCAAAAATAAACATTAAAAAAATTTTTTTTAATAAATATTAAAAAAAATTTTTTTAATGAGGACTTAAAACAACACTTCTCAAAAGTGTGGTCCATTGACCCATCACATCAACATCTGGCAACTCTTTCCCTAGAAATGAAAATTCTTAAATGACAACCCAGACCTAATGAATCAGAATCTCTGTGAATGGGGCTCAAGAATCTTCATTTTCCTCCTCCTAGGTAGACAGAATATAAGGTACTCTCCTTTTATTGGAGAAATCCCAGGCTTGTGCCTTGCATAGTTTTGGAATCCAAATACATACTACATCAGCAGTTTTCAAACATTTTAGTTTCAGGATCACTCTATACTCTTAAAAATTATTGAGGATTTGCAACTCTTGATCTCAGAGTTGTAAGTTCAAGCCCCACACTGAGCACAGAGTTTACTTTAAAATAAAAGAAAAACAAAACAAAAATTTAAAACTCAAGAATACACAAGACTCACACTCTATTAGCTATCCGAGTAATGATATCATATCCCATAGCCTCTGGAAAACTCCACTAGTGAGTGAATGATGAATGAAAAGTCAAGTAACGTCTCGATATTATTATGAAAACAGTTTGACCTCTAGGACCCCCCCAGGACTCTCTGGACCACACTCTGAGAACCACTGCACTATCTGAATTATTTAGGAATCCCCTAACTATAAAATTAACATAAAATTGGTTCTCCAGGTTTCTGAAAGGGAGGGGTGGCAAATTCAGACATTCCGTAGAAGCTCTCACCATCTGCCCACACAAGATTCCTACAGGGAAAAAAAACAACCCATGTCAAACACAAACCCACATACAATAAAAACAAAACAAAACAAAACAAAAAAAAAAACCATGAAATCTATAGAAAATAATTTATCAAAAGAATAAGCAGACAGTAAACAGAAGAATTAAACCCCAAGAACATAAAATGTTATAATTATGTTTTTGTTATTACAAATACAATAAATTATAACATTTTAACAAGAATACAGCATATTTAAACACTTAAAATGTTTTATGTGATACAGATAACCATAGTACATATACATATTTACTATTTTATATGTGAGCTATGTATGACATGGTTTTAAAATTCCACATAGCAATTAAGAACCTACCACTCAAGAGAATAAGAGGACAAGCCACAGAATGGGAGAAAATATTTGCAAAAGACACATCTGATAAAGGACTTACCCAAAATATGCAAAGAACTGTTAAAACTCAACAGTATGAAAATGAACAATCTGATTAAAAATGGGCAAAAGACCTGGACCTCACCAAAGAAAAGAGATTGTAAGTAAGCGTATGAAAAAATACAGATGGCAAGAAAGCATATGAAAAGATGTTCAACATCACAATGTCATTAGGGAACTGCAAATTAAAAGAAGATACCACTACACACACCTATTAAAAGGACCAAAAAAACAAAAACAAAAACAAAAACAAAAAAAAACCCAACACTAACACCAAATGCTGCTGAGGCTGGGGCAACACTCCTTTGTTGCTGACAGCAATGCAAAATGTCCAGCCAGGGACTGGGGAAGGGAAGAAGGAATGAACAGGCAGAGCACAGAGGATTTTAAAGGCAGTGAAACTATTCTGTATGACACTACAATGGTAGAGACAGGTGTCAAACCCATAGAAACAACACCAAGAGTGAACCACAATGTAAACTACGGACTCTGAGTGACAATGATGGGTCAACGTAGGTTCATCCATCGTAACAAATGTACTACTGTGGTGCCAAGGTGTGGATAGTAGGAAGGTTATGCTCATATGGGAACTCTCTATCTTCCCTGCTCAATTATGCCGTGAATCTATAACTACTCTAAAAACAAAGTTTATTAAAAGGGGGGAAAGGGTGCACTTGGGATGAACATCTGACTTCAGCTCAGGTCATGATCTCATGGTTAGGGAATTTGAGCCCCACATTGGGCTCATTGCTATCAGCATAGAGCCGGCTTCAGATCCTCTGTACCCCTCTCTCTTTACCCTCCCTAATTCGCACTCTCTCTCAGACAAGAAAAATATTGAACAATTATTTGAAAAGGCTGTTTTTTTTTCCCTTTTCTAACAACCTTTGTATATAAGACTGAATTTTCTTCATATACTTCAGCCAAAATATTATGCAACAGCTGAATAAAAACGTAGATACAACGGGCAGGTATCTTCTAATAATCCAGATGTTAAAGAAATATGCAAAACGTAAAAATAGTGCACCGTTTCGCACAATGTTTTTGTTTTAGAAAACAATGATTTTCACTAAAATGTTGTTTAACATGTAATAGGCTATTTATTGTTATTTTCAAAGAGATTATTAGTGCAACAGCTCTCTGAAAAGCTATAATACTGAAAAGTTTTAAGGGGTCTCAAGACCAGAAAGTTTGAAAACCGCTCTTCTGAGACATCAAAACTCAAACAATAGGAAGAGAGAAGTCAGCACACCAAATAAAATGATTAGATTAGTGCTATCCAAAGAGAGAGACTACCTTGAGAAATACTGAATTACCAAACACCAAAATGTGATAACACTTAATGGGTAACAGATTAGATGGTTTAAGAGGACACTCCTACTGTAAGAATCTGTAAAATATCATGGCACCAAAAATACTGGCTAATATTCTCAACTGAAACTTATATTGCTTCATATCACAATATAAGAATGGCCTTGATATCTGCTATACACCATATTAATAACATGTGTACATATCATTATCATTTTATATTACATAGTAGCTAACATTCATTAAGCTGCAACAGGACATTATTTTATGTACTCTTCACAACTCTGAGATAAGTAGTATTACTATCTCCATTTTTTAAAAAATTTTTTTTAATGTTTATTTATTTTTGAAGGAGAGAGACAAAATGCAGATGGGGGAGGGGCAGAAAGGGGAACACAGAATCCAAAGCAGGCTCCAGGTTCCCAGCTGTCATCACAGAGCCTGATGTGGGGCTCAAACTCACAAGCCATGAGATCATGACCTGAACTGAAGTCAGACGCTTAACTGACTGAGCCATCTAGGCGCCCTTACTATCCCCCATTTATAGAATCAGATACTGAGGACAAAGAGCTATTAAAAAAAAAAGAGAGAGAGAGAGAGAAAGAGAGAGAGAGAGAGAGAGAAGCTGGGATTCAAATTTAAGTATTATCTCAAGGGCAGTTAGTTAGACAAACCTTTTATAAAAGGCCATACAGTAAGTACTTTAGGTGTTGCAGGCCATATACAGTCTCTGTTCCTTTTTATTTTTTTTTAATAACTCTTAAAAAACAAACAACAACAACAAAACCAATCCTTAGCTCTTGAGCCTTACAAAAACAGACCACAGCCCAGATCAGCCTTTCTCAACCAGGTTCCCTGAAAGAATTAAGCCCAAATGCCCTATGGCAGTCTTGTATGTAATGAATTTGCTTCCCTCCTAGGCCATCTAGAATGGAATTCATTCACTAATAGAAACTTTAGGACAATTTAGACAGTTACTCAATTATCTGTATTCAGTAGTTCATTTGCATTAAATTGGTTCACTTGCATTAAATACAAGAAACAAATACCAACTATTGCTTTTCTCCATCTGGAAAAATAAGGATTTTTTCGAATAACTGTATTTGATGGCTCACTAACACCAACAAAGAGAAGCAGAACTAAATCCTACAGTGTTGTTTTACACAGTCCTCATTAAGAATACTGATAACCTTAAAAAAAAAAAAAAAGAATACCGATAACCTAGGGGCCACTGGGTGGCTTAGGTCTTGATCTCTGGGTCTTGAGTTCAGGCCCCCTACTGGGCTGTGCGCTGGGCGTGAAGCTTACTTAAAAAAAATACTGGTAACTTAAAAAAGATGGCCTTAAAAGGTCAGCTACCAATATCTCCCGGTAGAATCTAATCATACCCTCAAGGAAAAACAAATGATATAAGACACTTTGCAAAGTTGTATCATTTCAAACTAACACTGATAAAGATCACTGAGAATACTGAAGAGGAATCTGAACTACAAAGCTACACTGCCTTTTGGGGCATTGGCAGTTTAAGCCACATAGAGTATAACCAATACTGAATGCAAAAAAGCCAACTCCTTAAGGAATTTCAACATTATTAGCAGTCAAGTAACTGAGGCAACATTTATCAAACAGAATATATGAAGCAAGTGGAATACCATTAGTTCACAATTCCAAACCAACACTTCATATGACATGTCAGAATGTAAATAAAATCATAAAGATGCAGTATTGATATTTCTCAACTTATGTAACTATTACATTCCACAAAGTCTCCCATGAAAACCTGCACAGGTTAGGGGCACTTGGGTGGCTCAGTCGGTTCAGTGTCCGACTTCAGCTCAGGTCAATCATCTCATGGTCCGGTCTGTAAGTTTGAGCCCCGTGTCAGGATCTGTGCTGACAGCTCAGAGACTGGAGCCAGCTTCCGATTCTGTGTCTCTGTCTCTCTCTGTCCCTACCCTGCTCACGCTCTCTCTCAAAAATAAATTAACATTAAAAAAATAAATTTTAAAAAATCTGTACAGGTTAAAAGCACCTCAGGATATAATTTCTGTGGCTTTTCTTTTTTAAGTTTACTTATTTATTTTGAGAGAGAGAAACCACACTAGTTGGGGAGGGACAGAGAGAAACAGAGAGAGAAAATCCCAAGCAGGCTCCATGCTGACAGTGCACATAGCCCAAGGAGGGGTTTGAACTCACAAACCATGAGATCATGACCTGAGCTGAGATCAAGCATCAGAAACTTAACCAATGCAGCCACCAGGAGCCCCAATTTTTTTTTAGTTTATTTTGAGAGAGAGAAGGAGAAGGGTCAGAGAGAGAAGAGAGAATCCCAAACTGGCTCTGTGCTGTCAGTGTGGAGCCCAATGCAGGGCTCAATCTCACAAAACGTGAGATTATGCCCTGAGCCAAAATCAAGACTCAGATGCTTAACAGACTGCGCCACCCAGGCACACCTAGTTTCTGTAATCAGCACTTGCAGCCTCACAGATCACTTTATTTTATGATATAAAAATAACTACAATTTTTAAAGCTATGGAAATCCCCTTTAGCCAAAACCTCTGTGTAAATGACTTGAAATAAGCTCTGGGCCTCTGCTTGAATAAGTCTCTGTTTACAACTAAAATAAATTCACGGGGACCTGAAGCTAATGTAACATTATCAACTATACATGCAAGCATAATTTGTTCCAGAAACATGCTTGTAATCCAAAGCACTTGTACATCAAAGCAAATGTAGAACCGTTGGCTCAGTTGTGACCATGTGACATTTGGCGTCACATACTACTTGTATTGCAAGACATTGCTCGTTTATATCAAGTTAAAATTTATTAGAAATGTTTGCTCGTTTTGTGGAACACTCAGAACAAGTTACAATCCAAGGTTTTACTGTACTTCAGTTAAACAATCAATCGCAGGAGCTAAAAGGAAAGCAGCACTGTATAGTGGTTTAGAAAACAGACTCTGTTTTAGTGTTATAGTGGTTAGAAAACAGACTCCAAATTGTGCATGTATGAGTCTTAATTCTCCCTTTTCTAGCTATGTAAACTTGGGCAAGTTCCTTGATTTCTCAATGCCTCTTTGGCATAACAAGCATAGTAGTGACATTCTTACCTTGTAAGGTTGTTATGAGAATTAAATAACTATTTGAAAAATTAGTGCCTAGCATAAAATAGGTACTATGTATACATCGTAAATGGAAAAACAAAATAAATACACAACACAGAAACATCAAGCTGATGAGAACTCACATGGTTAATGAACATGAGACTGGAAATGAATACCTTCTCATGGCAGCTGTCTCACATCCTTGATTCTTAATATTCAGCAGCACTATCTATATTCACAATGGGGACCCTCTATGTAAAAGATATTCAAAACTAAATTATTTGTCTTCACCTCCAAACCTGCTATACCCACAGTCACTCCTGCCTTGGTTAAAGACAGTTCTGCACCAAGTTGCTTGAACCAAAAACTTTATAATCCTCCTTATCTTCTTAGTCTTACTCCCCACATTACTCCATTAGGTAATTGTTAGACCTACCAATCCTAACCAATCTTCTAACAATCTAATATGGTCATGGTCCTAACCATTTCTCCCTTCCTCTCTGGCACCTAGTTCAAGCAACTTTCACCTCTCACATGAACTAATGTGATAGTTTCCACCTTGGCGTTTGTGCAAATACTCTTGTTCCTCCTTCTCCTGGCCCATTCTTGACACAGCAGCCAGTTAGTGTATTAAGCCAGATCATCACGTCACTCTCCTTCTCAAAAGCCTACAATGCTCCTTATTTTAATCATAGTAAAAGCCAAAGTCTTTCTACCTTTCTTTCAATTTTGTTCTGAACCTTAAATTGCTCTAAAATAAGTCTTAAAAAAAAAATGAATGAAAGGAAGCAGGTTTAAATTATCAAAATGCAGCTGAGCTCTCCTCCAAGTATTTATACCACGAAGGAAATAAACAGACCATTAGAGACATATGTGATACCTACATACATATACACACACAAAGCAAAATCCTCACAACAGCCTACACACCTACATGATCTACCTGCTTGCTGTCTGTTACTTTTCTTGATTACATTCATCAATCGTTTTAGGATAGAATACAGTAGTGCTGTGTCCTCCTATTTCATCAAATCAAGAAACATATGTCTGTCTTTTCAACTTTTAGTGATGCTAAGGCTGATCAATGACTTAACGATATTAACCTGATCCCACCATTATGAAGTCAATAATCACCTTTCATCTATAATTTTAGCATACATCAAAATCTGTCTAGATCCATTACTGCATTATTGGCACAAAATGGTATCTTCTCTAATATTTTCATTCTTTCTTCATTTATTAACTAGAATTCTTCAAGAAAAAAGAGCTTTCCACCATCAACTATTTGGTTACCTTAAAACCCATTTCACAATTAAATGCAGTGTAAGTGCCTCATCCTCTCTATGCACAAAATTTTCACAACAATGAGCTGACAACCTTGAAACCTCCAAAGGTGATCAATAGTTGTTTTTTAAAGTTTATTACACTCTTGGGTTTTCATTTTTTTTTAACTATTTTTTTTAATGTTTATTTATTTTTGAGAAAGAGAGAGGATGGCATGAGCAGGGGAGGGGGCAGTGAGAGAGGGAGACACAGAATCTGAAGCAGGCTCCAGGCTCTGAGCTGTCAGCACACAGCCCGACATGGAGCTCAAACCCACGACTGGTGAGATCATGACCTGAGATGAAGTCGGATGCTTAACCGAGACACCCAGGCGACCCATGGATTTTCATTTTTTTGATACAGTCTGACATTGGAGTAATTACTTTTTTATATTCAAAATTCCCATCTTAGGCCAGTTGGGAAACACCTTTGAGATGGCCTCTGTGAACTTTTGACACTTCAATTTATCTTAGCCAACAGGACAGGCAGATTTTAACTCACAGTTTAAATTTGCAATTCTTCTATTATAATGAAGATTGACAATTTTCATGTGTTTATTGAGCTCTCAATTCCCTATTCATTTTCTTATCTATTTTTCTAGTGGGCTGTTGATCCTTTATGCTTTCTGAATTTTAAGAGTTCATTTTAATATATGGCAGAGCTTATATATTAAAAAAAGCTACAATCTTTTTTCTCTATTTGCTTTTATTATTTTTTGGGTTTTTTTGTCATGTAAAATGTTGAATTTTTAAATAAAACAATTATTTCCTTTATAACTTTCAGTTTAGATTATAATTTAAAATCTGCCTAAGCTAATTCTTTGATTTCTTTTTTTTTAATTTTTTATATCTCTGACCCAGCAAGATATAATAAGCTGTGGATGAGTCTGTCTATTCTCACTAGAATTTGAGGTCTTCAAAAGCAAGGACTATCTTACTCATTTTGTTACCAAGACTAAGTATCTTGCCTGTGGATCCTTAAACCCAAATACAGGGTTTAAGGAAGGTGGTGGTGATGATAAATCATTAAATCTTTTTTCTGCTCTTAAACTGGGGCAACTCACTCATTCCTACTGAACTGTCCTCACTGTAGGAGAAAAGCTGAAATATTCTGCTTTGTATTAGATTATACATGCACTGCGCTGAACATCTCACTACAATTTTAAAAGGTGAGGGCTGGGGCTGGGGCACAGAAAGTGAATACAGAAATTGAGCTTCCAAGAAGTGATGTCTGAATGGAATCTTAAAGAAGTAGGTATTAGATTGATAAAGAGATTGATAGCTCCAGTCATAGAGTACAGGAGGTGCAAAGGTATGAAAAGTGGGGGTACATGATCTATTTGCAGAATTAAGAGAAGTTTATTATAACTGCCTAAGCCAGTGCTTGGCATATAAAGTACTACATAAACATTTGCTCTTACTATGCTGATTATTGGGAAATGGAGATAAATCAGGTAAAACTTTGTAAGCTAAGACGATCCTGGAAAGTTAAGCTAAAGTTTAAATTTTATCCTGAAGATGATGGGGAGTCACTGAAGGACTTTTGCCAGGACAATGCCAAGTGTCAGAAAAATTACACTGGCAGTGTGGATCAAAGATTGGATGGAACACAGACAGGCAAGAATCATAAAGAATCTTTAATGATGAAGAATGCAGAAATGATAAAAACTTTTATAAAGAGAGGGAAATCTGTGAACCTCTTGCAAGACCTAAGATGTCAGCATACTGATTTTTACCAAAAAGGTACAAGGTACCTAACAGCATGTATAGAGTTACATACACTTAAGAGTAAACATTCTTGGACTGCCTGTAATGCTTTCCATTTTAATAAAGACACACCCAGTAAATCATTTTCAACAAAACTCTTTCAGGGTCATAAAATGCCCCATGTTCTCTTTTCCACAAGCAAGAGAGTAGTAATGAAAGTTCATGAATGTCTCCCAGTCAACCAAAAGGCTGGTTTTCTAAAGACTCCATGATATAATAAAAGCTAAACTACGGCTGCTGATGCTGACGGTACCCTGGCCCAGTCTCTGAAATTTCTGCAAACTCAGCAATACTTTTTACTGCGGTAAAAAGTGCAGTAACAGTGTGAGCTACATGTGCCCTAACAGAGTTCACACCTAACTCCAGCTATGTGGACTATGAGACATGGGATGTGAGTTAGCTACACAGAATGTGGGACAACTTCTGAAAGGCAAACTATAGAACCAGTTTACTGACAGTTCTCATCTCAGGTGTTTTAGAGGTCAGGAAGGACTTTTATTGTGGCATGGACTACCGGGGTCCATTTGAGACTCTACCAAAAGTGACAAAACTTCTTATGGAGAAGATGAGTTGAAGACCACGGTTCTACCCTGAGCTCTTTGAAGTGATAGGTATTGTGACTTCTGAAAGTTACTGAACTGGTTTGTTTGGTGTTCTTGTTTTCTTATACCTCCTAAAAGCTGTTCCTTCCTGCTTGCAAGGAATCATTTCATGGTTCAATAAGGAACCAACTACTATAGCAATCTCCTTAGAAAAATGTCTAAATATCCATCAACTGATAAATGGATAAAGAAATTGTGGTTTACGGGGCGCCTGGGTGGCGCAGTTGGTTAAGTGTCCGACTTCAGCCAGGTCACGATCTCGCTGTCCGTGAGTTCAAGCCCCGCGTCGGGCTCTGGGCTGATGGCTCAGAGCCTGGAGCCTGTTTCCGATTCTGTGTCTCCCTCTCTCTCTGCCCCTCCCCCGTTCATGCTCTGTCTCTCTCTGTCCCAAAAATAAATAAATGTTAAAAAAAAAAAAAAAAAGAAAGAAAGAAATTGTGGTTTATATACACAATGGAGTACTACGTGGCAATGAGAAAGAATGAAATATGGTCCTTTGTAGCAACATGGATGGAACTGGAGAGTGTTACGCTAAGTGAAATAAGCCATACAGAGAAAGACAGATACCATATGGTTTCACTCTTATGTGGATCCTGAGAAACTTAACAGAAACCCATGGGGGAGGGGAAGAAAAAAAAAAAAAAAAGAGGTTAGAGTGGAAGAGAGCCAAAGCATAAGAGACTCTTAAAAACTGAGAACAAACTGAGGGCTGATTGAGGGTGGGAGGGAGGGGAGGGTGGGTGATGGGTATTGAGGAGGGCATCTTTTGGGATGAGCACTGGGTGTTGTATGGAAACCAATTTGACAATAAACTTCATTATTGAAAATAAACAAATAAATAAAATTCAAAAAAAAATAAAAAAAATAAAAAGGCAGCCGGAGGAGATTCATCTTTTAAAAAAATAAATAAATAAATAAAAATAAAATAAAGTGAAATTTCTGTAAAACCATAAAAAAAAGAAAATGCCTAAATAAAGTGATTTTTTTTCTACTCTGATAAAGTTTTTAAGTTTATTTATTTATTTGAGAGAGAGAACAAGCGAGCGTGCGCAGGTGCATGAGGGGGAGGCAGAGAGAGAAGGGGGGTGGAGAGAGAATCCCAAGCAGGTTCTGAGCTGTTAGTGCAGAGCCCGACACGGGGCTCCATCCCACAAACAGTCACATCATGACCTGAGCCACCGAGGGACCTCTCTACTCTGATTCTTTAAAAAAAATTGAGACTAAAAAACCTCATGTTACAATAAATCCTCCACAGATATCTATTTCTATCTTCACATTTACTGAAGAGCAAATTCAGTTAATATAATTATACCTTAATTATATAAAAAACTCTCATAAATCAATAAAAAGGTAAACTCAATTTTTTTTTTAGTGGGCAAAAGAGTTAGACCCTTCAAAAAAGAACATATATGTAATAAACACATGAATAAACACTGTTCAATATCATTAGTCATAAGGAAATTCATATATTCCAACAAAACAATGAAGTATCACTTCACAGATGCTAGAATGATCAAAATAGAAAAGACTGACAAACACCAAACATCTGTGAAGATGCAGAGTAACTGATCCCTCCATCCATGTGGGAGAGGAATGTAAAGTAGAAATAGTCTCTTTGGAGAACTGTTTGGCAGTTTCTTATGAAGTATGAAAGTACATCTCTACCTTATAACCCGCAACTTCATTCCTAGGTATTTACCCAAGGGAAATGAAAAACAACTCATTTAAAAATGTTTATGAGTAAGCCTTATTTATAATAACCTCAAATTGAAACAACCCAATGTCCATCAGCAATGAACAGATTAAACAAACTGTAGTGTGCCCATACAATGGAATATTACTCAGCAATAAAAAAGAATGAACTCATGTCCAGAATAGGCAAATCTATACAAAGTAAATTAGTCATTGTCTATTGTGGGGAATGGAACGAGAGGGGGGGACAAGATAAGGAGCGACTGCTAATGGGCATGGGTTCTCATCTGCAAACTGAATATAATGACACCCACTGGGGTGACGAAAATATTCTAAAATCTGATTATTAATAAATCCACTTAAAAAAAGGAATGAACTATTAACATAACACACACAAAAGAAGAAGTCAGACACAGAAGCCAGACACAAAAAAGTACATACCATACGATTCCTTTTATATGAAATACAGATGCAGGCAAAGCTAATTTATGGTGACTGAAATCCGTTATTGCAGTGATGGGAAACTGGCTGGAGTAGAACACGAGTTAACTTTCTAGGAGGCTGAAAATTTTCTATATCTTGTTTTGGATGGAGATCCAGGGCTGTATACAATTGTCACAATTTAAGAGCTGTACAATTTGAAAAATCACCCCTATTTGAACTAGGGAAGAAAAAAGGCTAAACAACTAAGAGTACCTGACAAAGAATGCCTTCATACTTCCCCAGTGGGACTGCACAGATGTCCATTTACAGAAATATCCAGTGCCTGAGTACACTGTTTTTTCTTCCCATAACATTTTAATAATAACCTCATCTAGTGCTCCACACCCCCCTAATTTTCACATATCAGTTTCCCTAATTAAAAAAAAAAAAGTCGAAGAATATTTATTCCACAGCCAAAACTGAGGCTTGTTAAAGCATGTTTAAGTGCCACCAAGTGGTGAAAAGGAAACACATTACTATGAACCAGATCCTAAAAGGAAAACAAAGATCTAATTTTTCTTTTTCTGTCTTCTGAAAACATATTGATACCCTGTCTAAAAGAATCCTCTCCACCTACCACCCTTCTTTTCCTTCACCTGGTTAACTTACCTTCCACCTCTCAAATGAAAATTTCTTTTCTTAGAAATCCTTCTAATTTTCTATCATTCCAATCTGTCCACCTCCACAAACAAAATTACGTGCCTGCACACACACACACACACACACAGAACTGCCACATCTCCTTTCAGAGCTCTCGTGTGTATTTATAGGTTCCTCCTATGATTAATGTCCCTATTTCTCCCATTAGAAGCTGAGTACCATGTGAACAGAACAGTCTACTAGGCACATCACTGTATCCCTGCATCTAGCATAGTGCTTAGTAGCTAACATAGTTACTCACAGACATTTGGCTCAATGAATAAGTTAAAAATGCAATTCAACCAAACCATCTAAACAGAGATTGTCCCCAAAGCAAAGAGGCTGTCCTTGCTTGAGAAACCTATTATAAGTCAATACACATTTATTTGACAGAGACATTTATTTTGGATCAGTATCTATGAGTAACTGAGAATCTACTTCCTTTGTCAACCTGGCTCTCAGAATATAGGTTATCCTCTGAGTCACTGATTTCTACGCTTGCTTTGCCTGGTGGTGATCTCTTAACTGGGCATATGTATCCTTACTATCTTTAATTTCTGTTGTGTATTTACTATATGTTTCTCCTGTAGTTTCTAAGACAGGAAGACATTAAACAATGTTCACCAAATACTGTCAAGACAATATTTAATGGTATTAATTAGCTAAAGAAACATAACTGCTTAGGGAAGGGGGTTTCAGTTCAGAATGCAAAGTGACATTACCATCCCAAATGCTCAAAACAGTTCTCCCAACATTCAGTAAACAGAATGCTAACACAGAAAGAAGTGCCAAAAAGAACAGATAACAACAGGCAAGTTGAAGACGAAAAACAGCATTATAAAAGAAGGCATCTAGCATTTTGTTGAATACACTAAATGAAAGCAAAGACATTTACAGAAATCAACTTATACCAACTAGATGAAGGCTCTACTTCAGCAAACGTCCATGACAAGTACAAAACAGTCTTTTGGGGAAATTTAAAAATTTTTCTACAATTCTTTGAAGCAGTTTAAAGAAACTGCGTAACACCAACCTATACTTTATTGAAAAGGATGTGTCTTCTCCACCATCAGAAAAACCCAGATGGCTATGCTCTACCAATCACACATTGCAGGCTTCCTAAAGCAATAACAAAGCGACTAACATTCAGAATCAGCTTTGTAAGAACCAATTCTGAATCTGTGAAAATTCCTGAGTTGAAGAAAAAGAACCCAAGAAGTCTTTCTTCTAACTTCTTTTAATATTTATTTTTGACAGAGAGAGAGACAGACAGACAAGAGTGCGAGCTTGGGGGGGGGGGGGGGGGGCGGGGAGAGAAAGAGGGAGACACAGAATCAGAAGCAGGCTCCAGGCTCTGAGCTGTCGACACAGAGCCTGATGCAGGGCTTGAATCCAAGAACCATGAGACCATGACCTGAGTAGAAGTTGGAAGCTTGATGGAGTGAGCCACCTAGGACTTCCAGGAAGAAAGTCTTTCTTCTAATAACAATTACCTCTTCTCTTCCTCCCCTATGAAAACATTATTATTACTTTCACCATTGATAATGTATCATAATCATTACTGCAGGAAATCAATTATGATCAAATGTAAATTTCCTTAAAAATAAGCTCTGGGGCTCCTGGACTGCTCACTGAGTTAAGTGTCTGACTCCTGATCTCATCTCAAGTCTTATCTCAGGGTCATGAGTTCGAGCTCCACATTGCTGAGCATGGAATCTACTTTAAAAAAAAAATAATAATAAAAAAGGAAAATTAATAAAATAAGAGACTCAACCTCACTCATAAAGGAAATGCTAACTAAAACTATACTGAGAGTATTTTTTACCTATCAAATTTGCAAAAATCCACAAGTCATATACAATACTATATTGATACGGCTGGGGGGATATAAACATTCTCCTAATGGGTGCTCTCCTACAATACTGGAGGGACTACAAAACTTTATCACTCATATAGAAAGCAATCTGGCAATATCTAGCAAAATTACAAATATATTTTATGCTTTAACTCAACAATACCATTTTCTAGGAATGTATCTTACACATACCAGCACACATACAAAGTAACTTATGTACAATATTACAGCAACATGATTAGTAACAAGTGAAAAGTAACAACTCTGATGTTCATTCATATCCACCTACTTAAATAAATTACAATGGAACCCAATGCACCCGTGAAAAAGGGGGAGCATGCTCTCTATATACTGATATAGAAAGGCAGCTAAGATATATAACTGAAAAAAGGAAATATAGAACTAAGTATTTTTAATGAACTGTTATATGGAAGAAAGGAGAAAATGAAAAATATTAGCATCTGCTTTTATTTTTATAAACACTGGAAGAGTACATAATAAATATGGATACAGGAAGAAAGTAAAACTAGAGTAGATGGGGCATGGTGGAAGCAATACCTGTTATTGCATACTTGATATATACATTTGAATTCTGAATTGAGAAACTATTACTAAAAATAAGGTACCACTGTCAAAAATATCCATAATGATGGGGCGCCTGGGTGGCGCAGTCGGTTAAGCGTCCGACTTCAGCCAGGTCACGATCTCGCGGTCCGTGAGTTCGAGCCCCGCGTCAGGCTCTGGGTTGATGGCTCAGAGCCTGGAGCCTGTTTCCGATTCTGTGTCTCCCTCTCTCTCTGCCCCTCCCCCGTTCATGCTCTGTCTCTCTCTGTCCCAAAAATAAATAAACGTTGAAAAAAAAATTTTTTTTTTAAATATCCATAATGAAAATTACGGGGTGCTTGGCTCACTCAGTCAGTAAAGCATACAACTCCTGATCTTGGGGATGAGTTTAAAGCCCACACTGGGTGTACAGCTTACTTAAAATAAACAAAAATTAACTGTACTACATCCAACATTGCTAGTTTAAGATATGACATTTTCTTTATTGTTCCTATTTCAAAATTTAGTGAATTGGGGTGGTATATTTTTAAAGTGCTTGCATTGGTCCCCCAAACGATTTTTCCAATAGTCTTAAGTTCTTTAAAGTAATGAATTTTCATACTGCAAAGGTTTTGAGTAAGAATTACAGTACCTATGGAAAATATTCACTTCCTACAAATTAGAAACTAGAAGGATATTCATAAGATACTATTTTTTTCTAAGTTTAACCAAACTTTGGAGGTATTAATCTGACTCTCTCAGTCTGCAGAAAATGAACAAGAGCCCAGAAATATTGTTCAAGCTACTGTTAAGTTTTGCTTAGTCTCACCAAAAAAAATACTAATTGTTCCCAGTATGATAGCTAGTTGTCCTGAGACATATTCTTTCTTTTATATTCAGTCTACTAGAACATATTTACTCTGGGAATTTCACTTAATTATTTCTACTCCTGATTCTCACATGGCACCGTGCTATTTGGGAGTCAAACACATTGTGAAATAACGTTTAGTTGTACATCAATAAGGACAATGGCTTCACCTAAACTTAACTACAGATTCTGTAAAACGTAGAGTTCAATAAAAACAATTACAAAGTACAATCTCACATCATTACGGATAGAAATTTTTAACCAAACGTTATCTTTAAATGGCAAACCCACAATTTCCAAAGGCATCCAAAATTCCCACAAAATCCACTTAAAATGTAAAAGGTATTCACTCAGAAAACTTACAGTTAGTATTTTAAGAAGATCAGCTGAATAAAAAAAATAAATTTTAGGGGCGCCTGGGTGGCTCAGTGGGTTGAGTCTGACTCTTGATTTCTGCTCAGGTCATGATCTCACAGTTTCTGGGTTCCAGTCTCACATAAGGCTCCACACTGACACTGCAGAGCCTGCCTGGGATTCATATTCTCCCTCCCTCAAAATAAATAAACTTAAAAAAATCAATTTTATAGGTACCAAATATGGTCTATATTCATTCTCTAGAGCTGCTATTAACATATTACCACAAACCATGTGGCTTAAAACAACAGAAATATCTTCTCTTACAGTTTCGGAGACTGACCAGAAGGCAGAAATGGGGTGTAAGCAGGGTCATGCTCCCTCCAAAAGCTATAATGAAGAATCCTTCTTTGCCTCTTCGTAGTTCCTGGTGGTTGCCAGCAATCCTTGGCATTACTTGGCTTATGCCAATATAACCCCAATCTCTGTGTATCCACATTTCCCTCTTTCTATAAAAACATGTTACTGGATTAGATCCCATTCTAATCTAATATGATCTCATCTTAACTTCACTGCAACTGCAATGACCCTATTTCCAAGTAAAGTCACATCCAAAGATATGGGGAAGTGAGGACTTCAACATATCTTTTTGTAGAACACAATTCAACTAAACATGGTCCAAATCAATTTCTTCAAAAGTAGATCTAGATTCATATATGCAATATTTATACATTTTGCCTAACCAGCACAAACTTCCCTTTCTTAAGTAATTTTCTTTTGAAGACTCAATCTGCTCCTCCTTCAAGCCTTAAGAGAGGGCTGATCTTAAGCCTCTCTCCAAAACCAGGCAACTGTCCTCAGTCAGGTCAGAGAATCACACTCCTCTAGCCTTACAGTGACTGGCTCAGGGACAGGCCGCATGACCCAAGCCTGGCCTTCCATCTACCAATTTAGCTGGTGCTATAGAGAAACATGTATGGACTTAAGAATCTTTTAAGTCTATGGGAATGCAAACTGGTGCAGCCACTCTGGAAAACAGTATGGATATTCCTCAAAAAACTAAAAATAGAACTGCCCTACAACCCAGCAGTTGTACTACTAGGTATTTATACAAGGGATACAGGTATGCTGTTTCAAAGGGACACATGCATCCCAATGTTTAAAGCAGCACTATCAACAATAGCCAAAGTATGGAAAGAGCCCAAATGTCCATCGATGGGTGGAGAATGGATAAAGGAGATGTGGTATACACATACAATGGAGTATTACGCGGCAATCAAAAAGAATGCAATCTTGCCATTTGCAACTATATGGATGGAACTGGATGATATTATGCTAAGTGATATTAGAGAAAGACAAATATCATATGACTTTACTCACATGAGGACTTTAAGAGACAAAACAGATGAACATAAGGGAAAGGTAATAAAAATAATATAAAAACAGGGAGGGGGACAAAACAGAAGAGACTCATAAATATGGAGAACAAACTGAGGGTTACTGGAGGGGCTGTGGGAAGGGGGATGGGCTAAATGGGTAAGGGGCACTAAGGAATCTACTCCTGAAATCATTGTTGCACTATATGCTAATTTGGATGCAAATTTAAAAAAAAAATTGTGCTAGACACTGAAAAAAAAAAAAGAATCTCTTAAGTCTAGGGGCTCCTGGGGACTCAACTGGTTGAGCGTCTGACTTCGGCTCAGGTCATGACCTCGTGGTTCTTAAGTTTGAACCCCACATCCGGCTCTGTGCTGACAGCTCAGAGCCTGGAGCCTACTTTGGATTCTGTGTCTCCCTCCCTCTCTGCCCCTCCCCTGCTCACGTTCTGTGTGTGTCTCTCTCAAAAATAAACAAACATTATGGGGCGCCTGGGTGGCGCAGTCGGTTAAGCGTCCGATTTCAGCCAGGTCACGATCTCGCGGTCTGTGAGTTCGAGCCCCGCGTCAGGCTCTGGGCTGATGGCTCAGAGCCTGGAGCCTGTTTCCAATTCTGTGTCTCCCTCTCTCTCTGCCCCTCCCCCGTTCATGCTCTGTCTCTCTCTGTCCCAAAAATAAATAAACGTTGAAAAAAAATTTATAAAAAAATAAACAAACATTAAAAAAAAAATTCAAAAACAAACAAAAAAAGAATCTCATAAGTCTAGGGGCACCTGAGTGGCTCATTCTGACTTCACCTCAGGTAATGATCTCACGGTTCATGGGTTCGAGCCCTTCATCAGGCTGTGTGCAAACAGCTCAGAGCCTGGAGCCTGCTTCGAATTCTGTGTCTCAGTCTCTCTCTCTCTCTGCCTCCCCCCACACTAGTGCTCTTTCTCTGTCTTTCAAAAATAAAATGTTAAAAAACAAAGAACTACATAAGTCTAGAGCTGCTACTGGTCATCTTTACCATCATACCTGAAGGAGGAAACCAAAACTGAAAAATAATGCTTAGAAAGGGAGATAAAGAGACATTCCTGATGACATCAATCAAACTTCTAGATCCAGTTATGTCAGATCTTAGTTGTAGTTTTACCCTGTGATCTTCCCAGCTCATAAACCTACAAAATGGCCTTTCTGACTTAATTTGAACTGGTTTTCTGAACCTGCAATAGTAACAGTCCTGATGGGGTGCCTGGGTGGCTCAGTCAGTTAAGCATCCGACTTTGACTCAGGTCATGATCTCGAGGCTTGTGAGTTCAAGACCTGCTTCGGGCTCTGTGCTGACAGCTCAGAGCCTGGAGCCTGCTTCAGATTCTGTCTCCTTCTCTATCTCCCCCTCCCCCACTCATTCTCTCTCTGTCCCTCTCCCTCTCTCTCAAAAATAAACATTAAAAAAAAAAAAAAAAGAGAGAAGAAAAAAGAAAGAAAGAAACAGTCCTGAATAGATTTAGGCAGGAGAGTGCAAAGTGCCCTACGATTGAAAACAGTGCCTCACTTTTTTCAGGTTATTTTCTCAAACATGGCAGAGACACAAAGAGCCAGTAGGGGAAAAAAATTTTTGTATCCATTTCCGTTCCCTATTCACCAAGCCATCTTCCAAGAAGAGTTTCAGAATCTAAAAGTTACAGGGGTGCCTGGGTAGTTCAGTCAGTTAAGTGTTTGACTTCCACACAGGTCATAATCTCACAGTTCTGAAGTTGGAGCCCCAAGTCCAGCTCTCTACTGTCAGTGCAGAGCCTGCTTCAGATCCTGTCCTTCCTCTCTCTGCACCCCCTTTGTTAAGAAAAAAAAAGACTCTAAAAGTTACTAATTTGTTACAAATTCATTCATGCTTGTTAAAGTATGGATCTGCAAGCTCCTTATAGCAAAACATGAAAAATATAAAGAACTCTCAGAATTATAAAATCTGAAATACCAGTATCTAAAAACAAAGCGTTAATAAAATCTTCCCCCTAATGCCATTCCGCATCACTACCATCCCTAGAGCAACGACAGCCCTAGATCAACAAGTGATGACCAAGTCATACTGAAACACCTTTCTCTCCACATCACCACAATAAGATTCATGACAGTCTTGCCCTTTAATATAGCTATCACTGTTCATGGTTCATTTGTTTCTATCTGAAGCAAGATGTGTCACACACACAGTATGTTAATATATGGCCCCAGACAATTGGAAAGACCATCATCTTATACTCACATATAATCTAATCACTCTTCCTTCACCTGCTGCCCACCACCAACTTTTACTCATTTAGCTCTTGAAAAATTCCCAGAATGTGTGTAGCACACACATTCTGAACAAAATGGGGAAAAATTACATTTTGAAGTGAGACAAAATTAAAAAGTATGTTTCACCTGTTAAAGGCCAGGTTTCACCAGTGTCTCCACACAATACACAGACACAGAAAACTAGTTCTTAATATCTCATATAATACAGTGGTTTCCGAAAGGGCAACTTCTCCCACACAATCTCCTTTAAAAATCATCATGCTACAGCAAAGGAAACAACCAACAAAACTAAAAGGCAACGTACGGAATGGGAAAAGATATTTGCAAATGACATATCGGACAAAGGGCTAGTATCCAAAATCTATAAAGAGCTCACCAAAATCCACACCCGAAAAACAAATAACCCAGTGAAGAAATGGGCAGAAAACATGAATAGACACTTCTCTAAAGAAGACATCTGGATGGCCAACAGGCACATGAAAAGATGCTCAACGTCGCTCATCAGGGAAATACAAATCAAAACCACACTCATGTATCACCTCACGCCAGTCAGAGTGGCCAAAATGAACAAATCAGGAGACTATAGATGCTGGAGAGGATGTGGAGACACGGGAACCCTCTTGCACTGTTGGTGGGAATGCAAATTGGTGCAGCCACTCGGAAAACAGTGTGGAGGTTCCTCAAAAAATTAAAAATAGACCTACCCTATGACCCAGCAATGGCACTGCTAGGAATTTACCCAAGGGATACAGGAGTACTGATGCATAGGGGCACTTGTACCCCAATGTTTACAGCAGCACTCTCAACAATAGCCAAATTATGGAAAGAACCTAAATGTCCATCAACTGATGAATAAAGAAATTGTGGTTTATATACACAATGAAGTACTACGTGGCAATGAGAAAGAATGAAATATGGCCCTTTGTAGCAACATGGATGGAACTGGACAGTGTTATGCTAAGTGAAATAAGCCATATGGAGAAAGACAGATACCATATGGTTTCACTCTTATGTAGATCCTGAGAAATTTAACAGAAACCCATGGGGGAGGGGAAGAAAAAAAAAAAAAAGAGGTTAGAGTGGAAGAGAGCCAAAGCATAAGAGACTCTTAAAAACTGAGAACAAACTGAGGGTTGATGGGGGGGTGGGAGGGAGGGGAGGGTGGGTGATGGGTATTGAGGAGGGCACCTTTTGGGATGAGCACTGGGTGTTGTATGGAAACCAATTTGACAATAAACTTCATATATTGAAAAAAAAAATCACTGTGCTAAAGCCATTAAGGGTACCACATATTGTGTCCAAAATATCTACATTCCCTCTTTCTCATATTAATTTTGTTTTTCCTTAAATAACTTAAATCACTATAGATAAAACTCTTAGTCACTTGTTTAGTTTGTAATATGTCAAGTACTACTCTCTACCTTTTCCACAAATCTTTATTGAGCATCCGTTGTGTACCACTCTGCCAAGTACTCAAAAAATAAAGAAAAACAGAACATGTCACTGAATTCAAAGGTCTCTCAAACTAGATGAGGTACAACTGGAGAAAGAAAAGGAAGGTAAAAAAGCAGTATAATAATGCTTGCGCATTGCACACAAGAAGAGTGACTTATATTTTGTGTAAGAGGACCTGAGGGATTAAGGTGGTGACTGGGCGGGATATACAGAGTTGAGACTAAAATAGTAGGCTAGTATCAGAGGTGTTGGAGGGTCTTACATGCTGGTTAAAGTAACCTTATTCTAGGAGCACCCAGGTGGCCCAGTTGGTTAAGTGTCTGACTCTTGATCTTGGCTCAGGTCATGATCTCACAGTTTATGAGTTGGGAGTCCTGTATCAGACTGTGTTGACAGCGTGGAGCCTGCTTGGAATTCTCTCTCCCTCTCTCTGCCCCTACCCCACTCATGCATGCGTGCTCTCTCTCTAAATAAATAAATAAACTTAAAAAAATTAAAGTAACCTTATTCTATATGGGAATCAAACTTCAGTGTGCCTAAGAGTCACTTGAGGTATTTGTTAGAAATATAGATTCCCATGCCATCCCTGAGATTTGGAATCAGGACCCAAAATTGTCAATTTTTACAGAAAGGTCAATGGTTTTCATCAAGTGAGTAATGCGTTGAAACAACACTAGGTAGGTTATTTTTCTCAAGTTTTCCAAGTAGTCCTTGGGATGAGGAGACTGTTGGAGAGTTCACTTTGGATGACTTCAATTTTCACTGTTCTGTAAGTGACAAGATCAGCTGAGAAGAAAGTATGAGTACACAGGGGCTAAAAGAAAGCTACTACAGTAAATTGCAGAAGCTGAACAAGAATATACACACACAAAAATTCCAGTGCTGGATGAGGGTCTGGTTGAGGCTGAACACCATAAATCTGTAGCAACATCAATTTACACAGATGTTCCTCTATCTATAACGTTAAAATAATACCCACCTGGTAAGATTATTATAAGAATTAAATTACATGTGATAACAGATGTAAAACAGATGGATAAAGGCACATTAAAATACAGGATTTCAACATTTTTAGGTAACAAAAAGATGTTGGGACTAGATGTCCATTCTTATTATTTCAAGAATACACTACTTAAACTCTTCACAATTTACTTAAATCATGTTTGTGGGTTGACCTGGTATCATAACCAATAATCTTAACACCGTTCCTTTGTTTTAAATGTCTCATGAAATAGAAATAACCAAGAATATATAAGGTAAATAAACTCAACACACAAATGGTCACTATATATTAGTAACGTACTTGGTACTCAAGAAGGTGATTAAAGGGTGCCTGGGTGGCTCAGTCGGTTAAGCATCAGACTTCAGCTCAGGTCATGATCTCACACTGTGAGTTCGAGGCCTGCGTCAGGCTCTGTGCTGACAGCTCAAAGCCTGCAACCTGCTTCGGATTCTGTGTCTCCCTCTCTCTCTGCCCTTCCCCTGCTCATGCTCGGTCTCTGTCTCAAAAATAAATAAGAACATTTAAAAAAAAATTTTTTTAAAGAAGGTGATTAAAGAATTCACTAAGAAAGAATGAAAGAAGAAACTGCCTTGCAGTTGTGAATCCATTTTCTCAACTTACTGAATTCAGATCATCCCCGTGCTGTACCCTATGTTCCTTTCTGGTATAGTATCATCCTAGTGAAATCATCTGCCCTCCCCATTTCCATAAAGCCAGAGAATTTCTTTTTACATTGTTTACCTATACTAAGCTACTCATGTTCTGTCCCGCTTCCAGGGATATAATCTTTCCAGACTTAAATACAGTATTAGGACTTCTGATAAAAAACCCAACCTAAAGGGCCATAGCAAAAAAGGATCATTACTGGATCAAATAGGCTTTTTAGAGTTCCCTTCATGCAGTTGGATTCAAGTATACAGCAGTCTTTCTCCCTCCATGAATCACTGTTTGTCTCAAACAAGGGCACACTGCTTCACTCACAGGCAGGCTCTCCCTGTAAGCTGCTTCTTGCTTACAGGCTATTAGCTACCCCACAGAAAAGAGATCTCTTTCCCAAGAACACCACTAGCCAGTCTCAAGGCTGATCCCTGAACCGCTCACTACTCACTGTGACCAATGGACAGGCATCAGTCACATAAGGAAGTCAGACTCATCCAAACCACATGGAACTCAAGAAAGTTATGAAAGGTTAACTCCCTAAAGGAAAATCAAGATGCCACTACCAAAAGAGGGGAAAGATTCTGAAAGAACAAAAACAAGACTGTTGCTCAGAAGACATAAAATTATAAACACAGTTCTTCCCAAAAATAAGGGAGAAAAAATTGGGGTGGGGGACTAAAAACATAATTTACATGATTATAACCATGTGAAAGCATACAGACTCTGAAGTCAGTCCCAAATTCAAACCACCAGCTCCATCACATTTGTGACTTATTTAATCATTAATCATTCTAATTCTGCTTCCTCACAGTACCAAAACAAACAAACAAACAAACACACTCTTTGCAGGCTGACTGTACGTATTAAATAAGAAAAATAGTTGTTAGGCACATACTGTGTGCTTGACAAATACCTACTGCCACAAATATTCATATGAAAAAGTGAAAACTGATGTTTTCTAAACTAGATTGCAAATGGCTCCAATTCTTCATCCCTCCATATATACATTCCCTTTACCATGTAACTTTATAATACCTCCCACCATGACTTTGGGCTCAATTATGTATTTTGCTTTAGCAAATCAGGTATTAGCAGATATTACACAAGCTGAGACCTGAAAAAGTGCTTCCTTATTCCTCGTTTTGTACAGTTGTGTACTTTTGCCATGCCACAGTTCTAAAGTACTTTGCCGAAAGTTGAGAATAACAGAGTCTACTCACCGTAGTCATCCCAGCTTATATCAACCTACATCAGCCAGACATGGAACAAGTCCAGCCTAACCAGTCCAACACAGCTGCCTAATCAACTCACAGCTGACTGTATGAGGAAGCCTAGCCTGGATCAACTGAACTCAATAAATGCTTCCAGTTATGTCACTACAGTTTCATGATCATTTGATATGCAGCATGACTGTGACAATAAATAACTGAAAACATCATCTTATGGTGGTAGGTCCATGAAAAGAATAATTTCTACACTTTCATGATGTAAGAAGGTGACTTGGTAATATTAACTAAATAAAATGTATTCCTATTATCATTACAAATTTACTATCTGAGCATACTGTTAAACCATTGGAAATGGAAGAAAAATATGATAGGCTGCTTGGACGCGCACCAAGTTTTGGGAAATAACCAAGAGCTGAGGAGGGTTAAACAACAGGGTTCATCTCCTACATGAAGCTACTTCAAGACTAGAAGATGTGATTGCTTCAGTTAATGTATAAACACCAATGCAGAGAGCCAAGCAAAATGTAGACACAGAGGAATATGTTCCAAACGAAAGAACAACACAAAAACCTTAGAAAAAAACCTTAATAATTAACATCAATAAGTAATTTACCTGATAAAGATTTCAAATGGTCCTAGAAATGCTCACTAAACTGGGGAAAAGAATGCATGAATACAGTGAAAACTTCAACAGAGAGATAGAAAATATAAGAAAGTACCAAACAGAAGTTACAGAGTTAAAGAATACAAATAATTGAACTGAAAAATACACTAGAAGGATTCAACAACAAACTAGATGAAGCAGAGGAATGGACTGGTCAATGTGAAGACAAAACAATGGAACTCACCAATTAGAGCAGCAAAAAGAAAAAAAATTAAAAGTAAACCACACAAGGGACTTATGAGACAAAATCAAACGAACTAACATTCACATCACAGAGCTCCCAGAAGAAAGGGGCAGAGTTGAAGAAATCATGGCTGTAAACTTCCCTAACCGGTGGAAGGAAATAGAAATCCAGATTCAGGAAGCCCAAAGAGTTCCAAATAAGAGAAACATCCACACCAAGACATTTTAAAATGTCAAAAGTTAAAGACAAGAAAGAGAAACTATTAAAAGCAGTAAAAGAAAAACTCATTATGCACAAGGGAATACCCAGCAGATTTTTCAGCAGAAACTTTGCAAGCCAGAAGTGGCATGATATACTCAAAGTGCTGAAAAAAACTTCAAACCAAGAATACTCTACCCAACAAAGTTATCATTCAGAAGGAAAAGAGAAATTAAGAGCTTTTCAGACAAGCCACAGTTAAAGGAGTTCATCACCACTCAATCGGTCTTACAAGAAGTGCTAAAGGGAATTCTTTACTGAAAAGAAAGGGTGCTAATGAGTAACAAGAAAAGGATAAATCTCGGGGCGCCTGGGTGGCTCAGTCGGTTGAGCGGCCGACTTCGGCTCAGGTCATGATCTTGCGGTCAGTGAGTTCGAGCCCCGTGTTGGGCTCTGTGCTGACAGCTCAGAGCCTGGAGCCTGTTTCAGATTCTGTGTCTCCCTCTCTCTGATCCTCCCCCGTTCATGCTCTGTCTCTCTCTGTCTCAAAAATAAATAAACGTTAAAAAAAAAAAAAGGATAAATCTCATTAAAAAAATAAATATATAATAAAGGTAATGGAGTAATCACTTTTAAAGCTAATATGAAGGCTAAAAGACAAAAATCAGTAAAAATAACTACAAGTACAATAATTATTTAAGGGATAAACAAGAGAAAATGATGTAAAATGTGACATCAGAAACAAAATGTTGGAGAGGAATAATACTGAGCTTTAAAATGAGATCAAATTTAAGTTAACAATTTAAAATAGATTGTTATATGTTGTTATATGTAAGTCTCATGGTAACCACAAAGCAAAAATTTGTAATACACAAAACAGAAAGTAATATAAACATATCACTAAAAGACATGAACCACAAGACAGCAAGAAAAGAAAAAAGGACGACAGGAACTACAAAAATAGTCAGAAAATGATTTAAAAAATGGCAGTAACCACATACCTATTGGTAATTCTTTAAATGTAAATGGAACAAATCCTCCAATCAAAAGACAAAGGGTAGCTGAATGGATTAAAAAAACAAAACAAAAAGACCCATCTATACTCTGTGTACAAGAGACTCACTTGAGACACACACACACTGAAAATGAAGGGACAGAAAAAGATATTCTATACAAATGGAAACTGAAAGTAAGTAGAGTAGCTATACTTAAATCAGACAAAACGCAGACTGTGATAAGAGACAAAGGATGTTACAGAATGGTATAGGGTCAATCCAACAGAAAGATAAAACATTTGTAAATACTTACTCAACTTGGGAGCACCTAAATATATTCAGCCAATACTAACAGACCTAAAGAGAGGAATAAACAGCAATACAATAATAATAGCGGACTTTAATAACCCACCTACATCAATGGACAGATCATCCATACAAAATCAATGAGGAAACATTAGACCAGATGGACTCAACAGGTATTTAGAGAACATGCCATCCCAAAATAACAAAATACGCATTCTTTTAAGTGCACATAGATCCAAAATAGATCATGTGACAGATCATTTCCCAAGAAAGACTACAAAACAATTCTTAATAAATTTAAGAGGACTGAAATCATATCATACATCTTTTCCAACCACATGGTAGGACACTAGAAACTACACAAAGAAAACTGGAAAATTCAAAAATTATGTGGAGATTAAACAACATAATACTGAACAACGAATGGGTCAAAGAAATCAAAAGAGAAATAAAAAAAAATACCTTAAAACAAAGAAAGTGAAAATGTAGAAACCAAAATTTATGGGATGAGGTAAAAGAAATTTAGATCTAAACGGGAAGTTCATAGCAACAAATGCCTACCTCAAGAAACAAGAAAAGTCTCAAATAAACAACCTACTGTACACTCAAGGAGCTAGATAAGAACACAGCCCAAAGTTAGTAGAAGGAAAGAACTGACAAAGAGTGGAGCAAAAAAATAAAGAAAATAAAGACTGTTTCAATGAAAAAAAAAAAAAAAATCAATGAAACAAAGAGCTGGTTCTTTGAAAAAATAAACAAAATTGACAAACCTTTACCTAGATTCAC
Source organism: Prionailurus bengalensis (assembly GCF_016509475.1). Taxonomy (NCBI): domain Eukaryota; kingdom Metazoa; phylum Chordata; class Mammalia; order Carnivora; family Felidae; genus Prionailurus; species Prionailurus bengalensis. Next base: position 55,667,576 of record NC_057351.1, on the reverse strand, counting down.
TGAGAAAAGAGGACTCAAATAAAATTAGAGATGAAAAACGTTGTAACTGATACCACAGAAATAAAAAGGATCATAAGAGACTACTATGAATAATTATACTCCAACAAACGGGGTGACCTACAAGAAATGGATAAATTTCTATAAACATACAAACTACCAAAAGTGAATCATGAGGAAATAAAACTGAACAGACTGATTACTAATAAGGAGAATGAATCAGTAATCAATAACCTCCCAATGAACAAAGTCCAGGACCATGGAGCTTCACTGGTAAACTGTAACATGCAAAAAAGAATGAACACGGAGGAGGGAACTCTTCCTTACCCTAATAACCAAACCCAGACAAGGATACCACAAGAAAAGACTACAGGCCAGTATCCCTGATGAACATAGATGCAAAAATCCTCAACAAAATATTAGCAAACTGAATTCAACAATACATTAAAAGAATCATACACCATGATCAAGTGGGACTTATTCATTCCAGGTTTGCAAAGATGGCTCAATATCCACAAATCAATGTAACACACCACAGTAACAAATGAAGGATAAAAATCTTATCTCCACAGTTGCAGAGAAAGCATTTGACAAAACTCAACATCCATTTATGATAAAAACTCACAATCAAGTATAAAAAGAACATGCCTCACCATAATAAAAACCATACATGATGAGCCACCAACCAATTTCATATTCAATGGTGAAAAGCTGAAAGCTTTTCCTCTAACATCAGGAACAAGACAAGGATGCCCACCCACTCTTACCACTTTTATTCAACACAGTATTAGAAATCCTAGACAGAGCAATTAAGTAAGAAAAAAGAAAGGGCATCCAAATTGGAAAGGAAGAAATAAAACTGTCCCTATTTGCAGATGACATGATGTTATATATAGAAAACCCAGAAGATTCCGTCAAAACACTGTTAGAATAAATTCAGTAAGGCTTCAGAATACAAATACACAAAAATCAGTGGTATTTGTATACACTAATAATGATACACTAATAATGAATTACCAGAAAGAAATGAAGAAAACAATCTCATTTCCAACTGCACCAAAAAGAATAAATAACCTAGGAATAAACTTAATCGAGAAAATGAAATCTCTGTATATTGAAAAACATAATGAAAGAAACTGAAGAAGATATAAATAGAAAGATATTCCAAGCTCCTAGTTGGGAAAATCAGTATTGTTAAAATGTCCAAGCTACCCAAGTCAATATACAGATCCAATGCAATTCTTATCAAAATTCCAATGGCACTTTTCACAAAAGCAATCCTAAAGTATGCATGGAACTATCAAAGATCCTGAATACCCAAAGCAATCCTGAGAAAGAACACAGCTGGAGACATCATGCTCCTTGATTTCAAACTATACTACAAAAAGTTTATCAGAGATTAAAACAGTATTATATTTGCATAAAAACAGATCAGTGGAAAAGAATAGAGAGCCCAGAAATAAACCCATGTATATATGGTCAATTAAATTACGACAAAGGAGCCAAGAATATACAATAGGAAAAGGACAGTCTCTTCAATAAATAATGTTAGAAAAACTGGACAACTGGGGCATCTGGGTGGCTCAGTGGGCTGAGCATCTTGACTCTTGATCTTGGCTCATGTCATGATCTTATGGTTTTTGAGATCGAGCCCCACGTTGGGCTCTGCGCTGACTGCACAGAGCCTGCTTGAGATTCTTTCTCTCCCTTGCTCTCTCTCTGCCCCTCCCCAGCTCAGGTGCTTTCTCTCACTTTCAAAATAAATAAACACGAAAAAAAAAAACAAAAACTGGACAACCACATGCAAAAAATGAAACTTGACCACAATTCTACACCATACACAAAAATTAATTCAACACAGGGGCGCCTGGGTGGCTCAGGTCGTTAAGCATCCAACTTCAGCTCAAATCAAGATCTCACAGTTTGTGGGTTTGAGCCCCCATCAGGCTCTGTGCTGACAACTTAGAGCCTGGAGCCTGCTTCGGATTCTATGTCTTCCTCTCCTCCCCCACTTGCACGCGCTCGCGCGTGCTCTCTCTCTCAAAAATAAATAAACATCAAAAAAATTTTAATTAACTCAAAATAGATTAGTGATTTAACATGTAAGGTCTGCAACCATAAAACTCCTAGAAAAAAACATAGGCAATAAGCTCCTTGACATCCATCTTGGCAATGATTTGTTTTGAATCTAACATCAAAAGCAAAAGCAACAAAAGCAAAAATAAACAAGATGGGACTACATCAAACTAAAAAGCCTCTGCACAACAAAGGAAACCATCAACAAAGTGAAAAGGCAACTTACTGAAAGGGAAAGAATATTTGCAAATGATGTATCTGAAAAGGAGCTAATATCCAAAATACATAAAGAGCTCCCGAGTCAAAAAGAAAAACCCCCCAAACAACCCAATTAAAAATTTTTCCAAAGGAAATATATAGATGGGTAACAGATACACGAAAAGACGTCCTACGTCATTAACTATCAGGGAAATGCAAATCAAAACTTCAAAGAGCTATCACCTTGCACCTGTTAGAATGGCAATTATCAAGATTAGAAACAGTTAAGTGTTGGCAAGGATGCCGAGAAAAGGGAACTCCTGCTGGTGGGAATGTAAACTGGTGCAGCCACTATGGAAAACTGTATTAAAAGAAAAACCTGCATTTGCATTTTATGAAAAATACAGATAACAATTATCATTAGCTAAATGAGGCTTTCTCCCACCTTATGAGTAAGTAGCTATATATTCTTAGTGAGAAAAATCAGTTCTATATTTTTGCATGAGTTTGAGGAGCTACTGGCCATTCCTTACACATCCTTTGTCCTTGAAGATGAATAAACAGCCTTTATTCTCATGAACATTTTATAAGGCAAACATCTTTGAGGACATAATTTAGTTTAGTTCTCAAGCCTTATTATATACAATACTTCCTACCATCATGTCAACTGTTCTGTCACGGAATGTGTAGGTATTCAACAATGAAAAACACAATTTTTCTCAAAACATTATAATTAGAAGGCTCTCCAAGACCTTATTTATAGATAAGGAAACCAAGATGCAGAAAGATTAAGTATGTTTCCTCAAAACCACACAGCTATAGTCATACTTGTATCAGAACCTAGTGCTCTTGCCCCAGGGTTTTTCCCATTCCACACCACTGCCTAAATGGAACTATTTTTTACTAAGAAAAAGTATGTAGTTGTTCTGCTAGTTGGCAAAATGCAAACAAATGAGTATTTTTGCCACCCTATCCCATAGAATCTAACAATAAATGTGATAATGATGTGGAAATTGCCATTACCCAAATCATTACACAGAAGTTGTAAATATATAAAAGTTTCAAATAGACCAAACACAATGCAATTAAATTCCAGAGAGAAGAATCATTGTTTTTATTACAAAAATATTTAAAAGAAACTATAATTTTAAGATTATACCTAAAAAGCAAATTCTGTGAGCCAGCTTCAACAGCTTTCTTTCAAGTGATCTATTATTTAGTAAGCAAAGATGAAGGTCTTTGCCTCTTAGTCAATTTTCACAACCCTCCTACATAGTATTTACTATTAATACTACTTCATATAACAATGAACTAAAATTAGTTCTCTCTACAACCCATAGCTGGCTAAGTGTGAAGAAAATTTGTATCCAGGTCAGCCTGACTCAAAGCCACATTTTGTTGTTATATGCAAGTGCTTTCCAGAATGGGCCTTAGAAATGTGATAAACAAGCAGAGAAAAGATAAGAAGAATTAAACTTGTCAATGCAAAATACATTTAACAACCTCTTCCATCCCATTAAGATACAATCTTTAAAGGATTAGCTATACTTGGTTAATATTGGAAAACCATGCAAATTCATGTCTAAAATTATTTTTGTACATGATGTACTTTCTCTACAAGTACAAATGTTCTTCATATTATTTGGTGTTTAAAAAAAAAAAAAAGACTCAATGGTTAACTTCAAAAAAGGTTGCAACTGTAGACAAAAGCCAGAAGAGACAAAACTATTTGTATTATACGAAAATAAAATTGTTTAGGGTGCCTTGGTGGCTCAGTCGGTTAAGCATCCAACTCTTGATTTTGGCTCAGGTCATGATCTCGTGTTTGTCTATTTGGGATTCTCTCTTTCCCTCTCTCTCTTCCCTCCCCTGCTCACACACTCACTTTCTCTCTAATAAATAAACGTAAGAAAATAAATAAAACTGTTTTATGGGCTTCACGTAAATCATGATGCAAACAGAGCAAAAAATAGTCACTAAAAAGGAAAAAGACTTCATTGAATATATGTATATTTCATTACTGAACTCTGCAGTTAATGTCATTCTAACTATGACCACCATTGTTTCTACTTCTAAAGTCATTCTTACCTCCATGGGCTTCTGAAGCTATCTGTTTCATCTGTAGACTAAAATACACGTATCTCCCACTTTTTAAGAGTTTGCATTACACCACCTCACTTTTATGCAGAAAGTGAAACCGTGGTCAGTCAGCATTTCGCCAGCGAGCTGTTACAGAGGCAATGTGTACCCTGAGCAGCTAGAATGGCACCAAGCTCCCTCCCCTACACTACACTCAGCATCAAGCCACCATAACTTTGAACTGTGAGCATCTGGGCTTAATCTCAATGTATTTTTTGCATCCATTAACAAGATGCATCCTAGGTTATCAGAAAAACCTAGGAGAGGTTATTTCTTGGGTCTGGGAGTATGCAAAATTTTTTCTACATAAATAATTGATAATTGCTTCTTGCTCTACACCATTTTAGCTTACAGAAGGTTTCACAGGAATGCGCTACTTTCAGATAAGGGGAATCTGTATATGTGTACATTTATTTTAAAATTCAGTTTACTTATTTTGATACTTTTCTCCAAACATGTATCAAATTATTTTATCACATGAAAAAAAAAGAAATATAAAGAAAAGATGGAGCTATATAGAGTAGGGAAGAAAAATGCATGAAAACTATCATGAAAAAGCAAGGTACTCGTTCCTAAAAGAACATTCTCTGCAGAATCCTAGGTTGCATTAGTGTAACAAACATCTGAAGATCCTATATATTCTGCTGAGAACAAACATCCTTTAAGCATCAAGTTTGAAAGTTTTCATACTCCAGTCAAATATAACAGCAATAGTATCATTATTATTGCTTATACTTCTGTTCTTGAGTCACAAAAACCAGAAGCTGGCAGGAACATGATTTAACAACAGATCCTTCCTTCCTGTTTCCTAATACAACCTTTATTCTGTACCTTTTTTATATATTCATATTCCTCAAACAGTTGACTTCATCTGGATTACTTGTTAAACCGTGTCTGACAAAATCTGGATTGGCTGACTTAGGTACAATAATTATCAGAGGTATATTTATTTTAACATCTTTATACACTTTTAAGAGCAATTTTTTTAATGTTTATTTTGAGAAAGAATGTGAGCAGGGGACGGGTAGAGAGAGAGGGAGAGAAGGAATCCCAGGCAGGCTCCGCGCTCAAACCCACAAACTGTGAGATCCTGACCTGAGCCAAAATCAAGAGTTGGACACTTAACCGACTGAGCTACACAGGCGGCCCTAGAAACAATTTCTTAATATCTGAGAGGTAACACATTTACTAATCATTTAACAAGAACAAACATTCCACTTTTTCCAAAGTAAAGTTTAAATCCTTAGAAAAGGAAAAAAATGGTAAAAATTGTCTGGGTCATTAATATCTCTGGTCCTTTGTCATTGCTACAATGTCAGTTTATAAAAGTACACTAGAAAAACTCTTCATTAATTTACATTCTCTTGATTTTAAAAGTTCAAAATCTGTGGATAATTTAAACTTCTTGGTAGTTTAACAGTTTCTTTAACGTTTACTTATTTTTGAGAGAGATGGGGGGGGGGGGCACAGAATCTGAAACTGGCTCCAGGCTCTGAGCTGTCAGTGCAGAGCCCAACGCAGGGCTTGAACTCACAAATGGCGAGATTATGACCTAAGCCAAAGTCCGACATCTGAGCCACCCAGGTGCCCCAATAGTTTAACAGTCTTAACCAACACCAAGTCATTCAGGTTGGACTGCAAATGGTAGCCTACTGTTTTCTTAGAAAAATTAAGCCCCAAGTTTTATAGCTCCTGATAACTCCTACCTATCATCTCACCTAATGTGGAAAATTCTAGTTTCTCTCCTCTTTCACCCATTTATGAATGTATTCTTCCGTTTCACCAATAAAATGTACTAATCTTTGATATGGACATGTCATTTAAGATTAAACAGAAATTCTTTGCCTAAGGAGAAAGGAACCAAAAGGAACGTTATCTTTTAGATAAGATTATACACTGGTAGCCACAGCAATGAGTCTTGAAACTGTTTTCAGGAGATATATATATGTGGGTTTCTGACTCCGTAAAGGTCTATTTATTTCAACATTCCAAATCTATTTTAATAAATCCAATAGTTGTACAAGTCTTCCATGTGCAAGTCTCACATGGAAAATAACTATCACTTTAATCATATGTGTTTGTCTTTTAAAAAGTCAATAAAGCACAATTTTTTTTTTCTTTTACATTTATTTATTTTTGAGAGACAGAGAGACAGAGCACAAGTGCGGGAGGGGCAGAGAGAAAATGAGACACAGAATCCGCAGCAGGCACCAGGCTCTGAGCTGTCAGCACAGAGCCCGATGCAGGGTATGAACCCACAAACCACGAGATCATGACCTGAGCCAAAGTCAGATGCCTAACTGACTGAGCCACCTAGGCGCCCCAATAGAGCACAATTCTAGTACCTCTTAAAAAACTGTTGGAAATTAACCCATATTATTACTTTTATCCTGATGTATTCTCTTTCCAGAACAGAAACCAATCTAGATAGAGTAGCTAACATAGTATCATAAAAATAGTACTGTCAAAGATAACTTATCAGTAAGTAAATAATAAGTAAAATTTTAGTACTCTGGCCATTAAACAAAGGTGATGTATTAACTAAGTCATTTTTAAAAGACGTAGACTTTATTAAACACTCATAGAAAAATGACCAGCTTAGAAGTTTTTTTCAGTAACTAATCACAAAGATTTATGAACTTCTTATTGCCTATCCATAATTAAAATACCATCATATTGTGATCAGGATAAGCTAATCAATGCTCATTTATACAAATTAAACTTTGTCCACTTACTAGCTGAATAAAAATTCACATTACCTAACACTTACGACAAGATTAGAATTTATACCATTAATCATGCAATAAAAAAAGCCTCATTTCAACACAGGGACACAGTCACAAACATTCCCATTCCTCTCATTTTTTATTCTTAGTGAAGGCAAGGAATTTCCCATTTTATTTCGATGGGAATTTCTCCCAATTACCTTTGTCATAACATCTTCCTACATCTATTAATGAAGAATTCTATCTAAGATCAGTGATGTTTGAATTACCAGAGTGTTTTTAAAAAGATTTTAAGTAATCGGTACACTCAACGTGGGGCTCAAACGTACAATCCTGAGATCAAGAGTTTGCACATTCTTCCGACTGAGCCATACAGGCACCCCCTAAACAGTGTATTATTTTTAAAATTTGCCAAATCATTCCTTCTCCTTCTCAGTAGTTATACACAACTCAGCAACTTCCCTTTCTAGCACACATTTAAAAATAATTATTGCCAACTGCATCAAATCTAAATTACAGGAGGTTAAAACTGAGAAGGCATGTGACTAAAATCCAGGAATCCAGAATCCCAATCTGCTTTACCCTGTTTGCCCCTCCCACAACCCTTGAGGTTTCTAGGAAGGATATGTATAGAAGAAAAGGCCAGACACCTACACACTGTTACTGTAAGGCTTTTGTTACAAACTTCAAAGTGCCTTGAACAAGGCCAGTCCACATGGAAGCCTCATCAAACTGAAGGCCTAGAATCAGTATCACTTTGATTGTTGGGACTTTGCTGCCTTTCCTCTCGTCAGCCTATGCTCAAATCTCAGCCAATGGTGAAGAAAGGCCAAGTCTAGCAACATATGAAGAAAAACTAAGCCAGTGGAAACATTCAGCTGTAGAAACCTTCTTAGCTCTGAATACCACCGACAAAACTAAAAAAATCAAGAAGGAAAGAAAAGCCAAACAGGAGGATAATGGTAAAGAGAAAGGGGAAAGGCATTCCAGGACAGAGAACTGGAAGAGTAATTATGTTACCATTTATGGTAAGACTGCAGGCAGAGAAACCATTAATTCTTTAATGTAATATAAATCAAATAAGCAATCAGTAGTTGTAAACAAAGAAAGAGGGGACAACTTGGTGGAACCAAATAGGAAAATCTAAAAGAAGGGCATATGCTTGAATGTTTAAGATTAAAGAGCACAGGGGGCACCTGGGTGGCTCAGTCAGTTGGGCGTCCGACTTCGGCTCAGGTCATGATCTCACGGTCCGTGGGTTCAAGCCCCGCGTCGGGCTCTGTGCTGACAGCTCAGAGCCTGGAGCGTGTTTCAGATTCTGTGTCTCCCTCTTTCTCTGACCCTCCCCTGTTCATGCTCTGTCTCAAAAATAAATAAATGTTTAAAAAAAAAAAAAAAAGATTAAAGAGCACAGGCTTTTGAATTCCAATCCTGGGTCTACCACTCTTTAGCTAAGTGATCATGAATGAAACCTTAATCTTTCCAAATCTGTTTCTCCACCTGTAAAACAGATACTAACATCAAAGGGATCTTGTTTGGCACAGTAAAAGCTCAGTATCTGTTAGCTTTTAAAAAATATTAGTAGGAGCGTCTGGGTGGCTCAATTAAGCATCCGACCTCGGCTCAGGTCATGATCTTGCAATCTTCACTCATGAGTTGGAGCCCTGCATCGGACTCTATGCTGACCACTCAGAGCCTGGAGCCTGCCTCGGATTCTGTGTCTCCCTCGCTCTCTGCCACTTCCCCGCTTGCACACTGTCTCTCTCTTGCTCAAAAATAAACATTAAAAAAAATTAAATTAATAAAAAAACAGTAAAAGAACAAAAACTTGTCTCCACTACACTTAGATACCTTATTTCCTTAAACTTACATTGGGGATGGGAGGTGGGAAGAGGGAGACCATACTAAAAGGTTGCAAGATAATCCATTTGCAACCATGTTGATGGAACTGGAGGGTATTATGCTAAGTGAAATTAGTCAGAGAAAGACAAATATCATATGACTTCACTCATATAAGGACTTTAAGATACAAAACAGATGAGCATAAGGGAAAGGAAGCAAAAATATAAAAACAGGAGGGAGACAAGACATAAGACTCTTAAATATGGAGAACAAACAGAGGGTTGCTAAAAAGGTTGTGGGAGGGGGAGGGATGGGCTAAATGGGTAAGGGGCACTAAGGAATCTACTCCTGAAATCATTGCTGCACTATATGCTAATTTGGATGTAAATTTAAAAATAAATAAATTTTTTTAAAAGGGTGCAACAGAAGATTCAATAGTAAATATGATGCCTGGGATTTACTTCAAAATAATCCAGTGGGAATAAAACAATGGCCATTAAATGATGTAGCTGGGGTATTCACTGTCTTTTCTACTTTTGTATATGTTTGAAGTTTTCCAAAATGAAAGATTTTTTAAAAATTATTTTCCCTGTAATTAATATGGCTGAACAAGAAAACAAGTTCTAGCATCCTTTTCTACCTTTGACAAATCATGAACCTGTAAGATGAAAAGAAAAAGAGCGGGAGAACAGAAATACAGAGGTAAATACCTACAAATGACCTAGAATATATGCCTACATTGATTGTGAGGAAGGATTCAGGCAGGGGCCCACAAATACCCATACAACGGAGAGAACAAAGATGTTAAAAACAAGATCATCCAACATATCTTAGTTTAACAAACTCAACAATTCTCTCTTCTACATACATTGTACACTTACTTTTGAAATTTGTATAAACCAATAATTATTTAAGTAGTTTCTACACCCAGTATGGGGCTCAAGCTCACAACCCAGAGATCAAGAGTCACATGTGCCTCTGACTGAGCCAGACAGGGGCCCCTAAATGAATACTTCTAAACATACTAGTGGAGCATGCTACTTATAAACTAGATGTGAATTCTGTTGTAAAATAAAATATATTTCATTATGGTAAATTCACATTTTCACATGTAGGATTTTCTTTCACCAAGCAAGATACACCCTATAGATCCTTTTAAAATTAGTTTTTCTTCCCCTTTACATGATGAGTTTAGGGGAGGTACAACATGCCTTTACTCTCTGGAAACCTCTAAAAAAGTCACTAAGAAAAACATACAAAATAGCCATTTATTGATGATGATGATAAAATGATTCAGATATGGGGTGTCTGGGTGGCTCAGTTGGTTAAGCCTCCAACTTCGGCTCAGGTCATGATCTCACAGTTCTTGAGATCGAGCCCCGCGTCGGGCTCTGTCCTGACAGCTCAGAGCCTGGAGCCTGTTTCAGATTCTGTATTTCCCTCTCTCTCTGCTCCTTCCCCACTCGTGCCCTGTCTCTGTCTCTCAAAAATAAATAAACATTAAAAAAAAAAAAAAGATTCAGATTTTATGAAAAGCTAAAAGAGATACCAAGTAACAGTCACAGACTATCTAGTATTACCAATGTGAATGAAAATGCTCATCACACAATAGTTTTCTAATAACAGTAGCTCTCATGAAGTAATATGGTGTTCACATCCTATAACCCCAAAATAAGTCTTGATGTGTTATGGTATTTAACAGAGGCAGAAAACTACTATGTAACTTCCAACAGCAACTGAAGCAAGTTAAAGAAAAAGTTTGCTTCTGGAAGAGTTTAATTCTGTTTTATTTTTACCTGTTAAGTTAGGTAAATATTTCAAAAATTGAAATATCATACAATTATTTCGGTGGGTAGGAGGAAGCATTTATGCTAAGGAAAATCCCCTGATTGCTTCAACAAGAGTTGTTACTCAATGTTTCCCAACTATTATTTTTTTTAATTTATTTTGAGAGAGAGCGCACGTGCACATGCACAGGATCCCCTGGGTGGCTCAGTCTGTTTAGCATCTGACTCTTGATTTTGGCTCAGGTCATGATCTCACTGTTTGTGGGATGGAGCCCCGTGTCTGGCTCTACACTGTCAGAGTGGAGCCTGCTTGGGATTCTCTTCTTTTTCTCTCTCTGGCCCGCCCTCCCTCCCTCCCTCCCTCCCTCCCTCTCCCCCTCTCTCTCCCTCAAATAAATAAATGAAGCTTTAAAAAAATTTTTTTTTTAATTCTCAGATACACATTACCCAAAACTGGATCATAAGAACTTCATTATCATAAGGGCACTCAATAAAAACTGGCTTTACACATAACTCCTAACTTTACACATAACTTTACACATAACCACATAACTTCCTTGGATTGCATAATAACATTCAGAAAACTGATTACGTGATAAATCCAAAGAATCCATATTTCTCTTTAACAAAAGATAAATAAGCATGTGGAACTAAAGGGAGAAAAAAAAGACAAAAATTACAAGGTGTCAACCACACAGCCTTCCTGACATACCCCTCACAATCCATTAAGTAAACAATTCTCAGACTAATTCTGCCACCTACCTTCCAAGCTTCTCAATTTCACACACACCCCTTTTTTTTAAGTTTATCTGAGAGATGGGGGGGGGGGGCGCACACACACAAGCAAGGAAGGGGCACAGAGAGAGAGAAAATTCCAAGCGGGCTCCATATTGTCAGTGCAGAGCCTGATGCGGGGCTCAAACTCACAAACCATGAGATTTCAACCCGGGACAAAATCAAGAGTCAGACACTTACTGACTGAGCCACCCAGATGCCCCTCAATTTCATCTTTAAGACATCATTACACTTGACACTTTATGATACCATATCTAACCAACTCAAAAATCTGAGAAACTGACGCTGATCACAAAACTCAAAACAGTCTTTTAAAACATTTAGCACCACAAAATAAAATCATGTAGTAACTTACAATAAATACAACCCATCGAATATGAGTTTCATAAAACGCAACCAACTAATGCAATCTAAAATTTCAAAACTCCTGCTACTGTATAGATTTCTCTCACTACTCAAACTTAGAAACAATAAATTCAGACAAAATATCTATACAGAGGTTTCCCTCTTTGTTATTTACTATCCAAAACTCAAGTACAGAACAGATTTGAATAATGTGGTTTGCCACATTATCTGAACTTGATATATGAACACTCACTATAGAAAAGCAGGAATTTGGGGGCTCTTGGGCGGCTTAGTTAAGCATCCTACTCTTGATCTCAGCTCAGGTCTTGATCTCAGAGTTGTGAATTCAAGCCCCAGAAATTCCAGGCAAGAATTTTGAAGATTAGGATAACAAAGTATATTTGTGTTATGACACAAAATAACCAACAATTTTGGGGTGACTGGCTGGCTCAGTGGTAGAGCATGTGACTCTTGATATTGGGGTCAGGAGTTCAAGCCCCTTGTTGAGTACAGAGATTACTTTTAAAAAGCCATGCACAATTTTAATAATTCATAGAAAAGAACGTTAAAGCAGCCTTCTGAGTAATTTTAGTTCTCTCCTTTCACTTTATTCCCTTTACAAGGTATACTGCAGTTTCCCTTCTGATCTGTAATTCTTTTTTAAGTTTTTTGTTTTTTAATTTTGGGTGAGAGAGAGAGGCAGAAAGAGAGAGAGGGAGGCAGGGAGCAGCAGAGAGAGAGAGAGAATCCCAAGCAGGCTCTGCACTGTCAACACAGAGCCTGATGTGAGCTTGGAACTGACAAACCAGGAGATCATGACCTGAGCTGAAACCAACAGTCAGATGCTTAACTGGCTGAGCCACCCAGGCGCCCCTGATCAGTAATTATTCTTAAATTGAGAATTTGAGAAAAGATATTTGCAAATCATACACCAATGTGGATCTAGCATCCAGAATATACTCATATATCAACAATAAAAAAAAAAAAACTCAATTTTAAAATGAGCTAGGGATCTAAAAACACATTTCTCCAAAGAAAATATACAAATGGCCAACAAGCATGTGAAGAAATGCTCCGGGTGCCTCGAGGTGGCTCTGTTGGTTAACAGTCCCACTCTTGGTTTCAGCCCAGGTCAATGATCTCATGGTTCATGAGTTCAGGCCCAGCATCAGGCTCCATTGTGACAATGCAAAGCCTACTTGGGATTCTCATTCATATTCTCTCTCTCTCTGCACCCCACCCCCCACTCACGCTGTCACTCTCTAAGCTTTAAAAAAAAAAATGCTCAATATCACTGATCACTAGGGAAATGCCAATAAAACCCATGACATACCACTTCAGACCTACCCACTACAAGAACTATAATCAAAAAGACAGACAATAACAAGTGTTGGCAAGGAGGTGAAGAAACGAATCCTCCTATGTTGCTGGTGGGAATGTAAAATACTGCAGCTAATTTGGAAAACAGTTTGACAGTTCCTCAAAAAGTTAAAAGTTTTCACATGACCCAAGAAAAGTGAAAACAAATGTTCATAGCAACATAATTCATAATAGGCAAAATGGGCAAACAATTCAAATGCCCATCAACTGACAAACGATAAACACAGTATGTCCACACAATGCAATATTATTTAGCCATAAAAAAGAAAAGTGAGGGGCACCTGGGTGGCTCAGTCAGTTGAGCATCTGACCTCAGCTCAGGTCATGATCTCATAGTTGACGAGTTTGAGCCCCACATCGGGCTCTGTGCTGACTGCTCAGAGCCTGGAGCCTGCTTCAGATTCTGTGTCTCCCTCTCTCTCTGCCTCTGCCCTGCTCATGCTGTCTCAAATATAAATAAACATTAAAAAAAATTAAATAAGTGCTGATACAAGCTACAACATGAATGAATCTTGAAAACATGCTAAGAAGCCAGACGCAAAAGGCTATGTATTGTATGATTACATTTATATTTAATGTCCAGAATCGGCAAATCCACAGAAACAGATAGTAGACTGGGGGATGCCAATGGCTGAGGCACAGGACAAATGGAAAATGACTGCTAATGGGTATGGGGGTTCTTTTTTGGGTATTGAAAAGTGTTCTGGAATTAATGATGTTTGCACAATGTAGTGAATAAACTAAATTCATTGAACTGTATACTTTAAAAGAATGAATTTTATGGTACATAAATTATATGTCAATTGAAAACAAAATTCAGGGTATGAGCCACTGTACTTGGGATACTTCCTGCAGACAAGAGACAATCAATAAAATGAGCTAATAATTCACTCTGGAATAATCCCAAAAGCAATGTGCAACTGTAAGGAATAGTAAAAAGATTTTTTAAATATTCACAAAGAGTAAAAGATAATTTGGAGGTTAGTGATGGTAAATTTTTAACTTGAAACTACAAAAACAACAGCTTTGTTTATTCACATCTATCCAATGTCCAGATTCCATATAGCATATGGGTAGACATAAAAGAATTAAGAATCAACAGAAGGGCGCAGTGGCTCGGTTGGTTGAGTGTCCGACTTCGGTTGGGGTCATGATCTCACAGATCCTGAGTTTGAGCCCCGCGTCGGCTCTATGCTGACAGCTCAGAGCCTGCTTCGGATTCTGTGTCTCCCTCTCTCTCTGCCCCTCCCCCGCTCATGCTCTGTCTCTGTCTCTCTGAGATTTAAAAAAACATTAAAAATTAAAAAAAAAAAAAAAAGAGAGAAGTTCTGAGGCATATCAAAACAAATCAAACCCCTTTGCTGAGCTTCACAGCCAGTTTGCAAACCAGGAAAGAAAATCAATCTTGTTATTTCACATACACCTTTATTTGCCACAAAAAAACACTTTTCAACTGTTTCCAAATACCAAATGCACCAAGGATGAAAATTTGTCAATAGTAAGGATATTCAAAGCATACACACACCACTGGTTTTAGGCAATTCCAAAAATAGGTTTTGTGTGATGAAATAAAGTATAGCCTCCAAATGAGTTTATGCAGAAGACACTGTTTTGGATAACAATATCATCCCTGTTAAGGTGATTTAAAAAACAATATAGTTGTTTTATAGTCATTGGTGAGTTCCACATTGGAATCCTCAAATAAAGGAAACATTCCTCCTCTGAGCTAAGGACAGAAATGTATTATAAACCCCAAGGTGCCTAACAAAGAGACCCCACTTTAACCTGCAGTAGAAAACCTAACACCCTACCTTTGCAAAACTATCACCTATACATCCGCTACATGAATCACAGACTGTAGTTTAAATAGACTTAAACAGTTTAAATTCATTCTCATCCTTTGCCATTTTAACTTGTTTCTCATGAAAGAAATGCCCGTCACATCAAAATGAAGCAAAAATTTGCCACCTTCTTCATAAAGCCTTCCTATATCATCAAGAGATTTCTTTCACTTCTAAACACTCATAGAACTTTCTTGCGCAACAATATGGTATATTTTGCCTTGTACTATTATTGAATACACCAGATCTTCTCTATGTACTAAAAGCTCCTGAAGGTCAGGGTAGCTTACCCAATACTTTTGTCTACCCAGTGTCAGGTACAAATTTAAATCAAATAAGTACTCACCTAACTGCCTTTCATTCCTAAAAACAGCATTAATACAAGCAGCTACAGACTTAGGTGGGTGCTTGGAAGTGGCAAGTCCCCACACATGATGAATGTTTAATTCTCTGAAAGAAATTACAAGTCGTCCAGTGTAGCCCCATAAGGCTAAAAAATGTTTTTTAAATGCCATTATTCAGACACTTCCTAGAACTAACTGCTCCAGCTACAAGCACATTTGAGGGAATCAGAACAATTTGAAATGACTGTGTAAGTTAAAAAGACTTACTATGCTATCCTTTTTCAGCCAAGCCAGAGCTAACCTGAAATCAACAAAACTTTCCCTACACTGGGAAGAGCTTTTTGAGAATACAGCAAGGATGAGGAGCAGCCAAGCAATAGTTTACAACACACCAAGCAGCAGAGAGAACCTCAATCTTCCTGGAATATGGACTACCAAAGTCCCAGAGGACATCTCAATAATCACCTGGTTACCAAATACCCATTTTGATCATAATCACTGTCTGAAACTGCCACTAATTCCAATACAAGTGAAACCTAATAATAGAAACAAAACACCTCCACAATCCCAATGCATCCCACCAAACAGCCCCCCAAAA
This sequence comes from Prionailurus bengalensis, assembly GCF_016509475.1. Taxonomy (NCBI): domain Eukaryota; kingdom Metazoa; phylum Chordata; class Mammalia; order Carnivora; family Felidae; genus Prionailurus; species Prionailurus bengalensis. Next base: position 55,651,508 of record NC_057351.1, on the reverse strand, counting down.
TAGAAGAATTTGATTTTGGAAATAAATGAGAATTCATTTTTAACCTAAAGACTGCTACCAATTAAATACCATTTAGAAACCAAATGACCCTAAAGCACTAAGACAATCAGTCAACAGAATCACATAGAAGGTTAACTGTTCAGAACCAATCTCATTAAAATAAACGAGGAAACGAGGAATTATTACATTTGCTAGTGACAAAGTACTTGCCTTTTGCACTAGGAATCACTGCTGGCCTTTTTAAGTATAGAAAGTTAACACTACAATTGATTTACTTAGAACACTTCTCTTAAAGAAATTACATATAATAAAAAGGAAAATATGAATCCCAATTAATTGATTTTAGCTGGGAGACTATCAACTGTGTATTACTGCTCTGCACTCTGGACTTTAAATACGTCCTGAACTTTACTACATTGAAAGTGGAAATTTGCATTTAAAACTATGCTTTAAGAAAACGGATGACCAGATTAAAATCCTCCTTCAAAAAATGAATCAAAATTTGATATTCAATTCAGATATTTACCAGACTTTATTAGTCATTGAAGAAAAAGAAAAGAAAAAAAAAAAAAAAAAAGATGCTGTCAAGCAGCAGTAAGTAACCACAAACACTAGCAAGGACGGATAAAAAGGGAGCCTGAGGCAGAAGGCAAGGATTCAAAGCAAACAGAATTAGAATAAGATAAACAACTCATTAAAACCATCTTAACTAACAGTAACTTTTAAAACAGTAATCTTTTAAAACCTAAAAAGCCCCACTGAAAAAAAAATCATGAAAAAAGTGAAACAAAAACATGAAAAAGTCTTCAAAATGATTTCAGTATATTCACAATTGTGAAAATTCATTAATTTCACGCTTCTCAAAAGCCACATGCCTTTCATATGATGTTTACAACTAATAAGTAATTCATAAAGTGCTTAATCTGACATAAAATTTTAGCAAACGTATGACAGGTCTGAAAAAACACAAGCAAAGACAGAATAGAATAAATGATAAATGACAACCAAAAGGCTTTCTAGAGGGCAGAGGTAGGCTTGGATTGGCAGAAAGAAAATTTTAAAATATATCCACAAGTCAAATTATACCAAAAAATTGATTCGTGCCTTTATTACTTACACAGGCACGTTTTAAGATGTACTTTTAACCTGTGGACAACCAAAGTGGTATCAGATACCTTAAAGAATTACCTATGTTAATTTTGATGATACAGTCTAAATCCTTAACAAAATTCACATGTATCTTTATAATGAAACACTGCAGAGATGGAAGGGCTTACATTCCCTAGGTAAAGGTTACCTTACGTTTCACTTACTTAAAGTTTCAGTTTTGCTTTTTAATCTATTACAGAAAACATCTCTTATGGGACACTGTAAAGGACATACCCTCCTGTCAAGCCAGAGAGCTCAAACACAAAGACACTGAGCTAACCAAGTGCTGTAATTCTTCCAAACTGAGCCTCTCCACACCCCCTCCACCCTTCCCCCCAACAGATATGTCTATTAAATCAGTGTCTGTTCTCCCCCTCGCACAACAAAGAGAACTTCTCACCGCATGAAATTGCCGCTGAATGGACACCAGAAAGCAGGATTTGCATAATTCCTTCCAACGAAACCCTGTCGGGAAGGAGGGGATGAGGGGCCCGAGCGAACGGACAAAATCTCCTAGATTCTGCTGTGGAAGACCTGGTTCCCAAGAATATTCCCCACGGGGGGAGAGGGGGAGGAAGGGGCTGGAATTCTGCGCCTCCCCGAGAACTGGGCCTGGGGGACGGAAAAGCACGAGAGAGCATTTCCCCACACAGCAGCAGCACAGAAGCAAAGATGGGGAAATAACAATGCTGGAGGACAGGAGAGTCAGACACAAGGATGGACTGGGGCTAGGGGGCGGCGGGCGGAGCGGAGACACCACACGGGCCACTTACTTTTTGGAGGGGGGTTAAATATATGAGTTAAGCCCTTATGGTCCCGCCGGCCGCCGCACAGAGGGAAACGGGACCTTGGGAGAGAAAAACAGACAAAACACACAGTGTGAGAGGCGCAGCTCGGCCGCCCGGCCCCTCCCGGGGCGCCCCCGTCCACACTCCCTCCTGCCCGTGGGGGAAAAAGCCACCCGAGGCCCGGGAGGCGGGGGGAGGGGGGGTGCGGCGAGGCTCTCGGCGAGGCGGCGGCTCCGGTAAATCCCCTAAGGGGACAAGAGCGACCCCCGCTCCAGCTTCCCGGTCGGACCCGGTCCCACCCCCTTCCTCCCCGCCGCGCACACACCGAACACAAATACACACACACCGACCCGAGCGTCGAGGATTAACTCCCCGGCCGCCGCCGCCACCGCCGCCCGCAGAGGAAGTGCAGCCGCTGCCCCCCGCGGCCATGACACCCTACTTGGCTCGGTCAGGCGGACCCGGGGCCTGTGACAGCTCCGGCTCCCTCCGCCCCCATCTCCACCTCACGCCTCGCACACGCCCGAGCGCCGGGCGCCCGCCCGCCCGCCGCCGCGCGTGCACGCGGGGAGTGGGGCGCGCGCCGCCGTGCGTGGGGGAGGGGAAGCGCAGGAGGGGGAAGGCGCCGGCCAGAGCGGAGAAGGGGGCTGAGCCAGGGCCCAGCACGCCCCCGCCCCCCCCCCCCCCGCGCGCCCGGCTCCGCAGGACCGGAGGCGGCGCCCCCAGTCAAGCGGCAGTGCCGCGGGGCGAGTCTCCACAATAAGCCCTCGGCGGCGCCGGGCCGCCGGGCGGGGAAAAGGGGAGGCGGGGGAGGGAGGGGGCACGCGCTCCCGCCCGAGTGCCCGCCCCGGGGAAGGCGCGCGGAGGGGAGGGGCTGGCGCGCGCGCTCAGACCCGAGCGGGGGAGAGCCCGCCCGGAGGTCGCGCGCGCCCGCACTCCGGGGGGTGGGGGAGGGGGACGCCCGAGCCAAAGAGGGCGGGCGGGCCGGAGCAGCAATTCCCTCTGTCCCGGCTCCCTCCCTTGTCCGGGGCAGCCGGTGGCGTGGCGGCCCGAGGGCCGGAGGCGGCAGGGGGAGGGTCTCACCTACACAGTGAATGAGCTTGTGGCGCCACGAGTCCAGTTCTTGCCGAAAGCCGCGTCTCTCAACGGAGCATTGCTGCCGCCTACACACCCTCGCCATCTTCTGCCGCCCGCCCGGCCCTGCCTCCGCCGCGGCCCCGCGCACGCCCAGCCGCGTCGCCCGGGGCCGCGCACGCACCCGCGGCCTGGGCGTCGCGCCTCCCGCCGGGGGCGGCGCGGGGGCAGGGCCGGCCTCACCTCGCCGTGGCCCCGGCGTCGTCCCGGGGGCGGACTGGCAGTGCGTCGGCCCAGCAATTGGCACGGCGCGGGCGCTCGACTACGGTCTTTGCGTTCCTTGGCCGCAGCCGCCGCCTGCTCTGGCGGCCCAGGAATGCCCCTTCCGGGAGCAGGAGCTCGCGCGCCTCCCTTCCCCCCCCCCCCCCCCCGCCACCGCGACCCTGCACCGCCTCCGCACTGTACCCCAAGGCCACGGCTGCCCTTTCCTCTCCCTTCCCTGGACTTTGTGTTTCTTAAACTAGCCCCAGTTATCATTTCTAACCTGCCTATCGCCCGACACCAACTGTTGCGAGTTCCGTGGTAACTGCTTCTCTAAACTTCTCGGCCGAAACTGCTCCTCTCGGGAGCCTGTTTAAAGAAGCCGAGTTAAGAGTAAATGCCCGGATGCCCGTGGAATCACATAGCCCCAAAGTTGTAAAACGTGAGAAGGGTGTAGTTTATTAAGTCATTGGAAGTCTTGGGCAACGTTCGTAAACACAGTAAAAATGGAAACCAGGCGTTTTAAATTAAACGAAAAACGAGGAGGTTTCTACTAGCAAGGCTGATTGACCATAGGCGAAATTCTCAAAGTGGCAATATTCGGAACCCCTCGTGTGTGGAGAGAAGTTAAAGAAAATCGTACTAAAGTGAAAATAGTATTTCAAAATAAGGCTAAATTAACAATACTTAAAGCAGAGTGTTGGAAAATAGCATAATTCCATATTTCAAGAAAGGCTGGAGAAATATTTTCAGTGACCAAAGAGATTTTCAGGTGAAAACCTGGGATAATTAAGTCCCAGGACTTAGGACGCTACCTGTTCCGTTTAAACAATTCTGATCGTAATTACTTGGCTGTTATTGGGGAAAGAAAGAGGAAAGAGAAAATGGAACGAAAGGAGAAAGCGGGGGCTGACTAGAAAAGCAAAAATTTTAAATGGAAAATAGATCCCTCTTTACCAATAAGCCCAATAACCTAGGATTCTGGCCTCCTCCTCACCTTTGGGTTTAAGCTTAAAGATGGTGCATTCCTGCTTTTAGATATTTAAATTTAAACATGAATTTAAATTACTTAATTTTAATTACTGTAGTAGGTAAAACAAAGTCATTAAATACTTCCAAGAATCCCATTGGTGTATTGATTTGTGTCTTTTCAAAGCAGTGGTCCTGGTTCCTTGAACCAGGCACTTGTGGAATGTCGTGTCTATCCATAAAGAGATGGACTGGGGTCGCCTGGGTGGCCCAGTCGGTTAAGCAACCGACTTCAGCTCAGGTCATGATCTCACAGTCTGTAAGTTCAAACCCAGCATCGGGCTCTGCGCTGACAGCTCGGCGCCTGGAGCCTGCTTCGGATTCTGTGTCTCCCTCTCTCTCTCTCCTGCTCATGCTCTCTCTGTCTCAAAAATAAATAAAAACATTTAAAAAAATTAAAACAAAAGAAGAGGTGGACTGATTGGGACTCTCGGGCAGAACTGGTTTGAGATGTATGAGTAGAAAGGCATCACTGCTTCCCAAGTCTAACACCAATGATTATTCCACAATTTTCAAAAGTCCACGTTATTTCATTGGCTAAAGAGTGCTGTCAAATGGGCAAACTATTAAGTCAGGAAATATTGAATTTCTGTGTACACAAAACTATCCTGAGTGGTGAGGGGAAAGGACAAATAGGAGATCAAAGATTGCTGAGGACAGGCACCCTGCACATGTGATGGATGGCAGGACATCTTTTATCTTCAATCTGAATCTTCTTTTCCTCACCGCTAGGTGGTAGGTTTGCGTCTTGCAGCTTTTCTCCAAGTTTCTATGGTTTTGGGAGGAAGCATGCTTCATAAAGTTTCAAATAAATGAACAACAACACGTAATTCTAAAATGAGTTAGTGAATATATTTTCCAGTTACCCATATAATCTGTTTAAAATGATTGAGCCAAGGGTAATTCTTCCTCAACATAATCTCTTAAGGGGTCTCAGACATGCAGATTAAGAGGATCCTAGAGACTTCAGAGATCAACTCTAATTTGAGGTATGGAATTACAAGCCCAGACAAATAAAGTGACTTGACCAAGGTTGCATAGCTGCTGGGTAGAAGGTGGACAAGAAAAGCCAGAAGCCGGGGGGTGGGGGTGGGGGGGCAGGAAGCCAGATTTCCCAATTCTTAATTCAATTCTATTTCTACTACTCCACTTTGAATTGCAATTGTTGCTTCACTTATTTAAGTTGGGAACCAACATATAGTTGACCTCTCACAAAGGCCTATTTGGAAAAAAGGATGAGGGGGCAATAATAATAACTATCATTTATTGAGTAACTATGTTTAACATTGCAACTTTATTTCATTCCATCTGAATAACAATACCATGAAGTAGGTATTATTTTTTACCTACTTTTCACATTTTCCAGATTATAGATTCAAGACTCAGAGGGGTTAAGTGCCTTTGTCCAAGATCACAACGTTACCAAATGGCAGAACCAGAATTCTAACTAAGATCTCTCTGCCTCCCAAACCCTCTCATTTCCCTGCAAGTAGAAGCAGGACTCTGCATGCAGCAGATTCATTTAATTCCATGTGAGAGGTGATGTTCCACTGCATAGTTGAGCAGTTTGACAAAAATCTGCGCTCCTGTCGTGTCAGGCAGTGTCCTAGACACTTAGGACACAAATATATCTAACACATAATTTCTGACCTCTAACTCTTTTGGCTACCCTGGAATAGAATCTCAGCTGCAAGCTTTTTCCCATTCGGGGGAGGATCAAGCAATACAACACATTGGTTAAGAGAGTAGAATCTGAAGATACAGAGACTGATTAAAATCTTCATTCCATCCCTTAGAACCTGTGTGGCCTTGACAACTTTTCTGGTCATCAGTTTCCTCATGTGACAGAGGATAATAGTCTACAAGATGGAGATTGCGTGAAGATGAAATGAAACAATCATGTACCATGGCTGACACGTTGCTAGCATGAAATGAGTATCAACTCTCATGATTAGGCTCCCATCTGTTTGTCCGGTCTACAGGATGACAGGAAACCAAGATGCTTGTTACAATATAAGAGCATGAAGGAGTAACAGCAATGACGTTGGCCTCTGAAAACAACATTCCCTGAGGCATATCCTCATTCCCGGAGTGAGTTTTGGCAAGGAGCACAGAGAATGACTATCAGAGAGTAGGGGGTAGCCTCTGTGAACCATAGGACTCATTGGTCAGAATTATATCAAGCTTGTGTCTGATTGGTTGTAGGTGGCTTTTAATAGGGAAGTGATGTCAGAGAAATGAGAGGATAAAATGGATTGGAGCCTTTTAAAGAAAGATGTCTCCTGGGGTGCCTGGGTGGCACAGTCAGTTAAGCATCTGACTCTTGATTGCAGCTCAGGTCATGATCTCATGGATTGTGAGTTCAAGCCCCACGTCGGGCTCTGATGCTGTGAAAGCCTGGTTGGGATTCTCTCTCACTCTCTCTCTGCCCCTCCTCCACTTATGCTCTCTCTCTTTCTTTCTCTCTCAAAAAGTAAGCTAAAACTTGGGGCGCCTGGGTGGCTCAGTCGGTTGGACGTCTGACTTCGGCTCAGGTCATGATCTCGCGGTCCGTGAGTTCGAGCCCCGCGTCGGGCTCTGTGCTGACAGCTCAGAGCCTGGAGCCTGTTTCGGATTCTGTGTCTCCCTCTCTCTGTCTGACCCTCCCCCGTTCATGCTCTGTCTCTCTCTGTCTCAAAAATAAATAAACGTTAAAAAAAAAAATTAAAAAAAAAAAGTAAGCTGAAACAAAAGAACCATAGCTCCTAATGAACTCCAATAAGTAACACTTTTGAAAGCACTCTTAATGGATGAGGTCTTTTATTCCTCACAACAACCCAATCAAGTATCCCCATTTTTCAACAGAGCACAGAGCAGTTAAGTGATTTGCCCATGGTCACATAGGTTATAGTAGATTTGGATCCAAACCCAGGCAATCTGACTGCAGAGCTAGACGCTTAATCTTCACATTATTCTGCCTCCTGTACTATAGGGGATATGGGACCTAGTGTGAGGGACAAGGCCTGGTGGACAGAAGGGAAGCTCTGATCTTTGGTGGAACTACTCAGGGAGTGGCTCTTCTTGCTTGGTACAGATTTTTAAAGTTCCTTCCTTTTCAGTCTGCCTGTGTGCCCAGAAAGCTTTTTGACTTTATGTTATATGTTTGTCTGTGACATTTTTTTCCTTATAAAGTTGTATTGAGATATGTTTCACATACTGTCAAATTTACCCACCAGTGGTTTTCAGTATGTTTACAGAGTTGTGCAACCATCACCACGATCACTACAGTAACATTTTCATCAGCGCCAAAGAAACTCCGTATGAGTTAGCAGTTACTCCCCATTCCCTGCTCTCCTCAACCCCTGGCAACAACTAGTCTACTTTTTGTGTCTGTGAATTTTCTTCTTCTGGACATTTCAGGTCAATGGAATTGTACAGTTAGTGGTCTTTTGTGACTGGTTGCTTTCACCGAGCACGATGTTTTTCAAAGTTCATCCACGTTGTAGCATGTGTCAATACTTCCTTTTTATTGCCAATTAATATTTCATCATATGGATGTACATTTTGTTTATCCATTCCAGTTGATGGATATTTTATTGCTTTCACTTTTTGACTATTATATGTAAAGCTGCTATGAATATTTGTGTACAAGTTTTTGTGTGAACATATGTTTTCACTTTTATTTTAAATATGAATACTCGGGGCGCCTGGGTGGCTCAGTCAGTTAAGCGGCCGACTTGGGCTCAGGTCATGATCTCAGGGTCGGTGAGTTCGAGCCCCGCGTCGGGCTCTGTGCTGACAGCTCAGAGCCTGGAGCCTGCTTCAGATTCTGTGTCTCCACTCTGTGTCTCTCTCTGACCCTCCCCCGTTCATGCTGTCTCTCCCTGTCCCAAAAATTAAATATGAATACTCATTTGTATCATATCTATTTTGAAATAGTTTCAATTTATAGAAAAGTTGCTAGAACTCCTATATTCCCTTCTCACAGATTCCCCAATTGTTAATATCTTACCACATTTGCTTCTGCTTTCTATGTATCTATATACTGTATATGGTTTTGTCGTTGTTGTTGAGTCTTTTTATGAACAATCTGATAGAAAACTACAAACTTGATTCCTTATTACCCCTAAATATCCAGTGTGTATGTCCACAGAACAAAAGACCCATCCACGTCAGGGTATCAACATTGATACAATACAGACCCCATGACATTTTCACTCTCTGTAACAAAAATGTCTTTTTTCCTTTTTCTAGTCCAGAATCCTGTCCAGGAAGTTACAATGAATTTAATTGCATGTATTTTCTTTTCTTTTCTTTTCTTTTAAAAATTTTCTTTTTTAATTTTTTAAATTTACATCCAAATTAGTTAGAATATAGTGCAACAATGATTTCAGGAGTAGATTCCATAGTGCCCCTTACCCATTTAGCCCATCCCCCTCCCACAACCCCTCCAGTAACCTTCTGTTTGTTCTCCATATTTATGACTCTCTTCTGTTTTGTCCCCCTCCCTGTTTTTATATTATTTTGGTTTCCCTTCCCTTATGTTCATCTGTTTTGTCTCTTAAAGTCCTCATATGAGTGAAGTCATGTGATTTTTGTCTTTCTCTGACTAACTAATTTCACTTAGCATAATACCCTCCAGTTCCATCCACGTAGCTACAAATGGCAAGATTTCATTCTTTCTGATTGCCGAGTAATACTCCATTGTATATATATACCACTTCTTCTTTATCCATTCATCGTCGATGGACATCTGGGCTCTTTCCATACTTTGGCTGTTGTTAATAGTGCTGCTATAAATATGGGGGTGCATGTGTCCCTTCGAAACAGCACACCTGTATCCCTTGGATAAATGCCTAGGAGTGCAATTGCTGGGTCGTAGGGTAGTTCTATTTTTAGTTTTTTGAGGAACCTCCATCCTGTTTTCCAGAGTGGCTGCACCAGCTTGCATTCTCACAACTGCATGTATTTTCAGTGTCTTTGATTCCCGTACAGTTCCTCAGTCTTTCCTTGTTTGTTTGTTTGTTTGTTTGTTTTTATGACCTTGACAGTCCTAAAAAGGACAGGTCTTTCATTCTGTAGGATGATCATGAACTGGGTCTATGCAGTGTTCCTCATGACTAGACTCAAGTCAGACATACATTTGGACAAGAAAAAGCACAGAAATGAGGCTGGGTTCTCTATGCATCTCATCAAGGGCTGATGATGTCAACTCTTCACACCAATGTGATGAGAATTTTGCTCATCTGGTCAAATGGTTTCCTCCACCAAAAAATCACCATTGTTTCCTTTGTACTTGATAAATATTTTGTAGGGACATAATCTGAGATTCTGCAAATATCCTGTCCCTTGCCCTACCCATCAGCCTTAACGTCTATGAATCATTGCCTGAATTGATCATCACAATGATGATGATCAAGAAGTGATTTCTTTACTTCATCATTTCTTCTGTATTTTCTAGTTTACATTCTAATACAAGAAAAAGTTTTCCCTCTTCCCCTTTCACTTATTTATTCATTACTTACTTTCTCAATATAGACTCATGGTCTCCTATTTCATTCAGTGGGTTGTAATGTATTGCTATAGTTATTTATTTTCATGCCCTACTTGTCCCAGATTTGCCAGTGGGAATCACTTCAAGCTGACTTCTTTGTCCTGTTGGTATACCCCCATCATACTACAAACAATTTCCTTATTTTCGGGTACAACTCAATGTTCTAGGCTCATTTTGTGTTTTCCCTGCTTCAGCTCTGGAATCAGCCATTTCTCCACAGAGCCCTGGTTACTTTTGGTGGAGGATAGTATTTAGAAATCAAGATTTGGGCTCAATGTGTTCACTACTACTGGGATGTCATGGCTACTAGGTCTTATTAGTTGTCGGTGCTATGAAATACATACATATATATATGTATATATATATATATATATTCATCTGTATGTACTCACATATGCAGTTATTTCCACTTCCATATCTATATTTAAACATATTTAAACACCACGACTTTACACTGATGCATTTAATTCCAATCCAGTACCTCTGAATACTTGCAAGCCTTTCCCCCTTGACAGTGAGAAACCAAGCTCCCATATTTTTTTTAAATGTAACTTTTTTAAAAGTTTATTTATTTATTTATTTTGAGAGAGAGAGAGAGAGAGAGAGAGACTGCACAAGCAGGTGAGGGGCAGAGAGAAGGAGAGACAGAATCCCAAGTAGGTTCCATGCCATCAGTGCAGAGCCCAATGCAGGGCTTGAACTCACAAACTGTGAGATCAGGACCTGAGCCAAAATCAAGAGTTGGGACGCTCAGTTGGTTGGCTGAGCCAACCAAGCACCTCTAGGCTCCCGTATTTTTTTTATATTGACTTCAGTCTATTTATTTGTTTGATCCCCTCTGTATTTGGCAATCTCCTGATCACGCTGGCTACCTCCTTGGCCTACTGCCTCTACAAACCCTTTCCAAGATTGTCATCTTCTTACTACCCAAATGTTGTCTATGTGGCACACCACTACCCAGTGGATGTCAATTCTCCCCACATTGAGTGGCATACATTCTGTGGCATTCTAACCAAAATTCCAAAAGGAATTAGAAAAAACTTTCCATGGGGTCACCTGGGTGGCTCAGTCGGTTAAGCGGCCGACTTCAGCTCAGGTCATGATCTCGCAGTTTGTGAGTTCGAGCCCCACGTCGGGCTCTGTGCTGACAGCTCGGAGCCTGAAGCCTGTTTCAGATTCTGTGTCTCCCTCTCTCTGACCCTCCCCCGTTCATGCTCTTTCTCTCTCTGTCTCAAAAATAAATAAACTTAAAAAAAAACTTTCCAAAATTTATAAAGAAAAACAAAGATCCATGAATAATTATGATGTCAGTTTTTAAAAAAAGAGCAAAGGAGAGTATGTTAGACAATGAGATGAGCAACCTGATCCTCCTTTGAGAAAGAACTCCTGGCCTGCCTTGCAGGAGTGTGATCGCTACATAGTCTCCAGCTTCAGTGTTAGCCTCAGCTGCTGAGACTTATCTTGTCCAAGGTCCCATCTTACGGGGGCTGCCAGGATATGGTGATTAAGGGTTAGCAGGTTATAGCCTGGCCATTTCAGCCTGATGCTGGACACTGACAGCATATGTCAACTTCACTGGGTTGGCTGAGGCTTTGTCGACCTGCATCTTAGTTTGATTACTTTCTTTGCCCAATTCTGCTCCCCCAACCCCACCCCGCCTTCCCTTTCATAGATGCTAATCCCTAATAAAACTTTTGCATCCCAAAGTCCATCTCCAATTCTGCTTCCAGAGAATCTGACCTGTGACAAGGAGACATTCACTTTGAGATATTATAATATAAAGCCATAGTAATGAAATTACCATGGCACTAGCATAGGAAGAGGGAAATCATGGAAAATAGGGTATTTGTGGCCACTAATGTTAAGAAGAGCCTTTTTTTCCATAAGCCCGTAGAATCATATTCTATGTTGATCTTTATGTGGATCTATTTACCTGAACACATGGTATTTTGTTCATCTGGTTTTCAGGAAAAAAACAAGCAAACAGTTCACTATTGTCTTTGTTAGGTGAGTGTAATAATAAAAAAAAAAAAGAATCACCAGAAAGGAGTTATTTATAACTAGATAGCAAAGGAAGGTTGTTTCCATGGAAAATTTGTTTCAATTTTTAAGCCTGTAAAGGTATAAAATGCATCTGAGTTAAGCAAAACGAAAGTGTTCAAAACCAAAGGAAATCCTCAAAGAAAAGTTTAGGTTTAGTAATAAAAGGAAAGTTTGCTAAAATCACAGAAAGTCCTCACTGAGCTTCGGCAAAATGTGCAAAATCCATATCTGACACTTTTGCCATCTAACAAAAATGGCTCCTTCCTACTGAGCAATCATCTAATTTGTTTCATTTCATCTTTGAAAGACTGGTTATACAGAGCCCACTGTGTACCAGCTACCCAAGCAAATGGATGACTTGTTCTGGTCAATGAACTGATTGTAAGAAGAAGTGATCCACATGACTTCCAAGCCAGTTATTTTCATGGGTCTGAAAATGCAGGTGCAGAGTCATTAGAGATTTAAATTATCTTCAAGTGTGGAAGCAGAGCAGTTAGAGCCGGGTATGGAATCACATCTACTCACTCCTTATACAATGGTCTTTCTTCCTTCCTTCCTCCCTCCCTTCCTTTCTTTTGTGAGAACGAGTGGGGGAGGGGCAGAGAGAAAGGGAGACACAGAATCCAGAGCAGGCTCCAGGCCCTGAGCTGTCAGCACAGAGCCCGATGCAGGGCTCGAACTCACGAACCACGAGATCATAACCTGAGCCACAGTCAGACACCTAACCAACTGAGCCACCCAGGCACCCCTACAATGGTTTTCCAATGCTGGCTTCCAAGAGTACTGGATGTGATATGATATGATATATCATGATATGATATATCACATCATATCATACTAGGTTATTATAAAAAGTAGTTTCATCATTGCAGGTGAATCTTAATTATCTTTTTCAGATAATCCAGTGAATATTACTACAAAAAAAAAAAAAAAGCCACAAAACAGGTGTCTTAAGTGCCTATCAGTGTAGGGGGAAAAATCAGAGTTACTTATATGAATTTGTGAAATAATGGTACTATTTATTGAGTGAGGATTCAGAGCTAAATCCTGAGCTAGGCACTTTACCTGCTTTATTTTATTTAATATTTAAAACAATTCTACAAAATAGGTACTATTTTAAAATCTCATTTTAGAAATGGGGAGAATAAAGCACACAGGGTGTAAATGTCTTACACAACAGGTAGATGGTAGATGTAAGAATCTGAACTCAAGAGATTCTAGTAATTTGGTTTTTATCTTTTTCACTGTAGTGTTTCACAGATCAAGGTAAATGCTAGTGTGGCTTCATATGTAACTATAAGATAGCCAAACCTCCTTTTTACTTAGTCTATATCAATTAAACACTGTGCTATTGACATTTAACAAATGCTTACCCACTAAGTCTTTGAAGTTCTACATCATTTAATTGGAATGGTTGTATCTTCAGAGAATAAAAGCTCCTGGACTGACTAATAACTAATCACTAATAACTAAATACAGTTATCCTTGAAAGATGATAAAAGCTTTCAAATATATTTGATAATTCCACTAACCGATCCACACGCTTTAAAAAAAAATCCCTTGGGGCGCCTGGGTGGCGCAGTCGGTTAAGCGTCCGACTTCAGCCAGGTCACGATCTCGCGGTCCGTGAGTTCGAGCCCCGCGTCAGGCTCTGGGCTGATGGCTCAGAGCCTGGAGCCTGTTTCCGATTCTGTGTCTCCCTCTCTCTCTGCCCCTCCCCCGTTCGTGCTGTGTCTCAAAGACAGACAAAGAAAAAAAAAATTTTATTTTCTGTCCCAAAAATAAATAAACGTTGAAAAAAAAATTTTTTTTAAAAATCCCATTATGGGGCACCTGGGTGGCTCAGTCGGTAAGCATCCGACTTCAGCTCAGGTCATTATCTCATGGTTCATGAGTTCAAGCCGCATCGGGCTCTGTGTTGACAGCTCAGAGCCTGGAGCCTGCAGCCTGCTTCAGATTCTGTGTCTCCCTCTCTCTCTGCTCCTCCCCCACTCACACTCTGTCTCTCTCTCTCAAAAATAAATATTGAAAAAAATTCCCATTAATATCTTTGATTTGTGATTTCTCCTTGAAATGCCTTTTCATAAGTTCAAATGCTGTCATTTGTCACCAAAGCCGTGTTAATACAGAATGTCTTATACAATTACATTTGCTTATGACTTACTATTTTGCCTACAGCACGGGTCTGTAATTTCTTCTCAAGCATTGTCTTATTGATCTATAAGAGTTCTTTCCAAATCAGTTGAAATGCAGAATTAACAAATTCCAAAGCATACACTGTGGAAGACTTGAAATACTGTAGATAAACTGATACACCATAAACAGGACAGTTCCTCTCTTCATGGAATGGGTGACATTTCACATTCAGAGAAGGAGAATAAGTACTCAAATGATGAATGACATTTTGATCTTTTTCACACATTCATTAAAAAAAAAAATCTCCACTAGTTGTTTGCAATTGACATAACCTTAGTGTAAAAAATTCCCCCTTATAAGTCATTTTCAAATTTACTCTCTAACATCTCTCTGAAAGTTCTTATTCTTTCCATCAGAGTCTTCCCCAGATGCTCTCCTAGATGCAGCGTTGAGGATGCCAATAAACTCTAGGTGTTCCAAACAGACAGTGACATTGCTGCACAAATTGCTCTTTCATATTGTGTGACACTGTGGATTCTGGCAAACTCTATTGGTCAATTCTTTGATCTATCACCCTTCAAGAAACTTGAGACCCATAGTCTTCATTATACTTTTGAAATCTGTGGGACTCTGCCTTGATAATGCTTTATGACCTTCAACGAGTCACTGATTCTTCCGGCCCTCTTTCTCTACTTCTTTACTTTTTTTATTTTTGAAAGACAGAGAGAGACAGAGCACAAGTAGGGGAGGGGCAGAGAGAAGGAGTTACACAGAATCCAGAGCAGGCTCCAGGCTCTGATCCGTCAGCACAGAGCCCCACGTGGGGCTTGAACTCACAAACCGTGAAATCATGACCCGAGCCAAAGTCGGACACTCAACCGACTGAGCCACCCAAGCACCCTCATTCTTTACTTCTTTAAAAGGAGAAGGTTGTACTAGGTACTCCCAACTTTCCTTCAAGCTTGAGCTGTCTTAAGTTGTTAGGATACATCAAAGTTAAGTGCTTGAAATTTTCAAACAATTTTACATCTGCAGATTTTAATAAAATACCACAGTACATAAAAAAAGATCGCAAAATTGTGTAGTATGACATATTATGTAAAATAAGTAGATTCAGGGGCGCCTGGGTGGCTCAGTCGGTTGGGCAGCCGACTTCGGCTCAGGTCATGATCTCGCAGTCCGTGAGTTCGAGCCCCGCGTCGGGCTCTGTGCTGACCCGCTCAGAGCCTGGAGCCTGTTTTGGATTCTGTGTTTCCCTCTCTCTCTGACCCTCCCCCGTTCATGCTCTGTCTCTCTCTGTCTCAAAAATAAATAAATGTTAAAAAAAAAAAGGTTTAAAAAAAAAAAAGAAAAAAAGAAAATAAGTAGATTCAACTTTGGATGAACCCACACATTTTAATTTGATGTTATTAACATTATAGTAATATAATAATAATTATAGTAATATAATTAATATTATAGTAACTGATATTTGTTCTTCATACATGTGTAACACATTCAGAGTTTAAGACATTAGGAGTTTTCTAGGAAGGAAGTAATATATGTAGGAAATTTATGCATACCTCTTGGTGAAAGTCATCTAACTCAGTAACACCAATAGTAATACCAAAACAGCAATGAACAGCAATAAAACCTAGTGAAATAAGTTTCAAAACAATAAAATTATAAAATAAATTTCACGTATCCGGATAGCAGGTGTTGTATCACCAAAACAGAGGAGGCTTTTACAGGATCCCCACAAGGTTCTCAAAATGGCAGACATTTGAGACCATATGAAAACTCCTAAGGTAGAGGACACAAAGAACAAAATTTTAATATAGATTATTAATAATAGTGAAAAAATAAAACCAAATTGTTTGGCAAAGAGAATTGGTTATGTATATAATGAGGCCCCCTGTAATGGATAACCATATAGCTCTAGAAAGTATGTTCTAGAAGACTATTGTTTGACAGTATGGCGTAATATGTTGTTTACTGCATGTTTCTGGTTCTCTCTACTTCTGGACATGGTAGTGTTGCATTTCCTGGACCTCTTGTGGTTGGTTGGGGCCACGTGACTCATTCTGGTGAATGAACTAATTGTGAGCAGAAGTGATACATAGGACGCTTTCAGACCAGGTCATTTGAATATAGATGCAACACCCCGTTGGGCATTTTCCGCCTCCTGGGATGGCAGCCAGAAACATTGGAGGTGGCAGCTACCCCATCAGCTTCGGTCCTTGAGTGAGTCTGATGAGCTGAGCCATTCTGCATTCTGCTAACTTTCAATGAACATATAAGTATGAACAAGTGTTGTTCTTAAAACACTGAAATTCTGGGATTGGTTATTACCTCAGCATAAGTGCATGGTGTGTTAAATTTTCACAAACTGAACACACCTGTTCACAAATTGAACATGTAGGTCAAGCTTGGGCCCAGTAACTGCACGCCCTTTTCCACAAAGGGATTATCTTGACCTCTAACAGCATAGATTAGTTTTACTCGTTCTTATACGTTGAAAACTAATTATACAGTATGTCATTTGGTGGGTTTTTTGCTTCTTTTGATGAATATCGCACTTGTGAGATTCATATATATTGCAACATGGGTTTGTGTTCATTCATTCTCATTGATAAGTACTGTTCATTGTGTGAATGCACTAAATGCTATCCATTTTACTGTTTGTGGGTGTTTGGGTAGTTTCCAACAATTGATTATTTACAAACAACCCTCCAGTGAATATTCTGGGACATTTTTTTAAGTTTATTTATTTTGAGAGAGAGAGAGAGAGAGAGAGAGAGAGAGAGAGAGAGAGATGAGCAGAGAGACAGGGAGAAAGAGAGAATCCCAGGCAGGCTCTGCACTGTCAGTGCAGAACCCGATGTGCTGAACCATGAGATTGTGACCTGAGCCAAAGTCAGATGCTTAACCAACTGAGCTACCTGGGTGCCCCAGGGATCTATCTTTTGTTGAACATATTTCTGCATTTTTGTTGGGTTTATACCTAGGAGTAGAATTACTGGATCGTAGAGTATGCTTATGTTCAGCTTTACTAGATAGTGCCAAACAGTTTTCCAAAAATACTTGCACCAATTCACATTTTCACCATCAGTGTAGGAATGTTCTGGGTGCTCCATTTGGCTCCCCCTGCCCCCCCATTTTAGCCATTCTGTAGATAACAGGCAACGTTGATCACTTTTTCACATACTTCTTGGCCATTTCAGTACTTTTTTGTAAGGTGACTGTTCAGCCTTGGCTTATTTTTCTAGTGGGTTGCCTTTGTGTTTCTTTACATATTTATTCCTTGTGAAATTGTGTTGTACACATAAGTACTTTATGTATTCTGGGTGTGAGTCTTTCGTGGAGTACGTGTATTGTGAATATTTTCTTTCATTCTGTGCATTGCGTTTTCATTCTCATAATGGTATTATCTTGTTAAACATAAGTTCTCAATTTTAATATAGCCCCAATGTATCCATTTTTGTTCTTTTGGGTTTGTGCTTTTATGTCTTAGTTTTTATTTATTTATTTATTTATTTATTTATAATTTTTTTTTAACGTTTATTTATTTTTGAGACAGAGAGAGATAGAGCATGAACGGGGGAGGGTCAGAGAGAGAGGGAGGCACAGAATCTGAAACAGGCTCCAGGCTCTGAGCAGTCAGCACAGAGCCCGACGCGGGGCTCGAACTCACATACCACGAGATCGTGACCTGAGCTGAAGTCGGACGCTTAACCGACTGAGCCACCCAGGCGCCCCTGTCTTAGTTTTTAAAGTTTTGCCTACTCCAAGATGAAGGAAATGTTCTCTTCTAAGAATTCTATGGTATCTTTCACACTTAGATCTACAAGCCACTTGGAACTGATTTTTGTGTGTAGTATGGGATAGCAATCAAGATATGGTTTTTCCCATGTTGTTACCCAATTGCCTAAATATTACTTAGTGAAAGATTATCTGTTCCTCACTGACTGTAGTATCATGTTTGTCCTAAAACAGCTGGCCATACATATGTGGGTCTGTTTCTGACCTCTCAATTATGTTCCACTGTTCAATTTCTTTGTACACAATACATACTGTGTTGATTACTATACCTTTATAATAGGTCTAGACATCAGGTAGTGTGAGTCCTCTAGAATTATTATGCCTTGGCTATTCTTAGCCCATCTGAATTTTATTTTATTGTATTTTTAAATGCTTATTTATTTATTTTGGGAGAGAGAGTGTGTGAGCATGTGGGGGGGGAGGGGCAGAGACAGAGGGAGAGAGAGAATCCCAAGCAGGCTCCACACTCAGCACAGAGCCTGATGCAGGGCGTGACCTGACGACTGTGAAACCAGACCTGGGTGGATATCAAGAGTCAGCCGCTCCACCAACTGAGCCATGCAGGCGCCCCACCATCTGAATTTTAGAATCAGACTGTTGATTTACACACACACACACACACACACACACACACACACACACACACCTGCTGGGTTTGATTAGGATTGCTTAAATTTTCAAAGTAATTTAAGGATATTGACTAAGTCTTAACAATATTGGGTCTTCCAATCCATGAACATAATCTATCCTTCCATTTATTTAGCTGTTTAGAAATGGACTCTATAATAGTCTGTAGTTTTCAATGTAGAGGTTTCACAGATCATTCATTAAACTTATTCCAAAGTAGTTGTTGATTTTTTAAACAATTCCATTTTGTATTTGTTTAATGCTGGTACGTGAATACAATTTTTTAATATAAGCTTTTTGTTTTGGAATAATTTTATACTTACAGAAAAGTTGCAAAGGTAATATCCTTCATCCAGCTTACCTTGATGTTAACATGACCACAGTGCATTTGTCAAAACTAGGAAATTAACATTAAAACAATATGATTAGCTAAACTACAGACTTTATCTAGATTTTAGCAGTTTTCCCACTACTGTCCTTTTTCTATTCCAGAGTCCAATGAAGAATGCTACATTGCAGCGGTGCCTGGCTGGCTCAGTTGGTTAACCATCCAGCTTCGGCTCAGGTCATGATCTCGTGGTTCGTGAGTTCAAGCCCCGCATCGGGCTCTGTGCTGACAGCTTGGAGCCTGGAGCCTGCTCTGGAGTCTCTCTCCCTCTCTCTCTGGCCCTTCCCTGCTCACATTCTGTCTTTCTCTCAAAAATAAATATTAAAAAAAATTTTTTTTAAAAGAATGCTACCGGGGCGCCTGGGTGGCGCAGTTGGTTAAGCGTCCGACTTCAGCCAGGTCACGATCTCGCGGTCCGGGAGTTCGAGCCCCGCGTCAGGCTCTGGGCTGATGGCTCAGAGCCTGGAGCCTGTTTCCAATTCTGTGTCTTCCTCTCTCTCTGCCCCTCCCCCGTTCATGCTCTGTCTCTCTCTGTCCCAAAAATAAATAAACGTTGAAAAAAAAAATAATAAAATAAAATAAAAGAATGCTACCTTGCATTCAGTCATGTCTCTTTTAGGGTATGATGGTCTTTCCTTGTTTATCATGACCTTGAAACTTTTGAAGAGGTCTGGTCAAATATTTTGTAGAATGCCCCTCAGTTTGGATTTGTCTAATGTGTTCTAGTGATTAGACTGAGGGTATGGGACTTGGGGAGGGAGACCATACGGATGAGGTACTCTTTTCATTGCATGAAGTCATAATATGACTAATCACAGGATGATGCTAGACTTGATGACTTCGTTAAGATGACATCTGCCAAATTTATTTAATAATTTATCTGTTCATGGACACTTAGGTTAGTTCCAGTTTGGGGCCGTATTAGTTTGCCTGGACTGCCATAATAAGATACCACAGACTGAGTGGCTCACACAGCTCTGAAGGCATCCTACAAGTTTTCATATTTTGTGTTTTCATTTTGACTATGTTCAAAGCCTTTTCTAATTTACCTTTTGATTTCTCCTTTTTTTCTTAAATATTTATTTATTTTTGAGAGAGAGACAGACAGAGACAGAGCATGAGCAGGGGAGGGGCAGAGATACAGAATCTGAAGCAGGCTCCAACCAGGCTTTGAGCTGTCATCACAGAGCCAGAAACCGGGCTCAAACCCATGAACTGTAAGATCATGACCTGAGCCAAAGCCGGATGTTTAACTGACTGAGCCACCCAGGCACCCCTGATTCCTCCTTTGACCTATAGGTTATTTAGAAGTGTGTTATTTTGTTTCCAAAAATTACAGTTTTTCTATAGATCTTTCTGTTATTAATTTCTAATTTAATTTCATAGTAGTCAGAGAATATATTGTATGATTTGAATTTTTGTAATTTATTGAGACTTGCTTTATGATCCAGAATATGGTCAGTCATGGTTAGGTTCAATGCACTCTTGAGAAGAATGCATATTCTGTTGCCGTTGAGCGGAGTCAAACAGGTGGATAGTGTTGCTCAGTTCAGCTATTTTCTTGCTTATTTTCTGTCTCCTTAATTATTGAATCTACCTAATTATTGAATTCAGAGTGAGGTACCCTAAAGGATTATTGAAATCTCTGGTTACAGTTGTGGATTTGTCCACTTGTCTCATGGTCTTTACATGCCCAGAAATTGTTAACTATGCCAGCTTTTGTATATAAAGGGCCAAATATATGCTCCAGGTGCTGTTATCATGCATCATAGAGAATTCACCCTTTCATTTGTTGGGCTGATAGAGGAGGGGGTTGATCATCTCTCTTTTTTTTTTTTTTTTTTCTTTTAGAGAGAGAGCGAGAGCCCGTGAGCCAGGGAGATGGGCAGAGGGACAGAGAGAGAATCTCAAGCAGGCTCCACGCTCAGCATGGAGCCCGACTCAGGGCTCAATCCCATGACCTCTGGGATCATGACCTGAGCTGAAATCAAGAGTCAGACACTCAACCGACTAAGCCACCCAGGTGCCCTTAATCATCTTATTTTGAACTGGGACTGAGTGTGGGGTAGGGGGGGCATGGTGGAAGTGGGTTACAGTTTTGCTTAGAGTTAGCCTATGTCTGATTTGTTATCTTTCCTAGAGGAAGACCTTCCAGGGCTTTTAATTGAGAAACAGAAATTTGTTTTCTGGGAGGTTTTCTGGAGGTTGGATTTTGCCCAAAAGAGGTTTTCGGCCTCCCACGGCCAGCAGCTTCAAAATTTGGCCCATACCTTAAGGGGATATGGAGACTAGAAGCCTTCATCTGACCCCTGAAATATCCAATGTCTTTCCAGAACCCTACATACCAAAATCTCTGCTGATTTACCTGTTTGCTTCCCTGGGACCTTCAGCTCCAGGCCCAATCCTGGATTCGCAGCCTCCAGCTAGTCAGTAAGTGTCCCCCAGGGCAAATGTATCTATAAGTCCTCAGTGTCATTTGGTACTCCCTCTAAGGTCATCAACTCATCTATTTTGGTTCAGTCCCCTGCTACTGGTAGATACTGTGTTATTCTTTTCTTTTCTTTTCTTTTCTTTTCTTTTCTTTTCTTTTCTTTTCTTTTCTTTTCCTTTCTGTGTGTGTGTGTGTGTGTGTGTGTGTGTGTGCTGCTTTCTTTTCAGATTTAGATCTGAATCTTTACTCACATGTATACTTTTCCTTGCTTACTGTGATTTCACTGTTTTGGGAATATATATCTGAATCCACTTTCAAACGCATATTTTACCTTATTTACTATTAATAGCCCACACAGCCCACAAATCATTTTTCAAAGGAAAGGAAACATCAAGAGTTGCATGCTCTACCAACTGAGCCAGCATGTACCCATCTTTTTCCTTTCAACCTCTCCCTCTCTCTCTCTCTCTCTCTCTCTCCTTCTCCCTCTGTCCCTCTCCCCTGCTCACGAGTGAGCTCTCTCTCTCTCTCTCTCTCTAAAATAAAATTTAGGGGCGCCTGAGTGGTTCAGTTGGTTAAGCTGTGGACTCTTGATTTCAGCTCAGGTCAATGATCTCATGATTTGTGAGGTTTAGCCCCACAAAGGGCTCCGTGCTGACAGCACACAGAGCCTGCTTCTGATTCTCTCTCTCCTCTCTCTGCCCCACCCCTGCTCATGTTTACTCTCTCTCAAAATTAAAAAAAAATTTTTTATATTCTTTTGGAGAAGTTCTGCTGTGGAAGATTCTCTCAGATATTAATCTCAAAACAGATTTATTCTGCTTTCAATCTTGAAAGATAATTTTGTTAGGTACATAATTTATTTTTTTTTAATTTTTTTTTCAACATTTATTTATTTTTGGGACAGAGAGAGACAGAGCATGAACGGTGGAGGGGCAGAGAGAGGGAGACACAGAATCGGAAGCAGGCTCCAGGCTCTGAGCCATCAGCCCAGAGCC
This sequence comes from Prionailurus bengalensis, assembly GCF_016509475.1. Taxonomy (NCBI): domain Eukaryota; kingdom Metazoa; phylum Chordata; class Mammalia; order Carnivora; family Felidae; genus Prionailurus; species Prionailurus bengalensis. The sequence goes on along the minus strand of NC_057351.1, from coordinate 55,629,250 downwards.
TGACGCGGGGCTCGAACTCACGGACCATGAGATCGTGACCTGGCTGAAGTCGGACGCTTAACCGACTGCGCCACCCAGGCGCCCCTAGGTACATAATTTAGAGTGGACAAATGTTTTCTGATTCCAGGTTAATAGGTTCTTTTGGCACTTGGAAGAGATTTATTGATCAGTATGCTTTCTAACCTGAATTGTTGCTGTGGAATCTGCACAGTCTGGTGGTCATTCATTTCTAAACCATTTTTTTCTCCTAAGTCACTTTCAAAATACATTTACCCTGTGTTTTGGAGTTTTCCTATAAAGGATCTAGGTGCAAAGTTCTTTTTTTTTTTTATAAGGTTTGCTATAAATCCTGTTTGGGTAGTTATGGATTTTTATCTTTTGTTGGAATTGAAAAATTATCATCTATTAACTTAGCAGTGATTTCTTCTCCTCTGTTCTCACTCATTTATCCCCCAGAAATCCATAAATTAGATTCATTATTCTTATGTTTGTCAATCTCACTTTCAAAAGGTCCAGACCCTTGTTTTCTTGCATTACACTCTGGGTGATTTATTTAGATCCAACTTCCATTACATCCTTAACATCTTTGCCTAATCTGCTGTTTGACACATGGCTTCATGAAATTTTAAAATATCAATGATTATACATATATATGTTTATTTATTTTATTTTAAGAATTTTTAAATTTTATTTATTTGATTTTGGGGTTGTGAGTTCGAGCCCCAAATTGGGCCTAGAGCTCACTTGAAAAAAAAAAAAAAAAGAAGCAGCAGCTTTCAGGACTCTGACTTCTGTCAGTATGGGAGGCTAGACACTATAAAGAATTCCATGACTCCAAAACAAGGAGATTCTGGAAGAGGTTAATTTTTTTAAATACATCATGGGATTGCAAGAAATAAAGAAAATCTTCAACTGGTCCATAATAAAAAGTAAGCTGAGGGGCGCCTGGGTGGCGCAGTCGGTTAAGCGTCCGACTTCAGCCAGGTCACGATCTCGCCGTCCGTGAGTTCGAGCCCCGCGTCAGGCTCTGGGCTGATGGCTCGGAGCCTGGAGCCTGTTTCCGATTCTGTGTCTCCCTCTCTCTCTGCCCCTCCCCCGTTCATGCTCTGTCTCTCTGTGTCCCCAAAAATAAATAAACATTGAAAAAAAAATTTTTTAAAAATAAAAAAAAAAATAAAAAGTAAGCTGAAACCAGGATGGGAGTATGAGTAGCAAGAAGTTTGGAGGTTGTATTGCCCTAAGGGTAAATGTATATAGATCTGTGTATCAACTGATCAGAGACCAAATGGACTTCTTGAACCTGAGATTCCTAAATAAGGAAAGACATTTGAAAAAAGCTAAAGTAGTCCCAAGATGACAGTTCTTGTTGGCTCCTCGTAGAAGCATCAAAAAAAACCAAAAACCAAAACCAAAAACAAAACCCTGTTTGGGCCTGTGGGATCCCCAAAGACAAATACATATAATCCTACACGTGGAGATTGACAAACATAAGAGAAAATAAGGCACTATGACTGATAATCAGAACAACAAAAGACAGATTTAGACCTCCATGGTTTTCAGATATTGGAACTATAAAATCAAAATAAAAAATAACTTTGTGTGAAATTTTAAAGTGGAATTACATAAATGATTGGGACTATAAAAAGTGACAGGGAATTTTTGAAATAGAAATAGAGTGTACTTGAAATATACATAAATATAATTGTCGGGGTGCCTGGGTGGTTTAGTCGGTTGAGAGTCCAACTCCTGATTTTGACTTAGGTCATGATCCCCAGGTTGTGTGATCAAGCCCCCAGTTGGGCTCCACACTGAGCATGGAGGCTGCTTAGGTCACTGCAGGGAGAATCAAGGGCCAAATGTGCCCAGCCCAGCTGAAGCACCTTGTTTATCTTCTGCTCTCTGTTACTGATTAACAGTAGGCACCCCTCTTGCCACACCCTCTTGCTCAAACACAATTACATTTTAAAATAACATGACTTTAGGAAGAACTGGACAAAATGCAGGTAGTCAGTGGTCAGTAGGTGGGAATTGGTGGGGTATAAGCAACAATTATCGTTGGGAATCAGAAAACAATCTGAAAAATTGTACTCATTTACTTTGACAAAGAATCAGATCCAACTTCCTCCTCTAGAGTGGAGGAAGATAAGGTGCCTTCAGAGCTAGATATGGGAATCTGTTTAGAATCCGAAACACAGGATCAAGACCTGACCACATGGAATCTGAACTTTCTGTGTTACAAACTTTCATGGAATCTCCTTTGGCCATGCCCAAGAGATGTCTGAGACTCAGAAGCAGAGGAGGATTGTGAGGAAGGCACTGGAGAGACAGGAAGGGGCTTCAGTTTTAGTTTAGACTTTAACACTAGCTCCCTGTGTACATTTCCTGATGTTCTGGGCTTTTCCCAAAGGATCTCCCCAGGGTGTTAACAGCCATTATGGAAAAAATGGTTCTGGTTAACCAATATTTCCCAGTCTATCATATGTGAACGACGGGTGTTGGATGGGATGACTTTAGGAAGTTCTTGGATGAAATTAACATTTTTTCCATTCTAATTAATTTTGGTAAATGGTCTTAATTTTCCATTTATGGTAGTGATATCAAATGCTCTTTAGAATGTATTTTTTAAGGGGCACCTGGGTGACTCAGTTGGTTAAGCTTCCAAATTCAGCTCAGGTCATGATCTTGTGGTTTGTGAGTTCAAGCCTCGCGTCTGGCTCTGTGCTGACAGCTGGGAGCCTGGAGCTGCTTTGGATTCTATGTCTCCCCCTCTCTCTCTGCCCCTCCCCTGCTCACACTCTGTCTCTCTCTCTCTCAAAAATAAATAATAAACATTAAAAAAAAAAGAATGTATTTTTTAAAAGGTGATTGGATTTAAAGAAAAAGAATAAGTCAATAATAGTACAGACTGTCTGAAAACATGGCAAAAGACATGAAGGTGATACACACATGACTGAAATTTGGTAAAAATTCTGTTAAACCAAATCAAACTTGGTTATTGCAAGACTTCTCAGTAATTTTGTCATGTTGAATATTTTGCCTCTTCAAGAAGGGATTTGGCATTAAGCATTTCTTTAACTCATTTGACTACAGAATCTCTCTTTTCTTGAAAAAACAAAACAAAACAAAACAAAACAGGGTGTCTTGTTAATCTAATCTGGAGATTTCATTTCAGGAAATCCTGATGAGAGATGTGGAGGTGGCTTTTAGATCAGACCTTTTTAGGATCTTGGCTCCTTCTCCCCTATGTTTGATGTTAAGTCTCAGCAGAAAGTTCAAGGATGGGGCTAGAAATGGGCATTAAGGGAGGTTTACAAAATGGTTAAAAGCACATTAGCCCCTACATGCAATATGGTATCCTGGATCCTGGAGCTGAAAAAGGGCATTAGCTGGGGAAAAAACAAAAACAAAAAAACTATTGAAATCAAATCTGGGGGGCGCCTGGGTGGCTCAGTCGGTTGGGCGTCCGACTTCAGCTAAGGTCACGATCTCACGGTCCGTGAGTTCGAGCCCCGCGTCGGGCTCTGGGCTGTCAGCTTGGGGCCTGGAGCCTGCTTCCGGTTCTGTGTCTCCCTCTCTCTCTGCCCCTCCCCCGTTCATGCTCTGTCTCTCTCTGTCTCAAAAATAAGTAAACGTTAAAAAAAAATTTTTTTTTAAAAGAAATCAAATCTGGCGTTTAGTTAATACTAGTTAAAACTAGTGACATGCAGTCTACAGTTTCATTAATAAAAATATACCAAGGTTGTTTCTTAGTTTTGACAATGCACTAAGTAATATAAGATGTTAACAATAGGGGAAACTAGGAGTTGTGTCAGTAGGCTGTGAATAGAGTTATGGGGCCTAATAGGCAAAGCCGCTAAGCCTCGTAACATTTCCTACTCCTTTGCCTGGTCTTGTGCTGCTCTGCATGAAAAGGACAAGGACTAGGCTGAGCTCAAGAGCAAGAGGAATCACATTCACTCACCAAATTCTAACTTAGGTACTTTCATGTACTTTTGTTGGTACCAAGTTTGGCCCAGAAGGGAGGCCCTGGAACCGACAAAAGGAAGGGCATTTTCCACCCTTCTCTCCCACATTCTGTTCTGATTACTCAGCCCTCCCAGACACAGCCTCTCCCCTACACCAATCTTCAACTTCAAATGAAATTTAGGGCCACAGTCCCGTGGGGGCCAGGGAAGGTAAAATTTTCTAGACCAAGGACCTGAGCATGCTCACCTATCTTAGTGGATGGCTACAGTCAGATTTGGCCATAAAGTCATCAGTGGGGTTGGTGGAGAAGGCAGGTAGATTGGAGGGAGGAATGTTCTGGTTGAGAGAGGTGGTGGTTCTGTAACTCTGCTAACCTTTCCCAGAGCCTGTGTCTAGGTGATGAATGGGTGGAGAAGAGAGGGAAGTAACCACTTACTTCCATGTGCAGACAGACACTGGCATTTATTACAGGCTTATCAGAAAGTCTACAAGTTGTTATATTCCATAACAAACAGTTATTGCTGGGAGAGAAGGAAAATGAGACCTCAGGGGAACTGAAAGGGAGATAAGCATCAACAGAAACAACAAATACATTTTATGAAGGCCCTCTCTTAAGTGCTCTTCTTGGAGAATCCTGATCCACCTAAAATGTTAACACAGAATTTTCAAGATAAAACCTCTTCTCATCAATACTAATTAACATAGATATATGTAATCACGTGATTGTTCTCAGGCTAGCGCCAGCCAGCACCAGCGTGGTGGGAAGGAAGGAGAAGGACAATGGGAAAACCTGGTTTGGACAATGCACTTGACTGGCAAGTAAATATAAGTGTATTCAGAATAACATATAGGCAAGATTTCACTGTCTTCTCCAACTTCTTGGAGACATTCTATTGCTTCTTTATATATTAATTTGTTTCTACCTATTTAACCAAACCCTCTTATTAATTTCAATACTTTTAACCAATTATTTTTAGTTCCTAGTACTAAAACTGTATCATCTACAAATAATTATTTCTTCCTTGCTGAATTAGGAAGAATTTTCAAAATAGTAGATGATGACAATAACAGTCATCATCATCATCATGGTCGTTATTTTAAAAAGAGTGCCTCTCATCTTTCCCCTTTAATTTTATTTGATTTTGATGAACTGTTCTTTATCATATCATACCATTTTCCCACACAGTAATTCATTGTTCTCCTCTCTACCAATTTAACTCCTACCCATTCCCCAAAGATCAAATGAAATCCTGTTACTCTTATGATGTCTGTATATACATTACTATGTGTAAATAAACACCCAGCTAATCTTAATCTAGTTTTTTACAGTTCACAAAGAATCATATACAGATTCTTACTTAATGCTCTGGACAGACTATGGAGTAGGTATTGCCAGAACTTTTACATATAAGGAAAGTCAATCTTTGTGTGGCTGAGCAACCACAGTTAAGAACTTACAGTTAAATTGACTACAGTTTTGCATTTTAGGGAAAAGATATCTGTATCTCAAGGAATTGCAAGAGTTGAGACAGTCCAAAGTGTCACATCCAACTTGCAAAAGAAGGTATTGTAAAGCATCTTTTAGGCTCAGCAAAAGTCAATGGACTCAACCTAAAATCCTGTGGACTCATCAAATAAAGAAATTTTGGGTAAAATTAGTAGCAGAAAATACACTTCTTCTCAGGTAACTGCTGCTCACAGTGCCATCCATTCATTCTCGTTCTGAAATGTAAAAATCAGAAGAAAGATCTCACCGGTCATTTGCAAGGTTAAACTTTGGTGGTCCTCCCGTCAGTTATCGATCTTGGGCTAGACCTCTTATCTATTGGGTGGGTGAATAATGGGGTAAGTGAGGGGTGGTAATATTCTCACCCTTGCCAACCCCACAGTACTATAGTTAATCCTGAAATAAGAAAGTATCAGAGGCAATACTTCCAAATGGTAATAGGCTGAAAAGTATTATTTTAACCTTCTAGTATACGGTTCACCTTCCGGTTAGATTATGAGCTCTTTGATGTTGCGTATCTGTCTTGTTGCCTTTCACACCTGTTTAGTCAAGCACCTATCACATCATGTAGAAGATTGTTTTAGTAAATGTTTATAAAGCATTTTGTTTTTGTTGTGGCAAAATATACATAACATAAAATTTCCCATTTGAATTATTTTTAAGTGTACAGTTCAACAGCATTATGTACATTTACATTGTGGTCTATCTTTCACCGTTCTTCATCTCTACAAAATTTTCATCATCCCCAACCTGAAATTCTGCACACATTAAACAATAACTCCCTCTTCTCCCCTCCCCGTAGCCCCTAACAACCACCATTCTACTTTGTGTCTCTAAGAATTTGACTATTCTAGGTATCCCGTATAAGCAAAATCATACAATTTCTGTCCTTTTGTGTCTGGTTTATTTCACTTAGCGTAATGTCTTCATGGTTCATCCGTGTTGTACATATATATTTTTAAAGTTGCACATGTTGTATATTTTTAAAACAACTACTCTTTTTATCCCATACCTCTCAATTTTGACCCAAAATAGACTGAAATGAAAGTCCCAAAGAGAAAGGCAGAAAGCTTCAGAGGTTTTAGAGAAGGAGAATGGAAAGATAAGTGTTCTCCAGATAAGAAAAGAATGGGCCAAGGGTGTGGACAAGAGTGGGCAATACGTGGGTGATGGAGAGAAAGGGAACAATCTAGAGGAAGCTGGGTCATCCCTGCTTCTCACCAAGAAAGCCCCCTATGTCCACTTCCAAAGCTTCAGTTAGATCAGGGGTTCGTACTCTGGGGTCTATGAGACCCTAGAAGGTCCATGGATGGACTTTGGAGGTATGCTTTCTAAGGTCATATGTGTTATTTTTAGCATGTTTGTATTCGGGGAAACAAGGTTCATAACTTTAATTGAATACTCTTTTGGAGATCCATAATTCATAACAAACTGTTATTGCAGGGAATATATACATATATATGGGTTTTACTTTGGAATGATGGAAATGTTTTGGAACTAGATAGAGGTGATCATTGCACAGCATTCTGAATGTACCAAATGCCGTAAGATGGGTAATTTTACATTATGTGAATCACACCTCGATAAGCGACTTAAAAGAAGAAGTATGGATCAATGCTGATGACAGCCATCGCAACCTCTTTTCTGAGCATCAGTCTCTCACATAGAACTGCTTAAGGACAACTCCACTGAGATGGCCCACAGGAACACCAGACTCCAGAATTCATTTTTTTCCCCTTCCAACAGCTGCTCTTTCTCCTGTTTTCTCTGGGTAAAAAACGCTACCGTGATGATTAGTGACCTGGGAGGAATCCTTGACATCACTTGTTTCCTCTTCTTGCCTCTCCTTTCACATCCAATCTCTGTATCCTATTGATACTGCCTTCTAAACATGTCTCAAGTCCATGCACTTCCCTCTACACTTACTGCCACAGCCCTAGTTTGGGCAACCGTCAGCCCTCCCTGAGCAGTTCAGTGCCTCCTAACCAATCTCCCAGCATCCACCTGTTCGCTTAGAAATTCTTCCAGCAGCAAGTAACAGAATACCCTACTCAAAATGGATTATAAAGTGGAAGCGATTTCCCCCCATATTACAAAAAAATCTAGAGATAGACGCTTGTGGCTTTGCTTCAGTAATCTCTGCCAGGGCTGTCATCTCCATTAATCTTGGCTTTTTTTCTCAGGCTCATTTCGCGATATAAGGCATCACATCAGTGTTCAGAGGGCAGGAAGAAAGCAAACCGGCAGTGCCCTATCTTGTCATTAGTATAGCCAAAGTTTTCCCAGAATTCTTTGGGAGACTTTTCCTTAGGTCTCTTTACCCAAATTTGGGTTCCTGACTCTGATCACCACACCTAGCTACAAGAGTGGCTGAGAAATGGGACATAGGTTGACTCGGGGCAGGGGACTGCCCGTGTTTGTATGGGCCCTTGAACTAAGAACAGGTTTTATGTTTTTAAGGGCTGTTAGAAAACAAAAAACACAAATGAATACTCAACAAAGGCCATATGCCCCATAAAGCATAAAGTATTTATTATCTGAATCTTTACAGGAAAAGGTTGCTGACCCATAGATTAGAGCAAATGTAATTTCCTAAAATGTAAACCTTATTTTATCGTTTCTCAGTTTAAAAATCCTTCACTCTCTCTCTCTCTCACTCTCTGCCCCTCCCCCTGCTCATGCTTCCCCCCCTTCCCGCCCAAATAAATAAATAAACTTAAAAAAAAAAAATCCTTCAGTGTATCCCAAGGATGAAGCAGATTTTAGGCTTACCCTTAATAAGCCCTATGAGGTTCTTCCTGGTTCTGCTTACCTTTCCAATATTATTCCCACCTTATACTCTATGGTCTAGTCATACTAGACTATTTTCCTGTAGGTTCTTCTATTAGTTTCCTATTGTTCTTGTAACAAATTACCAAAGTTTCACGGTTTAGAGCAACATAAATGTATTATCTTACAATTCTGGAGGTCTGAAGTTCAAAATAGGTTTTTCTAGACTAAAATCAAAGTGTTAGCAGGGCTATGCTCCTTCTGGATGCTCTGTGGGAGAATTTCTAGGTAAGTTCCCTTGCCTTGTCCAGTTTCTAGAGGCTTCCTGCATTCCTTAGTCCATGGCCTCTTTCTCCATTTGCACGACCAGCACTGTAGCATTTTCAAATCTCTCTCTGATTTTGATCTACTACCTCCTTCTTTCAAGTAAAAGGCCAAATGTAATCGGGCCCCCCCAGATAATCCAGGATAACCTCTTCATCTCAAGATCCTTAATTTAATTACATCTGCAAAACCCCTTTTGTCATGTAAGGTTACATATTTGAAGATTCCAGGGATTAGGATGTGAACATCTTTGGGGGCCATTATTCACCGTGTTTCACACTGCCCAGTTGGGGTCTTTACATTTGCTGTTCTCTCTCCCTGAGAGAGGTTTTCCTCTGACCGGCTAAGCCCAGATTATCCTTGAGCCCCAGCCTGGGTGACATTTCCTCTGGGAAGTTTTCCTGATCCTTTAGCACTCAGTACTTCTCTTTCTTGGCAATGACCACACTATTTCCAACAGCTTGGTTATGCATCAGTCTCCCCACCACGACACCACAGAAGGGCAAAACCATGTTAGTCTTCCTTGGTATTGCATCCTGGTCTTTGTATCTGGCACATGATAGGTACTCAGCATGCATTTGTTAAGTGAATGAATAAATGAACCATTGAACTTCTGAGAGAGAAAGAATTCTGGAATGCCAAGGCTCTAGGCATTTCTTTCAGGGCCAACAAGACAACAGATGCCTAAAGGAATGACCTGGTCCTCTGGATTTCTCCTTGGCCCCTAGTAACAAAGTCAAGGAGCAAGATTAGAGCCAAAGCTGTAGAATTTCCCAACTAGTGTAGTACAACCAGACCTCAGTCCCCAAATGACCTGAGACGTTTGCGTCATCACCAATTTATAACTCAACCTCATTGACCCATACAGCCTTCCCCACACCTCCTTCTCCCACATACACCACTACTTATAAATGTTGCAGAGCTCATTATCCTCCCCTAGATCACTAGATTCACCCCAGAAGCCATAATTATTGCCTGTAAGGCCATTCAAGTGCCCCTGATATTTTCCTATTTGCTCTTTCTTGAAGGAGTCAGGGAGGGAGCCATCGAAACTAGCACTTTGGCTCTGGACACCATTTGCCATGGTTTGTGTTCTTATTATTTCAGTCTTGATCAAACGCCAGTTTGTGTAGATATCAACCACAGTAACAGAGATAGGCTTGGATAGACAAATATGATAGACTGATTTGGAGTCTGATAAGCTAAAAGATTTCATATAGACTAACGGCTTTCAACCCTAGCTGCTCATTAGAATCAACTGGGATACTTTAAACAATGTCAGTATCTAGATCCCATACAAAACATCTAAATTAGAATCTCTGGAGGAGGGCCTATGCATTTGTTGTTGTTTTTAAGCCTTCCAGGTAGGGTCACCCACCATCTCAAGTTCCTCAGGGTTACAGGGTTTCCCTGGAACTGAGACTTCCAGTGCTAAAAAGAGGACACCTCCAGGTGAGTCAAGCGGGTCACCTTAGCTGGTCAGGTGTGGCTAATGTGCATCTAGGGCTGAGAACCACCGATACTGTTTCCGTTGATCAAGAAAGTATGTTATGGTTGCTCTATGGTTTTCCCCAACTCATATTGTGATGGTAAGAGCAATGAACAAAGATCTTGACTTGCGTCCTGGCTCTGTCACTTATCAAGTGACTTCTGACAAGTAACGCAATCTCTCTGAACCTTGATTCTTCATCTTCAAAATGGTAATGATAAGACCTACCTCACTGACCTAGCCTAGCCATGGTTCTGGATTGCAAACAACAGACACCACTTCTAGTTAATTTACCCAGAAAGGGAATTTATTAGAAGGAACTGGATAGTTCAGAGACTTACTGGGAAGGCTAGCACATACATACGGAAGGTCTGTTTGGGACACCACCAGGTGCTGCAGTCCTTGACTCTCAATGCCACCACAATTTCATGAATAATTTCTAATTGGCCCAGAGACTTTGCAGTAATTCTCTCAAGAGTCAATGTTCCAGGCTGACCAATTGGCTGTGCTAAGTCATACTTCACACTCTCAACTGTTGGGGTTAGGGAGAGGGCCATTTAACACACTTTTTTTTTTTTTAATTTTTTTTTTCAACGTTCATTTATTTTTGGGACAGAGAGAGACAGAGCATGAACGGGGGAGGGGCAGAGAGAGAGGGCGACACAGAATCGGAAACAGGCTCCAGGCTCTGAGCCATCAGCCCAGAGCCTGACGCGGGGCTCGAACTCCCGGACCGCGAGATCGTGACCTGGCTGAAGTCGGACGCTTAACCGACTGCGCCACCCAGGCGCCCCTTAACACACTTTTAAGAAAGGCCTGTGCAGGGGCACCTGGGTGGCTCAGTCGGTTAAGCGGCCGACTTGGGCTCAGGTCGTGATCTCATGGTCCGTGAGTTCGAGCCCCGCGTCGGGCTCTGTGCTGACAGCTCAGAGCCTGGAACCTGTTTCAGATTCTGTGTCTCCCTCTCTCTGACCCTCCCCCGTTCATGTTTTGTCTCTCTCTGTCTCAAAAATAAATAAACGTTAAAAAAAAAAAAAAAAAAAAAAAAAAAAAAAAAGGCCTGTGCAAGCACTTTAAAACCCTATGCATCGGGGGCTCTTCAGGGTGGCTGCACAGTCAGATTGCCTGAGGAGCTTTTAAAAGATCAGAATCTCAGGGGCTGGGAGAGGGAAGTCTTCATTTTGGATATACTCTATCATCCTTAATCTCATCATGTCTGAAAACTATCGTCCCAGAGGAACACCTGGTCCTTCTCTATGTTGAAAAAGATTTGGGGAGGTCAGAGAAACCCTTTGCCTTCTATTGTTCCTGAGACAAGATAGAGAGTGGGGTCTTTTTGTTTGTTTTTGTTTTGTTTTGTTTTGTTTTGTTTTGTTTTGTTTTGTTTTTGAGAGAGAGAGAGGCAGAGAGAGGGAGAGAGAGAGAATCCCAAGCAGGCTCAGCATGGAGCCTGACTTGCGGCTCAGTCTCACTATCATGAGATCATGACCTGAGCCAAAATCAAGAGTTGGACCCTTAACCAACTGAATCACCCAGGCGCCTCAAGATAAGCGTGTTTTGAATCTTCACTATGTAATGCAAACAATAGCATAATATTGTAAATACAAAGAAAGAAATGATTTTACCGGGACCATTTGTCTGGTGATAGAGCAGTTAAAGTCTAGTCGTAGATGAAAATGATTGTCATGACTTAGGAAATACATGTTTGTCTATGATTCCCTGATTAACCCAATTTGGGTTAATTTGCCCAAGACGTATTTTTGGGATCTGATAGAGCTTGCTCTGTCTTCAGGGAAGTTTGGCTACCTGATGTGACCCATGAGCCTCCTAAGGAAGGAAGCAATTCTCCCATACAGAATCAACTCTGCGCTCAGGTGCCTCCCAGAATTTCACTGTTGTAGGTGCAGCCAAGATGGACTGAAGGTAGGTCCAGGATGAGTTTCTAAGGTAGACTCTACTGACCAATATACCTGGGGTTCATTGTTCACATGTAATAGGAGATTGTAAGTATTCTAGTGGATATGATTATGTGAGATCAAATCAAAGAGGTAAAGCTTATAATGAGAAAATGAGGAAGTTGTCTAACCTTGACAATGGTTATTACAGTTGGGGGTTTCCAGAAAGCAGGGGGTTAGTTAGAGGTGATTATTTTATGTCATTTTTAGGAAGATGACTTCAGTTTCTATTACAGTGTCAGACACACTTATAAGAAATAACCTAGGTTTCAACTGTGTTTACGAACAAGCTAGATTTAGTTTTGTTTACTTGGCTCAAGGAATTCTCAAGATTGGTCTCCAGTTTGTATTCAAGAGAACAAAAGGATGTTCTTTTAGAAGTATTGCTCTTAAACCATAGCATGGTAAACAGATGTATTGTCCTTCTCTACTTTAAAAAAACGTATTTCTACTGAAGTACTTAGGACTAGCATCTCAAATCAGTATATTCTTTCCTCTGAGAACTATTGAGGAAACATTGGCAAATCATTTATGTTTAGAGTTTTCCCATGCTACTCCACGCAGACCAAAATCTACCTTTACCAAATATCATTCCTAGTATAATTCATGTTAGAATTAATTAAAAAAAAAAACACTCACTTTTAATTATTTTCCTCTTAGACTTAGATTGTGATTTCCCTAAGGAATTTGAAAGCATGCTTTGTCTCCTCAAAAATATTTATCATCAAATTTGTTCAGAGGAAGATTTCTTTTAGGGAATATTTCCACAAATAGCTAATCCCAAGTATTTCATATTGACTCCCTTAATTTTTAGATTTTATATAGATTTATTTAGATTTAGATATAAATTTTCATTACTGAATTTTAGGGGTACCATTATTTGGGTATTTTTGCCTTAGGTAAACTATGATTATAGTTTTAAAAACTTTTATTATAAAAGGATTATGTTTTTATTGTAGAAAACTTGGAAAAGAGAAAAGATTAAGGAAACAATTACTAACTCCACCATTAAGAAAAAAAACCCATACTTAATATTTAGGCTATATTTTTTCTCTCTTTTTTTTTCTTCCTTAATTGAGACAATGCTATACATTCAATTTTATATTCTGATTACTTCAACAGTCAGGAAAAGCTGTAAAAGACTCTGAAATAGGAGGAAGAAAAGAGAAAAAAAAAACGAGCCCTTAGTGTTTGTTTACTACACATCTTCGCCAGAGGTAGCAATGCAAATTACTCTGGCCCATAGATATGCAAATGATTTCTGTAGGTGGAGGGATAAGATTTCCAAATCCCTAAGTAGATAAAGTCAGTTTTGTATCTATTTGGAAATTCATTACAGTCTTCCTGGTTGACCTATTCTTGTAGGATTCTCTGAATTCTTTTTTTTTTTTTTTCCCATTTAATTTAATTTATTTTTTAAAATTTACATCCAAGTTAGTTAGCATAAAGCGCAACAATGATTTCAGGAGTATATTTCTTAACACCCCTTACCCGTTTAGCCCATCCCCCTCCCACAACTCTCTGAATTCTTGTTTGATAGGTTTTAATATCTTACTGGTTCCCTCATTAATTGATTTAAATTAGATCTTTGTGGGTTTTTTTAAGTTAAATCTTTGATGAATGTTATCTTTATATTTATGTGACAGTCATGATTTTATCTTTAAAAAAATTATCCTTAACACAACTAACATTGTATCATAAACATTTTTCCATTAACAATTTATTTATTTACTTAGTGTGCACAAGCGGGGGAGGGGCAGAGGGAGAGAGAAAGAGGAACCCAACTAGACTCCACCCCCAGCACGGAGTCCAGTGTGGGGCTCACTCTCAAGACCTGAGCCAAAATCAAGAGTTGATCCTCAACCCACCGAACCCCCCCAGGCGCCCCTCCATTAACAATTATTCATGAATAGACATTTTAAGGCTATTGTGTGAATTTAAGACATTTTGTTCATCCGCTTCCTAGTGTTCAAATGTTCTTTACTGTTCCCATGTGTTCAATATTTACATTGTTTACAATTTTTCCCTTAAAAAAGAAAAGGCTAGTGAACGTCTTTGTGCTCAATTCCTTGTCCACATTTAAAATTTTCTTCCTTAGGAGAGATTACTAGGAATAGAGCTCCTGAGCTAAAAGGTATCAATCTTTTCAAGTCTCTTGAAAGATTATTGCCAAATTGCTTTCTTGTAAGAGATGCCTTCTACCAGCAGTGGCAAGACTGCTCATTCAACTCTCACCAACATTCAACATTATCATTTAAATCCTTTGAGAATTTAATAGCAAATGGTATCTTGTTTTAGTTTAAAATAATTTTTAGGGACTCCTGGCTGGCTCAGTCGGTGGAATGTAGGACTTTTGATCTCGGGGTTGTAAGTTCAAGTCCCGCTTGGGTGTAGAGATTACTTAAAAATAAAATCTTAAAATAACAATAATTTTCGAATTTTATTTTTAATTGTGGTAACAAATTATTCATTTAGTAGTGTTAAGTATATTTACATTGTTTTGCAGCAAATCTCTAGAACCATTTCATCTTGCCAAAATGAAACTCTCTACCTATTGAACAACTCCCTATTTCCCCTCATCTAAGCCCCTGGTAACCACTCTTCTACGTTCTGTTTCTATAAATTTGACTACTGTAAATATCTCACACAAGTGGAATCATTCAGTATTTGTCTTTTTGTGACTGGCTTATTTCACTTAGCATAATGTCCTCAAAGTTCATCCAAGGCTTGACAGGACCCTTTTCAAGGCTGAACAATATTCTATCGTATGTGCATATCATAGTTTGTTCATCTATCAATGTATATTTGAGCTGCTTTTCCTCTTAGCTATTGTGAATAATGTTACTATCGAACATGGGTGTGCAAATAGATTTTTTGAGACCTACCTGCAATTGTTTTGGATATATATCCATTAATGGGATTGCTGGATGATATGGTAGTTCTGTTTTTAATTTTTTGAGGAACTGCTATACTATTTTCCATGGTGGCTGCATTATTTTTCAATCCCACCAACGTTTCATAATGGGGCCAATTTCTCTACATCCCTGCCAACACTTTTTTTTTTTTTTTGACAGTAGCCATCTTAAAGAGCGTGAGCACCTTATTGTGCTTTTGATTAGCATTTCTCTAATGATTAGTGATGTTGAGCATCTTTTCACATGCTTGCTGACCGTTTGTATATCATCTTCACAGAAATGTCTGAGTCCTTTGCCCACTTTTAAATTGACTTATTTGTTTTTGTTGTCGAGTTGTAGGAATTCTATTTATATTCCAGATATTAACCCTTTATCAGATATATGATTTGCAAATATTTTCTCCTAATCTGTAGCTTCCTTTTCAACTCTATTGATTATATATATATATATCCTTTAATACACAGAAGTCTTAAGTTTGATGTAGTTCCATTCAGACAAACAATATCTTGTATCCCTATTTACTTCTCCTATGGGGTTGAATTATTTTAGTGTTTACACTGGTGTCACATCTTACCCAAATTTTACATTCTGCAAGTTAACCGATAAGGGGAAAAGGCATTATTCTGTTCTATTCTGTACCATTCTATTTTTTTTTTTAAACACTGATTGCCCTGTAAATTGATCTCACAACCTACTAATGGACCATAACCCGTAGTTTGAAAACACTGTCTTAAATCATCCATAAAATATTAATCGTATCTTCTGTAGTTGATATGATCAGTTCCTCTTACTCTTTATTGGTGTTTCTCTGTGCATCATAATTAATTATACAGTTTGTTTCTTGCAAACAAAGCCATCCCGAGTTTGCATTGCCTGTGACACACACTCATGGTGATAATAAAGTTGAATCACCTTTCTCTCTTTCTTCTTGTGCATTTGCAATCAGATGTGCATAAACCAAACTTGACTGTGATTTGAATCTACTGAGGTAGCTACTTCTAATTCCACATATAGAAATCATACGTTGCCTCTTTTGACCGTTTAATCTACTGGGGACATCTAAGTTTTTCTTATCTCTTTTGTATAAGCTTCACGTATTATACACCTTAACTACTGAGAGACTGAGTATAAACACAGACAAGAGTCAGACCACATATGACCTTAGAATTCTGTCCCACAACCTCTGCAGCAGTCAGTCCGGGCCACCAAACCACAACCTCGTTAGTAACCCGCCCACAACAAGGACTTGGTCAAGGACAGTCACTTTCCCTATTTTTTTTGCTCCCTCTCCCCAATTTCTAACTTAGGGTCAACCAGACAAACCCAAATATGCTCCCCAAACTAATCACATAAGATGCCCCATGTCTAGTTAGCTTACATTCACATTCTTGTGCCAAAAATCTCCAATCACAGCACATCTGAAATTTTTTATCCGCCCCCCTCCCCCGTCCCGCGCTGCCACTGTGCTTTCTCACTCCCCTGCAGGCTTTCAGCATCATGTGATGGTGGTGACTCCCTTGCTCAGGAAGCTCTGAGTTCTTATTTGAGTAGGTCTTTATTTCCACACTACATTTGTTGCAAATTCTTTTCACACTTAGTTCTCTTTGCATTTTTTATGATGTTATGATTTTGCTTATGGTGCTTTTTAAAATATATGATTTATGTAATCAGATCTCTTCAGCTCTTTAGTAGTAAGACTTTCCACTGCTCTTTTGCTTGACAAATCCTTCCCGAAAGTTGATGGGATGAATCCACACAACAACTTCTGCTCCTCCCCCCAATCCCACCAAAAGACAATGAGGGGAAGATAAGGGCATAACCCACCCTGCCCCCAGGAGAAGGGCAAAGAGAATGCATGATCCCTTTTCTCCAATCACCTAATTCTCTTTCATGCTCCCTCCTAAAATAGTGACAGCCAGGATTCTGTTTTCAAGGCAGAAGATTGGAAATGTCTTGCCTGAATAAGAATGACAACATTACCAGCTAATGTTTATTTAGTGTTTACTAAGTGCCAGATATTGTTTTATACACATTAACTCATCTAATCTTTACATTAACTCCTAGGTAGGCACTATTATCATGCCGATTTTACAGATAAAGAAAAAGAGGCCCAGAGAAGTTAGGAAGTAGCAAATGAGTGGTAGTTCCTGTATTTGAATTGAAGTAGTCTGGCCTCAATTCCCTTACCGTCTCTTTTTAGGAAAGACCTAGAAACACTGACATCTGAGGTTTTCTGACAAAACAGCCCACCTGGATCACCCTACAGTGAAACCCCCCAGTTGAAAAGCCTCCTCATGTACAGGACTTCCAATCGATTTCCTTTTTTTTTAATTAAAAAAGTTTTGTTTAATGTTTATCTTATTTTTGAGAGAGAGACAGAGCGCAAGTGGGGGGACGAGCAAAGAGAGAGGGAGACATAGAATCCCAAGGAGGCGTCAGGCTCCGAGCTGTCAGCACTGAGTCGCCGAGGGATTCGAACTCGCAAGCTGTGGGATCGTGACTTGAGCTGAAGTTGGACACTTAACCTACTGAGCCACCCAGGTGACTCCCAATCAGTCTCTTAATGTTCCTCTCTTAGATGTGAGCAGACAGGGAAGACACCAGACTTTTCTTTTTTCTTTTGCTTTTTTTGTTTTGATCAACTTTGATATATAATTTGAATACAATAAAATGAACTTATATTACGTACATAGTATGATAAATTTAGGCAAATGTAATACCAGTGTAACTACCACTACAATCAATATGTAAAATGTTTCTGTTAGAAAGTTTCATTGTACCCCCTTTCAATTCCCACATGATTTCTCATCTTTACAGGGCCACTTTATTTTTAGAATTTTTTTTTTCGTTTTTTTTTTTTTTTTTTTTAATTTTTATTTTTGGGACAGAGAGAGACAGAGCATGAACGGGGGAGGGGCAGAGAGAGAGGGAGACACAGAATCGGAAACAGGCTCCAGGCTCTGAGCCATCAGCCCAGAGCCTGACGTGGGGCTCGAACTCGCAGACCGCGAGATCGTGACCTGGCTGAAGTCGGACGCTTAACCAACTGCGCCACCCAGGCGCCCCTAGAATTTTTAATTCCAGTGTAGTTAACATACAGTGTTGTATTCAATTCAGGTGTACAATATAGTGATTCAACAATTCCGTATAGAGAACCACTTAAAAAAATTTTTTTTTCACTATAAGTTAGTTTTGCCTTTTGTAGAACTTCATATAGATGGAATCACCCAGTGTGCACTCTTTTGTGTTTGCTTTCGGCACACATCGTGTTTGGTTTCCATTTGCTGCATGTATCAGTTCATCCTTTTTTGTTATGAAGAGTTGATGGATATTTGGCATGTTTCCAGTTGTTTTCCAGACAAGAATAATAGTTAATATAAATAACCTTCAAATACCAGTATAAAAGTTACTGTCCAGAATGGATGATTTGATTCATGATATTACAGAGATTTTTCCATAAAGCACCTAGCTCATTATGGCCCATTATTTTATTTGAGATGTTAGAGTAATTTAGATTCTTCTAATGCTACATCCAGTATTACTCTTTTATAAATTGTCATAAAATATACATAACGGTAGAGCTGGCAGTGAGGACAGCAGCCTGCTTCCTCAGAGTGATGGCTCTGTTCTATTGCAAGGGACTGGGCAAAGGAAGTATCCTGTGGTCCCTTAGGTTCTTGTAGAACTAGCAACTGGGGTGAGGGTGATCAGGGTCCTAGTATCCTTAGCTTGCCACCCTGAGGTAGCACCTCCACAATGTGAGAGGGGGCTCAGTATAAAAAGGGAGCTCTAAGCTCTTGTCCACACCTGCCTGCCTGGAGTTTCTCCTCTGCAGCCCAGGGCTGGGAAGGATAAGAAAGACTGAGGGACCTGCCCTTCCTGGGGAAATACTGTAGCCTTTGCCTGGGAGCTGGGGGGACGGGGAGAGGAGAGGAGCCGTACCCACCTGGAGTAGAGCTTCCCTGCACTGAGCTAGTGGGGTGGCTCAAGTGTGACAGACTCTAGCTGATCTTATCAAGATTGAGTAGGTGTACTTGGATAATTATTTATTTGCTGTCTGCCCTTAGGACAATTTTCAGAGAGTTTAAATACTTTTTTCTTTTTAATCTTATTTATTTTAAGAAATCTCTACACCCAAGTGGGACTCGAACTCACAACCCCAAGGTCAAGAGTCACATGCTCTTCTGACTGACCCAGTCAGGAGCCCCAAATGATACTTTATTTTATTTTTTTATTATTTTATTTTTTTATTTTTTGAAAGGAGGCTCCATGCCCGGTGTGGGGCTTGAACTCATGTCGTGAGTTGCGCGCTCTACCGGCTGAGCCAACCAGATGCCCCTCTTTTTTTTTTTTTTTTCTTTTTAACTTTCACCAGTTATGATTGTTTTGCTGGAGGGTGGGTCCTCAGAGTTCCTCATTCCACCATTCTGTGTCTCTCCATTAAAGTTCTTTTGCACTTTTTTTTTCATTTAACAATATCTCTCGGAAATCACTTCATATCAGTTCATCAGGATCTTCCCCATTCTTTTTTCTTTTTAAGTAATGTCTACACTGAACATGGGGCTCGAATTCACAAGCCTGATATCAAGAGTTGCATGCTCTTCCGACTAAGCAAGCCAGGCACCCCCTCTCCCGCATTCTTTTTACAGTGGTGAAGTTTTTCAATTTGTGGATGCCTCCTAGTTAATTCAAACATTCTCTTGTGAATGGGAGTTTAGGCTGTTCCAAAACCTTGCAGGTACAAACAATACTGCAATGAACCACTTTGTCCACATGTGGTTTCATACCAGTGGAGGTGTATTTTCAGGGTAGACTCCTGGAGTGGCATTGCTGGGCCAAAAGGTTAACTGCATATGTACTTTTTCAGATGTTGCCAAATTCCCTTCTGAAAGGATTGTGCCAATTTTTATTTCTATTGGCAATGCACGACAGTAGCTGGTTCCCCACAGCCTTACCAACATAATGTACTGTCAGGTTTTTGTTTTGCTTTGCTTTGCTTTTTTCAATTTTTGCCAATCTTGATAGGTGAGAGGTGGTTTACCCGTTTCAATTTACATTTCTCTAATTGTGAGTGAGATTGAACATCTTTCCGTACTTTAAAGACCATTTTTATACTTTTGTGTGACTTGTCTGTTCATATGTTTTCCCTCCATTTTTTTCTGTTGAGTTTTTGCTCCTCCATTCTTCAATTTCAGAGTTTAAAAATAAATTGGTGATTGGGGCGCCTGGGTGGCTCAGTCGGTTAAGATGTGACTCTTGATCTCCTGGCTCAGGTCTCGGTCAAATGGTTCCTGAGATGGAGCCCTGCCTCAGGCTCCTCGCTGACAGTATGGAGCCTGATTGGGATTCTCTCCCTCTCTCTCTGCCCCTCCCCTACTCTAGCTCTCTTTCTCTCTCTCTCTCTCTCAAAATAAATAAATAAACATTAAAAAAATAAAAATAAATTGGTGATATAGGGTGCCTGGGCGATATAGGGTGCCTGGGTTAAGCATCTGACTTCAGCTCAAGCCACGATCTCACGGTTTACAAGTTTGAGCCCAGCATTGGGCTCTGTGCTGACAGCTTGGAGCCTAGAGCCTGCTTCTCTGATTCTCTATCTCCCTCTCTCTCTCTGTCCCCCCCGCTGCTCACGCGTGCTCTCTTTCTCTCTCAAAAATAAGCAAATAAACATGGAGGAAAAAAAAATAAAATAAATTGGGGATAATAACACTTTATCTGTCATATAGGTTGTAAATATTTTCTCCTAATTTATCAGTTAACTTTTTACATTGTGGGGGTTTTATTTCCTTCAAAAATTTATTTTTATGTAGCCAAATTTATCAGTCTTTTCTTTTACTATTCTTGGATCTTGAGTTTGAAAGCTTTTCCCTGTTTTTCAAAAGTTTGTGTTACACCACTTCACTTTTAAAACAGCCCTACATTAGTACCTGTTTTTGCTAAGCAGAGGAGCTCTGAAGAGGATTTTTGCTTCTATGAAGAAAGCTGAAAAGCAAAAACATCGTTCACTGTTCGTTTTGCAGCAAAGCCATCACAGAGGCAGTTTGCTCTGAGCAGTGAGATCGCCAGCCAAGCTCCCTCCTTCCTCCCAGGGAACCCAGTCTCAGCTTCTGACATCAAGCTGCCATAGCTTTGTGTCTGTGAACATCTGTGCTTTATCTCCATCTGTTTCGTGCCCCCTTGGCAAGATGTGTCTTAAGGTACCAGAAAAGTCCAGGAGACGTTACTTTTTGGGTCCGGGATTTTTTTCCGCAAAAATGGTAATTTTTCTGTGATTTATGCTATTTTTGGCTTACAAAAGGTTTCATAGGAGCATTCTACTTTAAGAAATGGGGGAAACCTGTACTCAGATTAAAAAAGAATTTACCCATATCTTTTCTAGTAACTTACGTGGTTTCTTTTCTTTTCTTTTCTTTTCCATTTAGATCTCTGATCAGTTTGGAGTTTATTCTTGTGTATGAAATAAGGTATGGATATAATTTTATCTTCTTCCAAAAGGCTACTCGTTGGCCTTTTTTATTTACCCCAGTGATTTCAGATGCCACTTTTGTTGTATACAAATTTCCTTCTCTCTAGGGATTTCTATTCAATTTCTGCTGTCTATTTATGCATCAGGACCAACCGCTTTAATTACAGAGTCTTTATTGCATGTTTTAGTCTTTGGTAGAGTTAGGTCCTCACTGTACTTCTTTTTCACAGTTTTTTGGCTATTCTTTCATTTTTTGTTTTTCTATATGAATTTTATTACCAACTATTGGTATTTTTATTGGGCTTATGTTAACTTTGTAAGTTAAATTAACTTAAGGAGAATTGACACTTTTATAATTTGTTGTCCCATCTAAATAAACATAGAAAATGTCTTGCTATTAGATCGTCTATTTAAAACGTTTTTTTAAATGTTTATTCTATTTTGTGTGTGAGAGAGAGACAGAGAGAGAGAGAGAGAGAGAGAGAGAGATCCCAAGCAGGCTCCACGCTCAACCTTGCCGCAGGACTAGATCCCACAAATGTGAGATCATGACCTGAGCTGAAATCAAGAGTCTGACACTTAACCAACTGAGCCACCCAGGCACCCCAAAATTCCATCCTTTCTAAGAAAAGTGAGATGCCTCTTAAAATTGGCTGAGTTTATAAATTTTGGAGGAGAATTACGATCCAGTAGGCGTGAAAATCATCCTGTCCTAGACACTGAAACACTATACTGGACAGGGCTACTTTACCAGAACTAGCCCCGCAGTGCACAGTGCCACCTAGTGGTTACACTGCCATGGAAGGCTCTTCTTGCAAGCCCTGTGACTGCAGGGAAGGGACTGGACCACAAGAGGTAAGAACCCCTCTGGAATAATCTATACCAAAGTCCAGTAGCAACTGCGACATATTTCCAAACTGTCTGTTTTCTGAGGTCTTGCTTCTCTTAGCTTAGGGTTTCCTTTTCTGTACAATAAGGGCAACCAGGTGAACTTGAGTTTCCCTTTCTGGACAATGGTTCTTTATAGGGATCAAAATCCCCTTCTAAAGTTTCTCCTGATACTTCCTCTTTCTCTGTTTGTAGCAAAGAAGAAAATAAAACGGGCACCTGGGTGGCTCAGTCGGTTAAGCGACACACCTCTGCTCAGGTCCTGATCTCATAGCTTGTGAGTTCAGGCCCTGTGTGGGGCTCTGTGCTGACAGCTCAGTGCCTGGAAGCTGCTTTGGATCCTGTGTCTCCCTCTCCTTCCCTGCCCCTCCCCTGCTTGTGCTCTCTCTCAAAAATGAATAAATAAAAACTTAAAAAGAAAGAGTTGGATGCTTAGCCAACTGAGAAGAAGAAAATAAAACAAAGGCTTTATTATGAAATGAGAATTTTGTTCTTAGTTAATTCATGCTGCTGCAGACTACTTAGGTGTAAGATGCATTTGGCAGAAGTGTAAGTTGCACACCGACAGCATGATAAGTTTCTAAAACAAGCGGCATGCTTGGGAAAAAGATGAGAATGTTATTTTTTTCCTGCTAATTTTCCCCCCTGAATTCCGAAAACTACATTATAGGATATTTGGAAAGGGGAAGAAGGAGCATTGCTTCTGTCACCCAGCACTGTGAGTGGACTTCCACATGCTACAGCTTCTGATCCTGTTGTTTCTCTCCTCGTTCAGGTGTTATCTTCTGCAGCTGGTGATAAAATATCATTTGCTTAGAAATACAGTCAATGAAGCAAAAAAAGTGAGGTGTGAAAGTGCAATTGACTAATTGATTACTTAAAATGATTCCTTTGTCAGAGTGACCTAGGGTGCTCATTGCTCAACAGCATTAGTTATTAGCAATATTTTCTTTCCATTTCTGGCAGTCTCATGGGGAATAACGATAATGTTGGTTAAGTGTGTGTTTTTTGCACTACCTCGAAGAATGAACATTTCATAAGTTAATTGGCTGTTTACAGTTCTCTATCACTTTTTATTCCTATCTTGTGCCCGTTTTTCTACTAGCTTTTTTTAAAAAAAGATTTTATTTTATTATTATTTTTTTAAAGATTTTATTTTGGGGGGGGGTGTCTGGGTGGTTCAGTCGGTTAAGTGTCCGACTTCAGCTCAGGTCATGATCTTGCAGTTCGTGAGTTTGAGCCCCACGTCAGGCTCTGTGCTGACGGCTGAGCCTGGAGCCTGCTTCCGATTCTGTGTCTCCCTCTCACTCTGTTCTCCCCACCCCCCCGCCCCCCAATTTGCTCACTCTTTCTCTCAAAAATAAACATTAAAAAAAAGTAAAAAAAAAAAAAAAAGATTTTATTTTTTTTTAAGTGATCTCTACATCCAAGGTGGGTCTTGAATTTACAACTCTAAGATCGAAAGTCACATGCTTCACCAACTGAGCCAGCCAGGCACCCCCCATTGTCTTTTTACATATTTCTTTCTTACTAATTTGAAGGAGTTGTTTATGTATTAGTGATATCACTTTGTCATATCTTCCAAGTTTCTCTCTCAGTCTATTCATTTCTTTTCTGGCTTTGTTTATGGTATTTTAAATGTTCGTGTGGTTGAATACATCAATTTTCTCTTTATGGCTTCTCAGGCTTATTTTTAATGTTTACTTATTTTGAGAGAGAGAGACAGTGTGTGTGTGTGAGCAGGGGAGGGGCAGAGAGAGAAAGGCAGAGGGAGCCCGATGCAGGGCTTGATCCCATGAACCATGAGATCATGACCTGAGCCAAAATCAAGAGTCAGATGCCTAACCGACTGAGCCACCCAGGGGCCCCATATGGCTTCTCAGTTTCCTGTCTTTCTTAAAAGGGCCAAACTTATCCTGAGGTTGAACAAATGTTATCTTTTTTTCCTCTTTTTTAATAGTTATATTTTTTGTATTTGTGTATTAATTACTGCGAAATTTATTGTTGCTTATAGTGTGAGGTGAGGTTCTAACTATTTTCTTCTACGTGGAGAGGCACTCCATCTTCCACCTTTTTCAGAAAGTATATTAATTACCACAACCTTTTTGGCCAAGTGATCTGGCTATAGCTACTTAGATTTAAAATGCACATACCCTTTTAGAAAAAAAATCAATGAAACCAGAGGTTTTTTAAAAAAGTAGACAAGTTGACACACTTAGACTAATGAAGAGAGAAGATTCAAATAAAACAAGAAATGAAAGAAGAAATATTACAACAGATGTTACAGAAATAAAAAGAATCATAAGAGACTAGTCCAAACAATTATAAACCAAATATACAACAAAGTGGATAGCCTAGAAGCAATAGATAAATTCCTAGTTATGTACAAGCCACCAAGACTGAATCATGAAGAAATAGAAAGTCTGAACAGATTGCTTCACTGGTAAATTCTACCAAACATCTAAAGTAGAATTAATGCCAATTCTCAAACTCCTCTAAAAATTGAAGAAGAGGGAACATTTCCAAACTCCTTCTGTGAGGCTAGCATTACCCTGATACCCAAGCCAGACAAAAACACCGTAAGAAAATAAAACTATAAACAAATATCACTGATTAATGTAAATGTAAAAATCCCCAACAAAATACTAGCAAACTGAATCCAACAGCACATTAAAAGGATCATACGTGGGGTATGTGGGTGACACTGGTTGGTTAAGTGTCTGACTCTTGATTTCATCTCAGGTAATGATCTCATGGTTCAGAGATCGAGCCCCACATCAGGCTCTGTGTTGACAGTTCGGACCCTGCTTGGGATTCTCTCTCTCCCTCTCTCTTTCCCCTCCCCTGCTTACTCTCTCTCTCTCTCTCTCTCTCTCTCTCAAAATAACTAAACAAATAAAAGGATCATACACCATGACCAAGTGAAATTCATCCCTGAGATGTAAGGATGACTTAACACATGAAAATCAATTGATGTGATGCATCACATTAATAAGATAAGGGATAAAAAGCATATGATCCTCTCAATAGTTGCAGAAAAAAGCATTTAACAAAATTCCACATCCTTTCATGATAAGAATTCTCGACAAATTAGGAATGGAAGGAAAGTGCTTTAACATAATAAAGGCCGTATAGGAAAACTCCACATACTCCATCATACTCAACTGTGAAAAACTGAAAGCTTTTCTTCTAAGATCAAGAGCGAGGCAAAGATGCCCGTTTTGGCCACCTCTTTTTAACATAATACTGTAAGTTGTAACAGAGCAATTAGGCAAGGAAAGGGAAATAAAGGCACCCAATCACAAAAGACCACAAAGAGTTGACTCAATCTTGAGAAAGAAGAACAAAGCTGGAGGCATCACACTTTCTGATGCAAAATACATTACAAAACTACAGTAATCAAAACATTATAGTACTGGCACAAAGACAGTCATACAGACCAATGGACTAGGATAGAAAGCCCAGAAATAAATCAATGCATATACAGTCGATTGATCTTTGACAGGGATGGCTAGAATACACCATGGGGAAAGGACAGTGTCTTCAGCAAATGGTTTTGGAAAAACTGGACGTCCACATGCAAAAGAATGAAATTAAACCTTTATGCCATATTCAAAATTAAGACCTGGAGCAGCAAAAATCCTGGAAAGAAACATAGGGTAAAAACCTCATGAAACTGGTCCTGGCAATGACTTCATGGATGTGGCACCAAAAGCACAGGCACCAAAAGCAAAACTAGACACATGGGACTACATCATACTAAAAAGCTTCTGCACAGCAAAGGAAATAACAGACAATCTACGGAATGGGAGTAAATATTTGCAAGCCATACACCTGGTAAGAGAATAAGCTCCAAAAAATAAGAAACTACTACAACTCAATATCAAAAAAAACCCCTAATAACTCAATTAAAAAAATGGGCTAAGGATGTACATAGACATTTCTCCAAAGAAGGCATACAGGTGACTAATGGATATGTGAAAAAATGCTCACTGTCACTAATCATCACAAAACAGGGGCGCCTGGGTTGCTCAGTCGGTTAAGCATTCAACGTTGGCTCAGGTCACCATCTCACATTTTGTGGGTTTGAGCCCCACATCGGGCTCTGTGCTGACAGCCAGGAGCCTGGAGCCTGCTTTGGATTCTGTGTCTTCTTCTCTGCCCCTTCCCCACTCATACTCTGTCTCTCTCAAAAGTAAACTTAAAAAAGAATTTAAAAAATAAAAACAAAACAGCAAACATACAAAGAAACAAACAAACCCCCAAAGATGACAAGTGTTAGTAAAGATGTGGAGAGATTAGAACCCTTTTATACCATTGTTCAAAGTGCAGGAGTGCCTGGGTGGCTCAGTCGGGTAAGTGCCTGACTCTTAGTTTTGGCTCAGGTCATGATGTCACAGTTCATGAGATCGAGCCTCACATCAGGGTCTGGGCTGACAGCATAGAGTCTGCTTGGGATTCTCTCTATTTCCCTCCTCCTTCCATCTCTCTCTCTCTCAAAATAAATAAACACTAAAAAAATAAAAAAACAAAAAAACAAAATGCAAAATGGTACAGTTGCTATGGAAATAGTATGGAGATTCCTTAAAGAATTAAACTAGAACTACCATATGATCCGCTAATCTCACTTCTAGGTATTTATCCAAAAGAATTAAAATCAGGATCTTGAAGAGCTCAGGTTCACTGCAGCATTATTCACAATAGCCAAGACTAGAAACAGTCTAAATGTCCATCGGTGGGTGAATGGAGAAGAAAAATGGGGTGTATGCATACAATGGAATATTATTCATCTCTTCTTAAGATTCCTGCCATATGAGACAACATTGATGAATCTTTAGGGCAATGGGGCAAATGAAATAAGCCAGTCACAGAAAGACAAATACTACTCGATTTCACTTATATGAGGTATCTAAAATAGTCAAACTCATAGAACCAAAAAACAGAATGGTAGCTCTCAGGGTCTTGGCAGAAGGATAGTAGATAACAGGCGTAAAGTTTCAGTTAAGCAGTATGAGTAAGTTCCGGAGAACTACTGTACATCATTGTACCTATATTCAACAGCACCATATTACACACTTAAAAATATGTTAAGAGGGTAGATCTCATGTTAAGTGTTCTTACTGCAATAAAATTAAAAATAAATAGATAAAATGCACATACCCTATAAGCCAGCAATCTTTTCGAAATGTATTTTATAGAAATAAAAGCACTAGTATATAACAATCTATATGTAAGGATGTATATTGTATCATTTCTTTTATAATGGCTAAAAAATATGGAGTCACCATTAATGTATAGGGGAAATGTTAGAATAAATTATGGCAAATCCATGCTATGAAATATTCTGAAGTGGGCGCAAGGGTGACTCACTCAGTTAAGCATCTGACTCTTGATTTCAGTTCAGGTCGTGATCTCACGATTTGTGAGTTTGAGCTCCACATCGGGCTCTGTGCTGTCTCTCTTTCTCCCTCTCAAAATAAAGAAATAAACTTAAAAAAATATTCTGAAGTTATTTTACTTTATTTCTTTTTTTTTTTTCCTGATGTTTATTTATTTTGAGACAGAGAGAGTGCAGGTGTGCACAAGAGTGGGAGAGGGGCAGAGAGAGAATCCTAAGCATGTTCCACATTCAGCATGGAGTCCGATGCGGGGCTTAATAGGGCCACCCAGGCGCCCCTATTTCTTTTTCATTTTTTTTTTTCATTTTTTTTTTCAACGTTTATTTATTTTTGGGACAGAGAGAGACAGAGCATGAGCGGGGGAGGGGCAGAGAGAGAGGGGGACACAGAATTGGAAGCAGGCTCCAGGCTCTGAGCCATCAGCCCAGAGCCCGATGCGGGGCTCGAACTCACGGACCGCGAGATCATGACCTGGCTGAAGTCGGACGCTCAACCGACTGCGCCACCCAGGCGCCCCTCTTTTTCATTTTTTTAATGTGGGCCCTATGCCCAATCACAACCCCGAGATCAAGAGTTGCATGCTCTACTGACTGAGCCCGCCAGGTGCCCCTGAAGTTATTTTAAAGAATGCTGTAGATCTCTATATGTATTGACTTAGAAACACATAAAGTACATGAAATATTGTTATATGCAAAAGGCAAGTCATATCATTTTTAAAAACAGATTTTATATGTGTAGATAGAAAAAAAACCCATAAAAGAATATGCATCATAAGGTTATCATTGGTTTCCTTGAGGAGAGAGAATTGGAAGAGGGTAAGAATGTAGGGGGTGAAGATTATGAATTTTTATTCTATAGACAAATTTTTGTTTGAAATATGACAAATCAAGTAAAAAAAATCACATTGCTAACTGGTTAATTATCCACAGAATAGAGAACTTGTTAAGCCTATGGGGAGTAGGGGGATCAATGTTCATGTTTTTCCATGAAGAAGGCCAAAGGGAGACAGGATAGATATCTTCATGCACTGAAAGGTTGATAGGTTTGAGTAGGAACCGATGTATACGCGGTCAGAGTAGAACTAGAAAAAGCGGACAGGAATTTCAGGAGGCTGATTTTAGCACAACATAATAAAAATTTCTAATCACTAGAAGTGTCCAAAAATTGAAGCATCTGTCACATGGAGTTTGAGTTTTTCATTGCTAGCGATCTTCAAGCTAAGGCTAGGTGACATTTTGTCATGTGTGCTGTAGAAGAAATTTCTAAATTTGACTGGAGGTTGGGCCAGATGATTTTGAACATCCTTCTAGTGCTAGAATTCTATGATTTTATCACCTGGAAAAGCTTTATTAAAAAATAATGTTGTGGGGCACCTGGGTGACTCAGTTGATTGAGTGTCTGACTTTGGCTCAGTCACGATCTTATGTTTTGTGAGTTCGAGCCCCACATTGGGCTTGCTGGTGTCAATGAGGAGCCTGATTCAGATCCTGTCCCCCTCTCTCTACCCCTCCCCTTCTCTCTCTCTCTCAAAAATAAATAAAACATTTAAAATAATGATGATAATAATATTGCAAGTGCCTGATAACTCAGAAACAACTCTCACAGGTATACAAAATGCTAAATACAGAAGGTGATTCATTACATGGTAGATGTAATATTTTTGAAAAAGTGAAGAAAAGACTGATTAATTGGTAAATAGTGATAGGACAACAGGAAACTAAGGATAATATAAAATTGGATTCCTTCTTCACTCTTTACCAATATATTCCATACAGATAAAAGTTTTAATTGTTAAAAGATAAAGAGTCCAGTCAGAAAATGATGGGTATGCTTTGTTTTGATTATTTAGGAGGTGGAAGCCATTTGAAGCAAAACATAAAATCCAGAAGGTGCAAATGAAATAATTGATAAATTTTACCCATTAAAAGAAGTTTCAATTGAACTAGATGTTATTATTGAAGTCAAAAGATACACAGCAAATGAGAAAATATTTGCAGGTCAAGAGTTAATTTCCTTAATATGGAAAGATTTCTTAAACATCAATAATTGAAAGATGAATATCCCAATTGCAGAATGGGCAATACCCATGAACAGGTAAATCACGTACATAAATATTGACTGTGCATGTGTTAGTGCATGTGTTAAAAATTTTGATAAGGTCAAGTATTGTCAAAGATATAAAGAAGTATGCAATTCACACACTGTAGGTAGAGGTGTGTAAATCAGTTCAATATTTGGAGGATTATTTGATATTATTACAACTTTTAAATCCACATACTTTTTCATCCAACATTTTCAATCCGAGGAATCAAACATATAGCTTTATATGTTTGTGAGGGTATCTACATGTGTAAAGATACATGGTAGTAATGTCAGTTTCTATTTATTGAATCCTTACTTTGTACCAGGTACTGTACTAAGTGCCTGACTTTGATTATATTACTTAAATCCCTCAACACCCCTAGAGGTAGGTAGGTACTACCTCCATTTAACATCTCCATTTTATAGAAGAGAAAACCAAGGCACAAATAACTGGCTTAACGTTACACAACTTCAGAGTGATAAAGCCAGGGTTTGAACCCAAGGAGTCTGTCTTCGGAACTTTTGCTCATAGGGGCGCCTGGGTGGCTCAGTTGGTTAAGCATCTGACTTCAGTTCAGGTCATGACCTCACAATTCATGGGTTTGAGCCTGGCATCGGGCTCTGTGCCGACAGTGTGGAGCCTGCTTGGGATTTTCTCTCTTTCCCTCCCCTTCTTGTGCTTTCTCTCTCTCTCAAAAATAAATAAATGAACTTAAAAAAGAAAAGAACTTTAGTGGGGGCGCTTGGGTGACTCAGTTGGTTAAGCACCCGACTTCGGCTCAGTTCATGTGTTGGAGGACCGCGGTTCGTGGATTCGAGCCCCGCATAGGGCTCTGGGCTGAGAGCTTGGAGCCTGGAGCGTGCTTCGGATTATGTGTTTCCCTCTCTATCTCTGTCCCTTCCCTGCTAATGTTCTCTCTCTCTCTCTCAAGAATAAATGAACGTTAAAAAAAAAAAAAAAGAAGAACTTGGGGAGCCTGAGTGGCTCAGTTGGTTAAGCGTCTGACTTTGGCTCAGGTCATGATCTCACGATTGGTGGGTTCAAGTCTTGCGTTGGGTTCTGTGCTGACAGCTCAGAGCCTGGAGCCTTCTTTGGATTCTGTCTCCTTCTCTCTCTGCCCCTCTCTTACTCGTGCTCTGCCTCTCTCTCGCTCTCAAAAATACATACACATTATAAAAAAAAAAAAGAACTCTTGCTCATAATAACTCATTATTCAATTACAAATGATTAAAGTCAAAGCTGAAATGATATATTTGTAAATGTATATTTATGTAGGTAAATATACACATTGCATATATAGCTGCATATATACATGATGACAAATGAGTATATGTGTGCATATTCATGTACACTAGTGACATATTTACATAAGATGTTAGTACAATGTTGTTGGTAATGGAAAATTCCTGAATAAAAATGAGTATTCACAAATAGAAGACTGGTAGAATAAATGACCGTGTCTCCATATAATGGCATTCTTTTTTTTTTTTTTTTAATTTTTTTTTTTTTTTAACGTTTATTTATTTTTGAGACAGAGAAAGACAGAGCATGAACGGGGGAGGGGCAGAGAGAGAGGGAGACACAGAATCGGAAACAGGCTCCAGGCTCTGAGCCATCAGCCCAGAGCCCGACGCGGGGCTCGAACTCACGGACCGCGAGATCATGACCTGGCTGAAGTCGGACGCTTAACCGACTGCGCCACCCAGGCGCCCCACCATATAATGGCATTCTATGCAAGTGTTAATTGAGATCACCCGATATGCCATGGTAAAGAAGGTATTCAAGACACTAAGTTTTAAGAAGCAAAGTGCAAAAGTGCGTGTTTTCTATGAAGTCATTTTGGGGTGTGTGTTTGTGTGTGTGTGGGGGGGTACATTTGTATGATTGTGTAATTTCCGGGAGGATACAAAAGGCAGTGAAGATCCTTGAGAAACAGGAAGCAAACGAGGTGAGCCCAAGTGTCCCCATATATAGCTTTGAGTTTCTAGACTGTGACTCAGGGAGGGGAACACAAGTGGACCCCAGTAAACAGTCTCTGAGTTGAGGAGATAAAATGGAGAGTCTGGGGAGAATAAAGCTACTAGAGGGCACTGAAGAGAGTGGTGGGGAGGAAAGAGCTATAAACAGAGGGGACTCTGGGCATATGCAGACTCTGGGCATATGTTTGATTATTTGGCTAGGTACTGATCAGGGCATACTGGTGAGGACTCTAATTCCCTACCTGAGGCAGGAAAAGAACCACCTGAAATGATTAGAGGTAAGAGTGCCTGCCACTCACACAGGCCAAGAATACTGTCTGTTCCAGCAGCCAGACTGGAAAACTTCAAGATTCAGAGAGCCTGGGGTAGAGTACATAGAAGAGTCTTGCCTCCTGGTGGAATACTTAGCTCTAGATTGAACACTGTTCTAGAATACCTAACAAATCTTAGCAAAATCTGGAAGGACTGAAGTGTTTCCAAGTAACTCAGAACAAATCTAAAGAAGATTTATTGTAATCCCAAAACACTCAGCACCCAACAAGGTAAAGTACACATATATGGCATCCAAAAATGTTGCCAGGCATGCAGAAAGCCTGAAACATACAACCTATAATGAGGAGACACATCAATCAATTGAAACTAACTCAAACTGACACAGATGTTAGGACATTAAGGCTATCATAACTGTATTCTATATGCTCACAAAATTAAGTATATATGTGGAATATATATGTATATATTCCAGACACTGGACTCTTATCAGTTATGTGACTTGCAAATATCTTCTCCCATCCTGTGGGTAGTCTTTTTACTTTCATGATGGTGTCCTTTGAACCACAAATGTTTTTAACTTTGGTGACGCTCAGTGTAGTTTCTTTGCTTATGCTTTTGGTATCATAGTTAAGAAATCACTGCATAATCCAAAGTCACAAAACTTTACATTCCTATTTTCTTCAAAGAGTTCTGTAACTTTATATCTTTGATCTACCTTGAGTTAAGTTTTGTGTATTGCATGAAGTAGGGGTCCAACTGCATTCTTTTATAGGTGGATGTTCAGTCGTCTTGATGCCATTTGTTGAAAAGACTATTCTTTCCTCAGTGCATGGTCCTGGCATCTTTGTTGAAAATTAGTTGTCCATAGATGTAAAAGTTCTTTTTCTGACCTCCCAATTTTATTCCCTTGATTTATATGTCTATCCTTATGCCTGTGCCACACTAGCTTGATTATTGTAGCTTTGTAGTAAAATTTGAAATCAGGAGGTATGAGTCCTCCAAAAAAATTTTTTTTCAAGATTGAAAATAAAGGGTGGGGGGGGCTCTTGAAATTTCATATGGATTTTAGGATCAGCTTTTCAGCTTTTGAAAAGAAGCCAGTTGAGACTTGGATAGAGATTGCATTGGATCTACAAATCAATTTGGAGATTATTGCCATCTTTACAATATTTAATTTCTTACCTATGAGCATGAGATGCCTTTCCGTTTATTCAGGTCTTTAATTTCTTTTAGCAATCTTTTGTGTTTGCAGAGTAAAGTTTTATATTCTTTTGTTAATTTTTTAAAAAAGCTTTATTTATTATTTATTTATTTTGAGAGAGAGAGGGAGAGAGCATGAGCTGGGGAGGGGCAGAGAGAGAGGGAGGGAGAGAATCTTAAGCAGGCTCCACACCCAGCATGGAGCCCAACGTGGGGCTCGTCGTGAGGCTTGATCTCATGACCCTGGGATCGTGACCTGAGCTGAAATCAAGAGTCAGACACTTAACTGACTGAGTCACCCAGGCACCCCAGAAGTATTATTTATTTACATAATCTCTATACCCAACATGGGGCTCAAACTCAAACTCATGACCTCATGATCAAGAGTCCCATGTGCTTCCAACTGACTAACCAGGTGCCTCTCCTCTCTGTTAATTTTTTTTCTCAAGTATCTATTTCTTTTTCTACAGTTTGCTTTCCATTCAACTTTTCAAATTTACATAGCCACGAATATTTTTACGGTTTTTCAATTTTTTGCCGTATTTAAGACAATTTCTACGTGTGCTCCAAAGTTACATAAGTATTTCCTGAATTTCCTTCTACCAGATTAAAAAAAAAAAACTTTTCATCTTGGTTATATTAGGAATCATTTCTGTACAGAGCATGAAGTAAGGAGTCTAGTTTGTTTTCTTTCAGATGAAGAGTCAATTATTCTAGCCATAGTAATCATACTTTCTCTATTGAATTAAAATACCAACTTTGTCATTAAGTTTGGGATATACATTTAGATTTGTTTTTTATGTTGCTATGCCGTTCATTCATTGATTTGGGGGGGGGGACATACTAAGGGGAACTAGATTAAATCATTCAGGAATCTGTATGGAAAAAACAAAGTCTGAGAAATCAGAGAAAGGCCAAGAAATTCATGAAAAAAATTTTGCATAGAGATACACTGGATGCTAAAAATTTCTATAAAGCTGTTCTAATCAAAAGGAATAGATTAATAAATAGGTACAAATTGAATTTGAAAACTTTCTTCGATCATGTTGCATCCCTCTAATATAATAGCAATTTTACTTTTTATCTGTATAACACAAAAGTCAGCATCCTGGAAATCCCAAATTTATCAGTTTCCCAAGCACATTTTTTGTTTGTATTCTCTGTCTCTTCCTAGCTGCCTCCTGCACTTCTGCCTTATGGTTGTTCTTACAACCCTGTCATGGGCTGTTTTTTCTCTAGACGTCTCCAGCCTCCCCCACTCTTGCCCACCTTTCTCTCTCTGACCTCACTGTTCATCTCCACCCGCTTCTGCCCATTGCTCTCTTTCCCCCTTCACTTGCCCTACAAAAGTAAAACTCTGGCTTTCTTTATCGGAAGAGCAATGCTGCATTACTTACCTCACCCTAACCCGGGCCAGCTCTAAGCTCTTGATTGCTACAACCAAGAGGATCTAGAAAAATGTATGACCACAAGGATTTAGAAAGTGTGTGGAGAAACCAAAGATAGCTCACTTTCTGAGGATTTCTGCCTCCAGCTTTTAAAGCCACAACTTTCCTTCCTTCCTGTGCGTAGTTCTCAGAGTTACGGTGACAGTTCATGGGCAAACCAATTTGTGTTCTACTTCCACCTGATGTTAGTCCATCAAATGTACACACGTATCAATTTGGTGTTTCTTAAGTCATTTTCTCTTCATGAAGCTTTTCTTTAAAGACTGTATAATTCCATCCTGGAGACATGACACAATGGACAATAATTTCTCTAGTGTTCATCATGGAAGACATTTCCACATTTTTGTTGGGGGAGAATTTGTCATAAAATACTTTTAAATAAATAAATCTCTCTCTCTGTCAAATTACTTTTTGTAAGTAAACCCCTGGGAATATGCAGAATGGGGGAAGACTAGTTTGCATTTTTATTAGCCTTGATATAACCCTGTTTTGTTTTGGTTTTTTCCTGGCTGGGGAAAAGTTGTTATAAAATGTTTTAAGATAAAGTTCTTTTTCTTTCAAATTATTTTCCTAAAAGTAAACTCCCCAAAATGTGTAGAATATGGGAAAAAGAGGAGTTTACTCTCTGTATTTATGTTGCCCTTCATATATATTATCAAATTTTATAAGATATGATTCTAGTAACATTATCTGATTTTAAGAATCATTATAAAGGTACAGTAACAAAGATGTTGTGACATTGGCTTAAAGACAGACAAATCAATGAATAGAACAGAATAGAGAGTCCAGACTTTCACATATATGGACAATAGATTTTTGGTGCAAAAACAATTCATTGGAGAAAAGATAGTCTTTTTAATAAATGTTGCTAGGACAACTTTGAATATCTTCATGAAAAAAAACAACAACTTCAAATCATATTTCACATCTTACACATAAATTAACTCCAAATGTATCATAGATCAAAATGTAAAACTTATAGCTATTAAACTTTTAGAAGAAAACAGGAGAAATATTTGTGACCTTGAGGTTAGGTAAAGATTTCTTAGATATGAGACTGGAAGCACAGCTATAAAAGAACAACTTGATAAATGTGGACTTCATCAAAGTGTAAAATCTCTGCTCATAGTAAGAGATAGTTAAGAGAACGAAAACATAAATGACAGATTAGGAGGGAGTCCTTTTTAAATTTAATTTACTTTTTTACTTTTTTTTTTTAAGTAAGCTCTACGCCCAGCATGGGGCTTGAACTCACAACCCTGAGATCAAGAGTTGCATGCTCTACTGACTAAGCCAGTGAGGCGCCCTGAGGAGGAAGTACTTTTAAAACAAATATCCAATAAAGGACTTGCACCCAGAATATATAGAGAGCTCTCAAAACATGAGCCCAGAAATAAACCCACAATTATATGGTCAATTAACCTTTGATAAAAGAGGCAAGAATATGCAATGGGAAAAAGACAATCTCATCACCAAAATGGTATTGGAAAACTGGACAGCTACATGCAAAAGAATGAAACTGGACCACTTTCTTATATCTATCATACATAAAAATAAACTCAAAATGGGTTAAGGACCTAAATGTACGACATGAAATTATAAAAATCCTAGAAGAGAACACAGGCAGTAATTTTTTTAGCATTAGCTATAGCAACATTTTTCTAGATATGTCTCCTGAGACAAGGGAAATAAAAACAAACTATTGGGACTACATCAAAATAGAAAGATTTTGCATAGCAAACAACGAACAAAACTAAAATACAAGCTACTGAATGGGAGAGGATATATGCAAATTGCATATGCAATAAAAGGTCAGTATCCAAAATATCTAAAGAACTTACACAACTCAACACCAAAAAACCCCAAATAATTCAATTAAAAATGGAATTTGAGAAACAAAACAAATGAACAAAGAAAAAAAGAGACAAGTCAAAAACAGACTACTAACTATAGAGAACAAATTGATGGCTACCAGAGGGGGGATGGGGAGGGGACGGGTGAAATAGATAAAAGGGATTAAGAGCACACTTAACTATGATGAGCACTGAGTAATGTACAGAATTGTTGAAT
Source organism: Prionailurus bengalensis (assembly GCF_016509475.1). Lineage (NCBI taxonomy): Eukaryota > Metazoa > Chordata > Mammalia > Carnivora > Felidae > Prionailurus > Prionailurus bengalensis. The sequence goes on along the minus strand of NC_057351.1, from coordinate 55,592,519 downwards.
CACTATACTGTACTCCTGAAACTAATAGAACACTGCATATTATCCATATGGGAATTAAAATGTAAAAAGGAACCCTCAAAAGTTAATAAGAAAACAAACAACTAATTTTTTAAAAAGAGTCAAAGACACTTCACCAAAGAAGATATACAAATGACAAACTCATGGGAAGATGATCAACATCATTAGTCATTAGAGGAATGCAAATTATAATCACAAGGTACTATCATATTCCCACTAGAATGGCCAAAATATTAAAAAGCTCATCAAGTGTTGATGAGGATGTTGAGCAACTAGAACTCCTTCTCACTATTAATAGTTGCTAGTATTTACCCAGGTGAATGAGAGCATATGTCTGTACAAAAACTTATACATGATTGTTTTATACAGATTTATTTGAAATAGCCAACATATGGAAACAACCCAAATGTCTGTCAGTAGGTAAACTGATAAAGAAACTGTGGCCCATATATGCAATGGAATACTGCTCAGCAATAAAGGTAAATGAACTATTAATACATGCTATAACATGAATAAAGCTTGAAATAATTATGCCGAGTGAAAGAATCCAGACAAAAAAGGAGTACATCCTGTGTGATTTATATAAAATTGTAGGAAGGGGCACCTGGGTGGCTCAGTCAGTTAAGCGTCCGACTTCAGCTCAGGTCATGATCTCACAGTTTGTGAGTTCAAGCCCCATGTCGGGCTCTGTGCTGACAGCTCAGAGCCTGGAGCCTGCTTCAGATTCTGTGTCTCCCTCCCTCTGCCCTTTCCCCGCTCATGCTCTCTCTGTCTCTCAACAATGAATAAAGTTTAAAAAAAATAAATAAAAAAATAAAATAAAAAAATAAAATAAAATTGTAGGAAATGCAAACTAATGCATAGTGACAGGAAGCAGACTGGTGGCTGCCTTGGACTGGGGTGGGTTTGTGCCTGGAGGGATAGAGTACAAAGGGGCAAAAAGAAACTCTAAGGGTGATGAATGTGTTCATTACCTTGATTGTGATGATGGTTTTGCAGGCATAGCTATATGGCAAATCTATTCAAACTGCATCCTTTAAATAAAGTTATTTTTTTGGGGCACCTGGGTGGCTGAGTCAGTTGAGCGTCTGACATCGGCTCAGGTCATGATCTCACTGTTCGTGAGTTGGAGCCCCGCATCAGGCTCTGTGCTGACAGCTTGGAGCCTGGATCCTGCTTCGATTCTGTGTATCCCTTTCTTTCTGCCCCTCCTCTGCTCGTGCTCTGTCTCTCTTTCTCTCAGAAATAAATAAACATTAAAAAAAATTTTAGAGCCTGAATTTGAGCACTAGCACTGCTCTGTGTTAGCTGTAATGTTGAGCCAGTCATTTATCTTTTGTGTGACTCAGTTCCCTCACTGGTATAAAGAGGTAGTGAGGTCCACGTCCTAGGATTGGTTGAGGATCAAAAATAATGTGTACGAATGTGCTTTACACCCTGTTGATGGCAAGTTACTTGTAAAGGTTTTGTAAGTTTCATCACCAAATGAACCAGTTCACACTTTATTTAGGCCTTGAGAGATTTGATCAGAATGAAGATAATTCCTTTTTCATTTTTTCATGGGGGGAGGAAGTTGCAGAGAAGTCAGGGTGCCGATGCTAGATTGAGGTGAGATTTCAGCCCCTGGGCTGCCCGCCACACTCCTAAATGTGTGGTTCCAGTAACCTGATTTCACATAATTAAACATGACATGTACATCCTCTCCACTTCTGTTGGACTCTACCCCCACCCGCAGCACCCTTGACAACTACTAACCCCAAAGAAAATCTCTGTAGATAACCTTGGTTTGCTTTCCAGGCCAGAGCTAGATATTGGGCCCCCTTTGTCCTTGGATAAAACAGAATTTATCTTTATTTTATAGTTAGTCTAATAGTATCTCCACTTCTCTCTAATACAGTCAGTGTGTGGTTCCCCCACAGTCTTAGCATCAACTGGGAACTTGTTAGAAATGCAGATTCTCATATCCAATCCTAGACCTACAAATTAAAAACTCTGAGGATAGGGCCCCCAAAGTTTGTGGTTTAATGATCTCTCCCAGTGATTCTGATGCAGAATAAAGTTTGAGGACCACTGTCGTCATAGATATGGTTAAATCTCACCCATTGACTGTCAGTTTACTAGTTAGTGGTAAATTAAATAGCTTTTATTTTATTTTATTTATTTTTTTTTTTTTTAAATTTTTTTTTTTTTTCAACGTTTATTTATTTTTGGGACACAGAGAGACAGAGCATGAACGGGGAAGGGGCAGAGAGAGAGGGAGACACAGAATCGGAAACAGGCTCCAGGCTCTGAGCCATCAGCCCAGAGCCCGACGCGGGGCTCGAACTCACGGACCGCGAGATCGTGACCTGGCTGAAGTCGGACGCTTAACCGGCTGCGCCACCCAGGCGCCCCTTAAATAGCTTTTAACTGCTGGCCTTTTCTGGAAACATTTTCAGAAATATTTTCTAACTGGCAACAAGATCGAATTACATTTAAATTCTACCTGTAGAGTGGGTTATGAGTTATTGGACACATGTGACACCAAATTTCACCATTGCGATTTGGGAAGTCACTTGGACTTGGACTTCAGTATCGTGGAATGTCATTTGAATGATCAATTTTTTTTTACTTTTTTTTTTTTTTGAGAGAAACAGAGAGAGAGAGAGACAGTGTGAGCAGGGGAGGGAGAGAGAGAGGGGAAGACACAGAATCCCAAGCAGCCTCCAGGCTCCAAGCTGTCAGTACAGAGCCCAATGTGGGGCTCAAACTCACCAACCCTGAGATCATGACCTGAGCTGAAGTTGGACGCTTAACCAACTGAGCCACCCAGGCGCCCCAATTTTTTTTTTTTAATCTATGAGAGAGAGAGAGAGAGAACATGAGCGGGGGAGGGACAGAAGGAGAGGCAGAGAGGGAGTCTTAAGCAGGCTCCATGCACAGCATAGAGCCAGATGCAGGGCTCCATCCCACGACCCTGGGGTCATGACCTGAGCTGAAATCAAGAGTTGGATGCTCATCTGACTGAGCCACCCAGGCACCCTGAGCAGTCAATTTTTAAAAATAGTCTCCTTTTCTTAAGAATCTGAAGAATTTTAAAAAGCCTTTAGAGTTGCCTTTCTTTAACTTAGAAAGGAATTACATATTAGGGGACTGGTTTGTTCTAATTTTGTACAATAAACTTGGAGTACAGAGTGATCATTGTATCGAGGCAAATAAAACAACCTCCGTGTGAATTAAAGCTAAGTACAAATTTTCAAGTTCAATGCTGTCCTTTTAACTTGTTTTATATTACCTAGGGCATCATTTGTTCGTTTGCCAAATTGCATAAACCAGACTCCTTTGGGCAAGGGAGCGGGAGGGAGAGGAAGGCTGATAAAGAGCTTACAGGAAGGACTTCGATGCCACTGTGAGAGGCTGCATGTCTTGTGAGGTCCTGCACGGTATTGTGTTGGGCCCACCTCACCTGTTCCTGGGTGCTCAGGGTGGAGGCTGCAGCAATGCTAACACTGGTCACCACTCGAAGTGGGCTGACGGTTCCCAAGGGTTCCGGATGTCAGTCTGATTCCACTCAGGGTTTCTGTGAGAGACAAGCTGCTTTTAGGGAGGTTGCAAAACTTGAGGCCAATTTACCTTGTGTGTGTCAAGTGCATTTTTCTGATCCAAACAAGCCGCATTGCTTTCAGCCAACCGTAACCCCCTCAGAGGGTAACCACCAGGGTGGATATTTTCACTTTGAAACTACAGTTCCCACCATGCACAACATGGTACCCCCTAGCATGAATGTTTGACCAGCATCGCCAAGGCAGGTGAGATATGCCCAGGTTTACCGAGAGAACAGTACTGGCTGGACTCCCACTGGAACATACAAGGATGTTGTTTGGGGATTAAACAAACTATTTGCTGACCTTTTGAATTGTGATGATTCATTGAATATTAAAGCTACAGAACGCATTTGCATAACAAAGAGAACTCCCAGAATAATGTTGAGACTTCATTAAGCCTTATGGCAGATGACAGAAAGAAGACTGTAGAACCGCGGATTATGTGTTATAAATTTCTGTCTAAGGTGAAATAAATTATGACAGCTTTCCAATTTAAATATTTTATTTTTTTAATGTTTATTTATTTTGAGAGAGAGAGAGAGTGCGAGGGAGGGAGGGGCAGAGAGAGAGGGAGACACAGAATCCTAAGCAGGCTCCAGGCTCTGAGCTGTCAGCACAGACCCCGACGTGGGGCTCGAACTCAGGAGCCGTGAGATCATGACCTCAGCCGAAGTCAGACCCTCAAGCGACTAAGCCACCTAGGACCCCTGACAGCTTTACAATTTAAAAAACATGTCTTGTATTTACTATTCTGTGAAATCCCAAAGTCTAAGAGTTAATAACCTAGATTTTAGGATACAAAGAATGCAGAGAACAAGAAGACAAAATCAGGCTCACGTGTACACACGCACATGCACATGCACGCACACACCCAGTGTCAAAGTCTAAGAAGGGAGCACCCCAGTGGAAAGTACGGGTCTTAGGAATGGTCTCCCTCCCTTCTGAGCTCATCTTGAATGTGACAAGGAGGGAAGGGCTGGGATCCATAAACCCACTTTTGGCTGCAGTTTTTCTGAATCCTGGGGTGCAGCTGAGAGCTGGAGCTGTCAGAGTCTGTCCCTGCTCAGGATTCAGACTAGGCCTCCATACATACGTGCTGCTTCTTTTTCTTTTTTTCTAAGTTTATTTATTTATTTTGAGAGAGAGAGAGAACACACATGCGACGTAGGGGCAGAGAGAGAGAATCCCAAACAGTTCCATGCTGTCAGAGCAGAGCCTAACACAAGGCTTGAACTCACGAGCTATTAGATGGTGACCTGAGCCGAGATCAAGAGTCGGATGCTTAATCGACCGAGCCACCCAGGTGCCCATGAAAGAGATACTTCTGCTCAACCTAGACACTGGGGCATATGCTGAAGACTTGGCTCCTTCTATCCAAATCACACAGAAGATTCTGTTTTTTTGGGTTTTTTTTAAGTTTATTAATCTTGAGAGAGACAGAGAGGAGAGTGGGGAGGGGCAAAGAGAGAGGGAGAGAGAGAGAATCCCAAACAGGGCTCGAACTCATGAAACTACAAGATCATGAACTGAGCCAAAACCAAGAGCAGAAACTTAATCGACCAAGCCACCCAGGCACCACCTCCTTTTTAAAAAAATGTTTATTTATTTTTGAGTAGGGGGGACGAGCAGAGACAGAGGGAGACAGAGGATCTGATGCAGGGCTTGAACTCACAAACCGTGAGGTCATGACCTGAGCCAAAATTAGATGCTTAACCAACTGGGCCACCCAGGTACCCCTCCAAACAGAAGATTCTAGATGAAGGCTTTAGAGCTTCAGGTAGCCATCATAAGGAGGTCCAGGGGATCCTGGGGAAGAGATGATGAAGGCCTTTGGAAGGATTGGGCAATGACTGTTGACCAACAGTAAGTAAAGGTGTTTTGACTCTAATGAAGCCCATGCTATCTTAGTTCTCCCAGAAAGAAAAGCCTGAGACTAGGACATGTGTGTAGGGCTTAACTGTGGAGGTGATCCCAGAAAGCAAGAATGAGGGCCTAGGCAGCCTGGCCAGGAAAGGAGAAAGCCGAGCCAGTTGCATTGGTCTGTGCTGTGGATAACGGGGCTTTGATGCCAACAGGAACTTGTGAGGAACCGTACAGAATGTGCCTCAAAGTGACCATCTGAGGGATGAAAGGGAGAAGCATTTATAGGTCTTCATTCACTGGCTCCCATCCAGCACTGACACAGCATTGCCCAAGGGGTTGTAACACCCTGGTGCCTCTGTGTTGCACGGTGAGCCAGTGTCGAGCACGCTCTTGCAGGCAGTCCACACCACCACATCAGAGAAACCCTGAGGGGGTCAGGGGTGAGGCACGGAAGGCAGGCTGAAGCCTGTGTGCAGTTGTGTCCCCAAACAATGCCCGGATCAAAGGTATGAACAAGAGGGGCGCCTGGGTGGCACAGTCGGTTAAGCGTCCGACTTCAGCTCAGGTCACGATCTCGCGGTCCAGGAGCTCGAGCCCCGCGTCGGGCTCTGGGCTGACGGCTCAGAGCCTGGAGCCTGCTTCCGATTCTGTGTCTCCCTCTCTCTCTGCCCCTCCCCCGTTCATGCTCTGTCTCTCTCTGTCTCGAAAATAAACGTTAAAAAAACAAAACAAAACAAAAAAACAAAGGTATGAACAAGAGGGTGTAAGGCTGTACATACTAGGGCCCAACACCTACACATTCCTGAGAAACCTTATGTTTTGCAAAATCAAGCAGTACAAATAATAGGCCTGTGGGGAAAATAGTGTTAGAAGCAGGTCACTCCCGATCTATGCAAATCTGTAACCGAAGCACTAATGCAAATAGTAGTTTGTACGTAAGGAGCTAACTGGGACTGCCTGGACATCTCAGTGTGGCTGGAGGCTGTCACAGTGGTATTTCAAAGGTACAGTATGATAGAGTGGGAAAATGCTGGCAGGGTTTTACTTAGAGCTGGCTGGGCAGGTGCAGAAACAGTGCAGAGGGCAGTGGGCTCTGAGTGCTATTCAGTGGTCCAGCAGGCAGTGCAGCCTGGCCAGGAGCTGGGGAGAAGGGCTCTGGGTGTGAGAGCTCATTTGTAATTTTCCTAAAATATAACTGAAAGGGCTCATGCAGCCAGCGTAACAGCTGAACTGAGGGCTTCTTGCTTTCCTGATGATGGCTATAATTTTCTTCCTGCAATGAGTGATTTCCTTATAGAAATGCACGTTCTAGATGAATGAATGTGTTTCAGTGTCTCGCTATAGGGCCATTATGGGGCATCCTGGCTAAATATTGGTCCATGTGACTGCACCTGTGGGGTTCGGTGCATTCTATGCATTATGTCATTTAATCCTCATCAGACCCTGTGTGCTCTGTGCCACTGTCAGGGATGTTAGGCCCTCAGAGGTGGGAAGAGGGCTTAGGAGGCCGTGAGATCTGTTCAGTCACCCAGAGCTGCAGAGCAAGATTAAGAATGGTGGAATTTTGGGGCGCCTGGGTGGCGCAGTCGGTTAAGCGTCCGACTTCAGCCAGGTCACGATCTCGCGGTCCGTGAGTTCAAGCCCCGCGTCAGGCTCTGGGCTGACGGCTCAGAGCCTGGAGCCTGTTTCCGATTCTGTGTCTCCCTCTCTCTCTGCCCCTCCCCCGTTCATGCTCTGTCTCTCTCTGTCCCAAAAATAAATAAACGTTGAAAAAAAAAAAAAAGAATGGTGGAATTTCAATTCTTACAATCCTAACTATCTTCTACTACCTTCTAACATACATCAGTAAACAGGAATAAGGAAGCAATTGGACTGCTGGAACACAGTAAAACTTACAAATATCTACATACAAAATCTATAAAGAAAGAAGAGACTGGAGGAAGTAGTTATAGCAGATGTCATCAAGGATCAACATCTACCCTCTCTGAAGTGTGTGAGCAGGAGCATCAGGAAGTCAATCACCTCTCGGGGCACCTGGGTGGCTCAGTCAGTTGAGCGACCAACTCTTGATTTCCACTCAGGTCATGATCCCAGGGTACTGGGGACATTGAGATGACCTCAGAGGATAGAACCACCTCATCCAGTTTTGGACCACCCACCTTGGGACCGTTATGCAAAATAGAAGTAAACTTCAGCTTGTCTAAGCCATACACATGTCTATAACAGAATCTGAATGCTAACTCAGATCAATTTAATTTTTTTAACAGAAATAGTAAATTGTTTGCATATATGTATATAAGGAGCTTTAGGGAAAGATGTGGACAGATACATACCAAACCATTACCTTGGTTACACAGGGGGGTTGGGCTGGAATGGAATCAAGATAATGCACTTTGTCTCCACTGAAGGACATAATATTCGTTCAACTTTGTTCTAGGTAGGATTGATTGATTGATGATTGATTGATTTAAAATGCACCTGCGTGCACCTACATGTGCGAACAAGCTGGGGAGGGGCAGGGAGGAGAAGGAGAGCAAGAATTTTAAGCAGGCTCCATGCCCAGCCTGGAGCCCAGTGCACGACCATGAGATCAGGACATGAGCTGAAATCAAGAGTCAGTTGCTTAACCAACTGAGCCACCCAGGGTTCCCTAGGCAGGCTGTTTATAGTGCAAAGAGCCTCACTCAAGTTAACTTAAATGAAGGGGAGTTTAGTGTAAAGATACGAAGAGGTCATGGGGTGCCTGGGTGGCTCAGTCGGTTGAGCATCTGAGTTCAGCTCAGGTCATGACCTCTCAGTTGGTGGGTTGGAGCCCCACGTCAGGCTCTGCGCTGACAGCTCAGAGCCTAGAGCCTGCTTCAGATTCTGTCTCTCTCTCTGCCCCTCCCCAGCTTGTGCTCTGTCTGCCTCTCCCTCTCTCTCAAAAATAAATAAAAACATTTTAAAAAATTAAAAAAACAAGAAACAAAGAGGTCACATAGAACCTCAAATCAGGAAACCAAGTATAGCTGAGCTCACAGAAAACACAAAGTAGTCGGGAACCACAGTTGGTCTTTAGTTCTTTCTGTGACCTCTGTCCTTCCCCCATTTGCACATCTGCTGTGTGGCCATGGTCCAGAAATAATGGCACCTTGATAGTGCCAAGATCAGTGGTTCTCCCAGTGTGGTCCCTGGGCCAGCAGCATCAGAATCAACTGGGAGCTTGTCAGAAATGCAAATTCTTGGGCCTCACTCCAGACTACTGAATCAGAAACTCTGTTGGGCCCAGCAACTTGTATTTTACCAAGCTCTTGAGGTGATCTTCATGAAGATTAAAGGTGGAGAACCACTGCTCTAGATGACGTTCCAGCTCTGACACCTACTCAGTTGGCAATAGGTATTGCTTAATTTAAGAGAGCAAGAGAGCAAGGCTCAGTTCATCTTTTTTGTTTGCCAGGCCAGTCACTGGTCAGCTAGTGGATAGGGTCAGTGGTCTATCCTTATTCCAATTAGTTTTTGCAAGGGGGCAGGCTCACAATTTAACTGTTCCCCTGTTGCTGTGCATTTAGAAGACACAATATATATATTTTTGCCATTATCAATGTTACTGTAATGTATATCTTCATGTACCCCCACAGGCACACATTCACAGAATCAAGAAAAATGCACAATTTAATGACCTTATATCATTTTCCACTTCTTTTTTTTTTTAACGTTTATTTATTTTTGAGACAGAGAGAGACAGAGCATGAACGGGGGAGGGTCAGAGAGAGGTAGACACAGAATCTGAAACAGGCAACAGGCTCTGAGCTGTCAGCACAGAGCCTGACGTGGGGCTCGAACTCACTGACCGCGAGATCATGACCTGAGCCGAAGTCGGCCGCTTAACCGACTGAGCCACCCAGGCGCCCCTCATTTTCCACTTCTATTAGTGGTATAAGATTGTACCAGTGCACTAGCACTAAATATTGTAATTAAATTATTTTTGCTTTTGGGCTAACTTAACAGCATCACTTTAAAAGCACAACAATGTAGCTCAGTTGGTGAAGCCTGTGACTCTTGATCTTGGGGTTGTAGGTTCAAGCTCTACGTTGGGTATAGAGATCACTTAAAAATAAAATCTTAAAAATAAAATAAAATAAAATAAAAACAATGAGTACCTTGTTTTATAAACGGAGGGGGAATTTGTGGCAAGAGTTAAACAAGAGGCTTAAGGGTATGTTTCAGAGAGGTCCTGCCCCTGTTGTAAGTGGCAAATTTGTGGGGAGCACAAAGTTGAAAGAAGGAGAAAGAATTCCTGGATCAATCCTGTGTAGCTGCAGTGGCAGGGGTCTTAGGAAGAACACAAGGCAGAAGGGTGAGGAGTCAGGGAAAGCTCTAAGTGGTGGGAGATATGTCCCCCATCAGAGCCACCGAATAAGCCTGCTAAACCATGTCTGAAGGAATCATGAGACATCTGGTAGCTTATAGGTTAAAAAGTTCATACGAATTATTATTATTATTATTATTGTTATTATTATTATTATTGTTATAATTAATATTATTACTATTGGATTGGAAGCAGTGTGTTTTTACCCATGTTCGGTAACTTTCTTTTTCCGGAGAACATATGGGGCATGAGGTGGGGAAAAAGGAGAAAAAAATGGGAGGTAATTTTTTTTAAGTTTATTTATTTATTTTGAGAGAAAGAGAGGGAGAGAGAACATGTGCGTGAGCGGGGAAGGGTTGGGAGGAGGGGAAGAGAGAGAATCCCAAGCAGGCTCCATGCTAAGCGTGGAGCCCAATGCGGGGCTTGATCTCACAACCGTGAGATCATGACCTGAGCCAATATCAAGAGTATCAAGTCAGATGCTTAACTGACTGAGCCACCCAGTTACCCCATAGGAGTTAATTTTAACTTTGGGTAGATCAGGAGGTTATTATATCATATTATATTATATTGATTATTATGTTATATTATATATCATATCATATCATATCATATCATATTATATTATATTATAGAGCACTAATTTACCTCTATGTAAATGAGAGAAGGGGAAACTAGGTCTATTTGCTGAAGGGTCCAGAATCCAAGGCAACCATGCAGGTTGATAATATTAATGCCAGCATTCAGAATGCTGTTGCTTTAATTTGCATTTCTTTGATTACTAGCAATTTTGAAGCTTGTTACATGTTTGTTTACTATTAGTTCCCTCAGTGCAATTGTCTTCATTTCCTTTGCCTTTACCAACCAGGTTCTTTTTTCTTTTCTAGAATGAGGCCTTTCTTTCTCTTTCTTTCTTTCTTTCTTTCTTTCTTTCTTTCTTTCTTTCTTTCTTTCTTTCTTTCTTTCTTTCTTTCATGTTTATTTATTTATTTTGAGCAAGAGTAAGAGACTGCATGAGTGGGGGAAGGGCAGAGAGAGAGAGGGAGAGAATTCCAAGCAGGCTTCATACTAAACGCAGAGTCTGAAGCAGTGCTTGATCTCACAACTGTAAGATCATGACCTGAGCCAAAATCAAGAGTCGGATGCTTAACCGAGTAAGCCGCTCAGGCACCCTTCTAGAAAGAGGCCTTTTTATTAATCCTGTCATATTTATTATAGATATTTTTAATCTGACAATTTTTTATCACTTAGCATAGTGTTTTAAAAGATCATTTATATTGGGGCACATATCAGTATTTTATTTTTTAAATTATTATTATTTTTATTTTAGAGAGAGAGAGCATGAACAGGAGAGAGGGGCAGGCAGAGGGAGAGATATATAATAATTTCTATAATCTTAAGATCAGAATCTCCATGCTGAGCATGGAGTCTGATGCCGAGCTCGATCCCATGACGCTGGGATCATGACCAAAATCAAGAATCAGGCACTCAACCAACTGAGCTAACCAAGGCACCCCCATTATTATCATTATGTTAGGTCAGCTTCACTCCCTGTGTGGAGCCCAGCGCTGAGCTTGAACTCACTACCTTAAGATCAAGACTCGAGCTGAGATCAAGAATTGGACGCTTAACCAACTGAGCCACCCAGGCACCCCAGTATTTCATTTTTTTATTGCCAAATAATCCACCATATGTATATGGATATAAGCACATTTTATTTATTTGTTCATCAGTTGATGGACATTTGAGTTGTTTCCACCTTTTGGCTATTATGAATAATGCTGCTATGAACATTTGTGTATGGTTTTTATGTGGATATATGTTTTCATTTACCTTGGGTATATATTTATGAGTAGAGTAGCTGGATCATATGATGAAAAATTTTTTAATGTTTATTTATTTTTGAGAGAGAGAGAGAGAGGCAGAGAGAGAGGGAGACACAGAATCTGAAGCAGGTTCCATGTTCTGAGCTGTCAGCACAGAGCCCGAGTGGGGACTCAAATGCATGAACTGTGAGATCATGACCTGAGCTGGAGTCGGACGCTTAACCAACTGAGCCACACAGGCGCCCCCATCTTGTGAAATTTTTAAAGTACAGAATTGTATAAAGTAAAAGTCGTTTATTATTTTAAATATTTTTTAAATGTTTATTTTTTGAGAGACAAAGAGACAGAGTGTGAGTGGGGGAGGGGCAGAGAGAGAGGGAAACACAGAATCTGAAGCAGTCTCCAGGCTCTGAGCTGTCAGCACAGAGCCTGACGCAGGGCTCGAACTCACCAATCTTGAGATCATGACCTGAGCCAAAGTTGGACATTTAACCAACCGAGCCACCAGGCGCTCCTAAAGTAAAAGTCGTTTATAATGCTCTCCAACATCACCCATCCCCAAGTGAGCCAGTACCTTAATATTTTGGAGCATATTTTTCTTTTTCCTAAGCACGTCCATACATACCCCTTTTTCTTCTTTTCCGCTTTCTGTCACTGTAGATTAAATTGACTTTCTTAGAGTTTTATATAAATGGAATCATACAGTATGTGTTTTGGTTCTGACTTTTTTTCATTCAGCATGTTTTTTGAGTTTCATTCATATTTCATGTATATCCATAGTGTATATCCATTCCTTTTTATTGCAGATAAGTATTCTATTGCAAGAATATGTCACGTGCTGCCTGGGTGGCTTAGTTGGTTTAGTGTCAGACTCTTGGTTTCGGCTCAGATTGTGATCTCGCCATTCCTGGGTTTGAGTCCTACAGGTGCACAGCCTACTTAGGGTTCCCTATCTCCCTCTCTCTCTCCCTCTCTCTTTCAGCTAAAATAAACTTAAAAATTTTTTTTAAAAAGGATATATCACAATTTTTTATCTGATGGGCATTGGGTTGTTTCCAGCTTTAGCTATTATGAATAAAGCTGCTATGAACATTCCTGTACAAGTCATTGTGTGAATATGGGTTTTCATTTATTTAGGAGTGGAATGGTTAGCTCTTGGGGTGTTTGTTTAACTTTATAAGAAAGTGCTGAACTGTTTTTCAAAATGATTGTACCATTTTACATTCCCACTGGTAATATATATATACATTTTTTTCTTTCTTTCTTTCTTGCCCTTTCTTTCTTTCTCTCTCTTTTTCTTTCTTTCTCTCTCTCTTTCTTTCTTTGTTTCTTTCTCTTTCTTGCCCTTTCTTTCTTTTTCTCTTTCTTTCTCTTTCTTTCTTTCTTTCTTAAGTTTATTTATTTTTGAGAGGTGGCGGTAGTGGCAGAAGAGAGAGAGAAAGAGAGAGAGAGAGAGAGAGAGAGAGAGAGAGAGAGAGAGGGAATCCCAAGCAGGCTCTGTGCTGATAGCACAGAGCCTGATGCAGGGCTCTGTCTCACCACCGTGAGACCATGACCTGAGCCGAAATCAAGAGTCAGACACTTAATTGACTTGAGTCATCCAGGTGCCCCTAGACATATATTTTTCAAGTAAGCTCTAGGCCAAATGTGGGGTTTGAACTCATGACCCTCAGATTAAGAGTTGCATGCTCTATGACTGAGCCAGCCAGGCGCAAACCCGGTAATATTGATTAAAGCCAAACTCTTGCAAAACAAACAAACAAGAAAACCAAACCAAAACCAAAACCAAACTCTTGCTTTCAGGCAAGTGTCCATCCCCAGGATGGAGCTTGGTCTACCCCTTCCCAGTCTTTGCTTCCCTATGGATGAGTGATTGCCTAAGTTTCGGGGAGGCAGTGGGAGGGAAGGGCAGGGAAATTGTGGGGCCACCACAGAGTATGCTGAGCTACACAGCAGCCCCCCTTGGGGGCATTGCCTGGGCGAGACAATGGCACCTGTCTTCTCAGACTAGGGGGCAGTGGCCCCAAATTCTTACCCTGGGGGTTGATTCAGCACATGCTAAACAAAGGAAAACACTGAAAGGTCACTGAAAAAGGAAGTAGGTGGGAAGGGCTGTTGTCACTGTGTGAATGACCCTCTGTGCTTGTCTTTTACAGGGTGGGTATCCTCGGCCACTTTCCGTTTTCATTATTTGTCAGAGAAATGTGCATTGAAACTTAATTGCTTCTCCCCATCCCACTCCCCCCCCCCCACTTCGCCATACATCCCAGCCAAAGAGGAACCAGAAGCTCTGCTGTCAGAAGGGGAAGAAAAAGTGATGGTGACTGTCCTTGGACAGTAAAAACTTCCATAAAGTGAGTTTAAAGTGGACACAGCCTCATGCGTCCAGACTCACGGGGTCTACAGGGTTTGGGTCTTCCAGCTGTTAGGCAAGAGGGCCGGGAGGTCAGGTACCATGTTTCGTCAGGGTTCTCAAGTCATCCTGACGTTACTGAGGTGGACGCCGGGTGCTGCTGGCACCCCCTTCAGAAGGACTTGTTGTCCAGCTGCAGGGAGCACTCTTGGTAGACGGCCCTGTGCTGTCATCCCTTTCAGAGATGGCCATCTTGCCTGAGAGCGTGCCCTGCCCAGGCTGGTTCTCCCACAGTGGTGGGAGTGTCACTCTGGAGCTCTGTGGGGTTGGCCGAGGCTGTCCAAGACCTTGACTTCTCCCTCTGTCCACTCCTGCTCCCTCTCTCCCTTACACAGATGTTAGTCCCACCAGTACCACCTCGTAAGCATTCGGTACACTAAAGTCCATCTCAGAGTTGGCTTCCTGGAGAACTCACCTGGGACGATTTAGTAACAAGGAAGCTGTGAACTAGTATGAGCTTACTGTGTAACAAATGGATATAGACTTCCAAATGCATGGAATATTTGTGGAACCTTACAGAAGAGACTGTTGGGGCGCCTGGGTGGCTCAGTCAGTTAAACCTCTGACTCTTGATTTCGGCTCAAGTCATGATCTTACAGTTCATGGGTTTGAGACCCACGTAGGGCTCTGTGCTAGCAGCACAGAGTCTGTTTGGGATTCTCTCTCTCTCCCTCTCTCTATGCCCCTCCCTGGCTCATGTTCTCTCTCTCTCAAAATAAATAAAGTTTAAAAAAGTTATAAAAAAAATCTTAAAAAAAAGAAGAGACTTAACAATAGCTAGGGACTAGGACTGGGTTCTTTCAGGAGTAGGGAAGTGTTACTTTCTACTCTTTTCCTTTTATAATAAAAAACCTCTTATTTTAAAGAAACATGGGATTGCATTACACATACTTGTGATAGCTACCATTCGGGGAACACCTTGTACCATGTCCTTTAGCACGTTTTCTCTATGGCTCACAAAAATGCAGAGGTGGATGTCATTATCATCCCATTTTACGGGTAAGGGAGCTGAGTTTCAGAGGTGACAGATGATTGGTCCAGAAGCAACTGTCACCAAGCAGTGAATCCGGCATAGACTCCGACTCCAACTCCAACGTTCAGGCTATCTCTGAGCTCAGTTAGAGCGTGTGTCTTTCTGTCACTTCACATGATGCCCTCTGTTCTGAATGGGGAGTATGGTGGGAAGGAAAGAGTAATGAATTGGCAGTAGAAGACCAAGCTTCTAGGTTTTTTTGCTATTATTAGTGAACTCTGAGTTATTTTCTGTTTGTATGTTGCACTTATCTATAAAAATCCAAAACTCATTTTGGTATAGAGGCAAAATCCAAAGGCTGTTGGTTTTGACACAGCTGGGTCCTGTTAGTTACTGTGTGATTTTTTTTTTTAATTTTTCTTTTCAACGTTTATTTATTTTTGGGACAGAGAGAGACAGAGCATGAACGGGGGAGGGGCAGAGAGAGAGGGAGACACAGAATCGGAAACAGGCTCCAGGCTCCGAGCCATCAGCCCAGAGCCTGACGCGGGGCTCGAACTCACGGACCGCGAGATCGTGACCTGGCTGAAGTTGGACGCTTAACCGACTGTGCCACCCAGGCGCCCCTGTGTGATTTTTAACAAGTTACTTAACCTCTCTGAGCCTCAATTTTCTATTCTTTAAAGTAGGGAAAATGGACTATAAGACTCAGGGTTGTCATGAAAAAGACATACTATAATAGTACTTACTATATTCTAGGTCCTCAAGAAATCATTCCTTCCTCCTTGCAGTTTAACCTTTGGTCCTTGGGATAAAGTAAACTGTTCCTAGTTTTAGCCTAAGTTAAAACACTCAGTTTGCTAAAGAAGATATATTTAATGTATGTGAAAGGACCAACTTGGGATTCTTTTGTGGATCAGCAGAAGAAAGGAACCAAATTTTTCATGATCATTGTTTTACCTCTGCAAACTCCACATGACTGAAAGATCTCCAACGGGTATGGACTCTCCTGCGTGGGGATTGGGAAAGTAAGAGATCCCCCTTAGAAAGTATGAAGGGGAAAAAAAAAAAATCAATCCCTAGGCTTGGGAAGACCTGTGCTGTGTCCAATGGCGACTTCCCATTGGGTCCAATGGCGACTTCCCAAAAGTTATGTCCGTGTGTTGATCCCTAGAGTCTGTGAATGTGACCTAATTTGGAAGAAGGGTCTTTGCAGATGTCATGTCAAGATGAGATCACCCTGGATCATCTGGGTGGACCCTAAACTCAATGACGAGTGTCCTCATAAGAGACACAGAAGAGAGACACAAGGAGAAGAGAAGTCCAAGATGAAGACCGCAATTTTGGTCACAGAGCCAACAAGTAACACCGGCAGCTGCCAGATGGCGGAAGAGGCAGGGAAGATTCTCCCCTAGGTCTTCAGAGGGAGCATGGCTCTGTCCACACCTTGATTTTGGACTCTTGGCTCCCTGAACTGTGAAAGAATACATTTCTGTTGTTTTAAGCCCCCAAGTTTATGATGATTTGTCACAGCAGCCACAGGAAACTAATATAAGCGCCACGAGACAATTTTAGGGGCAACCATGGGAATAGCATCAAAATTAAATGATATTAAAAAAGGACCCATTTGACCAAATATTTACCATCAGGCAGTAGGAATATAGACCTGAGAGATGTCACCACGGAGATGACATGTAGTCTTCTGAAACAATGTCACCCAGAGAGGGAAGTAGGTCAGTTAAGGGCAGGAAGCAAAAGAGGCCACGTTGATGAAGTGAGAGATATCTGCCATTTCAGATCCTGCCCCAATAATGGCAAAGTGGATTTTTCAAATACTGGGGAATTGGACAGAGACATACAGAGGCGGAGAACCTTTATGTTAGAATAACGAAAAATAAAAAATGTAAAAAGGAGATGGTCAAGAGGCAGGAAGGGCTCCCTTTTAAGGAGCCAGTAAGTAAGTACTGGGATATGCTGGCTTCTCAGAGTCAAAGGTTTGAGAGGGACACTGGACAGTCCTCTACTGAACGATCTCATGGAGAAATGCATCAAAAGGAAGGGTGTGAACACAACAGGGGACCGGCTAAAACCAGTCACACGATAGGACATAACGCAATCGCTAGAGATAAGGCTGTAGATTAATATTCACTGAAATGAAAGATGTTCGAGACATATCATTAAGTCCAGAAAGCAAGTGATAAAACGGTAAGTATAACAAAATCCCTTTCCTCATGTGTAAAGGGAGCTGAGGATAACAGTAGCCTCAGTAGCCTGAGGATAACAGAACACCCTCAATGTGTCTGAACTCACAATCAAACCCACTAAAATTTCTTCAGTGAAACATGAATATTCACACTAAGAGGGATAAAGGCTGCAAATAGCATCGTATCACTTTGGGTCAGGTTGTGCAGCCCAATAAATTTGCTGGAAACTTAGAATACAAAAATGAAAGCAAAACAGCCTTGTGTTTCCAGAGATTTTCACCTCCTGGAATTCTCAATGAGGGCCCGAGGGCCCGTGTTCTGTACAGGCATCAGCAAAGAAGCCTGCAGGGGCCCCTGGGTGGCTCTGTCGGTTGAGCGTCCGTCTTCAGCTCAGGTCATGATCTCATTGTTTGTGAGTTCGAGCCCCTCAGGGGACTCGCTGCTGCCAGCCTGTCAGCCCAGAGCCTGTTTTGGACCCTCCGTCTCCCTCTGTCTGCCCTCTCCCGCCTACAGTCTCTCTCTCAAAAATAAATAAAATATAATTAAAAAAAAAAAAAAAAAAGAACGAAGACTGCAAGCATTATTGCATTGCTACAATGTTGTTGCGGATGGATGAGATTGCAGCCTGTTTTTTATCTTTGACTTTTGACTTGTTATATTTTAATTTTTCTGCAGTGAATATTCATTACTTTTTTTTTTTTTTTTTGACCTGTAGCTTCTTGAATTTTAATCTATCTGGATAAATTTAACACGGGGACTACTGCATCGCTCCATGGACCTCAAAAGGTTCTTAGCACCAAGTTCATAATTTTCATCTCTGCCCTTAAGAAAATATTTCTCTGGGAAGAGAGGAACAATTAAAGAGATGGAGTGGGGGTTTTCATGCCTTTTTCTTGTGTCTTTAAGCCAGTCCCAACAGTCAATATCCAGGAAGATGGAGCCCCTAGAACCTTACCTGGGGTTTACCTACCTTTCCTCATCTGTATGTATTAGTTTTATGTTAAAAGGTAAGGAACAACAGCAACAAACCAGAAAACAAATAGTGGGAATGTGGGGAAAAGCGAGGGAGGTCTATGTGGATAGCGCCAATGGAAGGAAGGAGAAAGAACAGGTGTGAAGCAGACTTTTCTGACCTCGGGACCTGCCTGGTGAGGAAGGGAGAGGGGTGGGGGGTGGGGGTGGGAAGGTCACGGGAAGAAAGAAGCAGCTAGAGGGACAGCCGGTAAGAAACAGAGAAAAGCGAACTGTTTCAAGAACCAGGAAGAAGTTGTTGAGCAAAGCTGTGGTCAAGTGAAGCCAGAGAGTCGGCTACTGGAGGCTGACTTTGGAGCCGAGTGAGATGTAGGCCCTAAAGGAGAAGTGTGCCAGGAGAAGGGTCTGCAGACATTCTGCTGAGTTCCACAGGCAGCAAAACTAGGGGCCCTTTTCTGCTCAGCTCCCTGGGTGCTTGAAAAATTTGAGGAGGGAAATTACAATTTGAGGAGGAATTTTCAATGTATGTACAAATAGTTTTTTAGTGGCTAAGAATTTCTGAGAATGTTGAAAAACCAGGTATTCAAAAGATATATGTACATATTATTTTTAAAAATCTATGTTATTTCTAGATATTATATAATATAACACTGTAGTATTGGATTGGCTGATAATTGAGGGACTTCCGCCATTTGGCCAGACTTGGAAAGGGAAGTGGCCCTAAGCCAATGGCAATTAGAGAAGGGAGGTGGGAGGAACTTGCTGAAACCCTAAATAGAAATGGAGCTTTTGATTGGGCAAGTCATAGTACGACTTCAGAGACACTGAAAGGTAGAAAGTGTCAGATGAGGAGGATCTCACGTACCCACAAAACTAACAGCTCCAAGCTGTGTGGCCTGAGCCCTGCTCTCAGGACCCAAGCCTAACTGGTAGTGGAGGGAAGCAGAGAGCGAAGAGTCCCAGAGGAGGAAGGCCCTCCCTCCAGGGCAACATTCCCCTCACAACTCATAAAGGGCTCCCCCACATGCACCCATGCAAAGTCAGCAGACTACCTAGGAGAGGAAGTTTGATTTCTTACCCAGTTACCATGGTTAGTATGGCCTCCATGGGAATGTAGGCCCACCCACATGGCCAGCCCCTTTGAAGCCTCGGACTGCCTGAGAGGCAAGAATGAGTAAAGAAGGTCAGAGCAGTCCCTCAAAAAGGGGTGCTAAGCATGTATGTGACATGTGACAGGGCAGTGGTTCTTAAACTGGGCCGTGTGGAACCCTGGGCCAAGATGGTCTACAGCTAAAGCAGACGTCTTTTCTGCATTTGCCGGTAGAATGAGCTCCCTTTTAAAAAATATTGTTTCTTATAATAACATTAATACTTTTTTCTTTAATCAGAAGAATTAAAAGAAGAGAAGTCATCTATAATCTTACCTCCACATATTTAGGTATATTTCCTTTCAGGCTCTTTTTTTGTGAATATATTGATCAATCATATATTTACATATGTATATTTTTGGTGAGCTCTGTGCCCAATGTGGAGCTTAAACTCATGACCCCGAGATCAAGAGTCTCATCTTTTGCTGACCAAGCCAGCCAAGTGCCCCTGCTATAAATATATTTTAGATATATTTACAAATAATAATAGTTAACTATCATTATTGTTTAATATTTCTTGAATGCTTACCAAGGCAAAGCATTGCTCTTAACCCTTTGCAGATATTGAAGCATGCAATTTTCATAATAACCCTATAAGGTAGAAGCATCATTATCCTTATTTAACCATAAAAGAAACTGAAGAAGAGAGAAGTAAAGAAATTTGTTCAAAGTCACACATTAGTAGGAAGGGAACTGGAATTCAACCTAGATCTGACTGCGGAGTCTACATTTTTAGACAATATATACACTGTATTATATATATATATGGTTTTGTGTTAAGGTCTTTCATTAAATATTATGTTGTATTTCCCACAACATTAAAAATAATTTACTTGACATGAAGTTTTTCTTTAGAATCAAGTAGAAGAAATTATCTGATTTAGTTTAAACGTAACAGTTTATTTGGTATATCTGTATATTAATTATATATTAAATAATATATCAATATTTCAAAGTGTTCAAAAAAGAAACCTTATTGCCCAAGAGCTCCACCCCATGAGTTAAAGCAAACAAACATATCTTAACAAATATAAAAGAACAGAAGTCATATAAAGTATGATGTCAGATCACAGTGGGATTAAACTAGAACCAATAATTTGGAATTTTGGAAAATCCCAAAATATCTGGAGATTAAACACACACTTTTAAATAATACATGGGTCAAAAAGAAATATCTAGAGAAATTTAAAAAAATATTTTGAATTAAATGAAAATAAAAATATAACATCAATGAGACAGTGCTTAGAGAGAAATATATATAGCATTATACGCATATTAGAAAAGAAAGATCTACAGGGTGGCTCAGTGGTTAAGTGTCCAACTCTTGGTTCTGGCTCAAGTCATGATCTCATGGTTTGTGGGTTTGAGCCCCGCATGGGATTCTCTGTCTCCCTCTCTCTCTGCCCCTCCCCTGCTTTCTCTCTCTCTCTCTCTCTCAAAATAAATAAATAAACATTAAAAAAAAGAAAGATGTAGAATCAGTAATATAAGCTTTCCACTTTAGGAAATTAGACAAAGAAAGGAATATAAGCCTAAATCAAGCAGAAGGAAATAAATAATAATTGGAGCAGAAATAAATGAAACTGAAAATAAGAAAACAATAAATAAAAGTCAATGAGAACAAAAACTGTTTTTTTGAAAAAGAGAAATAAATAAAAAATAACAAACCTCTTGTCAGGCTAACAGAGAAAAAAAAAAGAAGATACAAATAACTAATATCAGAAATGAAATAAGAGTCATCTCTACTGAACATGAAAAGGATAATAAAACAGTATTATGAACAAACTCTATACCCACAAAATTGATAGCTTAGATGAAATGAACTAATTTCTTGAAAGATGCAAACTACTAAAACTCACAAAAGGAGAAACAGATAACCTGAATAGGCCTCTATCTTTTAAAGAAATTGAATCAATAATCACTAACATTCCAAAACAGAAAGCACCAGGATCAGATGGGCTTACTGGTGATTTCTACCAAACATTTCTAGAAGAAATGATACCAATTCTCTAGAATCTCTTCCAGAAAATAGAAACGGAGGAAACACTTCTTGACTCATTCTGTGAGGCCAGCATTACCCTAATACCAGGACCAGATAAATACATTACAAGAAGGGAAAACCCAGGACCGATTTCACTCATGAATATCTATGCAAAAATCCTCAACAAATGTTAGCAAATAAAATGCCACAATATATAAAAAGAATTATACACCACAACCAAACGGGATTTATTCCAGGTATTACAAGGCTATTTCAATATTCAAAAATCAATTAATGTAATCCATCTCATCAACAGGCTAAAGAAGAAAAACCATATGATCATATCAATTGGTGCAGAAAAAGCATCTAACAAAATCCAATACCAATTCATTCTAAAAATTTTCAGGAAACCAAGACTAGAACGGAACTTCCTCAGCTTGATAAAGAACACCCACAAAAACTTACAGCTAGAATTCTTTTTTGAGAGAGAGAGAGAGAGAGGATGCAAATGAGCAAGGAGCAGAGAGAGAGTGGGAGAGGGAGAGAGAGAGAGACATGCGGGGCTTACCTGAGGTGGGGCTCATGTTTTTACCTGAAGCAGGACTCAAGGTCACCCAAAGCAGGGCTTGAGCTCACCTGATGTGGGACTCAAACTCGGGAACTGTGAGATCATGACCTGAGCCAAAGTCTGATGGTTAACTAACTGAGCCACCCAGCTGCCCTAGAATCATTCTTAATGGTGGGAAAATAGATGCTTTCCCTCTATGATTGGGAACAAGGCAAGGATGTCTACTCTCACCACTGCTATTCAAAATTGTACTGGAGGGGTGCCTGGCTGGCTCAGTAGAGCATGAGTCAGCAGAGCATGAGACTCTTAAACTCGAGGGTTGTGAGTTTGAGCCCCATGGTCGGTGTAGAGATTACTTAAAATAAAATCTTAAAACAAAAACAAATTGTACTGGAAGTCCTAGCTAATACAAAAAGACAAGAAAATGAAATAAAAGGATTACAGTTTGGCAAGGAAGAGATAAAACTGTTTTTGCTCACAGATGACAAGATTGTCTATATAGAAAACCACAAGGAACTGACCAAACAAACAAACCTTCCCAGGACTAGCAAGCTATGATGGCATGATTGCAAAATAACAAGTTTAATATCCAAAAGTCTACAGCTTTCCCAAACAGCAGCAATGAACAAATGAATTTGAAATAAAAAAAAAATAATACCATTTACATTAGGACTAGAAAAAAAAGAGAAATACTTATATATTTTTAGCAAAATATAAACAGAATCTATATGAAGAAAACTACAAAACTCTAATGAAATCAAAGATCTAAATAATTGGAGAAATATTCCATGTTCATGGATAGAAAGACTCAATATTGTTAAATATCAATTCTTGCCAACTGGATCTAAAGATTTGATTTAATCTCAATCTAAATCCCAGGAGGTTATTTTGTATATTATCAACAAAGTGATCCTAAAGTTTATATAGAAAGGCAAGAGACCCTAAACAGTCATCTTGATGCTGAAGAAGAACAAAATTGGAGGTCTGACATGACAACTTTAAGACTTACTATAAAACTACAATAATCAAGACAGTATAGTATTGACAAAATATAAAGTAAAAAAAAATAAAGAGATCAGTGAAACAGAATAGAGCCCAGACATAAACCCACACAAATATTTTTTTTTTTAATTTTTTTTCAACGTTTTTTATTTATTTTTGGGACAGAGAGAGACAGAGCATGAACGGGGGAGGGGCAGAGAGAGAGGGAGACACAGAATCGGAAGCAGGCTCCAGGCTCTGAGCCATCAGCCCAGAGCCCGACGCGGGCCTAGAACTCACGGACTGCAAGATCGTGACCTGGCTGAAGTCGGACGCTTAACTGACTGCGCCACCCAGGCGCCCCGTTACTGATCTTTTTGACAAAAGAGACAAGGCAAATCAATGGAGAAAGGATAGTCTTTTCAACAAATGGTGCTGGAAAACTGGACATCTATATGCCAATAAATAAATAAATAAATAAATAAATGAAAAGAAAGACAGGAAAAAAAGAATTTAGACAGAGATCTTATACCTTTTACAGAAATTAATTCAAAAGGAATCATAGACCTAACTGTAAAACATAAAAATATAAAATTTCTAGACAATAATATAGAAGAAAATCTAGGTCACCATGGGTTTGGCTCTTACTTTTAGATACAACACCAAAAGCACAATCCATGAAAGAAAAAATTGATCAGTGGGCTTTATTAAAATAAGAAATTTAATTTCTGTGAAAGACAATGTTCAGAGAATAAAAATACAAGCCATAGAATGGGAGAAAATATTTGCAAAACACATGTCTGATAAAGACCTTGAATACAAAATAAACAAAGAACTCTTAAAGCCCAACAATAAGAGAACAAACAACCCAGTTAAAAAGTGGGCAAAATGTCTTAACAGACACCTCACCAAATAACATATACAGATGGCAAATAAATATATGAAAATATATTCAACATCATGTATCATTAGGGAACTGCAAATTAAAACAACAATGAAATACTGCTTCAAAACTATGAGAATGTCTAAAATCTAAAACACTGATAACACCAAATGCTGGGGAGGATACAGAACAATAGGCACTCTCATTCACTGCTGATAGGAATGCAAAATGGTACAGCCACTTGGAGGCAGTTTCTTACAAAACTTTCCTAGTCTGAAAAGGCTGCATACTACATGACATTTGGGAAAAACCAAACGATTGAGATCGTAAAAAGAATAGTGGCTGCCAGGAGTTCAGGGGTGTTGGGGGCCGTATGAATAAGTGAAGCATAGTGGATTTTCAGTGTGGTGAAATGATTCTATATGATGTTGTGATGGTGGACACATGATAGTATGTATTTGTCAAAACCCATAGACATGTACAATACAGAGAACCTTAATGTAAACTATGGACTTTAGTCAATAGTAATATATCACCATTGGTCAACTAATTATAACAAATGCACCATGCTAATGCAAGATGTTAATGATAGAGGAAACTGTATATAGGAAGGGGGTATATGCAAACTCTCTGTACTGTTTGATTTTTCTAGAAATCTAAAACTGTTCTAAAAATAAAGTCTATTAATTAAAAAACATAAATGCCTGAGAGTAACAAAAACAAATTTAAAAAATGGGGAGGAGGAAGGGCTTATCTTACTAGATATAGCCGAGACAAACCAGGTTCACACACAATATCCAGCAACTAAAAGACTTCATTTCTCTGCTTCCCTTACAATTTTAGTATATGTGCTACCGAAGCAAGCACTGTCTCCTTCCCTTACAGATAAAGATGTAAATAAACTTTTTAGTTGTGACTTCCAGAAAAGCCCCTAAAAGTGTCAGACAGCTGGCATGTGCCCTTCTGGCCCCTCCCCACTCTGTTTGGTTCCTGCCTGGATAAAGGGATATATGGCTGGAACTTCAGCAACCATCTCGGAGCACAAGGAGGTTCTGACTGAGGTTGAAAGCCACTGCGAAGAATGGCTAGGCAGAATAATGAAGGTGCTTGGGTTTTTAGTGATTTTTTTAAAAAGTGGACTTATTGGGGCGCCTGGGTGGCGCAGTCGGTTAAGCGTCCGACTTCAGCCAGGTCACGATCTCGCGGTCCGTGAGTTCGAGCCCCGCGTCAGGCTCTGGGCTGATGGCTCAGAGCCTGGAGCCTGCTTCCGATTCTGTGTCTCCCTCTCTCTCTGCCCCTCCCCCGTTCATGCTCTGTCTCTCTCTGTCCCAAAAATAAATAAACGTTGAAAAAAAAATTAAAAAAAAAAAAGTGGACTTATTTATTTTGAAAGAGAGAGGCAGAGAGAGAATCCCCAGCAGGGCCCGAACCCACGAACCATGAGACCATGGGCCTGAGGTGAAACCAAGAATCTGAAGCTTAACCGACTGAGCCACTCAAGTGCCCTAAAGAAGCCCGGGGTCATGGTGCTACTATGCTAACCCTGGCCGCTTTATACCAGACTTCTTCTACAGGATAGAAATAAATCTATTTCTTATTTAAATTTCTGTTGTTTGTTTTCCATGTTTAGCTATCCAATAGCTAAACACAATTTCTACCTTGTATACCAGATAATAAAACTTACTGTAATTCTATTATGATAAAACCATATGTATAGCATAGGTATTAACAATACAAATAGAATAATAATAATAATAAAGGGTCCAGAAACAAATTCAAACAAGGACTTAATATAAATAAAGATGACATTTAATTTAGAGGGAGAAAGATGGTTTACTTAATATATGGTGTTGGCAGAACTGACTATCCATCTGGAAGAAAATATGATGATACTTCTACTCCACATCATATGCAAAAATAAACTCCAGATGGACTCTAAGTCTAAATGTGAAAAATAAAAAAATATTAGATACAAATGTAAGGAATTATTTATAAAATCATAAAGTAAAGAAGACTTTCTGATGTGAAAGATAAAACTTAGAAACCCTAAGGGTCAGCACCTAAAATAATAGTCACATCATCTCTTAAAAATGAACACATTTTTTTTGTATAGCAAAAGAAACTATAAACAAAGTCAAAAGACTAAATACTTAAAATATACATGATAAAGGATGAATGTTGCTAATGTACCTTAGCTCCTACAAACCAAAAAAAAAAAAAAAAAAAAAAGACAAGCCAATTAAAATTTGACAAAGCATATCCATAGGTACTTCCAGAAAAAAAGATATAAATCATGAATGATATGAAAGATTCTTAACCTCACTGGTATTCAAGAAAATGCAAATTAGCACAATAAAAGTATAGCATTTTGATCCATCAGATTAGCAAAAATAAAAAATATTGGTAAGACTAGCCATATGAGCATGGAATGTGAATTTCTACAGCATCTCTGTAAAGTATTATAATAATATGTATTAAAAACGCACTTATTGGGGTGCCTGGGTGGCTCAGTCGGTTAAGCGTCCGACTTCAGCTCGGGTCACGATTTCACCGTCTGTGGGTTCCAGCCCCGCGTCGGGCTCTGTGCTGACAGCTCGGAGCCTGGAGCCTGCTTCAGATTCTGTGTCTCCCTCTCTCTCTGCCCCTTTCCCGCTCATGCTCTGTCTCTCTCTGTCTCAAAAATAAATAAAAACATTAAAAAAAAAATGCACCTATTCCTCAATCCAGAAATACTACTTTTTGTAATGTATTCTACAGAAAGAATAATACCAGTATATAAAGAAATATATTCAAGAAAATTTACTATAGCATGACTATAGATGCCCCTAATCTGAAGAAAAAGAGCTTAATGTGACCGTCCATCATCAGAGGACAGTTGATATATTAGGTGCTATAGAGGATTATGCAACGTAAAACACATGAGTTAGATACATAATTGCATTGACCGAGACACATGTCTGGACCAATGGACTTTTTTAGTTCTTAAATGTCCACTTGAGGACTCTAGTGTTTTATCTGTTATATAAGAAGTAACCCATGGAAAATTGAGCTAAATGGCACCATATTTCTGATTTATTCCTGTGTGGTTTTAGCATTCCTTACAGAGTGGTACCTCAGGCAACTGTCCAACTGATCTATCTTTTTATTGGGCTCGAGATGCTACAATGGAGGACTAGCTTCTGTGGGACCAACCTTCCTACAGGTAGCAGATAAGCTCTGGGCAAAACAAACAGAAACAACAAGTAGCTAAAGGCACGAGAGAGCAACAAAAACCAGATAGACATTGGATGGAGAGTCAACGTGTAGAAGGAAACAGCTCTGGGTTTCTCAGTTTTAGACCTTTTTGCTAGAGGGCAGGCCCCAGTTTTGCCCTGTGAGGTAGATCATGTACAGTTCAGCCATCTTGAAGAATCAAAGGATACAGCAGCTGGAAAATGAGGAGGGTTATCTCAAAAAGGAGAGAGCAAGAGTCCAAACTCTGCCCAAACCTCTGCTAATTCCTGAACTGTACTTGTGCAGGGCAGACTCCCAGCAGCCCAGCTAAGGCAAACAGAACTGGACAGAGAATTTTGCCACTGCCCATCACAAGGGCGTTTGAGTCCAATCAAAATAATTGCCTGCTTTAGAAAAACATTTTTCAGGTTCAGTTGGTAAAGTGACCCACTCTTGATTTCTGCTCAGGTTGTGATCCCAAGGTCGTGAGATCAAGTCCCGCATTGGGCTCCACACTGAATGTGGAGACTGCTTGGGATTCTTTCTCTCTCCCTTGCTCTGCCCCTCCCCCACTCGTTCATGCTCTCTTTCTCTCTCTCTCAAAATAAGTAAATAAACTTTAAAAAATAAAAGAAAAACATTTTTCAGAGACAAAGTAGAATCCATAGTCTCTATAAGTATTATTTACAGTGACTAGGGTACAATCCAATATTATGAGGCATATGAAAGAATGGGAAAATGGGATCCATATCAAGAGAAAAGGCATTCAGTCAAAACTTACCCCAAAGATATACTACATGTTGGGATTAGCAGATAAGAGTTTTAAACCAGCTATTATAGCTATACTCAAGGATGTAAAGTATATACTCAAAGTGAACAACAAAATAAGAACTATCAGCAAAGAAATAGAAATGTTGATAAAGAACCAAATGGAAATTCTAGAACTGAAAAATTCCCTGATAGGGCTTGAAAGCATTTTGGAGATGACAGCAGAAAGGGTCAGCGAACTTGACTATAGATCAATAGAAATGATCTGATTTGAAGAATAGAAACAAAAAGACCAAAAAAAACCAAAAAAAACCCAAAAAAACCCAAACCAAACAAAAACAAAACAAAACAAAAAAACGAACAGAGATTCAAGGATCTGGGGGAGAATACCAAAAGGTCTAACACATGTGTTAAGAGCATCCTGAAGAGAGGTGAAAGACCATGGTGCAGAAAAATATTTAAAGAAATAATGGCCAGAATTTCCTCAAATTGGTGAAATACATAAGATTACAGACTTGGGAAACTTAGTTGACTTCAAGCAGAATAAATACAAACAGGACTACATCTTAACTTATACTGTTGAAACTAAAGATAAAGAGAAAATATTGCAAGTAGTCAGGAAAAAAAATGATATATTATATACAAGAGTAATAATTTGAATGTCCACTGACCATCAGAAAAAAATGGAGGCCAGAGTCAATAGAAAAATATCATTAAAGTTCTGTAAGAAAAAAAAGTCAACTTAGGTTTCTATATCCAGTAAAAACATTCTTTAAGAATGAAAGTTAAGTAAGGACGCCTGGGTGGCTTGGTTGGTTAAGCCTTGGACTTTGTCTCAGATCATGATCACTCGGTTCACGAGTTTGAGCCCTGCAATAGGCTCTGTGCTGACAGCTCAGAGCCTGGAGCCTGCTTTGGATTCTGTGTCTCCCTCTTTCTCTACCCCTCCCCTGCTTGTGCTCTGTGTCTCTTTCTGTCTCAAAATAAATACATAAACATTGAAAAAAAATTTTTTTAAATAAAAAAAGGATGAAAGTTAAATAAAGATATTTTAATTAAACAAAAACTTAGAACATTTATTGCCAGCCAACATGCACCACAAGAGATACAAGAACAAGTTCATCAAGATGGAAGGAATTGACATTAGATTAGAATTCAATCTTCAGGATGGACAAAAGAGCATCAGAAATGGAGAATATATGTAAATATAAAAGACTATTTTCCCTCTTAATTTCTTTAAAGTAATATTTATTAAGATAATGTTTGATGCAAAAATTATTAACATTGTCTTGTGAATGTTCGTATCAAGAATTTGTAGACGTTACACATACAACAACTATAGCATAAAGTAAGGGGTTGAGGACACAGTAAATGGTTCCAAATGATGGCAAATTTTAGGAGAAGCAGTAAAATATTAACTCGAAGTAGACAGTAAAAAATTAAGAATGTATATTTTAATCCCTAGAATGATAACAACAAGTTAACTCAAAAAGGTTGAGCTAAATAGCAAATAAACAAATATGGAATTCTTAAATATATCCAATTAATGAAGGTAGTCAGGAAAGGAGGTATAGAAAACTAAAATACAGAAGGGACAAATAACAAATAAATAGTAAAATGTTAGACCTAAATCTATCCATAGTAATTATTACATTGAGTGTAAATAGATTAAATACTCCAATTGAAAGTCATAGATTGCCAGAATCGATAAAAACAAAAAACAAAAAAAGAACAACAACAACAAAAAAAACAAAAACAAAAAACTTAACTATGTGCTGTTTACTTTGGAGATAAAAGTGAAGTATTAAGATGCAGGTAGGTTGAAAGTAACCGGATGGAAAATTATGCTATGTAAACAGTAAGCATACGAATGATAAGATGGCTATATTAGCATTAGATAAAGTAAATGTTAAGCAAAGAGAATTACCATAAATAGATACAGTATTTACAGAGTATTTACTAGAGATAAAAAAGCTTAATTCATCAGAAAGATATAATAGTCTAAATGTGTATGTGCCTAATAGTGCCTAATAATGGAAGTTCAGAAACATGAAAGAAAAATGGACAGAATTAAAGGAAGAATTAGAAAATTTCCCAACCACACTCAGATATTTGAACATGCATCTCTCAGCAATTGATAAAACTAGACAAAAATTAGTAAAGAGGTAGAAGATCAGAAAAACACTATCTGTCATCGTGAGCTAATTGACAATCTATCCAACAACTGCAGAATACATATTCTTTTCAAATCATATTGTACATTTACCAAGATAGATTATAGATTCATAAAAGGAATCTCAATAAATTAGAAAAGTTGAAGTCAGATAAGAGTCTGTTTTCTGACCATAATGGAATTAAATTAGAAATCGGTAACAGTAAGGCATGTATTTGTTAAAAACCCAAATATTTGGAGATTGACTCACTTTTAAATAACCCATGGCTCAAACAAGAAATCACAGGGGACATTAGAAAATATTTTGAACTAAATTATAATGAAAATACAAGATATCAAAACTGGGAAGATGCAATTTAAGCATTGAATTAAGGGAAACTCATAGCTTTAAATTTTTATATTAGAAAAGATAGAAGGATATTGAAACACTAGGAATGTCACATACTTAAAAAACATCTTTCCCAAAATGTACTGGCATAATTTTATGGAATAGGAATTCCAAAAAATTGTACTAAGTATAATTTCCTCCTGTAAAAATAAATAAATTAATTAAATAAATTAAAAAAAAAAAAAAGAAAAGATGAGAGGAATAAAATCAATCACCAAACTTTCAACCTTAGGGAGCTAGATAAGAGCAAAGTGAACCCAAAGTAAGTAGAAAGAAGAAAATAATGTTGAGTAGAAAGCAACAAAGTCAAAAACAAACAATAGAAAAATTAACCAAAAGCTGGTTCTTTGGAAGAACCAATGAAATTTAACAAACATATATCTAGAGTCAGAGAGAGTAAGAGAAAGAGAAGACACAAATTTCAAGTATCAGGAATAAAAGAGAGGCTATCATTACAAATCCTCCAGGCTTTAAAAGGATTATAGGGAATACAGTAAATTACTTCATATCTGTAAAATTTTAAAACTTAGATTAAGTGGACGAATCACCTGAAAAGCACAACTTACCTATACTGGTAGAGATAAAGTATAAAATCTAAATAACCCTATACTATTGAGGAAATTGATATTGGATAGTTTTAATGGTTAATTCCATCAGACACTTATCAGAAAGAAATAATACCAATCTTTCTTTATTAGAAAATAAAAAAGTGAATACTCCCAAACATGTTTTATGAGGCCATATTAACCCTGACACCAAAAACTAACAAAACATACTACAAAAAAAGAAAAAAAAACTACAGACTAATATCCATCTTTAACGCAGATGCAAAATTCCTTAACAAAATGTTAGTAAGTTGGCAACATATAAAAAGGATGATACATCATGATCAAATGGGGCTTATCCTAGGCATCCAAGATTGGTTTAACCTTTTAGGAGTTTATGATAGATTTATGGGAAAGAACTACCAAGTTAAAGCATCAGATCAAGGAAAGACTCTACATTTGCTTTTTTTTTTTTTTTTTTTTACTGGTAGTGGAAAATGTAAGTGGTCAGATATAGCTTAAAAAAACAATAACAAAACAAAACAAAACAAAACAACCAAAATCCCTCCAGACTAGGAATTAAGACTGGAATTCTAGTCCTGGTATTGCCTCCAATTCAATGTATAATGTTAGAAAGGTCACTTTGCCTCTCTTGGCCTTAGTTGACACACGTGTCCAATAATGACCTCTCAGGGTCTTTCACAACTGTTACACTCTAAGAGTCTATGAGGCCAAGTCCTAAAATTTTTATCACAGCTGCCTAGACTTTCTGCTTCAGCACCTCAGAAGGCAGAAGTAGAAAATGTGCAAGACATGCTTTCATGCACAGATGAAGGCACCATCTGCACGTGGCTTGAAGTACTGAGGGTTCAAGGGTGACTCCTCCCCACCTTGAAAGCACCATGTGTCCTCAAGAGGTACTTTAGAAAATATTTTTTTAGGGGCGCCTGGGTTGCGCAGTCGGTTGAGCATCCGACTTCAGACAGGTCACGATCTCGCGGTCTGTGAGTTCGAGCCCCGCGTCAGGCTCTGGGCTGATGGCTCGGAGCCTGGAGCCTGTTTCTGATTCTGTGTCTCCCTCTCTCTCTGCCCCTCGCCCGTTCATGCTCTGTCTCTCTCTGTCCCAAAAATAAATAAATGTTGAAAAAAATATTTTTTTAATGTTTATTTGTTTTTGAGAGAGAGACAGACAGACAGAGGGAGAGAGAGAGAGAAAGAGAGAGAGAGAGAGAGAGAGAGAGAGAGAGAGAGAATGAGTGGGGGAGGGGCAGAGAAAGAGGGAGACAGAATCCAAAGCAGACTCCAGGCTCTGAGCTGTCAGCACAGAGCCCGACTTGGGGCTTGAACTCATGAACCGTGAGACCATGACCCGAGCCTAAGTCAGACACTTAACTGACCAAGCCACCCAGGCGTCCCAGAAGGTATTTTTAATGAACTCTCTGAAAGCATCCACTGTGTCATGGTGCTATGGACCTTGGAATTTGAACTCTGACTGAACTGGGTTTGAACTCCAGTTCTGCTACCTGCTGAATGATTCTGGAAAAATTACCCAACATCTCTGAATCTCAGCTTCTTCATCTGCAAAGTGGGGATAATACCTGTTATGTAGAGTTTTTGCAAGGATTAATTGCGAGAGCATTAGGAAGTTGGTGGATTATGGTCAGTGCTCAATAAATACTAACTTCCGTGCACGTATCAGTAAAGAATTTGGTTTTGGTTACATACGGCAGGACATGTAAATAATCATGTCTCAAATAAGACAGAGATGTATGTGTTTCTCTTTCATGTAAAAGAGTTCAGGGGGGTGAAACCTGGGGCTTGTTTGGGTGTTCCACGGTCAGTAGAGAACCAGATTGCTCATCTTTCTGCCCCACTGTCCTTAGCACGTGGCTTCTGTTCACACAGTCACCTCGGAATCTAAGAGGACTGTTGGGTCTCGTCATCCCGTTCACTTTCTTGGCAGGAACTAAAAGAAGAGGAGAAAGGCAAAAGGGAAAACTAAAAAGAGAGGGTGAAAGACTTAAACATTCTATAAAGAACCTCTCTGGACAATGACTTCCATTTACAACTTACTGGATTCCTCCTGGTTACAAGAGAGGCTGGGGAATGGAACCTTGCTGCCCCAAATGAAATTAGGATACTGTTACTAAGAAACAAGGGGAGGAATGGGTGGACAACCAGCAATCTTTATGACACTGCTTTTTCTTGTCACTAAGATTAATTTTGGGTTGGGGGTCATGGAACCAGCACAGAAGAGCTGGCATAGCTTTTGGATCGTAACCTATGGCAAAAGAGGTAGCTTTTTTGTAACAAGTGGATTTGAATTAAAAATCTAGTTTTGGGGGACCTGGGTGGCTCAGTCGGTTAAGCGTCCGACTTCAGCTCAGGTCATGATCTCGCGGTCTGTGAGTTCGAGCCCCAAGTCGGGCTCTGTGCTGACAGCTCAGAGCCTGGAGCCTGTTTCAGATTCTGTGTCTCCCTCTCTCTCTGACCCTCCCCCATTCATGCTCTGTCTCTCTCTGTCTCAAAAATAAATAAACGTTAAAAAAAAAATTGAAAAAAAAAAGATGGGAAAAAAAATCTCGTTTTGATGCTTATTAACCAAGTGACCACGGGTCAGGTGAATTACCTTATTGGAACCTCAGTTTCTTCTTCTGTAAAGTGGGATGATACTAATATGGTTACCTCACTGGCTTGAGGTAAAGATTCATGAAAGCTGAGTAAGTGACAGCACTTGGAGTAGAGTTAGCCACCCAGCAGATTCCCAAGAATATTTTGTTTCTAAGAACTTGAGATTCAAGGAGCCTTTGCTCAAAGTGGCCAGGTGAGGGGCCCTTGGGCTATGGCATAGGGAGTGGCCATTTTGGTGACTAGGGAAGGAGACCTCTCTCTTGAAGAGGGTAGGCTTCTAGGTTTTGTCTGCAAAGCTACCTATTCCTAAAAAGCTACCAATGTCCTCAGGCAGTCTTTACTGGGTCTACTGGTCTGGGCTGAAACTGTCTTGAGCAGGTAGAAATGACAGCAGTCTTTATAAATCCAGGGTGTTGGCAAGGCTAAACCAGGCACCTGGTACCCTGGAACTCTTTCTCCCTGTCCCCACTGTGATGGCCTACCAGCCCATCCCACGTAATTCAGTCTTCACATACTCCACCCTACATGTACGAATGTGCAGTCTCTCTGAACTCTTGAACAAAGCAAGGAATGAGCCCCTCAGATGAGGGTTGTGGGACCTTGGGCAGGTCGCTTTAGCTGTGTGATCAGTGTCTATCTGTAAAATGGGCAAGTTGGCCTTGACGATTTAAAAATAAGCAATGCTTGTTGAACACCTGCTGTGTGCTGGAGCCTGTGTTAGGAGCTGGAAATGCAGTGGAGTCAGTGACACGGCCTGCTCCCAAAGGGCTGAAGGTCTGATGAGACACAGACAGGGAAGGGGACAGGGAAGTAGGGGATGCCAGGGGAACTCCAACAAGGGGCCTTTCCTGATGCTTGCGGTTCATGAGCACAAGGTACTCCTGAGAGAGCAGGGGGAACTGGCAGGTAACAGAGTTCTTGCCCTGCCCACCTGCAACTGGAGGTGATGCCAACACAGGCCAGTGACTTGTGTGGCTCTTAGATCACAGCAGGGCCTGCTTCAAGCGTTTACCACATAATCTAGTAGGTAGAAGCATGGACTCCGGAGCCAGGCTGTTTGGGTTCAGAACTCAGCTCTGCAATGTACTAGCTGTGTGTCGTGGGCAAAGATATTTAACCTTCTATTCTATAAAATGGGTATACTATTAGCATCTTCCTCATAGGATAGTTAAGAGAATTAAGGGGAATTAAAAGTATCTGCTGCAGGGGCGCCTGGGCGACTCGGTTGGTTATACGTCCGACTTCGGCTCAGGTCATGATCTCACGGTTCGTGGGTTCGAGCCCCGCGTTGGGCTCTGTGCTGACAGCTCAGAGCCTGCCTCGGATTCTGTGTCTCCCTCTCTCTGTCCCTCCCCTGCTTGTGCTCTCTCTCTCTCTCTCTCTCTCTCTCTCTCAAAGAATAAATAAACATTAAAAAAAAGCACCTGCTGCAGTATACTCCTCCATCTCTACCTTCTGTCCTAGTAAGTGGGTCTTGACAACCAAAGAAAAAGGCTCTGGTCCTTAGGCCTGAGAGATTATGAAATAACATCTTGAAGATGTAAGAATCAGGGATTTCTTCCCCACTCCTCATCCTTCTGTTCTTTAGATAGCATATATTCATCTCTCTGGCCTCTCCTATTTACCAAGCCAACAAGAGGGTGGGGTGGCAGTCATGTGTGGGTTCTCCATTCTGCCTAGAAGCCATCTGTGAGCCATCCCGTGCTGGAGACGCTGACTGCACAGCTTGCCCCGAGAGCCAACACACAGGGACAGAGCAAGGCCTTCCAGAGGGGCAACTGCCCTCCCCTCCACATTCTGTAAAAACTGTCAAATGGAGATGTAAAAACAGATACCACTTCCTCCAACTCAACCCCACCTGCTCTACAGAGAAACCGGGTAGAATTGCCAGTATCAGGGACTAGCGCCTTGAGGGAATGTTGGCCACTAAGTCCCCTTCCCAGTCAAATTTCAGAGGCCTGTGTTGGGTAGCAGTGGGAGTGTTCAGAGTTTGGACTACTGACCCAGCACTGGAGACCTTACCCACAACTGATGGATGCCCTCTAAGAGTCATAAGAACCATAGAAGTATTCCTTCAGTTCAAAGTTCTGCAGATTCTCTTGGTTAGGAAGCAGAAAAGGGCTTTCACTCCCTAACATCTGGACCTGGAAGGAGGACCATACCTTTGGATAGTAGGGCTGTCAGAGGAAATGACCTCAGATGGACAAATATACCCTCAGTAGGAATGAGTCCAAAGAGAAATATAGACTAGCTGGGTCCCCAGGCTCATGAAGAGTGAAGGAATGTTCAGAACAGGTACACAGGGTTCAGGTGAGGTTCTCCAGAGAGAACCATAGAGCCCTACCTAGCATTTTCTGAGCTGGAATGCCCTCACTGTGCACATGAGGAACCAAGGGACTTTGGAGATCTTTACATTAGACCTCATTCTCCCAGACTCCTCACAGCGATCCACATTGTTGACAACCCTCTCCTTAAATCCTCTTCCTTGGCCTCTTGCTTATTCTGGCCTGCCTTTTATCCCACCTCTAGTTACTCTGGTCTCCTGTGGTCCCAGAGCATGGCTCTCACCCCAAGTTCTGCCCTTGAGGCCAGGCTCTTGCTCTTTATCCTCTCTCCCCCATCCACTCATGCACCTTCAGCTCCATGGGTATTTGACATCCTGGCTAGTCCTAGGCACTCATCTCTCTTGCAATGACAGAGCCCCTAGGACATCCCATGGGTACATCAACCTCAACATTTCCAAACTTCAGCTCACTGTTTTCCTTACTCTGATGGCTTTTATTATTATATACAGCCTATTTTTGACATCTTATATTCCCCCTCCCCCAAGTTCAGTGATTTTCAGTGCCTGAAAATTCCCTTCTATCCTGGGGCCTCAAATTTAAGGCTTTCCTGGCCATATTCAGTAATTCGCTCATTCAAATACTTGCTGAGCATATTAATATTCTCCGTGCCAGAGTTGGCTCCAAGTGCTAGAGGTTCCATGGTGAAAAAGACAGACTTGGATTCTGCCTCTGCGGGGCTTATAGTTCAATGGTGAGACACAAACTAACATAAGTAGTTGCAGAAAAATAGCTATATAATTTCTACAAAAGAACAGTACAGGGCTGTGACAGTGCATGATGGGAGGTGGGGGTAAGGGGAGGAGGTGCAGCTAACCTGATCTGGAGGCCAGAAGGTCCTGAACATGGGGAACAGGTGTGAGGCTTAGCAGGTTTGGAGCTCATTTCCTCTTTCAGAATTTCAGGCCTGTGGTAGGCTGAGTAATTAGTAAGAATTTCTTAATTAATATTAAGAAAATATTAAGGTATTTTAAGTGTCTCTTAAAAAAGCGAGATTTTCCTGGATTATCTGGGTGGGATCAATGTCCTTAAAGTGGAAAAGGGAGGAGGTCAGAGAGTCAGAGAGAGATGTGATATTCTAAGCTGGCTCAAAGAGAGGTTATGTTTCTGGTTCTGAGGATAGAGGAAAGGAGCCATGAGCCAAGGAATGTGGGTAGACTCTGGAAGTCGAACAAGGCAAAGAAATGGATCTCTTCTAGAGCCTCTAGAAAGGAACCCAGCCCTGCTGATAACCTTGATTTTAGCCCAGCGGGACTTCTGTTGGACTTCTGAAATCCAGAGCAGGAAGATAATAAATTTGTGTTATTTTAAGCCACTAAGTTTGTGGTAATTTGTTATGGCAACGGTAAAAAATTATAATTATAGGCCTCAGCCCTATTTCCATTCCTAAATCCATTTCATTTATTTCCACCTATACTTGAGTCCTATCTTTCCTTCATCTCTGCTCTCTGGATCTGTCTTCTAGACTCTGCATTTTTGAGGACTCCAAGGGCACAGAACTCCAAGGGTTCAGATCAATTACAGAAGCAGGCAAAGGGAGGAGAGCAAAGAGCAGCAAGTGAGTGCAGGGGTGAATGGAGAGCTCTAGCTCTGGACTCAGGCCTGCTGGAACCTCGGGGAGCATTGACTCCCTGTGGGCATCCACTCAAGGCCTTTGGCTTGTTTCTTCAGCTCAGACATTAACAGAGCCATAGGTGCCATCTCAAAGCCATGAAAGGCAGTAACTGTATCATGCATTTACCATAGGAGATAATCATGAATGCTTATGTGCCATCAGGAGACCAGGTCCAAGGAATTACAGAAAAGTCACTGAAGGGTAATCAAGGGCAACGCCAAGCACCCAGGGCCAGGTGCCAGGGAAGGTGCTTCTTCCCCTTCCTGCGCCCTCCCCTTTCCTGCCCTGGTAGCAGCTCAGGGAGAAAGCCCCAGGGGATGGGGAGATGGCTTGGCCAGCTGTGCTGAGATACACCCCCGCCCAAGGTCACTGAGGCAGGTCAACCTTCCCCTCCTCCCCCCCCCCCCCCCCCCCCCCCCCCCCCCCCCCCCCCCCCCCCCCCCGCTTCCCCCAACACTCTCTTCAGCTGGGGCTGCCCTTTGGTGGCCGGCGGGCTGGTTTCGCCGCGAGTGAGGCGCACGTGGCGCGACGCCCCCTACCTCCTGGGGACACAGCAGCGAGGGCCGCGCGGGTAGCAGGCCCGCGGCCCGGCCAGTGTGGGGTGGGGGTTCTCACTTCCCCTCCCCAACGGCCGCGGGTGCAGGTGCCGCGCGGGCCGTGCCCCGCAGGCGGGGCGGGCCCTGTGGACACGCCCCCGCGACCGGCCCTCCCAGCCCGTGTGGAGGAAGCTCCAGAGCGGCGGCTGGTGCTGCGCCGAGCCGGCGCCCCTGCCGCCCCGCGCCCCGGGACGCCGCCCGGCCCGGCCCCGCGCACGCAGCGAGCGGGGCAGGTGAGCTGCGCCCGCGCCATGGCAGCCTCAGGTGCGTAGGCAGGCCCGGGCCCTTCTCCCGAGCCTCCCCGCTGGCTGGCCGTCTCGCCCCCCCACAGCTGTCCGAGCGCCACCCGGCTCCCGGCTCTGCCACGTCGGTGCGGGACTGTGTGCTTCCTGCTCTTTCCCGCGTGCTTTCTGCTCTTTCCCGCTTCCCCGGCGCAAACCTCGCGTCCTGGCTTTCCCACATCCCCCTTCCCGGCCTGTCGCGCGATTCTCTTCAGTCCCCATCTGCACCTCTCCTGTCTCCCGTCTTCTAAGTTTCCGTTTCTCCCGCCGTCACTGGCTCTAGTTGCTTCTGAGGGTCGTTTCCCCGGCTCTTGCAGTTGTGTGAACCGGCGTCCAGTAGAAACAAGCCGCGTTGTCTGCGCCTGGGAAATGCTTCTCTGAGGGCCGCACCGGACCAATAGGGGGCGCTCAGGCTGTCCCTGGTGGGCGCTGTGTGATTGAAGGTGGCTTGGGCCACTTGCCCTTCCTAGGCTTTTGTTTTTCATCTGGAATTTTGATAGGAATCTAGAAACAACATTCTTTTGGCTTTACTTTTCTTGTGTCTTTGCAGAACTTTGGGGAATGGGCAAGAGTGGAGGCCACTGGGTAATCTACCCATCGAAAGGTGGCAGGAGTCATT
Organism: Prionailurus bengalensis; assembly: GCF_016509475.1. Lineage (NCBI taxonomy): Eukaryota > Metazoa > Chordata > Mammalia > Carnivora > Felidae > Prionailurus > Prionailurus bengalensis. The sequence goes on along the minus strand of NC_057351.1, from coordinate 55,553,586 downwards.
TTCCATTAGTTTTGGGGTCTTCTGTCATTCATGGGTGTATACACTTGTCAATGCTAGCCTCTGATATCCAGGACCAACCACATAGTGATGATAAGAATAAAGATGACTAAAAAAAAAAAAGAGAGAGAATAAAGATGACTAAGGAGCACTTACTATGCACTGTAATGGTTATTGTGCCCCTAAGTGTGTTCTCAGTGGTGACCAGGAGAGCCGAGTCTCTGCTCTCAGGGAGTTTACAGTCTTGCACAGGAAATCAGTAAGTTAACAGGGAATTACTAAATGAGAAGACTAGAGTTACCGTGTTGGCAAATAGGTTTACTTGTATTTTCTTAGACCACTTTGTCATGTTTTAGTAGAGATAACATGTATAAACAGGATGTAAACGCCCCTTGAAAACTAAAATCTAGTCAGCAGGAGAAGACACTGTTCTTGAAGGATGTGGGCAGATGCTTGAATGAAGAGCCAGCTCTCCCCATATCCCCTGAGGTTCAGCCTTCTAATTAATGGTGTTTTGGAAGCAGGAGAGAAGGCCAATGGTAACAGTTTTATTAGATTGGTAATATAAGCTCATTCTTTAAAGGGAATGGGAAAGCAGTTAGCTTTTAGCCTTCTGGCTCTCAACTGGGGCTCTGGAGGTTAGAAGAAGCTGTATTGTGGTAATAGTGAGGTCATAGTCCACAGTTACATAGGAAAGCTGAAGCAGTTATCTAGAGAAAATTCATTCATTCAGCTCATATTTGTTGCATGCCTATGGTTTCTAGGCACTTTCTAGGTGTCAGGTGTATATTCAATAATCAAAATTGGCATAAGTCATTTTCCCATGGAGCTTATGGAATGCTGGGGAAAGGCAGGCAATGTGCTTAATAAGGAAAGCACATGATATGATTAAGAGCAGTGGGAAAACAGTAGAGGGGGTACTCTACCCTCTACTGTTGGGTTTATAATTTTAAATGAGGTAGCCAGGTTAGGCCTTATGGAGAAAGGGACATTTGAGCAAAGATCTGAAAGGAGGGGTCATGTGGGGGAAGAGTGCTTCCATTCAGAGGAACAATAGATGGGGGTATATGGTGTATTTAAGGAACAGAGAGCAAGTGGTGGAATAGGTGGGTGATTGGGGAGAAGTAGGAGATGAGGTCAGTGAAACTCCCACCTCCTGCCGTGGCTGAGAACAGGCCCTAGGCTGTTAAGTCCAAGAAGCAGCAAAGTGAGAGAACCTTTGGACAGAGGAGACAGAGCAAATCTTCTTCCAGTGTCCTATGTGTATGATTCCAGTTGGGCATGGCCAAAGGGGCCAGAAGATGGGGACTGTAACCCAGTGGCCAAACCTGGGGCTATTTATGGGCTCTGTAGTGGCTTCTGCAGACATCTGTGATGGTTAGGGCTTCAGACTCTCTTGTTGTCAGCACACTTTGTGGTGAGACCCACTTTAGGTTCTGTAAGTAGGAGTTGGGCCTCTGGGGTCCCTGGGGCTCTCTGAGGTCTGGAGGTACAAGGGTCCATGGTGGTAGTGAGACCCGACTATCTCTTGCCAAACTAGTTGTAGGGTCTGGAGTCATCTAGGGCACTCTTCCATATGGTCTTCTGCTTCTTGTCCTCTTCCTGCCTCTCCGTCTCCTCTTCCCCTCCTCCTCCTCCTTTTTATTTTAAACAGTTTTATTCAGATATAATTCACATACCATACAATTTTCCCATTTAAAGTATCCAGTTAAAAACAAAACAAACAAAAAGTATACAGTTCAGTGTTTTTTTTAGTATCTATACAGATCTGTGCAAGCATCACCATGGTCAATTTTAGACCATTTTCATCACCTCAAAAAGAAACTCATTTTGAGAAATGAGTGAAGGAGGTACAGATTATGAAATAGAAATTTTAAAAAAGGGAGAAAGAAACTCTGTATGCTTTAGCTATCACCCTCCCACTCCCTCCTCCTGCCCAGCCCTATGTTTTATCTTCTGTCTCTATAGATTTCCATGCTCAGGACTTCTGTATGAATGGGATCATATAGTATGTCATCTTTTGTGTTTTCTTTCATATAACGTAATGTTTTCAAGGTTCATCCAAGTTGTAGCATGTCTCAGCATGACATTCCTTTTGAAGGCTGAATTATGTGGTCTTTTAAAATTTCCTTCTACTTGGTTGATGGGGGGTGGGAGGGAAGGGAGGGTGGGTGATGGGTATTGAGGAGGGCACCTTTTGGGATGAGCACTGGGTGTTGTATGGAAACCAGTTTGACAATAAATTTCATATATTGAAAAAAACATTTCCTTCTACTAAAGGGTAAGCATTAGTATTTTATTTTATTTTATAATTTTTTTAATGTTTATTTTTGAGAGAGAGAGAGGGAGCAGGGGAGGGACAGAGAGAAAGGGAGACACAGAATCTGAAGTAGGCTCCAGGTTCTGAGCTGTCAGTACAGAGTTCAACGCGGGGCTGGAAATCTCGAACTGTGAGACCATGACCTGAGCCAAAGTCAGACGCTTAACCGACTGAGCCACCCAGGTGCCTCAGGATTTTATTTTTTTGAAAGACATCTTTGCTTGCTGAAATCAAGGAGAATCTTGGCTCCCTGTTTTTGAAAGAGCTTGAGAAGCAAGATAAAATAAAATGGAATGAGCCTACCCTGGAATATCTCTATGCTCCTGATGGCATCTCTTGCATTTACACAAGAGAGAGAGGAGACACAGAGGCCATAAGTGACTTTCCGAAGTGACCAAGTCTGTGGCTGAGTGAAGACCAGATTCCTTTCCTCCATGTGCCAGCCTCCAGATATTTGAAGAAAGCTTGCATACCTTTTCCTGCTCTTTTTCTCTGAGGTTTCTCTCATCTCCAGACTTTTCTACTACCTCTAGACTTAGAAGGTAAGAGGGTTTGAAGGTACCTTTAATTTTTTGTGATCTTAATTCTCATCTGATTCTTGAGGTCCCTTAATATTCCTGTCAAGTCTCTGAACTTGAAACCTTTAGAGTCTGGAAGCTCCTCACATGAATCATTATCTAGATCCCTCCTTATCCTAGTCACCTTCCTAGTTCACATCCCTCTTCAGTATGGTGCTTCTTAAGACAGATGAACAGGGAGCCAGAATCACCTATAGACTAAAATGGTCTGGACTGGTAATTTGAAAAGCTCCCTGGCACTTCCTCCCTGTTCTTTTCTCAGGTGGATTCTGAATCTTTCTAAGGAACCTCTCTTTCAGTCACTGTATTTCTTTTGCTTTTAAAAAAAATATCTTCTTAAAGTTTATTTATTTTGAGACAGACAGCAACAGTGCAAGTGGGGGGAGGGGCAGAGAGACAGAGAGAGAGAGAGGGGGGGGGAGAGAGAGAGAGAGAGAGAGAGAGAGAGAGAGAGAATCCCAAGCAGGCTTTGCGCTGTCAGTGCAGAGCCCAACGTGGCGTGCAAACCCACAAAACCACAAGATCATGACCTGAGCCAAAACCAGGAGTCGGACGCTTAACCGACTGAGCCACCCAGGCACCCCTGTTTAGGATTTATGGACTCCTGTTGGACCATGTATTTAATTTCTCATAATAAACAAACAAAACTGAAAGAATTGATTTGGCACATGTGAGGAAGTGATCTACGGTTACAGGAAGGGAATTATCCTTGAAGAAAAGGCTGTTCCCCATACAAGAGAGAGTTGCTGATGAAGCGTTTGGTCCTGTGTTGTTATCTAGCACATTGTGGAGGAACTTTAACTTCCACTTTGGAACTTTTTTAGAATTTCCCCAGCTTCAGTTTCTGTAGCAGAGCAAAATTTAAGAAGGCGATAGATTTCATTGTCCTCATTTACGTTGAGGCAAAATTTGCTTAGACTTCGTATACCCGTCTCAAGTCACACCATAAGTGGGTGACCAAGTAGGCTGTGATATTAATGAGTCTGAAACACTAACCACATCCTTTTCAAGTACTTTTGCTCAGAGGAGTGTGTGTGTGTGTGTGTGTGTGTGTGCGCGCGCACGCGTGCGCGGGGTGGGGGTGGGGGGGTTGCCAAATGTAACACCAGAATCCCAGGGATGAGACATTTTCTGTATGTTTTCCTTATAGAAGAGCTTAACCCCTTAAGTACTTTTTAAATTTAATTTGTATTTAAAAATCTTTATTTTAGAAGTTTTGGATTTATTGAAAAACTGTGAAGATAGTAGAGTTCTCATATACTCCTCACCCAGTTTCCCTGATTATTAATATTTACACTTTCCTTAATGACTAGAGGTCTATTAATGCCCAGTAGATACTGCGTTGTGCTGTTAACAGAGGAGCAGGTGATGGTGAGGCAGGATCCAGGGTGTAAAGTATACTCGCTCCCTCAGTGACCCCAGAACTTGTCATTTGAAATTGTTGGTTTGCTTTGGATCGCTGTCTCCTCATAGAAGTGGCATACATTGCTCATGGGCACGGGGTCAAGGGATTATAAGAAGGGCTGCTTTCCTGCTAAGTTAGTCAGTGCTCCAAGAGCTGAGTTGCCATCGAAAGAGTACTTATTATGTTCTCAGAAGTTCTCTTCTCTCTTCCTTATTTCCTTACCATCTATTGGAAACATCACCAGTGGCTTCATCGCTAATGTATGAGACCACAGCCAGCCCTGTCTGAGATCTTATTCTCCTTCTAGCCCATTTGTAAAAATTGTTGACATGATATTTGCTAGTGTATTTGTCTGCATGGGTGGGGGGGTATCAGTGGCTACTGCTTTTTACTTTTGCACTTTTTTTTAAAATGTATTTTTTAATGTTTATTTTTGAACAAGAAAGACAGACAGAGAATGAGCAGGGGAGGGGCAGAGAGAGAGGGAGACACAGAATCTGAAGCAGGCTCCAGGCTCTGAGCTGTCAGCACAGAGCCCAACGCAGGGCTCAAACTCACAAACCGTGAGATCATTACCTGAGCTGAAGTCAGATGCTCAACCAACTGAGCCACCCAGGCGCCCCTACATTTAGAAGAACATTTACCTCAGAGGAGAAGTCAATCATGTAGAAAAGAGGGGCGGAAAGAAGGTAAAAGTATTATGATGCCTTAAATCTACTTTTCTCAAGGTGAGCTCCATAGTTCTGGCGCTTTGCCCATATTATCCCTTCCATAGTCCTGAAATTATTTCTCCAATGAGGTACAAAGAACTATGTTACACAGGAAAAAAAAAAAAAAGATCAATCAGCAAAGATTGATCAGGCAGGCTGTCACCCTGCCTTCTATACATTAAAATTTTGTGTTTAATCTTCTTGAGCTTTGGGACCAGTGGAAGCATGCCTAAGATGGACGGTTTTATTCACAGTTGGGGAAATAGACGATGCTCAGAACTGAGTCTTCTGTAGAGCCATAAAGGTCCACGGTGTCGTCAAAATTGCTGACTGCACCCCCCTTTTTTTTCCATGTTGCCTTCTAAACTGACTTCTTCTAAAATTTGCACACCTCCCCTTCAAAAGTACTCCTTGACTGATCAGTGTGCTCCTATTGCGAGTCTGTTGGGTTTTATGTTAGCAATGGATGAGGGCTCCAGAAAAGCAGACACTCCAAAAAGAAACTACAAACTTTTTTGATTTGTTACTTTAAAAATTTTGGTAGCATTATCCTGGGGGAAATGAGAACAGTGTTGGGTTAGTATTAGATGTCATTGTTTTTACTCTGAATATGGTGTTCATGGGACGGGAAAGGGGAGTCGTCCCGTGATGTTTTCAGCGTTTACAGCCTCAGGTCTTGCCCCAGTCCCTCCTCTGGCCTTTCTGCCGGGAACCACTCAGTGAAATGTGGCCCAGGAGTAGTTTAATTGTGACAGTCCCCAACTTAGATGATTCCCAAGCTTCACCAGACTTGAGCCTTCACTGAGTGGGAGGAAGGATCCCTGTTGTATTGTTTTGTATCATATTGTATTGAGGATGCTTAGAGATTCCTCTGTGCTCACCCCTTCCAACTCAGAGACCAGTTTGTTGAGTTAGTGGGCGATGAGGCTTCTCAACAGTAGTAACAGCTATGTGAAGAGACAAGCTTCTTTGAACTTTGGGTAGTTGGAAGATATGCTTTAAGACTCATAAAATTCTTGACAGAATCCCTGATGGGAGGTAGCAGGTGGACAGATAAGAGGACTGGACAGGGGACCAGGAGACAACCTGAGGTTCAGTCCTGGCTTTGTGACTAATAGGCTCAGTTTGAATTGAAGCAAGTCCCTTCATCTTCTCAGATGAAATGTTTCTTTTATCTGTAAATGAGGAGTTGGAGCTAAGCGATTCCCAGAAGCTTTTTTTAACTCTCTGCTTCTCTGAGGCTTTGGGCTCTGTTTCTGGCATTTATGCTTTATGAGAAGAAGAAGGAAGCCTATGTCACAGACAGGTATGGTGAGCGACACTTTACGAATGGTTTTATGTTGATCAAAGCATTAATTCATCCACGGTTGCTGTTTACATTAACGGTTTCTATTTTTTTTTTTAATTTTTTTTTTCAACGTTTATTTATTTTTTTGGGGACAGAGAGAAACAGAGCATGAACGGGGGAGGGGCAGAGAGAGAGGGAGACACAGAATCGGAAGCAGGATCCAGGCTCTGAGCCATCAGCCCAGAGCCTGACGCGGGGCTCGAACTCCCGGACCGCGAGATCATGACCTGGCTGAAGTCGGACGCTTAACCGACTGCGCCACCCAGGCGCCCCTAACGGTTTCTATTAATGTGAGGATGATGACACCAGGTACCCATTATTGGGGGTTTACCACATGCTAAGCACTATGCTTCACACTTTATATGAAATATCTAATTTAATTCTCACAAAACACTGACAAGTATTGCCATTGTATTTCCATTTACTGATGAATAAACTGAGGTTTAGAATATTTAAGCAACCTGCCCAAAGTTGCACAGCTAATAATTCACAGGGCCAGGATGGTAACTGTGGCCACCTGATTGTATACCTGTGCTTATAACCACTGCATTTAGGAAAGAGCCAGGTTCTTCTGCCAAACTGTCTGAATTCAAGTTCTGACTCTGCCGCTGTGGACCTTGGGTAAATTAGGTAACCTGCCACACCTCAGTTTTCTTATCTGTAAAATGGGGCTAATGGTATTACCTACCTTACAAGGTTGCTGTGATAATTAAATGAGTTTGCTGGGCAGTGTGCTAGAAGAGCATCTGGAACCTAGTAAGCTCTGTACAAAGAGCTTGCTGTTGCTGTCGTCCTCCCCCTCCTCGTCACCATCTTATACTGCATCGGCTGTGGATGGAAGGGCACGCATCAGAAGTGACGGCTTATGTAAAGATCTGAAAAGGCAGGGTATATTTGGGCAGAGACGGGGCTGGAACACAGGCTCTAAGTAGGGAAAGAGGCTTGACAGGTATGCCAGGGGCAGACTATGAGAGATTGTGGGTGCCAGGACCCTGGTCTGGGTGGTTTATGTCGCAAGTGATGGGAGCCCTAAAGGAGCAGGTATGTCAACATGCTTCTGTGCCTCGTTCTTGCTCAGGGGCGGTTGGAAGTTGTGACATCCTCATCGTCTACGGCCCAGATGCTGAGGAATGGTGCCAGTACCTCCAGGACCTCTTTCTGTCCAGTCGGCAGGTCCGTAGCCAGAAGACGCTGACTTACAGGCTGAGCCCCGAGGCCTCCTTCTCGGCCAAGGACCTGAACTTCTTCCTCAGCTCGCGCTGCATCGTGGTGCTGCTGTCCGCGGAGCTGGTGCAGTGCTTCTGCCGGCCGGCCCTGCTGCCCCTGCTGCAGAGAGCCCTCCATCCCCCCCACCGTGTGGTGCGCCTGCTCTGTGGAGTGCAGGACAGCGAGGAGTTCCTGGACTACTTTCCAGACTGGGCGCACTGGCAGGAGCTCACCTGCGAGGACGAGCCCGAGACCTACGTGGCGGCCGTGAAGAAGGCCATTTCGGAAGGTAAGGGTGTCTTCTCAAGTAAAGATAAGCAAGCCCTAAAACAATGACCAGTCCAGGCCCCCCCACCACCAGACATTTCAGATGACATAGACTTCCTGCTTGTAAGCCACTTCCATTTTATTGTCACTGACCTTAAGATTTTTGTTGAAAATGTGCTATTTCGGATAACATGTTTATAGAGAAATATCCTTCTCAGTTTCCCGCTAGCCTAGCTTCTGTCTTTTGCCCTGTTTCTCCTTTTAAGGTGGGACAATTCCGATCCTCTCTGCCAGGGCTAATGATTTCAGTGGCCCCAGGAAGTGTGACATACACTCCGATTAACAGTAACGGAAGACGTGCTCTGGGATGGAGGCCTGTCACAGCTCTTCTTCCTCTTTTGTTTTCTATTTTTGCCCCACTGTGGGCTATGAGTGGGCTTTGTGTTTATCTCTGTTCTCTTGCCACTTGAGATCTCTTATACCTGAGGCCAGCCAAGAAGCCTGGAAAATTATGGGCTGATTTAACTATGCTCAATTATCCCTGCTATGACTTGGGCATTAATTTGGCTCATCCACCCCATCTCATTCGATGAACTGAATCAAGAATTCACTAATACTCAGTGACCTTAAAAAGCTAATATAGCTTCCTAGATACTTTTTATCTAGGACTAAGCTGCTAGCTCTAAACCAATAAATAGGACTAGATCTTTCAGCATCGTGGGATCCTGGCTAATTTGTAATACGGCTAGTGTTAATATAAAAGATGTCTCACCTGAAATGCCTGGGGCCTGGATAACTAATTCTTCTAGGGTTTGCTTTTCTTGACTTCAGAAGGACACAATGATAGAAAAAGCACATAATTCAATCTTGCATGATTGCAGGTTGTCCCTTTGAGGGATTTTTGATCTGCCTACACTTAACAAAGAACTGAAACACAAATGGTTGTTTCTGTGGATGTGCTTAGGTCAGTGCAGTGCTCCATTATGATCTCGTGGGCAGGCCAGTCATTCAGAGCTCCATGGATGTATTGGCACTGCACTGGCATCTCATGATGAGTGATCTAACAGATGGTTCTTTAAAATATTCCAGTGGTGGGGGCGCCCGGATGGCTCAGTCGGTTGGGCGTCTGGCTCTCGGTTTCAGCTCATGATCGCATGGGCTTCGTGGGCTTGGGTCCTGCATCTGCTAGTGTGGAGCCTGCTTGGGATTCTCTTTCTCCCTCTCTCTCTGCCCCTCCCCTACTTTCATTCTCTCTCTCTCTCTCTCTCTTTCTCCCTCAATAAAGAAACAAACAACTTAAAAATAAAAATTCCAGTGGTGTTAGTTTAAAAACTACATGATAAAAAGGATTCTTTTAATATTGTTTGAATGCATCCAATGTGTAGTGCCTGAAATTGGTTGCCTATAATCATTTACTTTTTACTAATGACTCTGGTTCAGTATGCTATGAACCTTTAGCTTTAAGTGTTTCAGGACAAATGACATGTTTCACAGTGGTGTTTCTGTTCTGAGAACAACTAACCTGTCATCAGAAAGAGATTATTTTAATGGGAGATTAAAATAAGCTTCTTAGTGGCAACTCTGTGGTTCAGAATCAATGGATATGGAGGGACAAGTGGAATTCTGGGAAGGAGAAAGAAGTAGGATGGCTTATGGCTCCAGTATAACTTTCTGATCTGGTGTTAGACTTTGTGAACTTTGGGATTTGAGGTATCCTGTGTGTGCCGGATGGCTTGGGTTTGCTTTTTAGGTACGCTTAGCCTTTTGCTTGGCCCAGTAATGTGGTGCTCTGATTTTTATGCTGGGAAAACTTCTGTAACAGACTCAAGACTCAGAGTCTGGCAGTATGCCAAACAGGACAATGAAGAGGGGTAGGGACACCCTATTGCCTGGTTCTGCTGCTAACTGGATGCCCAGTATTGGGCAAATCACTTACCCTCTTTGGGTTTCAGTTTTCTTCTCCATAAGCGGCAGAGAAGTGGAAGAATTAGGCTTGATCTACTATACTTTCCAGGGTTAATAATCTAGCACTCCCCAAGGCCAGAGAGTCTCAAACTTTTTTTAATGTTTATTTTTAAGAGAGAGAGAGGGAGATATACAGGCAGAGGTGAGTGGGAGAAGGACAGAGAAAGAGAGAGGGAGACACAGTATCTGAAGCAGGCTCCTGTGCTGACAGCTCAGAGCCTGACATGGGACTTGGACTCGCAAACTGGGAGATCACAACCTGAGCTGAAGTTGGACGCTTAACTGACTGAGCCACCCAGGCAAAAGTCTCAAACATTTTGAAGCATTCACCTTCTTATCCCATTTCATACCTGCTTTGACTCTCAGGAAGCTTCCAGTTAAAACAATGTTGAAGAACAGTACTACCCCAAGCTAGGTTTCTTATATAATTATGTCCTTAGTTATATTCTCTATAACTTGTGATCATTTATTTTATTTTAAATGTTTCTTTATTTTTGAGACAGAGAACGCATGCATGTGCGAGTGGGTGAGGGGCAGAGAGAGAGGGAGAGAGAGAATCCCAGGCAGACTCTGTGCTGTCAGCATCAATACCAACATAGGGCTTGATCTCACAAACCGTGAGACCATGATCTGAGCTGAAATTGAGAGTTGGACACTTAACTGAATGAGCCACCCAGACACCCCAAAATAATTTATTTTAATACTTCTCTTGTACACATGAGGTTTTCCTAAAGTGCCTCAAAATAAAAGCAAAAGATAGAATTTTCATATACCCCTCTACTACACATACTCTACTCTCATAGAAATAAATACATGAAATGTGTAAGAAAGAAAAATCCCAGTGGGAACTGTAATGGAAAATTGATAATGGGGTTAAATTGATGGTAGGGACCATAATTATGGGGTTACTGATTATAGGGCTGTTGAAAGCTATAGGGAGAGAAATTTCAGGAAACCTTTCTAACAATTAGATTGTGCAAAGATGGAATGGATTGACTTTGGAGGTGGTGAGTTCCACATCACTGGAAGTATGTGAGTGGAGACTGCAGATATGGCCTAAAGGGATTCAGCTTTGGAACCGTGGTTGGACCATGTGACCTTCACAGCCTCTTGGCCATAAAATTCCCTTACATGAAATTCCTCTTTTTCACCGGGAACACATTTCTGTTCTGAATACAGTCTTCCTCCTCAACAGGTCTCTCCAAGGTTTCTAACTTCCTCCTGAAGAAATACTGGTCATGTTCCTACTGTGACCTCAGCAGAAAACAGCAGGAAGAAAAGACCTTAATTTATAATCCTTAAAATGTAATCCTTAAAAATGGTAAAGCTCCCAGCATGTGTGCCTTTTGAAAAAAAACATGACTACTTGCTAAGATATCTGCTGAGACCATTTGAAATTTAGGCTAAAATTTAGACCATTTAGAATTTAAAGTAAGGCTTAAAGATCAAAAGCTTTAGAGAGTAGAATTGGTAATAAGGTAATTATTCTAGAAACTTAGATTAAATGGGGTTATAGGTAGTCACACTTCTTTTGCCAACACGTTATCTAAATAAGCAATTCTCAAACTTTAACATGTGTGGGAGGACCTGGGGATCTCATCAGTATGCACATCCTGACTCTGGAGGTCTGGGTGGGGCCCACCATTCTTCATTTCTTTTTTTTTTTTTTTTAATTTTTTTTTCAATGTTTTTTATTTATTTTTGGGACAGAGAGAGACAGAGCATGAACAGGGGAGGGGCAGAGAGAGAGGGAGACACAGAATCGGAAACAGGCTCCAGGCTCTGAGCCGTCAGCCCAGAGCCTGACGCGGGGCTCGAACTCACGGAGTGCGAGATCGTGACCTGGCTGAAGTCGGACGCTTAACCGACTGCGCCACCCAGGCGCCCCAACCATTCTTCATTTCTAACAAGTGCCCAAGTGATGCTGTGCTGGTCAAGGGTCCACTGAGTATGTGAGCAAGGGTCCAAGCCCCACTTCCTTTGCCAGGTCAGTGGTCATGTCCCTCCGTTGTGCACAGGCCATTTTCTCAAATCTTCACTATTCTGTAAATAGAAGCACCATCGCATGAGGCGACTCCTGGATACCTGTCAGTTTAAGTACAAAATTAGGTCAGTGTTCGGTGCTTAGGCCAATAGACTTCAGGGCAGAGCTCTGGAGTTCTCTTCCTCTGCCCGTACTCACAGATGTGATGTGTGAGCTCTGGCAACTTTTAATTTCAGTTTTCCAGATGTAAGTGGTCCTGACATTGGAGTGGGGGTACATTTCCATCACAATCCTTACTGCTTCTTCATTTAATAGGCCTGCTGATCATCATTACTATTCCACTAAAAAAGTGTTTTGGAGGTTTTATTTTATTTCCCACCCCTCTCTTCAAATTTGTCAGCCACCTTAAAATTGAGCAGATGTTTTAATTAGAGCCTTTGGTGTGTTGGAGCAGCCAGTTTGTTTCCCAAGATCTACATCTGTAAAATGATGGGGTTGGACCACATGATTTGGAAGGTTTGTTCCAGCCCCCAGTGCTGTAATATATCATTATAAGTTTTCCAGGAAGATGGCAAATGACTCAGAACACTTGAGCTGATTTTGTGTAGTTCCAAAATGTCTGCAGTGATACATACCCAGTGCATAGAACACTGGACTGTTGTTCTGGATTTTGTTTTTTGATTTATTGGGCGATTATTTTAAAATAAGGAAGTGAGAAAACGTAGGTACAGTACAGAAATTATTTCCTCTTTTAACTGGAGCTTTATTCTTTGCTGCAGAGCTCACTGGAATATAAAAATAGATTGTTAGTCTGCGTGGGAAAGGGCTTGATAGGTGATATTGAGTTTTATTTCCACAATCCTCATCGTTGCATGCATGTGTGTATGTGTGTGCATGTAGAGGGAAGGGAAGCACTAAACCTAATTCTTCTAATATTATCCAGTGTTCCACCAGAGACCTTATCTGCTTCTTTATATGCATTGTTTTCTTTTCGCCTCTCCCCATCCATCCTCATGCTGTTCGTACTTTAGAAGTTTTTTTTTTTTTAATTTTTTTTTTTTTAACGTTTATTTATTTTTGAGACAGAGAGAGACGGAGCATGAACGGGGGAGGGGCAGAGAGAGAGGGCGACACAGAATCGGAACCAAGCTCCAGGCTCTGAGCCATCAGCCCAGAGCCCGACGCGGGGCTCGAACTCGTGGACCGCGAGATCGTGACCTGGCTGAAGTCGGACGCTTAACCGACTGCGCCACCCAGGCGCCCCCGTACTTTAGAAGTTTTGATGGTACCCAAAATTATAATGTATTTTGCCTTTTGTTTCCACGGGGAAAATTTAGATGCCCACCTCTGGCCTTCCTTTGTTGATATGAATGTTCTAATCTGAATATTATACTGGAGTTTAAAAGAAAAACAATTGGATATTTAAAAATGCTTTCAGCTCTTCAAGCGGATTCCAAAATCTCCTCCTGAAATGAAAAAGGAACTTTTTTTTTCTGAAATGAAGTAACATATGTTCATCATAATGTTTAAAAAAATTTTTTTAATGCCTGTAGGTTATTGCCAATTTTCCCTTTTTATAAATAATGTTGCAATATATCTTCCTGCAGCCTTGTGCCCAAATCTTCGTAAGTCTCTTATCGATGTCCCCAGTCTCCTCTCTGTCGAGTTCCCAGAGATGGGACGACATGCCTGCTCCGTGCGTCTCCCTGTGACCTGAATCCATGGCTCCTCTTATTACAGTTTTTTGTTGTTGTTATAGTTTAATTTTTTTCTTTCCCTTTATGCCTCATTAAATCAGTTATTTTCATGTGCAGTTTCTCTTGCAGAGATACTCATGGAGAGCTGCCATGCACTGTTCCTTCCCCTTACTGAAAGAGCTAATAATAACATGAATGCTTCTGTGACTGTTATTAAGTGTAATACAGCGGACACTTTATGTGCACCAACCCCCTGACCCAGAGTGGGTGGATGGTTTTATTGCCATTCCTCAGATAAGAAAACTGAGGTTCAGAGAGGTTAACTGACTTGCGTAAAGACCAAGAACAGCTCTCTTTGGAACTGAGGGCCTTCAGACTCTAGAACCTTCAGGCTCTCCACTTTGCCTTGCTTTCCCCCAAGTCTGCTCTCACCGCCCTTCTTTTCCACGTGGAGACAAGAGGGATGAAGAAAGCTTGTGGAAGAATCAGGGACAGTGAAGCTTCCCCGAGTTCGCTAGACCACACGTTCACAAGTGAGGCTGGGTATTGGCATTGCCCCTCCGCTGTGTTTAAAGTGCACGTGCGTGGGCCCCCACCCCAGAGCTGCCCAACCAGAATCTCAGGGGGGTTAGAATGTGAATTTCAACAAGCCTTGCTGTTGGTTCTGCTGCACAGCCATGTTCTGGAGGCTCTGCTCCATGCCTGGTGCCCTGTTAGTGCTCTGGTTAGAGGAGAAGTCAGTGGCTCCGGCCCTGTGGGTTGTTTCGAGGCAAGTCACGGGGCACACGTCTCAGGAGCTCAGAGCTTGGCCAAGGCGAGACTCGCTTCCGCGTCACAGGGAGCAGCCCTTAGAGAAGGGAGGAGAGAGAGTCAGACCCTTGTAGCTAAGGGGAAGTCACCGCACCCTCCTTGCTTTCCTCAGTGCGGTGGCCTTACCGATGGTAAGTCATTTACTTCTGGGGCTTCTGTGGTTCCTTGCAGAGGCCGAGGGGAGAACTGACCTTTGGCCTCTTGAAATGGACTATTTTTGTTCTGCTGTTCTTCTGCCTCAAGGCTGTGGGTGGTTGGACTGCTCTTTCTCTGCTGTGGGTTAACCACTCTGCAGTTGGCTCCTGAAGGCTCCTTAAATGCCTCCTGCAGAAGGATGCTTTCTTCAATACAGTCTTCCCTTTTTACAATAATCTTTGATTTGGGGAAGAAGATCCCTGGCTGGGATAGCTGAAGTCCATCCTGGTGTTCACTAACAAGCCACAGCCTGTCCCAGGGCCCTTTGGATTTCCCTTGCCAGGTACCCTGACTGCCTTGTAGAAAAAGGTAAGTTCATGCCCCTAGCTACGCCTGAAGCAATTAGTGAGGACTAATAGATTTTTGGGCCCATGGAACTTTCCCCCTGAGGCCTGTGAGCCCCCTCCCCCCCCCCCCCCCCCAGGGTTATGAATTTTCCCACAGAGCTGTGAGCCCCATGTGGCATAGGGCAATTGGCCACCCCTGCTGCTTCGTCAGCCACCCAGAGATGGCTGTCTCCTCCCAGTTCATGAGCCTTTCTGTGGCCTCTTGAGGAACGTATCTGCAAGTCCCTTTGTCAGCCGTGGTTGGTTGGTGAGATGCAGTGAAGAGGGAGTGATATATGTTCAAGTTTCCATTCCTGGGAGAATCTTGTTTGCACTTGTCTTTGTCTCGATTTTCTGTCATGTGCCAGAATGGAAATGCTAGATACAGGAATTTCATCCATTAGTTTCTTAACCTGTTCTTTCCGTGTTTTTTGCATCTTGCTTCTCCTGGGACTGTTGGTAGTAGAGAATACTAGAACTTAGGAGGGACCTGACATCTCTTTTACCCATTTTGGTAGACATTATTTCATTTGGTCCATGCAATTTTCCTATAAGGAAGACATTGTTATCATGTCCTTTTTAAAGATGAGCAAAACAAGGCCTCGGCAGGTTCAATGACTTGCCCAAGGTCACACAGCTGCTTGTCCATAAAACTAGGATGAGAGCAAGGGTTTCCTGCCATGTAGTCCAAGGCCTACTCATGGCCTTATCTACATACCACAAACAGCTTTTCACCTGGTACGTATTTATTGGGCATCTACTATTTCCAAAGTCCTATGCTGGGATAAAGCAGGGAAGGATGGACCTAGTCACTGTTGTAATGGTGCCTATGTTTTAGAGCAGTGCTATCCAAGAAATGTGTCATGCGAGCCACACGTAACATTTAAGGTTTACTTGTAGCGGCAGAAAAGAAATAAATAAAAGGAAACAAGTGACTTAATTTAATAATATGGTTTACTTAAGCCAATATATCTAAAATATTGTCATTTCAACATATAATCAATATAAATATTATCAATGAGATATTTCATAGTTTTTTAAAGTACTAAGTCTTTGAAATCTGGTGCATATTTTACACTTAGAGAACACATCGCAAATGTTCAATAGCCACCTGTAGCTAGTGGCTACGATATTGGATGGTATAGATCAAGAAGGGTGCTTATGTTTTGGAGATTTAGGGCCCTATCAGTTAATATTTTAATGTGTTGAATGTCGTATGTATCAACAACATGCCTATCCTGGTTTCAACATTCGTTCATATATTTGGTCAGTCATTCAGAAAGTACTGAATGGGCATCTATCTGCCAGGTGCTGGTCAGTATACAACACCTCTTTATCTTTTTATTTCCTTTCTTCCATTTCTACATTGTGTTAGCTATTTAGCTGTATTCCCAGGTTCCAGAAGTTCAGTGTCATTTAAGACAACATTAGGTTTGATTAACAACAGGATTTCTGTCCTTGAAATGACCAGTTTATCATCTGGACTAGTGAGAATGAGCTTGTGGCAGCCTCTGTGAAGACAATCAAATCAGGGTGCTTACATATATATATATCTACAAGCAAAAGTTATATTTATACCCATATATGCATAGAGAGCTTTTTTTCCTAGAAGGATATATGAGAAATGTTTTTTTTAGTGTTTATTTATTTTTGAGAGAGACAGAGACAGAGTGTGAGCAGGGGAGGAGCAGAAAGAAAAGGAGACAGAATCTGAAGCAGGCTCAAGCTGTCAGCACAGAACCTGATGCGGGGCTTGAACTCACAAACTGCAAAATCATGACCTGAACCGAAGTTGGACGCTTAACCAACTGAGCCACCCAGGCGCCCCAAGAATATTTTTTTTAAATATATGAAATTTATTATCAAATTGGTTTCCATACAACACCCAGTGCTCATCCCAAAAGATGCCCTCCTCAATACCCATCACCCACCCTCCCCTCCCTCCCACCCCCCATCAGCCCTCAGTTTGTTCTCATTTTTTAGGAGCCTCTTATGCTTTGGCTCTCTCCCACTCTAACCTCTCTCTCTCTCTCTCTTTTTTTTTTTTTCCTTCCTCTCCCCCATGGGTTCCTGTTAAGTTTCTCAGGATCCACATAAGAGTGAAAACATATGGTATCTGTCTAAGAAATTTTTGATAGTAGTTGCTTTTGGGTGGATGGAGGGTTTTTTGTCTCAGACATTTCTCCCATGTTTCCATTTTTCTACCATGTTCATGTTTTACTTTCAGTTAAGCATTTTAAAAGAGAAAAATGATGGAGTCATGGGGATTTTATGGATCTAGAGGAAGGAGTTGGACTTGTACCCAGCTAATCCAAACAGGTTGGACTTCAGGTTAAATTCCTTTATATAAACTCCTTGCCCGTTTTCTCAGCTTCATTGGGTTGATCTTCTGGATTAGGGGGAGTGTTATGGTATTGGTCTGTGTTATTTCTGTGATGTCTGCACCTTCACTCACCCTGTATGGGCTAATGCCTGCTACTTTCATTGAGTCATATTTTAACTTTTGTCAAATCAAATTTGGATTGATGTCTTAGGGTACTACAACTTTGATGACAAGAAGTGAGAGAATATGAGTGTATATTTCACAGACTCTGATACTGACTTCTTTTGCCACCTTGGGCAGGTCATTCTGCATCTGTTCTTGTCCTTTTTAAAAAGCTGGGAGGAGTACACGTTGGCATCTGAGACTTTTACGGCTGTGAAATTGTATGTGGTTTTACTGTGTGTGGTTTTACACAGCTTACATTGCGTTGCTGATAGTTTTCAAAACCCCATTACAAGATAGTGTTTTATTTCAGCTAACAAGTTCTCCTTCACAACAGAATTTTAAACAGAACCTTAAATGACATAATAATAGCTTTCTGTTCGTGGACAGTACCCCAGGTTCAGTCTTAGGAGAATATAACATGATGCCATTATATGCGTGGGAATGAAAGAATGTGTGTATCTAACATTTTACATGTACTGTTTATTATGGTCTATGTGCAAATTTATGAATGTGAGTCTATAGGAAGATAATGGGACAGGGGAAATGAGGGCAAATATGCATGACAAAATGGGTTTGTTAATTTCCCTGTCATTACAGGGTGTTTTGACAGCTTTTCGATTTAGTTTCCACTGCCATTCACATGACTGAGAGTGTGTCTGAGACGGCCAATGAAATAGGATGATTTATGCTGTAAATGACTCTTTACACTTTGGAGAAATTACTGAAACCACAGTAGGCTTGTCATATGGACTTTTGAGCAGAAGACTTCCTAATTTAGCAATTTTAGTAAAATTTAGACAAACAGTGGTTGAAGGTTTTCCAAGACACTGAACAGTAAGCAAAATCAAAAACTGATAAAATTGCCTTTTCTGTGGGGAAAAAACCCTTGGAGGCTATTTCATTTTCACTGTGTTTATGTTTTTAAAGAAAATACTGGTCTCCACTAACGCTGTTTTATGTGTGGCAGGTGCCTAATAGATGGTGGGTGGATGGATGACTGGCTGTGTAGGTGCGTCCGCGGATTGTTGTCCATTTTCCTTACTCTTGGGCCCATTTCGAATGCCCCAGTTAGAGAGAAAGATACCCCTCTCAAGAGTATCCTTCCTAGCAGTCTGTGCTGCTGGGGTCATTTGGATTGTCAACCATTTCCGTGGAGCAGATTTGTCTTGTGTCATGTAGTCAGGATGCATCTAAAGAGAAACTTTGAGTTGATTCAAAGCAAGACAGGATGATGGAGTATGTCTTTTTCACTGTGTCCATACTTAAAAACGTACCAGGTATGACATCCTGTCCCACGAAAGAATCAGTATGCTATTATAGAAACTAACAATGAGAATTGTTTGTTCCATGAGTGGGGGGTGTGGGGGGTCTTTTTGCAGCAGAGATTAAATTGGGTGTGTCCTGTTTAAAGGAGATCATTAAAGTGAAGACATCTGGAGAGTTCAAAAGCGACCTCTAGAATTGACTTAGTCATTTTGGAAATTCTTTGGTACTTTTTCTTCTGGGTTTATGCCTTCTGCATGTATGTATCTTCCCTATCACTCTTACAAGGCTAGACTCATATCAGGTTCTTATTGAGAAGAATGCTGGTTGAACATGCATATTTTGTCTGCCAAATTGCCAGGTTCACAAACAGACTGCTGGCTCTCTCTCTAACATCTGATAACACAGGAAACGGATGGGGGGATGATGATGAAATGAAAGTGCTCTAATTTTAAATTTGGACTAAATAAGTTTCCTTTTACATGTACAGCTAATGTTTGAGGCTATAGTTGTAGCTAAGGCTTGCATTAAGACACCCATCAATGCTAGCATATAGAAGAATATTAATGTTAGCTATTGACTCATTTTTTTCAAGCATGTAAAATGTAGGGAAACATTTCTGTTGCAGGATATGGCATTTAGCATTCCAGACAGAGTCCACCTGTTGTTATTTGTTCTGAAACAAATTCCCCCTTTCATTTTCTAGAACTTTCTGACTATCATTTCTCAAAGCCTTGGTTTGTAGCCAGGGGTCTCTGACTGTGATTGTGAAGTGTTGTTGTGTTAGAAGTTTTTCAGGAAAAATGTAATACCGAAATGATTGTATGCTACTTTGGCAGCCTAAATGTTTATTTTTGTTTTGTGTTCACCTTGAAATCAGAGTCCCAGAGGCTATAGAAACCCTTCAACATTGTTCCTCCCTTGTCCCTTCCACGGTCCAGGTTGTTCATGTGGTTACAATTTGCCCATCCTCTGGAAACAATCTAGAGTCTCTGATGGGACAACAGGGATTAGGAGCCAGAGTCCACAGGATGGAGAGATAGAATATTAACATCAGAAAAGGGAACTTTGGGATTATCTGGCCCAACCCATTTAGTTTAAAATGAACAAAGGACCCAGAGGAATTAGAGGGTTTACCCAATGTTACACAGTTAGTGAAGGAGATGAGAGCCAATTTATGTTTATTTTCAATGAACATGTATTGAGTTTATGGAGTGCCTGTCCTGGGGGTGGCACTCTGCAAGGTCCTGAGGAGACTTGATGAAAAAGTAAACTTACTTCCTGCCCTTGCAAAATGTATGTGTCCTAGAAGGAGACAGCCATTAAGCAGCCAGTTGTCCTGTTAATTACTTAATGCCAGGCATGTCCAGTGTTATGAGGCCAAAGTCAGGGAGCTCCCTTTGAATAATAAAGGGGACTTGAGATATCCTGAGGGCCCCTTTGCTAGTTCCTCACAGCGTCTATTAGGAAAGAATGATGTATCTTGGAAAAGAGGAGAAAATGTGTGTCTTACAGTGATGGCAAATGTTGTGCAAATGATTACCTAATGCTAACACGAGCCCAAGTTAACCATGGCTTTTAGGCAAGTTAGTCATTTTCTCGGAGTAGTGATTAGAACTGTCTAAAATTTGAGAGTAGCTTTATTTAAGCACTCAATTTTAAAATGAGCATTTTGCTTCTTCCTTAAACTTGAGGACAAGCAGTGATGTTGGGTGTATATATTAATATGTTCCCACAATTTGAAAGTTTCACATTTTAGTTCATCTAAATGTGTGGTTAGAAGGATGGGCTAAAGATAAGTTGGAAATTAATAAGGATCAATATAAAATTCAGCACAGGGTCCAAGAAAATAATCAAACAGTTGTATGAAACAGTGAAGGAATAAATATTTTAAGAGTAGGGTTTGTGAGATCTAGTGGTTTTAGCTGGAGGTAAGCTAAACGTGGTCAACAGAGCAATGTCACCTTCAAAAAAGTTAATGCCACATGAAGGTTTATGAACAGAAATATTGGTGTCAGAGGAGAGGCTCCTCTTCTACCCTGCATCTAGTCGGCTTATCTGGAAAAGTGTTTACTGTTCTAATGGGAGGCATATAAGGATATCTATCCATCCATCCATCCATCCATCCATCCATTCAATCATTTTGTTTACTGTTCCTTCAGTAGAACATGAGCCCCAGGAGAGTGAGGCTTTTGTTCACTGCTGTATACACAGTTCCTACAGCAATGCTTCACAGACAGTAGGCCCTCAGGAAACTGGAATGACTGAATGGAGTAAATGAGAGAACCGCACATTCTGTCAGATGATAAATGTTTAAAGGAAATAAGCTTGTGGAGAAAAGAAGTTTCACTGGAGTTGTGGAAACTGTCTTCCAAGTTTGGAAGGCCTGTCATGTGGATAAAGCAGAGGGGTGGGACTTCTCCCTGTTTCTGTGGTGGACAGGGCAGGGAACCATGACTGAAAGTTGCAGTGACGGCAATAACATGAGTTTAGTTCATAATTTAAAGACAGGTTGTCCTGGGGAAAGGTCAGGGGAAGTGGATATTCTTTTTTTTTAATTTTTTTTTTTCAACGTTTATTTATTTTTGGGACAGAGAGAGGCAGAGCATGAACGGGGGAGGGGCAGAGAGAGAGGGAGACACAGAATCGGAAGCAGGCTCCAGGCTCTGAGCCATCAGCCCAGAGCCTGACACGGGGCTCGAACTCCCGGACCGCGAGATCGTGACCTGGCTGAAGTCGGACGCTTAACCGACTGCGCCACCCAGGCGCCCCGGGAAGTGGATATTCTTAAGCAGGGGTCAAAATTTCATGGTAAATACTAAAAAAATAAAATAAAATAAAAGTTAAAAAAATTGGGCTTTATTTGAAAAGCAAAACTAAACATTAAGAAGATAAATTAATTGCGGTGTGCCTGGATGGCTCAGTCGGTTGAGCGTCTGACTTTGGCTCAGGTCATGATCTCACAGTTCGTGGTTTGAGCCCTGCATCTTGCTCTGTGCTGACAGCTTGGAGCCTGGAGCCTGCTTCAGGTTCTCTCTCTCTCTCTCTCTCTCTCTCTCTCTCTCTCTCCCTCTCTCTCCCTTTCCCCCACTGTGCTCTCCCTCTCTCTCAAAAATAAATAAATAACATTAAAAAAAAGAAAAAGAAAGTAAGTTAATTTGGTTGCATAATACAGTTTTGATTATAATTTCAGCTGTATGCTAATTCTTAATCCATACAAAGACTGAATCAGCTGTTGCTGGGTTTTATGCAAGAGGGGTTGAGGACATTTTTGTGACAGTTTTATGCTAACAAAAGAAAACATTCCTTATTTCACATTTGACTTTTTAAAAACAGTTGTATTGAAATATAATTGACTTTTACAGTTTTCAAAGCCTCTTCTCAATCATTATGTATTCCTATAATTCAGTTTTGATTATCAGGCTGCATTCCTATGGACTTTTTCCTGTTCGGTTGGTAACCTTTCCAATGGATAGTGGCTTTACTTGTGATTCAGTTTTCCAACATTACTTTTATCAGCCTCATAAATTTCTGTATCTTTTCCAAAATCTAGAATAACCCTATATATCCAAATCACACTGCATGTATAGTTTGTTGTAGAGAAATCCTAAATCTGGAAGAGAACAAGCAATAAAGACATGACTTAACTGGATAAAAATATATACTGTGATTAAGCAAGCAGAGATGTTTACATGGAGACCAATTTCGTAAATGATCATTTTGTTAGTAAATACTTTTGTTTTCTTGAGAGAGAGAGAGAGCAAGCAGTGGAGAGGGGCAGAGGGAGAGAGAAAGAGAGAGAGAGAGAATCTTAAGCAGGCTCCATACTCAGTGCAGAGCCTTAGGTGAGGCTCCATCCCACAACCCTGGGATCATGACCTGAGCCAAAATGAAGAGTCAGATGCTTAACTGACTGAGCCACCCAGCCCCAGGAAATACTTTTATTTTATGAAAAATTTAATTTCCTATGTTACCAGAACTATGGAGACTTGAAATAGGAATACTCAGAAGATGATAAAGCTGTCAGAGTTGAAAGCCACTGACATGGATTCAGAGCTCTAAGCTTTGTTCCACCAAGCAGAAAACTGAGGGAATGAATATTCTGGCACATCTGTAACCCATTCCATTTGGTAGACTAGTTGGGAAGCTTTGCTGTTGATGATGGAATCTTGAGTCACCACAGTCACAGACAGGCTGGGACAGTGGCCCCAAGCTAACACGTAATATTTGACAAGACTAAGTGTTTATCTGCAATTAGGTCTCAAACTTCATCCCTTCCCCATTCCCTCCCCTCCACACACACACACACACACACACACACACACACACACAACAAAACAAATGGAATTATTCAATTGTGGCATGGCAGAGAGAAAATCCTGGCTTCCTTGGTTTACATGAAAAAAGCTGGGGGTTTGAGGTGGCCACGTGCTCTGTGTGAATCAGCAAGTTGTCACGACTGCTTTAAGATGCAGTCTTGAACTACCCTTCTGAACAGTGGCCAGATGGGAAGAAGTGACAGCCATTCTTATACACAGACTCTAGTTACCCATCTGGAGTAGCTGTTGGCAGAAGGTTGGGAAAGTGGACAGTTAGGTTTGTGGGGGGAGCACGGTATAGGGAGAACAGATAAGCCAGAACTATCTTCATTGAAGGTCTACTTAAGAAAGCTGTGTATTGTTCTGGACCTGTTTGTTTATAAAGAGAGGACCCCAACTTGGGCAAAAGAGGA
The DNA here is from genome assembly GCF_016509475.1 of Prionailurus bengalensis. Taxonomy (NCBI): domain Eukaryota; kingdom Metazoa; phylum Chordata; class Mammalia; order Carnivora; family Felidae; genus Prionailurus; species Prionailurus bengalensis. The sequence goes on along the minus strand of NC_057351.1, from coordinate 55,530,295 downwards.
GTTAACAAAGAGGAAGGGCAAGAGTTCAGTTGGTCCTCAGAGATAGCCTAGAACCAAGGACTCGAACTCCATATTACCTCTTCACCTCACCTTTCTGTCTCTCTGCATCTGGGCGTCATTTTCTGATGAGTTCTCTCCAGGAAGAAGTGCAGCCCCTAGGAGCTGTCCCCCCTCACTCCTTCCAACCCCAACTCCAGAGAGGAACTGATACTTGTTCTCAATGATCCAAAATTTAAAAATCCCACATAGGGACTAAATAGTTGAATTTGGATCAGGTGCCTAACTCGAGGCCAATGATCTGTGGCCAGGGGATTGGAGGACTCTAAATGGCCCTAGTTGATAGCCTGGGGTGTGGGGTTTCTAGGAGCTGGGCAGCTTCCATTCAAACCACTTGGTGAGAGGGAATGGATCAGGAATTCTCCCCAGGGGGGATTTCTGTCCTGTCCTTGTCCAGCAGTATGAAAGAGAACTGGCACACCAAGGCATCTGGAAACATACCTATGCCTGATGAGTAGGAGTAAACTGGGGATGCTTACTCATAGAATTACAGAATTTGGGGCTGGAGTGAGACTGAGGCTCAGCACTGTCAGATGACTTGCCCAGGGCCATCCAGCCAGTTAGAGACAAGAGCCCAGGCCTCCAGCACTGAACTCAGAGCTCCATCCACCATGCTTTATTATCTTCCCAAAGGAGAAAACACCAAGACATGAGGACTACCTTCAAACATCTGAGAGACTGTTATGTGGAAATAAGAAAGGTGTTTGATGATGCTCCAGAGGCAGATTAGGATTTGTGGACAGGAGTGACTGATAAGCAGAATTCTACTACATTTAAGGAAGAACATTAACTCCGGGACAGGCTTAACAAAGGAGGAGGCTGTCCCAGGAGGTGGTGGCCAGAGGCCCTATCACTGGAACCCTTCAGGCTCAAGTTGCATAAACATCTGCTGAAGAAGGATGCTGAAGAAGGAATCCCTAAAGTCCCTTCCAACCCAGAGACACTTTAATAACAAACTTGGATCTGGACTACACTGCTTTTTACTGTTTTCCTTCAGTGTCCACCAGCTGTAGAATGTTTGCAATGCTAAATACTGTGCTAACCATTTTACAGTGGTTATCTCATTTAATCTAAACCTAGAAGAGAGATGCTATTATTGTCTCATTGTGCAAATGAGACACAGAAGCATCGTTTCCCAGAGGCATGTGGGAACTTCAGGTTTGCACCCAAACTTCTAGTCTTAACCCCTGTATTCAATGGCTTCTTAAAAACTATTTGTTTCCAGTTCCATTTTTACAATGCCTCTTTCAGGTAGTCTTTTTTTTTTTTTTTAAGTTTATTTACTTATTTAGAGAGAGAGAGAGAGAGAGAGAGAGAGAGAGCATGAGTGGGGGAGGAGCAGAGAGAGAAGGAGAGAGAGAATCCCAAGCAGATAGTACACTGTCAGCTATCAGCACAGAGCCTTCTGTGGGGCTTGAACTCACAAACCACAAGATCATGACCTGAGCTGAAATCAAGAGTCGAATGCTTAACTGACTGAGCCACCCAGACACCCCTCTTTCAGGTATTCTTAAAATGTGATGCTCAGAATATCTGCATCAGAACCATTATTTTTTGTTTGTTTATTTATTTATTTTGAGAGAGAGAGAGCACATGCCCAAGTGGGGAAAGAGCAGAGAGAGAGGGAGAGAGAATCCCAAGCAGGCTCTACACTCATCATGGAGCGCATTGCAGAGCTTGATCCCACAACCATGAGATCATGACCTGAGCCGAAATCAAGAGTTAGATACTTCACTGACTGAGCCACCTATGTGCCCAGAGCCATATACTTTTGGTTTTGATGAGGAACCAAATATTTTGAACCTCATGTCATTATAAATAGTCATGTTCCCCATATATTTGAACCTCATATTATTTGTAAATATTCATGTACATCAGCCCTCCCTGCTACCCAATGAACCAGAATGTCTGTGTGGGATAGACTGGGAATATGTATTTTTTAATACTGGTGGGTACTAAAGTTTGAGAACCACTGGTCTAGAGCTTTCAGGGGAAGGCTGGAGGGGAGATCAGATGCTGAAAATTCTCATATTTATCTAAACAGCTGAGATTTGCTTTGAAGGCTATGGGGAAACATTGAAGGGCGGAATGTTGGGGTTTGACATGACAGGAATTCATCTTCAGTAAATTCAGTCCGGTGGCTGTGTGGGCAGGGCTGGAGGCTAGAGACTGGGCTGGAGGTGACTGCATCTTCCAGGGGAGAGATGATGTGGGCCTGAGCAGAGAAGAGGCAGTGGGAATGAAGAGGAAGGGGCATCCTGGAGGGGCAGAAAGCAGGCAGAAGCAGCAGGACTTGGTGCTTGATTGTGGAGTAGAGGGAGAGGAAGTAGCCTAGTGCATGAGTTCAGTACACAGGACTGAAAGATGTCTGCATATAGACTTTCGAAAGTAAGAAAGCACTTTCAATAGGTGGTCAGCTGAAAACTTGATGGAGGAGATAGCACTGAAATAGATGGCTGGAGGGGTGCCTGGGTGGCTCAGTCTGTTGAGCTTCCAACTTGGAATAAATAAATAAATAAATAAATAAATAAATAAATAAATAAACAGACAGACAGACAGACAGACAGTTGGATTTTAGGAGGAAGTGGTGAGAATGGGAGGGAGCGACATCCCAGAGAGGGAACTCTGCAGGCAAGGCAGAGGGGTAGGAAGGCACAGGATGTGTTTGAATTTGGGCTAAGAAGTGGTTGGGGAGGGACAGTGGGGGCAAATATTACAAAGATCAACTTGAGTCAGCGGGATAAGGACCTTCGACATCAGTATGAAGAGCCTTGCCCCTTTTGTCTTGAGAGCTTGTTCTTGGGGCAGCAATATGACCAAAATGACATTTGGAGAGATCGCTCAGCCCAGCTAAAGGACTGACCCTACTGTTTTGTTTTTACACTGGAGTACAGTTGACTCACAATGTTGCATTAGTTTCAGGTGTACGACACGGTGATTGGAGGAGTCTATATGTGATACCATGCTCACCGCAAGTGTAGCTACCATCTGTCACCATACGGCGCCGTTACAGTGCCATTGATGTTATTCCCTATGCTCCACCTTTTATCCCCACGGCTTATTCTTTCCATAAGTGGAAGGCACTCCTCTTCACTAATTTTGTCCATTCCCCTATCCCCCTTCTCTCTGGCAACAATCAGTTTGCAGTCTTTATTTATAGGTCTGTTTGTATGTATGTATGTATGTATGTATGTATGTATTTATTTATTTATATCCAAGTTAGTTAGCATACCGTGCAACAATGATTTCAGGAGTAGATTCCTTAATGCCCCTTACCTGTTTAGCCCATCCCCCCTCCCACAACCCCTCCAGCAACCCTCTGTTCTCTATATTTAAGAGTCTCTTATGTTTTGTCCCCCTCCCTGTTTTTATATTATTTTGCTTCCCTTCCATTTTGTTCATCTGTTTTGTATCTTAAATTCATCATATGAGTGAAGTCATATGATATTTGTCTTTCTCTCACTGAGTAATTTTGCTTGGCATAATACCCTCCAGTTTCATCCACGTGTTGCAAATAGCAAGATTTCATTGTTTTTGATTGTCGAGTAATACTCCATTGTATGTGTATACCACATCTTCTTTATCCATTCATCCATCGATGGACATTTGGGCTCTTTCCATACTTTGGCTATTGTCGATAGAGCTGCTATAAACATTGGGGTACATGGGTCCCTTTGAAACAGCACACCTGTATCCCTGGGATAAATACCTAGTAGGGCAATTGCTGCGTCATAGAGTAGTTCTATTTTTAATTTTTTGAGGAAACTCCATACTGTTTTCCAGAGTGGCTGCACCAGCTTGCATTCCCACCAACAGTGCGAAAGAGATCCTCTTTCTCTGCATCCTCGCCAACATCTGTCGTTGCCTGAGTTGTTAATATTAGCCATTCTGACAGGTGTGAGGTGGTATCTCATTGTGGTTTTGATTTGTAGTTCCCTGATGATGAGTGATATTGAGCCATTTTTTCATGTGTCTGCTCGCCATCTGGATGTCTTCTTTGGAGAAGTATCTATCATGTCTTTTGCCCATTTCTTCACTGGATTATTTGTTTTTTGGGTGTTGAGTTTGATAGGTTCTGTATAGATTTTGGATATCAACCTTTTTTAAAAAATTTATTTTATTTTATTTTTTAAATTTACATCCAAGTTAGGTAGCATATAGTGTAACAATGATTTCAGGAGTAGATTCCTTAATGCCCCTTACCTGTTTAGCCCATCCCCCCTCCCACAGCCCCTCCGGTAACCCTCTGTTTGTTCTCCATATTTAAGAGTCTCTTCTGTTTTGTCCCCCTCCCCGTTTCTATATTATTTTTGCTTCCCTTCCCTTGTATTCATGTGTTCTGTGTCTTAAAGTCCTCGTATGAGTGAAGTCATATGATATTTGTCTTTCTCTGACTGACTAATTTCGCTTAGCATAATACCCTCTAGTTCCAGCCACGCAGTTGTAAATGGCATGATTTCATTCTTTTTGATTGCTGACTAATACTCCATTGTATATGTATACCACATCTTCTTTATCCATTCATCCATTGATGGACATTTGGGCTCTTTCCATACTTCGGCTATTGTTGATAGTGCTGCTGTAAACGTTGGGGTATGTGTGTTCCTTCAAAACAGCATACCTATATCCTTTGGATAAATATATAGGTCTGTTTTTGCTTTTTGTTTGCTTATTCCTTCATTAAGGGCCGACCCTAGTTTCTGAGGCAGTCTTTTCCCCAGTGTCTGTTGGATGTAGAGCTAAATGTTCATAGATCCTACTTAAAAAGGAAATGGAACCCCTATTACAACCTGATTTTCTGATGAAATATTAGTAAATTTCCATAGGCTCGCAAAAGTATTTTATTGAGATGGTGTCAAGCATTAATTTCCTCTGAAATTTAAAAAAATATTTATTTTTATTTTTGAGAGAGAGAGAGAGACAGAGACAGAGCACGAGGGGGAGAGGGGCAGAGAGGGAGGGAGACACAGAATCCGAAGCAGGCTCCAGGCTCCGAGCTGTGAGCACAGAGCCTGATGTGGGGCCTGAACTCACACACTGTGAGATCATGACCTGAGCTGAAGTCAGACGCCTAACCAACTGAGCCACCCAGGCGCCCCTAATTTCCTCTGACATCTTATCTTCACTATTTGATTCTTACCACCAACCCCCCCTTTACTATTAGTAGTTATGTCCCCTAGACATGTCAGGTGGTGTGTTTATAACAGGCCTCATCTCTGGTGTGGGTGGGGAATGATGGCTGGCTAGAATGAGCAAAGACCCTGATGTGCAGTGTTGCCTATTGAATAAACAATGGAAATGCTAAGGGGTATTGGGGTGGGGTGGGGCCGTCCCTAGATTTGCAATAGCTCCCTGGAACACAGACATGGAAAGAGGTGGTCAGGGCATGAAACAGTCTTGGCCGGCAACCACTTGTGCTGGGGAGTGAATAGCTTGAAAGGTATGGGTGCTTTTATGGACACTGTGGAATGCCATTATATTCCTAGGAGGCTGGGAGAAGCCTTGTCTTTTTTGTCTCTATCCTTCACCCCACAGGCCAAGTCCCTCTTCCTTAGATTCTAGTATTCATGGCTTCTCCTTTCTCTGGACTCCTGTGGAACTCATTTGCAGGACATCCATAGATTACACTCATTTATCTAATTGCTTCCTGAATTTCCATTTGGTTCTCCAGCTAGTATGTAAATTCTTTAGGAGAAGGGCCCATGACTATCATTCCATGGGATTCTGCATTGTGCCTATAACAGTGTGGGCACATGGAGATCTTAGTCAGTGCTATTTGCTTGTTCAGCTGTTTGGTTGAAGTCTTGGAGCACAGATAGTATAGTTACTTTTTAGCTGAAGGAGCTTTATGACAGTGACTAAATTGCTCTCTCTCAGTAGGGTCACAATTATTATTTGTCACAAATGTGCGTTGACTGCCTACATCCTGAATTGTTGAGGGAAAAAATGCTTTCAGAACACTCATGATCTAAATGAGGGCTTAAATGCAGTTTCACATTGACTTCGGGTGATCCTGCTGTCTTCCCATTAGTACATATATGCATTAAACTCTCAGTGAATTTGGTGAGGACTTGTGCTATATTAGGCACTGCAGAGGCATTACAGATTCTGTAGAAAACATAGGTCCTGGAGCACCTGACTGGCTCAGTTGGTTGAGCATCCAGCTCTTGATCTCAGCTCAGGTCTTGATCTCAGGGTCGTGAGTCCAAGCATCAGGCTCCATGCTGGGCGTGAAGCCTACTTTCACAAAAAACAAAATGAAACAAGAATATAGGTCCTGTCTGGAGAATCCTCCTGAGCTAAATTAGCCAGTGGGCACTCGTCTGTTAAGGGTCACTTTTGGCATCTGGGACTTACTACTCAACAGAGATGGGCACAGGGTTCAGCCTTGCCAGTCTCCCCATGACCCACCCTATGTTGTCAGAGCTAGCTCCCTAGTTCCTTACGGCTGCATCAGACCAGGACTTGAGTGCAGAAAAGGCAGTGAAGAGGGCTGTGGATATGTAGGAAATTTGTTTCAGCGTCAGGTGAGAGGGAGTTCTAGTCTCTCTGAGCTCTCGGGAGCTCCATGTTGTTGTCTTTAAGATGTGGTGGAAATGTCCACCTCCCAGGACTCTCAGGAAATGTAACTGAGAGGGTGAACAGAAACATATGGCCCCATCTGCCTCCCTCACTCTTGACCCGCGTCACTCAGGCTCCCGTCTGCGGTGCTGTCAGCATCTATCTGCTGGGTCTGTTCCCTGCTTTCTGTTCTCATGGCTATGGCTTTGGTTTGAAGTCCTGATCATTTCTTGTCACAGAAACTACATCTTTTATTTTGTGGTAATCTTTTACTTTTTTAAGTTTTAGAAATCTCTTGAATGTATCAATCTCGGTCCACTTCCCCAAATCTTCATTCACTCCTGTGGAGGTAACTGCCATAAGCATTTTGGTGTGTATATTTTTATAAATTTATAAAACACACAGAGACATTTTTCTACTCTAGATAGAATCATTGTGTACATATTTTTCTGCGCCTTGATTTTTCAATCAATCCTTTTCTGTGAATTGACAACATATACACACATGAGAATTTTTTCATAAAGTAGGTTACTGTGTACACTTTATTTTGCAGCTAGCCTTTTATCTTAGCTCATACACAACTGTCTCCTAATTGGGCTTCTTGTTTCCATCTCATACCTCTCCACCAAAATGCCGGAATGGTTTTCCTTAAACCCAGATGGGGGAATCTTTGACTATAAGGTGAAGTCCTAACTCCTTCACGTGACAGTTCAAAGCTCTCTACTATCTAGCCCCAGTGGATTTGCAAATTGATTGGAGTATTTCTTAGATTTTTGTTGTCGTTAGTGGCAGAAGCTTTTTGTCCTCTGAACAAAACCTATGTATAACCCCGATATATTAAGTAGATAAACGTGGGGCTCCTGGGGTTGATGTGTACCTATGTGGGGGCCTCTAGATCCCAGCCTGCTCAGGCACCCTTCCCTGTCTCACAAACCCTGTTCTCTATCCTACTTCATATTCTATCTCAAGGCATGTTGGTCTTTCTTGAGATCAGCCTGAAAAAGTCAGAGATGTACGCACACTTCTCAGTTTCTCTTTATTCATTATGAGCCTGCAATGCAATACTTAAAACAAAACTATTGGGAGCCTTTTGTTAACCTTCTTTCCTAGAGGAAATGAATTTCATAAGCTTATTAACTCTTTGCTGATGTGTCTTGAATGAGCCCACTCAGATTCTAAGTTGCCCTTTTTCAGACATGGAGACATGGACATTTGGAGAGCCAGTTTTGAAGAGCTCAGTTTCGTTGCTTTTCTGTCCTTTTCGATGGTGAACATATTGGGCATTCTCCTATTGCTGACCTTTTTTCTTTGCTCTGGAGTTATTATTATGTTTAGATCTCCAGGACCCAAAGACTGTGAGGTTCTTGAGGATTGAAGCAAGCAGACCGAGTAGGTGATAGATGTGTTCATGAGCTAAGATAGAAAACAAGCTGCAGAACAGAATGTATCCAGGTGGGTCGTCTCATGTATCTAGCTCAGTGCCTGGCCCACCAGGAATGCTCAATAGACTTTTCATCCTTCGAAAGTATATCAGGTAGGACAATTCTGTCTGCAATTGGGGCAAAGAAGAGATGCAGGTATTTCCATTGCCCATGATATGGGGTCCATCATTTGCCATCAGTCTAGCTTTGGAAGTGTTACCAGGGGACGTGTGCAGGTAAGGACGGTCAGCATCCTTTCTTGACGAACCAGTACCTGGCAGCCTCTGCTTCTCCCAGTTGCAAGGACCTGAACGGAATGGGGGCGACTGGGGATATTCTCTCTCTGCTTAATTCACATCAGTGATAGGTTTGTGCATCTTGAGTTTGATGACCACTGGAATGACCACTCAATGACCACACTGGGATCATTTTAGATTCGATGCTGGTCATCTAAGAAACTCTGAAAAAAATCAAGACATAAATAGCTCACAAGCTGAATTTGTGGCTTTTGTGGATATATTTATTTATACTTTTCAAAAGCAGTGAGTCTAAGATACTCAAAATGACATTCTTTGCTTCCTTTGACCACAGAAGCCACATGTCTACGTCATTACCAGGAGGTTGTGTTAGGGAGATTGTGATCTTCCTACTGATCTTTAAAAAAAGCAGAAACAAATGACAAGCCAAGAACTCTGTGTTGGTTGCAGTGCATATATTGATTAGATTCCTTAACTTTCACCAAAGGATTTTTACTTTGTTCTCAGCTTGTCTTGTTACTTGGCAACATGGCATATCTATCCCAGGGTGTCACCTCAAATGCTCTGATCTCTGATTTCTATAATCATGTTTAGGTTTTTCTTTTTTCGTGTTCCTTGGCACATTTTTTTCTAATATGGAATGCACTCTACTGGCTCTTTGTCAGCCATTTGGAAGGTACCCATTCTTTTGTCTTAAATTATGCCAATTGTGCCTCAAAGTTTTTTTAAAAAAGATTTCTGACACAGGTTCATTGGTCTTTGAATGCATTGGGATTTTAAAATTATTATTGTTTCTATGTATTTTCCCAGGTAACTCAGTGGCATATATCTCCCCACTTGCCCTCCAGCACAGCCTAGGCTCCCCGCTTCCCATAGTCTCGTAGAGTGGGACATACTGTACCATGCAGACTACCTGATCCCAGATCAGACTTTGTTAAAGGATCAAGGTATTTTTTCTCACTGAGCTGGGATTGGACTCAGCATTGTCCTTACTCAGGGTTCTAGGCATCCACCCTCATTCCACTGGAGTTGACACTTGAGATGAAACCAGTATCCTGTTCCTGCTCTAGTACCTTTCCCACACCTTATCTTACTTAAAATGTAGTATTTGTTGCTTCTAGGCATATAAAATATTTCGGCAACTATTTGAAAATTAACTCCTATTCTCCCTCTTGCTCAAGTTGCCTAACTAGCTATGTCATTGGTCTTGCATGAAAAAAGAATGACTGAGAACCTTCAAGAGTTGCCTTTCTTTCCCTTTCACATCTGATTTTTAATAGCATCTGGGGGAGCTTTCTTATCATTTGGGGTAGAATTCAGCCATATTTCCTGAATGACGAAGTTGCGTTATTTTTATTTTATTTTATTTTATTTTATTTTATTTTATTTTATTTTATTTTATTTTATTTTATTAAGTTTATTTATTTTGAGAGAGAGAGAGAGAGAGCAAGCAGGGGAAGGGCAGAGAGAGAGGGGGAGAGAGAGAATCTTAAGCAGGCTCCACACTCAGCACAGAGCCCAATGTAGGGCTCGATCTCATGAACTGTGAGATCATGACCTGAGCTGAAATCAAGAGCCAGATGCTTAACCAACTGAGCCACCCTGTGCCCCAAGTTGCATCATTTTAGATTCAATAAAAGTCACAGATTTTTCAGAAATGTTAAAATTAATGTCCTCTGGTGAGTTCTACTAGATCTTAGTCATAAAATCAACTATTAACTGTTAGCCTTGTTTCTTGTGTCCAGACACTGGGGTCATTAAAATGAGTGGCACAGCCATGGATGGCATCACCTCCTATATACAGATACAAGCTTGAATGTTCCTTTTGAGAAAATGTGTTAAGATTTCCTTGACATTTTGGCTTAAACCATCTGCCATACTATGGAATTAGAAAAGTAAAGATCTTGAGGTCTTGGACAAAGTCTTACTCATCTTTATGAGCTGCAGCTCTCATATGGTGGCATCTAGTGCTCGATAAATATTTGATGAATGAGTCAATGAATGATTGGAGTGTCATACTTTGTGGTTTGGCTTTAAATAAACAAGATCACATTATTTGGTTTATGGAAAATGACTTAATTTCATTGTCTCAATTGTCAGTACATCCGAGTTGCTCATTTTCTGGGACGGTAAGTAGAAAAGAATAAGATATATAGGAGTGGTGAGGTGAATGCTCATTAATTTGTTAGTGGGGCTAGTGTCATAAGTCAGCTTTTTTTTTTGTCTTAGTAAAATTTCAGAAAAGTCTCTTTTCTTACCTTTTTCTAAATCTGAAATATTATTTCTGACATCTGCAAATCTTCAGGGCCTCTTGTGGCATTGTCCTCTAGAATAAGAAAAATTAGGCCTCTTGGGTGGGGACATATCCTGTAATCTCTAGCTTAGTCTCTAGTACCTTTGCATTTTCCCACATGGACTTGAACCCCGTTTCTAATTGAGTGATTGTTCTTTAGTCAACATGTGAATCCTAAAAATTTCAGATTTGCCAATTCCACATTGTGTAGTCAAACCAAACCTTGTTTTATTTTTATTTATTTATTTATTTTTTTTAACGTTTATTTATTTTTGAGACAGAGAGAGACAGAGCATGAACGGGGGAGGGGCAGAGAGAGAGGGAGACACAGAATCAGAAGCAGGCTCCAGGCCCTGAGCCATCAGCCCAGAGCCCGATGCGGGGCTCGAACTCACAGACCGCAAGATCGTGACCTGAGCTGAAGTCGGACGCTTAACCGACTGCGCCACCCAGGCGCCCCAAACCTTGTTTTATTTAAACACAATACACATATCCCTGTGGAAATTAGCAGAATTTTCTGCCCAAGCTCATGGTTGTTATCTTGGGGCATCTCTCAAGGAATGTTTGCCACATGAGTGAAGCCTTGTTTCTATTTTAACAATTCTCAGCTTAGGGCCGAATCCTTGGGACTTCAATGTACAGCCATCAGCTGAGGTAGAAAGCATATGGTGCTTAGTGTCTAGAAACCATTTATGTCTGTTCTCGGAACCTTGTTGCAGTCTTTTTAAATGTAGTTTTTCAAAATAGATTTTTAATGTTTATTTTTCAAATAGCTTGGATTTGCAACTGAAGAGAAAAGCTCTTAAAAAAAAGATTATATCAGAGGGGAAAAAGTTGCATCCAATGCTGTGTGATGGTTGCCATGGTGATGATTGAATGTAAATTTCAGTTTATGTAAAACCCTGCTAAGGTTTTGATTGGAGACCTGAGGTGAGGCTTGGTGTCAGTTGGTGAAGTGGTTAAAAAGCATCCATTAATGAGGGGGGAGGAGGGAAAGACAGATCACACAGCTCGTTCCCCACCCAGGTATCCAGTCACTGACTAATCTCTGAACTGTGAGCAAGGGGGTACAAATTGGAGCGTGGAACAAAAAATCGTGCCTCTCTTCTCCCTTGACGATTTCTCCGAGGGAGCTTCCTTAGAGAGGAGGCAGCTCTTGCAAAGTTGAGCTCCCCTGTGCTTGCTTCATTGATTTTAAGTAGGTATTTGATTGTGGGAAAGGAGATTCAAGCACCAGATATAGGAGCTGGGCGGAATGACTTTTGCAGGCCTTCCAGCCCCAATTTCCAATGTTTAAGTACTTGTACGCGGCAATAAGAAGGGGAAAAAAGGCAACAACAACAATGAAAACCAAAGCAAAACAAAAACACGGAAGGTTAATCACATCGTGTTACCCTAAAGCTTTCAGGCATTAGAATTGTAAATCTACCTGGAAGGCAGGCGTTTTTTTTCCACTTAAATTAAGTGATTTAATCTAAGAAGGAACAGTTATGGATTGGTGAGTAACCAAGCTGATGACAAACTAGTTTGTTTCTCTCAATCTTATTCTTTAGTGCTACCTACTTAACTCTTTAGTATTTATGTGTAGTTGCTCTAATAGTAACCCCCTCCATATATTCATTTATGATTTATGTTGTGTGTGTATAATTTTTAGAGAGGGTAAGATTGAGAAAGCATACCAGTTGCTTTCCATTCATCACATCAAGTCCCTGGGCAAAATGCCAACTTATTGCTGCCCACCTGGCTAATTGGAGACCAAAATAATGAAGACAGACATATCAATCTATGCTGTGGGCATTCAGGGTCGTTTTCAGTGTACCGATTGGAGTTAGTGCTGTGCGTGTCCTAAGTGAAACTGGGAGATAACTGAATTTGCCTTTTGATAACCTTCTGGCTCTTTTTCCTTCAACCTTCTCCATGATGACTCTGATCAGCAGTCCCCTGATACAGCACCTTCATGTCCAAAATCACCCATTGTGACTGTGTAAACACCGTTGTAGAGTCCTCTTTTTGCTCAACTAGAAATGCTCCAGTTTCTAGAACAATCTTTCTCTTCGACATTCCCCCGAACCTTTTCAAAATCCTTTCTCCAAAATGAGAAAGTAACTGAATTAATGGTTCTTTTTTTTTTTTTTTTTTTAATTTATTTTTCAGAGAGAGAGAGAGAGCAAGCTGGGGAGGAGCAGAGAGAGGGGGACAGAGGGTCTGAAGTGGGCTCTGTGCTGACAGCTGATGTGGGGCTTGAACTCACTAACTGTGAGTTCATGACCTGAGCTGAAGCCAGATGCTCAACTGCTCAACCAACTGAGCCACCCAGGCACTCTAATGGTTATTCTTTAATGGTCCTCTTTGGAGGAGGGGCTAGTAGATTGGCAGAGCCTCTGGTTTTAGATTTCCTGTCTAATTTTTCTCTGACCTGGAGGCATATACAGACATCAGATTTGTTAGGGGCTGAATTATTTCTCCCTTCAAATTCATTTGTTGAAATCCTAACCCCTAGTAGCTCAGAATACAATTGTATTTGGACATAGGGTCTTTTAGGAATAATTAAAGTAAGTGATGAGGTTTTTGGGGTGGCAGTAGGGTTTGTGGGGTCTGGAGCTGAAGGCCAAGAAAGAATTCTTGAAGACGTCTTTGGTTCAAAAAGGTAATTTTACTGAAGCATGGGGACAGGGCCCTTGGGCAGGAAGAACTGCCCTCGGACCAAGAGGAGAGACTAGCTTTATACTATAGAGTTGGGAGAAGGTAAAGTCCAGGGGAAGTTTCCAGTGAGATTTTCATATGCTAAAGAAGACTTCTAGGATAGTGGAGGCCTAGCTATTGTCAAGCAAAGGTTGTTTTCCCTCTAGCAAATCATTAGCATTAAGACCCTAGGGAGTTCCTGGAGGAACTCTGCCAGCCTCAAGTATTTGTCAATGGGTTGCAGTTTATAAGGAAATTTAGTTCTGTCTACCGTTTCCTTCTGCCTTTGTTCCCCACATCACTATTGAGGGGTGATGGAGACTTAGGTCCAAGACTAAGATCTCTATCAGTTAACCATTTGTTTTTCCCCTTTCCTTTGTTCTTGGGCAGCCAGAACTGCCCGAGGAATATCACACATATCCCACCTGGGGGTGAGGGAGGTGTTTGCAGCCTACCTTATGCTCCCTCATCAGTAAAGGCATTAGGATGGGCTCTAATCCAATATGACTGGAAGAAGAGATTAGGACGGAAATAAGTACATGCATGTAGTAAAGACCATGTGAGGACATGGGAGAAGGCACCCATCTGCAAGCCAAGGAGAAAGGCCTCTGAAGAAACCAAACCTGCAGACATCTTGATCTTAAACTTCTAGCCTTGATTTTAAACTGTGAGAAAATATATTTCTTTTGTTTAAGCCCCTTCGTCTGTGGTGTTTATTATGTCAGTCCTAGCAAACTGTAATGTAAGCTCTGACAGTTTTTCAAGTGCTTGCTTTAAGCTTTGATTGCAGAGGCATCCATTTCAAAGATGGCATCCATTTCAAAGATAGCTGTCTGGAATAAACACATTAATAAACACAGATGAAGACTAGATAAACAAAGACTAGATGAAGAGCCAGGCCACCTCCCCACATGGAGTCTCCTTTGTTTTAAAGATCTTGGTTGATTTCAATAACTGACCATTGTCTTTTCTCTTCCTGCTTTAAATTTCCATTCTTAGGTGTTTTTTTTTTTTTTAATTTTTTTTTTTAACGTTTTTATTTATTTTTGAGACAGGGAGAGACAGAGCATGAACAGGGGAGGGTCAGAGAGAGGGAGACACAGAATCTGAAACAGGCTCCAGGCTCTGAGCTGTCAGCACAGAACCCGACGCGGGGCTGGAACTCACGGACCTCGAGATCGTGACCTGAGCCGGAAGTCGGCCGCTTAACCGACTGAGCCACCCAGGCGCCCCTCCATTCTTAGGTTTTAAATTCACCATTAAAGAGTAAGCCTGCAAAACCCCAAGGCCCCACCCTCAGCCCCAGTAAAAGCAGAACCCCAGGTCTGTGCTGTCTCTTTCTCTCTCTCCCCTTTCCCATGACCTCACTGTGTGGCCACAGGTGTGCTAAGTAATTTTCAGGTCTTGTAAGTAATAAAACTTCATTTTTTCAAAGTTTCCTGATGCTTATTGCTGAAGGGCATCTTGCAATCATAATAGAATCCGTAAGAGTCCATCTAATTGTAACATTGGTTTGGAAAGGGAGAGGTCGGTGGGACCCTCCCGGGGCCCGAGGTGAGTGCCCCCAGGCATTTCTGGCTGACAGCTTGGCTGTAGATAGTTTGAGACCAGCACAGAACACAAACTAATATAGATTTATAGACAGATAACATGTATAGATGTCTGGGTAGTCATTACACTGAGTGGCAGAAGCATTATTCAAAATTATCTTGGTCTAGTTCAGTAGGGATGATCTTAAGTTCTACACTTCGGTCCATAAAAAAAATTCAGCTAGTGCAGCTTGGCAGAAATCCAGCGTGGCAATAACGTGTGAAAATTAACTGCTGGTTACAGTTGACCACTTGACTGATTAGGAAGCAACAGTATGATGTTGCCATTGAAAGCTACTACGATATTAAGCCACAGTCCTACAGCTCCCCAGTCTTGGTATATTGTAATTTCACTATATTCCACCAAGAATGGTGTTTCACTCTGGGTGCCACCCTTTTAGGAGGAAACCAGCCAACTAGAATATGTCCAGCAAAGGACAAGCCTGGGGTTTAGAAACGTGGATTTGCCATTTTGTGGAAGGGGTTGTGACTGTGTTCTGAGTTGCCCTGTAAGGGAGAACTCTATTTGAGGTAGAAATTCCTGGCAGGAGGGATGAATATTACGGTGGAATTTCCAACATTCTTTCCACCCTGGATGATTAGTGAAGCCCATGAGTGGATGGCATTCTCTTGGTGATGGTTATTATGCATATGATATCAGTTGAACAGTCAGAGTGGAGGGAAGAGTTTATATCCCATGCTTGGGGGAATATTTCTCTTTTCCTCTGGACCTTTTTGTGGCTGAAATGAACCTGCAGACACCACAGCCGTCATGCTACCAGCCTGAGAATGAAGCTCATGCCGAAGGATGATAGGATAGAGAAATAGGAAGAACCTGGGGCTTTGATGATGTGACATAACTCTTATGGCAGCCAACCCTCAAATCTGCCCAAACTGCTGGGCTTTCTACTGAGAGATAAATGTCCTTACCTGTTTAAGGCCTTTTGAGTTGGGATTTCCTTTACATGCAGCAGAACCATTTTAACAGATTCTGCAGGGTTGTGCTGAAGATAAGGATGATCATTCATAGATGATCATAGATCATTTCATAGATCATTTGAAATGCCCACTGATGGAGTAGACAAGAAGTATTTGTCACTGTGAGTATTTAAATAGAGGATGACTATAATTAAAATAAAAATCCTTTATTTAAACCGTAGGGTTTTGCTCTAAATGATTCTTTAGTGTCTTTCAAATGTGGATGATCTAAGATTCAAAAATAATTCTTGTAAGATGTGAGTGACCATGAAGCTGAACATTTTCTCAGGACATTTGCATTATCCCCAGTGTGATAACTCAGATGAAGTTTTTATTAGTAGAATGTGGAGGTGGGGGAGGTTTTGTGCATGAGAACCTTCCAGGTGCTCCTTGCCCACTTCATATGAGTGAGCATTCTTCTCTTCCCCTACAGGGGTCTGTGTCTGCCACCCCCACTTTTGGAAAATTGCTGAACCCTGACCAAAGGGGAAATAAACCATATTGTGACTGCTGGATTTGCAAAACACAACATACAAAGGGCCTCCAGTATGGAGAGGAAAAGTAAAAAACAGCAGGGTCTGGTGGCTTGCGAGCTGCTGGTGGGAGGGGCACAGAGGCTGAGGGGCGTAGCCAAGTGGTGGACACAAGGGTGTTTGGATTACAGGGAAGCAGTTTCAATCTGTTGTAAACCCCTTTTGACACCCACCTTCTGTAGTCCATATTATAAAAATAATAGTTTTATTATTTTGACATAAAAATTGTAATAGAAGATTGACTGTGCCTTAAAAGCAACACACTTTCTCCATTTGAATTTATCCCCGTGGCAGGCCATTTGCAAACACTCCTGTCTCCCCTCTGAGGAGATGTGAATCACTTGGGTAGATTTTTCTTGATTCGTATCTCAGTGTTGATTAGGTTTCTAGTGGTTCCTATAATTAAATATAAAATAATAGTGAAAACTGTACTTTTGCACTCATGCCTGTGATTCTGAACCAGGAAGTGTGTTCTGATCCTGCATACCTCGTACTGCACTTATCCAGACTGGGTTTGTGGGCGAGAAATATTCCCAGGGGGTCAGAGGGCCACAAGGCCGGTGGGATGTCACTCAGAGTGTCAGTTCTGGACAGGGCCCCTGAAATCAGATTGTGTTGTCCTCCTCTGTCTTAACACAGAGGCTGTCCTCTGTGGGGGCTGTCCTCTTAACACAGAGGAGGACAACTGGGACTGCGAACGTGACTCATTGGGGCCAGGTGGTTAATGGATCGTTGATCTGAGGCTGGAAGTGTGAGAATGCCCAGGTTTTACTTCAGGGTATCATTTTTTAAGCATTTCGATTTGCAAGGACACCAAATCTGATTGATTTTTCAATTGATGAGAGTGATCGATGCAAAGGCAATCAAGGCAATGCAAGAGCCAAAGATGATGTGGAGAAGCTAATTACTAAGCTTGTAAGTATTTTTATGTGTAATGGGAGCAGAAGATGGTCCAGCCAGCATTTTTTTCCTGAGGATGGGAATTCTCTGTCCTGGACATTGGGTATGCCTGGTGCCAGGTTGGCCCAGCACTTTCATAGCTCTGGCTGAGGAACCAGAAGGGAGAAAGAGGCCACATTCAGAGCTGGGCTCAGTGTTCATGTTGGAGGCCATATGAGCAAGTGGCCAGCCTGTTTACTGCTGTGAGGCTTTCTTTACTTCCACTTCAGAGAGTGACCTTCCCTCCCCTCAGATGGGAAGGCCCAGTTCGTCTTGGTGGGGAAGGTTCAATGAGTTCCTTTATGTTGCACCCTTGACTTTCCAACCTCTGGCGGAAACAAGACAGCTGTGTTGGATTCTAGCTCCAACACAGAAACTTAACATTTCCTGAAAAAGTCTCTTTAAAATGGAAACTTATCATTCTGGAACATAACAGTTTGATCAGCTGTATCACACTGTTAATTATTAAACAAAAACCAATACCTTTTTAGCTTAACTTTGACTCTTTTCAGTTAGAAAAACTGAAGGTCATGCGGTCAAAGACAAACCACCCCCCCCGCCCCCCGAAATCCTAATGTGTGTTTTTGGTGACCTTCTGGGAAATAGGAGTTGGTGAAAGACCTCTGAGGTGGTGGTGGCAGAAGTAAGAGGGTGGTTTCCTATTTGTCTGGGGGCTCCTTTCCTTGTTGGTTCTTAGTTGTTACTGCCACCAAGGCACAAGGGTCAGCAAGGTTGGGACAGACCAAAGGACTGGGGCCATAACAGCTATATGTGCTTAGGTCATAGCCAGCCCAACAGGTGGACACTCTGTGACCCCAATCAGATGTAGGGGCCAGAAACCAGCAGTAGCCAGGCAATGACCACTACCCGAAAGCTGGCCAAGGTTTTAAGATAACAGTTAAGATCACAGAGTCAAAGGCAAGCAAGGAGTCCCCCAAACAGGTGCTCAGAATGTATGTAGCAGTGCAGAGTCATGTTTCTCAGAGCCCGGGGTGATCCTGTTCTTGGGGAGAAGGTATGCTAGCCATACTTTCCTTTAGGAGCAGGCAGCTGGCAGGGGACAGGGGATGACACTGCAGACAAACCACAGCAAGTGGAAGAGAAGAGAGGGGTGTGTGGCTATAGATGGATTCTGGCACGCTACAACCCATCTTGGCCTCCCCTCCAGGAAATAGCCAAATGGGGAAGTCCCTGTGACCTTTCATTTGTAGACAAACTGGTTTGGTTGTTTAAATTGTGATTCCGCCTACCCATGGTTCTAGACTTATGTGCCTCGTCCCTTATAGTAGGCTCACAAGATTCAAATACAAGTATGCAACAGTGGGGGCTGTTTTCATGTCCTAATTGTAAATAGAAGTACTTCATTGTTAATAGTAATAATAGGGAAATGGCAGCTGCCTCTTCTTAAGCACTTGCTATGTGTCAGGCACCGTGTACGACAGTAACAATCCTGAGAGATAGGAATTCTCATTTCCATTTTGCAAATAAGGAAAATGAGGCCTTGAGAGGTCAAATAACTTGCCTAAGGTAACCAGCAGGTGAGAACTGGGATTCAGCCTGGATTGTCTGGACCCTGAATCCAATGCTCTTAAGAACTACCGTATATGTGGCAGCCATGAGAACGCACCTGGCAGACCTCCAGCTGAGTGCAACTGAGCAAGCGCCCCAGGGCTACATCGTGAACCCATCAGACATTTGACCAAGGCTCTGCTCCCCCACTGGCTGCTCCCAGCCAATGACTGAGCATGGCAGTCTGGCTCTTGGGAGACATGGAACTCTTCCAGTGGCCACCTTCAGCTCAAGAACTCCTTGAGAGGCTTGCAGAACTTTCCTTAGACTGCTCAGTGGTCTAGGATGCTTCCACCCGTCCCTCCTCCATCTTTATTTGGGCTCAGACCATGTGACGGTTTTGCCAGCCCCCCCCCGCCCCCCCCCCCCCCAACGGCTTTTCTGCCATGGGTACTTTCCCTGCATGTTTAATTCCATTTTAGTGTTTGTTTCTCAGAAGACCTGGACTAACACAGTGTACCATGTCGAATTTTCAGGGCAGCTTGGTTCAGCCTGCTAGCATAAACTGGGGTGGGGGTGGGGGCAGACAATTTCCTGTTTTTCCAGATTCCACACTAAAAGCCCCATGGCACAAAGCCCTGTGTTGGTCCTCCCTGCTGTATTGTCCCCCTGATAGTTACTTAGGTGATCAGTCTTATGTTATTCATTGATTCATCCATTCATGTAAGAAGCATTTATTGATTTTCACTATATTCTAGGCTCTGGGGATCCAAAGATGAATGTCAGGGAATCTGCCCTCAAAGGAATCACAGTCTAGTAGAAGAACAATTTGGTCAACAGATAAACAACATTAATTGCTAATGACTCTCCAGTGCTTACTCTCTGTCACGCACTCTCTAGGCGTTTTATATGAATCAAATCATATACTTATAATTACTATGTGAAGTAGGTGGTATGATTTTGTCCATTTGCACATGCGACAGCTGAGGCACAGAGAGGTAAGTGGCAGATGGGAAGTGGCAGAGTTGGGGTCTGAACGCAAGCAGAGCCCTTGCACTCACTCCTCTGCTACACCTGCCCCTGACCTTACCACCTGTTCTGAGACAGTGTGACCGTGCCTGGGGAGCGCAGGCTTCCCCCGTAATAAAAAATCTCCATCGATCACCACAGTGAGAACAATCTCACGAGCAAGCTGGTGGGTGCAGGATGCCTGTTCTGTTGTGGAGATTCGTGGCTTGCTGCCCGTGCCTGGGAGTAGCTGAGTCTCTGTTGTTTCCTGTCTCCTTGGCTACCTGGAGTATCCCTGGGCCACCTAACACTCACTTCCTGGGTCACATCTGATTGTCTGGCTCTGGACAGATGCAGAGGTAACACTCCTACTCATTTCTACATGGAGACTTGTTTTGTAGGAACTTTCATTCGGTAAATGAGTAGTAACAAAAATAACAAATACTTACCTTTGTCTAGGACTTTGAGTTTTCCAAGGGCTTCTGTGTTTGTCAATCCCAATAAGCCTGTGCCCCAGGCCAGGCAGGTATAAATATTTTCATTTTAAAGGAGAGGGAATTGAAGCTTAGAAAAGTCATGATTACCCAGTCAATGATAGCAATGAGCAGTGGGACTTGAATCTAGGCCCTTCAGTTTTGCTGACTATACTCTTCCAGAACCCCACCAGCAGCTGCATTTATGTTACTAGAAAATAGTATATAATATCTATAGAGCCATGCCTTTAGTAGCACAGGTTTTAATTACTAGGGTGTGGGGCAAACAGCAGCCCCTGGGCTGAGTTTCTATTTTGGCCCATTTGTTGTTTTGTATTTTTTTTTTTAATTTTTTAAATTTTGTTTAGAGAGAGAGAGAGAGGGAGGGAGGAGGGAGGGAGGGAGGGGCGGAAAGAGAGGGAGAGAGAGAGAATCCCAAGCAGGCTGTGCACCTCTACTGCAGAGCCCAATGCAGGGCTTGAACTCATGAACCACGAGATCCACACCTGAGCCAAAACCAAGAGTCGGATGCTTAGCCCACTGAGCCACCCAGGCTCCCCGTGTAGTTTTTGTAAAGCTGATCGCTGAGAAGCATGCGCCCCCCTCAGCTTGACCCTACTGTGAGTTCAGATGCAGCATTTCGGGGTGAGGAGGGAGAGAAAGTTACCCTTCCTAAAAACAGAAAGTGAAACTGACCAGTCCAGTTTCCCAGTTTTAGCTGGTTAGGACGCTGTCAGCCACAGTGGGGGCAAGTAAACCTCACCTCAGCCTTTCCTGCAAGTGTGACAGTGGAATGGTAGAAAAAAGAAAAGGAGTTTTCTTCACAATTTCCTAAGCTCATTTCTATTAGCAAAAGTTGCCTGGGGTTCCTGGCTGGCTCAGTTGGCTAAATGTCTGACTTCGGCTCAGGTCATGATCTCATGGTTCTTGAGTTCTAGCCCTGTGTCGGGCTCTGTGCTCACAGTTCAGGGCCTGGATTCTGTTTTGGATTCCGTGTTTCCCTCTCTCTCTCTGCCCCTTCCCCAGCTCACACTCTGTCTCAAAAAGAAATAAATAAAATTTTTTTTTAAAGTTGCCTTTGGTCTCCCAGTTCTTGGCCGGGTGAAAATAAACTGTATTTTTGTGGCCTGCGCCAGACAAAGCCCATTTGTCTGTCCTCACACCAGTAAATCTAGACATCAGTGTCTGTTTAGATTAGAATTGATTTCTGAACCAGGAAACTCAGAAGAGGCTGTTTAAAGAGTAGTTATTAATGGCCTCATTACAAGCGTATGTCCTGCCATTTGAGCGAAATTTACATAGAGAGAGGAAGCACATTTATAAGTATCGGAAAGAGGTGAAGAAAGAGGAAGCCTTCATGGGGGCTGTGGTATCTCCTGCTTTGTTAGCAACACTGGGGTTTCCTGAAGGATGAAACAGGGGCTTACAGGCCTCCAGCCCTGAGAGCCCTCCTGGTGGAGAGCCTTCTCCCCAGGGGTGGATTTTGGAATGCAGGTATGGATGACGCTTCTTAAGGATTTTGATAAACTTGGCCCATGAAAGCTGTGCTTGGAGCATCCCCAGAGATGCTGGATCCAAGGTAGAGGTGGGTTTCTGCAACCCTTCCCAGATTTATCTCAGAGACTGGTTGAGGGACTTCTGTCTGTGGCCAGGGAGAAGCTCACCCCGGAGGAATTATTTCTCTCCTGGGGTCATCTTTCCTGAGATCAATTGTTCCTTCAGACTGAGAACTGGTTAGGAAACGGGAACCTTGAGTTCTAAATCTGGTTCTACCATTAAACCCACTGCTGATGACCTAGGGCGAGTCATTTCATGTCCTTGTGCCCTCCGTTTTCCATCTGCAAGGTGGAGACAGTCGTGTCTGGCACAGGTAGCTGAGGACACTGAAAGGAACAAATGAGAACAAATTAAAAACTTCTGAGGCACTGGGTGGTGCGAGAACTCCAAATAGCCCTTGGCTTCTTGGATGAGGACGGAGCAGTTTGGGTCTGGTACTCAGGGAGGTTTCCTGCAGGTTGAACTTGGGAGAGGGCTGGAGAGGCCCAGCAAGGCTGGGGGGCAGGAGAGGCTGTCAAGCTCACTTTGGTTGTCATGGCAGCCTCATCTGTGGGGCTATTTTTATTCAAGCTGAAGAGCAGGTAGGGTGTGTTGGGGAGGGGAAGGAAAGAGCCGTCATCTTTCGCTTTAAAGCAAAACAAAACTAACACTTTGACCAGTTCATTTAGAGTCACTGGGTGGGGGCTGGATAGAGATCTGAGAGTCCTGAGGTCTCCTCTTCTCCCGTCCAGCACCCTTATCCTGAACTTGAAGGGGGGCCAGGGGAATTAACCTGGTGAAGGAAGGAACAAGGACTCCTTACCTATGTGAGCTGGAGAAGACTGGCGTTGGTATACAGTAGAGTCCTGATCAGAACCCTCTACCTTGCGCTGCATATCCACCGGCTTGTAATGAACCTGGGCCACCTCAGGAATCTGCGGCTGGCACAGAACATCTGGATGGCAAAGCAGGTTGAATGCGACAGGTGAGCTGGCCTGTGTTGGGAAAGTCAGCAACACCGACCACCTCAGAAAGTCAGCCTGGGTTTATGGGGGGAGTGGGCTCATTCTTGCTCCTCCTTTCTATTGCTTTCTCCTTGTTTCCAGGGAGGCAGAGTGGCCACCATGAGTTTATTGAAAGTCTGAGTTGGGGATATGCCCGCAGGACTCCCTGCCTTCCCGTTTTAACATCACGAGGATGAGATGATGAAGGCGACATGGCCAACGATTGAAATCACTTTAATGAACTCATTCTAACTCTAAATAATCTCTAAACAATCATCACCTCCCCCCACCCGACTTTAATGCCAGTAAGATATGTGGTGGGTAAGGCATTCCTCCGACTCCTCCTACCGCCATTCAGACTGATGACTGTATGTGACTCTGTGGGGGGTTGGTGACCTGTAGCTTGGGTATACTTGTCACTGGGTTGGGAGCTTTTTAAGAGAAAGGGGTTCATCGGACAGGAAATTCAGTACCCACTAACCAAGGTGGGTGAACAAGTGGGGAGAAAGACCCATGGGTGATGACTAAAACGAATAAGCCCTCTTCATGTTTGCCAGGAAGCGGGGGGTTACAGAAACCCAGAACCTGAGTCCCGCCATTGCAAGCCTCTCACCTCGCCCCAGAATCCACATGCTCTTGGAGGGAGCAAAGCCTCCTTTATTTGGATGCACACATTTGGAACTAGGGGACGAGGCTAGGCCTCAGGTCTCCCTCTGCATTTTCTAAGGACATAATAACCATAACCCTAATTTTCTAAGCTCATAGCGTAGAAACAAAATACATGGTAGGAGAAATGTTTAGTCTACTTGAGAATCATTTTTGTAAGCATTTTGTGAACCATGCTTGTGGTATACTCTCAGACATCAGGTTAATTATAGCATCTCATTCGTTCGAGAAAGCGATAGAGCAGGATGTTGGCTTGGCAACAGTTTGTTAGCCTCCAGTTTATGTTTTCTTATTTATTTGGAGGCACTGTTTGCTCCACACTGTTTGTGTGTTGGGTGGTCAGCCACTCCCCTTCTTGATTCTGACCAAGATTTACAAAAGAGCTGACATACTCTGCTTGTGTGTCTGGAATTATTTTGAAAAACAAGCAAAGTTCGTCCACTTTTAGAAAAATGAAACTATATTTTCAATCTATATTTTACAGAATGGCCTTTTCTCCTGAGTAGTGTTGCTGACAGGTCTTTGATACACAACCAAAGTCCCTGAAATGGCATTCAGGGCCCTCTCATTCCCTTTCCCCTCTTACCCCATATAGAAGGTACCCCCACAGTGCTTCCTGTAGCTCAAACGCATCATTTGCTGTGAAGCCTTTGTGTCCTTAATCGTGCCTTTACCTCTGCCAGGAAAGTCACCCCGACCCCCCTGCCCCCATGTCTGCATTCTCTGTGCCTTTCAACTCCATACCTGTCATTTCTTTGGGGATGTCCTTTCTGCTTTTATCCTCTAGTGGCCATAAACTGTGTTTTATTGATAAATTTCTGCTTTTCCCTCATGAGGTTTGTTTTTATTTATTTATTTATTTATTTATTTATTTATTTATTTATTTATTTATTTTTAAGTTATTCCTGTTCTCATTTGTCTCTGGAGGTTGAGAGCAGCTGTCCTGTGTTTTTTGCCTGTATGATACCCCCACTGCCAGGGAAGACAGAAATGTTCTCACCCCTACATTTCTTGGGGGTCCTAAGATATGCTTTGAATATTTATTATTCATTGATAGGCAATGACTATATGTGGAAGGAATAAAGGAAAGAATTATGAATTATTTTATTAATTTAAATGGAAAATGTACCTTCTTCACCAAAGGGTCATCTCAGCATCCAGCTACTATTTGAATCAATTAAAGAAAGTTAACCTGCCTTCTTCATCCCTCAGGAAGGTTTTCTCAACTTCTGAAACTTCTGTTCTATTTTTCCTGCACCAGCACATTTTAAACACTTAAAACATAACTTACTTCATGTTGTTGTGGTTATGGTCTCACCACACAGGCTGCTGCTTGCTGGTAAGGGATTCCATAGTTCTGTCATGGTTTTCCCATGGAGCTTCCTCTTCCCAGTTCAGCTGTAAGCTGAAGGCCAAGACTGTGGAGGACACATTGTATAGTCCCCAATGGGACCCATGTCTAACATGTTCAGTAGGTGCTTGCTAGGTCATCTGGAAGCTCAGGCTTCGGAAAGCTTTATGTCAGGCTTTCAGGCATAGTCGTTTTATGGTTTCAACATTGTAGCTTAGGTAGGATGGGTGAAAATCATAATAGTTGAGAAATGTCATCCTGACATTGGAAAAGCCACTGGAAGTTTCTCCAGACTTCAGGCAACTCTCTATATTCCTGCCTCCCCTGTGTGATAGTTAAATTTGCGTCCCTGACCCAGGATGCAAATGCAGAGAGAATATGGCCGCTTTCATTCCCAGACCCCGCTACCTGGGTTTCGTGGCTATTCATGTCTGCATCCTTCCAAGAAATCTTTGAGTTTCTTCACTCTTTCTTTTAACAGCTGCACTGGAAATCTTGGACACAACTGACGATCCTCTCCTATTTCATTCCAGCCCAGGGACACACATTCCCTGGTGACCACAATTGGAGTCACCCTAATGATCATTTCTGTTTCATGCCATTTGGGGCTATATTGGTAGAAAGCTTTTCATTCTCTGCTGAAATGTATCACCTTCATTTCTTTCTTTGTTCACTTTCTTTTTCCTTCTCATCCAAAACTTGGATTCAGTATGTTCATGCTTCAGGTCTTCTTCCTCTCTTCCTCCCTTTACTTTGCCTTATTTTAA
Organism: Prionailurus bengalensis; assembly: GCF_016509475.1. Taxonomy (NCBI): domain Eukaryota; kingdom Metazoa; phylum Chordata; class Mammalia; order Carnivora; family Felidae; genus Prionailurus; species Prionailurus bengalensis. The sequence goes on along the minus strand of NC_057351.1, from coordinate 55,504,671 downwards.
AAATTACTGATGAATTTAGCTTAACAAAATGGGAGCAGTACAGCATAATTCACCTTTCTTCAAACTTCAGTCATGTGAGAATTATCAACATGGCTTTTGATTTATCTTTTTCAACAGTTTTATTGAGATATAATTCATATGCCATGCAGTTCACCCATTTAAAGGGTAAAATTCAATGGATTTTTTGGTTTGGGTATATTACATTATCAATTTTTTAAATGTGGCAAAATATGATATATATTTGCCATTTTAACCAACTTTAAATATACAATTCAGTGACGTTAATGACGTTCACAATGTTGTTCAACCGCTATTTCCATTGTACTATTAACACTATTTTGTGGGTGTCTGGCCAATTCAATTGGTAGGGCATGTGACTCGATCTCAGGGTCAGGAGTTCAAGCCACACACTGGGCATGGAGCCTACTTAAAAACAAAACAAAAAAACCCCAATATTGTCTTTGAGTCATTTCATGTTTTTTAAGTAAACTTATTTTATTTAAAAAGGGTGTTTTGGGGCGCCTGGGTGGCGCAGTCGGTTAAGCGTCCGACTTCAGCCAGGTCACGATCTCGCGGTCCGTGAGTTTGAGCCCCGCGTCAGGCTCTGGGCGGATGGCTCAGAGCCTGGAGCCTGTTTCCGATTCTGTGTCTCCCTCTCTCTCTGCCCCTCCCCCGTTCATGCTCTGTCTCTCTCTGTCCCAAAAATAAATAAACGTTGAAAAAAAAATTTAAAAAGGGTGTTTTTAGTTTATTTTTTATTTAGAGAGAGAAAGAAAGAAAGAGAACACGAGGAGGGGAGGGGCAGAGAGAGAGGGAGAGAATTTCAAGCAGGCTCTGCACTGTCAGCACAGAGCCTGTTGCAGAGCTCAAACCCATGAACCTTGAGACCATGACCCCAGCCAAAACCAAGAGTCAGACCCCTAACCGACTGAACCTCCCAGGTGCCCCTACGTAAATTTATTTTAAAAGGAAATTTTGGGGCTCCTTGGTGGCTTAGTCGGTTAAGCACCTGACTTCAGCTCAGGTCATTATGTCATTATGTGAGTTCTAGTCCCACATTGGGTGAGCCAAACTTCTTTCTCTTTCTCTCTTCCTCTCTCTCTGTGCCCTTTGTGGGATTCTCTCTCTCTCTCTTCCTCTCTTTCTCTGCCCTCGCTCACTTGTTCCCTCTCTCTATCGATTAAAAACAAAAAAAAGGAAACTTTGCCACTATAATTGAAAAACCAGAATCTTTTAATGTTGAAAAAGGTAACTTTAAAAATAAAGACAATAAAAATCAAACAATGGTATTAAGTTTTACTGGATACTTGAGCCTACAGAAGTCTGTGGGGTTAAGGCCTTGTTCTCACCATTGTACCAAGGGAGAAAAAGAAAAGCATGTGAAAGAGCTATTAAAGGCATCCTCTTATCATACCAGGTCTTCTTGATATAGTGGGATTGAAAGAATTGAAAGGGGATTGCTTTCTACCATGTGGTTCAGTGTCACTGAATATTTGCTGTTCACTTTGGAATCATCTGTACACCAGGTTATGTGGGTCACAGTGTGGAAAACACTGTAAAAGTACACAAGAGCATGGATTTGGGGATTAAATTTTCACACAGCAAGCACTTGAATGATTTGGACAACTTGCTTAAATTTCCGTGCCCTAGTTTTCACATCTGTGAAATGGGCAGAGTCATATCAATCTCTTAGTTGTGATAAAATGGAATCTTATATGTTAAGGGTCTTGCCTGGTTCCTGGCGTATAGTAAATGCTCAACAAATGTGTATTTTTTTTAAGTTTATTCATTTTAAGAGGGAGATAGAGAAAGCACAATGGGGGGAGGGACAGAGAGAAGGTGAGACAGAATCCCAAGCAGGCTTTGTTCACGCCATCAGCGCAGAGGCTGATGTGGGGCTCAAACTCATGAACAGTGAGATCATGACCTGCGCTGAGATCAAGAGTTGGACACTTCACTGGCTGAGCCACCCAGGTGCCCCCAAATGCGATTATTTTTAAGAATGATCCTTGTTTATAGTTTTCCCAAAGTTTAGCATTACCTTACAAAGAAAAGTTAGCTTGTGTATTCTGAAGAAACTCTCCAAGATCAGCAAACACCATTCTCTGGCCCTCCTGCAGACTATCAAAATGCCATAGTCCTGACTGAGTGCCAGACAATGTGCAGGAAAAAGACAGCAAACTTAATGGTCTGAAAACTTAATTGGGAAGTAAGAGAGTGCAGCCTTGCGTCAGAGGCCCCTTGAACTTGCAGGATCCTGGCTGGTTCCATTGATGTTCAGTGTCTCTTGACTTAAACCCCATTCTCAGGATGTGCCTATTGGCCCCGGTTGCAGGTCACAGCACACCTAACCCAAGGCAGCATGGCTCAGAACAAGACAGCATCACCAGGCATTGGTGAGCAAAAGCCCACATTGTGTCTCATGAGTTGCAGCCACAACCCCACACCAGGAATAGCAGGTGACAGCTGCTTCCTGCCTTGGACCCATCCAAACACGAGGCCAGACACAGACCCCTGGGGGTGAATTCCCGCTTGCTTGCTTACTTGAGTCCTTCAGGCACATGTTTCCATCTATAAAATGAGAATAGGGTCTTGATTCCTATCTCCTAGTGTTGTTGTAAGTATTAAATGAGATTAAGACTGTTAAGCAGTCACCACAGTATTCAATGAATGGTAACTTTTATTGTTATTATTAGTAGGAAGGAATCTGTCACCAATCAATCCTCTGACCTAGTATGAGTGGCTCCACGTGGTGCATTGGGGGTACAGGTGAATACATATATGCATTTCATTTAAAATTCATAGCTTAGGGCGCCTGGGTGGCGCAGTCGGTTAAGCGTCTGACTTCAGCCAGGTCACGATCTCGCGGTCCGTGAGTTTGAGCCCCGCGTCAGGCTCTGGGCTGATGGCTCAGAGCCTGGAGCCTGTTTCCGATTCTGTGTCTCCCTCTCTCTCTGCCCCTCCCCTGTTCATGCTCTGTCTCTCTCTGTCCCAAAAATAAATAAACGTTGAAAAAAAAAATTAAAAAAAAAATTCATAGCTTGAAAAAATGTTTATTTATTTGGAGAGAGAGAAAGAGAATGTGTGAGCATGTGTGAGTGGGGGAGGGGCCGAGAGCAAGGGAGAGAGAGAGAATCCTAAGCAGGCTCCAGGCCCAATGAGGAGCCCAAGGCAGGGCTTGATCTCATGACTGTGAAATCATGACCTGAGCTGAAATCAAAAATGTGATGCTTAACCGACCGAGCCACCCAGGTGCCCCTAAAACTCATGGTGTTTGTAGACCCAAATAATGTGTAGACTCCTTCACAGAGGGAAAAAAACCCATTATTCTGATGTTGTTTAACTATGTATGAACATATTCCTTACGCTTAGGCTTAGTATTCTTACGCTTAGTATTCTTTCCCAACTCTGAAAGCAGAACATGGGCAAGATACAAATATAGGTATGAAACAAATAAAAGGCATACTGACTATACTTATTTCATCAGACGATGCTGGTTTATTGAGGAAGCATCATGAACATGACACGAGGCTGTGGTGCTCACTGATTCCATTGAGGGGGTTGCTGCAGCTCCCCTGTGTTATTTTGGGACTTGGATCTCCCACCGCATTTCTCTATATGAAGTAGTGTACAGGGAAACCTTCTGGTGTTCATGTGGCACAAATGCCTCCTCTGCACATTGCCTTGCCCCCTCTCCTCTTTGCTCATTAGCCTCTGACATTCAGAATAGCACAATCTAGCTGCAAAATGATTGCCACCCACCCCCTCCACACACACACGGACACCACAATCCTATGGCAGGACCCAGTTATAACATGGTCATCTAGATAACTTGGAACGTGTTTGCCTTTTACTTTAAAGGCATTATCATCTAAATTTAAGCCCAAGCACAGATTCTCATAAGGACTATCGGGGAGGACTTCTGGCAGATACCAGTTTGAGAAACATTGATTCACATCCTCCCTAGATCCCCAAAGAATTTGGAGCAGCCTCCAAAATTAAACACAACATTAAAGACAAATAGGCATGACCAAGGACCTGGGTGAGAGTGTTAACAGCAGTTAAGAACCAAAATGATGACCGAACTGTCTGGAAGTAAGGGCAAAAAGTGAAATGCACCATGTTAGCCTGTTCTTGTGGTCTAGTAAGAGAAAACAGGCAAGTTCTCTGAAGAGACAAACTTTTCCTGCCACTGAATCCTAGGAGTATTTGCCACATGGATCCTTTATAGATAAGACTTTGTGTGGGGGGGGGGGGGCGGGGGGCAGATGTACAAAGGAAGTCTTTTTTTCTATGATTTCTCCAGAGTTCCTGTGGACCTCGTAAAAGCTGAGAAAATATTGTTCAATTTTAAAGCAGTGAGGATACTATTGGTGTCTTAATAGTACTTTACATTGTGCGGGGTCCTTGGGGTTTTTGGAATGCCTTCACTCAAACATTTATTATTTGAGTCTCAGGACAGCAAAGGTGGTATTATGAGGGCACCTGGGTGGCGCAGTTGGTTAAGCATCCGGCTTCGGCTCAGGTCATGATCTCACAGCTCATGGGTTCGAGCTCCTCATCGGGCTCTCAGATCCTGTGTCTCCCTCTCTCTGCCCCTCCCCTACTCATGCTCTGTCTCTCTCTGTCTCTCAAAAATGAATAAACGTTAGAAAAAAAGGTGGTATTATCTTCAAGGTGGGGAGGGGTCACAAGGGATCTGCATACTTACGTGGCAAAGCTTGGTGCCATGTCACTCTGTCAGGTGGGTTTCAGGGGTGCTTATGTCTGGGTTGGCATTTCCTTGAAAGGAAACTTTGGATTTGCTGAAGTGGTTGGCCTGGCCCAGTCTGTAGTACGCTGTGGAAGAGGCAGATGTGGCTGAAGAAATGCAAGCGATAGTGTTGTCAATCAGCGCCTCCAGAATCAGCCGGCAGAATGAATGGCATCCTGCCTGACTTCCTGAAGTGAATTAGCTGCTGGGAGTGAATTCATTTCAGGTGACTAAATGAATAGACCTACTGGAAGGAATTGTTTATATGCCCCATCTGAATGCTGGAGAATATCTGCCAAGTGCCGCACTGTTAGGGTCAATCTCATTTATGCCAAGATAGTGACACGATTAGCCAACGGAGTCAGTTGCTGCTTTTCTCTGTACCCCAACCCCCATTTCCAAGTGCTTTCTCATTGTGTAAAATAGGAAAACACGTGGAAGGTTGGGAGGTAGGAAGGAAGGAGGAAAAGAGGGAGGGAGGGAAGAGGGGCCATGCACAATCCAAGGACAGATTTTCTTCTGACCTTTTAAATGCGTTTTTCTTTATATAGTTGATATCCGACACTATAAAATATATGATTCTATATCCTGCTTTTTTGCTTAACATAATATCATAAGCTTCTACTTAAAACTCTTTTTTTTTTTAACGTTTATTTATTTATTTATTTATTTATTTATTTATTTATTTGAGACAGAGACAGAGCATGAACAGGGGGAGGGGCAGAGAGAGAGGGAGACACAGAATCGGAAGCAGGCTCCAGGCTCTGAGCCATCAGCCCAGAGCCTGACGCGGGGCTCGAAGTCACGGACCGCAACATCGTGACCTGAGCTGAAGTTGGACGCCCAACCGACTGAGCCACCCAGGCGCCCCATACTTAAAACTCTTTTAAAAATATTTTTAAATGTTCTTTCATCAGTTAGGTTGTTTTCCACTTTTCATGGATACGAAGAGTGATTTAGCAGACATCTTTGTTCATTGTCTTTATCTACATTTTGAACATTTATTTTCCCCCTTAAGAGAGACTTATAGTAGAATTATGCGGCCAAAGGTATGAACACTTTAAAGACTTTCTCTTTCAGGGGCGCCTGGGTGGCTCAGTCAATTGAGAGTCTGTCTGATTCTTGATTTTGGCTCAGGTCATGATCTGGTTGTGAGATCGAGCTCTGTGTTGGACTCTGCGCTGAGTCTGGAGCCTGCTTGGGATTCTCTTTCTCTCTGTATCCCTCTCCTGCTCATGCTCTCTCTCTCTCTTTCTCTCAAAACAAAACAAAACAATACAAAACAAAACAAAACACCAAACCAAACCAAACCAAACCAAAACCAAAACCTTTCTCTTTCTCGGCATATGAACACATGCCTTTCCAGAAAGGTCTTACCAGTTTATACTTCCCTCAGCATCAAATGAGAGTGAGTATGTTACCTCACCTTCAAAAGTTTCCTAACTTGAAAAGGTAAAATAGCAGTAAATGTAAAATGTTATTTTTATTTTATTTTCATGATCATTAGTGATAATGAATGATGGTTTATTTCTTTTTTTTAGATGGGGAGGTAATTTGTATTTTTTTCCTTGGTGAATTATCTACTTATTGGGTGTTTTAAAAGACATTTCTGTGATCTCTTCATATCTTAAGGAAATTAGCCCCTTGGCTTGTTTATTTCTAATTTTAAACCAGTTTGTGACTTGCCACTGGATTTTTTGGTAACACTCTATTGGGATGTAATTCATATAATATACAAGTTACCCATTTAAAGTGTAAAATTCAGCGAGGCTTTTTTTGGTATATTCACAGACTTTTGCAGCTATCACCACAATTAATTCTAGAATATGTTCATTACCTCAAAAAAGAAACTACATACCCCTTAGCTATGCTCCCCCAACTCCCTAGCCCCCACCAAGCCCCCAGCCCTAGGCAACCACTAATCTACTTTTTGTTTCTATAGATTTGCCTATTGTAGACATATCATATATTTGGAATAAAAAAATATGTGGTCTTTTGTGACTGGCTTCTTTCACTCAGTATGTTTTCAATGTCAATATTTTATTCCTTTTTATGACTGAATAATATACCATGTTTTGTCTATCCATTCATCAGCTGAGGGACAATTGGGTTGTTTCCAATTTGACTATTATGACTAATGCCACTAAAACAATACAATTTAGATTTTAGGTTTTTAAAATGTTTTTTACTGAAGTTTTAAATTCATACCAACCCTGTTGCTTGTTTGGATTGTATTTCTTCTGTTGTTTAAGATTAATAAGTCTTTTCCCGAGCCAATGTTAAATTTTCACCCATATTTTCATCTTTTTAATTTTTTTTTAATGTTTTTTTTTTTTTTTGACGTTTATTTATTTTTGAGACAGCATGAATGGGGGAGGGTCAGAGAGAGAGGGAGACACAGAATGTGAAACAGGCTCCAGGCTCTGAGCTGTCAGCACAGAGCCCGATGCGGGGCTCGAACTCACAGACCGCGAGATCATGACCTGAGCTGAGATCATGACTGAGCCACCCAGGCGCCCCTCATCTTTTTAATTTTAAAAATCTGTTTTATTGTTCACTTCAGTCTATAATCCATATAAACTTTATTTGGAGGTATGTGAGAATTAGGAAGCATCGCAATAGTCCCTCTGTTTTCCCATCCCCACCCCAAAATAGCTAAATTTTCCCAGCACCATTTCCTGAGTCATTCTTCTCACCAACCATTTTCTTTATACTGATTTTTAATGCTTTCTTTATCACATATTAAGTTTTTATGAGAATGAAACTTGGTTTTTGGGTTATCCATTGAATTTAATTGCTGTTTAATTTTTTTTATAAATGTAATCTAAAATAGGAATACACTTTATTGTTTCTTAAACTTTAGTAAGAGACATAAAACATATATAATCTATGATTATTGATTTAGTCAGATTTTCTTCTTATTTTAAGACCGTTTTGGCAATTAATATTTTTCTATAAAAATTGTACTGAAATCTAAAAAATTCTTAGCATGGAATTCACATCAGTGTGTTTCTAAAATTCTCCATATCTTTTATTATCCTGTCTTTCTCATTGGCATATTTGTATTTTCTCTGCTCTTTCCTTAATATTATTTACTAGAGCTTTGACTCTTTGGCTAGCTGACTAATAATAGATCAGTAATTTGGGAGAAATGACATGTTCTTCTTTCTTGAAGCACTGGTAGACTGTACAATGGGTCTGTCCCAAGGAGCTTGTACCTGTATTGTAAATTAGAATAGAGAATTGGCAAAAGTTGGTGCATGGGACTCGGCCGCTCAGGGTAGCATCTAAACAATTCTGGAGCAATTCTGGGGAGCTTCTTGCAGTTTAAAGTAACTGATTGGAAGGGTGCCTGGGTAGCTCAGTCCATTAAGTCTCCGACTTCGGCTCAGGTCATGATCTCCAGGTTTTTGGGTTTGAGTCCCACATCTAGCTCTGTGCTGACAGCTCAAAGCCTGGAGCCTGCTTTCTATCCTGTGGCTCCCTCTCTCTCTGCCCCTCCCCTGCTTGCACTCTCCTTCTCTCTCAAAAATAAATATAATAATAATAATAATAATAATAATAATAATAATAATAAAGTAGCTGATTGAGTGTTTTAACGCAATGAGGTTATTTTCTTTTCCAAGAAGAACCTCAGAAATGAAAAAAAATGGGATAGTTCAGGCATCTAATAATAAAATATTGAAGCTTGCGGTGATATTATATAATTACTCAGAAGAAGAATATTAATCATCACTGATCTTTTTGGCTCTTTCCTTCACAAGGTCCCTTGGTGGCTGAGAATTGCTTGGGTGCCATGTACAACTCTGTCCATGGGAATGGGTCCTGGCTGTTCTAGAAGTAACCGATCAAGGACAGAAGGCTATCAGGAAGGGCAGATCCAGTGGAGAAAATGGCAGCCTCAGTTAATGGGTCTTGGAGAGAAGGGAGGCAGGGACATTACTTCAGTTAGCCTTGGAGGGGGATAATTAGCACTGAGAAGGGGGTCAGTAGGATTGGCAAGGACAGGAGAGATACAGAAGATTGTTGGCTCTGATGGCTAGTGAAAAATAGTATCACCCCCCCACCCCGCTTAAAACACCCAGAGTCCTTTGCCTCGTCTGTCAGCACTCAATTCTGCTTGGATTCCTGTTGTGCAAGCAAGGTCAGAGATCTGGCCGCCTCTGGCAGACCTTGTGGAATAGTGAGTCTTGAGAGAAATCACAGAGAGGGGAAGAGCAGCAGGAATCTGCCTCACTGTCTGTCACAGTCTGGGGCCGTGCATAGACATCTGTCAGCACAGATGTTACGCTCTAGGATGAGACCGCTGGCCAAGGCTGTGGGGTTTTTAAGCTGCCTATCTGGGAAACCTCAGTCCTTTGCCCAGCCTGAGCGGGTCCTGGAGGTCGTTGCCCCACAGTTAGCAGCAGTAGGACGTCACGGTGCCTAGTCCCCTAACCCAGCTCCCCCATCTCAGCCTTCACGGTCATGGGAGCACAGCCTCTTCCCCTGTATGACCTGAGGTCTAGCGTGCAAGCCCGTGGGTAGAGCTTTCTGTGGGACATATCAGTGGCCTGATGTACCAGCCCAGCATTCTACTAGGACTGATTGCCATGAGCTCTGCAGGAGGCCACCTCCTTCCCTGGGAGGTCAGCCTGCAGGAGTCAGCCAAAATAACCCTTACCTCTCACTGTACCTGCCCTTTTAGACTGTGGGTTCTCCACAGGCAGGATCGATATCTTATTCATCTTCATGTCCTGTCAGTGCCTGACATGTTCAGCTGCTCTGTAAGTGATTTAGGAGTGAAGAAGAGATGGCCCAAGAAAGGGGCTGGATGAGCCTTCCTTCTCCTCTTAACCATTCTTAACCATTTTGTCCTTCTTTGGGATCTTACAGAAGCTTTGGACTATCTCCAGAGAGTATAGGCCTGTGCGCACGCGTGCGCGTGCATGCCCCCCCCCCCCCCCCCCCCCGGAATAAAAATCTTGCACACAGCCTATCAATTGATGGATTCTGGTTAAGAGCCCCTGCCTTAGAGCTCTGGTAGGTTCTACTTACACCATCTCAGCATCATCTCACTCTGTGCCATGCCCCGCACACCAGGACACCCCTCCTCACCTGCCTGAGCCTGTGCACAGTAGAGGTGTTGGCTGTGGCACCGATCTGGAACCCGGTTACACTGACCGGAGATTTGTTGAAAATGAATGCTTGTCACTGTTACTCCAGAGTGGGCACATCAGCTCGTCGTAACCCTGAGGAATAGTGGCTTCCTGGACAGCACAGTTTTTACTTGATATTCAAAAGATGGCCTTTAAATGGACAGCTGATGCTTGACCCCACCTGAGGAGAAGGGTTCTCCTTTCCTCACAGCCACTAAAGCCAGCAGTGCAGGAAGTCTGGAGGCAAAGCTTCCAGAAGCCCACAGGTTGAGACTAGACTTGCCAGCCTTGGGCAGCAGCCTGTCTCAGACTTTTTGGCCTTCTTCTCAGCAGTCTACCTCTTGCTGTCCTTCCTCTTGCTGTCACCCTACCCTTGTGGCCTACCAGGTCATTGGCTTTTCCTCATTAGGTCCTCTTTCATGATTTCCTGAGTCACTCCCTTCAGCTTATATTTATTTGACGTTCAGAGCCATTTCCTATTTGGTAACGTTCGGGGCTTTCAGGGGGTGGAACGTGCCCAATAGTTCTCCTTCCTTGTGTTCCCATTCAGCAGTGTCCTTTGTTCCATAGATTCTGGCTGTGACTCAGTCACTGACACAGAGGCTGAAGACGAGAAGGGGCCTTCCTACTTGAAGCAGCAGAGCCTACCGCCGCAGACTTCTCCTGGGAACCTGATGGTGGTGCAGCCGGACCGCATTCGCTGTGGGGTAGGCGCTCCTGGGGCTGGTGGATCAGTGTCAGAACATGGCCTTTTCAGTGGATGCAGTTGTCATAGTGAAAGGAGTGGGGTTTTCCTGTTGCACCTCAGTGTAATCCCAGCCTTCCCTTGGGATTCCTCTGTAGATGAGCTGCCCTGAGAACCCCAGGACCTGGGCCTTGAGCACAACTCACTCCTTTAAGTCCAACAGAGGTGAGCTCAGGAGTGTATGTGCCATCGATCTAAGATTGTGAGTTCCTAGATCAAAAACACAGAGCGTGTGGCACACATGAGCATTACCGGACACTTATGCCAGCCCTGGAGGTAGAGGCCTGGGTCTATTCCTGCCAGGGTAGTGCTGGGAGGAGGGAGATGGGGGGCATTTTGCGAGCTTGCTTCTCCATCAACCGACCACTGCTGTGCCCCACATGAGTCCCTTGAAGCTTGCTGGCTGAAACTTGCCAAGGCTGATTGCTAAAGGGATAAGATAAATGCCAAAGCATAATGTGACTCACGTTTTCAGGGTGGGACATATGTTAACAGGTGACTTGAATGTGATGGCACAATTGATAGTCCATTGTCCTTTGAATCCTACCATCCTGTTGGTAGTTTTTTATTTCCTTATGGAAAATATGTGATAATTAGTTCAGGGCAGTAAAATACTTCCCTGTGGATACAAGCCCTTTGCTAAGTTTGCCAGCATGGTCTCCTAGAGACAAGAGGGTGTGTGAGCCTTGGCAGTGGGAAGTACTAGCTTCCTTGCACCAGTGAGTGGTTTTCCGTGCAGCCTGAGGCCACGAGGTGTTGAGCAAGGACTCCCTCCATGGAGATTGCAAACCGCTGCTTTGGGTGAGATTGAGCTCATAGACATGTTTGTTTTAGATTGCACAGTGTTTTAGCAATTAGGCATGAGAATCTGTTCCCAGCTTCCTTTGAATCAGAATCTGGTAATACCAGGCCTGAGGTGAGTGGCTGGGCCTAGCAGCCCGTTAGATGGGGCATGTATCCCCCAGTCCACTCTTCCCACCGTTCACTTTTCTTCATTCTCAGCCCACTTCATGCTTCCTCCTTGTTGGCCAGCTCTTGGTGGGCATTCCAGCATCTAGGCTGTCCATATGCCCGCCTGTCTTCCCCGCACTCTTCTCGTCCTGAGACCTGTGGTCTTTTCCCGAGACCAGGCTAGTGGGCACTTGTGGGTGAAGGCATTCGGAACTGAAGAATGGTACCCTTGACATGCCTCCCTGATTCTCCAGACTTTTGTTCCTTCTTCCATCCTGGCTTCCAGGATTCTCCTTGTGGCCTGTCCTTGGTCTCTGGATCCTGGGGTGGCTGGACTGGGGTTGGGTCCTGACTGTCAACAGAGAAGAACACACTCATTCTCTCTGACTCCCCATGTTGCCTGGGAGAAGGAGCAGGTGGGACAGGGCCTTGGCTGCAGCCAGAGCCAGGTCAACCACAAACACATCCACATTCAGCCTCAACAGCCTCCAGAAACCAGAACCATGCCTCTTCTTCACCTGTTGTGAAATAGTGGCCTTCATCATGAAGGGCTACTATGAGGATTTTATTTTATTTTATTTTATTTTATTTTATTTTTATTTTATTTTATTGTCCATTTCGAGAGAGAGAGAGACAGAATGTGAGAGGGGGAGGGACAGAGAGAGAGGGAGACAGAATCGGAAGCAGGCTTCAGGCTCTGAGCAGTCAGCTCAGAGCTCAACCAACGGTTGAGGGCTCAAACCCACAAACCGTGAGATCATGACCTGAGCCAAAGTTGGACACTTAACCTACTGAGCCACCCAGGTGCCCCAAAGGACTTTATAATAGAATCTTAGGATGAACACTTGGGGATTAGCAATGACTGGAAATCTCTTCTTTCTCCGCTTCTCTTTGGAGGGTCTATCCTTACCAGTTCAAGTTTTGAGAGGCCCATTACCCACTTAACTAGCACAGTAAAACAAGACAATCGTATGTGGCTGGCCCAGCAAGAGATCTTAAAGCAAGGTAAAATAGCTATTCATAGGTTGCTCCATGCCTTAGGAAAATCAGTCCTCCAATAAGGCATTTTTCCCATTCAAGAACAGCATAAAGAGCAGAAGCCAAGAGGGCTTCTTCTGGCTGTTGCCTCTCACATTGTGAGGTGCATGTGAGTCACCCCGGGTGTCTTGGTAAAATTCGGATTTTGATGGTTCAGTGGATCCAGGAAGGGCCTGAGATTCTGCATTTCTAATGATTTCCAGTGCTGTGAGTCTGATGGCTTCACTTTGAGTAGCCAGCCTACTCTCAGAATAGTGCTTCTTAAACTATCTGTGAAGATCCTTTTTATTTTGCTTTTTAAATTTTCTGATTCTGCCACGGGCTAATGCTTTTATAAAACACAATAAAAAGAAATGCTGTAAAAATGAAATAAAAGTATGTATGAAATACAAGCCCCAGGTTTTTAAATTATTACATTAAGTTCAACAGACATAAAATTACTCCATCAAATTGCTGTAAAGGCTTATAAATGTTCACTCTCAGTCTTTGTAACTTGTCTTTTTGAGACCCACAGCAGTTGTGCCCAGTGCTAGACTCCAGACCCCACCCCGCTCTGGGACAGCCTCTCTAGATAGAGCTGGGGATCAGGGAGCCAGGAGACCCTCTGCCCAGCACCCTAATAGGGTACCCAGGAGGGAGAGGGGACACTGACTGGTCTCCTGTTGCAGGCGGAAACCACTGTCTACGTCATCATGAGATGTAAGCTGGATGAGAGGGTGACCACAGAAGCGGAATTTTCTCCTGAGGATTCTCCCTCATTAAGGGTGGAAGCCAAGCTGGAGAATGAGTACACCATTTCCGTGAAGGCCCCCAGTAAGTAGCCCCATCTACCTCCGGAAATTAGGCATCCTGTTCAGGAAGAGGCCCACTCTTACTTTCTTTTACTTGTCCTGTCTTTATTCAGCAATTGAGAAGAGTGACAGCCAACATTTGGATTTGGTTGTCATGTTCTATTTAAAGGAAAAGGAAGTTGCAGAAATGTACATGTGTGATGGGGAAAAAATAGATATATTAAAATTTTTATCCTCATGAAGTAAACATATTAAAAATTTTTTAAACTAGAGGAAAGTAGAAAAAAGTCATCAGACTACTATACTGTCTCTTGGCCTTTGTTCACAAGTTTTAACAACAGTTGTTTTCAATATTCTGTTTTTCTTTATATAATCTTATATTTATTCTCTTAGCATTCTTTTACCCTGTGCTGTTACATGGACTTTGTAACTTACCATTTTATAACATACTTTTTCTGTTACAAAAGTAATGTGAGCTCAGTACCAAAAAATTGAGGAATACAACCACCATAAAGGAAAGTAAATAGAAAATTGCCTATATGCCCACCTCAAAGGAAATCAGTGATTTCTATATTTTTCTGAATCTGTGTACATAGCTTTGTTTTTTTATTTATTTATTTTTAATGTTTTTATTTATTATTTTTGAGACAGAGAAAGACAGAGCATGAGCAGGAGAGGAGCAGAGAGAGAGGGAGACACAGAATCCAAAGCAGGCTCCAGGCTCTGAGCTGTCAGCACAGAGCCTGACGCGGGGCTCGAACTCACAGGCTGTGAGATCATGACCCGAGCTGAAGTCGGATATTTAACTGACTGAGCCACCCAGGCACCCCTGTGTACATAGCTTTGTATAGTCTCATCGGCCACTTTCATTACCTGGAAAATACCTTTGAGTATTTCCCATGTTAATAAATATTCTTTTGCAACATGATGCTTAATGGTTACGAGGTAATCCATTGTACAGATGTATCATAGTTTTTAAAGCCAGTTCCTTGTGTTGGACCTATATCTTATAATCCATATTGTTTACAGCTGCATAATACTCCATTGAATAGAAGTGTCATCTTTCAATTTTCCATTTCCTCATTGTGTTCTGTATTTACATAATTTCTGATTTCTTATTGTCTTCTTATTCTTTTAAGTTATGATATATTGAGCATCTTCATGCATGCATTTAGGATTTTTTCCTCAAGATGGAATCCCTTGAAATGATGGGCATTTTTAAGGATCCTGGAAATAAGGTTTAATTGCCTTCTGAAATATTACTTCTATCAAGTTTGCTATATCATCACCAGCACTAGACATTATCATTTAAAATATCTTTGCTAATTTGATGTCTTTTTAAAGAGTAGCCCATTGTTTTAATTTGCATTTCTTTGATTATTAAAGAGGCTGAATATTTTTCCATGTTCTGTACTTGTTGCATTTCCTCTTTTGTGAATCGAATCTTTGTGGTTGGTGTATTTTTAATTTTTTCTTTCCTCCTCAAAACCCCTTCCTGTGGTGCCGAAGAGAGAGAGCACGTAGTAATGACAGCAACAGAGCGAGTGAATCAATTCTCCTGGACCAGTGTCATGGAGGCAGAATTCCACCTGCCAGGATCTATCCCACCTTGTGCCAACCACTGACCTTTGTATAAAGTGCTTTAAACTCAGCTCCTCTTCCTGTTTATCATGGTACTGGGCCTAGTGTAGTGAACAAAACAGATGAAAATCTTCCAAAAACTCAATTGCAGACCCAGTGAGGACAATTCCTTTGACTCAGAGGCCTCCCAAGTACTGGTCTGCTCACTTCCTACTTCTCCCCTTCCCCTCACTTCTCTGTCCTCAACCTTACCTCCAAAATCTTTCTTCCAGCCCCCAGTTAATTTCTTTACCATTAAGGTGAATCCATGAACACTTTTCCCTGGAAACTTGTTCTTCCTGGGTGCGTTCATGGTGGTGTTTTGTTTTTGTTTTTTTTTTTTCTTCTTCTTCTGTTTAGACCTTTCATCTGGGAATGTTTCTCTAAAGATCTATTCCGGGGAGTTAGTGGTGTGTGAAACTGTTATCAGCTACTATACTGACATGGAAGAAATTGGGAATTTATTGTCCAATGCTGCAAATCCTGTGGAGTTCATGTGTCAGGTAAGGATGTTGAAAGGAAACCTGAGTTTTCTGGGCACGTAGTTCCTTTTCATTTTTTAATTAAAATTTTTTAAAAAAATGTTTTTAGTTATTTTTGAGAGAGAGAGTGAGAGCACGCATGAGCAGGGGAGGGGCAGAGAGACACACACACACAAAATTCAAAGCAAACTCCCAAGTTCTCAGCTGTCAGCACAGAGCCCGACGTGGGGCTCGAACTCACAAATTGCGAGATCATGACCTGAGCTGAAGTCAGATGCTTAACTGACTGAGCCACCCAGGCACCCCTGGGTGTGTAGTTTCTGCTCATGGTTCTTCAGTTTCTAACCTGCTGGATGGGAGATAGCTGGGGTTAAAGTCTGACCTTCTTCCCTTTTGTGTTCAGGCCTTTAAAATTGTGCCCTACAACACAGAGACCCTTGATAAACTGCTAACTGAGTCCCTGAAGAACAATATCCCTGCGAGTGGACTGCACCTCTTTGGAATTAACCAACTGGAAGAAGAAGATATGATGGCAAGTAAGTCAAAAGGTCAAACCTCAGGAAACCACCCTTGGGTTGACTCCACTCTGTTGGTTTCAGCATCCAGTCAGCCTGTGCTCAAATCTCGCTGGTTCCTTCCCTGCAGCTCATCCTTGGGGGATGATTCCTTCACTGGCTAGCTGGTCTTCCAAATTGTCAATCTGCCTACCTCCACCCCTTGCTAAAAACCCTTTGTGGTCCCATTGGCCTTCAGATCAAGTTCAAACTCCTTAACATGTTTGCAAGCACTTCCCAAGGGGTTCCTGCTGCATTTCTGCCCTTATCTCTCTCCACTCTATCCCTTGGCTCTGCTCTACGGAAAGTATGAGCTTCTTTCACCTAATGAAAATTCTGCCCTGCCTCTTGCCAACTCACCTTATGGGAATACAGTTTCTTCCTCTCCTCATTGGTTACCGTTCACCTGGTGGCCCTCTGTTCACCCCCCTGCAGCGGCTTAGGTAGCACTTCCTCAGGAAGACCTTCCCGAACCTTTGGCAGGGTGTTCCATCTAGGTGCCAGGGGCTCCCCTGGCATGTCAGCTGTCCTCTGTGCTAGTTCTCCTCAGCTGTGTCTGTCTTCTCTGCTAGGCTGTCAGCTCAGTGAGGGCAGAGGCAGTGCCTGGGTGGCTAATTAAAGGCTCAAAACATTTGTTCAGTGAGGGAGGAACAGTCTTGTGTGCACGTGTGACATGAACTGCTTGTGTGGCGATGGTCACTGGCCAGCTGGACAGGGTGCCTGTTAGGGTGCTTCTGTGGACACCACTCTTCCATCACGTGGCCCAGTAGAACCCAGTTACCCTCTACCTGTGTCCGACCCTTCTTTCTATCTATCTGTCTATCTATCTATCTATCTATCTATCTATCTATCTATCTATCACTATTGGGTTTAGAAATCAATTTTTATGGGGTGCCTGGGTGGCTCAGTTGGTTGAGTGTCTGACTTTGGCTCAGGTCTTGATCTCACAGTTCGTGAGTTCAAGCCCTGCATTGGGCTCTGTGCTGATACCACGGGGCCTGGAGTCCACTTCAGATTCTGTGTGTCCCTCTCTCTCTGCCCCCTCCCCTGCCCCTGCTCACACTGTGTGTCTCTCCGTCTTTCAAAAAGAAATAAACATTGAGAAAAAAAAAATCAATTTTTATGAAAACAAACAAAAGAAAGATTGGTCCCCAACTCCACAACACAAACTGTCTATTTTCTTGGTAGAGTTTAACTTGCTGCATCCAGATATTAGTAGGTGGAGGGGGTCATGGGGATCCAGTGACCTACAGGAATACTTTGTTTCCCATGAATCAGAGGGTTAATGGACATCCTGCAGTTCAGGTGTATTAATACCAACATTCAAAACCTGTCCTAAACAAAGAACTCACTGAATACCATCTTATTAATCCTCTCAGCCCTTTTGAGATAGTTTGGGAATATCTCCTCATTCAAAACTAAGGGCCATGGAAAGGCTAATTAACATACCTAGGATTACTTGGCATACTTTATGAAATTTGGAGTAAGAGCTAAGAAGATGGACTTCTCTTTTTTAATCAGCACGAAGAAATTGTGTTAAAGTGCTATGAAATTTGCAGAGAAGGTCAAAACCTGATTCCCGTTGTACTTTGTGGCTGCTGCTTAAGCCTTTAGAAGATCAGCATATTTTGAATTAGTATTATTTTTCAGGATTCTTTGATCCTTTTAGAGAAAAAAGGTAGGATATTAACTGTTAGATTTGCAAATTAATTAACATGTTTCTTCTGTCATCTGAGGGCATATAATCTTCAGTGGTACCTCAAAGGAAGCTGCCAGATGTTAGGTCAGTCAGCCGAGAACTATTGATTGAGTGCCTGCTGGATGCCATGGTAGGCTTGCCAGCTTTGTGTCTATGAATAAGGGTGCCTCTGCCTTCATTTTCATTTGTCCATTGTTTTCCTTAACAATTATTCAGATCAGAGGGACGAGGAGCTGCCCACCTTGTTGCATTTTGCTGCGAAGTATGGACTGAAGAACCTCACTGCCTTGTTGCTCACCTGCCCAGGAGCCCTACAGGCATACAGTGTGGCAAACAAGCATGGCCACTACCCCAACACCATTGCTGAGAAACATGGCTTCAGAGACCTGCGGCAGTTCATCGATGAGTATGTGGTAAGGTCAAGGCGGGGGAGGCCCCAGGAATGGAAATGGACTGTGTGGTCCAAGGGCTGCCTTTGCACTCGAGACATGGTTGGATTTCATCTCTAGCAGGGGCTCATGTGCCTCTTCTCTGGCGGGGCCAGTGTGTGTGGAACTGAGCCCTGGAGTCATATGGACCTGAGTCCACATTCCTGTGCCAACACTTGTCAGCCACAGTGGATGACATGGACAGATCATGTATACTCTCTCTTTTAGTGTCCTAAGATGCAGAAGGAAGGTAACACCAGTCCTACTCATAGGGTTGTTTTCAGGATAAAAGGAAATAATGTATGTAAAGCACTGAGGTCTACCCTCAAAGAATTTACAGAGACATTCAGAGAGTGAATCTGCTAGAGGTTGATGCTGATCCCTCTTCTTCCACCTCCAAGGCACTTTGATGGGATGCTCCCAGCTGCCTGTCCCACTGTCAGGTCCCACTGTGAACTGTTAGGATTGGTTTCTTCCTTAGCAGAGACCACAACAAAGCTCTGCAATTGATGCTTTGGGGAGGCCACCTGTGAGGACCCACCTTATGCCAATGGCCTGTCTCTCTTTCTGAGCCTCTGTGTGTCTAAGAGACAGAGGCCCCGTTTATTTGCTCATCTGGTTTTAGACCCCCAGGTCCTCCTTGATCACTGACTTCTGGGTCCTTCTTTGAGTGTAATCTCATCCATGCCTGGGCCTTATTCCATGCCCCAATATTGCTTCTCTTGTCTTGGAGGCCCCTACCTTTCCTGACTGGACCCTTTTCTGATTTTCCTTCATCTTCATGAGTCACAGCTGGGACTCTCAGCCTCTCTCAAGGGGCTGTGACCCCCAAAGGAACAACAAAGACAATCTAGTCTTACTCTCTATCTCCATACAGAGGTGAGCCTACACCTCCCCAGAAACTTAATTCTGTGCTCAGTATTTGACAGTTTTCAGGTCAGTGACTCACTGAGGCATGTATGGGGGCTCTCCACAGTTTGGGAGTGATTAAGTACGTTGAATGAGTGGAATAGCATGAGTGCCCATTTGGGGCACGGTCTACAGAAATAAGGCTAAAAGGTGTTTACTTGGCTTTCCTTTGAAGTCACAAATGTATCAAATGCAGGGTTTCATTTCCATGCCAACAGTTTTTATTGGGGACATACTGTGTTCATAGTCATAACTACTGTTTATTGAATTTATTTGATTGGCAAAAGGCAGTGTTTCATTTAATCATCACCACAATCCTTTGAAGTTGGCAGTATTGTTATCTCTCTTTAATAAATGAGGAGAAGGGCTTAGCAAGGCAGAGTAATTGTGCGAGGGTCACACTCTAGTAAGGGTGGAGATGGGATGCAAACCTAGTTTGATGCTAATTCCGGGGCTTGTTATTCTAGTCTGTGTAACAGGGAAGTTTCGAGATGCCTTTTCAGTTCGCACTGAAATTCATCTGATTCACATTTCTCCAATCTTAGCTCTCCGACCAAAAATCACCTTCAGCCGATGCATCTTCAGCATTGCTACCAAGAGTTTGCCTCCGCGTGTTGTTTATGACCTCTAAGAACTGTCCTGTTTCCTCTTTCCACCACATCAAAACCAAATGCCAGAACTTGAGTCTCTACCACTTCCCAACTGTCACCTGGGCTACTCCTCAGGTCTCATCAGGAAACGAACACGTTGTGTCAATAGCAGATTAGCTCTCTTGGGGTAGTGATGATGAAAACGAGGATTTTTGCGGGTTGGTGCTGAAATAGGATTGTGAAACATCAAAGTTTCTTACCAGGAAAGTTGTGTGGAGGTTTCAGGGAAGCCAGTTTTCCGGCTTCACCACCATCTACAGGCAGAATGACGAGGGCCGCCTGTCCGACTGCAGGGCACTTCATCCAAGACCACCTCTTGTCTCAGGCACACAGGGTAGAAAACCAAGGGAGGTACCTCAGAGCAGCCTGCTAGAAGGGACAGGGACGAGGCCCCGAGCGTCTGAGGGACGTCTGACTGCACGCTAGCTCAAGGACATCTTAGCTGCAGCCCTGCTTAGCCCATTTGGATTTCCATCTGGCTGGTCAGCAAGGGTGACACCCTTGGGTGTCACTTGTTTCCCTAAGTAGAAACCAGGGTGTAGTAGAAAGGTCAGAAGGTAGGATTGCACAGCCCTGAGTAAGGCACTAGGTTTTTCTGAGCTGTGTTTTTCTCATCTTTGAACTAGGGAATATTACAAGTTTCTCAAGCCGTTGTGGAAGGGATGGCATGACGGTATGTATAGGCAAACACCCAGCATCGTACCTGACCCGTAATAGGTGCTCACGAGAAAGTCTTTAATTTGTATCCTGTGGATACATGCATCTCATCGGATGCTTAATGACAGTCTCTTGTGTGCATGACTCTGCTTCGTGTTGGGAGAAGATAGAAAGATTAAAACAAAAAATATAAAACAAACAGAAGAAGGCTTGGAGCCTGGCCTCCACGAGCTTTCAGGCTGGTGGGAAATACAGACAGACACACAGCTGAGCCCTGACCCATGTGCACCTTTACTCTGCCTGTCACGAGCCCCTGAGGGCCTAACTGTCCCCAGAGGGCCAGGCCGTCTCAGGGTTCCCGTGACTCCCGTCTTCTCTTTCAGGAAACTGTGGACATGCTGAAGAGTCACATTAAAGAGGAACTGATGCAAGGGGAGGAGGCTGACGCCGTGTATGAGTCCATGGCTCACCTGTCCACAGACCTGCTCATGAAGTGCTCCCTCAACCCCGGCTGTGACGAGGAGCTATATGAGTCCATGGCTGCCTTTGTCCCAGCTGCCACCGAAGACCTCTGTAAGTAGCACAGCCCAGTTCTGCTTCCATCCTTCTGCTGACACACGGCTTTCTTCGCTCTGGTGTGTGGTGGTGGGGGTGGAGGGAAGTCCCTCGCCTACCCCCACTCTGCCCCAGAGAGATGAAGATCCTGTTTTACACAAGTTAGATCTTGTCATCATGTGCTGTGACAAGCACAGTCCTTCTCCAGACTTCCTCCGCTGTGACTGCTGAGCGACTGAAAAGTGTAGGCAAGTGCCTGGAGGTCAGAATTGATGGGGGCATCGTCTTGTGATCTGAGAGGCTCAATCAGTGGCTCTCAAACCCTATCAGTCCCAACGGGCCCTTCTTATAACATTTCATAATGCTTCCCTTTAGTACCTTGACATGCCACTCATATACAATATAATCTGCCTACATATGAAAATTAAAAGAAAATTTTTTAGTTTATTTATTTATTTATTTAGGGAGCAAGCACATGTGCCTGCATGAGTGAGGGGCAGAGAGAGAGGGAGAGAGAAAATCCCAAACAGGCTCTGCAGAGTCCGTGCAGAGCTCGACATGGGGCTCGATTCCACAAACCATGAGATCGTGACCTGAGCTGAAACCAACAGTCGGATGCTTAACTGACTGAGCCCCTCAGGCGCCCCATTACATATGAAAATTTATTTTTTTTTATTAAATTTTTTTTTCAACGTTTATTTATTTTTGGGACAGAGAGAGACAGAGCATGAACGGGGGAGGGGCAGAGAGAGAGGGAGACACAGAATCGGAAACAGGCTCCAGGCTCTGAGCCATCAGCCCAGAGCCCGACGCGGGGCTCGAACCCACGGACTGCGAGATCGTGACCTGGCTGAAGTCGGACGCTTAACCGACTGCGCCACCCAGACGCCCCTGAAAATTTAGAAATCAAATATATGCCCTAAATGAAATATAAAAGAGAAGTAAAAGGAAAGGAACAGCTCAGTATGCCTGCACATGAGGACATAATGAAATAGATGCAGGCATCTACACTCAGAATCACTACCAATGTCATGGCCTCACATGCTGACCGACCGATACGTGTCTGTTGTATTGGAGACTTGGATACTGGCAGCAATGGATTTTCCTAAGTGGTAAATGATTTTTCACACTCTCCTTTCCATTTTCATAGTAATTGAATTCCTGGAAAATTCAGTACATATCAAAACCATGCAGAAATACAAGTTGTATTTATTTTTTTTTACTTTTTTTTTAACATTTTATTTTATTTTTTGAGAGAGAGAGAGACACACACACACACACGAGCAGGGGAGGGTCAGAGAGAGAGAGAGAGACACACACACACACACACACACACACACACAGAATCCAGAGCAGGCTCCAGGCTCTGAGCTGTCAGCACAGAGCCCGATATGGGGTTAGTTTCCAGGCTCAGAAAATTATAAGCAGATTTTTTTTGTTAACCCAACTTTAATGGATTAATATATAATAAGCTTATTTCTAAAATATCTTTAGGACAGGATTTTTCCTGTAAGTTGCTTACCAAATTTTGCCTAGTTTTTGGTTACCTTAATTTTTTTTTCCCAGTAACAACGGTAATACATTCTTATAAAATTTGAAACAAAATAAAGATGTATAACTGAGTTATTAAAAGTCCATATGACTCTACCCCAAGCACTCCTAATAGCTTGGGATACTTGTCTATATTTTTCTTTGTACCTGCTGATATTAAATTGAGAAATATACACACATAAATATATAGATATGTACAAATGCACATATATGTGTAAATACATGTCATAAGCAGGTTTTTTTTTAACCTATATGTGTGTCTAGTGAAATATTTAGAAGTCATGAGGGGCACAAATCACTCCATTGCCCATGACAGCCCTGTACACTGCAGGGTGTCTACGTCTTTCTCCCTTCTGCTAAATTCCAGTACAGTAGTCCCCCCTTATCTGATATTTCACTTATTTCACTTTCCCCAGTTTCCCATGAGCAGCTGTGGCCCAGAAGCAGATGATCCTCCTTCTGACATAGGCTCAGAAGGTAGATGGTAGCCTAATGCTACGTCAGTGTGTACGTCATTTATCTTATCAAGTAGTGTTTTATCATCTGCTGTCATCGCCAGAAGGGTTCGTTCCATAAAATATTTTGAGGGAGAGAGAAACCATGTTCACCTAACTTTTATTATGCTATATTGTTACAATTGTTCTCTTTTATTACTAGTTATAGTTGTTAATCTCTTACTATAATTGATAAGTTGAACTTTATTATAGGTATGTGTGTATGTAGGGAAAGTATACTGTGTATACACACACACACACACACACACACACACACACACACACACACAGGGTTTGGTACTATCTGTGGTTTCAGGTATCTGCTTCTTGGAAGGTATCTCTGAGGATAAGGGGCATTAATATAGTGTCCCTGCATCATGACGACAACCTAAAACCCCCTCTTAGATTTTCCAAACCTCCCCTAGAGGGCAGTGTTGCTGCCCTTGAGACTCACTGATCTAAATAATGTTGGACTTCAAAGCAGTATTTTTTTTTTCACATTTATTCATTTTTGAGGATGAGAGAGACAGAGCATGAGCGGGGGAGGGGCAGAGAGAGAGAGAAAGGGAGACACAGAATTCGAAGCAGGCTCCAGGCTCCGAGCTGTCAGCACAGGGCCTGACATGGGACTTGAATTCATGGACTGATGAGTTAAAGTCGGACACTCAACCAACTGAGCCACCCAGGCGCCCCAGCCCTGGACTTCAAAGCAGTATTGAAGCAGGACAACATGCAAGGGGCCCTCAATGAGCTTTCTTAATATGTTACTACCATTTGCTATCAAAGGCTAAGCACTCTGAAACACTGCCTAAAGCTTACCTTCCTTCCCTCTGGTCTATTTAATAGAGTCAAGAAAGGCAAAGAGCACCTGGGTGGCTCAGTTGGTTAAGTGACCGACTCTTGATTTTGGCCCAGGTCATGATCTCATGGTGTGTGGGTCAAGTTCCATGTTGGGTTCTGCAGAACCTGCTTGGGATTCTCTCTCTCCCCCTCTCTCTCTGCCCCTCCCCTGCTTCCATGCACACACACTTTTTTTTTGTTTTTTTGTTTTTATCTCTCTCAAAATAAATAAACTTAAAAAAAGAAAGAAAGAAAGGCAGAACAAATTCCTATCAGTGTATCAGCTTTATTGATAGAGGGCTTCTGGAATGGGCTAGATCGAGTATTGCCAACCTTTAGTCTGAGAAGAAGACAGAGAAGCTCTCGGCACACAGGGAAGTGACCCTGAGTTTCCCACCCATGAACAGAAAAGTGGGTGCCAAGAAGGTGCCTTAGAGTAGGGGATGTGGGCAGGTCGGTGGCCAGAGGCAGACCCTGATGCCAGCAGGGCCTTTGACAAGTCACCCCCAGCACCTGGAAGCTGTGGTCCAGTCGTTACTAGGTGCTTGGTAGTTAGAATGGCTGCCCCTTGTGGGGTGCAGCAAGAATGAGGGAAAGCTCGGTAGAAGCTCCCTTCCTACGCCTAACTGGGAGGCCTGGAAGTGCTGATAGAAGCTCTTGCCAAATGAGCCATGACCCAGCAGAGGGGCGAGGAGAGAAGGCATCACCCCCACATCCACATCCTCTATCTCACTGAATCCTTAAAGCCGCATAAGGATGTTTTGATTAACTTGCACTTTACAAATGAGAAAACTGAGCTCAGAGAGGTTAAGCAACTTTCCCAAAGTCTCACAGCTCATAAGTGATAGAACTCACATTTGAGCTCAAGTCTGTCTCTAGGATCGTAGTCTTTATTTTCTGTCTGAATTTTCCATCTAATGCCATAAATTTTAGTCCTAGTTTCTTCTAAAGAAGCCATCTAGCAGCTACAGCCATTGCCCCAATGTCAGCTCACCAAACAGCCTCTGGTACCCTCTGCACATGTACATCCGTCTCTCCATGGCCACCACAAGAATTTCTGGAACATCTACTGGAACATGTTTTAGCTACTTGCCTCTTCTTCTGGGTGTTGGGGAGACAAGAGGGGCCAACACACAGTCCTTTCCAGTATGGAACAGAGACCCAGTCACACAGAACATTTGGAGGAAAACCAATACCTACTTGGGAAGCCAGAGATTGTGTATATCATGTCTGCCTGTGTCCTTGTTACGGGGCAATTGAACAGTTAACGAGTCCCCCACTTAACTAGCAGTTTAGTGTTGACAGAGAGCCTTAACACCTGTTATCCCCCTGGATGCTCCAACACAAGAAATCTCACACCAGCAGAAAGCTGCAGGGGATGCTAAAGGCAGCCACAGCAGGAACAGTGAACCTCTCCAGCACTGCCCAAGGCAGCGGAGTGCTCTGGGGCTAGTCTGCTTTGTGGCCCTTGGCCACTTGTAAAGTTACATGGGTCAGGGGGATTCTGGTTGCCCTGGAGCTAGAAGGAGGCCACTAATACAATAGGCTGGCTGTAGAATTTGGCTGCTTTGTGGGTGGGGAAAGGAAACCCACTGTATTTTTCATTTGCCAGATCACATAAGCTCTGAATTTTCTGATTCTAGACACGATTTGGTTTGTGTTTCTGTCTTTGTGGTTTAATTTTGAGAAGGACCACTTACCTGCTGGCCGACAAGGAGCCGCACTGGGAAGAAACCATTCATTTATTACCAGTGACTTGCTAGGAGAGAAAGCGGTTTAGTTCATAAACAAGCAGGACAAACATAAATCTAACATGCGTATTTGCAGTAGCACCCAGCACAGTGATAAGGTGTACCATCCGACAGCCCTTTCAGGCAAACAGACTGCTTTTATCTCATCTGTTATTTCGTCCCATCGTCCTTGGGCTTGGTGGATAGAATTACCTCCATTTCACAGGGGAGAAAACTGAGGCTCCGAGATTTAGTAGCCTACTTAAATCCCGTGGATCAGGATTAAGTCCCGTGGTCAGGACTCTGGGTCAGTACATTCCCGGTGACAAGTCTGTCTGCCCCCCAACTGGGATAGAGGACTCTCCTGGCCTGCCCTTCTTCTAGGATCTGCATTTGCCAGCCCCAGAAGGGACACTGAGACAGAAGGGACATGGAGCTGTTTCTAAATGTCTAAGTAGCCGAGTTTATCAGTGCCCCACCTTTGTTACCACTCAACCCTAGAAGCTGAAAGTGAATGTATTAAGGACTGTGGGCTGTGTTCATTCAGTCACAGGACAAGCAGTATGGAGTGAAGGCTTTCTTTGGAGGTCATCAACGGTGTTGGGACAAATCTGCCTCTTTCTGACTTGAGTTTTGGAAAAGAGATAGTAATGAGGTCCCCTTCTCCAAAAGGAACCCACAACCACTAAGTAGGAAGTTTGTGAGGGAGACTCTCCGTGTTGAATGAAGTGGGGCAGGGGAGTGATGTTGGCTTCTGACCCTGAGATTTTATGATTCCACTCCTGACTCTCCTTCCCTGGAATTGCCTGGGTGTACACGCGCGCTCACACACACACTCACACCCCTCACTCTCATGGTCTTTAGTTTAGCTATGCTGCCACCAGGTGGTAACTGCATGCCTTTGATATCAGATATTCAACTTTGCTCCCAATACTCCTGAGAATTTTTTGTTCGAGACAGAATTAAACCATCAGTTTCCTAACTTTACCATATAAGAAATGAATATTTCTATTAAGGGTAAGCTTATGCAAACACTAAATAGAAATGAAGGCACATCTCTCTTGGGTGTTTTCTCTATCACCCAATCTTTTTCTCAGTTCTTTTGCCGCTGTCCTTGCCTTCAGAGAATGACACTGTAGTCCTAGTGTTGCTCTGACTTAGGTAATACATTTCATATGGAAAGCCTCTCCCAGGGACTGGTCACCTCCCTGAGACTCTGGGTTCTAAAGCTTTGGGAGCCATTCCTGAGAGGCCTTGTCCATTTGTTTCCAACATGATCTGCTTGTGGATTTAACTCTGCTTAAAAGTCTCAGAGGCTCAGACCCCTTGGTGGCTCAGTCAGTGGTTAAGCATCCAACTTCAGCTCAGGTCATGATCTCACAGTTTGTGAATTCAAGCCCCGCATTGGGCTTTCTGCTGTCAGCGCAGAGCCTGCTTTGGATCCTCTGTCTTCCTCTGTCTCTGCCCCTCCCCTGCTCGCTCTCTCTCTCAAAAATAAACATTTAAAAAAATGTTTTTAATTTAAAAATTAGAAAAAAATACATGTTAAAAAGAAAAATCTCAGAGACTCGTCTTCTATTAGGAGAAAAGAGCCAAAAGAGAAAGGCAAATATCTTGAGAGTGGAAACTATAAACTCATATGAGTCTGTAATCCCTTCTAGAAAGCTGTTCTGCTTCAGGTGACTCCTGTGTTACACTCTTCTCTCGTGCCTCTGCTCCCTCTGCCCGGCTCTGTGGCTCAAATTTGTGTATGGTGCAGAGCGGACTCAACCCCAGCTAACTTGCTGCCTTCCCTTAGCAACCTCCTTGCTAGCTGGCATGTTTGTACAGGTCACCTCCATCTGTGACCCTGTCTGTGATCTGGGTCCCCTCCGAGCCGGGGCCTTGCAGCCCAGCCAGGGAAGCTCTGAGCCCAGCTGAAGGACCATTTGTAAGCAAAGCTGTTAAGTTACCAATTTGCTTCTGGAACATGCTGCCTCTCCTCCCTGCACCTTTTTCTCTCAGGAGTCTTCCTTCCTGACTTTACTGAGACTGCCATCCTCCTGTTAATCCATCTAGGAAAGACTGGCTGGGAGCCAAGGAATGCCTTGTGGGCAGTGGGGCTAGGGTAAGTCATGGGGCCTTACCAGCAAGAAGCTCATTCTGGGCAGGGCTGGTGCTGTGCTGTCGAGGGCTGAAAGTGACCCAGTGGGGCAAAGGGAGGCTCAAGGCACTTCCTGACTTCTGTGGCTTTTGGTTCCTCCAGATGTACAGGAACTGTGTTGGGGATGTAGGCACTTAGTGAAAGCATGTGGATTGAGACTTTTAAAAGCAAAGAAGATAAAAATCCCCACCACCAGCAGTGACCTTGCTCCCCTCTGGACCTGTATAGCCGTGGTTCACACTCTCCTGGGGCCACTGCAACCACATCGTTCTGCACCCTGGTTTGTGTATATGCTTCTCTGGTGACCTGCTCCTACCTCAGTTTAGGAAGCATGTGTCATCCATAATGATGTGCACAATAGGTGCTCAACTATTTCTTGAATTTGAGAGTACCAGAAAATAGAAAGTCATCCTGGATTTGGTGGGGTGGAGTGGTTGACATTCCAGTGCAAAGACCTTTCCTGATAGGTGCTAGCGACACACCTATTAGACGTCCCCGAGCGCGGACGTCTCCGGCAGTAGTGACTCCTCCGGCACTCGGATCTGCCTTTCTTTTCATGTCTCCTCTACATTAGCTCATGCGGTTCCTGCTGCCAGGATCGCCCTTCTCTTTTCTCAGCGTGGAAAATGCCCAGATTCCTTCACAAAGCCCAGATACCTTCGTGTTCATATTCATGTGTTTATGCCTCATTAATTTGCCCATTCACACATTCCTTCATTCAATAATATTAATCAAACCTCTCATGTGATTAAGTCACCGTGTCAGGTGGCAGAGAGTCAATAAACAAGACGGCATGATCTCTGCCTCCCAGAGCCCTCCTTCTAGCAAGAGAGCTGAATATTAAATAAAAATGCCACATAACTAAATATATAACGACAAAACCGTGACAGTGCCATGGAGGAAAAGGACAC
Source organism: Prionailurus bengalensis (assembly GCF_016509475.1). Classification (NCBI taxonomy): domain Eukaryota; kingdom Metazoa; phylum Chordata; class Mammalia; order Carnivora; family Felidae; genus Prionailurus; species Prionailurus bengalensis. Next base: position 55,476,032 of record NC_057351.1, on the reverse strand, counting down.
GGTGCCCCAAGAGGGCAGCTGTGGATGTGGAGAATGAGGGGAGGAGGGCGTGTGGTACCCACCGCATCCCACTGTGAACTCATCTCGTAGACTGATTCCTGCCCTGCAGAGGGTCTGTGTGCTGGCCAGGAGTGCTGCAAAGAGGCCCTTGTCTGCATAAGAAATCCGTGAGACTTGTTGCTGCCTAACCCTTGCATCCTTAGCCCCTTCGTTTTCTTTTCTTTAATGTTTATTTATCTATTTTGAGAGAGAAAGAACGAGTGGGGGAGGGATAGAGAGAGAGAAGGAGAGAGAGAATCCCAAGCAGACTCCACGCCACCAGCGCAGAGCCGGTGCAGGGCTCGAACTCCTGAGCCGTGAGATCATGACCTGAGCTGAAATCAAGAGTCGGATGCTCAACCGACCAAGCCACCCGGGTGCCCCAGCCCCTTCGTTTCATTGCCTGCCTCTCCTTAGCTGCTGTAATTTCAGATTGCCATTTCCCTTTTCTCTGTCTCTCTCTCAGTCTGTGTGTGTGTGTGTGTGTGTGTGTGTGTGTGTGTGTGTGTGTGTGTCTCCCTCCTTTCCATCACTTCTCCATTAGGGTATGGGGAGATTGGACCCCCCTACAGACATGGCCAATGAAAGCACTTGATCCCACCTGAGTGCATACGGAGCACACCGGGCTTCAGGTCATCAGATGCTTTACCACGCTGCTCCTTGCTCTAAGGGTCTGTTTTGGCTATAAGAATACTTGCTGGAGAAAAAAAAAATTACTTTTGGACCGCTTTCAGGGTTTGAGAGCCTTTCCAGAAGAATAGCCTCTTAGTATCTGACATTTTACTGTATTAGATTCTCAGATTAGGTTTTATATTAAATTAACAACACATAATCTGGATAGAGTTTCCACTGCAGCTAAGCGATCTAGATTTATGTCCCCTGAGGAGTATCGTATGGGCTTCTTTGAAAATTCATTATTTTCCTTGACTCATTCCTTAATTAAGTGCCTGCCTAGGCTTTGTCTCATCTGTTCAAGCTTCTTTCTTCCAAGGAATGGGTTCTTTCTGATTGATTCCCTAAATGAAGTACAGTGTAACTCTACAGCTGGCTCTTCCCTGAGGACTGTGGTCCCTGAGTCTCCTCGTTTTATGTTTTTTTCTTTTTTGTCTCTGCTGAAATGAAAGCACTTTGCACTTTCTCCTTAGACCCGCAGGTTTCAGGGCTTTTTAGTTTATTTTTAACTGACACGTGGTGAAGGTTAAGTGCTTAGAATCTGAAGTACAAACACTGAGCATCCAGGAATGCAGGGATTTGTTGTTCTGCTTTTCTTTACAAAATGTCCTTTGTCTGCAAGCACACTGACTTCACCTCCAGAATTTTCTATGTGTTTCAGCCACTCATGTGGTGCTCACTGTATACCTGAGTTGTATGCACCCATGGGGTTGGGAAATTTAGAGTCTGAGAGGATCTTTTTACTTATGAACTCCAAACAATTGGACACTTTTTTTTTTAATCATTAGGAAGGTAGTAATCGTTACTACTAAGACTTACTGCCTAATACAGATAGGGCAAATAGTGTTTGAAAAATCATTTCATATGCCAGTGTCAGTTAGTTGGTACTGAGTGCCTGAGGGGGCTATGTTGAGGATTCTGAGACCACAAAGAATGCTATGACTAACTAGTGATGTTTGCCTTGAGTACAGAATAGGGACACGGGGGGCGATGTATATATTTGCTGTTCTTGGTCTAATTGAAAACCATATATGCTCAATTACATATAAAAAGAATCATTTTGCTTCAAATATAAATGGAAAGAAAGTCATTTTTGGGTAACTTCACTTACGGTAGTGTGTAATGCCTCCATCACGCCAGGGCTGCTGGGTCCAGTGTGGACACGATGGACTTGCTTGCGTGGGCCCTGATCCCTGAGCCTTACTGCCCCTGTCAGCCCAGTATGGGGAGGAAGTTTGTGACAGGCTGACTGTGCTGATGCTTGCTTCCATCTGTAGGAGGCAGAATAGAGCCCCTAAATCTGTGAATGGGCTACACGATCTGGCAAAGGAGAATGAAAGTTGTAGATGGAATTAAGGTTGCTAATGTCCTGGATTATTGGGGTGGATCCTTAAAAGTAGAAGAAAGAGGAGCACCTGGGTGGCTCAGTCGGTTAAGCATCCGACTTCAGCTCAGGTCATGATCTCATGGCCCGTGAGTTCAAGCCCCGCATTGGGCTCTGTGCTGACAGCTCAGAGGCTGGAGCCTGCTTCGGATTCTGTGTCTCCCTGTCTCTCTTTGCCCCTCCCCTGCTCACACTCTGTGTATGTGTCTCTCTCTCTCTCAGAAATAAATAAACATTAAACATTTTTTTTAAAAAAAAGTAGAAGAAAGAATCAGAAAACAGACCAGAGATGGCTCCATGAGAAGGACTCAATTCAGCTAAGTTCACTGCCTGACATTGCTGGCCTCATATATAGAGGAAGAGAGCTTAGTGCCAAGGAATGCACGTAGCATCTAGAATTTGGAAAGGGCAAAGAGACAGATCCTCCCCTAGAGCTCCTGGAAAAGAAGGCGGTCCTCTCAAAATTTTTAGCCCAGTGAGACTCTTTTCAGATTTTCAAACTACAGAACTATAAGGCAATAAATTTATGTTGTTTTTAGCCACTAAGTTTGGGATAATTTTTTACAGCACAATAAAATATGAATACACTATCTAGGTTGCTTCAATATAATAATAGTATCCATTAATATTAGTGCTGGGCACTATTGCTAAACATTTTATAAGCATTGTCTCCATTGGCCCCTACAGTTTTCTTATTTATCTCCACTTTATAAATGGAGATATACAAGCTTAGTGATATCAGGTGGCTTTCCCAAGGACATAGAGCCAGTCAGAGTCAGAGCCAGGGCTTGAACCCAGTTCTCCAGGATACCAAAGTCCACGCAGGTAACTGCCACCTTCGACCATGATGTCCACCTGCACTGGTCGCTCAGTGACTGGTGTCCTCGCCTCTGTTGCTTGCCTGGCTTCAGTGGCAGCCTTTCTCTGACTTACGATTGTCCCCTGAATGTCCCCTCAATTAAATTGAGTTCTTTTTAATTTTTTTTGATGTTTATTTATTTTTGAAGGAGAGAGAGACAGAGTGTGAGGGGGAAGGGGAGAGAGAGAGGGAGACACAGAATCCGAAGCAGGCTCCAGGCTCTGAGCTGTCAGCTCAGAGCCCAACGCGGGGCTCGAATTCATAAACCATGAGATCATGACCTGAGCCAAAGTCGGATGCTTAACCGACTGAGCCACCCAGGCACCCCTAAATTGAGTTCTTTTTAAAAAACTGGTCTCTGCTTAGGACATTAGCCTGGATATAGAATTTAATAATAAAGACCACAGTAATGACAGTCCTAGTAACAGTAATACTAATAGTAATAGCAATTAGCATTATTTAGCACTTTCTCTGAGCTAGGCACTCTGCTAAGCAGTTGGCCAGCTTCTTATTTAATACTCATGGCAAACCTATGAGATACATCCTGCTACCATCACCATGTTACAGACAAGTAAAGAGAAGCTGAGAGGATTCAAACAACTTGACCCAAGATAATTGTGAGTGAAGTTAATGTAACAGCTATCATTTCCCCTTCTGCTAGAGAATTTGACCTTCGGTTGACTTCCCAGCTGTTACCCTGGTAACCTGATAAGAGTCAAATGTCAACTATGTTTCTAGGCAACATATGCCTATGATAAAAATGACCCCTAATTGGTTGGTAAATTGGATCTGGAACTGGGAGGAGCTATATGTGGACTATAAGTACCCGAAAGGGGCAGCACACTCTGGGCTTCCCTGAGAGCAGTGACTCTGACATGCTCATGGGGACCCCTGGAAGGATGCCTTAGGGGTTGCCACGAGACATACCGCTCCTGTGGGCCATGAGGCTTTTCACTCCGCGGGGGGGCCCTCCACCTGCCTGACCTGGGTCTTGTCTCCTTGCACATGAGCTACTGGACTGGCACAAAGACTGCTCTTGAGGAAGGATGCCACCTGGCAGTGTCCTCCTGGCCTGTGTCCTACATTCTCCTGAACAGACCATCCATCCTGCATAGATGACCATGGTCATCTTGTGAGCCTGAACGATCAGGTGGATCTAAGAAGTCTGTCTGGTGTCAGACCCGTGGGTGTTGTAGTCCTCCAGCCAGGAATAGGAGAATCAAAATTGGGACTTACGCATTTTGATGCTAGGACAGCTCAAGGAGGAGAAATAACTCTACTAAGAAACCACAGGACTGATATTTAGCAGATCTGGTCAAGACGTGATTACAAAGTAAAAAGATATGTTTGTCATTGGTGGCTCATTTAACCCCACGTTGGTCATAATACCCAATGTGTATGGCTCACAGGTGTCACTGGAAGGTGATTTGGTGGCATTGGGGGACAGGGAAGGGTCAGTGTAGGTCATTCCTGGGGGTTGTGCTTCTGTAATTTTCCCATTGCATTTCCTCCTCTGCTTTTCAAATCTTTTCCCCTCTTCCATCTCCTTCTCCTTTTTTTTTTTTTTAAAAACTTTTCAGGGGCGCCTGGGTGGCGCAGTCGGTTAAGCGTCCGACTTCAGCCAGGTCACGATCTCGCGGTCCGTGAGTTCGAGCCCCGCGTCGGGCTCTGGGCTGATGGCTCAGAGCCTGGAGCCTGTTTCTGATTCTGTGTCTCCCTCTCTCTCTGCCCCTCCCCCGTTCATGCTCTGTCTCTCTCTGTCCCAAAAATAAATAAACGTTGAAAAAAAAATTAAAAAAAAAAAAACTTTTCATTTTGAACTACCTGAGAAAAGTTGCAAAAATGCTAGTTCTCCTGTATACCTTTCATTCAGATTTCCTTGATATCAGTGTCTTGTACAACTGAAGCATAGTTAGTAAAGCCAGATTAACATTGGTGCAATACCACCAAGTGACCTCTAGGCCTGGTTCAGCTTTTCCCCTGTAGGTAGGATGCTAGATGCTGATGAGGTCTTAGATGCTGAGCCTACAGAGGATTCCACAATGCATGTAGTTATTTCTCCCTAGTCTCTTCCAATTTTTTTTTTGAAGATTTTATTTTTAAGTAATCTCTGCACCCAACACGGGGCTCAAATTCACAACCCCAACATCAAAAGTTGCATGCTCCACTGACTGAACCAGCTAGGTGCCCCATAGTTTCTTCCAATTTGTAAAAGTCCCTCAGTCATTCCTTGACTTAAGCGCTGATCAGTTATTTTATAGATTGCTCCTCAGTTTGGTTTGTCATGTTTTCTGTGATTGGACTGAGGTGGTAACTTTTTGGCAAGAATACCATAGAAATGGTGTTGTGTCCTCCTCAGTGCATTGTATCAAGGGATCCTGATATTGATATGTCTTATTTCTAGTGCTCATTCTTTTTTTTTTTTTTTAATTCTTTAACGCACAAAACCCCAGCATATTAAGACAGCATATTAAGACCCCCTTGGTTACCAGGGGCAGCTGCCTACATTCTTAGTATGTTAGCACACCAGGGCCAGCCAGGGCTGCTCTTGCCGCTCCCTGTTTCTTCCACATTTTATTTTTCTAATACTCTTTGTAGCTTCTTTAACTGTGCATCTACCTCTTGGACCTGAAAATCAGTTCTCTCAAATTGACCTTTGTTAGTGAAAATAGCTAGGCTGTTTTATGACCCATTTACCATTGTCAACAGGGGTGACTGACTGTGAAACTTGCACCCTGGCATTGCCTGCCTGGGAGATTTGGTTACTGGTGATTGAAATCCTCCTGGCGCTGCTCTGCCCAGCTTCTTGGAGATGCTGGAACCTGAGGGGGTTGTGATTTCCTGGAGGGTATAGCACCGGACCTGTGAAATTTCTCCCTCCCCTCATCTCTAGGGGTGTCTGATTCAAGCAAGTCTTTACTTTGGGGTGTATTCCTCTGTGCTTTACTGTTGTTTAAATGAGGGGTTTCAAAAGTTGGCTGGGTCAGGGTCAGGTGGCTTGCGGGGGGTGAGGTCTGTGGTGTGGGTGTTTAGAGGGAGATTAATACAGGGTATTCATCAGATAGGGGAGGGTCCTGCTCCTGGCAAGGCACACACCTGTAGAAAACACCTTTCTTTCCAATTTTCTACCTCTATGGGGAAAGTGTTCCATAAAACCACAGCTAAGTGAGGGGCATCTGGGTGGCTCAGTTGGTTGAGTGTCTGCCTCATGAATTTTGCTTAGGTCATGATCTTGCAGTTCTGTGGGTTTGAGCCCTATGTTGGACGCCGCACTGTGCAGAGCCTGCTTGGGATTCTCTCTCTCCCTCTCTCTCTCTCTGCTCCTTCCCTGCTCATGCACACACTCTCTCAAAATATATAAACTTAAAAAAGAAAACAACAAACAACACTGCTAAGTGAATTGAACAGGAAATCTCAAATAAGTGGAATTTTTCTGGTCTTGAATTTTAAAAAAATACGTGAAATTTTTGGATTTGGATACGTGAAATTGGACAGAGACAGAGTGTGAGCACGGGAGGGGCAGAGAGAGAGGGAGACAGAGAATCCAAAGCAGGCTCCAGGCTCTGAGCTGTCGGCAAAGAGCCCTGTGCAGGGATCGAACTCACAAGCTGTCAGATCACGACCTGAGTCGAAGTCGGATGCTTAACTGACTGAGCCACCCAGGCACCTCAGAAATTTAATTTTTAAAATTAAAACACCTCTAGGTATGTTTCAGGATCAGTTCAGTCTCCCTAATCTCTGCAGTTTATAGAATTCAGCGGTGACAGGAGAGATTCCTCATTTGGAACCGTAGGGCTTTGGACTAGAGTATCAAGGCATATTATGGTCAGTGTAATGTCTCCACTGTGTAAGGAAACAATAAACTGACAAGGCAGAAAAAAGTAGTTGGTTTTTCTTCTTTTTTGGATAATATTTAAGGTAACACAAACATAATCCAAGCCTCGTATTTCTTTATATTATTTTTTTCAATAGCCTTAAAAACTAAACTATAAAAGGGTGAACAGTGAAAAATCTTTCTCCATTCCTGTCCCTCATCTTTTTTGTCCAAGTGATTTTAATTTCTTACATCCATGTCCAATGCTTCTTTTTGCATATATAAGCAAATATAAAAATAGAACCTTATTCTCCCCTTTTTGGGGGCAATTGATACTATATTGATTTTTTTTAATGTTGTATTTGTTAAAGATTCTGATTCGTCAATACACTTCTATGTATTTCTTTTTTCTTTCTTTTTTAATTGTCTCAGGGTTTTAAATTACATATTATAGCACCCTATGAATCCCTTCTGGAATCCAATTTTCCTCCGTCCTTCTCCAGAAGTAACCATTACCATGAATTCAACATTTATACTTCCCAGCATGTGATGTTGTTTTATAGGCCTTAAAACGTTATATACACAATATGCCACCGAAAATACCGAAAATACTGAAAAGTCTGCAACTTTTTCATTCAATGTAATTTTTTTTTGTTTATGGTCACAAAACTTATATTTTGGTTGTCAAAGGATTATTGAAGTTTGAAACAAGGTCCAGTAAGAGCTGTGCTATGTAATAATGTAATATCTGGTCCCTGGAAAGTTTGAAATCAGTCATTTTTTGTATTTAAAAAAATCAAGTAATCTGGGAATTGACAGGTGAGCCACAATTTATTTTTCAATAACCTGAAATTATTTTTGCTTTGAAAATGTAATTGTACATAGTTGATCATATCTACCTGGATCTTTTGAAAAAAAAAAGTGTTAATAAGATTTTTCTCCTTCATGAAAGCCATACAAGTCACTGTGGGATAATTTGGAAGACAAAGAAAAGTATAAGATAGAAAATAAAATGTTCATAATCTGTACTACTTTAGAAATAGCCACTATATGCATTTTCATGTATTTCTTTCCAGTCTTTTTTTTCTATGTATATACAAATATTTTGTTTCAAAACTAGGGTAATGTCATGTGAAGTTTATCATCTTTATCATTACTTCATGACCATAACCTTTTTTCAGTGAATATTCTAGTTGCATAGAAGTCTTCATACAAATTCACCAGGATGTATTCAGCTGATCCCCAAAGATTACAGTAGTAAGGAAATGGCATATGTGTGTATATTGATTAAATTCAAACCACTTTTTCTCAAAGTATACTATTCAACTTCAAACTATGTATTTTGCCTAAGCAAATAAGTACTCAATAATTGTATGATAAGAATTACTAAGTGAAATCTCTTGATAATATCAAAGCTCTATTTTTAATACAAGGCTGAAATTTTGCTCCCAAAAGCATACTTCAGAGTCGTAAAGTAATATGTTGCTTACTTGGGTTAGACTAGAAGCTGCTGTGGTAACTCAATGGTTTTCACACATAGTTTTGGTCTTTATGGGTCTTTATGTTTAAAAGTGAAAAACAAAGGTCAATATGCTTCTTCCTTATAAATAATTCCATTAGTAACCTAGAACTAGGGTTCTTGTTGTTAAGTTGTTGAATTGGTCCTATTATGTTGTTGAGGTGGCACTATATTGATAAAACTGGCTCCAATATGTTCTTTGTAACTGTCACATACTGTTCCATTGTTTGAGTAAACCACAGTTTTATCCATTCTTTATTGTTTTTGCTTCTAGTTGTTTTTTGGCTGTCATAAACAATGCTATGGTTATACATTTAAAAATTAAGCCTGGAGTGCCTGGATGGCTCAGTCGGTTAAGCGTCCAACTTCCGCTCAAGTCATGATCTCATGGTTTGTGGGTTTGAGCCCCACAAAGGGCTCTGTGCTGACAGCTCAGAGCCTAGAGCCTGCTTTGGATTTTATGTCTTCCTCTCTCTCTCTGCCCCTCTGTCGCTTGACCTCTGTCTCTCTCTCTCTCTCTTTCTCTCTCTCAGAAGTAAATATACATTTAAAAAAAATAAAAATTAAACCCATTATTTCAAATGCAAATAAGCATAATATCTATACCTTTTAGGTTCTGTGGTCCAGGAAAGGGCCTGAGAGTTGTGAGTGTTGCCCTCTATCATACCTCACACTTACGGCGGGGGGGGGGGGGGTTCTTATTTTTTTTATGTTTATTTATTTATATTTGAGAGAGAGAGAGTATATGAGTGAGCATGTGTGTGAGCAGGGGAGGGGCAAAGAGGGAGAGAGAGAATCCCAAGTAGGCTCTGTGCTGCCTGCTGAGCTGAAATCAAGAGCCGGACCCTTAACCTGCTTAAGCTTAACTGACTGAGCCACCCAGGTACCCCACAGGGGGTCCTTATTAAGTAGATAGATAGTTGGATGAGTGGATGGATGCCTGAATCCATGGAAGCATGGATGCATGGGTGGGAAGGTAGATGGATTAATGAATTCTTGAATCTCTTGGTTCAAGATCTCTTGATTCCTCAAACCTTGTACATCCATCTGTAAAGTCTCCTGTGTGGAAGAACAACAAATAAACTCTTAGTCTCCTTTTCTTCTAGATGTTGAAATGCTTCAGGCCAGTACATCTAATCCAATCGCTGGAGATGGTTTCCCTCGGGCTACTAAGGACTCTATGATCCGCAAGTTTTTAGAAGGTAATTTGTAGCTGTGAGCAGGGAAGCAAAAAGAGGGAAAGAAAAATAAATGTAAGATGTTCCCTGGTTCCATATGATGGTTGATCCATTAAAGGAATGGGCTGCCATATACTTGGTGTATGGCATGATTAAAGGCACTCCGTCGCCGTGAGCTCCCCCATCAGCCTGTTACAGGTAGGCCAGAAGTTCCCACCGCTGGAGTCACTCATTCAGGTTAAACAAGCTGCCTTCAACAAGACCTGTTTTTAAATGCATATGTTTATTTTTATTTAACCAAAGTTTATTGACTACTACTGACTATGAGCCAAGTGCTACTCTGGATATTGGGCTGGGGGACAAGGAGAAAAATAAGATGTGACCAGTGCTCTCAAGAGATGACTTTCTGGTGAAGGAGGAGAACATGGAGGAATATACACAAACATTGTTTTGCTTTGTTTTTTAATGTTTATTTATTTTTGAGAGAGAGAGAAAGAGTGTAAGCAGGGGTGGGGGAGGGGCAGAGAGAGAGGGAGACACAGAACTCAAAGCAGGCTCCAGGCTTCCCGCTGTCAGCACAGAGCCTGATGTGGGGCTCGAACTCACGAACTGTGAGATCATGACCAGAGCCAAAAGTTGGACATTTAACCGACTGAGCCACACAGGTGCCCCACACAAACATCGTTAAGTTGAGCCTGTGTTGCATCATGGTTAAGAACATAAACTATGATCTGTATTTCGTTCCTCCTTCACTTAGCTGGACAAGCTCTCAACTCCTCTGGTCTCCGCTTCCTCAGGTGAATGTTGGGAGAATTGAATGAGTTATTGTGCAGTGGGCGTCAGGGCAGGGCTGGGCACAGAGCAAGTGATAAAAGTTTATGATGATTGTTGTTGTCGTTGTCATTATTATTATTATTGAAGGTCAGAGATGGAGGGTGTCAAATTATGTGGTTAATTCCTTCACTCTGTCCAATCATTTATAATTAATGGGCGGGGAGGTCTGCTGATGAAGTAGGCATAGGAAGCAGAATGCTAAGAGGATGGGATTCAGGATGGGAGAAGTAATTTTGACAGTGAAAAAGAAAGGAAAGTTCTGTGTAGTGGTAGATAAACCATAGCCTGTCTAGCTGCCTGTTTTTGTAAATAAAGTTTTATCCGAACACTTTGCACCCATTCATTTAGTGTTGTCTCTAGCTGCTTTCACACTATAAAAGCAGGATTGTGTGCTTGTGTGTGTACTCACACGGGGGCAGGCACTGTGGGAATCACTGTCACTGGTAGGGTAGCCAGCAGCTCTCTCAGGACACCTCATTTTGTTAACATCATACGAGCCTCTCCAGAATTTTGTCATGCCCTTGTGTTTAAAGATGAACAGATGGGAGCTTCTCCACTAACTGGGAAGTTTCTCAAGGGCAGAGCCTTGGGACTCTGAGCCCCTGGATGAGCTGGGACTCTCTGGTCAGTTAGTTCTCTGGATCCAGGACACAGGGAAGCCAAGAGTAGTCTCCCTGCAGCTCAGAAAAGATGCAACTAAAAATTTTCCATTAAGTCACTGGACTGGAAATTCTGCAGGAAGAAGGCCTGAGCTTTAGTCATTCCTGTATCTCAGACAGGACCTTAATAAAGATTTGTTGACTGAATGGTGCTAGGGAAAAGGAGGAAGTGAAAGAACACCTACTATGTGTAGGCACTGAGCTGGGTGCTTTTCCTCACAGTACTCCTGTGAGCAGGTCTCAGAAGGAAATCAAGCTCAGAGAGGTTGTATAACATGGCTGAGGTCACCACAGCTCACGTATATGATTGACGGATCGCATACAAAAGTCTGCTGAGATTCTTGAAGCCAAGGGGATGCTGTACTTGGGTTCCAGCAAAGAACATTGCACCCTGTCACCAGGAAGGGGGCAGTGAAAACATGGTGGCTCTGGGTCTCCAGGGACAGAGGGGGAGAGGCAAGCTTCTGTCCTCTATCTTTCTGGTCGATGGAGAGCAGAGTGGGGGCGAAGGTTGTAAAAAAGCAGTAGAGCATGGAGGTTAAGAGCAAAAGTTCTGGAGCCAGCTTTCCTGGATCCCAGTCTGGCTCTAAGTAACTTTGGGCAAGTTATTTAAATGCCCAAGGACCCGGTTTCTTCATTTGCAAAATGAGAATAATGATTGTAGTTATTGCGCAATGTCGTTACATAATCAAAGGAGATAACGTGGGTAATATTCTTGGAACAGTCCTTGGCACAGAGGAAGTCCACGGGAAGGATTTGCTGTAGTCACTTGGATGCTGGGGATGAGGATGCTGGGGCCATTGGTGGTGAGGACTCCTGGCCACCCTCACACTGCTTCCCCAGCACCAGGGGGTGGTTCCAAGGGTCCTTTGGCTTTGGGGGCTATGTTCCTTTTTCCCTAGTTCTAATGGGATGAATAACTGAATCCTAGCAATAAAACTAAGCTGATAGAGCCTAGTGCTCACTCCCTTTTGCTACCATGATGGGTGGCAAATGAAGGTGACATCAGTGTTTCTCAGTTGCTTCGCCTGCAGTGATCCCTTAGCAGATCATAAAAGAGATACTGTAGAGGAAAGATCTTTGCCAAAGGGCGGTACTGTACAAATAAGCTATGGTCCCTCTCTCTGCTCTTACGACCATCGGTCATCCAGTTCATTTGGCCACTGCTTTCAGACACCTTTCTCTGTGTTTCTAGGTAACAGCATGGGGATGGGCAGTCCGGAGAGGGACCTGCACCCCGGTGATCAGGCAGAAGATGTTTATCACACAGTGGATAATGATGAGGCCTTTTCCGTGGACCTGGCCAACAGGCCCCCCGTCCCAGTGCCCAGGCCGGAGGCCAGTGCTCCTGCCACTCACTACCTGCCTGACAATGAACCGTACATTTCTAAAGGCAAGTATGGCAGGGAATGGTGCTCAGCAGGGTCTTCAGGGCTTCTCAGCAGGAATTCCCTGGTTCCTCCTAACTTCTAAACCATTGCTGGGACTGTCTGCTTTTGAGTGGTATCTAACCAGTGCCAGGAGATGGGGTTAGAGCTCAGGGCATATTTTGGAGCTGGACCATGGACAAAGATCAGATTCAGTTCTGGCATTCCTGGAAGCATTCATATGCAGTTCGAAGACGGAGGTAAACAAGATTTCCCTCTCCAAATGGCCAGAACCCTGGTACATTTTTATCTCCTGAAACTATTATTATTATTATTATTATTGTTGTTATTGTTATTGTTATTGTTATTGTTATTGTTATTGTTATTATTTAATAGCTAACATTTATTGAAATCTACCAACAGTACTCCATATGGAACGTGTCATTTAATCTTTACAGTAATCTGTTAGGTAAGAGCTGTTATCATCCCTATTGTACAGATGAGGAAAAGGAGACGTATAGAGGTCACTCTATTACCACATAGCAGAGCCAGGATTTGAACTCAAGGAATCCAACTCCACAATCCTGGCTTTCAGCCACGAGGCCAGGCTATCTACCTGCCTACACTAATACAAACTGGTGACCACTATCTTCATAGTGATCCCTAGGACATCAGTTAGATGCTGATGCATTATCAGTTTCACCCTCTTTCAGGACCCCATTGTATTGATATGATTACAAATATTGTAAGAGCTAAGAATTGCCAGATCTGTGTGCCTGACATCCATTCCATTTTTAATAGTATAAGAAAGTTGTAAAACGTGTGGCAAAAGGAGATCACAAATTGGAGAAGGTAGCCCTCAACCAGAGCCCAGGTATAGGATGCCCAGTTAAGCATGAACTTCAGACAGAAAGCAAACAATTTCTTAGTGTAAGTCCCAAAATTGCACTCTCTTTTTGGTTTTGATTTGTTAAGCCTGGCAACCCTAAGCCGGGTAGAAATGCAGTTGAGGGACATCATGTTTGGCCAAGTGCTCTACGTGCTTTGCCATTCCCCTGGGTAACATGTCCTTCGGCCTGTGTCACAGACACTATTGGTGCCCTGGCCACATCCCCCTAGCTCTTTACATTTCTGTGCCCACTGGCTGGACCCTGCCTGTCAGGACCTGTGTCTCTTAGTCTCACCACTTTGTCTGACAACCAGAGTCTCCCCTGCCATTTTGCAACTCAGATTGGAAGAGCTAGGGGGTGAACACTCCTGAGCCCTCATCCAGTGACAGATGGGTTGATGGCTGAGTGAGTACCCCAGCGTACTTGCCCTTCTGCTGGGAGAACTCTGAGGTGCGTGTTCTACATTGCTTTCCAGAGCTCTCCAGCTTGCCCACCCTGGTAACTTACTGGACACCCACCATGTTCTGCTTTATCCACTTCCTTGTCTCACCTCCTTCACCCCCCACATTGACTCCTTGCATCTGGATCCTTGTCTCCAGGTCTGCTTCTAAGGGAACCCAAATGAAGAAGCATGCAAATATTGATAATTCCTAAATGGCAGGAGGGGAGGAGAGAGTGTCAGTGGCATGGCTCATTTTGGGAAGCTAGGACAGGGGCACAGGTGATTCCTAAAGATCACTGAAGGACTTGCTAGGAAACTGGGTAAGCAAAGGAAAGGGAGAGGCAGGAGATGACAAAAAGGACTGTGGTTTGGAGGCCAGAATCCCTGGGTTCGTGTCCCAGCTCTTGCATTTCCCAACCGTACAGCCTAGGACATTAGGTCAGTCATTTCACTCTCTTTAGCTTTAGTTTCCTCATCTGTAAAATGGGTATCATAATAATACATGTATACATGGATGCACTATTGGTGGGGGTCTGTTGCTTATGAGTGACTTCATCTAAGTCCCTTTGGAGCTGTGCACACATTGTATCTGTTCCACTCTGAGTTCTGTCTTATGGCACTTGTTGGCATGCTAAGTGGCACTTCTTTTTACTCTCAAGTTTCAAGGCGTTCCACGGCTCGCTTCAGGTATTCTGGGATCCAGCTCACATCCTTGTTCACATTACCCTTTTCTTTACTGATCTTGTAAGTGCTGACCGTGTCCTCTGATTGGCTTTGTCTTTCTGCTTTTGAGACCTTGTCTGTTTGGGCTGTCTTCATTTCATAATCCCTCTAGCTTTAGCTCCTTATTTGCCTCCTGGAGTTTTGATTTACAGAACTGCAGACAGTGGTCCAAGGTGCGATCCATCCCTTATATTTTTGTACAAGATTTTGGTAATTTTCCTGGTAAATAAATAAAATATTGTAAAGCCCCTTAGAAAGAGATCTGATTTAACTTTTACCTAGAGTATTCTTTATCTCATAGTTTTTGCAGAAAAAAGTCAAGAGCGGCCTGGGAATTTCTACATTTCCTCAGAGAGCATCAGGAAAGGTAAGCCACACATCCACAGCTTCCTTTTGTATGACCCGGACTTCCGGGAGGTAGATGTGTTCATGCATGTTTCATTGAATTTCAGGTGTAACAGCTCCTTAGCATTGAGGCAGAGAGAAGTCTAGGGGATACCTTAGGTGGTGCTGTACCAATGGGAGTGGGAGAGGAGAAGAGAGAAATTGGGGTACCCGAGAAGAGTGTACAAATTGATCATACCGAGGACATGAACACACGGGGAAGTGTCTGCGACAGCACACAAAAGTACAGCGTAAATACGGAGTTTGATGCCAACAGGATGAAAGTGGGTGGCCTGGCACCCAGGCTTTACCTAATGACACAGGCCGATCATGTTATTTACTTACCCTATCTGTATTAGAAAACTATACTTTCATTTAAGAGATGTTTTGCTTGCCATTGGGTAACATTTTTCTTCCTTTTGAGGAAGTTTGAGGAGATCAGTACTCCTTTTTTCTTGATTAACTTCCTTCTGCTAAAGAGAGGCATTCAGTATTATCCCACTGATGATTCTTTTGAAAAGGAGATGTGAGGGGCACCTGGCTGGCTCAGTCAGTTAAGCTTCTGACTCTTGATCTCAGCTCACGTCATGATCTCAGGGTTCGTGGGTTTGAGCCCTGCATCAGGCTCTGCTCTAACAGTGTGGAGCCTGCTTGGGATTCTCACTCTCTCACTGCCCCTCCCCTGATTTCTCTCTCTGTCTCTCTCTCTCTCTCTCTCTCAAAATAAATAAATAAACTTTTAAAAAAAATTGAAAAGAAAAGGAGACATGACACCATCTAAGCATTTGAAGGCATTCCAAGGATTTAGGTAGTAGGAGAGAGGCTTTGATGGCTTTTGCGTTTTGCTTTCCCCCCAAAATCCCTCTTCCAACAGAATTAAAGAGAGCCTTGAAGAAGACAAATCTGGAAGAAAGCATTTTGGGTGTGTGTAGACAGATGAGTGAATGGGTGTTAAGAATGACATAAACTTTGAAGTCATCTCTCTTTGTCCATCTTGCTTTCTCTCTAAGTCATGGTGCTCAAATGGGGTCCTGTTGGAGAAATTTAGAATCTAAGATAGATCTCCATGAAATGAGCAGTAAAATTTCAAGTCCTCACAAGCCCCCAGTGACTGCATCACCTCTTCAAGTAGCTTGTTCTCCACAGAACTTAGTGGAGTCACAGCCTGGAGAAAGAGAGGGGTTGCCTTCTTATTTCCTTAGAATCTCCAGAGCAGAGAACCACAAATTCATAATGTGGAGGAGAAGTTGGCACAGGAACAATCCAACGAGAGCTAGTTGGGACCCAGTCCTTAATGTATACCTGGTGACATTGGAGCTAGATCGTGGTTCCATTGGCATTCCAGTATTCTTGGGCATTTCATGACCTGGGTCCACAGCCATTGTGCCCATGGTGCTCAGAGGCAGGGAGGATAGGGAGGGATGGAGTGTGTTGGGAGAAGCAGCCTGCCTAGAATTTTCTGTATATTCTTTTCTGGGAGGGGATTTTAGTCTAATACAGTGGTTCTTGACTGGAGGTGATTTCTCCAGTCCTCCCAGAGGATACTTGGCAATATCTGGGATGTTTTTGGTTGTCCAGCTGAGGTAGGGGATGCTATTGGCATCTAGTGGATAGTGGTCAAGGATGAGGCTAAACATCCTACAGTGTATGAGGCAACCCCCCATCCCCAACGAAAATGAACTATCCAGTCTAAGACATCAATGGTGTCTTAAGTTGAGAAATGCTTGTCAATGGCTTCTCAGTAATTCAGGCTTGAGGGATTCTGTTGATTCCAGTGGATGCTATCCATAAAATGCTTTTCTAAGATGTTGTGGCCTTGTCTACTTTAGTGTAACAGGCTTTTGAATTATTAGCTGCTTCCCTCTCTCTGATTCCATGTCATATGTCTCCCTTCTTAGTTCCACATGTAATTTTTCTTTTGAGACATGTCTTCTTGAGCCCATGACCAGCCACATTAACCCCCCTCCTCTGCCTGCCCTCCCCAGTTGGGGAGCTATCACACTGAGTTTTGCCATCCTTTCCAGAGCCTCTCGTCAGACCGTGGAGGGACAGGCCCCAGTCAAGTATATATGACCCTTTTGCTGGGATGAAAACACCAGGCCAGCGGCAGCTGATTACCCTCCAGGAGCAGGTGAAGCTGGGCATCGTCAATGTGGATGAGGCTGTGCTCCACTTCAAAGAGTGGCAGCTCAACCAGAAGAAGCGGTCCGAGTCCTTCCGCTTCCAGCAGGTAATCAGCTCTGTATGGTCTGTTTCATGTCTGTTTCTCCATTGGACAAAGTGAAGGGCAGGGCCTATAACTGAGCACCTGGAGCCAGGCCTGATACTGGGTTTTTGAGTGTCATTGTGGATCGATGTGTATGTATATCTGTCACCTGTAGTCTGTAACCACACGGCTCCTTGGCCAAGAGCTGGATGGCTTTGCTGGTTGTCATGAGGCTAGAGATCAGGAACAAAGACATGACTGTAAACCCTGATTCTTCAGCTGCCACTTCCCTCTGCATATGGCCCTATACTTTTGCTTTCCAGCTTTTTTCTTTTCTGAGTCCCTCTTTCTACCCCTAGTGCCAAAACTCCCACAGAACAATCACACTTTTGAACTCAGAGAACTTGGACAGTTTCCAAGAAATATGATTAAGAGAACAAAACAAGTCTCAGACATGAAACCATTCAAGTTAAAGCACACTCACATACAAACTGTATTTCTATACGCATGTGTACCAATGCAGAGGTGAGGAAAGGCCACCCCATGGCCATCCAAAGGGTGGCCACTCAGAGACGGTGATCGGAGGACTGGGCTGTCAGAGGAGACTCTTGCTATTTATATATAAAAACCTATAACTCCATACATGTACTTCATATGTAATTTAAAGCGATGCGGAGAACTCAAACTTGACCTTAGGAAGCATATCTCTGGTCCAACTCCTTCATATTAAAAAGATGATGTTGATGGGATGCCTTGGTGGCCCAGTCAGTTAAATGTTTGCCTTCGAGTCCAGTCATGATCTCACAGCCCCACATCAGGCTCTCTGCTGTAAGCATGGAGCCTGCTTCGGATCCTCTGTCCCCTTCTCACTGCCCCTGCCCCACTCACACTCTCTCTCTCTCTCTCAAAAAAATAAATAAATAAATAAATAAATAAATAAAATTTAAAAAAATAAATTAAAAAAAAAGAGGATGTTGAGCCTAGGGTGTTAGGAGACATGTCCAGATCACTCACCTAGTAAGTGGAGGGAAACGTAGGAACAGAGTCGTTGCTTTTTCTCTTCACCTCCCCACAGTACTCCCCAGAAGGTGTGTGTTCTAACGTCTGTCCTCAGAGGACCTGACACACCTGCTGTTGGGGGCGAGGGGGTGGGGTGGGGAGCAGCACCACCTAACACTGAGATGGGAGTCGTGTCTTCTTAGAGGGGGAGTCGGTGGCGACAAGTGGGGAAATGAGCCATCAGGCAGTAATTGTCCAGCTGTGCAGCAGTGTGTTGGATGGACCTGACCTCTTCTGCGCTCACAGCATGCACGCGAGAGAAGTATCACCGTTCCCATTTTACAGAAGGCTGAGGCTCAGAGGGGCGGAGAGGCAGAGTCAGATTCAAATGAGCCCTTTCTCGCACCAGAGCCTGTGCTCCCTTAACTATACTTTCTGCCTTGTTAGTGCTCCCTAGAACAGGGTCATCCACTCTGGTGGACTGCCTCCCTCCTCCTGGGGATCTGATGGCTGGGAAGGCACTCTTTCGTGCTGAGTATGGGAACCCAGGGTCCTCCACATTCCGGAGCCCCAGAGGGCTGCAGTCCTGCTGGGACAGCCTGGCCCTGGGCAAACAATGGTTTTCTTTCTCCCAGCCAGGTCACGTGTCCACATAGCACAGTATTAAGAGCAGCCAGGACCCTAGGGCCAGGCAGTCTGAGTCACATCCTCATTCTGTCGCTTGGGGCTGGATGACCTTGGCCTCTCTGTGTGTCCGTTTCCCATCTCACATGTGAAGGGAGAACACTGGACAATGTAAACCATGTAAAGGACTTGGCATGCCTGGCACCCAATAAATGTATAACAAATGTTAGCTGTCTGTCTCTGTCTGTATCCAAGAGGCTTCTCCTGGTCGCATAAGCTTACCCGGAACTCTTGGGTGTGGCAGACAACTGGGGTTCATATTTGACATGGCAGAGAATCCATGGGATCCATGGGAGCTGACACTACTCTGTGCTCTGAGAGCCTCTTGGTACTTCTAGAGCATCCCCCGTCCAGCGACCGGCGGGCATGAAGACCATTCCTGGGGCTGCCCCATCTTCCTTTTCCTCCATGCCACTGTCCACCTCTGTGTCTCCTTCACTTCTCCTCCCATGAGTGGGCACTGTCCAGGCTCCCGTTATGTTTTTCTCTGTGCAGGTGACTCTTGAGTCCGTGTCTCCTTTCTCATTCCACCTTTCCAGCCACCAGCTGGGTGTGTCCCTCTGAGGTGCCCAAGACTTGCCTCATGTCCGGCAACAAACTGTACCTTGAGGCTGCTTGCTTTCCCTGGCTCCCTGCTTCTGTTCACTGCACTGTTATCTTCCAGACAGTGAGGCTAGACAGACATCTCTTAGGCTCTTCTTCCTCACTCTCTATACCCAGTGAGCTGCATGTCATGCCTGGTCTTGCTCTGTGACATTCTTCCTCTTGCATCTGCTCCTTTCTTTCCATTCCCCCCATGCCAGCTTCTGTCACCTTCATCTAACCTAGCATTAGTTTCCAGGTGGGTCTCTTTTCTGCCAACTCCTTCTGCCCGCACTCTGTCAGACCTTAAAGCTGTAGCCAGTCCATACCTTCCAGTGTTCCCCTGGTGCTTCCTGGACCCAGCTCAGTCTCACCTATAGTCACAACCCAAACACCCCTCCCAGTCCGGCCTCCCGTAGCTCCCTCATGGGACCCTTCCAGATGTCTGGATGTTAGTCCCTGGAGCACTTTCTCTAGAATGTTCACACACTTTCGAGGTAGTTGTTATTGACTAAAATAGCAACAGGGGCGCCTGGGTGGCTCAGTTGGTTAAGCATCTGACTCTTGGTTTTGGCTCAGGTCATGGTCTCACAGTTCATGATCTCAGGTCATGATCTCACGGCTGACAGCACAGAGTCTGCTTGGGATTCTGTCTCCCTCTCCCTCTGCCCCTCCCCTACTTGCTCTCTATCTCTCTTTCAAGAATAAATAAAAATAAACTTTAAACAATTTTAAAAATAAATCAAATAGCAACAAACTTTGTCTTTCATGTGTCTATTCAACATTTGTTGAATGACTGCAATAGACCAGACTTCACAGTTTCAGAAAGGTGTAAACCTGGTGTCTTTCCCTTTGAGAGGGCACAGTACCTCTGAAGAGACAACATACACACATATTCAAACTCACACGCACACACAAATGCGCTGGGCAAGGCAGCATAGCTCAGTGCCAGATGGCACCTGTGGTCACTAAGGACTGGAGCACTGGGGGGAGATTTAACAGAGAAGGTGAACCTTGACCCAGACCTAGAACAGATTCATGGAGAGGAATCCTTGTCCCTCACGGTCAGAGGAATGGTATGAAAACAATGTCAGAGGCAGTGTGCACGGAGTGTTTGTTAGCATGTAAGAGACTGGCTTGGCTAAAGGAACGCACAAGGAGGAGGGCAGTGAGTTCTAAGGCTGGGAAGGAGCTAGGAACAGAGGGGAGGGGAGACGCTTTGTTGTGGGAAAGATGTCTTCTTCTCAGGCACAACTTCTAAGAGTACTTGAACTTCTCTGGGGGCTGATTGCAAATGGATTCAACCTCATTTGCATGTTTTTGCAATGCGATACATCGTGCAAACAGCATAAAATCAGAAAGAAACTCTAATGTCCAGAGGGTATATTTCTGGTATCTACTTTTAAAATGAACTAAATCTTTTCCAGGAAAATCTTAAACGGCTAAGAGATAGCATCACCCGAAGACAGAGAGAGAAGCAAAAATCAGGAAAGCAGGCAGGTATGTAGCTCCTTGGGGGTGCCGCACTGTGGGATACTGCTGTGATCTGTTGTTCCTGACCCTCCTTTCTGCTGCAGCCTGAGTGGGCAGAGAGCTTGCCCGGTCCCTGTCACCCTGTTTACAGATCTGGGTCCCCCAGATCTGTGAGGTTCTTGGGGACAATGACTTTGTCTTGTTTATTCTGCATACCTAGTACCTGGCACAGAAGACTTGTTAGCAAATGAATGAATGGACTGACCTCTGCATCCCTTCATCCTCTCACTCAAAGAGGATGATCAAACTTTCTCCCCAAGCATCTGACTCTCCCCTTAGCATTTAGGAAGACATGTTTTTTGTTTTGTTTTTGCTTTTGCTTTTGTTTGTTAGTTTTCAAGGTAGAGAGGGAGAAAGGGGGGGAAGAGAGGCAGAGAGAGAGAGAGAGACAGAGAAAGAGACAGAGACAGAGAGAATCCTAAGTAGGCTCCACATTCCATGCTGAGCCTGACACGGGGCTTGATCCCACGACCCTGGGATCATGATCTGAGCAGAAATCAAGAGTTGGATGCTCAAACGACTGAGCCACCCAGGTGCCCCAGGAAGGCATGTTTTTTGAGCAGAGAAAGGAGAAAATCTCATTCACATAGTATCTATTTTTCACTGAAGCAGGGAACTGTGTCACTGGTGTCTATACCATACAATGATTCAGCAGCCAGGACTCCAGGTATAGCAGGGCTCCTGCCATGTGTAGTGGCAGTCCAATAGCAAAGCCATGCATTGCAGTGTTTACACTGAGGACCAGGCTTCTCGGCACCACTACCCTTGAGCGTTGATAGGCATTTGCCTACGTTGCATGTTCCCACTGAAAGCCTCTGGCATGGTGGGTCTCTGTGATTTATTTTGGCCAGGGTTTATTAAGTGGAGCTGACAATAAAAGGCTTTCAGAGGCTCTGCAATCTTGAGTAGAGCCCCATTAAATAAAGGACTAAGCTTGTGCATGACGTCCATAGTCTGTCTCCAGCTGCCACCAAGAGCCTGACTTCTCATGACCTTGGTCAAGCTGGTAACACCCCAGTCTTTAAAAAGGACATCTTCCTGCCATAGGCCCCTTGCTCATGCCTGTTCTTTCTCACCTGCATGAAAACTACAGGACTGCAAGACCCAGCCCATCAGCCCCTGCTCAGTGAGGCCTTCCTGGACCACTCAAGGCCATTGTACCCCTTCCTCATTTGAGCATTTATAGAACCACTATCCCTCCCATTCATCTGGCACTTCTCTTTTGCTGCCTCTGATTGCTATGACTTCATTCCTTTATTCAAACCATCAGCAATTCCCCGAGGTTCTGCCTCCAAAATGCATCTTAGATCTGATCATTTCTGACCATCTCCCATGCCACAGCTGCAGGCAAGCCAACATCATCTCTTCCTGGATGAATGCAAGAGCCTCTTCCATTGTCTCCCTGTGTCCAGTCTTACTTCTCTACAGTTAATCCTCCAAAGTGCAGCCAATCACCTTTTAAAAATAAGAAATCAGATGGTGCCAGTCACTTGCTCAAAACCCTCAGGGGCTCTTGTCCTACCCAGAGTAAAATCACACTCCTCCCTGTGTTCTGAGAGTCCCTACATGGTCTCACCTCTGACCTCTGAGCTGATCTTTCTTTACTTTCCCCCTCAACCCCGAGCTCTAGTACCAAAGGACTCCCTTTTGTTGCTCTAACAAATCAAGAGCAGCCCTCCCCCGGGGCCTTGGCACTTGTCCCCCCTCCACTTTTCACACATCTTTACTCACTTGTCCTTTCATCCTTCAGAGTTTGGCTGTAAATTCTCCTCCTCAGAGAGGCCTTCTCTGCGTTCTCTCCAGAGTAGCTTTGCTTACCTTCTTTTCACATCACACACACTGGAATTATCTTATGTTTCTGTTCCATATTTTCTGGCCCATCCTCCCACTGCCTCCTATTGCAAGCTCCATGGGGGCAAAAGTTTGTATGTTTTGTGCTCTGCTGAATCCCCCGCATGTAAGACAGTACATTGATTGGGCTCAAGAAATCTCCGTTGGAATGGTCGATTTCAGGAAAATTTTTGGTAACATCATTCATTCACTCTACGAAAACTTAATTGAGCACCAGGCTCTTTGCCAGATACAGAGACCCATAAGGCCTGATCTTCACCATCTAGTAGCTTATGAATTAGTCTTTTATTTGTGTAGGTCTGATTTTCCCAGCTAGAGCCTGCCCTACAATCTCTAGCACAGTGTTTTGCATATGGTACTAGCTTAGTGAATATTAATGATTTTGACTGTTTGGGAAAAGAGGCATAAAGAGGTGATAACCATGGCAGAAGGGCAGGTATCTGCTTGGGTGACTAGATTTTAAATGTATGCTTTCACTACCTAAGCTCACACTTGTCTGCCCTCCTGGCTGAAGGAAGGGGAAAGGAGAGAAGGCAAAAAATCTGGTTCAAGATCTGCATGGTCATCTTAGGGTCAGACAATAGGTTCTAGGTGGTAAAAGGGATGAGGTGCTTTTTAAAACTAGAGCACATGAACCCAAAGATAGAAGCCTTGATTAAATGAAACATTTCACGCTTTTACACATAGGCAGCCTCAAAAAAGTTGTGATTTGGTGGTACATGAGGTGTTTGAAGGCCAGGGTGTCGCTGTGTTGGAGTCATGAGTGCTGGGCAGCTGGGCTCCAGAATTGAACCCACTGGGTGTCATGACAACTTTACCATCCAATCAATGGAGATATTGAAGCAAGACATACACATGTTGAGGAGTAAAGGGGTACAGGCATCGGCCCTGAGGCCATCAGGGTTGGGGTCAAGTTCCTAGCCACTGCTCACCCCTAACTAGCTGGGAACCACGGACAAGATAAGTCACCCAACTGAGCCTCAGTCCTCATCTACAAAGTGACACAAATAAAAGTGCCTACCCTATTAGGGTTGCTGTGAGGAGTGAACCGGTTAAGTTCTGGCTAGGACCTAGCACAGTGCCTGGCACATGGAAGCATTTTAAAAACCACCCATACAGCAGCTGGTGACCTCTCGGGCAGGACCATCCAGGGTGCATGTGCTGGGCTGGGACTTGCCATCCAGGATCCAGAGCTGAAATCCTGGGTTTAGAAATGTTTTCCAAAGTTCACCCAAAGCTAATCAGACTCTGGACAAGTGATACCCACCAGTGTTTATGCTCTGCACTGGCGTGGTCAATGTCTACATTTTTTCAAAGGAGCATGGTTAAATGCCCTCCCTACCCTTACCCTCTACTCTTTAAGAAGCAGGCCCTCTGACTAGGAATTTTATGGGGGGGAATGTTAAGTACTTTTCCTTTTTTTCTTTTTTTTTAATTTTGAGAGAGAGAGACAGAGAGAGAGAGAGAGAGAGAATGAGTGGGGAGGAACAGAGAGAGGGAGAGAGAGAGAATCCCAAGCAGGTTCTGCACTGCAGGGCTCAAACTCATGAACCACAAGATCATATCGTGAACTGAAATGAAGAGTCAGCCACTTAACTGACTGAGCCACCCAGGCACCCCAGTGTTTTTACTTTTTACATTAGGAGCTTTAATGTCATAACTATCAAAAGATTAAATTATATATAATCTGACATGAAACAAGAATGCCTGGGGACCACCATAGAGAGAAAGTTCTACTCATCAGCCCCAGGACATTTTTCCTAATGTTTATTTATTTATTTTTTGAGAGAGAGAGAGAGAGAGCGAGCACGAGTTGGGGAGGGGCAGAGAGAGAGGGAGCCAGAGAATCCCAAGCAGGTTCTGCCCTGTCAGCACAGAGCCTGATGCGGGGCTTGAACTTATGAGCTGTGAGATCATGACCTGAGCCAAAATCAAGAGTCAGATGCTTAACTGACTGAGCCACCCAGACACCCCCACTTTTGTTTTTTATTGTGGTAAAATACACATAACAAAATTTGTCATTGGACCTGAATGTACAACTGAGTGGCATTAAATACATCCACAATATCATGCAACCATTACCACAATCCATTTCTAGAATTTTTTTCTTCCCCAACAAAGATTTGAGAGCAAGTAGCTGATGTGGCACATGATCCCAGGGACACAGTGGGAGTGGGGAAGTGAGAGAGGGAAGGAAAAGTGGCCAGCAAAGTACAGTCACCACTGTAGAGATGGAACTTTATGTCCCTGGAGACTCTGGCGGTCAGTATAGAACACTATGGAAGAGTGATCCCTCCTGAGGGGCCAGAGAGTTGACCATTTCTTCCCCAGCTCCCATGTCTGGGTGAGGCCTGTTGGGGGAGGGGTGCTTGTAAACCAGTTACCAGAGAAAGCCTCAGGTAGTCTGGGAGTGGAGCCCTGTGCTACATAGTGAGGCCCAAGGGCATCAGAGCATCTTCCGAAGAGTGGGCATCTTTATGGTTGACTAAATATAGCATATTATTTAACTCCATAAAACTCGATTGTACATTGAATGACGTACTAACCTGTAATTACCCATTTCACACTGAGTAGCCTCAGTGCTGCTGTATGTGTGCTTGTGGGAGTAGAGGTTTGGCACTTGGGGAGGGTGGGTAGGGGAAAGCAGGGGAGGTAGATTCAGATTGGGACAGTGTTTAGGGCAACCTACTCTTTGACCATCACAGCTCCTTTAAAAAAAAAAAAATCTGTTTTCCACATTGAGCTTCTGTTTTCAACAGAGGAAAGAACTCTGCTTCCAAAAAAAGGAAAAGAAAAGAAAAGAAAAAGAAAAAGCATTTGGAACCCATTGATACAGAGTAACATCAATCTGTAGGAAAATTAGGGTTGACAAATGGCATCTCTGTTTAAAGGACCTTTTCTAGGAATGAAGCCCATTCTAAATTTTTTTTTCAACGTTTATTTATTTTTTCGGGGGGGACAGAGAGAGACAGAGCATGAACGGGGGAGGGGCAGAGAGAGAGGGCGACACAGAATCGGAAGCAGGCTCCAGGCTCCGAGCCATCAGCCCAGAGCCCGACGCGGGGCTCGAACTCACGGACCGCGAGATCGTGACCTGGCTGAAGTCGGACGCTTAACCGACTGCGCCACCCAGGCGCCCCAGGAATGAAGCCCATTCTAAACATAAGGGCTGACTCTATTTATTTAGAAATCTCACTTGCCTTAGAAAAGAGAAATGATGATTATTTTGCTTTAATTTGGGTTACAACACCAAGGGTAATTAAAAAGTAAGATTCTGTTCATAATAACTCACTGGTCTTTCTTCAGCTTCAGGGAGTTGTTTTGTTCTTGCTGGGGTGGTTCAGAACATTGATAGTGTAGGAAGTCAGAGGAGCTGGTGTAGCCCGTGACTTGTAGAACACCCTAACAGAAGGCAGTCAATATTTGTGTTCTGGGTGTGTCTGGGGCTAGTCTGGGGCAGGACAGAGAGGAGCAGGCAGGGTGCCAGGAAACCTGGGTCCCAATCCCCGCTTCGTCATGAATCACTTTGTGATCCAAGACTTTAACCACTCTATGCCTCAGTTTTCTCATCCATGGTTTTACCTGACTAATCAACTTCATGAAGAAGGAAAGAAGTTCAAAGGAGGTATAATGACCCACGTGGACATGCTTTGGGAAAAGTACTGTGCGATCTAATGATGATTACTATTCCCAGCATTGTTCCTTTCTTCCAAGAATATCAGGATTTTGTAGACTCACTCTACTTGATTTTTTGAACTTTTGACTCCCAATTTTTTTTCCTGTGTATTTTATTTTCCTTCCTCATAGAACCAGTTGAGGGTAGAAAATTGACTCACTGAAGTGAGTTAAGCAGACAGGAACCTCCCTTTAAAAGAGTGTTGTTTAAAAAAAAAAAAAAAAAAAACTAGGTCAAAGCTGAGGGGGAAAACAAAAGCATTACACCTGTTTGGGCTCTGAGACCAACTGTGGGCCCACGCCCACATGCAGGTACGGCTGGTCTCTGCCCAAGTAGTTGCAGGCTCGGGTAGCTGCTTGCACTGCTCAGTTGTCACTAGGAGAGCCTGAGGGTGTGAGAAAGGTCTGAGCTACACAGGGACCCAGAAAGGTGGTTTAATACTAGGACCAAACACTGCCCTTGGAGCCAGTCTCTAGTGTGAGGCACTTGTGGCATCTAGTAAACCACAGTCCAACCTTTTTTTTTTTTTTTTTTTTTTTTAAGCTTATTTATTTTGAGAGAGAGAGAAAGTGAGAAACCAGCGAGGGGCAGAGGGAGAGGGAGAGAAAATCCCAAGCAGGCTCCATGCTGTCAGAACAGAGCCTGATGCAGGGCTCGAATCCATGAACCGTGAGACCATGACCTGAGCTGAAACCAAGAGTCAGATGCTTAGCCAACTGAGCCACCCAGTCCAACTTTAACACCTTCTGTGTGCTTACCATACACTCGGTCTACCCTGCCCTTGAATTTCTTTCCTCCTGTTGTGGTTTACCCATTCGCCCTTCTCAGCGGACTCTGGCTTTGGCAAGCGGAGCCACCTCTGGTCCTGGACTCCCTGAACTTCTCGCCACACCCACCCCATAGAAGAGGAGAGTCGGAGGAGGAAGTGGTGCTGTTAAGATGAGAGCACGTGGCCCAACAGTACACGGAACTTTCACCTCTTCCAGAGGCCCTGCCCCTGGGCTTGGGAATGTTCCAGGCATCAAGGGAGCCCTGTGTCAGGAGCTCACCTGGTGTTTGCACTTCCCTGGGGAGAAAGTGGGTATGGACACCCACAGATATTTTGTTCTGCTTGTCAGCAGAGGTTGTTTTCTGCTCAGGAACCCCGGGGATGGAAATCTAGGGAGGACTAAAGACCCAACTACTGGGCAGGGCTAAGTCAGGAAAGAGGCCAGTTTAATGCTGCACAGGGCAAAGGCATCATTTCTTAAGTCTGTGGTGTCCAAAACCACTGATCAGCCTTGCAAGTCACAAAATCTTTCATGGGGCTGATGGACCTCCTTTCATTACCAGTCTGGGTCACTTCTGTCAGTTACAGACCATGCACCCAGCATCCATCATTTATTGAGGGATTCAGGGGCAGTATGAGTAGTGGTTAAGCGCCTGGACTCCGGAGCCTGGGTTCAAATACCAGCTGTCTCACTTGCCAGCTATGTGCCGGGGGCATGCTACTTCACTTCTCTGTAATAGTTTCTGTTGGGAATGAAGATAATAGTATTTATTCCATGGGTGTTGGGAAGCTTGTGGAACCCCACTTGGTGCACAGGATAACCAGTTATTAGGATCAACAGCACTCGCAAGTCTGCCGTGTGAAAGGGAAGAATGCAGAGAGGTTGACTGGCTGACTCAAGTCCCAGAGCAGGGGAGTGGCAGAGCCCCAGACCTTTCCCTGATCTCAGGCTGTCTGCCTGACGTGGAGCATTTGTGCCTCTGTCCCTCTCGTCTGTCACCCACCGATGGCTACACAGGAGTCTGTGGAGTTTCAGTGCTGAGTTGAGCAGATCCCCCTCCCTGCTCCTACCCATCTCTCTTCCCCTCCCCTTCCCTCCTCTCCCTGCCAGGTTCAGGCCGGGGATGCAGGTGGAGCGGGAGCAGCCTGAGCAGTTTGGTGGGCTGTAGTCTGGTGCCTTGAAGATTTTCCCTCTTTCTTCTGATTCTAGACTTGGAGATCACAGTCCCAATTCGGCACTCACAGCACCTGCCAGGGAAAGTGGAGTTTGGAGTCTATGAGAGTGGCCCTAGGAAAAGCGTCTTCCCCCCAAGGACAGAGCTACGGCGAGGAGACTGGAAAACAGACAGTACCTCCAGCACCGCAAGTGAGCAAGGGGTAGGGGGTGTGGGGGTGGGGGCGGTGTCTTTACATCTGCACTCCGGCTGGGGCCTTGGAGCTTTGAGAACAGTCTCTGTTGTGAGCCCAGCAGATCCCAGCTGGAGCCTGATTTGGGTCTGGAGGTGTAAGACATGGGGAACATTTAGCCTGTGAAGTTTGCCTTTTCTTAGAGGGCCAAAGATCCTTTAATATCCCCTGAAGCCAGATTGCATACTACCTTATTACACTGTCCCTTTTACAAATAGAAAAACCTAGTAATAACACTAGTTAACATTTATTGATCGTTTACTGTATGCTAAGCCTCTTCTATAGATTCTCAGATTTAATTCTCACAGTAACTCTATGGGATACGCACTACGACCTGTATTTACTGAGAAGGAAACTGGAGTCTTAGTGCCTTGCCCTAGGTAAGATAGCTAATAAGTCGTGGTGTCAGGATTTGAGCTCAGGCAGTCTGGATCCAGGGCCCAGACTATTCTTTCTGCTTCCTCAACTGTGGTAAGGGGAAGGAAAGAGCATGAAGTCAGAAACATTAGAAAACGATGGACTCAAATTTGAGAATTCCAACTTTATAGATGAGTTGAGGATCCAGTTAGGAAATGTGGAAGACGTTTTGGCTTGAAAGCTTGATAGAGTCTGATTGCAACAGACAGTACCTGCTGAGGTACACGCAGGAGGTGGGGGGCTTTGTTTCCGTATCCAGGGCGGTGTTAACTGACTTCGGATACACCGGCTTCACAAGCAGAATAGATGGAGTTTCTTTTCTTTCATACATTTTAGTGTTATCAAAACAGCTAGGAGAGCCATGAAAGAGTAGGAGACTTGGCTGAATTTTAGGACTCGTGTCTCCTTAAATGTCAGGCAGAGAGCCCCCAGGAAGGTCATCTAAACCCAGGGGTTAATCTTTTCTGCATCACAAACCCGTTTGAGAATCTGATGTGTGCTCTGGATGTGCTTCCCAGAAAAATGCACGTGTATGTGTACATACGTAGACATACAATTTTTCCCGTCCATGGACTTAGGTCAACAACCCTGCACTAGTCTCCCTTTTGACTTTATAGATGGGGTATTTGTGATCCAGAGAAGGAAAGGGTTTTATGCAAGGTCACCTGGCCAGTGAAGGAAAGGTGGGAGTAGGCCCTGCTCTTCTCTGGGTTCAACATTCCTGCCACCACTACCTGTTGGAACAGACCCAAAGCCTGTCTCACGACCGACCACAGGGAGAGTCTAGACAGGGCAGAGGAGAAAACTTCTCTTAAATAATGGGGGTGGTAATGTGTATTCAAAACCCTCTTGAGGCATTTTAGAGAATTCTGACAAGTTCAAAAATGGGAGAGATTTTCCCAGTGATCACAGGTGGCTGAGAAAACATGAGGCAGGTGGCAGTCTCTCAGATGTGTCGCGGAGGAGAGAAGTGGTATAGATCGTTTCAGGGTGAGGGCAGTGCATTCCGGTGTGGAGAGGAGGGGAAATGTAGCAAGACAAATGCAAAGCATTTATTTCGGGTTCAGATTAATTTCAGTGATTTTACCTGTGTGTTTTACCTTGAGGTGAAAACGGAAAACAGAATGGAAAGCATAAGCCCGATACGGGGCTTGAACACACGGATGTGAGATCATGACCCGAGTCAAAGTTGGACACTTAGCTGACTGAGCCACCCAGGCGCCCCTTTGTAATTGTGTTTTTAAAGCATGTAACATGTGATAAGCTCTCAGTAAATGGTAGCTATACAGAAAAATAAATAAATAAATAATAAATAAATAAATAAATAGGTAATAAAAAGGTGAACCATTTCATTTTATGCTGAAAGAAAAAAACTAAACTCTAATAAAATGGTGTAAGATGGTAGCATTTTGAAGATCTCATATTCACAGCTTATGTATTGCTTCTACCATTAAAATTAAGGTATGTGCCAGAGTTCTGCATTTTATTTTAGCCTGAGAGAATCCACAGCCCAGCTAATTTTGTTCGCACCCTTCAGGCAGCGCGAGTAACCGATCCAGCACTCGGAGCCTCCTCAGTGTGAGCAGCGGGATGGAGGGGGACAATGAGGTGAGAGCTGGGGACTCCACTCCCATATGGCTTGTCCTACGGGTCATTTCATTGCAGGAAATAGAAATCCAAGTGAAAGAAGCCGGACACCCAGGTCACATATTACAGGATTCCATTTATGTGAAATAACCGGAATAGGTAGAATCAGAGAGACAGAACACAGATTGGTGGATACCAGGGGCTGGGAGGAGAGGCAAATGGGGAGTATGGTGTTTCCTTTTGGGGTGATGGAAATGTTTTGGGACTAGCTGGAGGCGGTAGTTGTGCAACAGTGTGCATGAACTAAATGCCACTGAATTGTTCACTTAAAAAAAATTTTTTTTAAGTTTATTTACTTCTTCGGAGAGAGACAGAGACAGCGTGAGCATGGGAGGAGCAGAGAGAGAGGAAGAAGAGAGAGAATCCCAAGCAGGCTCCACACCCTCAGCACAGAGCCTGACATGGGACTCGAACCCACGAAACCGTGAGATCATGACCTGAGCCGAAACCAAGTCAGACGCTTAACTGACTGAATCACCCAGGCGCCCCAAATCGTTCACTTTAAAATGGCTAACTTTATTTTATATGAATTTCTCCTCAATAAAAAGAGGAAGGAAGGAAGGAAAGAAGGAAGGGAGGGAAGGAGGGAGAAAGGGAGGGAGAGAGAAATAGAAATTCGCTCTGACTAGTTAAGCCATAAAGGGCATGTGTGAGAAGGAGCTGGATGAATACCAGGGAATCCAGGGGTAGAAATCCCATCTTGGGGCCGGGATCAGGAGCAGTGAGAAATGCCGGAACCAAGGCCAGTGCTCCATGTTTCCCCAGGGCCATATGCTCTCGTCTCTTTTCCCCTGTGTGGACCTGCTTTCTTGTCTCACTGTACCCTGACCTATTCTGCTCCTGTGCGTGTATAGTGGCGAATAGTCCCTTGAGAGCCAAAAGGCCTCTCAGGAGGGGATGAGCTGCTGCCTTAGACTGAAGCCCAATTTTGGTCAGGGTGTCTACCCCAATCCAGTGGCTGGGATGAGCAGGAGGTGTCACATGGGTCACTGCCAACCCGGGAGACCCTGAGATAGGGCCCTTGAGGTGGGCCAGCCCCCCAGTGCACAGCTTATATTCATTACCCCATGACTGAGGGCCACTCAAGGCTCTGCTCTCCCAAAAAGGGACTTTGGTTTAAAAAACAAAATTTCTCCGGCTCTACCTGGTTAAATAGAGCATGCTTCTCAAACTTTAAGATGCATAAGAACCTTAAGATCCCAGGCACCTGGGTGGCTCAGTCAGTTAAGTGTCTGACTCTTGGTTTCAGCTCAGATCTTGATCTCATGGTCCTAAGCTCAAGCCCCATGTTGGGCTCCATGCTGCGTGTAAAGCCTACTTAAAAAAAAATATTAATAATTACCTAGGATCTTGTTAACATGCAGGTTCTGATCAAGTGGGTCTGAGGAGGAGCTTGAGATCCAGCAGGTCTCACAAGCTCTCAGGCGATGCTAATTTGATGGTCCACAGAGGACACTCTGAGTAACAAGGACCATTAATGAGAATTTGGGCCCCGTTGTCTCCTCAGTGACTCTAGGAATCGATAGAAAGCTGCCCTGGTATTGTTGGTTTCATTCTTTTTTTTTTTTTTTTAAGTTTATGTATTTTGGTGTGGGGAGGGGCAGAGAGAGAAGAGCGAGAATCCCAAGCAGGCTCCACATGGTGAGCAGAGCCCGACATGGGGCTCAGTCTCACAGTCGCGAGGCCATGACTGAGCTGGAATCAGGAGTCCTACCCTGAGCCATGCAGGCACCCCACTGGCTTCATTCCGTTTGTGAATAACCTTCAGCAAAGCCTGGGAGACTTTGGGCTCACCGGGTCCAACTATGGTGGTTGCTTAAAGAAACGTTCACCTTTCTTTATCATCTTTTTTCCTGTAGGATAATGAAGTCCCCGAGGTTACCAGAAGCCGCAGCCCATGCCCCCCACAAGTGGACGGAACACCCACTGTGCCCCTTGAGAGGCCCCCCAGGGTACCTCCAAGAGCTGCCTCACAGAGGTAAGGTTGATGCTGACAAGAACTGTGTCTCTCATTCTCTGAGTTCCCGTGGGAGGACAGTAGGATTTGGGGGCACCTAAGATGACCTAAGAATGCATGCAAGAGCTAACTGAAATGCCTAGTTTTGATGTGTTTTAATGTGGACTCTTTGCTAACTGATGCTCTATTCGAGGGCAAATACTTTAAGTAGCAATTGCAGTATTTCATCAATGAAGTACATTGGTAAACATCAACTTTTTTAGTAATTGTCATGTTTGGTTAGAATTCAGCTCCCTAATAGTAATTCCCTTGGCTGTTTTGTGGGGACAGTGCCTTTTGGGGGCCAGGAGATAAGAAAGACTGGGGGATGAAAATAAAGGTGGGAGACATGGCTCTAGCGCCACACTCTCTGGGAGCAGTGAACTTGGATGAATTATTTCACTTTCACGTAACTCAATTTCTTCATCTGTACAATGGGGATAAGAGTAGAATGTCCTCACAGAGTTGTAAGAGTGGAGTTTTGGTCCATAGTAAGAGCTCGACAGAATGAGTGATTTTTCTTATTCGGGACAAGACTGAGCAGATGGAGATTTGGAGATGGGCATCAGGCAAAGGAGTTTAGAGTGTTTGCTGGGCTCTGATGTCTGTCTTTGTTTCTAATGGTACTCAGGCCTCTGGTAGGAACTTTTTCAAGGTCTCATGGACAGAAAAAGTAGTCAAAGCTCACTTGTCTGCTCATGCAGAAAGGGGCCTGGGGAATGAAAGCCTAGGCTTGTTTTAGGCGTTTAATTCTTTGATGTCTAAAGTATAATGTGGGGGAAAAATGATTAAAAGGTAAAAGCTTTTTTTTTCAACCAGGGTTAGGTTTTTTTGTTGTTTCATATTGAAACTTTTTTTTTTTAATTTTTTTTTTCAACGTTTATTTATTTTTGGGACAGAGAGAGACAGAGCATGAACGGGGGAGGGGCAGAGAGAGAGGGAGACACAGAATCGGAAACAGGCTCCAGGCTCTGAGCCATCAGCCCAGAGCCCGACGCAGGGCTCGAACTCACGGACTGTGAGATCGTGACCTGGCTGAAGTCGGACGCTTAACCGACTTCGCCACCCAGGCGCCCCTCATATTGAAACTTTTAACTCAAATGAATCTCATCAGTGCAATTTGTTGAGAAAGGGCAACAAGGAGGCCTTTCTTCTGATTTTCTGGAAAGAGAAGCTGTCTCTGAGCTAGGCATCTTTCCATTTCTCCCTTCGCTGCTTACCACTCTTGCGTGTGCTCCCAGTAACATTCACATACTGACACTTGTTACACAGACCTCCTGTGATCGCAAGCAGTGTCACATTCACTGGCATGTTTCCTTGGTATAGACCAGAGGTCACATAGTAGGATACTAATCCTGGGGGGACCTGTAGCGATAATCGAGTCCAGTTGCCTGAATTGGCATAATGTTCTGTTGCTTCAAAATCATATAGTTGGTGACTGGGGAGGGGTGTTTACGGAGAATGATTATGGTAATAAATGCTAAACTGTACTGCGCGCTTACTATATACTGGATAGTATGTTAAACACAGTGAATGCAGGATCTCACTTAACTCCATCCACAACTCTAAGAGTTAGATATTTAGGATTATCCCATTATTCCAAGCACTGGGGCTTGGACTGGATTGAGACTTACCCTGTGTGGCAACCCTGGTTGTGCCTGACTCGAGGCCTCCAGTGTCTTAGTCATTTTGTGACACCTGTGCAAGAAAGTCGAGGTATCAGTAGGAGGAGATCCAAGACCTAAGGCCTGCTAATCCTGAAGATTGAGGAGTTTGGGGGCAGTTAACTAATTGCATCAAGATGAAAGGGTTGTCAAGCTTGAAAACTACAGCTGCAAGACTCTGTGGGATTTTGTTAATGGGAGAGAAAAAGAGAACAGCCAGGGAAATGGGTTCCAGAAATTAAAGGATAGAAATTGGGCTGCATTTAAATGTGTCAACAGAGATGGCAAATGAATTCTGGGGGGAGTCTGGAAGCGTGTTGTGATAAAAATGGGAGCAAACAGGAGGAAAACACTTTTTACTAAAGAAATGGTATTTGCAAGGAAATCTGTAATTGATAGAGCATGGCATTTGGGTGCCTTTTTGGTGTGAAGAAAGATTTGCAAATATGTGATTGTTTTGTAAGTTTGTATGCAATTTGCATAATAAAACGAGGAGATGTTTGAGCAAATAATAAAGCGGGCCTGTCTGTCTCCTGAATGGCTTCCGTGCTCCACCCACTGACGGACAGGAGGGGAGGCCAACCTTGAGGGTCTCCTCTCCACTTCCAGATCTGGGAATCAGCAACTGTTCTTTGCCCATGTCTCCTGAGCCCCCCTCCCAAACAGCACTAGGGCTACAACGCCTGTCACCCCCTCCCAGTCCTGGTCCCTTCCTCTACTCACTCCACGTGCCGTCCTCAGAGCTTGAGCTGGCAGTGAGGACTCCTGAGTCTCCACTTCCACCTGGGCCTTCTGTTTCCTACTCTCTGCTGGGGGCCCTCGACCCAGATGCCCCACGGATGTCTCAAACAGCCTGTGCAGAACTGAATTCATCCCATCTGCCATTCTCTGTCCCAAACTGCCTTCCTCTGGTGAGTTCCCAGCCTGAGATAAGGGCACCGTTCTCTCACTTCCCAGAGCACCAAACCCAGGCGTCATCCTCCAACCCTCCCCCCCGACAGCTCCCACAGAGTGTGTCTCCAGACTCTGTCCATTCTGCTGCCCTTTCAGCTCTCGGATCCACCCCCTCTCCGTCTGCCAGGGCCTACAGTCATCCTTGTAGACCCACACTCACCTCCCTCCTCCACGCTGCCACCACATTGCACTTTAGATCAGAAATTGCTGATGATGTCACTTCCTGGTGTAAAAGCCTTCCCACTGAATGCTGTGTTTTTTTAGCACGCTGTGGCCCTGTCTAGCCTCAAGTCCCACCCTCTCCTGTATTCACTGATGCACCACCCCTTAAGGATTCCCAGTGGGCTGTGCCATTTGGAACTGTGTCTTTGCTCAATCTGTTCCTGTTGCCTGGAATGCCTGTCTCCCTCCTCCCTTCCAATCTCTTCTTAGAAAATTCTTACACATCCTTTAGGATTCGGTCTAGTCATCATCACCTCTTCTATGAAGCCTTCCCTGATGTTCCTATGTTCCTATGATGAAACTTCTTGTGGCTCCCCAAATATGTCTATTATAATTCATTCCATGTTATGGCCCCTCTTTACATATCTGTTTCCTCAAGTGGAATTTAAGCCCCAAAAGAATAGAGACCATTTTTGATTAAAAAGTTTTTTTCTACTGTCTCCAGTGCTTAGTATAATAGCCGTAACAGAGTAAGAACTTAATAAATATTTATCACGTAAGTGAGTTAATGGATGGATGGAGAGATTGGTACTGCTTGTGTTACACTACCCGTCTCTTAAACAGTTAGCCATCAGTCACCTTCCACAGTGCAGGTAGCTCATAGATTAGTGGAAAGAAGTTTCACTCTCCCACCTTTAAGTTCCCAATGTATTTCAAAGTCAGGGAAAGGAAATGATGACAAGAACAGGAGAAGATGCATTATATCTTTGTATGGCATTTTCCTTGCAGGGCATTAGTCCTTATAGAGTGGGCAGCTGACAATGTCACGTTCCTCACAAGTAAGGTCCTGCCAATTGATAACAACAAAACAAAACAAAACAAAACAAAAAACAAAACAAAACAAAAAACACTGAGCCTTTGCTGCTTTGTTTTTAAACATATTTTGCCATTTACAAATGATTTGTCAATCACTAGCAATCTGTGCACTCCCCTTTAAGGCATAGCCAAGGTCCTGTGTAATCAGAACATACTTCTAGAGGCCTCTTGCGGTGCCAGAAGTTGATCCTGTACATGCAGACTTGTAAAGAGGTCTGTGAAGTCCCTGGGAGGGGCTGGAGTGGTCAGGGAGTAAGGGTACTTGGGACAGAGGCTATTTACTAATAGGGAAGTTTAAAAATATTTTCAACAATGTTGTGATCATACAAAAGCATAATAACAAATCTACTTATTTTAATATTTATTTTTTATTTTTGAGAGAGAGAGCGAGCATGTGCTAGTGAGGGAGGGGCAGAGAGAGAGAGGGAGAGAGAGAATCCCAAGCAGGCTCCACATTGTCAGCAGAGCCAACGCAGGGCTCAATCTCATAACCGTGAGATCATGACCTGAGTTGAAATCAAGAGTTGTATGTTTAAACAACTGAGCCACGCAGGGGCTCCATAGTCCTACTTTAAAAGAACATTAATCAATATCAAGGTTGCTGGTTTCTTTTTTTTTTTTTTTTTAATGTTTTTATTTATTTTTGACAGAGAGAGAGAGAGAGACAGTCAGAGCACGAGTTGGGGAGGGGCAGAGAGAGAGGGAGACAGAATCTGAAGCAGGCTCCAGGCTCTGAGCTGTCAGCACAGAGCCCAATGTGGGGCTAGAACTCATGAACCATGAGATCATGACCTGAGCTGAAGTCCGATGCTTTACCGACTGAGCCACCCAGGCGCCCCAAGGTTGCTGGTTTCTTGAACAAAACTCATCAGCAGCAAGACCTTACCTTCAGCAGGGAGGAGAAAGCAGCCAGTTCTTAGGTATCTCTGGGCACTCATGTCTCCCAACTCCAGCTTCTCAGATTCCTGGAGAGGCTGTCTCCCCACAGACCACACCTTGAATCTGATTTAATACTCTTTATTTTCATGATTCTGATATGTCTATAATCACAAATCCATTTCCCTGAGATGGGACTTCCAATCCTTGGTTGGGATTATTCATCAGAATGAACTACAGAAATTGTTTGCTTGCAGACCCACCCCAAATGCAGAATGGGGCAGCAGAGAGAGGAAGAGGGTCCAAGAGGGAATCATGACTATCTTTGTGGTGGATGGTAAATTGTAAGGCTCATGGGGCATACATGGGAAAAGTCTTTATTCATAATAAAGCTAAAATTATTAGCTGCACTTCTTGAGTACTTCTTTACTTCTAGAGTAAAGGCCAGAAACAGTGCTACCCACTTACCAATTGTCATTTCCAAGCAACACACAACACTGCAACGTAGGTGTTTGTAGGTACTTCTGTTTGGTAGGTGAGAAACACATTCAGAGAAGTTGAACTTGTCCTTCAGATGTGTGCATAATTGCCTTTGCTATGTGTTCCCACAGGTTCTGAACTTCCCCTGTCCAAACAGTGCAGTTTACTGATTTTTCCTGTTGTCTGTCTTATCCATTACATTCTCAGCACTGTGAGGGCTGAATCCATTCCCATTTTACTTGTTGTTATATGTCATACCCAGGAGTAGACACATAGTAGATAAATGTTTTTTGAGATGGAGGGAGATGGATAGGAAGGAAGGGAGGGAGGCAGCGAGGCAGCCGGGAAGCCTAAATGTACTCAGCTAATAAGTAAGGCTGACTGGCCTTCAGCCTTCTCCTATAAGCCCATGGTTCATAGGTCAGGTTGGGGAGGTGGAAGGAGACTGTCCATTTGTTTTTTTCTGGATAAAGAGACAACCACACAAAACCATCTATTCCCAGGGGCCATAGCAAGACCTTCTGAGGATGTCTGTGGTTGTTCTTTTCTACTCCTGCTTCTCTATCTTGTTCCTGAGACGGCCCCTCTTTTTCTCAACTCTTTTGTTATTTCCTTGACCTATGCAAAACTTGTGTTCAAGAGACATTTAGTAAATATTTAATCATTGATTCATTCAATCTTTGTGCAACTCCAGGATAGCACAGTTCAATTATGGCACCTGACAAAGCCCTCTTTCTTGACTTATTGACTTGCTTCCAAGAGAATTAAATATTGGTTTTACAGCACACATGTGGAAATACCATCTACTGTTGTTGAACCTCTCTGTAAATAGACTCACCCAGGGCTATCTGGAATGGCATTTAGGACTGTTTAAAAACCATCCAGAATAACATGGAGGGGGGCTTCTAGGAAAGCAAATGTGGAGTTGGGATAACACACTTAGCGATCCCATGAGGGCATAGTTGTGAGAAGCAGACTTCAGAAATTCTTCACTCCTTTCTCAAGGGACCACCTACTACAATATGTCTCCTGCCTGGCTGCATATTTGAATCACTGGTGTCTTAAAATATAGGCTTTATTATTTAGATACGGCAAGGTCAACAGATCAGGAGACAACTGCTCTTGAGAAGATAGTTTGGTGTACTCCTAGATCCCAAGAGGAGGGGGCACATTATGCCCTGGTGGCTCTGGGGGCTCACTGGGAAGCACCAGGTTTAGTCAGGAGAAAGGCAGTGGAGTGGGGGGACAGTGGAGTGGGCAGTGAAGTGGGCAAGAACTTTTACTGTGATTTCTGCAGGAGGGTACAACTAGGGTAGGCAGATTTAGGATTGGCTAGTTTGAATAATTTCAGTGGGCTCTGGGGCAAAAGTCCCTAGCTGTCTGTCCTTAGTTGTCTGGTACCCGGTCCTGAAGTGATTAGGGCAGATGGGTAGTGGCCCACATGTGAGAAACCATGAAGAAAGTAGTATAAGGGTATAGGGTGGAATTGGTTAGTTTGCATAGGAAAGGTCTGCTCTTCAGTAAGTTGCTATCTCTAGGAACTAGTTTACCTTGGGAGGGGCATTCCCTCCAGGATCAGCAAGTCTCCAGGGGGCAAAGCATCAGAAAATGAAAGACATGGTTAATATAACTCATTGGGGGAGGGACACTATTAAAAAGTTGTGATGCTTGAGCCTTATCCTCTAGAGATTATGATGGAATGGGTCTAGGAGAGAGCCTGGGAATTGGTATTTTTTAAAGGCCCACTGGTGATTCTAATGTGCAGCTAAGGTTGTGATCCACAGCCAGCACTGTGGATGCTGAGGTCCTCCTGAGGTCCATATGGCTTCATTAACTAAGAACGTGTTCTTTGCATAGTTTACCAAGTTTGCCACAAACCGTGGATGCCTGAGAACTAGTTAATCAAACTCATTTAAAAATAGTGACCTTTATCTTTCATTTCAGGCCTGCAACCAGGGAGACCTTCCATTCTCCTCCACCTATTCCACCCAGAGGTCGCTGATTCCGCCTCCTAAAACCTGCCTACTTCGGGACTTTGAGACCTGCAGTTTCAGCCTGTTAATGATGTCTTCGTGTTGAGTATGATGGCATGAGTATTGACCTTAAGACCTACTCTCATGGCTGATATTGTTGTGGCCCTGCTGGTTTGGGCTTTCCTTGAAGAAGATATTATTAAGGCATGAAGAAGTGAAAAACTGAGGACTTTATTCACCATCACCAAATATATTGATCCACATCCTTCTTTGCCAAAAGGATAAAGACTTAATGGGAATACTTACCTCTAATTTGGCATGTCAGAAGCCTGAAAAGATTGATCAGAAATGTACTTTATGAGTGATTTTACTGAAATGCACTTATATTAGGCCTTACTTATTTGCTAGTCCAGCATAACTTCTAGAAGTGGTTATGATTTAAGACTTACAGTTTTCAAGTAAGAAGATATGTCCTGACTTTTAAATAGTTCTTCAACTTTTCTGTAGATTCAGGAGGGTGTCTAAATGTTGGAGCTGGTCACACAAAACAAACCGAAAATGACTTTAGAGAGGGATCAGTCCTAATTCCTTGTATGTGGAATACAAATCTGAGGTTCCACAGAAGTCTGGAACCATCTCTAGATAGCCAGTCACTCTCCCTCAAGAAATGCCCGCATGTAGAAATTCAGTCACTGACTGTTGACCTTCCAGAAATATCTTTCCTCCATATCTCCCGGGCATGGGACTATCAAGTATTTTTTTTTTTTTTTTCAATTTGGGCACTTATACTTCACTATGCTTTCAAAACAGTGATGTTACCAAGGAACATCTATAAATGGTTGGGAACCGGAAGCTTGGGATGCCAGCAACCCCATGTATTGTTCTGCAGTCTTTATAGATCTTATAAGTTCAGGCCATAAGGAGAGAGAAGGATCCTTGACTTTTTCTCTGCCGAGAGGTTAGAAGAGAAAGGAAGAATGTAAAATCGAAACAGTTATCTATTTTCTTATAAATGTATTATTACCACTAGGCTTAGGAAATCTGTGCGGAGAATAGAGAGCCATTAGTATATCATGATTGTCATATGTCATTAATATGTGATTAATTTTGAGTCACTGGCACAGAAATCTACCTTCAAAGCACAGATCCTTAATTTGATACTTACACAGTAAAATTAGTATCAGACACATTTCTTTAAAAAATATCAGATATCTGGTGATTTTTCATGAAATATATTCTTTGTCCCACACAGACATATATAAGCCACACTATTAATGATCTATTTAATTACAGTTTTATTGTGTCCTTTTCTAATGATTCGAGGTTCTTTTTCAATTTCATTCGTCAGTCCAGCAAACGAGGACTCTTGTTGGAGTTAATAGCTTCTGGGTCGTGGGTCTTTTTTCTGACATAAAATACACTATTGGCCGTGGCCATTAAGACAGTCTTTGTGCAAATCACTTATCACAATGCCTGGCACATAGTAGCCATTCTGCAGTGGTCCCTTTACTCTCCTTGTCACTCATTTGGGAGAAAGAGGGTAATGTGGGATAAAAGGAGAACAAGAAATTATAATTTTGGTATTGTTGTCTTTTCTCTTATTTATAGGTGGTCTCTCAAGCACACTTGGCTTTGATAAAAGCTACACTTTTTTATATTCAATATCTCTAAGCTCCCTCTTGGATTGCCAAATTTAGATTTTTATAATTCTCTAATAAGCATTTAGATCGATAACATGGCAAAACTTACTGCCAGCTAATGGTGTTAGCATCTTTGTGTGCACATCACTGTTTGTGCAATATTGGAATATTTTATTACATTTTATTCTTCTGTGAAAGTAAATGGAAAACATAAAATTGAAAGTGCTGATTAGAAACTTGGGTCTGATAAATATGACACACTTGAGATATGGGTGGAAATGGTCCAGAGTTCATTGCACATCTGAACTGCTCCATGTTATCAAAGAATGTCTCTAATGTTGATGTGAAATTCTGCATTCTCTAGAAACAGTACTACCCATTATGACGTGAATTTATTCAACTTCCATACTCAACATTTATACACATTTTTAGGAATATGTTATGTAACAAAATCATGGGTTCCAATACAGTGAGGATCAGAAACTAGATTGTAACTAGGTATCCAAAGAGACTGTTAAAAAGCTCTCTGTGTGATGCTTTGGGAGACAACTCAACTGCCACCATCCTTCCCCAAGATTTTATGAGCTGGTTCAATAGAAAGGGAAGCTATTTGTCATATTCACTGCCATTGCTTCTCCTTCTAACTGTGCAAAGTATGCTGTCATCCAGTTCCTAGGCTAGTATTCTTCCTTCATCTTGTATTAAAACCTGAGAGCAGGTAACCCAACAATATAAGCAACAAAGCATGAAGAATGAAAGATTATGAACAAGAGGTTGGTGTTGCAATCAAATCATTTAACTTGACGTATTTAATGATGTGAATAATCCCTAATGCTTCGCCATAATTAGGCAAAGTGATAGGATGTAAATTACTTCAATGAGTAGTTTTACAAGTCAAGCTAAGTATCTACTCTTCATCTCCATTTTTCTGGCTTTGTTGCTAAAAAAGAGAGGTTTTAGCCTATCCTATATCACCTCAGTAGTTGGGATTTTTAGATCCCTTTCCCATATGCACCAGAAAATAAGATGGTTTTCTGTGCTCCTCTGTCAAAGAATAGTGTATGGTTTTGCAGCTGGTTGGCTGAGGAAGCATTAATACCGACTCATTTGAGTCTGAGAACCAAATGTTTTAAGTGATTGCTTCCTGAAAAAAGAACTTCGAACAATTATAAAGTTTTCCGGTGACTAAAACGTTTCAAGCAAAAACAGAAAAGATAGAGGTGCAAAGTGATAAATAGCAATGGAAGGACTGGCCCACCCCAGAAGTCAATACTAGAAAGACAACACAACAAAGTAGAAAGAAGGAATACAATTTCAAAGAAAAGGTGATCTGAAACCAGCCGCTGTACACAGAAGGCAGGGAGAATGAAGAAAGAGACAGACCACTCCAGGTTGATAGGGTAGCAGTTTTAATAAGCAAGGAAATTTACATACAAGGCTTGTCCTGGGCGGTCATAGG
Organism: Prionailurus bengalensis; assembly: GCF_016509475.1. Lineage (NCBI taxonomy): Eukaryota > Metazoa > Chordata > Mammalia > Carnivora > Felidae > Prionailurus > Prionailurus bengalensis. The sequence continues at coordinate 55,433,417 of NC_057351.1, read as the reverse complement.
GCAAGTAGATCTTCCTCACCTGCCTGCCCGAATCTTAAAAGTTCATATAGAGAGGCCTTAACTGGGTACAGTCACATATACTGTCCAGATGATCTCAACAACACCTTACTCATTCAAGGCTATGTCCTTGGAATGGCTCCCACTTTGGGAATGGTGGGCGGAGTACATATTCCAAAAACAGGGAAGGGGGTGAGGATCCTCAAATAGCCAGGGTTCAGCTCGAGGGCCAATTAGCGGTCAGATCCTCTCAGTTACCTTCTCCAACAGTAGCTGAGGTTGGAAGTCAGAAGATATGTTGTTATTTATCGAGCATGATTTTTGAAGATCATGTTTATCAAGAATGAGAATAAAGATGGAAATTGTGGGCTTCTGGGTCATTTACTAGTCATAAGCCCTTTCACCAACTGAGTCTTATTAGGACTACCACAAAAAAGACTGTATAGCCATGGAGGGGGGGGGTAGGTATTTCCTTTCACTAGCACGTTTTCTCCCATGCCTTTTGGTGTCAGGGAATGAGGTCACTAATCAGGATGAAGAAACTGGTGCAATAAGATACATCAGTGTTTTTCACTGTCCAGTCTACCAGAACAGCCCTGATTTAGGTGATGCCCCTGAGTTCTATTTTTTAGCTTTGAGGTCATCAGTTTCCAAAGATATTTGAAGCTACAGTCCTTCCCTCCCCCCCACCCCCAGCCTATTATTTAACTCTTATTCCTTCTTTCTATACCTATCATCAGACTTCTATCACCTAAAGCCATTTATCATCATATCCTAGTGCCTCCTGGAATTCCTGGCACATAGTAGATGCTTGATAAATAGTTGTTGAGTTAATGACCCTACATGCTCTTCCCTCCATTAAAGTTTTCCAAATTCGCCACCAAAATAGGGTTTCCTCTTTTCTATTAGCCCATTGCTCTTACTGCCTCTTGAACATTTGCACAGTTGGTCACATTTTGTGCAGTTCTGTTTTTTACACTGTCATGCCTATTCTCTGTTGTGTGTGTAATTTCCTGGTTTTAAGTCTACACTCCCTAAATGATTGCTTTTACTTTTTCTTGTGTCCTCCCCACCCCTCAGTAATTGCCATCCCAGTGCTCCCCACAACACCTAGCAAATGCTCACTGCCTCAAATCTGTGGAGGCTGGTGATGGATGTTTAAGCAAGGAACTACTCATCCATCTTAATTCAACACTTACACTGCTTGTTCTTCAATTGCACATCATCACTTGATTCAAAAGCAGTGATTATTCATTCACAGAGCATTTACTGAGCTTTCACTATGAGTAAGTCACTGCGCTAGGTGCTCTAGGGGATATACAAAGATGTATAAGACGCCCCCTCCGATTTCTATAGCAATCACTGGTGTAGGATTCATTCAGCAATTAATCATGTACTGCCTTGTGATGTCTTTTAGACTGGCTAGAAAATATTGTGTAAATCCTCTATGCTATTTGGCCTTTCACTTATTAAGGTCTTCATTTGTTCATTCAGCAAATAGTTTGAATGTATATGATGCGACAATGACTATTCCAGCAGCTGGGACAGATACAAAGATGAAAAAATGATAGTCCTTGCCATCAAAAAAGGTCAGAATGTATTACAGAAGAGGAGATGAAAGATGGTAACTATGACATAACATGCCTAATGCTTTTGGAATCCTGAAGAAGGGGTGCTCAGCTTTCCCAGGGTGTCATGCAAGGTTTCACTGAAGAGGTGATAATTCAATTAGCCCTGGAAGGAGAGTATCTAATCGTCCACTTATTTGCATTCTAGACAAAGGTACAAGTATAAAAAAAAAAGGGGGTATATTTGGGAAATATAGGAACGAAGCCAGGGCATAGAGATTGGTAGAAGGTAAAGTTGGTATCTGATAATCTGGGGTCTGTGCAGCTGCATGTTGACAGGGCTCTCCTTTAGCAAGAAACTTTCCCCAATGACATGGGAATAGCACATGGCCATTGTAAAAACCATCCAAATATTTACAGGCATGTACAAAGAAGAAACTGAACCTGGTGTCAATGGTTTGAATTACTATCTTTCAGATCGTTTGCTATGGGTAGACTAATATAGTACCATTTAAAATGGGATTATATTCTGTCAACTTTTTCTATTTAAAAGTATCTCTTAATATCATTGCATGCCAGTACAAACAGGCCTATTTCAGTTTTAGAAATGGTTGTACAGATAGAAGTCCATTAGTAGTAAGATTCTGGAACAAAACTGCTTGGAACTGCTCTTTCAGCAAGCCACTTAACTTCTCTGTGCTTCAGTTATCATACTTGTAAGATGAACACACCAAGAGTGCCTTTTCATAGGGTTTTGGTGAAGATTAAGAGTCAACACGTGTAAAGTGCTCGGAACAGTGCCTGGGAGTTGAAAATTTTAGCTCTGATTCCATGATTTATTTAAACAATATTTAAGGAGTGTTCTAAACAAGAGCGTGATATAATCAGGTTTCTTTTTAGAAAGATCACTCTGGCACCTGTTGGGGAGGATAAATAGGGAGGGAAGATTGGTGGCAGGGATCCTGTTAGGCTGTTGCAATATGTAGTCAGATGGAGATTAGCTGTTACTGGCATAAGAAAGAAAGGAAAAATAAGTTTTTGAGACATTTCTAAGATACCAAATGCTAACACTTGTTGACTGCTGATGGCTGAAAGATAGAGACATCCGACTAAAGTTCCAGCTTTTTGGCTCAGAGGACTGTGTAGATGGTGGATCCATATTCCTAGGACGAGCAATTTTTTAGTTCCTACTACAGGTCTGGCACTGGTCTAGGCACAGAAACTAGGGCGGCGGCGCACAGGTTCCCTGCTTACAAAAGGACTTAGATTCCAGGAGGTGTTTATGTCTGTGGAAGGGACACCAACAATATAAGTGGGCAGATAAATGAACAAGAATTCCAACAAGATTGAAATAGTAGGGGCCCGACAAATATGAAGTGACTCTAAAACACTTATCCACCCCTGTCCAACAATCCCCCAAGATGATGATGAGGGGAGCGAGTGAGTCATTCAATTCACGGCGGGGGACGGGAGCCTTGCAAGGGGTATCTTAACGTATTCCAAGCTCCAGAGGCCGCGGGTCGCACCCCATTTCACAGCCGAAGAAAACGAGGCCAGGAAAACTTAAAACGTTTTGGCCAAGGTCACACGGCTTCCAGCGCCGGGACGCGGCCCGGAGCGGCCCGAGGAGCGCGTCCAGCACCCGCGAGGGGCGCCAGGCCGAGGCCGTGAGTGCGCGCCACCGCTGCCGAGGCCCAACGGAGGCCGGCCCGGAGGTCCGAGCGGGCCGGGCGACCCGGCGGCGTGCGAGGTGACCGGAGATGTGGCCCTCGGAGGCCGCAACTCGCGCCTCCCGGGTGGGGCGCCCGGCAGCGGTTGCGGCCCCGCGTCGCGAGGCACTTCCGGCGTGTGCCGGGGTGGCCGGATGACGTGGCTGAGTCAGAGGAAGAGGCTGAGAGGCGCCGGGGGGCGGGGGAGGCTCGGGAGCGGGCGGTGACGGCGGCGGCGCGGAGGAGCCAGCGGCTGGGCCCGGGCCCCGTGCGTCTGTCCGCGCCCCGTGGATGCTAATCGGCCGCGGCGAAGGCGGAGGCGGCGGCGGCGGCGGAGGAGGAGTCGGTGGGCCGGCGCCGGGCCGGTGGGAGCGCGGAGGATGAGGCCGCTGCCGGGCGCTCCCGGCGTGGCGGCGGCCGCCGCGCTGTTGCTGCTGCTGTTGCTGCCCCGGGCCCGGGCGGACGAGCACGAGCACACGGTGAGAGGGGCCCCCGGCCGGCGCGGCCGCCCTCGGCCTGCCGACCCGACCCGCCGCCCCGTCCGGCTCGGCGCGGCCTGGAGGGCTGGGCGGCCCGGCGGAGCCCCGCGGCCGCCGAGGGCGCCTTCCGGTTGGGCCTGGTGGAGCAGGAACCCCGGGAGCTGGGAGGAGGCGTTTGTGTGCGCTTCCCGGGCAAGACTCCGTTCCCGAGTGCCTGGGCCTCCTTCCCCTACCCGCACCTAAATGGCGCCAAGCTCTGAGGTCTGGGGGTCTGGGAGGGAGCGTGGTGAGGGTCGGCGCTCACTTTCCCGGGGAGGGGCGCGGGCTGCGAGGCTCGGGGCTGGTGCCCCCAGGGAGGGGAGCTGTGCTCTGGCTACTGGGGTCTGCGACACAGCGGAAGATGGATGCGTTACGATTACCCGTCATACACCGACCAGGAAATATCCACCACTTTTATGGTCCTCACCAGCCTTTATTTTCTCTCCTGCCCAAACCGGATGAAAAACCCTGGCGTGGGGACAGCATTGATAAACTTGGGGTGAAGAGCAGGTTACACGTGTACACGCGGGCACTCAGGCTACACGCACTCAGTTCTGGGCCTTTCTTGTAACTTTCTGCTCACCCTTCTAGCCCCTGGATGAGGCTCCCATCCCGGTGGTCTCCAGGCAGCTTCTGGCTGTAAGGGTCTTGAGTTCCCCGTGCTTCCTGTAGGCCGGGGATAGTCCCTTTTGCATTTGGCTTAAAATTGGTTGGCTGTTTATTTAACTGGCTTTTTCACATCAAAGCGTGGATGTTAACGACTCTAAAAGTGACTTTCACTTAGGGCTGTAACTCGATGGTTTTCAGAGTGGTAGCTGTGAGCCACGCAGGAAGTCTTGTAAATAGAGATGTTGCTTAGGGAGTAATTTTTTTTTTTTTTTAATTCTGTAACTCAGTAATGACATGATTTTGCGTGAGAGGTTGTGTATGTTCTAAATCTGAAAGATTTGGGGGGAATCTTCTGTCATTTCTGATAAGTGAGGAAGTGAGGCAATCATTCTTAAATATTCAGTGGACCGTCCTTTAGATTTTATTTGTAATTAACCACACTTCTTTTCTCTAGTTGCTGGATTGGCTGAGCTTTTAATTTAGCTAATGAAAGCGCTAAGCTTTTGGCTGTTTTACCTTCAGTCACAGCCAGAAACTTCCTGTATTTTTTTTTTTTTTTTTTTTTTTTTAGAGACCCACATCTGAAATCATTGACATGTTTTTGTGTTTTATTTGTGACTTCACCTTAAGATAATTTTGTTCACAGTTTAAACAGTTAAATTGAAAAACTGTTTCCTGTCATTTTCTCTGTCAGGTAACATATTGAAGTGTAAGAACTGTTCATTTGCAGTGGGTATCCTTTTAGTCAATTGTACTGTCACTAATATTTTTCCAATTTTTTGAACACTTAAGGAAAGTTACCAAATAAAACTCAAAACTCTCTCTTAACTATAGTTCCATGGTACAAGCATACAAATTTAAGATGAGTATCCTTTTTGATCTTGTGTTATATAAACTGCTATAAATAGGGAAAACTTAATTAAAATTTCACCAATTGGAGGTATATAAAAAGGCCTGAGTTTAATTTGCAGATTTAAAATGCAAATACAAATCTCATTGAAATTTCATTGAGGAGAATTCAATTTTTTATGCCAGTAATTGAATATAGAATATATGAGAAAAGGTTTTTGAGAGGACATAGTATGTGTGAAATAATTGCTGGACAAAAAATTTAGAATCTACTTCATTTTATTCATATCTACATTGAATTGGTCTCACTTGGTTACCTGTTATTAATATACATTATTTAAAAAGCAAAAAGGTTATAGGAAGACTAGCATTAAGCTATAAGTATAGAATTTAGGTAAGTGTCTTTCTTTTTTTTGGCTATTAGCCAAAATTTTTATTTTTCTTAAGTTTCTTGAAAATATTTCTTGAAACTGGTCATTCACCTTAACCAGATAAAAATACGGAAAAAGTTATAGTCAAGTGAATTTTTTTTCCCACCGAGAAGGCAGAAGTAGGTAGTAAGAGAATGATACTGAAGGAAGAGAAAAATTGCCAAGGGAAGGTTGCTGAGTAGCTGTGTAATAAAAACTTGTGGGATTGAATTATTAATTAAAGAGCAATTTTCAGAAGTTAAAGTTTGCCCTTTAGGTTAACTTTCTGTGAAGACAATTTCCAGGTAGGAATAATAATTAATAGGACTTTGTGGCAACAATGTGTGAGGCACTATTTTAAGTACTTTACGTATATTAATTCTTACTTTAAATATAAATAATCATGTGAGGAAGATCCTATTATACCCTTTTTATAGATGAGTATACCAGCATCAGAGAGTTTAACTTACTTGTCTGAGACCACACAGCCAGTGGGGATGGAGGTAGGATTTTAGCTCAGGCAGTGTAAATTAATCATCCTCTACACTATTATGGGATATACTCTGCAGCCCTTTATCCTAAAAATAGGACAGACACTTGGTATTAAATTGAGTAGTTGTCTGTATTGATAGTAGTTTTAGCTGCTTAAAGAAATTTTTGTGTAAGTCTAACTCCGCAATGGGTTGTTACTGAGGAGATGTTTGCTTAGCATTAAAGAGAGATAAGGTCCCCTTAACGCGCATTTGACCTGTGCAGTCAGTAACTTGTGCAAGCATGTGGATACTGTGCTTGCTTTGATGCTCTGCCGTTACTATCCAGAAATTTTTAAAAAATATTTATTTGGGGTGCCTGGGTGCCTCATTTGGTTGAGCATCCGATTCTTGATTTTGGCTCAGGTCATGATTTCACATTCGTGGGATTGAGCCCCACATTGGGTTCTGCGCTGACAGCTTGGAGCCTGTTTGGGATTCTCTCTTTCCCTCTCTCTGCTCCTCCCCTGCTCAGGCATGCGTTTGCTCTCAAAATAAATGAATAAATATTTTTAAAAAATGAAAAAAAAACCCTAAGTGTTTTATTTATTTTTATTAAAGTTTATTTTTAACTTTTGAGAGAGAGACAGAGAGAGACAGAGAGTGAGTGGGGGAGGAGTAGACAGAGAGGGAGACACAGAATTTGAAGCAGGCTCCAGGCTCTGAGCTGTCAGCACAGAGCCGGATTGGGGGGGGGGGGGGGCTCGAACTCACGACCTGTGAGATCCTAACCCAAGCCGGTTAGACAACCGACTGAGCCACCCAGGTGCCCCTATTTATTTTTGATAGAAAGTTCGAAAACGCGCGCGCATACGCACGCACGCATGGGTGGGGCAGAGAGGAAGAGAATCCCAAGCAGGCTCCTCACTGTCAGCGCAGAGCCTGATGCGAAGCTTAAACTCAAAAACCATGAGATCATGATCTGAGCTGAAATCAAGAGTTGGATGCTTACCCAACCGAGCTACCCAGATGCCCCACCATCTAGAAATTTTTAATAATTTTTTTAAAGCAATCTCTACATCCAACATGGGACTGAAACTCACGACCCCAAGATTAAGAGTCACATGTTCCACCAACTGAGCCAGCCAGGCACCCCTTAATAAGTTTTGAACAAGGAGACCTGCATTTTTATTTTGTGCTGGGCCTCACTAGTTATATAGCTGGTCTTAGGAAGGGGTAACTAGTTTATATAGTTTCACAAAGCCTCTTATTTCTCTTGTTTTACCTACTAAATTAGGATTCAGCTATTCGTCATGTTATTTTTTAAGTGCTTATTTATGCAGAGTCCTTTTAATATTCTCATAAGAATAATGAGAAGGAAATGTGCTGTTGACTTCTAAAGTATGTACACATCTAGAATATATAAAGATGTGTCCTTTCAGTTTTCTAAAGTTGAATCATATATGCAGCACATACTGTTTGGAATAAAAAATTAAAGAACACGTCCCTGAAAGACACTTAATATGTGATTCAAGGATTATAAAAAGGACTTTTCAGAGTGAGTGAAGGATGTATAAGGTGTGGTTTGTGCTTATTTTGTTTTCTGAAACCAAGAGGACTTGGAAAGGTCTATAGTTAGAGTACCATGTCTCCCCAGATTCCAAAGGACTCTGTTAAAAATATTTCAGATTGCGAACCAGAATTTTAGAACTGGAAAGATTTGAGATCATTTAATCCAACACACTCATTTTCCTAAGGCCTGAAGAGGCCTAGTGACTCTCTAGTTCTTCCTTTTTCTACCTATCTTGTAAGTAAAATTTCCACAGGAATAATATGTAAAGATGTCAGCACCAAAAACCAATAATGAAGGGCACAAGAATCTCAATGCATTTTATGGTTTATACTGTAGCCTTGAAATTTTATGGGTTCTGTTTCCTCAGGATCACAAAGTCAGGTTTTTTGTTTTTGTTTTTGTTTGTTGTCTGTTACATACCCAGGCTCTGTGCTTGGCACAGTGGCATTTAATCAGTGCTTGTTGAGTGACTTGAATGATGAGGGAGCTGCTAGAGACAAGAAATATGCAGTGTTGGAAGCATGAAACCCATTGCTTAAAGCACAGTGAACAAATCCAGACCATTGTTCATGTAGGATGCATGGTCTTTGGGATGCTGTTATGACTTAGTGGCCCTAACTAATCTAAAATCGCATTTCTTTGTGGCCCGTTGTACCTCTGGTAGGTGATGTTAGAAGGGCCCAATCTGTACCTAGGGTAGCATACACTCAGCCTCTGCTATAAACACTTAGCACACCACCGAGTGATTTCAGAAATTGTTTGTTTGCTTTACTTTGTCAAATGGCAGCTTCTTGTCTTTGTCTCTTTTGGGAGTTTGGGAACTCTTAAAACTTCTTTGAAGATTTATAAAGAGAATAAACTTTGCTGCAGGTGAATTTGTGAGTGCTTTAATATAGATCTAGTTTTAGGAATGCCATAATTCGTTGTCCTATTTTCGGCTGTACTCTGTGGTAGACTAAAAGTTTATTTAGGTACAAAGCTATTTTGAGAGAGAGGGAGATAGAGAGCACAGTTATCTCAAGAGATTATCTAAAAATCTATTTCTATATTTTATAATTATATTTATTTATATTAAGAATCTGATGTGTGCTTTAAATAAATAAAAGGCATCAAAATTACGATTTCTGAAACACTTTGAGAACTAAATTTTGCATTCTCAGATATGTATTTAAAATTTTTTTTAAGTTTGTGGGTTTTTTTGTTTTTTTTATTTTTATTTTTTTTTTTATTTAAGTTATCTCTATATCCAGCGTGGGGCTCGAACTCACCATCCCGAGATCAAGGGTCTCATGCTCTTCCGCCTGAACCAGCCAGGCACCCCACTCTGATATGTATTTTAAAGCAAATGTGTAATATGCATATATTATACATATATATGTATAATAAAGAGTGTGCATGGTATATATACAAACTCAATGAAATACATTACTAGAATACTCCACCTCGGAAATTTGGCTACTTAGTTGACTCAACCACAATTTCTTCTCATATCACTTAAGGCACTTAAGTGAATTTACCTAAAGAATGGTGCAAAGTTTATGCTTTTATTAATTTTATCTGGGTGTGGGTCATACTCAGATTCCTGTTCTTGAATATGCAATGCTTTAAAATAATATATTTATGTAAAGAGTGGAAAAAATCTTCCCCAAATCTCTACTTCAATCTAAAAAAAAAGAAAGCAAACATTGTATATTTTACCTCATCCCATGGAAGTGGTGGCATTTGGGTGCTTATTTTGAGCCCTTAGTCCTTCTCCTGTATGTATAAATTCTTTTTTTTTTTTTTAATGTTTATTTTATTTTTGAGACAGAGAGAGACAGAGCGTGAGCAGGGGAGGGGCAGAGAGAGAGGGAGACACAGAATCCAAAGCAGGCTCCAGGCTCCAAGCTGTCAGCACAGAGCCCGACATGGGGCTCGAACCCACAAACCATGAGATCGTGACCTGAGCCAAAGTCAGATGCTTAACCGGCTGAGCCACCCAGATGCCCCCAAAGTATCATTTCTTATTCAGATTTTACATGAGTACATCAGTAACACTATCTCCTAAAGTGTTCTTCCTAAGAAAAATTAATTCATGATTTCTATCAAGGAGAGAAACTTCTGTGTCTCTCCTTTCCCAGCACATAAACAGTATTTAAGAGAGGCCTAACATTGGTGACATCTTGAGAATAAAGGTCAGGCCTTTTGAAATTAGAACACAAGTCACTTCTTAGGAAGGTTTTCTTCTTTAAGGCAGATTAAAGGTTCAAATGGAAAAGTTGTTCAGTATTCAGTAACTGTCTTTAGTTGCTTTGTACAGCTGTATTTTTATCATATTTTCTTCATTTAGTTTTTGCTCTTTAGTTAATGAAACTGACTTGGGATTAGCAAAAGTGTAGTCCTAAACTTGTAAATGTGATACTAATTAGTTATATGATGTTGGACAAATTATTTAACATCTTTGTTCTCTATTTTAATGTGTAAAATGGGGAAAATAGGGGCATCTTTCTGGGTCAGTCAGTTGGGTATCCGACCTCGGCTCAAATCATGATCTCACGGTTTGTGGGTTCGAGCCCCGCGTTGTGCTGTGTGCTGACATCTCAGAGCCTGAAGGAGCTCTGTGTCTCCCCCTCTCTCTGCCCCCCCACCCCCACTCACGCTCTGTCTCTCTCTCAAAAATAAAATAAACAGTAGAAAAAAAATTTTTAATGGGAAAAATAATAGCATCTATTTTAATAAAATTTTGAGAGGATTAAATATTCATGTAAAGACCTTAGTTTGCCTAGCACAGAGTATGTGCTTAATAAGTGCTAGCTAATACAATCAGAAAAGATGGTGAGATCATGTTAGGGATTGATCTGTTAAGGCTTTAGCTGAGGATTAGAGGGTTTGAGAAAGGATTTGAGTAGTTTTGAAGGATAAGTAGAAATTGACAAAGTGGAGAGAAGGAGGGCATTGTAGATTTGGGGGAATGGCATGAGAAACAAGGTGGAGAAGAAAAGGAAGGGAAGACAATATTATAAACCATTTGGGCTGGAGGGGATGGCTCAGAAATTTAGTATAACTGAAACTCTTCTGAGAACTGGAAAATGAATAGAACGGTGAGGTGAAGAATGCAGGTGGTCTGGATTGGCCTCCTCTCGCTTGGCTACTTCCCAGGTAGGCCTCACGGAAGGGACTACTGCTGCCATGCTCAAGGGTCCCCTGGTCCCCTGCTATGCTTCCTTGCGTTTTCTCCCCTTCTGGTTACACTCAGCAGGTAAGTTGCAAATCTCTGTCTTTCTCAGTGTCATTGGCCTACTCATAGTTTTTCCAAAGAAAGGATTTAAAATGAGCTTGCTAGAACTTCATGGAATGTTTTGAAAGTGAATTAGGTTAGCCTTTTGGCCAGAGTAGAGAGAAGAGCCTTCCCTCTGTTGCTTTCTGCTCATGGATTGGTGGAGCTCAGGGACTTTCTCAGCAGCTTTAGGGAAAGGAAAAGTGTTTTTTCTCTTAAAAAACATTGTGTAAAGTCTTCCTTTTGATAGTTTCTAATTTCAAGATATTTTTAAGGCACATTTTCTCTCTTGAAAAAGAACTCTTGTCTTGACCTTGTCTTGGGAGCACTTACTCTCAGGGGTAATCAAGAACTGCAAAGAAAAGTAACATTTTAATTAAGTTAATTATATTGATCATGGTCTGCATAAGGAGTGATGTAAAGGAAAAGAAGCATTTTTGCATTAATCTTTAGCCTAACCACACCCCCCGTATGTGTGTGTGTGAAGGTGTGTATATATTACACATCTATATGTATTTCTAATTATTATTTCAGTCCTCTTCCCAGAAGGGTTACAGAACGGTGTATGTTTTGTTACAGTGCAATTTCCATCATGTGGCCACAACTGTACTGCCCCATTCAGGTTTCATGAATGATTAAAATAAGTGACTTCAGAATGTGTCGTTGAACACATGCTGTGACCCTTCAGTTATTTTATGTTTCAGTTTGTATAAAAAAAAGAATGCCCTTTTTAAATAAGTATTTAAGTTCAGATTTTTGCCTATTTTTAAAGGAATTATGAGTATTGGAATTGATAGAAAAAATATTTTTGTGCTTATTTTCCCAAGTAACATTTAAACATTTCTGCAGACTCGGCAGGATTAATGACAAGGTCCTCATTGATAGGTCCTCTTGTTCAGCATTCTAATCTTAAATAGATGTATTTTGTTACCTTCCCTTTTTCTCTAAAAGGGAACTATTGCAATCAGTGCACATATCAGTCAATACGCATACTTCAAACTTTTTTTTTAGTAAGTTGCTAATGAACTTTACATTTCAGCATTTTTTCTGTGTTTTTTTTTCACTGTTTTCCCGTTGTATTTATTAAATACTTTTTGTGTAGATTATACTATGCAGAGAGGTTTCTGCCAAGTGAGCAGGTTTCAATTCTAATACCAGCTATGGTCAGTTGATCATTGATTGGTTTAGCGCACTGTTTTGAGAATTCTTATGCTATAACCGTCTCTGTAAAGGAGTGCCTTGATTGATTAGTGCTGTGTGACCATGAGCATCAGATGAAGAGTGGTGGTGTAATAGCTTTGTCAGCTGAATGGGGATGTATGGATATATTCAGACCTTTGATTCCTTCCTTCATACGTGAAGATTATCTATAGTTGTTTTTCTGAGTTCACTTGAAATGGTTTATGATTTTCTATATTGTTAGAGAATTTTCTTCTCTGCCAAAGCAGAATTAATGATTCCTTTGTTGCTGCTATGATAGCCCTTTATTACCTTAGTTTTAATGCTATTTCTTCATCATTAATCATTTACTTGTCTTCCACTATAGATTGTGAACTTAAAGGAAAGGACAGTATTTTATTTATCTATACATTGACCCTTGAACAACACAGGTTTGAACTGCGTAGTTCTGCTTACATGCAGATTTTTTTCCATAAATACAGTGCAGTATGACAAATGTACTTTGTCTTCCTTACAATTTTCTTAACATTTTCTCTTCTCTAACTTACTTTATTGTAAGAATACAGTATATAATACATATAACATACAAAAATGTGTTAATCGATTGTTTATGTTGTTGGTAAGGCTTCTGATCAACAAGGCTATTCGCAGTTAAGTTTTGGGGTAGTCAAAAGTTACGTATGGATTTTTGACTGCATGGTGGGTTGGTGACCCTAACCCTGCATTGTTCAAGAGTCAACTGTGTGTCCTTAACACCTAACACTATGCTTGGTACGTGTCTCATGTATTCAAAAAATAAGATAGTTTATTATTTTCTTAATGACCTAAACGATGTTTTATATGACATTGAGACGTTTATTATATTTGAAGATGAGGTGATTATATCTAACTCCTAGGATGCTGGTGCTGTGAATCAAAAGGAAGATGTAGATGCTTTGGGTAAGAGTAGACAAGTCAGTGTGGTTTTGGAATGCAGAGAGACTTGGGGTTTGAGTTTCCGTGTGCGAGTGAATGGTGATACCATTAGAAAAACAAAGATGAAAGGGTAGATTTGGGTGGCATGAGTTTGTTTTTGGAGAGGTTGGATTTTGATTAAAAAAATGTTTTTATATTAGTTTTAGAGGTAAGAATTTGGTAGTTGGTTAGTTGGTTAGCTTTCTCTAGTACATGCTCCTTAGCACTCTACTTTATTATAATTACTTGTTCAATGTCCATCTTTCCCTTTAGGCTTTGAGCTCCAGTAGGGCAGGGAACCTGTCTTGTTAACAGCTGTATCCTCAGCTATAAACACAATTATTGGATGTAGCAGGCACTCGGTAAATAATTGATCAGTGATTTAATGTCTGCACTGTTAGTTGACTTAAATTGTATCCTATCTTGTCTTCAGTTTGTGTTGCTGTGGGTAATTGCTTTTCATAGAATCATTGGAATTTTAAACTTAAGATTTTAGAAATCTTTGGCACATTCCCAATTGGACCCTGGAAAGGTGGAGTCACCTACCCACAGTCATTGGACCACACTCCAGATTTAGCTACAGATGGTATTTACTGATGGCGAGAATCATTGTTACTTATCCAAAGAAGTATGCATACAGTACATGTCTTTCAGGCTAGTAAAGGGGGAAGATAGAATGATGGCTTGAGTGGACTGTGGAGATTTCCATAGCATGGGTTTCTCTTCCTCTTGTTTAGTCATTTCTAGTACCTTGACCAATGGCCATGGAAAAGATCAGAAAGGAGATGAAATTTTATTTGCGCTTGCTGGCAACATTAGATTTTTTAGTTCCTAATGATTAGCATGAGTTTCTGGGTAAGCTATTGATTTTCTTTCCTCCTTCCTTGTCCATGTTAGCATGGTGAATAATACTGGTTCTGGGTTCACCATTATTTGATGCGCTGTTGAACTCTTATGTGCTATTGGACTTTGTTTAAACAGTACCTTCTGTAAAACAAAGTTTAGAAAAGATGGATCTGCCTGAGATCACAGTCAGAAGATATAATTTTAAAATTCAACAAGTGTCTTTGTAAGGTATGGACATTGATCATCAGATTAAAATAAAATAAACCTCCAGTATTTTATAGCTTCCCAAACACAGTACACTTTTGTTTAGATCATATAACAAATACTCCCTTAATTTAAATTAGATTAAAAAATTTATAATTTGTTTTTTTGTTTGTTTGTTTGTTTCAGTATCATGATAAAGAGGAAGTTGTCTTATGGATGAATACTGTTGGGCCCTACCATAATCGCCAAGAGACATATAAGTACTTTTCACTTCCATTTTGTGTGGGGTCAAAAAAAAGTATCAGTCATTACCATGAAACTCTGGGAGAAGCACTTCAAGGAGTTGAATTGGAATTTAGTGGTCTGGATATTAAATTCAAAGGTAAGTAAACCTTAATAGTCCTTATAGTACAAGTCAGATTATAGACTAGGGTTTCTCGGTTTTGACACTATTGACATTGGGGCCAGATATTCTATTTTGTGGGGGGCTGTCCTGTACTTTGTAGGATGTTTAGCAAAGTTCTTGGCTTCTACCCAGTAAGTGCCAGTAGCACCTTCCAGTTGTGACAGTCCAGCCTGTCATCAGACATTGCTGATTGACCTTAGAGAACCACTGCTTTAAACTCTAAAAAATGTTTTAATCTGTAAGTTAAGTTGCATTGAGAAAAGTATGTTAGTAAGTAACAAAGGTTTATTTTGAATATTTGTAAAATAATAAAGTAAATATTTGTTAAAATTTTATTTCCCTAACCTATTTCTTCCTGAAAAGTGATTTCTAGTAAACCTTCTAGTTATTGGACATATGTGGTTAGGGAAGGCTGTCAGGAGATTTCATAATTTCTGGAGGTGCAAGAATGTCATGGGGTATATGGATATTTAAAATTCTGTGTAAAGCCTCAAATTCAGACCTGTATCATTGGCTCAGAATGTATTTATCAGTGGGTGTTAATTTACTCTTTCAATTCTTGTAAGATAGTGTGGTTTTAAATTTTAGGTCAAAGACTTGTTAAAATTGGGAAAAAATCCTCATCTATTTATTATGCAGGTATCTATTTTATCAGGCCCTTTGAGTTTAAAGTGTTTAAACTTCTAATTTTTCTCTGTGAAATTAGCCAGAGAGTATGTTTCCTCCTGCATAGACATTTTTAACCCAGTGAACAGAAGCTTGAGTAATTGAGTTTTTACAGGATCTTTGATTAGGTGTCCTGATTTTTGAATAGAGCTTGGATCTTGTAATCAGGAACTCTGAATTTTAATCCTGTTTTTTACTGCATTGATTTTACTGAAGCTCTTTAATTGTGACTTCATTGTCTACAAGTGTAAAATGAACCGTAATTGCTGCTATTTTTGCACTTTTGAGAAACGGATGTGAATTGAGATTTTTAAAGATAATGTTTAATTTTGACTAGTTAAATTTCTTTCTTGTTTTCAGAATATTTTTTGTTATTGTTGAAAATAGGTGTACATATTTGTATTCTCCCCACCCTTTCCCCACACTGTGTTCTTTGGGGCTTAATTATAAAATTAAGTCGTAAATTTAAACCACAGTGACCTGCCTGTAACTTTATAAATTATTGTAAACATGCCCTAAGGCTTGAGTTTTAATTTAATCAGGCAACTTAACTACTTAATTACAAGTAAGGAGAAAACTTGGACTGGCATGTGGGATCTTTGAGAACATCAATCCTACATTTATTCACATAACTTTCTCCTTTTACATATTTGGTGCACATTTCTAGTGTACCAAGGAGGAACCAGAGAGAGAGAGAATAGGCAAAAAAACTCTGAGTCCTGCTTTGTTGCCGTGGACATATTTGATCACTTTTTGAAGTCCTCACCCTGTTTACTAAAGAAGAGTAATCTTTCAGCTATTTTCACTTGTCCTCTTTTATTCGTTCCTTGAGGCTGAAATGGGTAGATTGTTTAGATAGAGGGGAACGTTTTCGTGGGCTGTAAAAGTGGGCTTTATTTTCCTTTCCGACTAAGCACCTTTTGACGAAAAGCACAAGGATTGGCCAGGTGTTATTCCCGGAGAGTTGGCGGTTCCTTGGAGTCTTCTCAGCTCTGCACCTCCAACGCAGGCGGATGTGCTGCTAAGGGAGCTGCTAAATTAAGTGGTCCCAATGAAAAAGTAAATGCTGATTAGATTTCTCTTTTGCTTGCCCTGTTCAAAGACATAGTTGATCATGCTTTGAGAAATGTTTTACTAGGTTTCCTGGTTGTTATTTATGGTGTCATAGAATTTTAAAGGTTGGATGCGCCTTGGAGATTGTCATCTGATTTCCCCTTAGTGAAGCCCAGAGATGAAATGATTTGCCCAAGGTGTATCATGGCATACTAATAATGCCACGGAAACTCGAGCCTTCTGTCCCTATGTGAATTATAGAAACATTTATATTGTTAATCTTTTCATCTCTCAAGTATTCGATTTTTAAAGGTTCTTCTAAAGGCGTATTCAAATAAGAACATAAAGTTTTGGAAATATTTCAAAACTAGAAAATACTGTGTGTATATATATATACACACACACACACACATGCACACACAGATAAATATACATGCCTTTTTTAAAATTTAGTAGATTCTGCCAGGTTAAATGAATTGGTATTATCTCATAAAGGTCACTAAATTGACCTTTAGGGAACGAGTGACAGTCTTAAGTCTAATGTAGGATGCCTCTCACTTGAGATTTTATGTACAGCTTTTTTTTTTTCCTCCTAATAATGTTATATACTACCATTAGACAAAATACTAAACCAAGAACATTTAAATAAGATTAAAAATAGAAGGGCAGAATTAAGTTGGGTATCTTTGAACCAGGCCTGAATGCATTACCCTATGATTTTAGAGGGTACCTCTTGGAACCCTGCCATTGCAGAATAGAGAAAACATGTGCTTTAGAGTCAGAGACTTGATGCATCCCAGTGCCACCTCTGCCTACCTGTTTAGTCATGGACAAGTTATTCTTACACTTTGAATTTCATTTTCCTCATCTGTGAAATAAAGGAAATGATATCTACTTGACAGAATTGTTTGATTTAAATGAGGTAGTTTGTGTAGAGCATTTATCAAAGTTCCTGATACACAGTTTACATTTTTAAAATGGCCATTGTTAGGAATACTAATCACACATAGTGTGGGTCTGTAGTTCCAACTTAATTTTGTATTAGCAATTATGAAATGTTAAATTAGTTTATTGATTATAGGGTTTGATTTATCCTCAAACTATTGTACTAGCTTGCTAAGTAGTTTAGTTAGTTCTGCTAGGGCAGGGACAGTGGCATTCTTGTTCACTCTTGCATCCTTAGCTATTAAGACATTGTAAGCTCTTTTTTTTTTTTTTTTAAGTTTATTTATTTTGAGAGAGAGAGAGAGAGAGAGAGACAGCACTTGTGAGTGGGGGAGGGGCAGATAGGAGAGAGAGAATCCCAAGCAGGCTCTGTGCTATTAGTGCAGAGCCTGACGTCGGGTTTGATCTCACAAATTATGAGACCATGACTTGAGCCAAAATCAAGAGTCAGATGCTTAACTGAGCCACCCAGGCACTCCCTATCTGTTCTTTTAAAATAAATTGTTTCAAATATTTATTTTTGAGAGAGAGACAGAGAGAGAGAGACAGAGTGAGAGTGGGGGAGGTGTAGAGAGAAAGGGAGACATAGAATCTGAAGCAGGCTCTAGTCTCTGAGCTGTCAGCACAGAGCCGGACGTGGGGCTCAAACCCACAAGCTGTGAGATCATGACCCGAGCCAAAGTCAGACGCTTAACGGACTGAGCCACCCAGGCTCAGATAGCACCCTGTGCCTATCTGTTCTTTATGATAATTGGTTCTACTATGATCTTTAGATGATCTGGAATAGTAATTCCTAACCAGGGGAGGTCACTGTCCACTCCCCTTCTCCCTCATTTGAGAATTCTTACAGCATAATGAAGGATATTGTTGAAAAATTGATGGCTTCTAGAGGATTCTTTCCTCCCATTTGTTTTATTGATCTTCTTTTGAATTTTCTTTTTCTTGAATATCCCAACTTAACAGAGGGATGAAATTATAAAAGAAATGTAAGTATTTCTTTTGCTTCTCTAGAGTGAAATGATAAGAGAACTACAGATAAAGGGAAATGCCAAAGGCTACTCTGAGTCTTATGTATTTCTAATTCAGTGATTCTCAGTCTTGACAGTTTTCATCCTCAATGTTATGAGGTGTATATCCTTGTTTTTCAGATGAGGAGGTTGGGGCCCAGAGGTTGGGTAACTTGTCCAAGGGTTCACAGATGCAAAGTGGCAGGGTAAGGATTTGAACCTAGGGAGCGCAGGGCTAGAGTTTGAGCTTTTAACAACAGTGCAGTATGTCCTTCCAGATACCTGTCTGGGTGGTAAGGGCCTGATTGCCAAAGACTGGGGAAAAGTCTGGAAAAGTGGCAGGTCCTTTCATTCTGCCTAAAGATTTTTACTTAAGTTAATCCCCCCACCCTGTTTTCAGTCCCTGGATTCTACTCTCCCTAATTGTGCAGCCTTTTTATTGGAGTTCTCTAGGGCAAGGTTTCTCTGGTCTACTGGAGGGGGGGGGATTGAGGTTATTCATCTAGCTTTGTGGTGAGTGGAAAAGGGAACTTGGGCATCTAAGCCTTCCATAAACATATTTTTATACAGTTCCTCTATGTGTTCAGCCCTAGATCCTGTCCCCTAATTTTTGACATGTGTGGTGCCTTTCAAGTCCTGAGAATCTCAAGTGTCTCTTGTGTTCTGTGACACCAACCCCCTTTCTTCTGTTATGGTTTCTTCTGCTTTGTTAGTCATTTACCATCTTCTGTTAATTTTCAGTGTTCCAAAAATGCTTTGAAATCTTACTGTCCTCTTTTTGTCCTTGTGTACCTACATCCTTTTTATTCCTTTATTGACATTTTAATGGAGTTTCAGGAGGGAAAGGACACATACTTGTGGTTAATCTGCCTTGTTTAATTGGAAGTCTGGGAACTTAATGCCATATTTTGTCCTGTTGGTTTCAACCAGAGTGTTTTAGCCAGACCAAATAATTTGAATCTTGTACTGAATCTTGTATTTAGGTATTTTGAATTCTGGTGTTAGCAATTCCTTAAACCTTGTGCTGACTGCAAATTTGAATAGCCTGGGCTTTTTATAAGTTCCTTTTCAAACCATTGATAACATTGTTCTACTCCAGATTGATATTTTTTTTTTTTCAAAAGAATGTATGTGTATATATTTTTTTCTGATTTTGACAATGATATAGGATCGGTGTACGAAATTTAGAAACTACAGAGAAATATAAAGAAGCAAATAAAAAATCACCTGGATATAATTATCATTAACATTTTCTTCCATCCTTCTTTCTTTGCATTCACCCACATTATTTAGAATTTTAAAGGGGCGCCTGGGTGACGCAGTCGGTTAAGCGTCCGACTTCAACCAGGTCACGATCTCGCGCGGTCCGTGAGTTCGAGCCTCGCGTCAGGCTCTGGGCTGATGGCTCAGAGCCTGGAGCCTGTTTCTGATTCTGTGTCTCCCTCTCTCTCTCTGCCCCTCCCCCGTTCATGCTCTGTCTCTCTCTGTCCCAAAAATAAATAAACGTTGAAAAAAAAAATTGGGTTCCTGTTATATATATGATTTCAAAAAATTGGGTAATATATAGTGTTTATTATGTGTCAGATACATAATATTTTTAACTTACTGTTAATAAGTTATGTATCGTTTTTACTCTTCTTTTTTTTCTTTTTTTTAATATTTATTTTGAGTCAGAGAGAGAGAAAAAAAAAGTGAGTGGGGGAGGGGCACAGAGAGAGCATCTCAAGCAGGTTCCACACAGTCAGTGCAGAGCCTGACCTGGGGCTCAGTCTCATGAACTATGAGATCATGACCTGAGCCGAGATCAAGAGTCAGATGCTTAACTAACTGAGCCACCCAGGTGCCCCTGTTAATTACTTTTTAAAAAATGTGTTTATGTTGTATTCTATAACTTGGATATTGTAATTTTCCCCATTTCCCGATGATAAGGTATTCTGATTGTTTTCTTTCTTTTTTTCCTTTACTTCTCTTCCTCCCTTCCTTTCTGTTTTCTTTCTTCCTTGCTTGCTTTTTTTTTTTTTTTTAATGTTTTATTTTTGAGAGAGCACAAGTGGGGAAGGGGCAGAGAGAGAGGGAGACAGAAGATCCAAAGTAGGCTCTGTGCTGACAGCAGTGAGCCTGATACAGGGCTCAAATTCACGAACTGCTAGATCATGATCTGAGTGAAAGACACTCTAACAACCAAGCCATCCAGGTGCCCCCCCTCCTTGCTTTTTTTGATTTTTTTTCTATTAGAAATAATCATTTGGCTACCCTAGCACTTAAGTATTTTAATGCATCTCTGAATCTTTTATTAAGGTAAATTCTTAGAATTACTGAATCAAAGGATATAAACATTTTTAAGGCCTTTCTCTCTCTCTCTCTGTTTCTTTTTGTTTTAGAGAGAGAGATCATATAAGAAGGGGAGAGGGGCAGAGAGGGGGAAGAGAGAGAATCTAAAGCAGGCTCCACGCTCAGTGTGGAGCCTAACATAAGGGTCTCAATTCCATGACCCAGGATTATGACCTGAGCTGAAATCAAGAGTCGGATGCTCAACTGATTGAGCCACCCAGGAGCCCCAAAGGCAAATCTTGGTATATGTTGCCAATTAGTCATCTAGGAAAAAATTGTACAGTTTACATTCCAGATAGTTTGGTCAGTTAATCAATACTTTTAATATATATATGCTTTAATATATAATATAATGCTTTTGATATATATCTATATATTGATTAACTGTGACTATACCAGTTTTTCCAGATCTTTTTTTTTCTTCATTCAGCAGATTTTGAGTGTTTAGTGCTTTCCAACACTACAGTAGGCTCTGGGTGTACAAAGTTGAACCAGAAACTCTGGCTTCAGGGGTCCATGGGTTTTCTGAAATTGTACATTTAGTTTTGTGTGAATGTGCATTTTGGGGGGACAAGGGAGACACCACTTTCATTGGATTCTCAAATGGATATGTGGCCCAAGGAAACACTGTGAATATATTGACACTTTTAATTCTTAAAACAACTCTGGAAAAGAGATAGCATAGATGTTATCTCTGTCTTACCGGTGAGGGATCTGAGGTTTGCAAAGGTTGAATGACTGGCTTTTATTCACATAGCTAGTCAATAGTAGAACCCAGACTAAAACTCAAGTTTCTGTCTATAAATTTGTCTATGGTGACTTCATGAAAAACTGCCAAGTGCTGCTGAATTTGTAGAGCATTTGTGATTTCCAGTTAAGTAATGCTATCAAAAGAGAAAGCTAATAAAGCTAGGCATGATAGGTTCCTAGAGAACTCAAACAGTTTCCATATTCTTTTGGCAGTGTTTGCATTGTCCATTCAGTTATTAGTTTGGGATGTTGTTGTGAATTGATGACAGATATACTGGTATGTAGTTTCCAGAATCTACCCGTGCTGTCTGCTTGAAAAGTCAGTATTAACATTACCACTTTATAACTTTGCTTTTGTTCCCCCCATCCCCGCCATATAATGTGTGTTTACATTGGTGAAATCTTAATTGGCTCCTCTTCAGAATTCATAGGTGTGTATTTCATCTGAAAAAGGTATGTCCTTTTATAATTTTACAGTAGTGACTTACGGTGATAGATTTTTCAGAATTGTTTTCCAATTAAATGCTGAACAATGATTTGGCATATTTAGACACTTTACATTAGTTATTTTCAAAGCGGCTCCCTCCTGAGAGAAGTGCTGTTTTAGCTGAGCAACCAGACTTTTCAATTATTTGTGATGTTTGTATTTGCCCACATGTCTGCAAGAGGAATTTCATTAAAATATGACCTCACATGGTCCTTTTTATAGCCCACGATAACGATAGGTTTTTCCCTTTGACCCGTTTCTTTACTCGATTTTACATCAGTGAAAGATACTCTTCAAGACCTCTTTGTGAATCATTCTGAGATACTCCACTCAAAAATTTCATTTGTTTATATTGGCATTTTTCTCCTTACACGCACACACGCACACTAATCATACACAAATGAATGTATATGTGCGTACTGTCATATACTTCATGTTTTCCTTTGCTGAATAAATGTAAAAGCATGCTCTTAAAATTTGCTAAAATGTTCTGTTTGTTTGTTTAGTGCCTGTTCTGTGTAGAGTACTGAAACAGGCATAGGTGGGAATAAAAAGGATATAATCAGTATACACATGGCTCTCAAGGCCTGACGGTCTTTTTGAGGAGGTAAGATACTGGTATGAGGTTGTAAGTGGTATAGGCTTAGGTGTCATAGGGAGGTATGGGGAGAAAGCCATGGAACTTCACAGAAAGGGGTGGGCTCTGGTATTTGAGAGGTGTGAGGGGTGGGGAATTCAGGATTACTCTACGGAGGAGAAGGTAGGAGATGGGAAAAATTTTAGGATAGACATTTGTAGTAGACTTTCCAACATAGGCCAGAAAGTCCAGAGGCCAAGAGAGCACAAGATGTGTGCAAACTGCAGGTAGTTGGGTTTGGCTAGAGTATAGGGTGAGAAGATGATAGATAGTTGGGCAAGAGAGAAATGAACTGAAGTTCAGACTGTGAGGAATCCTAAAAGCTTTATGCAGGTAAATGCCATTTTGTATATCTCAGAACTTCGTGCGTAAGACCTCCACACTGTTAGTGGAGATTATCTGTGAATGTCTGATTTTAACAGCAAGGAATTTGGTGGCTTTGCAGTATTTGCTGTGAGGTCTCTCACAGCTGTTTGCTGCTGCCCAAGCCTGGACCTTCCTGTGGTTCTTTCTCCCCTCATTGCAGTAGTCTCCTGCTGCCCTTTGTGCATTATCACACTCTGGAAATCTGGAGACCTCTTGCTACCAGTTCTTCTGGTTCCTGCTGTAGGAACCCTTTCTAGCAATCTCGTGTCCTAACCCTCCCGCCCTTCTCTGCTCTGTCTCAGTTTTTGCCATTATGAAAATCCTAAATTCCTTGCTGCCTGAAAGGGCCTTGGTGGAAAGGAAGTCTGTGTGGGAGCCATTGTTGGAGGCGACAGCAATTTTCTTCTTCTACTTTGGGAGTGAGAGTATTTCCCTATCTGTCTTTCATGGACTTCAGTGTTTCCTGCCGTATTGGTGTTATGATTTTGGGGTACCCACTCTGGACTGAGCTCTAATAAGGGAAAGCTGTTCTTGTTGAGGATTGGGAAGACATGTTGCTAGTGTCATAACTCAGATTGCTGTTTCTCGTGGAAATAATATAGCTGGCTATTAATCATGGTTCAGCTGCAATTTATGTTTAAGAAGTTTTAATCAAGATTTAAGAAATTTAACATTGTTTCTTGGGGGGAATTGCATTTCAAGTTCAAAATAACCGATAATATAATACAAGAGACCTTAAACAACTGTGCTTTCTTGTTGTTGTTGTTAGGATTTATCATTTATTCTAATTGCCTAAGTAATCTACAAAAACAATTTAATCATTTAAGTGGACATCTAGAGTGTTTGCAGGTTTTTTGGGTTTGGTCTTATTTTGTTTAGAAACTAATGACCATAAGCACATCTTTTCCAGTTTTTTGAGAAATAGCGGCATATATCACTGTAGAAGTTTAAGGCATACAAGCATGATTGTTTGATTCACACATATTGTGAAATGATTACCACAAATAAGTTGGGCTAACATCCATATTCTCACATAGATAAAAAGAAAAGAAGAAAGAAAAAAATTTTCTTCTTGTGATGAGAACTTTTAGGATTTACTCTCTTAAAGACCTTCCTATGTCATACAGCAGTGTAGCTATAGTCATCACGTTGTACGTTGTATCCCTAGCACTTATTTATAAGCCCATTTTGAAAGCACATTTTTGAAAGGTTTATAGGTTAGAGACCATCTGAACAGTATTGTGGTAGCAGTATTTTTTAAAGCATTCAAGTGGAAATGACTCATCTCTATGGGACCTTTGGGTAATTAATAAACAGTGACACCTGCTAGATGGAGGTTGTATTTTAATCTTTCTAATTATGAAGAGTCTCTAGAATTCCTCATAGAATCTATGGCCTCCAGTGACTTGCATTTCCAAGAATGTTAAAATGAATATTTATCTCAGAGATCTTACAGCTAGAAGTTGTTCTATTTAGGATCATATTTTTGAGTTTTTATGTACATTAAATGAGGACTTTCCTGTGTATTGTAAGCTTTTTTATTTTTGTTTTTAAAAGCAAATTATTCATTTTAAAATTATTTTGTAAATGTTCTTGTATAATTTTCTTCATACAAGGGAAAATTTCTTCATGTAATTAGATAGTCTTTGAAAATAAAGATGGTTAAATTCTTTTATTTTGAAAAATCTTAAAACATTCATTAAAAAGGAAAGAATTATCAACTGAATGAATCCTATAATTATCATCTAAATTCAACTGTTATGAATACAAATTTTAACTTAAGGAAATGTTGACTTTTTCTTGTGTAATTTTTCCTCTATTTTGCAAACCAGTGTGCTAATTCACAATTTTTATTTTATGCAGATGATGTGATGCCAGCCACTTACTGTGAAATTGACTTAGATAAAGAAAAGAGAGATGCATTTGTGTATGCTATTAAAAATCACTACTGGTACCAGATGTACATAGATGACTTACCAATATGGGGTAGGTATTATATGTTCCTTTTAAAGTTTGGGCATACTTGCATAATAAGCATGACTTATGTAATGACTCTTAAGGTGACTGATTGTACACTGAATCAGTAAATGAGTTTTCACTATTTTCCACGGAATTATTTTAACATCAATTTTATGATCCCTTGTTGATCATACAGTTTTTGACTCTTTATGATCCCTGTTGCTTGAAGGGGTTTTAACGTTGCCAAACCTTGTATGATATTCCCTCAAAATACAACTTTCATATAGTATAACTTTTCAGATTTAAGGAATTAAAAGGCATTTTGAACAATCTGAAATATCTTCCCTTCCCCCATTTTTGTATATCTTATTTTCACTTATTCTGTCATATATAATCAAAGGAACTAAATAGGATTTTGAAGTTTTATTTGGGCTTTCTCTCATGTGGAACTGTGGTAGTATGGTTTTAGATAAGACAGTCTCCTGAGCGACTTGTTCTGCAGACTCCTAACACTGTATGTTTAAAGTTTTTTTCATTTTTTTT
The DNA here is from genome assembly GCF_016509475.1 of Prionailurus bengalensis. Lineage (NCBI taxonomy): Eukaryota > Metazoa > Chordata > Mammalia > Carnivora > Felidae > Prionailurus > Prionailurus bengalensis. The sequence goes on along the minus strand of NC_057351.1, from coordinate 55,408,125 downwards.
TTTAAGATTTTTATTTTTAAGTAATCTCTACACCCTGTTCGAACTTACAGCCCTGAGATCGTGAGTCATGTCTCTACTGCCTGAACCAACCAGGCACCCCTAAAAACATTTTAGTGTTTTAGCTCTTATTTTTCTGTATTGATGGATAGTTAATATAAACCTGTACAAAATCCAAACTCTGCTTGTGCTGGACTTGATTAGATTATTTTAGTTGGTTTTTTTCTTTGAAGGATATATTGACATGCAGCTTTGCAGGAGAACATCAGTATTAGGTAAAGGAGTTCACATCTATGTACTGTTGAAATGAGTTAGTATTGCAAGTCAGTATAAAGTAACTGAATATTCTAAAGAGGGTGGGAAGTGACTATTCGAAAGAGTAGTTGAGTACTTACTGCAATTGGCAGGGCATTTGGGGACCACAGCTGCTCTGTGTCCCTTTGTGTCTCATATGAGTGACAGCATGCAAGGCACAGAGCTCTGCCAGATATGTATGCTACTGACGAGGTGGGGAGAGTTCCATAGCTGGTTGAGCTACGTGAAGGTGGTGAACTTGTTAAGAATATGATGAAATTAAATCATTATGCTATGATAACCAGCATGTTTGATCATATTATTCTCTTGGTGGGTTTTTTTCCCCCTTTGGACACCTGTGCTTATATATAATAAACATTCTGATTCTTTAATTTGTTAGGCAGACCACTATATTCTTGAGCAGCAAACTGAAATACTGAACATATCAGACCAGAGTCTAACGTGGTTCTAAGATGAAATTTGTAAGAAAGTCAATCTCAAGATGTAATTGTATGCATCATTGCTACTCTGTTGCATGTTAATTAGGTATAAATAGTAAGCATTTCATATTAATGACTATAATTAGCGTTAACATTAACACAGACATTTCTGTGATCAGCTCTGAGGGTAGCAGGAAGATGTGCTGAATAGTCGCTCAAGATTTGTGAGCCTGTAGTTCAGAAGAACCCATTAGTCAGGGTTTCCTCTGTTTTTGGTGGGAGAGCAAGTTCCTCTCCTGTTCTTTTTCCATTGCTTTTGGGTTTCTTTTATGACCATAGTTTTTTTTTTTTGTCATTTCTGTGGATTTCCTTAGCAACATGGCAGTTGTGCTTTCCTGTTAAAATACAATCTTTTTTAGCCCTGGGATTCCAGGGTCTGTCGTGTTTAGGAAAGATACGTTTGGGTGTCCTAGAATGTCTGAACTACAAAAATTCTTGTCAGAAAAAAATTCTTACTTAGCTTTTTCTTGGGGTAAGTATTTCACAATCTTTTTTTTTTTTTTTTTTTAAAGTTTATTTATTTTTGAGACAGGGAGAGACAGCATGAACGGGGGAGGGTCAGAGAGAGAGAGGGAGACACAGAATCTGAAACAGGCTCCAGGCTCTGAGCTGTCAGCATAGAGCCCGACGCGGGGCTCAAACTCACGAACCGCGAGATCATGACCTGAGCTGAAGTCGGATGCTTAACCGACTGAGCCACCCAGGTGCCCCTTTCACAATCTTTTTTAAAGCCCCTTAGAGAGAGGTGCCTGAGTGGTTCAACCCAGGTCGGTTGAGTGCCTGACTCTTGATTTCAGCTCAGGTCCCAGGGTTGTGGGATTGAGTCCCATGTTGGGCTCTGCACTGAGCGTGGAGCCTGCTTGAGATTGATTCTCTCTCTCTCTCTCTCTCTCCCTCCCTCCCTCCCTCCCTCCCTCTCTCTTCCCCTCTCTCCCCCTCTCTCCCCCTCTCTCCCCCTCTGCCCCTGTCCCCGACTCACATTCTCTCTCTCTCTCTCAAAAAAAAACAAAAAAAAAACAAAAAAAAACAACCCTCAGAGAATAGCTCATTTGGTGTAATTGTCTCTATCCCAGAGTTTTCAGAGTACGCAGGTAAATAAACCTTGATGAAATTAATTATTAGAAGGATTTCATTATCCCTCTGTAACCCCAAATACAATGAAACTATATTCCTTGAATTTGTATCAATTTGAGAGAACAACTTTGGTTAATAAGCAAATCTCCTTAATAAGAAAGGATCTTTTTTTCCCCTACTACTTTAATGAGATGCATTAACCATAGAGGAAAGGAGTCACTTGTAGAGTATAAGGTTCTTGGGAAGTATATAGGTTTCGGTAGGGAACGTTAGATAAATAGCTGACAGTATGAGGGCACACGAGAGAGATCCCTAGCTACCACCTATTGCCCTGACACTATTCGGGTCTTCCTCCAGTATCTGAAGTTGTGATCAGAATGATCATTTTAAACTGTGCCTCATTAACATTTATCTTCAACACTCTTCATTTTGATGTTTTCCCAGGGATGGGGCCAGTGCTTGAAACATAAAGAAGAGACATTTTTTTTTTTTTTTTGGGAGAAATTTTATTTTTTTTATTTATTTTTTTTATATATGAAATTTATTGTCAAATTGGTTTCCATTCAACACCCAGTGCTCATCCCAAAAGGTGCCCTCCTCAATACCCATCACCCACCCTCTCCTCCCTCCCACCCCCCATCAACCCTCAGTTTGTTCTCAGTTTTTAAGAGTCTCTTATGCTTTGGCTGTCTCCCACTCTAACCTCTTTTTTTTTTTTTTTTCCTTCCCCTCCCCCATGGGTTCCTGTTAAGTTTCTCAGGATCCACATAAGAGTGAAACCATATGGTATCTGTCTTTCTCTGTATGGCTTATTTCACTTAGCATCACACTCTCCAGTTCCATCCACGTTGCTACAAAAGGCCATATTTCATTTTTTCTCATTGCCACGTAGTACTCCATTGTGTATATAAACCACAATTTCTTTATCCATTCATCAGTTGATGGACATTTAGGCTCTTTCCATAATTTGGCTATTGCTGAGAGTGCTGCTATGAACATTGGGGTACAAGTGCCCCTATGCATCAGTACTCCTGTATCCCTTGGATAAATTCCTAGCAGTGCTATTGCTGGGTCATAGGGTAGGTCTATTTTTAATTTTCTGAGGAACCTCCACACTGCTTTCCAGAGCGGCTGCACCAATTTGCATTCCCACCAACAGTGCAAGAGGGTTCCCGTTCTCCACATCCTCTCCAGCATCTATAGTCTCCTGATTTGTTCATTTTGGCCACTCTGACTGGCGTCAGGTGATACCTGAGTGTGGTTTTGATTTGTATTTCCCTGATAAGGAGCGACGCTGAACATCTTTTCATGTGCCTGTTGGCCATCCGGATGTCTTCTTTAGAGAAGTGTCTATTCATGTTTTCTGCCCATTTCTTCACTGGGTTATTTGTTTTTTGGGTGTGGAGTTTGGTGAGCTCTTTATAGATTTTGGATACTAGCCCTTTGTCCGATATGTCATTTGCGAATATCTTTTCCCATTCCGTTGGTTGCCTTTTAGTTTTGTTGGTTGTTTCCTTTGCTGTGCAGAAGCTTTTTATCTTTATAAGGTCCCAGTAATTCACTTTTGCTTTTAATTCCCTTGCCTTTAGGGATGTGTCGAGTAAGAGATTGCTACGGCTGAGGTCAGAGAGGTCTTTTCCTGCTTTCTCCTCTAAGGTTTTGATGGTTTCCTGTCTCACATTCAGGTCCTTTATCCATTTTGAGTTTATTTTTGTGAATGGTGTGAGAAAGTGGTCTAGTTTCAACCTTCTGCATGTTGCTGTCCAGTTCTCCCAGCACCATTTGTTAAAGAGACTGTCTTTTTTCCATTGGATGTTCTTTCCTGCTTTGTCAAAGATGAGTTGGCCATACGTTTGTGGGTCTAGTTCTGGGGTTTCTATTCTATTCCATTGGTCTATGTGTCTGTTTTGGTGCCAATACCATGCTGTCTTGATGATGACAGCTTTGTAGTAGAGGCTAAAGTCTGGGATTGTGATGCCTCCTGCTTTGGTCTTCTTCTTCAAAATTCCTTTGGCTATTCGGGGCCTTTTGTGGTTCCATATGAATTTTAGGATTGCTTGTTCTAGTTTCGAGAAGAATGCTGGTGCAATTTTGATTGGGATTGCATTGAATGTGTAGATAGCTTTGGGTAGTATTGACATTTTGACAATATTTATTTTTCCAATCCATGAGCAGGGAATGTCTTTCCATTTCTTTAAATCTTCTTCAATTACCTTCATAAGCTTTCTATAGTTTTCAGCATACAGATCCTTTACATCTTTGGTTAGATTTATTCCTAGGTATTTTATGCTTCTTGGTGCAATTGTGAATGGGATCAGTTTCTTTATTTGTCTTTCTGTTGCTTCATTGTTAGTGTATAAGAATGCAACTGATTTCTGTACATTGATTTTGTATCCTGCAACTTTGCTGAATTCATGTATCAGTTCTAGCAGACTTTTGGTGGAGTGTATTGGATTTTCCATGTATAATATCATGTCATCTGCAAAAAGCGAAAGCTTGACTTCATCTTTGCCAATTTTGATGCCTTTGATTTCCTTTTGTTGTCTGATTGCTGATGCTAGAACTTCCAGCAGTATGTTAAACAACAGCGGTGAGAGTGGGCATCCCTGTCGTGTTCCTGATCTCAGGGAAAAAGCTCTCAGTTTTTCCCCGTTGAGGATGATTTTAGCTGTGGGCTTTTCATAAATGGCTTTTATGATCTTTAAGTATGTTCCTTCTATCCCGACTTTCTCAAGGGTTTTTATTAAGAAAGGGTGCTGGATTTTGTCAAAGGCCTTTTCTGCATCGATTGACAGGATCATATGGTTCTTCTCTTTTTTTTTGTTAATGTGATGTATCACGTTGATTGATTTGCGAATGTTGAACCAGCCCTGCATCCCAGGAATGAATCCCACTTGATCATGGTGAATAATTCTTTTTATATGCCGTTGAATTCGATTTGCTAGTATCTTATTGAGAATTTTTGCATCCATATTCATCAGGGATATTGGCCTGTAGTTCTCTTTTTTTACTGGGTCTCTGTCTGGTTTAGGAATCAAAGTAATACTGGCTTCATAGAATGAGTCTGGAAGTTTTCCTTCCCTTTCTATTTCTTGGAATAGCTTGAGAAGGATAGGTATTATCTCTGCTTTAAACGTCTGGTAGAACTCCCCTGGGAAGCCATCTGGTCCTGGACTCTTATTTGTTGGGAGATTTTTGATAACCGATTCAATTTCTTCGCTGGTTATGGGTCTGTTCAAGCTTTCTATTTCCTCCTGATTGAGTTTTGGAAGAGTGTGGGTGTTCAGGAATTTGTCCATTTCTTCCAAGTTTTCCAGTTTGTTGGCATATAATTTTTCATAGTATTCCCTGATAATTGTTTGTATCTCTGAGGGATTGGTTGTAATAATTCCATTTTCATTCATGATTTTATCTATTTGGGTCATCTCCCTTTTCTTTTTGAGAAGCCTGGCTAGAGGTTTGTCAATTTTGTTTATTTTTTCAAAAAACCAACTCTTGGTTTCGTTGATCTGCTCTACAGTTTTTTTAGATTCTATATTGTTTATTTCTGCTCTGATCTTTATTATTTCTCTTCTTCTGCTGGGTTTAGGCTGCCTTTGCTGTTCTGCTTCTATTTCCTTTAGGTGTGCTGTTAGATTTTGTATTTGGGATTTTTCTTGTTTCTTGAGATAGGCCTGGATTGCAATGTATTTTCCTCTCAGGACTGCCTTCGCTGCGTCCCAAAGCGTTTGGATTGTTGTATTTTCATTTTCATTTGTTTCCATATATTTTTTAATTTCTTCTCTAATTGTCTGGTTGACCCACTCATTCGTTAATAGGGTGTTCTTTAACCTCCATGCTTTTGGAGGTTTTCCAGACTTTTTCCTGTGGTTGATTTCAAGCTTCATAGCATTGTGTTCTGAAAGTATGCATGGTATAATTTCAATTCTTGTAAACTTATGAAGGGCTGTTTTGTGACCCAGTATATGATCTATCTTGGAGAATGTTCCATGTGCACTCGAGAAGAAAGTATATTCTGTTGCTTTGGGATGCAGAGTTCTAAATATATCTGTCAAGTCCATCTGATCCAATGTCTCATTCAGGGCCCTTGTTTCTTTATTGACCGTGTGTCTAGATGATCTATCCATTTCTGTAAGTGGGGTGTTAAAGTCCCCTGCAATTACCACATTCTTATCAATAAGGTTGCTTATGTTTATGAGTAATTGTTTTATATATTTGGGGGCTCCGGTATTCGGCGCATAGACATTTATAATTGTTAGCTCTTCCTGATGGATAGACCCTGTAACTATTATATAATGTCCTTCTTCATCTCTTGTTACAGCCTTTAATTTAAAGTCTAGTTTGTCTGATATAAGTATGGCTACTCCAGCTTTCTTTTGGCTTCCAGTAGCATGATAAATAGTTCTCCATCCCCTCACTCTCAATCTAAAGGTGTCCTCAGGTCTAAAATGAGTCTCTTGTAGACAGCAAATAGATGGGTCTTGTTTTTTTATCCATTCTGATACCCTATGTCTTTTGGTTGGCGCATTTAATCCATTTACATTCAGTGTTATTATAGAAAGATACGGGTTTAGAGTCATTGTGATGTCTGTATGTTTTATGCTTGTAGTGATGTCTCTGGTACTTTGTCTCACAGGGTCCCCCTTAGGATCTCTTGTAGGGCTGGTTTAGTGGTGACAAATTCCTTCAGTTTTTGTTTGTTTGGGAAGACCTTTATCTCTCCTTCTATTCTAAATGACAGACTTGCTGGATAAAGGATTCTCGGCTGCATATTTTTTCTATCTAGCACACTGAAGATCTTGTGCCAATTCTCTCTGGCCTGCCAAGTTTCAAAAGAGAGATCAGTCACGAGTCTTATAGGTCTCCCTTTATATGTGAGGGCACGTTTACCCCTTGCTGCTTTCAGAATTTTCTCTTTATCCTTGTATTTTGCCAGTTTCACTATGATATGTCGTGCAGAAGATCGATTCAAGTTACGTCTGAAGGGAGTTCTCTGTGCCTCTTGGATTTCAATGCCTTTTTCCTTCCCCAGTTCAGGGAAGTTCTCAGCTATGATTTCTTCAAGTACCCCTTCAGCACCTTTCCCTCTCTCTTCCTCCTCTGGGATACCAATTATGCGTATATTATTTCTTTTTAGTGTATCACTTAGTTCTCTAATTTTCCCCTCATACTCCTGGATTTTTTTTATCTCTCTTTTTCTCAGCTTCCTCTTTTTCCATAACTTTATCTTCTAGTTCACCTATTCTCTCCTCTGCCTCTTCAATCCGAGCCGTGGTGGTTTCCATTTTGTTATGCATTTCGTTTAAAGCGTTTTTCAGCTCCTCGTGACTGTTCCTTAGTCCCTTGATCTCTGTAGCAAGAGATTCTCTGCTGTCCTGTATACTGTTTTCAAGCCCAGCGATTAATTTTATGACTATTATTCTAAATTCACTTTCTGTTATATTATTTAAATCCTTTTTGATCAGCTCATTAGCTGTTGTTATTTCCTGGAGATTCTTCCGAAGGGAATTCTTCCGCTTGGTCATTTTAGATAGTCCCTGGCGTGGTGAGGACCTGCAGGGCACTTCCCCTGTGCTGTGGTGTATAACTGGAATTGGTGGGCGGAGCCGCAGTCCGACCTGATGTCTGCCCCCAGCCCACCGCTGGGGCCACAGTCAGACTGGTGTGTGCCTTCTCTTCCCCTCTCCTAGGGGCGGGATTCACTGTGGGGTGGCGTGGCCCGTCTGGGCTACTTGCACACTGCCAGGCTTGTGATGCTGGGGATCTGGCATATTAGCTGGGGTGGGTAGGCAAGGTGCACGGGGGCAGGAGGGGCAGGCTTAGCTCGCTTCTCCTTAGGTGATCCACTTCAGGAGGGGCCCTGTGGCAGTGGGAGGGAGTCAGATCCGCTGCCGGAGGTTTGGCTCCGCAGAAGCGCAGAGTTGGGTGTTTGCGCGGAGCAAGTTCCCTGGCAGGAACTGGTTCTCTTTGGGATTTTGGTTGGGGGATGGGCGGGGGAGATGGCGCTGGTGAGCGCCTTTGTTCCCCGCCAAACCGAGCTCTGTCGTCCGGGGGCTCAGCAGCTCTCCCTCCCTTTGTCCTCCAGCCTTCCCGCTTTCCGAGCAGATCTGTTAACTTATGACCTCCCAGACGCTAAGTCGCTCTTGCTGTCGGAACACAGTCCGTCAGGCCCCTCCACTTTTGCAAGCCAGACTCGGGGGCTCTGTTTGGCCGGCGAGCCGCCCCTCCACCCCGGCTCCCTCCCGCCAGTCCGTGGAGCGCGCACCGCCTCGCCGCCCTTCCTACCCTCTTACGTGGGCCTCTCGTCTGCGCTTGGCTCCGGAGACTCCGTTCTGCTAATCCTCTGGCGGTTTTCTGGGTTATTTAGGCAGGTGTAGGTGGAATCTAAGTGATCAGCAGGACGCGCGGTGAGCCCAGCGGCCTCCTACGCGGCCACCTTCCTCTTCCGAGTCTTAAGGACTTCAAGAAGAGACATTTTAAGTTTGGTACCCATAAACACCTATGTGAAGCTTATTTAGGAATGTGTAGGTTATTAGAGAAAGTACTGGATTGGGCCTCTGGGGAATGGAAACTTAATTTTAGTTTGGCCACTACTAACTGGATGACTGTGCCAGATGATGACATAGTACTTCCCTGAAATTTTCAGGTGTTAGGAAGTATATACATATAAGGTGATAATTATTACAATGAAGGTGATACTCATGACAAAGCATGAACTTTGAGTATCAGTAGTGACAGGTTATGCTGAACTGTTCATGGTGTGGCTATGGTTTATGTTTGCCAAGTAGTTAACAAAGAGTAGAATTCCAGCCTATACTTTTGCCTTTTTCTAACCATGAGGAATAATGGTAATATTCCTCAAATATTGTTTGTTTATAAGAACTTTTTTTATGACCTTTTAGCCTTTAATATATTTTAAATATTAAGTGATATTACCTTGTGTAAAGTATTATTTCTTTTGTAGGTATTGTTGGTGAAGCAGATGAAAATGGAGAAGATTACTATCTTTGGACCTACAAAAAACTTGAAATAGGTTTTAATGGAAATCGAATTGTTGATGTTAATCTAACTAGTGAAGGAAAGGTGAAACTTGTTCCCAATACTAAAATCCAGATGTCATATTCAGTAAGTATTAAAATAATTATACATTAATGAGTGTTTGTGACCTGATAGCAACAGTAAAGTGTGTTTTACTACTTTAGTAAATGAAAGTAGGGTGCAACAGAATATTATTAAGACTGTTTCCTTAATGCATGTAAGTAAGCCTCCTACAAGCAGGGAGAAGATTTGCCTCAGGTCTGTATTAGATGGAGGTACACATATGCAGGACTTCTCATTGTCTATGGCAAAGTTTACCATTATAACTGAGCAGTTATAGCTAACCCAGCCATGTATTCTCATGGTTACATTTTTAGATTGTAGTATGCCTTGTTGTTTCTCTTTCCTTTTTACTGTTGCAGATAGAGATGATGCTGTATTGAAAATTGCTGGATGGGTATAGTTTACCATGTTTTGCTTTATCAGTTGGAATAAGATACTCCTGCAGAGTAAGAGCTTGTCAGAGCCCTTTGCAACTGTCAAGTTAATTCTGTTCCATTAGGATTAAAAATAGTGGAAAGAAGAAAAATCTGATGTAGGTAGCCTCTCTCTTTGCCAGTTTTTTTCCCTGATAACTGGAATGAGTCCATTGGTAGTAGCCAGTTTTTAAGTTTTTTAAGCTTATGCATATGTACTTAGTACAAATGATATTTCCGGGAACTGAACTTATAAAGAAGTTTGATAATTGTAATAAAACTAATGCAGTCTAATGTCAAAGATGGGTGGATTCTTATTTTAATTGGTCTGATTAGTTCAGTTCTTCTTTTTAACATTTATCTTAGAGAGAGAGTGTGCGAGCAAGTGGGAGAGGGGGAGAGAGAGAGGGAGACACAGAATCTGAAGCAGGCTCCAGGCTCTGAGCTGTCAGCACAGAGCCTGACGCGGGGCTTGAACTCGCGAACTGTGAGATCATGACCCGAGCTGAAGTCGGATGCTCAACTGACTAAGCCACCCAGGGACCCCTTGATTCAGTTCTTATCAATTTATCAGGTCAGAGTATATAAGTAGCAAATACTTATATTAATGTCCTTGAAAACTGAAATGATCCCTCTAGGTAAAGTTGGAAGTTTTAATACACAGAGAGGAAAGTTGTTTTTTTATCATACGTGTTTCAGCTTCTCAAATTGGCAGTAACTTTCCACCATTTCTCTAGTTTCCTATTCCAATTATGTAAATCTTCCCTAATTGTGCTCAGAATTTTGTTAGCTTGTTAATTTGTTTACTGGCCTTTATTTTCGTGTGAAAAAATTTTTTTCAGGTCAAGTGGAAAAAGTCAGATGTAAAATTTGAGGATCGATTTGACAAATATCTTGATCCATCCTTTTTTCAACACAGGGTAGGTAAATTGTATCTTTTAAGACATTCATTATGTGTTTCAGTCAGTTTTACAAACATTAGTGAGCATCTGCCATATGCAAGGCACTGTGCTAAGGCCATGGAGTTCAAACATTGGGCTAGTGGTGATTTCACAGGTGAGCTTAGAGTCCTAGGGTGATAGAGAGTTGAAGGGAAGCAGTCAAAAGCCCTCTTCATCATGCCTGTGCTTTAAACTGATTTTGAGTAACCCCAGGGAAGGATACAACATACCAAAAGCCAGGATATCACTTTTATTATTAATGAGGCTAATATTGGAAAATGTGACTTCTGCCTTTGGTCAGGTGGGCTTCTTAATATTGAAATTCAGAATTAGACCGACTTCTCGCACGTAGTGCTGGACTATTGCAAGTTTCAGTATATGGGCACCTGCCCTTAGGAAACTTAAATGTGGAGAAACAGAGCAGAATGTGTGTATCCTTTAGGAAAGGAAGGAAGGGATGAGAGTGGAGTAAGACCAAAGACCATTTGCTGATGGAAATCTTTCCACACAAAAAGAAACATCAAGAATGGGAAGAAATGCCCCTCATCCCCCACCAGTACATACAAGATGGAGCTCAGATTGTAAGTCTAGTCCAGTGGCATTGTTGGCTGGTTTTGTACAGGTGGTAGCTTTGGTTTTTTACAGGAAAAAAGTTTTTATCGTAGTGGTTCCCTCCTTCAAGGATGGAGATGAAAGGACAACATGATATAAGGAGATGTATCCATTCTTCTGACTTTTTTCCTGAGTTGCAGCTTACGCCTTTTGACCTGATCTTTTAGATTGGAATTCTGAAGTTTCTTAGTAATCTGTGTTTGAGATGGCTCCGAAGCTTTTGTGGTTTGAAATTTGTATCATTGCTGCCAGACTTCACTAGAACCTGTCACTACTTCTAATCTTCCTTTGGGTCCTAGGAGAAAAAATTAAGCTATTTGGGATTTAGTCATTGCTGAATGATTTAGCATGCTACTCCTGGACCTAAAATTTCCGCCCCAATCTCCACTTCCCTACTCCTGGTGTGTTCTTTTCAGATATAGTGTTTAGGTAGTTCTGAACATTTTTGAAGGTAGAGGCACAAATAACTTCAACGTTTAGATAATATCTGAAAATATGAGGGCTCTCAACTAACATTCCCTACTGGAACACCTGAGCCTGCCTTGTTTCTCGTGCCATCGGGTACTGGTGACTTGGGGGAAAGGTTGCCATTTGGCATTTTCACTGGTAGAGCGGTGTAGCATATTTCTCCTTTCAGCAGTTATTAATTGAGCACCTGTTATGTGTCAAGCACAGTAGTGAGTAAGAGGAATACATTAGAGAATGAAAGTCAAAGATCTGCACCCTCTTGGAGTTTACCCTTCTTGTAGGGGGAGACATGTAATAAACATGGTAAGTTAAGGCTATAGTGTGTTCAAAGATACGTCCATCAAAAAAGAGCAGTGAGCAAGAATGCCACAGGCAAGGCTGGTTGTGGTTTGAATATGGTGCTCAGGGTAAGCCTCTGATGTGGACATTTGAGTACAGCCTTGAAGGAGTCGTGAGATTGGATGCAATCACCAAGGAAGAGTATGTATAAATAGAAGAGGGCCAAGGACTGAGTCCTGGGGGCAGTAAGAAAAGCTTAGGGGAAGAGTAGGAGAAGCGCCTCAGGGCTCTGAGGAGATACCAATAGAGGAGGGAGGAAAAAAAAGCTTGTGTGGTGTTCTGGAAGCCACATGAAGAAAGTGTATCATGGAGGATAGAGAGATTGGTTCTGGATTGTTGCTGCTGGGTCAGGTAAGGTGAAAGTGACTGTTGAATTCATTTGGAGTCATCAGTGAACTTGACAAAGAGCGGTTTTGGTATAGGAGTGGGACAAAATCTGAACAGAGCTGGTATAAGAGAGCATGGAGGAGAGGTTTTGGAGACTGTAAGTTTGGCAGCTAAAGGGAGCAAAGAAATGGTGTAGTAGTAGGAAGGATAGAGTCTGGAGATTTTCTTTTGAGATAAAGAGAAACATGCGTGGAAGTGTTCAGCAGTGAGTGCAAAGCTAACAGCGCAGCAAAGAGGGAGGAGAGTTACTGCAGTATGTTCCTTCAGTAGGCGGGAGGGGTAGGATCTACTGTGTAAGAGCAGGGATTGTTTCCAGGACAGTGACTACAAGCACAGGCTTAAGAGCTCGAGCTGGATACACATTCTGTCTCTGCCACCCACTATAACTGTGGTCACATTACTCAGTTCCTCAGCTCTGTCTCCTTAATAATGAAGCAAGGATCGTCATAGTGTGCAGAGTTGTGATAGTCCATTTGATAGTGCATATAAAGCACCTAGTTCAGTGTTTGACACATAGCAGGTGCTTAATAAGTGGTAGTACTGGGGTACAGTTAGTTCTTTCTCTCCAGTGTTATAAAGTTTATGGCAAACCTGGGGTGCTGCTTTAGGGTTAGCAACGCTAAGAGGTGCTGGAGTCAGCCGTTCATAGTAACCCCTTTGCGACATCTGGTTTCCTTATTAGTTTTGTTTTTTTTTTTTTAATTTATTAATGCTTATTTATTTTGAGAGAAAGTGAGAGCACAAGTTAGGGAGGGGCAGAGAGAATCCCAAGCAGGCTCCACGCTGTCAGCACAGAGCCCAACGCAGGGCCCAAACCCATGAAACCGTGAGATCATGATCTGAGCCAATCGGATCATGACCTGATCTGATCATGAGTCAGATGCTTAACCGACTGGGCCACCCAGGTGCCCCTAGTTTCTTTATTATTTTTAAGAAATATTTCTCTTGCTACAATAATTTCAAAATCGTAATAGTATTTTGTAGTTTTTGGAATCAGAATATTATAAAATGTCAGGCTGATAGTACATTTTAATAGGTATTGGTTTAAAATTTGTATCTTAGATAAGAAAATAGCAGGGAGCTTTGTTGAAAGTTTTGCATTTTAGGTGTATTTTTCTTACTACTAAATAGTAACTATATAAAACTTCTTTTCTTTTGAAAAATTTGGTAAATTGACTGAAAGAAGATATGAAACATCTGTATCATTTTTCTCTCTTGTCCTTTTCTGGGTCATTAATTTCTCAGGGTGGAACAAAATCAAATCTTTGGAGAAACCTATAATTGCAGACTCCTTTGAAAAATCTTGAATGATACTTTTATGTTAAATCTTATGTAATCCTTTATTGCACATATTTCAAAACAATACATTCATTATTTCCTTTATAATTTTAGTAGGTATTCAATAAATAAATTATTAAATGGAGGAAAAAATGATTTTATGAAGAGGCAGAGGCAATTGACCATTTCCTGTTCTTCAGGGAGAGCCACAGAGTTTGTCACTTGCCTGAAGTGTCAGGGTGGGGAACAGAGCCAAGGCTGCCCTTCACCCTAGTGCGCATACTCAGCATACTGGCCCAAGTTAAAATCTGTCCTAAGTACAAGACAGTACATCCTTCATGTTAAATATTCTGTGTATGTACCTGTAGGAGTTTAGAGCAGGAGTACATCTATAACTAATGGGATATGTAGATGAGAAGTTTTATAGAAGGGAGGGTTTTTGAGTTGGGCTTTAAACAGTAGATAGAATTTACAGAAGTGGATAGAAGTAGATCCTATGTGAGAAGAAATTATGAGAAGGATACAGGTGGACACGAGTGTGCTGTACTTGTGGGTCGCTGAAGAAGGATAGGCCTGATATGGAATGTAGGATGCAGTGGAGTGAGAGGTTGGCTAGAGAAGGTGAGGGAGCCATATTACAAGGGGTACAGAATATTAGGGAAAATAGTTTAGATTTGATATGTGAGAAAATAGGGAATGTCACCATCAGTTTTTTAAAAAAAAATTTTTTTTAATGTTTTTTTTTTATTTATTTTTGAGGGAGAGAGAGACCGAGCATGAGCAGGGGAGGAGCAGAGAGAGAGAGAGACATAGAATTTGAAGCAGGCTCCAGGCTCCGAGCTGTCAGCCCGGAGCCCGACGCGGGGCTCGAACTCATGAGCTGGGAGATCATGACCTGAGCCAAAGTCAGACGCTTAGCCGACTGAGCCACCCAGGCGCCCCGTCACCATCAGTTTTAAAATAGAGAAGTGGTATATGAAAATGATGTTTCAGAAAGATCGGGTAACTTTTTTTGGATAGATTGGAAGGAAGGGCAGAGACCATGATTAAAGAAGACTAATTAGGAAACCATTAGGGCTACCTCCAGGTGTGAGGTAATGGGATGGGAATGGAGAGGAAGGGATAGATATACAAGAGACATATCAAAGGAAAACAAAAGCTTACTAATTATTAGGAAGGATTAAGGAGAAGGAAGAGGCAGAGATAATTCTAAACTTTCAAAGCCAAGTGTTAGTACCATTAGCAGCAGTTAGAAATCAGAAGCAAGTTATATGTGAGGCAGAAGATTATGAGTTTACTTTAGGGCAGTCTAAGTCTGAAATTCCAGAAAGACATTGAACTAAAAACGATGATGTTTAGTACAAGTGCGAAACATGAATGAGGAAGAAGGCTAGAAATTTGGGTCCCGGTGGGGGTTGAGGGTGAGGGTGTTACCATCATCATTGGAACACCAGTTATAGGTTCTGAGAGTCTGAAGAAGTCACAGCAGAGTACCAAGACTGGAGCTTCTGGAAACGTTCATAAGGTGGGAGGAGCACGCACCGAAGATGAAAGAGGAGAAGGGGCAGTCAGTCAGGGAGGATGGTGCACTGGCAGTAGAGGTCCGATGTGGCAGGGAGAGTGGACAGCTCATTGACTGCTGAATCGGTTTAAAAGTTCATTGCAGGCCTGTAAGAGACATTTCGTGGGACATGGTGAGATTCTATCATTTGGGGGAGGCCGGGTGGGAGGGGAGAAGTAGTATGTGTCGTCTCATTTGAAAAGTATTGGCATTGAAAGGAGGGAGGTAAGAAGAAGATGGGAAGAATGAGGGGACAGAAGATCAAACAAGCACTTTAAAAGATATTAATAGAAATAGCAGCTTGTCAATTTTTTCATTGTTTTACTATGAGCTAGGCACTAAGGTATATGCTTTACATTTATTACCTTGTTCGAGCCATATAACCACACCAGGGAGTAGATAGCATTATAGATAGGGACTTTTGGAGATTGCTGATGGTGGAGAAAGGTGCAAATTTAGGGGTGCAAGAAGAGAGCACAAAGCATCTCAAAAACACCTCAAGGAATGAAAGAGGTGTAAAGCTTAGGGGAAGGCTTGACTTAAGAGGAGGCAACATCTAGGAAATTGATGGAAGGAGTGAAAGGCTAGGAAGATAAATGCAGAAAAATAAAGGAAATGGGGGCCTTGGTGAGGGAGGTGAAATTTTGAAGCCATCCTTAAGGAACTTACGGGAATTAAAATATAAAGGAATTTGAAGTCAGATGCTTCGAGTTCTGAGATGCACTCAGAGATACAGTGGTGCCTTGTGATTATAAAGCAGAGTGTGGACATAAATCTGTGACAGATGTGTGGGTGAAATAAAAGTCAAGAGTCTTGGGAACATCGGGACACAACGGGGTATCTCGTTGTTCTCTCTCCCGTGGGTAGCAGAGTTACAAGGGAGTGGATAAGGTGATGGGGTGGAGAAGATGAACTGGGAGCAAGTGAAGCATACATTCAGGAAGGCGGACTAAATCCAGGGCAGCCAACTGTGATGGTTCAGTCTTGGTGTCCTAAGGAGGTTTTCACATTGTTGCTCAGTTAGAGGGAAGGGAACTAACATTTTTTGAATATTTGCTGCTCTGTGCCAGACATGGTATCATACTTCTTATACATGTTGTTAAACCATACAAATCAAGATAGTATTATTGGCTTCCTTTTTGATATAGAGAACCGGGGTCACATAGCTAGAAAATCGGCAGAATCTGGGTTAAAACCGAGGCCTGTTTGACTCCAAAGTCTGTGTTCTTTCTGTGTAATGCTAACTAGCATATGCTGTGTGGTCAGATTGTACTTCGTACAGTAAAATTGATTGTGAAAATCTGTATATAATATCATGTTTTTAATGCACCTGAAGTTTACTGTAAAGAAACCCAATCTCTTTGCATAGTGAATACTCATCCCCAGTGAGTCTCAAGTTTGGATTTTTATGTAAAAGTTTTAAAAGATTTTTTTTTTTTTTGCACTAACATGCTGTTGTCATCATGTAGCCTATGAATTTTGTGATTAATAATTCATGTCAGTAATGTGTTATTTTCTGTTATTTTAGATTCATTGGTTCTCAATTTTCAACTCTTTCATGATGGTTATCTTCTTGGTGGGCTTAGTTTCAATGATTTTAATGAGAACTCTAAGAAAAGATTATGCCAGGTACAGTAAAGAAGAAGAAATGGATGATATGGTGAGCAAACGTTTTTACATTTATTTATAAAAACGATTTAACTCTTATTTTGAATGTTGGCATGTAAGTCACATGAGTGTCAGAATTCAGAATTTTCAGGTTTTAGAAAGGTGTAAAAGTTCCTGAGGGATCTCTAATCAAATATATTGTTTTTACATATTCTGATTACGTGCCCCATAATCAAATATATTAATTTTTTTTCCAGAAAAACATTGAATGTTCACCTTAAGTGAGATAAGTATACAGTACAAATAACCTCTTCACTGTTTTTGCCACCAAATAAGAATGGTGGCACCTGGTGGCACCAGGTTTTGCCACCAAATAAGAATGTGTCCAACTCTGAAGCAGACTTCCAGTTTTCAGAGCTTTTGATTTCAGAATTGTAGCTATGAAGTTGTAGACCTGTATTGACATCTCTCTAATACTGTTAAATACTGCATTAAATTCAGGGAGTGGGCGAAAGGATTCATTTACATTTGGTTTAGTGGGTTCAGAGGGCAGGTTCACTTTCTAAATTCTTTTACTATATTATATACAATGTTGTAAATGAGCAAAAGTGTGTTCTGTAAAATATTAATGGCTGTGCTATGTAGATACATTCCATCATTAAATAAGTTTGGAAAAGAGTTAAACAGGTTAAAACTGAATTAATATGTTAATGTGTATTATGTATTTGGTGCTTTTTAGATATGTCTGACCAGGATCACCCCCAGGCAAAAAGCCAGATTATCTTAAGGGACTGATATTTAAGAAATAATGTTTTAGATACTTCTTTACTCAGGTTGAAAAGGAAAAATTGGGGGCGCCTGGGTGGCGCAGTCGGTTAAGCGTCCGACTTCAGCCAGGTCACGATCTCGCGGTCCGTGAGTTCGAGCTCCGCGTCGGGCTCTGGGCTGATGGCTCGGAGCCTGGAGCCTGTTTCCGATTCTGTGTCTCCCTCTCTCTCTGCCCCTCCCCCGTTCATGCTCTGTCTCTCTCTGTCCCAAAAATAAATAAAAACGTTGAAAAAAAAATTAAAAAAAAAAAAAAAAAGGAAAAATTGAATCCTTTTTCAAAAGTGCTGTAGGCAGTTAACTAATATTTAACAGATAATATTTAACTGATATTTCCTCATATATTTTCTTAGATTCCAGGCTATAAAAGACATTTCTGCATTGTTAGGGCATCTAAGTACTGGTTTCAATCTTTGTTTTCTGTTTGATTCTCCACCTGGCCCCTCATTATGTATGAGCCACAGGCATGATATAAATGACAAGAATAAGAATGTTCAGAGAGCCGGTGTGCTCTTCTCCCATTTTGACCATTTGTGTTTGCTCCTAGACCTTTTCTTTTCCATTTTTTGATATTCTCTGAACACAACTGGGAGCCACCTTCCTGAACCTCAGTAAATGCCATAATATTTTAACATTATAAGTTATTAAGGCAGTGATTATTTTATTTTTTAAAGTTTATTTATTTTGAAAGAGAGAGAGGGAGAGCTCAAGTAGGGGAGGGGCAGAGAGAGAGGGAGAGACAGAATCCCAAGCAGGCTCTGTGCTAGATCTCTTGAACCATGAGATCGTGACCTGAGCTGAAATCAAGAGTCAGATGCTTAACTGACTGAGTCACCAGGAGCCCTTGCAGTGATTATGTTAAATTTGAAATGTCTTTTCTCGGTACTTTGAATCCCTTTAAATAGCTGTAAGTTTGGAAGGAGGGAACTTAAAACTGGAATTGTAATTTTTCACCTACTTTATGTATTTTAATTTTATTCCAAATGCTTTTCTTTTCTCTCTCCATATGTGTGTATATAGGATAGAGACCTAGGAGATGAGTATGGATGGAAGCAGGTGCATGGAGACGTATTTAGGCCATCAAGTCACCCACTGATCTTTTCTTCTCTCATTGGTTCTGGATGTCAGATATTTGCCGTGTCTCTTATTGTTATTATTGTTGCAATGATAGAAGATTTATATACAGAGTAAGTACATGTGTTTAATTTTATTTTTTTGTTCTTGAATAGTGTTAATCATTGGACCATTTTAAGTCAATTATAATTAAATATTTGCTTATTTCCATTATCTTAGAATTTAATATAGCATAAATGTTCTTACTGCAGATAAATAATGAATAATAATATTCAGCTATAAGTATGTTTTTCTGTGACATGCTAAAACATACTAACCTTATTGAACATTTTCATTGGTTATAAACGTTGTGTTCCATTTAGAGGTATGACCAGAGTTACTTATAAGCCAGTGGTGTTTAGCAAAATGAATAGGCTTTTTTTTGAAAGCCGAAGATCCAATTAGATCTTTGTAAAAAGCACAAGAATTTTACAGTTTCTGAATTAGTACTTCGTATTTACCTTCCAAATTGGGACACTGTCTACAGAACAGAAGAAAAATAATAAATAATCTTTAATAAATATTTAATGTTTATTCAATTTATTAATTTTAATATATAACTATTAAATAATAAATAATAGTAAAAAGAGCAGTGGAAAAGGCACATGAAGTTAGAAAAATAATTGCGTATCTGTCTTACCTGTACATGGTTTTTGGTACATTTTTTTCTTTGAGGACAAAATTGGTTGCAGGAAATTCTTGATTTGATGCTTTAGATTCTGTGTCCCCCTCTCTCTCTGCCCCTCCCCTGCTCACACTCTGTCTCTGTGTCTCTCAAAAATAAATAAATATTGAAAAAAAAATTTTAAAAAAGAAATTCTTGATTTGAGGTCTTTGGATTATTAGAAAATTAACACAGATCTCACATCCCTATTGAGTGGTCCTATAACCTATGCTCAGAAAGCCACGAGTGAAGCAGACATACTTTGAGCCTGGGTCCTAGGGATTATAAATGTAGGAATTTCAGACGTTGTTCCATGAAGTTCTCTATCAGAATGACACTTGTTTCCAGTTAGATCTTTTATCTCTATTTCAGTTCATAATGCATTCTTTTTTTTTTTTTTTTTTTTAATTTTTTTAATGTTTATTTCTGAGACAGAGACAGAGCATGAGTGGGGGAGGGGCAGAGAGAGAGGGACACACAGAATCAGAAGCAGGCTCCAGGCTCTCAGCTGTCAGCACAGAACCCGGTGCGGGGCTCAAACTCACAAACCGTGAGATCGTGACCTGAGCAGAAGTCGATCACTCAACCGACTGAGCCACCCAGGTGCCCCACATAATGCATTCTTTCTTATATATGCCTGGCATTTGGTGGACAAGCAATAAATTGTTGCTGAAAGAATGGCTCTTTAGTTTTATGTTAAATAATAATACTAAATTACTGTTTCTTCCTCTAGACCTTAAGCTCCTTGAGAGCAAGGACTGGATCTTCATTCATTTATCTTTGAATTCTCAAAGTACCTACTTAAATGTGTGGAAGGTACTCAATGCGTGTTAAACTCAAGTGAATATATTGATCAACAAGGTGGTTTCTCTGTAGTTTCTGTTATATTTCTTTAATATATAACCTTTGCAATTTGTTTACCATATAAGCTTTAAAATAATTGTTCAAAACCTAAACTTAAATGTTCTGACTTGTAGTTCATATTTTAGGATATAATGTATTTCAGATGAACTAAACCCCAAATACAAGAAAAGCATTTCAAAAATGCCAAGAAGGCATGCTTTACATCAAATACTGGGTTAAATTCATCCCCACTGACTGAATTGACACTGCACAGTCAGTCTCGAGTGGGTAACCTCTCCTAGAATTCAAGTTTTTGCGTTGTTCCTTCTCAGATGTCAGGGTTACAATTTTGGCAATTCATTTTACTGCAGAAACTCTTTGTTTATAGACCTTCAACTTTAGAAATAAGAAACTTTCTTAGCAGGCACGTCATGCATTGTTCTTCATTATTAATGTTTTTCCTGTATTGTGCTAATTTGAAGTGAACATACTTAATTATATGATTCGTTTTTTTTTTATAGAATTCGTATTAAAGTGGTATTATTTTGATATCGAAGTGACTAACATTGGTGTCCCATTAGGTGCTTGATACTTTAGGTGCTTTTTTACTTTTCACATCCATCCTTTGAAGGGGTATTCTCTATTCGACAGATTAGAAAAGTAAAGTTCAGAGAGGTTAAGTAACATGGCTGAGATCATAACGATTGTTAGGGATGTTCATAAGCTGGGATTTGAACCTACATATGGATAAGGATATGTCTTTTGCCACAACTTGTCTCTTAATTTGCTGTGCTATGGAAATGAAAATAGAGATTATAATAAGCATAAAGTGGTGAGAAAATGAAAAACCTTGCACATGAAATTTGTAAGAATCACTTCAGAGTAGGAATGATTCTAAAAGATGAAAGGCAGATAATGTAACATGTGAAAATTATTTTGTGTTGGTGATGACCACAGCAATCAGAGAAGAAAAACTATTTAGGTAGATAGAGGATCAGTATCAATGTGGATGCCTATGAGTGTGATATAACTCCTGAGAAGGCATAGTGTTTGAGAACCTGTGGAAAAGTCTGGAAAAATACAGCTGCTCTATAACTTTGGGTGGAGAGTGGTGAGTTGACAAGTGTAAGCTCCTTAGATGTTTCCCCCCTCCAGTCTTGGAGAGATGAACAAAGAGGACAATTCTCTCCCTCAGCATATTTTACAGTGTAGATGAAAACGGTGTATTTTGGGTGGAGAATGCCCATAGAATATTTATGAACGAAGAGATGAAGGGTCTGTCTGATTTTTAAAACCATGACTGATACTTACACTTCACTTAGTGCAGTGTCTCTGGGGATTGCAAGCTTAAATCCCTCGTAGGCATTTTGGACCCTCCATCACATGAGCAATACTTTTGAACCCTCTCTGCTAACATTAAGAACTTCTGACTGGTAATAGACTGGTCTTAGACCAAAGCAGCCTTTTGGTTTTCAGTATTGCTAGGCCTTTGTCAACCTTCACATACCTAGTTACAAACAGAGAATGGGCCAGATTTTTTAATGATAATCTGAAAGGAAAAAGTACTTAGAGTGTTTGAGTTGTTGAAAAAACAAATTTTGATTTTAAAAACTTTGAGACCCACGATTGTTTACTTTTTTTTTTTTTTAAGTAAGCTCTACACCCAACATGGGTCTTGAACTCATAACCTTGAGATCCAGAGTCGTGAGCCAGCCAAGTGCCCAGAGACCTATGATCTTTTTTAAAGAAAACAATATTTTTAATGTTTTTAAAAATTTATTTACTTTTGAGAGACAGCACAAGCAGGGGAGGAACAGAGAGAGAGGGAGACACAGAATTGGAAGCAGGCTTCAGGCTCTGAGCTGTCAGCGCAAAGCCCGACGTGGGGCTCAAACCCACAGACCGAGAGATCATGACCTGAGCCGAAGTCAGATGCTTAACTGACTGAGCCACCCAGGCACCCTGACCCACAGTCTTTTAAACATGGGAATGACATATTCTTATATTACTACCACATTTGTATCTAGCTATGTATTGATGGAAATTGAATACTGTAGTGTTTTAACTACTGTGCATCCACTTTGAGAAATTCAGCATTGGTGTTTGGGCAGAGGAGCACTACATACTTCAAGACTTTATGATCTTTTTGTATTCTATATAGGTGGACAGTGAAATATAATAATTACTACCGAGAAGGTGGTTAGTTTATGAAAATTGTACATCATCCCAGTACACACATTCGTGTGGTATTCTTGTAAATTCTCTTTAAAAGAATATTCTTTAGCTCAAATTGACAAGGTTATATGCTCTATCTACAGACTTTATTTTACCTTCCTAGTTATGCTAAGTTTCAAAAAGAGTCTTTATTGTTAGTAGTTTAAGTACATTCTTTTTGAAGTTAATTTATTTTGAGAGAGAGGAAGTGAGTGTGTGTACATGCACATGTGTGAGTAGGGGAGAAGCAGAGAGATCCCAAGCAAGCTCCGTGCTATAACTGCAGCCCAGTGCGGGCTCGATCTTATGAACCCGCGAGATCATGACCCGAGGTGAAGTCAAGAGTCAGGCCCTTAACCTCCTGAGCCACCCAGGAGGTGCCCTAAGCACATTTCTATATTATGACAAATGATACTGTCATTTATCATTTTAATATTTCTCTTTGCAATTAGGCATTTAAAATATTTTGTTCAGCTTTATTCAACAGGAGGGTTGATCTGAATTTCCTAGATACCATTAGTGGAAGAAGAGATTAGAAATTGTTGATCTGAGTTAATGTTGATTGTGGACCTATGGATTAAAAAAAATTTTTTTTTTAATGTTTATTTATTTTTGAAGGAGAGAGAGAGAGACAGAGTGTGAGCAGGGGAGGGGTAGAGAGAGGGGAGACGCAGAATCCGAAGCAGTCTCCAGGCTCCGAGCTTTCAGCACAGAGCCTGATGTGGGGCTCAATCTCACGAGCTGTGAGATCATGACCTGAGCCGAAGTCGGACACTCAACTGACTGAGCCACCAGGCGCCCCTGGACCTATGGATTTTTAAAAAAAATTTTTAATAGTATAAGGAAAACTAAGAAAAGTCTCAGTGTTATACCATTTAAAGTAATAACACTAATATAGGTTACATTACTTCCATTTTATTTGCCAGTGGGCAAAAATCTTAAGCAATTAAATCAATTTATAAAGAGGAATATTCTAATTATTTTTCTTAACAGATGAATATCCTTATCCATATGATGTGATTGGTTCACAGGGTTGCAAAACAATTTTAGTGCCAGCTTCTAACATTTTTGCCAAAGAAATGTGAAATATTTGTTTAGAATATATTATGAAATTTAACTGCAGATGAAAAAAATTAGTATTAGCCTGTGCAGTTTTAACTAGAAATTCATTCACTCAGCAACCTTCTGAGATCCTTTATAGTCCAGGATGATATTTTTGTGTTCCTGTTAAATTTATCTTTGAAATTACACTGACCTTAATGTGATAGGCTTTATGATATTTTCTTTAAATTGTTGGTTTTAACTTACCATATATGTTGTTTCGCCTTTTCAGGAGGGGATCAATGCTCAGTACAGCCATATTTGTCTATGCTGCTACATCTCCAGTGAATGGTTATTTTGGAGGAAGTTTATATGCCAGACAAGGAGGTAACTTAGAAGTGATCTCTTCGTATTTTTAATTATAGATGCCAATATTCTACTGTGGGGTATTTGGAATTTAAAATGGATAGTACAGCCATTGTAAAATACTTTGTGTTCCCATTTCACATAATGTCTACCAAACCGGCTATGGGATCTACTTTGCTTTTATGGAATCCTTCCATTTTATTTCTGAAAATTAGGAATAATTAATAGATTATGTCCATTGTTCACTGTGAAGTTAGCTAGCCCTGAGGAACATGTAGGAGAGAGTATATTTAAGTTATTGATATTACTTTGCTTTGAGGTGCCTTACTCCCTAAATGTCCTCCGTGGGAGGCCTCCACATAGAGTATATAGTGTTACAGCTGATAAAGGCATGTTTTTTGGCTTTTGGATAAAGTATTGGACTGGAAGGAGACTAGGAGAGAGCTGTTTATTTCTATTGACTCAAATATTTATCAAAGGACCCTGCATTAAGATTTTTGTTATTCTTTGTCAAAATCTTTTGCTAAGATTAGCACTTCATCTTAAATACTCCCTCGCTTCTCTACTTTTGTGACCTGGAAATGATGGGAGATACAGGGAAGATGCAAAGGTACTGCTCCATGGTGTTTCTTTCTGTGGTAGCATTCAAGGGTTTTCACATTTTCTTGTTTTCCCTGTAATTGGGGCCAGAAAAGTACTGAAAGTAGATTTGCGTATTTCAGTTTATGACTGAAGGGTTGTTGAAAGACCTTAAAATTATATTCCTAAGGATGGAGACTTTCTCATGTGATTTTCCCAGCTCATCTTAAACAATGTCAGCATTAAGGGATCCTGCTTTTTAGTCGACTAGCCTTATAGATAGATTATTGGCATTCTGAGCATGTATAGGATCATTTAAAATTTCTCCAGTATATCCTGGTTTACCATTACTCTTTTTATTGGTCCTACTAGATTTAATGTGACTTGTACCTTCAGGGTAAATAATTCTTTGGATTGCCTGAGGGAGTATCATAGATTGCTAATTATTTTTGTTAACTGTTCAATGTCTTATATACCTTTAGCTACAGGAAACAAGTCTTATCATAACAGGATTACCATCCTAAGGAAATCAGGATGCCTGAGTCAACTTCAGCTTTGAATTTGATGTGAAAACTAGTTAGGCTGAGAAATTTACATTTTATGACCTCCAGAAAAGTCTCCACAGCAGAAACATTATTTAAAACAGGAAATTTATTCACTCTTGGACAGAAATTTGCTTTTAGTTTGATTGCAAGTTAAGAACACCTAGCTACACTTTTCTTTATTAACACTTAACTCTTGAAAGCAGAGTTCAGACTCAAACCTAGGAGTATCAGATGTTACCATGTATAATCTAAAGGTTTTTTTCTGATTGACAGTGCCTTGAGGAGGTCTGATCGTGTACTGATAATTTTGTCTGAGCGATCCCTAAAAGCCAGGTTAATGTAAGAAGTCAACCCAGAGAGTTGAGAATTTTTCAGACTTACTTCATTGCACTACAGCGAAGGTCTGCATATTGTCCTCAGTGTACTGGATAATCCTCCAGACCCAGTTTGAAACTAGGGGTAGCCTGGAACTTGACCAGAATCTCCGAGGTTGCAGGGGACCAACAGGAAGCACAGTGTAGATGCCTGGGCTACTGATTGTACCCAGTGGAATGTGTGTGGGATTTTTTGTGACTGTTGGAAGGAAAGGGAGTAAGAGAATTAAATATGGAATTTATTAATACATTCTGAATCTGAGCAGGTAATGGAAAGTGTAGGAAAAGATAGTGCTGAGAAAGAGATAGAATTAAATAGGAAAAATAATACTTTAATTAATGGCCACCCTTTTTGTGTTGTTTTTGTGGTAAAATGCTGAATGTTGAGTCTGTGTGTGGAAAGGAGGGGCCCTTGAAACTTACCTGAGAAAGAAATAATATAGAGTATATAGAGGTGATACTTGAAAATCAAGGAGTTTTTCTGGAAGAATGTCAAGATTTGGGATAGTAATTCTATGAGATGGATGTTTGAAGGAGCTTCACATAGAAGAAAACAGAAGTTAGGGTATTGCTTATTTTGCTTATAGCGCTTTACTTTTTTTTTTTTTAAGTTTTTATTTATTTTGAGAAAGCGCGCGCGCGCGAGAGAGAGAGAGAGAGAGAGAGAGAGCGCGCACACGCGCGCACTTGAGTGGGGGGCAGGCAGAGAGACAGGGAGAGAGACAATCCCAAGCAGGCTCTGCACCATCAGCGCAGAGCCCGATGTGGGGCTTAAAACTCACGAAACGTGAGATCATGACCTGAGCCTAAGTCCAGTGCTTAACCGACTGAGCCACCCAGGCGCCCCACTTATAGCACTTTCTGTTTGGGTCCCGATTGCTTTTGGTTGTGGAGTTGAATTGTAATATCGATCCAGTATGAAATCTTTGTGTTTTGTTCCTAAGCAGTATGCAGGTGCTTTCTTGGCAGTGCGCCTGCTCGTATACTCTGCTGTATTAGAAAGATCGCTCCTTGTTCTCCTGATCAGTATGCACACGATTTAAAATTTTTGATTACATAGTTTAAACATTCCTTTCTTTGACTGTTTAAATAACAGTTGTTCACTGTATAGAATTTTGGCGGTACAAAGAAATAGTGAAACTTAAAGTCTGTAGTTCTAATTGCTGAGAGAGAGAGCTCATGAAACACTCTTTTGTTTTTCCCTTTTGAAACAAATTTAAATATATATTTATAATCATAATTACAGCTAAAAGTAAATTTGGGGTAAGTTCAACTTAACTAGGGGTAATTTAATTTGGGGTAACTTAAACTAAGGATTTAAAAAAAATTTTTTTTAAGCAGTGTAATCCTCTTTTCAAATGAAAGCTTACATGAACTCCATTGTGTAAATTTGTTGAAAATGGACTTGTTCTGGTTAAAACAGGGTTCGGGGCTCTTCTTTCATCAGTGACTTCATGGGCACCTCCAAGAAGCTCCCGAATTCCTATTTGGAAAACGCCTATATAGGCCGACTTGTAGCCCAGAAAGATTGAGTGGCTTACCAAAATTCACAGCAGTTCAGTGGCAGTATCACGACAGAAAATTAGGACATTTGACTATATAGTCCATTGCTCTTTTCTGGTGCATCCACTTCAAAAGCTGTTTGCATTAGACATACTTGAATAGCTGTTGTCCTGAAACAATCATTAGAGTGTCAGATTTTAAGATGTTTACATGAGAATTTTAAATAAATGTTTTGGCACTAAAGAAACAATAATTTGGTGCCTTATGAACATTAATATATGCCCCTCACCTCCGATTTTCATTATTTCCTTTCTCTTTCAGGAAGGAGATGGATAAAGCAGATGTTTATTGGGGCATTTCTTATCCCAGCTATGGTGTGTGGCACTGCCTTCTTCATCAATTTTATAGCCATTTATTACCATGCTTCAAGAGCCATTCCTTTTGGAACAATGGTAAGTTGCTTGAATCTTGCTTTTAAACTGGAAAAGTATAAGCATTCTAATATGAGGCCTGCTGTCTCTCTGAAGTACCTCTTCGTAAGAAGAATTTTGGCATTTGCAGCCAGTCCCTGACCAGTCACAGAAAGTTAGGTGAAGAAAACTTTTTCTTGATTCTGTGAACCAGTGAAGTGAAAGTCCGACTTCTAAGTGTGATGAGAGAATACTATACTTTTTATCAGAGATGGGAGAAACTAGAGAATATATTATAGAGGAAGAATAATGACATACGAAAAAATGAGGGTGTTTTAAGGTGATAGTGGGTGCGTTGGTAGTGGTAGGAAGTGAAGCTTCTCCATAATACGTTTTCTTTTTTCAGTATACACTGAAAACATTTATACTGATATGTTGCTACAGACATTAAAACCCTATCTCATATCTTACCTGTAATCACAGACTTTGAAATATTTTGGATCTTTTAACTACATTAAAACTAAAACACAGATATATACCAGTGCTTTACAAAGGTAACCCACAGCCTCCAAATTGTTCTTGTTGTTACCTTTTTTTAAAAATGTTTATTTATTTTTGAGAGAGAGACAGAGTACAAGCAGGGAAGGGACAGAGAAAGAGGGAGACACAGAATCTGAACCAGGCTCCAGTCTCTGAGCTGTCAGCACAGAGCCCGACGCAGGCCTCGAACCCACGAACTGTGAGATCATGACCTGAGCTGAAGTCAGATACTTAACCGACTGAGCCACCCAGGCGCCCCTTGTTGTTACCTTTTTGGAGCAGACTTCAATATTTTGTTTTATTTTGTTTTTAAAGATATACATATATATATGTATTTAATGTTTATTTATTTTTGAGAGAGACAAAATGAGAGTAGGTTAGGGGCAGAGAGAGAGGGAGACACAGAATCCAAAGCAGGCTCCAGGCTCTGAGCTGTCAGCGCAGAGCCTGATGTGGGGCTCGAACTCATGAGCTGTGAGATTATGACCTGACCTGAAGTCGGACACTCAACCAACTGAGCCACCCAGGTGCCCCGACTTATTTTTAATGTACGCTTGTGCAGACATGTGCACCCTCTTATGCACATGTATGCAAGGTGCACCATGGTTGCTGCTTTTCAGAGAGGCTGTGTAACGTGGTCAAGGTCATACAAATATTGGCAGAACTGTAACTGGACCCATATCTCTTTCTGAATTTTGATCTTTGGTTTTCTGTCAAATGGTTTCATAAAAATTCCAGGTGATTTTGGTTGTTTTATAATCTGGGTTTCTCAAAGATCCTGCATTATACATTTTTACTAAATGTTTGATACTTTTTAGTTGGAAATATTTTTGAAAATTGCTTCAAAATTGGCATTCTTGTTTTTGTTTTTTTGCAATCCAAAGTGAGTGATAATAGTTGGGAAAGGGTAACATAATTAATTACATTCAGAACTAGAAAAGAATTTGCTTCATAATAGTTACAGGCCATTAGAAAGTATCTATAGGGCTTCAACTATCTCTTAAAGATCATCTGCTGAATTAATTATTTTCATAGTGCTTTAAAAGTTAAAATTCAGATTCTGCTATAATTTTCCTCAAAGTTTTGAATTGATGTGGTGAAAATTATATTTTAAAGTTGCTTTCCTTCACTAAAATTTTAAATTTTACCGCTTGTAAAGAGGGTTTTAAATTTTCAGTGTAATTTGCCTTTAGATAATTTAATGATTACTAGTTGTTAGAATACAGTTTCAGCCTCTGTACTGAGCCGAAGCAGGTTGATAAAAGTGGTCTTCGCACTTGCAAGACTGGCTGCTGATGCCGAGCAGGCACCTGAAGTACCTTGTTCTTCAGTTATTTCCAAATTCGGAATGAAGGACATTCATCGCCCTCAAGTTTTAATCAGATGTGTAGTCTAACATTTTTTTTTTCTCCTTTAGAAAGTATCAAAATTTGTTTAGAAAATGAAATTTAAGAACTTGAGGTGAATGTTTGACCCAGCTGTCCATTCAGTATTTTAACTAATGAAATTTGTATTTTAGTTATTTGTTGATATTACAAAGGAAGTGGTTATACAGTCTCAAAATCTCCATGGCTCTCAACCCTAGGTACACATTAGAATCCTTGGGAATTTAAGTAATTTCAGTACTCATGGCTTCGTCTTAAGCCAGTTTAATCTGTTTTGCTTTAAATCCAGTCACTAGCGTTTACCTGACTCTGGTTCCCAGCATCTGGAGATGGACCTCTCGGCTGAAAGGCTCCCAAGCCATATGTTTCTGAGAAACTGTGTGCTCCTACTTAACTGGACACCCTTGTTTGAAAATCAGTCTTCAGATACTCCTGTATGCTCTTCCCCTGGCCTTAGCTGTTTCTGTCCCCCATTCCTTCGATCTCGTGGACATTGAGCCCTTTCTCAATGATCTTTCTCTAGTTCTCTGTTTTCTCAAATACTTCATAGCTAAGGATTTAATCCAACTTTGGTGAAAGTGATTTCAGGCTTTTGCCTGCTTTAATAGAAGCACCCACATAATAGGGTTTTGCCAACTTGGGATCTGGAATTTTGTCAGAATACTGCTGTTGTCACCAGGACTAGCCCAAGATTGAAAGTGAGCAGAATTTGTCTTCAGACCCCAACTTCTCTGCTCAGGTATACCTAATTACACATAAAAGCCATTAAATCCGTGTCAGATTAAACTTTTTGAACAATTGTTAATCTTCCTGGCTTAATAAAGATAAATGTAAGTAGAGGGTAGTAATAATAATCTGAGCTCATATCATATCTCAAAAATGAAATTCATGATATGTGATCAGAAATTACCGCAGTAAAGAATGGAGACCAAGACGAATGAACAGGTACTATTTTATATCTCTCAAAGGTTATGAGAAAAGTAGAATATCCCTAAGTGTAAAGGAATAATAAAGATCTATATATATATAAAAAAACAAAAACAAAACTCTGTTACCTAACCTGAACTTTTGACAAACGCTAAGGCAAATTGGGATTTTGTAAAAATACTTTCCTAGTGTGACCACAGGCTTATTACATGGGACCAGGTGATGTAACAGAGTAGAAGAAAAAATGGCTCTAACCCATTCTTTTTCTTTTTCTTTTTCATTAAATAAAATAACCTTTAAACAAGAAAAGATAAGAGGAAAATAATCCCTGATAAGGGGGAAATGAAGCCTAAGAAAGGGAAGGGGATTCCTGGTACAGGACTCCACAGCTACCTTAGCTGTAAGTTTGCTGCTTATGTAAGTGACCTTTTAGACATACTGAGAGATCATGCTGATAAGCGATGTCTGAATAACTGTGTAAGAGAACAGAAGCATTGTAAAACTGGACATTGGCAAATTTACTTTTCCAGAAGGGAAAGGAAGAAAGTGGATTCTACCTTACAAAATGTGGTGAATTTGGTGAAACACAAGATATTAGAATGTTACTAAAATTTGTCTTTTAAATCCTGGAAATAATGAACATTGGGAGCTATTATGGATTTATGAAGACAAAAATACTAGAACAACTTCATTTCCTCTTGGTAGGTTTTAGTAGATAAGAACAAAAGATTGGAAGGTATTGATCTTGTTGGACAAGATAGAGAAATATAGGTGGAATAGTACAATCAGGTAGATGTGTGAATAGTTATAGAATTAAAGAAATAGAATGATATCACTAATAAGATGTCACATATGTCTTTCAGTAGAGTAGACTTTGACCAATTCGATGATTGTTAATGATGTGTATAAAGGCGTAATGAATTGAAGATTAAGTTGAAAAAGGACATGAGATCAAGGAGAAAACTAGGAATGTGGAATGATGAAGACAACATCTAAAACCGGTCTCACCTGACTGAAATGATGTGCCAAATTTGACCAGACGAATTCTAATAAAGAGAGATACATGTGTGTTGCATTTTGTAGTTTGCCAAAAGCTCTTTCTTACCTTATCTGGTTTCAGAAGGACCCAAAGAGATAGAGCTAGTGACATGTGTTATCCCTGTCATACAGAGCAGAAGCCCAGGACTCTTGCAGAGTAACTGACTCAAATCACATTTTGTTTGTTGTGCTGTGGTGATGATTTGTTTTTATTTGTCTATTTTCTTTCCTTCTTTTCTGCCAAAAGGAATTTTAGCTTTATGCTGAGACTTGTGAATGTAGAATATGTTATGCCTTTGTGTGTGTGTGTGTGTGTGTTTACAGCTGTGTAGAGATATAATTAATACATGATAAATTGTATGTATTTAAAGTATACACTTTGTTGAGTTTTGATATGTGTATACATTTAGGAAACGATCACCACAGTCAAAAAAAAGAAGGTATTTATGAAGTCCAGAAGTTTCTCTGTGTACCTTTGTAATTCACCCCTTTTTTCCTCCTCCTTCTTCCCTCCTCAGGTAACCATGGATCTGCTCTCTGTCATCATAGATTAGTTTGCATTACCCAGAATTTTATCTAAATACAGTCACATAATATGTTCTTTTTTTGTCCTTTTTCACTCAGAAAATTATTTTGAGATTCATTGATGTTGCATGCATTAAAGTTTATTGCTTTATATTGCTCAGTAGTATTCCATGGATATACCACAATTGTTTACCCATTTATCCAGTAATGCATTCTTGGGATTATTGATCCCAATTATTAATGCATTATTTCCAGTTTTTGGCTATTATAAATCAAACTGTTATGAGTATTCATATACAAGCCTTTGTGTTGGATATATTTTCAGTCGTCTTGGACAAATAACTACAGTGGAATGACTGAGTCATACAATATAGTTTAATAAGAAACTTCTAAACTGTAACAATATGTGTTGACTATACTCAAAAAAAAAAAAAAGAAGAGACCACTAAACTTTTCTACAACAATTTTGTCATTTTACATTCCCACCAGTATTGTATAGGATGAGTTGCAGTCACTCCACATCATCTGTGGCACTTGATGTGTCTTTTTAATTTTAGTCATTCTAGAAGATACATAGTGGTGTCTCATTGTGGTTTTAGTTTGCATTTCCTTAATAACTAATCACATTCAAGCTCTTTTGTGTATTTATTTGCCATCCCTATCTTTTTTTTTTTAATGAATCTTTGGCCTGTTTTTTTATAGGTTATTTGTCTAGTTGAGTGGAAGAGTTCTTTGCATATTGTACGTACCTGACCTTTGTCTTAGTTTGGAAATCTAGTCTCCCCCTTTGTGGCTTGTCTTTTTGTTCTTTTAAGAATATCTTTTGATGGGGCTCCTAGGTAGCTCAGTCGGTTGAGCGTCTGGCTCTTGATTTCTGTTCTAGTCACGATCCCAAGATCATGGGATCAAGCCCTGTGTCAGGCTGTGTGCTGAGCGTGGAGCCTGCTTAAGGTTCTCTCTCTCTCTCCCTCTGCCCCTCTCCCCTGCTGGAGCTCTCTATCCCCCAGGGAAAAAAAAACCAAAAAAGTCTCTTTTAAAGAGCAAACATAATTAAGTGTAATTTATTGATTTTTTTTTTCTTTATATGTGCTTTTCTGTCCTTTTGCCAAACCAAAGATCAGTTAGCCTTTCTCGTGTTTTCTTCTAGAAATTTTATAATTCTAGCTCTTTAATATGATCCATTTAAGGTCAGTGATCATTTTTGGTAATTTTGTATCTTGCATGGGTAAAGAAAGGGTCTTTTGTTTTGCTTTGCTTATGACTAGTGTTCCAACATTTCTTGAAAAGAAAACATGCTTTCTCTACTGAATTGCCTTAGCACTTTTGTTGATCATCAACTGACCATATAAAGGTGGATCCATTTCTGAACTTTTTGTTTTCTTCCATTGATTAATTTGTCATGTTTTTATGCCAGTGTGACATTATCTTGATTACTGCAATTTTTATAATTTTTGAAATCACTTCTTTTTCAGTGTTGTTTTGGCATTTTTAGGTTCTTTCATTTCCATCTAAAGTTTAGAATGACCTTGTCAGTTTATACAAAAAACCCTGAGATTTTGATTGGGATTGTATTGAATCTATAGATCAATTTGGGAAGAATTGACATCTTAACAATATTGAATCTTTTAATTATTGAACGCAGTATATCTTATATCTCTTAACCTAGTTTAATTTTTATGTGCAACATTTTGTAAATTTTGTTGTTTAAATGTTGTACATCTTTTATTGAATTTACCCTTATTTCATATCTTTCATGCTATTTGTAAATGGTATTTTTAAAATATCAGAAAAATAATTGATTTTTGTATATTGGCTTTGCATCCTGCAACTTTGCTAAAGTTACTTATTCTGATTTCTTTTTTTGTAGATTCCTGAAGATTTTTTACATAATCATGTGGTCTGTGAATAAAGACACTTTCACTTCTACTTTTCTAATCTATATACCTTTTATTTCTTTTTCTTGCCATGTTGCACTGGCTACAACCCCCCAGTGCAGTGTTGAACAGAAGCAGTGAGAGCTGACTTTTCTTGTCTTGTTCCTCCCCCTAGAGGGAAAGCATCCAGTCTTGTGCCATCAAGTAAAATGTTACCTGTATTTTTTTTGCAGGTGCCCTTCATCAAGTTGATGAAGTTCTCTCCTGCTTAGTTTGCTGAGAGTTTTTTGTTGTAATTATTTTGAATAGAAGTTGGATTTTGCAGTGGCCTTTTCTGTATCTTTTGAGATAATCTATGATTTTTATTTTTTAGTGTGGTAATATGGTGAATTATATTGATTTTTGAATCTTAAACCAATTTTTCATTCCTTCAACAAACCTCAGTTTGGTATGATGTATTATCTATTGTGTATATTGCTGGATTCCATTTGCTAAGATTTGTCAGGTTTTTTTTTTTTTTGCATCTATATTTATGAAAGATATGATCTGTAGTTTTTTTTTTTTCTGGTTTTGCTATCAGTATGATGCTAGATTCATCAAATAAATTTTTAACTTCAAGTCCAATGTTTCTTCTGTTAGACTACTGACATAGCTCAAAAAGCAGAATGGGAAGTTATTTATTAGCATGTTGAGAATAATCTCATAAAATAGAAAGGCTTCTTATAGGCTTTTGTGTTTGAGTTAGTGGTACTCTGATTATTAGTTCCTATTATTGAAATGCTTATAGACATAAAGGTGTAAATGTATGAGTAGAAAAAGAGTGATAAAAATTGTCTAGTCTGAGCGTGTGGTGAAGAAATGCATAAACATAATGACCGGTAAGACAATATATTACCTGAGAATCACCTTACCTAAAAGCAATTATTGTCTATCACCGTAAATAAAATTTATATTCTTTAGAATTCCAAAACAACTCTCAGGATGCATTTTCCCTCTCCATTCATTCCATTTACAACACAGATTTCATAAAAGGCCACTTCGGAAGCAGAGCTGGAATAAGTACTAGCCACATTCTTGGTTTGTGACAGATTAGAGGAGCTGACCAGTTGGTACACTTTGGGGTATTAAGTGCTGATAGGCAGTACTTGTTTCTAACTTGCTCTTATTGTAGATCACTCCCTCAACCTTGAGTAAGTCCCCCACCCCCCCCAACCCCTGCACTTCCTTACCTGTTTTCGATGTTAGTCCGTGCACGGTGGCTAGGAGGCCAGGGGAGGGCCCTGTATCTGTTTGAGCCCCAGAGCTTTCATGGGTGTAGTAGACTAATGGGTTTTTTTTTTTAAGTCTTAACTGCTAAATTTCATTTTAAAATGAAACTATGTGGAAGCCCAATATAGAAAATAGATATCAACATGAATCCTTTAGTATAAATAAATTTTTGCAAATTCAGTATCGTAACATTCTATATTTAATGAGAAGCAGTAAAGTTGTGATGAATACAGATCTAATGTAAAGGAGTATGAGTAAGAGTTCAGTCATATCTTCTTCAGTAACCGGTTTATTTGGCTAAATATCAGTCTTGAGAAAAATCCTGACTTCACGG
Organism: Prionailurus bengalensis; assembly: GCF_016509475.1. NCBI lineage: Eukaryota > Metazoa > Chordata > Mammalia > Carnivora > Felidae > Prionailurus > Prionailurus bengalensis. The sequence continues at coordinate 55,373,183 of NC_057351.1, read as the reverse complement.
ATGATTTGATTCATGTGACTTTTTTTTTTTTTTAACAGCTTGCCTTACAGTCTCAGAGTAATTCTTCAAGTAAACTCATCCAGAACTTGAACATAAAGGAGTCGGAAATTGGTTTCACAGTTCAGTCACTAACAGTTCTAACAAACCACTAACGTTTTTTGTCATGTATAAGAAAACAGACAAGCAAAGGGGAAAAATTAAACAGATCTCAAACAGTTGATAATGTCTTGATGAGACTGTTTATAGATTCCTTTATTGATTATTGTCGTTTTGCTTTGAATGAGCACACAGACAATATACGCCCTCGTGTTGCTTGCCACTTAATTGCCTGCCACGCATATGTGCTATAGTACATTTGCTTGTACAACTCTAATAATAGCAAATATGTACAGGCCCGAATGGGATCGATGGGAGGGGAGGGAGAACAAAAGACCAGTGTAGCATTACAAACCTTCCTAATCAATAACACATTTACGAGAAATCCAAATATAGACACATCAGGAGAAACTGTTCTCAGGTTTGCATGAAAATGAGTTAATCTGGTTATGATAGCCTCAGTGTATTAATGTTTGACACAGAACTCCTCTGAATCTATTTTTTTTAATCATACTTCAAGATATTTTGCTTTTTATTTTTTTTTTCAAGTTTATTTATTTGTTTTGAGAGAGTGCACGAGCAAGGGAGGAGCAGGGAGACAGGGAGAGAATCCCAAGCAGGCTCTGTGCTGTGAGTGCAGGAGCCCTACATGGGGCTCAGTCTCATAAACCATGAGCTCATGACCCGAGTCCAAATCAAGAGTTAACTGACTGAGCCACCCAAGCAGCCCTATACTTCAGAATATTTTAAACACTGTTTTCAAAGGATAGTCAAATTAAATGCTTGTGGAATTCCTGAAGCTCTTCAGCAAGACCTGAGGGTTCTGGGCAATAGTTTGAAAACCACTGTCCTAGAGCATGTCATTCCTCAAAGGAATTATTTTCTTCAGCTTCTCTTCAATTCTTATTTGAAATTATACTCCTGGGAAAATAAGAGGAAAATACATAGGTCTCTACTACAGTGTATTAACATTTATGAGTCCTGTATACTTAATGATAGCAAATGAATAATTAAGAAAGCAGTCAACAGCAACAATTGAGACTGAATTCATACCCCCAGGGGCTCCTGGGTGGCTCAGTTGGTTAAGTGTCCGACTCTGGATTTTGGCTCAGGTCACGATCTGGTTCGTTTGTGCTGACAGTACAGAACCTGCTGGGGATCTCCACCTCCTCTCTCTCTGCCTCTCCCCGCTCATGCTCTCTTTCTCTCCCAAAAATAAACAACAAAATTTCATCCTCCCAGATATGTATGAGACAATGTATAATTTGCAATGTTTTCTAATATAACCTTATTTTTCATGTTTCACATATTCTTGTTATATGAGCATAAATTCATATTACTAATAGGTCCAAATTGAGATACCAATAATTTGAGTTCCTAAGCCTGATCTTTAAAATAGAATTCCAGGACTTTCGTAACTTTCATACATTTATACAAGTTTTACCTGGAAGGGATGTGATTCTGCCCTTTGATTTATTTAACACACACACACACACACACACACACACACACGTGCGCACGCGTGTGGGTAGAGTGATGTGGTTTGCACTCATGTTGCTTAAAGATAGACCCCTCGTGTGGTAACTGTGGATTTTCTATCCTCCACCTCTTCATTGTTCATTTCTTCACAATTTTTATTCATCTTTTCTCTCACTTTTACTTTTTATTAGAAACCTAAAATGTATAATTGGAAGAGATCTTAGACGCAGTTCAGTCTTCCATTTTGTAGGAATTCATAATGAAGTGGTTTTAACCAGATGCTGGCTGGAAAAGAGCTTGAGTGAGTCCTTGAGTACCCAGATTTATATAAAGAAGAAAAGCACAGAAATAATTATTTTCCTGACTGCTTTGGTTCTGGAATCTCATATAATCTTCCCTGCAACTTTGGACCTTGAACCACTGATGGGCAGAAAAGTGTTCATGCCATTTTAGTAATGACCCATAGATACGTAAATAGAGATCCGCTTCTGTTAAGATCGATCCTAAGGCGGTGTGAAATGGAAACGGTCATGGATGGTGTCTGAGACTGAACCGAAATGGTGGTCTGGCCACCTCCCAGCTGTGTGGGCGTGGGAAGTTACTTAGCCTCTCTAAGTCTCATTTTCTTCATCTGTGACATAGGGAAATAACATGTAAAGCTCCTTGTGTAGATTAGGAGCTCAATAAAATAAGTTGGTTATAGTGACAGTAGGTAAAGGATATGTTAGAAGCATGACAGCTAAAGGTGAAATGAAGAGAGGAAAAAGGGCTGCAGCAGACACCAGATGGGAGGGTGGGGAATGTGAGCAGCTGCAGTAGGCGGGAAACCGTTCAGCTTGTATTTAGTTCAGTTCTACTGTTTCAATGCACATTCTTCACCTCTTTTCGTTTGTATATATCTTAAGCAATTTTAACCTGTATTGAACTTGAACGTTTTATTTTGTGGTCAAATTGTGTTTAAATTTTTAGGTGTCCCCTTTATTTTTATAAATGTTCTTCTGAGTAATCACACACATTTTAATTTAATTTACAGGTGGCTGTTTGTTGCATCTGTTTTTTCGTTATTCTTCCTCTAAATCTTGTTGGTACAATACTTGGCCGAAATCTGTCAGGTCAGCCCAACTTTCCTTGTCGTGTCAATGCTGTGCCTCGTCCCATACCGGAGAAAAAATGGTAAAGAGAATGCTAAATCTTATATCATTGTCTCTCACAATATAGAAATTCTTAAGGCTATTCTATATATATAACTTTTTGAATTGGCATGCATTTATAAGAATGACTGTCTTAAGAATTTGTCTTTTTAACTTTTTCCTTCAACCTATATTGTTCGCAGTAGTAATCAATTATATCCTTATTTCACTTTCTGAATATCGGTGCCATTTACAGATAAATTTAAATGCTTTGATAAGTACACTGGTGCTTAGAGGTGGGTAGGAACTAGAGCTGTAACAGTTTTATTTACTGTAGTATACAGGCCGGAATTGACCTGCTGCCTATTTTTATAAGTACAGTTTTGTTGGAACATACCTATGCCTGTTCGTTCTCAGATCTAGGACTGCTTTTACACTGCAGCATCAGAGTGAGACCCTGTCACCTGCAAAACCTGAAATATTTACTGTCTGAAACTTCACAGAAGAAGTTTGCCCACCCTTGGCTTACAATTTCATTTTCCTTTCCAGATATTTTGTTATTCTAAATAATACACACATTTGTAGCCACATACATTGTACCAGTTGAAAGATGAATTAGGATTAAGACCAGTTATAATTTACTGACTTAATGTTCTTTATCTTCACTCCTGGGATAGTATAGAATCTCTCAAATACATTCTGTTTTATGGCTAAAATGGGTTCTTAAGAACTCCCAGAATTCAAGATTAATCTTGACAAAGGATGATGAGTATTTGTTAAACAACTGAAGGGATTCTTTAACTGCAGTAATGTAAACATAGTTTACAGTTTATTTGACCAGTCAACTTTGAAATTACGATTCTTAATGGATTTTTAACTTGAGATAATTTGTATTTTTTTTTCAAATTTTGGACATAAAATGGGATGTCATTAGTATGTTATATTTCTAATTTTTGTAATTCACATTGGAAAAAAACTAAATATTTTGCCTTTTGAAATTAGCAAATTGGATGTTTCAGTGCTGATTTATGCTATTCTGCATTCTTCATTTCCTGATTGTTACTAGCAGACAAAAGTAGAGCAGTCTTGCTGTATGGACACCTGTCACATTCTCCATCGCATAAGAAAGAACTGCACAGTAGACTCTGTTCACACGTTGAAAAGCCTCTGTTCCTAGGTAGTTTGCCTCATTATAGACATAATTTATAGTCAGAGACTTACATATACAATCTTTTGTAGACTTGGAGGTATATAGACATTGAAATGGAGGCCGAATAAGACAGCACCTATAAGGGAGGGTGACCTGTTAGAGTGTTAGGATTGTCCATGTTCTTTTTTTTCCTTAGATCGTGATTATGAGAACTTTCGTGCTTTGTTTTTTAAAGTCCGTTTTCTTTTTCAAATCAAGGTTAGACTCTAGGTCACTAGGACTGGTGAAGGAGAGGAAGGAACAACACGTGACCTTGCACACCCTGGGTCACAGGTGGAGGAAGGCTCGTGTGTATCTTTATTTTCTTTATGAAGTTACATGGGCACTAAATCTGAATACTAGATCTGGCTCTCAGTGACTTGTTATCTTGGGAAGATCGTTTTTTAACCTCTGTGGGTCTTGGATTCCTATAAAAGGAGGAAAGAAGACTAGATTAAATGTTTTTTAAGGTTTTTTTTTTTTTTCCAGCTTTCACATACTGATTTCTTCTCATCTTTTTAGTTTGTTTATCCCAGAGATAGTTGTTTACTATTTTTTATATGCCAGATACTGTGCCAGATGCTGGGAATACCTAGATGAATAGCTTCTGCCTGCCAGAGTTAGCATAGCACTAATCTAGTGAGGTATGATATGTATATGATTGCAGTTTCACATAGTGTGAGGTAAGTGCTGCCAGAGTTATGTTCACGAGGCAGTACAAGTATGGGGAAAAAACCCACCTCTTTCTGGGAGACTGGGGAAGGGCTTTATGGGGAGAACACTCGAGCTAGTGCATGCGGGAGAAGAAGTGTGACGAGGGAAGGCATTCCAGGTGAAGAATTACCAGTTGCATCAGTATGTGTTTGTTGAGTGAATGAATGAGGTTTGGATTTAATTTTTTATCCATTCTTGTCTCCATTATAACTCAAGACTCACAATACCATAATTGTATAATTCACAAGGAAGGGAATCGCCAACCCAAGGAATGCATGAGCAAAGAGATGGCAAGGCTACAATTTGGGAAACATTATTTCACAGAAGGGTCTCAAGACTTTTCTTTCCCTATGGCTTTCTATAAATAAATGCCTGTGAAATTTTTAGAAGTTATTGAGACATGCAGACAGAATAGGAGCAAACACTTAAGAGAGTTTTTCCTGAGTTCTGTTGGTAGCAAGAATTTGTATTCCCCGAATTCGTATCTTGACCTTTATTACCGGAAAGAATTTTGACTATAACCTATGGCTAATTTGAAGTCCTACCTCTATGTCGTGCCTCTTTGAAATTTTGTTTTTTCTTTTTACTGGTTTATTTCTATTCCTTAGATTATTTTTTAAGTGCCAAGTTTCTGCTTTCTGTTATCTGGATTTATATAATGTAATGTGAAAATCACACTAGAAGTTTATTGCTAATGTTGATATTTTCCAGGTTCATGGAGCCTGCAGTTATTGTTTGCCTGGGAGGAATTTTACCTTTTGGCTCAATCTTTATTGAAATGTAAGTTGTGGCAATGCATTTATGTTTTGAGGGATGTAATTTTAATAAGAGAATGTAGGAGTTAGGGTAGGTGTAGAGTCATCAGGAAGGCATCTAATAGAGTTAGTCTGTTAATTTCATGGCTCCCAGAAAGGGATCTAACATTATGTATCTGAAAGTATTTCCTCCTGTGATTTCAAATATTCAGGTGAAGTTTATACGTTTTTGTGTTGTGTTCTAGACCCTTCTTACCTAACAAGAGATCTTAGAAATCACAGGATGCATGCCAAAGAGTACTAGACTAGCCTTTGATCACATGCATGATATAAGGAATTGCTATTATATTTTTGAAGTATTTTTGAGGGTCCAGGGAACTAGTAAAACATTACCTGCCAGTCAGTCTAGTAGATCTTGATGTCTTCAGGTACGTAGTTATTCCCAGTCTTCTTCCACAGAGGCCTGCAGGAGTGCTGGAAAATGTGTAAGTGTTTAGGGGTCGAAGGTTTGCCACCTTGTGCACAGTTACTGTGCTTCGTACCTGCATCCTTGGTCACCACTGCAAAATAGAAGTCTTTTCTCAGCTTGTGTTCTGGTGTTGCTTGTTGGGAATGCTCTGGCATTTTTATTTAGGCAGGGTAGTTCTTTGTGTGGGACTTTCTCAGGGACTGCAGTCATACACCTCAGGCTCTTGCCCACGAAATGCCAGTCACTGTGACTGCACAGAATTCCCTTATACTTTTCCAAATGTGCCACTACTGATTGTCTCCTGTACAGTGGACACCTCCTTAACAGACAGGATTGGATCGGATAATTGGTTAATTGAAAGTTGGCTCATGTAAGGCTTATTAAAAAAAGATCCATACATAACATTTTATTTTAACTTAAAACAACTGAAGGTACATCTTTCACTCATTTTTTAAAAATATAGAACCAGAGTCTTTGATTTATATCTAGTCGATGTTTCGTCATTTTCCCGTTGACATTCATAATGCATCTTCTGTGTTTCCAGCCTTTTAAAAGTGGGGACAAGAACATAAAGACCTGTCTCAACCATTCTAAGTGCAAAATCTCTCTAGATTTGTACATTTCTCTCCCAGGCTTTAGTAGCTATCTCGCCCACACCTAATTTCATGTTGTTGTTTTTTAAGTGACTCACCTTATTGAATTTCTCCAAAACATTCACATAATGTTCATTGAAATCATGCATCCTTTTTGCTGTCATATTTATTGGTGTATGTAACATTCAATTAAGTTATCTAATTATACTAACAAGTACAGTTGACATAGATTTTGGGTCACCTGTGCTGGTCACCTGCCAGCTGTGAGTGTGCTGTGGGCATTAGTCAGTACCTTAGAGGAACTGGAGTGCACATCACTCTAGCTTGTGGTTTAATAAAGCCAGTTCAGGAACCTCTTCTATACTTCTAGCTGATACACTGCTTTGTGTCCTCACCCCGACTTGACCTCTATTTTTGCCTCCTACCCCTGTTCCTAGTACCTTCTGGATCACCTCTCTTCCTGCTTTGTTCCATTAGACAGCCTCTCTGCTGTATCCTTAAGTTCTCTGTTTTGACGACCCTCATGCGTTCTCCTCTTGGCAGCCACAGTGATCTTCCTAAGGTGTCAGTCTGATCACGTCACTTCTTTGCTAAAGACTTTTCATTTTCACTGAGGTAAGGTCCCCCAAATGCTATAACATAGCCAGTAAGGACCTTTGTAATACAGCCTCATTCGCTTCTCCAGCCTCATCTCTTAACTCTCACCCCTTCATTTGAAGTTCTAGCCATACTCAGTTACTTTGAGCTTTTCTAAATACAGTGAATTCCCTTGTTTGTAAGCTTTGCCTTTGCTCTTTCCTATTTCCATTCTTCTGGCTCCCCTTACCCCCATATGCCTCATTTATTATTCTCATTACTCCTCCCCAGAGTCCCACCTAACGGAACTGGCAAGATGCCCCTCTTAGGTTGCATTGGTAAAGCACGTGGTGCATCAGGACTGCCTCCTTACTGGTGTTCCCCACTTCACAGTAGTGTCCTTGAGGGTAGACACTGTCATCTTCATAGTTCTGTTCTCGCTGCTTCTTGTGGTAGGGCCTTCAAATATCTATTGGAAGCATGAGTGACAAATAAGTGAGCTAAACAGAGAGAAAAAGAAAAAGAAAAGAGGCTAAAGCCTCCTTTTCTAATGATGACTTGGGGAATGGAATTAGAGTGAAGGGTCTTTTTCTTCATGTAAAATGTTAATGCCCTTTCTTTCTCTTGCTGTCCTCCAAAAATAGCAGGAAGCTTCATTGAGCTTTCTTTTTTCTGATTATTTTTATTTTCCTAATTTTATACATTATTACTCTATCAAACCTACTTTAAAAAATTTAGTAGGGTGTTTATAAAATATAAATTACACTATTAGAATAGTGTTGCATCTAGAAAAAAAATGAAAGAATGAGAGAATTGCCTTTATTCGACAGATAGGAATTTTTAGCTGTGTTCATTTTTCTTTGCCATATTTTACTCCTTTAAGCTTCTAATGTATTCAGTTTGCTTAGAGATGGATGCCCTACTAAAAAATCTGTTCTTGGAAGATTATCCAAAAAAATATTTTTGAGAGATATTTGGAGGATTGAACAGATGAAAAAGGGTAAGACAAACTGTTGGAAGTTACTTGAAAGGAAATAACGGAGGGGCACCTGCGTGGCTCAGTTGGTTAAGCGTCCAACTCTTGATTCCAGCTCAGGCAATGATCTCACAGTTTGTGAGATCAAGTCCACGTTGGGCTCTGCACTGACAGTGCAGAGACTGGGATTCTCTCTCTTCCTCTCTCTCTCGGCCCCTCCCCCACTTGTGTTCTCTCTCTCTCTCTCTCTCTCTCTCTCTCAAAGTAAATAAACATTTAAAAAAAATAATTGAGATGTAAGTTAGATGACAGTGAGAACTGAGATGTGAGGCTTAGCAAAGGGGTGAGCTTCAAAAATAAAGACAACACTATGTCTTTATTGCATTTTATGTAGGTATTTCATCTTCACATCTTTCTGGGCATATAAGATCTATTATGTCTATGGCTTCATGATGCTGGTGCTGGTCATCCTGTGCATTGTGACCGTCTGTGTGACCATCGTGTGCACATACTTTCTACTAAATGCAGAGGATTACAGGTGGTAAGTACTTCTATCTGGGAAGAACCTCAGGGGCCGATAATATTTTTAAGTAAGATGCCGTCTGACGTGTATCAGGTAGAGTAAAAGATCTGTATAGAAATTTTGCTACCTAAGATAGTATAAGAAATTTTCATGTAAAAATGATGAAGATTTTAGAGGAAAAGTAGTATTAGCCAAAAAAAGTTTTTGTGCTCATAGTGGTCACTCTTTTACTTATTTTCACAAAGTACTTGATGTGGAAAGAACATTATGAGGAAGCATTGCTCTATTTTAAACAAAAGAAGACAGTTCTGAAAAGGAAGTGGTTTATTTAAGGTCATTTATAATAGGGAATCTGACAGAATTCAGAGTCTCTCCCATTTCTTAGGCTTTCTCCTTGATGATATATTTAAATGCCATCTATATGCATTTGTTTTTAAACATACAGAATTTTAGAGAATGTTCTTATAAAATTCTTTGCTTTAAAATCTGTTTCAGTGCCATTCATTCAAAAGAGTCACCTTTTTTTTCAGGCAATGGACAAGTTTTCTCTCTGCTGCATCAACTGCAATCTATGTTTACATGTATTCCTTTTACTACTATTTTTTCAAAACAAAGTAAGTGGAGACATTTTCTCATTTTGTGTTTAGGAAACTAAAGCTGTCGTTTAAATACTAGAATGTAAGAACAAAAGGTCGGGTATAGGGAGTATAGTCGATGGTATTGTAATAGCGTCGTGTGGTAACAGATGGTAGCCATACTTGTGAACACAGGATAACGCGTGAACTTGTTGAATCACTGTGTGTACGCCTGCAACTAATGTAACATTGTGTGTCAACTAACTATACTTCAACTCAAAAGCAATTAAATAAGTAGTAGAATTTAAGGTCCTGTGTTGAAAGTAAAAGTGGATATACTATATATATATTTTTTGTTTCATTTTAGGATGTATGGCTTATTTCAGACATCGTTTTACTTTGGATATATGGCGGTATTTAGCACAGCCTTGGGGATAATGTGTGGTAAGTTCTGAAGTTTTTGCAATATCATGAGTAAGTTTTTGAGATTTTTAGAATCAGAAAAATGCAGTAATTGGATATTAAGAAATTACATTCTTTTGCGTGATCAGGAACAACAAAGTAGACTCAAGAATCTGATTTCAGCCCTTTTGACTATTCCTAAAAAACTTGTCACTGATTCCCTTTTCACTATTCCTCAAAAATTCATCATTGATTATTTTTTGATATTTTATTCATAATAATTCTGTATAGCACTGTTTTCTGTACCACAGTTTCTCGTTCACATTGAAGTTTGGTATTTTTTTAACTTAGGCTCATTGGAAAAGATTATGACGTAAACACATTAAGGTGTTGACTGAATGTTTGGAAGTTTCTAGGACTATTCATGGAGATACAGAGTCCAGGAGGTAGTATCTGGGTTATAAGTACACAACTTGGGAGTCTGCAGACTAGGCTTAAGTTCTGGCTGTGCCAGGTGTGTTCTGTACCTTGATCCAATTCTGCAAGCTCTCCAAACTGTGTAAAATGAGGATAATACCACTGTTTTTTGGGTCTGTCACAATATTCCATTAAATAGAAGAAGTAATAGTTATTACCATATGATCGAGTCTCTAGCATGTGTGAAACAGCTCTAGAAAATAAAGAACTTTTGGAAGTAGCATGATAAATAGAAAAGGAATGGACTTGAGAGCCTGAGAGACCCAGATGAATTTTCCATGCTGCTTTTTTTGTGGCCAGGGGAAGTCATATGGAGGTCTGTAAATCTCATGTTCTCATTGGTGAAAGGGGCATATCTTTCAGAGTAGTTATCTGTAATAGTATCATGTGTAAAGCACAAGTGTAATGCAGGTCTGCTATCAAGTATTAAGAGATAACCTGTTATGTTCGAGACACGGCAGGGAGTGGGAAGAGCTGGGGCTTTTGGGGGTCAGTCCTAGGTGCAAATCCTGGTGCCCCTTCTTAATACCCATGTTACTCTGAACAAATTATTTAACCTTTCTTCCTCAGCGTTTTCATTTGCAAAACAAAAGCAACACCTACCTCAAAGGGTTGTGATGAGGATTCAGTGATTAGATGTGGATAAACAGGTCAATGACTGATGCTCAGTGAGTGGTGGCTGCTGTGGTTACTATATTGACAAGAGCTAAAAATCCTTGGGCTTCCTTCTGTTCTGGGATTGTGTCTCTGCTTCTGTAGTTTGTTCAAGCTTCTACATGTTGTGTTTTTACCTCCAAACAATTTCATGAACAGTGGTACCTTAAGGAAAACGCATACAAGTAACTTACTTTTTTTCTGGTTCAGGTTTTCACTTGATAAATGAGGCTAATTCCCTACTTACCTCATAAGGAATGATGCCAGGCTTAAGGACTAATCACTGTGGAAACATTTCCAGATAGTTTATAATTCATACCCTTCTCCTTTCTCTTTTATTTGCCATTGACTATTTTTTTTTTTTTTTTTTTAATTCCACCCTTAGCTATAGAGTAAGCAATAGAATAAGGAAGATATGATAATCTTGTTAAAAGCTAGGTTCTGGTATGACATCTGTGGACCTCTGGTGTGCCAAGATTGCTTTCTTCCTCCGTCAAAAGAATCCATTCCAAAGATGAGTGGTTAACAGAGGCAGGGGGATTAGGGGCATGGGCAAAATGGGTGGAGGTGGTCAAAAGGTACAGACTTTCAATTATAAGATGAGTAAGTTCTGGGCATGTATGGTGACTAAAGTTAACAATCCTGTCGTGTATTTTTGAAAGGTGCCAAGAGATTAGATCTTAAAAACTCTCATCACAAGAAAAAAATCATAATTATGTGAGGTGATGGATGTTAATCAAATTTATTGTGGAGGTGGGGCGCCTGGGTGGCTCAGTCAGTTAAGCATCCGACTTTGGCTCAGGTCACGATCTCATGATTTGTGGGTTCCAAGTCCTGCACTGGGCTCTGTGCTAACAGCTCAGAGCCTGGAGCCTGCTTTGGATTCTCTGTCTCCCTCTCTCTCTGCCCCTCCTCTGCTCACACTTTGTCTCTCTCTCTCAAATAATAAATAAACATTAAAAAAATTTTAAAAAATTTATTGTGGAGGTTATTTTTTACAACATACACACATATCAAACCACTACATTATACACCTTGAACAAAAACAAATGTTTTATGTCAACTAAAATCTGTCCCATTTTTATATAATCATGTACATGATCATGGACACACGCGCGCACACACACAAACACATATGACATTGACTGTAAAGCAGTAAAACTAACTCCACAAGCCAGAAGGAGAGACAGTTCTTTATATTATGGTCACATACTAAAGCTGCTGTGATAACCTTTCCTTGTGATACTTAATTAGTTAACCAACTTTGAGGGAAAGATGACTGAACTGAAAGGAACTGAAGGTTAAAACTAGCTATGTATCACATGGGAACATCCTTGTGTATCTCTAGGCAATCAGAAGTTTCCTTTAGTATTATTAGCCTGCCTTCTTTCAGAATGTTGTTCCTCAAATCCCTCTTTATTTAATCTGAGATCTTTCTTGATTATCACCGGTATGCACAGTTCAGCATTGTGCTCTCCCTCTCTCTCAAAAATAAATAAACATTAAAAAAATTAATTAAAAAAAAGAATACATTTAGTATGTAGTTACGGGAAATTTTCAAATATATACAAAAAAGGGACAATTATTTATATATATATAGGGAATCCCCACATACCACCCAGCATCAGTAATTATCAACTCATGGCTAGTCTTATCTTACTCATCTTCCCACTTTATCCCCCAAATTCTACAAAATAAATTATCACTATTTTCATTCAGTGATGTGTAGAATCATGGGATTATACAGAGGGTTAAGGGTTTTTTTTTTCTCTCCCCTATATGTGATCTTAGGAAGACCTAGAGAGATAATATCTTGACATTTACAAAGAAAATGAATTTAGCTAGTTTTTTTAGTGCTTTTCCTGTTGAAATTTCATCTTGTTGCTGAAAATCTGGGCACATTTATAGTTCCCTGCTGTTCTGGCAGTGTCCCAGCATTTATTCTTTAATGGGTTTGTGTGCCTTCAGTGCTAATCTGTTTTTTGGGGGGCAGGGGAAGCTGTTCAGATCAGCTGGTTAAAATGTCATCATAACACAAAAATTATATATGTTTATCAAGTTATATTGCTAAAATGCTTTTTTGTAGTCAGTAATTGAAAGAAAAATATTTGTTTTTTTTTTTAACAGGAGAAAAATGACTTAAAGTAGAAATAATTAGATTGTTATAGTTTTCACATTTTGAGCATAGCATTTTTAGTTTTAAGGAAATTAAGTTTAAAAGTGTATCTCTTCTCAAGACATTTTCTTTTCTAGAGTGCATATTTAGTATCTTCCTTTTTATAAAGTCATATTTTTATAAGTTTATTCTTGAGATACTCATAAGATTAGGAAAAATGATTCTCTAGGTTGATACTAGTTTGCTTTTAAGCACATCTCTGCTCAGAGGGGAACAATGTTTTATAAGTCTGGAATATTAGATTTGGTTATTGGACTAGTGTTCTATTATGTCAGTTAAATTTGTGATTTCTAGTTAAAACTTTACAGATTTTTAACGTTTTAAGAATTCAGGTTTATATTTGCAAAAGATATTTTCCCTTACTTTGTAAGGACTTTTCTTTTATAACTATTTCAAAATGAATTATCACTATTTTCAAGTGTACTGTAATTCATATTATAAAATAAATGTCTATTAATTGCAAAATTAGTTGGAAATAGGTTTGCTTTGTTACTTGGTGGGTTTTAAGAATGCTTTTAATATAATGGGATGGATGCCTGGGTGGCTCAGTTGGTTAAGCATCTGACTTCGGCTCAGGTCATGATCTCATAGTTTGTGAGTTCGAGCTCCACATCAGGCTCTCTGCTGTCAGTGCAGAGCCCACTTTGGATCCTCTGTCTCCCTCTCTTTCTGCCCTTCCCTGCTTGTGTTCTCCCTCTGTCTCAAAAATAAATAAACATTAAAAAGAATTAATTTAAAAAATAATACATTTAGTATTCAGTTACGGGAAATTTTCAAATGTATACAAAAAGAGGGACAATTATATATATGTATATACACATATATATATATATACACATATACACACACATATATATACACATATATATAAATGAATTCACTATATATAGTGAATCTCCATGTACCACCTATCTTGTCTTACTCATATTCCCACTTTATCCCCCTTTTATTCTGATATGAATCTCGGACCATTGAACCATGGTTCTTAGTCCTTTCCTCAGAAAATCCCATCACTTCTTAACTTCCGTTAGGTGTCATATGATTTGGGGAACATGTTAAAATGGTTTAAATGACCTAGGATAATATATGCTCAAATTTTAAAAAGACATGCTTTTTTAAAACATTTAACAAATTTTTGTCCTTATCAAATTATTCTTGCTTTATAAGTGATGTATTTTAACTCATAGCTATTAATTAGACATGTAATAACTGATAATTCTAAAAATATCACATGAGGTCTAACTTGGTGTATAACAGTATCAGGTGATTTGCAAAACAAATGATACAACTTTAATAAATTCAGAGTGAATACTAACATAAAGATGTAATCTTGAAAAAAGACTAACTTTCCAGAGCAGAGAGCATTTAATATTTATAAGTGGTGGATACTGCTCTGTATGTATTTGCTTCAAAACATCTTCTTTTATCTTTGCAGGAGCAATTGGTTACATGGGAACAAGTGCCTTTGTCCGAAAAATCTATACTAATGTGAAAATTGACTAGAGACCCAAGAAAACCTGGAACTTCGGATCAATCTCTCTTTCATGGGGTGGGACTTGCACAGCAAAAAAAGCGCAAGAAGAGATTTGGGCTTTCACACTGGGTACTTTGTGGGTCTCTCTTTCGTGGATGGCTTAACGTAACATCTGTTTCCATTGATCCTAGGTTCTTACTGACTGCTTTCTCCAACTGTTCACAGCAAATGCTTGGATTTTATGCAGTAGGCATTACTACAGTACATGGCTAATCTTCCCAAAAACTAGCTTATTAAAGATGAAATAGACCAGCTCTCTTCAGTGAAGAGGACAAATAGTTTATTTAAAGCATTTGTTCCAATAAAATAAATAGAGGGAAACTTGGATGCTAAAATTACATGAATAGAATCTTCCTGGCACTTAGTGTTTCTACATTATTGAAAAATGATGTTCCAGAAAGATTACTCTTTTCTCTTATTTTTACTGTCATCGTCAACCTGTTGTGGGACATTTTTATATATTGAATCTGGGTTCTTTTTTGACCTGTTTTTTTTCCCCTCAATTCAACTGCATCATTTTTTTTAAAAGAGAAAATTAAGAAATATTAAATCCTGCATGTAATATATCTGCTGTCATCTTAGTTGGACCAACTTCCCATTTATTTATCTTAAAACTTCAGTTCATTCTTAATTCCATCCAAAGAAGATACAGTCTGAAGATAGAGGTGTACTCTCTACAATGCAATTTACTGTACAGTTAGAAAGCAAAGTGTTAAATGGAGAAGATATTTGTTTTTATTAAACATTTTGAGATTTAGATAAACTACATTTTAACTGAATGTCTAAAGTGATTATCTTTTTCCTTCCCCCAGGTTAGTCTTACATCTTTTTTGGGTTTGAATGAAGGTTTTACATAAGAAATTATTAAAAACAAGGGGGGTGGGTAATAAATGTATATAACATTAAATAATGTATCGTAGGTGTAGATTCTCAAATGCATTTGGATGTACAGATTGACTACGGAGTACTTTTTTCTGATGATGATTGGTGTAGAAATGTGTGAATTTGGGTGGCTTTTTACATCTTGCCTACCACTGCATGAAACATTGGGGTTCCTTCAAAATGTGTGTGTCATACTTCCTTTGGGAGGGGGGATTGTTTTCTTCTGTTTCTTTTCTGAGACTCCTACAGGAGCTAAATTTGTAATTTAGAAACATTTAATTTTGTTAATCCTGTCTGGGGCACTTAAGTAACATCTAAAGCATTACTGCTTTAGAATGTTAAAATAAACTTTCCTGACCAAATTGTTTTGTGAAAATAGATGTGTTTGCAATTTGAAGATATCTTTTCAAAAGGCAATATTACTGAATGCAATTTTTTAATACACTGTAAACTATGCTTTTCTAATACAGGAGACCCACAGTTTAAAATCCCCAAACTTGCTTACATCTAGATCATCCAGTATAGTCATAAAGTAAATCATAAGCCCTTTGAATTAAATTGTGGCACAAAAATCTGTTCAGGTTGATGTACTGTGTAAAGTGAGTATGGGGTAAAAGTGGTTAGCTTACTATTGGATGAGCAAATAAAGGTTACAGTTTTCTAAGAGAATTGATTTTAATTTTGAATACATCTTTCTGGAACTATCCATAATGTGAAGTTTTCCTAGAACCATTGAGTTTCTAGTTTAATAGTTTGCTATGCAAATGACCACCTAAAACAATACTGTATATTGGTATTTTTAGAAAGACTCAAAACCGCTGTATTTAAACTTTAATGTGAAACTCATGCCATTTATAGTTACATAAGATGTTTTCATTACAAAATATTTCTATAAATTGACTCTGCATCCTATAATGTGGTATGTAAGGACTATAAAGAGTGAAAAGTTTGATTTCTTACGTTTACATATGGCTGACCTGAACAAACAGGAATTTGATCAGAGGCTGTAGGTAAATCCTTCTTCAAGCCAAAATGTTATATTAAATACAATCTACCGGTTCTTCCATTTTCTCTTCCTTCTCACCTGCCTTGAAGATCTTATAAGAAAAGAAACTGAAAGTCAGTATTTAATGGCTTATGTAAGTTTTTACTACATGTACAGTACTTACAACAATGTATAGTCTTATCTGATGGAATATAAATTGGACAGCAAGCTTTTGTCTTAATAAAATGAAATTTGTTTCTCATGAATCTTGCAGGTAAGATGTAGGGATTTAAGAAAATGAGTGCTTTAGCTGCTTTCAGGTATACCAATTCTTTTTACTAAATTGAGCCCTATTTCAAGTTCTTTGGAATCTTCAGTGAAAAATAATTTTCTAATTTCTAAATATATTAAGAATGTCATTAAAAGGAATATAAATTGCCTTGAAAGTCCTTTAGAAAATTTGTTTTGGTTTATGCCTTCATGGAGGGGCTGGCTATATGTTTGTCTTGAAGAAGATGTAATCCATAAACAGTTTAGCTCCCTAGCTCTTGGTTATAGAGTAGTGAAATAGAATATTATTTAAGTTAATTAAAGGGTGAGGTTCTTACACTCCATTAATGCTGTGTATCTGTCTTTCATTTGTTTGCTCAACACTTTGAACACTATCAAAATCTAAGGGTAAACTTTTCTCCTTGTATCTATAAGCATGCTTCTGAAATTTAGCTACAGTGGTAATTAACATCATTATTCATCTATCCTTATATAAGGCCAGGATAAGGTGGAAATAGAACAGTTGGAGGTATGTAAAGTATTCTTTGGTATATCCTGTTGGGCTCCTAAATTGTACTGTGTTTGACAAATCAAGCCCCATCCTCTTAGAATTTATTATACTATGATTGATATCTCAACTTAGTGAATGGTACCATTGGGTGTTTTCCATTGACAGTGGTTACAAAAGGTGGTTGCTGCAAATTTCAGTTCTTCCAAACTCCCATTTTATTTAGGGTTTAGCCACAGATTGTATTCAGTTTGTTAAAGCTTTTGTTTCCTAAATGTTTACTAGCCACCTTATGCCAAATGTCTTGCAAATAATATTCCTTTAAGATTTCTTGGATTTTTACAAATGTTAAAAAGAAAATAAATGTATTAATGTAATTTGTTCAGAAAAAGCTACATACTGAAGGGCTTCTGTATATGAATTCTAGGAAAGAAAAACCTATTTGTAATTTATACCCTGCAGTTCCATCTGGGTTTTTAAGTTTAGATTTCAGCATGTCTTAGTGCTTCAGTCTATTGATTTATGGGAACATGTAATAAATAGGAGCAGTGACGTATGAAAATGCAAGTATTCATTAATGTTTTATATCTTCATAAAAATTCCATGGTTATGAAGCTGTATTTTCGCAATCAAGATGTTAAATAGATTGGAGAAGTGAAAATTTATAAAGATTGTTTGGAAGTGTGTCCAGAAATAGATGAGATTTAGAGGTAAGGTAGATCAGAAAACGAACATAGAGCTGTAGAAATTTTATAAGATTTAAATGCAGCATGAGGACTAACTCTAGTTCTCTCTTACGAGCGTCTTCTGAGAGCCGTCTGATTTGACAGTCTTATGGGAGCTGTAGATGGAATTGTGCAAGGACAAAAGTAAAACTTAAGTTCTTATTTTACTGTATCAGGAAATGGGAATAGAGGAACTGTCATGGAAGCGGCTTATGTATGAGTATAGGTGAGCTAGGCATGCAGGTAATTGACAAGGCAGAGTTTTGTGTATTTGCCCCAGTTCCTCAGTTTAGGTCATTTGAAAGTAAGATCTTAAGGCAAGGAACAAAGAACATGGAATTCTGTTTTGAAGGATAACAGTATATGTGGAAAAGCAGTCCCACTTGGGCTTTGCATCTGTGTTAAATTTGAAGCTATAAATCCCCACAGAACACGGATAGTACCAGTTGGAAGGAAACAGTTATTGCTTGATGATTACTTCCATTTTGTACACACCTTTGGTTTGTGTAGGTTATATTCCAACTGGCTTTTTAGTACTAGATACCCAGTATATACTGTATCAAATACATTTGAGGTTCTAATCTAGTCTGTTAATCTAACTGAAGTTGAATTTT
This sequence comes from Prionailurus bengalensis, assembly GCF_016509475.1. Classification (NCBI taxonomy): domain Eukaryota; kingdom Metazoa; phylum Chordata; class Mammalia; order Carnivora; family Felidae; genus Prionailurus; species Prionailurus bengalensis. Next base: position 55,354,881 of record NC_057351.1, on the reverse strand, counting down.
TAAAATAATAAAAAGTTAAATGTATTTTCCTTGGATGCTTTATTTCTTTCCTTCTTGAAACAAGTGAACCAAACATAGAGGATAACCCATTATTATCGGTATGCATATAAAGGGTTACTGATAGCCTTCCACAAACAGGAGTCAGCAAACTTTTGCTGTAAAGGGCAGATAGGAAATATGGAGGCTTTGAGAGCCAGACGCAACTACTCTACCTTTGTAGCACAACAGCCATAGTAGGCAGTCCATAAACCAATGAGCACGGCTGTTTTCCGGTATGACAATAAAAACAGCCAGTGGGCCAGTTTGCTGACCCCTGAAATGAAGGATTTAAGATTTGCTTTTTCTCCCAACTTCTTATTTTGAAAAAGAAACTAAATGTACAGAAAGTCGAAAGAATGGTACAATAATAAATAAGGTCTTTTAAAAATTATTTTTCTTTTATTATCATTCTTTTGACTTCTGGATACAAGCTGTGACTCCTACACTCAAACCCCACTACTCCCATGCCTGTCATTCTCCTGATTGATAATAAATTGTCTAGTCAAAGCATTGTCACATATGTTCCCTCACAACCATTCTGTGAAGCTGATAGGGTAGACCACTACATATTATAGAAAAAAAGCTAGAACAGCTAAAGAGTGTGTTGTTTTAGGCCTGAAGTAATCAAGATCATGGTCCTGTTGTCTTGGCCGCTGTCACTGTAAAATGGGGACATTACCTTTCCAGTCTGTGGAGCAGATAATACAGGAAGACATCATGTTGAAAATGAGTGTTCTCTACCAAGGAAGAGGTTATTTTTATTGTGCTCCATCAAAATCAGTGGTTAATTTCTCCAGGTCAATTTTACTTCTGTTTTTCATCTCCAGCTTTAGTTATTTAAATCCTTGTCAACATTCTGGGTTCTCTCCTCCCCCTGATTTTATTAGCTACCTCAGTCAATATGTGTACTTGACAAATTCCTGTTAGCCAAATAGTTTAAGTTGGTACAAATTTGGATTACTTTTGATCACTAATGAACACTTTGTGGTTGGAAAATTAGGAGGATAAAGGAATCTTATACAGCCAGCTTCTGCATTTCAAAGTGAGAACTTTTATTAAAGTTAATTTACAGTTTAACAGTGGAAAAAGGGGAAGTGTGCCTACAGTGGGACATGTGGAGTCAGTGGTGATACAGTCTAAACATTTTAAATTGTTTTCAAAGCTTTGCATGTTTAAGGTGATAACAGGTTCAGATTTACAAAATGGAGGAGACAGTTGTAGGGAGAAGTTGATGGAAGTCATTTTAACTGGCCAGTGTCATGGTTATTCTTAGTGGCTCAGTCTAAGCCACTAAGATTATGGGACTTAACCTTGAAGGTCATTGACGGGAAGGGAGGGTCTAGAGAGTGAAACATGGAAGGTGATTCCAAGTTGGAGTTGGTTATAGACCAGTAGGGGAGGACAGACAGAAATAGGTAAGTGTCATAAGTGTGGTAGCTATTATATAATAGGTGTTGGCACGAGGATGCAGGCTGTGTGGTTATCAAGTTGTCCCCGCAGAGACCTGGAGGTGTGAAGCAGCAAGGCCCTGTTAGGGTGACTACAAGGTGCTCACTGCAACAAGAGTGGAGGGTGGGCAGCCAGAGGTGGCAGGAGCCAAAGGAAGGCCTGAAGGTGGATGGTAAGGTGTGGTGTGCCTGAGTTCGGGTAAAGATTTTGGAGAAGGGCCACAAGGGGTTTTAAACAGCTGCTAAAAATTGTAACATTTTTAATAACCTCCAAAGAACTCAAAGGTGCCTTCTGGGTGGTCAGTGATGTAGGTGAAGGAATGAGCTACCAGATAAGAGTGCTGCTTTATTCTGGAGGTTCTCTCCCTGCCCTGGAGGAGATGGTGTTGATGTGTAGTGGCCTACAATGGCAAAATGAGCAAGTGGCCTGTGTGGAGTAGCTGAGGCTAAAACTTGGGGGTTGGGGAGGGGTTTGAGAGCTGCTGCAAGAGAACTGGATTGCTCTGGGTGTACAGAAGTAGAACGAGCTGGGTGGAGGACAGACATCTGACTCAAAAGGGGGGGGGGTGCGCAGGAACTTGTATCCACTTGGAGGTTTTCCACAGGACCAGAGCTATGGGGGAGGAAACCCACAAATAATTAGGAATGTGACCATGCAACTAAGCTGGGCAGCTTTAGCTTATTGTAAAACCTTTTATTCCCAATCTACCGCTAGTTTTCCCATGGGATTTAAGTTTAAAAGTATGTATATTTTAAAAATTGTGTGAACCCAGATTAGAGTTTAATCTATAAAAGTAGTGAGTGAGGTCAGGAACTATAGAACTGAGAACAATTAACCATCCCTTTTCAGTTGTTCCTATCTAACCTTTCAATACTGTGATTCAAATGTTCTGTTGCTAGTTGTTGGTTGACAGCCATAGGCGCATCATGACAAGGCTTCTGACCTAAAACCGTGCGGCAGGCCCATCCAGGAGCACCAGTGTCTTCAAACTATTTGGACTGGGAGTGTTGGTGAGGAGACCTGTTAGCTACTCACCGGGTGGGGATTAGAAGCAATAAAAGCTCACAGCCTCAGGGCCTGCACAAGAGGTCTCCTGGAATGTCTACTTTCCAGAGGAATTCCTGCTAATGAGGAAGCCAGTTGGCTGTTTGCCTAGTGCCATCTGGAGACCTGGAAGTGTCACAGAAGTTTGTGAGGCTTCTTAGATGTTGACTTTGTGGACTCGTCTATTGACAAGTGCTGACCTTCACTGTGTTGGGAGCATGGAACAATGGCATTGGGTTTGACTCCTTCCAGCATTCAGGCAGAAATGCCATTCAACCCCTTCCCACACCTATTGCCTGTTTAATGGCCACTTGGCCTTCTCTGCCATTTGGTGGCATCCGTTCCTCCCAAATGTCTTCCACTTGTGAGTTCCTAACTAGATCTTCTTGGCCAATCTGGCTCCTGTCTGTGTGTGCCCATTTGATGATGAAGCAGGGTCAACTTGGATTTCTTTTTTAAGGGCCAAGACAAAATATCCAAGAGCCCGCATACAGTGGTTCATTTCTAAACCTTTACTGGTTTGAAGGACTTGTAATCCCAGTTAATAGATAAGAAGGCAGGTTACCATAATGCAAGAAATTCATAGTCCTGTATAAAGCCCGGCTCTGGGCTCCCTGTCAGCTATTTTGCCATTAGGGGCTGTGAAATCCTATGAAAACCTCAAAGGAAGGTGAGTTCTTTTTTTTTTTTTTTTTTGCTCGCAGTGAGGTTCTACTGGGTGTGATGCTGAAAAATCTTTCCACATTGGTGTGTTTTACTTCTTGATTAGGGCAATTTTGCTTGCATAAAAAGGTCTTTGAAATGCCTCATGATAATAGTACCTTATATGTCTATAAATCACAATGGCCCACCAGTTCTGACAGTTTTTTACATTTAAGGTATAACGTGGCATTGGGTTTCAAATATCTCTTGATTATTCTCCTAAATTATTTGGGCATATGTTTTTAATTGGCAAAAAAATAACCAGACTTCAGGAGTTGGTCATTTTTATTCCATCAAGTTAATGGTGAGTGGCTTATTTAATAAAAACATGTCAGTAATTCAACACAAATAGCACGTACAGCTGTTCATTTGTCAATCTTTTTGCCTGTATGAAGCATCTTAAACTGTTTTGCTAAAGGATAGGGTCACCAAGAGGGGAAATCTGTCATTTTGAATAATTCTTCCCCCAAGGCACCCGTATCACCAGCCGCTACTGTTAGGTGAGGTGGGGTGCCGCAGCAAGCGCCCGTCATGGCCGGACGAGGGATGTTGAAAAAGCTGAGAGAATAGCAATCTGCGATTTTTTTTTTTACCCCCTCTGAGCTGAAAGCTCCCGGACAGAAGATTAACTTCATTCTTACAGAGAAACGATTATCCGAAAGCACCCAGCCAGTTGGTAGCGACGCGGACCGCTCACATCGGGTTCCTGTGCTCGGAGCCGTGACCGCCGCTGCCTGCCTTCGCCCACGTGTGCATCGGGGAGTTGTAAAGTGAGTTGTGAAGCTAAAACGAGGCGGGAAGTCCAGCCTTGATCGTCAGAAACAGTGTTCTCCGGGGCCGGAGGCCGCGGTGGCGTCCGGAGAAGGGCGCCCTCGGCTCGGTGGGAGCTCGGCGGGCCCCGGGCCCTTGCCTTCAGCATCCTCACCTCGCTCCCCTTCCTCCGAAGTTGCGGAGGTGCCGGGAAGAGGAGGGGCCTCGCCTCGGGCGCCCGAGTGATTGGCTGCCCGGGGCCCCTGGCGAGGGCTGTGTGGTCCAGCCCGGGTGGAGAGGGGCGGAGCGGCCACTGCTCCAACCACCGCCACCACCGCCACAGTCTCAGCCGCCGCAGCCTCGGCCGCCGGGCAAGTAGCTCTGAGCGGCGGCTTGCTGGGCGCCCCGACGCGGACCCGGGCGCCGCGCTCTGCTCGCTCCGCGCCCGAGCCATGCCGGGCAGCAGCGCGTAATTTCCGTGCCCCGGCCGCCGCCGACCTGACCCTGTGCACGGTCCCTGGCCCGAGCCGAGCTTTCCGTGCACGCAAGCAACTCCCTCGGTCTCCGCCGGCCCCTCGCAACCATGCCCCGGGCGACTGCTCTCGGGGCCCTGGTGCCACTGCTGCTGCCTCTCCCGCTGCTGCTGCTGTTGCTGCTGCCGCCGCTGCCCCGCGGCGCCGGGGGGCTCGCGGAGCGCTCGGACGCCGCCACGGACTACTCGGCGCTGGAAGGCGAGGAGGGCGCGGAGCAGCAGCTGGAACATTACCACGACCCGTGCAAAGCCGGTAGGTGCCGCGGCCGCCGCCGGAGAAGTCCGGCAGAAGTTTGCCTTTGAAATGCAAATGAGTAGTGGGCCAGCCTGCGCTGCCGTCTGTGGGGCGGGTCTCCCTCCCCTTCCCCCGAGATTCCCCGGCTCCCCGGGAAAACAATGCCACTCCGGCTGGGACGTCCCGGCCGCGGGCCTGCGGCGCGCCCCGGGTGGCGGCCGCGGGAGCGTTCCCACAGCGGAGGAGGGCGGGCGCCCCGGCCGTCTGACAGCCAGGTGCTCCGCACGAGCCGCTGCCGGACGCGCGGGGCTGGGCGCGCCGCTCCCGGGCTCAGATGGAGCCGCGGCCCCGGTTTCCCCGCGTTTGCAAGTTGTGCGCAAAGTTTCTCGACATCTCGTGCCTGCTCTTGGGAAGAGAAGAAGAAGAAAAAACAAAAAAACAAAAACCAGAAAGCTGCACAGCGGGCAAAGGGAAAGTGGTGGCCGAGGAAGAACGCGCGTGACCCGAGTTGCCGAAAACTTCCCTGTAGCCCCCTGAGCGTGGTCCGGGCCTGGGGGTCGCGGAGATGGAAGCCGGCAGGTGCTCTAATCCCTCAGGAAGCGGCGCCCCGGGACGCGCGGGTCTTTTCTGGCGCACGTTTGGTTCGGGCGCCGCAGCTCCCTTCCCGAAGCCACCAGCCGGCTCGTGTGTCCCGAGGGGCGTGGCTTCCGAGCCCAAGCGCTCGGGGCCTCAGCGCCACCGGGGCCAGAGCGCAGGTTCCAGGGAGCCGGCAAGTCTGGAGAGCTCTGGCCGCCGAGACAGAGCGGTCCTAACTCTCCTGAGAGATGGGCTCGGAGGCCCGGCCGCCGGCCAGCGGCCCGCAGAGATGAGCGCACGGAAAGGAGAGTGCGGCCTCCCTCCTTTCCTAGCGCTGTGCTCGGCCGGGCCTGGGGGGTGGGGGGGCACCGTGGCCAGCGGCCCCACTCTTTCACTCCCTGGAGACCTCTGGTAGCCTCAATTCATGGGGGAAGGTAATTATAGGAGATCTCGGGTGATTTATGGGAAAATTCTCTGCAAACGGAAAAATGAGGTGGTCCTGTAATTATTTGTATTGTAACTACAGCGGCTGTGGGCTAGGCTGGGGGTCAGACGGGTCAGCACTGGGTGAAGTCTGGGGAAAACCAGGTTACTAGGAGGCTGGAGGGCCGAGGGGTTGTGAGACCTGAGAATCTCGTGAAGGTTGAAGATCAAACCAGGCTTGAGGGCCCTGGTCTTACCCTGCAGGAATACCCCTACAGAATTCCCACCTATTCCTGTACCTGGTGGGGCCTCTGAGTTAGGAAGGTGGGCAGAAGTGTTGGGTCATTTGAAAACATATCAGCAGGTAGCATGTCCCTACCGAGGTCTCTCAGTTCTCATGCCACCCAGCTCATGACCAGGGAGAAGGGGCTCTGGAGCACCGGTGGAATGGTGGTGGCCTTGCCCTGAAAAGAGAGAGACACTGAGGCTGTGAAAATGGGATGGGGCTATAGGGGGTGAATCAGCCATCCCCTGGACTTGTCAGATCCTGGACTCTACTGGATGTGTGCTGGGGGATCTGGGAGGCAATGTGGTGTGGGTGTCTGGGGCCTGGACTGGGGAAGCCATCAGACTGCTCAGGAATGTACTGAGCACCTCTGGTATGCTGGGTGCTGATCTGGGTGCTGCAAATCTGGGTGAACCAGGCCTGGGTCTGTCTGTGAGAGCTCCCCGGCTCCCAGTCTCGGCCTTGTGGAATAACCCTAAGGCAGATTTGCCTCTTTGGGGCCACATTTTTCTCCAATAATTTTGTAGAAAATTCCAGATAACCAGGGCATGCGTGTTCCGTGACTCTTTGCAGACAGGATGGGATGGGCAGGCAGGGCTGGAAAGTAGAGGATCTTGGGAGCTTGGTTTCAGCCTGCTCCAGGCGTGTTCCACAGCCATTCTTCATCTTCACTTTGCCTTGGCCTCTCCTTAAGCTGTACTCATTCTAAGAGCGGCCAGAAGAGGGCGATGGCAAGGGAGACCTGGGGAAAAGGTCGCATCTCTGGCTCTCCGTGCTCCTGGAAATTCCCTGAGCTAGGAAAAGCCCTCTGGAAGGACAAAAAGCATTTCGCCAGGGCATTGAGACGTCAATAAAAGGACATACCTCTCAGCTCAAGGGGGCACACTGCATTTCCTGGGTCCACATTTAAACCAAATTATTAGGGGCAGCCTGTCACCCTATCCCAGTCAAATCCTAACCTCCTGACTCCTCTGCCAAGAAGGGGGGCTTCAGGATTTTGAATCTAAAACACCTCCCACCTTCCCGTTCTCGAGTGGGGGTCCCCACTATGCTGCAGACACAGAGTGCATAGAGGAGAGTCTTGGATCTGATCCTTGCTGAGTTAACCTCAAACAAGTCCCCTCCTCTTTGGGCCTCAGTTGCTCACCTACCGGACAAGGTGGTTAGACTTGTTAAGGTTGCAAACTGACAGTCCCAGGGAGCTGGGTCTCTTGGCCCACAAAAGCTGTCTTGCCCTATGTGCACTTCCCACCTTGTGGGTGTTTGAATTTGTGCCCCCGGTTCCTTCCTACTAGTGTTCTGAGGTTCTGTGACTTTTGCTTCCAGCTCAGTCTCTCAGAGGCTGACCAAATGGGTAAGTGTTTCACAATTTACTATTTTACTATTTTCCATTTCGCTGCTTTTAACATTTTCAAAAACATTTTTACCCTTTTAACGTTTACGAATTTTATCATTTCCTCTGCCATTTACAAGCTGTGTGACCTTGGTCAAGACACATATTTTCTCTGTGCCTTATTGTCCTCATTTATAAATGAGGATGATTCCTAATAGATTAACGTGCTTAAAACAGTGCCTGTTATATAGTTAGATTCTTTTTTTTTTTAATTTTTAAATGTTTATTTATTTTTGAGAGAGAGAGAGAGCGCAAGTCCAAGAGGGGGCAGAGAGAGAGGGAGACACAGAATCCGAAACAGGCTCCAGGCTCTGAGCTGTCAGCACAGAGCCCAATGTGGGGCTCGAACTCATGAACTGTGAGATCATGACCTGAGTGGAAGTCAGACGCTCAACTGACTAAGCCACCCAGACGCCCCTACAGTTAGATTCTTTTACAGACAGGTTTTCTAGAAACTTGAAAGAAATCTTCCTGTGGACCTTCAAAGCAAGTTTGAAACGGTAACATTTAACAAATAAACAATCTACCTAATGCTGTAAAAAAGGATGTTTTCAAATCAGATGCTCGTGGAGTGGGAGTGTGTGCAATCCTCCTGGCCTGGGGCTAGGGAGGTATGCTGGTCTTTCTGGGCATAGTCTCTGCCTGGCTCTGCCGTTTTGTTTTTCATCTTAAACTGTAAGTGGGGCCAAGGGTTCAACTGATAGTGAGTTACAGGACATGCTCTCAGCCACCATGCTTCTGAGAACAACCTTTGCAAAGCTTCTGAGGACTTCCCTGCCTGCTTGCCCTCGTCTACAATTCTTTAGCTGGATTCAGAACCAGAAGGCCTAGGTCCTTTTCCCTTTTACTCTCTGTGTGGCCTTGAGCAAGTCACTTCACCTCTCTGTGCCTCAGTCTTCTCATCTGCAAAATGGGGATGGGAATAAACCACTTGCCTTGTAGGGCAGACCTGAGGCTACTTGTAGCTGGATTCCTCAGACAAGGACTTGTGTGTTGCTGGTTCATTTGGGAGGTGATCCCAAGAAGCAGGAAGAGTAGAACAAGGAAGGAGGAAATCCAGCGAAGGTAACTGCTTTCGTTGATGGAGTCTTGCACGCACCAGGACCTCTGCAAAGCTTCCATAAAGTCTCCTCGAATTTCCTACCCATTCAAGAGGGGGTTGGAACATTTTCTCCAAAGGCTGCTGTCCTTCACCGTTTGCTCCCTGTTCCTTTGATTCCTGTGTAAAAAAAAACACTGAAACTCAGTGGTGTAGAACAGCAACCATTTTATTGTTTTGGTGATTCTGTGGATCAGGAGTTTGGAAGGGGCAGCGCACAGGTGATTTGTCTCTGCTCCACAGTATCTGCGCCTCTGCTGGGAATACTTGTAGTGGGGAAGGGGGTGACTTGACAGCTAGGGGCTGGAATCATCCGGAGCCTCTTTCGGTCACAGCTGGTGCTTGGAGCCTGGCTATCGCCTGGGACCTCAGTGGAACTGTTGGCCAGAACACCTACAAGTGGTCTCTCCGTGTGGGCTAGTTAGGCTTCCTCACAGCATGGCAGCTTGATCCTAAGTGCACGCATCCCAAGAGAACCAGATGGAAACTGTGTTGCCTTATGTGGCCTTGCCCCAGAAACCGCCTATCATCATTTCTGCCATGGTCACAAGCCTTCACAGATTCAAGGGGCAGGGACATAGACCCACCTCTCCATGGGAGGAGTATCAGAGTCACGTTGTTAGAAGAGCATGTGGGATGCAGGCTATTGTCACAGCCAGTCTGGGAAAATAGGACCTGCCACGCTCCTCCAGGCATTAACTTCCCGGTACGGCCAGCCTTCGTCTGCACGTGCTAGTGCCGTGGTCAGACAGATTCAAGTTCTTAAGCAGAAAAGTGGGGAGACATGCAGCGATGCATGGAGCTGCCTCGAGTTAAGCTGAGGGTACATGACTCAGATCACCAGAATTATCTACGTGAAGCTCAAACCGTGGGAAAGTGCTTTGTAAACTGTAAAGTGCCGTATAGCCTTTCGGATTTATTAAACCCAAGGAAACTGGCTGGCAGCCAGTTTTACTTTTCAGCCGGTGGCTTGATAAATGCCAGCGCCTTCCTCCTGGCTCGATGTTGACATATGGCAAAATGTATATTGCTACATAAGTAAATATAGTCAGTGGCCCCTGATGGCTTATGGCTGAGGAGCCAGTGGTGAGGGTGCTGGCCTGGGAGCTACTCTTTCCTCATGAGGAAGCCTGCAATCCCTCCCCACCCTTTCAGACCTCACCTCTGCTCGGAACGTGGGGCCTTACTCTACCTTGTCTTTCTCTCCCAGACACAGTGGCCGTACCAGTCAGGCCCTGATTTTCGGGGCCATCCAGAGCCCTCGAGGACAGTACACTCTGGGGCAGCTGTTGCCAGCAGCCCTCACATTACTGATGCGAGGCCAGAATGTCATAGTCTGTGAGGTCAGGGACTTTTGTCTGCTTGAGTCCCTACCATAAGCCTAGTGCCTCGAGTAGCGCCTGGTACGTCGTAGGTGCTGGTCAGTATTTGCTGAATGAGGGAATGATGGTTTTGGCCCTGTGTGATTGGGTCTATGGCTGAAGGCACCTCCTAGCTCACTGTCAGCCTGGGAAGTAGTGAAGCAGACCCAGCCCAGTGGGCTGCAGCCCTCCTAAAAGTGCTCAGGGAGGAGTTGGGGGATCATGGGGTCCTGGGAAGTGCTCCCCTCCAGAGCTCCCCTCCATCCTTCATGGCAGAGGCAGGTGCCCTGGTTTCTTAAGCACAGTTGTGAGGTTTCCGTGGTGCCTTGGAGGCCTGTCTCCCTGGCGGACCCTGTTCCTATCGCCCTGGCACCCCTGCTGTCTCCTGTCGGGCTCCCACCGCCATGGGTCACACTCAGGGGAGGGCACCTGGCCTTTTTACAACTTTATTTTCGTTCCTATTTGTCACGATGCCCTTTTATCAGCAGGTGCTGATTTGATGGAGTCAAAATCTTTCAGGGCTGTATCGAAATGAAAGTTAATTTTCCCACTTCTCCATGCAGGAGCGATCTCTAGCTCATCTCTGTTCCTAATATTTCACCCCGCAAAGTGCACTGGGGCAGGGCCTGAGGTGGTTAAGAGCATAGGCTTTGACACCTGACGGACCCGGATTCAAAATCTGCTGCTTATGCAGGGCTTTGTGACCTTGAGTAAGTTACTTAACCTCTCTGTGCCTCAGTTTCCTCACTTGAAAAGAACTGCTAATATTCACTATTTAGGGTTGCTACAAGGATTAAGCGATTCAGTGTTTGTGAAGTGCTTAGCTTTTGGTACAGGCAGGTGTTCAGTGTTTGATGTATACATTATTAGAGCACAGAGTGGTACTCACAACTACTTTTTGAGTTCTTTTGTTGACATGCTATAGAGGAATTTGAATTTTTGTAATAAATGAACAATTTAATTCAGGTGGTATAGTCAGGGATTCTTAAGGTCAGATCTGATAATTATTGATAAACAGTGTCTCCTAAGTAACTGAAGGGCGAATGTTATGGTATGTGAGTTATAGCTCAACAAAGATTTCTTTAAAAAGTAAGAGAAGGTGAGGACGAGCCAGGGCAGAGCTGGGGGAGGAAAGGCACTGTCTTGGCCCCTGAGTAACTGTCATACAGAGACACAGCAACTCAACCAAGCAGGCAGAGAGGGTGTGGCCATCGGATGCCCAACAGAACCTAGAGGTCCCAACGGTGGCTAAGACTCAGATTGGGGCAAGCAGCATCTGGGAGAGGGAGGCCAGGAAGGGGCCCCATTTGGATGATCATGTTCCAAAAGTTGAGTGATAGCTAGAAGACCACCCCACTGATCTTTAGCCTGGCCCCAGGAATAGACAGGTGGCTGTGTCAGTTCCCATTTTGCATAGGGAGAAACCGTGCATTTTGTCCAGACCTTCGATGGTCCTGTGACTTTCAGCGTTGTCTTTGTAGACAGAGCTCAAGTTCTGCAGACAGAGAAGTCCTCAATGGCATCGTCCAAGGTCGATCCCCAACTCTGACATCAGTGGAACCCATTGTTTTCTTCTTTGTCCTTGCCAGTTATACAGTGATCGGTGTCTCACACCCTCTTCTGGAATGGCAATATGTGTTGGGAGCGTGCCCTTTAATCCTCTGTCCAGTGAGACAGAGAGGAGGAGCAGAGCAGTAGTTGAACCACGGAGCCATTCGCAGCAGCCCCAGATCTGCAGGGCGCCCACCAAGCACAGGGCCATGCACTGGGCATGGTGATCTAAGTGTCAGTTGGACCTAGCCCTGTCCTTGGGAGCGTCCAGCTCAGGGCTGGGCATGGCCTCCTCAGCAAGAAGATGCTGCTGATGGAAGCTGGGTGTAGAAAGGTCAGCAGCATTCAGTAGCACCTCCTGTGGTCAGTTTGGGACCATCGCTTCTCACTGCTTCTCCAGCCACTCTCACGACACCCCAGCCTGTTGGTTCTGCACCCAAGCTTTGGAGACAGGCTGACTTAGATTTTCCTTCTCATCTCTGTCACTTAATAGCTGTGAAACCTTGGGCAAGTCTCATGGTCTTTAAAGCCTTGTTTTTGTTGTCTCTTGTTTTGTTTGTATAACGCGGTTAATACAAACTCCTATTTTGCAGGCTTGTTGTTATAAAAAAGGCACTCAATGCTGTGCTTAGCAAATGGAGCCATTCAATAAATATGAAATATTACAGTAATTCTGTGGCCCCGGAGAGCCTGCCATGTGCAAAAAGTGTGTGGGTTAAATTGAGTCATGTGAATAGTACCACCTTCCATGCTATGAGAGAGCAGACTCGAGAGACAAACTGCCTGGGTTTAGATCCTAGCTATACCACTTAATGCCTGTGGCACCCTACACAACTTCTTAAGCCCTCTAGACCCCAATTTCCTTGTCTATAAACTGTGGATACTAATATCTACCACATAGGGTTATTATGAAGATTACATGTGTTAATATAGACAAAGCCTTAGAATAGTGCCTGGAACATGGCAAATATTCAGTAAAGATTGTTTTTATTACTATCATCCCACAGAAATTTAGCAAGGTTTCCAAGTGGTAGGAAACCAAGTATTTGAACAACTGATGCCAGACAACGATGTTTCCAGAGCTTTACGTTTCCTGATGATGCTGATGCTGATAGTTCCTCCATATCCAAAAACCTTGGTCTGAAAACAAATCTGCCATGAAAGTCATTGGCTTCCCTGATGTTAGGAGTGGGGTGTGGTTTCATGCCCTGCAAGCCAACCAGGTGTCTAGGCCCCACTGAGAAGTCCGCCCCTGACTGCTTAGAGGTTGGTGAATGGTATTGGCTGGAGCCCCCATTCAGCCAATGGCTCTCTCTGGCCACTCTTCTTTCTAAAAGCATTCATTCTTCCAGATTTCAAGTAGCAAGCAGGATTTGGGACCACATCACACTTGATGGTGGCACAGTCCTTCTGCCATGAACACCTACTCAAGCAATCTGAATAGAGGATGTAACTTCATTGATCCCCAAACTTCTGCCTTCTTATCTCTCACCATACTTTTCAAGAGGAGAACTACAATTATATTAATCTTCACAGTGGTTACAACATTGCCTTAGAACTTTGGACCATCCATACCTGATGGTTTTCAAAGCTCTTTTCCCTCTCCTCTCTCCATTGGTCTCTCAAACTGCCAGGAGATGATCTGAGCACTCACAGAAGATGATCTGGGCTCTTATGATCCTGTGGGCGTTGGGAGATGTGGTCTGGGTGCTACACAGCCGGAGAGGCTGGGCTGGGGCCTACATGGAACATTGAACTTGTAAGCGGTGGGGCCAGGGCCTCCCACCCCTGTTGTCTTCTCTAAGCACATGGCCGCTCCAAACCTGGAGCTGCTCCCCTTCTCCTGAACCCTTCCACACAGTCAACAAGCACCTCTGTGCTGCCTGGTCTAAAGGTCACGTTGGTGCACTTGTTCCCCAGAGCACCATAGCCCACCACCTTCTCTCTACCTTTCTCTCTATCCTTGGCTGGGACTCCAACAAAGATGAGACAGTTCTGGCCTTCAAAGTACCCTGAGTCCCAAAGCACAGGGGAGAATGGTACAAGGCATCTGTCCCTCTCTGTTCCTCCATCCGTTTCCCTGAAGGCCCGGGGCAGTGCATGGTGTCAGGTCGGTTGAGGATGATGGGCCCAGCCACTCTCCTCACCCGAGGGAGAGGACTTAGATGGCCCATGTTTCCCAAGGAGGCTTTGGGTGAGTGGCCATCCGGGTCGCAGAGCAGGTCAGTGAACCATCATGTTTAAGACACTGTTTTTGGCATCAGTCAGCCCATGTCACGAAGCCTGCCTCTGTCCTCATTACTTGTGTGGTTTTGACTAAGTTCTTTACCTCTCTGAGCCTCAGCTTCCTTATTTGGAAAATGGGACTGATATGAAAGCCCATCATGTAGGTTTGTTTGAGGATTAAATGAGGCAGCGAACAGAAGTGTTTTGTGAGCAGTTATTGTTAGTTCTTCTCCTTGCTGTGATTACTATTACTCATGTTACTGTTCCCCATTTAAGAATTTCCCCAGAAGTGACAATCTCTCCGTGGCCTGTGTAGGCTTATCTCTCCCTCTCAGGGCTGCAAAGAGTTCTCTTGGGATCCATAGCATGTGGCGAGTGATAATTTATTGCTCCACAGCTCGCTTGCTCTCATCCATGAAGCAGAGGGAGGATGACAGATAAACCAAATGCATATAAGCAGGTTTCTCATGGTATCCTCTTAGCCTGCTCATAATACAGTTCTGCCTGGATGCAAACATAGCAACAGGAACCGAGCTTTCCTGCTGATTGGTTACAGACCTATCTGTGATCACGCCACCCTCTAACCACTTCTGTCAATTACCAATAAATATTCTCAAGCTCGCCTGCACGAGCACTTGAGTGTTGACGTTCAGACCTGAGCCTTTGCCCGCTCCGCCAGCTGGGCCACTTATCTGTCGGCTCATCCTGCAATTTGCACCAAGCCTCCTCCCCTTCCTCCCACCTGGGTTACTGGCCTTGAGTTGATGTGAGTCCTGTGTGAGCCAGTTTCCCACAGGAGCAGGCTACCTTCTGCCCTAAAACCTTTTCACGTCCCTGGGTCAGTTCTCCCCATGGAGCTGGTGCTGGTTTCCCATCCTCTCACCCTGGACTCACATTGCTCCCTGGGGCTGAGCCCCCTGGAGGCAGGTACCATGTGGTACCAGAGTCCACCCAAGTGCTTCACCCAGAAGCTCTGGCACCATCCTGGATGCCTGTCTTTCCCCTCCTCTCTCATGCAGTCCAACCCAAGCCCTGCTGATACACGTCCCTCCCATCTCCATTGCCACCTTCTGGTCTAAGGTGGGCTTCCAGCTGGGCTGTTGCGACAGTGCCTGAACCCATGCCCCTGCTGCCCAGCTTCCTTCCTGCAGTCTCTTTTCCACATTGTAGGCAGAGTGGTCTTTTCTGAAACTCCTGTTTGATCATGTTTACAAAATCAGATCTGCTTACGACCCTCAGCTTACGTATCATTCCCCCCATCCCTGACCCTCCAAGGGCTTCCCAGGCCCTGATCTCGATCAGATCTCATCTCTTAAATCTCTCATCACCTTTGGTTCCCTACATGGTACCTTTTACCATCTGTTACTGGGTATAGTCATTGGTGTGATTATTTGC
The DNA here is from genome assembly GCF_016509475.1 of Prionailurus bengalensis. Lineage (NCBI taxonomy): Eukaryota > Metazoa > Chordata > Mammalia > Carnivora > Felidae > Prionailurus > Prionailurus bengalensis. The sequence continues at coordinate 55,339,820 of NC_057351.1, read as the reverse complement.
TCCTTGTCTATCTCCATATGAGACAATGAGCTCTAAGGCATAGAAACTAGACTCCTTTGATTTCCAGGTCATCAGCGCAGTGCCTGGCACATGGTGGGTGCTCAAGCAGTATTTGCCAAATGAGAATCTGAGCAAATGAGATACCATAGGGATTTGGAAAAGGTAGCAATCACCATAAAAAAAAAAAAAAAAAAATCAAGGAAAGCTTCCTCCTAGTAAGCCTAGAAGGATAGATGGGATTTGAAGGAGGTGGGTGCAGGGGAGGGCACATAAGGTAGAACAACTTGAGTCCTGGTGAGGCAACAGGAATGCTTTTGATGTATCTGGATTATTCTGGTTTGCTTTTCAGAGCAGTAGAGATAAGACTGAAAGAAGCTTGGAACAGTGAATATCAAACTGAGACATTTGAAGCATGTCCCTTTAAAAATGGGGAGCTATTGATGTTTTTCGAGCAGAGCACTCTTACAGTGAAGACATATATGCTTAGGGTCTGTAGAAGCAGGAAGTAGGAGGACAATCAGGAGCTCTAGGCCTAGGAGCATAAGGACCGGACTTGGGCCGTGACCTCAGGAATGAAAAGGAAGGGAAGATGGGAGGGAGATCATAGATCTGTGTGTGGGAGAAGCCCCAAGCTGAGCTGCGTCTCAAAATCAGAGTTGACACATGAATGAGTTCATCAAGGCATGCTCAGTAAACATTGGGGTGTCCTTGAGATGTGCAGGAAAGGGAGTTTTGTTGTGTTTTTTTTTTAACGTAAAACAGTTTTCTTAATTACACAGCTAATACACATCCACTGGAGAACATTTAGAAAATATAAGGAGCAAGCAAGAGTAAAAATTTCCGGTAATTCCATGGCCTGGAAGTAATTGTTAACCTTTTATTGTATATTCTTCCAAAGAAATTCTCATACATGTTTATAATGTTTTTTCTTTAAATGCTGTACATACTGCTTTGAACCTGCTGGTATTTCATTTTCACCTAGCACCATGAACTTCTTTCCATGATAATAAAGCTGCTTCTGTAATACATGTCAATTTAAATTGTTCTGTACATCACTGTATAGATGCATCATAATTTGTTTTGTCAATCCCCTTTTGTTGGACATAGAGATTTTCCCCAATCTTTTCTTCTGCTTTTATAAACAGTGATGCTGGAGTCATCCTTGTTGCTAGATTTTTATGTACATTTAACGTGATTTCTTTTTTTTTAATGTTTTTTTAACATTTATTCATTTTTGAGAGACAGAGTGTGAGCGGGGGAGGGACAGAGAAAGACGGAGACACAGAATCTGAAGCGGGCTCCAGGCTCCAAGCTGTCAGCACAGAGCCCGATGCGAGGCTCAAACCCACAAACCGTGAGATCATGACCTGAGCCGAAGTCGGGCGCTCAACTGACTGAGCCACCCAGGCGCTCCTAACGTGATTTCTTTAGGAAAAAAAAAAAAAAAAAATCCCTACATGTAGAATTGCCGAGGCGAAACTGTAGATGCTTTTAGAGCTTCTGATTCTTCTTTTCAAATTGCCCTTTAAGGTTTTTTTTTAATTCCTTTGAACTTCCACTAAGGTTAACTTTCTGTATTCTAGTTTTAAATCTTTAAAAATCTTTGCTGGTTTGATAAGAAAATGATTTGCATTTCTCCAATTTGTGTTTATATTGTTAATTATATTTCCTTTTCAAATGATGTTGAACCTTTAACAATTGATTTTGGCCGTTTGCATTTCTTTTGTTATGTGCATTTCTTGTTTATGCTGTGTTTATTTCCTGTTTTTTTTCCTCTTCTGAGTTTTTTTTTTCTTTTATTCATGCTCATTTTGCTAATTGGATGGTCATTTTTTTAGCATTTTGTAGAAACTTAAATTTTAGGAATTTCAACCTTTTATCTGTCATGTTTGTCACAAATAATTTGGGGGGAGAAGATTTGTAAAAAGCAGAAAGTTTATTCTGTACCATATCATTCCCTTTGTCCGTGGTGATGTTTGCATGGCTGTACCATCTAAGCTTTTGAATTTGCTAGTAGTGGACCCAACATTAATTGGCTATGTCCATCAAGGTCCAGTTGGGAGACTAAAATCATACCAGTCATTTGAGAAGTAATTCAAAAATTTAATATAAAGGATTATGAACTAGCAAAAGGGAAGTGGTTACTGGAGAATTCTAAGGAAAACAGAACCAGCAGACGTGGGGAGTAATTACTAGGAGTAAACTTCAGAGAAAGTGCACCCCCACCCACTCACCCAGACAAAATGTGTAATTTCATAGGAGAGAATGTGGCCCTGGTCCAGTGGAGGTTGGAGAAATTCACTGAGGTGCCACAAGAAAAGACTGATGAGTGAGGAATCGCCCATTGGAGTTCGGGCAAAACTCTGAAGGGTGGGCATGAGTGAGTCTCCTGAACACCACTGACAACCACTCCATAGGAACAAGAAAGATGAGACCACTGGCCTAGGAAGAAAAATCCCTTCCTCTTGCTCTATCCCTCTAGTGCCCTCTACTGATAAAGCCGATTGTCGTGCCAGCTGGCAAAGGAGGAATGTTTCCAGGGTGCAACTCCAGTATCACAAAGCATGAGAAGAAAGGGTAGATTTACAGCTGAGAAACAATATATTGGTAGCTGGAACACTGGTTAAACAAGCCAGAAGTTTCTTCGTCGCATCAAAGTCTGGAGGTTCCGCAGTGCAGGGCCAATATGGCCTCTGCTCCAGAAAATGCTCCAGGATGCAGTCTTTTTACAACTTGCCCGTCCATTTTTCCGAGGTTGAGGCCTTGTCCTCCTGGCCCAAGGTGGTAGCCAGAGCTCAAACCATCACACACACAGTCTAGACATGGAAGACACGGAAAAGAAAAAGGCACAAAGGATGTAGGAGAAAAAGTTTCCCAGGAGACGCCATTTGCCACTTTGGCTTTATCTTATTGGTCACGGGGCCACAGATAGCTATATGGAGTCTGGGGGATATTTCTTCTGGAAGGCCTGGAACTGAAAATCAGAGGTTCCATTATTATGGAAGAAGTGAGAGAAGGTATTGGTGGACAATAAGCAATTTCTGCCATGATAGACTAAACTTGCTAGACCTTTATGAAGAAAATTTAGTCAAAATGATGATAAGTTCATTTCCATTATTGAACATTAGCCAGATACACAAGGTAAGTTCTTAGAGTAAAATCTGGTAGAATGTTAGAACTGGAAGGAACCATTGGGATTATTTATTCTAAGTTTTTCACGTTTCCTGTGAGAACCCTGAGGGCCTGGGAGGGGCAGTAACTTGTCCAAGGTCACACGGACAGCTACCGGCAGCTGTGGCCTGGAGGTGGGTGCCAGGTCTCTCTACCCTCTGCCCAGCGTATCTTTCTTTCCAATCTCTGCACTACTTGGGGTCTCCAGGGGGCCTTTGTCTTCAGAATGAATCCTGCATAATTGTGCTGGTAACTTGTGGCTCTATGCAAGATCATTCCACAGTGGAGATATTAGGGCTTATGAGATATGCCTGGTCCTGGAATCAGGCACATAAGATACAAAATTATAGCCCAAGAAGCTCTGGCTTTAAGGACCTAAACTGCACCCTTCTCTCCAATACTGAGTGGAGGCCTGTGAGCTCAGGCTGTGGGAACATAGCAAGTGTGAGACAGCAGTGGGTCACATTCTGCTGGAATTAAGCGGTGAAAAGTGTTCTCTTAGGCCAAAGTAGCCAATCACCTTACTAGTCTGAATGCCACTGTCCTGTTTAGCTACGGAAATAACATAACGGAAGGATTTTCTTAGCACAGCGATGTGAGGCAGGGTCCCAGCAGGAAACAGACTTTACCCTAGATGTTTCGAGTGAAGAGACCTTCATGAAGAGACTACTTACGGAGGCAGGGTTAAGGAACAAAGAAAAGCATGAGGCACCCAGAGGCGAGTAAGCCACCCCTGTGGCTGAAGGGACAGGGAAGGAGCAGTGCTGTTGGAGCTGGAACCGAGCAGGAGGGGAAGTGGCCGAGGGATGCACCTGCTATGAGAGACAGCACCAAAGGAGGGAAAAAGATGGGAAGAAAGGCCTGTGTCTCTCGCTCCCCTTCCATCTCATCTGCCAGGGTTCCTCCTGCTTGAGTACCACAAGAAGCCAGAGAACAGGGGTCGTGGCGGATGCAGTCCATAGGATCAGCCTTCCCGGGCACAGAGCAGGGCAGAGAGGGTGGAGAGGAAGTACAGAAAGAATAATTTTAATCACAGCTCAGGCCTTGCTGCAGATATTCTTTCACATGGATGGGAATACTTTTAGTATCTTTAAAAATACATATGTAAATGGCCAATGTGTGGCACTCTGATGCCACTCCTCCCCCACGCCAAAGGCAGACATGGCTAATGGATCATGGAGCTCTTTTCTATGGGTCCAAGAAGTCACCTCACAGCGCTCAAAGAAACATCACCAACTGAGTGGGCATGGTACGTAAGATGAGACCTATTTTGAGCTATAAAGACTTAGATAACCTTGCAAGTATGGCCTACCTGCCTGCTCTTGCCAATCTAGTGGGTAATCCTTTCTTTCTGGGAAATAGCTGCATGGGTATTTCTTAAGCCAAGTGAGTCCTGCTTGGAAAGCCAAGATGTGGCGTGGCTCTGATATGCACTGATACAGCCATATTGTGATGTAGATGAAGAGGTGAGGTGGGAGGCCATATCTGCCTTGAGCAAGGCGGTCACCAGCCCAGGCACTAGGAGGACTCCCTTGGCTCATCTGTAAAATAGGATGGTGTCACCCAAGGCAGAACTCTCTTGAGTTGTAATCAGCAGCTTTCAGAGCCCAGTTGCTCTGTCATAGCCGGCTGTATGTGGTGCTCTCCTCGGTCCTGACTGATCTTTAACGTGGAGTCCTCTGGATTCTAAGGCCTTGCTGTGTTTCTGGTGTGCAGTCTCAGACTGCTGAGTTCAGACCGTAAGTGGCTTTGAGTAGGAAACCCTTAGCTAGAGCAAATGAATAATAGGTTATGAACGTTGCCAGCATGGTGTAGGGTGTCATGGCACATAGGCCCCAGCTCATGTGCCATTTCTATGAATTTGTGCTGGCCCTCTGCAGCACTGTGTTGGGATGGACTTGGAGGCAGTGTCCATGTTTGATAGACAGGAGGACCGTGATTAGGGATATCGCCGTGGGTGGAGGGGAACACGTGCCTGTCTCATATTTGCCATCCCTGGTGTAGGGAAAGAGCACCTATTTCGAGCACATCATTTAACCTTCCTGGACCTCAGTTTCCTCACCAGGAAAAGAAGGACATTGCTTAGATGACTTTTAAACTCTCTCCAGCTTAGGAATTCCAGGATTCAGACTAGTTTATAAAGAATGTGAAACTTGCCACAAATCTGATCCAATTAAAGTATTTCCAGCTCCCCACTCCTTTCTGCCATATGTTGAGTAACTAAGCTATCTGTCCCTTGCGATGGCCATTTCCCCAGGCTGGAGCAGCTGGAGACCCTGAGACAGGAGACTCCCATACTAAACAGACCTTACTCTTTAATCTCAACCAAAAGATCCAGGAGGCGTGATTCACATCTCGCCCCGCTTCCTCTCCTCTGTCCTCCGAGAGCCCGAACCTCTCCCCTCGTGCTCTGCAAACGCGCCTGAATGCAGAGTCCTGAAATTTAGGTTCATGGTTTCAAAGTTCATGGTCCTGAGAATAAACAAAAAAAACTATTGTGGTTGCATAGAGCTGTGGACCCCATTAACACCGCCCCATGAATATTTATAGTGTGAAACTACAAAAGAACATAGAGGCCATATTGTATTTCCTAGAACTTTCTTTCCATGGGGTCCTTTCTCTGTGGGTCACTTTAATGTAAGCTTTGCTTATTTAGTTGCACACTTTAAGCCGATTAACTTTTTACTAAAAAAAAAAAAAAAAATACCCCTCCCTGTTTGTTTGTACATACACTCCCTTGACAAAGATTCACAGAAAACTGCTTTAAACCTGTTCAATCCCTCTGCTGGAAACTTGGAGTGAACTAAATGTGTCTCTGGGTAGGATTTCCCTGTAACTGTTCTTCCGCCTCTGGCCTTGTTTCCCGGGGGGAATTCCGATGGTTATAGAATGCGTCGTATTTAGTTCCTCTGAAAATCTCGGCTTCTCTCTAGGCGACCCTTACGGAGCACTAGCGAGATCCTTCCTTCGTGGCTTGTCATTGGGATGGCAAAGGGCAGGCCCTGGGTGGGTAGATACCCTCTATTTCTCAAACAGAAATTGTAGGGAAATCAAACATCAGAGCTGGAGGACCTCAGAGGCCGCAGACTCTACTGGTCTCCAGACTTCGGTGAGCATGAGTCACCTGTGTGGGGGCGGGGCATGAATTTAAAATGCACATTCCTGGGTTCTGTCTCTGGAGATTCTGATTTCATCAGGTCTGGGTTGGAGCTTGGGGATCATCACAGCAAGACACTCCTTAGACATTTGGAACCCAAGTGGTTTGTGGACCATGACTTGGGAAGCACTGAGCCGGTTCAGCTGTCTCCTTGTACGGGTGAAGAAAATGCCACCAGAGGGGAAAATTGTCTGTCCAATGTCACACACAGCATCCACGCTCCCTCTTCCTCAATACAGCTGAAGCCTGTGGCTCCATAGTGCTTTAATCTGGGCTGTCGTGTCCTGAGATGCAGCTTTACTGTGGAATATTTGTGATGAGGTCCATACGAGGGAAGCTGATTGAAATATAAACCACCTCTCAGCACAGGCCCAAGTTGAAAGTGTAGATGTGAAGGTGAGGCCATAGCCTGGTTGAGGGAGGGGAGAGAAGAGAAGTGGAGGTAAGTACCTGTTGGAGGTCATTCTCGTGGGAGAGATCAAGGTCTCCGTGGGTTTTGGCGTGAGACCCAGGGTGGGGCCTGTTGCCAGGATAGACTGGGAAATAGTTGGAGGTATCCTCAAGCAATGTCAGCCTCCGCCCCCCACCTGTCCTCCTACCTTCTGGGTGCCAGGAAACAGAGTCCTGGGGAGAGTGTGGTTGGTGACAGAGGGTGACGGCAGAGTCAAAGGGGTCTCCCTCTGACTGGCTGGGCTTCTGCCTGGCTCACAGGCTTCCCAGCTCTGCGACCCCCAAACCAAGGGCCACTTAACACCCCCAGGATCCCCCCAACCAGACTTTCAGAATCTGGGGTAGGAAAGGGTGTTCGGGACCCCCTGGCCATCCCCTCCTGCACTCTGACCCCTCCAAGCACCCTTGCGAGTAGCTCCTCTGGGAACAGAGCTGACCATGAGATCAGCCCCCACCTGGAGTCCCAATTAGAGAAACTGGGTCCTGTGCCAGGCAGTGAACTGAGCTCCAAGTTTAGAGCCAAAAGGTCTGATTTCAAGCCCCACCCACTTCTCATAGGCTGTAAACGTGGGCTGGTCATTAACTCCCCTAGGTCTTACTTCCCCCATAACACGGGGCTGACCGGTTCTTGCCCTGCTGTCCCCTGTGACTTCAAAGAGGAGCATGCCTTCACTCACTTGTTCATTTATGCAAATGCTCTGCAGGTGCTGAGCTGGGGGCTGGGGTGAGTGGTGGGGACAACAGGTGCAGGGGACTGTGAGGGGCTGTACCAAACTGAGGGACTCCTTGTGGCCTCCCACACCATGGGTGTTCTAACCGCCCCGGGCTCTGCTCCTGGTGTCCGAGCCTTCCCTTGGTTCCTGTGGCCTCACGTTCTACCTTGTTCTTGCTGTCCTTGGCGGTCCACACACATGGGTCCCCTGCGTCAACTGGGCCCCCCCACATGGGGCCCCTTCTGCCCCTGTCCTGACAGCGCCTTGCTGCTTCTCACCACAGTGCCTTTGCTTACACTGCTCCGTCGGTCACATGCCCTTTCCTCTCGTTGCCCACTCGACAGACTTCTGCTCCTCCAGTGTCACCCCCTCTGTGAGGCTTCTCCTGATTGCACCCCCACAACTACATCAGTCACTCCTCTGTAGGCCTCCCTCCCTGAGCAGTGTGGATCATTGCGAGGCAAAGATGGATGGCAGTTGAGAGTGGACTTGAGAGGTGGCCCAGGGCAGATCGCCTTACCTCCTGAGCCTGCTTTTCTCATCTGAAAAATGATGCTGTGTATTGGGTGGAGTTGCCACTGGCAGGGTTAGAGGAGCATAGGAGCTTGGCATCTGGCTGGTGCTCAAGGATGATCAGTCCCTTTCTTTTCAGTGCCTTGCTCCTGGGAGAAGAACTAAAACATCAGATTTGGGAGAAAAAGGGCTGATCCAAGATAAAGGAGGATGCATTGGGAGGGCATGGGTTCTGTGTCACTGGAAGTGTGTGAGAAGAGGCCATTCAGGCATCAGTTGGTGGGTTGGACCCGACGACCAGTAGGGCCCCTCCTAGGCCTCAGAGTCTATAATTCCTGGAGGAATGCTGAGTGGTGCAACAGTCTCCAAAAGGTGTTCCTTAGGACAGGATTCAGTGAAAAGAGATGCCAGGGCAAACCACATTGGGAAAGGCTGCATTCTCTTTCTCTTGGAGACTCGTGATATTTGTTAGGATTGTAAAGCCTCTGAGAAGTCCTGCAGTAAGGGAAGCTGTTTAATGCAACATTTCTTATTAGAATTTAAAACTTTGGGTGGCACCTGGGTGGCTCAGTCAGTGGAGCCCCCGACTTCGGCTCAGGTCATGATCTCACAGTTTGAAGGTTTAAGCCCCGTGTTGGACTCTGTGCTGACAGAGACTGTTCCGAGACTGGAGCTTGCTTTGGATTCTGTCTCCCTCTCTCTCTGCCCCTCCCCTGCTCATGCTCTGTCCCTCTCTCCCAAAAATAAATAAAAATATAAAAAAATTTTTTTTAAATGTAAAACTTTGGGAAGACTTGGCTTTGTTGGCGAGAGTTCTGACTTGGGAATCAGGGAGGCCTCAGTTAACTTAAAACCTCTCTGAAGCCTCTTCCTGCTTGCATGGCCTTGACCGAATCCTAACTCCTCTCTGGGCCTTTATTTGAGGTTGATGTGTAGAATGCATTTGGCCTGGTACCTGAGACAGAGTGCCAAATGCTTCTGTTGTAGATGGGAAAAGGCAGGCAGGACAGGATGCTGTGAGACTCCTCAATGGGAGCCTTTTCCTGCAAGGCAAGGCTGGCTCATGGTCATCTTTTGCAGCCTTGAGGGTCAGGCATACACATGGGATCAGATGGGGAGCATAATATAACTTTACAGATACTCATCACAGTAGTGTGCCGGAGCTGGCTCTCACCTGTAAGCTTGTGAGAACCCATTGTATGCTCCTTTTCCCAATTCCATGTTCTGTAACTCTGAAATCAGCCAGGGTGGGAGTGTTTACACCAGGGAAATCAGCAAATGCGCCAAATCAGGGCTCTCCCCTCCCCTTAGCCAATTGTTAATTATCAGCACATCACTCACTGATCATTAGAAAGTATTTCTTCGAAAGTAGTCTCTTATGTTTGCAAGTTTCTTATATAAAAACTTTAAAATTGTATCTGACTACTTTAAAGATTTCTATTTTTGATTTCTGGAAAGCATTTTTCCTATTGTATTTCATGATCTATTCTTGACATAGTTACTGGCCAGAGCTTCGTAACAAAACACCACCACCTTGTGACAACTCCCTAAATTGCAGGTTGGAGTTCCAGTGGGCTCAGCCAGGACTGGAGTAGATGGTATTTCCACCGATGGGCATTTTAGATGTTTCCTCTGGCCTCTCCATTCAAGTTCAACATTTCTGTGAAAGATTACCCTGCTTGACCTCTTCATTATAGCCAGGACAAGCCTAAGAGAGGTGCAGGGGGGCCTGTGCCCCCAGGGACATGGTTGAGTGAAGCAACCTCTGGTGCCTTGGGTCAGTGCTTCTCAGACTTTAGTGTGCACACGTTCATGGGAATCTTGTTCACATGCAGCTTCTGATTCAGCAGGTCTGGTGTGGACTCTGTGATCTCGTATTTCTGTCGAGCTCCAAGACAACAATGCTGCTGCTCGTCTGCAGATTACACTTAAGAGTAGCCAGAGTTGGTGAGGGAAACTTTCCCCAGATGGTAGGAATCCTCAGAGAGCTTCTCTTAGGAGATGGCCATGGGCCATGTTTTGCCTTTTGGTAAGAATTCAAAAGCTGTGTGTTTTGAATGCATAGACTTAGCTCATTTGCTTCTAACTATTGTTCAGCCAACTTGTTGACTTAATTCTTAAATTTTCATATTAAAAAAATTTTTAATGTTTATTTTTGAGAGAGAGAGAGACAGAGCATGAGCAGGAGAGGGACAGAGAGAGGGGAGACACAGAGTCCGAAGCAGGCTCCAGGCTCTGAGCTGTCAGCACAGAGCCCGACACGGGCCTCGAACTCACAAACTGCAGGATCATGTTATGGGCTGAAGTTGGACGCTTAACCGACTGAGCCACCCAGGCACCCCAATATTTTTTTTATTTATTTGGAATCTATTTGGGTGTATAGTGTAAGGTCCTCAAATAGCTAACCCATTTGTCTATACATAATTCATAGTTTAGTCCCCCTCTTTCCACAAATTTGTGAGATTTCCTTATATATGAATTTTCTTATATAGACTATAGATCACTTCTGGACTATTCCATGTTGCAGGGTTGTTGTAGCTTTAAAACATATTTTGATGTCTGATGAGGCCCGTCCTCCCTTAGTGCTCTTTCTTGACTGTTATCACCTAATTATGCAGATGAACTTTAATACCACCTTATCATAATAAGAAAAACATTGAGACTTTGATTGAAGCATAATAAACCTACACATTAATTTGAAAAAAAATCAACATAGCATGTCTTTCTTTTCATATCAGTCACTTTTTATAGCTTTTAGTAGAATTTTACATTCTTGACATAGTATCACACTTTTGTGTCAAGGTTATTTCTAGAAATGTGGTGCTCTTTGCTATTTTAAATATAATTTATTATTTTATTTATATCATTATATAAAATATTATTTTACATTATTTATATTCGTAAGATAGCCATTAGCCACATGTAGCAATTTAAATTTAAATTAATTGAAATAAAATAAAATGTAAAACTCCGTTCCTCAATTACATTAGCCACATTTCAAGTGCCCAGTAACCACATGTGGTTATTGAAAAGCTCAGATATAAAACTTTTCCACCATTGCAGAAAGTTCTATTGCACAGCTGTATAGTGGTATTGTTGATCCATTGTTGACCCAGTGGTATTGTTGACCTTATGTGTTGTTACAGTATCTTATTTTATTTGGGAACACTTTTCAACTTATTCTTTTAAATTTCTAGGAAGAGCAGTTGCTTTTACCCAAACTTCTGGTTTATTTTCTGCAACAGTATTACCCTGATTCTCTTCCTAAAGATGAAAGATGAAAGATGATTCTCTTCCTAAAGATCTTTCTAAAGATGAAAGCAGGAAGGGCCAATATATCCCTGATGGTTGCTACTCCCACACTCGCCATGGCAGACATCACTAATCAATCACAGCACTCTTCGCTGTTCCCTGAACTATTGCTGTTTTTGAAACTGACACCTTTGTGCCTTGCTCTTCTCTGGTTCCTGAGATGGAATAGGATGCAGTGGCAGGAAAAGAGGTGTCTTCCCCATGTGTGCTCCCCAGGGGAGGGTCTTGATTCCACCTCCTGAGAGTAGTTCTCCAGTCATTCTCCTCCATGGCCTTCTATGGCACCACTCAGGGAGGCCTGTCTTTTCTGTTTCGTTATTCTTATTGCACTATCTGAAGAGGACATCTTTTTCAGCCTACTTCCTTCCCCATAGAAGGTTGGGGGCCCAAGGATCACTAGGGGTCATTTTAAATCTCAAACAGTTGAGGTCTTTTGCAGGCCATACTAGTGGGCGTTTTGGGCACAATACTTTTCTGAAATGTGAGTTGTCTTCCTATTTGATTCAGCTCCACATGCCATAGCCACACCACAGTCATTTCCTAGACATGCCTCTCTATCCGGCGTAATGGCTGGCACCTTGCACTTATGAGGCCTCTGTGAGGGAACCACAGTTTTGGTCTCCTGTACCGAACCATGCTTCTCACACTGAAAGAATGTACTGGGCACCATCTTGACTGGCCCTCGCTATAGAGTTGAGTTCTTTTTTTGTCTCACACAAATTTCTTGATATATTTACATACTGTACAATTACCCATTGTAAGTGTACAATTCAATGATTTTAGTAAGTTCATAGTTGTGCAACCATCACCACCATTAAATTATGGAACATTTCCACCACCTGGAAAAGTTCCCTCATACCCATTTATAGTCAAGTCCCCATCCTGACCCCAACCTTAGCGATCACTTTTCTGACTCTATAAATTAGCCTTTTCTAGACATTCAGGATAAATGGAATCATCTTTTGCATCTAGCTTTTTTCACTTAGCTAGATGTTTTTGAAATTCATACATGTTGTAGCATGTGTCAATAGTTCGTTCTTTTTAATTGCTGAATAGTTTTCCATTTTATATGTATATCACTTTTTGTTGATCTGCTCCACAGGCAATAGACATTTATATTGTTTTCAAGTTTGGAGCCATTGATGAATAAGGTTGCTATAAACATTTGAATTTATGTCTTTGTGTGGACATATGTTTTCATTTCTCTTGGGAAGTTTCCCTAGGAGTAGAATTTCTGGGTCTTTTGATAAGATTATGTTTAAGTTTTTAGGAAATTGCCAAATGATTTTTCTACAGGTAGTATACTATCTTATATTCCACCTAGCAATGGATGAGGGTTCCCATTTCTCTACACCACAAAGCTGAGTTTGAATTAGCCTTTGTTACTCAAAGGCCTTCTCAGTTTTCCTTTCATTGATTAGTAATGAGAATAGGTTGGGTCTTCCTCAATTTCTGCACTCTCCCTATTCCTTTTCATTCCACTATAAATTGCCTAATTCTCTATAAAACTCTTTTCTTTCTTATCAAATGCAGCTAATAGCAACCAAAGCATGCTATTAACATTCTGACTCTCCATCTCTCCACTCAAAGCCATAGTTCATTCAGTTTATCATCTGCCTTCCAAGTTAATGCAGGCAATATTTTTACCAGGTACCTCATCACTGCATAACATACATCACCTCCTTCTAGCCTTAATTAAGTTTCCTTGACATCCACTGCCTTGTGCCCAAACACAATTTATTTTTGTTACAGTAGAACACTACTTCTGATAGCAATTTCTGTATTAGTCAGGATGAAGATTTTGTGCTCTGGTAACAAATAGCCCCAAATCTCAGAGACTTATAAAAATAGCAGTTTTTATCCTCCTTATTCATGCCACGTATCCATCCTGATCAGCCATATCTCTGCTCCACATCATATTTACTCTAGAACCCAGGGTGATAGAGTCACTGCATTCTGGAATGTTGCTTGTCTTTTGGTAAAAGGAAAAGAGGACATGTGAATCATGCACTAACTCTTAAAGCTTCCTCTCACATTTAATTAGTCAGAGCAGGTGAAGTGGCCAGTCCTAACATTAATGGGACAGAGACAGATAATCTTCCCCAGGGAAAGGCAGCAAATATTGTGAATAGTAGTATCATTTACCACATTATGCTTTTTTTTTTTTTTAAATATCCTGGAGACTCTGGCAAAGAAAGAAACAGCTGCCTCTATGTGGTAGTTTTGCCCAGAGCTGCTCACAGCTAGAGTAAGACAGGGTGTCCTTTCAAAATACCTTATAGACCTAGGCCTTTGATCTTCATGGTGGTTGGCCCTGGCCCTGTGGCTTTGATACACAGAATTATTATATGTTATTCCTCTGTCTCTACCAGCCCCATGTGTTAGGTTCACGGAAAGATCTGATTAGATGGACTGTCATTTCTAGGGGGTGCCTGCGTGGCTCAGTTGGTTAAGGGTCTGACTATCGATTTCTGCTCAGGTCATGATCTCATGGTTCATGAGATCAAGCCCCATGTCAGGCTCACATTAACAGCGTGGAGCCTGCTTGAGATTCTCTCTCTCTCTCTCTCTCTCTCTCTCTCTCTCTCTCTGCCTGTTCACTCCTGTTCACTCTCTCTCTCTCTCTAAATAAATAAATAAACATTAAAAAAATACTTTACAGACCTAGGCCTTTTATCTTCAAGGTGGTTGACCCCAGTCCTAGGACTTTATTACACAAAATTATTACATGTCATTCCTCTGTCTCTGCCAGCCCTATGTGTTGGGTTCAGGGAGAAATTTGATTGGACGGACTTTCATTTCTAGAGTTTTCCATCCAACGTCCAATGTCCTCTGAAACATTCATAAATCCATTTTTTTCTTGATCTCCAGCTTAAATGGACCCATTTATGTTTTTTTTTCTTCCCAGCTGTCTTTTGGGGAGACATTGCCTTGGACGAAGAGGACCTGAAGTTATTTCATATTGACAAAGCCAGAGACTGGATCAAGCAGTCAGTAGAGGAAGGGGGACATAGCACAGGTAAGTACTGTGTCCCCTACTTCTCTTTCTCTGGGGAGAGGGGTCAGGGACTCCAGCAAGGGTAGATGTGGACCATGAGACATCAGTATCTGACCTGTCAGTCCCATGCACACCTGTTTGTGGAAAACCAGAGGGACGCTCTTTCTGCCCTACAGGCTATGGAGCCAGAGCCTCCGATCTGCTGATCCTTGTAAGAGAACATCCATTTGCCTCTTTATCTGAAGGTTCAGACTCCAGCTCAGAGGGTTCAGACTTGAGCTCAGTGTGGCTTCTCAGGACTTTGGCCTCAGGGTCCAGCACTTCCCAGACTGGAGAGAATTACTGCATGGGCTCCATTTAGGGCATGTTTGTTGATGATGCTCCTAATGCTTAGCACTGGGGGGGAGATGTTTGCCCATGGGGTGCTGTGCTCTTCTTTTGCAGACAAACCAGGAAATACGATGGGGCTTCTGACGTTGGTACTCTTCTCCCTCCTTGCCTCCACCTTGGGGTGAATAGTAGGGGGACTCTGTCTTGAGTTCTCAGTCGCCTGCCCACTGGGCTCAGATGCCTCAGCTCTGGGGAATCCCCATTCTGAAAAGCAGCAGAAGGGGAGGCTGTGCTGTGAGGCTGATGGGCCGGTGTGGCTCACGATGGCTTGCTATTTGGTGACCAGGGCTCACACGTGCCTGTTGCCAAACGACCTCTGCTACTTGCAGCCCCTCCTCCCACCCTCTTTCCTTTCTCTTGAGACTTTTTAACACTTACTGTGGTAAGAACCAAGGGGTTTACTCTCTTGACAAATTTTTAAGTGTACAAACTGTATTATAAACTATGGGCCCAGTGTGGTATGGCAGATCTTCAGAACTTACTTATCTTGTATAACTGAAGCTTTGTACCCTTTTCGGGAGGCACCTGTCATGGCCAAATGCAGTGCTGGAAAAAGACGAGTAAGATGTGACTCCTGCCTTCAAGGAAACCATTCATGCCAGGCAGACAGGGTTTAGACTTGGACAAGCTGTCCAACATCTCCAAGGCTCAGTTTTCCCATCTGCAAAATGGGGATGAAACCGGCACTCACTCCACAGGGGGTTGGGAGGATGGAGTCCAGGGTAATGCACCAGCCTGGTGCCTGGCACATAGCAAGTTCTCAGGCAATGGCAGATATGATCACTGAGGTGCTCCCAGTCTAGTGGAATGAGGCTGTCAGATAAATAGATGAAGGGCGGTTCCTCACGGCAAGTGCTCTGACGAACGAAGAGCAGTGGGAAGAGACAAGAGTGAGGGGAAGAAGCCTACCCAGCTGAGCCGGGAAAGGCATTGTGGGAATGGGAACTCTTGCATTATGTCTTGAAGGATGAGTATGAGTTCCTGAAGTCAAGAATTGAAAAGAGACATTTCGGGCAGTGGGGAAGCCATGTGGGGAGTATGAGAGGGCTTATCTCTACTCTGGGAACAGCAGTAAGGTGTGAGTCCCTGAAGGGTGGCTCTTTGGGGTAGGCTGTGGTAGACAGATGCACCTGGAAAGGGTGGCCAGGGTAAATGGTGAGGATGCCTGTCAGAGGGGTGGGTAGAAATGTGCCCAGAGTAAGGGGGCAACTCCCATGGCTCAAATATGAGCAACTACTGGGACTGGCCAAGTCCAAGCTCCTGTCAGGAGCTGGGGGAGGAGGGGACCCAGGCTCCCCATCTGTTTGAATTTTAAATGGACTTTTACAAACCAAATTATTTTTCACACCAATATACACAACCTTAATCAGACTCTCACATCTCCAAAATTCTACCACTGCAACTAACCAGTTCTTACCTGGAGGCCTAGAGAAGTTGACCTCATTGTCATCTCTGTGTGGTTAAAATTTTTTAAACTTCTTTTTGCAATATTGCTTAAAAATAGTAAATTCACATGTTTCAAATACACAGGATTGTGAACTTTTACATATGTCCACATAAACGCCACCCAGACCAAGGCATGGAACATTTCCAGAACCATGGACGCTCCCTCATGCCCCCTCCCAGTCAGTACCCATCCCACTCTCCTGGCCTCTGTCACACGGACTTATTGTACCTGCATAAATAGAGTCACACAGCATGCGTTGTTTGTGTCTGTCTTATTTCACTCAGCTTTTTGACCTTGTTGCGTGAAGCAGTTTGTCTCTCGTTGTTGCGTGTGGTATTCTCTTGTGTGACCGAATGCTAGTGAAGCCATCCTTCTGTCGACAGACATTTAGACAGGTCACAGTTCTGGGCTGTGATCCGTAAAGCTGCTGCTGACATTCTTAGACATATGTTAGGATGGACGCAAGCACTGGTACCCACGGGGCAAGCACAAGTGGGATTGCTGGGTCTCGTGGTACGTAAGCTTTAGTAGATACCGTCTGTTTTCCAAAGTGCTTGCACCAATGCACACTCTGTGTGGTACATACTGACTTGGAAAGTAGGAGCGGTGACCATGCAAGATCCAGGAGGACCCTGGAGCTGGAGCTGTTTGGCTTGGGGACCCTTCTCACACACTCTGGGCCAGCACAGCAGTTACTTGATGCTTGTCCACGAACACAAGTGCTCAAGGTCACCCCTATCTGTGATCCTCTGTGGTCCTGGGGGGACCTGCTATGGCACAGCGTGGGGGTCCAGCCTTGGCAGATGTGAGTGGGAGACCCCAGAGAGAGTCCGGGAGTGGCCAGCCACCATGTGGGCCAGCTCCTGGAGAGTTGCCTGCCTGGAAGGTTGCCTACGATGCTCAGTGCAGGGAAGCCTGGAAGCCCTGCCTTCACCTCTCTCACAGCACTCCCCAAGGCCAGCATGGTCAGCCTCCTGGTCTAAGAACTTGGATCTTCTCTTTCCTTCTTCCCTGTGAACTCAGAGAAGTAGAGTCCACGTCAAATTTGCCTTCAGATCCCTCGAAGGTGGCCCAGTCCCTTGTACCTAGAAGGCACTGGTCAACATGGGTGAGAGAGGAAGAAGGAAGAGGCCTGTGGAGATCAGCAGATCCTGGAACCATCTCCTAGGGGCTTAGACGATCAAGAGCTCCAATAGGGCTTTGCTTCCAGACAGATGGTTAAAGCATCGACTACAGTCATGGGCTTTGGGGTCAGACCATCTGGGCTTGGATTTTTGAGCTGGGTCTCAGTTTCTTCATCTATAAAATAGGAATAGTAATGCTGCAAGGACAAAAAGAATATGTATGAAGTGCTTAGCACAGTGCCTGGCTAATAATAAGAGCTCAATAAATATCAAATCTGCCACCTCTTCATTATTAGTAGGAATAGTATTTACAGAAAGCCCACTGATCTGGAGGGTGTAGGGCTAAAACGGAGAGTGGGGAAACTTTGCAATGTACCGGAGGGAACTTGCAGCTTGGGTTTGAGGCCTTTGAAACATGTACCTACCTAGTGTTTCCTCCTTCCCAAGCTTGGAATTTTTTTTTTTTTTCCTGTGTGTTTTTATGGGAAAGTGATTTTTATCCTGATCACTTTTCTCTGCGGGCCAATAGTACTTTGCAACTCTCTAGAATAGTTGTTTTATTTTCAGAATGGGAATACTTTTTATTGTTTTTGCTGATTAAACCAATACTGCCAGTTGTTTGGGAAAAAAAAAAAAGTCCAATAGCTCAAAATTATAGAAAATAGAAAGTAAAAATCTCCTGTTCTCTCAGCTCCGGGGATCCGTGCTGTTATCAGTTTGCTGGATTACTTCCAGCCTTGCCAGGCTCAGGCCATGGGCATATAGGTATTTTTAAAACATAGAAAGGATTTTTCTCAACACCGTCTTGTGCAGCCTGTGTATTTCATTTAACACCACCTCATAGACATCTTTTCATGCGGTACATTGTGGTCTAATCACATTTAATGTGCAACTCTGCCACAATTCATCAAGCTAATCCTGTACAGATGGGCATGAAGATTGTTTCCCTCTTTTTTCTGGTAATTTTTTCCTATTAGAAACAATGAGGCTGTGAACAACTTTGTGCATAGATCCTTAAACATTTGCTTTGATTAAAAAACTAACTAAATAAAAAGGAACCACACTTTCACTCCGTCTTCCTGCTTCCAAATGTGCAAAAAGATGTATTCTTAGATTTAGGTTATTTCATTTCCAAGCTTTGGTTAGTGTTCCTGTGTTTTAGGGGAGGGAAGGAGTTTTGAGGGGAGGGGGCGCTGAATCCCTGGAGGGGATCAGAGCAGGGAGGGTTCAGAACCTTGCAGTGTAACCCCAGAAGGCTTCTTTCCCTGATTCATCCTGTGAGTTTGGAGCTGTTCTCTTGGCTACAGAATGAAACCGTATCTTTGCCCTAGAAGTGACCAAGTTGGCCTCATTCTCTAGATGTGCCCAGTGTCCTAAATTCAGTGAGTGGCAGAACCGGGGTCGGAACCAGGCTTCCCGACTCCCAGGCCAGGGAGTCCTCCCCTGTACCTCCAGGCGTCCTCCCCTGCACCCACCTGTCGGCCGTGTTGCCAGTCAGAAGGAACAGAGAGCAGCAGAGGTGCATATAATCAATCATTCCTTTGCCATCACTTGGAAGGTAGGCTGGAGCCTCTATGCGCCAAAGGGTGAGCAAAGACCTTGTGCCTGGGTTGGTTTAGGAGCCCAATGAGAGTGCTGCACTGGCCACAGAAGAGAGCTGCTGAGGACCCTGGGACCCCCAGCCGGGAGCCCCCTCGCTGTTTGCTTAAAGCAGTCAGTCCCCCTGCCTCTAGTCCCTCCTTCTCCATCCTGCTTCCAGGTGATCTTCCTGGCCCTGACCTTGCAACCACCAAACAAGGGTCCCCCAAACTCATGTCTACGTGGAATCTCAGAATGTGACCTTATTTGGAAACAGAGGACTTGCAGACGTAATTAATTAAGGGTCTTGGGATGAGAGCTAAATGCAGTGACTGGCGTCTTTAGAAGAGGAGGGGAGCACACAGACGCAGAGGAGGCCGTGTGAAGAGGACCGCAGAGACCGGAGTGAAGCATCTACAGGCCAGGGAGCACCACAGAGCTGTCACCCGTTAGCCAGAGGCGAGGCAGGATTCTTCCCTAGAGCCTGCAGAGGGAGCATGGCTCGGCCAACACCTTGCCTTCAGGCTTCTAGCCTCCGGGACTGGGAGGGAATGGATTTCTGCTGTCTTAAGCCACACACTTTGTGGTAGTTTGTTACAGCAGGCCCAGGAAATTAACACAACTGCGGTGCTGAAGACCCTTCGTGGCTCCCCGTCACCCAGCAGAAACATTCCTTAGTCTGACCTTCGTCTGGGCCCTCCACACTCTGTCTACCACCTGTGTGTCCAGCCCCCTTCCCTCTCCTTGTCCTCCAGCCAAACATAATGACATTGTCTGCACAAGCCCCCGGTTTCCCTCCTTTCAGCCTTCTGTCCCAGCTATGCCCTCTACCCCACGTCCCCATTCTGCAGAAAAAGAAAGGAAGGCCCCGAGAAAGCCAGTGACTCCTCCAGGGCCCTCCAACTGGTGTGCTTTCGCGACTCGGCATGGCCGCCAGTTTGGGAGGCCACCTGGGTTGACAGTGCTGTTAAAATCAGCCCGTGTTGTGCTTGGGATTGAAAGAGCTCTATTTTCTCGCCGTTTTCAGACAGGCCCCTGCCCCTGCCACGGGAGCTGCTGGAGGAAGCGGCAGCAGCATCTTGGATGTGTGCGGGGCAAGGAGGCAAGAGTGCATTCTGCAGGGAGAGAAAGTCCTTCTGTGTGCATTTCATTTGCAGAAAGAAGAATGGGAGCTCTGAGCAGGCATGGGCCAAGCTGTTCCATGAATGGGACCCTTGAATTAACATTGCAGAGTTTCCTAAAGCTGCTAATCGGATTAGCTGTGTACTGAAGGAAGTACTTAGCGGGACACACACACTCTCCGGCCCTCCTGCATCTTCTTCCATGTGATGGTGCAAGCCTGATGGCCCCGTTTCTGAGTTCCGAGACACCTCTTCTGCTAACCACACAAGGTGGAGGGCAGTGTGGTCGATGTTTTGGACTTTTATTTGTTTGTATGTTCCCAGGGAGCCAGTGTTGCGCATTCTCATCTTCACAAATATCTGGGAACCTGGAGAGGAAGTATCGCCTTGCATTATCTCCATCCGGATAGTGGATCTGATTTCTTGGTCTTTGTAAGGAGGACTCGGAAAGGGGAAATGGTTGTGATGACTTATTGGCTCTGATGGAAGCTGATGTTCCCGCCTTGTCTATTCTGAGCCACTGGGCCATGTCCAGCTCTATTTAAGAAACCATCCTTCCTCTAAATCCTCGGTTCCTAACCCCCTGCCATCTGTGTGAGTGTCTGCATGAGCCCAGCAGTTTGAGCCCCTGACTTCAAAAGAATGAAACAGCAGGAGTGAAACATGGGTTTGGATAACTTGCCTCCCCTCTCTGGGCCTCCTCTCTGAACCCTGAGGGCCCACCCACCTGGCAGACCCTTCAGCTCCTAGACTTAGTGGTACATGTTACCGTACCATAGATTTAAACTCTGGTGTTTCAGGCCAGAGAAAAGAGGGGGTGCAAAGGCCATTGGGCATCGAGAGGCACAATTAGGCATCCAAGGCTAATGCATACCCATGAGATGCCCACATGTACTCTGAGGCTTTCTGGGCTCATAGAGTTTCTGGGTTCATAGGGTTTCTTTCTCTCCTTGCCTTCCAAGGTTTGAAGCTCTCAAAGGAGACCCAATATGTCTCTATTCCCAACACATTTTTAGCTTCGAGGCTCTTGAGAGAGCTTGTGGGTGGGGTTGTTTTAAGCAGCCCCATCGAGAGGCTGTGATTTTCAGCCTCCATTCCTGTGGAGACATTTCCTAAACTTTGTAGACATGGCTTCACCATCTCATTGATTTCCTTTATTGGAGGTGGGAGTGTCCAGATAAGAAGTGGGGCAGTGGGTGGCTCCCTGTGACATCTTGTAGAGGAGACAATATTCTGAGTAATGGATGAATGCCAGGTTAAACTCTTGCTGGGGCAGTGAATTGGATTCAAGTCTGTCTCCTAGCATCGTGCAATGCCAAATGCTGTCTTAGCAAAATCTGGTGGCCTCTGCTCCTGATGCCACTACTGACTTAGAAAGCTGAAGAGGGACAAGAGGCTGTCAGGGAGCAATCTTTTTTTTATTACTTTTTTATTTTTTTAATTTACATCCAAATTAGTTAGCATCTAGTGCACCAATGATTTCAGGAGTAGATTCCTTAGTGCCCCTTACCCATTTAGCCCATCCCCCTTCCCACAACCCCTCCAGTAACCTTCTGTTTGTTCTCCATATTTATGAGTCTCTTATGTTTTGTCCCCCTCCCTGTTTTTATATTATTTTTGTTTCCCTTCCTTTATGTTCGTCTGTTTTGTCTCTTAAAGTCCTCATATGAGTGAAGTCATATGATATTTGTTTCTCTGACTAATTTCACTTAGCATAATACCCTCCAGTTCCACCCACGTAGATGCAAATGGCAAGATTTCATTCTTTTTGATTGCCAAGTAATATGCCATTGTATGTGTATACCACATCTTCTTTATCCATTCATCCGTCGATGGTCATTTGGGCTCTTTCCATACTTTGGCTATTGTTGATAGTGCTGCTTTACACACGGGGGTGCATGTGTCCCTTTGAAACAGCACACCTGTATCCCTTGGATAAATGCCTAGGAGTGCAATTGCTGGGTTGTAGGATAGCTCTATTTTGAATTTTTTGAGGAACCTCCATCCTGTTTTCCAGAGTGGCTGCACCAGCTTGCATTGCCACCAACAATGCAAAAGAGATCCTCTTTCTCCGCATCCTCACCAACATCTGTTGTTGCCTGAGTTGTTAATGTTAGCCATTCTGGCAGGTGCAAGGTGGTATCTCATTGTGGTTTTGATTTATATTTCTGTCAGAGAGCAATCTACTCATCATCTCCACTGTCTCCTCCAGAGCTTTGAAGGAAGGCGTGCCCAGAGAATCAGGTCTTGGTGACCGCTTTTCTCTAAGTATATTGTACTTGACATTTTTGGGGTTCATAGACCTTTTTGAGAGTCTGATGAATATTATGAGCACTTCTCTGAGAAAAAAGGACACGCACGCACACACACAATTTTGCTTGGAATTTCAAGAGATTTAACTACTCCATGGATCCCAAGTTATGAAGCTCTTGTCCATGGTCTCCCTTTTCTGAGTGCTTCCGCACTCTTGGAAAGGTTCTCCTCATGTGGACACCCGGGCCCCGGCAGGACTGCAGTGCAGAGAGGCTTGGATGATGGAGTCAGGCAGGCCTGGGTTTGCCTCTCTGGCTCCATATTGATTAGCTGGGGAATTTAGGGTGACACGTTCCCTATATGTAAAACAGGATATTAATGCCTGTCTTGCAGGGGCGTTGAGAAGTGGGATAGGTAAAGCATTTATGCCAGGGTCTGACACCTGGGAAGCACCTGATAAATAATAGCCGCCATGGCCACACCTGTGCTGGCTCCTCTGTCTTCTCTTCTCTCTGGCCCACCTCTTTGTCTCAGACTCCACACTGCCAAATGCCCTAAATTCTTTTTTGTTGCTGTGCGTACTCCGCAGCACCTCTCTGGGGTCTCTGGAGCTGGGCCAGCACCACTGTGATCTGAGCAGGTCCTTGGGTTTAGACCCTACCCACCCAATTCCCTAGCCTTCCCTGGTCGTTCTGAGTCAAACTCCAGGATCATGAAGTTAGCCAGAGAGAGATCTGAAAATGGATTAGGTGCTGATTCTTCTCTAAGAACAACAAAAAGAATAATACTAGCTAGCATTTGCTGTTGGCCGAGTAGGTCTCACATACTTTAAATACGTGATCTCACTTAACCTTCACACAACACTTCTATATGGTGGGTACTGTTGCCAAAGATATAAAAGGTAATGTTCAGAGGTATGTAATGAACACAACCAATTACAGGCAGAGCCAAGATTGGGACTTAACTCTGATGTCAAAGGCCCTACTTCTGGCCTCTATGCTCCATTGCTTCTAGAAATAACTGCTGGCATCAGCATCACTGCCGACACTGTCCCCTTGAGTTAGGGAGACTTGGTCTCCCCATCACCTCCCTTGAGAGGTGATGAAGAAAGATGTGGAAGAGTTCCATGCGCTTAGGGAGCTACACCTCATCATGCCTTCCGTTGACTCAGGTCGCATTCAGTGTGTGCCTTGCTGCATCCCCCAGCCTATTGCAGCCGTGACTTGTCTTTGGTCTTGGCTCATCCTTTTTCGTTCCAGCATCAGGCTAGACACATGAAAGATGCCAGACAAACACTTATGGTCTGTGGATGGGGCTATGAGCCTCAGGAGTGCTCGGTGGCCTCCGTTCTTTCCTGCTCCTCTGCTCCCCCCAAGAGGCCAGTTGGGGTTAGGACTGTTTGCTTGAATGCAGGATGCCTCAGACTCCAGCTGGGAGTGGGGACCAGCAATGAAAGAAATGCTTAGGGGGTGGCACCCTCGGGCTGAGCGAGCCCTGATCACCTTGCAGGAAATGTCTGAAAAAGGCATCCTTTAGCCAAGTGGTCAATAAGTTATCTTTCCCGGGCCCTTCACATAGATTCCCAGATGGAAAATGCAGTCCTTAGGTCTTTGCCATGCCAGAGAGGGAGTGCCAGCATTCCTACTCACTCCTCCAGGGCTCCTTTCATCCTTTCTTCCCCCAGACCTGCAGCCCCCACCCCAGCTGACTGCTCCAATCATCTCTGCCCTCCTATGAGAATTCTTCTTGGCTCCCATGGTGGAGACCTTGATCTTTACTTGCTGAACTCCTGGCATGTGTCTGCTTCACAGCTCTGCTGACCCTTTGACACCAACTGTCCCTCCCTCTTTCCTTCCTTCAGATAACAGATGTTAATTGGATCCTCTTCTGTGCTCAGCACCAAGGATACAGCAGTACCCACTTTCTATCTTTCCATTTAAGAGATGGAGTTTTAGTGATGGATGTGATTATGGTCATGCTTTGGAGTGTGGGAGGAATGGGGCAGCCTGGAGGGCAGTACCTGGGATCAAAAGCCCCTGCTGGTATGGGGCGGCCACCAACCTCCCAGAGGAGGTGTGGTCCAGTAGGCAGAACCCCCACCTAGAAGGAAGGCCCCAGGTGACAGTTGTCATCCAGGCAGGAGTTGGTGTTGGGGATCCAGCCTGGAGCACAGGGCCTGCCAGGGGGCAGAGCAGGGCCATTGGGTGGGCCAGGGTAGAGACCAAGGCAAATAGCATTGGAAGGACCTTTAGTAGAACTCATGGGGAGTTACAGTTTTATGCTGTGAGCTCAAGAGAACAAGGCAAGGACCCCTGAACCTTCTGGAGTGTGGGTGTTAGGGAGGGCCTATAAGCTGGAGACTTGGCATGAAGACACGGGTCAGAAATTAGGCAGGAGCACACAGATCCAAACTGGGTCAAAGGTGAAGTGCTGTGGAGACCCTCTCGTGTTGAGTCTATACTCCCTATATCTCCCCAACCTAGGACCGGACTGGCCACAGCATTGGGGCAGGCTCAGCCCGCAGACCGCAGCTGGCAGCCGGTAGGGGAGAAGGACAGTGGGGCGGGAACTGGACAAGGCCTGGCAGCTATTCTGCCCATAAACTC
Organism: Prionailurus bengalensis; assembly: GCF_016509475.1. NCBI lineage: Eukaryota > Metazoa > Chordata > Mammalia > Carnivora > Felidae > Prionailurus > Prionailurus bengalensis. The sequence goes on along the minus strand of NC_057351.1, from coordinate 55,314,987 downwards.
TTCAATTTAGGAAGATGATTTGAGATGATAAAGAGGCATCTGATAAAATGCACATCTGTTCTTTGGGAAGGAAAAAAGAATGCAACATAAGGATTCTATCATCTCATTCCCTGGGGCCTCATTCAGAGGCTGACTTATACCTTGGATTGAAGCCAGAGTTCACTGTGAACTTGAAGTGTTAGGAAAAGTAAATTCACCTTTAGGTTGATTTTTGTTATGACTGCATTTCTCAGAATTTGGGGAAACTGGGCTGGGAATCCGCTTGGAGCCTGAGCTGGGTGAGTGAGGGGTGGTGAGCACCCTCAGGCATTCATCCAGGGAGCTGTAATCCTGGGCCCCTCATGGACCTCGAATCCGGGAGCCTGAGTCAAAATTGGGAGATAAGCTTGAGAAGCCAGGACAGACAGGATTTAAAACGTGGCATTGTAGGCAAAGTTCTTTCCGTTTCAACATACAGAATCCCATTCAAGATAGCTCAAGTGAAGAATTTACTTAAGAATATATTCTCTGGGCCACCTACACACAGAAGCTGGGGAGAGCTGGCCTCTTGGGGACTGGACTAGGAATTGGAGAGAGAGGAGCAAAGCTGGCTTCTCTTCTCAGGGATCATAAAATATGTCATTTTTGCTTTTGCCTCTTCTTGCACCTGACCCATCATGGCATGGCCACCATGCCTGAGTTCCCATCATGATCCTCAACTCAAGTGTCCCCTGCTGGGTGCCCGCAGTACCTTCCTAGGTAGGGGTACTGTGGAAATCCTAAGCGTGGAAGGAATCTCTTGGGGAGAGAGTATAACATGAGTTGACCACGGGTCTGACAACAGAACCCTGGGGAGGTAAGAGGAGGAGACATAGTTATGATGGAGGCAGGTGGCAGGTCTGTGTGTGTGGCTCCAGAGAAGAATGAGTGATGGAGCAGCCTTTGGTTTGAAGAGCTGATTGGTGAGTGAAGACCCCCCAGGCATGGAGGTGTGGAAGCAGTCCCTTTCAGGTTAACTTGGTCTTGGGGCCAAGCCTGGGGACCTCACACCCACTTTGCCATTTCTGTTATTTCCATCGGAAAATACTTTATGAGTTCCCATCAGCCATCTTAATACATGGAATTTGGGAACACAGTCTCCTGAGAGCCAGGGACTGCCTGTGTCAGATGAGGACCCAGTCGTTGCTTCCCAGTTTTGGCCGACAGAAAGATAATGCCTTACCTCTCCGGTTCTTCTTAGTCTGATTCCACTTTCACTGCCCTTTAACTGTGTATGTTTTTGTTTGTATTTATTGAATGGAATTCTCTGTTTCCTGTTTTTAACTTAAATGTTAGTTGATCTCTAAGGCAGATTGAAATGCAATAAACCATACTTAAAGCAATCTTACCTATGCTGCCTTCCAGTCAATTGTTCTAATATCAGTGGCCTAGATAGAAAAAATACTCCTCACCGTGACTTAAGAGAACCCTGTGGTGAATCCTTTTTGATGAATTAAAGGATGCTTTTACCCAGTAAGTAATCACCCCCTAAATATTTTAGTTTTCTTAAAGCTAAGCACCTTTGCTTTTGTATCTCTTGGCCTCTTCTAGATGTGTGCATTGTGGTACAGATGGAGACAGACCTGTGTCACAAATGCAGTTTACTACTCAAGTATTTTCTTCCTGGGCATGGTGATGAACTCATTTGTTCTTGGACAAAACCAGTGCCCCAGCCCTTCAGAGTTACCCACTGCACAACACACAGGCCTTGGCCATGTCACTTCACTTCATGGGACATCCCTTTTCTTATCTGTAAAGGCTCTTTTCTTATCTATAAAAGCTCTAAGCTTCCTGAGGGCCAAGAATGAGTCTCCTGGTTCTTTTGCCAAAGATAATCCATAAATGTGTGGAGACGAAATGTGTGGTTTCTGCTACATGCACAGCTAATTAGAGAACCACCGTATCTTAGGCTTCTCCTTCATTTGATGCCTCATGGAACTTCAGAATGTTCTACTCAAATTGCATCGAACCTGGACCTTCCAGGGGCCCTCCAACGGGCTCCCATACAGGTTGGCAGAAATCTGGCAGTGGCCCCCTTTGCCCTATCTTAGAAAGTGACAACAAACAGTGATAGGAGAGAGAAAGGAAAGCTGAGGCTGTCTCACAAGCATCAGTGACAAGTGGGCCACACCCTGCGAGCTGGAGATGCAGCTTGAGGGGCAGCAGGGGATGCCGCCGGTGTGAGTCTGGGATGAGACTCCTCTCCCCCTTCCATTGTGCTAACCTGTGGCTGATGTGTGGGATGGCTGGAGCAAAGTCACATTTCTTCTGGGGCTGTTCACATCGAGGTCTGCGGGTCATTACATCTGTGGCTTCCAAGGAGGTCCGGAGAGAGGAGGTGATGATGGTGGTAGAGTTGCCAGTGGAATCTCACCCTGCATTCTTCTGGTCATCTTCTTTCTCTTTGGTGTCATTTAATGAGCTGTTTGCCCGCAAACTGTGAGAGAAAAGCCGTGCTGGTCTTGGCGCTGAGCCTCTAACTCGCTTCCATTGGTCCTTGCTTTCTGCTTCCCAGGTTCTCTGCCAGCCTCCTGCACCCCTAGCCCTGGGCTGCTGTTGCCTGAGGAAGGAGATCCTGTCTTTCCTGACACTGGCACCCCCTAGAGGCATGGCTTTCCCATTCTCTCTGCAGCCCAGAGGCCCTAAGCGGTCAGCCCACCAGCCAAATCTGGTCTGCAGATGTGTTTTGTTTGTTTTGTAGTGCTCACAGTTTTAAACTTACTGCCAACATTTTAAAAAATCAGATTTCTCATAAAAATCCAGAACTCTGGCTTCTCTTGAAAAGTTGGGAGATCTGGCCATGCTGGTCCAGCATTTCCACATGGCAACAATCAATGGAGTTGCATAATGATGGGTTGAACTCTGGGGGAGCACGTGCCCTGCGGTTGGCCACAGACCCCACTACCCCTATTTATCTCTCATACCCAGCCTCTTTCACTCCGATGTGTTGCTCGCCTGGCCTCCTAGCTCCAGGCATCTGAGTTTGCATGTCAGGCCAGTGGGGAAAGGACACCATCTTTGGACCCTAAATCAGGTCCCATGGCACTGGCCATGCGGCTTCTCTCTTCTCTGTCGAGGGAGGAGGGTCAGAACATCAACTACCACCTGGTCATCTGACAGAAGATCCTTCTTCTGGAGGCTCTCTTCTTCTCTTCCTTGAACTTTCAGTCTCTGGCACCTCCTTGTAATACAGCATGCCATGTCCTGGGCTCTGCATGGCACTGGGGAAAAAAGCACAAAAAAGGCAAACAGGGTACTCAGTGTGTTGGGGGAGGGTAGTTTATGGCCCAGCAAATGCATTGGCATCAGAACAGATTCTTTTTGAGCTAGTGAATCAGTGCGACAGGACCATTCATAGATATTAACCTCTCTGAAACCAAGGGGCCATCACAGTTCACTGACATATGCCATCACCCAGAAAAACCCTAGTCACTTTAACCTCTGTTTACCTGTATTATCTTTTTTAAGGTGGAGCCCTTGCTCTGCAGTTCTCCTTGAACTGAGCTGACTTCTGTCCAGAAAGGTCAAAGATAGGCTATGGAATTCCGTGACGCTCTTTCTGCTTCTCTCCTCCAGGTCTTTGGAGACGGTTTGGGTTGGTCTTCCTTTCTTTGATTTCCTGAGTTCCTTGCTACTGTTTCTGTGACCCCATTCATGGGGCTTGCCCTTGGAGATTACCATTACAGACTATCATCTGTAAATCTTGATTGGTCATTTGGTCATCTGTGCAAAGGCCATGTGGTAAAACCCTCCGAAGATTTTCTATGAGGACACGTGTGCCTCTTCTGAAGAACTTTTTACTGCATAGTGAGAATCCTAACCCTTGAGTCCAGGTGACCTTTTCTTCATTATCTGGGGGTTTCCCTTCATTCTTTTCTCCTGTCACACAAGGAGACAAAGACCAAAGACTCAAGGTTAGATCCTCCCAGCTCTGTTGCATACCAGCTGGTGACCACAGATCAAGGGCTTTACCTCATCGAGCCTCAGTTTCCTCATCTGTAAAATGGGACAACAATAACAATACCTTGGCCCACACAGGTGCAGTGAATATTGGCTGGGATAATATATGCAAACATTAGCCAACTCCGTTCAGTCCAACTCAGATGCACATATTTGTTAAGCATCTGTCACAAACACTGCACGGTGGAAATATACAGGATATTGTCTGTGTCCTCAGGGAGTTAAGTGTCTCATTAGGGAAAACAGCCTTGGTTCACAAATACTATGGGCATGGTATGATCGGGCCCAGGAGCTTCTTGAAAGGAAGGCTTACCTCTGGTCTCTTTTTCTATCTCTGGCCCTTGGTACAATGCCTGGCACGGAGAGGTGCCCCATAAGAGTTTGTTAAATGAGGGAACAAATGAACGAATGAATGAGTAAAAGGCCACGAGGGAGATGTAAATGAAGCACAGAGAAGGAGGATGCCTTTGTGAAAGAAGTAGAGTTGGGCCTCGAAGGATTTGGGCTAGGGTTGTAGTTGGAAGGGTCGTGCATTGCAGGTGGAAGGCAGAGCCTGAATGCAGTCATAGGAGGGGGAGCTTAGCAGCAAGAACCAAGGGGTTCAGGGTGGCTGGCAGGTGGGGGAGAGAAGCTGGAAGGACACGTTGGGATCACACTCTGGTGGGACTTGGGCTGAGGGCTTAGGACACTCTCCCGTAAGCTGTCCTCTTTCCTGCCCCAGGGCCCGCAAAGTCTTTGCCCCTCCCCATCCGCCTTTCCCTCAAGCTCCACCACCCCTTCTCTGGGTCCCCAAATGGCTAAATCTTTTCCTTTTCTCCCAGCCTGGGCTGTGAGCTCTTTGACTGAGCCACCCCTCCCTCTCCCCCTAATTTCTGAATAATAATCTCAACACCATCTACTTCATATTCTTTCCTGGTCGTTTGGGGATGTTTCCTCTATCACATAGTGTGTGTTTTTGTAAGTGGTGTTAGTATTTGCACCTTGTTCATATATATATCTTCTTATGTTAGTTTCTTTATGTATTTTAATATTTGGTGAGCTGCATCCTTCCCCCTTGCCCTTGCTCTTTGTGTTTTAGAAATGTCTTGGATAACCTCACTTGTTTATTCTTCTAGGTGAATTTAAGGGTCGCTTTCCTACAAAACTCCAAGAGGATCCCAACAAAATCTTCTTAGAATTTGAGTCACGGTTGCATTAAACCCATAACTTCATTTGGACAAACTGACACATTTATATTACTTACTCAATTCCACCCAGGAACATGGAATGTCTCTTCTTCACTTACTATTATTTTTACAAATTGCAATAAAATCTGTAATTCTCCTATTGCAGTTATACACATTTCCTGTTAGAGTTACCCCAAATCTCTTATGTTGACCGTTCTGGTGGGTTGTCCGTAATGCTCTTTTCCGCTGGCATATTTCAGCATAATGACCACGAAAGGGAGTGCCTTTATCACATCTCAGAGCAGACGAAGGCTTTCCTCCACCCCCCTTCTCATATCCAGCTGCACCCTGAACAATGATTGTGCCATCACCTAAAGAGCTCACCTAGGCACTCTCTTCTCCATTGCTGTGGCCCGCCCACTTCAGGATGTCATCACTTCTTGCTGGGAGACCAACCTCAATGTCCAGTGTGTTCTTTCCTCCCTTCCTCCCTCTGTTCCAGGCCCATCCCAGACCTGGGGTTACGTCACTGAAGAAGTTGGAGCTTTGTGTTTTAGAGAGTGTCATGGATGCAGACAGTTAACATGCAAACACAGAAAAAAGATCATTGCTGATAATGTTCAGTGAGCCCTGAAAGAAATAAATGGGGACTGGAGGAGGTTCTTCCACAAACTTCCTTTTATGCATTCAGCTTATAAGCCCAAAGATTGGCCCTCAGCATCTCAAAGGATTTAATTGGTGCCCCATAATGCTCTTCGGTTCTTGCTGCCTCACCAGCAGCCCCGAACACTGTGGATTTGAATTTCTACCCCCATGCCTCTCTAGTGCCCCACTGCTGTCACACCTGACCACTCCCTGCTTTAGAAGCACACCTCTTCAGAAGCTTCTAGCAATCTATGTATAGGAGAAGCCCTAAGTAGCCCTTTATTATAGAGGCCATCAGTGGAGGCACATGGGCTTAAGATTGCATCTGGGTTTTGCCTCTTACTCTCTGGGTTTTGTGAAAGAGGGTGAGTTGTTTAGAGTCAGTAGTAATAGTCGTAATAGTAGTAATAGCTAACTCGGTGAGTGCCGATTTGGGGCCAGGCATTGTTCTATGCCTTGCATGTATTATCCCTCTTAATCTTTATAACAACCCTATGAGGTGAAGGAGAAAGAGGTTAAATGACTTGTTTGAGGTCCCACAGCTAGTCAGTAGCGAAGCTAAGACTTTGCCGGTAAGCACTCTGACTCTGGACCTTGCACCGTAGGGTCCGTCTAGCAAACCGCCTGATTTGCCTGAACCTCAGATACACCGAGATCAGGTTGGTAGTAGGTAGGCTGTTACATTTGTGCTCCCTTGACAAACCTCACCTGGCACAGTCATTCGCTGGTACCATCCTCTCCTTCAGTGACTCTGGGCTCAGCCCAAAGCGACTTGCTTTGGCCAATGGGAGACTAGAAAGCATGATGTAAGCGGAGGCTTTTACAAAGCACTGGCACATTGGGACTCATCGTTTTGGAAGGCTGCCTCTTGGAAGCATTCTGCGGTTAGGAAGCCCAAGAGGGCTGTGTGTAGAGGCCGCATGGAAGAGAGCCAAGGCCCCAGGCTTATGGCTCCACGTGAGCCATTGTAGCCATCCCTCAGCCATTTGAGCTATCCCAACTAAGACCCCAGACACTGTGGAGCAGACAAGCCAACGCCATTTGTTCTTTGCTGCCATTCTTGGCCCACAGAATCAGAAGCAAGCATAAGATGGTTATTTTAAGCCATTCAGTTGAGAGGGATAGTTTGTTATGCAGCAATAAGTGATGGAAACAGCCTTCGAAGAAGCCAAGGCCAGGCTGGGTATGAAAGGTGTGGGCCAAGTGACAAGAGTGCCTGGAGTCCAGGCTCAGGAGAGCACTGGAAGTTTGAAGCCAGGTGAGCAACAGGTACTTCTGCTTTGAGAACACACCTAAGGAAGAGATCTTTTGAGAACACAGGTACTTCTCTTTGAGAAGAGATCTGACATGGCCGTAACAATAATCAGGGACCAGGAAAAATGCAGGTGCAGGCATTCAAGATAGGGGGAGGGTCCAATGCCAAGCAAAATGGATGTTTGACTGGAGGCTCTGGGAAGGCAGCGCTCAAATCTGCATGATTAAGAAGCCTCCCATGAGCTTCTGCCTGGGGCAGGCGCAAATTCTGAGGCCTCACCAGCCAGTGCTTGGACACAGGTGGGAGCCAGGTAACTGGCTGGAGAAGGGAGGGCCAGACCTCAGAATTGCCCACCCAACACTGTCTCAGGGAAGGTTCTGACAGGCCCTCTCACCTTCTCAGCCATGAGGTTTCCTGGCCGCCATCTTGCCAAGGTGTGGACTCATTACTTTTTCTTTCCATGGTCAGAACAGAGAAAAATGATGGGACCACAACTTTTCCATCTGCATAAACACGGCTATGTTTCTTGCATTCCCAGTGGAGAAAGGTTTTCTGGACAGCCGCCTGTGTGTGTGCGTTATGTGTGTATATGTGTGTGTGCATGTGCACTACAAAGTGCAGAGCACGTGTTCATAGGTGAGTATGTGCTGTAATCTTTTTTTTTTTTTTTTTTTTTGGAAATCCCTTTATTTCCTGATTGTAAAAGTAATCTGTTGAGCACAATTTGGAAATTACACAAAGTATGTAAGAAAATAAAATTCACCCCCAAATTGCCAACCAGAGATAATCACAATGGGTATTGTGGGTATGTCCACCCAGCACTTCCCTCCCATTTTTTTTTTGGATCTGCTTTTTCAGAAAAGATGGGATCATACCCAGTTCTATTGGAATCACCCTGGGCATTATTTCCTTATCTGTGTTTTGACTTACGATATGACCATTTTTCCCAGCTAGTAAACTTCCTTCTAAAACAGTTTATGAGGTTACATAGTGTTCCCTTTATATAATATTTCACTTTAGCCCCCGCCTCCCGTTGAGGGGTGTAGTGATTACAGTCTTTATTATAAAAATGTTGAGATGAATAGTCTTTGTCTTTACGGCCAATCAGTTCCTTGGTGCCAATATCTAGAAGTCATATTATTGGGTCAAAGTCATCTTACTGCCTATTTTGGTACACCTTGCTAAATTACCTCATAAAATGTTGCCAATTTATATTCCTCCTCCACAAGCAGCATATAAGAATTCCCTTTTTATTATACACTTGCTGATATTAAATCATTTCATTAACACATGTTGGCAATGATCTTTTAACTCATTTTCCCTTTCCCTTCTGTAGCATTTGAAATTTGGCATAGATATAAAATTTACTTGGCACTGAATTGCTTAGGATTACACATTGATTACCATAGTGGTTGACTAGTTCATTCCTAATTCAGCCTGTCGAGGGGGCTTGGCCTCTTTTTTTTTTTTTTTCTAATGAATAATTAAAACCTCAGCTCAGCAGGTGTTTCTTGCACTGACGGAGAGGAGGTGTGCAGATACTTCACCCGTCTGCCTTGCCTGAGATGCTCGCTGATACCGCACTTGTACAGGTGTGGGGTAGGGGGCATGGGTTAGGAGCGTGGATTCTGGAGTCAGACAGGCCAGACTTGGAATGCAAATTCAGTCACTTACCAGCTGGGTGACCTCGAACAGCTTACTCATGACCCTTCATTTTCTCTTCTGTAAAAGAGGAATAATATTACTTATTCATGGGATTGCTGTGCGTATTACATATGACCAAAGGGCATGGCAAAGTAAGACTGCTTAAGACATAGCTGTGAGGATAACACTCCAAAGCCCTGTACAAGCTGGCTGTGCGTTCCTCAGGCACCAGTGCCCGCCATGCTGCCCTCAGCCCTGGCTCCGGCCACGCGGCACTCACTTTCCTTGCCCAGGACATTGTCACTTGCTGGGTTTTTGTTTGTTTACTTGTTTTTGCTTTTTTGGTTTTGTTTTGCCTGTTTTGCTAGAATACTGTCCCTAGATGGATGTCCCCTTTTCATCATTTAGGGTCTCAGGCCAAATGCCATCTGCTCAGACAGGCCTCCCCTGGGCTCCCATCCCCCCACTGCTCTTTCTTAAAACTGTTGTAATTTCTTCAAAGTGCTTAATCCTGCTGGCAACAATCTCATTGTTTATTTGTTGATTTTTATCCTCTGCACCAGAGCCATGAAGGCACCATAAAGGTAGGTCGTGTGTGTCCTGTGTTCAGGAACCCGGCACAGTGCTACCCCAAGCAGACACTCAACCAATGTTTACTGAGTTACTAGTAATGAAGTGGTTTGTAGGAGCTTGTGCTGGAGATTTTTTTTTTTTATTAGAATAAAGCAATGCAGATGCATGATAGGTTTACCTCTGGCGGGCCAGAGCTGTAAATACAGGTGTCTTCAAAGTGAGTAAATGGACAGTAGAGGTAGTCCCGGCCCGCTTACTTTAGCGTGTGATGTATACGAAAGGATTCGACATCAGACCATCTGGAGAGAATCTCAGTCTCTCTTCTCAATGGCTGTGTCATCAGTGATATCTTACCTGCTCTAAGCCTCAGTTGCCCTGCGTGTAAAATGGGAACGATATCCACCTCAGAGGGTTAGCTTGAGGATGAAACAGGTTAACGTAGGTGTGTACCTGCAAATAGTCAACACTTGAAAAATGGTAGTTATTCTGGTGTTTAAGAAAACCAAGGACTAAAAAATGTTAGGCTCTACAAATGAGGGATAGAAGGAATAATTAATATAAAGCTTTGTTTATAATTAGCATATTAATGAATATGCATAGTCACTATGCATGAGCATATATTCGATAGAGCAATATTGATCTATGGAACAAGACTGTCCTCTTGGGCTTTGGACAAGCCCATCTCTTTCTGCCTAGATGTCTTTGGATGTATATAGTTAATATTTCATTAATTATGGTGGAGGAGTGTTGTGTATACATCAATGTCTCATATGATGCATATAATTAAGCTACTTTTTGTTGGGAACGGAAGAAAATTGGGCTTTTCCAAAGAAAAGCAGCTTGCTCCCAAAGTTGCTAACAGATTGCTTCTTAATTGAACTTGGGAGGTGAATTATATGGTGAATTAGAAAAAAGAACAACTCTGAATTTAGTGAATTGTTCCATAAAGGAAACTGTGGGATTGAATTGCAAATGCTGGATAGAAACATTTCAGCCTGGCCCCATGCATCATGGGCCATTGACCTCTGCTGTGTTTCAGTGAGAGCGTGAACAGGCCTGTAGCTCTCTTTTCAAGGCCTGGAGGGCATTCTTTCCCAGAGACCAGCTGTAAGCCTGGGTTTCTTATGCAAAGGAGACGTTTGAATAAGCCCCTGTGACTAATGAAATCTACAAGGTCTTTGCATATCCTCTCACTAAAGAGGTAATTAACCAAAGATCAAATATGAGCATTTATACATATTTTTTTCCAAATATTTTTTGTCTTGCGATTACACCCAAGGAAGAATATATCCCCACACCCTAAATGCCCCCTCCCCCACTGTCCCCAATCTTTGTGTCAGGCTGTATTTCTCTTCCCTGTTCTGTGGTACCCATGCCTGCAGTTCCAACCACAGTCACACCTGTCTTACTCATTTGCTAGCTTTTACTGAAAGAGAGCAACATTTCTCACTGATTTAGATGTGAGAAGCGACTTTTTAAATGTTTGATGTCTGTTTCCAGCCCCACGTCTTTCATTACCGGTAAGCTTGGGGAGTAAGAGTTTAGTTGTAAGAAAATATCATGAAATGAGACTGCCTCTCACAGGTTCTCTGAGTAGTCACTCTCAACCTTGGCTGTACCTTAGAATCATCTGAAGAGCTTTTGAAAATCCCAAGGCCCAGCCCAGGCCCAGACTGGTTAAATAAGAAAGCCCCTGGTGGGTGGGACCCAGGCATCAGTATTTTTCTTCCTAAAACTTTTTTTTTTTTTTAACATTTATTCCTTTTTGAGAGTGAGAGAGACAGAGCATGAGTGGAGGAGGGGCAGAGAGAGTGGGAGATACAGAATCAGAGGCAGGCTCCAGGCTCTGAGCTCTCAGCACAGAGCCCGACGTGGGGCTTGAACCTACGGACCACAAGATCATGACCTGAGCTGAAGTCAGATGCTCAACTGACTGAACCACCCAGGCGCCCCATCAGTATTTTTCTAAAAAGTTTCCCAGGTGATCCCAAATCACACTGAAGGTTGAAAACCATTGTTCTGAGAATATCTGCTTTCCTCTCCCCATAAAAGCTGATGAAGACAAATTTTCCCATCAGTTAGGCTGCGTTAGAAATGATTGAGTCCTCTCTCTCTCTTTTTTAAATGTTTATTTATTTTTGAGAAAGAGAAACAGAGTGTGAGCAGGAGAGGGTCACAGAGAGAGAGAGAGGGAGACAGAATCTGAAGCGGGCTCCAGGCTCTGAGCGATCACCACAGAGCCCGATGCGGGGCTCGAACTCATGAACAGTGAGATCAGACCTGAGCTGAAGTCGGATGCTTAACTGACTGAGCCACCCAGGTGCCCCGATTGAGTTCTCTTTTTAAGCACTGCCTACCTGACTTACCTATCCATCCATCTCATATTTTATTGAGTGTCTGCTATGTGCCAGGCACAGTGCTGGGTGTTCATTGTTGGACAAGGCAAGATCCCTTTCTTTGAGATGCCAGAAACTAGAAACCAAACTGAGGGATCAGCTGAATGGACAGGAGGTGCTGATACCTTGTGGTAAGGGATGCGAATCAGCCCAGGCTGTGACTGCACAGAGCAGAGTGCTTGGAACTTGGGAGAAGCAGTGGGTCAGTGTCCCAGAAGAAGCAGTGTCCCTGCTGACACTTGAAGCACCAGTTGGATTTGGCCGGGTCAAGAGGTGGGTGTGGCTGAAGACAATAGAAATCAAGGTGCTGTAGGTAGCTTGGGGTGGCTGGGTAGGAGTGGGAAAGTAGCAGCCTCAAGGCCCCAGGTGGGGGAGGCAGGCAGGGCCTTGTCACAGGGGCCAGGCAATCCTTTCAGGAGTTAGAACTCATCCCAAAGGCAGTGGGGAGCCTCAGGAAGGGTTTCATCAGGGGGAGTGGCCAAACCACATTATCTCCAGGTGGATCCCAGGCTTAGCTGTACTGGAAGCATGAGATTTGCTGCCCTTTTGAGAAAAAAAAAAGACACTCTCTAGTCTTGCTGGTAAAGATGACAGAGGGGGGATTTGTGTTCTTAACTGCCCAGGGCTCCAAGCTCTCATAGGCCTCCTGGAAAATGCCGTGGGTCCCTTGGGACCCTTCCCCAGGCTCTCCCAGGCACCCCACTTGTTCTTTCTGGTCCTGAGGCTGAGGGGAAGAAGCACAGGTTTGGGGGTCAGATTGGCCCCACCTCCAGCTATCACCATTGCTAACCATCTCCGTACCCTCAAGACACGCAAGTCACTTCACCTCTTGGAGCCTTGTTTCCTTGTCTGTAAAGTGGGGATGTTTATGGTCCTTTTGTCATTGTGTCTTTTTGAGGCTAGAATTACAAAACACAATACAAGAAACTCATTTAGCACTGTTCTTAGGCATGGTCAGCTCCATAACTGCCACTTAGGAAACACTGATTCTTTCCCCCTCTATCTACTGGGGGGGAGGGGGCACCCGCTCTGCCCTCAACTCCAGAGCTTTTGCTCCTATTATAGCTCCAAGCGCCTGGAGGCCAATAGATCAGAAGTCCTTGGCCCCCACCCTCCTCTGCCTGATGCAGAGCTGAATATCAGTCTCTCCTGGCTTTTGTTCCCTCAAACACAGCCTACAGCTAACCTTGAACCCAGACTGTGCTTACAGGTTATTTATTTATTTATTTATTTATTTATGGCCTCCCTCCACCCCTTTCGCAAGAGCCAAGCATGTCTAAACTTTCCATCCCTTCATGCTGGGGTAGTGCTATGTGGAATCTCCTTTCAAATGCCAGCCCCTGAGTCCCCCTCCTGACCACTACTAATAACCCTGGTCATATTCAAAGTCGGTGCAGTTACAAAGCCCTTTCGTGTCCCCTGGCTGTCGTCTAGATCCCTCAGAATGAAAGCCAGATCCTCAAAATGCCCCCACATGAGCTAACCCTCCAGACCCTCCCCTGCCCGCTGGCCTCATTGCCTGCGACTCTGCCCCTCACAAATCATCCCGCCTCCCTACCGCCAAGCACACTCCCACCCCAGGGCCTTTGCCCCTGTTGCTTTTTCAATTTGGAATGTTCTTCCCCAGATTGTCTGTGGACTCTCTCCTTCACTTTCCTCAGGCTTCTGCTTTTCTACCTCATATGAAACAACCCCTTATCCCTAGTGCCCACTGTTCCCCTCACCCTCATTTATTTTCTTCACAGTGCTTATCGGCAACTGACTTAAATACTTAGTTGCCTATTTGTTTTTTGTTTTCTCCCCTACCCTCCATCAGAATATAATTTCCATGAGGTCAGGGTAGAGTTTGTTCCGTGTTGTATCCTGAGCAGCAGAAACAGCATCTGGCGTGTAGCAGGTGTCGGATAAATATTTGTTGAATGAGTTAGTGCCTAAACAAACCCATTACCTCATTTGGTCTTCAAAACAAACAGCCCATTTGACAGATGAAGAATACAAACACCCAAGGTCTTATCCGCAGTTACGCAGTCAAGACTAAGCTAGTCCTAGATCTTTGGCTTCAGCCTCTTCTTCACTCCACACATGCCACATTCCTGTACTGGCCAGCGATTTTCATACCATCAGGATTTCCCCTGACCTTTAGCCCGAGAGGAAATGATATCGCAACTGGAAGAATACCCAGAGGGCTGGGAGCTGGCAGCGAATGCACCGGCAGCTGCAGGGAGTGTGTGAGTGGATTCCGAGTTGGCCAGAAAGGCAGCAGAATGAACAGGATGAAGGCACGCAAAAATGTCAGCGCACGTCTGGTCCACTGCCGGTGTCATAGTCAGGAGAGGGAAAGAGGCGGTCTGCACGGTGGACCACAGGGTCATCTCCCTTGCTTGTTCAGGGCCAGGTCATTGGATTGCATGTTTGGGACCCTACCTCGAGCATTGTTGGAAGCCTGTGAGCTGTGGGGCACAGCAAAGATCATCAGGTTTCCTACCAGGAGACTGTGTCCTGAGCCCCCAGCTTCCCTGATGGGCTGGCAACCCCGGGCTAAGCATTTTGTGTCTCAGTTTTCTCCTCCGGAAAATGGGGTTCCTTTCTGCCACAGAAGGTTCTAATCAGGGTCAAAGGAGATATGGGGAAACTGCTTTGCAAGCTGCAAATTTCTAAACAAATGCAGGAAACAATTTTGCCCAAGTAGATTGTCCTGTAGTCGCTTTGATGTGGTTTCATATATATAATAGTCTCTCCTGGACATAGGCTTTGCCCTCATATCTGCTCCCTGGTGTCACAGCCCACTCAGTTTCACAACTCCTGAATGTAGGAGTCACTAGGGGCCCCTCTCAGTCCCTCGTATCTAGTTCATCAGCCTCCCTGTTTCCCTGTCTGCAACTATATCCCTGTGGATCCAGCCTCCCTCTCTGTCGTGTTCCCCCTTGCCCACCACTGTCAGCCCCTCCACGTGGCAAGCTCATTCCCCATCCAGATTCTTTCCTGATCCTGGCTCAGACTTCTATGTCAGTTTCTTTGACTCCAGTGGTCAGAGAAGGCCCTTTCTGAGCAACTGCCCCAACCATGCTCTACCACATACCGCCTTTGACCTTCAGGTTTTCTGAACCTACAACGATTGTGGCCTTTTGTTTTCTTACTTTGTGTTTATCGCCCAGCCACCCATGTCACCCGTCTGTCTTGTTCACTGCTGGATCACCTGGTGCCTGGCGATTGCCTGGTGCACACAATTTCAGCTCACTGTGGGTCTAATAATATTTGCTGATTGACCACGTTCCTGGTGAGGACAGGTGTGAACGAGGTTTATACCCAGTGGCCACTAGCATTGGCCACAAACAAATACAAGCATCACTGTTCTTGACCAAGGCCGTGTCTGCGGAGTCTAATACATGAAGTTAGCAAAAGGGATTTCTTTTTTTTATGTTTATTTTTTTCATGTTGAGAGAGAGAGAGTGCGCACATGTGAGTGCAGGGTGAGGGGGTAAGACAGAGAGAGGGAGTGAAAGAATCCTAAACAGGCTCCGAGTCATCAGGGTAGAGCCCACCTCAGGGCTCAATCTCAGGAACCACGAGATCATGACCTGAGCTGAAATCAAGAGTCGGGTGCTTAGCCAACTGAGCCACCCAGGCACCCTGGAAGTCAACAGAGCAGTTTCTTTTTATTTTATTTTATTATTTATTTATTTATTTTTAAGAGAGAAAGAGAGAGAGAGAGGAAGAGAACGTGTGCGCGCGTGCGCGCGCGCACACACACACACACACACACACACACACTCATGCATGTGTAAGCGGAGGAGGGGCAAAGAGAGAAGGGGACATAGGATCTGAAGTGGGTTCTGTGCTGACAGCAGAGAGCCCGATACGGGGCTCAAACTCACAAACTGTGAGATCGTGACCTGAGCCGAAGTCTAACATTTAACCAACTGAGCCACCCAGGCGCCCAACAGAGCAATTTTAAAATGAGGCTCACTCCAAAGAGAAAACCAAAATACTTATTTAAGCCAAGGTTGTAACTGACCACATTACATATTTAAAAGCAGCACTGATGATTTCTCCCTGCATTCCACACCAGGGGACCCCAGAAGGCTGTGTCCTGTTTACATTTGGGCTTCCTGGTGGAGGTGAGGGTGAGAAAGCCGACTTCGAGGTTGACTCTGGGATTTGCCTGTTAACTTTGTGTATCTGACTCCAAGTACCCTTGAACTGGTCAAGGAGAGTAATCCGTTTATAATTTGTGAATCATGTGCGTGGTTATGGAAAAGCAGGTTCTTTTTTGCCCCTAACATCTAGAACAGTACCCAGCCTGTGATAGGTGCCCAATCAACCCTTGTTATCAAATCTTTCTTGATCTGCCAGGGATTCTGGTCATCCCTCAGGTGACCAGGTTTGCTCCCTCATTTCTTGGTGCTCCTACAAAGAAGGCTAGTGTGTCCTCATGCTTCTTTTCTTCCTCATTCCTTTAGGTGGGCTCGAGGAGCAGCCTTTCGAGAGCTGGCAGAATGCTACAGCCATGAATACCAGCAGCGAGGAAGCCAGAAAGGGTAATATGAGGCCCCGCCAGGCCTCTGCATCCTTGTTTTTTTCAGCTGTGGTAAATTTCGCAGAATATAAAATTTCCATTTTAATGTGTACAACTTAGTGGCATAAAGTACCTTCACGATGTTGTGCAACCATCCCTCTATCTTGTTCCAGAACATTTTTATCATCCCAAAGGAGACCCCACACCTGCTAAGCAGTCACTCCTCTTTTGTCCCTCACCCCCTGCCCTTGGCTTTGGAAACGTCTTATTCCACTTTTTACTTCCTATCACAGTAGACTAGAAGCACCGAGGTCTGTGGCCATGAGGGAGTGTGTCCTCTTACTGAGGATGGACTGGCTGCCGGAGAAAGCCGTAGAAGGGTGGTGTTTGGTTGCTCAGGGACTGTACAGTCTTCAGTTAAACTCTGCCTTCTGGGTTTGACCTTTCTCATTGGTGCCTGGCTTGTAAGTTGCTGCCCCCAAGGGCTGACAGGAGGGATCGTGAGGCTTTGGGAACTGGGTATCTGAGGGAACAAGTGGGCATGGGAGGCAAGGTGGGAAGATAAAGCTGGGGTGGGGGCTCGGGAGGAGGGTGTAGACTAGAGACCTTGTGTGTGCGCTGCTGGGGGAGGGGGCGGGTGGGGTTGTCTGTGGCCAGGGCCACCTGCCAGGTTCCTGCCTCGATAGTGCTGCTTCTGTCTATCTGCACACTAATGCTCACAGGAATGTGCTTTCCTGGTTCTAGAGATTCTAGCCTGGAGATTATGGGTGGGGGTGTCTCACTAGAAGCATCTCAGTTTGGGGGAGTTTTTCCCATTCGGAAGCTGTGCTGGAGGAGAGAGGCTGCTGGGCTTTGGGCTGGCCTGCAGCCTACAGGAGTGAGGGCTCACTGCTGGCAATGGCGTTTCTTCTGCCTAAAATGAACGCGGGGCAAAAGGAATAATTTTTTATTGAAGTATAGTTGACACACAGTATCAAAAGGAATGATTTTTAGAATCTTCTGATCCGTAGTCGAATGCATTATCCATTGCACCACTGGCCAGTCAAAAGGAATAATTTTTTTAATTTTATTTATTTATTTTAAGAGGGACAGAGAGAGCATGAGCACGGGAAGGGCAGAGAGAGGGAGATCCCAAGCAGGCTCCACTGGCTGTCAGCACAGAGCCCAATGTGGGGATCGATCCCACAAAACTGTGAAATGATGACCTGAGCCGAAATCAAGAGTTGGAGGCTTAACCAACTGAACCACCCAGGCACCCCTATCATATCCTTATTTAAAGTTAAAAAAAGGTTTTTTTAACATTTATTTATTTTTGAGGGAGAGATTGAGAGAGAGACAAAGCGTGAGTGGGAGAGGGGCAGAGAGAGACAGAGACACAGAATTGGAAGCAGGCTCCAGGCTCTGACTTGTCAGCACAGAGCCCGACGTGGGGCTCGAACTCACAAGCTGCGAGATCATGACCTGAGCCAAAGTTGGATGCTTAACTGACTGAGCCACCAGGCACACTTATCATATCTTTTTTTAAAGTTAAAAAAATTTTTTTGAATGTTTATTTATTTTTGTAGGAGAGAGAGACAGAGCGTGAGCAGGGGAGGAGCACAGAGAAAGGGAGATGCAGAATCCAAAACAATCTCCAGGCTCTGAGCTCTCAGCACAGAGCCAGACTCGGGGTTGAACTCACAAATTGTGAGATCATGACCCGAGCTGAAGTCGGATGCTTAACCGATTGAGCCACCCAGGCGACCCTATCATATCCTTTTTTAAATGTTTTTAAAAATTCTTTTCCCTGGGGCACCTGAGTGGCTCAGTGGGTTAAGCATCTGACTTCGGCTCAGGTCATGATCTCGAGGTTCGTGAGTTCAAGCCCCACGTCCAGCTCTGTGCTGATCGCTCAGAGCCTGGAACCTGCTTCGGATTCTGTGTCTCCCTCTCCCTCTGCCCCTCCCCTGCTTACACTCTGTGTGTATCTCTCTCTCTCTCTCAAAAATAAATAAACATTAAAAAGAAATTAAAAAAAAATTCTTTTCCCTTTGGGGCACCTGGGTGGCTCATTCAGTTCAGCGTCCGACTTCAGCTTAGGTTATGAACTCAGTTTGTGTGTCTAAGCCCTGCGTAGAGCTCTGTGCCGACAGCTCAGAGCCTGGAGCCTGCTTTGGATTCTGTCTCCCTCTCTCTTTGCCCCTCCCATGCTCATGCTCATGCTCTGTCTCTCAAAACTAAATAAACATTAAAAACTGTAAAGAAAAAAAATTCTTTTCCTTTTAATTTGGCTACCTCCTTCACTTCTTTTTTTCACATACCGCCCCCTACGCTTTTCTCTGTCATGCAAGCTTGATGACGTTGTACGCATCCTTCCACACTGTTTTCCCCACACACATGTATTCATATATACACTTAGGTAGAGATATAAACATATATTCAAATACAAGCTTCATCGCTTTAAAAAGTGGGATCATATTTGATACATGCTTTTTATGAATCCTGCTTTTCTCAGCAACACCTCATGAGAAACTCCTCTAATGCATTTGTGATAACTTTATTCTTTTGAACATTTTGCAAAACATTCCTGATATGGATGGACTGTAATTGATCCAGTCGTTCCCTTGTCAATTAACCTTCACTTCATTCGAAGTTTTTGCCTTCGTGAGCAATGCTGCATTGCACTGACATTCCTGAACACACATCCTCACACTCTTGTTTTTAACAGGTGTTGCTAGAACGCATTTCAAAAGGTAAAACCGTTCACGTTTCCATAGCAACTTGAGAGTGTGCCTTTTTCACTGTATCCTCTCTAGCACCAGGTACTAGCAGCGTGTTTAATAATGTAAACAGTGGTTTATTATTACTTAATTTTTATTTCCTTGACTGCCGGTGACTTTCAACATTTCTTCCTGGCTTTGCCAGTGATTTGGGGACGCACTTCTGTGATTTGCCTCTTCCTGCCTGTCTTCTGCTCACTTTGCTGTTGGGTTGCTGATCCCCCTCTTTTCAGTCTGGCCTCCTTTAGAGAAAGGCAGATTCATTAGCTGCCCCGCCTCCCCCCGCCCCGACCACGTGACAAATGTGCATTTGTTTCTGTATCTCACAGGATATTTACTTCTGGGACCATGTGCGGGGCTCCCTTTAAAAATCTGTGGTTTCCTGCTCTGCTTTTTCTAAGTATTTTGACTTGTGCTTTCTCAGACTCTCCAGACATCTGGTAATCTTAGTGGCACTTCATTTTGGCCACAGAAACCCAGCCCTTGGCGCTAACAATTGAGCACAGGGTGTGAGGATGCAACTCGAGGGGTTCGCTATCCCTGCAGTAACATAGACGCCACACCTAATTTTTCCTTCCGTAGTGATTTATCGTTGCATAAAACCACGCCCAAACTTGGTGACTTCAAACAGTGGTTTGCTATCTTTCGCGATTCTGTGGGTTGACTGGGCTCAGTGGGATGTTTCCTTAGCTGACATCAGCCGGGTCACTCACCCAACTGCATTCCTCTAGCAGCTGGGCTGGGCCCGGATGGAAGGTCCAAAAAAGCTATAGTCACATGTGCCTCCACGTGGCTCTTCTCTCCACATGGACTTTCGTTTGGTTGTCTAACCTGAGACTTTTCTTACAGTATGGCGGCTGGCTTCCCGGGGGGAAGAAGCAGAAGCCGCCAGTCCACTTAAGGCCTGAACTCAGAGTACCCAGAATGCCACTTCTGCCACATTCTATTGGTCGACACAAGCCTAACCAGCTTCAAGGAGAAGCAAATAGATTCCACCCCTCAATGTGAAAAACAGCATGAGCTCACAGGAATGAGAGCTGTGGCCATATTCAGAGACCAGCTCCTACCTTCTCTTGCTGCATCTTACCTGCCCACCAGCAACAGGCATTGTCAGGGGTCTTAGTATTTACTAGTTTGTTGGTGTAAAATGACCCAACCAAATAAACTTCGACAGTCAGACGCACTTGGGTTTGCATCCCAGCTTAGCCACTGAGTAGCTAGGACCTCAGATGAGTATTCGAACTCCACATACGACGTTCGGGGAGAATTAGAGGTAATATTTATGCAAAGTGCACAGCCAGGTTCTGGAATTTAAGAGGTGCTCACTGAATGTAGCTCGTCTACTTTTTCCTCCCTACCTCCACCTCCAAGAATAATAATATCCAGCATTAAAGTATATCATCCACCTCTGGACTGGGATTCCACAGCTGTTCAACAGCTGCACAGAAATACAATTAAAGGAGACCGGAAAGAATAAGGCTGTTGCAGTTTGTTAAAATTCTGTTTCTGGTAGGTTGGCCTGTGCATGGTACCCACACTGCGCAAGAAATCTTCTTGGGGTTTTTAAGGCGGACAGTGACAATACTCCCCCAGCCACCCCTCCTCATACCCCTAAAATAGGCTAAATCCATAGTCCACAAACCCTCCAATGACCCTGGGCTTTTGGAAGTGGATAATGTCAAGGCTAGGCCAGTTTCTCCACTCTGTATTGCAGCAGCAGATGGGCAGGTCTTTAAGCATCCAGGGCAAGCCTGACGAGGAAAGAGACCCTTGTCACCCTCAAAGGTGAGCTGAAGGCAGGCTATTCTAGCCTGTCCCCCCCAGCTTTCCCTCCGTCAGCTCCATCTTTCCAGGGCACTGTCAGGCGCCAGCCTGGGGTGCTCCTTGTTTTTGTTTGAATTGAAGATAAGTTGTGTCAATCTCAGATTCCCCTTTAATCACAGCCTGCCCCCCTCCCACCACCCCCAGAAAAAGAGACCGCCCAAGCAGGAGAAAGGATCTGAGGAAGCCCCCCTGCCCCGGCCCCCCTGGCTTCAGCAGCAGGTTTATTTCCTGGCATTATGTGGCTCCCCTCAGCCCTGACGGCAGGGATTTGTGCTCCCAGCTCTGGGGAGGGCTGGGGGGCTCAGAGAATTGCTCACTCAGCATCCCCCTGGCAGACCGTTTGGTCCAGGGAGTCTCCCTCCCCTGGCGATGAGAGCTCAGCATGTATTTTGGGGCTGCTAATAGGATTAATGAAATGGAGTGTGTAACCGCTACTCCAATGAAGCTGTGACTGTTTTGATGGAGCCTGATTTCCAGAACCATATTCATAAAAGAGAATGAAACTTTCACTTTCAGTAACGGTTCCTAAGGGCTTTGTGTTGCAGGAAATAATAATGGAATCTTGTTTGCACTGGAGACCACAAACTTGGGTGCAAAGCACCACTCAGCTCCCGGACCCCTGAATGTCACTAATGTCAGTATATCTGGGTGCAACCACTGAACCTAACTGTAGGCATTCTCTCTAGCCTGTCCCCGAATGCAGACCTTGACAGTGATTACTGAAGCTCGCATTGAGCCTTTACGACTGCAGGCATTTGACATTCATTACCTGGTTCAATGCCCACAACACCACCATGCAGCAGGAAACAAGACTCAGAAGGAAGGAAGAGTGGCTTATCCAAGGCCACACAAGTAGCAAATGGCAGCATTTATCTTGAGCCTAAGTCTCCCAACTTAAAACCCCCTGCTCTCAACTTTTAGGCTATATCAGTGGTTCTCAAACGTCCCTGTGCTTTTGAACTACCTAAGAGCTTTAAAATCTCACATGCCTGGACTCCACTGTAGT
Source organism: Prionailurus bengalensis (assembly GCF_016509475.1). Taxonomy (NCBI): domain Eukaryota; kingdom Metazoa; phylum Chordata; class Mammalia; order Carnivora; family Felidae; genus Prionailurus; species Prionailurus bengalensis. The sequence goes on along the minus strand of NC_057351.1, from coordinate 55,293,225 downwards.
TGGACCGAGTTGCCACCTCAGGGCAGGGGGCAGACACCAGGATTTTTAAAAAGCTTCCCAGTTGATTCACACGTGCAGCCAGGTTTGAAAACCATCATACAGAATAATCCAGTCTCTGCTTTCACCGAGGGGCTACTCTTTAGTCTTCCAAGGTTCCCAGGCAAGGTATGAATTTGCCCATCACCCTGGGGTGGGGGTTATGCAGATGGCTTGGCTGTCAGGATGGTTGTATCCAGTGTGGGGGTGACCAGTTAAAAAATCGAAAATTCCTAGTTCCTCTCTTGAGAAGGCTGGGTCAGGCCTGGTTCTGTTTATGGCACACCTGTGCCTTCTTCTGGAGATGGAACATTGAATGGCTGTGGCCGCTGTGCTTTTTCAGAGAGAATAGGGTCCACTCCCAGAGCCAGATAATTTAAATGGACTTTATCCCCCAGCCCACCCCAACCCCCAGTGTGTTAAATCCTTTCAGATGCCCCTGAGCTTCTCTTCAAATGTAGGACTCTTGGCCATAATAAATAACTACATCCTTCTATGTGGACTCCAATTCCAGCTAGTAGTAATCCAAGAAAATCCAATAATGACAGTTGCATTAAGATCCTTCTTCCAGGCTAAGCAGAACATCTGTTTAGACATATTTTTAATCGGCAAATGCTTCCTGTGTTGAGTCCTCGGCAAATTAAATTTCTCACTGGACCGAGGGGGGAAGCTGTCATTCAATAACCCATCTCTGGAAATTACACCCCAGTCTCTTTCCAGGTGCACTTAAGATTTTCCCATGCTGACTCGGCTGCATACCGGCCCTAGCAATACGAGGTCACATGTATATATAGCACAGCTTGTCTGAGAAACATGGGATGTCGTAGTGCTGGTCCCTCAAATAGAGGGCTATTTCTGCCCATTCTGCAAAGGAGACTTGGCGGCAGAAGAAAATTAAGAGACTTGTTGAAAACCCTACGGGAAATGAATAACAAACTTCCACTTGCTACATCGCTGCCTGTGATTACTTAAGACGCGATGATTCTCAAGATTTAAACGTTCAGGGCGTTAGGGCTGCCGACATTTTGGAGGGGTTTCCGCGGCAGAATTGTTTGGACTGTAGGGCTGTTTATTTTTAGAATAACTCATCCAATTCGTTCACTCAAAACACAAAAGCACCTGACTGTTTACCACCAACCAGGCACTGTGCTGGGTGTGAATAGAGTGGTGGACAAGCCAGCCACAGTTCCTGCCTGTGGGGGCAACTCAATTTGAAGGCACTTAGCGGCGACTTGTAGTCGACGGTTGGGATAGCCAATTAGAGTATCTGCAGAGGCCTCGCGGGTAATGTCAATGGGTGAGGTGGGCTAGATGGGACCAAAGAAAGGCGGGGAGAGGTTCTGACAACCAGGAAAACATGTCTTGGCTATGGTGAGCAGGTACTGCAGAACTCGAGTGGGTTATAAATGAGGGGACATGGACCCAGTGTTGTCACATCCTTCTGTTTTTCATGAAAATCTGTATTCTTATGTGAAATCCCTTGATTTTTAAAAGTTGGCTTCTGAAGTGATATTAAACAAAAAAACAAAAAACAGTGTGGGCCAAGAGTGTCTAAGCCAAGCAAAGCACATCTGCGGGATGGGTTTATCCCAAGAGCTGCACGTGTATGACTTCTGATCTAGAAATTCTACCAGTAAAACAATTATTTTTAGGTTCAAAAATGTATTATATGCCAACCTTCTGGTTTATATGACTAACTGAATTAGCAGGAACCCCTATACAAATACAGAACTGCTAAAAATAGTATGGAACCTTTCCACCCTCCTGAATAAAAGATACACAGTTAAGATCAAAGGATAGAAAGGGAAATTTCCATGATCAGAAGAAATAGGGAACACAAACCCATAAAATTAAGCCTCAGATGGTGGTAAGAGTTTGCAGAGGACATTCAAACTGGGCTAGGATTTGGGGAACAAGGGGCCTATAAATAAAGGAGATGTGGGCTTGGTCCCATGTGAAGCAGAAAGTGAATACTAAGATCTTGCATAAAATGAGCACTGTCAAAGGGCTTCATATTCACTAAAAAAGAGAGAATAGAAAAGCTCTGCCCAGTGGCTAAGAGGAGTGGCAAGAAATCGTGCTATCTTTCCTAGACTTTAAGTGTGGCTAAAAAAAAGAAAAAAAAATCTTCTATGAGCAACTGAATCCGAAAGCCTGTTCCCTCTACAGGTATAAGTTCTCAAATTACATTTCCTAAATATGGAAACCCTAAACTTAGAAATTAACTTAAAAATTGATCTAGGACCCTAGAATCCCAACAGCCCTGAAAAAATGAAAAATAGGGTCACATTCATAGTTGATGGCATCGAGGGCTCCTTCAGATAGAAATGATCTCCCCTAAAAGTGAACTTTAAATAAAAACATTAGATACACAAAGAGTTAATCTATGAAGGAGAATCAGCAGAGATAATAAATTGGTGAATGATACAGAATGATACAGAAATAATGATACAGAAATAATAGAACAGTCTGAAGGAGATTAAATAAGTATATATAACGTGTCTAAAGAACCAACAGAAGAATTTGAAACTATAGTAGGGAGGGGGAAAAAAACAGGCAGATTAAGAAGCTACTAGATAGGTATGTCTTAGTGTCTTAGTGTTGGTCCCAAATAGAGAATTATTTCTGCCCATTCTCCAAAGGAGAGTTGGCAGCAGAAGAAAATTAAGAGACTTACTGAAGACACTATGGGAAATGAATAGCAAACTTCCACTTGCCACATTGCTGCCTGTGATTACCTAAGGCACAATGACAGGTGACAGAATGACCATTAAACTATAAGGATACCTTCTGTTGGTAACAATAAAGACCAAAAGACATTGGAATACTATCTTTGAAGTGCTGAAAGAAAAATATCTCTCAGCTTAGAATTCTGTACTTTCCCAGCTAAACTTAGTTTCCAGGGTGCAGATAAAATAAATTGAGTGAAGATGAAATAGAGTGAAGATAAAATAAACTGAGAGAGTGTATGATCATCATGAGAGAATAATAAAAGATGCATTTCCACGAGGAAGATTTGAGATGTGAGAAGTAGCAGTAAGCGCAGAAATGGTGTATATGAAGGCAGATATAAATCTGCATTGCAAACAAACATATCACTGGTAATAGTGACTAATTTGGGGCCTTAAAAGCAAGTAAACAATAACATGAAAAATTGGAAGTTCTGTTTACAAATTAAAATACTTTAAGATCCTTGTATTCTCAGAATGAGAATGGAGATTCTGATTTCTTCAGATCTATCTTATAGTTCACTAATTCTTTGTACTTTGCTAAGTCCAGTATGAATGTTAAAAATAAAAGTCAATACTAAAATAGAAATGAGACAATGGAAATAAAAAGTAAATATAGAAAAATATCTTAATCCTATAGAAAGCAATAAAGGAGAAATAAAAAGAAGCAAAGAAAAAGATAGCAGATAGTGACCACACACAGAGAGAAGGAAATCAGCCCAGGTATATCAGTTATAAAATAAGTCTAATTCACCTGTTAAAAGAGAGATTCTTAGATTGAGCAATAAGAAAAAAAATGTAGCTATTTGATGTTTATAACAGACATAACTAAAATCTAATTACACTTATATGCAAAAATCCTCAACAAAATATTAACAAATCAAAACCATCAATGTATAAAAAATAATTATACACCATAATCAAATGAAATTAATCCAGGCATGCAAGGTTCAATATTTGAAAATCAACCAATGTAACCTTGCCATATCAACAAGCTAAAAAAGAAAAATCCCATGATCATATCAACGAATACAGAAAAAGCATTTAACAAAATCTGACATTTACAAGAAAAACACAGCAAGTTAGGAATAGAGAGAAATTAACTTGATAAAAAGCATCTGCCAAAACCTTACAGCTTATATCTTACTTAAAGTAAAAGACTAAATACTTCCTCTAAAACCAGGAACAAGGCAAGGATGTCTGCTTTCATGCTCTTATTCAACATAGTTCTGGAAGTTATAGACACTGCAGTGAGGCAAGAAAAATAATTAAAGGCATGAACATTGGAAAGGAAGAAATAAAACTGTTTCTATTTCCAAATGACTCGTCTGTGCGTATAGAAGATCCGAGGGAATCTAAAAACAAAAAACAAAAAACAAATCCTAGAACTAATAAGCAAATTTAGCAAGATGGCAGATACAAGGCCAAAACCCCAAATTGCTTACATTTTTTAATGTTTATTTTTTTTTTAGAGAGAGCACGTGCACACGCAGGCGAGCAAGTGGGAGAGGGGCATAGAGACACAGAGACACAAATCTAAAGCAGGCTCCAGGCTCTGAGCTGTCGGCACAGAGCTCAATGCGGGGCTCCTACTCACAAGCAGTGAGATCATGACCTGAGCTGAAGTCGGACACTTAACTGACTGACCCACCCAGGTGCCCCTACATTTCTATATACTAAGAATAATCATGCAGAAATCAAAATTTAAAACACAATACCGTTTGTAAACACTCAAAGAAAATGAAATACCTAGATATACACTTTTTAAAAGTTTTACTTATGTATCTTGAGAAAGACAGAGACAGTGTGAGTGGGGGAGAGGCAGAGAGAGAAGGAGGGAGAGAGAGAATCCCAACCAAGCTTCGTGCTGCCAGCACAGAGTCTGACATGGGGCTCAAACTCACGAAACCGTGAGACCATGACCTGAGCCAAAATTAAGAGTCAGATGCTTAACTGACCGAGCCACCCAGACACTCCATCCTAGATATACACTTTCAAAAAACATGTACAATGATTGTATACTAAAATTACACAAGGCCGATGAAAGATATCAAGAAAGACCTGCATAAATGGAGAGACATACTATGTCCATGGGTTGGAAGACTGAATATGGTAAAGATGCCAATTATCTCCAAATTGATCTACAGGTTTAATGTAATTCCTATCAAAATCCCAGCATGTTTTTTGTTTTTGTTTGTTGGTTTGGGTTGGTTTTTGGTTTTTTTAGACATAGACAAACTTGCTCTAAAATCTATATGGGCAGACATAAAATTTATATGAAAACATAACTAGAACAATCATGGAAAAGAAGCCTAAAAATGGGAGTAACCACTCTACCAGATACTAAGGCTTACTGTATAACTACACTAAGCAAGACAATGTCATATTAGCAGAGGGATAAACACCAAGATCAATGGAACAATATAGAGAACCCAGAAATCAACTCACACACCATATAACCCAACAATTCCTCTCTTAGGTATTTATCTCAGAGAAATAAAAACTTATCTCCACACAAACACTTGTATATGAATGTTCATAATGGCTTTATTTGTAATGTCAAGAAACCACCCAGATGCTTTTTGCCAGGTGCATGGTTAAACAAACTGTGGTGCATGCATACCATGGACTACTACTCAGCAATAAAAGGAAACTATTGATACATAAAACAACTCAGATGAATCTCCAGAGAATTATGCTGAGTGAGAAAAGCCAATTCCCAAAGTTATGTACCGTAAAATTCCACTTATATGATATCCTTCAAATGACAAAATTTTCTAAATGGGGAACAGATTAGAGTTGAGAGTTTAGGGATGGATGATAGGAGAGGGGCAGGGAAATATGATTATACAATGTCAACATGAGGGATCCTTAGGGTAATGCAGCTGTTTAGTATCTTGATGGATACACAAACCTATACATGTGATAAATTCCGTACAACTACACACACACACACACACACACACACACACACAAAACTATATTTGATGCTGGAGAAATCAGACTGAGATCAGTGGATTACATTAATGTCCATATCCGAGTTGTGATATTGTACTGTAGTTTCATAAAATGTTGCTACTAGTGGAAATGGAGTTACACAGGATATACAAAATCTGCCTCTATTATTTCTTATAACTGCATGTGAATCTACAAGTATCTCAATAAAAGTTTCAATTTATAAAAACTATTTCATATACAATAAAAAAATTGAACCTCAGTATTATGACCATTGCAAAATTTCTTTTATTGTTTGTTGTGGGAAATGTAATTTATTCACAGAATAACGCCTGTTGAATGACTCATTTAAAAAAAAAGCTTAATTACACAGATCAAAAATAAATGAGTGGAGAAAAGCTATATGAGGCAAACACTAATCAAAATAAAACTGATACAGTAATATCAATATCGGCCAAAAGAATCTTTATTATGGATGAACATTATTACAGATAAAGAGGGTCATTAATGATGAAATAAATAATTCACTAGGAGCCTTTAACAATATTCTACTTGTATTAAAAAGCGTAGCCTTGAACAATATAAAGCAGAAGTTAAGAATAAAAGAGAAAATGACAATTCACAATCTTAGTTGTCAGGGATGCTTAAAGCACTTTTCTTGGTAACTGATACACCGAGGAGCCAAAATATTTGTAAATAGAATGTGTGAACAACACATGTAGCACCCCTTAACTATCAGTTATGGAAACTGATGCGCATTATCCCAAGGACATATGGAACATTTATAAAAATCAATCACATACTGGGCTACAAAGGAAGATTCAAAATACCAAAGAATTGATACCTTGGAGCATGGACTAGTCATCTATGGCCAGGAGGCCAAATCCAGCCTGCCATCTGTTTTTGCAAATAAACTGTTATTGGAACAGAGCCATACTCATTCATTTACATATTGTCTATGGCTGCTTTCACACTACAGTGGCATAACTGGATAGTTGCAACAGAGAATATATTAACCACAAAACTTAAAATATTTACTGTTGGCCTTTTACGGAAAAAAGTTTGCTGCCCACCCCCGCCCCTGCCTTGGAGAATGGGTTCTTAGAACACAAAGTAATGTTAGAGATTAATAACACCCACAGAGAAACAGATGTTTAGAAGTTAAAAGTCACACTTCTAAATAAGTCAAAGATCAAAGAAGAAAGTCTAAATGGAGCTAATAGAATATATCAATGTCTGATATTGAAATGTGCATGTCAAATGATAGAATTCAGGTAAAGGGGAACTCAGAGAAATTTTAGCCTTAAAATGTTAGTATTAAAATGTAAGAAGGATTGAAAATTATGTGCCAAACACTCACCTAAAGAAGCCAGAAAAGGATGATCAACTGATTTGTTAGGAGAGTGCCAAGACAGTTCTGTAGGGGAAAAACTAATTTTTTCAACAAATGGTGCTAGAAAAACTGGATATCCACATGCAGAAGAATAAAATTGGACCCTTACCCCAGACCATATACAAAAATTAACTCAAAATGATTAAAGACTTAAATATAAGCACCAAAACTATAGAACTGTAGGTGTAAATAGATATAACATAGATATGAATCTTAGGTTAGATTAGGCTGTAATTTCTCAGATATGGCCCAAAAAGCATAAGAAACAAAAGAAAAAGTATGGATAACTTGGACTTCATCAAAATTTAAAACTTTCATGCTTCAAAGGACACTATTGTAAAAGTGAAAAGACAACCTACAGAAAATATTTATCAATCATATGTCTGATGAGGGTCTGGTATCCAGAATATATAAAGAATAATTATAACACAGTAAAAAGACAATCCAATTAAGACATAGACACAGGATTTGAAAAGACATTTCTTCAAAGGAGATATGCAAACGACTGATAAGAACATGAACAGCTGTTCGGCCGTCATTAGTCATTAGGGAAATGCACATCAAAGCCATAATGAGATGCCACACCATATCCGTTAGGATGGCTAAAATCAGCAAGCTTGACAATAGCAAATGTTGACAAGTATGTGGAAACACTGGAACCCTGGTATGTTGCTGAGGGGAAGCAGTCTGGTAGTTCTTCGAAGGGTTAAATATAAAGTTACTGTGTGACCCAACAATTCCAGTGTTTGGCATATACCCAAAAGAACTGAAAACATACTTCCACACAAAAACGTGTACGTTAATGGGCATAATAGCATCATTCGTGATAGCCAAAAAGTAGAAACAACCCAAATGCCCATCCACTGAGAAACGGATAAACACATGTGGTATATCCACTCAATAGAATATTATTCAGCCGTAAGTTACAACGCGGGACCGATCGATGCCACAACACGGATGAACCCTGAAAACCTATTAAGTGAAAGAAGGCCAGACACAAAATGCCACATGCTGCATGATTCCATTTATGTACAATATCTAGAATAGGCAAATCCATAGAAACAAAAAGTGGATTTACTGGTTGCCAAGGACTGGGCGGGGTGTTGGGGGGAGGGTAGGAATGGGGAGTGACTGCTAGTAGGTTTCTTTTTGCGGCGGTGAAAGTGTAGAGTTCTGCAGTGGTGATGGTTGCACAACTTTGTGAATATACAAAAAGCCACCAAGTCGTATACCTTCAAAGAGTGTCTATTAGGGTGTGTGAATGATATCTCCAGTTTTTAAAAAAGAGAAGAAGATAGAAAGGAAACATCAGAATAAAATAAGTGAAAATGGAAGGAAGCAATAACATACGTAAAATTAATGAAATAATAAAAAATGAAAGGGACCAACAAAATCAAAAGCTGATTGTTAGGGAAACGATGCAGAAACTAGAGAGCAAATGCTCCAAGTGAGAATCGTGAGGGAATCTGAGCAAGCAGCCTGAAAACAAAACCTTGCATTGTCTGAATGACCAAGAAAATGAATGTGGAGTCAGCTCTTTGGTTGCCATAGGTTCGAGCGATTTTATCCCACCTGACTATCTCTGCTATTTCCGGGAGACACACCTTGGACTCAGGACCTTAACAGAGCCTCCGTTTCTTCTGCACGTTTCTCTCTGAAAGGTCCGGCTGTGCCAAGAGACTGGGAGGAGTTGGGGATTTTCTGAGGCTCACCTTTTTCCAGGGGGTTATCTTGCAAAGAGTTTATTTTCCCGGCATCACAGACTGGTTCCTTCTGTTTGTCAGACTGGCCAAATCGTTTTCAAACTTTACAACACTGATGGGTATTTCATCAGGGCAGGGGACTGGTTCAATAGTTTCGTCGGGTGTTCCCAGTGCTAAGAAGAGAGCACACCCCTAACTCGGCTCCTTCCCAAAGGATGCCTTGTCCGGGCAGCTTGAGTCTGAGGGTCTCTGGCTGCCCTTTGCCCCACAGGGCCTGTTCAAGGCTTCCAACGAGCCAGACCTGCTTTCCTCAGAGGCCTGGCACCCTTACTAACACCCAGGGTTTCAAAACCCTCAACAGACCAAATACCCCCTGTAGAACACAGGTTCTTCACACCCCCCTTTTTATGGATTCATGAATAATACAGTCTTAACCATAATGTACAGAAGGAATTCAAGGCAAAGTAAATGGCAGCATGCCTCTCTTGCAGATGGCCAGGAAAATGCTATGCTTCTGCAGAGCCCCGGGACCTCGAATGCCAGAGCTGAGACCTTTTCTCCGCGTGTCCGAAGAGCCACAACCTCGAGGGCAGAGAGGATATGGCCTGGAGGGGTCATCCCCTACGTCATCGGAGGGAACTTCACTGGTCAGTGGTCCCAGATGAGGCCTCCTTTGAGGCTGGGTGCTGTCTCCCTAGGTTGACGGTATCCTCCCAGGAAGAGTCCAGGTGGAATGGAGCAGACGCTGGGACCATAGCAGTCCTACCTGCTAATGCTCCATTGTGCACTAAGCCTGGGGAAGCTGCAGTCTCTGGTAGGGCTGTGTCTTCAAAGGTGGTCACCTAGTCCCCAAGGCTTCGTGCAGGGCGTGACATAGGGCCCTGGTCTTGAAATATAGGCAGAGGTTGCACAATGGGCATGTGAGCAAAGCCCTCCAGACAGAAGGAAGCTGTGCGCGGCTGCACAGGAAGGCTTACCTGTGTTCTGCCTGGATGAGAAGTCGGGACCACCCCCCACCCCTGCAGCACTCCACACGGTAACCAGAGTGGCCAACCCTGGCTGGGCTGTGGCACCTGCCAACAGTACACCCTGGGGCAAGTTACTTAACCCCTCCATGCCTCAGTCCCCTCTTACGCAAATGGGGATGATAATATTTTCTAATCCATAGGGTTGTTTTGAGAATTAAATGAGTTAATTTAGATAAAGCACTTAGAATAGTGCCTGGCACATAGTAATATTTGCTATTGGTATCATTATCTTTAAAATATGTATGTCAGCCAGTGGCTTCCCATCACTACAAATGAAGCTGAAACTCTTGACCATGGCCTCCAAGGCCCTCCTCCAGGCAGCCCTTGCCCCCTGTCCCACCCGGTGTCCTACCCTGTTCCTCCTCTCTTCTCCCCAGTCCCTGTGTGCTGGCCTCACAGGCACCTTTCCTTTTGGAACATGCCCATTTCATGGCTGTCCTAGCACACCTGCACTTGCCCTGTTTGCCTAGAACATTCTTTCCCCAGACCTTCTCATGGTTTCTTCTTATCACCGGCACCTCAGATCAGATGGCATGTCCCCCCAAAAGCCTTCTTTGCCTCCCTGATACCCCCAATACTCCCACGAGCCACTCACTCTCAGCACCCCACTTTCTAGTCTTTGTAGTACTTCCCATTACCTGAAATGCTTTGACTGTTATTTTGTTTGCCTGTTTTTTGTCTCTGCCCAATCGTTGTGGGAGCAGGGATCTTTTTTTTTTTTTTGTCTTGCTTTCATTCCTATATCTGCAACACCTAGAACAGAACAGTAGTAGACATTCAACAGTTATGCCCATAGCAGGCCTGTGGCCAGTATTAGTCAAATGCTTGAATGGAAAGCCACACGGAGCTGCCTCTTCCAGGCTCTCAATTCTGCCAGCACCTACAAGTCGGCCTCCTCTCTGCGGTTCTGTGGCTTCTGGGGGAGGCTGTTGATGAGGCAGCTGTCCCAGAGCCACTGAAAACCACTGATGGGTAAAGGCACTGTGAAGACGTGGATGACAGGGACCTGGGACCTGGCGGAGAGCACGGAGTGCCTCCGGGCCACCCCTCCTCTCTCCTGGCAGCGTCACTCATGAGACAGTAACCCAGGATGCTTGCCGGATACTTAAATAGGTGCTGGTGATAAAAAGGCCAAGACTTCACCTCCAGGAGCTCCCAGTCCTACTGGGAGAAAAAGAGCATGCCTAATGGATTTGAATGTTGGAATTTTGACCAGCTACTCACCTTTGGTCTCTGGTGCTTACCTGTGTTCTTTCAGAGCTGGTGTGCTTTTCTGACCAAAGATGTATATAACCTTCATCAAAATCAGCTAATTTTATAGAGAGAATTTTCTTTATGTGGTGGTTTTTGTTATTCTGTAATTAGTGGGATTGCTATTTTGGTGAGTGCTTGAGCTATATAAACAATTTGAACTAAAAGTGTCAAGATGTAAAAAAAAATGGACAGCTAGGTGACTCTTTATTCTATATGTGTGCTTTTGGGGACAACAATTTGACCCCCACCCCCATGTCTTCCAGGCTATGATGGGAGCCTCCCCAGTGCTTTGTTTGCTTTTGGCAACAAGGTCACTCTAGAACTCAGAACCCACCCCTAATCATCATTTGTACTCCCCAAACCACTATTTCTTTCTAGATCCTTCTCATTGTTTCTAGCAAAATCAAAATAGTCTTCTTTATCTCAGGTTGATAGATTTTTTTAAAAGAATACTTACCGACTACAAGTAACTATCAGCCACAGTTTACAGCTACTTTGTTGTTGCTCCCAGACAATTTACTTATTGTTCTACTTTTCAACACATTTCCGTTCAAGGAACTATGAGGACATGTTCAGAGAAAGTATGAAATCCATCTGTTTTCAAAGGCTTTGTAGAAAATGAGGCGCAAGGATCCACCAGAAGACAGTGCACGCCCATGCAAAAGTAGCATGAATGTACATGAAAATAAACTTTTTAGAGCATATGGACATACACTCCTATAGATATAAAATAAAAAGAGGCTGCAGAATGCAGTACTGGTGAGCTCCTTCAAGAGCCTAAAATTTCCAAATTGAATAACCCGAGTGAGATTTTTCTAAAGCTTAATTAAGTACTTTCCCTTCACAGGACAAGTTGGGGCGCTTGGGATATTCTGACCATCTATTTTTACTCTCTTTTCCAATCCACAAGCCCTTACTGAGTTCTGGTGATTCGGGAAAGTTATATCCTTAGCAAGGGCAATCCTTATTCCTAGTGCATTTCTATCTTGGGTCACCCCAACAAGTTCTTTTGATCATTGGAACGAGTGTTGTAAGTCAGCACGCCTTACAGCATCGAAGGAAGGCAAGGACCTATCAGTGAAGTGATGAGCCTTGCCCTGTCATTTCAGGAAGCCAGAGAGCCATTTTTAAGCAGGCTATGAGACACTGGGAGAAGCACACCTGTGTGACCTTCATAGAAAGGACTGATGAAGAGAGCTTTATTGTGTTCAGTTACAGAACGTGCGGGTAAGTAAGTGAAAGCAAGGCCGTCTCAGAGGACTCAGAGGCAGACAGATGGCTTGTGAGTCTTGAGTTTTCTCTGTACAACCAAATCGTTCCAAGGAGCTGTAATAAGTAGCAATCTAGGGTTTGTCAGAAACTCCCCTTGCCATCAATGAACTCACAATCTGGTGACAAAGTAGGTGGGTCAAGAAGAAGACTCTAGGAAGACAAGGGGTCTGGATCTCCTGTCATGGGAGCAGTCGAAGGAATTGGGGGTGTTTTGTATGGAGCAGTGGTTCTGAACCAATTTGAGGTCAGCAATCCTACTGAGAACCTGATGAAGCTATGGGCTTCCTCATGACAGATATGCATTTATGCAAAACTTTGTGGGTAATTTTATGGGCTCCGTGGGCTTACAGACTTCCTCCAGAAAACACAACAGACAATAAGATGCCTGGATTTTGATTAAATTATCTGTTATGCCAATAAATGTAAGTGTGATATACTCTCTCACTGGAAGAAAAAGTTCCCCGTTCTGGTTCAAATACTTAAACCCAACTACATGGCGTATGCATGAAATGACTACTGGAAAAATGACCCAGAAAGGTTTACATGTAAAAGGAAAGAAGGCATACAGGCAAATGCTAACAAAAAGAATGTTGGGATCATAATTTTAGTTATAGACAAGGCCTTTTTTGTTTCATTCCTGTTTTGTTTTGTTTTTAAAGTCAGAAAGTGTTTAAAAAAAAAGGTGAGGCACTTCATAATGAGAAAGAGTACAAGCTACAGTGAGAATATAACTGTCATAAATCTTTATGCACCAAATAGCATAGCATTAAGAGTCATAAAGCAAGCCCCAGGGAATTCAAGGGGAAATTGACAGAAACACCAGCAGCAGGCGACTTTATTTCATTTCTGTCAACTCAAGTAGATCAATGTCAAGTTGACCAAAAAATAAGTAGAGATCTGTTGAGGACTGGAAAAATGTAATTAAGAGTTGATCCTATGGGTCTATCAGATTCGGCAATCTGATAACACATCTTTTCTTTGTAAGTGCATGTTGAACATTTATAGACATTGTCCATCTATTAAGCATTAAGAACACCTCAATGAGTTCTCAAAGGCAGAAACAGCGTTAAAATAGGCTCTGATTACAAAGCAATGAAACTAGACATAATAACAAAAAGTAGAATGAACACGCCTGCATTACCTAGTAAATGAAAAGCTCTATTTTTTGTTTACAACTCTTAGATCATAAAGAATTCAGGATTGATATTATAAGATGTCAAGATAATAAAATCCCTGCAATTCTAAATTAAAGAGCTATGGCTAAACCTGTGTGTGTGAGTGTGTGTGTGTGTGTGTGTGTGTGTATCCCAAGAGCCCACATTGAATTAAACTGATAATTCTAGAAGCATTTCTGTTAGAATCAGGAACAAGGCAAAGGTGTTCATGATCACCACAATTATTCTACATATTTTGGGAAATACTAGCTAATATAGTTAAATAAGAGAAGGAAATACATATGACAAGTATCGGCAGGAACAAGGCATGTTTGCATTGTTTGAAGTTAATATGACCGTGTCTAAAAACCCAGAAAAGCAATTGAGAAACTACTAGAAACAAAAGGAGACCCTATTAAGGTGACTCATTACAAAAGTAGTAAACAAAAAATTACTTTTCCTTATAATGAAACAATCAGATACACTTCTGTATTAGGAAAAATATCACTTTAATAGAGACATAATAAATAATATCTCTAAGAATAAACCTAATAAAAATGCAAGAATGCTCCAGACCTGTAAGAAGAAAATGCTAAAACTCTAAGGACACTTAAAAAAAAAGTAAAAATGGAAATGCATACCACTTCCTGGTATGGGAATATTCAACATTGTAAAGATGCAGAACTCCCTAAAATAACCTATAAAAGCATGCCATTTGGATTCAGACATCTACATTTATGTATATGTGGGCATATGTGTATATATATTTCAACAACTTAAATAAATGGCACTAGAGTTTATCTGGAGGAACAACCATGTAGAAATAACCAACAGAGAAGGAGAGAGACAGAGACAGAGAGAGCGAGAGAGAGACTGAGGCAGAGAGAGGGATATATATATAGAGAGAGAGAGAGAGAGAATAAGAAGAAAGAGAAAAACAGAGGGATATATAGAGAGAGGCATAGAGAGAGAGAGAGAGAAAGGACACAGGGACAGGGGGATGGAGGTATGGAGGGGATTATGGGGAGTGGTCTGATGGTCTGTTCAAACATCTAGGATTTAAAATGCAAATGAGGGCGCCTGGGTGGCGCAGTCGGTTAAGCGTTCGACTTCAGCCAGGTCACGATCTCACGATCTTGCGGTCCATGAGTTCGAGCCCCGCGTCAGGCTCTGGGCTGATGGCTCAGAGCCTGGAGCCTGTTTCCGATTCTGTGTCTCCCTCTCTCTCTGCCCCTCCCCCGTTCATGCTCTGTCTCTCTCTGTCCCAAAAATAAATAAACGTTGAAAAAAAAAATTAAAAAAAAATAAAATGCAAATGAAGTTAGTAATAATTAAAACCATTTGGAACAGAACAAAAGAGTTTAAAGTGCATATGCCTATACATGAATTTAGGTAGCATCTTAAATGAGTGAGAGCTGGATTAGTCATTTGGGATATTTTAATACTGAGATAGACAGCTTGTTGTGAAAAAAATAAAGCTGGATTCCTACCTCACTTCTTACATCAAAATGATTCTAGCCGGATCAAATACAGTAAACATTTTTAAAAGGAAAAATAAAGAAATGAAAAGAGATTTAAAAATTATTTTGAAAATTTTATTATTTTATTATGAGAGAAGCAAGAGTGGATTTTATGGATGATCCTGGCAGGTAGATGGCCTTTCCCAGCAGGATGTAGGAGAGTGAAGACATTCCATACATTGAAATTTAAAAATTATATGTGGTGTAGACAAAACCAAGACAATACATAAACAAAAAAGCAAACTGAGAAACAAAGTGAGAAAAATATCTGCAATACATTTGACAATCAAAAGACTTGTTTCCTTAATTCACAAAGGGTCCTTATATATCATTCGTAAAAAGATGGACAGCCCAAAAGAAGATGGGGAAAAGAGGTGATCACATAGCTCACAAGAAAAAAAATACAAATGTCATAGAAAACATGGAAAACTCTCCAATCTCGATACACTGAAATACCATTTTTCACCTATCCAACTGACAAAAAGAATTCGATAAAGCCAGTGTTGGCCAGGTTGTATGGAAATAGGGCTTTTAAATATATCATTAGTGGGCATATAAGTAGACCCAACATTTGGGGATTGCAGTTTGATAGTATCTATCAAATCTCAAATGTATGAACCCGTTTATCTCTCAATCCCAATGCTACAAACAGGAGTCCAACCATTTATTTGTTTTGCTTGTTGTTATTTGTTTGTTTTGTCTTCCTCTCCCACAAGGCTTTGTTTAACTAATAAAAATTGGAATCAGCCCAAATGTACATTAATAGGAGTCAGATTAAAGAAAATTTAGTACTTTGTTGCTTTGAAAAGAATGAAGGAAGTCTGTATGCATTGTTATAAAAAGATCTCTACATTAAGGAGGAAAAAAGGTAAAAATTAAGGATGATGTACATAGTGCATTTTATAATAAAAAGTATACATATCTAATTTTTCTGAAGGATATCCAAGAAACTGTTAACAATGGTTATCTTTGGATGAAGAGATTAGAGATGGGGGTGAGAGACTTAATACTTGACTCTTTTGAACACATACTTTTAAAAAATGTTTATTTACTTTTTAGAGAGAGAGAGAGAGAGCACACAAGCAGGGTAGGGGCAGAGAGAAAGGGAGAGATAGAATCCCAAGCAGGCTCCTCACTGTCAGCCTAGAGACCAACGTGGGGCTCAAACCCACGAACCATGAGATCATGACCTTTGCCTAAATCAATAGTCAGACACTTAATTGACTGAGCCACCCAGGTGCCCCAGAACACATATTTCTTTTAATGTTTGATAGACGTTAGCTGGGTGATAGAGGTGGTGGGGTTGTGGGCCATGTTTATTTCTTTTCTTATACCTTTCTATATTAGGAATAATATATAATAATATGTTAGGAATAAATGTTACTTGAAAAAGCAATTTTGCCCAGAAGGGGAGTCATTTCTAAGGCTTCTCTGATAAGGGTACCATGCTTTACAGAAACTCAGCTGACTC
The DNA here is from genome assembly GCF_016509475.1 of Prionailurus bengalensis. Taxonomy (NCBI): domain Eukaryota; kingdom Metazoa; phylum Chordata; class Mammalia; order Carnivora; family Felidae; genus Prionailurus; species Prionailurus bengalensis. The sequence continues at coordinate 55,276,710 of NC_057351.1, read as the reverse complement.
CTTTCCTCGTCATCAGAGATGATTCAGGAGAGACTTGGGGGTGCAGGGTTGGGGAGGGTATGGGCTTTATTCCAAGAAGAGAAGCCTTATCTTCTTTGGGTTCTCAAGTGGATCCGTGACCACCAAAAAGGAGAACAATTTTTGGAGGGAATTTCTGTATTGGGAGGTAACTTGGACAATGAACGTGCTTTCAGCTCTGAATATCTCTTTCTTTTAGATTAGCGTGCGTGTGTGTGCGCGTGTGTGCATGTGTGTGCCCGCGCACACACACGTGCACGCACACACACAATCACACACATGGGGGAGGGCATTAGACTCTTCCTATTCTCTGAGCGGCTGACCTGGGTATTTCTGCCACTGTCCAGCTGTTGTTCCTATGTTGGGCGTCGAGGAGGAGGCCCGCAGGCCATATCCATTGGGAAAAACTGTGACAAGTTTGGCATTGTGGCACATGAGTTGGGCCATGTGGTTGGGTTCTGGCATGAACACACTCGGCCCGACAGAGACCAGCATGTCACCATCATCAGAGAGAACATCCAGCCAGGTAAGGAGCCAGTATCGAGTCTGGAAGCCACTGGCCAGGAAGGTGGCATCAGGCAGGGTTAAAGGAGAGGGGTTTCAGGGACCCGACAAATGCTCATTTGTTAAGTAAGGAGGCAGCAGCCCTACTGTGCAGACATTTGTTGTTAGCACTGCCACTGTTATTTGTGGCCCTTCCTGGGAGGTCATCTGCCATAGCTTCTGGTTATGGCAGAAATGAAATGACTTTTCATGTTGTAAAAGGACAATGAAATCCAACTCCATTTCCTAAAAGGAACAGAATGGACCAGAGTAACTGTTGCAGGATCAAGGCTGAGAAGCCAAAAAAAAAAAAAAAAAAAAGAGTTCTCCTGGTTGCTTTTATGAGAGTCACTTTTGCTGACTTCAGCAACACATCCTTTTGAAACTGAAATGCAATTAGGACACAAATACATGTAAAAGTAGTATTTTGGTCTGGAAATGTTCTGCCCCAAGGCAGGTAGTGTCTAGACTAAAACAAAACAAAACAAAACAAAACACAAACAAACAAAACACCCCACTTCTTATATTAAATAATTTTATATAGAAGTCTATGTTGAACATGAAAGTAACTGGTTGAATAATATGTTTGCCTTAAAATGCTTTCAAGGGTCTGAGTTGTGAACTATTTGGGATTGAACTTAACTCTTTGATTTTTCTTTTGTTCTTTAGTAGCAAGATCAGAGATTTTTTTTTTCTAAGTTTTTGAACGATCAGATTAATATCGAACCTGCCTACAAACTTAGTATAAGAGTTTCCAGGGGCACTTGGGGAGGGGTTGGGTGGTGGGTTGGAAAACAGGGCTGTTTGAAGTTTCAAATTTCCAGTCTGTTAAAAACAATGAGAACGACCACAACCCTGTTATTTGGGCTAACAGAGCTCTCAGAAGTTGCTATGGGCCCTCCTTCTCCCCCCTCTGCCTCCTTTCAGGTACCTGCCTTGGTTTTCAAAGGCCTTAACAGAGTGTTGTGTCACAGGTCAGGAGTATAATTTCTTAAAAATGGAAGCTGGGGAAGTGAGCTCTCTGGGAGAAACGTACGACTTTGACAGCATCATGCACTACGCCCGGAACACCTTCTCAAGGTCGGAATCTATGCTTATGCCTCATCTGTGTTTTACTGTGCCTGCCGCAGGCTCGGGTCGGATTCCTGGAGGTCTGCAGAGAGTGGGTCTCTGCATGCTTTTAGCACAGTTGGCCTGTCTGTCCTTGAAATACAGTGGCCTCTGGGCTGCAGTGAAATATAATCTAATCAGGTTCCCGCTAATAAGATTGAATCCCATTGTGAAGCTGGTGTTCCATCATGCCCTAATGTCACAAGCAGCAAACTGGAAAGGGGAAATTATCTAGAGGTTGGCTGGGATAATAACTTAGGGGCTCTGTGTAAAATTTCCAGTGGGTGGGGGAGTCTTCCAAAGCACGTCCTTGATGTAAGCCTGGTGGTGCTAACCAGTTCCCTTGAAGAGGTGTGGTTTATTGAAAGCTAGACCATATGAGAGCTGGGGGAGTTGTAAATCGTGGATTCATTTTAGAGGTGAAGAAAATGAGGCTCCAGCCAGCTCGAGGGCACACAGGTAGCTGGGGTCAGAGTGAGAACAAAGGTCCAGGTTTCCCGCCTGCTGGTCACACTTGATGGGAGCTGGTGTACCCAAGTATGGCTGGGGCCAGTGATTTACAGCCGGCATTGGTAGGATCTGTTTTGATGAGTTATTGCTGTGCTGGACTGGGTGTGAAGTATTTCCAATATTTCCCTTGCTTCTAGACCATATGCGTGTTGTGTATATAGAAGTGTCCCCCAACTAATCCCAGTTTTGTGGGTGTTTCCACTCGAGTTAGAGGAGATAGATACAAGGCATATGTTCTCTCACTTGCCACTTTTTTCTCAGTTTCGTCTTAAAACCAGCTTGTTTGCTTTCTATTTATCTATTTAATTACTCAAAAACAAAAGGTTCGATTGGGTTTCCAGCACGTACATAGGACAAGAAACAAGTAAATGAGGAAACTTGAGGATGGGGGAGGGGAAAATAAGGGTAGATAGCTGCATGGAAGCTTGGAATCAATTGCCTGTTCAGAATATATGCCAGAAAGTCATGCACACTTTGGTCAGACTGGCAGCAAATCCTGCCCTGTGCTTCTTAGCAGCTATTGCAAGGAAGGAAACAATCCATTTCATGAGTCGCCATGTCCATACAGATCAAAAGAAATCATTCCTTCAGGAGACACACAGCTCTTGGGAGTGTACCCAGGGCTCATTGGCTCTTGGGTAAGCATGCTGAAAGCATGCTGTTGATGAGGTCATGGAACTGTGGGAGAGAGTATCCAAACCTCAGCATCCCATGTTCCCAGTTGTAGCGGGAAGGTGGTGCTGTCCCTCTGGCCACACAGCTGATTTAGTTATGATCTCCATCCTGCACCCAGGGGAATCTCTCCAGAGCTCTAATAGGTGGAGTTTTGTCAACGTCAGCATCTTTGAACAACTGGCATGGGAGTGACTGACCCTGTTTTCATTACTCTTCTCCTGGCTCCTTGTCAGAGGATATGAGGTGCACCATGAAATGAAGAGACCACTGGACTGAGAGTCAAAGACTAGGTTCCAGGCCTTGTGCTCTCATGCACCGTGCTGTTGAGGGAGGTATAGACAGTAGTTAGGGATAGCTTTGTGCTGGGTCAACTCTCCACGTCCTTGGGCATCGGTTTCCTCATAGGAGGGTTGGACTAAATGTTCTTTGAGCCCCTTCCAGCTCAAACATTTCCTGTTGTAATTTCTTAATCAGTGCAGGTGGGCAAGGCACTGACAGATGTTTGCATTCATTGCCATGTGGACATTTGAGGCTTCCTCTTCCATGTTGGGAAAGGAGACTTCGAAGGACCTACTCTGGGGGTTTGTTGGGGGAGTCGAAGAGACAATGGGTGGGCAGGATGACAGCCCACCATGAAAGGTCAGAGCAGGGATGCTTGGGTGTGGGGGCTGGGCTGCCTTGAGGGTTTGGGAAATGGTGTAGGAAAATCTGGGCCACAGTACATCAGCCCCAGAGATGGCAGGCTGCTGAGTAGAGACAAAGTGTTGATTTTGTAGAGAATCACTGTCAAGTTGGCCCAAGTGAGAAGGTTGTACTTTGGGTCTTGTTTCCATAGCTGTCATGACTCTTCATATTGCTTTATAAGTTGTCTATTAATTATTCTTATAAATTAATCTAATCCTATGTACCTGTTACATCCCCCTCTGGCTCACTAGACTGAGATCTTTGAGGGCATCCTCTTCTCTCGTCTCCAGCACCTACCACAGAGCCTAGCACAGAGTAGATATTCAATAAATATTTCTTAAATGAAAAAAATTAATGGGTGGATCAAAGGAGACAGGGAGATCTGCAATGCTGGACTCGGTGAGAGAAGAAATTTCCATTATCGTCATTGCATTTCTGTCCACATATCCACAAATGTGGTGGTCACTTCATAAGGAGAATCTACAGGCGTCTCCTGTTCAGGGGGGGTTGGGGATGAATTGCTTCCAATGGGCTATAGGAACTGCACTGTCTCATTGGTGCCTGCCATGTGCCAGTTATTAGGAAAAGCTCTGAAACCAAAGACCAAGGCAAGAATGCAGTGTCTTCTGGGACCAGCATTTCTTTTCTTGTTTTTCTTTTAAGAAAAATCTTTTTTTTTTCCTGTGATCTCTAGCTCATAATGCCATCCCTGTCACCCCTCAAAGAGATAACCATTAACAACACTGTTGTCATTGTGGAGCAGTTTATCAGCACTGACCAGTAGAAGCCCATGGACCAAACCCATGAAATGATAGTTCCCCACCAAGAGTACCCAGAAGCCCTCAGAGGGAGATTGGTGAGGGGCAGCACATGGGTGTGATAGGCGGCTAGGTAGAAACACAGCAGCTCCCATGAAGGCTTGGAAGGGAGGCAGACTTCTCCTTCTGCTACCATGATGTCATCTATTGCCTCAGAAGAGTCTACCCCCAAATGTCATGGTTTATAACAGCAACTTATTTTTTGTGACATTGTGGGTCACTCTGGCTCATTCTTCTCTGGTTTTGCCTGGGATCATTTCCACAGCAGTAGTCATTTGACAAAGTGACTGGGCTGAGAAGTCCAGGATGGCCAGTGCCATGTCTGGCCGTTGTGCTGCCTGTGCACTGGGGCCCCCCCAGTTTTCCTCCCTGTGGCCTTTCAACTTCTGGCAGGCTGGACAGGGCTCCTCACTGCACTGGAACTCAGAGCTCCTAAAAGACAAGCTGGGAGGCCACAAGACTCTTAAGACCCAGGCTCTAGAACTTGCAGGACATCACTTCTGTCACATTTCAATGGTTGGAGCAAGGTACAAGGTGAAGGCTATGTACATTAGGAGGTGCCTCCCATTATTGTAACAATCTACCACAGTTATCTTCTCACCCCTGCCCCAGGGTTCACAACGATGTTGGCAAAGCTGTTTCGTCTTTTCTGCCAACTTTCTGCATGGATTTTCAGGAAACTACTTTGTTCAGTGGGACATTTAACAGTGGCATCCTTACTAATGGTCTTTCCTGGCCCACTTTTCGTCAAGTTTCCCAGTCCTTAAATCCACATCATTACTCCTGGCCACATATCCCCTGGAGCCAGCCTGTGCATCGTCTTTGAGTTTGAAAAAGAGCAAGAAATGGCTTATAGAACATTTGCTCATCTGGAAGGAACTACTCTTCCAGCTGATGGGAAACCCAATCTTTGTGTATCTTTACAATTGATCTGACTCCTTCCAACTTTATTTTCTGGTTTATTGCAGTCCCTCCCTCTCCCCCTTGGTTGGACCTTGGCTGCGGAGAGTGATGTGTTTGGAGGTTTCGTTGGGCAAGGGTCTAGGAGCTGGGGAGAGAGATCTGTGGTACAGGGGCATCTTTGGAGAGCTCAGAGCTGACAGCTTTATTCCCTAAAGCATCTGCCAAACCCTTTCTTAGTTTAGCAGAGTGTCAGGGCTAAGAGTTGTCCTACATAAAAGAGGGATGTCACTGCAGCGGTTCATGCGGGGGATGGCTCTTGTAGTAAATATTTTCCAGAGCCTTCCGTCTTGCTGGCAGCTCAGGGACATGTCAAAGAGGGCGTCCCAGCCCCAAAGAGCTATCTGAGTGTGGGCTGATGTTGTTCCTGCTGTTTCAGTTTTTGAAGTCTCTCACATTCCTAACTCTATCATTTATCTAGCACACATTAAAGCCTATTGTTCCTTGGGCAGTGAGAACACTGGCTGGAAGGAGGAGGATGCCGGGAGATGGGCTTCTGGCCTGCCTGGGTTCCAGGGCTGGCTCTCCATTACTAGCTCTGTACTCTGGGAGAATCACTTAAGCTCTGCAGGCTTTTTCTCACCGGTGGGGAGGAGACCCTAATAATTGCACTGGCCTAGGGTGTTACAAGGACTAAATGAGATGGTGCATGTAAAGTGCTCAGGCCTGGTCCTGGCACATAAGAAGGTCCTGTGAACGGTCAGTGGGAGCACACGTTCTCCACACTGGCAGAGTCACCTATATGCTGTGGTCTTCAGCAAGGTTGGTTGGCCTGGGTTGCTAAGAGATGGTGGTGAGCTTTGCATTTTGTGCAGGAAAATTTCTTTCCTTCAGGGGAATCAAGAAAAAAATTACGAATGGACCCATTTAATTATAGGGCAGAAGTGCCCCCTTTTAGATCTAGTAGGTGATTGGATTTAGAATTTTATGTAGAGTCATAACTTGTAGTTTAAAACTTGGCAAAGTCAGTGAGGGAAAACAAGGATTCCCCTAAAGTTTCTCTAGAAGGCTCTGGACCCAGAGATAAGGCAATGGGAAATCGAGAAAGACAGGTTAAAGGTTGGGGATGGGGATACTTAAAAGGAAATTGGCAGATGATCTAGGCTCTTGCTTGCTTATGTTGGAAAGAAAGTGGGTTTGAAGTCTGATTTAGAAAACATATATGCAAAACCAGAAAGATAATAACACATGCCACCAGCAAGATATAAGAATAATATATATTTTCCAAAGTAGTGCAGAATTGAGGGGAAAGGAAATGTTTTAGAGAGAAAGTGAGAGGGAGGAGAAGGGACAGTGCAGCTAATAACTAGGTAACATGCATTGTCGCATTTCCCTTGGGTGTAAATTACTTTGCAAAATTTTTTGAAGACACTGCCCTACCTTGGTTACATAATTTAATTCAAAAATTATTTCTTGACCTGTTGTGCTCCAGTCCCTAAGGCCATAAAGATGAAAGTCTCAGTCTCTCTGCTTGAGGAACTTATTATTTAGCAGAGATGACAAATATCTTCACCCTTCAAAAAAGACAATACAGTATGATAAGAAGAGACTAGACAAATAAGGCCAAGAGGTAGCCCAGAGGAGGGAATGAATAACTCAGGATAAGGAGGGATAAAAAGGGTTCGAGAAGACTTTTAAGAGGGAAAGCCATCTGATGGGGTTTTGGCGAATGAACAGGAGTTTGCTAGTGGACAAGAAGATGGGCAGTGGACAGCCTCCGAGAGGACAGCCTGCGTAAGGGCATGTTTGGGGCTATCCGAGATTCGGTGTTGCTTAAGCTACCAAGTGGGGTGGAGGTATCAGGAGAAGTGGCTGAAGAGGAAGGCAGAGGCCAGTGAGCCAAGGGCCTGAGGATCCGGGTGGTGATCAGACATCAGTGGAGGCTTCTAAGTGGAGAGGACACAAGGCTGCCCTTGCATTTCTGGACAATCACGTTGCACTGTTGTGGGTGCAACATAGAGCTGACTGAGTCTACAGGGAGGGAGACCAGGTAAGAAGCTATGGAAGAATGCAGAAAGGGGATGCTGTTTGCCTGAGCTAAGGCAGTGTTCTGGAATGAGGAGGAAGGCATAGATTCAAAGCACGATAGAAGGTGCCATGGTGCCTTCAGATTCACTCTTGGGAGACAAGAGTCATGGAACGAACATGGATATGAGACCCACATGACAGTGTAGTGGAGGGGTCGCCAGGCATCTGGGGCTTAGCAGATGGTTCTGGGGTCAGAATCAGAGAATTCTCTGTGAGTCTATTGGCATCAGCTAAAGCCCAGAGTTGCAGGTGGAGCAGGAGACGGGAGAGAGGAAGAGGGCAGATTCCCAAGGGAAAGCATGGAGTGGGGAGCAGACGTGGATGCTAACTTGCCGCGCAGAGACAGTGGTGCCCTGGACACCAGGGGAAGAGAGTCTGAGGAAGGAAGGAGCAGAAAAGTGGCAGTGCTGTAAGAGAGGGCAGGTGGGGGTTGACAGGTGTCCATCCGAGTTGTCAGTTAGTTGGTGACCACTGACCGTTGCTGGTGCAGTCTGATTGCAATTGCATTGAAAAGTGAATGGTATGTGGGCAGCTAGACAGAGAATGGGATCCATTGTTTCCAGAAACCTGGTTAAGAAGGGAGGGAAGAAACTGGTAACTGGAGAAGGAGTTGATCTGAAGGGAGACCCTACCTTCCAGGAGGGGTCCCTCATTGGGGGTCTGGAAGCAGAGAAGGAGGCTCAGGAAGGGGTCAACCACACCCACATCATGGAGATGTAAATAGGGCCAGTACTCAGCCGGGCATCCTGACTTGGTCATTTTAGACTTCATTCACGTGGGAGTAGAATAGGATGTTTAGAGCTGGAAAGGGCTGCTGTGACTGTCTAGGCCACTCTCTTACTGTTAGAGGAGTCAACTGAAGTTCAGAGAGGGGAAGGGGCTTGTCTAAGCTCACCCAGGTGGTGGAGCCAGGCCTTACATAGAAACTTCTAGACTAGGACTCTCTCAACTTTGTTCTCTACATTCATCTCACTTTCCATCTGATTATCCCCTTTGCCAGAAAGGCCCCCAAACTCTGATTCCCATTATTCACCAGCCTGTCAAGCAGCACTTACTGACCAGCCCCTGAGAGCCTCACTCTGTGCTGGTCCCCAGGCTCCCTGTGGGGCCCCTCCAAGACTTGTCCATGCTCAGTAGTGCCTGTTGCACAACTCTGGGGGGCACCACTCACACCTCGGTCTCTCTGAATGGTGCTCCCTGAAGTTGCAGGATGTGGCGGCCCCAGGGCCTGGACCTGTCAGGGGCTTTGTGGAAATGCACAGTACATGTCGGTAAGGAAGCCCCTAAGCCAGTGGACTAGGGCAGACTGGCAAGCTTGGCAGAGTCATTTTCCCATTGGAAAGTGAGTAAGCTGCTCATGAAACGGAATACCCACATGCCAGGACGAGTGAAGCAACGTCTTCAGTCATACTGGCCTACAGAGAGGCCATCCAGAGGCTGGGGATGTCAACGGGCTTATGGGCAAGGAAATGAAGACTGTAAGTTCCAGCCCGGCCAGCCAGCCAGCCTTGACTTTTCTTTCTCCTTTCTCTTTCTCTTTTCTTCCTGTAGAGGAGTTTTCTTAGACACCATCCTCCCCCGTCGAGACGACAATGGCGTCAGGCCAACCATTGGTCAGCGTGTGCGGCTCAGTCAGGGAGACATAGCGCAAGCCAGGAAGCTGTACAAATGCCCAGGTAACTGAATCCCGGGGAGTCCCGGGGCCTCTGTTGCACCCACAGAGCATGACTCAGCCATCCTTTGCCAACATTCCCCCTTGCTGGGAAAAACAGCTTGGAGAACATGGAGAGGCTGCTATAATTTCTGGTATCTATGGTATCTATATGGAGGTTTTAGACAGTGTAGGAGGCCCACGTGCAGAGGTGATTGCCAGTAGTGACACGAATAATAGGTCTTGGAGCTCACAGTTTAATGTGTCAGAATCCTCAGAATTCTCTGGCAAAGGCCTGATATTCTGAAGAGGAAGAAGGATAGTGGAACAACAGTGAATGGGGGCCCGAAGCAGTGCGTACCCTGTAACTACAAAATCTCCTCTCCTTCCTGTGGGAATAGGGGATGTGGGTTTGGCAAAACAAAAACCACGGGTTTTGCAGGAAGACAGTGAATGAAGGAGGGTGGGAGTCAGCTTCCCAAATACTCAGTGCTGTAAATGAGGTTACGTCTATGGTCCTGGGGGCTTCCTAGGGTTCTGGTCATCGGCTAGAAATCTGCCAGCAAAGACTGGACAGTATACCAGGGTCTGAGGAGATGTCTGTTTCTCTGCTCATCCGCAAGGGCCCTCCTCTTGAATCTGCCCTCTTTGCCTTCCATACCCTTGGTTCAGCATCACCAGCACCTCCCCCAGCCTGCGGCCCTGGAAGTGAGCTCACGCTGACCCTTTAAGTTGTTGAGCTTCAGTGCAAAGCGTTAGAGCAGCCAGGTTTTTACCACTGAGGGGAGAGAATTCAATTCAGCACTTTGGGGAGGAAGAAGGAAATTCATTGCTAACAGGTCCAGTAACATTTTCCAAATGCCCCAGACCAGACACACGGTCTGATCATGGGACAGAATGTTCAAAATAGGCGCCATATTAGAAAATCTAGGCTATCCCGTTGCCCTGCTAAGTGGGATCACAGGGCACGCAAAGGGCTGGGTGGGGTTTGGTCCATCACAAAACTCTAAGAAATATGTCCATCCAGCTATTAGTCATCTGGGGGTGTGTTAGGGCTGAAATGCAGGTCACACGTATCATATAACCTTGCTGAATTGAAAGAGAAACCTTATAGCATTCCCTGGGAAATGCCATAGTATTTATTTAGTTATAATGTATATGGCTCTTACTTCCCAAAAGGATTGGAGGCAGCTGGTAAATACCATGGAGCCATATAGTAATGCATCTATTCTTGCAGAATGTTGATGATTATTCTAAAATAATTTCCATGGAACCCTTGGGGGTGTTGACTGCCGGGCATAATCCTCATGATGCCTGGCAGTTGTTCAGTAACATGATATCGAAGCCCCAATATCCAGGATTTCCTGAGGCTGATGACGGGCCGCTCTCCAGTATTCCTTCCTGCGGCTCCAAAACTGCAGCTTCCAGTAATTTCAAGTAGTAACTGAAAGGGGGGGTAGTTGTCGAGTGGAGGGTGAATTGCATGTAGGAAGAGATGCATATGTTTCCACACTTTGGGGTAACCCCATAGGAGGAGGGGTTTGGGTTTGGAATCAGGAGGGGGCAGGAGGTAAGGAACCCGCGGGTCCCGAGCTTCCTCCTACAGATACTTTCTTTTTAAGGACAAATTGGGTGAAATATTTTTCACACACATAAGAACTAGGTTCTAGACTTAGGACCAGACAACCCTCCAACATTCAAAGGTGGGATGGTCTACTGTAGAGTAGCCCAGCTTCCCATACCTCTGGTCATTTTTCTGTTTTCTTGACTATTTGGTTGCTCGTTCAGAAATAGGTAGCAAAAAAAGAAGAGACCAGATTCAAACTAATACCTGAAATGTGTTTCAAAGTGTTTTTTCTTGTCGCTTCACCTATTTGTACTTAAGAAAAAATTATTTTTAATGTTTATTATTTATTTTTGAGAGAGAAAGAGAAAGAGAGAGAGAGAGAGAGCAGGAGCAGGTGGGGGGGGGGCACGGGGGAGCAGAGAAAAAGGGAGACACAGAATCCAAAGCAAGCTCCAGGCTCTGAGCTGTCAGCACAGAGCCCGACGCGGGGCTCGAATTCACAGACCAGGAGATCATGACCTGAGCCAAAGTTGGAGGCTTAACTGACTGAGCCACCAAGGTGCCCCTGTCAGTCATAATATAATGGCTGCTATGTGTGGACCACTCACTATGTGCCATTTCATTAACCCTCTAGGCAGGTCTTGTCCATTTTACAGGTAAGAAAACTAAGGCCCAGCAAGGCTGGGAAACTTGCCCACCATATCCTGGGAGCCTCAGAAGAAACGCCTGGGTATTACGTTCTCGTCCCGGATCCTATTTTCACTTTTATTAGCCAGAAAACATCATCAATCTGCCTGACCGGTTTCTCGCCAATGCGTTCCGAGGGCTTTGGCTGGTCAAGCGGTGTGTTTTCTCAGTGGCCTGGTGCAGGGAGCTGCTTAGGTGGGGAGTGTGTGTGCCGGAATCACAGTTGTTGTTTTGCTTGCACAGCGTGTGGGGAGACCCTGCAGGACACAACAGGAAACTTTTCCGCACCTGGTTTCCCAAATGGCTACCCTTCTTATTCCCACTGTGTCTGGAGGATATCGGTCACTCCAGGGGAAAAGGTAGGTGTGAAACCACCTCAGGAAATGACGTAGCTTTCTTTGGGTTGTGTGAGGTGTGGGGGATTGTACTATTATTAACCATAGTAATGGCAGCTGCTGTGAGCACCCAGGTGCTGTGCTAGCTTGCTTAACATTCTTTAGTTCTTTATTTCTTAATTCTTTATTATTTTTTTCTTTCAACCAGGATCACCCATACAAATGGAGGCCTGTAAGCTAAATGTCCACATGAGTTGTAAATCAAGCTCACAGTCTGTAAATCAAAGTAGACTGTGTCCTTCTCCCCTGGTAAATACACCATCAGAATGCCTCGGAAGGCGAGGGTCCAGTGTAGGGTTCCTCGACACCTCAGAATGCTGCTCTGGAAGGTAGCAATATGGGGCAAGCTAGCCCTCAACCCACAGCTGGCCCCTCCTTCTCTTCTCAGCCCCCAGTTTCATCTCAGGAGCAGCCGTGGCGAAACTCCAGCCCACGCTCCTGAACATTCTGCACCCCTACCTTGCAAACAGCTATTCTTTGGCTGCCCCTCCAGCAGAATGGACTGGTTAGGTGTGCTGTCTGCCCTCGGGAGGGTGGATTCAGGGCAGAGATCTCTGCATGTTCTGGAAGGGGCTCGGGGCTATTTGGACGGGGGACTCCAGGATCCAGGGCACCTGGAATTAGGTCTAGGAGCTATGCAAGCTCTGAGTGAGCACAAGCATTTGGGTCGGAAGATTCCATGATACCCTCTATATTCCCCTAGAGCTGGGTCAGGACAGAGGCCTCTTTCGTCCTGGTCCAAGGATGGTATGTTCTCAACCCTACCACACAGGCATCTCCTGATATCCATTATATGGATAGGGAACTTCAGGCTCAGACATTTTTCTTGTTTAGAGAGAGAGAGCATGAGTGGGGGAGGCACAGAGGGAGAAAGAAAGGGAGAGAGAGAATCTTAAGAAAGCTCCATGCTCAGGACGGAGCTTGATCTCATGACCATGAGATCACGACCTGAGCCAAAATCAAGGGTCGGACATTCAACTGACTGAGCCACTCAGCTGACCAAGGCTCAGACATTTTTAAAAATTGACCAAATTCACAGTAAAATATAGAACTGGGAACTGGGGCTTCTGCATTCCTGAAACGTGTGTGTGTGTGTGTGTGTGTGTGTGTGTGTGTGTGTTTACTACGCCTCCCTACAAATCCAAGGGTTTTTCAGATTGTCTCAGACTAAGTGCAGCTGTCTTTGAGATGCCCCCTCTATCCCATGTTCCTAATTCCCTCTAGTCATACCTGCCATAACTTACTCCACAATATCGTGACTGCTGGTTTATTGGGCTGTCTGCCTTCAAAGACCCTAAACTCATTGAGGACAGAGACTGTTCACCCCTAGGTCTCCAGCCACCCAACACAGCCCCTGGCACATAGACACACAAAAAGTATTTGTTGGATGGGCATGTGAGTGGATGGGTGGCCAAGTGAGAAATCTGCAACTGTGTTGTGGGGTGATGGATTGTTAGGTGCTTGTAGCCAATCTTCAGGTATGCCTAATTCATAACTTTAAAAAGCATCCCTTTAAATGTTTTCTATGGGCTGCGTTCTATTCTCAGCATATTATGTGGATTCTCTTTTAATCCTCACAACTCGTGTGATAGGTGCTATACCCACATTAATTTTTCAGGTAAGGAAAGGGACTTGCCTAAGGCTACTCAGTTTGTGGCAAAGTTGGGATTTGAATCCAGGTGAGAAGCTGGATGCTTAGCCATCATCCTATACTATTCCACAAAGGGGTCAGGCTAATAGGCATTTGAACATGCATTCACACACACATGCTCACGTGTGTATGTTTTCACGTACAATACCCACATGTACAACTCTTCCTCTGGGCTCTAAGCATTTAGGACAGTGTGGTTGTCATCTTGAGCCTGAGAGACTGCAGATTTGTCTTCCTCAGGTGCATGTTCTGTTCCTGTGCCTGATGGAGTCATTAATGAGAAGGAGGGGAAGGAAGGAAGGAAGGAAGGAAGGAAGGAAGGAAGGAAGGAAGGAAGGAAGGAAGGAAGGAAGGAAGAGGAGCAGGAGGAGGAAGTGATCCAGAAAGCCCCAAATTGTTGAATTTCCCTAAATAGCAGAGGCTATGTGATATGTTTGAACTACATAAGACTCATCAAGTCTTAATTATTACTGCTAACTGGGGGGCAGAGAGAATATACCTCATTGAAATTCCTGTACCAATTATTTCCATTTCTGCTTCTTCCAGCCTTCCCCAGAGCTGCTAGTAATTAGCAAACTTGATTGGTTCAAGTATCACCTCTTGTTTATCACCTCTTCCCCTATGGTCTTTATGGTTCCCTAACATATTTAAAGTAATTAACCTGAATAATTACCCCATTTATTTTGATCCTGAAGGTGTTACCAAGGAAGTTGTAATAACATTTTCTTTCTGAAGATAAGCTAAGTAATTATATTACAACCGGCTAGTAAATATTACTGAGTCCTCTGCCTGAACGTGAACTCTGTGAGACATACAAAAGAAATCTAATTTACAGTCCCTGTCTTCAAGAGACTTAGAGTTTAGTTAAGGTCCCTCCTTACCTCTAGGGAGTCTGATTTAATTGAAGAAGGGGCAGTATTTTTTAAACTTCTGAGGTGGTACTAATTCATGAACAGGGTTAAGAACCACTGGTCTAGTTTGAAAGAAGAGTGACATCACACACACACACACACACACACACACACACAGACACACACACACTGTACAATACAGGAGGTGGGCTGGCCTGTTATTTTCTGGTACTGCCTCTTCATTTCATAGGAGATCAGAGGGTTTTGTGGAAGAAGGTGCTACTTGTCCTGAGACCCGAACATTGGGAGGGATTGGCCCAAAGGAAGCTCGGGGAGCAAACTCGCAAGGCTAATTAAGACAGGCAGCCTGTGAAGAGCACTTAGTGTGTCTGGTTTGTGGTGCACTAAGTATACACTCAGTAAGGCCTGATTCTTTAAAAGTGCCTTTATTGAGTGCCTATTATGTGTCAGACCTCATTATACACTCAGTATACAGTTTCTCATGCAGCCCCCTCGGTAACCAATGGTGTGCACGTTGTTTCGCAGATAAGGAAACTAAAGATCTAAACGGGCAAGTATTTTCCCAAGATCCCAGAGCTAGTGAGTGATAGAGCTGAGGTATCCAGATCTTCCTGATTCTAAAAACACCTGCCCTGCAGTCACTATGAAAGGGAGAGGGGGGAGTCCCAAGGAGGGAAAGGCAATGTCCATTTTGGCAGTCAGAGAGGGACTCCGGGAGGAGGCAGAATGCCCTGAGCTGGGCCTGGGGAAGGTTCCATTAGCATGGATATGCCAACGCACATTGGGAAATGAGGTCCCATAGGATGGACTCTGGGGTCTCTGGAAGGTAAGCAGAGAGGTTAACTTATGAGATGAGGGCATGGGGAGCTACTGAAGTTTTCTGAGAGTAGGAGAGGTTTAATAAATATGAGATGCCAGTGCAGGATGGATCTAGAAGCCCTACTGTGAAGAATGGCTCAGGGCACGGCAGGGAGGAGTTCAGGAATCCTCTCCGCAGGTACAACACAGGCAGCGGTGTTGAAGGGGCAGTGAGACCGGCTTGCAGCAGGGGACACAGACAAGTTAAGGGAAGAACGTCTGTGGGCGTAGGGGGTAAACAATAAGGCGAAGTGAAGATAAGCGCAAAGGGTTGCACCTGGCTGACCGGTGCCACTTAGGGACAGGGAAGCTGGAAGGGAAATGCCATTTTGAGGTGCTCTCACAGTCCCTGGGGAGCAGGGAAGACAGGAGCCAGCTGAGGCCAGAGAGCGGGGAGAGGGCAGGTGTGGTGAGACCCAGAGAGAGGAGGTTCAAAGCAGAGGGGCCACGGAGAACAGAGCCCATAAATAACAGTCCTTTCAATTTGGCCGGGAGGGCACCGGAACCTTTGACCTGCAGCCCTCCAGCCTAGGGGGTTTGCTTAGAGACAGAGGGACCTGGGGCTGTCTAAATGTAAAAGAAAGTGGCCGGTGGATGAGGGAGAGAGATGAACTGGCTAAGGATGAGGGCCCCGAATGGGCTAAGGCACAGGGTCAGTGCTGCAGCAGCCAGGGCGGGGCCCCAGTGAGCGAAAAGAGCTGAGAAATGATGGAGCAGGGACACTCTGAGCACAGAAGACATGGTGCGGACACCCTACATGGCGGGGCTTGATGGGGGTGAAGGGGGGTGCGCCTGAGCTCTGCTCTGGGCCATCTGTCAGGGACGCCCCAAGCTGGAAGGGTGGCAGGTTTGTGGGAACAGCACCTGTGTGCTAGGTCCACAGGGCCGCTCAACTCCCTCCACTCTTTGTGGATGGGGGCATCCACTGAATGGGCTCACCATGTCCATGAAGAGCTGAAAGCTCTTTCCTAGTCCATCTGAAGCCCCAGCTCCCTGGCCTTCACTCCTCCTCACCCCCCTGCCTCTTCATTCCAGACACACAAACCACAACCTGCTCTGATGTACAGTACCATTCCCCAGACGTCTCCTTGCCTTTATTCATGTCAGTCCCTCTCACCAAAACGCCCTCTTGTCCTGTCTCTGTCCGCTGGGCCCCTATTCCCCTTAGGTTAAATGCCACCTCTTCTGAGATGCCTTTTCCAGTATCACCAGGCAGCATTTATGTCTCCCTCCTTGGGGCTACAGAATTCCATTTTCTGTCCATCCGTCTCTTTTCAACATTTGTTTCAAGAGTGCTCTAATTGGCCTGACGCATCTGTGCTCTCTGAGCTCCCTAAAGGCAAGAACCCTGTCTTGCTGATCTTTCTATCTCAATTGGCCAACACAGACAGGCACATAGTGGGTGTTCAGCTAACAACGGTGAGATGAATGAATGAACAAACGAACGAACGGACTAACCATAAGAAGGCTATTTGAGAGTGAGGTCATGGCCGAGGGGACACTGCTCACAGTGGTGCTCAGATGTACTCAGGCTAACCCCAGGCCCTTTGGAATGATTGATGATGTTATAAGATCTTTCCGTATCTCTGAACTTCACTGACCCCTTACCTCCTTCTAAATCCCCAGTCTCAAGGCATCCTGGCCCATCTTTTTAATGCATCCTGTTTTCTATAAACCACCTACTGACTTCAAAAGCTCAAGCTATTCCCCAGACAGAACCAGAGGACCCATCTCCTCTGTTTACTCCCCATCCTGCTTACGGTTTATTATTTAATGTCACAAGGTTTCCTGTGTGTCCTCGTGAGGACACTCCTACTGTGGTCTCAGAGCGCTGTATGCTAACGGGTAATGTGAGAACACTGGCATGCAAGATGTATCTTCAAAACTCCTCGGGCTCCACGGCCACAACTCACTTTTCCGGTAACTCTTTACAGATCGTCCTAACCTTCACCTCCATGGATTTGTTTAAAAGCCGCCTGTGCTGGTATGACTATGTGGAGGTCCGGGATGGTTACTGGAGAAAAGCCCCCCTGTTGGGTGAGTTGACTTTAGAAAGCCCTGGGAGAGGGGTGATCGGCTTGTTCTGCGGGACGCTGTTAATGTGCGGAGGGGCCCGTCCTGACAGCAGTCACGGGAAGCTCTCAAGAGCCCGTGTCGTTGTAAAACTCTGAACACTCCACCTGGCAGCACGTGTTAAAAGCTTCTAGGACTGAGACCGCCCTTCAACTCAGCAGTTCTACTTCTGGGAATTTATCCTAAAGAACCAGTGAAGGAAGCGTGCAAAGTTCTAGCGATGGGGATGTTCACTGGAGCGGGAAACATGGAAAACAATTTAAATGTTCACCAGCAGGGGTTAGCTGAGGCACTGGTGACACATCTTTCCCGTGGAAAACTATCCAGCCACTAAAAATAAAGTTGGAGGTGACTACTTATTGATACAGAAAGGTGTTCGCTGTGCATTGTTTCACAAAAAGGTGTTCCCAACTGGAATATGCCGTTGGATTCCACTTTCATAAAAATCCCTTCATATGTATATTTTGCAGGCTTTGCAAACTCAGATGCCCTTGGAAATAAGGCACACCTGAGTAAGATGGGGTTGGCATACTAAAATAAGGAGTGGTGGGGAGTGTGGCAGAGTGAACAGTGAATATCTTGACCCAGATTATTCAAAACAAAATTATTTAAAACATGTGTAGGTTGGATTCAACTGGAGGAAGCCATTTTGTGATCTACAGTATAAATATCAAGTGGAATTATAGGCGTAAATAAATAACAGTGGTTATTTCAGGATGATGGAGTATATTTTTAAAAATTTATTCTATGTTCCTGGTTTAGCTGTATTTTCTAATTTTTCTACAGTAAGCATGTATCCTTTCTGGGAGATGCACGGTGCATGAACTCATACGTGAAAAGGGAGCTTAGACCTTTCAGTGGGAGGCTGTGGGCAGGTGGCATAAGATGAAAGGTCAGTTCATTCAGGACTGGTTACAGAAGAGCCATGTCCCGTGGGTGACCCAGAAAGACGAGCGTATAGAGAGCCTATGGCATCGGTGTCCTGGGAATGGACAGAGGGACTCATCTCACTCAGAAATGACAGCCATGGTGGACCCAGAGAGAGAAGCAGATTTGCAAGGAGCCGGATGGAAGGGTTTTGGCTGATAGTGGGGCTGTTCTCATTTTTAGAGCAGTCCCAGGTGAGCTTCCGGGTTGCCAAGGCTAAGCCCTCAGTGAGATCTTTGTCCCTGGCATATCCTCATGTGGGTGGAACAGCCACACTGGTTATGCTGTGAATGGCTGGCCTGGGCGTGAGCTGCTGTTGGGACAGCAGACCAGCGATGGAAACAGGAGGGAAGGGGAAGAGCTAAGTTGGGGAGTTAAACGGTCAGACCGAGCCTGACTTCACATCAGATTCCGGGTAGGTCGGAAGAGATGGGAGCAGAAGGTCTGAGGGGCCTGGCAGATATCAGGCTCTGTATGGCCACAAGGTCTCAGCCAGGCCAGCTTTCATTGGGAAGAGCACACACGCCCCTTCTATCCAGAGGACCACGAGTTGAAATTTCCAGAGCTACAGATGGATAGGAAGTTGTGTCTACTCGTGCTGAAGAAAGCAGGCTCTGAGTAGGGGTACCAGGTTACCCCCATTAGGAGGAACCAGTCGGGGAGCGTACAGTCTAGGTGGGCAAGCCAACCATGGACACGAGCATGTATATTGTAGGACAAATGGGTTTTGTCACCCGATGGCAGGGTGGAGGCTGCCTGTCCTGCACTCCTGCTCCCTCTCTATTGTGACCAGATGCGGGGTATGCCAGCAGCCAGAAGGAGGTGTGGCTTTACAGGTAGCTCTGATTGGGCATGGCGGGGGTGGGGGGGAGAGAGAGAGAGAGAGCATGCGCGAGTGAGAGAGAGCAGGGCATTCTGGGTAGCAGAAGTTCCCGAACCTGGCTGAACATCAGCATCTGCTGGGCAGATTTCTGTGAATACAAATCCCTGGGAAACTACCGAGTCCGAATCCCCATGTGTTGGGTCAGGAAATGCTCCTGCTTCCCTATAAATGTATGTGCATGTGTATGTGCGTGTGTACTTGTTTAATACCGCACACATAGAGAAGGGACTGCAAGGGGGAAGGTGTTTACCTCTGAGAAAGGAAGCCCAGAAATGGTTTGGTTTGTATACTTCTGGATTGTTCTACATCTTTTACAAGAATGCACTCAGGTAGAATTTTATAATTAAGATAATTCAAGGGGCTGTGTGGGAGGATTTGGGATGACAACATGGAATCACAGACCCCTTAACCTGGCAGGGATCTTAGAGTCCCTTATCCCACACCTTTACCAGGAGAGCACACGCTCCGCGAGTGTGGACCAACTTGCTAAGTCCACACAGCCGGCTAGCGGATGAGATCAGACCAGAACTCAGATGCCCTGGTCCTGGGGAGTGGGGACTGGGGACTGCTGAATCTGAGAAGGGTATCGCCGTAGGACCGTCAGATAAAATGCATGATTCATTGTTTATATGAAATTCAAATTTAACTGGCTTTCCTCTACTTTTGTTTGCGAAATCTGGCAACCCTAAACCCCACCAGGAACGCAGTAGACTCGGAGGGCTCTGGAGAAGGAAGCTCTCGGTTACTGAAGTTCCCTAGAGAGGGCTGAGACACGCTCCTGAGACTGGGCACTCGCAGACGAATTTCCAGTGATTTCCTTTTCTTGAACTTGAAACAAGAATTTTCTCACTACAGATCCTGGCTACACTTTCATTGATTAGATGGGCTTTTTGCCACTCTTTGTTGTCGGTGATGGTTTGTTTTGTTTGGGTTATTTTGGGGGCTCATATTTTACACACTTTCGCAGTGTGAGTGTGTGTGTGTGTGTGTGTGTGTGTGTGTGTGTGAGTGCCACAGCCAAGGCATGGCCCGGTGCCTGTAACTGTCATTCTTCGTTTGCGGGAATTCTCCTCTGCCAGCTATTTGGCCTGCTCTGATGTTTCCGAATGCAGCCGTTAGTGCACTTCTGTGTTTGGAACAAGTGCATTGTGTGGGCCGAACTGGTCCCTGGGAGGGGTCAGTGCCATGAAATCTGCTGGGAGGAGGCAGGTCAATGCCCCTTTGGCAGGAGGGAGAGCGGATTAGGGCGGATTGTGAAAGTATGCATCTTGCTCTGAAAAACTGTGCGTTGCATATTTTCCCAGGGCAGTGTGTGAAAACCCAGGCATAATGGATGCATAACTTTTTATGAATGAACCCTTTATGACTCCCCGTGGAGCCCACTTGTAGTGTCCTCATCTGCATTTCCTCTTCTGGATATCCTTATTAAACTCCTCCTCCAAAGCCGGGAACCAGATTCCGTTGAGGAATTTGACACCTTTTCTGAGTCCAGTTTCTCCCCAGCCTGTTAGTTTTCTTGGAAAGGGGCTGTTTGGGTCCCACTTTTTCACAAAGTGATTAAAGAGAAATGAAAGTAGAATGGGAGCATGTCATGGCCAGTTAGAGCCATCAAATTGAGTTTTCAGTTTCAGGGGTCACTTATGAGATTGCACCTGAAGTGGGGAGGAACGTGGCCGCAGAGAGAATTTACCCAGTGATTTGAAACACTGTCCTGCTAATTGGATCCCCCTGCCTTATTTCTGCAGGAGGAATTACTCTGACAATGCACTTTTGTATGCAGAACTGTCTTTGAGTATTCTGTACCACCTCACTGCACACAAAAGCCCTTTTTCCCCCTTTCCCTGAAGTGGGGAGGGAGGTTCAGAAAGGCCAGGCTGGCCAATCAGTGTCGCGTGGCCCTACCACCGGGGCTCCCTGGGCAGGGGCAGCCTCTCAAGTGGGCAGAAATGACAGCGTGAGTCAAACAGCCAAGCCCGGCGTCACCACAGACTTGCTTTATGGTTGGAGGCTTTGATCTATCATTTCTAAGTGTCCGTGTCCAAACTGGGAATGATGTTTACATTCCCAGAGAGCAGATTTCATGTCTGTTTACCCAAAAGTGTACAGTGTTCAGAATCACACCTTAACAGAGAAGTTCCTCTCGATGATGGTGGCAGTGGTGATGAAGAAGGTGAAATTGATGATGAAGGTCAAGGGCTCAGACTGCCAAGGTTCAAATCCTGCTTCACTTGCAACTTTGAGTATAACTCACGTTGAATGTAACTCGACTCAAATTCTTCAACCCTCAGTTTGCCCGTAAATGAGATGAATAATAAACAGTCCCTAATTCAGAGGGTAGGGGGAAGCAGTTAGATCATCCACGCAAAGCGCTGGGGAGAGGGTCATGCTCAGTAAAAAGGGGCTTTCATTGGGACCGTTATGGCGAAGATAAGAACGTGAAGGAAATGGGCAGGGGACAAAGTAAAGGGTTCTAGGTGAGAATTACAAGGTGATTTGGGGAGAGAAGTTACTTAGGAATATTTGTAACTTACCCCACCAAGCCTGGCTTTGCCAAAGCAGTGATTCCAACCCCCTCCAGAGTAGTGAGTGAGTAGACCCAGGTTGTCCTGTGGCCCAGCCGTGGGTGGTTCATCTCATCCAGTTACGTTCTTAGGCAGCAAGGCAGACGTGGGAAGTTCTTCTCTTTTTTGGAAACAGTCCCCAGTGGCTGTGACAGCTGGGGTTTTAAAAGGAGAAATTTGGACTTGAAACTCAGTTTGGTCAAGAAGGAATTCCTTTTGTGATCCCACATTGTTTAACTGCTGTTCAGCAGCTCTGTCTCCTCACTGGTAAGCAGTACTTACTTGCCCATGCTTATGTGTTGTTTTCCAAGAATTAATTGACACTAATTGGCCATGCCAGAGTAACCATTACTGAAAATTTATAGGCTTCTGATGGAGTTTTCCTTGCCAAATTCTTGGCAGAAGTCTCAGCTCATCTCACTTGATATTAAGCTCATCAAATCCAAAAAGCTGCAGGTGGCCAGAATCGGAAGGAAGCAGAAGGAGATTAGCAACTTCTACCCCATGTCTCCCCAAAGAACGTGTCCACAGTTGGCCATCAGGAAACGTCCATCGTAGCCTTTATTCCTCCCTCAACCTCACTCCCCCATTTCTCAGAAGGGCAAAGCATAATTATAACTTCAAGTGGTTGATGCAGTGCTTAATATGGTGCTGGCAATAAGGGAGCACCTGCTAAATATCTGTTGAATAGACATAAAAAATATTGAGATATCAATCACATACTGTATGATTCACCATTTAAAGTGTACAAGTCAATGAGTTTTAGTATGCTCACAGAGTTGTGCAACCAACCATCACCATAATCAAGTGTAGAACATTTTTATCACCCAAAAGAAAACCCATACTCATGAACAGGCACGACCTCCCATTTCCCCCATATCAGATGGATTTTTGAGTGACCTATGCAGTCAGTGCTTGAGAGAACCATGGTTTCCAGTCCAAATAGACCTTGACTGGTCTGTGTTGTGAACTGATCAGTACAACCCAGCCCATGTCTCACCCTATTCCCATCCCCACCCTTGCCATGGCTGCTATCTTTACACAACATTGGGAATTATAGGGCCAAAGATTACCATACATTGGGAAGTCACGGCCTTCCGCCTCTTCCTCTGTGAAAGATCCAAGTATCAGACTCATACCCAAGTGTCAGAGAAATACACATGTATTTGTATTTTTCAATAGCAGAATTTCAACGGCAATTATGAGCCCCTCTCTATCAGGTAGGGGAAATTAATTTTGGTCAGTTTGTGTTTTCTTCCCCTGAGGTGGGGGTGCCAGTAAGGGGTGTATACATGTGCCACGGCACGGTGGCAGGGGGGGCATCCGTACTGCCATCTCAGTTGGCATTGCTGAGCGTCCTCATGCCTGTCTGGTCTCCAGTCCTCTATCTGAGCAAAGAATCCTCAGTGGCTGCTGTGCCTCCTTCTTGTCTCAATTCTAGGCCAGTTCAGATTGGTGCCAAGTCCATGTCTCCCTAGAAGACATTCAGTGGGTGATGTCCTATGGCTCCCCACATCCTCTGGGCTATGGGAAGTTCACTTCCATATCCCTTTGCCTGAAGAACTCTGCATGCCTGTCTCCTGGCCTAATGTCTGGATGAGCCATGTACACACTCCTGTTCTGACCCCCGGTGGGCATGGGGATCAAAGATCTTGTCGCCCTTCCAGGCTCTGCCCAGGGACTGGGGGCGCAGTCCTGTCCTTCTCCCAGACCCTCAAACCCACTTGAGGTCTCTATCATCCTTTTCCATCCAGGGTCTTAGCTCAAGGTGGGACAGGGCACAGGGTCCTTCCAAAGCGTCCCTTGTGCCCTCTCTAACCCTCTCCTCCCTAGTTCCCTCACTCATCTATTTTAGGAATCTTTCTAAGACTACCAGGATGGAAACATGTGCTCTTACACATCGTGTGTTCTCCCAAGTCTTTGTAATTGTGACTGGGCTTGGGAAGTTCAAAAGCCAAGAAGGTTTGATTTTTTTTTTTTTTTTTTTTTTTTTGGTCATGTGTTCTCTGGCATCTCTTCTCTGGGGCGAGGAAAGCAGACTCTCTTCCTAAAGGCATGCTCTGCCCCCAAAGAAGGGCCACATATGTAGTGGGAGACGCCAGGGGAGGGAAGGCTCATCACTATCTGGGACCATTATCCCGCCACACCTTCAGCACCTGGGCGGGACCCACCTGGCAGAGGAGGGGTGCCTGAGCTACACTCCGGGGACTTGGATTGATTGGAGTCTGGCATTCTCTTGAAGTCAGCCTGAAGGGGACACACAGGCCCGGTGACTGCTTCCTTCCATCTGTGACTCCTGCATGTGCTGCAGGAGAATCGCCACAGCTAGGGTTACCGCTCACCTCGAGGACGTTTGGAGAAACGCGGCCCCGTGTCTGTAAGGAGCTGCTTGCTGCGGCGGCCTGACCCGTCTTCTCCACTTCCCAGGCAGGTTTTGTGGTGACAGGGCCCCGGAGCCCCTCACCTCCACGGACAGCCGGCTCTGGGTGGAGTTCCGGAGCAGCAGCAGCACCTTGGGCAAGGGTTTCTTCGCGGTGTACGAAGGTTTGTTCACGGCAGGGGGGGCTCTCGTTCCACCTCTGACCTTCCCACGCGGCCCGCTGTCCCTCTTGCACCCACGCACGCGTGGCAGCCGCCAGAGCCGTGAGGGGTAGGGGCAACCACCGCAGGGGCCGGGCTGAGGATCCCCAGGTCCGCAGCTGTGCTCACGTCACGACAGGTGTCGTCCACCTGTCACCACCCGCTGGACTCCACTCCAGTGGGGCTGGGGAGCGTGTCCCAGGTGTAGAGCCCTGGGGAAATGAAAGCAGCCTCTGAATAGCTGTGTGAGCCCGAGAAAAGAACCTGACCTCTCTGGGCCTCTGTTTCATTTATGAAAAGAAGACTTTGGACAATATCAGGGTATTTACAAGGACACTTTTTGAAAGGGCCTCTGAGGCCACCCTGGTGATCGAGTTGAGGGAACACATAGGTCTGGGCTCTAGGCGGCTGCCACCAGGGCATTTCTGCTTCAGTTTATCCCACCTACTGGGTAAATTGTAATTTTGCAGACACCAAAATTTTGTTTTTATAAAAGAAATAACGTGTGTGTGTGCGCGCGTGCAGGTGCGGATCCCTCCGCACCAGCAGGCCTCTGCTCTCTACATTAGAATCCCTTGGGGACTTCAAACATCACAGCTGCCTGGAGCACCCCCCTCACCCCGCCCCCCGCCCCCAGACACACTTGCATCAGAATTTCTGGGGACATGGCCCCTGCTTCCACAGCTCAAAAAATGTCCCGGGTGATTTTGATGCACAGAAAAGGTGGAGAACCTCTGTTTTGCAAGGTTATTTTCTTTATATGAAAAAAATTCAGAGTTGCAAACAAATGAAATTGTGCCTTTCCGGAGGCACAGTCTTGGTTGGCTGGAAATGAAAATGTTGCCAAGTGGAGCCACCTAGTGGTGATAAGTGGCCATGAATTTCCTTCCTAAAGGTCTGACCAAGGACCCCATTCCTTTTCTTCCCGATTCTCTTTCTAAAGCTACGTGTGGGGGAGATATTAACAAAGACGCTGGTCAGATTCAATCTCCCAACTACCCGGATGACTACAGACCTTCCAAGGAATGTGTCTGGAGGATTACGGTTTCGGAAGGGTTTCACGTGGGGCTTACGTTCCAAGCTTTTGAGGTGAGTACTGCTCAGGGTTTCTTCCCCAGGAGGAAGTAAACATAAACTTCTGCCAGACACTCTGTGCTCTATAAAGACGGGTTTCCACTTTTTTGGTTGAAAACAGGAACCGAAGTCCGTTTCAAGCTCACGGTGCATTGTACCTGGGCATTTGATATCAAAATCTTTGCAGGCTTTGAAATTGTCTCCACCGCCTTTCTGATGGCTGCCTGGGTAGATGGGGGGAAGTAAAAGTCTAGGAGGGGATCCCAGGATGTTTTGTAGAATCGCTCTTCCCTACTTATCATCTCTTAGTCTGCACAATTTGGTCCACCCTAGACTAGATTTTTGAAAGTGCTATTTCGGTTCCCTTCTTACATAAAAAACCTTAAAGCCAGACCATCCGTCACCTTTCACATTGCCTCTGGTTCTCTGTTTAGATTGAAAGGCATGACAGCTGTGCATACGACTACCTGGAAATCCGCGACGGCCCCACGGAAGAGAGTGCCCTGATTGGCCATTTCTGTGGCTACGAGAAGCCGGAAGATGTGAAATCGAGCTCCAACAGAATGTGGATGAAGTTTGTGTCCGATGGCTCTATCAATAAAGCGGGCTTTGCAGCCAATTTTTTCAAGGGTATGAATTAGCAGTTTGTTTCCATTTTTAGTCACAGGAAGAGGTATTGCCCCCCTGGCCTAAGAATCATAAAACCCATATGGAACCTTAGCGTCAAACAAGGCTCCCTGCTGGGAGAAGGCGGTGACCCATAGCGGAGCTGCCTCTAACAAAGTCCGCCGCGGACTCAGGAGCAGGGGCAGCCTTGGCGTCGAAATTAGATTTCGTAAGTTTACAAGGTCAACTTAGTGAACCTTAGGGAATGAGCATTGATAAGAATAAATATTTGTGCAGTCAGTCTCATTAACTGAGCACCTACTGTGTGTCAGGAACTGTGCAAGGTACTTGGTTTACAGGATGTCATCGAATAACCCTTTGAGTTGGGTTTGGATCACGTTTGGTTAGAGTCGAGAAGGGTTGCTTGGGTCACTCAGCTAAGTGGTTGATCAAGAATCCAAGCGCAGTCTGACCCCTAAGCCCCAACTCTTTCTGCAGCACTGTTTTACATTCCCCGGTGTGGGCCAGAGAGGCAGCCTCCGTCTTCAGCAGCCGAGGCACCACCCCCAGCCTACAAGTCTACCCTCAAGTGGGTCAGGGTGGGGAGGACAGTGAGGGGGTGGTGCTCAGGGAACAAACCTCCATGGCTGCGTTGCAGTCTTCATGAAAGCAGACCCAGAATGCCATGGGAAGACCAGCTTTCCTGGCCCCGGCAGAATGGGCTTCTCAGGGCTCCTTCGTGTGGGCAGGTCTTCCTTCTCTGCTCTCGGGGACCTCCTGGAAGCCCCTCAGACCACACTCTCAAAGGGAAGCATGGATACTCCCCAGCACATTGTGATCGGGCACCTGGTGGCACACCAGCAGCCACTGAGTGGTGTTATCTAATCCACACCTGAGATCCCTTGATGCGTGGCACTATTCACATCCAGTAGGAAGCTGCTTTCCTCTCCCTCCCTCCTCTCCAAGGACTCCTGGCTGTGCCGATCCAGAAATTCCGGTCCCTCTCTTACTCCCACTCTCCCCATCTGCCCCCTCTTTAGCCCTTTCTCCCAGATTCTGTATAAGTGGACAGGTGTCAGATAAACCCATTTCAAGCCGTGCACCCCTGAGCAGGCAGCTCTTTGTCCTTTATTAGAGTTCAGTTTTGTTCTCTGTCAAACAAGGGGAAGAAATCTGCCCGTTTTACCTAACCGGTGGTGAAGCCCCAACAAAATGATGGCTGTCGAGAGACTCCACAGGCTGGAAAGTGCCACACAGATACGTGGGATTCTTTTTCTTTTGTCTTGAGGCATCTGTGAGAGCAAAACCCAAGCAGAAACAGAACAAGAATCGTAATGCTTTCCATAATGGGAGGAAAAATTTAATCAATTCTTTCCCAAGCAAAAAAACCCAGGCCACAGCAGGTATAATTCAAACACAGCTCAAGCTTGTGGTTGAGATGCCTGGAACTTCGCAGTCGGTACCCAGCCTGGCCCGGACTGCGTGTGACTTAGCAGCAGCGACGCTCGCTGGGTGGCCTTAAGCAAGTTACACAACCTCTCTGAACCCCAGATCTTCCACTTCTACAGATGTGTTGTTGCAGAGCTGACAGGGGAAAATGAAACAGTGTAAGCAAATGCACGTGGTATAATGTTTAGACCCATGCGCTGCCTTTGCTAAAGAAGGAGTCTTTGAAGTGGTTATTTTTGTCTCTGGCAAAAATGACATGACAGTTTCTTCTTGCCAGGTATCATTTTCTTGCTGCTGCTGTAACAAAGTCCCGCAAACTCGGTGGCCTAAAACAACACGAGCTTGTCATCTGGTAGTTCTGGAGGTCGGATTTCCTTGCCTCTTCCTGCATTTCTTGGTTCAGGTGCCCTTCCACCTTCGAGCCAGCACTGGCCACTTGGGTCTTCCCCCTGCTGTACCGCAGACCTCTGCTTCCACTGTCACATCTCTTTTTCTGACCCTGATCTCCTCCCTCTTTCGGAAATAAGACCCGTGTGGCTACAGTGGGCCCACTCAGATAACCCAGGATAACCTCCTATTTCAAGATCCTTAATTTGATCATACTCCCAAAGCCCTTTCTGCCAAGTAAGGTAACAGATTCACAGGTTCCAGGGACTGGGGCATGGACAGCTTCGGGAGGCCTTAGTTTGCTTACCCCATGTCACAAATGATTACGAGGCTTTATTCTACCTCTGTCCTTCTCCTCCTCTGACTTTCACCCTGAGCTCTGTAAGTTGGGTGCTGGGGAGTCGGAAACCCACGACCCACCCACACCTCATTCCTGGTTCGGTGAGGCATGTTTTTGAGAGGACCAGCTAAGGCTGGAGTGTAGGGTTACCAGATTTACCAAAAATGGGGGGGGGGGATGCCCAGTTAAATCTGAATATAAGATAAAGAATGATCCTTTAGTATAAGCATGTCCCAAACATTGCATACCTTGCTGAGAAATGGTAAAAAATGTTCATCTTAAATTCAAAGGTAGTTGAGCATCCTGTGTTTTTTTTGTGTGGCAACCCTCCTGAGATGCCAATCAACGCAGTGGAAAGGAGTGCTTCCTCTGTGATGCTGCACTGGTTTGTGGGGGACCGAGCTGGCTCGCTCTCAGTACCCACGAAAACCAGCTCCATTTGCTGGTTAGAAGATACCATCGTCTTCTTCTTCCACAGTTAGCCATCATTCAGCAGCCATCAAGCCATGTGTCAGGTGCTGTGCTGGGGGCTGGGGACACAGGAAGGCACAGTCATCCTCAGGAGCTCAAGGTGGTGAAAGAGAACTGCAGGCAAATGGGTGATGACACTGACCATGGACGTGTGGACCCAGGAGGCCCCCAGCCTGGGGGGAGGGCCACATCGCCCCGCCTCACACTTCAAGGGCATTTCACTTCTCGGCTCGCAAACATCTTTTTTAGATGCCCAGGAAGATGTTTACTGAGGCCCGTCTACACTGACTTAATGCACAGGCCCGGCTTGATGTCTTCTTGATGTCAGTGAGCTTGACTCTGAACCTGAAAACGGGCAGCAGGATTGCTGGAAACCTCAGAACACTTCTTGGAGGGGAAAGAAAAGAGGTCTACTGAGTGTTCCAGAAACTGCATGAGATATCTCACTTCGTCTTCAGAACAACCCCTTGGTAGGCATTATTTTTACCCCCAGTTTTAAATTGAGGAAACTGAAATTCCAAACTGGCGGAGCCAGAACAGACCCCGGATCTCTGTAGGGTCCCCAGTGCATTCTTCCCACTACAAAGACCTGCCAGTCTCAGGCAAGGGAAAGTCAGGGGGCTTGAATTTCTCATTCGTGTTTGTGACTTGATTCTGACACCTGTCGCCTTTCTGCCCCCTTAATACCATGGGAATATGGGGAAAGGGGCCTTGGATTTAGTGTCCGAGGTTCGGCTTTTCATCCCACCCTCATTCCTTATTAGGTAGGTGTCTGCTCTCAGGCAGGTCAGTTTTCCTTTCTGAGACTGGATCGTACCTGCTTTGTTTGCCACTATATTCCCAGCGCCTGGCCCACACTCAGCTCAGTAAATACTCACTGGGCAGGGAATGAATAGATGAAAGAATAATGAGGCTCAGATTCCTCATTTGTGGATTGAGCTTCCTGCTGCTTTCCCTGCTTACTTTTCGGGGTTCCCAGGAGAAAGAATGAGGTGAGACCGCAGTCTAGAGCAGTGCTGTCCAACAGAAAAAGAGGGCAAGTCACAAAAGTGAGCCACATATGTAATCTTAAACTATCCAGTAGCAACCTCGTCCCTCACCCTGCCCCCCCCCAAAAGAAACAGGTGGAATTATTTGAATATATTTTATTTAACCCAGTATATCAGTTTTATAATCATTTACCATCACATGCAATACTATCATTTTAATATGTAATTTATATACACAAAGTTAATGAAACATTTTAGGGTTTTTTTTCATACTAAGTCTTGGAAATCCGGCGTCTTTTACACTCAGGGCACACCTGAATTTGGACTAGCTACATTTCAAGTGTTCGATAGCCACACAGGCTGGTGGCGACCACATCGGTCAGTGCAGGTCTGGAGACTGGACGGCCCAGCCTTTTTCCAGAGAAGCCATCGGTAGGGTGTCCTGGGAACACACAGCACCCAGTGCGTGTGTCAGGACCCCTCCACCGAAAGAAACTGGAAGACTAACTACAAAGTCCACCCAGAGGAGTTGGACCAAGCCGAAGAAGCTCTTGCCTTGGTGCCAGTTGGCACGAGCCTCTGCCCAGAGCCCAGTTGGCGCATGGCACTGACCAGGGTGCCAGTTGGCCTTTGCATCCCTCTCTCGGTGCCAGATGGCAGTCCTCTCTGAGCTCGCTGGCCTGGCAGCAGGCAGAGCTCATCTCCGCTTACTTTGGGAGATGGCAGCAGCATTTGAAGGTTGGCAGAGCCATTTTGGTCCCATACTCCTCACATAAAGAATATGATTCCCACCTTGATCCCCATACTCCTCTGTCCCAGTACCAATGGACCACCATGGGATGTCGATGAGGCGGACTGGTTTCCTTCAGGTGCTTCTTCAAAAGCTTAAGGAGGTGCCCTGACTCTTCTTTCCTCAACGCTCTCTGAAACAATTGTTGGCATCCTCTCTGAGCCATCTCATGATCTAAGCATAGAATGGTACCTTCTTTCACGACTACCACTTGAAGAAGGCAAGGAAGACAGAGCTACCACTCTGTATGGCTGAGCCCTGTCTAGTTCAGCCTTTTCTTTTCCTACCCACACCCACAGCCTCCCAGATTTTTGGGGGAGGCTTGGCTCTTGACCACGGTAGGCCAGAGCAAGCAGGAACTTGTGGGCTTGGAGCAGATGCTGCTTCATGAAAGTGTGGGAGTGGTTCCAAGGACACCCAGTGTCCCACCGAGAGTGGGGCCCTGGTACACTTCCACACCATCCACCCAAGCTGGAGTACAGTTGAAAACGGCCAAACATCCCACTGCTTTAGCTGGAGGGAGCTCAGATGTAACCCTGTATCTTTCACCCGCCTTCTTGGGCTCAACAAACATCCTACCCTTCTAGTCCCTGGAGGAACTATATTCCTGTTGCCTTCAGCCCAAATCCAATCTACCGGCCTCTCTCCCTCCACATGGCTAAGATGGCACCAGAAGACTTGTTCATCTGTGGTCTTCCCTTTCTTGCCGCTGACAAACGTGTGTCCTGCCCATCGCCATAGCATCTTCTGGCATCAGAGTCTCCCTTCACCCTCCAGCTGTGAGGTCTTGTGTTTGTCTTGGTCTATTTTGATGAGCGTCTTCCATCATTCTTTTCTGCCCTCCCCCTGCGCTCACCTGCCAGTTTCTTGACTCTGCTGTGCTGCCTTTCTGCCCATCTCTTCTTCCATCACTGGCCTTGTCCTTCTTTTGACACCTTTGTCTCACTCCCCTCCTCAGGCTTGCACTGTGCTCTCACCTGATTCAGGTGTGCCCAGGTAACCTTATCCTTTCCACTCCCTTCAGCAGCATATCTGTCCACCCACTGGGATTTCAAAAGCAATCTTGCTGTTGTCTGTAGGGAGCGCTACTCCGTACCAGATGTCTGTATGCTGGGTACTTCACACCCTTCATTTTCAACCCCCACGACCCTAAAAGTAGGTACTATTCTCATTTTAAAACAGGAGGAACACTCAGAAAAATTAAATCACCCAACCGGTTGGGGTAAGATCCAGTGGTGGATCCAACCGAGGTCTGCGAGGCTCACTCTAGAACACTGGACTCTTTCCATTTCTTCTTATCATTGATTCTCCTCCTATACTTTCTAGAAAATGTCAAAGAAAGTACTTTGCCTTTTGTAAAGGAATGAGTGGTTGCCAGATGCTTACTATTTTGGCATACTTAACGCTTGCATTTATTCGAGCCCACGGACAACTTCAAACCCCTGTCTAGAGCATGCCTCCTGAACTCACTCCCCCTCCTGACCAACTTACTTAAGTTTGGCTGAGCCCAACAGCGCATCACTCTAAGAATTACCTAAGTTTGCCCAGTGAAGAGCGGGCAGGTGCATGAGTGTTTTGTGCATCGTGGACAAGGAAGACTGGAAGGAAATGGGTCTATTAGAGTCAGAAAAGGGCAGCTCAGAGGGACACATCACGGCTGAAGGGTTTGCGTGTTCTGCAGGACCAATGGGTTGGAAGTTGCAAGGAGCCAGAATTTTGACAATTCAAATTCCAAAGGATAAGAAATACTTTTGAAAAGCAGTGAGAGTCCTATCTCTGGGGGATTTCGAGCAGGACCTGCAAAGCCATCTGTAAGAAATGTTACTGAAAGGATCGCCGCCTAAGGGCAGGACTGGGGGTGGGGGTGGGTCTTTTCAGGACTTAACCAACTGCAAGATGTCCTGGTTTCTCTCGATTTACGTGTAATGCCGTCTTTGAGGATTTTGCGGACAACACCGTGCCTGCTCTATTCCTACCTTCCATGATGTTATGAGTCTATACCACCCCCACCCTTTCTTCCTCCTAGATTGGGCTCGTTCAGCTTTGTTTTGTTTTTGAAGATGCCTCCGTGTCTTGTGCCCTCTCTGGGCTCCCTGGCTCAGTGAGGCCACAACCTCCCCTCTCGGGGATAGATGCACCACAGCCTGGCAACAGAAAATCCGGGGTTTTTCCTTTTATTTCTGATCCTCTCCCGGGCGATGCCCACTGCCTGGGTTTTTCTTTTCTCCAGTGATGCATGGGCTGACATTTCCGGGCAGATTCTCCAGTGACTCCTGTGTCGCTCCTCGGGACAGCTCTCCTGGCATCCTGCTTGCTGTTATTTAATTGCCCCAAACATATCACCAGACACTTGTCAGTGCTGAATCCCGTCTGACTCCCCTGCTAACTCAGTCTCACTGTGGCCTCCCCCGGTTTCTCCTGGGAGTATTGGCTAACCTGAGAGCTCAGTGTTTTCTGTAATCTTGAAGATCTCCCTGAGCACACCTCTTCAGATTATTTATAAAACGCTAAATCACAGGTTCTGGTTCTGTCTCTAGAAACTACTTTTATATCTTCATCTAGAAACGTGTCCCTTTGTTCTTATCTTCCGCTTAATGTCCCTGAGAAGTGCCATATTTGGGAGGAACCTCGATTCCATGGCATTAAAACTGATTAAGTCTCCGGTGTGGAAGAGATTTTTTAAAAATCACACTGTATTCCCTGATTGAACCCTTCAAAGAATAAAATCATCCAGGCCTGATCTCCTCCAGAGGAGCCCTCCCTCTGGGTAACAAGTTATTCTTATGTTCTCGAGACTTCCCCTTTGGTTATGGCTGCTGCCAGTGTCTGAGACGTGGGCATGAGCCTCCCTGGGAGGTGGTCACCAGGCACCATTCTTGTTCTTAGAGGTCATTTGCCAGGGGCCCTGGGGCATGGAATGGGATGGGGAACAGACCAGGCAGCTCTGTGGTGATTTAGCCGGGGTCCCCTTCCTCTCCCACAGAGGTGGATGAGTGCTCCTGGCCAGATCATGGTGGGTGTGAGCAGCGCTGTGTGAACACTCTGGGCAGCTACAAGTGCGCGTGCGACCCTGGCTACGAGCTGGCTGCCGACAAGAAGACGTGTGAAGGTTGGTGTTGGACCCACCAAGCTAGAATGAGACAGGATAAGGGACAAGTTAGGAGAAGTGGGGAGGAGAGGGGGAAGCCGGCTGGCTGTGAGGTGACATGATCTGTGGTGGGTGATGTCCCCGGCTCTCGGAGGGAAAAATAGCTCCACAAAGTCACCCACGTGCGAGGGGGCTGCCCAAATTACGAGGACTCCATCCCAGGCGCTGACGGGTTCATTTTCTTCCGTGACCGTGAACACTTCACATGATTATCAGATAAAAAAGAAAAGCAAAGAAAAACTCCGCGCCCTTAGGTGTGACTCAGCTGATAGCTCATTTCACTCATTTCATTTCTACCTGCCTGGTGTTCCGTTTTCCTTGCCCACCTGGCTGACCCTGCTTGTTCGTGTAAGCCAGGTAAAGTGCACAGCTCGGTGCAAACACGGCCAAGGCTCCTTTGGTCCAAGTCATGTGGAGTCCCCGGCTATGCCCCTGAGCGACAGGTAAGCACGCGTGTGTTGTCATCATTTTAAAAAGCGGTAAAGGCTTGTCCTCAGCTTCATCCCTCCAAACGCTCAGCTGAAGCCGACTAGGAGAAACGCTGCGGGATTAATCAGTTCAGATTGTCAACCTTTCTCTTTTTCTTTCTTTTTCTTTTGTATTAAAGAACAGCCCGCTTATTGCTGCTTGGGGGAAATCGCAGTCACTTGGAACGAAAACCAAATGAGTCTTGCTTCTGTTTCTCCCGTGCAGTGGCCTGTGGCGGTTTTATTACCAAGCTGAACGGAACCATCACCAGCCCTGGGTGGCCGAAGGAGTATCCTACAAACAAAAACTGCGTCTGGCAGGTGGTGGCCCCTGCTCAGTACCGGATCTCCCTCCAGTTTGAAGTGTTTGAACTGGAAGGCAATGATGTATGCTTCTGCGCTCTAATTCCTTGTGTGGGGACGTGGCTCGGGGCTGCAGACCAGCGAGGGGCTCGGCAGGCAGGGACGTAGCTTCCTATAGTCATACAACCTTTGCGGGGCAGAATCTGGGAGCGTTTGGTGCAGCAGTTTAAGCTGTCTGTCCTCTGCAGACACGGTGCCTTGGCCCTCTTGTCACTGACGGACCCAAGGAGAATCAAGACCAGAGTGGAGGAGGCAGGTCTTGGGGGTGGGAGGCGGTCAAGACAAGGATGTCCCCTGGGGTAGGAGTCTGGGGGTTAGCGTCCTACTGAGGGTAACGGAGGGGGTGAGACGCACCCGGGGACCAGGATGGTATGAATTGCCTGTCTCCTCCTTTGGGCAGTGGTCATGGGATGACCAAGTCGTCCAAGGCCCAGGTAGAGCCCTCCAGCCAGAGTGCTAGTCGCAAGAGCCCCATGTTGCCTGCGCGTTGGGCCAGAGGGACCCCAGTAAGAGTTGAGAAGCCCCTCCCTTCTTCTGGATGAGGCTGAGCCGGTCTGGCCCCTAGGCAGGGTGTGGCTGTCAGGAAGGGGTCCTGCACTGACTGTGGGGTGGGGCCTCGGGAGGACGGGGTGGCTCCCCGTGGTGCTTCTTTGCAGGTCTGTAAGTACGACTTTGTGGAGGTGCGCAGCGGCCTGTCCCCCGACGCCCGGCTGCATGGCAAGTTCTGCGGCTCCGAGATGCCCGAGGTCATCACCTCCCAGAGCAACAACATGCGTGTGGAGTTCAAGTCAGACAACACGGTCTCCAAACGGGGCTTCAGGGCCCACTTCTTTTCAGGTGTGGGGGCTTGGAGGCCAGGTCCCAGGCCGAGGGGGACACGGCTGTGTAGGCTCTCGGCCTCGGGGGCACCTGCTCACCCCCTCTCTGCCCACTGCCCCTGCCCTCACAGTATTTCAGCCTTGGAGGTGGTGTGCCCGGATCCGGGTTGTGTTTGTTTTGTTATTTTTTTATATTGGTGGTTATATTATTACAGGGCTGTCGTAACAAACTGCCACAAAGTGGGTGGCTTGAAGTCACAGGGCTCTCTCCCAGTCCCGGAGGCCAGAAAGGTGTATTGACTTATGTATTTTTGAGAGACAGTCAAAAATTGACTGGGGTGCCTGGGTGGCTCAGTTAAGTGTCCGACTTCAGTTCGGGTCATGATCTGCAGTTTGTGGGTTCGAGCCCCGTGTCAGGCTCTGTGCTGACAGCTCGAAGCCTGGAACCTGCTTCAGATTCTGTGTCTCCCTGTCTCTCTGCCCCTTCCCTGCTCATGCTTTCTCTCTCTCAAAAATACATAAACACCAGAAAGTGCTTTGGGAAGTGCCCATCACGTAAATATTCAACACATGGCAGTTATTTTTATTATTGTTACTATTATTAATATTAGCCTATCCTTTAAGGAGTTCCTTGTTTTGGCAGGAAGCAGGGGTAAAGAATGCGTATATATATATATATATATATATACATATACACATATGTATACATGTATATGTGTGTGTGTGTGTGTGTGTGTGTGTATATATATATATATATATACACAGGGGAGGCTCCCTGATGGAGGCTACTTTTGAGTGAGTTCTAAGGTGGGAGGGACATTCCCAAGTTGGCATTCCCCCTTAGGAGAGTCTGTTGATCTCCTCAGACAAGGACGAGTGCGCCAAGGACAACGGCGGGTGCCAGCACGAGTGCGTCAACACGTCTGGGAGCTATCTGTGCCGGTGCAGAAACGGTTACCGGCTCCACGAGAATGGGCACGACTGTAAAGAAGGTGAGGCTAGACCGCAGCTGGGAGGCACGGCTGACCTTGGCCGCCAAGGTGTGCACATGTGTAAGAGTGAGAGCGAGGGGCCTTTCTGGTCTGCCGAGCCCTCAGCGTCTGCCTTCCCTCCTCCTTGACCTCCTGCTGAAGGGTGGCTTTCCCCAGGAGGCTTGCAGGGGCCCTCAGGGGCCCTCCTGGAGTGATTATTGCAGAGTGGTTACACCCCCAGGCTCTAGAATCAGACCATCTAGGTTTAAACCCTGACTCTGCTACTTACTGGCTTTGTGACTTTGGGCAAGTTACTTAACCTCTCTGAGCTTCAGTTTCTTCTTCTAAAAGAGACTAAACATACCCCCTTCTTAAAGGTGTACGGGGATTAAATGAAAGCATGCCTAGAAAGCACTTCAGACAGTCTGGCACCTATTAAGCACTTGAAATGTCAATGCATATCAACCATCTATATCATAATAGTAGTTGCCATATGCAGGTCTGATAATAAAACGGAATTGGAAAAAGATTGCTCCCTGCTCCATTTACTACTCAGAGTTCAGGGCCAGATGCCTTTGAATGTCCAGCCATTCTGGAAAGAGCCTCTTTCTGTTATCACCCTGCCTGTGAAGGGAGTTTAGGCATCTCTGATAAGCACCCAGGCCTCTAGGCCTTGGCCCCAGCACAGGGCCCCACAGAGGGCGTCAGGAGGAAGGAAGATGTGAAGAATGTTTGTTCCCTCGGGACAAACATTTCAAGTTAGGAGATTTGCCTAGGGTGCACAGAGTCTGATCAGGCCTACCTGACGTGTTACAGGATGAGCTAAGACAGCTTCAGAAGCAGGCCACCCTCCAAGCCCAGCTCGGTGACACAGACATGGGCAGTAGTGGGCTGGTTGGGAGGCAGGTTGGAAGAACCTGGAAGGACCTGTCATCCCGGAACTTAAAAGTCTTTGTCAGATTCCTGTGAGGTGGGCCTGGGTCAGAACAAAGCTTCCCTCCGGTGGTGTGGGGGAGGCCAGGAGGGATTTAACCCCACTAAGGCCGCGCCAACTGAACAGCTGCTGCCTTCCTCTGGGGCGGGGGGTGTGGCAGCAGATGTTCCAGAAGCTGAGCCCCTGTCCCTACTGGCATTTGTGCTCTGTGTGGCTGCAGAGTGGAGGCAGCAATGAGCAGAAACCCCCTCCCTCTGGTGCCTGCCCCCTCCCCCTTCCCCTTCCCCTCAACTGCCCCCTCCAGCAGCCGTGGGGCGGGGCGGCATTGGTTGGCTACGCAGGGGTGGTACACGCTCCCTCTGTTCCCCAACCATTTACAGCAAAGGCAGGCCTGGGTTCAAGTCCTGGCCCCGCCCCTCCCCAGCAAGTCACCCCCCACCCCCACCCCACCCAGCCCCACAAGTTATTTTCTCGTTTGGAAAGTGAGAAGGATCAGATGAGAGAAAGCATTCAGAATGCTTGGCATAGTGCCCAGCCCAGAGGAGACACATTCCAAGTGTTGACCGAAATGCTACACACTGAGCAAGTCGTGGAACCCGTCTCTGCTAATTGCACCATAACCAGGGCGACCTCTGTAGTCTCCAAATGAAACTGCTTTGAAAATCTGAAAGAAGTACAGGCAGAAGGCATAGTGATGGGGGCGCCTGGGTGGCTCAGTTGGCTAGCCCAACTTCGGCTCAGGTCATGATCTTGCAGTTTGTGGGTTCGAGCCCCACGTCGGGCTCTGTGCTGACAAGCTCAGAGCCTGGACCCTGCTTCAGATTCGGTGTCTCCTTCTCTCTCTGTCACTCCCCCACTTGTGGTCTGTCTCTCTCTCAAAAAAATAAACATTTAAACAATTTTTAAGAAAGAAAGCACAGTGATGAAGACCTCTGTTGGTACTTGCTAAACCGTTTACATGTATCATCTCATTTAATCCACGTATCCCCCTACCAAGCTGGCACCCTTTTACAAATAAGGACACCAAGGCTTAGGTGAGTGCCCAAAGTCCCACAGCTTGAAGGCAGTGGGACCGAGTCCTTTTGACCCGGTGCCTGTGGTCTTGACCACCAACTACCGTATGTCCAATGATAACCACGACCTGAATGGTGATAGTGCGAAAGATGAGCCATCTGAGCCCACAGGAAGGCAGCGAAACCAAATAAATCAACAAATCTCTAGCCAGGGGACATTTGATTCAGGCTGACCCCTGCCCCCACTTTTGGTAATGACCACATGACAAATAAGAAGGAGAGATGGAGACTCCCCCAGAGGGCCTCTGGTGCTGCCCACAAGTGAACTGCTTCTCTCTGCATGTGTCCCCCCATCGCCCCTAGCTGGCTGTGCGCACAAGATCAGCAGTGCAGAGGGGACCCTGGCGAGCCCCAACTGGCCTGACAAATACCCCAGTCGGAGGGAGTGTACCTGGAACATCTCTTCAACCGCGGGCCACAGGGTGAAACTCGTGAGTCATTTTCATAGTTTATGGACAACACGGACTTTGGTTTCAGAGGCATGTGGCTGTGAATCTCTGTGCTGCCACTTTCCAGCTCTGAAACTTGGGGAAAGTTACTCAACATTTCCAGAACTCAGTTTCATTATCTGGAAAATGGGGATGCTAATGAACCCCCCCTCGCGGGCTGCTGTGCGGATTAAGAGAGGACACACACACAGCTCTCAGCACAGGGCGGCGGTGAGAAAAGCCCTCTAAAGAGCACCTGTTCACAGCGGTACCGGTATGAGGCGACATTCACGGCACAGATCGGTAGAGCTATTTCAGATTTGCTTGTTTCCAGTTGTAATTTTTGACAAAACAATACATTCTCAGGGTTAAAAAAAAAAAGTAACCAGTACAGAGCATTGGCAAGTGGGAATCAAAAGCTTCTAGATCTTGGGGCGCCTGGGTGGCGCAGTCGGTGAAGCGTCCGACTTCAGCCAGGTCACGATCTCGCGGTCTGTGAGTTCGAGCCCCGCGTCGGGCTCTGGGCTGATGGCTCAGAGCCTGGAGCCTGTTTCCGATTCTGTGTCTCCCTCTCTCTCTGCCCCTCCCCCGTTCATGCTCTGTCTCTCTCTGTCCCAAAAATAAATAAACGTTGAAAAAAAAAATTCAAAAGCTTCTAGATCTCCCATGGCCACTCCAGAAATGACCTCTCTGAGCGCTTTTTGGAAAATCTTTCCAGAAATTTCCTATGCATACACAATAGTGTATGTACATGCATGGGAAAAATATATGTTTCTTCTTGCCCAGACTTCTCCAGTGGATGCTTATTATTATCTGTATTTCTCTAGAACTTACATTTTTAAAAATTAACAATAAGAGATTAAGTTATTTATGCTAATTCTCTCTTGAGTTAAAAAATATGTATCTTCCAGGCATTTCCTTAAAGTCCCTCGTGCATTTGATTGTACGTGTGCGTACCATACTTGGTTATTTCAAAGGAGAAACTAGTCTGTGGTACAAATCTCGTTTCTCAGCCCCCAGAGTACCCCAGATCCTGGAGTGTAAAACTCTTTTGCTAGCTGGAGAAGGTATACTCCACAGACAGACGTTTTTTAAAAGGGTCTCTCTGACTCTGAGGTTTGTGAGCTCTTCAGAAAGCACATAGATGTTCCTCTGAAATATGGGCCAATATAATGCAGGGAGAATGGGAGAGAACAAAGGAGGTCGTGAAGATAAGCAGACAATGGCTCCGGGGACTTTCGAGGGTGTTTGCTGGCAGGTGAGACAGGGGAGGACAGGTACGCGATGGGCCCCCAGAACAGAGCACAGGTGCTGGTATCTGTCTGTGCCAGGCCCAGGGCAGTGAGGGGTGGTGAAGGCAGAGCCCATGACCACAGGCTGCTCACAGCGGGCACCCCATGTGCATGGCTGCCCATGGGGGAAATGTGGCGGTGGCCTTCCTGGGTGTCAGAACAGCTTTGAATCTGGGTGAGGGTGAACTAGAGTGCCTTAGAGTAAGGCACTCCTTCCCCAACACTGCCTTCTGCGGGAGAAGGTTCCCAACAACATTCTTCTCGGCTGCGGGCTGGGGAATGGCGCCCCCTGGGGGTGGGAATGTGCAGCCTGCACAACTGGAAGTCGTGCTTCTAAGGGGCACAAGATTTTAGCAGTTGCTAAATGTCTTCCTCTTCTTTACAGTGCTAAGGAAGCAACTGATCCAGTGGCCAGAGTTAGGCCAGATCTCAAATTTACAAGTTCTCTAGTAAAAAAAAAAAACTCCCTTGGGAAGTGCATGGTGGATATACTGATCATGTTCTATCTTTTTGCTTACGCAAAAATGTAATGCTTACACATTTTTTTGCTTACACAGAAAATGTGAATCAAATACTTCCCAAGAAGCTGGTGTTTCACTGTATGGGCACCGCAACAAGGTGTCTCATGGGTGTCCCTCCCATTGCCTCACCCACCCTGATGCCGCTGGTCCCCCCTCCTGCTCTTGCCCACTGTCTCTGTACCACCCTCCACCCAGCTCCCTTTCTGTAAGGTGTGAAGGGCTTTGCTCATTCCTATTGTGTTTATCATTCCTACGAGAGCCCACACTGCTAATGACCCCTCTCCATCTCCATCCCTGTCCTGTCTCTCCAGAAACTTTCTTATGAATTCAGACCCTCCTTACCAACCCCATCCCCCCAAGTCCTTTCTTCCTGCTCTGTCATTTGGTTCACGCCTTCATTTAACACTGTCCCCTCTCACCTTGTCCCATCTCCCTGGAAGCCATGGGCAGGCCATAAGTCATTCAGCTGCCCAGTCCCTGGTGCACGGCCTAGAATTGAGGGGCTCCTCTGGCCAGCTTTGGGGGACGGTCTTCAGGGGGCAGGGAGGAGGTAGGCAGTATAGCCTGGTGATGGTTAGGAGTGTGGGCTGGAGTCAGGCTGGCTGGGGCTCACGTCCAGCTCCCTCCTCCTCTGGCTGTGTGAGTTTGGGCAAGACACTTTTCTAAGACTCAGTTTCCCCTTCTGCACATTGGGTGTAATACTAGCTCACAGCACCATCAGAATTAAGTGAGAAAATGTTTGTGAACATTTGGCACAGGACCCTGCATGGAAAAAAACCCTCCTCGAATGCCAGACACTATGAGGGTGCAGACACAGAGCAGTGAGCACTTCGTACAGCCTCATCCACATCATTCATGGTCAAGTATAGTGCAGAGGTTAAAGGCAAGGGCTCTGCAGGTAGACCTCCTGGCCTTGGCCCAGTTCTACCACTGGGTGACCTTGGGCAGGTCGCCTGACTTCTCTGTGCCTCAGTTTCCTCATCTGTAAAATGGGGGTTGTAGTTGTAGACACAGCACAGGGGCGTGAGGATTATTCGAGGTTATATTTGTGAAGCGCTTAAAACAGCTCCTGGCGCAGAGTGAGCACTTGGCCATTGCTGCTGTCGGGGCTGACAACAAGCATCTCAGCTCTGAGAGCCCAGCCATCTCACCCGCAAAGTGCTCACAGCAGCAATCGCTCATGTAACTGCCTCGTGGGGGGGCCTGGGGACCAGCAGAGGGCCCGAGTTGAGACTCTCGCCGTAGATGTCGCTGTCCTCACCTGGGCGCCATGCCCCCTACGAGGCTGGTGGGGGCAGACGAGTGTCCTGCCTCGCCCCATCCTCTCCCAGCCCCCAGAGAGGCGGCCCCCACCCCAGCTGAGTGCCAGGCCCCTGCCTCACTTTCTGCTCTTCCGTCCCCCAGACATTCAACGAGTTTGAGATCGAGCAGCACCAAGAATGTGCCTACGACCACCTGGAGCTTTACGACGGAGCCGACAGCCTGGCGCCCATCCTTGGCCGTTTCTGTGGCAGCAAGAAACCAGACCCCGTGGTGGCTTCAGGCAGCAGCCTGTTCCTCAGGTTTTATTCAGATGCCTCTGTGCAGAGGAAAGGCTTCCAGGCAGTGCACAGCACAGGTACGTGAGCGAGGATGCCCAGCCGCCCGCTGATGTCCATGTAGACTGGCGACAGACGGGTGACGGCGGCAGGGAAGGAACTGCCTTTCATTCTGACTCTTGGGGGGTAGGAGGCGTGTGATCAAATGTCCCTTCAAAAACGAAACGTGGGCAACCATGAGGGGAAGGGTGGTTTTCTCTTAATGTCCTTAATCGACAGCATTCGAAGTGGGCAATCCCGTTGCTGGTGTCACATTTCTTTCCTCTCTCCCTTCCTTCCTCCCCTCCTCTTTTCAAAATTTATCTGTAATTTGGCTGGTCTGTGAAATCCGAAAGTCTGGGAGCTGAGCGGTG
Source organism: Prionailurus bengalensis (assembly GCF_016509475.1). Lineage (NCBI taxonomy): Eukaryota > Metazoa > Chordata > Mammalia > Carnivora > Felidae > Prionailurus > Prionailurus bengalensis. The sequence continues at coordinate 55,234,587 of NC_057351.1, read as the reverse complement.
GGGAGCAGCCCTTTTCACCCTCTAAGGACAAGTTCTGGAAAATGGAAAATGGTTCTTTATCTATTATTTTTCCTCCACTTAAAATCTAAATAGCTCTATTTGGTCCTTTGGAGGAAAATGTATATGCGTGTAACTAACACATCTATTTTGTTAAATAGAAGAATGTCAGTAAGAAAATGGGCTCTGCTCTTTAGCCATTAAAACATTACTCACAGAAATAACCGACTCTCTGATCCCCGTGTTAGACTGTGGCCCTTTGCCAAAGCAGTGGCTGTCCGCGGCCCACTTGGAGTCTGAGCTCATGATCCTGGGACCCTGTGAGCTTTAACAGCCCCCACCCCACCCAGTTTATTTTCAGAGCCAGAAAATACGAATCAGGAAAAACAAAATGACACCCGGCACCCTTAGGTGGTTTAGCTTGCCCACCTAGAAAACACTTTGGTGTCTGCAGAACTCTTCCAAGCTCCTTGAGGGTTCCAGCTTCCCCTAGGGAAGGTTAAAAGCCATTGACTGGTGACACTACCCTCTAGTCCCTACAGAAAAAGTAGGTCAGGGTCCCAGCAGGAAATGAATCATTATTTGAGGAGAATTTTAAAAGGGACTGTTTACAAAGGGGCAGGCAGGGTGTGGGGACACCATAAAGAGCAGTGCAGTAGCCAGGACCGGGGAACTACATGGGGGTGGGGGGTCAGGGGGTGGGGGCAGGGGGTGATACCCCAGGCCAGGATGCCCAAGGAGGGAGTATGCAAGCAGAGTAACCCCCCTCCCCCCACCTGGAGCTGTGCCCTTCAGTCGAACAACACAACCTGTGGTGACCAGGCAGGGAGGGAGCCTGGGATTAAACACCCTGACCTCTCTCCTCCCTCCTCTCATCTGCTGGTGTTCCCCATGGCTGAACCCAACCCAGAAGGCGGAGGGCAAGGGGGCTAGTCCATGTGGGCCTAGAGGTCAGCCTCCAGAGGCCCGGAACAGGTGGGGAAGAATGGAGAGAGGATCTGGTAAGGCGGATAGAAGGCATCCTGCCCCGTGCTGCGCCCATTTCATTGCCACCCATGTCACGCCGGGGACTCGAAATTTCCCAAAGACAGTTCACACCTGGAGGAGATTCTAAACAAGAGCACAGGGAGGGTTAAGAGTTGGCTGTCTGGCAGGACTGGGGCCGGCTGGGCCTGCGAGTGTTACCAGACAGTATAGTAGCCACACCCTCAGGAGCTGCCTGCCCCCCCACCCCCATCCCGGGGTGTGGAGCACCCTGAGGACAGGCAGTGGAGGAACTTACCTTCAGAATTTCTGGTGCTTTCTAATCTGTGACCACTCTCATGTATCCATTTATATTATGTGGTCTCCAGTGGCCTAGACAAGATAGTGTGGGACCCAGGCCAACCAGAGTCACCATCCTAGTCAAAAACCCAGAAGCCAATGCTACAGAATACAAGGCCAAAGCATGTGGCCCAGCTCACCTGTGCGCGCCCCCCCTCCCGGCCCCAGGAGCCTCAAAGTCAGCTATAGTCAGCCCTGTCAGATGCAAGTCAGTCCATAATGGGAGGTTTCTAGATTTGAGAGCTCACCTGGAGGTCTGATGTGCTTTTGGTGCCCTCTGTTGGCAACAGTTACAAATTACAGTAAGTAGGTGGGGCTCCGGAGGCCTTCTCAGGGCTTCTAGAACTTCCAGGTGATTATTAAGTGGTAAAGATCCAGCCAGCCAGCTTTTTCCAGAAGCATGCTGGGCCTTATGCGGCCCAGCCTGGGAACATAGGATCTTGGCTGGTAAGGGCCAATTTGGACCCTCACAGTAAGCCCTGAAACTCAGACCTTTCGGCCTCTATGTACGCCTCTGTAAAATGGGATGATGAAATTTGCCAGACTTTCCTACAGGGCACTGGCGAGGCCTCGTACAGAAAGCTGGCCTGCGTGCATGCGGGTGTGGAGAGAGAAAGCCCAGGCTGGGAAGGGGGTGGGGGCGCCGCACGGTTCTCGGTGCCAAGGAGGCGTGGCGGCTCTCTCTCCGCTCCAGAGTGCGGGGGCAGGCTGAAGGCCGAGGTGCACACCAAAGAGCTGTATTCCCACGCCCAGTTTGGGGACAACAACTACCCGAGCCAGGCCCGCTGTGACTGGGTGATCGTGGCGGAGGACGGCTACGGCGTGGAGCTGATATTCCGCACCTTCGAGGTGGAGGAGGAGGCTGACTGTGGCTACGACTACATGGAGGCCTACGACGGCTACGACAGCACCGCGCCCAGGCTCGGCCGCTTCTGCGGCTCCGGGGTGAGCGCCCCGGTTGCGGGGCCCGGGACCAAGCATGACGATTCAGAGCGTGAGGTGCCGCGGGCGCGGGGGTTGGGTCCCAGCCACTCCTGCCACTCGTTAGCACCAGCCAGCGGGATACAAACAGGGAGAGCAGTCGGAGAGGAGTGGGGTGGAGGGGGTGGCCTGGAACCAGATCAGGAGGGCCTCACACCAATGTCGGCTATGTAAGAGCGTTTTCCTGGAGGATTTTCCTACTATTTTTGCAAAGGATTCCCTTCCCCCAAATCCTCATTTTCATTTGGCCTTCCGGCTTAAAAAAAAAATTTTTTTTTTTAAATCATGCTTTTGTATATCCCGTATTTTGACAATTCTCTTCCCAAGCAACTCCAAGCTCCTCCGATATCCCGAATCACTCTTCCTGTGAGCACAGAGCTATGCTCCAGATCATCATCATTCTTCTCGTTAACTTTTCTTTCCTCAGCCTCCAAACCTGGATGGGGCACGCCTGCTTTGTTCACTATTTCCCCAGCACCTGACCCAGAGCCTGGCATACAGTTGGCACTCAGTGCAAGTGTGTGGAGGGGCCAGTACAGGGCCCCGGTCACTCTCTGGCTGCACCACACTGGGCGTGCTCACACTGGCCCCGCCCCTCCTTGTCTCTGCCTCCAGGGCTGGTTGTACAAGCTTCTTTGCTATTGGCTGAAATTGCATCAGATCATTTTGGAGTCACTAGTGCTGCTTTTGCTGATCGGAACCTCAAAATGGCGTTTATATCAGTCTCTGAATAATTTCCCGTTATCTTCCCTCACCCTCCCAAAAAGAAAGGATGGCAAAGTGGGACGTAACCAATGCCATGCCTTTAATAAAGTCTTTGAAACTATGGGGTCCGTGTGCGGAGGAAAACCTTGGAGAGTCCTGAACAGTGAGATGTGTGGGAAGCCCAGTTTGGTCCCACTGTGACCTGGCAGACAGCAGCCTCGGAACCTGGCTCCCGTTCATTGACCCCCTTGGCCAAACCTTTCTAACAAAGGTAGAGGTTCCTTCCCACGTTTTGTCCTTGGATGGGACATAGGCTGAATCCGTGGGCTTTGGTGTTTGGTCTGCTGGGAGACACATCACAACGTGACCCTAGAGCTGGCGGATGGGGGGTACCTACTTCACAGTCAGACCTGAGCTTGTGTTCTGTCTAGCTGTATGAACTTGAGTTTCAGTTTCCTTAAGTGTAAAGTGGAGATCACACCACCTTAGAAAGTTGTCGTAAGGTTTATATATGAGGTAAGATCTGAAAGTACTTAGAGCAGTTCCTGGCCCATCTGTACCTGTAATAACCAGTAGATTCTATGTGAGCTGTGCGTCTAGGATTGTCTTGAAAAAGTGGGGCCTGGGGAGCTCTTAGGAGCAGAATTGGCAATGTTCTCCTTTGAAAAGGAGCTTGTTTTGATGCCCTTCAGAGTCTCTAATGCCAGGGACGCCTCATGACAGCACTGGCCTTCCTATGTTCTCATGTAACTTCTGTCTCATCCTCCGTATTTAAAACTCCAACCACAGCCAACTGACCTAAAGTCCCCCTGGTTTTCTCTTGCCCTTCCCTCAGCCACTGGAAGAGATCTACTCGGCAGGAGATTCTCTAATGATTCAATTCCACACGGATGACACCATCAATAAGAAAGGCTTTCACGCCCGATACACTAGCACCAAGTTCCAGGATGCCCTGCACATGAAGAAATAATGTCGATGTTCTTGAAAGACAGGAACTGAGAATGTTTTTTGTAACAATAGCACCTTGTGAATCTGCCCTAAACCGGTGTATAGTATTTTTGTCAAAAACTCAAAATCTAGTGTTGGAGGTCTGTCTCTGATGAAGTTTGGCCAACAAGGAAGAGGGAAGATGGTTTTTGATTCTGGCTACAACATTATCAGTCATGGGCTCTTAAGATTAAGGTTTTGAAGTCACTTACCATTCAAGCTACGCCTGGTCCTACTCATTCCCTTTGTCCCATGCTCCTCTGGGGCAAGAGGCCGGCCTTTGGGTTGGTCATTCCTCTATTTCTGGGTGTGCTTCGGTAGGTGCCAGGCAGCGTGACCGTGTCCTGAAGACTCAGGCTGTTTTCCGTCTACACTGGGCAGTGAGGATAAGAGCTTGGCCATGGCTGAGTTGTTACTCACCGGCTTGGCTGGAGACTTTGGCTTTCTATCTGCCAGGGACTTGTCAACCAGGAAACCTGAGAATATGGATGTCAGGACTAAAAAAGGACTCACAGTAAGCAGTGCACAGAGAGAGCTTGAGTATGAGAATTGTCATCACAAAACTAGTTGACATCAAGCCTTCGGTCTGTGTCATTGGCATTCCTTGCCACTTTGGGATTCCCTCATCCCTAACTGCACTAGGAGGCTGAGGCATCCACTATTAATTCCAGGAACATATTTGCCGGTGAGAGACCCCAGTTTGCCGAGAAGAAAACATCCTGGATCCTCCTGATACTCCTTTACTGGCTGACTTTGAGAAGATGCCACCCATGCTTGGGATTCCATGGGCCTGGAAGACCATTTCCTCCTCCAGCTTTAAAGGCACTTCCTGTGGTTGACCTTGACTTCTTGACAACTGATTCAAACTGCATTTGCAAGATGTGCAAAGACAGCCTATGAAGGACCAGTTCAGGTCCCTCGTGGGGTGAACACTGTTGAAAACTGGTTAATTAAAAGTTATGTAAGAATCATCATCTGTGGGACAAGTCAACTTTGTGACTAACTTCCTGTCAGCAGTCAGGTTAAAGAGTGCATTGGTAACTTTGCTCAGGCTAACTAGTATTCAATCACCAACTTGCGATCAGAATTCACCACATTGGCACGTGTTCTAGAGAAGTGTAGAGAATGTTGTTTACATAATTTTAGAACCTCCAGGTGGACTTCAAACAGTGAGGTAGTTTTGAATGGCATTTCATTAAGGCATCTATGGGCATTATGAGCTAAAAGCTGTGGTATGTTAGCTTTAAAAGAGTATTTATGTTGGAATCATTTTTAAATAATGTTTACATAACCATAAGTCCTGTTTGGTTGGTATTGAACACAGGACAGCACAGAGAGTGTTTTCCGTGAGACCTGAGATAGCTCCCAAGCGCCAGAATTCCTTTGAGATGAGGCAATGGCATTTTAAACAGAGTGTTCGTAAAATCTTAAAAGTTATATTTTTTAAAGATCAGAATATGTCCCCAGAGGACTATGCCTAATTAAAATGATGGCTGGGAGTAAAACAAACAAAGGATAGTACAAAGAAAGGTAGAAGAAATGCATGGAAATATATTTTTTTCCTTAAAACAGAAAAAAATGCAAAGTATTATTATTAATAATAATATATGTCTGTATATATGTATGTATGTAAAGGATCAGCTGTCAGAGCCTTAATCAATGCAGTGTGACAAATGCCGATCGTAGCTTTACTGAGCGGGCCCTCCTGGACCAGCCCTGATTTTCTGTGTCTCCTTCGCCACGCCCTCTCTTGGCCCTGATGGAGATTCGCCCGCATTCTCAAGTCCTGGTGCATCACAGACCCTGCGGGGGGGGGGGGGGGGGGGGGGGGCGGAATTCGACTCAGCAACGGGAGCCCCTTGTTTCGTGGTTCAACCCGCCCGCTAGGGTGGATCCCATCTCTCAGATTTTTGTATTTTCTGGGGGTTTACCTTGTCTCATCTTATCTGTCAACGCTGGGACTGAAATCAGGATATATAAGGTGGCTGTTAGAGGTCTCTTTCCTACGACATGAGCATTCTGTAGTGTCGACCTTTAGAAGCCTAAATAAGATCAACGAATTCCATGGAAGAGTGGGAGCAAATGAGAAACAGAGTTGGCCGTGCCTCAGCATTTGCCTCATGAAACAATGGTACTTATTTTTATCTCTTTAGTATGAATATTTTCAAAAACACACAACTTGGCCAACTTGAAACAATGGGACTCTTATGAAAACCTTTATTTAGGCCTTCTGTGAGTGACGTATTCCCAGACAAGACAAGCCCTGATTCAGCTGGGGCCGGCCAGACCGCTCCCCTGGGAGCTCACAAGGGGATTGACGCACTGGCTTCAAGAGAGAAGGTCCACTGGGCAGGAAGACCCAGGCCCCCTGCTGAAGGGGGACATTGCTACCCTGCTTTGTCCTTTAGTCGGGGGCTTGGCCTTGGGGATGTCTGGAGCTCCGAGACCTGCTTCCTTCTGTTCACAGAATTCCCTTGATGACCTGATGAAATGTGTGGGGTCTGGGTCATCAGCCTGGTCCAATTCTGGTGTGATCTGCTCTGGCAGAAGCTAGAACCTGAATCCCAGGGCGGGGAAAAGGTCAGGAATTAACTTTAGCCTGTGGAGATTCTCCAGAGAAAATGAGGCTGTGCATTGATTCACCGTAGGCCCGTTTTCCTCTAAAGCTAACTTTCGTATTACTCATGAAACACTCGGCTTGTTTAAATCATGTGCAAGAACCCTGTTAACTAGCAAATTCACACTGGGATTTGCTGTTGATCTGGGCCATTTGATAATAATTCGTGGTATTGTCGTTCAGTTTGCGAACAAATGTTCCCTTGACTTCCACTCCCTTGTTTTCCAAGTTCCCTTGACAGACAGAACCTCTGAAAAATAATCCCAAATGCCTAAAAGGTTTCTTTTTAAAAAAGAAAAACTGTGTAGAGTGCACTCTATAAATATATTGTATTTTTTATTTTGTGTAATTTTACATTTCGTGAAATGTTAGTTTCAAAGAGAAAAGCAGAGAGGAGCTAACATGTCTGTCTAGGAAGAATTGTCTCATTAAAGAATGTGGCTTCATTGATGTGTCCTGGGTTTGTATTACTAGTTCAGACAAGCTTGGGCCTCTTGATGATATTTTCTCCAATGTCCCAGGACTTGAACATATGAAAAGGGGGAGCATCTCAGTGGCTTTCTATTCTCAGGTGAATACCCAGTGCCTGGTCAAGAGCAGAGCTCCCTATTGGACCCAGAAAGTCAGGAGCGAAGCTCAAGATGGCTTCAAAGTTGCCGCCTTTCTTGAACCCAAACAGGCTTGAAATCTGACACCAGACTTGTTGCGGAGCCGGGTGCTGTGATGACCGAGCTAGATGTGGTAGACAGACACCATTTGTCCCTCAGCACCTGTCTCTACTTTGCTTGTGTGCCTGAGGACCACGTCTGGCATCTAGAACTGAAGGGCACAGCTCCTATGAAGTGGCCCTGTCTCTCTGGGCGCTGGTAGCTCTCTTCCCCTCTTCAGGCCCAGGGGTGGTGATGACACTCTGCAGGTGTAATCCTGGGGCACTGCATTATCCCCCGAGGGGGACCTTTACAAATGGTCCTTTGAATAAGCCCTCTTCAAACAGAGCAAATTGAGTGTCTCGTTTCCTGTGATGCAGGGTCATTTTTAGCCCAAAGACAGAGGTTCCATCTAATCGAGGACAGTCTTCTCGGGATGACCAGATGAGGAGACTTTGGGGTATTTTTGGAATTTTGTGGGTCCTATCAGGGAAGGGTCATAAGGAACCATGTTTTTTAAAACACTCAGATTGGTCTTAATGCAAAATGACTTAAATGCCAAACCGCTCATGCGACTGTCTTGTGCTGCACGTGGAGTGTCAGGGTTTTAGGACCCTTCTGTCTTTTGCAGTCACCAGCACTGAAAGGTGCTCATTGTTCTTTGCACTCTGCCAGCCAGTCTCCGGGAAAATACTCCTCTGCTGTAATCCAGACCTCCCGGAGAAGACGATCTTTGTCAACATCGCTTAGCTAGTGCTCCTCTCCCCCTTAAACTCTTGAAAGACTTCCACTCTACGACGGAAATCTCACCGAGCCCTGCCATGCTCACCCAATCCGTCCCCTTACTCTTTCTGTCTTTTGTCGTTGTTTCTGTTGTTGTTGTTAAGACATCTTATTCATTCATTCATTCATTCATTCCCAGTATGGTTAACACACAGTGTTATATTAGTTTGAGGAGTACACAATAGTGGTTCTACACATTACTCGATGCTCATCGTGATAAATGTACTCTTAATGTCCCTCACCTATATTACCCACCCCCAGTTTGTTCTCTATATTTAAGATTCTGGGGTTTTTTTTGTTTGTCTCTTTTTTTCTTTATTTCTTTTGTTTCTGAAACTCCACCTTTGTAACTCACTGTGTCTTCCTCCTTCTGAGGTCACTCCCCTGGTTTATGTTGCTTCAGGCACATAGACCTCCTTCCAGGCTGTGCCTGCTTCAGCCCCGGGGCTTTGCATATGCTGTTCCCGCTCCCTGGGACCATCTTCTCCTCTTTCACGCGCACCCTAAGGGTCACCTCTCAGGGCCATCTAGAACAACTGTTTACCAGTCACTCCGATCACTTCGTCTGCTCCTCTCCTAGGGGGTCTCCCTTGTTCCGATTGGGGTCTGTCTGCCCTTGCTGGAACATACATTCCTCAAGAGTTGGGTCCTCATTTGTCTTTATCACCGAGGCCCAGAACCACACCCAGAAAACCCCTCGACATACAGGAGCTGTCAAAAAGATTTGTTGAATCATGATGAATGCATTCATTTAAGTGACCAAATGTCTTGGTCATAATTGTGTTGTTTCGTTGGCTTGGGACTCCAGCTCTCTCAGTGTTTTAAAGAAGCAAACTCTTAACAAAGAACTCATACAAGATATAAAGCAGTCCATGTCAGCGGCTTCCTCCAGCCCTAGGAAGGTCCCCACTCAACACGCGAGAGCAGAAGGGGGGCAAGGTCAAACTCCCCACCAGGCAGCTCATTGACCAGGGAGTGTGTTCACTGCGGTCCCTCAAACACAGAGCAGGCTCCAACACCGTCACACGGGCATCCTCGGCGTTGACGCTGGTGGGGTGCTGACCCCATCGTTGCCGGGACAGTGGTCAACACCGAAGCCTGCAGCAGGGGAGGGTGCGGCCAGCCTCGGCCTGTGTAACCCATTGTTTGTAAAGAACCACTGGCCGCAGAAGCCACCAAGCTCTCAAGCCAGCCGTGGGTTCTTTGCAGAGGAACGAGCCTGGAAAGTAAGAGAGAAAATGAAAACAAGGAGGGAGGCTGACCCGGGCCATACACGGTGACCATGAAGCAGGACGCCATCTCCCCGACGGGTGGGCGGAGGACTCGGCTACTCCCCTGGCCATACAAGGCTTGGCCAGAGCTCTCACGGGGCCACACCCCTTGTGTCACCCTTGCCCTCCCAGCTGGGTGTTCTACAGATGTGAGACAGAAGCCAGTAACACCAGCAAGAAAGGAGCTTGCCGAGGGCGGCGTCCGGAGAAGGTTCTCGGGAGGCTGTCAGAAATGGTGAGTAAGGCTAGCATCTTTTCTCACCCTGCCTTCCTTCCTCACTATAAAAAACAACTCCCAGGCATTTAAAGCTCACATCTCGTACTGCAAACGTGACTCTACTCTGGGTGCTGTGACTTCAAGGGACTTGGTGTTTTATTATTTTCCTATAAGCAAAATACTAATCATTAAATCAATTCTCCTCTAATATTTGCTGATCTCATCTTTCATTTTAATATTAACATTTTGCTTTTAAACCCCCCCCAAACACACACACACACACACACACACACACACATAACAAGGGCGCAAAGCACATGTTTCAGCTAAATTCATTTCCCAGTTGAAGCAGGGGGTGTGATCCCCACCCTTCTCACTTGCTCAGTCCGCCTTCCGTTACGTGATCTGCAACATAGATACTGGCGAGTTGCATTGGAAGTGTTCTGATTTTCTTACTGACTTGTGACACATATTTGGGCGTGACTCAATCAAAAGAAGTTTGCTAAGTTAGAAGAGGCTTCTGTGGCTCCTTTGTTAAAGAGGTTATTAGAAGGAGATGAATTCTGGCTTTGGAGTTAGGAAGATCCATGATCTAACCAGACCCAGACCACTTGCCAGCAACCTATCTTGGTCTGGGTCCCCACACTCACCACGTAGGGACGATGGCCTTCCCCTTATGGGGCGCTTATGCATGCGGTGTCTGACACACAGTGTCCCCTCAATAACAGTGAGTAATTATCCTGTCTCTCCCTCCTTCCCCTCACAAATGGCAAACTCATAATGAGTGACACTTGACCAGTGAGCTCCTAATGTGCCTTCATCTGAAAATATTGTATGCTGCTTAGACCAGCAATAAGTGTATTGTGGCAAATCCCTGTACTTGGAATGTTGCTAATCTATGCATGCAATTCCATCCAATAGGAACTTCCCAAGTGGCTTCCCTGTGCCCTGCTCCATGCTGGCCAGGTCTTAAAGAACGTGACACCGTGTGATTCCCCCCACCCCTACACACCTGGAGTATTTTACTGTTTGGAAGGAGCAGTTACAGATGTTGTTTCCTTTGGGCTTATCCTGCGGGATGGGCAGGGCGAGTTAACATTATCCCTCTTTTAAGGATGCAAAAACTGAGCCTGGGAGAATAGAGTTGCTGGGAGGAAGTGGAGACCTGAGAGTCTGAGTCACTTTTCCAAGGTCACACAGTTACTAAGTGGCTGCGTCTGGACTGGAATCCAGATCAGGAGGCTCCAAGCCTCAGCCCACCCAGCTGCCTCTCTGAAGGGTACTGTGTCAGATTCTCCCCCCCCCCACCCCAAATGTATGTGATGTTTTTCTTTCCACGAGGGCACCGCACTGTGTCTCTACAAAATATGAATGTCTTTCTGGAATTGGCCAAAATCTTCGTCATCCAGATATTGATAAACAGCACATGCAATGGCCCACTTGCTGCCCCCCCCTTTTGCTTCCCCCCAAAGGAAGCTTTGTCTTGGGCCTGCTGACATCAGTACCCAGTATTCACTGATGAGATAAGGCTCTGGGCAGCTGTGTTCAATACCGTGACCACCGAGAGTCCTTGCAGCATCTCTGGGCTTGGTTGGTATTGGCCTGAAGGACAGTGGTTAGGAGCCTTGAGCAAGAAGACCCTGACCTAAGGTGGCCCAGATATTCCTCTTGCTCTAACATTGTCCCAGAAGAGTGTCTATCTTGGTCTCGGTAAAGAGCAGCCTGAAAGAGTGGCATTGGCTAGCCCAAACTGCGGTGACAGAGCATGGGGAGAGGGAGGAGGAAGGAGCTGCTGGAGGGTCTGGGCAGGCTCACGACTTGGCGCCTCAGTGAGCTCACAGTCTTTCAATATGGCTCCACATTTGGGGGAGAGGTGAGGCTGGGTGCTGAGTGAGGGGGTGTGCAGAAGGTTTACCCTCTCCTCTGTTGTCCTGAGTAGCTGCACTTCAGCCCAGAACCTGTGCCTGAGACTCAGCACAAACTAAAGCCTTGTCTTTCTCAGGTTCTGCCTCCTGGGAACGGGGTTAAGGAGCAGGTGTTCTTGTTGGAGCATGACCCTTGTGGGTCTTACTTCCTACCCCCAACAGAAAGTACCAAATGCTTTTAAACTCACACAATTCCCTTGGGGCGCTTGGGTGGCTCAGTCAGTTGAGCATCTGACTCTTGATTTCAGCTCAGGTCATGATCCCAGGGTCTTGGGATCAAGCCCCACCTTGGGCTTTGGGCTGGGCATGGAGCCTACTTGAGATTCTCTCTCTTTCCCTCTGCCCCTTTCCCCTGCTCTCTCTCTCTCTCAAGTAAAAAAATAAAAACTCACACAATTCCCTCCCTAAAAGGAGTTCTGGGGAAAAACAATTTTCAATACTTTGCTGAATTTTTAGTACTGTCTTTGCTGCCCTCTGGGTTGGGACCCCTCAGCCAATCACTGGCTGGCCCCTTAATCTGACCTCGGCTGGGGATCTGAGGAGGGGAGAGGGGGGTGAGGTTGACTTGATATTGAGGGAGGAACTCCTGATCCCAGCCTCCTCTGCTCCCTTTCTGTCTTTGGAGACCGAGATTGGGAGCAGAAATTGGGAGGTGACTGAGCCTGTGGAATTAGTAAGTTTTCTTGTGACCCACCAGGGTGAGTGACAGTTGGTAGGGGGTCTGGAGCCTGACTGACCATTCCTGGAGCCTTAATATTTCCTTCTCTCCTCCAGAGTTTCTCACTGAACTTCACACTGACGACCAACACGGTAAGTGCAGCAGGCTCTGGGCACCAGGCAAGTCAGCACATCTGACTGGGGGTGGGGAGGGGGGCAGAGCACATCACACAGAGCTCACGCCAGGGGATAAGTGGCCGGTTGTCAAAGGACTTATGAATAGTTGGGGGGGGGGGATGCCACTGAGACAAATGTTTTCAATTATAAAAATCATAAATACTTGTTTTTTAGAAAGAGAGAGTGTGAGCAGGGGAGAGGGGCAGAGGAAGACAGAGAGAGAGGGAGAAACAGAGAGACAGAGAGAGACAGAGAATCTTAAGCAGGCTCCACACTCAGCACAGAGCCTGATGCAGGGCTCAATCCCACGACTCTGGGATCATGGCCTGAGCTCAAATCAGGAGTTGGGTGCTCAACCGACTGAGCCACCCGGGCACCCCTAAATAAACATTTTAAAAGGAAAATAGAAAAAAAAATCAAAACACCTAAATTCCCATCAGCGGGAAACCTTGGTGCTTCTCCTTCTAGTCCTGTTTGACTTTACATATATTTTGACTTTTGTTGTCTCTGTACCACGCATGATTTTATACAGATTCTGTGATAAAAATTTTCCATCAGCCTTTATAACCGTAACTGAGGATAGTCACATGGTATTCCTTCAAGTGAATTATCTCTTTAATCGGTTAACCACAATTAGGAATAATTTTGTCATCAAAATTGTTATAGCTAAATCCTTGTCTGCATTTCCTTAGTGTATGTTCTAGAAGGGGCATTGTTGGGGCGACAAGAATGAACAGTTTATGGCTCTCGAGTCTGGCCTGTAGCTGCAAGTCACACGGAGATTGTCGGTTGATGATGGCGTATAGTCTCAGCCCATAGCCGCCCTTCTGTCTTCTGTCCTCCTGTTGTGTGGAGATAACGCAGCCAGGGTTGTTTTCTGACCAGTGGTGCTGCTATGATGGAGCTGGGCACTTTCCCGGCCCAGATTTTTAGTGGGTTTAGCCGTGCCAAACTTTTCTGATAAGTTACATGGTGACTCAAAGAGAATAAACTGCATTTACCTGATTGGAGGATGCCTAAGCCAGGGTTCATTTAAAAAAAAATTTTTTTTTAATGTTTATTTATTTTTGAGAGAGAGAGAGACAGAGCACGAGCGAGGGAGGGGCAGAGAGAGGGGTAGACAGTTCATTTTTTTTTTAATGTTTATTTATTTTTGAGACAGAGAGAGAGCATGAATGGGGGAGGGTCAGAGAGAGAGGGAGACACAGAATCTGAAACAGGCTCCAGGCTCCGAGCTGTCAGCACAGAGCCCCACCTGGGGCTTGAACTCATGAACTGTAAGACCGTGACCTGAGCTGAAGTTGGTCGCGTAACCTACTGAGCCATCCAGGTGGCCCGGCCAGTGTTCGTTTTTACTGTAACTTGGGGGCACAGCCCGGAAAGCAGTGGAAAGGTGCCACCTTGTGACTCATGGCCTGCCTTCTGGTGCCCGCTCCCGGCCACCCTGGATCTCTGTACCTCACCTCCCCGGGCACCCACCCTACCCTCCTGGCAGAGGCCTGACTTGCTCTGCTCCCTGCTTCAGCCTCTGCCTGTTGTCCTCACACAAACGTCCCTATTCCTTCTTCACCTGTCAAAATCTTGTAATGTGGTCACCGCTGGAACATTCCCCCAGCTGCTTTTTCCCCCAGAGAAATCATCAGGTGTATAGAGACCCCAGGTTCTGTCTAATCCTGGCTTGGCTTAGCCTATGAAGGTAACTCAGAGAAGCAAGAAGCCATTGCTGGGGGCAGCGGTGGTGAGTGGGGGGTAGGGCGGATGCCTTTATGATGCTAGTCGTCACCTTTTGTAGTACTTTCTTTGTTAGTAGCCCATTTCCCTGAGGACTGTCCCCTCCTCCTATGTAGGGTAAACGACCATCCCGGTTAGTCTGGGGCTGTCTGGATTCAGCACGGATGTCCTACATCCTGGGCAAGTTCTCCAGGTGGTTGGTCATCCTACCCAGCAGTTATATTCTCCTGCATGACCTCCCCTTGTGGTGTGAATGACCCAGAGCGCCGGTGCCCCGGGAGGTAGGGGAGAGGTACACCTGGCTCATCAGAGCCTGTCTGCAGGGGGTTTGGAACAGGGCACACACGCAAGTCAGTCTCTGCTGAACAGTACTGGGAGGTCAAGTACAAACACTGGGTTGGGGTGCGGCATTTGGTCATGGAAGGCAGTGTAGCCCCGTGGTTAAGGGCATGGACCCTGGAGCCAGAGCACCTGGCACCCACCACTTAGGGCTGTGTGACCTCACACAAGTGGCTTCACTTCTCTGTGCGTCACTCCTCTCATCTGTAAACCGGGAGTCATTATTGTCCTTCTTCACGAGCTGTTGTGAAGAATAAATGAGCCAATACAGGAGAAGTACTTGAACAGGCACTTAGTAAGTTCTCCCTAATTGTGAGCGGGCACAATTAGCAGAGCAGAAAAACCCATCTGGAGACAGAAAGAAGGAAGCAAACAGGCAGAGAGGAGTGCATGTGAAAGGTTAGGGTGCCCAGGAGAGATGGAGAGATGGAGAGATCCCACAAGGGATGGCTCCAGTCCCCGGCGAAGCCAGACGCCCGCTGGCCTTTGGCTCCACGCAGCATCCCGGCATCTTTAGAGGTAACTCTTTTTTTTTCTTTTTGCCAAAGCCAGCCCAAGTGAATTTCTAAAATCTAAAGACAGAACATCTTACCTGAAACAATATTGGACTCTTCCACCACTCTGAGAAACAGAACACTTTTGGCAGATAGCAGCATTAAAGTGGTACTGAGGGGCGGGGGGGGGGGGAGTCTGTGTTTAGGTAAAAGTGTAACCATTTAAGTATAAATCCCCCCTCTGATGGGAGCTCTTTGAGAAAGAGACCTGGGCTTGGAATTCAAACACCCAAGTGAGATTCGATTTATGGTTACCCCTGGAACCTTGGGAAAGACCCATCACTTCTCTAAGATCTATTTCATTTTCTGCAAGATAGAGACAGTAAGTAAAAGCCCAGGCCCCAGGGACTCCAGCGTGCTCACTGAGGTTGATGATGAAGTAAATGACAGGTCTGACCAGAACTTTGCCAAGTTCAAGGGAAAGACAAAAGCATACACTTCTGGTGCTCACTGGACCCTCATAACAGCCCTTGAGGTAGGTACTAACATCCTTATTTTGTAGATGAAGAAATGAGGCCCCCTCGCCTGAGTTGAGAAATCACCATTTAACTCTGGACACGTGTGAGCCAGGGACATATGCTTTTAACCTCACAGGGCACAACTTCGTGTAGTTTACGCCGGTTAGTGGCTAATCTGGGCAAGACTCTCACCTGAAATATCTCATAAATGGATGAAATCTGGTTCCCCCACTTGAGTGGAGCTATGAACTGGTCACATGTATTCACAGAGATTCACGACTTCAGCTATCCCCCAAAGCTATTTGCTTTGTTGCATATTTGAAAACAGGTAAGGCTTCCTTAAAGAAACTTGCGTCCACCAGTATCAATATTTGTTTCCTTTCTAGCAATGGTCACAAGTGGTCCAAAGCCTGATGGAAAGGCTGTGGGGGCTAGGGACAGAAGAAAGCTTTTTTGAGTTGTAAAATGCTTTATTGCACATCCACAGGGTGAATAAGAAAGACACCACCAGAATTTCTGAATTCTCTCTCCTTATAGCCAAATTTCATTCCTTCTTACGTAGAAAGCAACCAAGAAAGGTTCTATTTGGCAGTTATTGCCATATGTTATTTTCAATAGAAAGTTTAGCAAAGGGGTAAACTTTAGGCATGATCGCTTAACCTTTGATGGACTGTCTTGTATGATGTGCAGATTTTGTTTCTTTAAGATGTGTGTTCTTTTTTCACGCAGACTTCCTCCCCAGTTGTTACAGGTGCAAAAGAAGCAGTAAGTATATCCCTAAATTATGGAGCCTTGGTTTGGTCACTTATAAGAAGGAAATAATAATGTTCCAGCCATTTCCTACCTTTGTTTTAAAGATTAAAGTTCGATACATCACCAAGCACAGAAGGCGGCTCAATAATTGTCCTTATGACCAACTCAGCTTAAAAATGAAGGAGAGCATGCAAAAGTCACAGACTTTGTTAAGCAGGAAAAAGCTGGACACGAAAGAGTACATACGTTTCATGTGCATCTAGATGATGCGGGCAAACAGAAGCAAAACTAACGTATGGTGATGGATTTCAGGATAGTGGTTACACATGCTGGGAGTATGGGGCGGCTTCAGGGCTTCCGGCAATGTTTTGTGTTTTCATCTGGGTGCTGGTTACCTGTGTGAGATCATCATGCGAAAAGTCATCCAGCTATATATTTATGATTTATATAGTTTCCTGTATGTACGTTATATATGAGAGCTGAGCGTTTATAGGGATTCTGCAGATCATCTTTGATATTTCCAGATAATCTATAAATCTGAAAACTTATGTGGATACAAGGATGGCTGTTTCCACTCAGACTGAAGCAAAATGGACATTTGAAAATTAATTGCTTAATGCATATACTGTAAATGAATTTAAAACTTCACGTCCGAATGATGTGGAATATAACTTTTCACTTTTTGCCACATTGATAGGTTAAACTAGTATCTAATAGCTGTTTTGAATTGTTTCTCAGCTTTTGCTATGTTGATGAGACAGAATGGCCTGTTCATATCCTTTGCCCATTTTCCTACTTGATTATCACCCTTTTTCCATTGGTTTAAACCGTGTAAATTAAGTCCACGAGTCATTTGTCATGGATGTTGCAAACATGTTTTCACAGTATTTTATTACCCATTGATTTCGTATATGACACTGAGAGGCCATGTGGGGGGTTGCTTTGTTTTATTTTTAATCAATGGAACTTTCCCTTTATTCTTGGAGGAGCTGACTCTGCCCTTCTCTCTTTTGCCAGGACTGTGGGCCTTCTCTTGGGTTAGCAGCCGGCATCCCGTCCCTGGTGGCCGCAGCCCTGCTGGTGGCTTTACTGTTTATACTGATTCGCCGAAGAAGCAGCAGCAAGGAGTCCGCCGAGGTGATCAGCAGCTTCTTTGGTTCTAGATGTAGGAGCAGGAATCAGTATTTCAGTGAACTGGCTTCGGGCTGAGGGTGTCAGAATCCAAATCTGTTTTCTGGGGACACGATGGTGAACGTTCCTGTCCCTCCATTTCTATCGCAGACTGAAGATAGTACGCTCCAGGCAGAGCTGATGTGTCACACAACCTTCGCTTCAGGAAATCTGTGGCAACAAGCATGGTGTCTGGGGTGGCAAAAAGTGGCAGTGGAGGGGGACGTGTGTTGCCACGGCAAACACACGTCTGTACTGTGGGTGTGTACTCTAAAGTCGAGAACCAAGGGGCGCCTGGGTGGCACGGTCGGTTAAGCGTCCGACTTCAGCCAGGTCACGATCTCGCGGTCTGTGAGTTCGAGCCCCGCGTCGGGCTCTGGGCTGATGGCTCAGAGCCTGGAGCCTGTTTCCGATTCTGTGTCTCCCTCTCTCTCTGCCCCTCCCCCGTTCATGCTCTGTCTCTCTCTGTCCCCAAAATAAATAAACATTGAAAAAAAAAAATTTAAAGTCGAGAACCAAAAGGGCGCGGGCTTCATAAAGAGAGTGGAAATAATCTCAGGAAAGATAGGAGATGAACAGGTGCCGACATGTCTATGGTGAGGACATGTCCACAGGCATGCGGCTCTGTTGCCCTTTGCCCTTTTTCTACATCTGAGCACACATCAGTCACAAGGGAATCTACCAACTCCACCCCTCCAAATGCCGGATTGCTCTGGAGACCGTGCTCAGAAGTCAAAGCCCCCCCCAGACCACTATCCAAGAAGCTTCCGTGGTTATAATACAACGGTGTCGTGTGGACTCTGGGTTCTAATTCCGTCCTCTATTCATGAACAGTCCTGGTTGTTCTCATGTTAATAAACGTTAACGTGAGATAGACAATCGAGGCTCTACCCCGGGCTCTGCCACTTTATGAGTTATATGATCCTGAACAAGAGCCTCCACATTTTCTGTGGCTTGGTTCGCTCTACTCCACAATAGGGGTCAGAAAAACTGCCCTCCCTATTTTAAGAGGTAGGCAAAGTTGTCAAGATGGACTAGGATTATGGTTGTAAAGATGTGTTGACAAGCTGTAAACTTTAAACATATTAAGACATATTATGGTTGTTGGTGGTGTTGTTAATATTTAAATCATAGCTTCTTCAATGCACTTTAAAATCATCTAGGAGGCTACAAAAATACCAATCACCAAAACCGATTAAATTAGCACCTCTGGACAATAGGGCTACGGCATGGAGAATTTTAAATATATACTAAGGTAAAGAGAATGGTATAATGAACTCAATTATCAAAACGTGGCCAATCTTGTTTGACCTCTGCTCCCACCCACTTCTCCCCACTGTCAACCTGGGATTCTTTTCGAAGTAACTTACAATGATATTTCTCATGTATGGAATTTTTGAGGGGGTGGTTATTATCCGTTTGCTTACTTTGTTTTGTTTTTAAAGCTTTCTGATGATTCTTATGTGCATGCAGGTTTAAGAACCATTGGTTTTAATCACGGTCATGGGCGAATGCTGGGATCCTTCATTTATTCTTTCCTTTTAAATGTATTTTTACCAACATAGGAAAGTGAGAGGCCATGTGAAATTTCAGAAATCTATGACAATCCCAAGATTGCTGAGGTAAGAACTCTTGTTTAAAATCACTGTAGATCATTGATACAGTAAGCAGGCTAAGGGTTTTTAAGCCGTCCACGTACAGGAGAAGTACTGTGTGAGCACATGTGGAAAAGAGGTGGCCCAGGGAAGCTCAGGCACAAAGGAGGTTCTCACTGTGTGTTTATTGGCTGGACAGGAATTCAGGGTTGATTTAATATTAGAAAGCCAATTTAGGGACACCTGGGTGTCTCAGTTAGGCATCTGACTCTTGATCTCAGCTCAGGTCATGATCTCACAGTTTGTGACATCGAGCCCTGCATCGGGCACTGCGCTGACAGCAAGGAGCCTGCGTGGGATTCTCTCTCTCTCTCTCTCTCTCTCTCTTTCTCGCTCTCTTAGCCCCTCCCCCACTCATGCTCACACACTCTCTCAAAACAAATAAACTTTAAAAAAAGAAAATCAGGGGCGCCTGGGTGGCGCAGTCGGTTGAGCGTCCGACTTCAGCCAGGTCACGATCTCGCGGTCCGTGAGTTCGAGCCCTGCGTCAGGCTCTGGGCTGATGGCTCGGAGCCTGGAGCCTGTTTCCGATTCTGTGTCTCCCTCTCTCTCTGCCCCTCCCCGGTTCATGCTCTGTCTCTCTCTGTCCCAAAAATAAATAAATGTTGAAAAAAAAAATTAAAAAAAAAAAAAAAAAAAAGAAAATCAGTATTATTTATTTCACTGACAAATTGAAAGAGAAAAATTGTGTGACCATCTCAACAGAAGACAGTCCAAATAAATTAAACAGCCATTTGTGATGCGAACTCTTAGCCAACTGAAACCAGAATAGGAACTTCTTAACCTGAAAGAAGACATCTTTTTACAAATTTACAGCAAACATCATATCTAAAGGTAAAATATTAATGAATTCTCTTTAAGATTGGAAACAAAACAAGGATGATCTATTCAATACTGAATTCTATTCAGTACTGTACTTTAGGTCCTAGTCAATGCAGTAGGATAAGAAAAAGAAGTAGAGGGGCGCCTGGGTGGCTCAGTCGGTTGAGCGTCCGACTTCGGCTCAGGTCGTGATCTCGTGGTTCATGAGTTCGAGCCCACGTCGGGCTCTGGTGCTGACAGCTCAGAGCCTGAAGC
This sequence comes from Prionailurus bengalensis, assembly GCF_016509475.1. Lineage (NCBI taxonomy): Eukaryota > Metazoa > Chordata > Mammalia > Carnivora > Felidae > Prionailurus > Prionailurus bengalensis. The sequence goes on along the minus strand of NC_057351.1, from coordinate 55,214,563 downwards.
CTGCTTCGGATTCTGTGTCCCCCTTTCTCTTGCCCCACCCCGGCCTGTGCTCTCTCTGTGTCTTTCAAAAATGAATAAACATTAAAAATAAAAGAAGTAGAAATTAACTTGAGAGGGGGAGATTCTTTCACAATGTGTACATATATCGAATAATTACATCATACTCCTTAAAGATCTTACAATTTTGTTTGTCAATTATATCTCAATAAATACTAAAAAAGAAATAGAATAAGGAAGAAAAAGAAGTAGAAATTGTAAGACTGGAAAAGAAGAAACAGAATGTCATTATTTCCAGATGATATGATCATCTACACAGAAAAGCCAAAGTATCTACAGATAAATTATTAGAATTAAGGAAAGACTTTAACAAGTTGCCTGGATATGAGATCAATATACAAAAGCAATTTGCATTTCTAAAAGTCATTAACAACCAAAGGAAAAAGTAATTTTTAAAAATGCCATTTTGTAGAGGTATTAAAAATATGTAGACTGCTAAGGAATAAATCTAACAAAAACTGTAACCCCTTTATGGGGAATAATAAAACTTCAGTAAAAAGTATTAAATAGGACCTAAATAACGGGAGTTACATACCACACTTCTGGATAGAAAGACTCAAGAGGTAAAGATGTCAAACAACCTCAAATCAATCTATACGATAAATATGGATTCCAATATAAATCCCAACAGATTTTTTTACAGGGAACTCAATAAAAGGCTACTAAAATCTGTATGGAAGAAGGCAGGGAAAAATTTTTAAATAGCAGTGAGTGGACAGAATGAAGAGAAAACAAATAGGAAGATGGTACATTTAAACTCAACCACATCAGTGAGTTCACTAAATGTAAATGGTATAGGGACACCTGGGTGGCTCAGTTGGTTGACTCTTGATTTTGTCCTGGGTCATGATCCCAGGGTCTTGAGATCAAGCCCTTCATTGGGCTCTACACTGAGCATGGAGCCTGCTTGAGATTCTCTGCCGCCCCCCTCTCTCCCTCCCTCCCTCTACCCCTCTCCCCTGCTTACACTCTCTTCCTCTCTCTCTCTCTCTAAAAAAAAAAGATCTGCAAAATATTTTTAAAAATGTAAATAGTCTAAATATCCCAATTAAAAGGCAGAGATATAAAAATCAAAATTTACATCAGATTGAATATAAAAACAAGATCCAACCAAATACTGGCTGGAAAAACTCAATTTAAATATAAAGATACTAATAAATTAAAGGTGAAAGGAATGAAAAAGAAATACCATGCTAACATGAAACAAAAGAGAGTGGAGTGGCCAGAAAAAAACCTACCAAGGCACTAAGCTTGGCAATTATAGGCCTCTCCTCATTTGTTTTCTGTCTCTCAAGGATCACATCCTTTCTTGCCTGATGTCCAGCGTCTTGAAAACTTGTTTTAAATGTTTTTTTTGACTTCTGGTTGTTCAGGCGGGAGGGTAAATCTGGTTGCTGTTTGGCCAGAAGCAGAGGTCTTTCTTTGCTCTATTTTTGAAAACCCTGTTTTTTGTTTTCTCAAGAATCCTAGGAGGTCACCCACACATGAGAAGAATATTACGGGAGCAGAAGAAGCCCACATATATGTGAGGACTGTAGCAGGAAGTGAGGAACCCATGCATGACACTTACCGTCCTACTGTTGAAACGGAGAGAAGACGGGGATTGTGGTGGCTTATGCCCAGACTGAGTCTGGAATGACGCATTTCAGTCAAGGAGAAGATATGGAGCTGGAACAGAGCTGAAAACCCATGGATTTTTGCTTGGAATGAGGAGAGATGCCAAGCTGCTTCTTAACCTATCTAAATTTCATGTGTAGATCTGGAAAACTTTCAGGTTGGTTTGTCTCTGTAGGTGACAGAGCTAAAGGTTCATTCCAACACTCGGATCTTGTTGTTTAATAAGCGGCGAAGCACCAAGTGAGGTCCAGAAGGAGCCCTTTGATCCTATTCCTGACCTATGCTTTTCTTTTCTTTATGATTTTGGGGAAGGGACTTGATTTCTGTGTGTTTTGCCTTATCTTTTTTCACATCTCTTTTCTCAAAAAAAAAAAAATCATCAGACCTGGCTTCTGTGGGAAGGTTGGCCAAGGTCAGCATGGTGCAAGTTGGGATATAAATAAAACTTAAATTGGATTATGAGGGGAAGCAGTTTCTTATTTCTGAACATCTCAAGGTAGAAATCCTGTGGAGCCATATGTTCCCTGACTACAGGGGTAGCACATGCTCCCATTTGTGTCTGTGCTCAAAGAGTATTTAAGGAAGGCAATTCTGCAGTAGACTCTCTCTCCCTCTGTGTGTGTGTGTGTGTGTGTGTGTGTGTGTTGAGGGCAAATAGGGTGGAGTGAAGGCAAAGGTCGTTCCAGGAGATTAGAAATGAGGGCCATATCCATTTTGTGAGAATGGAGAGAAAGGCTCACGTCCTTGGACTTGCGTGGGGAAAAACTCACTGGCAGGAAGAGAGGGCAAGAGGACTCTGGATGAACACAGGACCAAAGGGATGGGCTAAGCAGCAATTTTCTTGCCATCTGAGGAAAGCCTGAAGACACATCAGCTGGCTCAGGCCAGGACTTCAACATTGCTTCTGTGATGGAGCTTCCGGGAGTCCTGGTTCTGCCATGCGGGGCCATTGCTGGTGAACAGGCAGGGTCTCCTAATGGGAGAGCCTGAGTCCACGGCATATCAGGATCCATCCACCAATTCCACTCTGATATGTTGTGGAGACATTTCTTTCTCACCCTAGGGCCTCTGATGGCTCAGAAACATGACCCTCTTCTTCAAATAACTAAGAACAGGTTCTACAAACCCAGTTACTGCCAATGCCAACACGTGCTTTCAAAGCCGCCTCCCTTACCTGGGGAGTGTCCCAAGATGAAAAGACCAACAAAGAGTATCTCCCTGAGAAGAAAAGGGCCACTAAGATCCAGAGAGAGACTCAGAGATAGAAAATAGGGGATATATTCCTTTGACGTTTAAGAAGTTGTACTTCTGAATGAAAGCAGTGGGAATACATCTCGTGTGTGGCCTTGTGCTGGGTGCCCAGGGAAGCAGCTCCATGGCTGAGAGAAGGAGCAGACAATGGCTTGAGCAAAGTGAGTTAGTACCCCCTCCTCCAGAAGGGACCCCCTCCTCCAGAATCTTCTCTCCTCAAGATAAATCTTAAACTCTTCACTCTTTCATTTTGTCACATTTTTGTTTAGAATATTTTATAGTGTTTGAGTGAAAAAGAAGACTCCACCGTCTTGATTCCTCCTATTTTTATTGCAAATACATAGTATTTCAGCTACACTATGGGCTTTGACGAGCTATGCTGGAAATGAGCCACCAATTACAACAACATTTCTATGGAAAAATGCATTGTGAAATCTAAGCAACAGTCATACAAACGGCCTATTAGACCCTAACCCATTACCAGGTGGCGGTGCCTTATCATGTTTCCAAAACTATTTCTAAAAGCAATCTGCATTTCAATAAGGCTTAAAGAATCTCATATTTTCTTAAGGCATCTTTACTATAATATGAAGCATAATTTATTTAACCCGAAAAAAAAAAACTGAAAAAAAGTTGACAACTTTTTTTAGGCATTTCTTTCCCATGGTTCAATGTAATCCAATCCCAGATGTGCAAAAATTTCTTCTTCACTTTCTGCTTTGAGAAATATTTTCTGAAAGCATAAAAAGAAATATGTGCATTCAGATATTTTTAAACATCTCGATCCTGACTTAGTGAAAGTTTTACTTTGTAAATTGTCTTGGCAGAGTGGGTTATTACCAAAACATAATTCCCGGCTTCTGAGTATAAAAAATCATCTGAACTGACTTCTTTTTTTTTTTAAATATTGACTTGCTTCTGTAATTTTATTATTTTCCTGCCCCCAAAACATGGTATCTGATAAATTAACATAATTATGACGGCCTTACATATTTAGCTAAAGGCATTTGGTATTTTTCCATGGGTCTGTAGCTCTTAACCACAGTTGTTCATTAGAACCACCTAAAGGAACTTAACAACAACAACAAAAAAAACCCCCAAAAACTTTGAAGCCTGAACGACACCCCAGTTCAATGAAATCAGAATATCAGGAGAGGTCCTGTCACCAGTCTTTGTAAAGGCTCTGGGTAAGTCTCATGGGCAGCCAGAATTATGTACTCCTGCTCCAAGTAACGAGAGGCAATTATAGGATACTTGTATATGTTGGGTTCTCCTTCTGACCTTCCTCACCTGCCCGCCCCCACCCCCACCCCAGGCTCCCACCCCATGATCTCTTTTAGACCAAGCACCACTTCTCCCTCATCCCCTTCTTGCCTATAGCACAGTGTTGGACCCTTAAGGCGCACTCAGTTATGTTAAACTATTTAGTATGTGTTAATTTGTAAGCATTCCTACGCTGTGTTATGTGACTCTGCCTCCACTCACATGCTTGACATCTATGGCCCTTTCCTCTGACAGCAGTACCTTGATTTTCCTTTGAGAAACCACCCTTCCCTACTCTCAGTCTGTGAGGATCAGGTGGGGCTAATTCCATCTCCAAGGAGGGCCACACGATCAAAGCCTGGCCAATCAGAGCCATAAGGGATGGGCACATGACCCAGGCCTGGCCAATGAACGTCAACTAGGACTCTTGCTAGAACTATCAGGAAAGAGGCTCTTCTCTGTTAAGTTGGACGGATGGGAATCATGGGAAAACCATGCCTGAGGTTGAAACCAACACTGAGGAAAACCTGCAATCAGCACCTGGATACAGACATACCTGAAGTCAGTATTACCCCCAGATGCTTCAGTATATAAGCCAAGTATACTTTTTTTGCTATGCCACCTTGGACTGGGTTTCTGACACCTGTAACTGAGACAGCTCTAACCAAATACAGCGCATTTAGGCTGTGAGCTCTTAGAGGGTAAAGATAACTTCTGGTTATTTTATGTCTTATTCCCCTCAGAGCTTAGTTTAATGTCCTTGACCCCTGGGAGAACAGCAGACCTTGGCATGTAGATTTAACAGATGAATATTTAACTCTTCATAATTCATGCAGTAATTTATCCTTTTGCCGAGGCATGAATTTGGATCCTGACCAGTGCCAAGTTCAGCACACCAAGTGAGTTACACAGCTGGTGAGGGAGCCTCACTGACTGCTCATCTACATCTCAGGGCAGTTCTATGGCTCTCCCTCTTGCAGTATGCTCTCATTAATGACCCAAGTGGTCACTCAAAATGCAACTGCCCACACATTTAAGGGTTACTTGAGTGGTTTTTGTGATTTGGGGAATCCTTGGTTTTCTTTGGACTTATTCACTGCAAATACCAAAGATATATCAAACACAATTAATGTTCACGCTGGACTGGTTCTAAAGACCCAACAAGCTCATCATCTTCGAGCCCAAAGCCTTGAGGTATATTCTGGGCCAGGTGGGGACCGTGCTGCCATCAGGATCTTTCCAGCTGCCCTCAACTGTGATCTGTGGGAACAGGACACTCAGGGCAAACATCAGTTCAGGAAAAGTGCTCAGGGAGCCAGCCATAGGGATGAGGATCAGAGCAGCCCATGTTGGGGAGACAACTCTACCTTGGTCTTGTCGTATAAAGCATGGTTATCCAGGATCATCTTCCGCTCATGCGTGGCATACCGCCGGAGGTCTCTCTCAAACTGCTGGATGAGATATAATTAAAATAAATTACTATTAAGTTTAGAATGTCTTCAGTATTACGCGTTTAGAGATATCTAAGTCCCTATAATGAAACACCTATTTACCTCCAGTGAACGTTCTGAAAGCAATTTTCTCTCGGAGGGCAAAGGTCTGTGACGGCACATTAGAATGCAAGCTCCTTGAAAACAGGAGCCTGGCTGGCTTGGTTCATAACCATATTCCCTTCTCTAATAGTGCCTGGCACACAGAAGATGGACAGCAAGTGTTTGTTGAGTGAATAAATGCTGTGAGGATTGTGTCCAGGATAATACCTGGTCCCAAAGCAAATGCTGGATAAATAATAGTTTTTTTATTTGGAGTATCATTATGCCAAAAGAAGCTGAGGAGTCAAGAGACCCAAACTCCAGCCTGGATTTTGTCCCTATTTGTGCCTCTTTTGGCAAGCCACCCCGTTTCTCTGAATCTTGACTGGTCAGACAGGAGGATGAAGAAAGTCCGTACATAAGAAGTAGGGTCCCTTCTGGCTCTAACAGCCTCTTGGATGAGAGTCTGTAAAATTCACGGTTTGAACCACCTGTCCCAGAATAGCATGTCCTATGATCGAGGGTGGGCTCTGAGGCTGCAGGGGGTGAAAACTGAAGGCTAAGATAGAGGACAGTGAATAAAGCTGCTGTTGAGTTTAAGCACAGATCTAGAAACGTTGATCTTTCCTCGTGAGATGCGGAGGAAAGTATGGGATAATCGCGCCCTCTAGCGGCGAGGAGCCGTTTCCTAGTTTCGGAAAGCCGGCTGAGGCTGGGACCCCTCCCACCACGGCCCGCTGTGTAAGAAAACAGGCTCTCCAAACAGAAGTTTTATTAATGTGGCAGAGGGGGAGCCAGGGTTGTGGACAAATCGGGGTGTAGCAGGTTCTGGGTGCAGTAGCTGTTGGACCGTGAAAATATGGGAGCGTCGCTTGGCACTATGCCTCCTGCCAGCCCTGGGACATTCTCTTCCCACCCCACTCCCCAGCACTTAGAGCGATGGATGCTCCCAGGGTGTTGGGAAAGGCTGGAGAGGATGGGGATGAGGGGGGCAGTGAGAGGCTGCCCTTGGCTCCCCGGCTCTATGTGGTGAAAGATATATTCCTGGACTCCTCTGCTGAAACCTGAGAACGTTTCCCCATAGACTGCAAGAAATGATAATGATGTCTTTTATTTGGAGAGTAACAATATTTACTCAAGTATTTATTGAGCACCTACTGTGTGCCGTGTGTGTCCTGTGTGCTTGGGATACAACAGTGAACATGTCTGCCCTGGTGGGGCTTGCCTTCGAGCAGGGGACACAGACAAGGCACAATAATGGAATAAATAAACCGGACGGTATGAGGAAAGGTAACTGTTGTGTACAGAGCAGGCCTCATTGAGAAGGTAGGGGTTTGAGCAAGGAATTGCACCGGGTGTCAGCCAAGTGGACTCTGGGGGGAGAGCCGTCCAGGCAGACGAACAGCTAGCACACAGCCTTAGCATGGAGCGAGCCTGGCCTGTTTAGGGAGAGAGCCGTTGGAGAGGAGTTCAGAGGGATAAGGGGGTGGGAAGATCGAGCAGGATCTCATGAGCCACGGCAGGACCCCACGTTTACTCTGAGCTCAGTGGGGGAGTCCCTGCAAGGTTTTGAGCTGCGGAGGACCTGATCTGACTTATGTTATAGGGGGATCGCTCAGCTGTACCAGGCGAGGCCAGAAACAGGCAACGACATCCTTCTTAATATTTACGTAGAGCTCACCTTGTGCAGGCACTGGGCTCACTTCTTGCTGTATATTAATTTTTTGATATGCTCTCTTACCGCTGACATTTAACAGCTTCTGGAAGACTCTAAAAGACTCTTTAATTACCTCAAAGAAAACAGTTTTTTTTATTAGACTTTTAAAAATGTTTATATTTTTTTAATTTTTAAATTTTTTTGATGTTTATTTTGGGGGGGGGGAAGCACGACTGGGGGAGGAGCAGAGAGAGAGAGACAGACAGAATCCGAAGCAGGCTCCAGGCTCTGAGCTGTCAGCACAGAGCCCGATGCGGGCCTCGAACCCACGAACTGTGAGATCATGACCTGAGCCAAAGCCAAATGCTTAACTGACTGAGCCACCTGGGCACCCCTCAAGGAGAACAGTTTTATGTACATAGTTGGACTCGAAGTTGTGCTGAGATGAGGGCATTGTCTAATTTAATGCTCATTACAATCCTGTGAGGTGGGGCTGTTGTTAGTCCATTTTTCAGATGAAGAAAGGATGCCCAAAGAGCCTAAGTCATTCACCCGAGGCCACACAACCTATGACAGAGCTGGGACCCAGACTCAGGCACTTTACCCAAGACAGTTTAAAAGCCTTCTGCTTTAAACCCTCTTTAGTTTCTCACAATGACCCTGTGAAATAGGCATGGCAAGGATGAAGTCTTATGTTTCAGATGAAGGAAGCCGAACACTGGGCAGGGGCATTGGTACTACAGTCTGACTGTATCATCGGTCACAATCGACCTCAGAAGTTGGCCAACGGCTGCTGCAGACAGTTGTGCAAGTTGTGCACTGCAGAACTCTAGAGGGCACCATTCCCTATAGGGGAATGTAGGCCCCAAATTGAGGTGAGATTAAGAGATGACTTGAATTGCCTTGAGAACACTTCCCCGGGGCCCTGAAATATCTGGGTAAAAAGGTGAAGCTGAATTTTTCACCTACAAAACTTTAGACTAAATCTAATTCTGGTCACCCACCAACAGGTATCCCCCTGGAGACAAAACACACCATATTCAGTGGTTGCATAAGTAGGGCGTAAAGATAGTCACACAAGTAGCTACCACATGCTGAGCACACAGCCTCTTCTTTAACCCAAATGGCAACAATAAGAGGTGGGCACCACTATTATCCACAATAGAGATGGGGCGGTGGGGGCTCAAAGAGGTGAACTAGTTTAAAGTCAGTCAGCAAAACGCTGAGTGTTCTATCAGCGCCTGCAGAACCCATAGAAGCAATTTCCAAGAACTCCGAGAGAAGAGACTAAAATGTGCTGAAAACAGGGGCGCCTGGGTGGCTCAGTCGGTTAAGCGTCCGACTTCAGCTCAGGTCACGATCTCGCGGTCCGTGAGTTCGAGCCCCGCGTCGGGCTCTGGGCTGATGGCTCGGAGCCTGGAGCCTGCTTCCGATTCTGTGTCTCCCTCTCTCTCTGCCCCTCCCCCGTTCATGCTCTGTCTCTCTCTGTTCCAAAAATAAATAAACGTTAAAAAAAAAATTAAAAAATAAATAAATAAAATGTGCTGAAAACATGCCTGTCTTCAAACAAAATGGGTAAAAGGCCACCGTTTCTGCCAGTGATGCCTAACTGGCCTGATCTTGTATAACTTCGGACTTGTTTTTGGAACTCTCCCCTGTCTCATCAGACTCTGCGCTCCCAAAGATTCTCGTCTGTCAAACAAGCTGCATTTATGATAGATTGTTTCATCAGGTTTTCCAACTTTTATGAATGAAAAATGTCAGCCAACATTTTTTGATGAGGTGAGGAATTCTAGGGCCGAGACCCTCTGCTGAAATAGTTGCAGCCTCAAGCAAAGACACCAGACATTTAACTCAAGGTTGAGGACAACTAATTTGTGTCATGTCGTTCATCCGTATAAAACCCTCTAAAGAGTCAAGTAACAGCTAAAGACTCAAGCCAACAGCTAGCTGCCTGGGGACACTGATGAAAGCGGGCAGCGCACACTACACAGGGAGTGGTGGGGGGAAGCTCGTGCTAATGAGATTCGAATCCTGGGCACCCTCGCTGTGAATGTAACTGGAGGGGAGGGAGAACCGCCTCTTGGCCAGCACCCATCACGTGCCGGCGTGGCACTGGGGGCTTTGCCGGCTTCATCTCACCCACCCCTGCAGCCCAGGGAGGTGACAGAGTCCTTGCCCTCACCTCCTTGGTGGGAAAGCTAAGTCTTCAAGGGCATAGGGAGCTCTGAGACCCCCAGCCAATGAGACGCAGAGCAGAGGCCCATGACAGGTCCCGGAAAAGCCAAACCTGTGTCCTCAGCCACCTTGCTGCTTTCTCTGCTTCAGTGGTCCTCCCTCTCCAGCTACATCCGAAATGCCAGCCTGAAATACCTGCCGGGCTTTTTTCGAAAGCAGATTGCTGGGCTCCACCCCCGAGTTTCTGATTCAGGAGGTCTTGGGGGGGTGGGTGGAGAGTTTGCGTGTCTAACCTGCCCCCAGGTGATCTGATGCTGCCAGCCTGGGACCAACACTGAGAATAACAACTGCTCTAAATTAATCTGTGTCACTGACCTCGTGCAGGTAGAATGCCCAGATTTGGAGGTTTCTGGGCACTCCTCCCTGTCTCCCTGGTCCCACTGCCATTGTCTCTCTCCTGGGCCCCGGTGGACCCAGCCTACTTCTTTTGGATCTGTGTAGCACTTACCCGCGAGCCAGTCCAGCCCAGCAGGGCAAAGGCACGGCGCTCGTAGGGGCACATGACCAGGTCCACACGGATGGCCTTCCAGGTCTTCCCTTCCTGCTGGCTACACTTGCCACTGTCCACTCTCTGATGGTGCAATTTTAAAATCAGAAAGCACTTTTGAAAATGATCTAAAGCATCCACCTTCCTGCTAGGCAACTTGAGCTTTTCAAATGTCGACTCCACAAGGTCGTAGTATAAAAGTAATTCCTGAAAGCAAACAGAAAGACATCAGGAAGAGTCCCCAGTGGACAGGGTCTGCAGTTTGATACTGGGCTGTTAATGAGCGCTCTTAGAAGCTTTACAGATTTGAGCAGAAGGTGGGCATGCTGTGCCCTTGCCATGCAAGCCCACCTGGTAACCCTGGGAGAGGAAGCCAGGAAGTGGGTGTATTAGCCTATGTAGCAGAGGAACTTAGCAGTTAGAGAGGCCAAGGCCACTTCGTGGCAAAGCTGCCCGAGAATCCCGCTCCTTACTTCCGAATCACAAGTCAGGGCTCAGAAACTTGCCTCACCGCTTTGAGAACAAACCAATCATGAACAAAAGCCCTGCTGTTTTTATGCAGTTGCTCTGAGTCAGTGTCCCTCTATATTATATAGATGACCTGGTTTATTTGGCCCGAAGGGTTGTGGCCGGAGGCTCAGCCCCGCTTTTGGGCAGGACGAGTCACTACCTCTAGGTTGCATTTTAAGTTTGTCACTGGGTCCGCCTTGGGGACTGGGATATAGTTAGTGACACATATCTCCCCCAGTGATGCTGAGTCAGAACGAGAAGAAGAGATTCGAAGATGTGCTCAGCGACCCTCCAATTTGTCTGCTCCGTGGGAAGTCCTCACAGCACAGGGCAGATGTGGGACAGGGAGAGAAAGAAACGTGTAATCAACTGCTAAATCTTGAGTGACAACTAACAAAGCAAAAAACCTCACAATAATTCAGTCATAGCTCTGCGGGTAGGTGATCTGTTATCAGACATTCCTCAGGTCAGCCGGTCTCCAACTTTATCATCAGAAGCATTTGGAAAGTTTGTCACAGCAGTGTGTGGGGGCCTCTCCCCAGAGTGATTCAGTGGAAGGAGAAAGGGTGAGGATTTGCATTTCTAGCAAGTTCCCGGGAGATGCTGATGCTGCTGGGCCAGGGACCACACTTTGAGCACTTTGGTTCAGTTAATTTTGTTATTAGGAATGCTCTGCATTCCCTCTGTAGCCCTCCGGGAGATATTGTTCAATTCAACCGGACTTTGATACCTTTTCCTTTTGCTGATCTCAAAAGAGGGAACTCTTGCCCTTCAGCGCCCCCCCACCCCCTGCCCAGGAAAGGTATTAGGAAAAACACACACCATCTGAAGCGGGGGGAGGGGAGCACTGATGTCGAGAAGACCCTTTTGGTGAGAGGCCAAGTGTTGCTATAGAATAGTCTCATAACCAGCTCAAGAAAACACAATTCTGCTTTTTAATGAAACTTACAAAAATGGGTACAATGTAGCAGACTTTCTTGTAAACTTGAATCATGCACATTTGAAAAGTGAGCTATTAAAATATTAACAAGTCTTTCCCTGAAGTTAAATCTGCACTAACACCCACCTCCCTCCAAAATCCACAAAGCTGTCTTCCTAAAAAGCTGTGTTTACCCTATCGCCACATGGTGGTGACATTGGCTGGTCACAGACAATGGGCCATTTTGTAGGGTTTTGCTTTGGATCTTGCGAGGTGTTTGGGAATGCATGCCTTGAATAAAAAGCTCCTGTCTGCATATTCAGACACCTTCTGCAGCAGGGGCACGGTTCTCAACGCGCACACACACAACCCACACAACCCCTGATACTGCCTCCTGCCGTCTGGCCTGGGCTGTTTGTGGGACATCTCTGTCTTCTCCCGTTTCTTTCCTTGTTGGTCCCCATTTCCCCTTGAGTGACTTCTCTCTTCTGTGAAAACTCCTTCAAAGTTTTGGGCTCTGCCATCGATAAGCACAAGCTGACTAAACTTCCTATCAGCATGTTCTTTTCTTCTTATTGGAAACGAAGGGACGCCTCTTGACCAGGAGGGAGGATCTTCCCCTGTTCCTCCCTCCCTGCCTCCCCTGGGGACTGAGCACTTGACTCTCAGGTACACGACACGGGGTGGGAGAGAAGTGCTTAGCCCTCAGCTTTGCCTCTCACAAAGAAGGAGGCACCATCACCCCACGTTTAGTATCAGGCTCCCCCAACAGAGAGGGAGGGTGGCAAGGCTGGAGGGTGAGGCCCTCCCCCTTTCTGACAGCCAGGATCCATCCACGCTTCTGTTTCAATTTCCTCCAACCCCTTCTCAGAAGACTCCACATCCCCTATTCAAAGTCAAGTCTGTTTTGCAGTGGGAGTGAATATGTTCTCTCCTCTAAAGTACTAATACTTTCAGTCTGTCAGCCTTCCAGGAACTGAGGATGTAGCCTGGTGAACAGTGAGCGGCTCTGAGCAAGGTCCCACCCACCAGGGGTCAACCCCACCCTACTCCAGGGGTGAACCCCACTCCAGTGAGCCCTCCCCTCTTTGGGTTGAGCTGTGGTGGCCAGGAAGAATTCAGGCTGGCAGGAGTCTTCGAGATGGGGACCTCCACCAAAGATCAGTATTTCCAAGCTCCCTTTCCTCCTTTTCTTTCCACTGACCAAGGGGTCTTCTCCAAGGCTCACGTTTAGTTCACTAGATGGGCAGCTCACACCGACGCCTACGGGCCGTTTGTCGTGCTCACGTAACACGTGCGTGCTGTGTGAGTGTGCTCATGCCTGTCCTGCGTGGGATATCATCTGTATAATCTGGAAAATGCGAGCTCTGGTAAGAATGTCAGGGCTGAGGAGCGAGGTAGAAACGGAAGTTACCCACGAGGACTTCACAGCCAAGGTGGTGGGGGCAGGTCCAGGGTTGCAGGGGTTCAGGCAGAGCTGGGACACCCAACTGCCACTCGGTGTCTCCTCCCTGAGGTCCTGTTTGTCCGCAAGAGGAGCAGGTGCACCTGCTGGCTCCTGGGTGCCCTCACCTGGCACGGGGCCCGGCTCTCCGGCAGAGCTCAGTGAGTACTTGTGCAGGAGCCATCATACCGATGGCCACTGGTTATTAAGCGTTTACCATTACCGGGCACAGCATCAAGTGCTTTATCTAATTCTCTCAGTTAATCCTCTCCGTTAATGAAGCGAGACAGCCTTGCTCTCCCTGTTTTATAGACGAGGAAAGATTAAGCAAAGCGGCCCAGGTCATGCAGCCAGTAAGCTGCAGGGTTGTGCTTTTAAAGTCCCAAATAAAACCCCCCGGGGCTTAATGTCTGCCTCCACCCGTGCCTGCCCATCATCTCTCTGCTTGGAGGCCAGAGGTCTGGTTTCCTCAAACTGAGGAAAGAGGAAAGGAAAGAAGGGTCCTTGTCTCCATGTCCCACACCACCATCTCCATCTTAGTCTGGAACAGTCTCGTAGCCTGGGGAGCGCGGTGCCTAAACACCAAGGTCAAACAGGCCCACCCTCACAGGGCCCCAGGTCTTGCTGTCCCCACCCAGGCCTTGGCTAGCAGGCCCATGAATGGTGCTGTCTATCCGTGAGAACCGTCCACCTTACCTGCTTGAGCCGAGCCGAGGGGCCCGTGTAGGTGGGGCTGACTCTTCCCTGTCCTGCCTTCCCTTGGCTTGGCCAATGAGGTTCACTCTCAGGGCCCCTGGCAGTCCCGGGGTCCACCCTCCTGAGAAGGACAGAGGGGGCTTGGGATGGCCTCACAGGTGAATGTGGATCTGGTTCCAATGTTGGGTCCGCACTTCTGGTGCCCCTGGCTCCAGGATCGTGTGTTCCCCGCTCTCATTTTCACTTTATCTGAGGTTTCTCTCCCTCTGGCGTAGCATGAAGGTTGGCCCACGGGCAGCAGAGGCTAGATCACTCAGGAAGGATGAAGCTGTGCCAGAAAAACACTAGCCCCAGCATCCTCGCCGGCCAGGCCCACAGGTCCCTGGGGTGGATCCCTCTGGGCCCTTTGGGAAGTGGAGCTCTCCCTGGAGTGGGGCCTGGGTCGGGGCCCTGCAGGCAGCTCTGGCAGCTTTCTCTGCTGGGCAATAGGTAGCCCGAGGCGAGTCTGATCTCCGCAGTGGGTGGGGGCTTCTGAGCCCAGCTGGTCCTCGCTGGTTTCCTTCTTCCCATCTCAGCACAAAGTCAAGGTGGTTGTTGACCCGCAGAGAGTTCAAGGCAGCAGCGACATCTCCTGGCTGATAGTATCCCGCCCCACCCCTAAGCCTGCTACCACCCATCTCACACCTCCCAGGTCTGTAGGGCACACGGGCCCCATTCATTTAGGGGCGGTAACACTTCCTCCTGTCAGACACCGAGACCTACGGCCCTCGGCCCCTGGACACAGGACAGGGGTGTATAAATAAGATAGATATTCACAACACAGACTCTAGGACCCCAGGCGAGTAAGTCTTATCGTGTGTCATGTGGCATTGTGTAAGCGGTTGCAAATCGCTGAGAATCCAGTATATGGTCATGACACAAAGACGAGATAAATAGTGTGCAAAATTCAGTGGTATAATGTAATGCCTGAGTGTCCAAACATCTACCTGTGATCCTTCTTCTTACCTTCCTTTGCCATAAGTTTATCACTTTAGGTAAAAGTTGTTCCTCTTCTTCGTCTGTTGATCCGGGGATGGTAATTAAAAAATCAACATCGTGCCCAATCTTCTTACCCCTGACCAAAAAAAAAAGTATAGAATGGAAAGCAATTAGATTTTTAGCTCTCAGTTTTTACAACTCACTTTTGTTTCTATGCCCTATGCTCAATGTTTGCAACACAAAATGCTTGTGATATTTTTTTTAAGCAAAATATCCTTGATCGTACAACTCTACTCCTTGCAAGATAAATTTATGACATAGAAAAAGTCACACATGGTACGTATATGATTATATATGTGTGGGTAAAAATAACACAGGAAGTGGTCCCTTCTGCATACTCACATGTGCACACCCACCCACCCCCCCCCATGTGCACACAGACAGGCAGATCAGAACCGGTGACCAGAACCGAGAACTGCATGCACACAATACGAGAGAGGGTTCTCCAAATCATGGTATTGACTGAAGGCATTTTCTTAGATTTGATCTTCCTCTCCCACTTGCTCCCTCACTTCAAACTTGGCTTGCCAAGATGGCCAATAGCTAACAGGTAAGAGGGCCACAGAGAGAGCTGGAGGAAGGGGTGGGAAGGAAGGAATTCCTTTCCGAAAAGGAGGCCTCAACATCCAACAACTGCACACATCTCTGTGAAGAGTTCATTCATTCATTGACTCAGCCAGTATTTCTTGAGCACCTATATTTTGCCAGGCACCGGGTTCTCACAGAGGACTAATTTCTACAAACTGTGTGAGGAAAGCATGCATACAAACAAATTACTTGACAGGTAGCACTGAGGAGGGGTGCCTGGCTGAGCATGGCACCTGAACTGAGTCATAAAAGATGAGGAAAAGTCAGCCAGGTGACAATTTGAGGAAAGCCAGTGCAAACACGGAAGGGTCTGACTGGGCAAGTCACAGAAGCATGAAATAGCTCCATGTGTGCAAAGAAAGACAAGCCATTTGGGGTTGCTGAAGTGGAAACCCGAGCTACAGAAGATGAGGCCACCGAGAGAGGCTGTCTCCAGATCACCAAAGGCCTTTGTGCCGTGCTTAAAACTGAACTGAACTTCTGAAGGTGGGGAGCCACTGAAGGTGTTAGAGCAGGGGAGGCAAAAGCAGCCCTCGTTATCTACCTCCGGAATCCTCCTGTCATGGTGACGAAGGCATCAGGCAGAAACGCCCAGACGGCCTCTTTAACCAGCACACCGACTGCCTCTGCTTCTGCCCTGGTCACACAGCTGACGAGGTCTTCATAATAGAGGAATCCTGAGGGGCCATTGGACAGGTCAATGGAGAGAGTGACACGTGAGATGACCAGCCCTCTGTGGGAGGTGATTCCGCCCCCAAATAGAGTAAACATGACCACAGGCATCAACAAACTGTTTCCACAGAGATGGGAAATCTCTACTCTCTTGGTTGTGAATTTTTCATGGTAATGATGACTCTTCGCTTTCTGATTTGTAAGAGTCTTACAATTTCCTGACTAAGAAAGAGACTATATTTCATATCCCTCTAGAAACCAAGCTGTTCAAATATAGCTCCTTATTGAAGAACCAGCCTTCTTAATAAACTGTGCCCTATAATTATTTACAGATCATGCATAAAGATTTACGATGGAGGCTCAGGCCAACTTGCTATAATGACTTGGTTATTCCCACAGACCCAAGGAGGGAGCTTCTTCTAAAAATTAAAAATAGAACTACTGTGTGATCCAGCAATCCTGCTTCTGGGAATACATCTGGAGGAAATGAAAACACCATCAAAGGAATATACACACTGCCGTGTCCATAGCAACATTATTCACAATAGCCAAGACATGGAAACAACCTAAGTGTCCGTCAGTGGATAAAGAAATTGTAGTGTGTGTGTGTGTGTGTGTGTGTGCACGCGCGCATGGAAATAGGATTATTCAGCCACTAAAATGAGGATATCCTGCCATTTGCAACAACATGGATGGACCTTGAGGGCTTTACGTTAAGTGAAATAAGTCCAAGAAAGACAAATACTGTATGACGTCACTTATGTGTGAAATCTAAAGACAAAAACTCATAGAAGAGAAATCAGATCTGTGGTTATCAGAGGCCAGTGCGGGCAGAAGGGGAATTGGAAGAAGGTGATCAGAAAAAGGTACCAGCTTCCAGTCCTAAGATAAGTAAGTACCAGGGATGCATGTACAGCAAGTTGGCTACAGCCAACACTGCTGGATGCGTCTTGCTCTTTCGAATCCCAATTCTATTGTATTTCGATTGCATGTTAAAAATAAATGTTTACAACGTGTACAATTTTTGACCCCTTATTAGCATTTCTTCATTAGTGCCAATTAATGCCAAATTCATTTTACCAGAGCCCCCCGTAAATGGAAGCGTCCAAGCCACCACCTTCAACCTGCGGGAGGTCCTGCCGGGCTGTCAGCTGCCTCTCTCAACACAGTGTTCTCTTCTCCGGCTGGTCGGTCATGAGTGGGTAGGTCAGCCCTGTGTCTAGATTTTCATACTTTCCCTTCTATTTCCTGGTATCTGACAGTTTCTAACACAGATCCACACTTATTCCAGCAATGACTCTAGTTCGTTGAAATATTTTTGACTCCTCAACCTTCATGTCTCTTTCGTGCCCATGACTCCTCCACTCCTCCTTTCGCCCACAGGAGACAGTCAGGACCCAAACATCTAGAGCCAGTTCAGTAAGAAGTAGAGCAACAGCACAACCCTGTTTGACATCTGGATGCAGGAATGACAACAGCCGTGATGCAAAGCGTCTTTGCTTATGCCACTCGAGGTGCTAAGGACTTTGCCTACGTTATTTGATTTATTCCTCATTAACTACCAGTGTTACCTCCCTTTTAGAGATGAAGTAACTTAGGCTCAAAGACTTGAACAAGCTTGCTCGAGATCTTGCAGCCACAGAATGTTGGAGCCAGGATTTGGATCCAAGTCTGTCTGATTCCAAAAGCTTGTGCTTTTAACCATAGTGCAAAAAAGAGGACGAACAAGTTACCCAGCTCACTGAGACTGGACTTGAAGTTCAGCTAACTCAGAGCCCTACCGCAACCTGGCCAGCCCATGGCAACATCAGGAGATCCGTAGGAGAGACAATTTACCTGCTTTCTGCATTTGTGTGAACTTCAGGGTTTTGTCTGACTTTATTTTACTCAGAGTTCGGAAACCCATCCTGAACCATTTCTCAGATGTCTTCAATCCCACTCCGAACACAGAAGTAAAGAGCTGAAACAGGGAAAGGCATGCCTTTAGTTTCTGACATGACCGTTATGACAATGAAGTGACACTTTTCAAGGTCAAGGGATTAGGAAAACAGTGTAAGCCTACTTCTGACCCAGTTTCTCCTGCATATGACAAGTGGGTGGGTGATGGTAACTTTTTACAGAGCTTTTTGTTTCAGGGGGGTCCTTTCCTGACCTATGGTATTACAGTGGCTGGCATCTGCATAGGCTTCCGTGTAATCTGACCGCCCTTTGCCTGTTCTGTCCACGTGTGACCACAGCTTTCCCTACCAGGCACTCCCCTTGGCCAGGGGTCCCTTACGCACACTCATGCGCTGCGGTTTTAAGAGGGATGCTCGTGTAGGTTGTATGAATTCTCTGCCGTCACTCAGCCGGTAAGCGGCACAGCCCAAACTCAAATCCAGGCTGTCTGCACTCCAAGCCTGGGCTCCTGCCCACAACCAGCTTTTAGGCCTTTGCATCACTCCGGAACCAAAGGGACGGGCAGAAATCTCTGCCACCCTGAACTCCAAAGTGGGGAACACTGGGGGGAACCAAGCCCTGCTTCGAAGTAGAGAAGGACACAGTGGGGAGCTTCCAACACAGGTTTGCTCCTTAAGAGCAGGTTTGTTTTGTCCCATGCTCCCAGTGTCCCAGTGCTATTTGGGCCCATGAGTGACAGATCCTAGAAGATCCTAGAAGATCCTAGAAGATCTCACCACAGCATGGCAATACGCTTGTGCACCCGTATTTATTTTGGCATCTGCTTCCTAGACCACTATTATGGACTCATCGGGCCCCCTTCCACTCATATGTTGAAGCCCTAACCCCCACTGTGATGGTGTTTGGAGATGAGGCTTTTGGAGAGAATTAGGTTTCGATGAGGTCATGACTGTAGGGCCCTCATGATGGGGTTTGTGCCTTACTAAGGAGAGGCACCATGGGAGTTGCTCTCTCTCTCTCTCTCTCTGTGTCATGTGAAGACACATTGAAAAGGTGCCAGGAAGAGAGCCCTAACCACAACCCGACCACGCTGGCACCCTGATCTCGAACTTCCAGTCTCCAGAACTGTAAGAAAATAAATATTTGTTGTTTAACTCACCCAGTCTGTGGCATTTTGTTATGGCAGCCCAAGCTGACAAACCACCTACATTAAGTAATGGGGTTAACTGAAAAACCATTTTCAGCCAACACCTGTAAAATTACTTACTTTGAAGGACTGATATCGTTCATCATTCAACACAGCTTTAACTTCAGAACTTTCTCCATCTTCAATAATTTCCTGCACGGACAGTTGAATAAATTGTTAGAGGCATTTGGCGTGGCTCCGTCTGTTAAGCATCCGACTCTTGATTTCAGCTCAGATCACGATCTCACGGTTTGTGGGATGGAGCCCCGCGTCCGGCTCTGCACTGGTAATGCGGAGCCTGCTTGAGATTCTCTTTCTCCCGTCTCCCTGCCCCTTCCATAGACATTATATAACATCTATCTGTCTGTCTGTCTGTCTATCTCACATCTGTATATTACCTGCATTCCCTTCCCCCTCCTGCCTCCTATTAGGAAGCAGGACAAATCACATTTCACCCTTACCTCTATGACACACTTCACTTTGTCCCCCAGGCAGGGAATTCCTTCTGTGTCCTTCATACTGATGATTGTGAATGGCAGAGATTTAAGCACAGAAGCTGCTCTCATAAATGTCGCAGAGGAGATTTCATTTTCTTTAAACTCATAGTTTTCCGCCAGCACCTCGAAGGCGTCCTGAAGAACAAAACCAGGTGAGCCAAACACGGCCTGTTCCGAGCCCCTGAGCTAGTAGTCACTTGCAAACACCTGTTGCTCTTCGTGAGTGCTGAAATACCTCCTGACAGTCTCCTCGAAGGGTGGGATGGGGTCTCCCATGTCTTTGCACCCCTCCCTTGCTATGAGAGGAGCTCAACTGAAAAGACGGGTCACAGAGTGCTTCGTAAGGAGACTTTGAGTTTGCTGCCATTAGATATTCAGGAGCGATTCAACCAAAACCTGATCGCATGCTCACTGCACCCCCACTCGTCATTGCTCAGCATGACCCTGCCCTCTTTCCTTGCAGGCTTCCCCACCAGCGTGTGTCCAGGGTTCTGCCTGGATCACTGGGCACCTTCATCTCTCGGCTTGTATGCAAAACACAGTCAGCACTTAACATGGCAACAGAGGGGCGTGATCACAGGACACGGACCCAAGGCGGGTTGGTTCAGGTAGGGCGCATTTGCATTTCTAGCAGAGGAGGAAGTAGCTACAGCTGTGTGGCATCATGCTTCCGTGCCCAGTACTGCAGTTTCCTGTTCTTCCTGGCAGATGTGGGGCTGGAAGTCTCGAAATGAGAAGTTTTGTAGTTGATACCCTACCACATGTTTTAACAACCTGACTACTTTCTCTAGGCTTGAGAACGAGCAGCTGTGGACCTGTGAGGGTCATTTGAAACGCCAACTGCCAAACTTCAGGCCTGGGTGGGGCTTTGGAGACAACCTGGCTAATTTCTAGTTGAATGGGTGAGGAAACCGAGGCTCAGAGAGAGGAACTGACTCGCCCGAGCTAGTTAAGATCAGAGAGGTGAGAATCCAGGCCTGCTGTCTCTCAGTTGCCTGGTTACCCAGCAAAGGCTGTTTATGCATTACTGCTGTTTCTTTGTAACTTGCTCTTACTATGTTTTGGACTAATTACAGTATTTGGTTTTTCCAAATATTTGCCTTTGACAAGTGTTGTGCCCCAAAGTGACAATTCTCATCAAATAGTAATTTACCATCTCTAAACAATATAAATATATTTCTGATTGTATTTGTCCATGTCTACAACAGAAGTAGGTCCATTCTGGACTGAAATAAGAACCAGAGATCAGGCCGGGGGTGGGGGGGGGAGTGAGTGAAGGTGGGGGGTAATTTTCCTAGATATTCAGAAAATTACACAATTGAATTTGCAGATCCATGGGGGCGCCTGGGTGGCTCAGTCGGTTGGGCGACCGACTTCGGTCACGATCTCGCGATCCGTGAGTTCGAGCCCCGCATCGGGCTCTGTGCTGACAGCTCAGAGCCTGGAGCCTGTTTCAGATGCTGTGTCTCCCTCTCTCTCTGACCTTCCCCCATTCATGCTCTGTCTCTCTCTGTCTCTAAAATGAATAAATGTTAAAAAAAAATTAAAAAAAAAGAATTTGCAGATCCATGGAAAGACGCTGCAAGCCCTTCATTTGCTCTAGGGGTTGTTGTAGAGCCCCTTACCGTGAATATGTGGTTTAAGTTGTTTAAAGTGGTTCTTCTCTGACATGCATACAGAGGGATCTTTTTTACAACAAGTGGCGGAGTCTTCTGGAGCTCTGGGTTTGGGCTAGCTGAATAATCTCTTCTCACCTAAACAAATGCGGAAGCACCCATTTTTAATACCAATCAATAGTCATAATCATAGATATTATAAAGGAGAAAAATTGGAGGCAGTTTGATGGCAATTGTCCCTGGAGAGGATAAAATTATAGGAGAGTCAGATTTTATGTTACACGCATCTCTAATATTTGCATTTGCTACAGTTTACATGTATTGTATTTTTTAAAGTTTATTTGTTTGTTTTGAGCTGGGGAGGGGCAGAGAGAGGGAGAGAGAGAATCCCAAGAAAGTGCTATACTGTCAGTGCACAGCCCGACACGGGGCTCCATCCCACGAACTGTTAGATCATGACCTGAGCCGAAATCAAGAGCTGGAGGCTTAACCGACCGAGCCAACCCAGGCGCCCCAACATGTGCTATTTTTGCAATGAGAAAAACAAACGTGCAAAGAACCATCAATTAAGTACCATTTTCCTTTTCCACAAACTCATGTACTCATGGTCTGAACCTTCTTCCCGCGGGTTCTAGCATTAATGGTGAAGGACTTGGAATTAAGAGATTAATTTTCATCAGTTTTTCTTTATGAATGATGACAGTCAGAAAAAAAAAATAGGAAGCCTCTACTTTTCTGGTTACCAGAACATCAAGGCTTCCACATTTTGAAATATTCGTGCATAGTGTTGTTCATAAAAGCAGCTACCATTTATCAACTGCCTGTCATAGATCAGGCTCTGTGGTAAGCGCTTTACACGTATGTTACTCTAATTCCCTAACCATCTTGTGAGGTAGTTTCTTTTGCTGTCTTATATCGTAGAGGAGGAAACTGAAGCTCAGAAAACCCGAGTGACTTTCCCAAGGTCACACAGGGAGAAGGCAGACCGCCTGGGGGTTAAGCTCAGGTCTGTTGATTCTATAGCCCATGTTCCTAATCGTCAAGAAAAGGACAAAGAGGATCAACCGTAACACTTACAAGCTGGTGTTTTCCTGTCACCTCTACTGGTTTTCCTGCTCCCATGGATTCTATCAGCCAGGAGATGTCCAGGAGCTCTAGCTGTGAGCTGGCTTTTACATTCTGTACCTGCAGCCACTCTAGGACGTCTGAGCCAGAGTTGTTTTCTGCTACAATGTGCGTGACGGAATCACTGCAGAATGCAAGAAAAAGCTATCAGCTGAGGGGGATTTCAAAAGGAGAAGGGCTCCTCTTACCTTGAGGTGTTCAGAACATCCCATCTGACGAAGAAAGATGCATACTAGACCTGACCATAGGCACAGACGATTTAGGCCTCCAGGGAAGGGAATTCTGCATTAATTAGTGTAGCCACAGTGGTCTATGTTACATGTCAGACACAAGAAAAATTAAGAAAACATGAACAGAATTGTGGTGTCAATGGAAAACCAAAGTCCAGAGATGACAGAAGATGAAATTTTTCTTAAAGTAGCACCAAGCATTCCACATGAGGCTTTGGTATGCCATTTCGTATTTATTTGTAGAGGACTTCAGTCCAGTGTCGTTCAAACTGTCTATGACCCACAGTTAGAAATACGTTTTAGGGCGCCTGGGTGGCACAGCCGGTTAAGCGTCCGACTTCAGCCCGGGTCACGATCTCGCGGTCTGTGAGTTCGAGCCCCGCGTCGGGCTCTGGGCTGATGGCTCGGAGCCTGGAGCCTGTTTCCGATTCTGTGTCTCCCTGTCTCTCTGCCCCTCCCCCGTTCATGCTCTGTCTCTCTCTGTCCCAAAAATAAAATAAAACGTTGAAAAAAAAAAAAAAAGAAATACGTTTTATTTTATGACCTAAAATAAAAATATAGATACATGTAGATATGCTTCTAATATCTCATTAAATTGATCTCACAGCCCATTAATAGGTGGTGACCAGCTTTGGGGAAGTATTACATGTTTTTTCAAAGCACAATCTTGTGACAGAGGGTAGGCAGGAAGCTTTCGCCTAATAATCACTGAGCACTTAACCATGCTTCGGCACCATCCAAGTATCTTACGCCCATCATCTCATTTGATACTAAGTTCCTCAGGCACGTGTTATGTTATTCATACTTCAAAAACGAGGAAACTGAAGAACAGAGTTTAAGTGACATTCTGAAGGCCACACAGCTAGTAAATGGCCTTCATCCTTTCTGATTGTCTTTTTTTGGGTCAAGTAGGTTATTTCTAGTTTTTAATAAGTCTTCACGGTCAGCATCATATCCTTGGAACCAATGTGTTTTCAGGCTCTTTCAGTTCAAATGATCTATGAATCTGGGAGATAGCAAGATGCATATTTGGGCATCCAAGAGAAAAATAGAATTCTTTTCTCTTTCCTACTTCTCTTCCTTGACTTCCTCTTACTCCTTCTCCTTTTTTGATTGACTCTTAGAAGCATTGGGTATTTTTTTGTTGACTGTTGTATTCACAGCCCAGGTTCCTTGTGGTGGCAGTGGTGACAGTGGTAAGAAGTTGGAGTTTCCAAAGAAGGAAAGGGAAGTTTGTGGACATTAGTATCTTATGTGAGACAGATGGTTAACGATATGTTATGACAAGGCATAAAGCATGGACAAGATTTGCAAGTGGTGTGCAGAGAAGGAAAAGAGCTGGTGTGAGCCGGTGTGAGCTGGGAGAGGCTGGCTGGCTTTGTGGAAGGAGGGGTTTGTGTCCACTGATGGATGGGGAGGGATAGGAACCTAGATGGCAGAACCTAGGGCCCTCCTGGAAGAAAAGGTTCAGAGGCCAGAAGAAAAGTAGGGGAATGGCCTGGATCAGAGTGAAGAGTTTATGTTGGGAAGTAGTTGTCGATGTGGCTGAGTCGGTTGGGGCAACCAGGTTACAGAAGGTCTTAGAAGCCTCATTTGGGAGGTTGGATCTTATTTTCTGGGGTTGTGGAACCAGTGAAAGCTTTCGTGAGCAGGACATAGTGATAGCATCACTATGTTATTTAAAAAAACTAATCTTGGAAACCAATTTGACAATAAACTTCATATATTGAAAAAAATAGAGATTATTATAGAAAGTTAAAAAAATAATAATAAATAAAAAAACTAATCTGGATGGGGGGTGGGAGGGAGGGGAGGGTGGGTGATGGGTATTGAGGAGGGCACCTGTTGGGATGAGCACTGGGTGTTGTATGGAAACCAATTTGACAATAAATTTCATATATTACAAAAAATTTTAAAAAATAATAAATTGTCCCCCTTTAAAAAAAAACTAATCTGGTCCACACAATGGTTTGGAGGGGAGGGTGATGGGTGGGAGGGTTGGGAGCTGGATAATTCTCACCTAGTTTGGCTCCTGTAGCACCAGGAAGGAAGGCAAAAGAGACATAAGAGGGACCTCTGGCTTTAGTTCACCTGCAAGAGCTGAAGTGGAGAACAGAGTCAACTATTATTCTCCCGTATTTATACAGGAAAGTAAGAGCGCTTTGGGTAGAAATAGGGATTTCAGAAGTTGCGCCTCTTTGGGGGACAGTGGAAATGAAATTTATTTCAGGCATGCTGCATTTGAAGGATGGCAAGAGGTCCAAGTGAAAATGTCCAGTTGACAGTTGGAATCTAAGTCTGGCGTGGGGAGAGGGTTGGGGGCTGGGGGCCAGAGCTGAGACCATCTGGATGGCAGGATGTGCAGTGGGCCAAGCAGAAGTATGTTGTGGTGAAACCACATCTGACAAGAGTTGGGAGAAGGCAACTTTCTGCATCCCGATTCTAGGTCCACATCATTCCAAAAATTCTTTATAACAAGCTTCTTGCAAGATCATTTATGTGAAGACTTTAAGAAGACAACAAAAGGATTAATAGAGCTACAAAGGAAGTGTTATTCCATCTAGATTTCTGCCCTTTGGAGGGAAACTTCATTATTATATTATTATTAATTGTAGTATATTTATTTTTATTATTATTATTAAGGCTCTGTCTAAACTTCAAGGGGAGAAGGGTATGCTGAGGAGGAGCCCTGGGACTCAACTTCCAAATTCAAGCCCCTCACCATCCACTCTCCTATCATCCCCACCCCCACTATTGCTTTCCTTGGGGCCATGTGGTAATGTGTGAGCTCACACTATTGGATGAGAACCACATGCATTTCTTACAGAGTTAATATAAGCATATTTGCAAATGACAGGTCAAACATCCTATGGAAAAAGACTGATTTAAACTTCCAACCCCTGCTCATTAAGCAATTGGCAAACAAAACAACAACAACAATAGAGCACACACACGCACACAATCAAATAGGACCTCTTCAGCCACTCACACAGAGCTACTCAGAGTTCGGGACTGCTTGTCACTGGTTCCCACAAGGTAAGCACAGAAATCGAAAGTCAGCATTTAGAAACTTTAATGGTAGTTCGACACCATCACAGTAGCTTATTGTTCGTTTTTTGTTTGTTTGTTTTTGTTTGTTTGTTTGTTTTTTGTTTGTTGATAAAAGCATTGATCTGCGGTGAATTTTTTGAAAACTGGTCCTTCACCATAAATCACTTAAGGAACACTGTCTAGAGAATACTGTCTGTTCTAGCCCGGTCTACATTCCCCGTCTTCTTGTGTTGCCTGAGTTCGGCCGATAGACTTGGCCGATAGGCTTGTCACGCGCCCTTCGCAGACCATTCACCGTCTCTGACTGTGTTTGTTCACTGTCGGTTCTGAGCCTGTGGCATCAGCGCTCCTGGGAGAGCCACTGCCTCCCATGTGTTCTGCTGACAATTTCTCAGTGCTGTGCTGTGGCAGCTCTTTGTCTATTTGCTGGTAGAGCAATTTTCTCTCTGCTCGGAGTATGCCTATATTGGAAATATTAATAACATTGGAATATTACTGGCCAGACACCGTGGCAGGCACATTTCCTGCATTCCCTCATTTAATTGTCAACAATGCTGTGAGGTAGGTAATTTCGCCCTCATCTAAGATGAGAAGAGACCTTGGGGACATGAAAAATTCACCCAGCTGATGATTGGTGGAGCAGGATTAGATAGATCCTTGTTTTGTTCTATTTTAATCCAAAGCCCGTGTGCAGGACTAAACCGAACGACCCCTCTGTGACTTCGTGCTTTTTCCATGGCTGTAGAGAGTGCTGCTCCTTTTCACAGAAGGAATAACATCTGGAAGGGTGACATCATAATAAAAAACCCTGATTCCCTCCGAAGGAAAGAAACAGAGAGGCAATAACACTTTCTGTAGGCCAGTTCCTATTGGCCACACTGTCCCTGCTGCTGCACAGAATTTGTGTTTGGTGCCTTTCGTCCAACGGCATATGGACCGCAGTGAGACTGCAAGACACGCAGAACTGTCCCAGAAAATCTGAAAGAACAGTTGCCATAGCTACACAACAACATGGAGAAGCCACGGGGAGGCTGGCAGGCTCTCTGAGCTCTGAGTTTTCCTAAACCTCGCAGAGAGGCGGATATGCTGAGGTGGAGCCCCGGGGCTCACCTTCCAAGTTCGGGCCCCTCACCATCCACCCTGACCATCCCTGCTGCACCACCACTGTCTCTTCACCGGGGGTGTCTCTGGACACGGCCCTGCCTCTACCAGAGACAGCCAGCATGTCCGGGGACGCGGAGGGAGGAGTGCTGGATAAGGATCCACAAAGAATATGATGTACAGGCTTACCCCCAAGAAAAGACTGGAGAGAAATACTCCAGACCGTTAGAAAAAATAAACACACACACACACACACACACACACACACACACACGTGTATATTCTTACTTAATCCTCGCAAGAGTCTTACGAGGTGGGTGATATATAACTTCAGATGAGAAAACCAAGGCTTGTGGAGGTTCCGTGAAACCAGGATTCAAACCCAGCTGTGCATGACTCAAGCAATCTCTTAACGTTCCACTAGACTGTGGTTAGACCCCTGAGTGAGGTGCTGTTCAAGTTTTTTTTTTCTATGTTTTCCCATTTTCTTTCATGAACCCTCTATCATCACATTCTACTGAAGGGGGAAAAAATACACATGAATGTCATTTTCAAGGCCAAAACCTGGCACTGGGACTGAGGTGGTACCTGCCTGGGCCCCAGAGTCCTGGGCTTTCTTCACATACTAAAAGGTGACAGGAAGGGGCACCTGGGTGGCTCAGTCGGTTAAGCGACTAACTCTTGGTTTCGGCTCAGGTCATGATCTTATGGTTCGTGAGTTCTAGCCCCACGTCAGACTCTGAGCTGGCAACGCAGAGGCTGCTTGGGATCCTCTCTCTCCCTCTCTGCCCCTTCCCTGCCCGTGCTCTCTCCATCAAAATAAATAAATTTAAAATAAACAAATAAAAGTGACGGAAGCCTCGGGCAGTGACCCCCAGCCCCTTCCAAAGACTCCAAGGTTCTGCTGAGATGGCTGTTCATGAAATGTCCATGAATTCAGTTCTTTAAGTACACCTAGTTCCTTAGCCAGGGCCAATCACTAATGCCTTGGACTAGGTTTGGGAGGGCTTGAACCAATTATAACAATTCTGAACTAGGATTTGTCCCTCAGCTTGCCACAGGGAACAGTCAATAGATAGACCATTGGTGGAATGAATTCATGAATTAATTATCCATAGCTCTAAAGGAACTGAACTCGTGTCCACCAGAGACATCCAAGAAGCGGGGTTAAAATTCAGATGCCTGGGCCTTATGAGCAGAGATTCAGATTCAGTAAATCTTACCCAGAGCCCGGGAATGTGCTCCCTTGGTAATTCTGGCCTAGTCAGCTCCGGTTAGTCATCGGTGCATAACCAACTATGCCAAAGTTTGAGGCTTTAAGAAAAGCAACGATTTGACTATAACTCACAATTTGGGGTCAAGGATTCAGAATTCAGGCAGCTGTTGGGTATGGTGCCGGTGGAGGCGTGATGCTCCTTGTGGCTCGGTGCATCTGGCTCGTGGGTGAGGATGGCGGGGAGGTGGGCTGGGCCGCATCTATCAGCCTGAGCACCCTCGCGTGGCCCCTCTCGGCAGGGACTCAAACTCCTTACATGAGGTTGTTTAGCAGATCCAGGGAGCGGCAGAAGCCCCAGGGCCCTTTATGACCCAGCATCAAAAGTCACGCGGTGACACTATGTTGAAGCAGTCACAAGCCCTCTCAGATGCAAGCAAAGGGAAAATCGTCCCTGCCTCTCCTTGGGGGCCACCACATTCTAAGACGACCTCACAGCCCGAGAACCGCATTTTGAGAGATGGTGCTGGAGAGAAAATCTCTCTTTCCCGCACACTGGACTCTGGGCTCCATGGTACCAGGGTTTCCCAGCATGGTACTTGTTGCTCTGAAGGTACGTGAGAGAATTTTAGCGGGTACACAACTGAACACTGAAAAGGCATATGTGTTTATATCTACATGTTTAAATTTATGCATATCAGACTCATGTTTTTTATGAGTTTCATGGTTTTTATATTATTCCTTAGGACAAGGCTAAATTATTACTATTTTAAAAAATTTTTTTAATGTTTTTTTTTTTTTTGAGAGAGGCAGAGCGTGAATGGGGGAGGGGCAGAGAGCAAGGGAGACACAGAATTGGAAGCCGGCTCCAGGCTCTGAGCTGTCAGCATGGAGCCCGATGCGGGGCTCGAACCCACAAACCGTGAGATCATGACCCGAGCCGAAGTTGGACACTTAACCGACTGAGCCACCCAGGTACCCCAAGGCTAAATTATTTTTAACAATTCATCTTAGGGGCAATTAGAAGAAACACATTAAGTATATAGTAACGTATGTGGTAAAACATACATGATTATAAGAATCATGAGTGTGACCCTCAGATGTTCAGAAAGCCCTGAGTTATGACATTCACTCACAAATTTTGGTTCTGATTTTTTTTTTCTGGTATCTACCTCCTCACTGCTCCCATCTTTCTTTTCCTAGTTGGTCTTGCCTCTGAGTATAATTAGAAAAATGCTTCGTGAAGAAAGAGGTGGCCCTCCTTCTTTGCCTGGAGACAGACTGACCCCCATTCTGACTTCCACAGTCTTCACGGATGGTCACCTGCTTTTATCTTTGTCTTTAAAATTGTTTTCTTTCCCCAGAGAGGTCATTCCCAATTCTTCCCATCTGATGTAGGACTTATCTTATACATAATGACTTTAAATAGTAATTTACAGTTAAACTGAGCTAAATACCATTTAAAACCCTCCTGCCAATTTCCCTTAGCAACTGATCTGTTTCAGAATCCCTGAAACAGAAAAATCGAGGCAGTTTTATTTGGTTTTGTTCCACACTCATACTATCACCAGTAGATAGGTTTCTATTTCCAGCTCTGATATACTTAAGACTGAAGGGGTCTTGCCTTGTTTTGTTTTTTTGTTTTGGGGTTTTTTTTTTGGTCCCACCTTAAATGAAATTATGAACATGAATTTAAAATCCACAGATTTTGAAACATGAGGTAATCTGGACCAGAGAAGGGCTGGAGCTTACAATGCATGTCCTTGAATTTATAAAGTTTTTATTATTTTGCTGATTACAAAAGTAATACTGGTGCCTCGTTGAAAAATAATTTAATTACAACAATTAATCTTGGTAATCACAAGTTCCTTTGTCTGGTTTTATAGTCGTCAAATTATTCTTTGAGTAAATATTCTTTTTTAATGTTTTTGTTATTTATCTTTGAGAGAGAGACAGGGCACGAGCAGGGGAGGGGCAGAGGGAGAGGAAGACGCAGAATCCGAAATGGGCTCCAGGCTCCGAGCTGTCAGCGCAGAACCTGATGTGGGGCTTGAACTCACGAGCCGTGAGATCGTGACCTGAGCCAAAGACAGATGCTTAACCCACTGAGCCACCCAGGTGCCCCTGAGCAAATATTTCTTGAAACTACTGTGTATAAGAAAACTGTCAAAGTTCTGAGAATGAGCTACAGGATGGCCCCTAAGATGCCCTTGCCCTTATGGAGCCAGGGAGGAGTAATTGGATAAGATGTAAAGCCAAGTGGCAGAGCTGGGACTAACCTTTCACCATTGATCCCACCCATGTTCTGGTGAGGAAGTTCTGTCCTCTAGGAGGGTTTCCAGGGGTCTTTGGTCTTGGATGCAGAGAGGTGTAGGGAGGAGGGATTCAAGGTTGGGGTATATCTTGCTTTCAACGGACAATACTTCCCAAAGATACCCTTGTGGACAAATTAAGATGTTTAAGCAGGACAAAAGTGCCATCCGGTGGGTTTCTACTGCTCCAACAGCGGAACTGAGCAAGTGTTAAACTACTGGGTGGTGTCATCCCGGAAAGCGACCCTCCTTAGCCACAGCCCTTTCTTCTTCAACATCAGTGATTTAGGTCAAGACATAGTAAGCTTAACTAATGAGTTAGTGGAGGAGGGTCGAAGACAGAGTTTTAAAACAGCTCAAAGTATTAGAACCAGGGAGTGAAATAAGAACATGGCAAGCACTGGATTCTCATCCTTCTCTGGCTCATCCTAAATGATGTAAGGATTATGAAGTTGCTCTAAAATTTAGGATATTGACTATGGAATAAAACTCAGTATCTTTTTCATGAATGTGCAAAATGTGTCAAATGACTTGACATCTCCCCTGATTTCTATTTTAAGACCCAGCTTCGTATGGTTGTTGAACAGCCTGTTTTCTGAAATTTAACATTAATATAAGATATAATATTAGTGCAACTCATTCCAAATATAAGGATACAGTGCACGTATGCTCGGGAATGAAATAGCTCCAGATAGTCCAATGGATTGAGGCACACCATTTCTAAGCTATGTGTTCAGGTCCAGGTAAAGTAGGAATCAGATGTTTCCTCGAATGTAATCCTCCTGGCAGCCAAAGAATGTGCTAGAAACTATGGAGATTGCTCCCTACATATATAATATATATAATACACACACACACACACACACACACACACATATCTTCTCTTTCTTTGAATCTTATGTACTAGAAAGAGAAAGGATAGGCTTCACTAATGAGAAGTATCCTTTCGTATAGAAACTAACTTTATTTTTAAAATATACGCTTACCATAAAAAATTTGGAAAACACAGAAAATAAAAGCAACCATAATTCCTTCCTACTATACCCTTCCTCACAAAATAATCACAACATTTTGATGGTTTTCCTTCCTGTCTTTGTTCTCTTTGTTTATATCATTTGACCTAGTTCAATTCCTCTCCTTAGGGTTTTACTGTCAATGGATCCAGCCAATTAACAAGAAAACAATCACACTTCACATCTGTATAACTGTTTTGTTTCACCAAAGCACATTGACATCCATTATCACTTTTGGTGCTTACCTCAGATAGAACAGACTATTTTTCAGGAAACCAAGGGCAGAGAGGAGAGAGGGGGTCTTGCTCCCCACCACGTGGCTGGAAAGGGTCAGAGCCAGAACTGGAGCTCTCTAGATTTCTTATCTAGAGATGTTCCCCGGCCATAATTTCTACTGTCTCTCCCAATTACAGTCTATGTATCTCTGTACAGAAATTCCGTTTGAGAGCTAGGACTTCTACTTCCTGTGGTTTATTTTTGTCCATAGAACACGTTTGCATTTAACGTGTCTTCTGGGCTGTCAGCCTGGTAGCTTCGCCATCACATGCCTGGCAGCAGTTAGCTCACCCTGCACAGTTTCCTCTGTTGCCTGAGCAGCCGGGCTTGGTCCTTGGCAGCAAGCATCTGGGGGCACAGAACTGCCTCTCTGGCTCTGTTGCCAAAAGAAGAAACCTGCCTCCTGTGTCTTCCCAACTACCTGCCCGAGCCACCATGTCTGTATTCGTAGCTGTGTCCATGACTAGTCAGCCCTTGCTGGAAGTATGGCCGTTTCCACCGAGAGAGCTTTCTATGTAAGTGGTACCTTGACCATCTGGCTGTCGCCTTCCTGCCTGGCCCTTGTCAAATTTCTTTACCACAAAAAGCAGTTCCATATTTGCAAAGGCTTTTCATTTCTGCTTTCCAATTTCCTTTTTTTTTTTTTTAATTTCCGGGGTTTGCCCTCTTTAACTATGTCATCTTTTCTTCCCCCAATTCCAACATTTTATGTAAGTCCGTAAGATTGGGTAGACTTAACAGTTAGATGAAATCTACAATTTCATGGAAGGAATGTTGAGATTTGGAGCTTAACATCCCAAACGAGATAGGGGGCTAAAAAGAAAAAAAAAGAGGCAGAGAGGGGGAAAGGAGTTCATGTAAAGAGAAATCAGATGGGAGAGAGATCATGGGAGACTCGGGAATTTCTGAATAGGGCATTTTAGTAAAAAATAAAATAAAATAAAATGTTTCTGTGACATTGACTCTTCATATGAATTATGAGTATTTTGGAAATTCCGTATCTTATTACTGACTTTTGTCTTGTGTTTCTCTAACAATATGAAGCTGGCATTTCTTCAGCAGGAAATGCTTGTCAGTTTTATTTTTAAATATCAAAGACTATTTTTAAAGTAAAACATTCATTTTCACTTAGAATTCTTACAGTTTTTCCCAGGAAAGTTGTGGTCAATCTATTCCTTGGATTAGCCACAGGACCAGCCAACTGTGCTGGTCATTCTTTACCCACTGCAAGCCCCGTGGCCGTTCTGTTTGGAGCTACTTATTTCAAGGTTTTAATACCATTTGTTTCTGGATTTTGTTTTGTCTTCTCTTCCATCCAGTGGAGACCGGTTAGATGAACCACAAGGCTAATTGCTGCAATGAATGGGATTGTGAGCAAACAAGTGTAGATGACCCAAAGAGTTGCCCTTTTGTCTGAGCTCTGACCTCATCACTTGGCCCCATGTCTAGCAGCCCTGGACAGAGCTGTCCTTGAACCTTTAACCAGAACCCCTAGCTCCGTGAACCCCGCTGGGACTGCTCTTCAGAAAAGCATGATCAAGGTCACATTTGGGTGCCTATGGAGAGCCAGCTGCAGTCACTCATCCTAGCCCATCACAGACACTGGTCACCTCACCACAGCCAGATATTTAGCTTAATTGTCAAAGAACCAAACCATTCTTTCTGCCTCAGAGTAGCTAAAAAAGTTTTTAAGTTTGTTTATTTTGAGAGAGAGAGAGAGCACAAGCAGAGGAGGGGCAGAGAGAGAGAGGGAGAGAGAGAGAGAGAGAGAGGGAGAGAGACAGAGAGAAGAGAATCCTAATCAGGTTCTTCACTGTCAGGGCGGAGCCCCATGTGGAGCTTGAACCCACGAACCATGAGATCACAACCTGAGCCGAAACCAAGAGTCAGATGCTCAACGTACTGAGCCACCCAGGTGCCCTGAGTAGCTGAATTTTTTGATTGAACTCAATAGCGTTTTGTTCAGTTTGGTCAGGAACAAAACTGAGTGGTTTCTGCATTAAATTTTCCAATTATATTTCTGTTATCATCCCTGGATACCTCACCTCATAATGGTGAAAGGCAAAAACAAAAGAACAGAAAAATAAGAAACCACCTTATCTTTTGGTGCCAACTAGTTTCAATATAATTGTATCAGTTATACATCTTATTTCCTTTAATTAGTTGGCTTGAATGTGTTCTTTGATTTCAAACCTATTTTCCCAGGAGAAGTAGCACTTCTTCTATATGTGGAAGAAGACACAGGTTCTTTGGGTTCCAAAGAAGCTATTCACAAAAACCCTGCCCATTCACAAAATGAAATCAGTGATGTCCTACCTGAGCTCATTTTCAACCCTGAATCCTTTCCTTCGTGCCAGCTCCATGAGGAAGGCTCTGCGGGTGGTTCCCATTTTCTTCTCCAAAATATAGAGAACCAAATCCCGAAACTTGATGTCATGCGGAGGAGAGACCATTGAGGCACCCATCTGCCTGGGCCTCTTCTTCCGAGGGCCCGAGTGGGCCATTTGCAAAGGATCCATGGGAAGAAGCTTCTGATGCTTCTGCCTGTGCCATCGATCGGTGTCTCCAGAAGTGAGGGAGAGCCTGCCCTCCTTCATGAAGAGCTCTGATGTCATCTTACTGACAGACTCTGATGTCAGGGAAGGGTTTCCTGGGCCCTGCCCTGGTGATAGCTTCCTGCTGAAGGAAGAGCAATGGAGAATTTTTATCTCCGTTCAACTCATTTGTTCAATGTGGAGATCGTAATGGAAACAGTAAGTTAACTTCGCTTTCCTATGTATAATCTCACCAGATCCTCAGAGTAACCTTGTGAGGAAGGTAGGGAAGCATTATTATTCCCATGTTAGCATCTACCTATTTGTGGTTCATTTATTCATTCGGGCCCCTCTTGTCTTTGTCGTCTATTCCTTTTTAACCTTCCAACTTGCTTGGTTCTCTTCCTCTCTTGGGCAATCATTATAATACATTGGATTTCTATAGGTTGTGTGGGTGTTATACGATGCACGCAGTTGTTTTGATTTTACGTGAATGGCATTGCTAAGTTTCTCATTCTGCTGATCACTTTTTTATTCAAAACTATGTTTTCAGTTCCCTCCACGTTGCTCTATGTGCTAATTTGTTCATGATGGACACTTTAGCTATGTTGGTGCATTTTGTAAGTGAGGAAACCAAGTCTCAGTTGACTCAACATCATAGAGTAAAGAGGCAGAACCAGGTCCTGAACTCAGGTTTTCAGACTCCAAATGTTATATATCTCAGTTTTTTCAGTGGATTAAGTTTGCCTGGAGAATAGTCTATTATGTAACTCTAAACTTGGATCTTTTGGGATGGAATGGGATGATCTTTAGATGAGAATTGCTGTCATAAAAAGGCATTTTCATAATTTTATGTGCAAAATAAAAATTAGTATCTCTCACCAATATACTTTATAAATCTCATTTCTTGACCATCTACCAAGTGGCCAGGGCAAGCATCTATAAGCCTTAGCTGATTGAATTTTCATAATACCACTGCCTGGTAGGTGTTGGCATCCCCAGTGAGGTAAACAACTTGCTCAAGGTCACAGAGCTAGTAAATGGTTATAGGTAGGAAATTATCAAGCTAAGTTGAACTCAGATCTGTCTGCTTGGCACAGAGGAAGCACTTCAAATAAATGTCATTTGGTAGTAATTTGATGTTTTGTTTTTAGAGAAGAACGAGTTCGATCTGAAATCAGATCTATATGTTTTATAAAACTATTAAATCAACAAAATATGATGTTAACCACTGTCTTATTTAATCTGCTTTGAATCACTGGTATTGAAAAGATCACCAGCAAAAATTTTAAATGCGATGATGGCTGTCTGGTTATCAGGCTATTGTCTATCAGCCCCAAATCCACCTTTCTCTCCTGGGCTCTATGAGGTTGGGGGTGGGACTGTGTAAATGCCATTTCTCAAGGTCAGCGGGCTCCCTGCTAGGCTCTACCAGTAGGAGGCACTAGGGAGACTAAGTCCAAGGCTGGACCCTAACTGATACACTGTCCAATTAAATGAAGCACAGGAGGGGCGCCTGGGTGGCTCAGTCGGTTAAGCGTCCGACTTCAGCTCAGGTCACGATCTCGCGGTCCGTGAGTTCGAGCCCCGCATCGGGCTCTGGGCTGATGGCTCAGAGCACGGAGCCTGCTTCCGATTCTGTGTCTCCCTCTCTCTCTGCCCCTCCCCCGTTCATGCTGTGTCTCTCTCTGTCTCAAAAATAAATAAACGTTAAAAAAAATTTAAAAAAAGAAATGAGGCACAGGAAATGAGGATCCACCTACGCTGCTGGAGGTATATTCCTTCTAAAAGGAACTCTAACAACAACAAAAATCTTTAAGACGTCCAAATCCCCTAAACCAGCATTTCCATTTTTTTAAGAAAGAGAGACACATAAATATGAATGCACTAAGAGGTTCATCACAACATTTTACAGAGAAGACTTAAAAAAAAAAAGAAAACAAACCATGAATGTCCAATAACAGCAGGAGGTGATAAAGTATGACAGGACCCTA
This sequence comes from Prionailurus bengalensis, assembly GCF_016509475.1. NCBI lineage: Eukaryota > Metazoa > Chordata > Mammalia > Carnivora > Felidae > Prionailurus > Prionailurus bengalensis. The sequence continues at coordinate 55,178,547 of NC_057351.1, read as the reverse complement.
CGCAGCCACTAAGACCATGTCATAAGGAAATATTGTAAAACATGGGCAAACGTTCACAATCTAATAATTGTAAAATCAGTGTATAAAATAATAGTTACTGTATGACATCAGTTTTGAAAGAGAAGACTAGAGAAGTATATGGCAAGCTTAATATAATAGTAGATATCGCTGTTTGTAGGGTTTATGCATGATTTCTATTTGTGCTTTTCTGTGTTTTACCAATTCTCTATAATAAACATGTCGTGTTTGCCACCACAAACACAGACAACTTAGAAAAATTACCTTGAGTTGACACCAGGTGGCCTTATGCAAGCTATGATTCAAAGGTAAGAGGTTGCTCAGAGTAAGCTAAATGGCAATGGCTTGTGTTTTCTGCTAATTACACACAGGGCTGAGGGACAAACGCTTTTACATTTTGTGTAAAATCCTATCTCTCTACCAGGCAAGACCCCACTGAGGAATGGACGGGGCTGTGTTATCCTGCTTGGTTTAGATAACTTACTGAAGCTGAATCTGGGGAGGGGATCTGTGGCTTCTACGTCCTTTTTCCTGCCTCTGAGGGTCCCTTCCAGGGGTATCATGTAACCTGTGCTAGGATGACAGTTATGAGAGCTGAGGCCATTGTCATGGCGGGAGGAAGGGAGGCGTGAAGCCCCTTGGCCTCACCTTAAAACGGGGCTGAGCCTACCAAAGTCTCATCATTTCAGGAATTAAATTAAATCATGCTCACGAAAGTGCCTGGGAAATCACGAACCACTGTACAAAGGTCAATTGCTATTGTTATTCTCACTGGCATTGCTGCTAACGGCAGGAATTGATTAATTTCTTCTTACTGAGCCATCATCTTCTGGAGCTATTTGCACCAGGTGTTGAGCACGCCCTTGGTCCAGTGTATGGGGTCAGTCAGCTCCAAATCTCAGTGGCTTAACACGACACAAGTTTATTTTCTCTAACGACATTTTTTGGGTAGAGGTTTCTCCTTCACTCAAGACTCAGACTGATGGAAGCTTCACATTTTTGTACCTGGACTACTTGGACTATGAGGTTGTCTTGGTCACCGTGGCAGAGAAGAGGGCACTGGGGGTCTTGCATTAGCAATTAAATGCTTTGTCTCAAAAATGATATACATGACTGCTGTTTATAGCCTTGGTCAGAACTAGTCACATGGTCCCACCTAAATGCATCAGGGCTTGGAAATGCAGGGGAGCACAGGAGAATTGGGGGCAGCTTTCCTGTTCCTGCTACGCCCAGGCTCAAGGTATTGATTAGTTTTGGAGACTCCCCATCAAGGAGATGTTACTGCATCTGCACTAAAGCCACAGCAGAGTTTATGGAGGACGATAGCCCTGCACTTGCTAGAGGAGAAGCTCAAGAGAAGGACCACACTGTACAGTGGTCAGGCCATTCTAGGGCCTTCCTTGAATTCCAAGCTGTTGGTGTGGTCCTGGGGACAGGAAGATCTGATCTCTCTAAAACACCTCCATACCAACTGTTCCTCCTTTCAAGTGGCATATAGGGAGGGACGTCCTTTATAAAGTGTCAAAGCTATCCTAAATTTGGATCAGGTGCCTCTCTGCCTGCCCAGTCTTCTGGGCCACTTTGCCCATAAGAGCATGTGTCACTCTGTATTGCAACGCTCTAATCCCCTGTGTGTACCTGGACTTATTATAGTCCAGTGGGGCAGGAGTCATATAGGTTGTATTCACGTCTGAGTCCCCAGCATCTAACACAACACCTTGTTCAGTAGGCACCAGTTAGTGTAGAATAAGCCAGAAACCAAATGTAAGTTGATGTTATTATTATTATTAAGCTTCTATGCTCTTTGGGTAACTATGATATGAATCTTCTGCCATGACCGCCCTTCTCCACCCTAGAAGTTCCCAACTAAATGTCTCTCCAAAATGAGCAAGTATAATATAGTTGTTAGGGAGCCAGACTGCCTGAGTTCAACACCCAGACATTTATGAGCTGTGTGACTTCGGGCAAGTTACCAGACCTCTCTGTGCCTCAATTCCCTCATCTGTGCAATGAGGATTATAATGATTTCTATCTTAGCGGTGGTTATGAGGACTGAATAAGCACTTCAAAGAGTGCTGGCATGCAACAAGTCCTCAGAAGTGTCCACTGTGAGTAGAACAGCTCAGCCCTCTTGTTCCGCTTCCCTCCTCTGTCCCTCCCTGTCCTGTCTCTGCGTCCCCATACACTTGAGAGGTATCTTCTCAGAGTACTTCCCTCTGGCCTTTGGTTTCCTTAGACTCTTTCAATAGTGGTGTCAGGCCCACTCAAGAACAGACTCAGGATCTCAGAGACCAAAGGGGTGCCCTGCTATGATTCCCAACATGGGTTCCAAGGAACACAAGTCTCATGAAGTGTTCTGGGCAAAATGAAAAATTCTGTAGTGAATTAGGGGCACCTGGGTAGCTCAGTCAGTTGAGCGTCCAACTTCGGCTCGGGTCACGATCTCGCAGTTGGTGAGTTCGAGCCCCACATCCAGCTCACTGCTGTCAGACTGTCAGCACAGAGCCCTCTTTGGATCCTCTGTTCCCCTCTCACTGTCCCTCTCCCGTTTGTGCTGTCCCCAAAATAAATACATGGTAAGAAAAAGTTCTGTAGTGAATTAAGTTTAGGAAAGCCAGACGAACTATATAATTTGTGTTAGAACATTCACGTTTTCAAGAAGACTTGCAGTAAAGAAACCTCTTGAATTGTGTTTAGCCCGATGTATTCCCAGGTTGCCTGTATTTTTGTTCGTTCGTTCTCCAGAACACCTGTGGAATCTTGTCAAACACAGCAAGTGTTGACGGCTCCATATGTACTAAGCCTTGGGGCCTGGAGTTAGGCCTAGTAACCACCTGCCACTCACCAGGTATGTGACCTTGGACAAGTCACTTAACCCATGCGATTAATTGTGAAATGGCAATTATGGTGCCAACTTCATCACATTGTAAGTGAGGAACAAGAGAACATAAACACACCCACCTGGCCCACGGGCGTACTTGGCCCTGTTCTACGCTCACCTTCACCTTGCCACTCCCAGGTGCTGGCGGATACGCCCTGGGCTCCGGGCTTGGGTAGGTAGTGCCAGCCTACCTAAAGGAGCACCTCTTGTCATTGACTGCCACTGTCACACTTTTATGCAATGGCTGCCCTTCTAGTTTAATGTTGATTTGTTCTTCCATTTTGGGTAGTGCTTGGTATCCTTCTGGTCATTCTTAGACACCTTTGTGAGTGGAGGGAGAGATGGAGGGTTGCATATGTTCCCTGCTTTGGTGGAGAAGTGAGTCTCTTCCCATCAACAACATTATTTTTGTCCCTAGGAGCCCCGTTGCTCTGTTTTCGTGCTTTAGAAGAATTCAGTTTGAGAGAGAACACTTCTGCTTCCGGTAGTTTTATTTTCTTTTATATACCAAATATCTTGTATCATGTACTCATTTCAAGCTGTAGATCTGGGAAACCTGCCATCCCCAAACGTGCGGGCAGGGTTTTGTTTTGGTTTGGTTTTTTACCGAGCACCGGCTTCCTCTGCTGCCTGAACAGCTGTGTTTGGTTTGGGGGCAGCAAATGTTTTCTGGAGCTTAGAAGTGCCTCCTTGGGAAAACCTATAGAGTTTCTTGCATGACAGAAATCTTGGAAACGTTGCTTCTTACCACTGAGAAGCAATCTGTAGCTATGGATCCTTCATGCTAATAAACACAAGGAAACTCTACATTTTAGTTATGACTTGGGGTTTCACCTTTCCCCACAAGGTGAGAAAGGATGGCAAGAACAAGGAAATGGATGGAAACCGCAGCTTATTTGTGACTCTGTGACTAGTCTTTATTCAAAACTGTTTATTAAACTCCAGCTGTGCACAAAATGGTGGCTGAAAGCATGCATAGCATGGAGGGGACAAAGCACAGGTACTTGTCTCAATGGAGAGTTTGAAAAGAGAGCTGGGATTTTATCTGCAAAGAATTGGGGCCTTAGGAAAATTAATCAGGCAGTCGCAAATGGGATGAGCGGAAGGGAAGAAATCAGGAGAAAATGGTGATAATCTAGAAGTGAGGTGATCGAAGACTGAACTGGGGTAGCCAAAGGAAGCCTGAGTGAAATGAGAATGACAGGAGCTAATGACTGTGCTGGTGGCCGCTGGGTGGGGCCCCTGGGGTCATTTATGGCCTCTGGACACCTGGTGGGGAAGTCCTCCAGTACTGCCAGTGCCCGGATGATTTCCAGATCTTTCTCTCCAGCCCATTCCTCTCTCTGGGGTGCCAGGCCCATTCAGGTTCCTCTTACGGGTCTTAATCAAAATGCCTAAAACAGAAACTACTCGCCCACACTCCCCAAACCACTCCTTCATTTCTCTCCCCAGACCCCTTTAGTTCTCTCCTTGTCACTTGATGGGGTTTCTGAGATAACTAGTAACCTCTCCGTCCCCTCTAGATGATACACCACAAAGAAGCCCATGGGTCAGACAGGCGGCGGGGAGCATGTGAATGTTAGACACTGGCTGGCAAAGTTCCAGAACGTTTAGCCTTTGGTTTTTGTCAGCTGGCACTAGCCGGCTCCACCATGCCGTGTGATCTGAGTCACTAGATGAGCTTCATTTCTAGTAAAGGGGAAAATTTAGCTTGATTCTTTAGCTCCTACTTTCAGGACACCTAGAATTTAAAATTGAGAAGTTTATGATATGATCACAGTACGACAATGGAATAGCAGTCACGGTCATCTGTAAGGGTGTCAGGCTTTATGAAGTCCTCAACACCTCTCTGGATCTCCTGCTGGCAGAATTCCAAGGAGAGAGGGGAGGGGAGAGGCAGGAATGATGCTCACAGAGGAGGGAGCCCGCTGCTCCAGGGCCAGGAGGGAGGGAGGGAGGGGCCGGGTCTCTGAGAGTGCCGAGCACCTGAGCTGGCACTGGGTTGGCACTGGAGAGCTTCTGAGAGGGACAGCGGCAGGGTCAAGTCAGCCTGGTGGGAGGCGTAGAGCGGTCAGGGAGGGGGCGCCTCGCACATGTGCAGATCCAAAGCCATGACTCCAGCTGGGAGACCATTGTGATCGGTCGGGGGAAAAGCTGACAAAAGTTTAAACTGGAGCCATTCATTCATTCGCCAATATTTATCATGTGGCTAGGATGTTCCAGGCACTCTTGTACTCAATAAGAAAACAGAGTGTGGGGCGCCTGGGTGGCTCAGTCGGTTGAGTGTCTGACTTTGACTAGGGTCATGATCTCGTGGCTGGTGATTTCGAGCCCCACGTCGTCGGGCTCGGGCTCGCTGCTGTCAGCGCAGAACCTGTTTCCAATCCTTTGTCCTCCTCTCTCTCTGCCCCTTGCCCGCTTCCACGCTCTCTCTCAAAAACAAATAAACGTTTAAGAAAACAGAGGGAATAAAACACACTATCCCTGCTCTCATGAAATATATACTCTGTTAAAGGGAAACAGACAATACATATAATTAATAATGAACTAGAGTAGGCCAGGTGATGGTAAGCGCTATGGACGGATGGGGTGGGGTGGGGGTGGCCATTTTAACAGAGATGATCAGAAGTCCTCACCGAGGAGGTGACATTTGGGCAAAGGCCTGAGAGAAGCTACTGGCCATGGGGATAGAGACTGGGGATAAATGGGACAAAGCAAGGAGGTAAATCATGAAGAAACAGCATTGAAAAGAAAGAATCTCGCAATTATTTAGACATTGAATTGGAGAATAGGATCACAACCAAAACTGTAAAAATATAGAATTAAACCAAATTTGAAGTGCGTTTGTCCTTTATGGTTTGAAGAGAGTCAGTTGAATTGTTCAGTTATTCTTCTTTTTATGTTTATTTTACTTATTTTTTTAGGGAGAGAGAGAATGAGCTAGTGTGGGAGGGGCAGAGAGAGGGAGGCAGAGGATCCAAGGCGGGCTCTGTGCTGATAGCAGAGCCCAATGTGGGCACGACCTCACAAGCCATGAGATCATGGCCTGAGCTGTAGTCAGATATTCAACCAACGGAGCCACCCAGGTGCCTTTACCAGACTTTATGGGGGCAATTCTACGCTATCATAGTATTGGTAACTCTAGGGGTTTGAGATGGTCTGATGTTAGAGGGAAAGGAACAGCGGAGGCTGAGGACAGCAATATGCTTCATATTCCCTGATGCTCCTTGTCCCTTAGGAATGAACTGTTGCCCCCTCCTGCTACCAACGTTACCACAGTCGCAGATGTCCCCTGTCGTGGCTGCAGACTGTGCTGCCTACAGCCCCCCCTTATTTCAGAGGCACGCATTTCCTCTGCTGCAGGGAGCGCTGTGAGCTGATGGCTCGCTGCCAAAGGGAGCCACCTGGCCTGCGGGCAGGACCCTCCCTGGAGACAGCCACATGGGAGGGGGGTTACGAAGGCCAGACCATCTTGCCTCAAGGGGTGACAACTCTGAAGCCCCCCGTCCCAGCTCCAGAGCATCCTGTGGGGTCGGCTGAGGCCTGTGTCGTGTCTGCACTGGGGAACAACTATCCTCTCGAGGTGTGCCTTTCCTTCCCCTCCAACAGATGCGGATCCCACGGGCATCCCGGATCGGCTTCCTGCACACATTGCAGGATCAGCTTCCCGGGAACTCGTCCTAAGAACACACCTTGGACACTTAAGGATTCTGATTGTCTTCTAACTGCCTACCTACCTACCTAGGTCATAACCTTCTTGATGATAAAGGAGACCATCCTCGACCCCTCTGCATACTCTCGGGGGTGTAGAACTCATCCTTGCACACAGGCGACTGTCCTCAATTACAGGCTTAAGAAGCTTTCTGCTTCCATCCAGAGAGGCCAGTGAGAATCCTGAGGATGACACAGAAGAGAACAGCTCAGGCCCACAAGTGTTTGGGCCAAACCATTTCTCTAAAGCTGGTTTTGCTGGGGATGCAGCCCAAACCCTTTTATTCCCTGCCAGGAAGTGAAAGTCTTTTATCAGCACCTGGGAGGAAAAAGGGGTTCAACCGCTCAGGCTCAGTAGAAACAACCCTACATCGGTGAATATGGTATGAAACCCAGCTCTGAGTTGGATGCAACAGTGAGAAATTTCTGTCGAATGTGTGTTTCTCAAAGAGAATAATTTAAGGGGAGGGGAGGGGAGCAGGCACTCACTTAAAAGACATCGTAATCTTTTTTCATAAGGGTTTGGGAGCAATTGTTTACTTTCTAAAAATAAGACAAATTTCATATTCAATGTTTAAAATTAGAGACACAATAGTTTAGTTTCTCCTCGTGTGCCACATGATGTGATTATATTTCACCAAGATGTTTTAACTTGTACAAACCTTATGCTATTGTGGTGGTTCCTCTCAAAGTTTTCTAAGGTAGTGGATTACTTAGCCTCAAAGGAACTAAACCTGTCTGAGCTCTATTAGAAAAGGCAGAGGTGGGGCGCCTGGGTGGCGCAGTCGGTTAAGCGTCCGACTTCAGCCAGGTCACGATCTCGCGGTCCGCGAGTTCGAGCCCCGCGTCAGGCTCTGGGCTGATGGCTCAGAGCCTGGAGCCTGTTTCCGATTCTGTGTCTCCCTCTCTCTCTGCCCCTCCCCCGTTCATGCTCTGTCTCTCTCTGTCCCAAAAATAAATTAAAAAGAAAAAAAAAAAAAAAAAGAAAAGGCAGAGGAGGATCCAGCATAAAGAATTACAGCTGGAGTCTGCTTCAGACAGCTTAGGAGGAAAACACGGGGAGAGAAGAGGGAGAATTCCAGAAAAATCCAAGAAGAGCCCAACAGCTCTGAGAGGAAAATTCCCTAAATTTTCGATGTTAGAGTCTCCAGGGGCACAGTGGGTGTTTTAGTCAGTTTGGGCTGCTTATAATAAAAATACCACAGACGGGGCAGCTCAAAAAACAGAAATTAATTTCTCACAGTTCGGAGACTAGAGAGTCCAAGATCAAGGTGCTGGCCAATATGGTTCCTGGTGAAAACCCGCTTCTTGGTTTGCAGAGACGGCTGCCTTGTCACCGTGTCTTCATGTGGCAGAGAGGTGGTGTCTCTAACGTCTCTTCTCAGAGGGGCACTGATCCCGTTCGTGAGGGTTCCATCTTCCTGTCCTAATGGCCTCCCAAATGCGTCACCTCCAAATACCACCGCACTGGGGGTTAGGACTTCAGCGTGTGAATTTTGGGGGGTCACAACGATGGGTAAAAAGCAAAAGCAAAACCAAAAAACACTGTTTGTTGACTTGTTACCTGCAGACACTGCTATGTGAATATTTGTTCTCTACTGAGAACGTCGGGTCGCATCCCTGGCTACACTAGTACAACTACCCGAGTTTTTGAAATGTCAGAGACCAGTCTCCATCCCAGGCAAACAGAGGCTGATGCAACTCCTGGCTTGGGATTTCACTGTGGGCGGTCATTGTGGATAGCTGCCATCGCTAACTCTCGTTTGTCTTCCTTCAGATAAAGCTCAAAAGATACAGAGACGTAGATTCCTTTCTTACTCCTTTTGATATTTGCATTTGTTAAATGAAATCACTACTTTTAATTTGTTTAATGTTTTTCTCAACATTCTGGACAACTCAGACGCGTTCCACTCAGCGCTTAGCAGGTGGCATCACTCAGGGCTTCGGGAGAAGGCACTGTCGTCACCTTTTGAGTCATAGCTCCGCTTTGTCACCACCATGTGAGACAGTGCTCCCCAATGCCGCAAGGGCATGGGACCACATGCTTCTCTCATGTACCCAGGAGCCACCTTGGAAGTAGTACATTTCCTGGAGTTACGTGAGCCAAAAGTGGGTTATGTAATGGGACGATTTCGATCGGGCTGAAATGGCTACCCGGGACTAAACTTTAGTTCTTTTCCCACCTTCCAACAAGAAGAAAGAAAATCAGCTCTTCTACAGACAAGATAACAAAGCTCACATTTTCTCTGTACACATGAGGTAAGTGATGTTGCATCCTGATACATGAACTTATGCCTGTGTGTGTGTACACGTCCACACTGCAGGGCAAGGTAAGGCAAGGCCGTGTACACAAGAAACTAGGAAGTACAGGCCAGCTGTGGGCAGCCCCTAGCGCGGTGTGGGATTCTGGCTTCGGAAAAGGAATACCAGCTTCTTGGGGGCGAATCCTGACACACACGTATGTGAAATGCTGCAAAATAAAACCCCTCAGTGGTGCGGTTAACAAGCCAATTTGCCTGGGAACCACTGTAGTTCCATGAGCTGGCCAGACGGGGGAGCTTCATTTCCAATGATGGATGCCCCATACTTGGGAGTTCTAGTTGTCACCATTTGGTGTCAGTATTTTCTATCTTAAAAAAAATCTTGGGGGCACCTGGGTGGCTCAGGCGGGTGTCTGACTTATCCTGACGGCTCAGGTCATGATCTTACAGTCGGTGAGTTCAAGCCCTGCATCAGGTTCTGTGCCGACAGCTCGGAGCCTGGAGCCTGTTTCAGATTCTGTGTCTCCCTCTCTCTCTACCTCTCCCCTACTTGCACTCTGCCTCTCTCCCTCAAAAATGAAATAAAAACATAAAAAAAATTTTTTTAATCTTGGTAAAAATTAAAGTTCCTGTTGAAGAAAGTCTGGAGCATTTGGTTGTGAATAAATTACTTTATGGAAAAAATGTTTAATATTCCTCCTGTGGGTATTCAACCTTGCCAGCACAGGAGGGCAATGGTGGTGCAGGGGAGGGGGGAGTGGGAACTTGAATGCTCATCCCCACCACCGCCCTCTGAGATGCAGCCTCCATTTGGGATGGAGACTGGTCCCTGATATTTTAAAAACTCAGGTAGTTGTACTGTGTAGCTAGGAATGTGAACCAGAGTTCTCAGTGGAGAACAAATTCTTATGTATCTATTTTTTTTTAATGTTTATTTATTTTGAGAGAGAGAGAGACAGACAGAACATGAGCAGGTGAGGGGCAGAGAGAGAAGGAGACACAAAATCCCAAGCAGGCTCCAGGCTCTGAGTTGTTAGCACAGAAACCCACACAGGGCTCGAACTCATGAGCTGTGAGACCATGACCTGAGCCGAAGTCAGATGCTAGCCTACTGAGCCATCCAGGCACCCCAAGAACAAATATTTATGTAGAAATGTTTGCATGTACCAAGCAAACAGTGTTTTTGGCTTTGCTTTGCTTTTTTGCCCATTGGTATGGGCTGAATATTTGTATTTTCCTGCAATTCACCCCTTCATTTCCTGCTTGGTAATTTTTTTCCTCTGTGCTCAGAAAGGGCAGCATCTTCTTTACCTGCAAAGGCCAGCATAGGATTACACCATTCATTCATTGGATCAATAGATTTTTAAGGATCAGCATTGTGTAACACGGGTCCCTCCTTTTCCAGAGCTTAGAGATTCTAGATGGCAGCACAAATGGGGTAGAGGAGGCTGCCGGAGGCTGAAGTTCTGTAGGGAAAGAGGCAGGTTCTGGCTTTGAGCCTGGCTTTGTCACTTAGCAGCTGTGTGGCCTTGGGCAAGAAACTTAACTTCTCGGAGCCACAGTCTCCTCATACATAAAACAGGCATGTTATAAAATTTCTTCAAGTTTACCATGAAAGTTAGGTGTTACTTGCACTCACGGGTACTAACTGAATGTCTACTTAGTGTGGGCTAAGGGCTGCTTAGCCCTTGGGTCGCGCAACAGCATAGGGCTTGGAGCCGAGTCTAGGTTCACTATCCACCCCTGGTGACAAGTAATTGGCTGAAATCCTCCATATGTGCATTTAAATTTGTATAAACATTGCCCAACAGCAAATTGCTCCCCTTTGAGGATATGCTAATTCACACTTGGATTATACAACAGAAAGGTGGGAACGAACCGTGTCCTCACCCTCTTAACACCCAGTACGTTATCAGACTTTGGGATCTTTGCCAATCTGACATGTGGCAAAGGTATCTCAGTGGTTTTCATTTGCATTTCCCTTAATATGAGTGAGTTTGTGCATCTTTCCATCTCCTGAAGGGCTCTATTTCTGCAAACCATCCATTTATATCTTTTGCCTATTTTCCCACTGGGCGTGTTGTGTTTTTCTTAGTGGTTTCTGGGATTTGGTTCCCTATTACAAAATTAGCCCTTTTTCTGCATATAGGTTCCAAGTTCTTGCCCCAATTTGTCCTCTGACCTTTGATTTGGTGAATGGTGGTGATGGTGGTGTTTTTTAAACATAACGATTTTTTTTTTTTTAATGTAGCCAATAGATTGATTGTCTCTTTCATGACTTCCATGCTTTGTGCCAGACTTGGAAAGCACCTTCCCATTCTGAGACTCTGAGATGAAAACAAAATCTGTGTCCTCCTTTAGTTTTCTTTAATGATTTTATTTTCATGGTTACATCTTTAATCTGCTTGGAATTTATTTTTGTGTACCAAGTGAGGTACTGGATCCAAGTTTCTTTCCCCACACAAGTAACTTCCTAGTTGTCCTAGATTCTTTTATTAAATAATCCATATTTTCTCCACTGATTTCAAACCTACTTAAGTTTTGAAAGAAGGTCAGAGACTTCTAAATTTGGCAGCAGGAGGATGTCCAAGCTGCAAAACTTTGGACTAGGTTTGTAGCTCTTTCTGAGTTGTGCCTCTCGTCATTTGGAAAAAAGAAATGCAGGTGCATTGTTCTGAAAATGTAGTTCAACAACCAACTGTGTGGGAGAGTGGAAAAAACATGGGCTCCCAGGTCAGAAAACTTGACTTTACTTCTTCTGGTGAGTAATTGTGGGCCAGTCACTTAACTGCTCTGTGCCTTAGTTTTGTCCTCTGTAAAATGGACCTAATAATAGCATCTATGTCATACCGTATTGTGAAGTTCAAGTGCATTAATATATGTGAAAGAGCTTTATAAACTACAAAGGTCTCTGGGCACATTTTTGAAGTTTTACAAGTTGGTACAGCATTGCCGGTTAACTTAGGCAATACAATTCCAGATTTTTAAATTTATTAACTTTCTGGAAATCCTTCCAACTTCTTTGGAGATGGTTAGCTTCTTTCTCCTTGCTGATGAGTGTTCTGGGTTTGCTGATTTTTGCTTATTTGTCTGTTTTCTGACAGCATCGGAGTGGAGGAAGGAAGAGAAGACTGGGAAGTGAGATCACCCATTGGGTTTTGAGGGAGGAGGTGAATCAGCAAGTGGGGGGAGGGGACGGATTTGGTGGAAGGAGGGAAAACCAGAGGGAGAGGGAACAAGCTAATTTACGAGCTAATCTTGTAAATATAATTATTTCCTAGGAAATGTTAAAATTTGCTGTTTTTTTAATTTGCAGCAAAGTTTTGTGGGTGGTACAGAATGAAGGCTGAATGTTAGGCAGTGGAATGCTGGGTCAGAGTCCCTTGTCTTCTTAACGTCTCCAGCTTCCTCATCTCTGAAGCAGCGACACTCATAAAAATGCAGCCCCTATGCTCACATGAGACCAGATTGGGGGCTGGAATAGGCAACTGAGGAAAAAGCGTAAATCTCATGACGGTGACTTGAGTGCCCCCACGGAATGCAATCTGCTTCCTCTGCACGCAATCCTGCTGGAGACAGGTGCACCTGGAGGCCCAGCAACCAACCTTCCCTGTTCCCTGTCCCCACTTTGAAGCCAGCAGAAGTCTGGGCAGAGGAAGATGCCACTGCTCTCGTGCCAAGTTTGCGAGAAAGGACATGGGACAATGACTTCATTGTCACAAGGGGAAGAGAGATTGCCCAGGAGGACAAGGGGTGGGGACACTGGTGGGGACTTGGCGGGGGTTTCGGGGGGATTGTCCGTGAGACCAGCGGCAGAAGGACCAGGAGAGAATGAAACTACCATTTGGGCTGCAGGTGCGGGGCACTTTGTGAAGAGCAACGTGACTGTGATTTGATTTGTTCGAACGCAAGAAACCTGTTCTACAGAGTTCTCTCAGCCGTAAACCTGGCTTGACCCGCTCTGATGATCAGTTCCTGGTGGCTAAGGCGATCACAATCCCCACCTCTTCCACATACCTGTTACAGACGCTTTCGGCCCCAGGGGAAAGGCAACTTCAAAATTCCTTCCATGTTTAGCACATTTTAAGTGTATTTTGTTAAGTTCTAAACCTTTGAAAACAGTCCCCCAACATACTTCCTTCATCAGTTGGCCCAGGTGCCGTAAGGAATTACAATATTTTCTCTGTGTCAGTCGTTGTAAATGAGTAAATTCTCAGGAAGTGTATTGGAAACCACCACAGGAGGTTTGCAGTTTCTTGTGAGGTCACATTATTAAATTTTCACCTTGAATTTCTGGTTAATTCTATACCAGCCTATAGAATGTGTCTATGTGTGTGTGTGCTCTCGTTAATAAAAAACCCTCCAGCAGGGCAGGCTCTGTGGGCACACACATGGCTGGTGCAGTCACCAAGGGCCCCACCCTCAGAGGAGTCCTGTCTTTGGTTCAATGTTCCCCCACCAGTGTCTTGACATTCTTTTTTTTTTTCTTTTTTCTTTTTTAATGTTTATTTATTTTTGAGAGAGAGAGAACAGGGGAGAGGCAGAGAGAAGGAGACACAGAATCCAAAGCAGGCTCCAGGCTCTGAGCTGTCACCACAGAGCCCAATGTGGGACTCGAACTCAGGAACTATGAGATCATGACTTGAGCCAAAGTTGGATGCTTAACCGACTGAGCCACCCAGGCATCCCCCAGTGTCTTGAAATTCTTAATAATTTTTTAACAAGGAGCCTCATGTTTTCAGTTTGCACTGTATCCCACAAAATGTATAGCCAGTTCTGCTCATTATGAGATATTGGACCTTGTTCAAAAGGGCAAGGAAGTTTTGGGTTTTTTTTTTAATGTTTAGTTTGGTAGTTATCAGTATTTTATTGTTTTTTATTTTTTAATGCCTGCCACTCAGGTATGTAGAAGATTACATGTCGATGTTTGTAGGGAAAAATACTTCCTTATGCCAATGTATAGACAAAGGTATGAATCTCAAATAAACAGCAGTAAATAGTTATGAAAGGGAAAAAGAGCTATAGTTGAATTAATTTCTTTGGTTCAGGAGCATTAATTCTCACTGCGTCATCCCCTCTATTTAGAGGAAGTGAGAGAGAAATAAAGAGACTGAACAGAGAAGGTCAAAGGTGTAGCAAAGAGAGCGGAAGCAAGGGTGGGAGAATGAAGTGAATCAAGTATTGAGCCCAAGAGTCTTCTTTCGATGCAAAAAAAGCAATTTGCATGGTCACCCCTTGTGATGTGTGCATTATCTGATGATATTGGCTTCTCAGGGACACAGACTTGTGCACTCTCTTCACTGTGTGGTTTAGAAATTTTGGCGTGTCTGTATTTGCTTTGCAGCCGATGAGCAACCTCATCTTGGTGATCTCTGAACCCAAAGAAAAACAGCTGTTCAGTGGCTTTGACACTTATCTATGTGCTTGGAGGGGCCCTACCGTTTTGCCTGAACCTGTGATAATAAAGTTAAAAAATAAGTTAGCTTCTTTTCTTATACTCTGCAAATACATACATTTCTCCCTCGATTCTCAGCATTGCTATATTATTATTATTATTATTTGGCTCTAGCCGTTTCTTCTGCCAAGTTTTCTCTTAAACGGGTCACCCATGAAATGATTCTGTTGCTTTAAGAGAGAAAAAAATGTCACACTTGGTTGGTCTGAAAATGTAACACCTGGCACCCATATTTAGAAATGTTGAGACACACACACACACACCAGCCTTTAGCACTGAAGTGTGCAAAACATCACAGGAAGCTCATTGAGTTCAATCATTTATTTGTAAGTTGGTTGTTTGGAACTTGAAAGCTTTGGAACTTTTCCCATAGAGGCAAAGCTATAAATGGGGCTTTGGTCCCCAGGCTCAAAAGACTGTTGCAGAAATGTCTACCGTGGCGATGAAAACAGAAAACGATTTTGTGGCAATGCAAAAATTGAGCCTGAGAGAAAAGCTAAAGAAACTTGTTTCCTTTGAGTGCTTACACTTGAAGAGGAATGGATTTCCTCTAAGGAGGTGGCAGGGGCAGCTGGAGGTTTCCGAGGTGGCTGTGGGGCATTCTGATGGCCCAGACTCTTTGTATACTCACTTTAAAGCCTGGGTGCTCTTCATCCTCCATGCAAAGGTGTACCACAGAGTGATTTCGTGTGACTCACATGTTTGAGTTTTATTTTGGGCTCAGAATGGAAAGGAAAGCAAGAGAGGAGGGGAAATTTTCTTCAGGTATCTGGAATTTTGGAAAAGGAGGGCAAATGAAACTGGGTGACCTTGCGGTGCCATAGCTCATGCTGTTCCCTTGGGAGAGAAAGTCCTTCACCACACAAGCTTCTTGTTTGTAGGGAAAGCTCCAGCTCACAGGTCCTCTTCTCTAGGGAGCTGCCCCTGGCTTCCTAACTCTCCACTAGTACAGCTTCTCTCTGTCTCTCTCTGTCTCTCTCTCTCTCTCTCTGAAAGCACACTTCACCTTGTTTGTAATTGTTTGTATGTTTCCCCCACTTGATTAGGAACACTTCAAAGAAAAAATAATTTGAGTTCATTTAAGAAAATCTCAGGAACCTACACAAGAATGTGGTTCATTTGTATATGTTGGAGCAAGCTGTGAACTGTAAAAAATCGGACTAGGGAAAGATAATGGGGACATCGTGTCACCAAAGGGGAAGATTGAAGACTGTGGGGAAGAGGTCTCAGGTCAGAACCTACCCATCTCTCCCCACTTACCAGGAGTTTCACTAGTCCAGAACCTCTTGTCCTCTTGTCCAAGATGAATGGAAGAAGGAGACCTTGAGGAAGGTTAGGGAACCTAGATACTAAGAGTAAGCTGCTGCTTTACAAGCTATGGTGGCTATATTGTGAGGTTTCTCTGGTAGCCATTCTCCCTTCTTGCAATGACAGCCCCTGACTTTCACGTGGGGATCAGGGGTCGGTCTTTGAACTAACTCCAAGATGGAGGACAGGGTATCACTTTCCCCTTGGCCTTTGGTGTTGGCTTCAAGGATGTGACCAAAATATACAATCAGGATGGATCTCACACTTCTGAGGATGCTGTCAGCACCCTGTTGTTCTTGAACCTGAGGTTGGGGCAGCTAGAGTGATGGTGTGTTGGTGAATGTTTAATAATTACCTTCCAAACAAAAGCTCAACCAGTCCTGATGTATAGTGTTTGCCAATTCCTGTGGTGTAAATACTTCCACCATGACTGATTTCAAGCTCCAACACAGTGTGGCTGAAGATGGAGCTGGGAATGGATATATAGTGGCAAAAAATAAAATAAAATAAAATAAAATAAAATAAAATAAAAGATAAATACCATAGATGTGAGTAAACTCAAGAGTGCAGATATTAGCAAAATGTAGTAACATAACCAGGAAGAGATGAGATGAGTTTTGAATACCTATTACGTTGGTTTTATATATAACTTATTTAATTATAGGCTTATATATTTGTTTTTCAAATAATGGCTATATTAACAATAGGTTCACAACATTTCTGAAAGCTTAGTTGTCTTCCAAGAGCTGGTATGAGCTAGATCCAGCAACCCACTGAGCCAGAGCTACCTGGTCACCTTGGAAGAAAGAATTAGGCAAGAGGGTCAGAGAGTGTGACAATCAGTCCTAACCATAGTGTTTGGGCCTTGAAATCTGTAGCTTGCTTAGCCCAAGACAGTTGGGTAAATCAACAATTTCCTTTCTTACTTAATCCAGCCTGAGTTGGGTTTTCTGTTACTTGTAATTGAAATAGTCCTACATGCGACACAAATTTTTTTTCGTATTTGCATACTTCACGTTTATAATTCAAGTAAAACTGACTTACAGTATATAGTGGGTTGAATGGTAGCCCTCCAAAAGATATGTATGTCTATGCCCTACCCCTTGGAACCTGTGAACCTTTTCCCAAAAAGGTCTTTGCAGTTGAAATTAAATTTAAGATCTTGACATGAGATCATCTTGGGTTAACTGGATGGGCCCCCAACCCAATGACAAGTGTTCTTATCAGGGACACCCAGAGGAGAGACCTGGCGAGAAGTAAGAAGGCCACATGAAGAGAGAGGCAGAGATTTGAGTTACGCAGCCACAAGCCAAGGTTCCAAAGAACCTCGTGGAGCCACGAAGAGCTGGAAGAAGCAAAGAAGGATACACCCCTAGAGACTTCGGAGGAAGCACAGCCCTGCTCACACCTTGATTTTGAACTGTGGGCTCCAGAACGCGAGAGAATAAATTTCTGTTGTTTTAAGCCACCAAATGGGTGATAATTTGTTACAGAAACTCTAGGAAACTAATACAAGGTAGCAATATTTTACCTGCTTAACAAACATCTTTTCCTTCTTTATCCTAGTTCTAAGTGGAACAAAGATCCATTGTAGAATTTAGGGACATTTTTGAAGTGGATGCAATGATCGCCAGAGATAATCATATGCCAGTCTGTTCTGTTTGTATGCGTGTAATTATAAAACCTGAATCATGCTGTATGGACAGTTTCAGGTCACACTTTTATTTATTCATTTATTTTTTTGCCAATGCATTATGAAGATTTTCTTGTATCATTGTAACTTACTTGAAAATAGTGCTTTTAGTGGCTACAGAACATCCTATTTTATGGACATATCATAATTTATAATGTTACTACATTATTGTTAGATGAGTATACAATTCCTAATCCTGCACTATTATAAATAACTCTCCACTTGGGAAAATTTTCTAAAATTTTATTTTATTCTTTTGAGCATGTCAACATTTTAAGATCCTGGTGCACACGACCAAGTTGTCTTCTGGGAGGTTTCTTTCAATTTGGAGCCCTGTCAGCCACAAGAGAACCCATTTAACAATGCCTTTGACAAACTTGAAGCCAATCACTTTTTAAAAGCTGAACCAATCTGATAGGTTAAAAGAAAATGGTACTTATACTTGCTTTAATTTGTTTCTTTGCTTTAGTGAGATCGCCAGCTTCCTCATCAGCCACTTGCACCCTTCCTTTTGTGAGTCAACTTTTTGTGCTCTCTGCTCACTTTTCTATTGGGGGATCAGCCATTTACTTATTGATTTGAAAGATCTCTTTAGTGCTCTTATAGAACATTTATGAAGATTTCTTTATAGAACGTCGCTTTCTATAAAGATTTGTTACATTTTACACGAGGGTCCTCTGACTTACAAAAGAGCAAAATGTTGAAATCACATGAGACAAGAAGTCACTCTCTGGGAGGATGATAGTGATCTAACTGCACTTTTTCATTATGACTTCAGGCTGGCACACACATGCTTGGATGTTTCCAGTTTCTAAAAAGGGAATTGGAATTCTTCCATTCAGGTAACATGCAGTTGGAGTTTTAAGCCATTTTGCTCTGGGGACAAAATTTTTAGGTTAAATAAATAGAATAAATAAATAGAAAAGCACTATACATTTTTTCATAAGCAATCTGATTCCTTGCTCTGATTCAACATGTCTTGACCACAGACATTGTTGACTTTGCAAAACAGAACGCGCCGTTCATTGGTTGGGAGTAAGGAGATCTTAGTTCTTTCTGCTATTGCTTTTTTTCTCGTTTGGGGTCTTTCTCTAAAATGGACTTTTGCAAGTCATTTCACCCTCTGGTCCTTGATTTCCACATCTTAGCGTTGCTAGGTAAAATATAGGACATGATGCAATATTTGGGACATGCTTTTACCAAGAAAGTTTCTGTTGGTTATCTAAAATTTATCTGGACATTCTATATTTTTACTCGCTAAATCTGGTAACTCGCTGTGTAAGGCCTATTCCAGACCGGACAAATTATGGTTGAAATGTAATCCAATTTCAAGGCACCTTGCAGTCTGGGTAATCTGGGCCCTACCCTGCAGTGGGATACCGTCATCCAGAGGAACTGTTCCAGGGATAGCAGTAAAGGAAGTGCTGGTGAGCCATGGGGAGGCCAGGGATCTATTTGGAGATAGATAAGACTTGAAACTGGGATCGGAGAAACAATATGGAAGCGACTATAGAAGTGGTAACCACTGATCTTTTTACTGTCTCCACCAATTTGCCTTTTCCAGAATGTTATATAGTTGCAATCATACAGTGTGCAGCCTTTTCAGATTGGTTTCGTTCCCTTAGTAATCTAAGGTCCCTCCATGCCTTTTCAGAGCTTGATAGTATTTAAAAATTAATAATGCATGTTTTATTACTAAAAGTAGTAAGTGGAACTTGAGATTTCTTTGCAGTTATTTCCATTCTTAGAATATATTTTATTGAGCGTGTACAGAGGACTGCGTTCAGAAGTCAAGATAATCCTCTTCTCTGTGATGTTACCTTTCATTCATTTGTTTCTGTTTATTTCCATATGTAAAGTTTGCCTTTTTTTTTAATTTTTGCCTTAATTTTGTTTTTAAGATATGTCAAGCCTAATTTAAACGTCAAAACTCCAGGGGCGCCTGGATGGTTCAGTCGGTTAACATCCAACTTCAGCTCAGGTCATGATCTCACGGTTCATGAGTTTGAGCCCCACTTTGGGCTCTGAGCTGACAGCTCAGAGCCTGGAGCCTGCTTTGGATTCTGTGTCTCCCTCTCCCTCTGCCCCTCCCCTGCTCACACTCTGTCTCTCTCTGTCTCTCAAAAATAAATAACATTAAAAAAAAAAAAAGGTCAAAACTCCATAAAAAGATCCAGAGAATCTATATCCAACCTTATCACTTCTGCTCTGTTTTCATCTCCCTTTTGCCTCCTGTTGGTAACTATTTTCATTAGCTTCTGGTTTTATCCTTCCCATGTTTATGTTTATTTTTTCAGTAAGTGTGTGTATATAAACTTCCTCTACCTTCTTGTTTAAAAAAAAAAATAGCTGTCTACTCTATTACCAAATCCTGGAATCCACACCTTTTTGTATGGCTACACTGAACTCCTCTATAAAGATGGGCCAAAATTTCTCTAACCAGACAGACCCCATTGATAGCCATTTAGGTTTCCCAATCTTCTGCTGCAAAAAAACAAAAAACAAACAAGCAAAAACTTATAATAAATAACTGTGTGGAGACGTTGCATGTGCATGTGTGTGCATGTATGTGTATCTGCAGGGTAAGGTCCTAAAAGTGAGGTGGCTGAGCCAGAAGGTAAATTCATGCAATTTTGTTAGGGACGGCCAGTGGCGCTCCATGAGGACTGTACTGTGTTGTAAGCAAAGGGTGTCTGTGTTCTCAGAGCTCCCTAGCATCCGACTTTTGGGTTTTGGCCAATCTGATATGTGAGATACTTACTATCGTGGTGATAGTCTTCCTTTTAATAGGAGTGTGGTTGAGCATCTTTTCATCCATTCAAAGACCTCTTACTTTCATGGTCATGGGTTTTGGCCACTTTTTGTGTTGGATTTTATTTTTTTCATCTCAATTTTAGGAGCTTTTTACCTATTAGAGATACATATCTCTATTTGCTCTGTACGTAGTACTAATATTATCTTTAGACATCTCTGTATTTGTTATCTATGATACATTATCCAACACTTTACTCCCAATTTGTCCTTTGTCTTTTGATGCTGCTTATGAGGGTTTTTATGCTGTGAAAAAGTTTCTTTATGTTTCTCAGGTCAAATTTATCAACTTTTTCTTTTATTACCTCTGGATTTTAAGTCATAGAGAAGGTTGCCAAATTCAACTATATTTTCCTCCTTCTTACACTTAGCTCTCTGATCCATTTGGAGTTGTTTTCGGTAAATGGTTTGAGGTTTGAATCTAGTTTTATCTTTTGGCATCATATTGAATTTATATATTAAATTGGAGATAATGGAAACCTGCATGATATTGAGTCATACCCACAAACATGGAATGTCTCCCCATTTGCTCAAGTCTGCTTTTGTTTTGCAGCCCTTTAAATCCAGGTGGACTGCCTGGGTAGGAAGACTACGAACTAGTAAAGCTTCACTCAACAGAAGATAACAGAAAATTGTAATCAATCAGAGCATCTGCTACCAAGGACTTCTGGCCTCCAGGACCTCGACCCCTAGAGGCGGTGAGCCTTACCTTGGCTCTCGGCATCTCTGACACTCCCATTCCTTGGAGAGAGCACTCCACACCCTCTACCCTTGCCTATTCTCTGGCTTCATCATGGCCCTGACTGATGGGAACAATCTGGCCTCCTAGTGGCCTCCGACTCCACATATCTGCCTCCCACCCTGCTCCTGGCTCGTGGTTGGGCTGTGTGACTGATGTGGAGAAAAGAGTTTGAAAACCCCCAAAGGGATGCTCACCTGCCCAGAAGTTGTGAGGAATAAGATGGTTCCTAGGCGGAGACTCAGTTGCAGAGGGGCATGAATGACATTCGTACTTGGTTCTAGAAGAAGGGGAAAGCCTCTGTAGTCCTTAAGAAGAGTCATCAGCTGGGAACGTGGGCTGGGAATGAGAATGAGGGTGGATCTGGCTACGAAGAAGCAGCAGGAGGATGAGTGGTTATCCAGCCAGGGCCCAGGCTGGCATGAGAGCAGGGTGACAGTACACATGCTACAAAGAATCTTGTCATCAGATTGGCTCTGAGGGCTGAAGGCAAGGGAAGAGGTGATGGCACATTGACCAAGAGTTGTCCATCCTGACAATAGGCTACTCTAATGTTCCTTCCAACTGGGGACTTGGACTGATACAAGAGTGAACTCTATTATCATCCAAGCTATTCTCCTAGTAATACAGATGTTGCATTCCTGGCCAATTTGACATACAGAATTTTGAGTTTACCAAATAGATAAAATAGGGAGCAGACTGGTCTCACCGAAAGCGAGCCTTGGGCTGAAAAGAGCCTTTGCCCATTTGCTCAAGTCACAGATGTGTTCTCTTCTTCCTTTCTGACCCTGCTCCCCGCAAAGGAGGGGAACAGACTGTCAGCATCTGCCACACTTCCTTTTCTCTCTCTGCCTTTTCTGGCCTCTTTTGCTGTTTTCTTCCACTTGCTTTCTGCGTGCCAGGCTTCCTCCCTTAGCTTCCCCCCAAACCTTCTTCCATCTGGGCCCTTAACTAACATTCGCAAGTTAACTAGGCATAGGTCTGACCAACAGCTACTTTGGCCTGCAGTGTCAGAAAGCTACCAGGGCCACTGTGCCTACAAGACACCCACCCCACTCCAGCCCAACAAAGAGGGCCAGCACAAGAGAGGAAAAAAGACAGAATGGTTTGGGTGTTTGGGGCCTGGCTTAGGGGGCAGGAAGACTAGATGGCCCTAGGTAAGTAATGTCACCTTTCTGAGGCTCAGACTTCACATCATAAATGGGAATGATAAACAGTAGCCCCCTCCTAGCTGCTGTGAGGCTGACCCTCATGGGAGTAGGTTACGGCTAGAACCGCAGAACCGTAGTGCCAACATCACACCTTGCCTACTCTGGCGGTGTGTCTAAACCAGCGCTGGCAGGGGAAAAGCCATCAGCAGGTGGGTGGCAGAGCAGAGTAGCTGAACTTTCAGTTCCAGTGAAGACTTGGACTACTTCCAAGGCTCTGTAAACTGCCACAACCACCCAGTGCGTCATTGGGAAGCAATCTGGCAAAGACCATCAGAAGCTTCTCTTCTGGACACCATGAGGGTGTTGCGTCTGGTGTAATCTAACTTCTGTGCACATGGGCCAGTGTTCAGATACCAAGTCAGAAGGAGCCTGAGCTCTCCTTGAATCCGCTTTCTGTCCTCGGAAGATGAGCTGAGGTCAGGGAGACTAAGTGATTCACCCAAGGTCAAGGATAAGTGATTCACCCAAGGTCAAGGTCTGACCTTATGTCAGAGCAGGCCCTCTGCTGAATCACAGATCTCTCTTGTGATGGCAAAGGCCTGTGATTCTCAGCTTAGAGTATGGAAACAGGCTTGGGTTTGAGGCCCAGCTCTTCCACAAGTGAGTGGTAGAACTTTGAGCCACTTACTTAACCTCTCTACAAATCAGTTTCTTCACATATGAAATGAATGTCATAATATGGAAATATGGAAAGCTTTCAATAGCATGTAGTTGTTTTTTGTCATTAGTGGATGCAAGAAAAGACCCAAGAGAAACCAGGGTTGGTTGGGTCTCATCCCCAAGCTCCAATATAATCTGTCTTTTTGTTCTCAAGCTCCGACATCTCACACAGCTAACTGAAACTTAGACAGTCTATCCTGGCTTTGCCCCATAATCTAGACCATATCTTCTTTTTATTTAAAAAAATTTTTTTAAGATTATTTATTTTTTGAGAGAGAGAGAGAGAGACAGCATGAGAAGGGGAGGGAAAGAGAGAGGGAGACACAAAATCCAAAGCACACTCTAGGCTCTGAGCTGTCAGCACAGAGCCTGATGCGGGGCTCGACCTCACGAACTGTGAGATCATGACCTGAGCTGAAGTCAGACGCTTAACCGACTGAGCCACCCAGGCGCCCCTAGACCATATCTTCTTTTATTTATTTTTCTTAAATATTTAATACATACAGTAGGTACTTATATACCTGCCACTTGACTTCAGAAGTAGGACACCACCATTGCTTTTGAAGCCCTGTATGCCCCTTCACTGTGATCCCACTTCCTGGTAACCATTCACCTGAATTTTACATTTATCATTCCCTCTCTCTGTTTGACCTATAGGTATGCGTCTTAAATAATATATTAGTTTTACATGTCTTTAACATTAATATAACAGAAATCATGATGTGTGATCTTCTTTAACTTGCCTTTCTTGCCCAAATTATTTTGTTATTTATCCATACTTACGCAATTGTACTTCACTCATTTTCACTGTTGAATAGTACTCCATTGCATCCATAGGCCACCATTAATTTATTCATTTTCCCGTTGATCCGCAATTGTGTTATTTCCAGTGTTTTTGAATTTTCTATTAAAAATGGTGCTTCTGTGACAATTCTTGCATGTGGCCTTGGTGTACATGGTATATTCGTACTATTTCATCATGTCTATGATCTAAATTGCTTTGGTGATACCAAAGTGTTTCCAGAGAGATTGCACCCACTTGTATTTTTATCAACAGTGTGTTAGAGTTCCAAATTTTCTTTAAGGTTGGTTGGGACTATCCATTTTTCATCTGTTCATCTAGTGATTAAAACTCATATCCACTGTGCTGTGCAAATCACGACTGTTTATTATGCTATGTTGTTCTCCGTGTGCTGTGGAAACCATGTGTGGCCTCATTCTTTTCACAAGTAATCAGCTAAGACTTGGTATCCTCAATTTCCATGTTTTCACTGATCTTCTGGGTAAGCTGGTTGCAGCTACAGACCAGTCATGGCAGCCTGGAACAATATGGCCGTCACACTACACACCACATGGGGCAAAATGTCCAGTCTGGAAAAGCAGACTCTCATTTTTATTATGTCAGACCAAATACAGTAAAAAAAGAAGAAAGACAAGTGGCTGTAAAAAGAAAAAGCAGAAGTGTGACTCTTGCCCCTGCTTTTTTTTCTCTGGGGAAATAAGAAGTTGCCAGTCCAGGTGCTAAACAGAGTTGTTGGTTGACAGAAAAGTCAAGTGGCTGATGGGGTGCACTTTACAGTAATTTAGAAGACACAGGCTATCATCATCCCATTCAGTGAAGCTTGATTTTCTTAATCCTTGATGATGTTGCAATAGCCTTCACCATCCTGGTCTACTAGTTTCTTTCAGTTAAGAACTATGGAGAGAGGATGGCGGGGGTCTAGAGCTCTTTCGGGATACACTGCAAGCAAATTGAGCTGCTTGTTTGGGGAAAATAAACAACTGGAAGACGCAAGTGCTTGCATTTTTCTTGTGAAAGATAGTCTGCTCCCTTGCTAGCCTGGCCAATTCAGTGGCTTGGCCAAGCAGAAGGGCCCCACCCTTTAATAGCTCTGAGGATTCTGCTCCTGATCATCTGGTCGAACTAGAAATTCAGAGGTAGTACATGAATAATCAAGCTTTACCTAGAGAAATACAGAACTTCTGTTTGTACAAAGAAGAAGTAGAGAAGGGAAGAAATCCACCTACGACTTCCACCTCTGCCAGTACCACTGCTCCTTCTCCTCCTCCTCCCTCCCCTCCTCCTCCTCCCTCCCTTCCTCCTCCTCCATCTCCCTCCCCTCCTCTTCCTCCCTCCTCCCTCCCCTCCTCCTCCTCCTGCCTCCCCTCCTCCTCCTCCCCTCCCTCCCCTCCATCTCCCTCCCCTCCTCCTCCTCCCCTCCTCCTCCTCCCCTCCTCCTCCTCCACCTGCCTCCCCTCCTCCTCCACTTCTCTCCCCTCTTCCTCCACCTCCTTCCCCTCCTCCTCTTCCTCTTCCCTCCCCTCCTCCTCCCACCTTCTTCCCCTTCCTTCCTCCTCTTCCCCTCTTCCTCCTCCTCTTTTCCCTTCTCTTCTTCACTCCCCCACCCCATCTCCTTCAGTTCTTCTCTTCCTCTCCTTCCCCCTCTATCTTCAGCCAGACCTGGGGTCTGTACCAGAAGAGGCAACTTGGAACCTCTACTCTGTCCTTTCTCTGTATTCTTCAGACCCAGAAGAGGACTGGTCACCTGGGCAAATGTGGTAAATGTGCACCTTCCTCACCAAGGTGAGCAGGGTGTGCTTGCTGGCTTCAGGGAAGTGTGCCAGGCATAAAAGGAACCGTTTCTCTCATTTTCTTCCTCCCTGATCTTAAACTGCCTTCTGCTCACTAAATGACAGTACAGAAATGCTATTTTCATATCATGGTTCTTTAAGTGGAAAAGTTTATCCATGAATTTATGCAAATGAGCAGAAAGTCCCAAAGAGACCTGAGAATTGATTATTCTGCTTTTTCTTGAGCCCAGGAAGCTACTGGGGACAGAATGACACCTGCTGAAAACAAGGACTATATGTGTTTGGGACAACAGGAAGTAGTGACCAGCCAGAAGCCCGTCCTGACCTGATTACAAATCTGGTTATAAAAGAAAGCAGCTGGAAAGAAATTTGCATGTCCAATAGGTTTCACTATTAAAGTTTACACAACGTGGAGTAATCAGCCAAGCTGGCTGGCTACCCAGATCACATGATTGTGTAGAAACATGAAACTTGACTATGTGCTCGAGCAAGTTTTACTTCTCCCTAGTGTAGGGTGTCTGCCAGCAGCCGGCACTCTCTCGGAAATCAGACTCAAGTGACTGGGACCCTTGAGATCAAAGGCTTACCATGCTACTCCCTAGGAGGGCCAGTGACTGCTGACCTTACCACTGACGGTTATTCGTGGCTCTTATAATTAACAAAAAGAATGGACAAGCTTAACAAAATAACTGTCCCTGCCAGTCAGAAGTTGAGGTAAGATTTTCCCCATCCAATACTTCTCCTTCCTTTTTTTTTTTTTTTTAATGATCTACTGATTCTGAGAAAAACTGAAATCCTGGAATACTTTGCTCGTTGTAAGGCAGTGGGTGGCAATTGCTATAGAGAAGTACCCTGAGTTTTTAAAGAAATATGTAGGAACAAGTGGGCTTATTCTAGCTGGCTTTTGTCATTGAAAGATGCATGTAGGAAGCCCTGGGGAGACGGTAAAAAAGAAAACCCAAGGACTTAGATTCTACTGAAGTTCAGCTTTCAGAGCCTGAATACAACAAATTATTCGAAGGATGCGTTTGTCTAATCTGAATCTCAACCATTTCATTGTGGATTACTATTTAATGTTTAATGTTAAAGATGGTTGTAATCATTTGTATTCATTGCAGTTGTCTCTTATTTATTTTGTGGGTGGATATCACAATTGTGTGGGGACATGAGCTCTGTTTTTCCAGTGTTATTTTGTCACTATAGCAATTATCTAATAAAAAGCCACTTAGAAATTAAAAACCAGAAGTGGCCCAAGGGGCAAGAATCAAACAACTCCTCTGAGCTGTGGAAAAGACAGTATCCCAACTTTTTATTTTGAAGATCTTTTTATTTCATGGTAACAGCATCATGGTTGTTGGAGATCGGAAATTTTAAATGTTCAGTGAGTGTTTTATATTCCAACTACCACTGTGACCTTCAGTTTGTCATGGGTGATGTGACACGTGCAACAAGTAAACTATCACAAATAATAAAGAGCTAGACAATTAGAGGTTTTGAGACAAAATTTAAGAGAAATGAGTCTGGAATTTGCAGAGTGACCGCCCTTCACAGTGAGAATTTGGATCTTATACTGGTTAGGTGTTTGGTAAATGGTGTTTTGAAATGAACTGCTGATCTGGGACCGGTAGGCTCCATCAGCACGGCCAGCCATTTCAAGGGTGTGTTGTTGGGTACTGTGGTTTGACCTGCACTGACAGGGGCCAAGAAGGTACCTCAGTCTTTCCCTTGGTCTTGAGTCACTACACTCTCATGGGAGGGGGGGCAGATGAATCAATGAAAGTAGTAAGAGACTAAATGAATATAAGAAGGGAATTGCTGTAGCTGAGAAAGATCTCATGGAGAAAATGCTTCAAGAGCTAGGTTTGAGAGGCAAGTAAGACAAAAGTAGGGTGAGAATTGGAGGAAAAACAATGAGCCGGGAGGGAGGAAATAGAGAAACGCAACTTGGAACTGGACTTGAACACAGTCCACTGGTGGGATGATGAGAGTGTTCTGACCAACAGAGACTATGGAGTAGGGTGTATGGAACCAGAAGGTCCTGGTAAATTGGGATGTGTAGGGTGGAGTCAGCTCACAAAGGACAGTGAGGGCTCTAACCACAGGGGGTTAGAGAATGGTTTACAGGAATAGAAATGTCATGCCAGCAAGCATGTAATAGGGGGCAGGGATACTCTGTAATGGGGCCAGTTAAGCAGCCTAAGCATCTAGTGCCATAGGCCTGGACTTGAGGCACAGCAGTAAGGAGTGAAAGGAAAAGAGTGTAGGGAAGACATGCCAAAGAAACCAACAAGGCATGGATATTAGGGCTTCTCTCAAATGAGCAAGAGGGTTTTATATAGTCCTTTCCAGACATTCCATAACCTGGAGCTACGCTAAGCCTTAGAACCTCTTTTAGGAAATCCAGATGGGAATTTAAATAAGGAAAGGGAATAGAACCTGAATCATCATATGAGCTCCACCCTCTACGCGCCTGGGACAAAGTCCAGCTTAATCACAGAGTGAGTGGTCAATAGGCAGTATACAACCATAGATTATAGGGCGGGAAACCAAAATTATATTGTGGATAATCATACACTACACTCATCCGCTGAAGCAGAAGTAAGTTTTTTTCCACTTGGTTACTCAGTTGTCTTTACAGAATTGGCCTGTTTTGGTAAAATGTGCACTGCCGACGCGGAGCTTTTCAAAGACAGGAAATTGTAAACATGATGGACTTGAAGCACCACCTTAAATCTTTTCTGTAATTAGGTGGGATGTCAAAGAATAGGGAAATGAAATACTTGGTCCCTGTGATTTGTGCCCTCTGTCCTGACTGACACCAATTCGGAAGGTTGCGTAACTGCAATTATTTGGTACCAGGTGACAGAAGTGAAGAGCTGTGTTTATATCCTTAGGTTTATCAAAATTTATGTGAGACTTTGCCTAAACTCTTAGCCACAAAAATAGAGAGATAGTGAGTGTCCATCAAGGGCACATAGTGATCCTGGAACATAATAACTGTTAGATTAAAACTGGCAGTCATGAATATCACTGCTATTCTTTCTTCTTTTTTTTTTTTTTTTAATTTTTCTTTTAACGTTTTATTTATTTTTGAGACAGAGAGAGACAGAGCATGAACGGGGGAGGGTCAGAGAGAGAGGGAGACACAGAATCGGAAGCAGGCTCCAGCCCATCAGCCCAGAGCCCGATGCAGGGCTCAAACTCACGGACTGCGAGATCGTGACCTGAAGTCGGACGCTTAACCGACTGAGCCACCCAGGCGCCCCCTGCTATTCTTTCTTCTTAATTCCGTAGTTGTGCAACTGATTTCCTGAACATAAACGTAGAACTTTGCATTGATCCTTGGTAAAGTTTATGTTCATTTCAGTTCTTCTTTTTGGCCATTTTGGTTATTTTACCTATTGATTGTGTGACACGTGTGGCATTTAGCTTTGCAAGGGCTGTAGATGTGACAAACATCCTTCCTCTGCCTTAACCTAAGCGGCGAAAAATCTGTCGAGCACGGCAGAGCCCTGTCTTGGGTGTCGGGATCTCACTGCCAGGACTCTCACTTGGAGATGTAATTTCACAGCTTCGGGGACATGACTTCTCTCCTCAGGTCTTGGAATCTTCAATTGGAATTTCCAGTTACTTGGCTTTTCAAGTTCAATTCTTCAGAAACAAATTCACCAGGGCATCTGGTTGGCTCAGTAGGTAGAACATGTGACTCATCATCTTGGGGCCGTGAGTTCAAGTCCCACAATTAGGTGTACAAATTACTTTTTTAAAAAAGGAAAGAAATTCACCTTATTTTCACCTTTCTGCCGCTAGCTCCATCTCTGAGCCTCCCTATTTCTGTCAATTGCATCGTCATCAACCCTAACTCTAATTCATCCCTCTCTGCACCCCCATTCACCTACCGCACCCTGTAGTCTTTCTTTAATGAAGCTTCCATATATTCCATGTATGGCTTTTCTACCACGCCACCCTGGATAAGTCCTCCCCTCTCCTGTGTCCCCCATCTGCAAATGCCGAGTTTGGACGAGCCAATTCCCGAAGCCCCTCTCGGCTCTAATGCCATGTGATCATTTAGGCATGGAGACTATTCTCTGACCCTACTGTTTAAAGATAGACAGCTTTCAATGATTTTATCCCAAGGCCTTCAGGAGATGTTTCCTGACTGAATCATCCATCTTTGAAAGCTGTCCATCCCTAAACAGTGAGGTCAGAAAACACAACTACACAGCATCCAACAAGGTCACCTAGAAGGTTGCTGTGACGTATTTAGAAGGACAATGCAATTGGAGCCCAAAAGGGCTGAATTTCAACGGCCCATTGCTAGCATATGGGTCCTGAGGAAGTCACTCAACTTCCGTAAGCTTCAGTTTCCTCAGGTGTCAAAACTAGAGATGCCTTCCTCACAGCCTTTTTGTGAAGACGAAGTAAGACAACATGGGCTGACGTGCCAAGAATGGCATTGGCTTCATGGTCAGTATAACAAGTAAATAAAAAGTAAACACAATAGCCAGTACTTCAACCCACATATCATGAGTGACCATTTGCAGTCTCTCTTTCTCCTCATGGTAATGGACCCAACCCCCTTTAATTAGAATGGCAAGCAGAGCAGGAAGCTGCCCAGGGCCTCATGATGGATAGAGCAACTCTTGAACATACATGTGTCTGGGAGCATCTCTCTTCTCATTCTTTATAAGCTTAGGGCAGAGGCCTGTGCTCGTGAGGGAAGGAAAAAGAAGGCACAGCATCTAATGGTAGAGACAAGTTACACT
The DNA here is from genome assembly GCF_016509475.1 of Prionailurus bengalensis. Classification (NCBI taxonomy): domain Eukaryota; kingdom Metazoa; phylum Chordata; class Mammalia; order Carnivora; family Felidae; genus Prionailurus; species Prionailurus bengalensis. The sequence continues at coordinate 55,148,441 of NC_057351.1, read as the reverse complement.
TCCCAGGAAGTATTTCTCTTCACACTGCCCATCTGCATTATGTCAGCCAAGAAACTGCTCAACTGGGACTTCTTTTTAAAAAAAATTTTTTTTTCAACGTTTATTTATTTTTGGGACAGAGAGAGACAGAGCATGAACGGGGGAGGGGCAGAGAGAGAGGGAGACACAGAATCGGAAACAGGCTCCAGGCTCCGAGCCATCAGCCCAGAGCCTGACGCGGGGCTCGAACTCACGGAGTGCAAGATCGTGACCTGGCTGAAGTCGGACGCTTAACCGACTGCGCCACCCAGGCGCCCCTCAACTGGGACTTCTTGTGTCACACCAATGGATGGAATCCTCAGGCAAGGCTTCTTTCTCCTTGTGGGCAAGCTACCCTGGAGCCACGTTACTAGAATTTGCTTAGTATTTGTAGCTTTCAGGGTCATTGGCTAGGGAAACTTGGGGCACTCTTTCTCACCCACTCTGGGCATGGTTGTGCCAGGAAAACCCTAAACCAGAGTCCACGTGTCCAAAGCACCCTCTGTCCTGGATCCAGTGATCGCCAGGGTACCATAGCCGAACAACTCCCTTCTTTTCACGCAACTGGTCTCGAAGTGGTCTGTGATACACTTTATTAGGTTCGCAAGGATGGAACCACAATTACATTCCAGCCAAGACTCCTACATCACGGAATTGGAGGAGACTGGGCTGGTACTACTCCAGAGAGTAGTTCTCTCCAGAGAACTTCAGGCACACATTTGCAGATAGTATCTTGATTTTCCCCCACAGATGACGAACCTCATCTGTTCAGTGGAGAATTTACTGTTTGGTTCATTTTCAAAGAGGATCTTACTCTTGCCCACATGCATCAGCATCACGGCATCTAGGCTGGTTAAAGAATACGAATAGGAGGGGCGCCTGGGGGGCTCAGTCAGTTGAGCATCAAGTCTTGATTTTGGCTCGGGTCATGGTCTCGTGGTTTGTGAGATGGAGTCCCGTGTCGGGCTCTGCGCTGACAGCACAGAGTCCGCTAGGGGTTCTCTCTCCCTCTCTCTCTGTCCCTCCCCCACTCATGCTTGCTCACTTCTCTCTCGAAATAAATAAGTAAACTTTAAAACAAAGAATATGAATAAGAAAAAAAATTTGAATGATAGCTTGTAGCAGGGAAACGGAAAGGTCTCTCTGGCTTTTTAGAGACTCCACGGAAGCCTCCCTCTGCTGCCCTCCACGAAGGCCTGGCTGCATCATTTAGATCGGTGCTTCTCCACCAGGGGCACTTTCGTCCCCCAGGGGACACTTGATCATCACAAATGTGGAGGGGGTGCTGCTGGCACCAACAGGTAGACGCCAGAGGTGCTGGTAAGCATCCTACACTTACAGAGCAGTACTCACAGCAAAGAATCGCCAAAAATTGCAATAGAGCTGCTGTTGAGAAACTGATTTAGGCCAAGTAAATGAATTCTGTCTCGAACAGGAGGCCCCTCTTCATTTGTATATTCTTACAGAGATGGTATGTGTTTAAAGTTTAGAATATATATCTTTGCAATTGATAAGCCTTCTGATATTCCTCTATCTGGGACGGTTTGGGTGAGGGGTTGCCAAGGAGAAGGGCTAGAGGTGCTGGGGCCTATATTTCAATGAGTTACTATTTTAAAAAAATTTTAGGGTCAAATAAAACTAGATTCCACAAACGATATGCACCAATGGGGTATATGTTGTTCTCTCCAGAGAAACGAGAGCAGGAAAGATCTCCAGGCATAAGGTCATCTTGGAATAGTCTCTGTTTCTACCTCTGTAAGCAGACCAGGTAAACCATGAGTGCAAATCCTTAGAGTTGGGATAAAAAGCCAATTAAGTGGTAACATAGCTATTAGGAAGTCCAAGGGCTTATAGATCTGATCCTATGGCCAAACTCTGGACAGAGGTGGATACACTGTGTCTGTCCTAGAGCAGAATGTGTTGCCCTGAGGTCCATGGGTAGAATGTTTTGGGATAAAAGACAGGTTGAGGTGTGGGGGATGAGACACTATGTATCGGTCCACCTTTTAATGTCTTCTCAGTCCCATGTGAAGATGCTGCAGCACTGTGAGGCACGGATCCAAATAACTCTGCCATCACCTTGGATAGTTTCTGCAGCACAATTCACCCTTTCTTGCCTGATCTCCCCATGGCCACTGGTGTATATTTTGTGAAACTGATGGCTGGGTTTTGAGGGTGCAACTTTTTAAAAAAAGAGTTTATTCCAGCTTTAGTAGAAAGGAGTCCTCTATCCAGCCTCCCATGACTCTTTTTTTTTTTAATTTTTTTTTCAACGTTTTATTTATTTTTGGGGGGACAGAGAGAGACAGAGCATGAACGGGGGAGGGGCAGAGAGAGAGGGAGACACAGAATCGGAAACAGGCTCCAGGCTCCGAGCCATCAGCCCAGAGCCTGACGCGGGGCTCGAACTCACGGACCGCGAGATCGTGACCTGGCTGAAGTCGGACGCTTAACCGACTGCGCCACCCAGGCGCCCCCTCCCATGACTCTTTAAGTTGGTGTTGATCTTATCCAGAGGTGAGCAGTTGGTGTGATCCTCTTACACTATTGGGAATGATGAGAGGATATGTGTGCAAGGGGTCCAGGCTGGTGTGGGGGGCTGCTGCGTGTTGTAGTGTCAGACGCTCAGGCTCATGGGTGACCCCAGATCCTGCTTCCAAGCTAAAGGGCTGCAGTGCCCTTGCCCACTATGGCTATGACCTTGCCGGGGAAACCATCTGAGTCTGCTTAACCAGACTCTGTCTCTGTTGGATAATGGTCAGAGGGGCTGCCACTCTCTCCCCATCAGACACGTGTGTCTCTTGCTTCGTGATTCCCCTCTGTCAGCCCCTCTTCTGTGTCAGCCTTTCTGCTTCTTTAAGGTGGCCCTGTGTCTCTCTGTTTGTTCAGGGCCGTTGATGTCTAAGCCTCAAGGACAGCTTCAGTGTTCTCACTGCACACGCTTGCTGGACTTCCTGGGCCCCTAGAAATGATGTAGTCAGTTCTGGTCACAGGTTCCCTGAGCCACACCAGCTGAGCCTGCTCCCCCTGCTCTGTGGAAGGACACGGACAGCAGCGGAAAAGCCCCCATCCAGATCACACAGGTCTCCTGGCGAGGACTTGGGAGGCCGTCTCTTTAGCAACTTTATTTCTGAGGCAAGAAACCTAAGGCCCAGAGAGGTGAAGTCACTGTCGGAGCTCACATAGCCGATCCTGCTCCAGAACCGTAGCTCCCTGTTTGCCTGCTGGGAGAAGGGAGTACATAGGCCACTCCCCTCTTTTTTTTTTTTTTTTTTTTTACCCTGTGTCAGGTGTTGACCAATAGAGGTTGGTCCAGCTTAGTCTATATTCTGTATTTGCCCTAGATATTAAAAAAATTTTTTTAATGTTTATTTATTTCTTGAGAGAGACAGAGTGTGTGAGTGAGGGAGGGGCAGAGAGAGAGGGAGACACAGAATCCAAAGCAGGCTCCAGGCAGTCAGCACAGAGCCCAATGTGTGGCTGGAACTGATGAACCGTGAGATCATGACCTGAGCGAAGTTGGGCGCTTAACCGACTGAGCCACCCAGGCGCCCCTAGACATTTTTTTTTAACTAAAAGAACTAATTTACTAGTGAGAAACCCCAGAAACCCCTACAGAACCATGCCCGTCAGTATTTCAGGCTCTTACAGGTTTCCTGGTCTGCACTTGAATTCTGGGCTGACCCAGCACATTTGATATCTACGGATACATGTTTTTCCAAGAACGTTCCCACAGTCGTTTGTGTAGTCTGAGAGTGAGCTGTAATTATAAAGAGAAGAGTCGGTCTCACGCATAGACCGAGCATACAGGACCGACGTGGTATAATTTAAGAAGTGCTCAGAAAGGTGTTTTTGCCATACTGGAAAGAATAGGATCTTTGAAATCAGGCAGGCCTGGATTTGAGTACTTCTCTGTACTTACCAGCTCATGGTCTTTGAACGGGTCATGTAATCCCTTTTCGCCTCAACCTTTTCATCTGGAAAGTAATATCATACATTATTATAATAACGTATAACAGAACAGGGGGGTTGTAGCAGTGAATATGTTAAACAGAGAGGAAGAGATCCGTGGATGCTTCCTTCCCCCAAATCCCTCCTGGCCGGGGCTTTCCCAAATTGTGTCATTAAAGAGGCATCCATGCGGGATAAGGCAGTGTCTTAGAGTCCTGGTTCAAAATGAAAGCTCACCGAGGGTAATAGGTTAAGGCATTAAGGCACTATCTGTCACCAACATTCCTGCGGCTGGAGGGCAGATAGCTGGGCTTTTCTCTTCCGCACAGAGGTGGCTCAGTCCGCAGCTGTTAGCTGGAAGAATGGGACTTTGTTCAGGAAAGAACAGGTGATAAGGAGGGAAAGTTTGGAGGAGGGAGATCACGCCTAAGCCAAGGGAGTTGGCGGTGGGGGGCTGTGGTTAAGGATGCTCCCTACAGGGTGAGAGACCCCCCCCCCCATTCAATTTGTTGTCGTTGTTTAGTTTACAACTTCACCGCTATGGGATGAAGAATAATCTCTTAGGCACAGGAAGCGTATCAGTGTCCACACTCAGTACCTGGCCGGAAGGAAAGTCATCTTATTTTAGTGCGAATAACTATGGGTGGGATAAAATACAAACTTGGGAAATACACTTTCGAAAGGGAAATGGCAAATGAAATACCAAATCCTTGGAAAACCAGATCCTCGTCGTTATCTGTGACTATTGTGCCTTTTAAGCAGTCTTTACAGCCTGTTTAGGGTCAAAGTCTTTTTCTTTTTCTTTTTTTTTTTTACAATAGAAAGTCTTTTCATTTCGTTTCATATCATTCTCCACATTCAAAAATGATCACATTTGCAAACCAGTCACAGATGATTGGGCCTAATATACTTGATGCATGCCGAACACAACCTCTTAAAACGATTAAAACAAAAGGTATTTGTGTAAATACCTCCAAATAAAATGGGGGGAAATCTGCTTTAAAATTGCTAATGACCTCTTTGTGGGAATGAGGTTTCCTTTTGGGGTGATGTAAAACCTCTGCAACTAGATAGCGGTGGTGGCTGCACCCCGTCAGGAAGTTGCTCAATTGCACACTTCGAAACGGTAGAAATGGTCAATTTTACACAGTGTATTTCGCCTCCATAGAAAAAAGTGACAATGAAATTATTTTCTGTACTTACCATAAAATATTATACTTGGGGATCCGTGCTATATTTTTTTTCACCAATTAGATGTTGTTTCAAAGTGTGTTTTCACGTATTATTAATAAGCATTTTTGGATGGTTTTTAAGAATTACAAGGCTTCTTTCCACTTCAATCCCCACATGTGATATTCCCCAATAGGGTTTTTTACTCAGATCCCAGTGAAATGAGCTTAACTGAGCCGAATTTTTCAACGTACTAGAAATATCATTCCTCAAAATCACTCTTCACTCTCTGAAAATATCTTTGCTTTTAACTATCAAACTGGGATGCCCAGATAAGTGGGTGACAATATTATATTGTGCCAAGGTAGACATAGGCAAGAGTCCTTTTTTCCCATCAAGGTTAATCTTTAAAAGGACATGCTTGGGGTGCCTGGGTGGCTCAGTTGGTTGGGCATCTGACTCTTGGTTTCTGATCAAGTCATGATCTCACAACTCATGGGTTCGAGCCCTGCATTGGGCTCTAGGCTGACAGCATGGAGCCTGCTTGGGATTCTTTCTTTCTCCCCGCCCCCCCTCCCCTGCTCACTGTCTCCTTCAAAATAAATATATAAATTAAAAAAAAATTTTTTTTTAATTTAAATGAGCATGCTCGGTTACTTGGGTGGCTCAGTCAGTTGGTTAGGCATCCAACTCTTGATTTCAGTTCAGGTCATGATCTCGTGGTAGTAAGATCAATCCTCCTGTCAGCCCCTCCCCCTGCCCCAGTCCCCCTCCCCTGCTGAGCACAGAGCCTGTTTAGGATTCTCATTCTCTTTGCCCTTCCCCAACTCACACGCACTGTCTCTCCCTCCCCCCCACCTCTCTCTCTCTCTCTCTCTCTCTTTCTCTCACTGAAAATAAATAAATAAATAAATAAATAAATAAATAAATAAAAGAACATGCTTAAATTCTTAAAAACACATTCCTTTTCTAGAATTACACAGATTACATTTTCGGAAGGTTCTGAAATGTGATTAGAATTATACATCACATCATCGTCTTACAAATTTGTTGTTTGGGAATCATCAGTTCCCCAGGGCAATTTTCATGCCGGTTGAGGAGAGGCCGTGAACATAGCAAAATGTCAGCTGTCTGCACCTTGTTAGAACAAAGAGCATGTCAAAGCCAAGCACAGTGACGGGATTAAATAACATGACCTCTGGGGACTGTTCCAAACCAACAGTCTGTGCCATCTGTGGACACAGGAGCCTCCTGTAACTTTTTTGCATTTTGCAACCTGCCTATGTATGTATGGTTTTTTGGAAGAGATTTCCCTTCCCCCCAGTCCCTCCCTGCTGCGTGAGTGGCTGAGCGAGGGCACCAGCAAGGCCTCCTCAGTGCTGGGAGGAAGGAAAGTGTGTCCCTGCAGTCCCCGCAAGTCAGTAGAAACTATCACAGCAAGTGGCAGATCATCTAAGAACTTCTTGAGTCTAGTTTAGCCTATTTCCTTTGTCACCTCATCAGTCTCAGGGTGCTGTGCCCCGTGCCTAACTGCCTCTGGCAGGGTAAAGCGTGCCAGGATTTGTAAAAAGGATTCAGGGCCTTCATAGGATCATCCCTACTCCTGCCTGTGCAGGTCAGCCCAGTTGGACTTATAACCCAGATCAGCACTTCGGACATGCCAAAGACAACCACAAAGTATTTGCAGATCGCGGTAGAAAGAAAAGAAAGAAAATTGGTAGAGTGTCGGAGAAACTTGCAAGTTAATTTCTCTGGTTAACGGTGGTTAAGAACCGCAGAAACAAGTTGCTAACAGTTAAGCCGCATGCACCCCTCCACGCCAGGACTCCTGGGCAGTCTTTGTCACTAGGATGCCGTGAAAGGACACGGGCACGTGGTGCCCTGGTCTCCCTCCGTGAGTCCAGCCATCCTGCTTCTCAGGAGGTCCCAGACCCCAGAGGGCCTGGACCGCGTTCCTACCCACTCCCCACCTGCCTGCACTACCCTCTGCCTCTCCTCCTGCCATCTTTCCTCTTTGTTTTCTGCCCCTCCTTAAAGATAGAGACAGGCCCCTAAGAGCCCATGCTTCCCTCTAGCAACAAGTCAGCTCTTGGGGACCAGCAGCAGGGTGGTGGTGGGGGCACATGTGTCCCCAGTAAAGACTGCTTGCTTGGTGGAAGGATCGGATGCCTTCTCCAGGGACAGAGATGGAGGTGACCAAAGAGGCCTGTGGTGATGGCCCCTCCTGCCCGGGTAAGGATCAGGCTGAAACAAGCCAGCATAGGTTATCCACGGGTGGTTGGGAGCATGGGCTCTGGAGTCAAAAGGCCTCACTTTGAATCCTAGCTGTCCTCAACTGGGTGTAGGACATGGGACAAATTACCCAACTTCTCTGAGTGAATGTTTTCTCATGTATTAAAACTGGGATAATCACAACAATGTGAATATGCAATGTATAGGCAAAAACACTACTGATCTAGACACTTAGAGGTAGTTAAGATGATAAATCTGGTGTGTAGTTATTTTTAATCACAGTAAAAAATGCAGATAATAATAGGACCTACCCAGAGGGTCGCGAGGGTTAAGTGAAGTAATAGATGCAAAGCACCTGGCGCATAACACAGGCTCACTAAGCGCCAGCTTTTACTATTGAACTACCGATTATCTGAGTCTGACCACCGGCATGGCTTCCTGGGCACGGACTGTTCATGGTGGCTCTGGGCTGTGGCACAAGAAAGTGGAAGACGCAGTCCCTGCAACGGAAAAGCTGAGCCTCTGGCAGGAGACCCAACCCATGTGTGGAAAGGGAAAGAACAAGGTGTGATGGAAAGAGCTGGGGGAATCTTTAGCTAATCAATCTTTTTTTTTTTTTTAAGTTTTTGAAATTTATTTTGGGAGAGAGAGCATGCACGAGCAGGGAGGAGGAGAGAGAGGGGGAGAGAGAAGGGGAGAGAGAGAGTCCCAAGCAGGCTCTGCACCATCAGTGCAGAGCTCGATGTGGGGCCCAAACTCACGAACCCTGGGATTATGACCTGAGCCGAAGTCAGATGCTCAACGACCAAGCCACCCAAGAGCCCCTTTTGCTAATCAATCTTGGGACAGTGGCAACATTTCTCTAGAACTTAGTTTCCTCCCTTACAACAAGAGGGGATTGATCCACGATATTACTAAAGTCTCTCTCACTGTGACTACCTTAATGACAGGCAAACCTAAGAGTCAGGGTTTCCAAGCTGTGTGGTCTGAGACAAGACAAGCGTCATGATCTCTCTGGGCCTTGGTATCTGCATCTGTGAAATGGGACGGTGGTGCTAACTCATCCTTGGGGGGTTTCCTCACCACAGAAGGGGCTGTCAAAACTTTTGTGCCATCTCCAGTGTGGACTCACTTTCTAGAAGGAAGAAGCCCCCTCTGCTGCTGAATTTGCAAATCTAAATATAGCACCAATGATGCCACAGGAAGGAGGGACATGAGGAAGCTGGGCCAGGACTAGAAGAGGGTTGGAGAGGCAGAGGAGGGAAGCCTGCCAGCCAACGGGACGGGACAGTCTCTGCCGCATGCAGATAGCAGACTAGTCACTAAAAAGTGGCATTCTGCTTCAAGATGATGGTTCACAACCAGAGACTTCAGCTTTGAGACAGAAATTATCCAAAAGGAAGATATTTTGTGCAAATCAGAGAATACCCCAGTCTCTGTCTGTGTTTGTCCTCTGGTTTCACATAAACCAGAAGGTTTTTGTCATGAGATTAGGGGTGGCAGGACCTTTTTCCTGCATTCCCAGGGGGAAGGATTTGTGCTCAAGCTAGTTAGCTCTGTGTCCGGCACCTGACTTTCCCAGCGTGGGCACTCATCCAGGGTTTATAGACTAAAGAAGACAAATACATGTTTCATGTAAAAAAAAAAAAAAAAAAAGATAACATTAAACTTTAAGAAGAAATCCTCCACCCATCAGTAAGTTAAATAGTATTTCTTTTTTTTTTTTTATTTATTTTTTTTAAAATTTTTTTTTTTCAACGTTTATTTATTTTTGGGACAGAGAGAGACAGAGCATGAACGGGGGAGGGGCAGAGAGAGAGGGAGACACAGAATCAGAAACAGGCTCCAGGCTCTGAGCCATCAGCCCAGAGCCTGACGCGGGGCTCGAACTCACGGACTGCGAGATCGTGACCTGGCTGAAGTCGGACGCTTAACCGACTGCGCCACCCAGGCGCCCCAAGTTAAATAGTATTTCAAGATAATACTTTAAAAATCAAAAGTACGGCAAAAAAAAAAAAAGTTCACGATGAACAAAAAATTGAAATGTTATTGTTTATTTATTTATTTACTTCTTTATTTTGTTTTTCATTTAATTTATTTTGAGAGAGAGAGTGGGGGAGGGAGGGAGAGAGAGAGAGAGAGAGAGAGAGAGAGAGAGGAGAGAATCCTAAGCAGGCTCCACGCTGATGCAGGTCTGGAACTCATGACCTGTGAGATTATGACCTGAGCACAAGTCAGATGCTTCACCGAATGACCCACCCAAATGCCCCACAATATTGACATTTTAAATGAAGACAGGACCAGTATTGCGGGTCTGTTCTGCCTCAGACCCCGGTATGGGCCACCGTGCAGCCATCAGTTCTTCCCCCTGCCCAGCTGGGGCACTAAAGGGCATCTTGATGTTATCCTTCTAGCATCTCCCTACCGTGGACTTGGCTGGGGCCCAGGAGGGCTGCTTTCATACCGGTCTCCCAGCCACCAGTGTCCCCTCCTCCCTTTTTCTGCCCTAACCTGGGCACACCTCTGAGGAAAGGTTTTCAGGGGCTTCCTGCTGCCTATAACCCATCTCCTTGGCCTGACTAACAAGGCGCTTGCTGCCTGACCCCACCCTCCAGCCTCATCTATGACTCCACCCTTCCCCCAACACCCCACATCCTGCTGCTCTCAGCTTCTCAGCAGACCCCAAACATCCCAGCCAGTTTCACCTCTGGGCCTTGGCACCTGCTGTTTCTGCCACCTGGCTCCTGTTCCTCACTCTTTTGCCTGCTGAATTTCCATTTTCCCATCAGGATCCAGTTCCCAGGACACTTCATCTCAAAACTTCGGGTCAGCCACTCCCTTCTCAGGGGCCCTCACAGCCCTCTGATCCTCCCCATGGCCAAAGGAGGAGTTTTCCCTTTTACGTGTCTGTATCATATGGATGTTTAGGGATTAGCATGTATCACTTTCATAAAATGAAGAAACAAAACTACTTTGAGTTTAGGAAACGAAGTTTAAGATACAGCATACAAAAGATGTCACGTGAACCAAATAACAGTTCACAAACTGCTATCAACACTGGAGATTAAATGGCCCATCAGTAGTCCTGCCTGAAGTGCTATAAATCCAGGATATACGGAAATAAACTGTAGAGCTCCAAAAGACCTCAGCGCCCCTGTAATCCAATCTTCTCGTTTTACAAGAGAAAACGAGGCACTGAGTGATGAAGGGGATTACTCAGATTGGCGAAGCCAGAAAGCAGCAGAGACAAGAGCAGAATCCACCTCTCTGGGCTCCAGTGCTCTTTCCCTAAGCGACCTCCTTCCTGCGCCCAAGAAATAATCTGGAAGGGGAAAGGAGCCACTTAAGCTGGGCCTTGGGCTCAGGGGAACAAGTGTGGGTTCATAACAGTGGGCATCATAATTATGTCTAAAATGTTTGGTTGGGTCCAAATTGTGAAGGCCTTTGAACGCCAAGCAAATGAGTTTGTCCTTTATCATGCACGAAGCAGGGAGACATTGAGGACATTCGTGTGCGAGGTGACATGATGCAAAGGGGTAATTTAAGAAAACGAATTTGGGGGAGGGGAGGGACTGAAGTAGGGAGACCCAGATGGGAAGCTTTTGGCGTTGTCCGTTGTCCATGAGATCATAGTGGCTGTGGCTGAAGGAGTGGGCATGAGGAAACAGAGACAGGAAAGATCATCTGGAGGTGAACTGACTGAACTGGTGACCGCAGATGAAGAGTCAAAGAGAAAGAGGGTCAAAAAAAGCCCAGAAGGTTCAAGCCTGAGCATCCAAGGGTACCCGATTATAAATTCCATTGTTTTCTTATTCTCTTTCGTATCAGAAGCTTTCAACTTTCTATCACACAATGCTTGTATTGAAATTTAACAACAAAAATAAAACATACTATAAAAATGATGAGTAGCATCTTAAAAAGAAACCCAGACTCAATGATCGAAGATCATTTAAATACCTCAGAAAGGAGGAAGTCAGATGAAGGATCGGCAGACCCAGTGATGATTGTTACATTTTTAAAACTCCATTCATGGTGGAAAGGAATTAAGAGAACGAATGTCTTCTTCTTTATATATACCAAAGAAGATGTTAGAGAGATTGTTATTCCAGATGATCTTAGGAACATATATGTTGGAGGAAACAGCCGGATATGAGGAGAGTGCAGATGTTCTAAGGTACCCAGCCAAGTAGATGCAGATAATTCACAGATCCAAGCCCACTGTCAGCGGGGGTTCCAGGAGCTCAGGGCAACAGTGAATAACTCTCAGCCAAGAGGAAAAGTCAGGATTATTCAGGAGACCCAAGGAGTTGCTGCAGACTCTTAAGGAGGACGTGGCCTGGTGAAAGCTGGGGTTTAGGAACAGTAGCTGATGAGGGCCCTGACAAAATCCCTCATACACAGAGGACCAGCTCCACAGATACTGACAAAATAAAATTCTAGACCCGGATCGGACCGTGGTTAAGATGTGGGGGGTGAAGAAGGAGGAAGGATTTATCTGCTCTTTTTGTTTGCAAAGAGTCTCTTTCATCCGAGACCCTCTTCACTCCATTCCTAAACCCAAAGCAAACATGGATTTTCTCTGATTAACTTGCTCTGCATTCCACCTTTCCTGGAAAAGACCGAAGTGCAAAAGCCTGCTAAAACCTGCCTTTCATGGTCCTCTGTGAGTGCATTAAGGAGCTGAAAGGAAAGCAAGATGTTTTCTGATCCTTTTGTTTTTTCTACTAAAAATAACACCAGATAATACCATCTTTGAAATCATCTCCTGTATTTGGCAAAATTATTGGAAAGATATTTTGTAAAAGATACAAAATTATCTTGGACTACTTTTGACGATGGGACCAAACTACGCATGTGCAGTGCCTTCTCCGTGCTCCCTTGGCCCTGGTGGAGCTCTGTGTCCACCAGTCCACCCTTCTGGATTTGTTCTGTCCCTCTACATCCCAGGGCTGCTCTCAGCCTGTAGACACTTTTCTGAAAGGCAGCCAGCATCTATGGATTCTTCTCCCGTGCTCTCTTAGGCCGTGGGTCTTTCCTACAGTGATAATTTGGCCAGTGGTTCTCAACCTTGGCCACACATTAGAATCACCTGGGAGCCAATGGTCTGGTGGGGAGCCTTGGGTATGAGGATTATTAAAAGCACCCTAAGTGACTCTAACGTGTAGCCCAAATCAAGACTACCTCCTCTAAGAAGAAGATGTATAGAGACTGCCCGTTGATGTAAGCTCTTAACTCCAAATTTAAAAAATACCCCTTGTAAAAGGCTGGGCTGTTTGTATTCAGCTCCTGGAGTTGGGAGTCCCTGCTCTGGTGCCGGTTGCCAGGGAACAGAGAGCAGGCAGACGAAAAGTAGCTCTGTGTCAAATTTGTATTGATCTGAGCATAGGTGAAGGTAAGAGCCTGGTCCTCCACACCCACATCTGATTCTTTCTGCTCTTTTCCCCTATTGCAAGCAGACATCACACTATTGACTAAAACTCCTATGTTCCTTTCGCGGGAAGAGAGAGTGTCCGGGTAAGCCTTCAGCATCCCAATATGGAGTAAAGCTCTTCTGTTAAAGAAATTTCGGGCAATGCAGGCAGGTGCAAAAATACTATGGAAGTTGGGGGCCTTCTCTTGTGCTCTGTGCAATTAAGCCTAGACTAGAAGCAGATAAAATCTGCCTTGCTTCTTTTAATAAAGCTTCTCAGCTTTCTGTGTGCATAAGAATCACCAGTCCAAGAAGTCTGTTAAAATGCAGATTCCTGGGCCCCACCTGAGATTTTTATTACCTTGAGATGGTTGCAGGCCCAGCAATCTGAATTTTTGTTTTTAATTCAATTTTTTTTTATTTTTTTTAACGTTTATTTATTTTTGAGACAGAGAGAGACAGAGCATGAACGGGGGAGGGTCAGAGAGAGAGGGAGACACAGAATCTGAAACAGGCTCCAGGCTCTGAGAGGTCAGCACAGAGCCCGATGCGGGGCTCGAACTCACGGACCACGAGATCATGACCTGAGCCGAAGTCGGATGCTTAACCAACTGAGCCACCCAGGCACCCCTCAATTTTTTTTTTTTAAGCAGGTGCATTATTTTGCCTTGTACTAAACTTAGTGGTGATTAAAATGCTCTCTTCTTACACTTGGATACAGCTGGCTCTACAGAAGCATTTGTTGGGACTAAAGGCACCCTAAGAACCCAAAATAATTCATCTTTTTGCAAAGGTATTCCTGCAGGTTAGAGATCAAAATGCCACTCCGGTCAGGGCACGTAATGCCTGGTTTTATGCAGAACTGTGGTTAGTAGATGATTCCCACTTGTTGGTACCAATCAGCCACGCCAGGTTGGGAGCGTTCTCCCTGCAACCACCCATCACCTCCCCCCCCCCAGAAAAAAACACTAACAAAACAAGAACAATAACGAAAACACCCCACAACCAAACCCATTTCTGAGCACCTTCTGGCCTGGAGGAAATCAACCCAGGTGGTAACGCCCTCCCACCCCCACTTCCCTCTAGCAGAGGGCACTGATTTTGAGTTTTGTTCCTGGTCCAAACCAGTCCCCAGGGTCTTCTGCAAGAAGAGCCATTACAATGGACCAAAACTTCCTGTGTGGGCAGGCACCTTACATCCATTGTCTGTTATCTTCACAGCAACCCTGCAAGGTAGATATCTTCATTTAACAGATGCTAGCGTTTAGAAACATTGTTTTAGAGTGATCTGGGTTTGAACCTGAGATGGACTCTTTCCTGCCCCTCCGCCCCCAGACATCCAGGATTGTCAAAGCTCTTGCTGGTGCTGAGCTCAGGTCTGGTCTGGTCTGGTCTTCTCTCTCCACTCCTTCAAGCACACGGCGGGGGGGGGGGGGGGGGGGGGGGGGGGGGGGGGGGGTCCTGACATTTCATTGCTCCCTGTCACACCCACCCAGATCAGAGTTTCAGCTAATTAAAAGCCCTTTCAGTTTGCAGGAGGAGAAAAGGTGCAGATAAAGACTGGCTAGCTAAGCAAACAAAGTCTAAGGATCCTACTCACTTGTGAAAATGTTCGAGATATAAGTGAAAAATGCAGATTACAAAATGTCAAGTATCATCTTATTTATTTTATTTTTTTAATGTTTTTAAAAAAAATTTTTTTTAACGTTTATTTATTTTTGAGACAGAGAGAGACAGAGCATGAATGGGGGAGGGTCAGAGAGAGAGGGAGACACAGAATCTGAAACAGGCTCCAGGCTCTGAGCTGTCAGCACAGAGCCGGACGCGGGGCTCAAACTCACAGACCGCGAGATCATGACTTGAGCCGAAGTCGGCCGCTTAACCGACTGAGCCACCCAGGCGCCCCAAGTATCATCTTAATTATGTAAAATCTATACATACTATACACGTGTAGTAAAACATTAGAAGGCTTTTGATTTTTTAATGTTTATCTTTGGGAGAGAGAGAGACAGGAGAGAGAGACAGAGCTCAAGTAGGGGAGGGGCAAAGAGAGAGGGAGACACAGAATCCGAAACAGTCTCCAGCCTCTGAGCTGTCAGCACAGAGCCCGATGGGGGGGGGCTCGAACCCACAAACCATGAGATCATGACCCGAGCCGAAGTTGGACAAAGTTGGACGCTTAACCTATTGAGCCACCCGGGCGCCCCTAGAAGGCTATTTAATTAAATGTTAATAGTGGGGGTTGGAAGTAAGAGTGACGTTTTAAGTTTTATTTGCAAATTTTGATACAATGAACATGTTACATGTGGCCACCCTTATAGTGACATACAAAAATAGTTTCACTGCCCAAAAAATCCCATTCCATCTATTCATCCTTCCCTTCCTCCTCCTGAAATCACAACCACTGATCATTTCACTGTTTTCATAGTTTTGCTTTTCCCAGAGTCTAGTTGGAATCAGGCTTTCAGGATTGTTTCACTTAGCATAGATTACATTTTTTATCAGAAATAAAGTTATAAAATTAAAAACTGTACAACCTATGTGACCAGTCACTATTTACCTGTGACTCCAAAGAAAAAAAAGTCACATCATTCTTTGCCGTTCAAATTACAGTACCCCTATTCCCGCCCCTGGCATTCTGGGACTCCCAGGGCTGCATACACATCCCACACTGCTCCATACTGGCTCTTGCTTGTCTCCAGATCCATGAGTCCCTCTTCTTAGAGTCATTTTTCCCCCCACTGTGGAGCAGACAGCATCCTCCAGGCACCATGTGAATTTCTCAGGCTCTTGCACCTTTGGCCGCAGACCCTTTCCTCATTCCCCCACAATCCTAACAGACTTAGTCATACATACTTAAGACTTTGCTGAAATTTGGGGAATGGAAGGAAGCACAACACAGAGCGATTTATATTTGCTCCTAGACAAGGTTTCGTTCAGCCTCCTGGATCCTTCTTCAGGTCTTCCGTGCTTTGCTCCCAGCCATAGACTATTTCAAGGGCCAGCTCACCTCTGCACTATAAAAATCCCTGGAGAGGTCAACCTGTAGAGGGACCAACAACCAGGAGGCCCCAGAAGACAGGAAACATCCAGTAGCAAAGCCCAAGGCCTATATACCATATCCTCATTTTCCTCACTTCCTGGAATAGAGTCTTTGCAGGCTGAGTAGCAGCAAGGACAGCCAGGGACAGGGATATAGTCCTGTCCCAACGTCACCAAATGGTCCTGGCCAAGTGGCTCTGTGCCAAGCAGATGCAGTCCCTTTTTACGTTGCTGCAAATGTGAGGGGCGTGTCTGTCCTGCACCCCCTTCACTGATACTCTGCTTTAGCAAACTATGGCTCAGGAAGAAAGCACGTGACTATAAAATAAATAAAAATACACAGGCATGGGGTAGTCTAAATCCACACAGAGAAAAGTCCAGAGTCTCACAGAGGAGGGACAGTCTAGTAAAACCCACACCCAAATTAAGTTATTGAAGTGACCACTCAATTTATTTGTCTGAAACTTCACCCTTGAATGCTTGAGAACTTTTCCCAAGCATCTATTTGCTTAACTTAGGCACAACTAAAAGGCTCACAGCAAGGGGCTGGGGGGGGGGGGGCGGCATATGTTCAGAGGGTGGTCTCCTGGCCAGTAAAGTCAGCACCAAGGAAATTGTTAGCAATGCAAATTAGCCGACCCACTACAGACCTACCCAATCAGAAGCTCTGGGGGTGGGTTCACCATTTTCAGAGCCCGTCAGGTGATTCAGGTGCAGTTTACAGTGGGAACCACTGGTCTATCAGATTCTAAAGTAAACCACTTCCTTGAAGGCAAAAAAAAAACCTGCTGCTTACTTTCAAACAGTGATTTTTTTCCAACTCAGTACATTGTGGGATCTAAATCCTCTGAGGTCCAGGTTCAGCCCGGGTCACACTACTTCAGAGTATTGTTAAATAACTAAGGTTGTTGACATTAATTCAAAAGCTTGAAGAAAATTTTTTAAATCAATGACAAAGGAGAGAATGTATAATTTGATTTGGTTTATAGCGAAATAAAATTGTAATTATTTATATAATGTATTCACCACTGTAAAATGTTGAAATAGCATGCTACTTAAAAAATACGTTATTGGGTGCCTGAGTGGCTCAGTCAGTTGAACATCCAACTTCAACTCAGGTCACGAGCTCTGCGTTGGTGAATTCAAGCCCTGCATTGGGGCCCCCTTCAGATCCTCTGTCCCCCTCTCTCTGCCCC
This sequence comes from Prionailurus bengalensis, assembly GCF_016509475.1. Lineage (NCBI taxonomy): Eukaryota > Metazoa > Chordata > Mammalia > Carnivora > Felidae > Prionailurus > Prionailurus bengalensis. Next base: position 55,131,422 of record NC_057351.1, on the reverse strand, counting down.
TCCCCTGCTCCCTCTGTCTCTCTCAAAATAAGTACATTTAAAAAATATACTATTGACATCTTTTAAAAAATATATTAGATGACCTTTGTTCTTCGTTCATTTTATTTTGTTACCTGTACGTGGCTGTCTCTTCATAATTTAAAGAGTAGAACATTGTGCTCCTATTATCCTTCCGCCATCCATGGAAAGATATCTCTGAAAGGGCTAATCAAAGAGAAGCTTTTTTTTTTTTTTTTTTTGCCTATTTTCACCTACACGTGACTTCTCACAGTGAGACCGCTGGTATTTAAATCTGGGAACAGTCCAGCTGCACATGCCTTTGCATGTGCTTTATGTTGTAGTAGAGGGGAGAAAAAAAGGGCTCCAAAGACGTTACCAGAGAGCAGGAAAGCTGTGCATCAGGCAGCGTGTGAATAGTTGATAAAAGGAGCTGAGAGCATCCCCAGGTCTTCTTGGTTTGGCGGACACTGTTTTTCCAGGTAACAGACACTTGGCTGCTGAAACAGCAGTCTGTGAGCCTCAAGTGTTGTGTGAACGAGAGGAGAGGGAGGGGAAAAGTTTTGAACACAAGAAGCATAATTTATGAAGCAACTGATTATTTTAATAATCTATAATGAGGGGCGCCTGGGTGGCTTAGTCGGTTAAGCGGCCGACTTCGGCTCAGGTCATGATCTCGAAGGTCTGTGAGTTCGAGCCCCGTGTCGGGCTCTGTGCTGACAGCTCAGAGCCTGGAGACTGTTTCGGATTCTGTGTCTCCCTCTCTCTCTGCTCCTCCCCCGTTCATGCTCTGTCTCTCTCTGTCTCAAAAAATAAATAAATAAATAAATGTTAAAAAAAGATCTATAATGAAAATAACTTAAGAAAGGCCAAGAAGTATCAAATACCAACTTGAGCAAATGACAGAATTACATGAAACTCTTTTGCAACAATTTACACCTGTTTGTATACACCTGCAGCAAAGTTGCTTATACAAATCAGCCCCTGGCTCCCTCTTACTCTGTCTGTGTCTCCTGCTGACAAATTTCAGACAGCATCCTTCACTCTGGCTCATCTTGTCCTTAAACCTGGTTAAGGTTTAATTTAGTCTAAAGGCATTCCGTTCAGTTACATCAGCTTACAGCGGGAGATGCCCTCTGCTCTGCACTGGAAATGATTACATTGCTTCCCAATCAAACCATTCCAGCTTCGCTCTCTGTGTCTCTTTCTCTTGTGCCTGGACATCTTATCTCCCATTTTCCCTCATTCCTCTGTCTCAGAGATTCCCTATAGTTCTGCAGGAAAAGGAGATGGGGCGGGGGGAGTGGTAGGCACAGGTTATATGTGAACAAACTCTAGAATCCCGAGGAGTTCCGAAGCAGCTCAAAGGTCGAGCTTTAGGGACCCTCTGTGTATATCGGTTGGGCAGGTGGTCCTCCTTCACCCTCATCCATTCTCGTCTCCCTGCTGCTGAGCCTGGTGCTCTGCTGAGTTCTCATATGAGTAGAATCCGTGAGCACAGCCTCCCTAACTGGGGATAGAAAACGCGATCTCATTTCCTTTGTTACCCAGATTACTGCTTGGCTCCCACCCCTCCCCACATCCCAACATGGGTCCCTCAGTTCTGAAGACAGTTCCCCAAGAAGTAGCCTAAAGGATGTCCTAGAAGAAGTTTCTCTTCTGCTACTCCACCTTCCAGCCATGTTCCCTGTGCACTCAGCTCTTCACGCCATGGAACACAGCCTTGCCCACAGCCCAGAGGCTGCAACAGGATAAACAGGATACCGCTGAACATTCAGGGGCAATGGAGAGGAATTGTCTTGGTGCAAATGCCTAGTGATGGTGCCCGGCATGGCTCTTCTCAGAGCTGGAGCCCAGACCCAGCCTCAGGTTCCAGCCAACACTCCACCCTTGTATCCATCCCTCCCCTCCTCTCCACCACTTCAGTGGTTGTTCTTCAGTATTAGTTCCTAACAATCATTAGATGGAGAAGGGGAGAGAACTCCTTAAGATCCCCAGGACGAGTTCCCATTCCTTGTTTGAGAACTTTCCTTTTCCCAAAATAGTTGAGGGTAAGAGGGTCCATCCCTACCCGGTAAATCTCACCCCACTCCTTAGTGCCCGAGGGCCCCTCAGTAAACAACTACAGCAGAACAGCAACCTAGATGGGTTAGTTAGCCTTAAATTAACACTTAGTTGCAGACGCCAACCGGCTGGCCAGGCAGAGGCCCCCCCCACCCCCCACCCCAAGCCTCCTCCCTGCTCTAAACTCCTCCACCCACACTGAAGAGTTTTGCAACATGTGCGTCCTAAATCCGTGCTGAGCCAGAGATTATTTCCCCGTATTCCCCCCCTCCCCCCAGTCAACAGGGTTTTGGAGGCCTCTGCCAAGCTGAATTGTGCACCACTGTTCATATTACCTAACGCAAGGCCTAGCTCCGAGAGCAAGAGAAGTGTGCATGCAGGTTTGCGGGAAATAGGTTTCTCCAAGAGCGACGGCTGTGGACAAGATTTACGTTTTGATAACTATAGGGCCCAATCAGATGGTTTCCTCAGAACAAAGGAAAGGCTTGCCTGAAGGGTAAATTCGGCTATCCTACTCTTTCAGGGCAGAACCGTGTGAAATTATACATACATAATTTACATTTACATATAAATAGAAATAATATATTTTATATATTTATACACACCATTATTTACATATACACTATAATATGTAAATGTGTATTATACATAATATGTGAACATATTTATTAGATATATTTACATGTAAATATAAATATATATAAGTAACATATTTACATATATATTTTTTTAAGTCAGAGAGTTATTATGAAGGAAAAAACCATGGCCCAAGATTCCAACTTTTAACATTTTCCTCTATTTATGTATATAAAAACAGATAATAAAATGATAGATGCACAAGCTATGAACATTCAACTAATATAGAAAAATCTTCATTGTTTTTTTTTTTCAATGTTTTATTTATTTTTGGGACAGAGAGAGACAGAGCATGAACGGGGGAGGGGCAGAGAGAGAGGGAGACACAGAATCGGAAACAGGCTCCAGGCTCTGAGCCATCAGCCCAGAGCCTGACGCGGGGCTCGAACTCCCGGACCGCGAGATCGTGACCTGGCTGAAGTTGGACGCTTAACCGACTGTGCCACCCAGGCGCCCCTGAAAAATCTTCATTGTAAAGTGAAAGTCTCCTTTTTATAAAGCAGAAGCCCTCATCCCCACTCAAGCCTCCAGCCCTTGGTCTGCCATTGGTACAAGGGCACCCAGCTATGAGGACAAGTAGAGACTGAAATCTGTCTTTCGCTATTTGCCAAGTTGTGTGCCTGGCCACTGAGCAATGTCCATTCAGAAAAAAGGGTACCTTTTCCTAATTTGTATGAGGACGCTGTATTGACTTTGAAAACATTCTTTGAATAATTCCTGCATATCTTTCTAAAAAATTATGCACCTACCAGCACATATGAATGTATGTGTCCTTTGCAATCCCACAAAAAAACACAATACACATTATTCTGAACTTCCCTTCCTTTCTTCCTTTGTTCTTTTTCTCCTTCACCGTATTTGTGTAACTTAATAGGTATTGGGGATTTTCATGTATCAGCAATACTGATGTGTGCTTCTTTTTTTTTTTTTTCTTTTTTTTTAAGGGTCTGTGGTATTCCATTGTATGGCTTTATCAAAGTTTATTTAACTAGTTCCCTTTTAATGATTGATGGGCATTTAGGTTGTTTCCAGGTTTTATTTAGTGGGGAGGCAGGAAGGATTAGGGTTATTACACAAATAACATAGTACATAGTGGTATAGTTTTATGACCATGTTCAGGATGGCAAATCCCTAACAGTAGAATTTCTGGGTCAAAAGGCATGGAGTTTTTAAAATTTAACAGATATTGGGGCGCCTGGGTGGCTCAATCGGTTAAGCGTCCGACTTCAGCTCAGGTCACGATCTCACAGTCTGTGAGTTCGAGCCCCGCGTCGGGCTCTGGGCTGATGGCTCAGAGCCTGGAGCCTGCTTCCGATTCTGTGTCTCCCTCTCTCTGCCCCTGCCCCATTCATGCTCTGTCTCTCTCTGTCTCAAAAATAAATAAACATTAAAAAAATTTTAAAAAATAAAAAAGATAAAATTTAACAGATATTAATCATCACAAATTGCATTCCCAAGAATATCCATATTTTGGTGCGCCTGCCACCCCGCCCCAGGGTATTATCACATTAAGTTTTGCCAATTTGATAAGCAGAACATATCTCATTGTTGTTTAGATGCAAATTCCTTAAAAAATAAGTCATGTTATCTGTTAGCCACTTGTCCTTTTCTGTTAGCTGTATGTTCACGTTTTCCCCATTTCCTATTGAATTATTCATCTTTTTTTACTGAGTCATAAGATTTCTTTGGAAATCAAAACACGTAGTCCTTATTGTTCTTGTGTTGCAAATATTTCTTCCAGCACGTCATTCATCTCCTGATCTTGTGCATATTCCTTTTGTTCTACAGAATTTCCAAATGTGTAGGCAGTCAGATTCATTAATCATTTTCCTTATGGCTTCTGTGTAGGTACAACTTTCTAGTGACAGTTTTTCCAGATTCAACCTAGTAAAGTTAACCAAGAACTCTTGGGCCTGATTTCAGCCCACCTGTCCTTCAAGGTAGCCCCATCCTGGCAGTGCAAATGCTCTAAGGACAATAAGTGATGAACAGTGAGGTTTTTCAGAGGGCTTTTGCCTCCCGTGTCTCCTAAAAATGAATAGATCTGGAAACCAGAATTTCTCTTCAGAGCCCAGACATTCAGGGGACAGGGACACGGCCCAATGACCACGTTCCTTACATTATCAGTCACGCTTTGCTTTACTCAAGTAGCAGATGGTCGATTAAATATGATACGATTCTCACTGGGGGCTTATTGTAGGGTTTTTTCTCCTTTTTGTATTCCCTTTTGACTTTAAAAAAAAATCAACCTATTATTAATATTTTATGTTTGATTTTATTTCTTGCAGGCAACTTCAAAAGATGGTCCATGACATCAAGAACAATGAAGGTGGAATAATGAACAAGATCAAAAAGTAAGTTAAACTCCATAGCACTGTATAAGCACTCATTTACATAATTAACACATCATCCCAGCCTGTGCTAAGTGGAAGAAGACAAAGTTCTCCGTTACCTGAGTGAGGAGTTGCAACCTTTTTAGCATGTAACCCTTTCTAACTCGTGGCCAGAGTCCATGGTGGTCAGATCTATGTTCAGGAAACATGGCAAATGAACAGGGTGATGCTCAGGGCCCTTTGCTTTCCTCTCTCATTGCAGTAAAAGTGAGCTATGCCACTTAAGATGGCAAATGTCAACAAAGACCTTTATAGAAACAGGAAAATCAGCTTCTGTAACTATGTAGTTAAGGGCCACTAGGACATGGTTGGAGAAATCCGAAAGAGAAGTTACAAGAACACAGCCCTAGCATCTTTAGGATGCCATACCTGTTTTCCATATTTCAATTTTTGTTTTTTCAGTTATAGCCTTAAAATGGAGTTAAAAAATTTTTTTTTAATCTTTATTTTTGAGACAGAGAGAGACAGAGCATGAGCAGGGGAGGGGCAGAGAGAGAGGGAGACACAGAATCGGAAGCAGGCTCCAGGCTCTGAGCTGTCAGCACTGAGCCCGTCGTGGGGCTCGAACTTGTCAACTGTGAGATCATTACCTGAGCCAAAGTTGGAGGCTCAAATGACTGAGCCACTCAGGCACCCTTTTAAAACAAATTTTTTTAACGTTTATTTATTTTTGAGAAAGAGAGAGAACATGAGCAGGGGAGGGGTAGAGAGAGAAGGAGACAGAGAATCCCAAGCAGACTCCGTACTGTCAGTGCAAAGCCCGATGTGGGCCTTGAACCCACGAACTGTGAGATCATGACCTGACCAAAGTCAGATGCTCAGCTGACTGAGCCACCCAGGCACCCCAAAATAGTGTTTTCAGTTGGCATTTGGAGAAGGAAACTAGAATTCCAAATCTTCCTGCACATCAGAAACTCTTAAGTTTTTTTAAAAAAAGAAAATAAAAATTGTACATATCTATATTTGTCACTCAAAATCTAAGTTAAGAGGAAAGGGGAGATGGTATTCCACTAAGTTTTTGTTTAAGTTCTTTTTTTCAGAAAATGAAAGTAGTAGTCATTCACCAGAAAAGAAAAAAAATCAAAGAATTCAGAATTGCATAAAGTCAAAATCTCCTCCTTCCCCATGCCCCACATCAACCCACTCCAGGGCAATGGACATTGTCATGAGTGAGTCTGGTATAAATATCTACATGTATGTATTTTCACACGCACATACATATATTGACATAGATGTAGCACTTACCTATACATACATACGTTTTCATCATGAATGGTGCTATTCTCCATAAAGCATTCTACCAACCTGACTTTGCTTAGTGGTTTTACTTAATGTTATATCATGGATATCTTTGTTTGTTAGAATGTAAAAATAAACCATATTCCTTTTTGAATAGCTGATTAATAGTCTGCTATAAATCCATTATCATTCATTTAACCAGCTATGTATTGGTGGACACTTTTTATTTTTTATTTTTTTAAGTTTTATTTATTTATTTTGTGAAAGAGAGTGTGTGCACACATGTGAGCAGGGGAGGGGAGAGAGAGGGACAGAGAGAATCCCACGGGGCTCAATCTCACAAACTGAGATCATGACCTGAGCCAAGATCAAGAGTCAAAGGCTTAACTGACTGAGCCACCCAGGCGTCCCTGGTGGACACTTTTTAAAGAGAGGGAGATGTGGCAGTTTAAACAGGCATATTCTTGGAGGGCAATTTGATAAGATCAATCAAAATTTTGTGGCCATTGCTTTCAGTTTAACTGCCATAAATAACATTTCAATAAATAGTTTTTGTAGACTTTGAGTATAGCAGAAAGCTAAATTCCTGAAATGAAATTTCTAGATCAAAGAAGTTACGCCCTTGACATTTTTGTTGATATTACCAAATTGTTTTCCAAAAATTTTGTACCACTAATAGTGTATAAAAGTTCATTGACCTATACCTTCGGAACAGAGTATGTTCAGGGGCATCTGGATGGCTCAGTTGGTTAAATGACCAACTCTTGATTTCAGCTTCACAGGTCATGATCTTGTGGTTCCTGTGTCCCAGCCCCACACTGGGCTCTGTGCTGACGGTGCGGAGCCTGCTTGGGATTCTCTGCCTCCCTCTCTCCCTGCCCCTCCCCTGTTTGCACTCTCTCTCTCAAAATAAATAAATAAACATTAAATATATATGTATAGATTATATATAATATAAATATATGATATATATTATATATATATAAAGAACAGAATATCTTCATTCTTTGGTCTTTGCTAAACTCGAAAGAAATCATGTTTTATGGTGTTTTTAGACTATAAAATGTAAATGAGTCTCAATATGTATAAGTGATTATCATAAAATCGTTAAAACGGTCTGCTTGTGGGGAACTGGTCATCTCCTAGAGGAGGAGACTTTGTCTCCATGTTCTGTCCTGTGGCAGGGAGAGGCATGTGATTATTTTCATTTAATACTTCTGACACATACAGAATCTCACTGAAATGAGAGAAGCCTGCGAGTCATTGTTTTAATCACTAGCAATTCTAGATTAATTATCCCACAGTTGCTAGTTTTATAACACACGACTTTTCTTAATAATATGGAGCCTCTGTATAAAATGTCTCTCTTTTCCATGGTCGGTCATACTTACACAGTAGCCACGGAGCTCACATATTTTCAGACAGTTTCTATTTTTTTTATGCCCATTGTTCCCAAAATGCACTTGTACTTGACAAATGTTTCTTCTCAGCTTGGGAAATCTGGCTGCCATAGTCATTACCCTGGGTGAAGTCAGTGGCCCTTTGGTTCTAAGGGACCTGCAGTTAAGCTCTTACTCGTTGCCAGGCAACAGGTGCTACCTTGAAAGGAGGAAGCACGGTTGAACACGCTGGTTTCCTAACACAAGACCATGACAGAGTTGTCACTGGTTCATGGCCAAATGAGAAAATACGGACCTTGAAGCGTTGGGGGTTGGCATGCAGCTGCCAGCTGCTGAGTGAGGCCCAAACCACAGCTTTTCTTCTTGGTCTGTGTTCAGTGACCAACAGCCCTTTCCTGAGTCTGTCCTTTATTCGGAGATGATAACCTTCATACATTTGGGGATATTAAAATGCCCTTTCTTTTCTTTAATGAAATGATGGCAATAATGGGGAATGGTTGGTTTTCAAAATTTTTCTCTTTCAGGAATAGACCTGGTACCATTCCTTGTTTGTTTTTGAGGGTTCTTTTCCCCTATAACACCGTGGATCATCTCTGTCTCTGGACCTCATCATACATCTAATGATAATATCTTCCCAGCACACCCTGTCTTGCCATGAGAATTGAATGAAATAATTGATCTGAGAACCTTGGGGCAAACAAAAAGCAGAATTTCTATGCAAACATAAAAATTGTTATTTTTGAAACATTACAATTCTGGTTTATCAGGCTTATTTTTTGTAATCAAACATGAATTTCTGTGCTGCTTTTTTCCCCCCAAGGAATGAAATATGTTTTGCATGTAATGGTTACCTTATATCCTGCCTCTGTAAAAGGATGTGATGTTTTAGTAAATAAAAGCTACTGGATATAGGTTCTATTTATATATTTTTAAACTTCTTTAAGCAAATCATTCTTAAATAAAATGGGCAACTATTAGTAAGAATAATAATTTACTAGAAATAGAATGGGAGGTGGTGTCAAAACTTACAAAAAGCCTAAAAATTGGGGTATATTTTTAAAATGTAATTTTAAGTTTCTTCTTGTAATGAGTAGGGAAGGATTGTGAATATTCAAACATTCTATATATGCCTAAAGATACTAAAGTAGTTTTGAGAGTGCTTGAAACAGTTCAACTTCTAAGTAAGCTAAATATCACAGTCCCCACCCGGGAACACTCACTGCTCTCTTATTTGGCTTTTTTTTTTTTTTAAATAGTGCAAAAACAGTGTCAGTCCAACCTACAACCAAAGTGCTCATTATAACTAATATTTTTCTTGTTGTTTAAAGCATTGAGGTATTTATTTCTTTTAAGTTTATGTTTTGAGAGAGACAGAGACAGCATGAGTCGGGGAGGGGCAGAGAGAGAGAGAAAGAGAGAGAGAGAGAATCCCAAGCAAGGCTCCGCGTCGCCAGCACAGAGCCCCATGCGGGGCTCGAACTCAGAAAACCGTGAGGTCGTGACCACAGTAGAAACCAAGAGTCAGACGCTTGACTGACTGAGCCACCCAGGCGTCCTGCATTGAGTTATTTATTAAAACAGAGTTCATCTTCTATTACCATCTTATCAACCAATTAACAATTTTCTTCCCTGAAGCTCTGAACTCAGGTGAATATTCCACCACCTGACTTCACCTTTGCCAAGTCACAGCCCCGTTGTACACTGGGGAGATGAGGGAGCTAGGAGACCTCTGATCAATGGCTTCACTACATTTATAATACATTTGGTCTTTCAATGTGATGGGTCCAAAAGAAGCCATTATTCTATTAGTTATCTGTCTGTTATCTCTATATTTGCTTATATTATGGGCCTTGACAACAGTTGTCCTACCCACTGACCGTTTGTCTAATGGTTGTTATCTATAGGCTGAAAGTCAAAGCACCTCCAAGTGTTCCTCAAAGGGACTATGCCTCAGGTAAGAGTATTTCTAAAATACTTGGACTCTTGACTAATTTCATGTTCATATTTAATTCTGGAAAAGGGAACTAGGTTCTACTCATTTGAAAATAAAAGGTGCCTATCCTAATGCCCAAATCTATTAAGCATTTGACTATAGTGGAGATGTAGTAATCCATTCATCCATCCATCCATCCACTCATCTACTTATCAGACATTTATTAAGTATTGTCCATGTGCCAGGTACATACAAGGTTTTAGGTGGAGATACAGTGCTAACCAAGAAAAATATAGTCTCCACACTCATAGAATTTATAGCAAAGAAGAGTATCCATTCATGATCTAAAAGCAATTAGGGTTCAGGGTGATGGGGAAGCACAAAGTTTTATGAAAGTCCTTACAGCAATGTCTAATCTAATCTGAGGTGGAGGTTGTGTAGGACCCAAGCTACCCAAGTCTGGTGACTGACCTGTTGGACCACTTTCCAGAACTCACTGGGTCACAGAGTGATACAAACATATATACATACATGCCCCGTCCTGACCTTTGAAATCTACCCGATCAAAAGTCAAGGGAGCTGCTTAGTGAACAAATGAGAACAAATTCATTCTTCTCTCCCAAGTTCTAAACAAGAAAAGAAAACAGACTACACCTGCTAAGTAACCCAAGTTTTGGTAGGTAAGTCATGGAATCATGGAGTGTCAGGTTTAAAAGGAGCCCCAGGGGTCCTACAGCCTGTATCCAATCCGGTGCTTACACCTGCTCCCCCCACCATGCGCCACAAGTGAGGTCCACTTTCTGTTTGGACGTTTCCGGTGGTGACCTCCCACACCTACCTGGGCCTGTCAAGGGCGGACAGCTCCGTCAGGACACAGATGCAATCCATTTCCTAGTGGCTCCTTAAGTGTGTCCTAATGGCCACACAGCACAAGTCTGTAAACACCAAATAAAAGAGAAATCGAGTGGGTCTGTGCAACGTCAAGGATACAATTAGGAAATTAGGTCACTTGAAGGGTTTCTTCTCTGGACTCGGTAACTCCAGGTGCTTCCGCTGTTGCACACATTCTTTGACTCGTTCAACAAATATTACACAAGTGTGCCCCGCGTGGTGCTCACGCTACTAGACATGGAGTAGGGAACAAACTATAGCCCCTGACCTTAAGGTGCTTAATGACTAGTGGGGAGCAGATAATAGATAAGAAAGGCAATAGGCAGATACTGGCCTAAGGTCACACTGCTAGTGGATTGAAGCTCCCTGGCCATTCCACAAACCCCTGAGCGGTCAGAACTGAACCAGGCTCCCCTCCCGGTGCCCTTGGGCCCTAATTCCCAGGGGCTGTTGTAATCATTCTCCTCCCACCACTGATGTCATGCAGGGAGGAGATCTGAGCAACTGCAAAGAGGACAGACCTCGGGACAAAGGAAGGTAGTCAGACAGAGATTCTTGGGCAAATGCCCACCACAGAAGCACAGGGCCTCCCAACCCTCTGGCCACCAAAGACGGGAAATATAACACTGCTCTGCCCTTGCCCTGCTGTCCTTACCGAAGCCAGCATTCACTCGATTTTTCGTCTCCCTGGCTACACTCTGACCGGTGGACCCCGCAAGGCTGACAGGGGGAGAGCGGCTTGCACCATCAGTCCTGCCTCGTGCAACTAAGAATAGAGGAATAAAACTTGGACTTGAAAGTCCTTTAAGGCTGGAAAGCCCTGAAAGACCACCCAACCTTAGCTTCTCACTTAGGGATAACTGGAGCCCAGACAGGCCAACTGGCTGCCCAAGGCCCTTACAGCCAGGCGATGGCTAAGCTGGGGCTAAGCCCTCCATGTCTGCATACCCACCCCGTTAACAGGGCTCTGGGAAGGGCTGAAGGGATATTCAGACAAAGGGACTTTCTGAGATGTTAGGTATTTAGTTGCAAATCACCTCTCCTAGCCAGCCCAAATCTGCTCCCCACATGGTCACATCCCTTTCTTCTCTTGGGGTACACCCAGTGGTCCTGGACTGTCCACCGGCTGCCTCCCCCACAGCTTCTGTAGTTCTGCTTTCTGTTCCTTCCCTGCGTCTGTCCCCACCACCACATCTAGTCCAGCCTCCTTCCCTCTTTCTTTCCTGCGTGCCACTGCGGTCTTCCCACTGGTTCCCTGCATCTCACCACCGGCTCTGCATGAGGAGAAGCTGGCAGGCCCAGTGGCCCAGCGCGTGGCCTCCAGTGCTGAATCAGGGCTACAACTGAGCATGTGTCAGACCCACAGTTTGGAGAGCGTGTCTCTCAATGCTGGTCTCTGGTGCTGCTGCTGATCTGGAACGGAAAGGCCCAATTCACACCCTTGCCTTCACCCCTTCCCTCAAGCTCTTGCCACAGAGTCCTTCACCGTCCTTCCCTTCCCATTCCCAAGACCCCTAGTCTGGTTCAACCTTCGTCTCTTTATGCCTGAGCTACTCAAACACCATCGTCATCAGCCTCCCTACCTCCAGCTTGTCACTGGGACCTACAGTGGCTTCTGTGGTTGGAGCGCCCCCTTGGCTGGCAACGAATCTGGTTTTGTTTTCTTCCCTGACTCTCCAGGGCAGCTCGTTCACTCCAGGCACCTCTGTGCCTTATGGATGCCCCTTCTAGCCATCAGCCAAGCCCTGCTTCTGGGGCTGACACACAGGCCCCAGCCTTAAGAGATGGAAGGAGGATGCCCTCTTTCATCTTCATTCTGTCCCTCAAGTCCTGCTCGTCCTTCAAGGCCCAGTTCAGTCCCACTGCCACCACACAGCCTCGTGCGAGCTCATGCAGCACCCTTCCTGGAGCTTTCCCAGCATCTGACCATGATCCCAGGTGTAGGGACATTTGTCAGGAAAGTTTACACTGCCCTGGGTTGTCATCAGTGTGATACATGGTTGCCCTCCTAGACTCTAGGTCTATTCCCTCCATGGCTCAGTGAGAAGATCTTGGACTTTGGGGTCCTTTAGCCCTGGGTTAGAATCCTGACTGTGGCCCCTAAACACTGTGAACCTAGAACAGTTTAAAACTTCCCTGAGCCTCAGCTTCCTGCTCGGAGATGAGAATGCCGACCTTTCCTTCAGGTTATTATGATCATTAAAGTAGATTGATAGTCACACACGGCTCCCGTTGAGCCCTTACTCCTATCAGGCACCCTTCTGTGCACTTTCCCTGGGCTATTTCATTCTTTCAAAGCCCCATAATATAGGCACTATTAGTCATGTCCGTTTCAGTGACGAGAAAACAGATATCCAGAGGTTAAGCAAGCTGCCTGTCACACTGCTAGCAAATGGCAGAATCGGGATTTTGATCACGGCAGCCTGACCTGAGAGCCCAAAGCTCAAAACCCCAGTGTGCACACTGAGGTGGGGTCATCGTGGCGTTCTCACATGTCACGTAGTGCTGTGCCCACAGGCTTGTGGGGTGGGGCATGTGAATCACAAAGCCTGGGCCAGGCAAGGGGAGGAGTCCCTCCATTGTGTGGCGTGGGATTGTGACACCGTAAATGGAGCACAAGCCAGAAACACGACACAATAGAAAAGGCTTTCCCTAATAAGGAGGCTGAGCCAGCATCTCAGCTTCCTGCCAGGAAGAAACCTGCCAGGTTCTTGCGTGCAACCTTACATCTCAAGTTAAACCACCCGGCCCGTATTACGCTTGTACTTACCCTCCTGAAAACATCACCCTCTATACCTGAGGCTCTCTGGGGTCCATTTCTAAATGGTAACCATACTGTGCGGTTGCCATTAGAGTGAAATAGAATTGGTATTGTTTTGAGGGTTTACTAAGACATTATCAATACCCGAGAAAACAATAAGTAACATTAATACATCATTTACTGTATGCCAGGCTTTGTGAAGCACTTCACATGTATTGTATTACTTGGTTCTCATAAAAACATGAGGCAGGCACTATTCCTACCCTTGTTGCCCTGGCGACAAATTGAGCTTTAAACAAAGTACCGGTCCACTGCCAAGCAGGTAGTAAAGAGCAGAGCCAGGATTTGAACCCAGAGAGCCTGGTTCTAAAACCACAACCAACCATATTAGGAGACTCACTGAGGTTCTGGACATCCCCTACTTTGGACCTAGCTCTTTGGACTCTCATGCTTTTCAGTCTGGGAAATGGCATGAGGGCTGTGATTTTATGAGTAAGAGATTGCAAGCTGCCTGTAGGATGGGTGTAGTGGGCGGGGCACCATCAGGTAACCTCTCCCCACATGATGATGCTTTTCTCTCTTTTCTGCCTCAGTGCCCCATGATACCTGCACCGGGCCATCCTGTTTCTCCTAGGCTTTATCTGAAGCCACAGTAGAGGGCCAGGCAGTTTACATGAGATTTTAGCTGCAGGAGCCAACACAGGTACCCCGGCCCCCAGTCTACCCCCCACATTCACCAGCCACGTGGCCTCAGACAGGTTTTGCAGACTCTCTTAGCCCCAGTTTCCTCGACTGCAAAAGTGAGATCATAAAGGCACCTCCCACAAAGCGCTATTTTGAGGATAATTGAGAAAGTACACTTATCCTAGCACTGAGCACACAGGAAGTGTTCAATAAATGCACTCTATTATTATTATCCTAATTTTCATTCATTCAACTCATTCATTGGTTCATACTTTTATTGCTGCGCAGGATTACAAATGTCAAGGGTCATCCAGATACAAAGGCAAACTAAATAGGCCTTGCTTTTCAGTATAGAGAGACACAAGCAAATGAATCACAGCATAGGGCAGAATGCAGTGCCTATGTCGTCAGGGTGCCAGCAGCATCTAAGAGGGAGGAGGAAGGAGTCCCTCCCAGAGGGAGGAGTAGTGGGTTATAACCTGAGGGACTGGGGAAGATTGTATGGCAGAGGTATGACAGGGCTTTCCCAGGAACAGGGTCTGGGGGAACAGCGTGAACGGAGCGGAGAACCACCAAAAGTGCAGGCTGGGAGGAACATGCTTCCAGTATCAGTGAACGTGGAAGGCTGTGCGAGAGAAGTCCAGAGAGGGACAGGAGATGAAGGCATTTGATGTGTTGACACAGAGCCTTGACTTCACTCCATAGGGAGCTACTGATGATTCTTGAGGAAAGGAGCAGGATAATTCAAACTGTATTTTAAGAAAATGACTAGAAACAGTATGAAGTATGTGTGGGAGAGGAAAGATAATGGGGACAGGAGAAGGAGTTAGACAGCTCCTGTGAGTACTTTGAGCAGTGTCTGACCACAAAGTGGACCCTGGGTCCCTGAGAAAAGGTTCGGCAGGCACGGCTGATCAAGGCAGGGAAGTGTGATTTATAACATCAATTTATAAATGTTTCTATTTTAAAGGTCGAAACAAAAACATTGTGGCCCCTTAAGTGCTGATCTTCAATTATCCCCAAACTTAAGGTATTAGAAACCTATTCCCGCTCAGTGCCAGGTATTGGGAAGAGGACTTAGTCATCTATTCTTCTGGAGTTTCTTGGAAAGCCCCAGTGGTTGCAGTATACTCTAATTTGGTATACATGAGGCCAAATCATAATTTAATAAATTTTTTTTTCTGATAATGTCAAAGTTTGACCCATTATTTGGCTCCTAGAAGAAAGCTCTGTCTTAGCGCCTATCACGTTTTTCCCATGAGAGGGCGTTGTTACTGCCACAGTTTAAAATCCGGCCACTCTGATCTAAACACCTCCTTCAGGCCCCCATTTTTTTTTTCAATATATGAAATTTATTGTCAAATTGGTTTCCATACAACACCAGTGCTCATCCCAAAAGGTGCCCTCCTCAATACCCATCACCCACCCTCCCCTCCCTCCCACCCCCCATCAACCCTCAGTTTGTTCTCAGTTTTTAACAGTCTCTTATGCTTTGGCTCTCTCCCACTCTAACCTCTTTTTTTTTTTTCCTTCCCCTCCCCCATGGGTTTCTGTTACGTTTCTCAAGATCCACATAAGAGTGAAACCATATGGTATCTGTCTTTCTCTGTATGGCTTATTTCACTTAGCATCACACTCTCCAGTTCCATCCACGTTGCTACAAAAGGCCAGATTTCATTCTTTCTCATTGCCATGTAGTATTCCATTGTGTATATAAACCACAATTTCTTTATCCATTCATCAGTTGATGGACACTTAGGCTCTTTCCATAATTTGGCTATTGTTGAGAGTGCTGCTATAAACATTGGGGTACAAGTGCCCCTATGCATCAGTACTCCTGTTTCCCTTGGGTAAATTCCTAGCAGTGCTATTGCTGGGTCATAGGGTAGGTCTATTTTTAATTTTCTGAGGAACCTCCACATTGCTTTCCAGAGCGCAGGCCCCCATTTTTAATGTGCAATTCTTTTCCTTGTGCCTCTTTGGACTCTACCCAGATCTGGAGTCAGTAGCCTGCCATAGCAGGGGCTAGAAATGGCAAGAAAAGATTCTAGAGAGGCTCTGGGGATTCAGGGACCATTCACTGGGCCCTCTAGCCATGGCTGCTCAATGGGATGCCTCTATGGGATAGTCGCTGGAGCCACACTGCCCTCTGGACCTGTGCCTGGTTGATCTGTACATAGCTGAGTAAATTGTATTTAACCTCTAATGTCAGCGTATGTGATGGGATGGATGCTAAGCTTCTCATTCTCTAAATGTGTTTTGGAGTAAAGGGGGTCAAATATTCTCCTTGGCTGTCATAATTCAGATCAATTTTATTCTTGAAGATCCTCAGCTACTTGAGACCTGTTATATCCATTTTTACACTGCCTGCAGAGCCGAGGACAGGACTTGAACCCTGGAGCTCAAAGACAGTGAGGCAGTGTGACATTGGAGTTCAGAGCATGCACTTGGAAGTCTACCTACAGGGTTCAACTCCTGGCTCTATTATTTACTATCTGACCTTGGGCAAATGGCTTATTTTCTCTAGGCCTCAGTTTCCTCGTAAGGTTTTGAGGGAGCTAATTGAGTGCAAAACTCTGATGATATTGCCCAGCGTGTAGTAAAGCACCGGGTAAATTGCTTTTCAATAAGAAAGTCAAAGTTAGAGCTACAGAGAATCACAGAAGTGACCCCATAGATCTTAAAACTGAGGCCCAGAGATGTTAATTGTCTTGCCTACCCTCCAACTAGTTAAGAACAGAGCCTGCATGAGAGTTTTGGTCTATCTGACTCCCTGTCCGGTGCTCTTCCTACTATACCATCCATGTATTGATTCAAAGGAATCCTTAGAAGCAGCATGGTACGGATTGCAGGTGCCTCCCGGATCGTTCTAAAGTCCCAAAAGTGTTCCTTAACAAAAACGGACATGGTTCAGATGTACTGTTTCTCTGCTCAGTGGAACGTCCCTTTAGGCTTTGAGAACTGATTTTTTCAAAAAAGAGGAGTCGAAAGTGGATGAACACGAGGTATGTGTAATAACCGTTCAAGGCCAAGGAAACAGGACCAGGAAGCCCAGGGGCAAGGAAGGTGGGCGCAGGGAGCTTGGGGACAGGGTGGAGCTGAGGTTGACGCTTGTGCTTTCTGCTTCCCACATGCCACTGCAGAGGACCTTGCTGACGAAGAGGAGCAGTGGTCAGATGACTTTGTAAGTATTTGCTCCTGGGATCAGAAGATCATCCTTTCCGCCAGGGTCCGTGGGAGGCCTTTCGAAGGGCTTGTTTCTGAATTACATGCTCATAGTCAGCTGCACATCCCAGCAGGGAGATGGCTGGGCTGGAAAGGCCACCTACAGACAAGGCAGCAAGAACCTCATGATGGCTGACTTGACCTAGCACCCCCATGTGCCAGGCTAAGTGCTTCATCGGCATTACCTCATGTGAGCTTCCCCACAGCCCTGTGTGCAGGCATTCTTATCCCTGTCTTCAGTGCTGGTATTCAGAGTACTAACCAGCACAGCCAAAACACATGTTAGAATGTTTTTTAAATATTTCCATATCAGTTGACAAATGCCTCTGCCCTGAATTCCTCAGTGTCCCATCGCTGCCTGGGCCTTATGCAGGAGCCAAACATCAAAAACCAACATCAAAGAGTGAATGCCTGGCGCATCAGGGGGCCTCTGGGACACTCTTTAGGGCCAAGTCGGGACCTGAGCCATGCTAGTTGTCAAACATTGTGAATATCAGTCCTGCTCATTCTACAGGTAAAGAAACCAAGGCATGGAGAGTTTAAGTAACTTGCAGTTCCAAAATTCCAACCCAAGCCCTCAGGTCTCAAAACTTGGCTTTTAAACTCTAAGGTGCTTGCAGTGACCAAGAGGACAGTAGCAGATGCTGGGGGCCACAGACTGAGCAAGGGACCTGGCCGTGATGATACGGAAGGTGATGTGTCAGAATTAACTGTCAACCTCTCCAAGGTGGCTCTGTAGCCCACAGGGCCCCAGTGCTCACTGCTCTCTTGGGTGAAGTCTTGTAGGGACAAGACAGCCTACAAACTTTTTTGTAACAATTATTCCTCATTTGTATCGAATTCATCCAGAATGTTAGCCTGCTCCACTCTGCGTGTGTTTTATCTGGACAGGATCCAAGAGGGCCTCCACACAACCACACACCCCCTTTTACAGATAAGGAAACCAAGGCTAAGAGAATGAAAAGGACTTGCACACGGAAATTCAGTTACTCAGTGGCCAGTGTAATGAGAGCCCAGGACTTCAATCCAGTGCCCAGAACTGAGTCTGAGCCCAGCTCCATCCACACTGTGTACACCACCTGGAGTATATTCAACGTATTATGAGACAGGAGTATCTCCCTTCTCAACTGCAGAGCGAAGATTTGTAAAAAAGAGGGGATGACAGGGGTTCTCTGCAGGTCAGCGGGGCGTGCAGTTCCTCCCCGGGGCCCCGCAGCCGCTGGTCCTTCCGAAGCGCTGCAGCTGCGCCCCCTGCTGGCCGCACGCGCCCAGCCACGTCTGAAACAAAGTTGAGAGCTGGTCCACAACCACAGGGAAATCAAGAAAATGGAGCTCGCAGGCTGGAGAAAAAGAGCACATGGTAGGGACTTAGAAAATACAAATAGAGTCAGCCTGGAGAGGAGAGCGTGACTTGTGTCCCAAAGCCAAACAACCAAAAACTTAAGATACCTGCTGTAATAAAGATTGAGTAAACATTCACTCACAATTATTTTGACCTTATTGGATTCCTATTGTACACAGAATGAAATCCAGGCTTGTAGCCTCCAGGCCAGATGAAATCCAGCCCCCGCGGACCCGTCCGGCCTTCCTTGCACCACCACCCCCAGCAGGGCCTTGTCCATTACGGCCCAGATGCACAGATCTGCCCTTAGTCTCACAGCAGGTCAAGGTCATGCCTGCTTGGCAATTTGACTCACGGACCTTGGGCAGCGGAAGGAAGAGGGAGGAGAGGAGAAACCAAAGGGCGTCCCCATTCTCCCTCATTTGCTCTGCTCCTTCTTGTCCTTCAGGCTTGGCTTAAACGTCTCCTTCTCAGGAAGGCCTTTCCCGCAGCCGAGGTAGAACCCCTCCTCCCATTGCTCTTGAGGTCGCAGCCCAGTCCTCATGGGCGTTACAGTCTGATGGGCAGCCCCGTGTCAGCGTGGGCCTGCCAAGAGCAGCTGACGCAGAGGCGCCCCTCCTCAACCTCCTCTGCCTCTTCGGCCAGCCTGGTCCTCTCAGTCAGGCTGCTCTGCCCAAGGGGCTGTGAAGACCCCTGTGTCCTTCCCAGGAGGCACACTGCTCCCCAGCCTCCAAGTGATCAAGTCTAGGGAAGCCCGGTGCCTGCTCCGATGAAAACTGAGACAAAGTGGGCCGCCTGAACTGCCTCCCCCTCCCAGGCACAGGCGTCTGGGCGCCTACTGATTCCTTCACTTTCCAGATGGTTATGAAGCACCCGTTTCTCAGCGCGTTCACTGCTGTCTCCCTGGGATGCTGCAGCCACAGGGACAGGCCTTTTGGTTGCCCAGGATGAGGAGGGGCCCCGACCACTTCAGGCTGGCTAGATGAGACTTTCAGAGCCGGGTTCTTGCCTCGGGCTGCTTTTCTGCTCTCACTCCACCTTCCAGGCGGCCTGTTTGAGAACAGTCACTGCTTCTTCAGAACACAGAACAGCCCCAAATTATTCAACTCCTCATGCCTCAGTTTCTCTCATATGATACTGGTAAAGGGTAACTGAGGTATGCAGTACATGGAAATGTTAAAATAATCGTTATCATTCCCATTATTCTATTCACCTTAATTTCATATTCACGGTCAGGAAGGATTATTGAGCCTCACTGTCTGCTGTTACTGAAACAGGGGTTTGGGAAAATCCCCCTACAAGACTTCTCTTACCTCCCCGCTCCCTGTCCCTTCCTGACTCTTCTGCTTTAGGACAAGGACAAGGACCCTCCTTGAGCCCCTCCTTCCTTCTATTCTCTCCCAATTCTCCTCCACCACCTTGGGAAAAGTTCCCTTTTCAGCCGCCTCTCTCTCTCCCTCTCCTGCTATTCACCCTCTCCCTCTCCTGTCCTCTCCTCCATGTCCCTACAGACTCAGGAGGAAAGCGGTCCTCACTCACTCGCTCATCCATTCGCTGCAAACATACTGCGCTCCTGTCCTGTGCCGGTCCCTGCCACAGGCCCCGAGGAGACAGCAATGAAGGAACCACTGTGTTTGTGTCACACTGTACCTGCGTCGCTGTTGTGCGATTGCAGGTGGAAGGAGACAGGCCGAAAGGCAGGTGCATCATGCATTCATTGGAAGCTCATGTACGAATCACGCAGTGTGTCAGGCGGTGTGGACAGAAGATCTCTTAAGTCTTGGATCAAATATTTCCTGCACGGGAATATGCATATGGGTGTAGTATGCCTAAGCGATCTCTGAACAAAATGCCCAAGAAACTAGGAACTGCACCTCTGGGGAGAAGAACTGAGAGCCTGGGAAGGAGACTTGACATCCTTTTGAACTATTGCTGTGTGAATGTATTTCCCATACATATTGAATATTCAATATTCGATCATTTCAGTGAAGACTTAACTAAAATTTATCTTTAAAACAAGAAAAACAAAAAGAAAGAGAATGGACTCCGGGTCAGGTCGAAACCTAGCCCCTGCAGCTTATCAGCTCTAGTAAAACACACACACACACACACACACACACACACACACCTCATCTCCTCGAAGGTATCTGTATATTCTATGCAAACCTTTACCCTTTCATATTAATCTTTTTCCTCAACCGTCAGCATTCATGGTAAACAAAACCTATTGGTTATTCTATTTTATTGCGTCCTTTTTCTGTCTTCTAAAAATGTATTTTATCTCCGACTGTTCTTCTTTGCAGACACACAGAGTTTCAGCCACCCTTCCTGTTAAATGGTCCACATGCTCCCCCAGGATAGTGGTTCAGGTGATAAATTCTGGAGGCAGAAAGACCCGGCCTCAACCCCAGCTTTGCCTCTGATGGCTGCCCAACCTTGCTTAGCCAACCCTTCCAAGCCTCGCTCTCTGGTCCCTACGCTGGGGGAGCAGCTCCCGCCTCCTAACGCCAGAGCTGTCGCGATGGCTGAGCACAGACAGGGCACTAAGCATTCGGTGTGCATTTGCAGGACAGCGACTATGAACACCCGGACGAGCACTCGGACTCGGAGATGTACGTGCTCCCCGCGGAAGAGACTGGGGACGACAGTTACGAGCCGCCGCCCGCCGAGCAGGAGACGAGAACCATTCACCCAGCCCTGCCCTTCACCAGGGGCGACTACATAGGTGAGGCAGCCCCCCCACCCCCGACCCTGGGTGCCCAGCCTGCCAGGCATGGGGGAGGGGGGTCGAGCCGGGCTGGCAGGACGCTGAGTGCCTCCCACCCTGACCACCCCCACGTGGGTCATCTGCTCACTCAAAGCCAGGGAGCCCCAGATGGAACGCTTGCCTGGGGGAGGGGGAACGCTATCCCTTCCCAAGTCTCCAAGGGTAAAAACGGGTAAAAGACAAAAGGCGCATGCCCTGACGGTTGCCCCCGCCCCATCCCAGCCCAACTCCAGATAATCCCATGAGAAATCAGCCCTGAGGTTAGTACCTGCTTCTTTTGGGGTTTCCTGCACACAAGGTTCTGGAATTTCTTTTGAGACATCTGTGCAGAACGAGGATGATCTTCAGGGATCCCAGTATCTGCCAATGGCCCCGTTCCTTCATGCCCACCCCTACGCAGGCAGCCCACACTCTGAGTCTAGACTGTGGGTTTTCAGCAGGGAGTGGAGGTGGGTGAGGAGCTCTAAGTGTGGAATCAGCTGTAGGTTAAATGGGCACAGCTCAGGTGTCGCCTCCAGACCTGAGTGTGACTCTTAATGTCCCCCAGGAAGAAGCCTGGGTTGCAGGCGTCTAAGTTCAGCAGAGGCGTGGAGGGGAGTGTGTCTGTGATGATCACGGTGATGCCAGCATTTGTACAGAGAGCCCTTACGTGTAGAGGACTCTGTCCATTATCACTGCCGTTAACTGCCTCCTCACGGGGCACTGAGCATGGACCCTTGCTTCATGCCACAACTCACCTGTTGAGCACCTACTGTGTGCCACAGCTACGCTGAGCCTGGAGCTTTCAACAGCAAGCAAGACAGACACACTCCCAGAGTGTTTGTAGCTCACAGCGTCGTGCTTCACAGTCGTGGCCTACTTCACCCTCTCGAGAAGCTTACGGAAGAGGCATCCGTCCTCACTTTACGAAGGAGGAAAGTGATGTTCGGAGGAATGAACCGCTTTGGGGAGTGGCAGAGCTGGGACGCACGCTGGGCTTCTCAGCCCCCAAAGCCCTGGCTCACCAGATTTGTGACCTTGTTCAAGCAACAGAACCCTGGGAAGGAAGGGGCTGCATTAGGCGATTTTATAGGCCAGCAAACTGCAATTAAGGGGAAGGGGCGCAGTGGCTTATTCGCGGCCACGCTCTTCAAAGCCTGTCTTGTGTATTTTGCTACTTTTGATGGGCTTAGATCTTACATTAAGAAATCCCAGTAAACTCTAAGAGCTGCAAATAAAACTAGAAAACCTGACAGAGTTATGGGCACAGCAAAGTGGCTGACCCGGAGCCCCAGCCCGACCACAACACCCAGAGGGAGCCTTCCAAGGAGACATCCAATGTGAAGCGAACGGCACACCTTGGACAGGGCAGGAGCTGGCACCGGGGGGAGAGCAGGGGGTGGGCCTGGCGGCCGGGTGGTGGGGGCGGGGGGCAGCCTCATGAAGTTAAGGGTCGGACAGAAGCCAGTGTGAGTGCCTGGGCTGCTCCCAGGATGGGGACATGCCAGGTTCCTCCTGTGCTAAGCTTTCCCCACAGCGTATCAGTCTGCAACGTGCTCAGATTCCACTGAGCAGACTCCCTGTTGCCTCACACCTCGGCCATGTCACGTCGCCATATTGGTCCTATGGATTAGGCATCCACTCTGCCAGGCACTGCTCCCACAGCTTGCACTGCTTTCTTCCCAGTCCCTACAGTGGCCCTCTCAGGTGGATGTTATGATCCTCACTTTCCAAATGAGGAATGTGGGGGCGCCTGGGTGGCTCAGTCTTCTAAGCCTCTGACTCTTGATCTGGGCTCAGCTCATGATCTCAAGGTTTGTGAGATCGAGTCCCACATCAGACTCTGCACTGATGGCATGGAACCTGCTTGGGATTCTCTCCCTCTCTTTCTCTGCCCCCATTCTCAAAATAAATAAATAAAATGTTTAAAACAAAACAAAACAAATGAGGAATGTGAGTCCCAGAGAGGCTGGATAATGAATAACTAGCCCAAACAGAGCTCAGCCAGTGAGGGGCAGAGCAGAGGACCCAACTCAGGGCCATTTGGCTTTGGGGCTTGTGTTCCTTCCCTGACACATGCCGAGGACAGTTCCCGACAAGGGGTAACTCAGGGGCCCTCCATGATTGAAGAGAAATCATTGAGAGGAAGAATGTGTGCGTTCACTCAGATGAGTAGCTGCAACCCTGAATCCACCTCAGAATAACCTGAGAGAGGGGCGCCTGGGTGGTTCAGTCAGTTAAGCGTCCGACTTCGACTCAGGTCACGATCTCCCACTTTGTGATTTGGAGCCCCACAATGGGCTCTATGCTGACAGCTCAGAGGCTGGAGCCTGCTTCGGATTCTGTGTCCCCCCCCCCCCCCCCGTCTCTGTGCCTCTCCTCCGTTCACTCTCTCTCTGTCTCTCAAAAATAAACATTAAAAAAAATTGTTAAACAATAATAATAATAAAAAAATAACCTGGGAGACTTGAAACTATTAACGCCAAGACCTTCCTCACAAGTTCTTCCCAGTATGTCTGGGGTGGGGCCTGGGCCTTACCATTTTCTTAAAGTTCCCCAGGTGGTTCTTCTATGTAAGGAGGATTGAGAGTCACTGCCCTTAAGGGTTCATAGAGCAAAGTGAACCTTCGAGGAGCACACCCCTCTCGGGCCTCCCTGCTGCCAAGGTCAGCCATCCACTCTGTCTGGCAAAGTGCGGGGCCGTAGGCTCTTCTGAGTCCTGTAGCCGTCATTCTCGTGGGAGAGTGTAATGTAAGGAACAGGCAATTGAAAATTTTTGCCTAACATGTCATTTTACGCTTTTAAGGACTGCCTGGAATAATTGTTTGCGACTACATAGATGTGGGTGGTTTTATACTTGGCTGCAGGGAATGGTCCCGAGCCCCCCTCTCATTTTCTGTTTTGTCATTGTTCCTTTCAAGACAATCGATCAAGCCAGAGGCAGTCTCCGCCCTTCAGCAAGACACTTCCAAGTAAGCCCAACTGGCCTTCGGCAAAGACAAGGCTGACCTCCACTCTGCCGGCCCTGACTTCTCTTCAGAAACCTCAAGTCCCACCCAAACCCAAAGACCTTGAGGATGAGGTAACCGAAATCTGTTCTGAAGGCTTCCCAGTCCGAGTGGAAGGCAGGATGCAGGGGGGAGGGGGACCGGCCAGGACCGTCTGGCGCCTGACTTGCCTTCCTCCTCCTCGTCCACCCCTCTAACTCCCCACCGTTAATCCCAAAGGTTTTCTTCTCTAAAAAAGGCATGTATGGCCTTAGTTTAAGCACGTTCATTCCCAGAGAGTACGGGTGATACCAGCACTGGATCTGTGCCCCTCCGATTAGCCTCTTCGGGGGTTTCCTGTGAATCTTCTCCTTCCTCCATAAATTTCTCTCTCTTTACTCTCCTTTGCTTCTCTGCCCTGCCTCCTCTCCACTTCTCCACGTTTCTCTTGCAAGGTGCACAGGAGCGCGGGAGGACAAATAACAGAGACCCTAGTCGTCAGGGACCCCACACAACGTGCACAGGAGCCCGCACCTCACTTCCCGCTGGCAGCCCTTGCCTCTCACCCCCTTTTCCCTCAGCTGCCGCTACCCAGGGACCCACCTTTGCAGATTGTCCAGGACTCGACTCTGGGTTTCACTCATCAATCTCCCCTCTGGCAGCACCCAGCTTTTTATACGTCTTATTCCCTATGGAATTGCTCCTATTTGAAAACTAACCGGTAAACTCATTCAGACTGTTGTAGGAATGACTGATAAGGCCTAATATGTTGTGGCTCCCAGAGGTCCGCGCATTGTAAATAAGGGCAAAGTGAAGCCCTCGAACTTAGCCATCAGAACAACCCTAGGGGCACCTGGGTGGCGCAGTCGGTTAAGCGTCCGACTTCAGCCAGGTCACGATCTCGCGGTCCGTGAGTTCGAGCCCCACGTCGGGCTCTGGGCTGATGGCTCAGAGCCTGGAGCCTGTTTCCAATTCTGTGTCTCCCTCTCTCTCTGCCCCTCCCCCGTTCATGCTCTGTCTCTCTCTCAAAAATAAATAAAAAATGTTGAAAAAAAAGAACAACCCTATACCAGAACCCAGAAACAAGATCACAATAAAGGCAACTTCTAACCATAATCTTACTGCAGCTTTTGAAGAAATGACTTGTTTCTAAATGCCTAGAGGTGATAAAACCTATACTGTATAAATATGTTGTAAACATACCTTCATTTCCACCTTGATATAATTTGTAGCCCAGCAGGGGAGGGAAAAGAGAAACTTTACTTTTTTTTTTTTTTATCTTTATTTTTCTTGAGAGAGAGACAGGGTGTAAGCAGGGGAGGAGCATAGAGAGAGGGAGACACAGAATCCGAAGCAGGCTCCAGGCTCTGAGCTGTCAGCACAGGGCCTGATGAGGGGCTCGAACCCACGAACAGCCAAGATCATGACCTGAGCCAAAGTCGGACACTCAACTGACTGAGCCACCCAGGCGCCCCAAGGGAAACTTTTAAATAAAATAGTGGCAGCATTTAGGCCCAAATTCCTGCTTTGACCCGTATTAGCTGTGTGACTTTGGGCGAGCCAGATAACCTCTCTGAGCCTCAGTTTTTAATCTCTTCAGATTATTTTAAGGATTTAGCATTAGAACAGCACTAACTACAGTGCCTCACCCATAGAAGGATTCCCTGTGTCGTATGTTCCTTTCTAGCATATTCTAGATTCTTTACAAAATCCAATTTTCTAGTTTCTCCTGAAAACTGAAAGCCTGGGCAACACTGAGCCAGTCATGGCCTCAAAGCCGCTGAGCCTCATGGCAGTCCTCCGGCTCAGCTGTGAATCCCTGACCTTGTTTCCATTGGTCATAGTCCCCACCACTCGTACAAGGCATGAACATGCGCTTCCTCTGCACACGTCCCCATGTCTCCCTGCCTGCCTCTGGAAGCGTTTTACTTTATGACTTTACTCTAGGGACAGTTTAAGCTTAAGTCAGAAAGTCAGCTGACAGAGAGAGAAAGGAGGTTTGCCAGTCCTCTGTCTGTCTGTCTGAGAGGTGATGCTGACCTTTTGGGGTGAGAAGAGGGAAGCCAAGCAGGGGACAGGATGCAGAGACCAGCTGTTAGGGGCTCACTGTGAATTCTTTCAGCGCTTGGCAAATCTATATGAAGATATAAATTCAGACACAGCATACAAATGAATACTGTGTGTGTTATATAAGGCTCTCCATTTCTGTGAATAGCTGAGAGCGGACCCCCGTGGGGAGAGGCAGAGTTTTGCTAATAGTAGCCTTGTGGAGGTGGCTCAGGCAAGTTTGAACCAGTGGGAAAAGGAGAAGTATGGAGGCGGCTGCATTCTGGAATGGGCAGATGGACAGTCAAGATAAGAAAGAGGTTAAAAACGAAAAAAATAGGCCAACATTAAGATCTGGCTGAACCATTAGATAGGAAAAGAAGAAGTCAAGCACAAGCATAAATAACCAAAAATACTTAGCCCTGCTGTACAGGTTACAGGAAAAGTATGGGGTACAGGCTAACCAGAGAGCTGGGGAGGGAGCAAAACATGGGAGGAAGAAGCACCTGTGCCCTAATGACACGAGTGGCTGTCACTTGAGTGCTAGGTGTCCACTGGTGTTCGGAGCACTTTGTATTTATCCCATTAAACTCTCCCAAGAACGCTACGAAATCTGTACTATTATCACCCCCATTTTACAGATAAGGAAGTGGTACAGATGAGGCGCAAAGGGGTTGAAGAACTTGTCCGAGGTCACAGAAGCCAGGTGTGGAGGTGAAGAAAGAGATGAGAAACAGCAATTAGGAAGAGAGGGTAGAAATAAGACAGAAAGAGAAGGGGAAGGCAGGCAGGTCCTAGAATGTAGTGGATAAGAGTATGGGCGCTCGATCCTTGAACCGATACTTGAATCCCAGCTCTTCTACTTTTTACCTATGAGGACGTGAGCCAGCTACTTCACTTCTCTGGGCCTCAGTTTCTTCAAGTTTCTTCCTCTTGAAATGCAGCCGATAGTAGTACCTATATTATCGGGTGGTTCTAAGGATTGAGTGAAATAACACATGTAGAGTACTCAGATGAGTTCCCGGCAGTAAGTGCTCAGTAAATGTTTGGTTTTTGTTTCTCCTGGTATCCTCCTTGGCTACCCCCAAGATGGGTGGTAAAAACCACATTTGGGATCTGATCATCTCATTTGCTTCATGTCAGCATTAAATCACTTCCTCCCCTCATTTCTGGTCAATTGATCATTGACAAGGTTGCCATGACCATTCGGTGGGGAAAGAATTGTTTTTTTTAAAAATGTGCTAGGAGACCCGTATATCCGCATACGAAAACATAAGAGTGGCCCCCGTCATATGATAGACAAAAAGTAACGAAAAATAGATCATAGGCCTAAAGGTAAGGGCTAAAACTATAACATTCTTAGAAGAGAACAAAGGTATAAATCCCTACAACCTTGCATTAGGCAGTAGTATCTTAGATACATCACCAAAAGCAGAAGCAACAACAGAAAACTTAGTTAAAATGGGCTTCAAAATGTAAAGCTTTTGTGCTACAAGTGACACCACCAAGAAATAACAACCTACAAAATGGGAGAACAGTTTTGCAAATTATATATTTGATAAGAGGTTTCTGTCTAGAGCATTTAAAGAACCCAACCCAATAATAAACCCAATAATAAAAAAGACAGACAACCCAATTACAAATAGGCAAAGGAGTCGATTAGACTTTTGCCTAAAGCAGCTATAAAAAGGGGCAGTAAGCATTCAAAAAGAGGCTCGACCTCATGAACCATCAGGGAAATGCAAGTCAAAGCCATAATTAGATACCACTTTACATCTCAGGATGGTTCTATTCCAAAAGGCAGACAGTCACAAGGGTCGGTGAGGACGCGGAGAAATCGGAGCGCTCGCACACTGCTGGTGGGAATGAAGAGGGTACAGGCACTTTGGCAAACAGTCTGGCAGTTCCCCAGACTTAAACACAGAGCCACTGTACGACCCAGCAATTCCACCACTGGGTATATTCCCGAGAGAAACGTACATCAACACAAAGACGCGCACCAATGTCCACGGCACCATTATTCATAAAAGCCGGAAAGTGAAAACCACCCAAAGGTCCACCCGAATAATCAAAATGTGTTATATTCATAGAACGGACTATCATTTGGCCATACAAGTGAGTGAAAGACTGATACATGATACGTGGTTGAAACCGGAAATTACTATGCTGTATGAAAGAAGTCACAAAAGACGTATCTGTCGTGTGACTCCATTTCTAGGCAGTGCCCAGAATGGGCAGCTCTTAGAGACGGAAGGTAGATCAGTGGTTGACTGGGTCCGGGAAGGGATCGAGGAGAAGTGACTAATGAGCACAGGGCTCCTGTTTGGGGGGGGGATGAAAATGTTCTCAAATTAGATTAGGGTGATGCTCGCACACTCTGCGAATATACTAAAAGCCACCCAACTATACACTTTACAAAGGGGAACTTAATGGTGTGTGAATTCTGTCCCAACAAAGGTATTTTCAAAATCCTTCCTCCCCAGACGATGAACGTGGCATGTACGGCCTCCTTCTCACTCGTTTCCGTACTTCTTCCAGGCTGATTATGTGGTTCCTCTGGAGGATGAAGACGAAAACTACATTCATCCCACAGAAAGCAGTTCACTCCCAGCTGAAAAAGGCAAGCGTTTGCAGTTTTAAGCGCCCGAACGCTTTTTGCGGTGGATGGGGGCACGCAAGGCTGTCTGGTGACAAGCACCAACAGGGGGGACAGAAAGTCCGGGCCCGGGCCTCTCTCCTCTGTGGTCACGACATCTGCCTTCCGTGGGGGCCGAGCAGAGGCATCAGGGAGAGACCCACCTCTGTCCCGCCCTTGGTCCCCCATGCCCTTCCACCCTGCCGTACTCCCATCTCCAGTTATGAAGGCAGCTAGGTTCTTATTTAACTGTCCTCACGTAGAATGGATTTCTCATAAAACTGAATCCTCACAAAGCCGCAGGCCACCGTGTTGGCCTCACGAATATGGCACCGGAACAGTTTCTGCAGAGGACTGAAGAAGGAGCGAAATATGCCCGACTCTTTACATGTAGTGCTATCCCAAGCGATGAGAAACGTTTTGTTTGTAAGCCTTCCGTGGTGTAACAGGTGCAATTACAAGTGATCTTTAGAAGCCGGTGCCACATACCCTTGGACCGGGAGCAGGGCGGGGTGTGTTGACTCTGGAGCGAGTCACTGTGGAGAACATGATGCTCTTCAAGTAACATTACTCCCCTGATAAATGAGTCCAAAGTGGTCATTCTCTGTTTTTACTCTGCCATTCTGTAGCACCCCCCTCCTGCACTCCCCAAATATTGCCAGCAACTTGAAGGCCCTCCTGAGCTACCCATCACCATGAAACCGCAAATAGATATTAAATTGCGCCCCCAAACCCCACAGAATCCAAGAGATTGATTATTCCCTTAATCATTAATGCATTTACTCTAAAGATGCTTCTTCGGAGAAGGCTTCTTTTCATGGCTTGTGTGTTTAACAGTTGTGTTTCCCGTTCTTTACAAATTTCCTGGTCTGACCCATCGTTCCCACGATGCATTTTTCCATAAGTGTGAATCTCCCTCAACAAACTGTATTTATCGTTGTTATATATATATATGCATGTATTTGTGTGTTTAAGCTCCCACGGTGAATAGATCTACGAAACCAAATAACGCATCGAAGCCAGCCTCTCCTCCTGGGACAGCGTCAGGTAAAGTATAGGCGTGATTCGATGCTGTGTGTGTGTGTGTGTGTGTGTGTGTGAAACGATTGCATCTGGGGGGTTGGTTTTTAAATCTATTCCAAACAACATAAACAACTCAGATCAAGTATTAAGAAATAATCGCTTGTGTTTCCAAATTTCTTCATAAATTGTGACAGAAGGCCTTGTGCTCATCCTCATCCACTGTCTCGTAGCACCTATGTTGAGGGGCCCTCTCCCCCATATCCCAAGGCCTCTGTCAGACAGTTCTGGCTTTTCTCCTACTTCTTTGGGTACTTTTCTGGCTCCTTCTTTCCCCCTCCCCTGACTGAGGCTATCTGCACTGTTCAGCCCTCAGCCCTCCACTCTTCTTTCAGAATATTGTGGTGGTTAAAAGCTTGGGTTTGGGACCAGACAGACGTGGGTTGGAATCCTGGTGCTCCCAGTTACCAGCTGTACCACTTTGGGCCTTTGCCTCTCCAATCTTCAGATTTTCTCCTCCGTAAATGGAGATAATAGCCCCTGCCCTGTGACAGGAGAATTCTGGAATTGTGCCCAGGAAATCTTTAATGCGGTGCCTGGCACACGGCACATGCTTGGGAAAGAATATTCTCTTTCACTTCTTTGGGGTCCATCCATTCTTCTGGCCTCAGTTCTCTTGTCCAAGCCAATAATTCTCTGGTGTGCAACTTTTTAACTATAAACAAGCTTTTTAAAAATGTTTATTTTTGAGAGAGGGGAAAGAGAGAGAGAAAGAGAGAGAGAGAGAGAGGGGTGGAGGGGCGGAAAGAGGGAGACAGAGGATCAAAGTAGGCTCTGCGCTGACAGCAGAGAGCCTGATGCGGGGCTCAAACCCACGTACTGTGAGATCACGACCTGAGCCGAAGCCAGATGCGTAACTGACTGAGCCACGCAGGCGCCCCGTGGTGTGCAACTTTGACCTAATTTCTCTTCTGAACAACTTGACATACCCAGGGCCTCAAGCTCAATGCCTTCATCAGCTCTCTGCCCTTAGGATGGCCCTGTTCCTCTGTGCATGTCGGCCTCCAGGTCACATGCCTGAGGGCCTGTGTTCTTTCCAAAGTCTGCCATTTCTTTTTCTTGAATTTGCTCTCCCGTTTTTGTTGCCACTACCTTAGTCTAGGCTTCCTTTACTTTGTCACTTCATACCTTCTGTCTCCTGTGTTCGAGAGTCCACTTAGCCATACCCTTGCCTTTTGGCTCTCTCCTCAGTCACTGAGATGAGTTTCTGAATGCCTCCAAATGCTGCCAGTTTTATTCATTTGTTTTCCATTAATCTAGTATAGCTGTATTTTAATACTAGAGGCACCAGAAGAAACCAAACCTGAACAAGAAAATAATTTCCTGGTTATGTGACTGGTGGACACGGATGGGAGGAAGTACAGGAAGAGGAAGGAAGTGAGATAATTTGGGAGGGACGAAACCTGAACAGTTAGAATGAGTTTCTGAGTTTGCAAACAGCAGTTTTCAGAGATGATTTTTATAAAAGGAATGTTCAGACTACTTGCCTGTGTCTCTGTATAACTGTCCACTAGCCTTTGAAGACTACAGATAATGCCCAGATAGGCATCATGAAAATGCTAAGGCTTCGATTGGTATTTCTGTCTGCACCATGATAGTTGCCTCTGCTAATGGATGCTGCTTTTGGCTCTTTGATGGCTAAGAAGGTACTTGGCGAGGATCACACCGTGAATTAGGTGCAGGGGCCATGTCTCCCTCTACTCGATGCTCCATACAGAGAAGCACAGTTTCAGGACAGCACAGACTCCAAAGCCAGAGGGCTCAGATCTGGATTCCGACTTGCGCTAGGGGCCAGACTTCAAACAAGCTAAGCAATCTGTACGTTTCTTAGTTTTCTCCTCTGAAAACATGGGAGGAGAAAATGGCACCTATGCCTAAGGGAGCCTGAAAATTAAGTTGAGTAAACGTATATGAATCCCACTCATAAAGTGAGAGCTCTTTGTTATTATTATTACCGTTCTTTGGAATCCTTTGTTTAGCATGTCTTAATTCGTGACCAGTCTGGCAGAGTGCCCTGTACACCTCCCAGGGAACAGTTGTTTCTTTCTTTCTGCATAAAGTTTTACCCTGCATCAGAGTGTCTCAGCCTCCACACAGTTGGTATTTAGGGCTAGATCATTCTTTGTTATCCTAGCTGCCCTGTGCACGTGAGATGTTTAGCAGCATCCTTGGCTGCCTCTGCCCCAAATAGGTGCCAATAACATCATCTCCCCAGTAGTGATAAGCTAAGGTGTCTCCAGACATGGCCAAATGTCCCAGGGGCAGGAGGGACAAAGTATCCCTAGTTAAGAACCACTGATCTAAACAAACTGAAAGACTGACATTTTTTTAGTGATTTATTTCTAACCGTGATTTAGAGGACAGCTGTGCACCCCCTGGCTGATTTGCAGCTTTTGTCAGAAGAGGGTAGACAGGGGATGCACTTCTGAACTTCCTCTAAGTAAGTCGCATTTAAAAAGGGATCTATCGGGGCGCCTGGGTGGCGCAGTCGGTTAAGCGTCCGACTTCAGCCAGGTCACGATCTCGCGGTCCGTGAGTTCGAGCCCCGCATCAGGCTCTGGGCTGATGGCTCAGAGCCTGGAGCCTGTTTCCGATTCTGTGTCTCCCTCTCTCTCTGCCCCTCCCCCGTTCATGCTCTGTCTCTCTCTGTCCCAAAAATAAATAAACGTTGAAAAAAAAATTAAAAAAAATAAAAATAAAAAGGGATCTATCTGCTAATTTCCTAAGATAGGGAAGGAGTTTGGGGAATTTACGATCCCCTGTTAATATGCAAGTTGCATGTTACCTGTAAGCCAAACTGTTCTGAAATTGTTAAATTAAATCTCTTTATTTGGTAAGAGCTCATACAGGGCCTGAGAGTAAGCGATGCTCCAGCTGGTGTGCAAGCCC
Organism: Prionailurus bengalensis; assembly: GCF_016509475.1. NCBI lineage: Eukaryota > Metazoa > Chordata > Mammalia > Carnivora > Felidae > Prionailurus > Prionailurus bengalensis. The sequence continues at coordinate 55,098,474 of NC_057351.1, read as the reverse complement.
CACTAATAATACCAGGATTTCTAGAACAGCTAGGAAAGAGTCGGAAATCCCGAGGGCTTACAGTGCCAACATTGGGATTGTTAAGGATAAGAAAACTTGCCAACATTGGGGCGCCTGGGTGGCTCAGTCGGTTGAGCATCTGGCTTCAGTTCAGGTCATGATTTCGCAGCTCGTGGGTTCGAGCCTCGCCTCAGGCTCTGTGCTGACAGCTCAGAGCCTGGAGCCTGCTTCAGATTCTGTGTCTCCCTCTCTCTCTGCCCCAACCCACTCGCATTCTGCCTCTGTCTCTCTCAAAAATAAATAAACACTTAAAGAAAAGAAAAGAAAACTTGCCAACGTTGTATGTAGAACCGAAGAGAGGATGATACATAAAATACATGTGGTAGAAGGAAAAACAGAGAGTAAGTCATTTTCCTAGTCGAGAACTTTGGTAAGCACCAGCCATGCACACATTAGCATCATTTTTTGCTCAATACAATGAAAACAAAGCTGATTTTTTTTTCTTATCATTATGCTTTTGGACACATCTCCCTCTGTCGCATTTCCAATTTCTCCTCTGGAGTATTCCAGCCAAGAATTTGGCTTCACCAGAAAGCAAGGATCCTGGTCACAAAGAGGGGACCAGGTTGTCCCCCCCAGCATGCCCTTAGGTCTGACCTCAGGCCCAGAGCAGCAGAGAGCCGGAAATAGGACAGCCATTCTGCATCTTCCCACCGGCATCCACAAAAGCACCACTCAGTTTCACCAATCTTTCCTGAAGTAAGGGAGAAACAGCAGGTGAATCTGACCTGCCAGATCAGAGCCCACAGTAACACTAGGAGGCATTGGCCAGAGAGGAAAGGTACCCACCTGGCTTGAAACTCAGGTAGCCTTGCTTTTCAAGCCCAGCCCTGCCACTTAACCTCTCTGGGCCTCCGTTTGCTCCATGTGATGTTATGTGACGTTTCGAGATGGCACATTGAAAGTACCCGCAGTGCCCAGCAGTGCCCAGCACCTGGAGACACTGTGGTGGTTGGTAGCAAGATGCTAAAACAAAAATAGCAGTAATCATATTTACTGACCTTTGTGAGTTATAATTTACATATTGTAAAACTCACTTGTTTTACGTGTATACTGCAGGATTTTTTTTCTATTTTCAGTCACTTTATTTATTTATTATTATTTTTTAAATATAATTTGTTGTCAAGGTAGCTAACATACAATGTATACACTGTGCTCTTGGTTTCGGGGGGAGATTCCCATGATTCATCGCATACATACAACACCCAGTGCTCTTCCCAACAAGTGCCCTCCTCAATGCCCATCTCCCATTTTCCCCTCTCCCCTGCCCCTTCATCAAGCGTCAGTTTGTTCTCTATATTTAAGAATCTCTTGGGGCGCCTGGGTGGCACAGTCGGTTAAGTGTCCGGCTTCAGCCAGGTCATGATCTCGCGGTCCGTGAGTTCGAGCCCCGCATCGGGCTCTGGGCTGATGGCTCGGAGCCTGGAGCCTGTTTCTGATTCTGTGTCTCCCTCTCTCTCTGCCCCTCCCCCGTTCATGCTCTGTCTCTCTCTGTCCCAAAAATAAATAAACGTTGAAAAAAAAAATTTTAAGAATCTCTTAATCCCTCTCTGTTTGAAACTATTTTTTCCCCTTCCCTTCCTCTTAACTTCTGTTAAGTTTCTCAAGTTCCACATATGAGTGTAAACATATGATATCTGTTTTTCTCTGACTGACTTATTTCACTTAGCATAATACCTTCCGGTTTCATCCGTGTTGTTGCAAATGGCAGGATTTCATTCTTTCCCATTGCCAAGTAGTATTCCATTGTATATATAAACCACATCTTCTTTATCCACTCATTAGTCGATGGACATTTGGGCTCTTTCCATAATTTAGCTATTATTGATAGCACTGCTATAAACATTGGGGTGCATGTTCCCCTATGATCAGCACTCACGTATCCCTTGGATGAATTCCTAACAGTGCTATTTCTGGGTCATAAGGTAGATGTATTTTTAATTTTATGAGGAATCTCCACATTGTTTTCCAGAGTGGCCACACCAGTCTGCGTTCCCACCAACAGTGTACTGCAGTATTTTTTATAAATCATTACATTTACAGAGTTTTTTAACCATCACTACAATCCAGTTGTAGAAAATCTCCTTGCCCACACCAACTCTAAAAGATCCTTTATGCCCATTTTTGGTGAATGTTCTTCCCACCCCCAGCCCCAGGCAACCACTGATCTGCTTCCTGTTGATGTAGATTGGCCTTTTCTGAACATCTCATATAGCTGGAGTCATATAGTAGGAAGCCTTCTCCCTCTGGCTCTTTTCACTTAGCGTAACGTTTTTACCTCAAGTACTTTCAGTCCCTTTCCAGAAATATTAGTTTATACTTGGCTAATTCTTTACATTTTCCAGGTTCCCCTCTCATCTTACCACAAGTAACTGTGAAGTAGGTACGGTCGTGGTTGTGTCCCCATTTCACAGTGGGGGAGACTGAAACGCAATGACTTGTAAGAGGTCACCCAGCCCATCTGGTGGCAAAGAAATAACTAGAACCCTGTCCTGGTGTGAGACTATCGGTTTCCCACCGACACTTATGGTACCACCACAGGGGAAGGCGGCATGCTCCTCCCTCTCTGATAGCAGAAGTTATTTATGAGCAAGGGCGGGGGAAGGAACATGTTGGCAGACTGTTTGAAGATGTGAAGGGAAGGGAAGCTCCGTAGAGAAGCCAGGCAGTAAAAATATGACAACAATGTACCCCAGGCCAGATGAGCTTTGGCATCAAAAGAGAGGGAAAACCCCAGGGAGGAAATTCTGACTCAGACCTTCTTTCTATTTCCTTACTTTTCAGACGAGCGTTTTTCCCCCTCCATCCCTGAAACCCTCCATCAAGATCTATGAGTAGCCAAGGGTATTTTAATAGCATCAGTCAGGTATTAAGAATTTGAAGGACAACATCCATTTGGTTGGTTCACCAACCAGTGAAACACACTTGGACTCACACTTCATATTCAGATGGCATCTCAGTTTATGGTCATATGAAATGGTAAAAATTCTGAACATAGTCTCTTTTGCAAAAGTTCTTAAAAGTCACATCAAGATTGGGTTAACATGTAAGTGAGAGTCCTGTGGAGGGCCGTTCCGGGCATTCGCGGAAACTAGTTCTGTGTAAGGACTGTGTGTAGAAAAGGAGTGGATGGGCTCTAAACGAAAGCCTGAAGGCCTCTCTCTCTCTCTCTTTCTCTCTCTCTAAAGTACATGAGAATGAGCTTTATGATCTCTATTTGTCATGCCTGTGGAGGCCTTTTTCTTTTTTGTGTTTGGCGTAGGTGGTCCTGTGAGGGGAAGCGGCATGGCGGGCGTATGTCCTCATGCTGCAAATTCCGAGGGGGCAGAGGCCTATCTCTGCGTCTTCACCTCTTCCACAACCCCTGACACAGTGCTCTTCACGTACCGGGTTCTCAGTAATTCTCAGTAGGCGATTACTGCCTCAGCACTCACCGATACGTGCTTTATCTCGCAAACTAAAATAATACATACTGAGGGCAGGTCCAACCTGTATTTCCAGAGCATCCCCTGTAGGTCCAGTAGGAACTGTGGGCTTAGAAATGTAGTCGTTTCTTAACAAAATGCGTATTCGGTTCACTTTAAGTCAATAAAGCGCTTTTGTCTCACTGGGCCGTGACGCCCAGGCAGGTGAGCATCAGCCTGAGAGAAGGCAGCCGGGAGACGCGGAGGGGAGCTGGCTTGGTGTCTGGCTCTCTCCCTCCTGGCCTGCTCTGTCCTTGTGGTGAAGCTCTGCCTGTCTCCGTTCCTCCCTCATGACCGTCTGCCCCCTGCCTTAGGTAGCGGGAGGGCAGTGCGGTGCAGCAGACGAGGCCCGCTGGGTCCCTTCTGTGACTCTGGAAGTTGCGATTAGGCAGTAGCTTGTTACTTGACTCGATCTGTCTGTGCAACGGGCAAAAAGGCCTGAGAATTCAGAGATGAATGAACAGCCTGTGAATGTGAGGTGTGTATGGTGTATGTCGGTGTGATTGCAAATGAACAGTGCATATGGGCTCGTAGTGGGAGTGGTGGGTCTGTCACGTTGTCCCTAGGCACTGCTGGTGTGCACATCTGTGCAGTGTGTGTGTATATAGATGCAGGTATGAGCTCTTGGCTCCTTCCTATAGGAACACTGGGGGGCTTTCACTGAGCCCACAGAATCAGGGGTTCTGTGCTTGTGCCATGGAAGAGAAGGCCATTTAGAAATATTAAGATGGAGTCCCTACTTCTCATTCTGGTTCTGAGCTTATAAATTGCCATCATTTAGATATTTCATCACCTTTGCCTATAGGCTTTCCCCAATAGCTTCTGTGTAACCCCCTATACATGCTTGACTGAAAAAAACCAAAAATGTGCCTACATCTCTGAGCCTGCTGGAAAGGCCAGCCTCACTGTGACCGTCAGCCCCAGGTTCAGGACTCGGAGACTAACCTGTGTGTATGTTTGTGCAGGTCGTAACAGCGGGGCCTGGGACGCCAAGTCACCTTCTCCTGCTGCGCCGTCCCCAATGCCCCGGGCCGGGTGAGTACCTGCTGTGGAGAATCAGCCCTGTGAGATGTGAGTGGACGCTCTCCACCACTGCTGTGGGCAGGGCCTCCTGGAATCCACAGAGCGGTCCTGCCTGAGAACCCGGGGGGGACGCGGGGGCTTTTTCTGCTATTTCCCTCCAGAGGAGCACAGCGGCCCAGGCTCAGATACAGGTGCACCTCACGTTACAGTAGGTGTGTTCCTAAAGGGTGTGGAAAACAAGCCCCACTGCCCTGTTCTCCTCCGCTCCCCTGGCGTGCAACTCAGACTACGGGTCTCCTGCGGGTCTCCTGCTGAAATAAAGAACCAGCAGTCTTTCCTCCCCTAAATTCTTAGTTAAGTCTTGAGTTCATTGACCTGTGTTCCGAAAGACAGAAGCTCCAGCGCCTGAATAATTTTGAGACCCATGAGCAGGTTTCATCTTTGCTTTCTACTCCTCCACTTCTCTTTCGAGTAGTTAACGATATGTAAACAAACACGTGTACACCCAACAGCACACACTGGATTGTTCCATCAAAGGCCATACTGCCCGAGGTTCCTTTCAAAGGTGAGATAAGAGAGTAATACTTTCTTATTGAATGTAAAAGAGCTTTGTAAACTGTTAGGTGCTGTAATGTATTAATATCACAAACAGTGACCCCCATAATTTTATATTGATTCAATAGGTTATTTTAAAAGCCCGCTTAAATATGTACAAAGCTGGCCTGCATGATTATAATCTTGATTCCGCCTCTGTGGAAAGCAAAGAAATTCTTAGGTTCAAAGGTTTATTGACCAAAATTTCTCCCTTGCCTGAGTTTTATCACTTTGGGCAAATTACTTAATCTCTCTGAGCCTCAGCTTCCTAATCTCCAAAATGCAACAATAATATCCATTTTAAAAGGTCACCGTGAGGTTTAAGGAACATGAAAAGCCTAACCCAGAGACAGGCACTTGGGAATTGTTAGTGTTCTTCCCCCCCATCTTCCAGCTCTGAGCCCAAAACAAAATGAGACAGAGAAAGAGAGAGAGAGAGAGAGAGAGAGAGGAGGTGACAGTCTTTAAACACAGAAAAGAAGTATACACTCTTACAATATTCGATTATAATCTCTACCGGAACCAAGCTGAGACAAGCCCCTACAGGACCACAGATCACAGTGGTTTTCACACTTGTGTTGGTCTTCGATTTCTCTGCTCGGGATGGAATCCTAGGTAAGTGTCTAGTAGAGAATAGTCACCTGAGGCAGGACAGCAGTGGGCAAGGAGGGTGCTGGCTGCGGTTCCACCTGCTGGGCCATCCTCCTATCTCCACTCCATACGCTGTCCATACGCCGGAGGATGGGAGGTCTCTGTGTCCATACTTTGAAAATACCGAGTCTAGTCCTCATTTTACGGACAAGGAAACTAAAGCTGCAACCAGCCTCACAGGCGAGGGAAAGAGGCCTGAGGTCACAGAGCAATCAGCAGCGGAACTGGAACAAGAACTCAGCGATCCTGACGCCCTGGCAACTGGCGCTCCCGTTTATCCCCAGTTAACTCTTAGCCATCTGTCAGTGGACTCTATCTGAAGCTGGGAGGATCAGGACTAAATCCCCATTCCATCCCCCTCTGCCCTTGAAGGATAGTCTCCCAACACACGCATATCATGTTTATTATTCTAGTTTAAATTGGAGAGTGAAATGATAAGCAGTCAGCTCCACTCTATCTTTGTTATGTTTTAACAAAGCCCAATCTCTTTTTATCCTCCAGGAAAAAACCAGCTACCCCACTGAAGACAGTAAGTTAATTTTGCATTTAAATGTGTTTCATATTTCCTGCCATGCTTATTCTTATTCCCTTATTTAAAGTTGACAGTGCTTCCAGCTAAGGTGAACACAGCAATTTTAGCAACTGAAGTTGCCGCCCAGATGCTCCAAGAGAAATTTAGCTTCCTCAGTTAGCCAGGGAAGAGGCTGCATGGGAGGAGCTCATCCTCACTTAGCCCCCGGGGGCGGGAGGGGCGGGGAGGGGGGGGCTTCACCGAGTGTGAGCAGCAGATCCAAGGTGGCAGCCGGGCTCCCTTCCTCCCCTGACATCTGCCTTCCCCATGGGGAGCGCCTGTGTCTGCTTTCCATCTGCCGGCCTGGGGGCTAATGGTGTATCAGGCACACACAGGCCCGACTACACTTGGATTCTGGCCAGAATGTGGGGAACCTGGGCCAGCCCACTGTCTGAGGAAGCCGCCCTTGACCTAGTGCCTACTCTGTAACCTGACATCTGCAGTCACTTAGCAAACACTGAGGTGGGGCCCTAAGACCAGAGCCAGAGGCCACATTCCCTCTGTGCAAGAGCTACTGGCCAGCAGCTACTGGGGGTCACGGCATCCGTGAGCCTTGCTGACAGGGCACGCAAGTCCCTACACCAGGGCGACACTGCCCCTTCCGTGATACACTTCTAGTCCATTGCTGCTTATTGCAGATGTTGGGCTGGGAACTGGGTGCTTTTTATTGTTGTTCTTGTGATTGAAACAACAGCTATGCATCAAAGAAATGCCCTCCCCAAGTACTCATTTTAATAATGTTGCTTTGACATTTATTTCCACATCCCACCGTAGTGAATATCCTTGGCTATTTTTTTTTTAATAGACTCCACTTACGCCTCAACAGAACGCTTCAGCTGTTTGTGAAGGTAAACCTGTATTATTCTGAAGGATGAGTATGTCCTCTCAAAGCTATTTTAATTAAGGATTTGTACATAAGCGTATTTCTAATTTGCTTTGACTACTTATAAAGCAATTGTGAATATGAAACTCGGGTTTCTTTTTTTTTTTTTTTTTTTTTTTTTTAATTTTTTTTTTCAACGTTTATTTTATTTTTGGGACAGAGAGAGACAGAGCATGAACGGGAGAGGGGCAGAGAGAGAGGGAGACACAGAATCGGAAACAGGCTCCAGGCTCTGAGCCATCAGCCCAGAACCTGACGCGGGGCTCGAACTCACGGACCGCGAGATCGTGACCTGGCTGAAGTCGGACGCTTAACCGACTGCGCCACCCAGGCGCCCCTGAAACTCGGGTTTCTAAATAAAGTGGCCTTGGCTTTGCAACGAGCAGGAAGGACCTGAGATTTTGAGCCAGTGTCTTTGGGGCAAGGCTGTAGTCTACACGCCCCAAACCTGCCTGTTTGGAGACATATGACTTGCCAGACACGGATCTATGGCTTTACATAGATATGAAGACTTATTTAGAGGCATTCATGTATTTTAGAAACAATAGCTTAGTTGCAGTAATGAAACTTATAAAAATCTGTTTATCTGAGCAAGTTCTTTTGCTAAGTGTTGAAAGTAATGTTTTCTGAATTCAAATGTCTATTTTAGTACCTCACATTTTCAAATGTTTTTCTTCGCTTTATCGTATCCTTAAAACCTCACAAATACTTTTAATCGGAATTTTCCATTTAAAAAACTATCTGTATTTGAAAAATATTGGGGGAAATAAAAAAAAAAAAAGAAAGAAGTAAGAACTATCCATGATCTCAACACTTAGAACACTATATAGAGTTAAAGCCCTAAACCATCTAATTCTACAACTGAAGCTACCCAGCGTTAAAGCTGAGTATTCTCACCATTTCCTGAGTTAACATGGGCACATCCACATAAAATGCTCTGGTTTCTTTGACGATGGATGTTGGACATTTTCTGAATGTGTCCTACACCTCGCCTGTCTGCTTCAACTGCTCCATTGTTTGTTTGTTTTTTTTTACATCTGTTTCCCACATCTTTCTTCCTCCAGGCTATTTTTGAGCTATCACTCCCTTTCTGCTATCTGGCTTTCATCTCCCTTTCCTTTGATGCTTTTGCCTCACTGTCCTTCCATACCTTACAGTTTTCTGTGCCTGTTGAGCAGGGAGCTCAAATTATAGTGGAGCCCTAGGGTGAGCCTCTGCAGGAAGTAAGCTCAACCCTGTGCAAATTCCATTGACTTCAGGAGCCTTTGAAAACCAGCCCAGAAGGAGCTCTTGGCATGTGCCACGCAGCTCCGGTGTCCTCATTCCCAAAGGGCTCCTAGTACAAGAGCTTGGCATGCTGTCTCTTTTGTGACTTGTCTCAGGGACAGAGGCAATAATCTTCCAAGCCCAGTGCAGGTGAACAGCCTCTTCTCACCTAGAAAGGAAACCTCCAGGACTGCAGAGACAAAGCAGGGTGGTCATCAGGCTGTGGGAACCAAGTGTGTTCATTGTTTCTCCTTCCGAAATTATCAAGTTGTAAAGTCATGAACAAAACATCTCACATGGCAGCTCAAAGTAGGGTGCCATCGACTTAAAACATTCTTCAGGGCCTCAAGGCTTCTGAATTTTGCTGCATTACATGAACCTCTCAAGTCTATTTTATCATTTATTTGAATCTTTGAGTTCATACTGCTTTTACTCTTTTGGGGTCCTGTAACAGAAGACCCATAGTTCACCTTTCTTCCATGTGGAACACACACCCATAGACATACCGAGATTCTAACACGCCCTAGACCAAATTTGAAGGAGAGCAAAGCATTAAAATAATGTATCATCACATTTATCCATGGTCCAGCAGTAAAGTTCAACATAAATTCAGCATAAATTTCTTACATTTCAGGTTTACCCATTTCCCTGTGTACCAGTTATAACCCCACCCTTTCTTCTCCCACTCAGGAAAACACAATGAAATGCAAATGTGATTAACATTATTATCGGGATGACCTTGAATTTGCTCAGTTAATTTTGCAAAAAGAGTAGATTATTTGCAAACTCTCATATTTTACCTCTTATCAGTTAGAAATTACTTATAACACCTCTTATGACTAATGAAGATAAACTAAGTGTGTTGCAACACCTGTGTGAGGGATACAGGTGTGGGTCAAACTTGTTCGTCTCTGGCTCCCACCTGTACTCACACATTTAAAGGTCCAGCCCCCGTGGCTCAGTCCCCATGTATATTGCCACAGAGCTGTGAGGTGTGCCTGCAACACTGCTGGGTAGGATGCCCCGTCCTAATAGTGCAAACACATCACCAGACTGACAGGTGCACAAACAGATGGCATCCTGGTGAAAGATGGGTTCATAGGAAAACATCGGACCAAATCCGTTTCTTCTCGGTTGATGTTGCTGGGTTGGGAACAGACATTTCACTCTAGTCTGATATGAAAACTTTCTCAATGCAGAAAAACCCATACCTGCTGAACGCCACCGAGCATCTAGTCACAGACAAGAAAATATGCAGTCATCAGTGTTTCCTCCTGCCCAGAAGTAAGAATCCCTTCCTTTAAAAATAAGTTTCCCTAACACCTGTATCGTTACATTGCATAGTGACACGGGCTTAGTGCTTGGTAAAGATCTGACATTCATTGTTTTGCAATTAAAATTTTTAAAGGTGTTAAGTAGGAAAGAACTTTAAAAGAACTTCTTAGACTCACAAAGATCTAATATTTGGGTTTATTGGTCTTCACTAAAATCTAACACTTTAGTCAAGGCCCTTCCTTTTCAAAAACTAAAGGGGATAGTTTTACTTACCTTGAAGGTTTTGGTGCCTTATCTGTCCTTCAATATGTTTTATTGGCCATGTGGGTTGACTCCTTTGTGATGCCCCTGCTCAGAGCATCTTCAGTGCAAGCAAAATGTCAGACTTGTTCGTCTTGTGCTTTGCCCTTTAATTAATCTGAAATTCTTCCTTGCAGACAAATCCATCACAAACCTGTACCTCTGCCAAGTAAGTACGGTGAAACATGAAAAACAATATCACGTTGTAGGTAAGGCGGGATCTTCATGTCTGAGCAACACTTCCAGCTGGAGGATCTTAGTGCCCTCTCTGACTTGTTTCCTTTTCTGTTAGATGGAGCCACAGTATTTATTTCAGGACACCTGAGTGGCTTGGCTGGTTAAGCGTCCAACTACTGATTTCGGCTCAGGTCGTGGTCTCTTAGTTTGTGATCAAGCCCCTCATCAGGCTCTGTGCTGACGGTGTGGAGCCGGCTTGAGATTCTCTGTCTCTCCCTCTCTCTCTCTGCCTCGCCCCTGCTCACACTTGCATGTGCACTCTCTCTCTCTCAAAACAAACAAACAAACGAAGATTTTAAAAAAGAATATTTGTTTCATGGAGTAATTTTCAAAAGTAAATAAATCTGAGATCATTTTTCTTTTTTTAGTATTGATTCAATATTTTACCAGTCATACTGGGCATCTTTTATATTTAATTTTTTAATAAAAATAGTACAACTGTTTTCAAAATAAGATTAAGTACCAGATATAGTGCTTTGTATATACAAGGTCTTCAATAAATGATTGTTATTGAAATTAAATCTAAAAGACACTTTGATGCTCATAAAATATATCCATAAAAGCTACCCTAAAAATATTTGGCAAATAGCTGGATAATTTTCCCAAGGCAAATAGAACATCACCCTAAAAACTTATGAAGTCGGACTTGTAGAACAGAACTGCCCAAACTTTGATTTCCCTTCTACTCAAATGTAGGAAAAAATGAAAAACAAAACAAAACCCCAGTGTGCATGGGTAATTTGGAAGATATTCCAAAATAAGCAAGATTTGGTAAACATAAATAAAATAATTGTTATAAACAAAAAAATTATGTGCATTTATGTTAATCAGTTTTCAGGTTTCAATTAGATTTTTCATTTATCTCAATGAATGAAATTCAAACATATATATAAAAGACATATGTATTCTTAAATTCTGAACACAAAGTACAAATGGTTTGGCTATAGAAATGTTTTTTTTCACTGTGTAAAGCTTTATTATACTTTTTATTGTTTTTCAACCTAAGTCATTCTTTCAACTGACAAATCCTTACAAACCATCTGTCACATGCCAGACACTGTTCTAGACACAGGGTAGACAGCACCGAACAAAACAAATGAATCCCTGCCCCTATGGAGCTTCTATTCTACCAGGGGAGATAGACAAAAACCAGAAACAACTGGATAAATCATATGCTATCGGGTAAACGTTAAAGTGCTATAAAGAAAAAGAAAGCAAGTTGGCAGGGGTAGGGTCACAGAGTAACGGAGGCAGTGGAGTCTGCTGTTTTGGATGGGGCGGTCAGGGCCTCAGCTGGAAAATGGGGTCTAATAGCTCCTCCCACAATGGGCCCGTGTGAGGACAAAATGAACTAAGATGTGGAAGGTAGAACAGGACTGGCACTTATTCAAGGGTCAGAAAATATCAGGCTTGAACTCCCCTAACTGCCCAAGCTGCAATAACCACCAACCACCTTATACAGTGTGGCCTGGGAGAACCTGACCTCCCACCCTCTGTGGCTGCGCCCACCCAGGAGTACTGTCCCGACCCATGAGAACGCACCCTTCCTTCACGCCCAGCCTTGCTGGGCCCGCCAAGCCATCACTGCCCCATCCTGTTACAACGGGTGGCTGTCGCTTTTGAACATCCAGGAGAAAACATCTAAGCCTGTTTCTCCTGCATGCTTCCCTTCCTAATAAAGGACAATTCTGGTTGCTCTGGTCAAAAACTTAGAGCTCCCCAGGACTGCTGGCTTGCTTGCTTGCTTGCTTTTTTTAAAAAAATTTTTAAATGTTTATTTTTAAGAGAGACAGAGACAGACAGTGTGAGTGGCAGGGGGAGCAGAGAAAGAGAGACACAGAATCCGAAGCAGGCTCCAGGCTCTGAGCTGTCAGCACAGAGCCTGATGAGGGGCTCGAACCCACGAACTGTGAGATCATGACCTGAGCCAAAATCAGATGCTCAGCCCACTGAGCCACCTGAGCGTCCCTCGCTTGCTTTCTTCACACACCTTCCAGCTATTCTTTCAAAATATAATTGATATCCAACCATCCACTGCCACCATCTGTTCTAGGCCATCATCATCTCCTGCCTGGGCTTGCAAGAACACCAAACTGGCCTCTTCTCTCTGCCCTTGCTTTCTTGGATCTATTTCCAGCCCTGCAGCCAGAGTGACCTTTTTGAAAGACAGGCAGATTACATTACTACTCTGTTCAAAACCCCCCCAAAAGCTTCCCATACCGTGTCTGTTAAGGCTCAAGTCATGCTAAGGGGTCCACCAAGTGCTATACCGCTGGTGCCTTCATTACCTGGTGTCTGACTTCATCCCTTATTTTTCTCTCCTTTTCCCTCCACACTCCGGGCACAATGACCCCCTCTCCATCCCTCAAACATGCTAGGCCCCTTGCCCTATTCCCCTTACCTGGAACCCTCTTTCCTGAGATATCTGCATGCCTCCTCCCTCTCTCACTGCAGATCTTACCTAAATGTCACCTCAGTGAGGCCTTCCCGACTAGCCTATTTCAACATATTGCTTTTCCAAGGCTAACCCCAAACCCCTTCCCTGCTTATTTTTCTCCTTGCACTTACAACTCTGTAATATTGCATATATATTTCTTATGTCTTTATTGCCTGTCTCAATCACTCCATTAAAACTTAAGCTCCATGAGGGAAGGGCATTTTGCTGTGTGTTTGACCACTATATATCTATCCCCAATGCCTTGATCCATGGCAGGCACACGATGATGAATGAATGAATGAATGAATGCAGTATTTTCTGTATTTCATGTGTCTCCACATTTAGATTATAAACTCCTTGAGGAAGTTTATGCCTTAAGGCAGCAATTTTCACATGTCTTGGTCTCAGGACCATTTAAACACTCTTAAAATCATTGCAGACCCAAAGACCTTTGGTTCACATGTTTCTTTCTATTGATACTTAATGTATTAATTAAAACAGACATTTAAAACATATTTATTAATCCATTTTTAATTAAAACTTTTATTTTTTCCTTTAAAAATGTTAAACCCATTACATGTTAACATAAAATATTTTCATGAAAAACCACTATATTTTCCAAACAAAAACAATTCAGTGGAAAGAGTGGCATTGTTTTGCATTTTTGAAGTCTCTTTAATGCCTAGACTAACAGGGACAGCTGGATTCTCATATCTGCCTCTGCATTCAATCCGTTGCGATGTTTTTCCGGCTGAAGTATATGAAGAACTTTGGGCTTCACAAAGATACGGATTTGGAAAAGACCTCACAACCTCTCTGAAAGAATCCTGGGGATTCCTGAGGTCCTCAGACCATGCTTTGAGAACCACTGCAATTAAGGATTTTTTTTGGCGTGTGAATGATTTGTCAGTGTGTGTGCCCCCTGCAGCGCCCAGCACAGTGTTGAGAGTATGGACATAATAACTTCTCAAGATAAGATGAAGACCCCATTGATTTTTCAAATCCCTTCCAGGATTTCCAGAAGGGGGAAGCCCAGCTGTGGATGGCCAATTTTCATCTAACCCTCATTTGTCAGAACAGGTATGAATGAACTCTTATTGCTACCATTAAAATGCAGGAAAGAGCGTGTTTTCTTGTAAGGGGTTTGGGGTAAAGCTTGAGGACAGACTGTATTTTAAAAGTCAGCTTGTGAGTTATCACTTGCTGATGGATACAGACTACACTTTTCTTTTTCAGGGATTAAGTCCCTGCTCCATGTATTCCACTTTGTATTCTAGATGCCCTAAATAACAATTGTGTTTCTTCAAAACTAGCAAAGCAGTATGTTGTTTTTATTGTTCTTCCTCTCACATAGATTCTATTTAAACTGTGTAATTTTCTCAGAATAGATCTGTGGAGGCATATGATATTAAAACACACAACGCAGCACAGTTTTTAAAAAGACAGAGAAAGAACTCTGTATGCCCTTGGGCAAGTCTCCCTAAACTTTCTCAGATGTAAAATAGGAATGATATCATGTGTCCTTCTTGCCTTCAAAACAGTTAAAAGAATCAAATAAGCTAATATTTGGTAAGAACATTTTGGAAATTAAGAAGCACTCCACAAAGCAACAACAATAAGATCACAATAGAAAGGGAGATTACAACTTGTTTAGGAGGAAGGAATAAATGGCTCAGGAATCAGGCAGGATTGATTGATTGATTGATTGGTAAGAATGCTCAAGCACTAAGGCCAAATGAGAAAAAAGTCAATTATGTAATCCTGTGATTGATCAAAAGAAGCAGAAAACTCATTTTCAAATTACTGGTCCAAACACAGATTTGTCTTGGTAATGCAAAGTGGGACTTTGTTTTCAGTGCCAGAAGGTACTGTGCTACTGACATTCTTTTCAATTTCACAGGAAGCTGACATCCACTGCAAGCCGTGGTATGCCGGTGCCTGTGATCGAAAGTCTGCTGAAGAGGCTTTATACAGATCAAACAAGGTTTGACCATTTAAAAGACTTTTTTAATGTTTATTCACTTTTGAGAGAGAGAGAGAGAGAGAGAGAGAGAGGAGAGGGAAACAGAGCCCGAGCAGGGGAGGGGCAGAGAGAGAGGGAGACATAGAATCCGAAGCAGGTTCCAGGCTCCAAGCTGTCAGCACAGAGCTGGACGTGGGGCTCGAACTCACAAACCATGAGATCATGACCTGAGCCGAAGTCAGATGCTTAACCCACTGAGCCACCCAGGTGCCCCAGGTGTGACCATTTTTAAATCCCATATTCTGTTCCCAGTCTACTATAGGCAGAGCTGTCATCCCAATAATTCGCTGACCAAATAATTGCAGCGATTATAGATGCAGGGATCTTTTTTATTTACTTATTCAAGAGCTATTGCCATCCCCTCCTGTCTTTCAAGCATCTCCCTCTTTGTTCCTACATCTTATTTCTATTTGTCCTTCCTTTGCAAGGATCCATAGGCCCCACTGCTCTCCAAACAGTGGGAGAGAAGGCTGCAGGGGCAGATCTCTGTAAGGCTTGCTCCTACATGAGATCCATTCAGGAGTGAGAAGTAACAGTCTATTTTGGATCAATGCATGGGTTAAAAGATCAAGGTCAAGGTGGCAGAAAGTACCTGGAAGTAAATTTTTAGAGAGTCCAAGGCAAATCATGTAGGAAACACTAGGAGCAGTTAGTTTAGAAAATCCAAAATTAAAGTGCCACCTTTCCCTTTCTTGCTCTTTCCTTCTTCCATTTCTTTTTTTTTTTTTTTTTTTTTTCACTTGCACCTACTTTGTCAGAATATATGACATTTACATACTGGTTTTTGCTACCTTTGCTCTAGTCCTACCTCTACAATTAAATATATTAAATGCTTTCCATTCATCCCTTTGCTGGCTGGCTTTCCAGTTATCTCTTTTTGTTTGACAAATCTCACCTTGTAATAGATTCTCAGGAAGGACTATGTTTACATTATTCCCTGAGTTCTTGCACATTCAAAGCTGTTTTTTTATAACCTGATAACCTGGAGGATACCTTGACAGCTTATAAAAACCCTTGTCTTGAGTTTTGAAAGTGTTGCTCCATTGTATTGTCTTGTTTTTTTTTTTTTAAGTTTATTTATTTTCTTTTTTGAGACAGAGAGAGAGAGAGCACACACATACACACACAGAGGGGAGGAGCAGAAAGGAGAGACAGAATCCTAAGTAGGCTCCATGCATCAGCACAGAGCCCAATGTGGGGCTCGAACTTGTGATCTGTGAGATCATGAACTGAGCTGAGACCAAGAGTCAGACGCTTAACCAACCGAGCCACCCTGACGCCCCACCTTGTTTTATAGGATGTTTTTGAGAAGTCCGATGCTAATGTTATTTTCTTACCCTTATGTGTAATTTCATATTTTAGTCTGAAGACTCTGCAGACCTTTTGTTTTTAAAATCGAATAGTTTTCTAGAATGTGTCTCTGAGTTGATTTTCAGGTCAATTTTTTCAGATAGATGGAACCCCTTTCTATATATAGATTTAAGTTTTCTCTTATTTCCAATAAATTTATTTCCAATAAATTTATTTTTCCAATAAAATTCCAGTCTTAAACAGTAGTTCTCTTCTATTGTTTTGTTTTTCTCTTCAAGGACTCAAATTACATGCATTTGGGGCCTTTTTTGTCTTTCTTCCATTTTAACCACTCTGACCCTACTGTATTTCTTCTTCTTCTTCTTCTTTTAAATCTCCTTTTTTTGTTGTTGTTTTCTGTCTTGGTTGCTTCCATGCCTTCCTTTACTCATTTATCGTATCTTCATTTAAAGGTATTGTCCCTTGGGCGTCTTGTAATTTCTTCATTTCTGACCCAGATTTGCCTTTCTCTTCAGTTTCCTTCCTGAGTTTGATGAACTCTTGTTGCATTTCTTCCTTCTGCTTTTTGTCCATTTTTTGTTCAAAATTTTTGAATTTCTGATATAGAATATTTATTTTTTAAGTTTTTAAATTATGTATTCATTTTAAGTAATCTCTACACCCAACATGTGGCTCAAACTCACGACCCCAAGATTAAGAGTTTCATGCTCTACTGCCAGACAGACACCCCTAGAATATTTTATAAAATATTTAATTAATTTGGTATGTTGTGTTACAGTTTTTTCTGCTTCAGTATAAGTTTTGGGGAAGAGAATTCTCATCACATCAAATGTTTTGATTCCCAATTTCTGCTTTCTTCTCATAGTACTTTTAAATGGAATTTGTTTCATATTTCTTTTAGTCATAGGTAACTTGTAGACATGGTTCCTAGTTCAAGAGTGCCCTTTTTATTTAATCTTAATCTAAAGATTAAACATTTCTAAATCTATAAATATAACATCTTATTTCATGCATCAAAAAGCTGGCATTGACCTCACTCCGGATTTTCTGTAAGTATATATTTTACTGAAGTATTTTCTTGGAAAATAATAAACTATAATCAATGATGAAAATCACATAGCTCAATAATTACATTTTGAATATAATGGAGGTATGAACTGATTAATAACCTGTGAAAACATAAGTATACTCACCGTAAGCATGTTTTTCTTTTAATAAACAGGATGGATCATTTCTTATTCGGAAAAGCTCTGGCCATGATTCCAAACAGCCATATACACTAGTTGTATTCTTTAATAAGCGAGTATATAATATCCCTGTGAGATTTATCGAAGCAACAAAGCAGTATGCTTTGGGCAGGAAGAAAAATGGTGAAGAGGTCAGTAACATCTCTTTTAATCCAACTCTATAACTATGTATTGAGCACAATGATGTCATAGTGTGTTAGGTGCTAGAAATGAAGAGAAAGGATGCAAGGGCACTCGGTGTGAGGCTTGCATACATGTCATAAAAAGAGTACAAGATAAAATACTGTGTTCAGGCAGCATAATCTACAGAAGACAGGAGGATAGACTTGCATGATGTAAAGGCTGCACTTAGTCCCTTTATCCTGTTACTTAGTGGACTCAGTCTGATTCAGTATTTTGGTTCAGAGGAATATAGAAATCAAAGTTGAAATGTCAAGTAGAATTAATGTTGTAAGAATGAAGGTCAGTGTCCAGAGCTCCTAAGTCAAGAACTAGGATCTCAATTCAAATACCAAAGCAGATGACCAAGGGGGCACCTGGGTGGCTCAGTCGCTTGAGCATCCGACTTTGACTCAGGTCATGATCTCACGGTTCGTGAGTTCGAGCCCCATGTCGGGCTCTGTACTGACCGCTTGGAGCCTGGAGCTTGCTGCGGATTCTGTGTCTCCCTCTCTCTCTGCCCCTCCTCCACTCATGCTCTGTCTCTCTCTCAAAAATAAATAAACATTAAGAAAAATTTAAAAGTAGATGACCAAGGAAGGATCAGAAGAGATGCAGAAACTTGTGTTGATACATTAGATTCCCATGGACCTGAATGAGCTTTTGGGCCTGCAGCAAGAGAAAGGCATTACAGTAGGTCTTGAGTACTAACCAGATTTAAAGTCCAACCCCTCTTTAATCTGGACTAAACTCAATGTTTACCATACCTCTGCTTAGCCAGTTTGTTTTTATAAGTGAGACCTGAAATATGGGCTGGAATAATCCATAAAATGGTCAGAAAGGAAGTGAAACTTGTACTGGCCTGGAGTAATGGGTTGAATTTGAGTAGCTAAAATGAAAGTTAAAGATGAGAAGGAGAAAAGTGGAAAGAACAATCTAAGCAGAGGAAATAGCATTTAAAAATTCAAGTTAAGAAATATTTATTTTCAATACTCCTTCAGAAAGAACTATACCCATTCCGAACCCAGCACTTGTTAGAAAGCATCTGAATTGTTAGAAATTGTCATAATTGTCATCTTCTCCACTAGATGAGGCCACGGACTAAACTAGGTTTTGCTCACCTCTGTATTTCCAGAATCACAGAAGAATAGCTGACTTTAGTGGATATTTGATATATACTTATTAAATGATGAATTTATTTGTTGATTGATTACAGGCAGGAGAGTAGCATTTGTAAAACAAACCGATAAGGTCTTCTGTCAATAAATATATTCTTTATTTTGCTTTTTTTTTAATTATAAAAAAATTCATATCTTAAAATTTACCATATTAGTCATTTTTTTTTAATTTTTTTTAACGTTTATTTATTTTTGAGACAGAGAGAGACAGAGCATGAACGGGGGAGGGTCAGAGAGAGAGAGAGAGGGAGGCATAGAATCCGAAACAGGCTCCAGGCTCTGAGCTGTCAGCACAGAGCCCGACGCGGGGCTCGAAATCACAACCGTGAGATCATGACCTGAGCTGAAGTCAGACGCTCAACCGACTGAGCCACCCAGGCGCCCCAATCATTTTTAAGTGTGTAGTTTAGTAATGTTAAATATATTTGCAATGTTGTAAAACAGATCTCCAGAGCTTTTAATCTTGCATATTCGAAATTCTATGTTCATTGAAAACAACTCCCCTTTTCCACTTTCCCCCAGTCCTTGGCAATTATCATTCTACTTTCTATTTCTATGAATTTGACTGCTTTAGATACCTAATATAAGCAGGATCATACAATATTTGTCCTTTTGTGACTGGCTTATTCCATGTAGCATTATATCCTCAAGGTTTATCCATGCTGTGCAGTACGTGACAAGATTTCTTTCCATTTTGAGGCTGCATAGTATTCCATTATATTGTATACCACATTGTGTTTATCCATTCATCTGTTGATGGACCTTTGGCTATTGTTGATGGCTCTCATAAATAGTCCTTCTATGAACATGGGCATGAAAAGGTCTTTGAGACCCTGCTTTCAGTTCTTCTAAGTATATATCCAGAAGTGGGATTGCTGGATCATATGGTAGTTCTATTTTAAAATTGTTGAGGAGCCTCCATATTGTTTTCTGTAGTGATTACCTCATTTTACAATCCTACCAACAGTGCTCAAGGGCTCCAACTTTTCCACATGCCTCCCAAACACGTGAAATTTTCTGGGATTTTTAAATAGTAGTTATCTTAATGGATGAGAGGTGATATCTTACTGGGGTTTTGATTTGAATTTCTCTGGTGATTAGTGATTTTGAGCATCTTTTCATTTGTATATCATCTCTAAAGAAATGTCTATTCAAGTCCTTTGCCCATTTTTAAATTGGGTTATTTGATCTTTTGGTTTTGTGTTGTGGGAGTTCTTTATATATTCTAAGTTTTAAACCATTGTCAGATAGGTGATTTGCAAATATTTTCCCCCATTCTATGGACTGCCGTTTCACTCTTTTGATTGTGACCATTGATGAACAGAAGTTTTTAAACTTAATGTAGTCATATTTGTCTATTTTTGGTTTTGTTGCCTGCGTTTTTTGGTGCCATATTCAAGAAATCATTGCCAAATACAATCTCATGAAAATTTTCCCCTGTTTTCTTCTAGGAGTTTTATAGTTTGGGGTTTTATTTTGCCTTTAGTAAGGTCTCAGATAATCAGAAAATGCAAAAAGTCCTGAAACTGAAGACACAAAACATAGATCAAGACCAAACTTGGGTTTTAAAATATAGATTGCATTATCATTTAAAACCAGTTAAATCTTTCTCCCTCTTTCTCTGATCCTCCCCTGTTCATGCTCTCTCTCTGTCTCAAAAATAAATAAATGTTAAAAAAAAAATTTTTTTTTAAGAAAGGGGGGGGGTGCCTGGGTGGCTCAGTCGGTTAAGCGTCCGACTTCGGCTCAGGTCATGATCTCACGGTCTGTGGGTTCAAGCCCCGCGTCGGGCTCTGTGCTGACAGCTCAGAGCCTGGAGCCTGTTTCAGATTCTGTGTCTCCTTCTTTCTTTGACCCTCCCCTGTTCATGCTCTCTCTCTGTCTCAAAATAAATAAATGTTAAAAAAAATTTTTTTTTTAATAAAACCAGTTAAATTTTAACAGAACTATCTGCTTTTTCCTACTCAGAAAAAAACGTCATTCTCACTGAAACCTTTATCTGACAAATCTTTCAAAATAGATGCTCTTCAGTAGTAATCATTGGTAGCAGATGATGGTGATCCTAGTAGGGCAGAGTGACTTTGGATGGATGGTTTCATTCTAAAGCCTCCCCAGGCCATGGTCCAATACTTCTTTAAGAGGGTTAAGGGTAGGTGAGGGAGCTGTCCTGTTTAGAACTCCTGAAACTCTCTCATATATTTGGAACTCTCAGAGGGACTCTGGACTCTCTTGTCCTGCTAAGGAAACTCTGGTAAATAGTGATTCCTTTTGGCTTAAAGAGTCTTTATCACTATCACTCCCTACATATCCACCCTATAGATACCAAAAAAAGAAAAAAAAAAAGAAAAAAAAGAAAAGAAAAAAGAAAAAAAAGGGAGAAAAAGCATATTATTATAATGGTATCTGGAAGTGCTGACAGAGTCCATTAAAACTCTTAAGTTATCTACAATAAAAAGGTTATTTCTCCCATATACTGAACATCTTAATGGAAAATTAAAACTTTGGTTACATGATGTCAACCATGTGGGTATTGTGAAAAGTCTGTTTGCCTATATTTGCGTAGAAAAAGAAACCAATTGATTAACTGTTCAACTACTTAATGCAGTTGTTTTGGCATTATATAGATACAGTATTGAGTACTTTTATAGCTTTGATATCTATTTGCTTTATTTTATGGACCATGGGATTTTGAGTTATCAAACAGTTTGTTTTTCTGTCCATGTATGAATATCTCAAAAACAATGAATTACTATAGACAAAAAAAAAGAAAAAAAAAAAAGAGCACTGAAGGGAAATTGCAACTAAGTTATGCTCAATTCTACATCCAATATGTTTCAACTCTCAACTCTGCTTCCTACTTCACACATTTCAACTCACCTCAACTCCATATTTCAAACATTTCAAATGCCCAAACACTCCAACAAAGAAATACTCAAAACTATTCAGGGACTAGAATGACAGACTGAGATGTTTGCATAGTTATAGCAACTCTCTCCTGTGTTTACTGGGTTCAGAACACTTTTGCTTGGAATCCACTTAAAAGAGATTGTGCTATTCCATTTCCTGGTTCTTTCATCCATCAATTTAACTTCCAACTGCATTCAATTTAACAACATGCTATGCCAAGCAAACAGAATGAATATCATTGATTTCATTGGCGATTGACAAAGAGCTGAGTGATTGAAGAGAAAGCTAAGAAACAAAAACTGAAGATACTTGAAGGTCCCTGTCTCTTACCTCTCCTCCCTGACCTAATAATTCAGATAGCCAATTATCTAAAAGACAACTGGTATTTCATTTGAAAAAGTTGACCAGTATTCTGAATACTTTATTCAATATATAGATATTTAGAAGGTATTCAAATAACTAAAAACTTTTAATTCTGGATGTTTGTCTTTATATGAAAAATTAAAATACAATAAAATCAATTGGTAATAATTGCTAAATTTATGGCAGTGTGACAAAACAATAACTACTTTTTTGAAAACGACTCTAAATGCATTTATTTATGATTGTGAGCTCATAGCACTTTTTTATAATCAATGCATTTCATTTCCTGTTCTGTGTTATATTTATTTTGTGTTCCTTTCAACTATTGATAATTTTCCAGAAGAATATTTTAAAATCCATAGACAATAGGAATTAACATTTGGGAAAATAAATATGTATGGCAAGAACTTGGCATGGATTACATTATTAATTACCTCTAAATTAATTATTAATTAGCTCTGGGAGCTAGAGCAGAAATGGAAATATGAGAATTTGTAAAGCTTCTTTATTCAAAAAGGAAAACAAAATAAAACAAGCATGGATTAATCTGGAAAATAGTTCTTCTGACACCAAATTCTAGGGTTAATTTATTACATCAGTCCTTATATCTAAGATTTATGCAACATAACAGATAGTCTATGTTTTGTAAAAATGTAGAGAAACTCAGTGTATGACAGTTTTACACTTGTTACCAAATAAAAAACTATTAAAATATTGCATCATAACTCAATGAAGTAATTTCTCTAAGGGGTTCCACTAATTTAGGCTGCCAGTGTTTTTAGTGTTACCGAATATAAGAAAGGCCAGAGTCTGCCACCTCAAGTGTTCCACCCTTTGTTAAATTAGACTTTTTTGGGTAGAATGTCTGCTGAGACCTAGTAACTTTGACTAACTTGAGAAAGTGGGAGAAGATGGGAGGAGCAGAGCTCTAAGTTAATGTGAATTCCAATGTTTAATTCATTTATGTTTTCTTGCTCTAGTACTTTGGAAGTGTTGCTGAAATTATCAAGAATCATCAACATAGGCCTCTGGTTCTTATCGACAATCAGAATAATACAAAAGATTGGACAAGATTGAAATATGCAGTTAAAGTTTCATAGATTTCTTGAAAAAGGTCAACATCATTGCTTCAGACATTTTCCTTATTTCTACTTTTGAGAAAAAGCCCCAAAACTTCATATTTTGGATTATGAACCATCCACTAATAAGATAGAAGATGGAGGCAGCTATTGAGGTGGTCACCCATATCTTTCTAAGAAGCTCACGCGGACTTGTTCTACTGTCTGACCTGATGAACTGTGAATATTTGGTGAGGTTGCGTTATCATGCTACTAAAATTCTCTAAATAAATGTCTTTATTTAAAAGAAACAGGTGTAAAGTCTTTTTAGTCATGTAAGAAAATAACACTCTATTTTCAAAATAAGAAAATAATAGTCTTGGATTAAAACAGGGCTGCTGGAAATTTGGGCCACCACAATGGTCAGTGGTACACTACTGTAATGCCTACTGCCAATGTTTGACAATTATGTCTTGGTTGAACTTTTAATGTGTAGAAAATACGATATAGATAACGTACAAATTTATAAGTGCAAATTAAGGGGGATGTAATATTCCTTTTTGTGAGTGCTCCCAACCATGGGAGATGTATACAGATATGAACTTTCTAGAAGTTCTTGTCCCTGATTAGGTTGTTAGCTTTGGTCTACCCTCTTTGATTATACCCTCTTTGATCTGCATGTCTATTAAATGGACCCCTAAGCTTGATTTGAGATTCCAAGGGGGGTGAGAGCAAAACTAGACTAAAAGCCTAGGGAAACATCACACAGAACAAGGGCAGAAAAGCAGACATTGATGAACACTAAGGAATAAAATAGATACCATTATGAACAGTCACATCCAAGGCCTTAGATCATCCCAGAAATGTAATATATTTTGTCATATCAAAGCTTTTTATTCTACTACATACTTTTTAGGCAGCACTTAAATGATAAGGCAGCTAATTAAGATAAATCTAATAAATTAAGTGAAGAATACACTTGATCACTGAATAAGACAGCAACCTCTGAAAAGATTTTGAAAGGTTAGAAGGCAATATTTCAGAGTAACACACAGACTCACTTGTAAAGATAACTGTATTTTTTAAACGTCATATGCTTTCATATAATAGCATTTTTAGCTATCATAATGGGTTGAATTGCCCCCCCCAAAAATATGTTGAAATCCTATCCCTAAATGTACCTCAAAATATGACCTAAAGAGGTATTTACAGATGTAGTCAAAATAAGATGAGGCTATTAGGGTGGGTCCCAATCCACCTGTCCTTATACAAAGGTGGAATTCACAGACCCAGACATGCACAGAGAGAAGACTATATGAAGAGATGCCCAGGGAGAATGCCATGTGAAGACAGAGGACTGGAGTGATACATCTACAAGCCTAGGAGTGCTGAAGATTGCCAGTAAGCCCCCAGGAGATATGAAGAGGCAAGGAAAGATTCCCCCAAGGGTTGCAGACGGAACGTGGCCAAGCTGACACCTTGATTTCAGATTTCTAGCCCTCCAGAACTGGGAGACAATGAATATCTGTTTTATTTCTTTTAAGTCACCCACTTTGTAGTACTTTCTTATGGTAGTCCTAGGAAACAATCTATACACATTTTTGACAATAAAATCAAATATAAATAGGGTTTGGAAATTTTACTTGGAAAGGTTTTTTTTCTCCTTTTAGGAAAACAATAGAATCATTTAGAATGTTAGCAGAGATAATTCACAATTTAAAGAAAACTGGATTTATCTTTTGTAAAACAAATCATCCATTTGTAGTGTGAAGTATGAGGTTTCTGTTTTAGTTTTCCTCAGTGTTATATGGAATGCTTTTCTACTTGAGTAAATGTTCACTAATTCCTTCTGCTACCACGATGATCCTGGCTCCACAACATCCTCTTCTGATCCGCCCCCACTCTGTTCCCCCAGGTAGCCTATTCCAGCCAGGTGAAGGAGCATAGCCATGAGATCATCCTAATCCAGTCGACTGATACTCAGCACTGCTAGGGTAGGTTTCTTGGAGCAGAGACTGGGAGAATTTCTGGGAGCTAAGCCAGTCTCTGCTGAGGATCCACTTCTCTCCAAAGCCAGAGAAACATTCAATCCAAGACAGCAATCTTTCCCCCTTCCACCTGTTACAAGAGCACACTGCAGGACGGCCGTACCTACTTCTCTAGAACCCTCCTGCACCGGTGGTATAGGCTACTGTATGAGACTAGAAAAGTTTCAAGAGATCTCAAAGGCCGTATCTGTGATTTGCAGTGCTCGACAAACAAGTGGTTTTGCATAGGGAGATTTTCAGGCAAACCAGGCGGTGGAATAAAAGCCACCAGTCAAGGAGAAGAACATTGTATAGCAGCTCAAGGAAACAAACCACTAGAGTTCCTGTTTTGTGTTTCAAGGATGTTGCAAAGTCCACTGCAGCTGAAGTAGGAGGAGGACTGTTTGTATATTCAAATGGACAACAGAGATGGGAAGCATAGGCCTGTGGCCATGAGGAGCCTGAAGTATGCTCTAACCAGTCATCCAGGTCAGTGGTTCAGACACCTCACACTCCGGGAGCTAAACCGCTCCCACTGCAGCTGTGACAAACTTGCCTACACGGGAATGAATCCCAGAGAACAGAATGTAGAGATGTAAATGAGACATGAGGCCCCATGAGACATGATCTTAAAGCCAGACTGAACTTCTGTCCTTCAAAATGGACTTAAGATGCCATATGATAGACTATTTCTAGGCAGGGTTGCAAGGAAATCACTAAAAACCTGTCTCCCAGCAAGGTTAGTTGTACCAAATGCCCTTGGCACTTAGCAGCTGTGTCTAACCATGAAGTGGGGTGATATTGGCTTCAGAGTTAGCTCTGGGTGCCCCAGTCTTACCACTTACCAGTATGTTATCAGGTATGTGTCTTACCATTCTAAGCCTCAGTTTCTACATTGTAAAACAGCATCTTTTTGGTAATGGTACAAGAACTAAGATAAGCTAATATATGTTTAATACCTGGCATTTAGTTGTGCCTAATAAATATTAATTTCTAGTCCCCTAACCAAAGTCTCCTTTGCAGAAATAAAATGTAGACAATCCTTCAAATAAACTGACCTATTAAGTATCTTTGGGCATTTAATAATTTTAATTTTGTCTCAAGAAATTCCCAAATATTTCTTTATGTCCATGGTGATTAATCTTGTAGTTATTACAAAATTCTTCGAGAATTTGATGAGAGGTATGGGTCTTTGCCCCCAGGGAAATATGCATTTACAGGGACACACAAACTTTAATCAAATTTCATGAGATCCATGGGCCCCTAGGGCCTGTCAATGGACCATGGGTACAAAGATCCAAGGCTAAGGACCTTGCCCTACATCTTAAAATGTGAAGCATTAAGATGGATATACTATTCTACTAACAACCTGAGCGATGTAACTCTCCCATGAGCCAAGAAGCAGGATACTACTATGGCTTAATGCAGGGGCTTGAGAGTGAGTTGCCTCAATCTCTGCTTGTAATCCATGCTCCACCAATAATAGAGTGTGTGAACTTGGGCAAGTTCCGTGTCTTGGTGTCCTCATTTGTAAAATGGAGATGATAATGCAACCTACCTTATGAGTTGGTTAAATGAGTGAACTAAATGTTGTAAAAGTTGAAAGTGTTCATTATTATTCTTTCACTCAACCAGCCAACATTCACTGAGTCTGCTGTATGTCTGTCAGTATGCATGTCAGACATATGAAATGCACAAATAATCTCAAGACCTTGAAGGCAACCAAATAGCCACTCAAGTAAGCCACTCCGTTATAAAACGGAGTCATCGTTTTATAAAAATATCAAATAGAACTTTTATCCAGGATGATAAATGCACTTAAAATAATGGCAGACAATACTCTGGTTTCTCTTCAGATCGAATAAATCTTTCACCTTTTACAAAATAATGGCAGACAATTAGAATAACCCTGGAGAGAAAATCATGTAAGTAAAATAAAAGTCCCTACTTAAAAGCACTTGCCTGTTACCTCCAATGTATTGTCTCCCCCTTTTCCCCCCTAGACAAACGCAGAACTTTAAAACTTTATCTGTTATGGGGCACCTGGGTTGCTCAGTCGGTTAAGCGGCGGACTTCAGCTCAGGTTATGATCTCACAGTCCGTGAGTTTGAGCCCTGCACTGGGCTCTGGGCGGACATCTCGGAGCCTGGAGCCTGCTTCAGATTCTGTGTCTCCCTCTCTCTCTGCCCCTCCCCAACTCATGCTCTGTCTCTCAAAAATGAATAAATGTTAAAAAAAAATGAAACTTTACCTGTTATCT
This sequence comes from Prionailurus bengalensis, assembly GCF_016509475.1. Classification (NCBI taxonomy): domain Eukaryota; kingdom Metazoa; phylum Chordata; class Mammalia; order Carnivora; family Felidae; genus Prionailurus; species Prionailurus bengalensis. The sequence goes on along the minus strand of NC_057351.1, from coordinate 55,071,180 downwards.
TTTTCTTACCTATACATGGGCCACTTAGGCCTATGTCTTAATCTTGCTGGTCTGTCCTTCACTAGCCGTGTAATCTTGAACAAAGTACTCAATGAACTTGTTTTTCTTACTTCCCTTGCAGGGTTTTTTATGAGAATAATATATACAAATACCTAGGACATACTAGGTCTCAACAAATGCTATTGACATAGCTGAAGCCTCAAATACCCCACTGTAAGTCTAAAGGCAAAAGACACAATTTGAAGATTATTGCAGTAAAGCCATTGTGAGAAAACATAGGCCTAAACTCTGGCAGTGACCAGACTCCTATAAAGAAACAGATGTAAAGGAAACGTCTAAGGATTAACACAGGAAAGTAAACTGACTGCATAGAGGAATAGGGTGAAATATGAGTCCCCACTGACTCTACTGTTTCAAGCCTGGATACCTGGAAGACTGGCACTGCCTCTGACCAAAAGACAAAAGTCTGTAGGGAGAGCTGACCTGTGTTAATTCTTGACCACATAGTTCTAAGAGTCTCAAGGGCAATTCATTGAATAGAGTATCAGAACAAACCAGAAGACTTACATTCACATATGGGCTCAAATTTAGGAAAATTTATTTTATTTGTCTGGTAAAAAATCTTAGAAAATATTCTGGAGGCTAGGGTATTAGAAGAACTGTGTTAAATGTTAACACAACCCTAGTTGTTTTACATTTTTGTTTGGTTTTTATGATGACATAAGGAAGTGGTGTTTTATGAAGATTGTTCTGACAAGGTACAGTTGAAAATTGAAAGGCTGGAGGCAGACAGAGTGGCCATTGGGCTAACCTAGGCCTTGAAGTGCTGAGGTTCCAGCCTAGCATGAATGGACCAAGAAGGGAAAGGAAGGAAACACCAGAAAAAGATACTCCAGGACTTGGAAGTCGGCACAATGTTTTTGAGATTCATCCATATCATTATGTGTATCACTAGTTGTTTCTTTCTACGGCTAAGTAGTTTGCCAATATGTGGATATACATCAATTTGTTTTTCTATTCATTCATTGATGGAATTTGATTGTTTCTGGTTTTGAAATGATTGAAGTTGCTATGAACATTTGTGTGGAAGACTTTATGTGAACATATGTTTTAGTTCCTCTTAAGTAAATAAATGCCTAAGAGTAGTAATCCTGAGTCACACAGAAAGTGCGTGTTTAACTTTGTAAGAAACCGCCAAAGTGTTTTCCAAAGTGGATGCACCATTTTACAGTGACATCAACAATATATAAGAGTTATGCTTCTCCACACTCTACACAGCACTTAACATTATAGGTATTTTCATTTTAATCATTCTAGCAGGTATATAATAGTATTTCACTATGGCTTTAATTTGAATTTTCTTGATGACTAGTGATATTGAACATCTTTTCATGTGTATATATTTTCCTTTTTTTAAAGGTCTGTTCAAATCTTTTGCCCCTTTGAAAAATTGGGTTGTCAAAAAAATAAACAAAGAAACAAAAGGGGCGCCTGGTGGCTCAGTTAGTTAAGCACCTGACCCTTGATTTCGGCTCAGGTCATGTTCCTAGGATCATGGGATCAAGCCCTGCATCAGGCTCAGCATAGACCCTGCTTAAGATTCTTTCTCCCTCTTTCTCTGCCCTTCCCCTACTCACACACACACTCTCTGTTAAATAAATAAATAAATAAATAAATAAATAAAAGGTTGTTTGTCTTCTTTTTATTAAGTTATATGAATATATTATATATTCTGGATATAACTCCCTTGACAAATACATGTATTGTGAATACATTATTTTGCTTCCCTGGAGTAAGCCCTACTTAATCATGATATATTGTCCATTTTATATATTGCTGGATTTGATTTGCTAATACAGTGTTAAGTATTTTTGCATATACATTCATAAAGGACGTTTTCTTATAATGTCTTTGTCAGGTTTTAGTATTAGGGGAATGATCACCTCATAAATGATGTAAAAATGTTCTCTTTTCTACTTTCTGAAAGAATTTGTATATTACCGATACGATTGCTTCCTAATATGTTTGATAGAATTCACCAGGAAGGCATCTGGGCTGGTGTTCTCTTTGTGTGAAGGTTTTTAATTATGAAAGCAATTTCTTGAATAGATATAGGCTATTGAGATTTTCTATTTATTCTATGTATTTTGTTAATTCATGTCTTCAAAAGAATTTATCTAATTCAAATAGAATGCCAAATCTACATAAACTTGATACTAATATTCTCATGTAATCCTTCTAAGGTCTGTAATAATGTCCCTTCTTTCAGTCCTGATGTTGGTAATATATATCTTCTTATTTTTTTCAGTCCAGCTAAAGGTTTATCATTTTTATATTCTTTCCAAAGAACCAAGTTTTGTTTTCATTAATTTTCTCTATTGTTTGTCTGTTTTCTATTCATTGACTTCCACAGATTCCTTTATTATTTCCTTCCTTCTACTTATTTTGGGTTTAATTTGCTCTTCTTTATATGCTTTCTAGGATGGAAGCTTACATAATTGAGTTTAAACCTTTATTATTTTCTAATATAACTGTTTAAAGCTGAAATGTTCCATCCAAGCACAGCTTTAAAACATCCCACAAATTTTAATACAGTTTTCTCAGTTTCATTAACTTCAAAACATTTTGAAATTTCCATTGTGATTTTTTTTTTCTTTAAACTATTGGTTGATCAGGAAAGTGCTATTTAATTTCTGAATATCTGGTGACTTTCCAAATCTTTTTCTGAGATTTATTTCCAATTGAATTCTGTTGTAGACAGAAAATACAGTCTGCATGAGTTCAATTCTTTTAAATTTATTGAAAATTGGAATGATCTAGTGGATGTCCCATATATACTTGTAAAGAAGGTACAGGATGGAGTGTTCTATAAATGTCATTTAGCTCAAGTTGTTTGGTATTGTTGCTCAAGTCTTTTATGTCCTTACTAATCTATTTTTTTTTTTTTTTTGCCTAGTTGTTCTATCAACTACTGAGAGAGAGAGTTGAAATATCTAACTATAATTGTGGATTTGTGAATTTCTCTTTGTAATTCTGTCAGTTTTGGTCCATATATTTTGAAGCTTTTGTATTATGTGCATAGAATTTTAGAATTGTTGCATCTTCTTAATGAACAGATATTTTTATCCCTAGTTTTATTTTTTTCTCTCAAGTCTACATATTTTTATCCTAACAATTTCTAACTTTTAATGGGAATGTTTATATCATTTGTATGTAATGTAATTATAATTATGATTGGGCTTAAATCTACTACCTCTATTTGTTTTCTAAATTATCCTGCATATTTTTCCTCTCCCATTTTCCTTGCCTTCTAGTGGGTTGAACTTCTTTTTAAATCTATTCTAGCTTCACTATTGATTTATTAGCTATATTTCTTTGTTCTTTTTAATCGCTGTTCTAGTGTTTACAATATACATCATTTACTTGTCACAATCTATCTTCAAGTACAATAGTGTAGCTCCACTTCCCTTTCCCTGACTTTGTGCTACTGTTACACATTTTAGTTCTACATACTATAAACACAATGTTATTTTTTGCCTTAAATGTTTAATTCTCCTTAAAAGAACCTAAACAAAGAAGGGAGAGTCTTTTATATTTATTCATATACTCACCATTTCCAGTGCTCTTAATTCCTTTGTGTAGATAAATATCCATCTGGCATCATTTTCTTTTCACCTGAAGAGTTTTTCGTAACATTTAAGATAGTGCAATTTTTCTGGTGATGACTTATTTTAGATTTCTCTCATGTGAAGTCTTTGTTTTATCTTTTTGAAGAATAACTTTGCTAAAGAATTCAAGGATGACTTCTTTTTCCTTTCAGTACCTTGTATATATCATTCCACTGTCTTCTGGCTTATGTAGCTTCTGATGATAAGTCTGCAGTAATTCTATCTTTGATTCCTAATATGTAAAGTATGTTCTTTCTTCTCAAGCCACTCTTCACATTTTCTTTTTATCACTTGTGATTATGAGGATGTGATGATGATGTGCTTTGGTATGGTTTTTTGTTGTTGTTGTTGTTCTTTTTCTGCTTGAGCTTCATGTTGCTTCTTGGATGTTGGGATTTATAGTTTTCATAAAATTTAGGAAAAAATTCAATCATTACTCCTTCAAATATTTTGCCTGTTCTTCTTCTCCTCCCCTCTGGGACTCCAGAGACATGAATGTCACACTACTTGACATTACCCCAGGGTGGCAGTGTGGAGGTGTACTCCTTGGCTCTCCCATTAAGAAAAAACTTGGCTTTCAGCTGTGAAGAATGCAATTTGCTGACAACCTTCAACTGTTAGTTCCTTTAAAATCTACCTTGGCAAAGCAGTGAATCAGCAATATAGAGGACAAACTTCTGGAGAACAATGAAGCAGAAAATAAGAGGGAGACTAAGGCAAAAGAGCATGATTTAAGAATTCGAGAAATCAGTGACTCATTAAAAAGGAACAACATCAGAAGCATAGGGGTCCCAGAAGATGAAGAGAGAGGAAAAGGGGTAGAAGGGTTATGTGAGCAAATCATAGGGGAAAACTTTCCTAACCTGGGGAAAGACACAGACATCGAAATCCAGGAAGCACAGAGGACTCCCATTAGATTCAACAAAAACCGACCATCAACAAGGCATATCATCGTCAACTTCACAAAATACTCAGGCAAGGAAAGAATCATGAAAGCAGCAAGGGAAAAAAAGTCCTTAGCCTACAAGGGAAGACAGATCAGGTTTGCAGCAGACCTATCCACAGAAACTTGGCAGGCCAGAAAGGAGTGACAGGATATATTCAATGTGCTGAATTGGAAAAATATGTAGCCAAGAATTCTTTATCCAGCAAGGCTGTCATTCAAAACAGAAGGAGAGATTAAAAGTTTCCCAAACAAAATTAAAGGAGTTCGTGACCACTAAACCAGCCCTGCAATAAATTTTAAGGGGGACTCTCTGAGGGTAGAAAAGACAAGAAAGAAAGAAAGAAAGAAAGAAAGAAAGAAAGAAAGAAGCAACAAAGACTAGAAAGGACCAGAGAATACCACCAGAAACTTCAAATCTACAAGAAACATAATGGTAATAAATTCACATCTTTCAGTACTCACTCTAAACGTCAATGGACTAAATGCACCAATTAAAAGACATAGGGTAACAGAATGGATAAGAAAACAAGATCCATCTATATGCTATTTACAAGGGACCCACTTTAGACCTAAAGACACTTCAGATTGAAGTAAGGGGATGGAGAACCATCTATCATGCTAATGGTCAACAAAAGAAAGCCAGAGTAGCCGTACTTATATCAGACAATCTAGACTTTAAAATAAAGACTGTAATAAGAGATGAAGAATGCATTATATCATAATTAAGGTGTCTATCCACCAAGAAGACCTAAAAATTGTAAACATTTATGCTCCAAATGTGGAGGAACCCAAATATATAAATCAATTCATCACAAACATAAAGAAACTCATTGATAATACCATAATAGTAGGGGACTTCAACACCCCACTTACAACAATGGACAAATCACCTAAACACAAAATCAACAAAGAAACGATGGCTTTGAATGACACACTGGACCAGATGGACTTAAAAGATCTATTCAGAACATTTCATGCTAAAGCAGCAGAATATACATTCTTCTCCAGTGTACATGGAATGTTCTCCGGAATATATCACATACTGGGATACAAATCAGCCCTCAACAAGTACAAAAAGATTGAGATCATACCATGCATATTGTCAGACCACAACGCTATGAAACTCAAAATCAGCCACAAGAAAAAATTTGGAAAGGTAACAAATACTTGGAGACTAAAGAACATCCTGCTAAAGAATGAATGGGTGAACCAAGAAGTTAAAGAGGAAATTTAAAAGTACATGGAAGCCGATGAAAATGATAACACCACAGCCTAAAATCTCTGGGACATAGCAAAAGCAGTCATAAGAGGGAAGTATATAGCAATTCAGGCCTTCCTAAAGAAGGAAGAAAAATCTCAGATACACAACCTAACCTTACACCTTAAAGAGCTGGAAAAAGAACAGCAAATAAAACGCAAAACCAGCAGAAGACAGGAAATAATAAAGATTAGAGCAAAAATCAATGCCATCAAAACCAAAACCAAAAAACAAAACAAAACAAAACAAAACCAGTAGAACAGATCAATGAAACCAGAAGCTGGTTCTTCGAAAGAATTAACAAAATTGATAAACCACTAGCCAGTCTGGTCAAAAAGAAAAGGAAAGGACCCAAATAAATAAAATCAAGAATGAAAGAGGAGAGATCACAACCAACACAGCAGAAATAAAAACAATAATAAGATAATATTATGAGCAATTATATGCCAATAAAATGTGCAATCTGGAAGAAATGGACAAATTCCTAGAAACATACAAACTACCAAAACTGAAACAGGAAGAAATAGAAAATTTGAACAGACCCATAACCAGTAAAGAAATCAAATTAGTAATCAAAAATCTCCCAAAAAACAAGAGTCCAGGGCCAGATGGCTTTCCAGGAGAATTCTACCAAACATTTAAAGAAGAGTTAACACCTATTCTCTTGAAACTGTACCAAAACATAGAAATGGAAGAAAAACATCCAAACTCTTTCTATGAAGCCAGCATTACCTTGATTCCAAAACCAGACAAAGACCCCACTAAAAAGGAGAACTATAGACCAAATTCCCTGATGAACATGGTTGCAAAAATCCTCAACAAGATATTAGCCAACCGGATCCAATAATACCTTAAAAAATTATTCACAACGACCAAGTGGGATTTATACCTGGGATGCAGGGCTGGTTCAATATCTGCAAAACAATCAATGTGATTCATCACATCAATAAAAGAAAGGACAGAACCACATGATCTTCTCAATAGATGCAGAGAAAGTATTTGACAAAATACAGCATCCTTTCTTGATAAAAACCCTCAAGAAAGTAGGGATAGAAGGATGACACCTCAAGATCATAAAAGGCATATATAAAAGACCCAACCCTAATATCATCCTCAATGGGGAAAAATTGAGAGCTTTTCCCCTCAGGTCAGGAACAAGACGGGGATGTCCACTCTTGCCACTGTTATTCAACAGAGTATTGGAAGTCTTAACCTCTGCAATCAGACAACACAAAGAAATAAAAGGCATCCAAATCATCCAGGAGGAGGTCAAACTTTCACTCTTCGCAGGTGACATGATACTCTATATGGAAAACCCAAAAGATTCCACCAAAAAACTGCTAGAACTGATCCATGAATTCAGCAATGTTGCAGGATATAAAATCACTGCACAGAAATCTGTTGCATTCCTATACACCAACAATGAAGCAACAGAAAGAGAAATCAAGGAATCGATCCCATTTACAACTGCACCAAAACCATAAAATACCTAGGAATAAATCTAACCAAAGAGGTGAAAAATCTATATACCAAAAACTATACAAAGCTTATGAAAGAAATAGAAGAAGACACAAAAAAATGAAAAAAATATTCCATGCTCCTGGATAGGAAGAACAAATATTGTTAAAATGTCAATACTACCGAAAGCAATCTACATCCTCAATGCAATCCCTATCAAAATAACACCAGCATTCTTCACAGAGCTAGAACAAACAATCCTAAAATTTGTATGGAACCAAGAAAAGACCCCGAATAGCCAAAGCAATCTTGAAAAAGAAAACCAAAGCAGGAGGCATCACAATCCTGGACTTCAAGCTGTGTTACAAAGCTGTAATCATTAAGACAGTATGGTACTGGCACAAAAACAGACACTCAGATCAATGGAACAGAATAGAGAACCCAGAAATGGACCCACAAACGTATGGCTAACTAACCTTTGACAAAGCAGGAAAGAAAACCCAATGGAATAAAGACAGTCTCTTCAACAAGTGGTGCTGGAACAACTAACTGGACAGTGACATGGAGAAAAATGAACCTGGACCGCTTTCTTACACCATACACAAAAATAAACTCAAAATGGATGAAAGACCTCAATGTAAGACAGGAAGCCATCAAAATCCTCCAGGAGAAAGCAGGCAACAACCTCTTTGATCTTGGCCGCAGCAACTTCTTACTCAACATGTCTCTGGAGGTCAGGGAAACAAAAGCCAAAAATGAACTATTGGGACCTCATCAAAATAAAAAGCCTCTGCACAGCGAAGGAAACAATCAGCAAAACTAAAAGGCAATGACAGAATGGGAGAAGATATTTGCAAACGACATATCAGATAAAGGGTTAGTATCCAAAATCTATACAGAACTTATCAAACTCAACACCCAAAAAACAAATAATCCAGTGAAGAAATAGGCAAAAGACATGAATAGACACTTCTCCAAAGAAGACATCCAGATGGCCAACCGACACATGAAAAAATGCTCAACATCACTCATCATCAGGGAAATACAAAGCAAAACCACAATGAGATACCACCTCATACCAGTCAGAATGGCTAACATTAACAACTCAGTCAACAACAGATGATGGCGAGCGTACGGAGAAAGAGGATCTCTTTTGCACTGCTGGTGGGAATGAAAACTGGTGCAGCCACTCTGGAAAACAGTATGGAGGTTCCTCAAATAACTAAAAATAGAACTGCTCTACGACCCAGCAACTGCACTACTAGGTATTTATCCAAAGGATACAGGTATGCTGTTTCGAAGGGACACATGCACCCCAATGTTTATAGCAGCACTACTGACAATAGCCAACGTATGGAAAGAGCCCAAATGACCATCGACGGATGAATGGATAAAGAAGAAGTGGTATATATATACAATGGAGTATTACACTGCAATCAAAAGGAATGAAATCTTGCCATTTGTAAGATGGATGGAACTAGAGGGTATTATGCTAAGCAAAATTAGTCAGAGAAAGACAAATATCATATTACTTCACTCATATGAGGACTTTAAGACACAAAACAGATGAACATAAGGAAAAGGAAGCAAAAATAATACAAAACCAGGGAGGGAGACAAAACATAAGAGACTCTTAAATATGGAGAACAAACAGAGGGTTACTGGAGGGGTTGTGGGAGAGGGAATGGGCTAAATGGTAAGGGGCATTAAGGAACCTACCCCTGAAATCATTGTCACACTACAAGTTAACTAACTTGGATGTAAATTAAATAAATTTAATTAAAAAAAATAAAATAAAATCTGCCTTGGGTTTTGAGTCAAGTAGATGCTCTCCCTAGACAGTCTTCAGTCTTGCCATTTCTGCTCAACATGGAACTCCTCTAATAGAAAGTCTTTGACCTAATACATTCATTGAGTTGGCTGACTTTATCAGCAATGCATGGCAGTCTGAGGCTTTCTATACCCAATTCTACTTCCACTCACAAACCCTTTTCTTTCACCAGTGTCTGTACTATGGTTTCAAGGCTTTTTTTACTCAGTCTTGTTCTCTCCCCTTTAATTTTTCCCAGGCATTACTGCTCAGAAACCTCTTGCACTCCAAACTCAGCATCTTCTCCCTAGAAAACCAAACTGACAGAATTAGTATTAGTAATCCAAGAAAGTAGGCAGTAAGATTACTCACCACTAGATTACTCACCACCCAGCTGGCAGTGAGGACCCCATTTTGGGGGGGTATTTGAGGCACGGACTATGCCTGATACAAAGTAGCAACCCAATTGCTAATCTCCTGCAGTGAGAGAGAACAAAAAGCTGAAGACTAAACTCAGGATTTAATAAAGTTCCTGAGCGGCAAAGATAATTTAATTCTAAACCAAGACAGATCTGTTATGCCAGTTTCAGAGTCCTAGTTCAAAAACCCGGGACCCTGATAGATGGGGTGAGTATATCTGGTGATGAATGGTAGTAAATTCGTTGTTGGTTGTGAACGCCAACAATTATTTGGTTTTCCAGAATCCTCTAAACCTTCAGAGTTTGCAGAGGTACCCCTCTCATTAAGAACTATGACTCTGCCTGTGTAGGAAGGCACTGCAGAGGACTCTTCCCTGTACGACAACAGAAATTTCCTTTAGGATATGCTCCATCTCCTGTCCTGGCTGCTAGACCAATAACTAAAGTCATATTGCAGCCTGAACCAGCTATGGATGTGCTAGGCCTGCTGAGGGAAGAAAAGAATAAACCCTGAAGGGGATTAAAGAATTAGGCACCATGTACTGGCAGGAGCTGAGGGAGTACCATAGGACTAGATTTTGAGAATTCCTGAGCAAACGAGCCAGAATATAAGACTAGATAAGAAATAATTTATTAACTTAAGGGCACTTCTTAGGATACAGAATTTAACACCCTGGCAAGACCCATAGGAGGTGGTGCAAATTCACTGGGTGGCTCCTGCGAGACTAGAGAAAGTGATTGCCTTTACTGATTGAGGCTAAAATGTCTGAATTGCTATGAAAGATAGTGGAGACAGAAATTAAGACTCAGGGAAGTAAGCATGCCAGAGTAGATGTATGAAGGGCAGAAGACCCACCAGAAAGTTATGTTCCAGGAAACAAGTGTGTTCACCAAGGCCATCAGAAATGCACTGGTAAGGGGCACCTGGGTGGCTCAGTTGATTAAGTGTCTGACTGGCTCAGGTCATGATCCTGTAGTTCATGAATTTGAGCCCCGAGTTGGACTCTGTGCTGACAGCTCAGAGTCTGGAGCCCGTTTTGGATTCTGTGTCTCCCTTGTTCTCTGCCCCTCCTCCACTCACCCTCTGTCTCTCTCTCCTTCAAAAATAAATAAAAGAAAGAAAGAAAGAAAGAAAGAAAGAAAGAAAGAAAGAAAGAAAGAAAGAAAGAAAGAAAGAAAGAAAAATGCACTGGTAAGAGGGTAACAAGTATCCCTAAGAAGTTCACTGGTGGTTCCTTCCTAGTTCCATTGTGATTTTTCCCATCAGTGGATTAGGGATGCCTCACTCACTGTTTGGTGAGTTTCTCAACCACATAGCAGTTCCAGTTCTGGCTTGTGATATCATCCACTGAGTTTTTCTGCTGCCCCACAGGCCAGTTTCTGCTAACTCGCTCTAGCCCACCAGTGCTCACTAGCAAATTTCTCTTAGCCACCTAGTAGGATCCACCTTGACCACACCCTCTAGTGAGTTTCTCTGCCACTCAGTGAGGCAGCTTCCTGTGGACCAGTAAAAGGCTGGCAGCATCTGCCAGTGAGTTTCTATAATGCTCAGCAGATTGTTTACAACAGAGGATCTCTAGCTGACCAGCACCCTCCAATGAGTTTCACAGCTACTGCCTACAGACCAGCTAAGACCAGCACCATCTTTATTATTGGCCAGCTGAATGTACCGGTGGTAGCTACAACCTCTTCAAAAAGGTCTGAATTTCAGAATAAGGGTTGGGTCGTCCTATTCTAAGTGCTTAGTTTCTTTCTTGTTTATTCTTTCTCACTCTTAAAAATAATAGTAATTTCTACATTTGCCATTTCTATATTCCTTAGCATCCAATTTTCCCTTTCTAATGGTTAACCAACTTTTACTAGTTGATAATTTTAATGGCATTATTGAGATATAATTCACATACTATAAAATTTACCCACTTAAAATTATATGATTCAGTGGGTTTTATACATTCAGACCTGTGCAACCATTACCACAATCTGTTTAGAACATTGTCACATCAAAAAGAAATTCCAGGGGCACCTGGGTGGCACAGTTGGTTTGGCGTCCAACTCTGGATTTCAGCTCAGCTAATGATCACAGGGTCCTGGGATCAAACCCCATGTCAGGCTCTGTGCTGAGGGTAGAGCTTGCTTGGGATTCTCTCTCTCCCTCCCTGCCCCTCTCACACTTGCTGTCTCTAAAAACAAAACAAAACCAAACAGAAAACCAAACCTCTATACCCATAAGCAGACACTCTCCATTCTCCATCCATCCCCATCATAATTCACTTCTAAGCTATTCTGTCTCTATAAACTTACATACTCTTAACATTTCATAGGAATGGAATCATACCATATGCGTGTCCTTTGTGACTGACTTCTTTCATGTAGCATGTTTTCAAGGTTCATCCATGCTATAGTAGGTACCAGTACTCCATTTCTTTTTATCTCTAAATAATATATAATACAGATATACCATATTTTGTTTTTCATTCATCAGTTGAGTACATTTGAGCTGTTTTCCACTTTTTGGCTGTTATGGATTATACCACTCTAAACACTTATGTACAAGTTTTTGAGTGAATGTTTTCATTTCTTTTGGGTTTATATCTAGAAATGGAATTGCTATGTCATGTGGTAATGATATTTAACAGTTTCAGGAACGCCCAACTATTTTCCAAAGCACCATTTTAAATTCTGACCAACAATGTATGAGAGTTTCAGTTTTACCACATTCTCACCAGTACTTGTTGTTGTCTTTTTGATTATTCCCATGTTAAAGAGTGTGAAGTTCTATCTCACTGTGGTGTTGATTTACATTTCCCTAATGACTAAAAAGGTTAAGCATATATTCATGTGGTTATTAGTTATTTGTGTATCTTCTTTGAAGAAATATCTATTCAAATCCTTTGACCATTTTAATATATTTTGGGTACATTTCCCATAATAGATATGTGATTTGAAAATATTTTCTTCCATTCTGTGAGTTTTCTTTTTACTTTCTTGAGTTCTTTGAAACCCAATTTTTTCATTTTAATGAATTCCAATTTATCTACTTTGATTGCTGTGTTCCTGGTGTCTTATTTAAGAAACTATAACCTAAGGTCACAGAGATTTACAGCTACATTTCTAATTATTTTTATAGTTTTATCTCTAACATGTAGTGATCCATTTTGAGTTTATGTATGATACAAGGTAGGTTTACAAATGCATTCTTTTGCACATGGATATCCAGTTGTCCCAGGAACATTTGTTAAAAGACTATTCTTCCCACACTGAAATGCCTTGGCTTTCTTGTCAAAAATCAATTGACCATAAATATATGGGTTTATTTCTGGACTCTCAATTCTATTTCATTGACCTGTATGGTTATTATGTCAGTACTAAACGGTCTTGATTACAGTAGTTTTGTAGAAGTTTTGAAATGGGAAAATAAGTTTTCCAACTTTATTCTTCTTGTCACAATTGTTTTAGCTATTGGTTATTCTGAATGCCCTGCATTTTCACATGAATTTTAGAATGAGTTTGTCAATTTCTGTAAAGAATGGCAGCTGGAATTCTGACAGGGATTGCATTGAATCTGTGGATCAATTTGGGGAATCTTCCCATCTTAACAATATTAAATCTTCCAACTCATGAACATAGAATGTCTCTACATTTATTTAGGTCTTCTTTAATTTCTTTCAACAATGACTTATAGTTTCAGGGTAAAAGTCTTGCATTTCTTTTGCCAAATCTATTTTTATTCCTTTAGATGACACTATAAATGGGATCTTTTTTCCTCAATTTCCCTTAGGATTGTTCATTGCTAACATATGGAAGTAGAATTGATTTTTCTATAGATCTTGTATTCTGCACCCTTGCTTAGCTCATGAATTGATTACAAAAATTTTAGTGGATTCCTTAGGATTTCTCACATACAAGATCGTGTCATTTAAAATTACAGATATTTTTAATATCTTCCTCTCCTATCTGGATGTTTTTTCTTTCATTTGCCTAATTGCCCTGACTAGAACAACCAGTATTATGTGTAATAGAAACTGCGAGAGTGCACATCTTTTCTTCTTCCTGATCTTAAGGGGAAAGTTTTCAGTCTTTCACCTTTAAATGTGACGTTAGCAGTGGCCTTGAAGATACAAGTCCCATTCCTGGCAATAGACAGAACAGAACAGATGTCAGTCACAAAGAATCGTAATCATTTGTTTCGGCTAGTCTGGTGGCTTCCTGGAAGACTGGTTCCGTCTGACTTGAAGCTTGCCTGGAGCTAAAGCCGCTACCTAGGGGCAAAGTTGAAACATTAACAGGCCAATGTTTTGGTTACTGCTGCCTGAGGTGATAGACAACATTTGAGGCAATCAACAGACTGATCAAAAAAGCTAGGGAGGACAGCTGGGAAATGAGATGTCCTTAAGGGCTCCGTAAAGTTACCACATATTCCTAGGAATCTTGAAGACAAACATGCATGGTCAGGGCTGTGTGTGTGCTAACCAAAGCCCTGAGAAGCCCCAAAACTGTCATCTCTGACTAACCTGGAGGCTCTATCAAAGTAGTGGAGGCTAAGGCAGAGTTGAAAACTGTCTGGCTGAGTGTTGGAGATGCACCACAAAAACACAGTCCCTGGCAAACACTCTGGGTGCTTTTCCATTCTGTGTGTTTAAGGAAATCTCTGTCCAATGGTTAGCTGACCATTAAGCTAACATAACAGATACTTCAGTGGCCACACATGACAAAGAATACAGACTTTACAAAATTAGTTCAGAAAAGTTACTAGATAAACAACAACTACAACAAGCAGCAATAAAAACAAACCCTGGGACAGAGGAGGGGATGGACAATCTGATTTTCAGAGTTGCCACATTATAATATTTTAAGTGTTCTGTTTTCAAAAAAAAAGTACAAGGTTATGCAAAGAAAAAAATATGGCCCATACACAGGGGAAAAAGCAATCAACAGAAATCCTGGGAAAGCCCAGGCATTGGATTTTCTAAGCAAAGACTTTAATGAAACCATGTTTAAAGAACAAAAGGAAAGTAAATATGTCTCAACCAAATAGAGAATATGAATAGACAGAAGTTGTGAAACGAACTTTTAATTCTAGAACTTTTCCATTGTAGAGTTGAAAAGTATAATAACTGAAATGAAAATGTCACTTGAGGGGCTCAGCAACAAATTTAGGCAGGCAGAAGACAGAATCTATAAACTTAAAGATAAATCAGTTGATACTGTCCAGTTTGAGGAACAGAAAAAAAAAAAAAGAAGAAGAAAAATGAAAGCCTAAGAAACGGAGTCAACAAGCATAATGCATATACATAATGTGAGTCTCAGGAGGAGAGAAGAAAAAGAAAGCATTGAAAAGAATATTTGAAGAAAACTCCCCAAGTCTGTTGAAAAATATTGATCTACAAATCCATGAAGCTCCAGGGACTCCAAGTTCTCAAAGATATGTATACCCAGACATATTATAATCAAACTACTTTAAAAAAACAAGGGAGAATCTTGAAAGCAGCAAGAGAGAAGTGACTCATCACATATAGGGTCCTCAATAAGATTAACAGCTGACTTCTCTAAAGAAACCATGGAGGCCAGAAGCAGTAAAATGACATAGTCAAGGTGCTGAATGGAAAAAGACTGCAAACCAGTTCCATGGTCAGCAAAACTGTCCTTCAAAAGGGAAGCAAAAAATTAAGACATTCCCAAATAAACATTGCTAGCAGACGTGTCCTACACAAAAATACCAAAGGGAGTCCTTCAGGCTGAAAGGACACCAGATAGTAATTCAAATCCATACAAAGACATGCAGAACTGATCATGGTAATTATAAAAGACAGCAAATGCATTTTTTAACTTTTTTCCTCTCAATTTAGAAGTAAAATGCATACAGCAATAATTGATGGGCACCCAACTTATAAAGATATAATTTGTGACAATAATAGCATGAGGGGAGGAATGATGTATAACAGTTTTTATTACTGAAATTGATACCAGCCAAACTAGATGAAATAGATCAGCTCATAACCTCTTCTAATAAAAATTCTATACATTTTAAAGTTCCTGATTTCTTTTTTGTTTGTTCGTTTAAGAATATTTAAGAAGACTGCCTAAACAAAGGTCACGGTATTTACTTCCATGAGTTTTCTAGTTTTTGCTTTCATTTTGGTTTATGATCTATTTTGAGTTAACTTCTGTGTATGTAGTATGAGGAGGACTGTTTTTCTTCGTTCTTTTTTCCATCTGTGCTTCAGATTTCATAATCTCTCCCCATGTATCTTCAGATTTGTGCATTCTTCTGACAGCTCAAATCTACTGTTGAGCCCTGCTAGGAAAAGTCTCACTTTGGCTATTGAATTTTCAACTCCAGAATTTTCTTTGAGTTTTTATTTCCTATCTTTTTATTTCCATTTTCTATTTGATGAGTCACTGTCAGCATTTCTTTTAGTTCTTTAAACTTGGTTTCCTTTAGGTCTTTGAACATATTTATAATTGCTGCTTAACACTTACACTACATCTGGTATCCCTCAAAGAAGTTTCTATTGACTGCTTTTGCCCGTGTCACACTTTCCTGCTTCTTTGAATGTCTCATAATGTTGTGTTGAAAATAGGACATTTTAGGTAACATATTGTAGGTTCTCTGCATAGTAGTTCTCCTCCCCACTCCTGGCTTAGTTTTGTTTAGTTACTTGGCTGGACTAATTCATCCTTTCACAGTGTGCAGCCTCTGATGTTACTGCCCAACTTGTTTCTCCCTCATTTTTATCTTTAAGCCTGACTTCCTACGGGTTGCTTCTGAGTCAGCATCATTTTATAACCAGCCACTAATTAATGAGGTTATGCTTAAGCCCCCTGAATTAGGAAGATTTACCCCCATCACCACTGGATCCGTGTGGGACTTGGAGTCTGCTTTGACTGTCTAGGGAGTTGACAAGTTTTGCCCTACATTCTGTCATCTGGACTTGTAGCCCAGATGTTCCCTGTCTGGTCGCTTCTATGTGGTGCAGGCTTGAACATAAACACATTATTTCTGATCGCAAGGGATGTCTGTAGTTTTATCCATTCTCTTTGTCTCTCTCCCTGATCTTGTCTTTACGCTTTCTGGCTGGTGTTTATTGGTATTACCAGCAATGGTTAGCCTCCATTTATTGCTAGCTGCTTGTTCTATTGTTTTAAATTTTTTATATGATTTGTTTTACATTAGCAGTTTATACCTGCTCTGCTCCAGTCTGTTCCAGGTCAAGTTAGGCCCCTGGTAATGTCAAGTGTGTTGTCAAGTCTTTGAAGCTCACTCAAACCTTCTTCTGAACAGAACCCCTGTGCCTTTGTGCTATGGAGCATGCTGGGGTGGGGGTGGGGGTGGGGCACAGTATAGGAAACTGGCTCTTTGTTCAACGTCTCCTAGTTCTTCCCTGCAAAGTAGCTGTGCCAGGAGCTAGAGAAGGACATGGGTGACAATCGTCTATCACCTCTCAGTATGGACCTTCTATAGCCCAGAACCAGGGAGGATGGAATGTGCTAATGTTCATCAGGGGCTGAGTGTGCACAGAATAATAGCTCTTCTGCCCCCCAGAAAGCTAGAAGAGATAGAAGCTGCCGTTTAGATGCCCAGCCCACCAGAGCAGATCTCTTGCAACACAGCTGTGTGCGAAAGGGGGACTTGCACCTAAGAGCGGCTCCTGCCCTGATTCTCCTTACGCTGCAGGATTTGACGGTGGTACAGTGGGCCCCACCAACTGCCACCTCCCACTTGATATGAGCCTTCTGTGGGACACCTGTGTGGAAAATGGGATCTACCAAACAGCGGTATATTTCATCTTATACCCAGAGACACTGTGTATCTCCCAGTTAGGTTTTGTGGATTTTCCTTAGGCAGCTTCACACAACTTTTAAATTTATTATTTTGTGGCTCTTACTATAAATGGGTCTTCTTTTATTTTTTCACAATTGATTACTATTAAGTGTTCAGAAAAGCTAATTTTCAGTGTACTCCTTTGGATTTTCAAAATATTGAAATGAAGTTATTTGTAAATAGTATTTTGGTCTCCAAGTTTTTCATTTTGCTTTCCTGTCTTTTTACATTAGCAATAACTTATGAAGTAATTGATGATAACAGGCACCTTAACTGAAAGAAGCAGTTTCAGTCACAAACTGAACATTACCTTCACTTTTGGTTAAAGGACTCTGAAGTATTAAGGAAGAATTCTAAAAAAGCAAAAATGACTTTACTAGGAATGAGCATTTTTATGTTAAGTACATTCTTGGCATTGACTAAAAATCATGATATTTGAAATTGATGTACATATTAACATTCTTCCTACACTATTTACTCAAACGTTTACAATGTCACAATAATGATATGTACTTTTCAAAGAAAGAAGATTGTTACGTTGGGGGCACTTACTAACAGCAGCTCAAAAGATGGAACTAAAAACAAATAATTCAAAGAAGACTTGGTCAAACACCTCTTCCAAGATATTGGCTACTTCTCAACTGTACAATTAAGAACATACTTAAACCAATGAACACTAAAGTCAACCATGCTGATCCTATTTCAACTCTGCATTATAGGGAAATTTTTCTGCTAATTCTTAACTAGCTAATTAGCAGAACTAGCTAATTCTTTCTACATTCTTAACTAACAACAAATAATGCCCTGAAAATTCCCCCAGCAAGTTTCAACCAGATAAGATCCCGAATGGAGTCAAGGCACTTTGCTGAAAATAAGAATGCTAGCAAATTGCTGAAGTAAGGAACAGAGCCAATACCCCAACAGAAATGGTTCATATCCCAAGCTAAAAAAGCAGATGTCAATGGGGGGGGGGGGGGGGGGGGAGACAATGGAAAAAAGATCAGTAAATTAGCTATATGGAATTAATATTGTTTTCACCTCACCTCCATTCTCCCCCCACCCAAGAACTCATTACTTTTCTTAACAGCTATTTCAAATCACTTAAAGAACTAGTATTTCTCACTTAACCTGAACATAAATTCTCACAACGGTTTGATCTCATTTTTAAACCCTCCATAAGTTACATGACCCTTTGCACACAGATGGCCCATCCATTTCAACCACTAATCCTTTTCATTATTTACATTCCCTTCACTTTTAAACACATCTATGTTGGTAACTTTATATGCACACTTTAGTTTTTATACTTTGTAACTTTTATACAGCTGGTGTACATCACAAAAAAACTGCACCAAATTTGTTACTAACTTTAAAAATCCCACTCTAAGGGCAGACCTTTGAGAGAACTAAAACAAGGGTTAGTGAACAGTTTGGTAGGCCAAATTCAGCTCATGGCTCATTTAGGAAGTTATGACAGAGACTAAATGGCCTACAAAGCCTAAATTATTTACTAGCTTAACTTACCCTTTACTGATAAACTTTGCTGACCCCTTAACAAAACCACAATTTTTCATTAAAAAAAAATATGTATGTGTGTATATATATATGTATATATATCACATTTATATATAGGTATATACATATATATATCACATATATATATATATCACATTTCAATACACTGAGTGCTTAGTAAGATGAAAGGTAAACTCTTTGAAAGTTAAACTATTTTTTCAATCGAATGCAAATAGGTCCATTTCCTTGGAGATGGACAACTAGGGAAAAATGAAACAAATTCCTGACCAAGAAGTTGGATTGCAAAAATAAAACCCTTCCAGTGTAGTCACAACCTCAAATTAGTGGCTATTCCTATTTTAGAGAACAATCTTTAGTTCAGTTTCAGCTAGGAGAAAAGAAAGGATGGTGGGTTTTGATTTTGGATTTTCCACTCCACAAGAGAGAGGTTCCAAGGAAGTTTGCCTTCTTCAGAATAACCTAACAAATCAGAAAAGGGGCTAACTAGAGTATCTGGGGCATGAAGCTTTTTAAAATGGCTTTTAAAACTTTAAGGCAAAAAGTATGCATCACAACATTAGATTTTTACCAGCATGGCTATTCTGAAATGTGTTTTTATAATCCTGCAAACATTGGCATGATAGTTGCTGCTCTCTCTTCTCTATTCATGGAAGGCAATGAGTTATAATACATCTACCCAGAACAGCAGAGCATTTCAATTGCTGTTAGGGTACTAAAGAGCATAAGCCTCTCTATGATTTTCCTCATCAGCATAACTATAGTAACTTTATGGTGTTAAGTGTTTGTTCTCAAACAAAGTTTCATCTATCATTTTGGGGGGGCAAATCCACACTTTATTTGACACAGTTCCCTAGCATAAAAGGAAATAAACTTTTTTGAAATAGAAGTATTTCCCTTTAGAATAAAATTCCCATTTGACTTCAGTACAGTAAAAAAAATTACTGTGTAAACACAAACTTAAGATAAATTTAATTGAAGAAAATTTTCATTACAGAAATTAACAATGCTTATCATTCTTTAAACACCATATACGTTATTAATATATACTGTATATTTCCAATCAACTCCATTCTTAGGCTCAATTTAAGAAACACAATTATAACAGGTTTTATACAAAAAATACTTCACTAGGAAAGTAGACAAACTGCACAAAAAAAGTACATGTATAATGTGCATAGCAAGATAGCTTGAAGCATCTATGTATGGCTTTCTTTAAAATAAAACTTTTGGGGGAATGGGCCCATTTGGGACCTACTGTTACAGTTGACATATGTAAACTGTTTCACATCTTTTAGGCACTTGCTAACAATAGTGTTCAATCCCTGAAAAATGAATTTACCCAAAAAAAAAAAAAATTCTACATCTAAAATAAAAACCAAGAAAAGGACATGGGTAAAGTCTTACATATTCCTTTTAAATTAAACAACCAGTTTTATTAGTGCATGCACAGAACTAAACTGAAGGAAAATAAACTTTTTATGTCAAAAATTTTCTGTGCAAAATTTACATAACAAACTGAAAGGTACAAAAATATGTACAGGTTTAAATTCTTTCTTATATACAGAAAAGAAGCCCTGAAGTTTTCAGTCAATGAAAATGTTGTAACACTTGTAGTAACAATATAACAAAAATTATACAGTAATTTGTAATACAAGGACTCCGTCATCCAATGATCCAACAAAATTTGATCCAAACTTACACGGTGAAGTTTCAGTCAATGATTCTGTCGTTGTCGTGAAAATATCCATTTTAAAACCCTACCTGCTGGGTATGTCCCCTAGGAATCTGTCCTGAAATTTTATGCACTGTCACTGAATCCACTATTAATGCTTCTTTATTTCAACTGCCAACAAACAGTAAAGAATCTGCTTTGGGCTGTCAATCATACTGAAAAGGTGCTAACAAAAATGGTTTGTCCCAGAGAGTACATGTTTAGACACCTAACAGTAATTAAACAGCAAAAATCTGATTTGCTTTGCTAATCTTGTTTCAAAATATGGTTTCTGGAGAATAATTTTTTATTTTCAAGAAAAGCCATTCCCTTGGAAGTGCGTCTATGGTCCACTTTTTAAATGCATGGCAACCAAGTCAAAAATGGGCCATTTGGTTTAAGAGGGACAAACAATTTAAATCAAATAAGCATAGTTCTGTGCAAGAGAATCACTGGAGATTATCATCAAATTCAGAAAAATGTTCAAGTTCCTTCACTAGACTTCAAACTAGACCCAGAGAGTTTAATTCTTCTTTTGAGGCTTCTCATCTACTACAGTGCTTGACACAGCCATTTAGAAAAAGAAAATCACCTTGGGAGGGTATTCCAATCCTTGATGTGGGACACAGCGTAAGAGAAAAAAAGATGTACTTGTCAAAAACTCTCTTCAAGCATCAAGAGGTATAACTGTACTTAGTTACTCTAAGGAACCTAATACCCTTCAAAACAGCTCTATCGAGCAGATGTAAAGTTAAATTCTTTACTCAAGCTCTCTTAGTGTATCTTCACAAATGATGAGGAACTCCTTCAGCTCCATGGTGAAAGAGCTCTCTCCATCTTCAGAGGAGCTACACTTATCAGATTCCTAAGGCTGGTGGAAGAAGAGAGGGAATGCAGTTGTCAGCCGTTACCCTCTACTAAGAGTCCCTAAATAACTAAACTGGGAAAACTGTTTTATCAAAATTTTCTTTAGCCCTAACTTCCCAACAACACACTTAAAAAAAACTAAATCAAGGTACATCTGTGCTGTGATTAGTTTCTTTCAAAGCTTATGTGTGCAGTGACAGCATTTGCAACTATCACACATAAAACTTTTCTAGTCTCCCATGGAAATACAGCCTACTTTCTGATGTTCGATTTTAGGTATATACTGAAGTAGACAATTACCTTAAGGTAATTCAATCCACTGTTTTCTTCTAAGACCCTTTTACTTCTCTGTTCCTTGGTAACTACAGTAAATTATTCTAATATATTCCAATCACGAGTAGCTTCCATTAAATGTCTCTGCCCATGACCAGCCCAAGCATCCTGATTGTCAAATACTCTACCACAAAACCAACAGTTAAATTTAGCTTTTGGAACATTTTCAGAGGTAGTTTTCACGATCTGATAATTGTTTTTGCTCATCTTTTTGAGTGTTAATTTTAGCACAAATCTTTCTTTCACAGAACTAACAGGTTTAAATGTTTTATGCCTCTTGGAAAAATCATCATAAATTGTTTGTGAAGCATTACCACAAACCGGTTTCAGTAAAGCATCGATAGTTCTTTTTGACAATGAAACCTTAAGTACACGTCCATTAAATTTAGCAATAGTTTTCATTACACTTACTACTTCTGGGGCATCTGCATCAGGATGATTCAAAACTACAACTGGCTGGTTTCTCCTAGGACATTTCACAAGCTGTGTGGAACTAAATGGGAAAAGCCGCAAAGTTCTGACTGCATCTTTTGAAAGCCTCGGTCTGCTAAATCCAAACGATTCACGGACAGCTTCAGGTTTTGCCTTTTCTTTGCACTTTCTATGTAATGTTGCCTTTTTTCTTGGAGGTTCTTGGTAACTATCCCTACACTTTCGTTTACAGTTCCTGTTTCTAGGTACAAAGGCAGTTTCAGAATCTTTACTTCTTACATGAGTTTTTATTCTTGGAAAATTTTTTTTGGAAGTCTTTTTTCTATCGAAGCTTCTCTCAATTGTACAATTTGTTTTACACCTTAACACCCTGGTATCTGAACGGTCAGTGAAACACACTGGTTCCTCAGAAGATTCTGGGCATGTCGCAGTAGAAGTTATCACAATTTCATTTGCTGGCATCATATCATCTAGTAAGAAGGGTAAGGCATCTCTAGAAGATTCTGGCTCTCTCTGCTCTCCTCCTGTAGTCTGATTAGATGGTACTTTGTCTTTCTGCAATGAGGATGCAGAGTTGTTTACAGACAGATTGTTAGCAGCAGTCACATTTAAAACAGGGTTAAAAATTTTCAGCAATATTTTTTGTGGTGTTCCTTCAGGTTTCTTTGGCTGTATGTTTTGATAATACGTACTATTTTGGACTAATTTAGGCTTAAGCAGCTCAGTCTTATTTGGCATCACACACTTTAAAAAAACAGCTTGTTTGCCATCAGGCAAGAGGGTATAAAGAGGTGGTTTGGGAAAAATCTCGTTCTGCTGTTTTACTGATTCCAAAATATTCAACTTGGTGCCCTGGTGCTCAGAAGCTACATTAGGAGTAGGAACAGCTTTCACTGAAGAACTTGCTGACGTTTTAATAATGTACGGGCCTTTTAACGGCAGAGTATTTTCGGAACTACTTTTCATGCTCAAGCAACTGCCAATGCTGGAACATAGTGCAGGTGTCAGACAATTACTGTTTGGTTCCACCTTTAAAAAAGGTGTTCTGCAAGGCTCCTTAGCTGTAGTTCCACAAGCTTGAGCACTCTCAGTTTTGACAGTGGAAACACCTTCAAGTTTCCCATGATTAAATGTTAAAATCATCCCGGGTTTCTTGTTTAAAAGAAGAGAAGCAGGTACACCTTGTGTGTTAACCAATGGAAGTGGTCTTCCTGAAACAACATGTAATCCAGGCTTGTTAGCAATGTGCAGCGGTACAAAAAAGCCTTTTGGAGTCTGAACAAATATAGCTTTTTTTGGTTCTGAAT
Source organism: Prionailurus bengalensis (assembly GCF_016509475.1). Taxonomy (NCBI): domain Eukaryota; kingdom Metazoa; phylum Chordata; class Mammalia; order Carnivora; family Felidae; genus Prionailurus; species Prionailurus bengalensis. The sequence goes on along the minus strand of NC_057351.1, from coordinate 55,047,613 downwards.
TTAGAAGTGGACTCTGCCTATATAAAGAACCTAAATTTTGTGTAGTGGCTCGCAGTTTATCTTTTACGAGCTGCTGTGTTATTATTGCATCTGACTGAGTCTTAAGTAATGTGCCAATACCTGAAATTCTAGGTGCCTTTTCTGAATCTCTCACATCTTGTGATATTGACAGATTTTGTTTTTCTTTTCCACTACACTTTAAATTCAGATCATTTATAGGCACATTAATCCCTATACCACCAGATGGAATTGGGAAGACGCCTTGTACTTTGAAGTCTTTTGAAGATTCAACTATTTTGCCTTCTCCCTCAGGTTTCTGAAAGGACTGGTCACAATGAAGTGGCAGGCCTTTATCTGGAGTCTTACTAGAGTCCTGTTTTGCATCAGATTTTATTTTTAACCCATCCTGAAGTAACTGGTTTACTTCAGGGGGCAAAAACTCTGATGCCTGTTGGCTGTGGAGAGAGAAAACAGATGTGATTCTAGGCATCATAGGTGACTCAACATTAGAAATGTCATCCCACTTAGATTTTTCAGTCACATTCTCCAAATTTTGATTTTCATTAGTGTAGAAGTTCTGTCCGTCAATGTTTTGTCCTTTTTCTAACACACATTGTTCTTCAATTTCAGCTTGCATTTTTAAAGTTCCATCTTTAGTATTTAACAGGCTAAGAGATGCTAACATGCTATCTGGATTTGAGCTCTCCTTTCGCACCAAAGATAAAACCGATTCACTTATTGGTTGTTGAACAACCGTTTTGCTTGATGAGGGTTCTTTTTCAGACACCGCTGTTCCTGAAAACCTACGACGTTTATTAGAATTATTTACTTTTGAGTAATTATGAAAGGGTAATGATCCGTGGTTGGAAGATTCAACAGGTAACTCAGAGCTGACATAATTAATGCAATAGTTATGCATATCTCCGCTGTTGTATGCATTTTGTTTGGTAGCAAAGTTGACTTTATCTGGACTTCTAATGGCAGCACCTGGTATCTCAGGGTGACTCTGAGGAATGCAACTTCCCCATAAGTCAATATTATCTTTTGTTTCAACTTTTGTGGCCAAATTCACTGATGCTGTAACCAATCCTGATGCTGACAAAGACGACACACTTTTTTCATCATCCACTGTTTGAAGCATATTACCCGTTTGAGATAGCAAAGCCATTTCTTTTTCTGATAGGACTTTCCCTGAAAGTAGAGGAGATGAGCATGAAAATGGAGTAGTTGCTTTCATGTAAACGGTGTCACTTAACTCAGTTGTTACTCCTGCTAAAAATCCAGTAGTGTCCAGTGTCTGGGGCTGCAAATTGCCAGTACCATCCTTTGCAGCATCTGGCTGTGAGCCTGGTGAATATAAATTCTGTTTACTGGTAGGCAACAATTTTATTACAATATGTTGTTTTCCATCCACCATCTTAAAACCCATAAAATCAGCACTGTAGTTAGCAGGAATTGTTATTCTATTATTTTTCACCATCAACACTGTAGGTCCTTGTACAGCAGTCTTCAAGAAACCTAGAGTCGAATGTGATCCCTCTTCAGCTCTATTATATTGCCCAGTGGACAGAAGAGTTGGCTTTTCTGACCCTAACTCAGCAGGTTTATCGTTATTCTCACAGTGTGGTCTTTCGTCCTTTTCTTCATTTAAATGTTCTTGAACAAGATGGTTCTGGTCTTCAGATTTAGCCTGTGTTTTGTTCAGTTTTTTTAGCACTTGAGTGTTTTTTTCTATACTTCGGTCGCTTCCATTGTTGATCTTCTTGCGTTTCCAGAATGTCTTCCTTGATGCATCTATTCTGTATCTTTTCAGTATCAGCTTAAGTCCTGAAGTCTTTGTCATCCTTTTTTCATATTTGTCTTTTTCCAGTTTCTCTTTCGCATATAAGTGTTCTTTGTGCAAAGTTATAACATGTCTTACGAGGTGCTCTCTCTTAGTGGCACCATAGCTACAATATTGACAAGTGAAGGGAAATGTACCAGAATGAATGTGAAGGTGCTTCTGAAGCTCTCCTTTGGTAAAACATATATGATGGCATTTACCACATTTATAATGGATTTCATTATGTCTATGAATGTGCTGAACAAATGTGCCAACATCCTGGGTGGAGAATTTGCACTTTTCACATTGAAAATTACCATTTACACAATGTGTGGATGTAAAATGCTTTGTCAAGTCTAATAAAGTATACACACTCTCATTGTTACAAATGTCACATTTTACTAAAGTGCTTCTGTGTGTCCGTCTGTGTTGTTTAAATATCTGGAAGTCATTTGCTGAAAAACTGCACATTTCACAAGGATATGAAGGTAATTCACCACGGTGCCACATCTGAAAGTGTTTCTGTAAATCATTTGGGCTATATCGAGTGCTATCTCGGCATTTTAAACAGTTGAAATTGAGTATTTTTGCCGACATTTTTAAACCCTCTTCTTCAACTCTCTCAGACTTCTGGAGCAGCATACACTCCTCTACACAGCTTACAGTCTTTATACTGATAGATTTTCTTGCAGTCTGTGGTTGACGCTGAAATAACTTTCTGTATTTGTCAACTTCATGTTTCAAAAAGACTTCATTTGGAATATTTATCTTCGGCAAATCGATTTTCACATTTTTTAGTTCATAATGAAAACGACTTTCTGAAATTTTTGGCCTAAGCACTGATCTAATAGTATCAACTATCTCATTTTTCACATCATAATCTTTTTTTAAAATAGTTTGTTTTTCATCAAAAAATAACTGTTTCTGTTCAGATGGCATGATTTAACAAAAAAACCCAATTTCTTTTTTCTCTAAAAACTGAAGTTACTTGTAACTTAAACAGGAAACAATACTGTTGCAAGACATCTTCAAAATACGAGGATTTTTCCCACATTAACTCACCTGAAATCAAACAAAGAATTGAATTTTCATCACGTAAGCATCAGTAATTTTCATGAATTTTAAAGTTCATTTTGATACAAAATGCCAATGTCGATCAAACACATAAAAAGAGATAGAAAAGACTGTGGAGTACTTCGAGGACAGCTTACCAAGAGGTAAGAGTCGGAAGCAGAGCTGGCGCTAATCAGGAAGTCAGCAGCTACAAGCTCTACCTGCAGCCACTCTCTGGGACACCAGGCAGGCTTCGACTTCTCTGCACCTCGGTTCTGTCATCTAAAGAAAACCACAACTGGATAAGCACCCTTAAGCTCTAAGATTGCTATATGAAATTGATATTACAATCTTTAAACAGGATTTGAAAAATCTTAATGAGAGCCATAAAAATTTCAGTTCCAATTACACACATGTACTAGTAACTTTCTCCCTTCTTTAGCTGACCCTATAGCTATTACCCTCTGAGAAATTCAACAGACTTCCCTCCAGATTTTCTACTTCCTTAGTGCCTCAGGGATAACTTATGTTTAAAATAAGTTTCACTTATCTAACAACAACAAAAAGATATTATGTGCTCTTTCAAGTTATCACTACTAAATGGTGTAAAAAAAAAAAGAGAGAGAGAGAGAGAAATGAGAAGGAATAACACATTTTGCTGGGGTACGAATTAAGTCCACCTACTACCTTTTTGGTTCCTGACCATCTTGGCTCTTTGTCCCTAGAACCCAGGTACATGGCAGCAAGGAAAGCCCCTGGCATAGGAGAAGGCACCCATTACTACCTGCCTCCATTAATTCCAACACTTACTGGTTTGTGTTACTCTAGACAAGTCTCAATCTCTGTCTTCGTTTCTTCATCTATAAAGTGAAAAAGAAAAATTAGCACTTCCCCTTTCACAGGGTTGTTGTAAAGATTAAATAAGAAAATATATGTAACAGTATCCTGTAAAGTGCTATATAAATTGTAGCTATCACTACTGTGATGACCATGGAATGACACATTATGAGTCAAACTGCAAAGGAATAAAAAATAGTAAAATAGTAAGATGTGATAATACATCGGTGAGATTGAAATCTGAATACTGAAGGTTCAGCAGAATAGCAAAATGGTGTACTGGAAAAATTGTCTTCTCTTACTTTTGTGATCTTAAATATATATTGTGAGTAACAGAAAACTAGATAAACTAAAGAAAATAAAGTGTAAATCACATTGAGCTTCACCCATAATGTCTATTCAAAGGTCTCAGCTTTAAATTTCAATTAATCTAGGGGCACCTGGCTGATTTAGTTGGAAGAGCATGCAACTCTTGATCTCGAAGTTGTGAGTTCAAGCCTCACATTGGGCAGAGAGATCAAATAAATAAAAACTTTAAAAATGTTTTCAATTAATCTAAGTAACAAGAAACATTACTATTTCAGAAGTCCTTTATTAAGAAACCATAGATAAAAGTTACATCACATTACATATTAAGAGACTCTTAATATTTCTCACACTTAGTAATTTCGGTTGGGTCTAAAAAACACATTCTTTAGTAGTCTCAAATATATAAATACTAAACTGATAATTCATTAGTAGGGTACCAGTCTACTGAATTTTTTTTTAATAGTGAAAAATCAGAATTTCACTATTCAGTGCTACACACCATCCTCTGACTCATATCATTTCCTCAGAGTTAATCTGCCGTGGGTGGTAGGACACTCGGGAACTGCACAAAATACGGAACGCTTCACGAATCTGCGTGTCATCCTTGCACAGGGGCCATGCTGATCTCCTCTGTATTGTTCCAACTTTAGTATAAGTGCTGCCAAAGCACACACTGGTTTCCTAAATGTTTTTACAGACTGTGTCTAACTCAGTAAATTATTAAAATTTTTACTAAAAATTTACTATATTATTTAAAGCTAAATGTAAAAACTTTTCCTTCGAAAGTAAGAAAAACTAACAAATGGCCAGAAGAAAGTTCACGACACCTGGTGGATACTCCACACCAACTGAGAAGATTCCCTGCAGACTGTCACATTCTCAACAGTGACCAGCATCATAATCACCTATGGAGTTTTCCCCATACCAGAATCTGAGGGTGAGATTCAAACATGTGAAACTTTTAAGAACACCTATAATGGTTCTTCCCCATTTGCCTAAATATCATATTATGGTCACTCTGGACCATCCATACTCAAGCCTTTCTATTATACATGTAATCAAGAGGAGACTATATCGTGGGTTTTATTATAAAAGGCAAATTGTTTCTTGTGGTAACAGTACATGTGTCCAAAAATATATAGGTAATGCTAAAAATAGATTGATAGGATTTCTAAATATCATCAATTCCATTTCAAAATACCTGTACAATTTAAAATTTTTCTTATAACATAACACATACCCCAGAGTCTGGCAACCAGTTTAAAAATAGGATTTTAAACAAGTCAACCAACCAAAACTTACTAATAAATAACAACTGTGATGGTGAGGCATTTTGCTGGGTGCTATGGAAAGAGTCAAAAACATGGTCTCTACCCTACTGCAGCTTACAGTCTAAAGGAAGAGGCAGGACATATACATGAATACATTGCTTGTTCAGAGTTGACATTTCAGCAACCTCACCGTTCCAGGACACAAAGAATAGAAAATAATTAAGTGGGATACATGGCAGCCAAAACAGAGTTCACAAATTCCATCCATTAAAGTGCATGTCCTTTCCTCATAGGCAAAACAATTAATAAAAGGGACCACCTTATTAAGAAATCCACTTAGCTTTTACTTAAGTTTAGTAACTGCTAAGTAATCAATACTGAGTATCAATATTTTTTTATATTTAATGTATGGCATGTACAATACAGCATTGGGGGGGTTTGTGTATTTTAGGTAGTTTGGGGTTTTTCACCCTCAAATTTGAAATGGGGAAAATCTATTTGTCTTCAACTATGTTCAACCTAAGTATGCGGAAGCAATCAAAGACGACACCTGGTAGCAAATTACAATATGGTTACCACCTATGGGCAAAAAAATGTATTGTGTTGTGAACACATCAGAAAACACAAAAAAAAGAATGAGGAATTATAATCTTCCAACCTACTAGCTAATGCTCTTTTCACTACAGTTCAATCTTTACCTTACCAAAAAGATTACTGATTTTAAATCTGCCATTGAAACTACTGTCCTCTCTCTACATATTACTACCTCATAAGACTTAACCAACATCTCATCAAGCCTTGAAATAATACTATTTGCATAAAGTATGCCTGGCCCTTTCAAGTAACCTGAAGAGTTTCCTGCATCAAGGTGGCAACTTAAGCCGTTTGATTTCCTTCTTCCAACTGCCCACTGAAACACAAACCAAAAAATACAAATAAGACCTACAAAATGACAAGAAACTAGAAAAAGATTCCATACACATACTGCAACGTGTTTGCTAAGATAGAGTCCAGAGAGAGGAGAGTGAATACAAATGCTAATTCACTGCCAAGCACCACTCTCAAGGAAGAATTTCACTAGGGGACATGCATTTAACTAACGTATAATAAGCATCTATTATGCCGTAAGAAAGTAAAGGACATAATTCAGCCTACTCCTTCCCTACATACCTTGGGATTCGAGGAAGTGAGGACTTGAGAGGAAGATCATGTGGTACCCTTTGGGGAGACAGAAAGCTCGGGCTGAGGTACAGGAAGGAAGAGAATGAATCCAGAGTTTTGAGCTAGGTCCAGGGGCCGAGCTGGGAGTTGCTAGCACCAGCTGTTGAGAAAGATATAAAGAGAAAATTATTTCTGAACAAAGATAAATCTTCCTCTATCCATGCCTATCTTCCTCTGTTTAACAGTTCTGTCCTTTATCGACATAAGTAAATTATCTCTAAGCTGTCAGGAAAAAATTACATTAGCTTTTCACCTCCTTTTAACTAAAAAACTGAAAAAAAAAATTGGTTCATTCTTAAAGAATTCATCTCCGGACACCTGGTTGCTTAAGTTGGGTGAGCATCCGACTCTTGATTTCGGCTCAGGTCACCATCCTGGGGTTGTGGGATCAAGCCCCATGTCGGCTCTGCACTGAGTGTGGAGCCTGCTTAAGATTCTCTTTCTCTCAAAAAAAAAAAAAAAAAAAAGGTGGGGAGGGGAGTAGGCAGAAACATCACTAGCTGAAACAGCTCAACAAAGAGAAAACAACTGAGCACTGAGAAACCCTTCCTCATTCCCCCATTCAGCAATGAAAAATAGTAACTACATGAAAGCCACTACTGCAGGAAAAAGAAGGCTTAGAGGGGAAGAATCAAGTAGTAATTGGCAATTTTAGCAAGAACTGAGATGATATACTAAAAAAAGAAAACTAAGAACATATTGTCATGAAGGAGAGAAAAAAGTAGCAGATAGCAGAGAAATAATGATTTTGAAAACAAGAAAAAAAATCTTGAGTTTTGGGTTGTTTTTTTTTAAAGACCTGAATTTTCAAAATCAAAAGTTCCTCAAAAGCCAAGCAAGATTAGTGAGAAGAGAATATAAACCTCAATGTTTACAACTTATCCTAGTCAAATTTTTTAGTTTAAAAAGAAAAAATGAAATGCTACAAAAAAAAAGGTAGAGGGAGAATTATCTAAAAAGGTATCTTATTTTTCATCAACAATGCCAACTTTAAGCAGAAATTAATATTAATCAGACATTTTAGTCACAATTCTAAATGTTAGAATATATAGAGTTCTGAGGAAAACTGATTAACCAAAGAATTAATTCTATACCTAGGAAAATGCATGAGGGAAAAGCACAATTTTAGATGTGCAAAATGATTTAGAGAATACGCTATACGTGTACTCTTTCTGGAATAAAGTTTCAAGTAAATACTTCAGAAAAATCAAATTTCAATCAGAAAAACAAGGACTAAAAGAAAGGAATAATGTGTTATAGAAGAAATATCTGTCAAGAACAAAATCTACAAAATAGAAATAAAAGTAAGTATTTTGTTAATAGTTAAGAAAAGCAAAAAAAACTAGAGGAGGGGAACATTCACAACATGACAAATAGGTAAGGAGTCCTTAAAGAAAAATTAATAGGAAACAGGAAACATGACAATAGCAACAACTTCCTAAATGCTGGAAAGCAGAAAAATTAGTAAATGACCCCGCAGACCCAAGAAAACTGAATCCCAGACAGACAGTGGCGAAAGCTAAGAACTAACCTATTTTACACTCTGAATCTTTGAAAGGCTTAGGAACTGGAAGTACAAAGTAACTATGAAATGGGAAGAAGGGAGGGGAAAGCTAAAACAAAGAGAAATTTGGAGAAAGCTGCTTGAGTTCTGGTTCGATGCCAAGATTCCCTTTCTCACTCCAGGCTAGGTAACTGCTATTTCCCCACCACAGCAGCAGTTTATTCTCTGCAAAAAGTAAACACACTCTCTTAAACAGGGGATACCAGACACAGGTGAGAGAGTGGGTACCATATCAAAAGAGGATTAAATGACCGTATATGGATGAAATATAAACCTCACCCCAGCCCCTGTTGCCCCCTTCTACGCTGACTCCTAGGCCAAAATAAAATAGTGCTACTAAAAATATGGTCCTGCCGATGGTCCATAAAACATCTGTCACTAGTCCATGACGACGTATGTATGGAAACTGAGAGTAAGCATTTAGAAACTACTGTAGCAAATTGACAGAGTTAAATTCATATCTGTTGAATCGAATAATAAACATTTTGACTTGTATTTTGTATGCCTTCGTTTTTAAAATTTCATTTCCTAGTAACAGAGTCACTATGATATACTAATGATACAATCTTTACAAAGAACAGTTTGCTATGTAATATATTCATTTATATTTATTATAAACAATTCATAGTTATGTTACATATAGTTACATACACAATAGTATATATTTTTTAATATACAAGAAAATATACACAACTGGAAAGCAAGTATAGAACTACTGATTCACTTCTAGAAAGGTATCTTAAAGGTAATAATCATGCTCATTGCAGCATCGCTTACAAAATCACAAAATCAAAAATAACAAAATGTCCACCAATAAGTAAATTATGGTATTTTCACAGGGAGCCTGGATGGCTCAGTCAGTTTAAGTGTCGAATTCTTCATTTCAGCTCAGGTCATGATATCATGGTTTGTGAGATCAAGCCCCACATCGGGCTCTGCGCTGACAGTGGGGAGCCTGCTTAGGATTCTCTCTCCTTCTCTCTCTGCCCCTCCCCTAGTTGTGTGTGTGTGCGCACTCTCTGTCTCAAAATAAATAAGCTTTTTAAAAAAAAAAGATTAAAGAAAATAGTAAAATAAATAAAGTATAGTATTTTCATTTAATGGAATATTATTCAGTTTTAAAAACAATACTGCAAACCTACATTTATTGATAGGAAGAGATCCAAGATGCATTCAATGAAAAAAAAAAACAAGAAACAAACAGTAGACATATTAGGGTTTAATCTGCTCAAAAATTAATAGGTGTATACAGAAGAGACATAGACCCATACAGACTCATAGTAAGAAGTCAGGAATACACACATAAAAATGTTTATAGTGATTACTAGTGTATCCTAAGTCACTGTTTCTTAAAATGTTGTCCTTGGATCACTACGGCCTCCACATTGGCATACCTCCTTATCACAGCATAAGCAAACAGCTTACATTTTGATGTGAGGAGAATGACCTCTTTGCATCTAGACCACAGTTATGAAACTTTATCAAAAAGTGGTACGAAGCCACGAAAATTTTGAAATTCTCAAACAAAGCAAGTGAATTCTGCCATAAACCAACTGAGTTTTTTCTGAACAAACCTGAGGCCAGCACAAAATTGTGGGATGTAGACACTAAAGGGTGGAAATCAAAACAAAATAGGTATCATTCAACACTACACTCCTCACATCAGTACACAAGTACCCAATCACACCTCTGCAGAAAAGACTGTATATCAGCCATAAAGTTGGAGGCGAACATAATGCTCAAAGAATATAAAATCATGCTATTAGAGGTCACTCATGGTATATAAATTCATGCTATTGAGAAGCAATTTTTTGCTTATTTAAGAATTTGTGAGCCATGATGTTACCTAAAAAAGTAAAAAAGTTGGCACTACCAGAGTAACAATTACGAATGCAGTTATACATTCATAAAAAGTTTTATGTATTTTACATAGAAAACAAATGGTAATCAACCAATATGCTTCCTGATCTCAATACACTGTTAAAAGAAAGACACTAAAAAAAAATAAAAACTTTTTAAAAAGAAAAAAGATAAAGAAATAGGAAAAACTGTAACGATCTAAATTCAACTATTTCTTTTTATACAGGTATCCCCTGCTTTTTGAAAGTTCACTTTTCAAAAAGTTTGCATTATGCCACTTCACTTACAAGACCTACATTAGTATGTTTTTGCTGACCAAAAGACATGGTTTTACAAAAAAAGGTAAAGAGCAGAAACAGCTTTCAGCCTTTGTTTGCAGCGAGCTCTTATATAGAGGCAGCGCACACCCCAAGCAGTGAGTGGCACCACCAAGCTCCTTCCCCAGGAACTACAAATCAACATGTCAGCATTCAACATGGCCATAGCTTTGAACTGTGTTTGTGAGCATCTGTGCTTTTATCGCAATTATTTCTGCCTCCACCAACAAGATATGCCTCAAGATATCAGAAAAGCCTAAGACTAAGGTTATTTTTTGGCTCTGAGAACACCCAAAACTTTTCCACCCAAAGGAATGGTAATTGTTTCTTCACTTTATACCATTTTCAGCCTACAAAAGGTTTCATAGGACCACTCTTGTTTCAGATAGTGAAGGAAACCTGTATACTATACAATGAAATGAACAGCAAGTATAATGTTGAACTGTTTTTATATTAGTTAAGCATATTTTTCTTTAATAAAGTGCTGGTTTTGACCTGACAAAATTTTATTCAGAATTTTCTGCTATCTTTAATAGTTTTGATGTTGGCATTATGGAGAATATGTAAAATGAAATCGGAATAACTTCCACAATTTCATCTCCTCTGGAATTAGTTCACTAAACATGAAAATTGCCTACTCCTTAAAATTACACGATTGCACCAAAAATACCACATGGGCCTGGTACCTCTTTAGATTTTAGGCCTTCCAACCTTTGCAAGCTCTTCTACAGTTTCTGGGCTCTTCAGGGTTTCCACTGCTTGAGCCACTTTAGGCAATTTATATTTTCCTTGAAAATAATAAATTTCCTACACATTGTCTAAGTATACTCGCATAAACTGCACTTTTAACAATCCATCTTACATAAATAAAAGTACAACATATGTATCGGTATCACTTAAATGTTCATTTGTAGGAAAATGATTAATTATGCAACATCCATCCACATGAAAACATTATAAACAAAAAGATGTACGTACTGAATTGATTTCATTGTGAATTTTTTTGTTTGTTTTTAAAAAAGGAAGTTGCAGATGACGGCATATAACACATTTTTAAATTAGGAGGAAAGATCCCCATTTTCATGTCAGGAGAAAAGATAGTATGAGGGTATGTTTGCATAAGCATAGACAAATCTATAGAAAGATACGTCCTAAACTACTGACAACATATTAATTTCTTTTAGGGAATGACAGCATGGCATAACAGAAGACAAACGTACCCAAACAGCAGGGAGAGAATCATCAGCTTTCGTAAGTACTCCAGAGTGAACCAAGAGGGCAATGTTACTACCACCAAGGCTTTACTGCGGCCTGCATCTATTCCTGCCCTTGAATTCTAGGAAATCTGTATCCTTAAGATAAATTCCTCCTTTTCAGATTACCCTAACTTAAACTAGCTTAAGCTAGTTTTATTACTTGTAACTAAAGACTCTTAAGGCATTAAGTTGATAGATCAATGCTGACTGCATTTAATTCACAGAAAGGTAGGTTTTGTGATGATCCTTTAAAGAGGAAAGGACTTAAACTTGCAAGAAAGGAGCAAAGGCTATCCAGACCAGAAAAATGGAGTAACACTGAAGAAAGGCATTTTTCTCTCATGGCACTGCAGGATTGAGATCACAGAGAAAATGTATAATAGGGAGGTTAAGTGAGAACAGACTACAGAGGACAGATTTGAACTTGAAATGAAAGGTAACCAGGAGCCATGGCTAGCCCATGAGCAGAGAGAAGTTATAAAGGCACTATTTTAGAAATATTATTAGAATGCTACTAGAAAGCAAGATATATTGGAGACAGTAAAAATAGAAGTTGGAAAATCAGAGAACTAAGTGACAATCCACATAAAGAGTAAGGAACCACAGAACTGGCAGTGTTCGCATATTAAGAAACACACAGAAAAATTTTAAAAAGATGATTCCCAAAGTAAAACACCAAGGATAAAGAACATTTGAATAGAATAAATCAAAAAGCGTCATTCTTAGAGTTTCGTTTGCTGTCTACAACAGACTAAAAAGCAAAGACATTTTACAGTCTTTACCTTTATTGAAATGGTATAAAAAGGAAGAATCTATATGCTCTTTATTACATTCCAGTTGCTTAAACAGTAAACAAAGAACTAAAAAATTCTGATTTTAGCTTTGCCCCATTTGTAACTTAGCATGTAGCTCTGTAACCTAACTTGTCACATTACACAGATAGAAAGACTAATATAATTAGTCATTATTTTGTATAACAATTTCATTCCTTGAATCACCAAATTTTTTCTACAGAGATAACTGAATTCAAAACAGTCATATGAATATATAACTAGAGGTAAAACAAAAGCAGCATGCATCAGTAGAGCTTACTGAAAAAATGTAAAGTTCTGTCTAAAAGGGATCTAGAAGAGAACACAAAAAACCCTAAAACATATTTTCAAAGCAAAACCATATAACGCCTTCAAAACAATAATCTTTTCATGACTTGAAACATACACTCTGGGCTGAGTTTTTTTTATAGCTGTTTTTTAAGTTTTTAAAAAGTTCACCTACAGGGCTAATAATACCTATCATATTTTATTTATTTTTATTTTTATTTTTTTAACGTTTATTTATTTTTGAGACAGAGAGAGACAGAGCATGAACGGGGGGAGGGTCAGAGAGAGAGGGAGACACAGAATCTGAAACAGGCTCCAGGTTCTGAGTGGTCAGCACAGAGCCTGACGCGGGGTTTTGAACTCACGGACCGCGAGATCATGACCTGAGCCGAAGTCGGACGCTTAACCGACTGAGCCACCCAGGCGCCCCTAATACCTATCATATTTTAAACAAGTGAAAGAATAAATTTTGTAGAATATATATATATATATATATACACACACACACACACACATATATACAATACATATATATGTGTATGTGTATCTATTTTGTATATATATATGTATATATGTATATATACACATACATATTGTATACATATGCACACATAATAAAAGCCAGCTCCCTCCAAATCTTTGTGGCCTAATAAACAACTTAAACAGAAAAGAAAAATAAAGAGTTAAATATGCAGATGTAAGGAAGTACAGATTCAGAAATGTTCAAAATGCGAGAATACATGTGAGCCATGTACCACTCAGGTAGGCTAGTGACACTGATACAATTATGAAGGAGTACAAAATGGAAAAATTAAAATACAGAAGCAGTTCAGGTTCATCTTTTTTTTTTTAAAGCTTATTTATTTATTTTGAGAGAGAGAGGCAGAGAGCTGTCATGCTCTCTCTGTGCATGAGCAGGGGAGGGGCAGAGCATGAGCAGGGGAGGGGCAGAAAGTGGGGGGAGAAAGAATCCCAAGCAGGCTCTGTACTGTCCGCGCAGAGTCCTACACCGGGCTCGATTCCACAAACCTCGAGTTTATGACCTGAGCGGAAATCAAGAGTGGACACTTAACCGACTGAGCCACCAAACACCCCTTAATCTTATTTCTTATTACTGAGATGATGACTGCTCATTATCCATAAGGTACAGTGCCCAATATCTAAGATGCTATCCACTACCTACACATACACTTTTATTTATCTTTGTTCATCCTGCTTCCTCTCACCAGGCTTGTCATCCCCTTCTATCTTCATTCCATACCAGTCAAACTTCCTGTCTAATTCTACCTCCTATAGGCACACGAAACCTTCTGCAATATACATTAATCTCTCCCTTCTCTGCATATCCATTTAAAGTACAGCCATTGTTCACCACTTCATTACACTGCTTTATAGTTACATCATTTCATTTTTTTAAGTTTTACCTCCCTTAAAGAGAAGTTCTATTTTATATTTTTCATTTATGCCTCACGAAAGTCAAGATGATTGGTACACCGGGTCCTAACACACTCCCGACTCATTCTTTTATTTGCAACCCAAATATCTGACTTCCTGTGATTTCAGATTAAATGACTTTAGAGCAAATAGCAAACGTTACAGATCACGTAAACTTTTTTTGCTGCAATAGAATTTGATTTAAAACACACACACAAGCTCACGCGCACGTGCACGTTCTCTCTCACATGGTCAGAAATCACATTTTCAATATGTAGGAATTGGGACAAAAATCAAAGTAATCTATCCAAAGTGAAATAAAGACCACCAAATTTAGTATGGGAAGGAGAAAGGTTATTTCATCTCTCGTGCCTTTCTTCTTTGTCATTTTGTTGTGGCAGTAACTCAGAATAGGCAGAGTTTACTTAAGATTTTGGAACACATGGTTGGGGGGGGAATCAAGATTTATGGCTATTCGATTGGGAGAACATGTATCAACATGTAATCCATTTCCCCTCTGCTTCTCAAAACAATATAAACTATTTCATTTTTCTCTGGCTCTATAAAGCACCTGCCTCAAGGACAGAAACAAACTCCACTTCCCAGGATGCCCCACCACAGTAACATGGCACCGCAATCCATCCAGTTACTCATCCCAGAAATGAAGGAATCATTCTGCGCCTTCTTTCTCTTACTCCCACACTAATCCATAAGCAAGTCCTGTCAATTCTATCTCCAAAATACATCTTGAATTCTCTCCACCTCCACCACCATCTTCTCAGTCCACTGCCATCTATAACTTGGATTAAAATAACCTAACTGGCATTCATGCTTCTCTCTTGCCCACCACCTTCCTGTGAATCCATTCTCCACACAGGAGCAAACGTGATCTTAATATAAAATAGATCACAACGCTCCCTGCTTTAAAATCTACAGTGGCTTCCCAAAGCACTTAAAACAAAATTTAATCTCTGCCAAGACTTACAAGGAGCAGTGACATCTGGTCCTGGACCTCTCTCCTAAACTTCACCTCATACCAATTTCCTCATCTGTAAATGCACTCCAGCAAGCTACCACAGATAGCCTCTCAGTTCCTCAAATACTCCTTTCCTATCTCAGACCTTTGCACCTGCTGTTCCCTGCTTGAATTGAATTGGTCTTTCTCCTAGTTTTCAAATGCCTAGATCTTTCTCATCTTTTAGGTCTCAGCTCATATGTCATCACCTCAGAAGGGTCTCCCCAACATATAAAGCACTGCTTCTCAACCAGAAAAATATTACTCTCTAAGCTCCTTGTATTTCTTTTTTATAACACTTTTTTTTCCTCTGGCAATATTTTATATATTTGACAATTTATTTTCTATCTGTCGTTACCACTGAAATAAAAACTGCATAAGTATAAGGAACACATCTGTCATGTTTTTTGCTATACCACCAGCATCTGGCATAGTGTTGGGCATGTAGCTAGCACCAAATCTGTGCCAATCTTTGTTCTAAGTATTGAGAATACAGCAATGAATAAAACAGACAAAAATCCCTCCCCTCATGGACATAACACTCTACTAGCTATTTAGATAATAAACAAGATAAGTAAATTCCTATTACATATGACATGTGTAACATATTCAAAGGTGATAAATACCTATGGTGAAAAATAGGCAGAATCAGAGTTGCAATTTTAAATATGAAGTCAGGTAGCCCTCATTTGAAAAAGTCTTATTTAAGCCAAGATCTTAAAACGTTGAGGCAGAAAGCATTCCAAGAAAAGAAATAATGAGTGCTAACACCCTGAGTATGGAGCGTCCCTAGCATGTTCAGAGAAGAGCAAGGTCGGTAGGCCTAGAACAAGAAAACAGCACAGGGAAGAAAGCAGTAGGAGATGAGGTCAAAGAAGTAATGAGGGAACTGACACAAGGCCTGAGGGATACTACAAGGACTTTGGTTTTACTATAAACAAGATGAGAAGCTACTGGAACATTTGGGGTAAAGAAGTAACATAAGCTGAATTATTTTTTAGAGATCACTTTGGCTACAATGTTAAGAACAAAGTATTTGGGAAGGAAGTAAGAGTAAAAGCAAGAAGACCACTTTGGAGATAATTACACTACAACATCCAGGTCAGAGATGATGGTGGCTTGGTGGAGAGAATGTGATATGGTTAGGCCGTGGATATGCTGTGAAGACAGAGCCAAAGGATATGCTGACAGACTCCACTTGGTCTGTGAGAAAGAGACATGCCAAGGATAACTCCCAAAGTTCCAACTTCAGCAAATGAAGAAATGAACTGCTATTTATTAATACAGAAAAGACAGAGTGGGAACAATAAGTATAGAATATATATCAAGAGTTCAGTTTTAGTGGAATTTCAGGTATCTAGCTGACAGCCAAGTGGAAATGTGGATGTGTAGCTGAATGCAGAATATAGAGGTCTGGATGTAAGATAAAATTTTGGGAATCACTGGTGTGTGTATGTATTCATGTATATAGAATTGAATGAAATCACCAAGGGGTAAGTACACAAAGAGAGAAGTCCAAGGCCTGAGCCTCAAGATGCTACAACATTTAGAGGAAAAAGAGGAGAAAGAACCAGCTGGTAAGGATGAAAGGAATGACCAATGAGGTAAGTAAAGAGAGTGGTGTTCTGAAAGCAGTGAACAATGTGTTTCCAGGATCAGGTATTGATCAATTCTCTCAAGTAAGATGAGGACTGAGAATTGACCACTGGACTTAATGTCAAGACCATTGGTGACACTGATTAGAATGGTTTCAGTGGGGTTATATAGAAGGGATGACTAGCATGGATTTAGGAGAAAATGGGAGGAAAAAAAGGGAGATATAGATGCAGTACAGATAACTTTTTTTTTTAATGGTTATTTATTTTGACAGAGAGAGAGTGTGCTCAATCAGGGGAGGGGCAGAAAGGGAGGGAGAATTCCCCAGCAGGCTCCACATCACCAGCAGAGACATGTTAACAATAATTCATGGGTTTAATCTCACAAACTGTGAAATTATGACTCGAGCTGAAATCAAGTCAGACGCCCAAACAGCTGAGCCCCCCAGGTGCCCCCTTTTAAGGAGTTTTACTATAAAAGGCCAAGAGACAAAGGAATTGAAATGGAGTTATTTTTTGTTTGTTTTTTTAAACTGGGAGAAATTACAGTATGATTACGTGCTTATGAAAACGATATAACAGAAAGATAAAAAGTGATGATGAAGGAAAAAAAAGTGAACAAGTAGGAGAGGTAAACTTAGAAAATAATAAAGATAACTGATCCATAGTTACTAGAGAGGAGGATAGTGGGAAGATGCGATTATGAGAAGCTGTGGCATAAAATGTCTCATTAAATCTATGACAGGTGGTCCACACCAACACCCTGTGCACCAAATGTGGCCTGCTGCTTTTTGTAAATTAAGTTTCATTAGAACATAGCTACACTTGTTCATTTACATATGGTCTATGGCTGCTATCGTGTTCCAACAGCAGCTGATAGGTGTAGAGATCATACTGCCAACGAAGCCTAAAATATATACTACCTGGCCATTTACGGCAAAAGTTTGCCAACCCTGGTATACAGGAATGTTCCAAATGTTAATTCTCTTGAGTTGAATATCAGCTAACTGGTTATCGAAAAAAGGTGAAGTTAACAACAGCATTTAATGAAAGAATGACACATTAACCTATACGTCATTCCTAGTATCTGGAGCTCAAAACAATTGTTATGTGAGCAATCAAACATTAATTTAATTCCTTATCTCTTTCAGAATGCTTTTACATCTATTGCAACGTTAGTTTTGAACTGGCTGTTTCTCTAGAGGAAGGGTATGGTTATGCCACTGTTACTATGGGATCTCTCAAAAAGGGGCAGGTAAGAAGAAAGAAACCAATTTTATATATATGTGTATAATATGTATAAAACAGAACAACACCGCAAATTAATGATTGTTTTTAAAAAATTTCCAAGGCAGGGGTGCCTGCATTGCTCAGTCGGTTAAACTTCCAACTTTGGCTCAGGTCATGATCTCACGGTTTGTGGGTTTGAGCCCCGCATAGGGCTCTGTGCTGACAGCTCAGAGCCTGGAGCCTGCTTCAGATTCTGTCTCTCCCTCTCTCTCTGCCCCTCCCACGCTCACTCTTTCTATCTCAAAAATGAATGTTAAAAAAAATTTTTTTTAAATAAAAATAAAAAATTTCCAAGGCAGAAAATATAACAAGATGTTTTCCACAACAAGTAAATTTACATCACTTGATTACACTTATTTTGCACCTTAGCATCACAAAAATGGCACCAAAGAAATATAAACATTTTATTCAAAGCAATCTCCACCTTAACAGAAAATAAAATTTGTTTGGCTTTCCAAATGCCTCATACATGGATTTACCTAAAATAGTCAACCTTATTATCACTACCTCTCATTTCCCCAAAATACAAACCGTTACAGTCAAACCAATCTCCTCCCTATCTTGGATCAGTCCTTAGTCATTTTCAACTCCATCCTTTCCTCAATTATTCTGTGCCTATCAAAATGACTCATAAGTTAAAACCTATTTGCACTCATACCTCCTTGAAGAAACCTTCTAGCCCTCACTAATTTCCTATCAGAACTCAGATTTAATATCCAGACTACATGAATGTATATGCATTTACCTGTTGTTTGTGTCATTTCATACACATTAATCTGGATTCCTTAACTAAACTGTAAACACTTTGAAGGCAAACAATTCCTTTTATTCTTTCATATTACTAAAATGCTGAGCACAGCACTGATTATTCTCAACACACTCTTGTTGACCTGTGTAACCTAAGTATATAAAAATGTGCTACATTAAAGGAAGTCCATCATCCTCAGCAAGTAGGTACAATCCTTGACTATCCAGGCAGCTGCACATACTTGTACATAGTAGACACTCAACAAATGTTTGTAGGCTGAATGAAGGACTAAATGTATACATGAATGATGAATGAATAATGGGCATTCTTCATAATATGTATGGAGGAAAAAAAGGGCAAATTGTAGATGGACGTGGTCAACTTGAAGCTATAGACCTTAAATTCATAAGGGCCAAATATTCATCAGAACATTTTCTGCTGCAATCCAATTCAAACTAATTTATATATAAAATTTTGGCTCATGGGACTGGAAAGGACCAGGGTAGCTGACAGAATCAAAAGAAAACCATAGATATCTCATACCACAGTCCCTGGAACTGCAACTGGCATGCTACCTCAACCTATCTCCCATTTATTTATGGTTTCACTTTCTCCTACTACAGATGGGGTTCTTATACACGTGGGAAAGAATGCACTAACACCCTACTACTAACACCCAGATTAATAAGAGTTAATCTGAATTAATTAATAAGAATCCTACTAACACCCAGATTAATAACTTCAGAAAAAAGGGAGCATCTTTCTCCTAGCATTCATACATCAATGTCACAGGATTCTAATTGGCTCTGCTGGATCAATACGCAATCACTGTTGCAATAGGGATGACTAGGTTTGGGTTACAAGAGTATACGACTGACAGGCAGCCTATCAACCACACATGATAGGCGAAGAGATGATTCCCCAAATGAAGACATACGGAGTTGAGCAAATTAGCATACAGCTGACCCTAGAACAGCACAGCTTTGAACTGCACAGGTCCACTCATGCACAGATTTTTTTCAATACAGTACTACAAATATATATTTCTCTTCCTTATGATTTTCTTAATAACACTCTCTGTTCTCTAGCCTACTTTATCCTCATTTATTTTAAGAACACAGCCTCTAATACATATACAAAGTATGTGTTATTCAACTGTTCATGCTATCAGTAAGGCTTCCAATCAACAGAAGGCTTATAGCAGTTAAATTTTAGGGGAGTCAAAAGAATACACACAGATTTCCAACTGCATGGAATTGGAAATCTACCTACCCCCACATTGTTCAAGGCCAACAAAAACATATATATGTCTAATTTTTTTCTACCAGCTATAACCTCTAACAACCCAATTTTAATTAGGAATTGGTGACGATTTTACCACATTTTGCACTTACTAGACTTTCCACAAAGCCAATATTTGTTTTTGGCTATTACCACTTCTTAAAATAAGACCCATGTGAGACCTACTTAATTATCCTAAGCTTCAAGTCATGCAACTTAATTCTGATACCTATTTCATGCAGTCATACCGATCACGATTTTAAAATTTAGTCAGGGACACATGGATGGCTCAGTCAGTTAAACGCCTGACTCTTGGTTTTGGCTCAGGTCATGATCTCATGGTTCATGGGTTCGAGTCCCATATCAGGCTCCTTGCAAAGGTGCAGAGTCTGCTTGGGATTCTCTCTCTCTCCCTCTCTGTCTGCCCCCTTCCCTGTTTGCATGCTCTCTCTCTCACGTGCTCTCTCAAAATAAGTAAACTTAAAAAAATAAAAAGTAAATTTAAAATTTAGTCAGACTCTGCTCACAATTTTTCAAGATGGAATAATCCAAATCATTTTGGTAAGTCATCATACAGCAGCCTCTTGTTTACTTCGTTACATTTGAAGTTTTCACTCTTCATTGTGTAACTTCTTCTGAGAATTTTGGATCAAACACAGTAAAGAAAATTCTTAGCACTCAGCATTTACTTTATTCAGAAAATACAGTACCCATGCAAACCTAATTCAGTTAGAGGTCAAACAATTGTTATGTAGGAAGAAATTACACATATAAATGAACATAAATAATAACCTGGTATCTAAGCTTTGTTGCTTTGTACTCACTGTAGTTGTTAGATATTAACTTCTAATAAAATAAAACATTCCTGCCTTTGTGAAAAATGACCCTGAAAAGAAAACCATCTGCTAGTAAAACTCATGGCAAAACATGGTTATGATAAGTAAAGTAATAATTTCAGTTGGTATAGTCCTCTTCCACTTTTTTAGCAGTTATATACATAATCTTATTTTTTTTAATGTTTATTTATTTTTGAGAGAGGGAGAGAGAGAGAGAGAGAGAGTGAGCTGGGGATGGGCAGAGAGAGATCTAAAGCAGGCTCCAGGCTCTGAGCTGTCAGCACAGAGCCTGACATGGGGCTCAAACTCGTGAACCGTGAGATCATGACCTGAGCTGAAGTCGGGCACTCTACCAACTAAGCCACCCGGGTGTCCCGTACATAATCTTATTTCTAATTTAGAGTTATATTTATGGGTATACTTATTGCATTTGGTGAGGGGAATTATAATACTGTGGTATCCCAGTACCTACCCAAAACAAACAGCAAGAAAAACTGTGCTTCCACGGTAGATAAACTGTATTTTTGTACAAGGGTACAATATTTTCCACTGAGTTTGCAAAGCTTTCCTTACAATACCATGGATTCGATGGCAGATTTTCCCCCTTCTTTTTGTTCACACCAGGATATTCAGATGATTGCCTGAAGTCATAACTCCACAGTGATTCCCAAATATCTTTCCTGATTCATAATGTAGATGCCGTTAATCATGATATAAATATCGGGGGTTTTTTTTAGGAGCATTACTTTATACTTACCAGAGCAAAACACAAACACTCTTCTGGTCATTTATACAACTTCAAAACATCTTCCTACCATATATGTCTCCATCGTTCATTACCCAGAAGCCCTTAATGTTGTCTTTATGTTTAGAAAAATACAGCTTAAATTATCTTTAGATTTCTAATGAAATGTTAAATAACAAACTAGGAAACCAAAACTACCTTTTCTGCCAACATTAAAAGGAAACCTGTATTTTTTATTTAAGCCAAACATAAAACTATAACTTATGAAAACTCATAACTCTTATTTTTTTGTCCCATATCAAAACATATTAACTTACTGCTTAATAGACTACATACTGTAATACTTCAATCTTTACCATACCTCCTTCTTCAAGGAACAAAAGGCACGCAATTTAATGCTTGGACAAAGCCACAATCAGGAACAGTGGTCAAAAGAAGAGATGATATCTGGAAATGAAGACCAAGAGTTTAAAACTGACTGCATAAACTGTTAGTAAAATGTTTTTTATACTCGTGATTCAATTATGCTTCATATTCAACTTATGTGTTTAAATTTGAAAGGAACAAAAAAACCTCTCTGCCCTTAGGCAAATAACCCATCATTGCTACTCCATGATAACATCATAAATTTATAAAAATCAGAAAACCCAAAGCTTAGAAGGGAGCTCAGACTCCATCCAATTCATTTATTACAAGATCAGGAAAATGAATCTTGCCCAATATCACAATCTTAGAACAATCTAGATCTGATTCCACCCCAGATATCCTACTACCAAAATACTACCTCTTAATACTCATTGTGCTAGTATCCCATGTATATTGCTGACCATGTAAAGTCAATACCCCATGTAGAACTGAAACATTCATAGCCTCTACACACCTGGGATCAGATAATTAATAAAAACTTCAACTTTATTACAATTCTTTTCTTCTGCTTATATAGTGCTTTATCACAAAACTTTTAGTAGAGTACCCAAAGGAACTGAGCAAAAAAACCCTCAAGTCTTTTATCATCAAAAAAAAAGTTGTATTAAGTGATCTAAAGCAAACATTGCTTTAGTAAGAACAATTCCAAACAGAAAAGTAAAGAATAAAAGTACATTAAATGACATGTTTAAAGTATGTTTTAAAGTCAAATTGTGTATTTATGCTAAAATATATCCTCTGGAATGCTTCAAGATATAAAAACTTGGGACCGCAACATACTATTACCAGAGAATAGGATAGGATTTTAAGTGTGATGATAAAAAAATCTCAACCATTTAAAAGCTCATACATTATCAATGCACATAGTAGGTATTCATCATGGTTGTTGATCCTTTTACCCTTCCATAAAACCATATCTAAAACGTTTTGAATTGGTATTTATACTTACTTTCACTGCAAAAAATAAAGAAAAATTTGGATGTGCAATATAGGTTAGATACTTTTATTTTATCCCTCCGTTCCCTTTTGTTAACAATTTTCTAAACCTGGGGATCATCTTATTTATGAGGATTTTAACAAAAATAACGGGGTCTACTACGCTTACCATACTCATGAAATGCTAACGCCTGAAAAATGTTAATACAATGCAATGCCTTTCTTCTTGAATATCAGAAACATATAGTTTTGCTGAAAGATAATCCATTTCTACGGATTTGCAGTTAAAAGAGGTCAGGGTATTCCATTGCATCGATTTAAGTGGTTTCTATCTGTTCAACCTGAGGATACTAATTTTAGAGTACACTCAAATCCGATCCCTTGCTGCATAAAAAAGAAAAAAGGAAAAAAAAACAAACAAACAGTAAACTAGGCCTAACACACAGACGCTCTAGTTAATGAAATTCCTACCCTGATGTACAGTTTGGCGTCTTGTTTCACCATTGCTACAGCCACACAAAGTTCAAGCATTCTTACGAATTCCTTAAATATTGACTTATTTTATTTTTCTGGTGTTTTTTTAGACTTTTGATATCCAAACATACTAAACGAATGTTTTCACTAAAATAGATCACAAACACTAAACGCCCCAAATTTAAACCTAAAAAGAAAACTGAGCCTAAACTTTTGTATTCTGAACCTTAAAGCTACCACATCTGTTTTGTTGCTCTTCCTAAGTTACAACATTTTACCTCATATACATTCACCCTACATATATTCCATTACCATATCCATCTAGGAAGAGACTGTCTACTTGACAATGAGGACACCATGTTAAGAATAGACTCAAAATGGACCCTACAAGTGAGAAAGCCAGTTACAAAGAAATCCATCTGCCACTGGGTGTGGTTGGGGTCTGCAAGGAAGGGCGCCTGTGGCCAACTCTGGAGGAGAGAGCGCGCGCCAGAGAGCTGTGCGTATCTGCAAGAAAAGACCTCCAATGACCACAAACTGGACCCACAATGGGGACGCCGTCGAGTCGGGCTGCCGTGGGCCTGCGAATCTACAGCTCGAGGGGTGCGGCCGCAGGACTGCCCATGCTGTCTCCACCAGCCCCGGAACGCGCCGAGTGGGTGCTTCGAGCGCCGCGCGCCCCGCTCCGTCCCAAACACCGCGCCCGATCCGCCCCTTCCTCCGGGGTTCGGCTCCCCTCGGGCGCGCGGAGGCACACTGTCGCCGCGCTCCCGCTCCAGCTCCTAAGCTGTGGGAGAGTGTGGAGTTCAAAGAGTCCGAACGTAGTGCAAACCCAGCTAAGAAACAGAAGGCTAGCTCTAGCAGCCTGCAGGAGCGCCGGGTAAAAGAGCCCACTTCTCTAGAAAAACTTTGCGGCAAGTTAGGCGGAAGCGCTGAATAGCCGGGACTATTTAGCAGGCGCTTCCTATCACGAGAGGCGGATCCCTGAGCCGGTTCAGGGGACCCTGACACCCCCACAAACTCGCACTTTGCCCCCTGGCCGGCCATCTAGAAGTCCCGGCATCCTAACAAGTCTGAGCGGCCCCGTTCATAGGGAATACCTGTCGTGGTCCCCATTGCCTGCGAGTCCCCGATGGCGGCCATTACGCTTCCATCCGGGTATTGCCGAAAAGCCGATCGCGGCGCTACCGGTAGCGCACGCTGCGGCGGAGGGATCCGCCGGGCAGTACCTGAAGCGAGCGGAAGAGGACGGAGGCCGGCAGGGTTCGCGCCTTAGCCTGGCGAGACTAGGCCATTGAGCTGGACTTGCCGCTGACCTCTCAAATTAGCGCGCTTCCCCGATGCCTGCCACGCCAGTGACTCACCCTCCCCCTGTGTTCTCCAGCAGCTGCAGAGATCCTACTGCCCATGTTGGGGTAGACAAACCTCTACTCTATGCTCTTCAGAGTAGACACCAGAAGCAGGAACTGTGGTCTTGGCAAGCCCTTACTAACTGGGAATGGTCTCAACCCTGAGATTTTAATCATTTCCGGCTTTGCAAATGGCGTCTCCTCCTCGTTGCTTTTGACTCCCAGGTTTTAGCAGCCATTGCAGCCCACATCAATGAAGGAAGCTGCCCAAGACCCTCAGGAAGACATACTGAACTCCAAACGTGCACATATATAATAATTGATCTGAAAACTGTCGTTACAACAAGGGAGATTTCATTCCCGTCAAAGGAATCCTTCCACAACATCACACAACTGAGCTGGACAAAGAGGCCAATTAATATTATGATTGGGTTTTTCCCAAAGGCCGGAATGGCTCCCCTTGTCTCTTGTAGAGCATTTCTGAAAGCCGACCTATTAATTTCACTTTTTACATATTATAAACTTACATATATATACCTTCATATATATATACATATATATAATGTGTGTATATATATATATATAGCAAACACTAAAAAAATCTGGGGCAGAGGTGTACATCAACATATTAATATTAAAAGTGAAACTGCAATCGAGTTGTCTTCATTGAAAAAAAAAATTTAATGTTTATCATAAACATTTTTTATTGTCTTAGAGTATGCTTTGAAAATGTCAACCTGTAGCCAGACACAAGATTTTGTGCATCCTTTAATAAAAAGCACACTGAGGAATCCTCCTTGTCCTTAAGGAAATTTCTTATCACTGGGTCTATTGGTCTGCACGATGCCTCCTGGAAAATGCAAATGAGCAGTAATCCACCTTAGATGTACTTATATATCTTGTACTCATATGCCTGTGTAAAATACAGAAGGAGAAATCTTCTGTAAATACCAAAAGGGAGGCCCTTATCAGATAGAGAACATGTTTACAAAATGGATTTTATTTTGCATTAAACATCATCCCCCTCTCTCTGGTCTTCATTTGCATGCAAGTCACACACGCATACATATCACAGAGTAAAGAAAGGATCAGGAGTTTTTATTTTTAATAGCAAAAAAGATGATAGCTGGGAAGATGATAGAGTTGTTTGTTTTGTGTTTTGATGTAATTGTTGTTTTTTTGTTTTTCAAATTAAGAAATTGCACCCCTCTCCTCCACAGTATTTGCATTATTAACTTCATTTTTGCTTGTACATATATGTTCATCTGAAAACATTGCACACCTGTATATATGATATGGAAGAACTGGAATATGTGTGAGTTTTTTTTTTTTTAAGTAAATAGGGTATCATTCAACCACAAACTTCTGTCTTCCCTTTTTCGTCATCCATATCATACAACCTCCACCCACTTTCTTGCCCACTTTTTGGATTTTGAACATTGGGTTAGCACAGAAAAAAAGAGTAAAACAGAAAGGAAGGAAAGAAGATGTTAAAAGAGAGAGAAAGAAAGAATACAAAGCAGAGAAAATGGAATCATAGTTTAAGAAAATATTTTGTAGTTGAGAAGGATAGTTATTGGGGATAGAGTTAATTTAATGCTGTAAATTGTTGATTCCTCTGAACACCTAAATCTGCTATTTACTAGCTGAGGGCACTTAATCTCTGAGTTGCACAGAATTATGCAATACATAACAGTTGGTAGATTGAAGACAGAAATCAACTCCATGGCGCCCACAGTACCCATGGTAGAAGTGATGATGGAGGTGATAGTCACAAAGTTTCCATCTTGATTACAAACCTCTTTCTCCTTTTAAATATATAAATAATGGTGATTGTGTCAGGAAGCAGATCACTTCAAGACAGTGAAATTTTCTCCTAAAAAATAGTATACAAGTGGGAATTACATTTCACTTTAGGGATTCACACCTCTGAATCATAGGTAATGCCATATTGTAATAAAATTACAATAAGCCTATACATACATATATTTACATAAATATATACAGTATATTTACAAAAACAGCGTGCTTTTAGTTGTAGATAGCTTGGTATGTCATAAGTATTGTATAATATTATATAAAGGATAGCTGTTACAATTGTAACTAAAGAATTAAATAATATTTAAAGAGCAAGAGTCTCTGAAAAAGGCTCTCTCCTTTTTGCTGATCTCTCAAGTCCAGACTCCCTACTTCCAATAATATAATCAAGTACAACCAAAATTGAAAAAATAAAGATGCCAAGAACCTGGTAATCTAGCTTAAAATGGTCCCATCTCTGGTCAAGAATACCATAGGTTGATTACTATCTTCAAGCCATCAAACAAGTGTTAGTTGAGTTGAGCCAAAGTCCTCTGCATGGTTGTTCTTTAATATTCATTCAGCAGATATGTTCTTGAACCCCTTACCATGCGCTAGAAACTGTGCTTCTAATAAATAAGATGTGATCTCTCAAGGAGTAACTCGTTCAGTAGCAGATTCTTAATATCTAAAAGATTTAATGATTCAACAGAGCAATTC
Organism: Prionailurus bengalensis; assembly: GCF_016509475.1. Lineage (NCBI taxonomy): Eukaryota > Metazoa > Chordata > Mammalia > Carnivora > Felidae > Prionailurus > Prionailurus bengalensis. The sequence continues at coordinate 55,020,357 of NC_057351.1, read as the reverse complement.
CAAAACTGGGATTTCAAATATAACAGGTGATGATCTTTTTAGGATAGGTATCCCTGCCAGTTTCCTCTCAACTCATACTTCCTAGATGATTAAGACTTTAGATATGCTGCTATTTTTATTAAATTGTTACTAAAGATATAGTCACTCTTTCTCAGTTCTTTCAGTGGATACTATCTTCATCAATGAAGAACATTAAACTATATAAACTATACCGAAATATTTTAGGGTATTTCTCCTTATCCCCAATCACATCAAATTCTTTCTAAGAATCGCTGTATCCTGCGGGCAAGAGAGCAGGTGGCACAGATAATTCAAGTCTTTAGAGGAATAAAAAGAGGAAATGTAATGCTTGTTAATTATATTTCTTTTAAAAAAAAAATCTGGTACACGTATATGTTATATATGCTATTTTGTATATACTTTCATAAGTATAGTACATTTCATTATTTGATGTTTTAAAAGAATAAAGAAGTATAAGGCTTTTTTTTTGGAGTGTGTGTGTGTGCGTGCTGTTTGGTAGAGATTAAATACTATATAAGTTGATTTGATTGCTTTGGAAAGTTTTTTTAAGGGTAACTCTAATTTCTGTGAGACCTGTGACACCGGACCATGTTAACATCAATAAATTACACTTAAGAACTTGTAAGAGTAAATCATCTGAATCATTACTCTAAAATTTCCAAGTTGCATCCACCTGCAAATTTTTCTAACTTCTCCCTTCAAACAAAAACAAAACCCCAGATTTTCTTGTTTTAAATAAACATATTCCTTAATACTACTATATATAGTGCCTCAGTGGTCCTGAAGTTGTATTAACGTTGATGTTTATGTTTTGTTAATATTGTTTGTTGGGGGAGTGGAAGTTAAGGGGATATGTAAATATTTGCAGTATATCCTAGAATGCCTGATGAAGTAAATGAGAAACAATTATAAGATGGAAAGAAAAGGGGCGCCTGGGTGGCTCAGTCAGCTGGGCGTCCGACTTCAGTTCAGGTCATGATCTCACGGTCTGTGGGTTCGAGCCCCACGTTGGGCTCTGTGCTGAACAGCTCAGAGCCTGGAGCCTGCTTCAGATTCTGTGTCTCCCTCTCTCTCTGCCCCTCCCCTGCTCATGCTCTGTCTCTCTCTGTCTCAAAAATAAATAAAAACATTTAAAAAAAATTTTTTTAGAAGATGGAAAAAAAAAACAGTAACTCATTTAAATTAGCTTTATGTGCCTTGTTTCTATTGATATCAGGACTCTCCAAGGCAGTGAGGTAATCCTGGAGAGCCAGGATAGAGTAGGAATAAAGAGTATAATGCGGCAATAGGAAAAGCATAACTTGTTTAAGAGGAAAGTATTAAATGCAAGGAAGAAGAAAAAGCTCTATTTGAAAACGTTGTAGATATATATGGAAAGGTATCAATTGGAAGCTGAAAACACAGAAGACAGCATGGAGATGAACATACAAAACCAGAGCCAGGATTGATATAAGAATAGATTCAGAATGCCTCAGACAGATGGAGGAGATAGATGACACTATCACAACATAAATTACAAAAGTGGCCCAGGTTCAATAAATATTTCAGAACGTCTTCCTAGTGCCAGAGGATACAAATACCTGCCTCTGTCCTCAGGCATAAGTTTGAATAGAGGGATCATATAACTCAGTTTTCCCCCCCAAAAGCCCTCATTTATACCTGTTTTCCCTACCTCTTACATTTTCAGTCAAAAATATCTCAATTTAGTGATAACTGAATCATCACTGTAGCGATAAAGGAAAACGGATAGAAATCTTATCTGTTAAGAGCAAATCATCTCAGAAATGTTTGACTTGCCTTGCTGTTGTTCAGAGAAACTAAATAATTCTTTAATAGGAAAGGAAGGCAATAACAAGAATTATTGTGGTGAACTGAAGGCTAATCAACAAAAAGGAAAAAGTTGCTCATGATGTAATGGGCTGATTGGGTGGGCAACAGTGTTCAGCAGTGGTTTGGGGCATGTGGTCTCTCAGCTCTGGGGTTCTTTCTTTCCTCTCATATTAATTGACACACCAAGGGACACACACTAATGGGCACACGTTAACTAGGGTTCAGTTTTTTCATCCGACCCAAACACACATCACCTGAAAGAGGAACTCAAGCTCCCAAGACTCATAAGAAAAATTAACCAAAAGAAAGGTACCAAACCAAATAACATATACCATCTGAAAAGAATTAAAACAGATTAGACTTTAAAATAAACATGCTATAAGAGACTCTTAAAAACTGAGAACAAACTGAAGGTCGATGGGGGGTGGGAGGGAGGGGAGGGTGGGTGATGGGTATTGAGGAGGGCACCTTTTGGGATGAGCACTGGGTATTGTATGGAAACCAATTTGACAATAAATTTCATATATTGAAAAAAAGAAAAGAAAAGAAAACTAAGGAAGAAGCCTACCATAAAAAAATAAATAAAATAAAATAAAATAAAATAAAATAAAATAAAATAAACATGCTAACTATATTTAAAGATACTGGGGGAGATAGTATACAAAGCAAGAACAAGAAATCATTGAAAAATGTAGAAATATTAAAAGACAGAAGCAAAAAAGTTCTGTCTTCTCTTATCAGGGAGAAAAATCTCTTCCAAAAACCTTCTTATGTTTCCCTGGCCAAGACTGAGTCCTATATTCCCCTTTAGAACAAAGGGAATGGCAAAGCAAAACAGGGTTGTTGTGACTGATTTAAACCAATCATGATTTATACTCTGGGATTAAGTGAATTGCCACCTGAGATATAACAGCAGAATTCTATTTATATACTTATAATTGCTTACAGCATTATAGTTCTACATTTTCCAGAGTAAAGTATTTTTAAAGTTGGCATAAAGTGAAGAGAGAAGGTGAAGGAGACCCCATAACAAGCTATTTTTTATTTCATAGATTTCCTAACAGGTGAGGAAACCTGGACCACAACAGAAAAGGAAGACATTATCCTGACAGTTTGGCATTTACCAAGTAAGTCAACTGAAAGTAAGAAATGTGTCCATGGAGAATAGGTCTTCACTTCAACTAATCCTATCACCAAGATGGACAATGTTTCTCAAACTCAAGAAACCAGGAATATGCAAATTGGCTCTCAGAACAAAGGCAAAGATCCAAAAGATTTAAATGAAAAAGAGGCCAATATGAAATTATACCACTGCCTTTTTCCCCTCTGGTGAAATGATAGAATTCAAGAAAAACACTCATAGAGATGAACATTTAGGGTTTTGCCAATAAAACTCTAAGACTCCAAAATAAAGTCCAATGGTTAATAACCAATCCAGTAAATGTTTAATTAATCACCTCACTTTTACTTATTTTTTAAGTAGGCTCCACACCTGGTGTGGAGCCCTACACAGGGCTTGAACTCAAGACCCTGAGATCAAGAGCTGAGCTGAGATTAAGAGTCAAATGCTTAGCTGACTGAGCCACCCAGGTGTCCCTAATTGCCTCACTTTTAAGTATAAACTTTAAGGAGCCAAGGATAAGCAGAAATTCAAGAAAAGGTTCTAAAAATATATAGATTGTTTTTTGTAAAAAAAACAAAAACAGGAAAGTAACTCTGAAGAAAGAGCATTGATGCAGCAAGGAGAAGAAAGCAAAATAAAACAAAAGCAACTATAATATCCTCAGATAAATAAGAAAAGCTATTGCATCTATGAAAGAATAGAAATACTGTGAAAAGGGGATATCCTGAGGCTAAGAAAGAGCTCTTGAAAATTTAAAGTATGCTGTAAAATAGTATAGTTTTGAAAATAAAATTGTAAAAAGTCCTCCAAAATAGAAAAAAAAGTCAGAATTAAAAAATAGAAAACATAAAAAATTAAAATTCAACATTCAATTAATAGCAGCTCTAGAAAATGAAAAAAAGAGAAACAAGAAAGAATTATTAAATAAATAATACAAGAAACTTGTCACAGAACTGAAGGACATAAACTTACATCCTGAATTTACTCACTGAATCCCCACCACAATGACCACACCAAGATATATCATTGTAAAATTCAGGATATAAAAAACCTAAAATCTTTCAGAAAGGAAAAGCGAATCACATACAAAAGATTGTGAATAAAAATAGAGTCAGGTTTCTCAACGAGAACACAAATAGCTAGACCACAATGGAGTAACACCTCCAAAGTCTAAATACTTAAAAAATGATTTTCCAACACAGGGTTCTATAATCAGTCAAACTATCAATTAAACACGAGAGTGGATTCAAAACATTTTCAGAAAGGGAAATTCTCCCAAATTTACCTCTCTTGTACTCTTTACCAAAAAAGTAATGCTTCTCTAAAATATTGCTTCCTCACAAGAAAGAGGAAGATACAGAAAGTAGGAAATAGGAAATGTAAGTCAGGAGAAAGAACAAGAAAAGCCCAGGAAGACCCAGGAACAAAACAAAATTCTCCATTGGCTCTATAGGGAATTGTGACAGCCCCAATCGTATAGAAGACCTACAATCTGTAATATAAAATCTTGTTCACCATGGGCTGGATAGGCTGAGAAAAACAGCTTCAAAATAACCAGACAGGGAAGAGAGACAGGAGAGGGGAGGGGAATAACAAACAAAAGATAAACTTCCCACTGAATTAAATTAAATTCCAAATTGCATAAAGTAATCTAATGCTATGACAGTAATCTATGAAATCAAACTTCAGAATGCAAATTCACTCTGGGGGGAAATAAACTGCCTCAAAAAGGTAAACGAAGGAATAATGTTATTAAAAAGAAAAGGCAAGGGTCACCTGGGTGGCTCAGTCAGTTAAGTGACCAACTTTGGCTCAGGTCATGATCTCGTGGTTTGTGAGTTCTAGCCCCGCATCAGGCTGTCTGTTGTCAGCACAGAGCCTGTCTTGGGTCCTCTGTCTCTCTCTCTCTGCCCCCGGCCCCCACTTGCTCTCTATCTCCCTCAAAAATAAATAAAAACATTAAAAAAAAAAAAGAATAAGCAAAGAATTATGAAGCAGGAAGAAATGAAATTCAAATAGATTGAGTTCTTTAAAAAGAATGAATTAGGGATGGCTGGGTGCCTCAGTCGGTTAAGCGTCTGACTTTGGCTCAGGTCATGATCTTGCAGTCTGTGAGTTCGAGCCCTGAGTCAGGCTCTGTACTGACAGCTCAGAGCCTGGACCCTGCTCTCTCTCAATCTCTCTCTCAATCTCTCTCTCTCTCAAAATAATAAATGAGCATTAAAAAATTAAAAATGAATAAATAAATAAATAAAAAGCATCAATTAAAAATACAATTAAACTATCCTGGAATAGCCATTGAAATAATATGTGACAGCCTGGGGAAAGTCTATAGTGGCTATGATAGAAAAGAGAATAAATGTGAAGATAGCACTGAGCAATTTTCCCAAAATGCAGCAAGGGGGGTTAAATACATTAAAATATATGAAAGAGCAGTTAATATACACAGAGATAGATTATCTCCAACACATATCTATTAGAAAAGTACCAGAAGTATGCAAATGTGTTAATGGTAGAAAAGCCGCGTTTGAACTGACAAAAGCTGCCCATTTTTTTTGAATTGAAGAAATGTAAGAGTTCTTCATTTTACAATGTACTACAAGCACTCAGTAGGATAAATAAAAAAACATACCTGGGCACACAATAGTGAAATTTAAGAATGTCAAAAGTACAGAGAAAATTGTTTAAAATTTTCAACTACAAAAGACAGATTAAATATGAATGACAGACTAATGACAAATTTTTCAATACTATAGTAGATGCCGTAAGACAATAACTTAACCTTTTGAAGTATTAAGAGACATTGACTATTGGGGTACCTGGGTGGCTCAGTCAGTTGAGCGTCTGTCTGACTTTGGCTCAGGTCATGATCTCACAGTTCGTGAGTTCGAGCCCCGCATCGGGCTCTGTGTTGGCAGCTCAGAGCCTGGAACCTGCTTCGGATTCTGTGTCTCCCTCTCTCTCTGCCCCTTCCCCGGTCATGCTCTGTCTCTCTCTGTCTCTCAAAAATGAATAAACGTTAAAAAAAATTATAAAAAAAAAAGAGGGAGAGATTGACTATCAACTTAGACTTCATAACCAGGTAAACTATTATAATGAGGGCAAAATAAAGATACTTGCCATCATATGAAGATTGAGTTAATTTACTCCCCGTATATCCTCCACAAAAGTACTATTAAAAGAATGAACTTCAACCAGAAGATAAATAAACCTGGGAGAAGGTATGAGATTTAACGAAAACAGTGAGTTCTGAAACTTACAAAATATGTCTGTAAATTAATGAACTCTTTAAAAAAACATTTTCTTATCTTTGAAAAAAGTTGAGGCTGGAAATTTATACAATTACAGGATTTGGAGTTAGGCTTGGTATTCAATGAATAAAGTCATATTATATTCAGAAAATAGAAATACTGAGTAATTACAGATATTATCAGAAAATTTTATACATGTACTTTAAAAATGAAGGGCTACTATTAAAAGAATAGACATATATTCTATAGTTTCCAAACCAAGAGAGGAATCAAAAGGCAGTAAAGGTGTTCAATTCAACATTTTAAAAAAAGATATAATGGTAAAAGTTGATAAATAGAAAATGCAAGTACTATGGTAAACAAAAATTAATCTAAGTATATCAATAATCATTTCAATGATCAAGCTTAGATATCGGAAGGTAGATTTTCTGAATACATCACAAAAATAAATACCATCTCTATGGTGTTTACAAGAGAAAACTTAAAGCCATACAGAAAGTTTGAAAGTAAAGGATAGAAAGATACACTAAGAAAATACTAAAGGAAGATAGGTTTAAAATATTAATGAGTCTGAAATAGAATTTAAAGATAGAAGCTATATAGAAATGTAAAACTAGGGGCGCCTGGGTGGCCCAGTCAGTTAAGCCTCTGACTTCAGCTCAGGTGTTGATCTTGCACTCTGTGAGTTCAAGCCCCACGTTGGGCTCTGTGCTGACAGCTCAGAGCCCGGAGCCTGCTTTGGATTCTGTGTCTCCTTCTCTCTCTGCCCCTCTGCCCCTCATTCTCTCTCTCTCTCTCTCTCTCTCTCAAAAATAAATAAACATTTAAAAATTAAAAAAAAAAAGAAATGTAAAAGTATCACTACATATTAATAGTAAAAGGAACAATCCACCAAGAAGGTAACACAATCCTAAACTTATACATAACAAAAGAGGATTGGAATTTATAAATCAAAAACTAACAATTAAAAGAAAAACATTGAGGAATCCACAATCATAGAGGAAGATTTTGATATATCTCTATTAGAAACTGATGGGTCAAGCAGAAAAAAAAAATTAGTAAGAATACAGATTTGAATAGTGAAATCAGCAAGCTTGGTCTAATTTTACATTCCAGCATTTAAAAGCTAAGAAGAGACAAATGGGGTGTTTACAAAATTTGAACACAATTTAAGACATGAAGAACATCTTAACACATATCCTAGAATCAATACCATACAACATAATGATTCCAAAATGAGGACAAAATGACACTATAAACAGTATTGCATTTCACTACACATAACACTGAAATATGGATAGTAGGATGAATATTTTCTTTACAACTTTCAAAATCAATGAAATTTTGAAAACAGGAAAACTAAATATTAAACATACTTCATCTGTTATAAAACAGCATGCAAAACACAATTTTAAAAATTTATTAACATTAAACCTGCCTATCATCTGAATATACATTTTTGAGCAATAACTAATAATAAGCTATTGAAAAATACCTAAACACTACTCCAAAAGGGATAAAAATTTGATTTAAAATGAAAAACAGAAAATGAAGTAACATTTAGCGATTTTTGGAAAGTGAAATCCTAAAAACCATGTGTCATTGGTGACATCATTAGGTTGTAGGTATATTTTGTGTACATTTTTCCAGCTGTTTAAATATCTCTGATTGTATATGAGGATGGGGAAATAGTGAGAAGGTAGTTACAATTCATGTCAAATCTTTTCTTCTATCCTCCTACATGGCCAAATAATCCCATCTCTATTTGATGACTCTGAGACTATATTTTTCATTAGTAGTACTGTTACCATTTTGTTTCCAAGAAAACACTTCCAGTAAGTTTTAATATTCTTTAATTTATCTCAAGTAAATAAGAGTCCACAGAAAATTATCTATATCGATTTTAATGCTGCCCTGTTCATATTCCAGTCATTAAGAAAATTCTTTGGGGGCGCCTGGGTGGCGCAGTCGGTTAAGCATCCGACTTCAGCCAGGTCACGATCTTGCGGTCCGTGAGTTCGAGCCCCGCGTCGGGCTCTGGGCTGATGGCTCAGAGCCTGGTCCCTGTTTCCGATTCTGTGTCTCCCTCTCTCTCTGCCCCTCCCCCGTTCATGCTCTGTCTCTCTCTGTCCCAAAAATAAATAAACATTGAAAAAAAAAAATTAAAAAAAAAAAAAAAAAAAAAAAAAAAAGAAAATTCTTTGACCTGGAGTAATAATCTTAAAATAAAAACTACAGTGATTGTCTTTTCCTTTCTCCTCTGGAGGAATATGGAGATTACACAAACATTTGTTTAATTCAATATCTTAATGCAGCGCCTATGTCTGGAAAGAGAGGATTTTTGCAGAGCTAGTGTTTTCACCATAAGCTCCATAGTCACATTTGTAGTAATAGTTGTATTTTGATAGAATCATATTTCAATGGCCAGCTTTTCTAGAAGAAGTACCAACGTTTTCATAAAGTCATATTGAATCTGCCTTCAGAGAAAATAGATTTCGGAATTCAAATGATTTAACATCTTCTGAAACAATGTTTTCGTAAATTATATGTGTGAAGAAGCATCTCCCTGTCCAGTCCTGAAAAATGCTACCTCAATTTCAAAACCATTTTAAAAATATTGCTGATCTGGTGGAAAAGTAAGAAACTCAACTGGAGACCAGGGAAAACATGATTCCCCAGGGATAAGGAAGTAGCAGAGCCAGCAATTGCTGTCAGGGCACGTGCCATAACATGGCTGCCAAGAACTGGTGTCTTTCTGTAGTCCTTGTCTTAGGAAGAGTGAGTTCATTCAAAATGCTTTCTCTAATACGAAGAAGTAGAAAAATCACAGACGTATAGTGCAATGAATTTTCTCAAAGCAAAAACACCTATATAATCACCACAGATGCAAAAAAAAAAAAGTCAGTACCCCAGAAACCCCCTCATAGCCTCTCCCAGTCTCTACACACTCTCCCCTACCAAGAACTAATCACTTTCCTGACTTATATTCACCGTAAATTAGCCACCTCATTTTTGAACCTTATATAAATGATATCACACAGTATGATGTGTACTTGTATGAATTTATTCATTCAACATGTCATCCATTTTCTTGCATCCATTTTCTTGCAAACATATAGTAATTTTTAAATAACTGTGAACTATTACAGTGTCTGAATATATCAAGATATATTTATCCTTCTTGCTGATGGACAGTTAGCTTCCAGTGTGGGATAATCACAAATAATGTTGCTATAAACATTCTTATACATGCCTTTTGCCACACATATGCACACATTTATGTTAGATATATATGTAGGAGCGGACCTGCTACATCATATGATTGTGTATATATATATTTTTTTAAGAGAGGGAGCACAAGCTGAGGAAGGCCAAGGGGAGAGGGAGAGAGAGAATCTCAAGCAGGCTCCACACTAAGCACAGAGTCCGACTGGGGGTTGATCTCACAACCATGAGATCATGACCTGAGCTGAAGTCAAGATTCCAACACTTAACCAACTGAGCTACCCAGGTGCCCCATATATATTTATTTTTAGCACATTTTGCCATATCATCACCAAAGTGATTATACTAATTTGTATTCTGACCAGGAATGTATGAGAGTACTAGTGGTTTCATAGGTACACTAATATTCGTCATTGTGGTTGGATTTGTATTCTACCTTTCATAATGAGTTGAGCACCTTTATATAAATATATTTATTGGCTAACTGGATTCTCTTTTGTGAGGTGTCTAAGTCTTTGGCCATTTTTTCCTGTTTAGTTGTATGTCTTATTGATTTAAAGGAGTTCTTTAGACACAGTATTTTGGATATGAGTTCTTTGTAGATGGAATGTGTCATGAGTATAGTCTCATCCTTCATGGATTGTTTTCAGTCTCCCTTTTCCCACAGCTTTATTGAAGTATAACTGGGATACAAAACTCTACACTCAACTAATGTATATAATTTGGTGAGTTTGGACATATGTATACACTCATGTTACTATCTCCACAATCAAAGTAATAAACATATCCATAACCTTAAAAGGTCTCTCTGTGTTTCTTTTGTGGTTTGTTTTGTTTTGTTGTAAGAACACTTCATATGAAATCCACTCCCAACAAATGTTTAATACCGTCCTATTAACTATAGGCACTATGTTGCACAGCAGATCTCTGGAATTTACACATCTTGAATAACTGTAACTTTATACTCCTTGAACAATTCCCCTCAACCCATGGTAACCACCATTCTACTCTCTGCTTCTATACGTTTGACTGTTCTAGATGTCTCACATAAGAGGAACCATGCAGTATTTATCCTTCTTTGACTGACTTATTTTACTTAGCATAATGTCTTTCAGGTTCATTCATGTTGTTACAAATGGTAGGATTTCCTTTAGTGGTATCTTTTGATGAACAGAACTTTTAAATTTTAATGTAGTCCAATTTTAGAGTTAGGGTCTTTTTATGTTGCTTAAGAATTACGTGAGGATATGGAGAAAGGGGAGCATTTACGCACTTTTTTTGGGAATATAGTTGGTGTAGACACTATAGAAAGCAGTATGGAGGTTCTCCCCAAAATGAAATAGAGAACTACCATATGATCCAGCAATTCCTCTTATGAGAATTTATCTGAAGGAAATGAAAACATTAACTCAAAAAGATATCTTCGCCCTCATGTTCATTGCAGCATTATTTACAATAACCAAGACATGGAAACAACCTCAGTGTTTATTAATGGATGAATGGATAAAGAAAATGTGGTATACATATACAATGCAATATTATTCAGCCATTAAAAAGAAGGAAATCTTGTCATTTGTGACAACGTGGATGGACTTTGAAGGCATTATGCTAAGTGAAGTAAGTCAGACAGAGAAAGACGAATACTGCATGATCTTAGTTATATGTGGGACTAAAAAAAAAAAAATCCACCAAACTCACAGATACAACGTATTGTGGTTGTCAGACATGGGGGTCGGGGACGGGGCGAAGTAGATGAAAGCAGTCAAAGGGTACAACTTCCAGTTAAAATATAAATAAGTCCTGGGGGTGTAATATACAGCATGGCAACTGTAGTTAATAATATTGTATTGAATATTTGAAAGTTTCTAAGAGAGTAGATCTTAACGTTTTCATCAAAAGAGAAAAATGTGTAATTATGTGTGGTAATAAATGTTAGACTTTTTGTGGCAATTGTTTCGCAATATATACACATAACAAATTATTATGGTGTACACCTGAAACTAACATAATGTTAGATATCAATCATATCTCAATTAAAAAAATTGTGTTCCCTCCCCCAAAAAAGAAGAGTTTTTCATATATTACTTTCTAGAAGTGTTATTGCTTAATTTGTACTTTTAGAAGTAGTTGCTTCATTTGTTCACCATCGAGGCCCATGATTATTATTTTTTTTTTTTTTAAGTAGGCTCCACATCCCAAATGCAGGGCCTGAACTCACAACCTTGAGATCAAGAGTTGCATGTTCTACCCACTGAGCCAGCCAGGCACCCCGTGTTTCCCATCAAGATATCTAACAATATTTATTGAAAAAACAGACCTTTCACTACTGTTTTACAGAACTTTTTTTTTTCCTTTATCAAGTATCCACGTGAATGTGTTCTATTTACGGGCTGTCTTCTGGCCAATTGTTCTATTTTTCTATACTTATATCAAAAGAACACTCTCTTAATAGTGTATATATGTCTTGGTATATGATGAGAAATTCTTTCTACTTTCCCTTATTATTCTTTCAAATTCTTGTGTATTCTCATGGTCCTTTGTGAATTTAAATTTACTGTGTATTTGTTTTTTATGTGTCCTACCTTTTCTGTGTTCTCTTTTCTCCTTTTGAATTGATTGTTTTATTATTATTTTCTGTCTTTTAACAGATTGGTATTAATTTATTCTTTATTCTTTAAGTGCTTTATCTATAGCTTATTTTATTCACTCTTGACTTATTAGTGCCTACTGTATATTAGTACTTTATTCTTATTCTGGACAACGAATAGAGAACATTTTATCTCAATTCAATCCCATCTCTCCTGACTTATGTGCTATTTTTGTTCATGTAGTTTAATTCTCCTTACATTTTAACCCCCCAAGTACATTGTCATTACTGTTTTATAACTGATTCAAATTTCTTGCTTTCTAATGTCCTGCAACTCCAAGCTTCCAGCTGGGATCTTTTTCCTTCTGCCTACAAGAAATACCCTTTATTATGTCTTTTAAGTGGATTTGCTGGTGATTAATTTTTTTCAGGTTTTTTTCTAAAGATATATTTATTTCACCTTATTTTTGTTTGGTATGGAATTTTAGGTTGGTCATTGCTTTCTTGCACTATGTCAAAATTATCTTTTTAAAAATTTTTTAATGTTTATTTTTATTTTTGAGAGACAGAGCAGGAGCAGGGAGGGGCAGAGAGGAGACACAGAATCTGATGTAGGCTCCATGCTCTGAGCTGTCAGCACAGAGCCTGATGTGGGGCTTGAACCACGAACTGTGAGATCATGACCTGAGCTGAAGTCAGATGCTTAACCAACTGAGCCACCCAGGCACCCCCGAAATTATCTTTGTTGTCTCTGGCTGCCATTGTTCCTATTGCAAAGTCACAGCTATCTATCCAATATTTGTTTCATTGAAGTTAATGTGTCTTAAAATCTTTGTAAGGAGATAATTTTCCTTTGTCTTGGACTTCAGCAGTCAGTTCTTATGTGTTTAGTATGATTTTCTTTCTTATATTTATCCTGCTCATTTTTTTAAATACAAAAACCCTCAGTTTTAGAAATGTTTCATGTATGAGCTATTTATAAATGCAAGAAATTACCTGAAGCTTAGCAGACAAAACCAAAATACATTTATTATCTCATATAGGCTGTGTAGGTGAGGTATCCAGGAGAAGTTTGGCTAGATGTTTCTAGCTGGATGTTTCATGAGATAGCAGTCAGGAGACTTACCAGTACTGCAGTCATTTGAAGGCTTGACTAGGGTTAAGGATCTATTCCCAGGGTGTCTCACTCAAATGCTTAGTAAGCAAAAAATGCTGGTCATTAGCAGATAATCTCAATGTAATGTCACGTGGGCCTCTCCATAGAGCTAGCTAAGTGCCCTTACTGGCATGGCAGCTGGCTTCCACTAAAGCAAGTGATCCAAGAGACCACAAGATGGAAGGCACAGTGTGTTTCATGACATAGTCTCAGAAGTCATACTCCCTCATTTCTATAACACCCTATTGGTTATATATTCAACTACGTTCAGTGTTGGAGGGGACTACATGAGTGTGTTAATAGTGAGAGACAAGAATCACTGGAGGCCATCTTGGTGGCAGGCTACCACATTCCTCCCTCTTTTGTTCTCAGATGCAAAACATACTCATTCTCAAAAGATTCATCTCATTACACCATGAGTTCAAAGTCCAAAATTCTATATCTAGATCAGGTCCAGGTGTGCATGAGTCATGAGTGTAGGTTCTTAATACAATCCCCTTGAGTACTGCTCCTTTTCATTTGAAGTCATGTGAACTACAGAGGCAAGTTATCTGCCCCTTCCATGCCAAACATAGAATGGTTGGTATAGCAGAGGATAACTGCTATACAAGCTCTTGTTCAGAAAGGAGAAAATGAGCACAACACATGGTCCACAGCAATTCTGAAATCTCACTGGGCAAAGTTTAGAAGATCTCTGATTAGAACTCATTTCCACTCTTGCACAGACATGATTCACATTGTTTCATGGCTCCTCCATTTGGGCTTTTGGCTCTTACATTTGAGTTATCTTTCTTTTTTATGAAACATACCACTATTTTTGGTCACACGATTTCCTCAGTTTGCTTCCTGCTTATAAAAGTTTCAGAATCCAAAGGCTCTTTTCCTTGTTACTGTCTCTGATTCTTTAAGTCCAAGTTAATGGTGTTTCTGCCAATACAAATATCTTTATAACTTTGTGGCTATGCTGTGGATGCTATTGGAATTTACTCCATTAGACAGAAGACACACCACAAATCTGTCTGAGGTAAGCCCTTCTTTACCTTTGGCTTCTGCTGATACTGTTGAGGGGAAACACACTTAAGTTTCATATAACCCCTATCTTCTGACTGAATGTCACTAAGACATCATCTGAGACCTTCAAAAGGTTTTTAGAGTAATACTTTTAAGTCCATTGTTAGGTCATGTTTTTTTAAAGTGCCTTGAATTTGAACCTTGCTAGGAAGCTATTTCTTAATTTTAGCATTTTGTGTCATTTGGAGAGGCTGGGAGTTTTTAATTCAATGATTTCTGACTCTTCTCCCCCAGATTTTAAAAATATTTTACCTTTGGCTCATGTCTCCCCTCTTATATTTTACTCTAAGAAAAAAGATACAGAAGTGCTGTTCATAGGGGCACATGTACCCCAATGTTTATAGCAGCACTATCATCAACAGCCACATTATGGAAAGAGCCCAAGTGTCCATCAACTGATGAATGGATAAAGAAGATGTGGTATATATACACAATGTAATACTACTCAGCAATGAAAAAGAATGAAATGTTGCCATTTGAAACAACCTGGATGGAACTAGAGGGTATTATGCTAAGTGAAATAACTCAGAGAAAGATGGATATCATATGTTCTCACTCATATGTGGAATTTGAGAAACTTAACAGAAGACAATGGGGAAAGGGAAGGAAAAAAAAGTTACAAACAGAGAGGTAGCCAAACCATAAGAGACTCTTAAATACAGAGAACAAACTGAGGGTTGATGGGGAGGGCAGCGGGAGAGGAAAATGGGTGATGACCATTGAGGAGGGCAGTTATTGGGATGAGCACTGGGTGTTGTATGTAAGTGATGAATCATGGGAGTCTACTCCCGAAGCAAAGAGCACACTATATACTCTGTATGTTAGCTAACTTGAAAATAAATTATAAATAAATAAATAAATAAATAAATAAATATTTTTTTTAAGAAGAAAGAAGGCACTCTCAATATTGGCCTGAAAATTCTCCTTAGCTGGATCACATAGCTCTTCTGGTATATTTTCTAACTTCCATGTTACTATAGGCAACTGTTTGCTAAACTTTGTTTCCATACAACTAGAATCCACTTTTTTCAACATTCAGGAGACTTTTTTCTCACTTTCATTTAAGTCCTCACCTGCTGTCTCCTTGAAGGCCATCAGGTGTCTATAACAAACACATAAAGGGTCTTCATGCTTTCCCTAACCCAGGTACCACTGACTGCCTAGTTCCAAAGTTACTCCATATTTTATGTTTTTGTTATAGCAAGACTCCACTTCCAGGCTCAGCTATCTGTATTTGTTGTTTGTTTGTGCATAGCAAATCACTCCAAACTTAGTGGCATAATTCAATCAACATTTATTATTTCATATAGCTCATGTAGGTGAGAAATTTCAAAGTGGCTTACCTTGCTGGGTTTGACTTGGGGGTCTTTCCTGAGGTTATATATAAGATGTCAGCCAGGAATGTTGTTATCTGAAAGTTTAATGAGGCTTAAAAGACCTGCTTCCAAGGTAGCTTACTCGTTTCTGCCAAGTGCATACACTGGTTGCTGGCTGTGGACCTCAGTTCCTTGCCACATGGGTCTCTCCATAGGGCTGCTTGAGTGTCTTCAAGACATGGTAGTTTCCCTGAGAAAACAGTCTGAGGGAGCAAGAGAGAAAGCTCATGTCTTTTCTGGCCTTGCCTTGGAAGTCACACTCCCTCATTTCCAGCGTCTTATTGTTATACAACTAAGCCCTCTACATGGTGGGAGGAAGCTACACATGGGAGGAGAATACCAGAAGGTGGACATCAGCGGAGATTGCTCTGAGGCTGGGGAGCACTTTTCACCTTGGGAAAATCTCAGCTGTGATCTCTCCAAGCACTGTTTCTATCCCATTCTCTCTTGCCTCTCTTTCTGGAATTACAACCATAATTATGCATATATTAGACAATATGTAATACCTTTTCACTTTATTTACTATGCCTCCTATATTCTTCTATACATTTGCACCCTTTTGCCTCTCTGTACCTTATTCTTTTTTAAAAATATTTTATATTTAAGTAATCTCTACACCCAATGTGGGGCTCGAACTTAATGACCCTAAGATCAAGTGTCACACGCTCTACCAACTGAGCCAGTCAGGCGTCCCTCTGTACCTCATTCCTGATGCTTTCCTCTGACTTATCTCACAGTTTACTAATGCATTTACTAATTCTTTTCTTCTTTTAAATGACTCAACTATTTTATTCGTTATTTTTTCTTATTGCTTTCCTGATTATGCAGCTTTTGCTCATTGAGTGTTTACCACAGAGATTACATTATCCACTCTAGACTGATTAGAGTCTCTCTGCAATTAGTAATTTTAACTCATCACAAACAATGAAAGAACTTTACACATTTTAAATCATTTTGTTGTCATAGTTTTCATTCTCTATATATTTTAAGCCCGAAGAATTATTATTATCATTTTGTAAAGGCAACATTCATTTTTATATAGCCACATATTTATCCTTCTCAGTACTATTATTCCTTTCTGCATTTCTGTTCTTCCATCTGGGCCATTTTTCTCTTCTCTGAACAACCACCTTAGGTATTTCTTTAAGTGAAAGTCTGCCCGCAATACATTCTCTCAGCTTTTTTGCTGAGGGAGGGGAGCTGCTGAAAATGTCCTTATTTTGGTAACTTTGTTACTTTGCTTTACTTTTGAAGGATATTTATGCTGGTTATAGAATTTTAGCATAATTTTTTTTAATGTTTATTTATTTTGAGAGAGACAGAGAGTGAGCGGGGAAGAGGCAGAGAGAGAGGGAGACAGAAAATCCCAAGCAAGCTCTGCACTTACAGCGTGGAGCCTGATTCTGGGCTCAAACTCATGAACCCATGAGATCATGACCTGAGCCAAAATCAAGAGTTAGTCACCAAACCGACTGAACCACCCAGGTGCTCCTAGAATTCTAGCATAATTTATAGATAGTTTCAACAGCTTAAAGGTATCAATCTATTGCCTGCTGACTTCCACTGATTCCATTGAAAAGTCAGTTGCTGCTCCTTTGAAAATAACATCTTATTTTTCTCAGTTTGCTTTTATGATTCTTTTGAGGGGGGGAGCTGCGGGAGAGTCTTTGACTATGATGATCCCAAGCATTACATTCTTTGTGATTATTCTACCTAGGATCCTTGCACCTTCTTATATGTGATTTTATACCTTATAACAGTTTTGGAAAAATCTCAGCCAATATTTTCTGAAATATTGCTACTATTCTATTCTCTCCTTCCCTTCTGAGATTTACACACAGTTAGAACATTTCACCATGTTCTATATATTCTTATCCTTGTTCTGTATTCTTCATTCTTTTCTCTTTGTACTTTAATCTTGATACTTTCTACTTATATGACTTCTAGTTAAACTGTTTTGATGTGTTTAATCTCTTATTAAAGTCATGCATTTGTTTCTTGATTTTAGTTATAATTTGTTTCAGTTCCAAATAACCAATTGATCCTTTCAAGAGGCTTTAAGTACCAGTTGAAATTCTCCATATTTTTCACCATTTTCTTAACTATATTAATTATTGTTATTTTAAGTTCTCTGTCTGATAACTCCAGTATATGAACCATCTGTGGGGATATTTCTACCATCTGCTTTTAATATGGTTTTTTGGTTATGCGGACCTTTTTATAGCATTCCTAATAATTTTTACTGGATGCCAGACATTGTGCATTAAAAATGTAAAGGTTTGGAATAACACTATCTCTTTCTTGAGCCAGTTAAGTTGTCTTCTGGTACATAGATATAGTGCATATAGATCATCTTAATCCTGTCTAGGCTTGCTTTTAGGCTTTATTAAAGATGATTTACTTTTTTGCCATTACTTCTTAGATATTTTAGGCTTTAAGCTAAAGCTTAGATACTTAGGCTTTTCTGTGGTTTCCTCTAAAGGTCTGTTGCATTTAGACATTTTCTCCACCTTTACCAATCTCTAACTCCATCCTGCCTCCCTAGCACCCTACAGCTACTGAATCTCTGTTCAGTTCTTTAGCCTCAAAGATGCTTACAACTTTCACAACTACAACTCAGCATGGATAATAGATCTAAATGTAAATTGCAAAAGTATAAAAACTCTAGAAGATGACACAGGAGAAAATCTAGTTGACACTGGGTTTGGCAATGACTTTTTAGATACAACACCAAAAGCATGATGCATAAAAGAAAAAATTGATTAAGTTGGACTTCATTAAAATTTAAAACTTCTACTCTGCAAAATATCCTGTTAAAAGAATGCAAAAACAATCTACAGTCTGAGAGAAAATATCTGCAAAATATTTGCCAAAAAATTTTTATAGAAGTTGTATAAAAGACTTTTCTTCAAATATACATAGAAGTCTTGGGGCGCCTGGGTGGCTCAGTTGGTTAAGCATCCGACTTCGGCTCAGGTCACGATCTCACTGTCCATGAGTTCGAGCCCCGCGTCGGGCTCTGTGCTGACTGCTCAGAGCCCAGAGCCTGTTTCGGATTCTGTGTCTCCCTCTCTCTCTGACCCTCCCCCGTTCATGCTCTGTCTCTCTCTGTCTCAAAAGTAAATAAAAAAAAACAAAAAAACAAAAAACAAATATACATAGAAGTCTTAAAACTCAACAATAAGAAAACAAACAAGTAAAAAATGAGCTAAACTATGAACAAATGCCTCACCTGAGCAGATATACCAATGACAAATAAGCACATGAAAAGATTTTCAACATCATATATCATTAGGGAAATGCAAATTAAAACAAAATAGGATACCACCACACACCTATCAGAATGCCTCAAATCCAAAAACTGACAACACCAAATACTGGGGAAGATGTGGAGGAGAGTTATTTATTGCTGATGGGAATACAAATAGCACAGCACTGTCCAAGACCATTTGGCGGTTATTGACAAAGCTAAACATAGTCTTACAACACAATCTGGGAATTGTCCTCCTAAGGTATTTACCCAAATGAATTGCAAGAATTATGGTTCACACAAAGTCTACACATGAATGTCTATATAGAAGCCTTATTTATAATTGCCCAAAACTGGAAACAACCAAGATGCCTTTCGAAAGGTGAATAAGCTGATGAACACACTGTAGCATATTCATGCAGTAGAATTGTATTTAGCAATAAAAAGAAATGAGCTATCAGGCCAGAAAGACCTGGAAGAATCTTAAATGCATGTGAAGGCAATCTGAAGAGGGCTAAGGTCTCCAGTAGAATCTTGAGTAGTAGTGGTAAAAAAAAAAAAAAAAAAAAAAAAATCATACATCCATACTGTGTCTTAACTTTGATGAAAATACTTCTAAATGTAATGATTAATATGTTTTTGGGAGGGATTGCATTGACATCAGTTACAACATTAGGGAGCTACCTTTTTTGTTGTTGTTGTTGTTGTTTTAATTTAAGAGAGAGAGTGAGCAGGGAAGAGGAGCAGAGGGAGAGAGAAAGAGAATCTTAAGCAGGATCCACATTCAGTGTGGAGCCTGACACAGAGTTCATTCCTACAACGCTGGGATCATGACCTGAGCCAAAATCAGGATCAACCAACTGAGTTACCCAGGCACCCCAAGGAGTTACCTCTTTATCCTAGTTTGCTAAATAAAGAGTTTTGTGGTTTTTTTTAAGATCATGAATAGATTTTGAATATCATCAACAATTTCCCCTATTTATTGACTGGTCATATTTCCAATTTGATATGTTAGTATGGTGAGTTACAATGATAGAATTTTTAGTTGTTGAACCACTGTTGAATTTCTGATGTGAACTTGGTCTGGATGTATTTTTTAGTATGTAGTTTGATTCAATTTGTTGGTACAGTGTGTTTACATCCATGCTCAAAAGTGAAATTTGCCTATAATTTTTTTCATTGATTTTATATGGCCTCATGAGTATTGAGTAGTTTCTTCTTCTTTTTTTTTAAGTTATGTTTTCAACAGATTGTATAAGACAGTGATTAGTTGTTCTTTGAAAGTTTGTCAGAACTACTTATAAACCTATGTAGAGATGACATCTTTATTGTAGAGAGTAGAAATTTTAATACTGATTATGATTTTTGAATGATTATTTGACCAGGTTTTTAAAAGATTTTTTGACTTACATTTTCTTAGAAAATAATGTATTTTGGGTAAGTTTTATAAATTTATTGAATATAGCCATTCAAATTACTCTCCTAGGAGCTAAATCCTTCTCTTTCTTTCTCTACCTTTTTTTTTTTAATTTTTTTTTCAACGTTTATTTATTTTTGGGACAGAGAGAGACAGAGCATGAACAGGGGAGGGGCAGAGAGAGAGGGAGACACAGAATCAGAAACAGGCTCCAGGCTCTGAGCCATCAGCCCAGAGCCCGACGCGGGGCTCGAACTCCCGGACCGCAAGATCGTGACCTGGCTGAAGTCGGACGCTTAACCAACTGCGCCACCCAGGCGCCCCTCTTTCTCTACCTTTTTATACTGATCTATTTAATATTAAAAAGAAAAAACCTTTTGGTGATATTATTTGTTTCTCTTGTTGTTTTATTAAATAATTAAGTTACACTTTTATATTATTGTTTTCCTCTATATTCTCTGGGCTAACTCTAAATTATTTTTAGATTTGCGAGTTAAGTGCTCACTTTATTTTTCATATTTCTTGTGTTCTCATATGTAAAAAGTATAAATTTCCCTCTAAGCTCCACTTTAGCTAGCTTCATGTCACTACTCATTTGTAAGAAGTGATTTCACTGGCTTTCATTTCTAAAGATTTCATAATTTCCATTTTGATTTCTTATTTGGACCTTAAGATGTTTAGAAGTGAGGGTTTTGTTTCCCAAATTAATTTTTTAAGTTTATTTATTTATTTTGAGAGAGAGAAAGAGAGAGAGTGCAGGGGAAGGGCAGAGAGAGAGAGAGAGAGAGAGAGAGAGAGAATCTCAAGCAGGCTCCACATTGTCAGTGCAGAGCATGACATGGGGCTCGATCTCACAAACAGTGAGATCACAACCTGAGCTGAGATCAAGAGTTGGAGGCTTATCTGACTGTGCCACCCAGGAGCCCCTCCAAATTAATTTTTAAACTATCTTTTTTGCATTGATTTTTATTTTTATTTCATGTGGGTCAGAGAACACTGTCTCTGTATTATCAGTTTTTAAAGTGTTTGTTGAAGATTCTGTTGTGTCTCAATATATAATTTTTGTAAATACTTTGTGCATGCTTGAAAAGAATACATTTTCTATGTTGGATGCAAAGTATTACATATATTTATTTAAATTTACATATAAATTTAGATAAGCATTTTTATAAACCTTTTTTTTTGGTTGAGCAACCAGTTTCTGAAACAGAGTGTGTTAGATCTTTATCGGTGGTTTGAAATTGCTTATTCTTCCTCTTAATTATATTGTTTTTTCTACATTCATGTTGAATGATAAAGTTGGACAGAGCAAAGGTCATGATTTTGATGATGGATTATTACTTTTATCATTAAGAAATTGTCTCTTTTGTTATTAATAATTTCATATTAAACTCTACTATGATATATTATCTTTGCTAGATTAGGTCTCCTCGTATATTTATTCCTATTTCTTCACTTTTAGCCTTTCATTATGACATTTTTCCAGATATCTCTTATAAACAGAATAAAACTGATTTAAAAAATTAAATCTGGGGGTGCCTGGATGGCTCAGTCATTTAAGCGCCAGACGCTTGATTTCAGCTCAGGTCATGATCTCACAGTTCATGAGATCGAGCCCCGCATCGATCAGCACGGAGTGTTTGGGATTCTCTCTCTCTCTCTCTCTGCCCCTTTCTCTCTCTCTCTCTTTCTCTCTCTCTCTCTTCCCCCTCTGTCTCAAAATAAATAAATAATTCTTAAAAAATTAAATCTGCATCTTTCATTTAATAACTATCCTTAATTATTAGACACTTCATTAAATTTATTCTTTCTTCTATCAAGTGTAGAGTTCACAAAATATTTGATGAAAATGACAAAATGCTTTTACTTCCCTTGTATCTTTTCCTATATATACTATCTACAATACTGACATGTTTCAGTTGCTATGACTGTGAAAAATTACCCCAGAATGTAATGTTAAAAAAAACACCAACTTCCATATATATGGATTTTGTTGTTCACAAATTCAGACAGGGCACAGAGGGGATGACTTGTCTCTACTCTAGAATGTCTGGTGTCTCAGTTGGAAGACTCAAAGACTGGGCACTAGACTCATGTGATAATTAATTTACTCAGAAGTCTGGTGGTGGATGCTGGCTGGGAAGTGCATTCCCTTTCCATAGAGGCCTCTCCATACAACCTCTTTTTGTGAACTGGTTTGGACTTCTGTGCTGCATGGTGGCTGGTTTTGCCAAAGTCAACTTCCCATAAGAGAGAGCTAGGATGAAGCTCTATCCTTATGACATACCCTCAGAAGTCGTAAGTGACTGCTTATGTGTAACTGCATAAGTGTTACTTCTGTGCACTCTACTGGTCAGAACAGTCACAAACCTGCCCACCTTCAAAGGGAGGAGAAATAAATCATGATGAAGAATGACAAATTTCTGAAAAGCATGTGGAACTGAAAGCATTACTTTCCTACGGATATTCCTATGTCCAGTTTTGGAAAACTCAATCTTGATAACAGTATTATTTAGAGCATATACATCAGACTAACATTAAGATGTTCTTTACAGGGGCGCCTGGGTGGCGCAGTCGGTTAAGCGTCCGACTTCAGCCAGGTCACGATCTCGCGGTCTGCGAGTTCGAGCCCCGCGTCGGGCTCTGGGCTGATGGCTCAGAGCCTGGAGCCTGTTTCTGATTCTGTGTCTCCCTCTCCCTCTGCCCCTCCCCCGTTCATGCTCTGTCTCTCTCTGTCCCAAAAATAAATAAACGTTGAAAAAAAAATTTTTTAAAAAAAGAAGTTCTTTACAAATACTTACTTAATAATAAATTTTACGAATTATATGTCCACTTTTTTTCTTATATTTCACTCTTCTTTGCAGAAGTGCTCCTTTGACAGTTTGCTCAGAGAGGATCTGTAGGTGATAAATTCCTGAGTTGTTGAGATGTCTTAAAATATAATTTTCACCACTGAATTTGGAAGATTCTTTGGCTAAGTATAGAATTCTGGGTTTGAAATTCTTTTTCTTACCATTTTGAAGATATTGATTCATGGTTTTTTTCCTTCTTGATTTCACTATTGCTGATGAGAATCTGACCTCAATGATTCTCATTCCTTTTGTAGGTTATCTCTGATAACTTTTTGGATTGCCTCTTCTTCTCCAGGCTTTATTGAGGGGTAATTCACAAATCAAATTGTATAGAGTTAAGGTGTACACCATGATGTTTTGATATATGTATCCATTATGAGTTGTTGACCACAAAGAAGGTAATTGACATCTCTATTATAATCTCAAATAGTAGTTCCTTTTTTTTTTTTTTTTTTTTTTTTTTTGCGAGCACAGTTAAGATCTCCTCTCTTAGAATTGTTTTTTAATCCTTGATTTTCTGGGGCGCCTGGGTGGCGCAGTCGGTTAAGCGTCCGACTTCAGCCAGGTCACGATCTCGCGGTCGGTAAGTCCGAGCCCCGCGTCAGGCTCTGGGCTGATGGCTCAGAGCCTGGAGCCTGTTTCCGATTCTGTGTCTCCCTCTCTCTCTGCCCCTCCCCCGTTCATGTTCTGTCTCTCTCTGTCCCAAAAATAAATAAACGTTGAAAAAAAAATTAATCCTTGATTTTCTAAAATTTCACTATAAATTGTCCAAACCTCACCATACGATGTTCAATATGTCTTATTTATTCTACTAGGAAGGCTCCTTTCAATCTAAGGATTCGTATCTTTTATTTGTTATTTCTTTCCCTCTATTCCCTGTATTCTCTCCTCCTGAAATTCTTCATGGATGTTAATGTTTTTCAATTGATCTTTTGTTTCTCAATATTTAATTTAAACATTCCATCATCCCAGTATAGCCTAGAGTTTAAAATATGGACTCTGAAAACCAGACTCTGGATTCAAATCTTGGCTCTCCTATTTACCAGATGTGTTACTTTGGATGAGTTATAGTCCTTTTGTGCCATATGTTTCTCATCAGTACAATGGGAATAATCCTAGCACATTCCTGACAGGCTTATTATGAGAATTATATGAATTTTAGATCAGTAAATAGGTTAGAACAATGTTTTGAAGATAGTAAGCCATATATATATATGATAGTATATATATATATATATATGATAGTAAGCCATATATATATAAGAAAGATAAGAATAGCTTACTATATATATATATATATACTTATATATATATATATACTATACTTTCTTATTATCATTCCCTCCTGCTGCCCAATGGACCAACTTACTACCCCAGTCTTCAGCTATGTCTACTCTGTTGTTCAGCCCAGGTACTGAGCTTTTATTCTCAGCAATTATATTTTTCATTTCTAAAAATGTAAGTATTTTTTGAAAAACCCATTTGTTCTTGCTTTATGTATCAAATACCTTATTATCTAAGAATATTAATTTTATTTATTCGTTATTAGTTCTTTCACTGAGTGTGAGTTTTCTTATTTGGTTTTTCTTTCAGAGTTTACAATCCTTAAGTAACTCATGACAATTGACCGTGAACTCATCCTTGCAGTTGTGATTTCCTACTAGTCCTCAGTGCAGCCTTCTTGGTGGGAGAGATGAAAGCAAGTTGCTTAGGGTTATTGCCTGTGGTATACAATGGGCAGCAGGGTGAGGATGGGCTGCCAGTTTGGGTATCTGAGTTTCTTATGTTTGGTTGCTTCTCACTTCTACCCAGTAACATCAGACATATTGCTTCACCTCAAGACCAGCTTCTGGAGAGTAAACACTTATACTGTAGCACCTGGCTTTTCATTGTATTTTATTACTATATATTATTATATCTGTTCTCCATTCTGTACCAAGAGTCAAACATGGTACTTGGAATATAGTAAATTCTCAGTAAGTGTTTACTAAATGCACAAATAAAGGAAAAACAGAAATTTAATTAAATTTTAAAACCTGCCATGGCTTGTTTTGAGACTTTAAGGCAAGTTACTTTAGCACACATTTATTACATCCCTCTACTAAGTATTTTATATACATTATCTAATTTAATAATATTCACCACAATTCAAGTAAGTGAACTATATTCATTAGGGTGTAAGTTCAGCTCCTGTTATAGAGATCTAAGATACTACAGTATATACTTGACAGCAATTTATTTCTCTCTTACATAACAACCTAGATTTAAGAAATCTAGGATTGGTATGGTGACTTACAGTGTCAGGTAACTAAACTCCTTCTGTCTCATTGCTCAGTCATTTCTAGTTTGCTACCCTTGGTTTATGCCCTAACGTGGTTCATCACTATATCTTGATTCTTATCAGTAAGGATGGGAGAGGGAGAAGGAAAGGGCACAACTTTTCCTCTTTTTTTCCCCCTTTTCAAGTTTTTATTTAAATTCTAGTTAGTTAACATATATGGTAAAATTGGTTTCAGGCTGCAATATGATGATTCATTACTTACATACAACACCCAGTGTTCCTCACAACAAGTGCCCTCCTCAATGCCCATCACCCATTTATCCCATCCCCCCACCTATTTTCCTCCATCAACTCTCAATTTGTTCTCTGTCATTAAAAGTCTCTTATGGTTTGTTTCCCTCTTTTTTTTTCCTTCCCCTATATTAATCTGTTTTGTTTCTTAAATTCCACATAGGAGTGAAATCATGTGTCTTTCTCTGACTTATTTCGCTTAGCATAATACACTCTCGCTCTGTCCATGTCGTTGCAAATGGCAAGATTTCATTCCTTGTAATGGCTGAGTAATATTGCATTGTATATATATACAACTCTTCTTTTATCTATTCATCAGTCTATAGACATTTAGGCTCATTCCATAGTTTGGCTATTGTTGATAGCACTGCTATACGCATGTGCCCCTTTGAATCAGCATTTTTGTATCCTTTGTATAAATACCTAGTAGTGCAATTGCTGGGTCAGAGGGTTGTTCTGTTTTTAACTTTTTGAGAAACCTCCATACTGTTTTCCAGAGTGGCTGCGCCAGTTTGCATTCCCACCAACAGTGTAAGTGTCCCCCTTTCTCTTCATCTTGCCAACATCTGTTTTTCCTGTGTTGTTAATTTTAGCCATTCAGACAGGTTTGAAGTGGTATCTCATTGTGGTTTTGATTTGTATTTCCCTGATGGTGAGTGATGTTGAGCATCTTTTCATGTGTCTGTTAGCCATCTAGATGTCTTCTTTGGAAAAATGTCTGTTTATGTCTTTTGCCCATTTCTTAACTGGATTATTTATTTTTGGGGTGTTAAATTTGGTAAGTTCTTTATAGATTTTGGATACTAACCCCTTATTAGCTATGTCATTTGCAAATATCTTCTCTCATTCTGTAGGCTGCTTTTTAGTTTTATTGATTATTTCCTTCACTGTGCAGAAGCTTTTTATCTTGATGAAGTCCCAAGCTCATTTTTGCTTTTGTTTCCCTTGCCTCCGGAATGTGTCTAGTAAGAAGCTGCTATAGCCATGGTCAAAGACATTGCTGCCTGTGTCCTCCTCTAGAATTTTGATGGTTTCCTGTCTCCCATTTAGGTCTTTCATCCATTTTCAATTTATTTCTGTGTGTGGTGTAAAAAAATGGTCCAGTTTCATTCTTCTGTATGTTGCTGACCAGTTTTCCCAACACCATTTGTTGAAGAGACTTTTTTCCATTGGATATTCTTTCCTGCTTTGTCCAAGATTAGTTGACCATATAATTGTGGGTCCATTTCTGGGTTTTGTATTCTGTTCCATTGATCTATGTGTCTGTTTTTGTGCCAGTACCATACTGTCTTGACTTGAGATCTGCAGACATCTCTTATACTCATGCCTCATTGGCCAGACTAAGTCACGTGACCTAATTGCAATGGAGCCTGAATCTTTATTTTTGGCAGTCTTATGTCCTACTAAATTTGAGAGTTCTGTTACTGTAGAAGAAAGTAACAATTAACATTTGAAACCATTACTCTTTATATTTTAATGGAATCTAAGAATACAAAAAACATTTCCAATTAAATTGTGACAATACTTTCTTATCACTTAGAATTTTTATTGTGTATTTATTGAAGTAGAACTTTTTGATTCATTTAGACATGAATTGAATTATATGCCACTTTTGTCCATACATTAAAAAATATATAAAAGAGATATGTAAGCAAAAGAAATAATTTAAGATATTTAAATTTTTTCTTCATGTTCAGAGTCTAACTATTCTTAAATCGCTTAACTCAGAAGCATAAATATCTGAAGTTTTCTACACAGTGTTATCCTCTGTATCATAAAGAATGCTTGTAACTGGGGCGCCTGGGTGGCGCAGTCGGTTGAGTGTCCGACTTCAGCCATGTCGCGATCTCGCGGTCCGTGAGTTCGAGCCCCGCGTCGGGCTCTGGGCTGATGGCTCAGAGCCTGGAGCCTGTTTCCGATTCTGTGTCTCCCTCTCTCTCTGCCCCTTCCCCGTTCATGCTCTGTCTCTCTCTGTCCCAAAAATAAATAAACGTTGAAAAAAAAATTTTTTTTAAAAAAAGAATGCTTGTCGGGATAGAAGGAACATACTTAAAGATCATAAAAGCCATTTATGAAAAGCCCACAGCTAACATCATCCTCAACGGGGAAAAACTGAAAGCTTTTTCCCTGAGATCAGGAACACGACAAGGATGCCCACTCTCACCGCTGCTGTTTAACATAGTGCTGGAAGTTCTAGCATCAGCAATCAGACAACAAAAGGAAATCAAAGGCATCAAAATTGGCAAAGATGAAGTCAAGCTTTCGCTTTTTGCAGATGACATGATATTATACATGGAAAATCCGATAGACTCCACCAAAAGTCTGCTAGAACTGATACAGGAATTCAGCAAAGTTGCAGGATACAAAATCAATGTACAGAAATCAGTTGCATTCTTATACACTAACAATGAAGCAACAGAAAGACAAATAAAGAAACTGATCCCATTCACAATTGCACCAAGAAGCATAAAATACCTAGGAATAAATCTAACCAAAGATGTAAAGGATCTGTATGCTGAAAACTATAGAAAGCTTCTGAAGGAAATTGAAGAAGATTTAAAGAAATGGAAAGACATTCCCTGCTCATGGATTGGAAAAATAAATATTGTCAAAATGTCAATACTACCCAAAGCTATCTACACATTCAATGCAATCCCAATCAAAATTGCACCAGCATTCTTCTCGAAACTAGAAGAAGCAATCCTAAAATTCATATGGAACCACAAAAGGCCCCGAATAGCCAAAGGAATTTTGAAGAAGAAGACCAAAGCAGGAGGCATCACAATCCCAGACTTTAGCCTCTACTACAAAGCTGTCATCATCAAGACAGCATGGTATTGGCACAAAAACAGACACATAGACCAATGGAATAGAATAGAAATCCCAGAACTAGACCCACAAACGTATGGCCAACTCATCTTTGACAAAGCAGGAAAGAACATCCAATGGAAAAAAGACAGCCTCTTTAACAAATGGTGCTGGGAGAACTGGACAGCAACATGCAGAAGGTTGAAACTAGACCACTTTCTCACACCATTCACAAAAATAAACTCAAAATGGATAAAGGACCTAAATGTGAGACAGGAAACCATCAAAACCTTAGAGGAGAAAGCAGGAAAAGACCTCTCTGACCTCAGCCGTAGCAATCTCTTACTCGACACATCCCCAAAGGCAAGGGAATTAAAAGCAAAAGTGAATTACTGGGACCTTATGAAGATAAAAAGCTTCTGCACAGCAAAGGAAACAACCAACAAAACTAAAAGGCAACCAACGGAATGGGAAAAGATATTCGCAAATGACATATCGGACAAAGGGCTAGTATCCAAAATCTATAAAGAGCTCACCAAACTCCACACCCGAAAAACAAATAACCCAGTGAAGAAATGGGCAGAAAACATGAATAGACACTTCTCTAAAGAAGACATCCGGATGGCCAACAGGCACATGAAAAGATGTTCAGCGTCGCTCCTTATCAGGGAAATACAAATCAAAACCACACTCAGGTATCACCTCACGCCAGTCAGAGTGGCCAAAATGAACAAATCAGGAGACTATAGATGCTGGAGAGGATGTGGAGAAACGGGAACCCTCTTGCACTGTTGGTGGGAATGCAAATTGGTGCAGCCGCTCTGGAAAGCAGTGTGGAGGTTCCTCAGAAAATTAAAAATAGACCTACCCTATGACCCAGCAATAGCACTGCTAGGAATTTATCCAAGGGATACAGGAGCACTGATGCATAGGGCCACTTGTACCCCAATGTTCATAGCAGCACTCTCAACAATAGCCAAATTATGGAAAGAGCCTAAATGTCCATCAACTGATGAATGGATAAAGAAATTGTGGTTTATATACACAATGGAATATTACGTGGCAATGAGAAAAAATGAAATATGGCCTTTTGTAGCAACGTGGATGGAACTGGAGAGTGTGATGCTAAGTGAAATAAGCCATACAGAGAAAGACAGATACCATATGGTTTCACTCTTATGTGGATCCTGAGAAACTTAACAGGAACCCATGGGGGAGGGGAAGGAAAAAAAAAAAAAAAGAGGTTAGAATGGGAGAGAACCAAAGCATAAGAGACTGTTAAAAACTGAGAACAAACTGAGGGTTGATGGGGGGTGGGAGGGAGGAGAGGGTGGGTGATGGGTATTGAGGAGGGCACCTTTTGGGATGAGCACTGGGTGTTGTATGGAAACCAATTTGTCAATAAATTTCAGAAAAAAAAATTAAAAAAAAATAATAATAAAAAATAAAAAAAATAAAAAAAGAATGCTTGTAACATATAATTTTTGTAAAAAGTGCCTCACTATTGGGGCACCTTGTGGCTCAGTAAGTTAAGTGTCCAACTCTGGATTTCAGCTCAGGTCATAATCTCACAGTTTGTAAGATCTAACCCTGCACGGGGCTCTGCTCTGTCAATGTGGAGCCTGCCTGGGATTCTCTCTCTCCCTCTCTCTCTGCCTCTCCCCTCTTGTGCTCTCTCTCTGAAAATAAATACATTTAAAAAGTGCCTATTATTTCCAGTATTTTCTTACAAACAGCTGACACCCATTCTGCAGATTTTGATGCTGGCTATGACTAAGAAAAGCTAGTAACTTAGTACTGATTCTGGACGTCTCTGGATCTAACTAAAAATTGGGGTCTTATGAATATAGAAGGGGAGAATGAGTATTAGGGGACAACTAACAGTCTTAGCAACATGGTTATCACTTCCATACTATAATTACGAGGTAAATGAAACCCAGAGAATGGACAGATTTGCCCACTGACACACAATTACTAAGTCATGGAGCCAGAATCAAGTCTAGGTGTGTCCAGCTTTACAAAACTACTCTGAAACACAAACCTGGAATTGATGAGGCTTTGAAGAAACTGGCATACTCATATACTGTTGGTGGGAGTGTAAATTACTATCATATTTTAGGGAATACAATTCAGTAGAAAAAGAATTGATGTGTTTCTGTTTAAATCCAATACTTCTATGAATTGAGTCTATAGAAGTATCAATATAAACGTGCAAAAATACACATATAAGGTCTACATTAGTGAGTCACTTGTTCAGACTTTAAATTAGACACGTACTGCAAATAAGGGTAGGGGGATGGTGGCAAGTAGGTTTGAATTTCAGAGCCAGCAGTGGTAATATTGTCGTTGGTGCAAGCCATAGCGTCTACAACCAGTAGTCACACTACCAACGTCCCCACTACATCAGTTCTGTGATGGGATTTTGAGACTTAGTCTTGTCAGACAGTCTCCAAGATAGGTTCTCTGAGCATCCCAGAGGTTCTGTGGGTTGCCTAGTATATTTCAGTGAATTCTTTTTCTCCTTAAACTGTTACATTGGTTTCTACTGATTGTAACTAACAACTGTTGACTGATTAACTGACCTCATTTGTTTTCCTCTAAAGTGCCAAATCCTTACTGCCTTAGGACATTTGCTCTGGTGCTCCCTCTGCCCTGATCTCACCCGGCTGGTTCCTTTGTATCACTCAGGATTTAGGCCAAATGTCATCCTTTAGAAACAGCTGAGATCCTCCGCAGAAAGAAGTGCTACATCCACACTTTTCATTCTTCATCAAATATCCACGTTTTCTTTTCTTCGCAGAACTTACTAGTAGGTGAAATTATTTAGTTCACATTTATTTGTTTACTTGCTTATCTTCTCCTCCACACCAAAAGAAACTGCAGAAATTACCTTACCTGGCAAAGAGGCACATAGTGTGGGCACAATAATATTTGCTGAATTAATAAATGATGAATGAATTTTATATCTTTGTCTTGTAATACTTATGAAATTGGGAATATCCTTTGAATATTCATCAATTATTTGGTTAAATAAATTGGGGCACACCATGCAATGGAATATTATGCATCTATTAAAAAGATGGGTTATGGGGTGCCTGGGTTGCTCAGTCAGTTGAGTATCTGACTTTGGTTCACATCATGATCTCACAGTTTGTGGGTTTGAGCCCATATCGAGCTTTGTGCTGACAGCATGAAAGCTGCTTCAGATTCTCTTTCTCCCTCTTTCTGCCCTCTCCTGCTCATGCTCTCTCTCAGGAGTGAGTCAACATTAAAAAAAATTTTTTTAAAGACGGGGTACATTTTATATATCTTAACATAGAAAGAATTCCACAACACTGCCAAGTAAAACAGTCACATGTAAATGAAAGTAAATATAAAGGGATATTTCATATGTGTAAGATGCCTAGAAATAATATGGGAAGATACTAAACAAATTGTTAAGAAAGAGAAGCCTCCGGGGTGCCTGGGTGGCTCAGTCGGTTGAGCAACTGACTTCGGCTCAGGTCACGATCTCACGGTTCGTGGGTTTGAGCTCCGCATCAGGCTCTGTGCTGACAGCTCAGAGCCTGGAGCCTGCTTCGGATTCTGTGTGTGTGTGTGTGTCTCTCTCTCTCTCTGCCCCTCCCCCACTTGTGCTCTGTCTCTCTCTCTCTCTCTCTCTCTCAAAAATAAATAAAATGTGAAAAAAAAAATTTTTTTTTAAAGAAAGAGAAGCCGCCTACTTCTTGCCATATATATATATGGCAATAATCATGTATGCATTGAGTCTTTTGGTTTCAAACAAACAAACAAACAAACTGGTCTGAAAAAGATAGATTTATTAGAAAAATATGAAGGTCTGATATCCTTTGTAATGAAAGGAAAACTTGAACACACAACTACTGAAAGGGCAGAAAGGATACTGGGTCTCAGAAACTCCCAGAAACAAAGATATAAAAATTGTCAGATCTCTTTCCATGGGTCTCTTACCCCAGCTTCTCTATGCATGTCAGCTTCACTCTGTCTCACTGCTATCCTTCTGCTTCCCAAGTCTCCAGAGGGGGATGGTGGCGACACACTAGAGAAATCTGCTCTCTTTAGCTTCATCGAAGACTTCTTAGAACCATCTGTAGAGCACTTTCCTGTAGTTTGTCCTAGGTGAAGGAGGAAGTAGTAATGGAGACAGTTTGTAAAAAAGCACATACATGACATTTAGACCGGGGCTCTGAATTCTCTCACTTCAACAGAATACATTTATAATAATGTAAATGATGTAAGATTCCAGCGTTGGACATACATGGTGAAAACTTTTACATTGTCATTACGGTAACTGACTCTGTCTTCTAGAACACTCATGTCTTTATGTTCACATAATCTATAGGCAACAGCTTATCTTTAAGCATTGTTGAGAAGTCTTCCACAAACAATTTGGGAGCTGTATGTAACTCTGAATAGGGACTGGCAATAGTTGTAGTACTGCACCATTTCTCATAAACCTTGGTTGAATCTTAATCACAGTTATTTAGATCATCAATATTTTTACAGAATATTTTTGCCCAGTCAGTCCCATAAAAATCCATAAGGTAATGTTTTAAAATTGTTAATATATTGGATTAGACTACCTGCTGGTTTGTTTTATTTCAGTCTTAACAGAATAAAGGATTATTGCCTCTTCAGAGCGACTCAAATGTCCATCAACTGATGAACGGATAAACAATAAGGGGTATAGCCATACAATGGAATATTATTTGGCCATGAAAAGACATGAAGTACTGATGAAGTACTAATATATGCTACAAATAGAATAACCTTGAAAACATTATACAAAGTCAAAGAAGCCAGGCACAAAGGACCACACATTGTAGGATTCCATTGATATGAAAAGTCTAGAAGAGGTAAATCTGTAGAGACACAAAGTTATTACTAGTTGCCTAGGTCTTGGGTGGGGGGTAAGAAATGGGAAATTCAAAGACAATAGCTAAATGGTGTGGGGTTTCTTTTCATGGCAATAAAAATGTTCTAAATTGATTTGGGTGCTAGATGCATGATTCTGTGAAGATACTAAAAGCCAATTAATTTTACAGATTAAATGACTGAATTTTATAGCATGTGAATTATATATCAATAAGGCTGTTTTTTAAAAATGTATCCAGGGGCGCCTGGGTGGCGCAGTCGATTAAGCGTCCGACTTCAGCCAGGTCACGATCTCGCGGTCCGTGAGTTCAAGCCCCGCATCGGGCTCTGGGCTGATGACTCAGAGCCTGGAGCCTGTTTCCGATTCTGTGTCTCCCTCTCTCTCTGCCCCTCCCCCGTTCATGCTCTGTCTCTCTCTGTCCCCAAAATAAATAAACGTTGAAAAAAAAATATATCCATACAAAATATATAAAGAATTTATAAAATTCAACACCCAAAAAACAAACCATCCAATTAAAAAATGGGCAGAAGACATGAACTGACATTTCTCCAAAGAAGATATCCAGATGGTCAACAGACATATGAAAAGAGGTTCATCATCACTTATCATTAGGGAAATGCAAATCAAAACTACAATGGGATATCAGCTCATACCTGTCAGAATGGCTGAAATCAACAACACAAGAACCAACAGGTGTTGGCAAGAGTGTGGAGAAAAAGGAACACTCATGTGCTGTTGGTGGGAATGCAAACTGGTGCAGCCACTCTGGAAAACAGTATGGAGGCTCCCCAAAAAGTTAAAAATAGAAGTACCTTATGATCCAACAATCACCTTACTGCACTACTGGGTATTTACCCGAAGAATGTAAGAACACTAATTCAAAAGGATACATGCATCCTTATTTTTATAGTAGCATTATTTATAATAGCCAAGATATAGAAGCAGCCCAAGTGTCCACCAACTGATGAATGGAGAAGGAAGATAGATACACACACACACACACACACACACACACACACACACACACAGAGTGAAATATTACTCAGCCATAAAAAAGAATGAAATCTTGACATCTGCAATGACACGAATAGAGACAGAGTATAATGCTAAGCAAAATAAGTCAGTCAGAGAAAGACAAATACCGTATGATTTTACTCACATGTGGAATTTAGGAAACAAAACAAAAATGATCATGCTTGAGAGGGATGGTGGCAGAAGAGAGAGGCAAACCAAAAACAGACTCTTAACTAGAGAACAAACTGATGGTTACCAGAAGGAAGGTTGGTGAAGGGGTGGGTGAAAGGTGAAAGGGATTAAGAGTACACTTATTTTGATGAGCACTGAGTAATATATTGAATTTTTGAATCACTATATTATACACCTGAAACTAATATAACACTGTATGTTACCTACCCTGGAATTGAAATTTAAAAATATAAAGAGTGCTTAAACAAAAAAACAAACAAACAAAAAAAACGTGTATCCATAGACAATAGGTAAAATTGGCAGGGTTGTATTTCAATAAAATTTTATTTATAAAAACACATGACTGGCCCATGGGCCATAGTTTTTGATCTCTGTTCTAGAGTAATAAAATCTCGTAACTTTTGGCTGGGTACTGACCCACTAGGAAAAAAGTATTACTATTCCCAGCTTCTCTTGTAGAAGCTTGTGTACAATTTTTGGGAACTGTCCTTAAATGGAAGAGGTGTGCCGTTCTTTGTAGGTCTCCATTCTTCCTGTTCACTAGAATGACTGGAGCTCTTGCAGCCATCTTGGACCAGGAAATTACTTTGAAAAATGGAAGTCACACACAGTGGGGCAATAAGGTAGGAGGAGCCTGGAATCCTCACCCCATGAATCACCATACTAATCCCAAGATAATTTCACCAGATTTCTTGAAAGAAAAAAATAAACTTGTCATATTAAAAACATAACGACTTTTATTTTGGTGCTTTCTATTACTCTGTGCTCATGGCTGAACCTAGGTCCAACTACTAAAGCCTTGAAGAGTTAAAAACTAGCTCTGCTTCCTAAAAGGATTTTAGGAATCCTTCCTAAAAAGGATTCCTCTGCTCTACAGGACAGGGGGGGAAAAAAAAAAGGCCCTGGAGGGGTTCAGCTTTACCTTGACATGATTAGAATAATGTCTGAAGAGCTCTAAAAAAGTGTTACAAATGAGCTCTAAATATAATATGCTTACTTTTGTTCTTGCAAAGACACAGGGCTACAGTCACAATAGCCTATCTTCTCCATAAAGGTATGAGGCATGAAGCAGGCCTAATATTTTCATGACCCTCCCCCAAAGTATCTCTGTGTTATGGAGTCACACTGGTATATACTGAATGTTTGTTCTCTTAAAATTCATACGTTGATGCCCTAACCCCAAATGTTTTGCTGTATTTGAAGATGAGGCCTCTGAAGACTTAAAGTTAAATAAGATAAGGGTGGGGCCCTGATCCTATAAATTAGTGTCTTTATAAAAAGAAACACCAAAAATACCTCCCATTCCCTCCCTTCTCACACAGGCACTGAGGAAAAGTCATGTAAGGACATAGCAAGAAGGTGGCCATCGGCAAGCTAGGAAGGGAGTTCTCACCAAAAACTGAATTGCCCAGAACCTTGACCTTGGACTTCCAGCCACTAGAACTGTGAGGAAATAGTTTTGTAGTATAAGCCGCCCCAGTCTGTGGTATTTTGTTATGGCAGCCTGAGCAGCCTATACACACTCCAAAGGGAAGGTGTAGAAAAGAAGGTTCTGCTTCAGCATCATTTTCCAATTACCCTCTGACAATATCCACTTCAATACTGACATAATCATAAGCTGGGTTCGCATATTCGGGACCTGCCTGAAATTTCAACTTACCTCTTACTCTTATGGGTGATTTGGAGGGTTTTGGAGGTTCCGTGCTGGGATGCCTTCTGACTGCAACTCCTGTGACATGCAGAATGACCAACCATCCTGAGTTGCCTGGGACCGAGGGATTCCTGAGACTCAGGACTTTTGGTACTAAAGCATGGAGAGTTCCAGGCAAACTTAGACAAGTTGGCCATCCTAGATGGGCAATGCATTCTATTTCCCCCATTCTGCTCCTTCTATAGCCCCAGACTTTCTGATAATCCACACCACATAAACTCTCTCAGTTGGAGTCCCATTTCTCTTCTAGGAAGTCCTCTTGGGCAAGAGTCAAAAGAGCCCCAGGCCAGCTCTCTCATTCCCACATGTGGTACACATTTGGTGCACGAGAAACACTCGAACATCATTTGCCCTGACAAACTATGGGAGTGACAGCTGATCCCAACATAGCAACTCTTCTTTATTCCTCTGCCCAAACTTCTCACTGACCCATTTCTCCTACCTTAGGATTCTCAGATGTGAGTCAGGCACTACTGTACTTCTCAAAACCCAAGGGAGACATATCAAGTTCCCTAAGTAGTGCCTTTGGAGCCCCACTCGGTAGACTTGACGGGGAGTGAGGAAGCATAACAATGGCCCTCTCCAAAACTCCTCACGAAATCACCTCTTTTATAATATTCTAAGCCTTGAAATTGGTGACAATCTCCAATAATTGAAAAGCCAGTTTTTGGACTGTGGTTACCAAATACAGGGAGCAAAACTGACCAAGGGCCCCAGAGGTTACCCTCTGAAATCTTCTGCCACATTTGCACCAAAGAGCAAGCTTTCCATGGGCTGCTCCAGCCAGTGACTGAATGTAGCATAGATAATAAGGCAGACTCCTTCCTAGGAGGACTCCTCTGATGGCAGTTTTAGCTTGAGCATTCCCAACAGCCTTGCCAAATCTTCCTTAGACTGTTCAGCAGCCTGAGACACTTCCACCAACCTCCTCCGACCTCCTTCACAGAGTTTCAGACTTGCACCAGTCTGATGGCTCTCTCAGCCTTCTCTCCTTTCTCTTTCACAACTGTTTCCTCTAACAAATTCTTGAGCACTTAATCTCATCTTAACTGTTTCTCCCAGGGCCCAGACTAACATAAAGATATTTCCTTTGAGAGGCGCCTGGGTGGCTCATTCAGTTAAGCATCTGACTTCGGCTCAGGTCATGATCTCGTGGTTCGTGGGTTTGAGCCCTACATTGAGCTCTGTGCTGACAGCTCAGAGCCTGGAGCCTGCCTTGGATTCCTTGTCTCCCTCTCTCTCTCTCTGCCCTCCCCCACTCACACTCTGTCTCTTTCTCTCTCTCTCAAAAGTAAACATTAAAATTTTTTTAAAAAGATACTTCCTTTGAAGACATGCATCTTGTCAGGACCTCACTCGATGTTTCATAGTTGTTGTATTACAATGCTGCAGGCAACACTCCCACTCCAGTATCGTTATGCTACTAATTACAGGATGAACGAATGATATGGTAAGAAGGAACCCCAGGGGAATCTATGGCATTTTACTTTTTTTGTTGTTCAGAACACTCTAGGTTTTGTCAAAATATATGTCTAATTTGCAGGAGTATAATGCTGACATTTTGGTAAGAATTATCATAGTGGGTGCTCAATGTGTGAGTGGGAACATTGTATATGCAAATCTATTTGAGTGGACAACAGGTCTTGTGCCAAGACTTAGATAAAAAGGTTGTTACACGCTAACTTGGAACTACAAAGCAACCTCAACCCCAATATCCCCCAATATCAGCATTTTCCTTTATTCCCCTACATTTTATATTTTCTTCCTCCCCAATCCCTTCTCATTCTTCTCGTCTATGTTTTCACTGTATTTCTGTGCCACTCCTTGAGAGGTCACTAAAGAGCAACAGCGGGAAGCAGAATACAGAAATAGAGAATGAAACCTTTATTTTGCACAGTCTAAACCTGATAAATAGCTTAAAGCTGTACCCCAAAGAAAGCAGAATAAAAATAGCTTTTTATACTTGTTCACCAGAATTTCAAGTGCCCCAAATCCTTCTCTTTCTCTTAGAAGAAAAACTTTGATTGTAGGATATTTTTATACAAAGGTGTGTGAAAAACATCAATACCCAAACTGTATTTTGATAACATCCTGACAAAAACCAATGCTTTTCCTAACAGAATTCCTGTAATTTGTGTCAAGGACTGTCATTGGTCAAAATCTGGCAATATGCCTTTGTCTTCCTTATCGCAAGCAATTAACAACGATTTGCTGTGGTCAATTTGTTTATTTCCCTACATTAAAAAGATATTGTAGCAGATATAAAAAATAAAAAGAAAAGAAAAGAAAAGAATTAAGTGGCCACTCTTCGAATATTATCATTCTTAATTCTGATGTATTTGTTTAGTGCTTTTTTCTATACCTAATTTATTTTTACAAAAATATTGCCTCGCTCCCATGATATCCAGCACTGGGTTCTGTCCTTCCCTGAGGACACGGTGCCCCTGGGACCTTTGACACCCAGGGGTCTCAGAGTTCCCATTCTAAGGAGGTGTTGGGGTGTGTGTGGCTATTTCCCCACCTGGTGGCCTCTCTGTAAAAGAAAAAGAAAAAGAAAACAAAAACAAAACACAGCAAAAAGAAAAAAAGACCTCACTGGCTATTCACACTTCAGTATTTGAAAGCTGGTTATAGTTAATGTTGACATAAGATCAAAGTACTGGTTCTCAGTCATATTCTAAAGAAATGGAAACCAAGAGAAACAACTGATTTGGTGGAAAACCCAACATAATAGCTGTCAGTCCTTTATCAAGACCGACTGGACGATGATGACAGGCCTCGAATGGTCTGAACAGTCTTGACTTTACAAGTGCCCGACAGGAGTTAAAATGTTTCCCAGCTCCAACAGTCAGTGCCCAATCCCCACAACTAACCTGCAGTCGAGGTCAGCAAGAACCCTGCATGTGCAGACTCAAGGGGTAGGAGACCAAGTGAGATCCCAGGGCACTGGGTTAGTTTAGGTGACCCCGGCACACAGTTCGGTCTGTGTCCACCGCAAAGACCACGGTGGCTTGGCACCATTCCATGGGCAAATGTTGCCGAGCTGAAGGTGAACGCCCTTGCCGAAGCGACCTGCCAGGATGCAAGCACCAGAGATTGGGATTTTGCGAAACGTAGGCATTACGGAGATTTAAAAGACAGGCTCCGCAGCCAAACTGAGGGGGTCAGACTAGCTCCAATCAATACAAGCTGAATGACCTTAGACAATTCACTTGCCCTCTGCGACCCTTAATGTCTCCATACTGGAAAGGATAAAATTTCTTCCTCCTGGGCCTGTTGGGAAGAAAGGATTTAAATGGCATGGCAATGCTGATGTCGAGCACAACACATGACACATAAAACTTGATACAAGAACTCGGTAGTGAATAAGACCCAACCTTTCCTGTCACCGTCTCTACCGCACCCGCTTCCGGAGCCCCTTCACCTCAGCCGAACGCGAATCCCTCCGCGCTCGCGTCACTTCCGGGAGACTTTGGTCGGGGCTCCTCGACATACCCGGATGCAACTAACATGGCTGCCATCAGTGAGGGGCCGCAGTGGAGTTCAAGAGCTGCCCAGAAAGCGCTCAGAGTTGGGGCTTTAAGGAGGCCTGTCAAAGGACAAAAGATGAGATTACTAGGCGGCAGGGTACTCCAAAAGACCTAAAAAATGTGCCTCCGCGCTTCCTGTTAACTTGCCGCCAAGTGTTTCTAAATGAGCCGCCCCTCTTGGCAGGGTGGGGCCTCGTTTCTTACCCAGGCTTTCCGTGTGTGCCGAGTTTTGGTTTCTGTCTCTCCGCATAGTCCTGGAGTTGGGCGGGCACTGCAGGGGCTAGCCCGGGAGGAAGGGGCGGGACGGAGGCGAGGACGGAGAGAGGCGGGGCACGCTAGGAAATTGGGGGCGGCAGAGGTTTGGGGCGCCCCACTAAGTGCCCTCGAGCGGCCGTGCCCGTTGGAGTCTTGCTCCTGGTCTTTTTGCCCGACATGCACCTTGCCGTGGGGCTCTTACATTTGGCCATCGGGCTGTTCCCTGCCGACCCAACCATACTCAGCTTTAGACTTTGACCCTCGAATAATATCCGGGATGTGATTGGTCTTTAAAAATTCCAAACATAAGCAAACTAATAATGTTAGTTTTAAATTTCAGAATTAATAGAGAAACTTCACATGTTGAATATCGGGTTATTTTTCTTTTAAGGTTTAAAGTTGGATAACATATTAGAGCTTGTGAGATTTCTTAACAAAAGCATTCTTACACTAACGGGTACAAGAAAATAAAATAATATTTAAAATATTCAGAAAATTGTTGCACTTTGCTACTGCGTAGTTGTCATGATGAAACACAAAGACACCGGAATTGTACCTCGTGTTAAGACTTTAATTGCGAGAGGCTTCTGCAAATACAATAATTCTAAATATAGATATATTCGTTTAGGTTAGTTCTCTCCAGTTTTGTCTCCGGGTGAAACCAGAACAAATGTGAGTTGATTGGTTAACATTTCCTAGTAATTAAAATTACTTTTTAACTGCTTAACTGTATATCTGTTGCATTCAGAATCTCAGTTGAAACTATGTAATGAACTCACGATGTGAAATGTACATATAGAATGTAATAAACTCATGATGTGAAATATACATATAGAATGTTATTTTTATAACAAAAATATAGAAACTAATATGTAAGGCGGGTTGACTCTATATAACACGGTGTGTTATAATTTAGATTTTCACTTAAATTATATACTATATACTATATGCAAGGCACTGAGTTGATAATGAATGGGAAAGTGCTTTACAACATATAAAGGAATATATTGATCATGAACAGTACTCTCACTCTTCTGACCAAATCATGTCCTCCTAGGGTAGGTACATTTTAACCTCCAAAACTTGTGGTTCTTGTACAAGTATTAATATATATGGTTGTAATAATATTTTATAGAAAGCAAAAATAAATGAACTGTTTATGCATTTTGAATATTCTTTCCTTGTTTATATATATGTTGTTTCAGGTTGTGTTTATAAATGCATTCATATACATCAGAGTCCTTAGTAACTTGATAATCATAGTTGGTGTCAATTCTTATTTTTTCTATGGTTTTTTGCAGGTAAGTCTACTGGGCTCTTGGCATAGTACCATATAGACCTGGACAAAGCATTGTTAAGGTGGAAATTTTTATTAATCAGCTCAAATATTTGACCAGTCTATTTATTTTCAGTATTTTAGTTAAATAACTAGATGTGGGCTTGGTATAGTGAGCAATATTTGTAGGATAATTGGTCACTTTAAATTTCCTACCAAATGTGAAGTTTGATCTCAGATAGTTTTTGGCACTTACCGTATGCCAAACTCTGTTAAGTCCTGTACGTACATTATCTTACTTAGTACAATGTCATGAATTAGGTCTGTTAAACTGTTTTTGACAGATGGAGAAACTGAGTCAGAGGATAAAGTTCCTTGCCCGTGGTCCTAAAACTAGAACCATATTCTAGAGCCTTTCTCTGCATATATCTGAAGACTTTGGTAGAAGAATAAGAATAGAACTCGGAACCTGGACTCATACTACCTACCCTGCTTTGTAAATTAGTGCAAGTCATTTAACCTGTCTGAATTTCATTTTCCTCTCCTATAAGAAACGAACACTTTCAACTATTGTATTTAATTGAATCTTGCATCATCAAGAATCCTTAAGAACGCCTTCACCATTGTCTCCCATATTGTCTTCCAAGCTTCTGACACCTGTTCCTTGAGTTTTGACACGCATGTGCAGGCAGTGACAGCTCTCCCTTGAGCACCGCCTGGTCTGACCACGTTGTAAGATGTGGCTGTTTTCGCAG
The DNA here is from genome assembly GCF_016509475.1 of Prionailurus bengalensis. Classification (NCBI taxonomy): domain Eukaryota; kingdom Metazoa; phylum Chordata; class Mammalia; order Carnivora; family Felidae; genus Prionailurus; species Prionailurus bengalensis. The sequence goes on along the minus strand of NC_057351.1, from coordinate 54,978,191 downwards.
CATCAAAATGTAAAATAAGGTGCTTCTTGGAATTGGTAATATACATAGTAGATGATCTCTGAGCTCCTTTCAACCCCAATTCTGTGACATCTCTGACAACCTAATACTTTACTGCTGGTTTATGTATTTTTTAATGTGAATGCTCCAAGGTAAAATAAGCTTCTTGGTAATGGAAAAGTGGGAACCATTCTTGTCTTTTTCATTTCTAAATCTTCACTTCCCAGAACAATGCCTGGCAGGTAGTAAATGCTCAGTAAATATTTGCTGAACAAATTAAGCAAATCTTCACATTATAAATACAGCTTTTTAAAAAATTGTGTTTGACCTGAATTTGACATAATATAGAGTGGTATTAACAGTGAAAAAATACTTTGCTAACATTTTTTGCATTCAGGAAAATACTCTTATAAATAACAGTGGTCATTGTTTCCAAACATCTTTTCTGTGCGTCGTTATTGGTTGTCATCAAGTGTGTGGTACATTTTGTTCCTTGAAGAGGTATAGTAAAAATTGAAATGCTGGCATGTAGACTTTTAAACAAGGAATCAAACTGGTTTTTGTTTTTGTTTTTTAGTTAGCAAAAGTATAGGAACATTGGTTAATATATAGAGATTTTTATTTTAACAAAAGTTGGGAAAATGTTATTTGATATCTTCATTAAATTTTGATGAGTATTCTGGAGGTGATTAACCATACCATCCTTCTAAATACACAAATAGTATTTAATGTGTCTGAGTTACGAATGCTAAAAATAAAGTATAATTGAAAGACATTTTGAAACTGTGTGAACAGGCAGAAAAGTGTTCAAGTTTTGAGGTGGCTAAGTGTAAGATAATGTAACTAAAGAGATTATCCCAACTATATTTATAGTATGTCTGATGACGGCTGTACTTTCAGTTAGAACCACGAAGGAGACACAGGAATTATTATAGAGTTGTAGACAGTTCATGAGAGATAATCAGCTAAGTGTTCTGCTGTGGCCAGAAAAACCAACAACATGTGAAATATCATCAGAAAAGGATTTGGGAAAATCAACCAAAAATATCATACCCTGAAAAAACACAATGGTCTATCTAAAATGAGACATAGACAGTTATTTTATATTCATGATGGATAGATCTAGAATGTTCAAAATCTCTAATTCTATAGCTATAAATGACTGTAGCTACAGTTTTCCTCACATAATTCTGGAAAGTCTACATGCTTGCATACCCAACTTTTAAAGACTAAATACTTGGTAGTCGAATTTACATAGCTACTAAAATCTCTGCCACTAAAATGAAACCCTGTATCACATTTTATTATTACTGAATGAACATTAACCACTACCTTCTCTGAATTTCCACTATCGGTTTGCTTTTCTCAGGGCATCTTTTCATAGAAAATGCAGTTTTTACTCATTTATGAGTTACAGCCTGTGCAGTAATGAGGAGGGAATAGTGGTCAGTTAATTCATTGCAAAGGCTGTATAAATGTCTATTTTCCTGAATCCCCAAACTCTAAGGAGAATAAGGCCAAGGGCTCACAGGACATTATGAGTTCAAATAAAATAATTTTATGAGGTTTTTATAGAAATTTATGTATACTGATTAAATATTCCTGTACATTTTGAAGAACTGAAGGACGACTGATATTTATCACTAAATTTGGAGCAAATATGTTCTTTGAATTCAAACTCTAAAGGATTTTTTAAAGTACCTAATGGTAATGCTTTGTACCACCTCAAAATAATGTTTTTCTTTAAAATTTCTATTATTTTCCCATCTTTAAAACAAAATCTTTTTGCTTCCCTGTAAATAAATCCTACTAAGCCGCTTATCCCTTCCCTGGGCTGCCAACTAGGTTGACCTGCCAATTATGACTTCATGTGACTTCATCTAGAATAAAATCCTAGGATACATTTATTTTGTTTTGTATATTTTCTCCACATGTTTAGGAATTTATGTCAAATATATATGATTTAGAAAGTTTGACATTTGTATAAAATCTTAGTGAATCAAAATAATAAAATCAGGCACGGGGCACCTGAAAGTAACCCAGAAACAAAATTTTAAAACCTTCTCAGGTTGGGCGCCTGGGTAGCTCAGTTGGTTGAGCATCCCACCTTGACTTCAGCTCAGGTCATGATCTCGTGGTTCATGGGATCTAGCCCTGCACTCTTAGTGTAGAGCCTGCTTGGGATCTGCCCTTCCCCTGTTTGCACATGTACTCTCCTTCTCTCTCTTTCTCAAAATAAATAAACTAAAAAATAAATAAATAAAATATTCTCAGGTTATTTACCTATAGCAAAAGTGGATTTATAAGCGTCACATTTAACCTGTACAGCAAGTAAATTCCTTAAAAGTTTTTAGAAAAGGAATACAAATAAAATGTTGCTAATTGATTATCGGTTTTAGTTTGGTATATTGAAGGTAAAGAATTTTACAAGTTCACAACCTTATTTTTTAGATCCTGATTTTTTTCCCTTTGAGGTCTCAACCATGACTTCTTCTAATATAGGGTGCTCAGAAATGTTATCGTGCAAGTTGGTGAAGAAATATTACATCTCCTTTCTAATATTTATTAGAAAATCTTTTTTTTTAATGTTATCGTGCAAGTTGGTGAAGAAATATTACATCTCCTTTCTAATATTTATTAGAAAATCTTTTTTTTTTTTTAAAGTAATCTCTACACCTGTTGCAAAGCTTGAACTCACCACCCTGAGACCAAGACTCAGGTGCTCCACCAACTGAGCCAGCCAGGTGCACCAGAAAATCATTCTTTATAATCAAAAGCTTAAGGCTTGATGACCCATTTTAATAGAAAATTCTTTTTATGCTCTGCCTCCCAATTTGGTGACCGTGAGAAGTCTCTTGTTTCACAAATGACATTTATGAATGCCTGCCCAGGGCTGAGAGACAGACATGAAAAGATCAGTGTATCTTGCAACAACCCTGGAAGTATCTATATGAGAGTGACATTTAAACATGTAAGTGCAATGAAGGATGATCTGTACTGTGAGGAGAGTATGTACAGGGTAGAGAGAGACACGGGTGATCCTTCCTGAGGTCTAGAGCATGCTAAGAGGGAGGAGAGTGGCTTCATAGAACTGTGATACCTTGGATAGCCAGGTTCCTTTGAGGAAGCATGCTAAACATTTGGGGGGCTGTATTCCTCAACAGAGACAGTGTTAGGATAGGACAGTTTATCACTGGACTAGACTCTCCTAAGCAATGTTAAATATTTAGCATTCTTGGCTCTATCATCCTTTCCCACCAACTAGCCTCAGGCGACATCACAAGGAGCAGTTGGCTTCCTCACTCCTGGGCTCTGATCTTTATGCATGTTCAACACAGTCCGACTGCACCACTTTCGGGCCCTTTTCTGTCCATGTGTTTCATCCTTATTCATTTCCTTTCATTCTCCGAAGACTTTGGTACCTGACTTGCAGTTTCTCTCCCTTCCCCAAGTCCCACCTTTATGCCAGGTTACATAAAATTCCATGTGGATAACCCAGCTAATATCCTGGCCTCTTGATTGCTTGACCTCCTCAAATTCAATGTCCTCACCTTTTCTATAAAGCTACCCACTCCCTGGACCTTGTCATCACTTATGTCAACTTCACACTTAAAAGTTTAAAATAGGGGAACTTGGATGGCTCCTTCGGTTGAGCATCTGACTCTTGATTTTGGCTCAGGTCATGATCTCACAGTTCCTGGAATCAAACCCCATGTCAAGCTCTGCACCAATAGCACAGAACCTGCTTGGGATTCTATCTCCCTCTTTCTCTGGCCCTTCCCTGATTGTGCTTTCTCTCTCTCTCTCTCTCTCAAAATAAACATTAAAAAAAAAACAAAAAACTTAAACTCTTCTACTTTCTGCTAATTTCCTCTAACGGAATGATTTCAACTTCAAGAACTCCAGGCCCTTGCCTGTGCTACTCTATCAGTTTCTTCTGCTTTTCACTTCTTATCATTTCAACCATGGCACTCTTGTAATCTTGTCTTTCTGTTAAACCTACTCAGCAAAACCCAGCCGTAGGTCAGAGATGATAATAGCTAACATATGCTGTGTGCTTCTTGTATTCCAGACAATTCTCCAAGTTTACCAGGATTGTCTCCTGTAATCTGCATAGCAGCCCTACGAGACAGGCATTATTATCATTTCCATTTTGCTGATGAGGAAACTAAAGCAGTTTCTATCCTCTAAGTAGTATCTTTAGAATATGAACCCAAGCAGTTTGCTCCTAGGAACCATGCTCTTCACGATCACTTTAGACTTCCTTCCAAACCGTTTCCTCTGCTTCCGTGTTTGGACTGCTGAACTGTTTTAGGGACAGAGTGGGTTTGGCTAGATGGAGAGTGTAGAAAGTACTTGTCTTAGCCCTTGGTTCAGTACCTACCCTCATGGTAAGTTTCAAGCCAAGGCAGGAAGCATAGAGGGAATTAACAATGATGAGGTATCTAATGCCACCAGCTACTTCTGGATGTCTGTAGCCAGAGGGAGAGGAACACTACAGAGAGAATGTGCATCAGTCTGGGGGTTGGACATGACATATCCCCTCTGCTTGATGACCAGGTAACTACTGAACTTGAGAGACTGAACTTGGCTTTGTCTGCAATGGAGTAGACAGGAGAGAGTCCTCCATCTGTTTTGGGGACAATCACTCTCACCAGTTTTTCCTCTGGGATTTCTTTCTCAAGATGTCCCTCTTTTTGTCATGGATTTGTTGACCCTGACATTATCAAGTGACAGGATAAAGCTCTTGAGAGCTGATTGCTCCAGTTAATGGGCCTACCAATGTGGCCCTCTCGTAGTTATTTTCGGGCTTTGGTTTTAACAGTGATTTTTAGCTCCCAGTACAAAAAAACCTTTCCTGTTGCCATTCTTAGGTACTTAAAAGACAAACTTTTATATTCTATGTATTTAAAATAATATCAATGACTTCTTACCTTTAATATCAAAGCCACCATACTTTCGGTATGTAATACAGAAATGATATCTTCACAGTTCTGAACCTGAATTTGAGTTACTCAGTCTCAAGAGAGAAGCCTCTAGAGAAGGCTCACTAGCTTCTAGTGAGTAGGGATTCTTCTTAGAAACCGCTTTCTGCTTAAAAGACTTCCTAGAGAAAAAGCACCCATCAGAGAACACTAGCAGCACAACAAATACAGGTTCATGATTTTGCCTGGCAATTCTTCCCTGTTTCCCTTTCTCCACAGGAGCTATTTTAAATTTCTGCTCACCTAAGACCTTCCCCTTGTATCCACCCACCCCTGTACCCCTTCATTCTCAGCAGATTATTTTACCTCTCATTATCTCAGAGAAAATAGAACCCATAAGATGCAATCTTTCTCAAATTAGTACCACCAAACCTTCTAACTTGCTTAATTGGTACCCATTCTTTTTCCTTCCTCCTTTCACAATGGAAAAGATGACCCTCTTCTGATACAAAGCTCTGGATCCCTTCCCAGTCTTGTTTCTTTGGACCTTTGTTCCTTTACTTATCTTTGGCTCTTTCCCATTGGCATTTAGGTATTTTCAAGCCTTTTCTATCTTAAAAAACTAAAACCTTCCTATAGCAACTCATCATTTTCCGTGGTTTATGAAAGAGTTGTCTCTATCCACAGTTCCTTACTTTGTATTCCTATTCTCCAACCAACTGCAATATTTTACCCCAAAGGAAGCTATCAGTTTTAAAGGTCTCCAGCTGCCACCCTGTTTCTAAATCCACTGAGCACTTTTCAGACCTCATCTGACTTGACTATTCTTCAACAGACGGCAGTTTATCCACTGCCTTTTCATAAAATCTTTTTTTCCTTGGCTTCTCTGCCACTACTCTTTTCCTTGAATCAGATAACTTACTTCTGTAGCCATTCCTTCTCAGTGTCTTTAAGGGCATCTCATTCATTCATTTTCTCATTCCTTACTCATATATTTATTAAGTATCTGTTGCATGCCAGGCACTGTACTAGATGCTAGAGACAGAATCTGACATAAAACCCAGAGTCTTTTGCTGGAAGAATGTACTCCCAAAACATGCACTCAAAATTTAGCATATGTTTTCAAGGGTTTCACAATTGCTAAATCTTGTTTATCACTCCAGATTAAGAGAACTTGCCTTGGAACTTCCAATCTATCTTAGTAGAATCTTTTACAAGAACATTAAAAAAGGGGGGGGGGGCAGTGGGGAAGGGGGGCACAGAAAGTGAAAATGAAGGCAGCTTTTCCCAGAAGAGAGATTTTGTAACCATTGTATACTTCCTCTGAGATGTTAAGATTAAACCAGTCCTTCAACCTAACATTTGTGAACAAGGCACTATTTCCCGACCCACCAACCCCCACTCCTTTATGCCTTGATTGGTGTCACAAGAATAAAATTCAGGAAAGCAACTTAACATGGCCTTTAAAAGGAGAAAATGAAGAGATAGAGCTGGTATCATTATTTTGAAATTAGATTGAATAGGATTCTAGCTTCTACTAGGGTTCAAATGCTGAGTAGGATGTCAGCTTCAGAAAAGGGGACAAGCAGGAGGCTGAGTAATTCCTCACTTGATGAAACTATTTCTAGGGACAAGAGAAGGAAATGGTCCTGGTGTTGATATCTTGTGGTCACAAGTAATAGGACATTTGCATTCTGGCAGTATCTTTTTATGCTATCCATAGTCTACCACCAGCCTCCAAAAGGGATGGGTGCTAAGAAGGTCCAGGTCTTTCTTCTCATTACATGTTTTTAAAAGAAAAATCTTTTAGCCAAAGAATCCATATTGAGTTCCTTTGATCACTGAAAACAACCAGGGAAAACAAACAAACAAATGATAAGACTCATGTTTCTTCTGAGACTATTGTGTATGAGAGAAAATGTTTGCCAAAATTATTTTTTTCATTCAACAAATACGTTGAGCCTCCACTGCTGTGCCCAACCTTGGGCATGTAATGGTGAGTAAAAGCAGATAAAACCCCTGCTCATAAAGCTTACAGTTTAGTGTAACACCACCAGTTACCAGACAACCACAGAGAAATATAAAAATGCAAATTTAACAGGTAGTAGGAAGAAGTATGAGGTTATATGAGAGTCTAGAACAAGAGAATTTGACTGTACTAAGGAAGTCTTAAAATAGTGCTCAGGCTGAAGACTGACTGAATGTTGTGTACGTGTACAAGGAAGGAAAGTATTCCCCAGATAAAAGGGCTAGAATGTGCAAGAATCTATGATAGGAAAGAACAGTCAGGAAAGAGGTATGAGAAGAAAGTTTGCGTGGCTGTACGGGGGAGAGAATGAGGAGATGAGGCTTGAGGTCGGACTTGAGTTTTCAGAGGATCCCCTTGTTTGAGCTGGAAGAAAGGACAAGCGTTGAGTGGAGCGGAGGTGAGAAGTCCAGTCATTCAGGTGTGAGATAATGGTAGCTCAGGCCAGAGTGGTGGTGATGGAAACATAAGGGAAGAAGTTGGTTGTACATGGTATTCGTCTTAGATATGAATACTGGGTTAGATTGGATATAAATTTTGCTGATAGTTTAGCAGAAACTAAATTTTGATTATTCCTTTTGGCAGTGAAATAAGAATCACTGGTTAAAAAAAATATATAAATATATATATATATATATATATATATATATATATATATACATGCTTTTAAAAAGTTATGGAGGACCACACTGGGACATAGAAGATTAGGCCCTCCTTGAAGCTTATTATATACACAGAATATGAACAACTAAAGCCTCAAGTTTGAGAAAATTGAGTCATGGACCTTTGAGACAGCCTCCAGATTGAAAAGTACCTCTATAATTTTAAGAGCAAAACTAATTTTTATAACCAAGTTTGAGATTATTTAGCTTGTTTGGATGGCCTAATGGAGCATTCTTTTGCCAATATTCTAAGTGATTTTTTTTACCCCATCCCTTCTGTAACTGTACTCATCTCTAATTTAATGCATTTAATTTAAATGCAAATTTAGACATGGTTCCTAAAAGATGAATACCTGTGGTAAAATTGCAGGAAAATTCCCCAGCACATTTCCTGTGATAGTGAAGGTTTGCTGCATTTGTCACTTGAGGGCAATCAGCAAGCTTTGAATTAACAGGGACACTTACTATGCCTACACATCTGAGCTTGTTAAGATGTACAGTTGCTTCATCTTAAGTGGCTTAAGACATTCATAGATTACAGCACCACATTGGTAGGTATAATTAGCTAAAATTTTATTTTTGTTTCCAAAATATGGTTCAGTAGCATTCATAACCTTCACAGCACCAGCAACTGTAGGAGTAGGAGCCATGACTGTAACACGCCTCTTCCAAAATGTATGGGAAATAGAAACATCTTAACCTTCAGAAAAATGAGTATGTGTGTGTGTGTGCGTGCGTGTGTGTACACAAGTGCATAAAAAATCTTTTACCTGAGATTGTTCAGAAGTCTAAAAGATGGCATAGCGAAGAGAACACAAGAAAATGTATAAATATCTGGCCGCATGAAGGCGAGTACAGGAAGTAGTACAGAGGAATCTATCTCTTATGCTTTTGGCTGCAAGTAACAAACCCAAACTCAAAGATTAAACAGCAGAATTAGCTCTTACAACAGGAACTCCAAGTGCAGGGCAGGCTTCAGGGGTGGTTGCCTCTGTTCATTGGCACAGTGATGTCATCAAGGACACAGACTCTTTCCAACTCTTTCTGCCATCTTTTGTGTTGTGTTGTGTTGTAGGAGAAAGTGTCATTATGATGTTAACATCAAGCTGAGCAAGATGGCTGCAGCAGCTCCAGGCATCACATCCAGAGCTACACCACTGCTTCTTCCATAATATGCAGCATTCTGCAAACTTATCTGGCTTCTTACAAGCTTTGCGCTTTCTCTGAAATGATCTCTGAAACCGCTTTTGAGCTTTCCGCTCTGGCATTGCCCATTGCATATTGCCAGGGGTCTTCATAGCCTCTTTTGATTATGAACTAATTCTTTATACTTTGTTGGCTACTTTTGAGGACTTGCCCCAAAACCTGAAACCCTCACTCAGTTGAATTCTAGACTGAATAGATTCAATTTATAGCTTTATAAATTCCATTCTCTTCTGCAGTTGTGTAAGACTCCTGAGGAGACTTACATTAAGCGCTTTTTCCTCTTTCCTACCACCCACCACAGATCACTGATAAGGGTCCCACCCTTTATCTTGGATTTGCACAATTGGTTCAGAGAATCTAGATCAAATGTAAATTTCTCTATCATTCCCATCTTCCCAAGCACCTTCCTTTGAAGGTGTTTTCCTTACCTGTCTCATTGTCTTAGGACTAGAATCATTATATTCCGTTGTGATTTCTCTCAGGGATTTATCTTGGTTGTTATTTGAAACTGGTATTTAAAAAAAAACTTTTTTCTTTTTAATTCTAACTCAATTGAGAGGCATAATGAAGTGGCCTTCCCCCTCTTCTGGAAAGACTTGCAATTACAGATCACTTTGTTACTTGAATCCCTCCTTGGCTCCCTTAACAATCCTCATCTCCTGGGTATTGCTTCAGGCTTCCTGCGGAAGGAGACTCAGAGATTTTCTGTTATTCCTCAAGAACCGTCTGCTCCATCTGGCCATTCCCAGATAAAACCATTCTTCTTCCATCTCTCTCTAATTTCAGTGGCCAGGTCACAACCTTCCCCATCATCCAAATTTTACCCAAAAGGAGAAATCAGATGCCGATTTTATTGAACTTTGTCCCTACCCCTCAGATTGGCTAGAATGTTACTCTTTCAACTCTGAGTAGCTAGTATGTTTCTTATGAGGAAGGACGACCACTTTAATTTAGCTGAAACTAAAGCAGACTTAATTGCCAGCAACTACATCCTGAACTTCCAACTGACTCGGTCCAGTTACCTTGATGGATCAAGTTTCCCGCAGGGACTTAGATCAAACCAACTGACTACATTTTTAGTGCAGGTAAATGTGTTTCGTTTCCCAGTTGAAGAATCCAAGTGGGTAACTTGCTGATTGGAAACTTCAGAGAAACTGAATAAGAGGGTATTCATAATTTTTATTCAGTTTAGAGAAATCCAAAGGTCCGAGTACTAAAGGCCTCATTTCTAGGATCTTTGCAACCCTTGATATAGGATAAAAGCTGGGCTTTTCCTGGCTCAAAAATGCCCTACGGCAAGGAGCCTACAAAGAAGACTTTGTTTGAGGCCACTTCCTTGTAGGATCAGAAAAACTCTGTCTGGAAAGTAACCTTTTTATCTTTGTTCTTCTCTTCCATGTGGATTTCTTATGACTGCATGGATTCATGGTGATGCTCAGCATCAGTGCTCCTCCCTGTTATTGGGTCCTGAAGATGTGGGCCCCTTTTTAAAAATTTATATATATATATATAAATATACATATATATAAATATACATATATATATATATATATATAAATACACACACACACACACACACACAAATACATACACCTGTGTAACCACCACTACAATCCAGATCTAGAACATTAGCATTACCCTAAAAGGTCTCTGGGTGCCCTTTCCCACTAAACCTCCCCAACCCAAGCCCCACCCAAGCAACCATTGAGAGTAACATCCATGAGACAAGGATCTATCAGTGTGGAATAAACCTGTCTTTCCTAGAGTTCTAAACAAATACAAGTGCAGATTTCCCCCACTATCTGAAAATAGAGCATTCTCTGAAAGCTTTCATAAAAGCCAAATGTTGTAAAGCAAAGAAGCATTTACCATTAATAAATATGGAAGATTGTCTGAGTGTTCCCAGACCCAAGAAGGATACATCTTGCTAATGGATGCACAATATAAATTGAGGTAAAGCACAGGTGCTTACAGATCCAATTCGAAGCTGTGGCAGCTTGATGCTGAGGTGTTCGTGTACTTCCTGGGGAGGGAGCTTGGTGGGCCACTTTCACTACTTGGGGTATATGTTGCCTCTATAACCTACTGCAAAACGAGCACTGGATGCTACTTGCTTTTTGCCTTTTCCATCAAAGTGAATATCCTCTTTGGATTTCTTTTGGTTAGTGAAAACACATACCGATGTAAGTCTTTCGTAAAAGCAAAGTAGTGTAACACAAACCTTCAAAAAGTGGGGAACCCATACACAAAGGGTTCTCTTTGGAGTCTGGCTTCTTTTATTCGGCATTACGTATCTGATGTCCATCCATGTTGTTGATGTATTTGTAGTTTGTCTCTTTTTATTGCTATTATTCCACTGTATGGATAGGCCACAATTGGTCTATCCATTCACCTGTTAGTGGGCATTTGGAATGTTTCCAGTTTGGGGCCAGCTTTTGTTCGGCTATATGTTTTCATTTCTTGTGGGGAAATATTTAGGAGTGGAACGGCTGGGTCATATGGTAAGTGGATCCTTAAATTTATAATAAGCTGCCAAACTGTTTTCCCAGAGTGTTTGTACCATTTTATATTTCCACCAGCAATATCTGAGTTCCTGTTACTCCACATTCTCACCAATATGTAGTCATTTTAATTATAGCCATTCTAGTGGGTGTGTGGTAGTGTCTCGTGGTTTTCATTTGCATTTCTTCGATGACTACTGGTGCTGTAGATCTTTTTTTTTTTTTTTAATTTACATCCAAATTAGTTAGCATATAGTGCAACAGTGACTTCAGGAGATTTCTTAGTGCCCCTGAACCATTTAGCCCATCCCCTCTCCCACACCCCCTCCAGTAACCCTCTGTTTGTTCTCCATATTTAAGAGTCTCTTCTGTTTTGTCCCCCTCTGTTGTTATATTATTTTTGTTTCCCTTCCCTTATGTTCATCTGTTTTGTCTCTTAAAGTCCTCATGTGAGTGAAGTCATATGATATTTGTCTTTCTCTAATTTCACTTAGCATAATACCCTCTGTGGATCTTTTTTTATGTGCTTGTTGGCCATACTTACATGTTTTGTCACGTGAACAAATGCTTATGAGCACCTGATTTTACTAGGCAGTGACACTTCATCTCTGGCCCACTTGAACTTATAGAATGGCTACCAGAGTTGCACTGTTCCTACCTAGCCACACACCCTTTTGACTCCATACCTCCTCCCTTTCTGTGGGTCACAGATCAGTACATTTCTTTTTTTTTTTTCTTTTCTTTTCTTTTCTTTTTCTTTTTTCTTTCTTTTTTTTTTTTTTTTTTTTTTTTGTGAAGGGCCAGATAATAAACATTTTAGTCTTTGTAGGTCATGGCAACTTTGTCACAACTATTCAGCCCTGTCATTCATTGTAAAAGGTGCCAGAGGCAACATGTAAGTGAATGAATGTGGCTGTGTTCCAATGAAACTTTACTTATAGACCCTGAAATTGCCACAAAATATTCTTTAGATTGTTTTTCAACCATTTACAAAGGTAAAAATGATTCTTAGCTTGCAGACCTATGCTTGCCAAACTCTGCTGTAGATGGTTCACAAGATTTCACTATGTCCTTAGGATGCAGTAGAATCACACAGTTAAGAGAAGTTTGAGTCCAGTTCCACAACCTACTCGTTGTGTGTCCTTGGGCATATCTCTCCCCCTCACTTTTGAAGGAGACTTTCCAGGGGCGCAGTTGGTTAAGCATCTGGCTTCCACTCAGGTCATGATCTCACAGCGTGTGAATTTGAGCCCTCCGTGCTGCCCAGAGCCTGGAGCCTGCTTCGGATCCTGTGTCTCCCTCTCTCTCTGCCCCTCCCCCGCGAGTGCTCTGTCTCTCTCCCTCTCTCTAAAATAAATAAGCATTAAAAAAATAATAAAAAAAACAAAGGAGACTTTCCGGAAGTCCCAAACAATGCTTCCGCTTACATTTCATGGCTGAAACTTAGTCATGTGGCCATGCCTCAATGAAAGGGAGGCTGGGAAAGTCCTTTTCACTTCATGACCATGTGCCCAGCTAAACTTTTGGGTTCTGTTACTGAGGCTGAACGGGTTTTGAGGCAAGTAATGCAGGCTGTGCCACACACTCCTTGTCCACAGTCCTATCCAGATATTCTCTGAGCCCTAGAATAAGCTCTTGAATTAAATTAGACACTAGCCTCAGTCCCAGCTACCTCCTTAGGAGTTGTTTTGTGGAGCAATGATATTTTTTAAGTTACAAAGAGAAAAACAAACGGACTTTAAAGTCCAGTGATTCTGAATACAATCAGTGAAAACTCCTGTTAGTTTTGACAAAAATGTCACCCCCCAAATCTTTAGAATATTACCATTTCAGATCTCTTGTGATGTTCTATTTTCCATTCTCTTCCAAAGTTCTAGATCAGATTATGAGGTTTCTTCTATTTCTGGTGATAACAATGCTTTGGTGAACAAAACATCAGCGTGGGCTTTTTCTACACTGCTATTCAGTAAAAATTCAAAATAAATAGGTTTAATTATTTTAAATAATTTTTTTTTTCCTCCCCTAAATGCTTGTCTCTACACCTGAGCTTTAAAAAAATTGATAGTGGTAACATGTGAGTGGAGCCTTGGTTGACCATCTCCAAAGGATTTCATGATAGACCTAATCTTATTCCAGATCTTTGACTCACTATTATTTAGACAATACTTATCTACATACATGGGAAACTCTTACAAGGTCAGAAGAGGGCATCCCAAAAGTTTAGGCATACCACATCAAAAATATTTGGGTGGGGGGCGCCTGGGTGGCTCAGTTGGTTGAGCATCCAACTTCAGCTTAGGTCATGATCTCGTGGTTTGTGAGTTCGAGCCTCATGTTGGGCTCTGTGTTGACAACTCAGAGCCTGGAGCCTGCTTCAGATTCTGTCTCCCTCTCTCTCTGCCCCTCCTTCACTCATGTTCTCTCTCTGTCTCTAAAAAATAAACATTAAAAAAAATTTTTTTAAATATTTGGGTGTCAATGAGGGGCTTAGATTATTTGGATTTAGAGGGTTAAAGCCTTTCTATCTGGATGAAAATTAACATGATTTTATACTGTTATGGAACAAATAGAACATGTTTTGTTTACATAATTTATATGCCATGATTTTATCATGTTTCTAACAGTTGGCAAAACTGCTTTGCTTTTGTGGGAACAGTAGGAGCACATGTTTGCCTGTTGGACTCCCGTCCTCCAAAGCTGTTTTATGCTGAAAATGTGTTCTCGCCAAAACGGAAAAACATCACCATCTTCACAAAGGCTTTATTTGAGGGTGTTATTGTTATGTTAGCCAGAGATCTCTGGGTTGTATAAGTTTGGGGTCACCTAGAGTGTCTATACTTAGAGAATGAATTGATTTATTGTGAAGTAGATGTATTACAATTTTTGAATCAATAAATGGCCATTCTGGAAAGCCTTCTGGTTCTTTACTTGCTGTTAAGTAATACATCTTTGAGCATTGAGAATGGGATCCTATTAAAAAGAAACCTGCATGAGTACTTACTAAGTCTTTCTTTTTTTTTTTTTTTAAATTTTTTTTCAACGTTTTTTATTTATTTTTGGGACAGAGAGAGACAGAGCATGAACGGGGGAGGGGCAGAGAGAGAGGGAGACACAGAATCGGAAACAGGCTCCAGGCTCTGAGCCATCAGCCCAGAGCCCGATGTGGGGCTCGAACTCACGGACCGCGAGATCGTGACCTGGCTGAAGTCGGACGCTTAACCGACTGCGCCACCCAGGCGCCCCTACTTACTAAGTCTTTCATCTAGAACTTCTTTGAAACACATAAAGAAGTCAGTCTACCTTATCTGAGATGCTTTTTATGATTTCTAAAAAGATATACAAAATATATTTTTCCCAATTGTAAAAGTAATCCATATGTACTATAGAAAAAGAACACAAAGTTATAAAGGAGAAAATTAAAATCGACAGTCCCACTACCCAGCAATTACTATGTTAAACCCTTTGACGAACATCCTTTAAGATGATCAAATTAAGTTAGTTGTCTTTGAACCAACTAGATTTAAAAGTGATTTTTTAAAAGTATTTTTTAAAATGTTTTTATTATTTATTTGAGAGAGAGAGAGAGAGAAAGAGAGAGAGAGACACACACACACACACACATAGCCTGAGTAGGGGAGGGGCAGAGAGAGAAGGAGACACAGAATCCGAAGCAGGCTCCAGGCTCTGAACTCAGCACAGAGCTTGACACGGGGCTTGAGCCCACGAACCGGGAGACCATGACTTGAGCTGAAGCCGGACACTTAACGGACTGAGCCATCCAGGTGCCCCTACCTTCAAGTGATTTGTGAATAAGGGAGGGCTTTAAGCCTCTCTATAATCCAAAGACTGTTTTTACTTAGCACCTCACTGGGAGGAATATCGGTAAAACATGAGTCTTCCTAAATGTACTAATTGCCAATACTCCAGCACATGCCCAATCCTTTCGTTATGTTTCTCAAAACCTTTTGGAGACCATGGTTTCTAGGATGACATATTATTTTGTGATGCCTTGATAATAGGACCAGTAGAGGATATATTTCCTTAAAGACATGAGCAATGTTTCCCTTTGGTGTGTGAAAGAAGGAAGAAAAGTGTGAAACTGGAGGGTGTAGTCCCATCATCTCAGATTATAAGAAGCCACTTCCCTGGTATCTGAAATCCACAAGGCACCTCTGCAAAAAGCAAAGACAAAATATTTGCTGAGCCACTTTCTTGCTTTCTGTGTGTTGGGATGGGGTGAAGACGTCCAGGGCAGTCATCTTTGTGTTCCCTCCAATGCCAAGCCCAAATCCTGGGGCCTAGTAGTGTAGTAGCATTTAGTTAAAGTATTAGCAATTAGGAATAATCAAGGTCAAAGAACACTTAAGGACACATTATTGACACCAGCTCCCTTCATATGCCACTTAACGATGTAAGAGATCCAGATCTTAGTCATGGTTATCACCCTTCTCAGACATGTCGCTGGCCTAGTAATTAATATCTCAGAATGGAGGCAGGTACGGGAACAATCTGCAGACCAATACAAGAACATGGCTGTAATTAGTGGGCACATGCCACCAAACCCTGCACTTTTGTACTGAGGTGGTTTTCTGCGGCAAAAGAAATGTCTTCTGGTGTCTTGGAAACCTTCTGGAGAAGACATGCATGTACAGAAGAGCTTGCTTCTGCATTATATGGGGCATAGTTTTTCAAAGCACAACCTCAAGACTGTCTGCATCAGAATCTCCTATAGTGCCTTCTAAAAATGCAGGCTCTTGATTCCCATTCCAGATTTACTGAATCAGAATCTTTTGGACTTGAGGTCTAGACGATTCTTAGGCAACCTGTTGTTTGAGAACATGGGATTAAGCAGTGTTTCCAAGCTTTTTTTTTTTTTTTTTCCTGTCACTTGGAGTTAGAAATGTGTAATAAAACAATCCTTATTTTTACTAGGGCAGTACATTCATATATTCTATTCCATTCTTTTCTATTCAGTTTGTTGACTGTGACCCATTAAGTTGATTTCATGACCCACTAATGCTGAATTAGAAAACTGGACTGGCACAAGAACAGACACTCAGATCAATGGAACAGAATAGAGAACCCAGAAACGGACCCACAAATGTATGACCAACTAATCTTTGACAAAGCAGGAAAGAATATCCAATGGAATAAAGACAGTCTCTTCAGCAAGTGGTACTGGGAAAACTGGACAGTGACATGCAGAAGAATGAACCTGGACCATGTTCTTACACCATACACAAAAATAAACTCAAAATGGATGAAAGACCTCAACGTAAGACAGGAAGCCATCAGAATCCTCGAGGAGAAAGCAGGCAAAACCTCTTTGATCTTGGCCACAGCAACTTCTTACTCAACACATCTCTGGAGGCAAGAGAAACAAAAGCAAAAATGAACTATTGGAACCTCATCAAAATAAAAAGCCTCTGCACAGCAAAGGAAACAATCAGCAAAACTAAAAGGCAACTGACAGAATGGGAGAAGATATTTGCAAACAACGTATCAGATAAAGGGCTAGTATCCAAAATCTATACAGAACTTATCAAACTCAACACCCAAAAAACAAATAATCCAGTGAAGAAATGGGCAAAAGACATGAATAGACACTTCTCCAAAGAAGACATCCAGATGGCCAACCAACACCTGAAAAAATGCTCAACATCACTCACCCATCATCAGGGAAATACAAATCAAAACCACAATGAGATACCATCTTACACCAGTCAGAATGGCTAACATTAACAACTCAGGCAACAAGAGATGTTGGCGAGGATGCAGAGAAAGAGGATCTCTTTTGCATTGTTGGTGGGAATGCAAGCTGGTGCAGCCACTCTGGAAAACAGTATGGAGGTTCCTCAAATAACTAAAAATAGAACTACCCTATGACCCAGCAATTGCACTACTAGGCATTTATCCAAGGGATACAGGTATGCTGTTTCAAATGGACACATGCACCCCCATGTTTATAGGAGCACTATCAACAATAGCCAAAGTATGGAAAGAGCCCAAATGACCATCGATGGATGAATGGATAAAGAAGTGGCATATATATACAATGGAGTATTACTCGGCAATGAAAATGAATGAAATCTTGCCATTTGCATCTATGTGGATGGAACTAGAGGGTATTATGCTAAATGAAATTAGTCAGAGAAAGACAAATATGACTTCACTCATAGGAGGATTTAAGAGAGAAAACAGATGAACATAAGGGAAGGGAAACAAAAATATAAAAACAGGGAGGGGGACAAAACAGAAGAGACTCACAAATATGGAGAACAGAGGGTTCAGGAGGGGTTGTGGGAGGAGGGATGGGCTAAATGGGTAAGGGGCACTAAGAAATCTACTCCTGAAATCATTGTTGTACTATATGCTAATTTGGATGTAAATTTAAAAAATAAAATTTAAAAAAGAAGAAAAAAAAATTGGATTCAGTGACTTTCCATGTTTCAACATTAAACATTCTACAACTAGGAGGAATTGAACAACATACAGAAAATAAAAAATCTCATCCTTTTTTCCCCCTTCCTTTCAGATTGTAGCCAATATGAAGATTGTCAAAATTCCTAGAAGCACAAGAGATGACATACCTGGGCTTTAATCTGTTGTGACTTTGAACAATCAAAATCTTTGGGCTTTTGTTTTCATCATCTATAGCATGAAGCTAGTAGTTCCCTTTACATTTCTTAAAAATTTTCAAGTGAAATTAAAACTAAGGAAGCTCTGTGAACTCTAAATGCATACATTGAGGGGCTCCTGGGTGGCTCAGTCAGTTAGGCATCTGACTTCAGCTCAGGTCATGATCTCAGTTTGTGAATTCAAGCCTCGCGTCAGGTTCTGTGCTGCCGGCGTCCAGCCTGGAGCTCGCTGAGTTCTGTGTGTCTCTCTCTCTGCCCCTTCCCTGCTCACGCTCTGTCTCTCTCAAAAATAAGTAAACATTAAAAATATAATAAATGCATACACTGATATAGACATTAAGTATAATACATTAATGTAATACAATTAACGTAATTATGTCCTTTTACACTAATTGTACTTGAAACAGTTTGGATATTGGGGTACCTCTACTCATAACACCTGTTGCTTTCTGTTCATAAGTACACTCCTTGATCCCTAGTGGATCGGCTTTAGAGGAAAAGGTACTGCAGAAATCATATGAATGGTTATGCAAATATTTGGTTCTTTCTGTTATATTCTTCGTTGCTTTCATACAAGAGAAAGAATATTCCTGGGAGAGCAATCTAGATCTTTGGTCTCTGAGATACACTCTTAAGCCTTATAACCCACATACTCTGGTCATTGTTGGGAAAGTGGTAAAATACATGTTCATTAGTTTATTAATCATTTCAAAACATTGGAAAATGGTTAAAATATATTGTATTCATATAATTGAATACTAACAACCCTTCTAACATATATACTTTAATTTGGATGTATTTTAATTTCATGAAAAATGTTGTTGATATATTGTGGAGTACAAAGTTACATATTCAACATGCCAATTATGTAAATATATATGTATATATATGTATACATATAGGAAAAGTGCCAAGAGAAATTATGCCATTTTGCTTTATATTTTTTATTTTCCAAGTTTTCCATATTGACCGATGAGAAAACCACAAATGACCACGAACATCAATAGACAAAAAAGCCTTACTTATTTCTTACTTACTCTGTAAGTATTAGCATAATGGTAGCATTACCTTTGCTTTGATATATCGTGGAGAATGCCCATATCAGCTTATAGTAATACTTTGTTCTTTTTACATGTCACTGTAATAGTAAAACAAAGTCCCCTATTGATGGACATTTAGGTTTTTACAATCTTTTGTTCTTAACAGCAGTGGGGAAATAAATAATATATACTCCTCTCATTTTTTTAATGTTTATTTTTGAGAGAGACAGGGTGCGACCAGAGGAGGGGCAGAGAGAGAGGGAGACACAGAATCCGAAGCAGGCTCCAGGCTCCGAGCTGTCAGCACAGAGCCCAACGCGGGGCTTGAACTCACAGACCGTGAGATCATGACCCAACTTGAAGTCAGATGCTCAACTGACTGAGCCACCCAGGAGCCCCTAGGAGTGGAAATTCTTAATCCACACATACAAACCTGTTGAAATTTTACTCTTCAAAACAATTTCTACCTGAGTTTTAAGTTTAATTAAGTGGCAAAAGATATATTTAGGTGAACAGACCACTATCACTCACTGTTGACCCTGCTCCCTCTCACACCCTTGACTGTTTTGTGTCCCTACTTTTCTGAGATCAGATTTCAAATTTTCTGAAGTATGTGTTGTTTAATAAATTAGAAGCTGCGATTGTTAATACACTGATTTTAAGCTCAAAAGTCCAAAAGCTGTGTGCAATATACTTTTATGGGCTTTGATGCTCGGTATGGAATACATAATTACTACACAAATGTTTCCTACCACTTTGGTTATACTCTACATCTGGATGGCTTTTAGTAAATATAATTAGGATTCCAAGTCTGACTAATACGATGACATGGTTCACTGAAACTACAAATATATATCAAATTTATATTTAAAACAAAACACTAAAGCCATTTTACTGAAAACTAGATTTATTTTAAAATTAAGTGCATAGCACTCATCTAATTCCATTGGTGTAGAATTTAGCACCATACTCGCTATTTGCAATTAATGTCACAACACAGATACATTTTGGTTTGCAGTCTGTACTTGAGTAGTGTTTATTTAGTGGACTTTGGTAAAGCCCTTTATACATATCATTAATCTCTTCACAGTACACATTTAATGATGGTCCAGTAATCTCAAAAAAAAAAAAAAAAAGAAAAAAGACCTACTTTAAAGACTAACCAATAAATTAAACAAAACAAAACCCACACAACTCCCCCCACCCCCGTCCCCCAAGGCTAGCAGTTGTGAGTTGTATTTATATTCAAACCTAATGTTTTAAAAATAGTTCTGATTCTCCAATCACCCCACCCACCCCATCCTGGGTATGCAGCAATAGTAACCAATTAATTATTTTATTCTACCCCCCCCCAAATTAATCCAGTGTTTAGTTTTTTTAAATATAAACTGGGAAAGTGTTATAAGTTTTTTAAAAAGGCATATTCTTCTATAACAAGAATGACATTTAAACCAATCAATAAAAGCATTTGACAAGACATTAAATTACCATAGGCACCGGCTGTTGTTTCAAGTTGGGATCTCTATCCCAGTATCTTACATTCATAGCATTATTGAGGTAGTTAAAATACTGAAAATTGGACTCCAGGTGCTGGGTTCTGAATGTGAAAGATATATTCTCTTTTGAACCCACTTTCCCCCAAATAATTCAAGCTCTCTTGAGGCAAGAACTACCAAAATCCAATTAGCAGCCTTCTAGAGGAAAAGTGATGATACTTTCAGAAAACAATTTTCATGCTTCAAAACTGCCATGAGTGAGTGTTCTTACCTGAGTGGTTTTTAATCTACCAGACTAATAAATTCACATCATGCCCTATGTACTCTATTACACAAGTTACCATTCTTTTAAGGAAAGGACATTCTCTAAGAATTCATGCTGGCAGAAGCCACCCACCCACATTTATCCACTGGAGCCATCTGGATCAGTCCACTACTGCGTTGAGTCCCTTCCTTTCCTAACAAAAGCCATTGGCTTGATTACTGAGACTCCTGCTGCATACCCACAACACATTTATAATATTGTCTTCAATGCATATTGTGGCAGTCACATACCTGCCATGCAATTTCCCTTCTATTCAAGTGCTATCTTTAAAAAACACACACACGCACACACGCACACACACACACACACACACACACAAAACAAAAAGACACACCTTACTAATTTTTAAATCAGAAAGCTTCCCTCCACCAAATCTCTGTTCTCCCACAGATAAGAGCACAATGTATACAGTTTCAGTTATTACAATGCTTTCTTTCTTTTTACGTTTTATTCCCTCTGAATTCTTTCCCCCAAATTGCCCTTGCTGTAATGACTTATTATTGCTGTTTTCACTCATGACCAATACAGTGAAATGTCCCAGGGCAGTTCTGGGGCTGATGTAATGAAAGTGGCTACTGAAATTTAGTCATCAGTTCCTTTGCCTGCTTACACTGACTGGCTGGATTGAAAGGCTGCTTATAAAACTTGTCTTCCACGTAACAAAGTGCTGCTCTAGCACAACCTGAGAACTACCCTGGCCACATTCCATTTCAAAATAAACCTATAGGACTTCATTCTAGTACTGACAGTTTACAGCCAAGCCTTCCCTTGAAAAAACCTCTAGAGTAACATCAATTCTGAGTATAAATCATTGATTGCACCGAGAAATGCAAAACCTCTGTATGTATCATGAATGATAGGAACTACTTCATTCGTTCTAAGCTATAATTATGTTCTCATTTGAAAACACATCCTAGCAAGAGTATTTTAACCTATGTTATAAAGGTAGTTCATACTATAACATTCCCAAAACATGTTGCATTACAGTTAAGTGTTTCCAAGTAGTACAAATTCCCTGAGTTAAATGTGTTTTAATTCTAAAGATATGAGGTTGATCACTTAGGGGGAAAAAATAAGAAAAACTTATGACCATGATTTTAAGAGATCTAATCCATCCTTAATCTTAGTACATGAATCCAGATACTTATATTGTGATAGGAAGTTATATAGAATCATCTAAAAAAAATTTTTTTTCTTTTACTGCAGATTGGTATAGAATAGCAATTCATGAGTTTAAACTTAGTAAAAAATTCATTTGTGGATCAAAAATGGAACTCAAAACTGCAGAATAAAAAAAAAAAAAGGACTTCTTCAAAAATTAATACTGTAACTTTCCTTCATAAAAAGACCGTTTGGCAAGTCCACAGATAAACATTAGTCTCTGACATATAAGCCGACACTGGGCCCAGAGCCCACCGCAGGCCAATCTCAAAATGGCGATTTGGAGTCTGTCCAAATTTTGTTGTAGTGAATATTTTTGAAATATTTGGACCATCAGCCAGGGCTGGAAAATTTTTGTCATTATAGGGATGTGTTTTAACAGGATTTGATATACATACTGTTAAAGTGTTTGCGGTGTTTGTTCGGTCCTCCCAGGTGTTTGTGGCGCACTGAAAGGGATTTTCAGTCTTCCTAGCACATGCTGGTATCTGAAGAGTTCTGATGCAATCTGGATCCCTTTCCTTTTGAAGAGAAGTTTACAAAAAGCTTGCCCCAGAGCTTCAAGTCACAAACAGTCTGGGTCAGGTATTACCTTCACATAAAATCACCTTTCAAAGCATGGAGTAATGCAAGGGTAATGTTCATTTATCTGATAACTCCGGTTATAAGAAACATTCAGACAGGGCTTAACTTCTACTGGTATTGCCAGTGACATCCCAACACCAGTCTGCACATGCCCAAGGCCCTGAACACTAGTTTGGAAGCCAGCAGGACACGTCTGTAGTGTGTAAGATGAGGTGTGTGTGGTGGATACAATCTGCTGACAGCTTGGTTGTTCCGCTACAGGATGGCGATACTGCAGTGAGGTCTGATGCGTCTGATGGAGATACTGAGGCTGCTGAAAGTGAACTGGCCGCGAGGGCTGAGAAGCTGACTGGAACACACTCAGCTGTGCTGGCTGGGATCCTGCCTGTCCTCTCTGTTTGTTTGCCTCTTTCACATCATTATCATGAGCGCTGCGTAGAGAGAAAGAAAAATGTCAATAATACTACTTCCAATTCGGGGCGCCTGAGTGGCTCAGTCGGTTAAGCATCCGACTTCGGCTCAGGTCATGATTTTGCAGTCGTTGAGTTTAAGCCCCCCATTGGGCTCTGCACTGGCAGCTCGGGGCCTGGAGCTTGCTTTGGATTCTGTGTCTCCCTCTCTCTCTGCCCCTTCCCTGGCTCATGCTCTGTCTCTCTCTCAAAAACAAACAAACACTGAAAAAAAAATTATAATGTTACTTCAACTCTTCAACAGTTGACTCCATGGACTGCCCCACTGCCCAGGTAGCAGTCACTGTAACCATAATTTTAACAACAGTGAGATTTTACTCTTACCCTTCTAAAAGCTCCTTCCTTTGACACAAACCTTGGGAATTGGCTGCTGGTAGCTCTGAGGCCTATTTCCAGCTTGGGAAATATTTCCACAATAAGCACTTAAAACGTGGCTGCCACTTTGGTGACATCTGGTGGCCCTACAATTTCAAGATGTGGAGTTGGGCAAAAGGGCAAGATTTGCCTGGACTGATGAGTTGTGAGCTCACGTTAAGAGCAGCTCCTTTCCTTATCATGTACCCCAAATCATGACAGCAATGACAGCCTCTCACTAGAAAACAGCTAAAGTACAGCTTTCTGCCAAGTACTAATCATAAAATAGCTTGCTCATGGCAGCTAGTAACTGTCAGAGCCAAAATCCTAAAAGCTCTGTGCTTTTAAGAAGTTCTTTTCAGAGGGACACCTGGGGGGCTCAGTCAGTTAAAAGTCTGATTTTGGCTCAGGTCATGATCTTGTGGTTTGTGGGTTTGAGCCCCACATTGGGCTCTGTGCTGACAGCTCAGAGAATGGAGCCAGCTTGGGATTCTGTGTCTCCCTCTCTCTCTGCCCCTCCCCCGCTCACACTCTGTCTTTCTGTCAAAAATAAACATTTAAAAAAAAAGGAAGTTCTTTTTATGGCCTTGTACATGAAGAAAAGTATTGAGAAATCACAAACACGAGGTAAGGAGGCTTACATCAATAGCCGTTCAATGCACTGCACTAAAAAATCCCAGGAGTAAGCAGTAAGACGATGCAATCTTGTAGGCCACGTTGGAGAAAGACGAAGTATAATCCTTGAAGAAGCCACACACGCAGCAGCTACTAAAGAAGGTGCATAATTTAGAAAGGCATAATCTGTGGAGACATCAAAAATGAACTTAAGCAACAGAATACACAAGTTACAAGCTCACAAGTCACTTACTGGCGTCCACAATGACTCACCTTGCAAAGATACTTCCAGGAAGTAATCTGCATACTTGGCCATGTAGAGTTTAGTTTTTTCCAAGCAAATCATTGGCCAGCCATCATGAAGATCTGTTTCGTGTACTGCTTCAGAGAGATAATACTCAATGAAATGGGCAGCTGTTGGAAGGCAGAGGTTCCACTGAAAGGTTTCTAATAATAACAGTTCCATATGTAGCAAATTTTGCTTTGTTAATACTAGATTCATGTTAGTCATACAACCCAGGCTGTTGAGCTGTTCCAGCTTAGGCACACTATCTTCTTTTTCTTCGAATTTACCTTATAAGAAAAGGGGGGAGGGGTAAGACAGAGAGACAAAATGTTATACAAGTGATCATTATAGGTCTGGTCACTTCAATGGGATTTGCTGTCTTACTGCAAAGACTTAGATCCAAAAACATTCTTTCTCCTCTCTTGGGCAGAAACAAGTGTGCCAGAACTCTGGCTCTCATATTTTGCAGTATCCTCTCCTGGTGCCTCCATCCCTTACTCCCTACCCGCCTCTAAACAAAAAATGGAACATGTAAACATTCTGATCTATGTCATACTGTATAATGAAAATAGTCATATGTGCCAATGAAAAAATAACTCTCAAATCACCAGCACAATCTTTTTGGGGAAACTTCTTTTGGCAAGGGGGGAACAGCAGTGGTCAGTGGGAGAACAGGCTTTTATTTTAGAATAGAAGAAAGTTTAAAGAATTTCATGTCACGGAGTTATCTGAAATCAAAATAGCTAAGCTCCAGGGGCACCTGGGTGGCTGAGTCGGTTAAGTGTCCAGCTCTTGGTTTCGGCTCAGGTCATGATATCACAGTTTGTGAAATCAAGCCCCGCATTGGGCCCTGTGCCGACAGGTGGAGCCTGCTTGGGAGCCTCTCTCTGTCCCTCCCCTGCTCTCTCCATCTCTCTCTCAAAAATAAATACATAAAAACTTCAAGTGGGGCGCCTGGGTGGCTCAGTCGGTTAAGCGTCCAACTTCAGCTCAGGTCATGATCTTGCGGTCTGTGAGTTCAAGCCTCGCATCGGGCTCTGTGCTGACAGCTCAGAGCCTGGAGCCTGTTTCAGATTCTGTGTGTGTCTCTCTCTCTTTTTGACCCTCCCCCATACATGCTCTGTCTCTCTCTGTCTCAAAAATAAATAAATGTTAAAAAAAAAAACCAAAAAAAACCAAAAAAAACTTCAAGTGTTTCATTCTGGCTTATTTTCAGCACAATCTCAATTCCAGAGAGACAGTGGAAGAAAAAACTGGGTGAATATCTAAGAAGCATTCTCATTACACTGAAAAGCCTCCTCTTCTGAATTCAAACAAAACCTAGGTAAGTCTCTTACCAAAAAAGGAACAGGAGAATACTTTATATTTACTTTTGTATCCCCTTACAAAGTAGGAGTAGACATTCTGATAGCTGTACTTTATTATTCTAAGGCATAAACTTCTTTTCAGGAAATACTCATCTAAATGTGCAGCTGAGGAATAGAATTCCCTCTCCAGCCCCAGAATAATGTTTCTACAGATCATTAATGTACCATCTTACACTTTAATTTACTGTATATAAATCATTCATTTTAGGTATCTCTAGAACTTATGGCTGGAAAAAATTCAAACTATCCAGTACCGGTATGGTTTTCAAGATGCAGCATTAGAACCAAAGAATTGTCTTCAAATCTCTCTGGGTTTCTTCCATGGTGGTCCACAGAAGACAGGAAATTATTAACTAAAGCCTTCTACCTTCTACTATTATGTTCTATTTTACATTAAAACAGTCATATAATATTGCAATTATTTGATTGTATTGTATGCAATACAATCTATCATACAGATTTCTCACAAAAGCTTTTATACTTGTTCAAAATTATAGTTGTTAGACTATGTTACATATTACTCTATAAAATTTTTTGTTTTACTATTTTGAGAACTATTTCAACATATTTGATTTCTTTGGAAATCTTGTAATTTTATTTTATCCACTTAAAAACATGTTTTGGAGAAGAGCCAGAAAGATTGTCAAAGCAATAGAAACCACACAAGCTTCCCTGTGAAGTTTCTTTTCCAAGAAAGGATGGGTTTATATCACGTGTTGGAGGTGCTACAACAAATGGTAATGGTCACCAGCCCAGATGTTCAGCAGACCAGAGTCAGTGGTGCTATTCAAGTCTGTCCGCCCAGGGCTGGGGAAAAAGTACTGCTGGCTACCTTGGGTCTGGCTTACGGGGGAGGGGACCTGGGGTAGGTTTTGTCTCTTTTGCCAGGTGAGTCAAAACTTATGACTTAATGAAGAGGTGAAGTCCAAAGAGAATTTTTCTCCTGCCTCAGAAATTTTGAGTATCTTTAGATCTAAATTACTCTTAACTATATATTGCTACAGGTAGGAGGTGGTCAAAAAACCATGTACAATTCAGACTCTGAAAGAATCTAGATAGCCCCTCCCAATTCAAATCACATACAGATGAATTTCACAAGTGTTTCCAATGATATACTCAGTAGGGCTGAGAGCACTAAAGTGATCTTTACAAGCTGGTCATCCAGCATCATCACTGCATAAAGATACGGGAAAGGAACCCACTGTTCTCCATTGTCAGAGTGGAGAGTGTCCCAGGAATTTAGTTCAATCCCTCTGGATGAATCATTAAGGTTTTCAAAGTACCCTGCCATTTGTGTAGCAACAGCAACACCCTCAGTGTACTTCAAAGGAATATCATAAAAATTAATGTGTTTATTTACATCATGCTTGAAGTTCCTTTGAAGAAATTAATACACTATAACTCACTGTTTAATTCAAAGATCAAGAATGTTTCATATTATTTCTTTGAAACTTTCAACACTGAAAACAAAATTGTCTAAGACCAATTTCAAAGCTCAAAAAACGAAGGCAATGAGGTTGGCTGATTCATTCAAGGTCAAGTAAGCTGAACCAAACCAAAAATGGAAGCCAAAAGGAAGACTTATGTTTGAATTCCCAAATCTGTACTTCTAGATCAAAGTATTGCACTAGGTTATATGGGGACAACAACTATCAAAATAGACAGAATTCTGTATTATTAAAAATCTATGGGGTTTCTGTATTTATAAAGTACTTGGCGGTTACAAGTGTAAAAAGAAAGCCTTTGTACCTTGACTTGCAAAGTTAAAAACAACCTGTGTACTGCATGACTATACTTGGGATTTTATTCAGGCTTAAGTTTTTTGGAACTTTTTCATTATATATAGTGATATACTCCGATACATAGATACTAAAAGACTTAAAAATGTGTGACAGCGTCAGTGAGTACCTGCATTCATAACCATCATTTTTGTTGTGCTCAAAGCTATGTGCATGGGTATTTTAAATCTACTTATCTGCAATACCACATACAGATCACAAAGATCAGTTTCTTCAATTGAAAGGAAATACCAGAAGCCATGTGATTATATTGATAAAGGCCCCAAACAGGAAATAAGGGCACAGGAAATTCACATCTGCTTCCCAGAAAATAAAGAATTAGACGCCACAGAAACAAAACATCGGACTTTCTTTCCTTTATAGGAAATGCTCAGATCAGCTATGGAAACCAGCACATTTTCAAAGCCAGCAGTGAATGGTAGGTATATGGCAGAAGGAGCCAGGATCCTATGTCACTGTATACTCTGCCAATAGACATTTCGATTCTTTTATTATTGAGCAGGAAAAAAGTCATCTTTGATACATACTAAGAATTTTCACAAATTTGTTAGACTACCAATCTAAGAGAAAAACCAAGGAACAGGAAGAGGCAATTCATAGGGGGAAAAAAGTTCTATTCATATTTTAAAAAAGGTTCTATTCATATTTAACTATTTGTATTAAAAGATGTAAATCAAGTCAACTAGGAAGTAAAATTTTCACTTTTCAGATAACCAATTAAAAAGTTTTATCAACCCATTACTGGTAAGCAAGGAGAAATAAGCATTTGTCAGATTTTCACTACTAATAGCCTATCTTACTTTTGGCTTCATCCTGATTTTGAGATCATTTCTTAGTTACACAAGACCTTGACCAAAGTATCAAAACCCTCATATCCAAGACTGCTTCCGTGCTCTCTACAAGTTCAATGCTGATCACAGAAGCCAAGGGAAGCCAGGGTATACAAGACAAAGAGTTAGAACTTAAGAATTTCCCAGGATGAAGCACAGACTTTTCTGGAAAGAGCCAGAATCTTTAGAGCTAGGGAGTCAGACTAAAGATTATAGAAGAGTTTATAGAAGAATTAATCATTATGATGCTAACATTTATGTTTCAATTTCCTATGTGTTTTTAAACATCTTACCCTACTTGATCCTCACAACAACAACTCTGTCAGTTAAGTGTCTTTATTTTCATTCTACAGACAAGTAACTTCAGACTTAAGGGTTGTTGAAATGCATATTGCTGACAACAGATTCAAACCTAGGAAATTCACCACCGTAATCCCTACTGTAAAACACCATACGGCTCACTCTTTCATCAGAGACAGCCTGTCGAACCTTTCTTCCCAGCTCCAACAGTACAGACATACAGGCAGCTGGGTACAGATATTACCTGGAACTCACAAGCTGTGCTCCATCTTTGGCCAAACTACTGACAGCCTCCCATCCTATTTAATAAGCAGAATCCACTGTCCCCCAGTCCTGTCAGCTGCAAGCTGTTCTCCACTTTTACGCAACAGGCTGCTCACCCTAAAGCAGGGAGCAGATGGGGAAGGCGAGCATACAGAGTTCAATCACTCTGGGAGGAGAGAGGCAGGACTTAAACAAAGTTTATGAAACCTAATTGGAGAGCTGCCAAAGATAAGAAAAGTGTAAGAATGTTAAGAAACACTAGAATGTACTCCACAAATTAAAAACAGACACCAGATACTAAAAATAGGCTACCAGTTTATACGCATCCTAAGTACGTTTGTAGCAGCAAACCTACAGAATAGAGACAGACTACTAAGGGTCTCTTTGATTCCTGACCCAAGGATACAGCCGACAGCTTAAACTCTTGACCACTGCCTACTTGGAGGGGCTGAGACCCTGGGGGATACCTATCTCACTCTCTTCACTATCCAGTGGAAAAGGAACAATGTAAAAACAATTCCTCTCTTTCGGCAAAGAGAGGTTAGCGGATGCCAGCAGAACAAAGGGAGGAGGTATCTGACGCTCAGCAATAGCTGATCAACAATTCATATTTAAGCCACAGGAATACAAATCCTAAAGCCTAGTTCCTTGAAAATGTGCAAAAATCATCTTCAATAAGTTGATCATAATCTTAAACAGTAAGAGATAATTAAAAAAACAAGAACAATTAAAAGCTCCATTTCAATCAACCTAAGATGGTGCACAAATAAAGTATCTTTTCCCCAAATTGTAGAAATTTCAAGAACTTGGCACCAATGCTAAACACTGCATGGTGGCCAGAAATCTTAGATTATTCAACTAGAATCCCCAGGAAACTTTAGCAATAACATGTAGTTTAAGAATATCTAGGGGCGCCTGCGTGGCGCAGTTGGTTAAGCGTCGGACTTCAGCCAGGTTGCGATCTCGCGGTCCGTGAGTTCGAGCCCCGCGTCGGGCTCTGGGCTGATGGCTCAGAGCCTGGAGCCTGTTTCCGATTCTGTGTCTCCCTCTCTCTCTGCCCCTCCCCCGTTCATGCTCTGTCTCTCTCTGTCCCAAAAATAAATAAACGTTGAAAAAAAAAATTTTTTTTAAAAAGAATATCTAGTTGAGGGGCGCCTGGGTGGCTCAGTCGGTTGAGCGTCCGACTTCGGCTTAGGTCACGATCTCGCGGTCCGTGAGTTCAAGCCCCACGTCAGGCTGTGGGCTGATGACTCAGAGCCTGGAGCCTGCTTCCGATTCTGTGTCTCCCTCTCTCTCTGCCCCTCCCCCGTTCATGCTCTGTCTCTCTTTGTCCCAAAAATAAATAAACGTTACAAAAAAAAAAAATTAAAAAAATAAATAAATAAATAAAAGCAGTGATGGCCACAACAGGCAATATCATTTTTCATGAACGATCCTAAGTTTTAAAAATAACCTAACTTGCATATGTGATTTCTAGTGTCTATTATAAACTGATCCTATTATAAACTAACATTTTGTAGGATAAGAAGCCATTCCATTTGTGAATCCTCACACATCCAATGTATCAAGTGTGGGTTTTTCTAATGCTATGCCAACTACGAAAGCACAAAGGGCTTCACAGCCAGTGTGAAACACATACAGAATTGTACATGAGATTGCTTATGAGAATGAAACTTTAATTAAAGGTTAAATTAAAGGTTAATTATAAATGTACAAGTATTACCTCTCCAGCATTCTGGATAGAAGGGAGAGGAGCAGGTGATGTGTCTGGATCATAGAGGACAACAGATTAAAGGAGAAATATAGATTTTCAGAAAATAGTATTCTGGTAAGAATTTGGCTCAAGGTGTATGGGAACAGGGAGGGAAGATAAGACTGTAAAGGTGGCTGGGACCAGATGCAAGGTTCTAAGTGTTACATTAAAGAGTTTCTACCTTAACCCACAAAGAGTGCTACGTCACCCCCGGGGCTGTGTTTATTTATATGCAGTGTGGTCCACAAAGAATTTGAAATACGCAGGAGGTTATCAGATCAAAGGAATAGTAATAAGAATAGAAAAAGAAAAAGAAAATGAAAATCTGAGAAGAAATTAGTGCCAGAAATGGTATCACAAGGCCTGCATTTGGTTTTAGGTTTACTTTCAGTCAAAGCACAAAACTGTTCTACAAAGAACTCTGGTGGTAGCATGTAGGGGGAATGTTCCTTAGACAGCACTCACATAAGATCCCAAACCCTCAAGAGGGGGTTAGAAATGAAGGCAGTAGGTGTTACTACAAAGTACTCTGAAGTGGGGATTACATTTCTACTGTAAATGACATTACTAAAAGAAAAACCCAATTTTAATTCCTTTACTCACCCTCTTTCTCTTCAGTCAAGATACTAACAATGAAATGAATTACAGGAAGAAACTAAGAGAAAGAGCCACCAAAAGACCCAACAGTACATTCTTCATCAGGTAACAAACAGGATTTATCAGAGTCTACCATGCAGGCCACCACTGAGCCAGGCCTATTGCAAAAACAGTCTTTCCCACTTGTAGAAGCTGCCTGTGAACCTTCAGCTCATTAAGTCAACTCATTATGTAGTCAGTAGAAGGTATTCTAACAACACAAGACTACAGTACCTTTTGGACAGAGTTTCTCAACCTCAGTTCCACTGACATTTGGGGCCAGAAATTCTTTACGGGGCGGGGGGGGGGGGGGCCTACCTTGTGCATCATAGATATTTAGTAGCACCCTCTACTTACTAGAGCCCTCTACTTTAGACTAGAGGCTAGTAGCACCCTCCCAGGTTGTGACGACAACCAAAACTGTCTCTACCCAATGCCAACTATTTACTGTGGGTCAGTTTTTCCTGGTTGAAAGCCTAAGGCAATGGCTCTCAAATGGAAAGGTACATCAGAATCAGCTTTGGAACTCAAGCCCCATGATACAGATTCTAAGTCAATAGATCTGGAGTGGCCTAGACATTTGTATCAGAATCTTCAGGATGTAGAGCTTAAGCACGTAAGTTTTTAAAAGGCTTCAGAGCTAGTCTTTTTTTTTTTTTTTTAAATTTTTTTTCAACATTTATTTATTTTTGGGACAGAGAGAGACAGAGCATGAACGGGGGAGGGGCAGAGAGAGAGGGAGACACAGAATCGGAAACAGGCTCCAGGCTCTGAGCCATCAGCCCAGAGCCTGACTCAGGGCTCGAACTCACGGACCGCGAGATCATGACCTGGCTGAAGTCGGACGCTTAACCGACTGCGCCACCCAGGCGCCCCCAGAGCTAGTCTTTTAATGTCTAGTTAAGAATGATTATGCCAAGAAGCACTTTCAACATAAACTTTCTGATATTAGTAAACTGGAATGAATGCAATTTGGTGATGTTTCACTGACCTCTATAAGAATTTATTTTATTCCAAACAATGGAAACTTCTAGTCATGTAGATGAGGTTCATACTTACTTGCTAGAAGCAGACAGGAAAGTGCAACTAAATGCAGCTGCTGGATGGAGATGTCATACCGATCCATAAATAAGTCCAGCAAATAGACAGCCAGATGTCGGGCAGAAGGGCAGAGAGTGAAGCGATTGCTCACAATGGCAATCAGGTCAGCAAAATACCTTCTGAGACTTAGTTGAGGGGACTGGCCTTTGTAGGAAGGCAACTTCAGCTCCTAAATCAAGAGGAACAACATTTAGTCTAACTTGGCCTGTAGGAGTAGTATCCCTATGATGCAAAGACAACTTTTGCCCCCAATATGTTAGTGTTATAAGTGCCTAAAACAATTCTTGAAGGAAACACAAATTTGAAAAAGTTTAATGCCATAATGAATGGCATTTAAAATTTAAAACCAAACTTTTCTCCTTATTTTTAAACATCTGTGAGGTGAGAAGTTATAGGTGTTTCATGCATTAATTATAGAAGGGATATATTCCAGCAAGATTTTTGTATCCTTTTTTCCCTACCACGTGTTTTTAGAAAAACACTGCTACCAAAAACCCAACCACACCACACATATACACCCCCTTTAGGAGGCTCAAAGCTTTGGGGTAGAAGGTAACAGGTAGTGAATATGCTCCTAGTAGGTCAAATACTATTACACTTGCAGAGACGTGGAAGGTAGAGACTAGTATTCATCCACTAGTATCTTCTAAGCATGTTTCCATTTGAGCAGTTTTATGATCTCTCATTTGCCACTACCTTTTCATATACCTAAAATTTCTCCCATCATTGCTGTTCAATCTCAGAATTACATGAACCATTTTTCGAAAATTAGAAATTTTCTATACTATTAAAGTATTTCCAGAACATACAAAAAGCAGAAAGATAAAAAGGTTCTAAATTCATTTCATGAGATCAGCATAATACTAATATTAAACCTAATAGGTATCACAATAGCAGGAAATTACATAGATATGACCTCAAAACCACAGGCAAAAAAAAAAAAAGATCAATTAAACATCAAAATTTAAAAGTTTTGTGCAAAGTTCACTCTTTTCAACAGAATGAACAGGCAATCCACAGAATGGAAGAAAATATTTGCAAATCATATATCTGGTAAACGGTTAATATGCAGATTATATAAAGAACTTTTAATTTTTTTTTTTTCAACGTTTATTTATTTTTGGGACAGAGAGAGACAGAGCATGAACGGGGGAGGGGCAGAGAGAGAGGGAGACACAGAATCGGAAACAAGCTCCAGGCTCTGAGCCATGAGCCCAGAGCCTGACGCGGGGCTCGAACTCACAGACCGCAAGATCGTGACCTGGCTGAAGTCGGACGCTTAACCGACTGTGCCACCCAGGCGCCCCTATAAAGAACTTTTATATATGCAATCCAACAACAAAGAACTTGCTTAACGATGGGCAAAAGGTTTAATAAACATTTCTCCAAAGATATATAAATGACCAATAAACACATATAAAGATGCTCAACATTATTAATCATTAGGGAAATGCAAATCAAAACCATTACGAGATACCACTTCAGACCCACTGGGATTGCTATCATCAAAATATCCAAAACAGAACACAAGTGGTGACAAGAATGTGAGAAATTGGAACCCTTTTGGAATGGTGGGAATATAAAATTGTACAGCCACTGAATAACGATATTACAATTCCTCAAAAAAATTAAACATAGAATTATTATATGATCCAGCAATTCCACTTTTAGGTATACACCAAAAAGAACTGAAAGTAGGGACTCACATATTTGTACCTCTCTATTGTTAGCAGCATTATTCACAAAAGCCAAAAGGTAGAAACAAACAACCCTTCAGTATATGAATTGATAAAATGCATTTTAGTTTAAGATGAAAAGTTCTACAGATGTAGAGGTAAAAGTAACACAATGTAAATGTACCTAATGTCACTGAACCATCCACTTAAAAATAGTTAAAATTTTATGTTGTAAAAACTTTACAATAAACAAACACCAAAAATGGAACTTACATATCTGCCTAACCAATAAGAGCTAAAATTTTAGACAAAATGTTAGCCAACGTAATTTAGTAGTATATCCAAAGAATACATCATCATCAATTGTAGTACACCCTAGGAATGCAAAGATGGCTTGATATCAGGAAATTTATATATAATAGTCTAATAAACCAAAGATTATTAGAAGATAATACAGTAATCACAAGTTATTACAGAACAGAGAGACAGAAGATCTAACCCAGCTCAGGAGATGGAGTGCTGGGAAAAAACAAAGTCAGGGGAGGCTTTCTTTAAAAGAGGCTTGAACAGGTCTTAAAGACTCACTGGGAAACACAGCTGGAAAATACTTTATTTGGTGGAGTTTATTTTTCACTATGTTAACTTATTAAATGTGGATAAAACAAAGGCAAGAACACCAAGGACCAACAGATTTTTAAGAGTGTGTCTAATACATTCTCTTTATATCATTTTAAATGGTAAACTACAAGTGCTTACCAGATGGCTGTCAGATTCAGTTTTCTTCATCCAGATACTACAGTTATGTAAGCATGAAAAAATGACCTATGCTTCTCTCAGCTTACAAGTTTTTTTATAATGTCTATTCCTGATACTCTAGAATTTTACACTCTTGTTCCCGTCTGCTTCTCAGGATCTCATGGGACCAAAGCGCGGAGACCTGAGCAGGTCGTCTCCATCTCCAGTCTCAAGTACTAGTCCATTCACCATCCTAAATGCCATCCCTTTCTCAGAACGGGCTACTGTCCAGCCAAGATGGAAATAAAGGCATAGAAGCAGTACTCACAACTGTAAATACAACTCTGTGGGATATTTTTGGAGTGTTTTTCACAAGCTAGCATTGTTCCCATCTGTCATAGACACTCCTGAAAATACTTCCCAGCCATCCTAGGATTTTAGTATACATAGCATAACAATATGAGAAGATAACAATATGAGAAGTGTAAGAAGACAGCTGCTTTATAGGGTTTTTTGGGGGAAATGGAGGAGAAAATAGTTATATTTTACAAAAAATCAGAACAGCTGCATTTGGGGTTGAAGGGAATTTCCATTTGCTGTAATTTTTACCCTCCCCTAGTAGATGCAATGCTGCTGGTCAAAGCAACGATTACTCCACACACCTTGGATCTAAACAGATAATTCCTTCCATTGTGTCTAAATGGCAATTGTGCAAAGGAAGAGCTAAATTGAGATGCTGAGTTATGTGAGATTAGACCTCACACAGGCAGAGACATGTCTGTCTCATCCACTATTACCATTCTAACACCTGGCATAGTACCTTGTATATTGCAGGTATTCATATACGTTGAATAAATAAATAAGCATGACTATCCAACTAAATCACTAAATTAATAATCTGGAATTAATTTTTTTATAAGAAAAGTTCATTTTAACTTTTCTTGACTTCGGTATACTACAAACAGGGGTCTCTCCAGTTCCACAAGATTCAAGTTTTACCGATAAACATATTTACCGATTAATAAATTTTTCACAAAGTGTGACTATTGTGTCAATTGTGGCTTACACAGGGCTTAAAGATAAAATAAGACAACCCAGGGTAGCACGCCACAGGTGACCCAAGGTAACTTTCAGTGGCATTCCCTCAGGCCCCACGCTCCAATAGTTCGATAGTTCATAAGCAATTTTAGTACAGGCTTGTGTCTTATTCCTTCGATCCTCTTTAGAGCCTAATACACTGGGCTGACATTTAGAAAAGGAGAACATTTAAAACTAAAAGACCAAGGGCGCCTACGTGGCTCAGTTGGTTAGGCGTCTCTTGGTTTTGGCTCAGGTCATGATCTCATGGTTTGTGAGTTCAAGCCCCACGTCAGGCTCTGTGCTGACAGCTCAGAGCCTGGAGCCTGCTTCGGATTCTGTGTCTCCTTCCCTCTCTGCCCCTCCCCCACTTGTACTCGGTCTGTCTCTCAAAAATGAATAAATGTAAAAAAAAAAAAATCTCTAACCTTAGATACAGGTACAGTTGTAACAATTTAAGTCGGAATTAGGTTTTCTAATGTAGTTAACCTGGTTTAAAAAAAAAAAAAAACTGACGATACAAGTTCATTATCATCCCAGGAACTTTAACTCCAACAGTCAGTAACCTTTTTATTTTTTTAAATGCTTATTTATTTTTGAGAGAGAGAAAGAATGCACAAGTGGGGGAGGCCCAGATAGAGTGAGATACACAGAATGTGAAACCGGCTCCAGGCTCTGAGCTGTCAGCACAGAATCTGAGGCGGGGCTTGAACCCATGAACTGTGAGATCATGACCTGAGGCCAAAGTCCGAGGCTTAACCGACTGAGCCACCCAGGTGCCCCATAGTATCCCTTTTATTAAAGAGGCAGTTGTTTTGCTTCTTTCTCATTTTCTGTACATAACAAACGGCCCTCTCCATCCAGGATGAAACTGAGTTAAGTTAGGGACAGTTTTGGATGTGGTCTCTCTTCTGGTTATCAAAGAGGCAGAGATGACCCGTTAAACTGAGATGTGACATAAGAGCAAAATTGTTAACTTAAGAACAATACACAGACTTTGCATTGTGCCAGAAAATTGCACCGAACCTCCCCTCCCCCCCAATATGTATTAAAGTCTACTTTCTGCTTTCAGTTAGCTGGAAGGAGCAGCTAACTCCTACCTTAAGGCATTCTGAACAGCCCCCAAATCTGGGGCGGGAGGGGGGGGGGATGTCTCAGGGAAAAATAACAACAGTCACCTCT
Source organism: Prionailurus bengalensis (assembly GCF_016509475.1). NCBI lineage: Eukaryota > Metazoa > Chordata > Mammalia > Carnivora > Felidae > Prionailurus > Prionailurus bengalensis. Next base: position 54,941,184 of record NC_057351.1, on the reverse strand, counting down.
TTCTTAGGGCTTATTATGCCCAAAGCACTGCTGTAAAGCACATGCACAATAACAACCCATTTAATCTTCACAATCTCCCCACAAGCCTCATTCTATTATTATTCATTTTACAGATGAGGAAATTGGGAAAGAGAAAATTAAGTAACTTGTCCGAAGTCTTATAGCAGGCAGGTTAGTGGACAGGCTGGGGAATTTATGTACAGATGTGACCTAACAGCGGCCGCACCAGCAACTACAGAACGAGGGCTACTCTGCCCAATAAAAGCCAGCACACACATCTGTTTAAAAACAGTATCAAATTCATGTTCCACTTTCCCTCTCCCAAATACCACGCTCCACCCTCACTTAAGTTACAGGTTCTTCTGATACATCCCAGGGAAGAAACCCAGGAGTTAATTAACCTCGAGCAAATAAGCAAACTCGCCTTTTCTGGTCTGGAAACTAGTGACCGGACTTCCCAGGGAGCCGCGATTTATACTAACTGGCACAAAACACTGAATGGAAAAATCGGGCACCGAAATTACCTTGTATCGAAGCGCTTGATGAATGTCGGCGGCCAGCTGTCCCCGCCACCACTGCCCCTCCAGCTCCATGGGACCCGGCGACGCGCCTGGCCAGACGCGGCAACTTCAGTCTGTAAGACACACCCCAGACGCGGTCAAGGCCGGCTCCTTCCACACGACCCTCAGCGCCCCCTCCCCGAGGGGTGTGACCTCAAGCCACCCTGGGTGGCTGCTCCTCTTCACCGGACTCGACCTAAAGCCAGCACCGATCCAAACCAATTCCCCGACGCCGCGCGTAAGGCCCGAGCTACCCAGTCAGGAGGAGCGGGCTCGCGCTGAGAACTGCCGGCCTGGGTGCCGGGCAAAGGGGACCAACTTGGAGTTCCCAAGGCGCGGCCCGGGGTGCGCGCAAGGGAAGCTGGAGGCGGAGGCCTGGCTGGGGGCTCCCCGCGTCCCGGGTTCGAATTCTCGCGCCGGCCCCGGGCAGCGGAGAGACTGACACCAATCGAAGATCCCTTGAGGCGAAAACCTCCCGCGGATAAACCAGCAGACGAATACCCGCCCGGCCCCGGGTTCCAGCGGCAGCCGCTAGGGCACTCGTTTCCCCCTGGGGGGGCCTCCCCGCGGCCCCCGCCGGGCCCGGCACGCACCCAGGCCGCCTCCACCTCGTCCAAAGCAGCGCACGAGATCGCGCGGCCCCAGAAAGGCGAACAAAAGGCCGGGCCGGGCGGGTCCGGTGCCCCGCGCCCAGGACAGGCCTGCCGGTCCCCACGGCGGCCTCCCTTACCCGGAACCGCGGCCCTCACAGCCCCAGCCCCGCCGGCATGCGGGGGACGCCGGCCCCGCTCATGATGCGGACAGTCGGCCGCAAAGCGCCGGCCTCAGCTCGGGCCCAGCGCCGGGGCGCTCGCGCCGCCCATTGTTAAAGGACCGGCAGGCGGCTCGGCGTACAAAGCCAGCGCGGGGGCACATGCGGCCCCGCCGCTGCCAATCTCGTCTCGCGATACAGCCGGGTCACGCCGAGCCGTCCAATCGGCGGCCGGGCCGGGTCCAGGTGCAGCATCTGGCTGCGGCTCGGAGGCCCCAACCGGGACCCGGCGGCGTCAACCCCCGCCGGCCCGGCGCGACCCGGTGCTTGGAGCTGCCCAGCAGCTCCACCACCACCTACCGTGAGGCCCGCCCGAGCGGCGGGCAGAAGGCGCCGGAGAAATTACAAAGTTCATCCTCGTTCCGGTAGTCAATTTGGTCATGCCACTCACCTGCTAAGAACCTTCGATGGCTCCCGATGCCCGCGGAGGAAAGTTCGGAAGCTTCAGCTTGGCCTTTTAAAACTCATTGCAATGTGGATTCAATCTGTTTTATCTCACATCATAACAGCCCCGTTTTACATCCTAGGATCTGCTCAGTGGCATTACCAATCCCCCCCCCCCCCCGCCCCGTAAGTGTTTTTGGCCGTTGCCGAAACACCTAAAGCGTTTTCTCTGTGAGATTCTGCTGTCTCTTTAAGTTCCACCTCGAGACCCACTCCTTCCAGAAACCTAATTGACCTTCCCCCCTCATTTCCTTTGCTTTAGAGATTCCCGACAGCTTTGAATAAAGTTGAGCTTACCTTTAGTAACCTAGTTTGTCAGATTGAAAATGGACGTAAATAATCATCTATGGTCTTAAATCCGGAAACTATAAAACTGTGGAAACACTCCAAAACCAAGTAAGGTGATGTGGGACCTGAAATATGATTCGCAGAAATCTAATCAATTGTATTTTAACCTTTTTGGTAGACTATCACAACAGAAGTGCATGGTCAACCCAGGACAGTGATGCTCACTTTTCTGAGAATGCAGAGCAACCTCTTTTAATATTAAAAAATAAATCATGGAAGCTTCCCCCTTTTACTTTGAATTCTTTGTCCCCAAAGATGCATGATAAAGAGATACTATAAAGTGATGAATGTATATTATATAAATCAGTTTTACTTATCACACTGACATCTTGATAAATTTGAAGAACAGCTGCAGATATGTATATGAACCATGTGAGACCATGCTCATGCCCAGAAGAGAGCTGCAGGAAGTAATGGCAAGACAAGGAAAACCCAGAAGCAGAGATGGGCAGAACCCAGCCCAGCGCAGCATTGCCCAGGGAGAGGCTGCCCCAGCCTATCTCAGTTGCAGGGTTTCCCTAGAGAGGAGAGGAACACATCAGGCTAAGAGCTCCATCCCATTTATAATGCTGTTTAAATAGTACCTACCTCCTCAGGTTCTAATTCATGTGCACTAAGCAACTTTATGACAATAATTTGGCATCCCAGTAACTTAAATGTGCAGGGTCTATTTAAGAACCTTTTCAGAAAAATAGGTCACAGACTGTAAATCATCAGTGTAATAAGTAGGTTGTCTCTCGTGGTTTCTACTTTAAGGATGTTATTCACTGGGAGGTATTTGTTCACAAACAGTTTTCATATTTTCTGGATTTGCCTCCTATGATGAAAGGACCTTAATGTTCATGCATTTTATAGATTTGTGTGTGTGAGTGTGTTTGTCTATATATACATATATAACTTAGATTGTAACTCCCTAAAGTGTAAATTCAGGTTTATTACGATTTCTTCATTAATTCCTTTGGGGCAAGCTGGACACAATTAGGTATGTACTTAATTCCGAAATAAAGTCTGGTTTTCATACATACAGTTTATTTTCTAAAGGGGAAAGAGAAACACAGTAAGTGAGCAACAACAAAACACCACGTGGTGACAAGTTCTGTGAAGAAAAAGAAATAGAAATAGAGACTAGAAAGTGACAGTGACTGGACATTGTTTTTTGATAAGGTGACGTGTGCAAAGGCCTGAGGGAAGCAAGGGAACGTGCAGGTTTCTGGTGGCTGAGGGTTGCAGGTAAAGGGAACAGCAAATTCAAAGACCCTAAGGAGAAGGCACGTTTGGAATGAACATGGAGGTCCTTGTATGCTTGGAGTGAAGAAACAGGAAAGACTTGGAAGTCTTGGAAGCAGCAGCCAGGAATGGTATGAAAGGATGGAAGTAAAAAAAAAAAAAAAAAAAAAAAAGAGGCAGAACTTCTACAGAGTGAGCAGAGTGAGGAAATTTGCAAAGGGTCCAGCCTGCCTGCCTCCTAAGGCACAAAATGGATTATGCAAAGATGAGGATAGGACCAGATTCTCTGCAATGCTTTTATAACTCAGGAACTTTAGGCAGTAAAAGGCCACTGATGTTAAATTGTTTAATTTTTTTTAAATGGATGCATGCAAAAGGTAAAACATTCAAACAGAAGACTGTATGGAGGGACTAGCAAATCTCCCTCTCTCCCCTAATCTCAGTTCTTCCTAGAGGCAACATTAACTCTATTTTTTTTTTGTACCCTTCCAGAAATAGCCAAGTACTTCTAACCGTGCATATACATAATGCATGCTCCATTTTGTGCACACATCATCACACTTTATGCCCTCTGTTGTGTACCTACCTAGCTTTGTCACACAATATATTCTGGTGAACATTCAATAATAGAACATCCAGGATTCCTTTCAGTGGCTACATTGGATTCCACTGACACAAAGGACTGGACGCCCAAAGACTTGGGCTCTGGTTCCTGGTTCTTGATTTATTGCTCCCTAGTGGAGTGCTGGTAATTTGTCTCCTCTGAGACTCATGTTCCTATCTATAAAGTGAACTTCTCTCTCTCTCAAAAATAGATAAACTTAAAAAAATGTTTAAAACAGGTTCCTGGGTGGCTCAGTATGTTGAATGTCTGACTTCGGCTCTGGTGGTGATCTCACAGTTCCTGAGTTCTAGCCCTACATTGGGCTCTCTGCTGTCAGTGTGGAGCCCACTCGGATCCTCTGTCCCCCTATCTCTCTCTCTCTCTTTCTCTCTCTCTCTTCCTCTCTCAAAAATAAATATAGTGAACTAGACGATGACTGAGATTGCTTTTGACTTTAACATTTTAGGTTCTTTGTTCTTGCTACACACATGTGACAGTCTTCTGTAGGGAAAGAGGCCCAACACTCTTTATAAAGCTCTGATCATTGTCCAGTTTTAAAGGTTTTATTTTTTTAATGTTTATTTTTGAGAGAGAGAGAAAGAGAGAGAGAGAGAGAGAGAGAGCACAAGTGGGGAAGGGGCAGAAAGAGAGGAAGACAGAATCTGAAGCGGGCTCCAGGCTCTGGGCTGTCAGCACAGAGCCCGACACAGGGCTCAAACTCATGAACCGTGATATCATGACCTGAGTCGAAGTTGGACACTTAACCGGCTGAGCCGCCCAGGTGTCCCAGTTTGAAAGGTTTTAAATTGAAAATGTATCCTGGCAATTCGTGTATGTACACCAATTAAGAAGTCCAATATCTCTAAAAGGCATATAATGGAGAGCAACCATTCCCTGTAGCACTCCCTCCCCACTCCCAAGTCCTACTCCAAAAGGTAACCACTTTGATCTCTTTTAGCTATTTCTCACAGTGTTTGCTATCATCTTTCAAAATGGCATGCTTATATTATGATTTCAATTTGTCATTTTAAAATACATTTGTATACTGTCCTGGCTAATGAAAAATTAGATGCTCTGTATTACCTTTCACACACACATTTCCCCCTTCCTTCATCTCCCCAATATATAATTTTAACACATTTTTGGTTACATCCATTTTCAGTTGTTTTCATTGTCATGACTACACATTGTTCACTGTGCAGCCACATGTTCTCCTATAATCATACTTTCCTTTTTGTTTTCCTAGATGCTTTTTCTTTGCTTTCTTCAAGTCTGTGTCTTAAGTTTTCTACATCCTCCAATAGCTCTGTAAAATGTCTCCATTCAGCTTTCGAAACAGTCAAGCCTATCAGATCATCTATTGGTTTTATCTTTCCACTCTTGATTGATTCCCCTGGATCCATCTAATGCTGACACTCTAGCTCCAATATTGATGGATTCTCTCTAGAGCTGATGGCTGCCTATCCTGGGTTAGATTCCTATTCCCAGGATCACGTGTCTTTCTTTTCTTTGACTTACATATCCCAACAGCTTTCTGAGAAAGGGTGTCTGGGAGGCAAATCTTTGAGACCTGGTATATCTGAAAGTATTCTTACTCTCCCCTCATCCTTGGTTGTTTGACTAGATATGAAATTCTAACCCGGAAATCACTTCCCCTCACAATTTTGAATTCATGCTCTAGTTAATGCCTTCTAGCCCTCTCATTTCTGCCAAGGGGATTGGAGGCTACATGGAGAAGCAGCCTGGAAGGCTGTCTTCACCATACAGTGAACACACTTTCACACGCTCTCTCTGTTCTCAGAACCACCCCCCCCACCCCCCCCCCCCACCCCCCCCCCCACCCCCCCGCTTCCCCACAGTTCAACCTCTTTAGAAAATAAGCTTTCAGGGGCGCCTGGGTGGCGCAGTCGGTTAAGCGTCCGACTTCAGCCAGGTCACGATCTCGCGGTCCGTGAGTTCGAGCCCCGCGTTGGGCTCTGGGCTGATGGCTCAGAGCCTGGAGCCTGTTTCCGATTCTGTGTCTCCCTCTCTCTCTGCCCCTCCCCCATTCATGCTCTGTCTCTCTCTGTCCCAAAAATAAATAAACGTTGAAAAAAAAAATTAAAAAAAAAAAAAAGAAAATAAGCTTTCAGACTTCTAGTGTTGGTAAGTAGAGTTGCCTGGCTACAAAGGATGAGGAAGGGGATATTTTGGTATAGCCATTCCTTTTAAAGACTTTTAACTGAGCCTGCTATTTTTAACTCACCTCGTATCTCTACCCTTACCTCCATCTTTAAAGTGTCGCAGGTCCTGAGTTTTCTGAGGTTCTTTGTTGACTTTGAAAAGTCCCAACATCCCTGAATCTATAGGCATTTCATTTTCAGCTTCCTGTGGTCTGGTAAATTGGTTATCATGCGTCTATCTACTTTCTAGTTTCTTAGCTTTTATTCACTTGTGTGGTCCACTTGAGAGGGAGTAGAGTAAATTGTGTTCAGTCTACTACATTTAACTTGAAGTTGAATGAATTATTTCCAGTAAAAGTCTTACACTTTGTTCTTTGCTTGTTTTGATACTTCAGAAGTATGTTTCATAACTGCAGTTCTGTTGGTTACCCCCAAAATATGTCTTGGGTTGGTCTACTACTATATTAGTTTCCTTGGGCTGCCATAACAAATTATCACAAACCGAGTGGCTCAAAACAACAAAACTTCATTCTCTCATTGTTCTGGAAGCCAGAAGTCTCAAATAAAGTTGTCAGTATGCTCCTCTGAAGGCTCTAGGGAAGAATCCTTCCTTGCCTCTTCCTAGCTTATGGTGGCTCCTGGCAAACCTTGGTGTTCCCTGGCTTATATGATTCCAATCTTTGCCTTCCTCTTCACAGTACCCCCTCCTCTGTGTCTGTGTCCTCTCCTCTTCTTGAAAGGATAGTAATCATTGGATTTAGGGCCCATCCTAATCCAGTATGACCTCATCTTAACTAATTATATCTGTAAAGACTCTATTTCCAAATAAGATTACATTCTAAGTTTCTGGAGATACAAAAATTTTTTTTGAAGGGAGGAGCTGTTCAAGTCAGTACAGCTTATTTGTGTCCATTCTCGACATCCTAGCCCAAGGTACCATCATCTCTTACTTGGACTTGTACGATAGTTTCTCAATGAGTTGTATTACCACTAGTTCTATCCTCTAAAGTATTCACCCCCTAGCAGTTGGAGTGGTCATAAAAAGGTAAATCACACCTGTTATAAACATGGCATGGAAGAGTTCCTTGACTACATTTCCAAACTGTTTTAGCATAATGCATAATGTTAAAGAGAGCTGTCAAGACTATTTTTAAAAATAGGGCACAGAAGGGGCGCCTGGGTGGCGCAGTCGGTTAAGCGTCCGACTTCAGCCAGGTCACGATCTCGCGGTCCGTGAGTTCGAGCCCCGCGTCAGGCTCTGGGCTGATGGCTCAGAGCCTGGAGCCTGTTTCCGATTCTGTGTCTCCCTCTCTCTCTGCCCCTCCCCCGTTCATGCTCTGTCTCTCTCTGTCCCAAAAATAAATAAACGTTGAAAAAAATATTTAAAAAAAAAAAAAAATAGGGCACAGAATATGTAGACATTTATAATCTCTAATCAACAAGGGGGTATTCCAAATTTGAAAATGCTATATGGCAATGTTCCATTTCCAGGTAAGATGGTTGTGACAGTTAAATTTTATGTGTCAACTTGCCCAGACATTTGAACAAACATTATTCTGAATGTGTCTGTGAGGGTATTTTTGGATGAGATGCACATCTGAATCAGTAGACTGGGTAAAGCATATTGCCCTCCTGTTTGAATAAAAATGTTTTTATTCACAACCTTACACTAACCCACTTGCCAACCCTCTAGACACAAATTGGGTGTCCTACAATTCAATTCAGTTCTGACACTGTCTACCTGGAGTAGTGTCATATCCTACAAACACTCAGTACCAGAAGACTGTCCCCACTTTAGACATGAATCGCAAGTTTTGGGGCTTTCAGACTTTTGACTGGGTATAAATGAAGAGTTCCGTGACTCCCTCCTCAGGTTTGATAATTTTTTAGGACAGCTCACAGGACTCAGAAAATAACTTTACTACTACAGGTTTATTATAAATGATACACTATGGAGGAGGAGATAGAGTAGGGTAACGAACGTATGGGCAAGGGGTTGGAGCTTCTATACCTGCTCTGTGCATGCTGCCCTCCCAGCATCTCAGTGTGTTCATCATCCCAGAAACTCTCTGAACCCCGTTGTTTAGGGCTTTTATGAAGGTTGTATTATGTAGGCATGATTGATCAAACCATTGACCATTGGCGATTACCTCGATCTCTAGCCCCTCTTCCTTCCGTGGAGGTCGGGGAATAGGGCTGATAGTTCCAACCCCCTAATCACATGGTTGGTTCCAGCCTCCATCCAGAAGCTATCTAGGGGTCCACCAAGAGTCACATCATTAGTATAAACTCAGGTATGCTTGAAAGAGCTTCTTATAAATATTAGAAGATACTCTTCTTATCCCTATCATTCAAGAAATTCCAAGGGTTTTAGAAGGTCTTTTATCAGGAACTTGGGACAAAGACCAAACGCATGTTTATTATATCACAATATCATACATTCCTAATGTGGGTGGCCCCCATTTAATCAACTAAAGTTCTGAATAAAACACAAAGGCTGACCCTCCTATGAGTGAGAGAGAGAATTCCTTCTGCCTTAATGCTTTGAGCTGGCACATAGGCCTTTTTTTGGCCTTCAGACAAACTGAAACACTGGAGTTTTGTGGGTCTCGAACCTGCTGGCTTTCAGACTAGAACTTACACCATTTATGAATTTGTTTACTGGGAGCTTTTTCTACTATTTTTGAAAGAGAAAAGCAACATATAGAAAAGCATACAGAATATGGTCACATTTTTATAAAACAGGAACATATACATACACACGTATATGTCCATATGTGTATTTGAGAATGATGGTAAGTGGAAGGATGCATACTTTGTTACTAAGCAGGTGAGCCGGGTGAATAATGCGGGTGGAGGAAAGGGGAGGGGAGAACAATGGAACAGGGATCTAAGCAAAAAAAAAAAAAAGGCTGCATTTAAAAAATATGATCACATTTATACACTTGTAATGAATATCTGTAAAAATAACTTTTGAAATAATCTCAAATATAAAAGAGAAAAATATTTTATTCAGTTACTTAACACCTTTTGATGATTTGCTATTGTACTTCAAATACAATATGAATTCCTTACCATGACTTCTGTGATCTGATCTTTGACCACCTCTCCAACATTATGTGCCTCTACTGTCCCCTCCCTATGTAAGTCTCTTTCTGGACACAAGGACTTTGCGATTGCAGTTTCCTCTGCCTGATAGGCTTTTTTTTTTTTTTTTTTTTGCCTGATATACTTTTGATATAGGTTTGCATGACTGGCTTCCTCTCCACAAATGCCTACCCAATAAGCCACCCTCCCCTTCCTCCTCACCAACAGGACACTGATTTTATTGGGACAGCAATATCTCATTAAAATATTTGACCTCCCAGCTTCCACTGTATCACTAGGAGTGATACAATTCCGGTCACTGGGATATAAGTGGAAGTTACTAGGCATGGCCTCCTGGGAAGCATTTTAAAGGAGCTACACCAGCTGCATCCTTTAACTTTCCCTTCTCTTTCTGCGTTTTTTTGCCATGGAAATGGTTGTGAGGCTAAAGCAAAGGTTCTCAAGGTGTGGTCCTCAGATCAGCAGTCTCAGCATCACCTGGGAAACTTGTTATAATGACAAATTACCAGGCCCCAACCCAGACCCACTGAATCAGAAATTCTGAGCGTAGGGCCCAGCTATCTTTGTCAACTACTGTTCAGGTGGGTCTTAAGCAAGTTTGAGAGCCACTAAGCTAGTGGACAGAAGCCTCCTTAGAGATGCCGAAAAGATGGATGAAGACTAGTACACCTGTGACATTACAGAGTCACTGCATGGACTTGGACTTCCTCCTTTGGGCTTGGCAGTTATGTGAAAAAGTAATCCCTATTTGGTTAGGAGGCTGCGGTTAGGTTTCTGTTCCATGCAACCAAATGAAATTCTAGTCGATAAGTCATCTTCTAAATCTTGGCTGTAACATTGTCTCTTTAGAGAGGACTTCCTTGACTACTCTACTTATACCCTCCGTCCCCACTGAAGTCCTTCTCCATCAGGCCATCCTGCTTGCTTTCTTTACAGCACTCAGTACACACTGAAATTATCTAACTTACTTACTGTTTATTTGCTTATGGTCTGTTTCCCTGTAAGAATGTAACCTTCACAAGGGCAGGAACTTTGTCTTTTCACTGCTGTACTCCAGCACATAATGAAGTATCTGGTACATAATGGAGGCTCCATTATTATTTGTGGAATGATTTAAAGAACTTTAAAATTATGTTACATTTAAAATCACGTATTTTGAGGGCACCTGGGCGGCTCAGTCAGTTAAGTGTCCGACTTCCGCTCAAGTCATGATCTTGCAGTTTGTGAGGTCGAGCCCCTCATCGGGCTCTGTGCTGACAGCTCGGAGCCTGAAGCCTGCTTCAGAGTCTGTGTCTTCCTCTCTCCCTGCCTCTCCTCCACTCACACTGTCTCTCTCTCTCTCTCTGTCTCTCTCAAAAATAAACATTAAAAAAATTTTTTTAATATAAAAAAATAAAATCATGTATTTTTAAGTTAAAAATAGAACTACCCAGGGAGCCTGGGTGGCTCAGTTGGTTAAACCTCCAACTTTGGGTCAGGTCATGATTTTGCAGTTTGTGGTTTTGAGTCTCTTGTTGGGCTCTGGGCTGACAGCTCAGAGCCTGGAGCCTGCTTCAGATTCTGTGTCTCCCTCTCTGCTCCCACCCTCTCAAAAATAAATAAATATTAAAAAACAAAAAACTACCATACAATCCAGCAACCACACTATTGGGTATTTATCCAAAGAATACAAAAATACAAATTCAAAGGGATACATGCACCCTGATGTTTATAGCAGCATTACTTATAATGGGCATGATACGAGAGCAGCTCAAGTTTCCATTGATTGATGAATGGATAAAGAAGATATGGTATATATATGCAATGGAATATTTATTTTTCAGCCATAAAAAAAGAATGAAATCTTGCCCTTTGCAACTACACGGATGGAGCTAGACAGTATATTGCCAAGTGGAATAGGCCTGTCAGACAAAGACAAATATCATATGATTTCACTCATATGTGGAATTTAAGAAACAAAACAAATGAGCAATGCAGAGAGAGAGAGAGAGAGAGAGAGAGAGACGAACCAAGAAACAGATTCTTAACTATAGTGAACAAACTGATGGTTAGCAGAAGGGAGGTGGGTGCAGGAACGGGTTAAATAGGTGATAGGGATTAAGGACTGCACTTGACATGATGAGCAACAGGTGATATATGGAAGGGTTGAGTCACTATATTGTACACCTGAAACTAATAATAAAGTACTGTATGTTAACTAACTGGAATTAAAATAAAAATTTAAAAATAAAATCACATATTTTTAAAATATACAAATGAAAAAATGGTTCATTACACAGTTTCAAAATTTTAGGGAAAAAATTTTAGTTGAGAAATCCATACACCTGCAAAAAAAACCATATGATACAGAAGGGTTCTCTATGCTTGCCTATGAATACTTTCTACCTAACTCTTAAGTGGCCTATCAATTTGAAAACCATAAATGACTAACAAAATAGTTATGTAAATATTGAAGGTGCCACAGAAATGAACTGCGTGAGTTCAGTATTTTTTTGTCAACATTGTCTTTCCATAGACATCATTTATTGCTACCCCAATCAATATGGTTGACTTGCTAATAACAAAACTTCATAGAACATTCAAATAAGAACAAAAATTCTGATCAGCTAGGGGATACACACACTTAGGTTTTAATCTTGGAGAAAAAGCGTTCTCTTCACCCACATCTCTACTATTTTACTTAGGTAGTCACAAGTTTCGTCCAAGACTAACATCACTGCACATAAATGAGGTCTTCCCTGGCACCAGCCCATGCAGGTGCATTGCAGGACAGAATTCAGACTGAGGAGTCCCTGGGGATGTATTTGGGGGGATCTCTGCTTGTGAGAGTGACCCAAGAAACTCCAGCTTGTGGGAGAGGTGAATTTTCTTTCTCCTGTTTTTACCTCATACAAAAAAAGCTTTCATCAACCTTTGGAAATCTGTACCTTTGGTTTTTTTTTTTTTTTAGAGTAAGTAATTATGCAACATTTAAGTAAACTGTATAAATACTTTTCTCAGTGAAGCACAGAACAACCAAATAGAAGAAAATACAGCGCTTCTGACTTAGATCCCTGTCCACTCTCTCTCAAGGCTCCTAGGATCTAGAGAGGCCTCCTTGGAGTCACTGCTGGGAAAGGAAAGCAGCAGAAAAGTGCGAGAAGCAAAATGGCGGACTCCTCACTAAGGAGAAAAGGAGCCCTGAGATTTGGTAAGACCATTTTCTCCCTTTCTCACAGAATCGGGAAAGCATGTTAGAGCTTCTTGGGAAGCCCTTCCAAATACTAGGAGCTGAAAGAACTTCAAGTCAGTAGCATGCCAAGTGAAAACTTTTAGGAGGCCCCAGAAGCTGACCTCAGCCCTCAGCCCCACCTGGCAGATTTTTCTTTTACTCTTAACCAGTGAAATAATCTTTGGAGAGGCAATGACCTGGAGTTTGTACTTGAGTATCTTCTACCTGGAATTGCATCAGAACCGCGTCAAAAGTACCAGCCTCACTTTGGTAATGACAGCATTCTAAAAGGCGGGGTTTTCACTCTTAACAGGTCATCAGAATGATCTAGGGAGCTTGTTTAAAATAATGTGGGTTCTGGAGCTCCACTCCCAAAGGTTCCCATTCAGTAGGTCTTAGGGGGATGTGGGAATTTGCATTTTCAACAATGCTCTCCAGGTGATTCAGTTGAGCTGGTGTGAGGCCTACGATTTGAGTAATACTGGCTTAAAAGGTAGGGGCCAGAATTACTTCTTTCCCATGATAAGACCCACTGTAGACAGTGACTGAAGGCCACCAGACTGACTGAAGTGTTTTCCTTGAAGAGGTCGGGAGGTCATCTAGACTCATTCTCAAAGGTTCAGGGAGTGGGTCTCCATGGTGCCTAACTCTATAAGAGAACCAACAATCGGGCTCACATTTGGCTGGATTTGAGGATAAGTAGCAAAATCTAAAGTACCGGAAAAGTCTTGATTGCTTTGGGCGAGGGGCCCAAGGCCTATTTTTTTTTTTTTTTTCCTTTTTCCTTCTTCCTTTTCACTCATGTCGAGCTAAGGAAGCCAAATAGACCCACACAGATAATACGTTGTTTGGGTATGGGTGAATGTATACAGCTAGAGCAAATTCTGTCTGGGGAAATTCAGAAGAGTGAATTCCAGTTTGATACACAGCGTCAATAATTGACTGCACATCAGTGTATGGCATCTGCATAGGAAATCCTGTGACCTAGACAAAAGACAGAATAACATGTAAACCCATGCTACAGGCATGTAGGCAGTCAGGAATTATTGTATGCAAAAATATTACAGAAGCCTCAAAAAATGGTAGTCACGAAGTAATGTTATTTTCTAGGTGCTTACAATTGATGTGGGAAACAAGGCAGAAGAAAATGGTAGATAGAATTAAATTTCCTTATAACCTGCAGCCCATTGACAAACACTTGAGGCTGGCGGAGTAAAATGTTTCTCCAGGAACTCCCTGCTATCTTAATGTTAATGCTTTGCTAGAGGGAAAAACAACCTTAGCTTGACAATAGCTAGGCCTCCAGTATCTCGTGAGTCTTCTTTAGCATATGAAAATCTCACTGGAAACTTCCCCTGGACTCTACCTCCCCCACTCCAGAGTATATAACCAGTCTCTCCTCCTGCTCCTGGGGCAGCTCTTTCTGCCCACCGGTCCTGTCCCCATGCTTTAAAAAATAACCTTTTTGCACCAAAGACATCTTCAAGAATTCTTTCTTGGCCATTGCCTCTGGACCCCACAGACCCCACTATCACCCCCAAAACTTCATCAACCGTGTTCCAGGAACAGTACTAAATGCTTCACATACATACTTAATCCTCAAATAACCTTATGAGGTAGGTTCTACTATAATTCCCACTTTCCAGAGAGAGAGGAACAAAGCCAGATACCACAGCCCTCACACTTAACACTCCAAATACGTGCACCCTTTCTAGAATAGCAAACTGCCAATGGGAATATTACTTGGTCCTACAAATGAGGTATTTAAGTGAGCATTATGGAAGAATTTATTTAACACTGATTCAATTTATATTTATTAAGTGACAACTGTGTGACAGGATTAAAGGATTATGGTACATGGTCCTATGTAAAATTATCTATTTAATAAGATGCAGATAACAATCAGAAACCTCTTTCAAGCCTTAGATTGCTTACTTCAGGAGGCTTTTCTTGATCCTTAAATCTGTTCATGTGTTCTTCCCATGTGGCTGCAATAGGATGCTGTCCTTCCCTAACTTACTTCGTAAACTAGACTGCAATTACATGTTTTCTGGTCTGTCTCATTAGCCTGTAGTTTCTGTGAATGCACAAGATTGTATCTGTCTTGTTTACTGTCATAACCCCAGTGCCTAACACAAGGCCTGTCACATGTAATACAAATAATAATAAACATCTGCTGAACATTTGCTAAGTGCTGGGTGCTGTGGTAAGTAGCAGCTCATTTAATCCTCACCAGAACCACAAACCAGATTAACTATTTTTATCCCTGTTTATCTTGCCCAGTGGGGTGGAAAGTATAAAGGAGTTAGGTAACTTGGTCAAAACTAGTGATAAATGGTTGAACCGGGGTTTGAATCCAAACCACAAGATTAAGCTCAGGTTTATGATTATGTGTTACTAAGTAGATAATTTTACAAAGAAAGTACACGTTTTAAACCTTGGCTTATATTAGCCTCGGTTTATATTGCTTTGCTTATCTGTTTACCACTAATTCTGTTTTTTTTTAATGCAAATAAAAGCAACTTCCTCCCTATTCATGAATAAATAGCACCCACAGATCCCTCTTTGACAGCTTAAGTACTTAACTCCAGACAGATTCCTTCTTTTCTTCTCTCAGAGGGTTTCCCTAGAAAATGTCTAGTCTACGAGATGGTAGGGGGAAAGAATCTCACTCTTGGGAGGCTGGGGCTTTCAAAAACCCATTGGATCAATTCACAGGGAAGAGTCAGTGACAGGATGTCAAGAGCTGGTGGTAGGTAGGGGAAAAACAATATACCAAATGCCCACCATGTCTGTTTATAAACTTGTTGAGTTTGAGATACCTTTTAACCAACCAAGATGATGACAAATGTGTTGGCAAATATATAAGAAAGGAGGTCAGGAAAGAAGACCAGGCTGGATACAGAAATTTGGGAGTATTTTGCATGTGAAAGGTATCAAAGCTTGCCTGGAGTCCTCTTGCCCAGAACCAAGGACAGAGAATCTAGTCTATTACTACCAACCAGAGATCATTTTTCAATTTCTTATTTACAGGTGACTTTCTTTTGTTCATCTCTTTTTCCAAACTTTGTGGCTATATAACATAAAACATGTCAAGAAAACGTCATGCAGTGTGGTCATGGTAATAGTTGTTCAGTCTATTTGAAATTGCTTAGCCTAAAAATAAATGTATTTTAATGCCTTATCATCTGTTGTCTAGGATCAAGATAAAAAAGCATTTCAGGGATATTGAAGATTACTATTCCCTAGCAATTAACAACATAGATACAACAAATGTCATTAATGCACTAAATCATACACATACCCAATAAAATTGGAGTAGCCTTTCAAATTCACCCTCTTCTTCAGACAAAACAAAGCTTCCAGTGCCAAGTTCTAGCTTAGGAAGGATTTTTTGCAAAATATAAGTACATTGTCGATTCCAGCGTGTTGGCTGTTTAGGTCGCCATTCCATCATTTTACATTTCAGAGTCCTCTCAATCCTAAAGTAAAAATGCAAAGGTTATTTTATGACAAATTACAATTCATGTAATAAGAGTGATAAGAGTGTTGTCACTTTACTCAAGTGCAAGAATATTTTTTTTAATTTTATTTAGGATAAACCAGACCTTCATGGCTAAGAATATCTACCATCATTCACATTAATCAAGTTGGGGAGAAGCAGGCACTTGCTTGGCTTGGGAAAGCAAGAAGCTTCCCAGGAGAGCCAACAGTTGGATCTCAAAGGCACATCTCTTTTCTGGTTACCTGTGTGTAGACAGCTGCCTACTGGGTGTGATGTGACAACGTCTACTGTCTGATCACTGGACTGACATCCCCATTCTCCAGGGCCCTCCTCTGTCATAAAATATTGTGTTTCCAAGAAACTGCATTTATGAAAGTTCAGATATCTGGTCTGGGTGATGTCAGCAGGGATGGATTTATTAGATTAGTTAATACAGCAAGCATGGTTGGAAGGAAATGAGGCACAGACTGATAAGTATGATGATCAGTTTCCCCCGCTAGAATGTACACTCCATAAAGGCAGAGATTTGTGCCTTTGTATTCAGCCCCTTAAACAGTGCCTGCTGGTAGATTATTCCAGGGACAGTGTACGTTGGTTGACGGGGCCCCTTGAGAAGCCTCATCTTTACACAGAATCACTGTGTGCTTAAAAACAAAAAGCCACGGGGCGCCTGGGTGGCGCAGTCGGTTAAGCGTCCGACTTCAGCCAGGTCACGATCTCGCGGTCTGTGAGTTCGAGCCCCGCGTCGGGCTCTGGGCTGATGGCTCAGAGCCTGGAGCCTGTTTCCGATTCTGTGTCTCCCTCTCTCTCTGCCCCTCCCCCGTTCATGCTCTGTCTCTCTCTGTCCCAAAAATAAATAAACGTTGAAAAAAAAAAAAATTAAAAAAAAAAAAAAAAAAAAAAAAAAAAAAACCAAAAAGCCACTGGGAATTTCCTCCTGGCTGAGTCTGTAGTGTGACTGAGTAGTTTTGGAGTTTGCAGAGTCCCAGAAGCGGCTAAGCATCAGAACTACTTGTAGGGCTTTATCAACATATTTCACCTTCAGGTATTGATTCAACAGGTCTGGTCTGGGATCCTGGCATCTATTTTTTAAAATAGTTCTAGAAGTGATTCTGATGAAAACCAGAAGTTGGAATCATTTCTCTACTGCATTGCTTCCTTTTTTTGTTAAGAACTGGGGAAGAAGGAAGGAAATAAGAGGTGGGAGTTGTGTACTAGTGACAGAAGGGAGTGGCAATATTATTTGTTATGTTTTGTTTTGATTAGTTGGTAGGGGCTTATATGGCAGCCTGCTATGTCAGCATGAGTCACTGGAGACAATAAGATCTAGAAGCTTCTGACACATTTGGAGTAGAAGCAAGCCCTGCTGTAAAGTTTGTGACTTTGACAAACTTATTCAGCTTGACTGAACAACTCCTTGGGACGTGTGTGTGTGTGTGTGTGTGTGTGTGTGTGTGTGTGTGTTTGGGGAAGTGGGGAGTGCCGATGAGGGACAATATTGATGTTTCTACCACCCAACTTGGATGTTTTTTCCATACTCCAAGTGGTGGGCCATTTACCTTCATTTCCTTTCAAGAAGTATTAGTTACTGCATTATTGTTACCATAACTTCAACAGGTGTCTGTGTTGAGAACTTCCCAGCAGTAGCCCTACAATATTTTCCAGAGGCAACCACTTTTTAACTTAGATGGTCTTTTATAAGGAGTGTCCTGGAATGACAGAGGAACTGCTTTTTGATGCACGGACCAAAAGTCAATGACTCAGTGGAAGACACTACCATAACCTCCATCTCTTGCTTCTATTGCTGAATCTAATAGGTATTTTGAGAGCCTGGGTTGGAGAACTGAAAGGAGCAAGAGATAAGGGAGAAAACGTAGTAATCGTAATATATAAATAAAGGTCATACCTGCTCTTTAGATCTTCTATCATGCTTTTATTAGTCTCACAATAAATTATTTCCTCAGGCTGAAACATACAGACAACTGAAAGTTATAAAGATTCTAGGGAGACCACTTTGACATCACAGTCACCCCTGGAGTGCTAATTATAATGAGGGGAACCCAAACCACTTTCATGTGGCAAAAGCACTCCACCACAGAAGCACAAAGGTAAAACACAGATCACAGTGTTTCCTTTGATTTTAGTATTACTTCACCAGAGCGCGGGATGAGGAGAGGATTTACAAGGTATTTTTCCTGGGTAAGACAGGTCTGCTGGCCACATTCATTTATTCAAACAAACATTTGACATGCTTATTGGTTATACCAGAAAATCTTCGGCACCTGCACTAGTCTCGTCCACTTATTAACTGTGGCCTTGGTGAAGTCACTTAACTTCTCCAAGTCTCCGATACCACATCTTTAAGAAAGGGACAATAATAGTACTTACTTCCCTAGGGTCTTGTGAAGATTTTGATATAAAGTAATATATGCAAAGCCTGGCACATATCGTTCAATAAAATCAGGTATTATTACTACTACTCTTTCATTTTTTGAAAAAATTTTTGAAAGAGAGAGAGAGAGAGAGAGAGGGCATGAGCAGGAGAGAGGGGCAGAGGCAGAGAGAGAGAGAAAGAGAGAGAGAATCCCAAGCAGGCTCCACACTCAGTGCAGAGCTCCACACAGGACTCAATCCCATGACCCTGGGATCATGACCTGAGCCAAACCAAGAGTCAGACGCGCAGCCGACTGAACCAAATCAGGCGCCCTACTACTCTTTTAACACGGTTTGTTATCTTCCTTCTTTGGTTGAATATCCTTTTCTTCCAGCTGGCAGGAGCCAGGTCTTTGTGTGCATGTCCCTCCCTGCAGGGCTCACATGGACAAGACAGAGGGGCTGGGCTTGGGCATTTTTATTTTGAGCATTCCTGAACTGAGAAATAGAGGTAGCTGTAGAGATAGGGAGATGGGCGGAAGGAGGCTTGTGCAATAAGAGGGCAACAGTTTTCAGACCTCTAGGGGCTAGAATATTTCAAGAGTGATTGAGAAGATTCAGTCTGTCAGGTGATGATCTAAGCCAGTGGTTCCAGAAGTGTGGCCCCTGGACCAGCAACCTCACACCTGGGAACTTGTTAGAGATACAAATTCTCAGCCCCCATGTGGTACCCGCTGAATTAGAAACTCACAGGGCAAGGCCCAGCAATCTGCCAGGGTTCTGATGCCACCATGGATAGATTAGACAACAGTCCCAGGCACAGGGAGTTCCCCCACAACAGATTCCTCCAGGAGAGGGGAGACACTGGAAAAAGGAAACTATGAACTCCAACGTCATGTTGCAGGGCCACCAGCTGTCCCAGACAGCACAGGTAAACTGAATGCCTTTATTGCTGCCACCAACCACTGTGTAACCCTCCAAGGCCCCCACTCCCCTCCCCGGCCCCTCCCTCCGTCAGGTAACTAGTGGATTAGTTAGGCCACCTTCAGGCCTGAAAAAGAGGCCTGGGTTAACGTTAACTCGGTAAGTTTATGAGGTGTTAGTCCACTTGCTTTCTTTGGCAAAGGCCCTTTCTTTCAGGGAATTCATATCTTTTAAAACTTCAAGAGGATCTCCCTGTTAACTTCATCTCTGAGTACCCACACGCTCATCTTACACACCCAAATTTGGGTTCACAATTGTGACAAAAAAACAAGTGTTCACCACAGATAGTGGTTTATTTTGGGATGTGTGTTGCAAGACAGATGATTGAGGGCCATTAATCCACAAGAAAGAACAGAGATGCAAGTCAAATGCAATACTGGGTTTTATATTTATAGATTCGACATGACAAAAGGTTTTGTTTCCATACTTGGGCAGAGTGGCTTTTAAAAACTACAATTTTGATCACGGCAGCCCTTGCCTTAGTGATATTAGCTTCTGACTGTCCTGAG
Source organism: Prionailurus bengalensis (assembly GCF_016509475.1). Taxonomy (NCBI): domain Eukaryota; kingdom Metazoa; phylum Chordata; class Mammalia; order Carnivora; family Felidae; genus Prionailurus; species Prionailurus bengalensis. The sequence continues at coordinate 54,921,338 of NC_057351.1, read as the reverse complement.
GACAGGCGCCCATGTCCTTACCAGGACTCTGCTCACCCCTGAGCTTGTCTTGCTCACCCCCTGGCCGCAGCCAAGCTGGCCTTTTAGCTCGACAGACACCTGCCTGCACCTGCTGGTTGTCATGCCTGCTGTGTCCTCTCCTCTGCCGGGACTATTCTCTACTCTGACCTTCCTCCAGGCCAGCTCCTGCTCACCTTCCTCACTCTGCTGGTCACTGCTTTTTACCCAGGAAGCCCCAGAAGCTGTCCTTCCCCTCAGGCCCTCTGCTGCACGCTCCCAAAAGCACACTCATTTCTTCTGTGATCGCATTTACCACTCTGTCCTGCAATTGCCTGCTCCCTTCTCTTTCCTCCTTGAGAACACAAGTCCTGGCAATACTGAGACACATGTTTTCCTTGTGGTACTGATGCCTCACATAGCTCAGGCACACAAGCAACATTTCACTGAAGCCCTAATAGAATGATTAACAGTAAACAAAAAAACCCTCATCTCTAAATATGTCACCTCGCTGCCAGAGGCGGCAATACATCAGTTGCAACTTTGGGATGGGAAAAGCAAGGCATGGCCTGTGGATGCTGAAAATGTTGTTTGCTCTAGAGAGATAACTACACTTCCCCTTCTTTAAAATGACTTTACAACAGGAAATATGTATACATATATACGCATGCTTGCATCACACGGAGAATGTTTAGAAGGATGCACAAGTAACTACTAACAGTGTTTATTTCTTAGAGAGTGGGAAAGAGATGTTGAAAGGGAGAGACATTCTTTGTACAGTTTGGTACTGTATGATCCCCTCTCTGTAACTTCCATGCATTCCTTCTGATTTTGTGAAATGGCTCAAATATATAGATGAGCATAGAGAACAAGGTAATGAAAATCCACCCATCATACCTACCACTTAGCTACATCTCACCTTTGCATTCTTGCATATTTGTTTTAGATTTTTTAAAAAGAAGTAAAACATTACAGACTTGAAGTACTTTGTATGTTGCTCCCCGACCTCATTCCTTTTTTTCCTCTCTCCAAAGGTCACCTTTAACCTAAATTTGGTATGTATCATTTCTAGGAATGATTTTACACCATCAATATGTGTCCATATATACATAAACAGCACATCATTTTCAAACTTCATAGAAGTGATTTTGTACTATGCGTGTCATTTCATATATTTTTCATTTTGCTTGACATTACTTTGTTTTATATTCATTCCTGTTGATACTCATAGCTCTAGATCAATGACTCTCAACCTCAGTTGCACATTGGAATCACCCGGGGAGCTTTAAATAACATGGGTGTGTATGTCCCACCCTCAGCGACTCTGATATAATGGAGGTACAGTCAAGTTGAGAACTAGTGTAAGTTGGTTCATACTTTTTTTTCTTCTGTTACATAGAAGAAATCATACTATGAGTACTTCACAACTCATGTATTCTTTTTCTGGTTGATGAATTCTTTTCTCATTTTTTTCCTATTTCAAGCAATTCTATAAAGAACACTGTTGTACTCGGCTGTCTTCCTGTGCATGCTCCTCTAGGATATATGCTGAGAAGATGAACTGGTGGGTCAAAGGTTGAGCATCTTCAGCTTTATCAGATCTCGTCACACTGCTTTCCAGAGCACTTACAGCAATTTACCCTCCCACCGCTTCTCCCTCTTTGCCAGCACTTGGTATGATCACACTTAAATTTTTTTTTTTTTTTTTTTTGGCCAATCTTAACCATGTAAAGAGGTGCTTTGTTGTTTTAAATTGTATTTTCCTGATTGTGAGTGAGATTGAGCATTCAAGTTTCTGCTTCTATGAATTGTTTTCTGCCTATTTTTCTACTATATATTTCCACTATCTTCTTTTAACTTTCACTTCTTCTCGGCTCATAGCTCTTAGTTTATGGATTTTGTAATTGCCTACACCTTGCCATGCCGGGGGCCTTGATCCAGAAACAGCCACTGAAGTGGAATTTGGGGTCCCTCACAAAGGGCCGTCACGTGCACCACAGATCCACTGGCTGAGCCACCTGGTAATTCCGTCGTTCTTGACCTCAGGTCTGTGCTTCCACCCCTGCCTCGGTTCTCCTGGCACTGGGTCTGCAGCTTTTCTTCTCCATCTTCTTTTGAGAGTAGTGACGCAGGGGGACCCATCCCAATCCCTAGCTTCGAAAAGTGAGGCTGGCCCGGTTCCCTGGATTTCATGAACCGTTTTCAGACCTTGTTGCCGTCCTTCATTCAGCCCTACTCATTGCTAGTATTTCTGTCCTGTTTCTACTCCATGAGATCATTGTCATGGTTTGGAGCCCAGGTAAACCTTTTCTTTTTCAATCTTTATATTTTATCATTACCATGGATGTGGAGCAGAGGGCTAGGTCAAGGTAAACTTACGACACCATCTTGACATTATATTTTCAGTTTTAGAATAAACATTTACATTTTTTCCCTTTAAAATCTACATTCACTTTGAAGATGATGACTTCTTTCGATTCTTCTTTTCTGCAAGTAGAGGAGTATGATAGGAGTAGCCCAAACTCAGGCTGGATGGCAGAGAAAACTAGATTTTATTAGCATTGCCAAATCACTCAGTCTGCAATCAGCTGTATAAACATAACGAGAGCTGGCACAACTGGTAAAGATTAGAACCGATGGTAGCTTTCATACAGACACACCTGAGAAGAATTTAGTTTACCTGTATGCTTTGTGCGTTTGTCCCTTGGAAATCTTTTGGAAGCAACTGTTTCCAGAAACTTTCTTTTGAATAGTCAAAATGTACAGCCATTGGTGTATTATTTTGTTGAATATTAAACCAGACCTATTAAAACATTAACATAAAATCGGTATAGGCACATGAGAGCACAAAGCCCTTACTGGTTAGGATGGAGAAAAAGTTTACAGCCCCACTACCCAGCAAAGGTAGAAGCCCAGGGAGGTTCTGAGGTAGGAGGTAGAGATTCCACGGGCATGTGAACATTAGATTGATCACTGGTTCTCAACCTTGGAGGCACTACAGAATCACCTGGGGAACTTTAGGGAATGAAGAATCCCTGGCTCCATAACCCAGGGATTCTACTTGAACATCTGTATTTTCTTCAGAGTCCACATGGTTCTAATGTAGAGCCAGAGTAGAGGAGAACTGCCTGACTCTTGAGGATATTAACTCCAAATAAGACTTCTTTCCCCAGATACTTACATTTCCATCATCAAACAAACAGTCCACACTTTGTAAGGGACAAAATGGGTCAAACTGCTTATGACATTGCCCAGTTAATGGATTCCAAAGCAAATATTCATCAGTTTCTTGAGTTAATACATAAGCTACTTGCCCCTGTGTGAGGAAAAAGATGGTTAACGTCATTTTTGGCAGGTGGTTGATTCAACTCATTTTTGTATGTGGAAATTGTAATGTAAGTATATGATATCTTTGAGTTCTACAAGTCTTTTTGGGGGGAGTCTTCAAAGTCTTTTTGAAAAGGAAAAAAGCTAAAGCTCTAGAACTCCTCAGGCCCAGGCTAGCATGAGGATTCAAATGAGAGAACTTCTGAGCTGGTGCTGCCATGTGCAGCCCTGTAAGGTTTACCCTCACAGCAATGAAACATGTTGCTCTAGAAAAATCAGTATGTTTTGACAATTTCCCAACAGCTAGCACTGAAGTGTTTTTTTCTTAATTTTTCTTAACATGTTTATTCATTTTTTGAGAGACAGAGAGAGACAGAGTGCGAGCGGGGGAGGGGCAGAGAGAGAGGGAGACAGAATCTGAAGCAGGCTCTGAGCTGTCAGCACAGAGCCCGATGCGGGGCTTGAACCCACGAACCACAAGATCATGACCCGAGCTGAAGGATGCTTATCCAACTGAGCCACCCAAGGCGCCCCTGAAGTGTTTTAAGGTAGGGACACTTTGGTCTAATGCACACAAAAGCACTGTATAGGCCAGCCCTGCTTTGAGTGGAATATACTTGGGGACTGAATTTAGGAAATGGACACTTGCCGAAGGCTCTGAAAAAGCCAAGTGAAGTTAAAAGGTCATTAAGTTAATTTTGAGCATAAGATCTGGCATTGGAGGCTAGAGAGAAAGTATACAGGGGACCATCTGAAGAATAAAAGTAGTCATTATGTTATTATTCTGTTCTTAACATACCTTTTTAAGTGCAAAGTTTTATTAGCAAAGAATAACAATTTCAGGTAATAATAAAGACTACTGAACACTTAATTGGAATATGTGCACCAGGCACCATGCTCAGCATTCACACTAAATTTTTCACTTGCATTCACTCCAAATTCTTTGAGGTAGGGGTGATCATTATGCTCATCTTTCAGATAGAGTCAGAGGTTGAAGGGCTTGTGTAGTGTAACCATATAGTCCTATTTATGGGGAAGATAACTGAGGTTCAGAAAAGTAAGTAAACAAGGCTGAGACTATACAGTTAGTAAATGGCATTGCTGGGTTTTCAACCGCTCTTTGACCCCCCCAAACACATATTCTTAACACTGTGCCTAGTCTCTCCAAAGCTCTTGTTCTTTATCACTGTGCTTGGCTTCTTTTCAGGAAGGGGGAGGCTTCGCCTCAACCACAGAGCTGAGGTGAAACACACAGCCGAAGTACCTACCACCCATGGTGTTGACTCGCAGGCATAAATGCAAATATTTGTTGAAATACTGTTGACTGTTTACTGCCATCTAGTGGCACTTAAACCTACACAGGGGGATCGTGGGGGAAATTAACCACAAGCTTTTAGCCTGCTAAAACAAATAATAAGCCATGCCAAGGAAACATAGAGAAATAAGTGATCACAACACAAAGCCTAAAACGAGACTGGAAATCTTGACCCTCATCAAGATATTCGTGGTAGAAATAGAAACAGTCCAAAGGAAGGTAGTGTTCTGGAGGTATGAATGCAGGAGTATATAATTAAGGTGTAAAAATGTCAGTAGGTAAATTCAAATTGCAGGCCCACTTCTTGAATGACTAAAAAGAGAGAAATGAAGAATAAGGAGAAGTATTTCTTAAGGATCTTTAAATATAGTATTAGAAAATTATAAAGATGATAGTGGTGGTGATGGTTAATAACTCCTACAACCATCACTATAACTGTTAGACCACCACCACCACCACCAAGTGGTGACTATTGAGTTTTCACCATGGACCAAGGTGCTATTCTCAGTGCCACACAGTCACTATGTAATTTAACATTTTAGTAGCCCCATGAAGTAGCACTATTATTAGTACAGTTTTACAAAGAAAAGAAAGGAAAGCCTTTCTTTACACTGTGGTCATTTGGATGAACCAACATTATCCTCTTAACTAAATCATTGGTTGCCCATGAAATTCCCCAATTAGCTTGTGAAAAGAAGGAAAATTGGGATTGAGGTCTTTTAAACTTACAGCTGAAAGTTGATTAGTTTTGTTTACACTATGTAAATATTAACACCAGCACTTACTTCCAACATTGAAGTCCCCAGGACGACTAAAGCTTTCTTTCCAAAATACAGAAAGAAATTACAGAGCAGTATGGCATGCTCTTCCTTATTCCCAATAGCCAAACTGATGCAGCGCTAAGGCAAAAGAAAAGCAACAAGGCCAGAAGAAAATGGAAGAGAAAGATAAGCAATGCAAGCATCCAACAGACTTGGGCCCCTCTCCTCCCTCCAGCTTCAAACACACATATTTTTGCCAGGTCGCTGGGATGACTGACCGCAAAGCTGCAAGGTCTGGTACCTTCTGCCTTTGAAAACACTGGCGAGAACACTAGCTTGGAATATAGGGGTCACTCTACTGTGGGGCAATTAATGTGGATACTGTGCAAGTGACCAGTTTATCATCCAATCTAGAACGTTTCTGTTAAGGACAAATATTAAATTGCCCTGGGCAAACAGGGACATATGGACTGATATTCTAAGAAAACCTCATGTGATAGGAAATCCCATAGAGTTTTTAGGGGAAAGGATCCTTTGGTCAATGGAGCTATACACTGTCATGTATCAATAGAGTGCTCTCAAGTCACAGAGAGGAAGAGATTGGAGTTGAAGCCCGGTCAGGAAGATGATTGAAACATCTTCAACTAAAAAGGCTGGACAGTTGGGGCTGGGTGTAGTCAAATATAGGGTGCCTAGTAAAACAGTTGTTGCAAGAGAGTAAAAGCACGACAGAGGTGGCAGACTGGTGGTCTATGACCTAGTTCTACTCTAAAGGTGTGTTTTTTGTTTGGCCCTGGAATGTTTTTTAAAATTGGGAGAGCTCATCTAAAACTCTACATTTCCGGCTTCCCTTGAAAAAAAATCAGAAGATCTAACAACATAAACGGGCCCAAATGTTCATACAGCAAGTCTGTTGTTGTTGAATAGCAGCTGCAACATTTAGACAGGACGCGTGCCTTCCAGTTCAGTACAGTCCTCTGTAAAGGGCTGTAGTGGCCAGGGAGGTGGGGGATGTGGGACCTCAGGAAGTGACTATTTACCATTCTGTATGAAAGCATTTCAGTGTTTTAATAACTGATATGGTCACATCTATTCACACTGGCAGAACATGGTGGTGAGGGATGGAGTTTAGGGAGGATGGTAACATGGCTCCTCTGAAAGAAAAGTGTGAACAGAAGAGTGAAGGGCAAAGTATGATTGGTCTTCATTGTTAGGCCAAGGAGGTTGCCCTGACTGGATTTCATAAGAGGAGGAGAGAACAGGTGAGAACAGGTAACTAACATACGAAGTTCCAGATACCTGCATATATGTTATCCTTTCAAAACCTCTGTATGACACAGATGAGGAAGTCGAGGTCCAAGGAAGCTAAATGATCTATCTTAGGTCCCAAAGCTCTTAAGTGGTTGAAGTGGGATTTGAACCAAGGTTTGTTTTTCTCTACAGACTGTGTGTTAGGAAGGAGAAAATAACACTTGTCCTGTGACAGCCTAATAGTCATATATCATGGGCATCCCATGGCCAAAGAGTTCATGTCAGTGGGAAGACATTAGCCAAGAGGAATCCCATACTTGTAATAACCTCTCGGTAATGGGTATTGTTTGGATTGGTGGTTGGGGGTGGGGAGGGACTCGAGAGTACTAGTATTTGCCTGAATGGTTATTTTTATGGTTATTTTTTAGCTATTTTAGAGGCTCTTTCAATGTTCTGCAGGATTATAATACCCATGAACACATTTTGATTAGATGAGAGAGTCTCAGAAGAGTCTACAGTTAATGACCTCTTTGAGTTCTACCAGATTTTTGAATTACTGAATCACTGGAACCACATGCTTGTCTCCCTTGTTCTCACTTACCAAAAGACAGTGACCTACTAAGTTAGCCCTGTGCCCCCTAGATCCATTTCAGCTCAACTCTAACTTCTAAAACATTCTAGATAAGTACCAGGACCATTGGCTCCAGATGGAAAGTGTCCCTCTCTAAGGCTCCTATCATACTAGTAATTTTCAATCAAAAATATTTGTTGAATGCTTGCTGACTTTACATAAAAATAAATAATAATCAAATCTACTTATTCATTCAAAGAGATTAAACTTGGGATGTATATGTGCAGAGTGTGGGTGTAGAGTCAATATATAAGCAACTAAATATAAGAGCACTGAAAAAAGTGCTCTACTTAGGGTTGCCAGATTTGTGGAAAACATAGGATGGCCAATTAAATCTGCACTTAGTATAAATAAATTTTTAGTATAAATATGTCTCAAATATTGCATGGGGCCTCTATTCTATTTGGTGACCAGTTTAAAGAGAATTTTAATCCAAGTGCTGAGGAAAGAGCATTGCTATGCATGCTCTTCATTGAGATGTGGGGAGACTGGGGAAAGCTTCTGAGAAGGGGTGGTCTTTGCCCTAGACTCAGTGTCTGTCCAGCTCCATAGTGACAAGCCAAGTTCTGTCTGGAGGATGTCATAATATTGTACTCCTGGAATTTCCATTGGATGAAAATATTCATGAGCTACCACTTATAACATTGAATAGATTGTTCCTCTTGAGAATTATTTCTTTTTTTTTATTTTTTTTTTTACAATTTATTTATTTTTGAGACAGAGAGAGACAGAGCATGAACGGGGGAGGGGCAGAGAGAGAGGGAGACACAGAATCAGAAGCAGGCTCCAGGCTCTGAGTCATCAGCCCACACACAGCCTGACGTGGGGCTCAAACTCACGGACCGTGAGATCGTGACCTGAGCTGAAGTCGGACGCTCAACCGACTGAGCCACCCAGGCGCCCCATCTTGAGAATTATTTCTATGGATTATGATAGAGCTGCCTATGATGTATTAAATTATCAAATGATGTCAAATTTCACAAAACAAAGTATTACATATGTGCATACTATTTTTAAAAATCTATTTATGAGAAAAGTAAGAAATACTATATATTTGAATTATAAAACATAATTTGTTACCTCTGATGTCATCCATATATCAAAACCATCATTTTCATCCAGAACATCGGGCACAACAGGAATCAAAGATACAAAGCGAGCAATGAGGTCCTAGAATAATATTAACTAACATTTATTAAGTGCATACTATATGCCCATCACCGGGCATAGTATTTTACATGCATGACCATCACATTTAGTGTATCCCATAAGCCCATGAAGCACATACTATTATTATTTTTGTTTTACAGAAGAGGAAAAAAAAATCATAGCATGCTAGGATAACTTGCCCAGGGTCACACAGCTAACACAGTGCATGGAATCTCTGGGAACAAGCCCAAGTTAGCCTGACTCCAGAGGATGCCCATTAACCACTATGCTTCACTGTAATAAATTCTAGAAAATTTAAACATTATATATATTACCTATATACTTTAAATTACAACTGTTAAAAATTTTTTTAAAAATATATTGAAGAATAGCAAAACTGATTTGCTTTTAGGTTCCAAATCTATTAGAATTATTTTTATTAATACAAGCTTGTTACAAGTTATTGGAGCAGGAAGATGTTGGTACAGCTTGCTTTCTCAAACAACAGAAGTTACACTGTGGATTGTTCCCCCTACTGGGCTAGAGACAAGGACTCGGACTAAAATAGGAAAGTAGAAAGGGATACAAATAAATAATGAGTAACACAGAAAGTTTACTGACATTTTCATTGATTTATAATAGCCATCATTTATGCACCAATGACCTCCTACATTGGTCATGTTTTTGACTTCATGATTCATAGTCCTTCATAAGCAAAGTTGCTAGGAGTTATATTTAAAAACAAAACAAAACAAAACAAAACAAAACAAAACAAAACAAAACAAAACAAAACAAAAAAGGATTGGGGCAGCTGGGAGGCTCAGTTGGTTGAGCATCTGACTCTTGACTTCAGCTCAGGTCATGATCCCAGGGTCATGGGATCAAGTTCCACGTTGGGCTCCACACTAAGCACGGAGCCTGCTTAAGATTCTCTTTCTCTCTCTCTCTTTCTCTCACTCCCTGACCCTTTCCCCTGCTCTCTTTCTCTCTCACTCTGTCTAAAATAAAAAACAAACAAACAAAAGACCTGCAAAGATGGTTTTTGATATAAATCTAGAGCATTATTATCTCTTTGGACTTTGGGTGTCAGAAAACATGGGCAGAAAGAAACTCATGATGGAAAGGCAGAGCATAGCAAAAAGCAACCTAAGTTAGGATATTTTATTGCATCCTAGAGTGCAGCTAAGGGAGCCTTATAGTGGAAAAATAATACAAATATTCTGAGGTGAGCCAACTGACTCAATCAAACCTGAATAAACAAAAGGTATAAGTGATTTTTTGTGGATGCCTTTTAAGCAAAGCTTATTTTTTTTGCCTCAAAGAGGAGACTTATAGCTCTGATTTCATATTTTCCTTTCTTAAAGTGGTAGGAGTTTTTGAGTCCATAGTGAATAAATCTTCATTTTATATGAACTTCAATTTTGAGTATGTTTCTCTTGTCAGCTGGTAAATAGATATGCATAAAGGAAAAGTCACATAGGATGGGGTAGGAGGTGTTATGATGGCAGTTTACAGAGAAAAATATAACATAGTTTCTTCATTCCCATGTAACAATGAGAAGCAACCCTTTGAGAAGCCATTTGTAGGACACAACTCCTTTAGAAACATAACTTTAAAAAAAATGTTTATTGATTTATTTTGAGAGAGAGAGAGAGCGAGCATGAGCGGGGAAGGAGCAGAAAGAGAGAGAATCCCAAGCAGGCTCTGCACTGGCAGTGCAGAGCCTGAGGCGGACCTTGAACTCACAAAATTGTGAGCTCATGATCTGCTGAAACCAAGAGTTGGGTGCTCAACCGACTGAGCCACCCAGGCGCCCCCAGACACATAACTTAATTTTGCCTGAAGTCAAAGGAATTTTTCTGTGTCATTTTCCAAAGTTTGGTAGAAACACTACAAAGCTAGTGTGATCACATGAACTGGTGTAGCAACAGTGACTCTCTAGTCCAAGGGGGTAGAAATGAAGGAGATCAGGAAGAAATATTTTCTCCCATCTGGGGCTCAAGAGGACATACTGTAACACAGATGGTTTCTCTCTCAGGAAACTGTTTTTGAAAACAAAACAATTTTAGTAAGAAAGTTATGCTCAAAGTTAATATAAAAAATAAACAAATTAAAATAAATATAGAGTAACAAAATGTTCTAAAATTTACTATGGTGATGGTTGCACAACTTTGTGAATACACTAAAAACCACTGAACTGTATACCTTAGATGGGTGAATGATATGTAATGTGAATTATATATCAATAAAGCTACTAAAATACATATCTTACAAGTGTTGCATTAGAATCATGAAGAAATATATCCAGGAGTTGCTGAGGTGGGTTTAATGCCTTGATATATCTTGTTACTAAGATCTGTATCCCTTCACCATTAAAGACAGTAGCTGTGACTCTTCGGTTGGGAAACATCGCCTGACAACTTTTTTTAAAAATCTGTGCTCTCTTGAAAACATCTGTTTGATCTGAAAACTAGAATCAAGTTCAAAATATTTCAATATTATTCCATATTGTTCCCACAGGAAAATACCAAGAACCAATGTTCATTTTTATCCACTTTGAAATTATTACTAGCTTTTAAAACAAGTTTATACTTCTTTAATAGTACCTATAAAAACAATTCAGTGCAAAACCTACCTTGTCTAGTTCTGGATTACAGGTGACATATGATATTTGAGGTTCAATGGTAGCAAAAATATTTAAGAAGGTAGATTCTTTAAAATTCTGCCCATTATAATCTTCTTTAGGAGATGCATGAGTCTTACTCCAAGTATACCCAAGCAAAACTGGTGGAGTATTTACCTGAAATGTTCCACTAATCTGAAAGAATATATCAATATAATAGATTCTTCATGACAAAAATACACATCAGTCAAATACAGTACAGCTTGTCCCAGTCTTCTCCCAAAGAGGAAACAGACTTGCATGGGTACGCACATGCGGGTTCTACCAGTATGTACCTGCACAAGGATGATCAGGTTCCCCATGGTGATCTATTCACACACACCCTCCACACCCTGGGTCCCTGTCTAACATGCACTATGTGGACAGGGCAGATGTAGAAAAGGGATGAAGCAAGGATGCAAGTTGCCCTAACAGAGTGATAGAAGTTCTTAGAAGATCTAATTCAGGCTCAGAGAAGATGCTAAAAGACCATGTTACACTGGGTACATTTTATATTGGGTCTAGAAAGAGAAGAAAAAATGCAGCAGCAGGAAAGACAACCCACAGGTCCACAGGAGGAGGAATCTTGTGTGTGTGTGTGTGTGTGTGTGTGTGCGCATGTGCAGAGGTAGGAGCTGATTTACAATAATAATAACTAATAGTAATAGCTAATAGTTACTGAACACTTACTATGTGCAAGGCACTATGCTAAGTGCTTGATGTAGATCATATCACTCAATGAAGTAAATACTCCTCTAATCTCCCACTTTGCAGATAAAGAGACTGAGGCTTACAGAATTTGAGTAATTCGTGCAAACTCACACAGCTAATGAGGTCTGCCCACTTTTGAAGCCCACATTCTTAACTACTTCTCTATCCTGGAGTCCAGCCTGAGACTGAGAGATACTCGGAGATTTACAGATGTAGGAAGCCCTGTACCCCAACAACTTAAATCTCTATTGCTCTTTCTTTGCAGTCCGGATACTTGCAACATGCTCCCTCATGACATCCCTCGTGATAACATATTATGCAGGCATTTCTACTCTCTTCCCTAATGTCTATTCTCTTCTCCTTTCTCACCAACAGTTTCAGGTGGCAATATGACAGGCACATAGTGGCCAAGTCACATAAATGTAAGAAGGCTGCCAGGGTTTTCTGAGAAAGCGCACTGCCCCTTCTTGCTTCACCCTGCTCTCATCTGCAACATGAATACGAGGCTGGAGGAGCACTGAATAATTTGCAATTATGAGGATGACAGCCACATGATATGTAATGTGATATTCTTGAGCTGCTGCACTGTCATCTAGATTTCTTTTTAGGTGAGATAAATAGACCCCTTATATCACTCATTGTTAGGTTTTCTGTGGCAAATGGCTGAATGCAATTCTAATAATACACACATAGTTCCTTCTGAGTCAAATGCCCTCTTTTGTTTGACAACCATTTTTAAGGACTTGATTCAAAAGTTATCTCTTTGGTAAATACTTTTCTGACCTTTCCTTCTCCTTCTCATACCCCTCTTGTTCACCCCTGGCCCCTGTGAATACCTCCACTTCTCCAAACCAGTAAGAGTAAGGTACTCCCTACTGTATGTTCTCATAGTATCTGTCTTGTGCCCCTATCAAAGCACTATAGCATTAGTTTTCTTCTATAGACGGCGAGCTCCTTGAGGTACAAAATTCATTTCTGAAACTTCTATGGATGGCATAGCTCTATAACTAACTAACAAAGCCCCAAAGAGAGTCTAGGCTGGGTTTTTTCTATTTTTCTGGTCATGTAGGCATATTTGTGCTACACAACTCAACAGGAGAGCCCTGTGGGGATATCACAGAGACAGGTGCTAATCATCAGTCTCACCATTATCAATAAGCAATGCTGAGGAGCTGAAACTCCTAGAACCCAGTCACAAAGCAACACCATGAATCATTTATCATTAATCAAAGAACATTTGTGAATCTGATCCTAAAAAACTATTATATGCAAGTGTTAATGTTATTTCAAGACCTAAGGCTAGCTGTGTTATTTTTTTGTTTGTTCATTTATTTATTTTGAGAGAGAAAGCACATGTGTGCATATGAGCAGGGGAGGGGCAGAGAGAGAGGGAGGGAATCCCAAGCAGGCTCCATGCTGTCAGCCCAGAGCCCGACGTGGGACTTGATCCCATGATCCATGAATCATGACCTGAGTGGAAATCAAGAGTCAGACGCTTAACTGACTGAGCCACCCAGGCACCCCTAGATGTATTATTCTTTATCATCAAACACTCTAAACATATAAGAAATAAATTTGTGGGTGTCTCCTTTTCTAGAGACAGCTAGAATATTTAAATACTCCAACACCCCAGGGGCACTCAAAAACAGGGTTGCTTTGACCTACCAACCTGGTAATCACAGAATCTAATTCATGATAACAGTAAGTTTCTACTAGCCAAGGTAAAAACTTAGAATAGTTAGCAAATACTCATTTTCTATTACCTCAGATTGTTGCAGAAGAGCAGAGAAAGGGAAGACAATGGACCCGAGCCAATTCTTTCTTATATGTGAATAACTACTGCAGCTCTTGCAATAGGGATCCTGTTAATAGAGATAATTTTTGTTACTTACTTTAATCACATGGTGAATAATTTCACAAACTTCACATAAGTATAAAAAATCATTTTTTATTCTTAAAAAGAAACCAGAGTAAACAGAAAGAATATTTTTCTTTCTTTTTAATTTCTTTAATACTTTTTTTTTTCAACGTTTATTTATTTTTGGGACAGAGAGAGACAGAGCATGAACGGGGGAGGGGCAGAGAGAGAGGGAGACACAGAATCGGAAACAGGCTCCAGGCTCTGAGCCATCAGCCCAGAGCCCGACGCCGGGCTCGAACTCACGGACCTCGAGATCGTGACCTGGCTGAAGTCGGATGCTTAACCGACTGCGCCACCCAGGCGCCCCATCTTTTTAATTTCTTTAAAAGACACTTGACGGGGCGCCTGGGTGGCGCAGTCGGTTAAGCGTCCGACTTCAGCCAGGTCACGATCTTGCGGTCCGCGAGTTTGAGCCCCACGTCAGGCTCTGGGCTGATGGCTCAGAGCCTGGAGCCTGTTTCTGATTCTGTGTCTCCCTCTCTCTGCCCCTCCCCCGTTCATGCTCTGTCTCTCTCTGTCCCAAAAATAAATAAACATTGAAAAAAAAAATTAAAAAAAAAAAAAAAGACACTTGACTATTTAAAGCAAAATAATGACCCACTGTGGAGTTTATGGCCTATGTACAGCTATTTACATTATTGTAGTAGATATGCTCAGTGCAGCAAACTTTGAAAATACACTAAAGAATATAGAGAAAAGAATAAAAATTACTTTAACTCAACCCCCAAGACATCACAACCACTAACAACATTTTAAGATGTTAAATTGTAGTGAAAATATGTTGAAATGATGAGGACACATTCAGAGGAGAATAGCATCATAGATTGTAGATCAGGGAGAAAAGCAGGCTTAGAGTAGAAGTTTGATGGTTGATAGAACATGATAAAAAACAAGCAGGTTTTGCTGACATGACTAAGTTAATTTAAGTGCATGGTACCAATTAGGAAAAGGTAACCCCCAAGGCTACCTCAACTTAAGCCCTTAAGACCATGCAATTCAGTTTTCTCTGATTTACTTAGTAGTCTTCTGAGCCCAGTTCAGTTTTTTTTCTTCCTCCCTCCCTCCCTCTCTCTCTTCCTTCTTTCCTTCCTTCCTCCCTTTCCTTTTTTCTTTCTTTTGTTTATTAGCCCCATTCAGTTTCTAAGAAAGGTTTCTATATTGAGAAGTGATTGCACTGATAGACCAACTCTGACTGCTTGGAATGTTATATTTCTTATGCTATTGAGAGATTGTTTATTTTTCCCAAGGTCCTGATCGGCTTTATCATGGGAATTTTAGATTTGCAAGACTGGTAAGATTGGTTTGATTTCCCTTTTTTTCTATCCTCACTTTGGCCTTGGATAGAGCCTACCTTACACTTCTAGGAACTTATCATTAAAGAAGTAAACAGGCCATCCTGTTAAAGTAAAAAAGAGACCATCCATTTGTGTGCAAAGAGAAATTAATCATTTTGGTCTGTTTAGAATATTATGATTGATTCTAGGCATGCTTAAGCCCCATCATGGTGCAAATTGGGAGAAGGAAATTGTGATAGTTAATTTTACATGCAAACTTGACTGAACTAAGGGATGCCCACATATGTAAAACACTTTCTCTGGGTGTGTCTGTGAGGGTGTTACTGAAGAGATTTGCACTTGAATCAATAGACTGAGTAAAAATCAGCCCTCACCAATGTGGGCAGAAATCATCCAAACCTCTGAGGACCTGAATAGAACAAAAAGGTGGAGGAAGGGCAAATTCTCTCTTTCTTTTTGAATTGGGACATCCATCTTCTCCTGCTCTCAGACATTGGAGCTCCCGGTTCTCAAGGGCTTCAGACTCTGGAACTTACACCAGCAGTCTCTCAGTCCTCAGGCCTTTGCACTCAAACTGAATTATAGCACTTGCTTTTCTGGCTCTCCAGCTTGCAGATGGCATATTGTGGCATATCTCAGCTTCCATAATCCCATGAGCCAAAAATAAATCTCCTATATCTATATCTATCTCATATATATGATATATCTATATCTATATATCATGTATATCTCTATCTATCTATCCTATTGATTCTGTTTCTCTGGAGAATACTGACTAATACAAAGAAAATTAAAGGGGGAGAGGGGACATATACCATGTATGTGGGATTGGAAAGATCAGTATTATAAAGGTGTCAGTTCTAATTAAATCGATCTATGTATTCAATCCATCCTAATAAAAATACTAGCAGGTTTTGTCTTGTTTTTGGAAAGCAATAAACTGATTTTAATACTTATATGGAAATACAAAGGGCTAAGAATAGCCAAAGCAATCTTGAGGAAGAAAAACAAAGCTGAAAAACTTAGATTTCTGGATATCGAAATTTATGACAAAGCTTTAGTAATTAAGACAGTGTGGTATCAATGCAAGGATACATATTAGACTAATAGAACAGAACAGAGTCCAGAAATAAACCCACATTTATACAGTCACCAGATTCATAACAAAGGGTGACTTTGTAATGCAGTGGGGGAAGGGATGATCTTTTCCATAAATGGTGGTGGGTCAACTGAATATACTTATGGGGAAAAAAATAATCCTGAACCTCTACCTCACAGACACATAAAAATCAATTCTGGTTGGATTTTAAATCTAAATGTGAAAGGTAAAACGATTAAACTTTTAGAAGCAAAAACAAGATAATATCTTCATGATCTAAAGTGGGCAATATTTCTTAAAGAGGACCAAAAAAGTACCACCACTGCATTGCAGTACATTAAATCAAGATTTTCTGTTCATCAAAAGACACATTAAAAAAGTAAAAAAGTAAAAAAGACAAGCCAGTGTGGGAAAAATACTTGTATATCTGACAAAGTACTCATATCCAGATTATACACAGAACTGTTAAAAATCAATGAAAAAAATGGGCAAAATACTTGAACACACCTTTCACAAAACACACATTTCACATCAAAATGGCCAATAAACATAGAAAAAAGTGCTCAATTTCATGAGTTATCATGAAAATGAGACTTAAAACCGTAAGGTGATATGGCTGCTTTCATCAGTGTGTTTGAAATGAAAAAATCAGACAATGCTAGGTAATGACAAGGATACGATCAACCAGAACTCTCATAAACTGGTGGTGGGAAGTGTGAATTGACACAACCCTTCTGAAAATGGCTTGGCATTAAACAACTAGAGCTGGGCATATGCACAGTCCGAGAGATAGCAATTTTACTCTTAACTATATATCCATCAGAAATGCAGATGTCCCCAAGACATGTACAATTATATTTATATCAGTGTTAAATATAAGAGCCAACAACTAGAAAGAAACAAATTATCTATCAATAGTAGAATGCATAAAAAAGTTAAGGTACATTCCTACAACAATACACCATACAGCAATGAGAATCAATGAGCATCATTACAGATGACTTCCACAAACACAGTGTAGAGAGAAATAAATCACTCACAGATGGATGCATAATGTATGATTTCAATCATACAAGATTCAAAAATAAGCGATACCTAATCTATACTGTTAGAAGCTAAGATAGTTACTCGTGGGGAGGAATGAATGTGGATAGAGCACAAAAGAGGCTTCTAGGGTTATACTAGCAATATTTGGTTTCATGATCTGAAGCACTGACATTTTTACTTTCTTAGCCTTTTGTCTCCACTATTTATTTCCCCTTGGATATAAAGCAAAATGTTTGCCAGAATAAGCTTGTCAATACAAATTTAATTAAGAAATCCTAGGTTGAGTCTCTTGCCTCTGAATAATTCAAACTTACCTGAAGTGGTTTGTAAACTCTAGAAAAAGCATGTAATTAAAATTAAACCTCAAAAATAAAAAGTTCTAAAGAGTTATGTTTTTCAACAATCATAGTTCTGATTATTAAAAATTACAAAAGCACTTTGACTACAATACAATAAAACTAGAATTTGAAATCAAAAGTTACATTAGTCATTTGAAAATATATAAAAACATATTATTAAATAAGTAGTAGGTCAAGAGAAAATAATACTACATAGAAAATAACAAAAAATAAAAATAACCTAATATGAAAGACGTGGTCTAAGATACTCTAGAGATAAATTCATGGTCTTAAAATATTTCCATTCCTATGAGAGAGAGATTGGTTCCAAATTTGTCTTAGAAAGAGCCCAGCTCTTTCATCCCCAGTGCTAAAAATAGGCCACATTTCTATGAGACTTCCAAGTCCTCAGCTTCCTGCTAACAAGTTAACTAATGAAGGGGGAACCCACAGGAAGTAAGAAATAGTTGATAGCAGGAAGAAAAAATACACAAGGACAAGAGGAAAACTGAAGCATGGGAAGAAACTGTTTTCTAAAAAACAGTGGTTGATGATACACCAACACCTTCTTTCAGCGGGGTAGTCATCCTGGGGCTCAGCCTAGGTGGGGTCTTTTATGAGAAAAAGGAATGTTTTGGCCTGTAGTTACCTTGTAACCCAGTGCATGAGAGGAAGGCAAGAACATAGGCCAGGCCCTTTCCTTTCCTAAATAGCAGGCTCATGTTGTCACATATGTCCTGATACTTAAAGCATATGGATTTCATTCAATAACAACACAAAGCACTTACAAGAATTTAACTATGAATCAAATATTATTCAATTCCAGTCAAACCAGATAATTCACTTCTGAGAGAGAAAGTCTGTGAGGCATTTTTTGGGTTTCCCAAGTTCTACCCATTATCAGTTTATTTTTTTATTTTTATTTTTATTTTTTTGAGGGAGAGAGAGAGAATGAGCATGTGAGCACATGTGTGGGGGAGGGGCAGAAGGAGAGGGAAAGAGAGAATCTTAAGCATGCTTCACACCCAACATGGAACCCTACTCGGGGCTTGATCTCCCAACCATGAGATCAAGACCTGAGCTGAAATCAAGAGTCAGACACTTAACTGACTGAGCCACCCAAGCTCTCCTTTTTTTTTCTTTCATTATCAGTTTAATCAGAAAACTACTCAGTTTAACTCCTTGGAGAACAGCCATCACCAAATTACTGTTCAATATTTTACCTTTTATGAAGCATTTATGGAGAATTGATAGAAACTATTTTAATAAGAATGTGTGTCCCATCTCCTGGAAAACTGAATTGGAACACATTGACATTATGTTTCTTAGTTCTTATAGAAGACTCATTCCTAAACCATACTTGAAGGTCTAGTTCAACTTCTCTCCCTCTGAGCCCCAGTCCCTAGATAGAACTAATTGCTCCTTCAACAGCACGGCCATAGAATTTGATGAGCATTTATAATAAAGCGTTTAATCAGAGTCCCAAGAGAGGAGGTATAATGGATATGCATCTTTATACTTCTGGTGCCAAGTTTAGTAGGAAGGAAGCTAATATTTATTTGAGAGATTACACTAAGCATTGTTAGGAGCTTTTGCGTATCTATGATGAAGACATTCAGTAATTTAAAAAATCTGATTGACTAGAACTGGGTTTTAGTTCTGTGAATAATTTTGGTGTCTTTTGCCGAAGTGGTATGTTTTCTTTGATCAGGCAGTGAGAAATACAGAATGCATTTTCTTTTCGTTTCAATTTTCTTGGCTCCCAGAAAGCTCACATTTAAATGTAATGTTAAACTGCAGAAACCTATTTCTCCTGAAATCTTGGTATATTTACCCCCTCCACCTCCTCTATGTGGTTTATGATCTCTGATATTTTTTAACTGACTTGTCACATGTCTGATTTTATTTCAAGTTGCCCCAAGTTCTTTTTAGAAAATGTTGGAAAAAGACATTGCATCTAAAAGCAAATTTACAAAGATGTTACTAGGGTTTATTCAGTCTGACCTTAAAATTAGTTCACCATTGATTGTTATAATTATTCTAAATTACCTGTTTTTCAATAATCATTTCATCAAAAATGTTGATATATATATTATCTTTTATTTTAGATAAGCTTGAGAAGCTATAATCATGTCCTGGTGAGCTGTAAATAAAAAAAAACATATAAATTGCTTAACTTGTTTTATAAGAGCATTATTAATAAAGAACCATGTAATTACCTGTTTTCTTTTCTTTTACAAAGTGTAGGCTAAGAAAAAGCTATGTGTTTTGCAGATGACTGTTATCTTCCTTTAAGCCAGTATGTGCTTTGTAATTTATCCTGTACCTCTCTTTTTTTTTTTTTTTTTTTAAATTTTTTTTTTCAACGTTTATTTATTTTTGGGACAGAGAGAGACAGAGCATGAACGGGGGAGGGGCAGAGAGAGAGGGAGACACAGAATCGGAAACAGGCTCCAGGCTCCGAGCCATCAGCCCAGAGCCTGATGCGGGGCTCGAACTCCCGGACCGCGAGATCGTGACCTGGCTGAAGTCAGACGCTTAACCGACTGCGCCACCCAGGCGCCCCTATCCTGTACCTCTCTTGAGGTAATTTGCATTAAAAGTGTTTCAATGTCAAGCAGGAAGACTTTTACTACAGCAATCCATTGCAAACAAATTATCCAAAGTATGGTGCATTAAGATTGTCCAAATAGGGGCGCCTGGGTGGCTCAGTCGGTTAAGCGGCCGACTTCGGCTCAGGTCATGATCTCGCGGTCCGTGAGTTCGAGCCCCGCGTTGGGCTCTGTGCCGACTGCTCAGAGCCTGGAGCCTGTTTCAGATTCTGTGTCTCCCTCTCTCTCTGACCCTCCCCCGTTCATGCTCTGTCTCTCTCTGTCTCAAAAATAAATAAACGTTAAAAAAAAAATTAAAAAAAAAAAAGATTGTCTAAATATCTTAAATTCTGCTGTCTTCTGCTAGTTCCCACATACAGTTAAACTGCTCTTTTGCTGTCAGCTAAAAAATACGACTGCTTAACCATAAAGCTTTTTTTCTTTCCTGCATTTATTTTCTTCAACTAGAAACTGGGACAGAGGAATGCATTTGCAAGCTGTCTGTTGATGGTTTACTTGACTAGATACATTTCTGGAGGTAGTGAAAGGAGAGTGTGGTATACCACAAGCAATGAACTTTCTTCACTCTTAGCTCCAGCCTGTGCATGGAATCTTGACCATGATCAAACTTCTAACAGCTCAGAGAAGTTAAATAACTTGCTTGAGAAAATACCACCAGCAAATGACAGAGCTCCTACCTGAACTCATTTCACTATACCAACTGCCACCGATAATATTATTGAAGCTTGTTGCTAAGGAAGCAACTATTTCAAAGGATCTCTGACAGTTTCTGTACCTTTCTGAGACCTACAGTCAGTGACAATTGCAAAATGTAAGTTGAGATTACAGAACAGTTTGAAGTTTCCTTATATTTTTAAGTGATAAGCGGACTTCCCTACCCTACTCCTCCAGAGTTCCTTTTCATGTTGCAAAGACTTATGAGGCCATGAATACTTACAGCACTACGCTAGTAGGAGAAATGATAACTGTCATCCTCAAACATTTTTGAGTGTGTCAACTTAGCACGTTCCTTCAATCACTCAAGTCCTGCATTGTCCTGCATTTTGTATTCTACTCAAAACTTACTCAAATTTCACAATTTCTCCTTCACAGTAGAGCTCACAAGGCTAATAACTATCTACTATGTATTTATTATTACTATCTATCCCATTTGCATGTGGTCTTTATTCACTAAAATGTCCTGTGGAGAAGGGAACAGAGCTCTGGTATGTCATGGAACGAAAAGTGGGTAACTGAATGGTTGTGCCTTAGCTGAATCCTCTGATCTACTTGGTTGTTCTCTAAATGTGTTCCTGGCTTATCTCGCTGCTGTAACTGCAAATACTCTGCAGCCTTCTTCTCTTCAGTTCACTTGTAAGTTTATTTATCTTACAATTTTGTGTTCTCCTAAATCCTTTTATTTAATACAGTGACACCATCAAAGAACCATGCCAATAGTCAGGAACCACATGATCTGTAGAACTTGAGGGAGATGAACAAGATTGGCAGAAGGGGGAAAGGGAACCAGGACAAGAGAAAGGAGTTTGATAATGGATGTAGTTGCCAGTTCTCTATATTACTTTCACCCCAGTGAGAGCTAAAGATACATAGGAAGTGACAACTGAAAATTGCTTATTGAGTTTAGAGAACAATTTTAAGTTCTATGTTTCAAATTTGTCTTGATCAATGTACCTTATTTCCAATAACAAAAGTCTATTTACATAGATACAGCATCAAACATAAATCTTGAGAAAGACGAACAAAGCTGAAGGCATCCAACATCGTGATTTCAAAATACGTTACAAACTACAGTAATCAAAATATTATGGTACTGGCATTGAGACAGACATACAGACCAATGGAATGGAGAGCCCAGATATAAATCCCCGCATCTATATTGGGTCAACCGATCTTTGACAAGGATGTCAAGAATACACAACGTGGAAAGAATAGTCTCTTCAACAAATGGTATCAATAAAACTATCAACATGCGAAAATAGTCAATTGGACCCTTGTTTTATACCACACACAAAAATCAATTCAAAATGGATTAAAGACTTAAAATTAAAGACTTAAAACTGTAAAGCTCGTAGAAGAAAACACAAGAGAAAAGCTTCATGGCATATGTTGTGGCAATGATTTCATTTCATAGATATGACGCCAAAGCACGGGCAATAAAAACAAAAATAATCAAATGGAAATATATCAAAATGTAAATCTTCATCACAGCAAAGGAAACAATCATCGAAGTGAAAAGGCAATGTATGGCATGAGAGAAAATATTTATAAACCTTATGTATTATAAAGGGTTAATCTCCAAAACATATGAGGGACTTATACAACTCAATAATAAATTAATAATCCAATTTTAAAATATGCTGAAAATTGAGTAGACATTTTCCAAAGAAGATCTACAATGACCAACAAGTATATGAAAAAGTGCTCAGGGCGCCTGGTTGGCTCGGTCACTAGAGCATGCACTCTTTGCCTCGGGGTTATAAATTCAAGCCCCAAGCTGGGTGTAGAGATTACTTAAAAAATAAAATAAAATAAAATCTTTAAAAAAAAAAAGCTCAGGGCGCCTGGGTGGCGCAGTCGGTTAAGCGTCCGGCTTCAGCCAGGTCACGATCTCGCGGTCCGTGAGTTCGAGCCCCGCGTCGGGCTCTGGGCTGATGGCTCAGAGCCTGGAGCCTGTTTCCGATTCTGTGTCTCCCTCTCTGTCTGCCCCTCCCCCGCTCATGCTCTGTCTCTCTCTGTCCCAAAAATAAATAAACGTTGAAAAAATAAATAAATAAAATAAAATTATTAAAAAAAAAAAGCTCAATAATTGTTAACCAATAATAAAATGCTCACTAATAATCAGGGAAATTCAAATCAAAACAGCAATGAGATACCACCTCACACCTGGACAAATTTTTTGGCTTTGTTTTTAACAAAAAAGGAAAGATGACAAGTGTTAGTAAAGATGTGGAAAGCTGGAATCCTTGCACGCTGCCAGTAGGAACGCAAAACAATGCAGCTGCTATGGAAAACAGTATGGAGGTTCTTCAAAAAAATTAAAAACAGATTTGCCATCTGATCTAGCAATCCCATTTCTGGGCATCTATCCAAAAGATCTGAATCAGGATCTCAAAGAGATGTTAGCACTCTTATGTTTATTGTAGCGCAGACAATAGTCAAGATACGAAAATATCCTAAATGTCTGTTGACAGATGAATGGATAAAGCTAATGTGCTACACACACAATGAAATAAATACTATTCACCCTTATAAAATAAGGAAATTCTGCAATATGTGACAACATGGATGAACCTTGAGGACCTTATGCTAACTAAAATAAACCAATAAACCAGTCACCAAAAGACAAGTACTGAATAATTCCACTTATCTGAGACATCTAAAACAGTCAACTTCAAAAAATCAAAGAGTGGAATGTTAGTTGCCAGGGCCTGGGAGAGGCAAATGGGGAGTTACTAATCAATAGGCATTAAGTTTCAGTTAAGCAAGACGAGTAAGTTCTAAAGATCTGCTGTGCAACATTGTACCTACAGCCAACAGTAATATACTACACACTTTAAAGGTTAACGGGGTAGGATTCATGTGAAGTGTTATTTCTACATTAAAAAAAAATTAGTAGACCTTGAGTAAAGCAAATTACCTTTTGTAGTGCTGACTCATGTGATTGTGGGGTATGCAAGTCCAAAATCTGCAGGGTAGACCAGCAGGCTGGAGGCCCAGGGAAGAGTTGCAGTTTGAGTCTCCCTAGGGGGAGGTAAGTCTTTTTCCTGTTAAGCCTTCAACTGATTGGATAAGGCCTACCCATAGTTAATGCAATGACATTCTGGGAAAGGGAAAAAGCTATGGAGGCAGTAAAAATGTCAGTGGTTGCTAGAGGTCCCAGGGGAAGGATGAAGGGATGAATAGATGAAACAGAGAATATTTTTAGGGCAGTAACACAATGCTGTATGATATTATAGTGGTGGGTTCATGTCCTTATACATTTGCCAAAACCCATAAAATGCACAACATGAGAGTGAACTCTCAAGTAATGGTTGATAATGATGTGTCAACATTGGTTCACGGATCGTAACAAACATACCACACTGATGCTGAGGGAAGCTGTATGTGTGTGTATTGTGGGAAGGGTGTATATGAGAACTCTCTGCACTTTCTACTCAAGTTTACTGTGAGCCTAAAACTGCTCTAAAAAGTAGTCTATTGATTTTTTTAAAATGGGGAAAAAATTCAATCTCATTAGAAAACAGGGAATGTAATTTAAACCACAATGATAATATCATTTTAGATCTATCATATTGGAAAACATAATTTTAAAAGTACAAAATATTATTGAAGATACGACACACAATAGAACTTTTGTATATTGCTATTGGGAGTGTATATTGGTACAGTCACTACAAAACAGTTTGGTATTATCTAGTAAAGCTGAAGCTGAATTCAACTATAACCTAGCAATTCTACTCCTGGACATATATCCTAGAGCAGAGGCTCTCAAAATATCTCCTCACTAAGTAGCATCAGTAACACCTGGGAACTTGTTGGAAATGGAATCATCAAGACCTACCCCAGACCTACTGAATTAGAAGCTATGAAGGTGGGGCCCAGCAATGGTTTAAGAAGCATACAGGTGATTCTAAGGCACAAAAACGTTTGAGCACTACTGTCTTAAAAAGAAACTGTTGCACGTGTGCTCCAGAAGACAAGTACAAGAATGTTCAGAGCAACATTACTTGCAATAGAAAAAGCCTAAAACAAGAAAAATGTGTATCACCAGGAAAAAGTAGAAAAAATTATGGCATTTTAGTCCAGTAGGATACTATCTAGAAATGAAAATAAAAGAAGGAAGGAAAGAAAAGAGGAAGAAGGGAGAAGAGGTAACAAAGAACGAAAGAAAATAGAAGGGAGGAAGGAGGAGAGAGGAAAGCTATGAGTATGAACACAGATGAATCTCTCAAAATAACTGAGAGCAAATAAACAAGATTGCAAAAGACGATTCAATTTATATAAACATCCACAAGTAAATAATACATAGTTAGGGATAAATATTAATGATATAAAATCATAAAGAGAGGGAATGTTAACACAGATTAGTGGTTGTTACCTCCAGGGGGAAGGAGAGGGAATACGATGAGGTCCTGGCCTTCAAAGGTAATGGTCATATTCTATTTAAGCTGGATGGCCAATACATGGGTATTCATACTATCATTTTTCCTCAGAACTTACATTTGCATATATATTCATGCCTATCTAAGAAATATTTCATAATTTAAAAGCTTAAAAAATAAATCATATCTCAATCATTATTTTCGATAAATGGCGTAAGAAAACAATTTTGTTATTGCTCGTTTTTAGAAGCTGAAGAGAAATAGATTCCAACCTACATAAAATCTACTTTAATTTCTTCGTTCCAGCATGGATGAGATCCACTTGCAGTACTGGTTCGGTATACAGTGTGTTGAAAGGAAACTTCCACGAAAGGGTATATAGTACCCTGAAACACATAATAAACACTGACTAGATTTTTGAAATATTTTATAAAGCTGGTAAGAGGGAGAAGGCTAGGACATTACTTGGTTACTGACTGACAACTGGATGGCTTACTTTTTCCAGGTTTTCAAACAGCCAGTAGTGGTTCATTCATTTAATAAATATTTATTGGTCCTATTCAATATCAGGTACTTTTCTAGGATCAAAACATAAATGGAACTTACCTTTAAGGATTGTATAGCCTGTCAGGGGAAGTTAAACAGGTAAACAAATAAAATTGCAATGAAATGTGAAAAATAAAAGAAATATATTCAAGGTAGAATAGTTACTCAGGAAGGCCAATGATTAATTTTCTGGGGTAAGGAAAAGGAGAGCTTCACAGAGAAAACATGTTTGAGCTCTGAAATGTTAAGTAGGAAGTTTCATGTGGCCAATAACATGGAGCTGTGTGGAGGCCATTCCAGGTAAAGGAAAGGGCAAGAGACCTTCTAGAAGTAGAAGTATGATATGATATGATATGATATGATATGATATGATATGATATGATATGATACTGTCGTGGGGTGGAGAGTGATGTGGCTGATTTGTAGGTAAGGGCCAGATCATCACAGATTTTTGCAGGTATTCTAAAGGAGCTTGTACCTTATTCTGTAGGCCCTGAGAGCAGGGGAGCATGGAATGAATTGGTTAGGATTACATTTTATAAAGAGCACGTTCATTGTGTTATAGAAAGTCAACTGGAAGCTCAAGACGCTAGAGATGGAGAGGCCAGATAGCAGCCAGTCACAATTCAGGGCAAACATAATCAAAATTGAACTTTATAGAAGTGTTATTAAATACTTACCTCATTTAAGATCTCATCTGAAGATACTGATTTGACTGTTTCCTTATGTCTGAGGTGAGATACGGATGATATCAAATAAGTGGGCAGATCCAAGGCTCTTCAGGAAAAATGAGTTAGAGGTAAACACTTTAAGTAATTTTAACATTAGTGTTGGTGGGAATCAGTAGCGTTTTGCCTATGTTCATGGAGATAAAGAATTCAGTTACCCTGGATCTGAAAATTTGCTTTGTATCTTCTTATCATAGGTGGTTAGAGCTAAACATTTGATAATCACTATTCTGGAAGACTGGCTCCTAAGTGCGGAACTATGTATTGGATCCAGTTTGTGATAAGTTTTTAATGGACTTTGCAAAGGAGAAAAATAAGGTAAGCGATACATGGAGATTATATCCTTCCTGTTTTAGGTATTATAATATTCTGTCTTTTACAAATTGATGACTACAGAAAATGGTGGTGATTTTATGATGTCCTTATTTCATAAAAGTTAGCCTTTGAAATGTGCATTTGTTTTGAGAACATCAGTTCTATTGGATAAATAAGGATGTAGTTTATAAAACATAGGAAAAACTTTTGAGAGGTTTTATAAATTAGGTTTTATAGATAATCTATAGATTAGTACCTAGTAAGCAAAATATTTTTTCACATGTAGAAATCATGGGATGTGGTTAACATAAGACAAAAAGAGCACATAGGTGTTAAACATAGGAAGGGATACTTAATATTCCTGAGATACCTGGGTTCTAAATATCCATAATATACGATTCATACATGAGACTAAATATATAAGACACTCAATATTCAGGATACACTAAATATACATGAGCATTTAATATTCATGATGCCTTAATGTGGCCACTAAATGGCAATGTCTATTCTGGCCCCACATATCCTTGGCTCAAGAAACATAAATAAAACACAGAGAGTGCCTGCAGAAGAGTTGGGTAAGATCTGATTTTTGCAGAGGTCAACCCAAATGACAAGTCTCAGACAGAGCCTACTTTCAATACTAAGAGGGGCCAGTGGCAGAGAACAGTGCACTTGGCAAGAGCAGCATCACAAGTTTCCACAACAGGGAATAGGGACAAAGGTATTTATTTGATATGTCACCCCAAAATACACATGCTGAAGTTACTTTGTGCATCTCAAACTTCTGAAAACTCTTAAGACATGGCAATGACAGTATGACTATCCAAATGAAGACTTCAGCTTTCATTCCATTTCTGTATATGGAGCATTAATAAAGTGCAGAGTTTTACACATAGGACAGTTTGGAAATTATATTTAAGACAGAGCTTTTGCAACTGTAAAAACTGGTGCACACTGTCTTACCTATTAACTGTTGTGTTTCTGGTAGGAATATTGTAAGCCCGCAGTATTCTAACAAGAATCTTAATATCTCCATCACAGATAGTCTGTGCAGCCACCTTTCTCCTTTCTTTCCTCTGAGGCTTTAACTTTCTTTGTCGTTCAACAAGCTTACAAACTGCATATGTCAACTGGCTAAAGAGTAAAAAAGTGATCATCCGCATATACACAAGATTACTTTGTTTTAAAAGACATCAATTTTTAAAGTTAACTATTGTAAATAAGGCCATTATTCTGAACCCATATGTTCTCCATTGTGGAGCGGATACAGAGTTGTCTTAAACCGAAGGAAAGAAGCTTTTTTGGAGCATAGAAGAGATGCTAGGCTCACTGTCATGTTATGAGAAAATGTGATTGCTCCATGCCCTTTGGGTACATGGCCCAAGAAGAGACAAGTAGAGGTAATTCCACAAAACATGATGTTCTTTCAGAATATTATTCATTTTTCAGGAATTGCTCTCTTGAAAGTGGTTAGACACTCAACTTTTCTGCATGGCTTTGAGACAGGAGTTAGTTACACAGGCTGCCAACACAAATCCATGGAATTATAGTTTTATGGCCACACGCATTTCCCCCCCCCGCCCCCAAAAAAAGAAAATAAAATACAATAGATTTCTGCATCCAAACCAATTTAAAGCCTTATTAGTAACATTAGGAATCTGCATGTGGCCCCAGGGAGGGTTCCCAGAAACATGGCATGCATAGTACCGGTCCCACCGCTAAGTTTCAGAGACAGAATGATATAAGAATTGAGTTCAGCCAAAGGCTCCCCCAACTGCTGTCTGTGGATCGCAGCACCATGTATGGTTGAGGATTCAGTTTTGAAAGGGGGAGATTGTAGGCTTAATGTGTGGTGCTGCCAGCAGTGACTTTTCCAGTAGCGGTTCCAGGACAGGAAAATCTTAGGACAAAACGAATTTGGGACAAAGGTATTTCTTTTCTTTTTCTTTCTCGCCTAAAAACGCTCAATAAGGAGAGGGTTAAAAACTGAAATACTACCGGGGCACCTGGGTGCCTCAGTCAGCTAAAGCGTCCAATTACGGCTCAGGTCATGGTCTCATGGCTGTTGGGTTCAAGCCCCACAACGGGCTCTGTGCTGACACCTCAGAGCCTAGAGCCCCCTTCAGATTCTGTGTGTGTGTGTCTCTCTCTGCCCCTCCCCGGCTTGTGCTTTCTCTTAAAAAATGAACATTAAAAAATTAAAATGCTATGCAACTGAAAATACATATCATATAGATATGTCCAAAGTGCAATTTTAAATAACCAAAAAAAAAACCCTAATAAAAAAATAACAAAATGGGGCGCCTGGGTGGCTCAGCTGGTTAAGCATCCAACTTTGGCTCAGGTCATGATCTCGTGATCCGTGGGTTAGAGCGCCACATCAGGCTCTGTGCTGACAGCTCAGAGCCTGGAGCCTGTTTTGGATTCTGTGTCCCCCTCTCTCTCTGCTCCTCCCCCGGCTCACACTCTGTCTCTCTCTCTCTCTCAAAAATAAATAAACATTAAAAAAATTAATAATATATTTTAAGTCACTATATTTCACTTTAAGCTTTGTAAATGCATCCTTTGCATGTAACTTAATATTAGAACAGAGAACATAGAGAAATTTGAAGGCATTATCTTACAGCTTTATATTTCATATTTAAATAATAATTTTTACTATGTACCTTGCAGATACAATTTCTTCATAATCAGCCACAACATCCGATAAGTTAACTTTGCTAACTTTGACAATTCTTCTCATTATCAACTTTTTCATCTACAAAAAAATAAATTTAATTTAAAGAAATAACAGTTTCTATTTGAAGATTAAGTATTTACAATGGTAATGGTGCCACTATTTTTCACTCCTAATTTTTGCAAGCAATGAATGGAAAAGGAGATTAGGAGGATTTCACAAAAGTGAATGCAAACATATTAATGATACTATTTTGCCATTGTTACCTTTTTCAGAAAATTGGCAGAATTAATCCGTTGTGCAGTAATAGAATTGACATCTGAAATGGGGATATCCTTCTCTATCTGAGTTTCATATTCCTAAACAGAGAATTAAGTTAGTTTCACCTCTTCAATGTCACAGAGCTCAGCTATGATACACTACAATAAAATATTAAATGTTCACTTTGGTTCATGGATAGGAGATGCTGGAAATCACTGAGCATTAGGTAAGAAGAGCTTTTGATTCTTTTGTTTGCTTCTAGGATAAGTCCATTCATCTTTTAAAATAGAGTAATGTTGAGGAAAAAATTACGATTGAGAAATTATGAAAAAATGTGAAGATGATTGAGAAATGTTCTTTATGCATATATTTACCTGGCAATCACTGAAAATAAAACATATAGGAAACAGTATAGTATCAATAACTTTAATTTTTAATTTATAACCTTATTTTTTAAAAAAATTTTAAAGTAAACCCTACACCCAATGTGGGGCTTGAACTCACAACCCCAAGATCAAGAGTTGCATGTTCCACTGACTAAGCCAGCCAGGTGCCCCTTAACTTCTAGCTTTAAAAAGTTAATGATAGGCAGATGGCGGTGTAGGAGGACGCTGAGGTCAACGTGTCCTGCGGATCACTTAGATTCCACCCACACCTGCCTAAATAACCCAGAAAATCGCCAGAAGACTAGCAGAACGGATTCTCCAGAGGCAAGCATAGATAAGAGGCCCACAGAAGAGGGGCCCCTCCTGAAGCGGATCTCCAAAGGAAAATCCAGCTGAGCCTGCCCCTCCTGCCCCCGTGCACCTTGCAGATCCACCCCAGCTAATACGCCAGATCCCCAGCACCACAAGCCTGGCAGTGTGCAAGTAGCCCAGACGGGCCACACTACCCCACAGTGAATCCCGCCCCTAGGAGAGGGGAAGAGAAGGCACACACCAGTCTGACTGTGGCCCCAGCGGTGGGCTGGGGGCAGACATCAGGTCTGACTGCACCCACCAACGCAAGTTATTCAAGACAGCACAGGGGAAGTGGCCCTGCAGTCCCGCACCACTCCAGGGACTATCCAAAATGACGAAATGGGGGGCGCCTGGGTGGTGCAGTCGGTTAAGTGGCCGACTTCAGCCAGGTCACGATCTCCTGGTCCGGGAGTTCGAGCCCCGCGTCGGGCTCTGGGCTGATGGCTCAGAGCCTGGAGCCTGTTTCCGATTCTGTGTCTCCCTCTCTCTCTGCCCCTCCCCCGCTCATGCTCTGTCTCTCTCTGTCCCAAAAATAAATAAATGTTGAAAAAAAAAAGATTTAAAAAAAAAAACCAAAATGACGAAATGGAAGAATTCCCCTCAAAAAAACATCCCGGAAATAACGACAGCTAATGAACTGATCAAAAACTATTTAAACAATATAACAGAAAGTGAATTTAGAGTAATAGTCATAAAATTAATCGCTGGGCTTGAAAACAGTATAAAGGACAGCAGAGAATCTATTGCTACAGAGATCAAGGGACTAAGGAACAGCCAGGAGGAGCTAAAAATGCTATTAATGATCTGCAAAATAAAATGGAGACAACCATGGCTCGGATTGAACAGGCAGAGGAGAGAATAGGTGAACTAGAAGATAAAATTATGGAAAAAGAAGAAGCTGAGAAAAAGAGAGATAAAAAAATCCAGGAGTATGAGGGGAAAATTAGAGAACTAAGTGATGCACTAAAGAGAAATCATCTATGCATAATTGGTATTCCAGAGGAGGAAGAGAGAGGGAAAGGTGCTGAAGGTGTACTTGAAGCAATAATAGCTGAGAACTTCCCTGATCTGGGGAAGGAAAAAGGCATTGAAATCCAAGAGGCACAGAGAACTCCCTTCAGATGTAACATGAATTGATCTTCTGGACGACATATCACAGTGAAACTGGCAAAATAAAAGGATAAAGAGAAAATTCTGAAAGCAGTTAGGGATAAACGTGCTCTAACATATAAAGGGAGACCTATAAGACTCGTGACCAATCTCTCCACTGAAACTTGGCAGGCCAGAAAGGAATGGAGGGGATCTTCAATGTGATGAACAGAAAAAATATGCAGCCGAGAATCCTTTATCCAGCAAGTCTGTCATTTAGAATAGAAGGAGAGATAAAGGTCTTCCCAAACAAACAAAAACAGAAGGAATTCATCACCACTAAACCAGCCCTACAAGAGATCCTAAGGGGGATCCTGTGAGACAAAGTACCAGAGACATTACTACAAGCATGAAACCTACGGACATCACAATGACTCTAAACCCATATCTTTCTATAATAACACTGAATGTAAATGGACTAAATGCGCCAACCAAAAGACACAGGGTATCAGAATGGATAAAAAAACAAGACCTATCTATTTGTTGTCTACAAGAGACTCATTTTAGACCTGAGGACACCTTCAGATTGAGAGTGAGGGGATGGAGAACTATTTATCATGCCACTGGAAGTCAAAAGAAAGCTGGAGTAGCCATACTTATATCAGACAAACTAGACTTTAAATTAAAGGCTGTAACAAGAGATGAAGAAGGGCATTATATAATAATCACAGGGTCTATCCATCAGGAAGAGCTAACAATTACAAATGTCTATGCGCCGAATACAGGAGCCCCCAAATATATAAAACAATTACAAACATAAGCAACCTTATTGATAAGAATGTGGTAATTGCAGGTGACTTTAACACTCCACTTACAGAAATGGATAGATCATCTAGACACACGGTCAATAAAGAAACAAGGGCCCTGAATGAGACATTGGATCAGATGGACTTGACAGATATATTTAGAACTCTGCATCCCAAAGCAACAGAATATACTTTCTTCTCGAGTGCACATGGAACATTCTCCAAGATAGATCAAATACTGGGTCACAAAACAGCCCTTCATAAGTATACAAGAATTGAAATCATACCATGCATACTTTCAGACCACAATGCTATGAAGCTTGAAATCAACCACAGGAAAAAGTCTGGAAAACCTCCAAAAGCATGGAGGTTAAAGAACACCCTACTAAAGAATGAGTGGGTCAACCAGGCAATTAGAGAAGAAATTAAAAAATATATGGAAACAAACAAAAATGAAAATACACGCTTTGGGATGCAGCGAAGACAGTCCTGAGAGGAAAATACATTGCAATCCAGGCCTATCTCAAGAAACAAGAAAAATCCCAAATACAAAATCTAACAGCACACCTAAAGGAAATAGAAGCAGAACAGCAAAGACAGCCTAAACCCAGCAGAAGAAGAGAAATAATAAAGATCAGAGCAGAAATAAACAATATAGAATCTAAAAAAACTGTAGAGCAGATCAACGAAACCAAGAGTTGGTTTTTTGAAAAAATAAACAAAATTGATAAACCTCTAGCCAGGCTTCTCAAAAAGAAAAGGGAGATGACCCAAATAGATAAAATCATGAATGAAAATGGAATTATTACAACCAATCCCTCAGAAATACAAGCAATTATCAGGGAATACTATGAAAAATTATATGCCAACAAACTGGACAACCTGGAAGAAATGGACAAATTCCTAAACACCCACACACTTCCAATCAGGAGGAAATAGAAAGCTTGAACAGACCCATAACCAGCGAAGAAATTGAATCAGTCATCAAAAATCTCCCAACAAGTAAGAGTCCAGGACCAGATGGCTTCCCAGGTTCTACCAGATGTTTAAAGCAGAGATAATACCTATCCTTCTCAAGCTATTCCAAAAAATAGAAAGGGAAGGAAAACTTCCAGACTCATTCTATGAAGCCAGTATTACTTTGATTCCTAAACCAGACAGAGACCCATTAAAAAAAGAGAACTAGAGATCAATATCCCTGATGAATATGGATGCAAAAATTCTCAATAAGATACTAGCAAATCGATACAGCATATAAATAGATACAGCATATAAAAAGAATTATTCACCATGATCAAGTGGGATTCATTCCTGGGATGCAGGGCTGGTTCAACATTCGCAAATCAATCAATGTGATACATCACATTAATAAAAGAAAAGATAAGAACCATATGATCCTGTCAATCGATGCAGAAAAGGCATTTGACAAAATTCAGCAACCTTTCTTAATAAAAACCCTTGAGAAAGTCGGGATAGAAGGAACATACTTAAACATCATAAAAGCCATTTATGAAAAGCCCACAGCTAACATCATCCTCAATGGGGAAAAACTGAGAGCTTTTCCCTGAGATCAGGAACACGACAGGGATGTCCACTCTCACCGCTGTTGTTTAACATAGTGTTGGAAGTTCTAGCATCAGCAATCAGACAACAAAAGGAAATCAAAGGCATCAAAATTGGCAAAGATGAAGTCAAGCTTTCGCTTTTTGCAGATGACATGATATTATACATGGAAAATCCGATAGACTCCACCAAAAGTCTGCTAGAACTGATACATGAATTCAGCAAAGTTGCAGGATACAAAATCAATGTACAGAAATCAGTTGCATTCTTATACACTAATAATGAAGCAACAGAAAAGACAAATAAAGAAACTGATCCCATTCACAATTGCACCAAGAAGCATAAAATACCTAGGGAATAAATCTAACCAAAGATGTAAACGATCTGTATGCTGAAAACTATAGAAAGCTTATGAAGGAAATTGAAGAAGATATAAAGAAATGGAAAAACATTCCGTGCTCATGGATTGGAAGAATAAATATTGTCAAAATGTCAATACTACCCAAAGCTATCTACACATTCAATGCAATCCCAATCAAAATTGCACCAGCATTCTTCTCAAAACTAGAACAAGCAATCCTAAAATTCATATGGAACCACAAAAGGCCCCGAATAGCCAAAGTAATTTTGAAGAAGAAGACCAAAGCAGGAGGCATCACAATCCCAGACTTTAGCCTCTACTACAAAGCTGTAATCATCAAGACAGCATGGTATTGGCACAAAAACAGACACATAGACCAATGGAATAGAATAGAAACCCCAGAACTAGACCCACAAACGTATGGCCAACTCATCTCTGACAAAGCAGGAAAGAACATCCAATGGAAAAAAGACAGCCTCTTTAACAAATGGTGCTGGGAGAACTGGACAGCAACATGCAGAAGATTGAAACTAGACCACTTTATTACACCATTCACAAAAATAAACTCAAAATGGATAAAGGACCTGAATGTGAGACAGGAAACCATC
The DNA here is from genome assembly GCF_016509475.1 of Prionailurus bengalensis. Classification (NCBI taxonomy): domain Eukaryota; kingdom Metazoa; phylum Chordata; class Mammalia; order Carnivora; family Felidae; genus Prionailurus; species Prionailurus bengalensis. The sequence goes on along the minus strand of NC_057351.1, from coordinate 54,886,423 downwards.
ACAACCCTAGAGGAGAAAGCAGGAAAAGACCTCTCTGACCTCAGTCGTAGCAATTTCTTACTTGACACATCCCCAAAGGCAAGGGAATTAAAGGCAAAAGTGAATTACTGGGACCTTATGAAGATAAAAAGCTTCTGCACAGCAAAGGAAACAACCAACAAAACTAAAAGGCAACCAACGGAATGGGAAAAGATATTTGCCATTGACGTATCGGACAAAGGGCTAGTATCCAAAATCTATAAAGAGCTCACCAAACTCCACACCCGAAAAACAAATAACCCAGTGAAGAAATGGGTAGAAAACATGAATAGACACTTCCCTAAAGAAGACATCCAGATGGCCAACAGGCACATGAAAAGATGCTCAATATCACTCCTCATCAGGGAAATACAAATCGAAACCACACTCATGTATCACCTCACGCCAGTCAGAGTGGCCAAAATGAACAAATCAGGAGACTATAGATGCTGGAGAGGATGTGGAGAAATGGGAACCCTCTTGCACTGTTGGTGGGAATGCAAACTGGTGCAGCCACTCTGGAAAACAGTGTGGAGGTTCCTCAAAAAATTAAAAATAGACCTACCCAATGACCCAGCAGTAGCACTGCTAGGAATTTACCCAAGGGATACAGGAGTACTGATGCATAGGGGCACTTGTACCCCAATGTTTATAGCAGCACTCTCAACAATAGCCAAATTATGGAAAGAGCCTAAATGTCCATCAACTGATGAATGGATAAAGAAATTGTGGTTTATATACACAATGGAGTACTATGTGGCAATGAGAAAGAATGAAATATGGCCCTTTGTAGCAATGTGGATAGAACTGGAGAGTGTGATGCTAAGTGAAATAAGCCATACAGAGAAAGACAGATACCATATATTTTCACTCTTATGTGGATCCTGAGAAACTTAACAGAAACCCATGGGGGAGGGGAAGGAAAAAAAAAAGAGGTTAGAGTGGGAGAGAGAGCCAAAGCATAAGAGACTCTTAAAAACTGAGAACAAGCTGAGGGTTGATGGGGGGTGGGAGGGAGGGGAGGGTGGGTGATGGGTATTGAGGAGGGCACCTTTTGGGATGAGCACTGGGTGTTGTATGGAAACCAATTTGACAATAAATTTCATATATTGAAAAAAAAAGTTAATGATAACTTTAATTTTACATCCAACAGTTGGTATAAGATTGTCAGGCTGTGTCATCTATATAATTTAGAATAAATCTGCATCTGTTATATCTGCATTTGTGGGATACATCCTTAATGTACATGGAAATCGTTTTACATTATGGATATCACCAAACACTACCCAAAAATAATGAAGTAGATACTTTATAACTTTCAGCTATATTACAATGAACATTCTTTTATCTGAAAGTAACTTATTTGTTCTTCCAATTTTCTGCAAGAAATCTTGAATTTAATTCTGTTGGTTGGTAACTTTTACTTAAAAATATATAAATATTTCATATCACTTCGTTCTTTAAAGTATTAATTTATAGGAATTACTTAAATATTATATCTAGATATTAATTTTTGTTATATGTGTTATAAATATATTTTCTTAATCTGTAGGGTTTTAATCTTAGTATCAAATTTATTAAGCTTTTCCTTTTTAATTTATACTTTTTGTGTTTTAAGAAATACTTTCTTACCCCAAGATTAAGATATTCAGTTAAGTTTTGCTTTTCACATTTTCCTTTTTATGAAGTTTTTTATTTTAATTCCAGTATAGGTAACATAATTCACGTGTAATCTTCATTACACATGGTATGTATTCCTTTTGTGAGATTTGAATTTGACTTTCCTTCTTTCTACAGAGATGACCAGAACCACTTAACAGATAGTCCATTTTTTTCCAACTGATTTGTGACAATACCTCTGCCAAACATAGAAGTTTCCACACATGCATGATAAGTCTGTTTGGAGGCCCTGTGCTCTATTTCACTGGTTTGGGATTGTATTACTACATTTTCACGTTAATTTGGGGAGGACCAGCATCCTACAATGTGGGCATCTTACAACTTCCTATCAGTGAACACTTACTCAGATTTTTTTTACATCATTCAAAATGTTTTATAATTGTCTCCACTAAGTTTTTGAACATCTTTTTGTTAAATATACTCCTGAGTATCTTAGAGTTTTTATTGTCATTGAAGGGGTATCTTCATTAAGTTACATTTTTAGTAGGTTTTTACTGATGTATAGAATGCTATTTATTTTTGTCTTTATTTTCTCCTCAGATTTTTCAAACCTACAGAAAATTACCAAGAATGTTAAAATCCATATACTCATTTTCTTGATTAAGTAATTACAGTTGATCCTTGAACAACATGGCTTTGAACTGTGCAGGCACACTTAGATACAGATTTTTTTTGCAGTATGGTACTGAAAATATATTTTTTCTTCATTACGATTTTCTTAATAACATTTTCTTTTTCTCTAGCTTACTTTATGGAATACAGCATATAATAATGTAACATACAAAATATGTGTTAATCAATGCTTTATGTTATTGGTAACACATCTAGTCCACAACAGGCTATTAGTTCAGTCTGAGGGGAGTCAAAAGTTATACACAAACTTTCAACTGCTCAGGGTTCGACGCTCCTAACCCCCAAGTTGTTACAGGATCAACTGTGTACTTTGCCACATCTGCTTAATCTCTTTTATTATTTTTATTATTTTGGCTAAAATATCTCAAAGTAAATTATAGATACCATGATACCTCATTCCTAAATAAATACTTCAGCATGAATCTTCAAAAAACTAAGGACTAACAACCACGATGCCATAATCTCAGACAACAAAATTAACAACTTCCCAGTATTATTTAATACTCATCCCATAGTCAAATTTCACCAATTGCCATTTTTCCCCCTCAAAATCTAGATCTAATTACGGATCATATTGCCTGTGGTTGTCTCTTTAGTCTTTTTTAATCTAGAATACTCTGCTTTTTTAAAGAGATTAAAACAGTTGTACCTGCCAGCCAGTTGTCCCACATTGCAAATTTGATTGTTTCAGTGGTGCCACTTAGCTTGTTTCTCTAGTCCTCCTATCTCTTGTAAACAAATTCATCTAAAGTCCTAATTGGAATCAGATTACACATATTTGGCAAGGATACTTCATTATAATGTTGTGTATTTTATACTGTATCATGTAAGGGCCAGTAATATCTGGCTGTCCTTTATTAGTGTATCAGTTTTCTATTGCTGCTGTAACAAATTATCACAGATTAAGTGGCTTCCAACAAAAGAAACTTATCCTCTCACAGTTTTGTAGGTGTGAGGTTCTAGTTCTCTGCCCCAGGTCTCTGCCCCAGGTCTCACAAGGTGTAGGCCAGCCAGGTTCTTATTGGGAAGCTCCAGAAGGATCTGTTTCCGAGCTCACTGACACTGTTGGCAGAATCCAGGACCCTGCAGCTATGGGACTGAGGTCTGATTCCCTTGCTGCTGTCAGCTGGGGCCCCCTCTTAGCTTCCAGGGACCCGTCTCCAGTCTTTACAGGTAGGTGGGCCTCTAAATCTCAGAGCCAGCAACCACATGTTGAATCCTTCTCTTGACAAATCTGATTTCTCTTGCTGCTGTTTTTCCTCCCAGCTGGAAAAATTTCTCTGCTTTTAAAGGCTCATATAATTAGATTAGGTCCACCCAGGTAATCCAGGATAATCTCCCTGTTTTAAACAACGTAACAGAACATATTCACAGGTTCTGGGGATCAGGGAGTGGACATCCTTAGGGAGTCATTATTCTGTCTACCACAATTAATAAGATTAAGTTGGATCACTGAGTCGAGATGGTGACAACTAGATTTCTTCATTGTAGAGGCACAATGTTCTTTTTGCCCTAACAAAATTGCTATTCATTTTAAAATATGGATATTATATTCAACAAATTTATTATTTTTGATAGTTTGTTGTAGATTCTCTTATGTTTTCCATGAAGACAAATGTATTTTCTGCAAACAAAGGCAGTTTGTCTTTTCTAATTCTAATTTCCTTCTTTCCTTTCTTCTTTTTGTCTTAATGTATTGGCTCTTACTGGTAGAGATAATAGTGGCCATCCTTATGTTGTTCAGATTAATGGGAAAATTGATGTCTATCCACTGAGTATAATATTTTTCTAGGAGCCTATGAGGAAACAGATTTCTGGTCATGATCCTTACACCAACTCAGTTTCAGAACCACACAGACAGTAGGGTCACTGAATCATACTCACGGGACCGATTATAAGGAACAGGTTTTTTCCAGAATGCTAGAAAGCTGGAGACAGAGAATTTGTTCAGGGACACTTAGGTACTGGCTCTATTTCTTTTCTTGAAGGATAATATGGCCTTGACTTGGGTTCAAGAGCCAGAAGAGTCCAAAGTTTGTAAACATGCCCTTAAATGGAAGTGCATTTACCATATAAGTATTAATTCTCCTAGAGTAGTTATGTAAATTTTGCCTATTGTGTACAGGGGATTTTTGTTTGATTGATTTGTTTGTTTGTTTGTTTCATTTTGTTTTGTTAACTCTGGCAAAACCTTACTCTGTGTGGACATGTCACAAGAAGCTTAATCCCCATTAGGGTTCCAAAGCCCAGGAAAAACCAGCATCAAAATTTGTTGCAGGTGTCCTGTCCTATGTTCTGCTCTGCTTCTGTATGTTTCTGCATCCCTGGCTGATTACATCTGAAACTCAATCTAATCATCCAGTGGGTGTGTAGGTGGTGCCTTCTCATCTCCCAACCTCTCCCTATAACTTGAGTTTTAAATGTAATGAGTCTTGTATATATTTGTTTGCATATACTCTAAATTAGGGTATAAAAGCTAAAGGATGGCTAAGTGGCAGCAACAAAAACAAACATACAGAATTCTTTACATTATTTTTTTTTAATGTGTAATTATTTTTGAGAGAGAGAGAGAGAGAGAGAGAGAGAGAGAGAGAGAGACAGAGTGCAAGTAACACAGAATCTGAAGCAGGCTTCAGGCTCTGAGCTGTCAGCAGACCCAGTCGTGAGATCTTGACCTGAGCCAAAGTCATATGCTTAATCAACTGAGCCACCCAGGCACCCCTACATTATTTTTTAAAACAAGTTTTACTATATTTAATATTAAGTGGTGTACTGCAATTTCCTTTCAGCCCAGGACAAAAACAAATATCAAAGAATTTATTCATTTTTTTTTTCATTGATTGATAATAACCAAAGTGAAATTAAAAAACCTATTTTAACCTACTTTTAAAGTAAACGTATTTTACTAGTTAAAAAAAAGAAAAAATAAGATAGATTTAAAGCAGCAAAAATATTAATCTATCACACAATAAGTCATATTCAAATAGAAACCATGTACCTGGAAGACTAAATCTGGAATCTCTTTATCATAGAGAGGCATTTGCTGCAGAAGGAAAACATCTAATTGACCTGCATTTCTAAGTTGCAATAGCTGGAAACGTTTACTCTTTTCCATTTCCTCTTCAGAGACAAAGTTAAATTCATCTTGCATCTGTTCAAGACGAAAATACTTTGGAATGTCCTGTCCTTTATGTTTCATGTACTATAAAACATAAATAATGTAAAGTCTTTACTGAAAATATTAATTTTTTTGAATTCAAGAATTATTTCAAAACACTGTTTCTCCCTCCCCCCGCCCAACTGTGAGATGTGAGAGTTTCCATATATGTAGGAAATGGAGCAATGAATCTATACAAGAGATAGAATCTGGGGGAAAAAAAAGAAAGAAAGAAAAGGAAAAACAGAATCCAGCATATATGGCTTCCCAACCTTTTCCTGGTCGTGACTTGAGCGAAAAATGAAAATATTTGTATTGCACACTGGGTTAAAAGAGGAGACTATTTATATCTGGTTGCCATAACTGTTGAGAAAGGATCAAAATTTCTGTACACCTGTAACCAACTGAGCACGTTAGTTGGGGAGCTCCGATCTAGGGAAGCTTAACTGCAACGATCTGTGCATTGTTTTAGCCTATAAATGCACATGGGAGTACATGGTTCATGTAAAGAAGAGAGCTAGCTGCCAAAGATTTATTCGCTGTAGTTCTACAAGGAAAAATAAAACACAGAATGAATAACTACAGTAAAAGGCAGAATATCAGAGCCATAGAAGTTATAAAAAGAAAAAAAAGTTAACAGGAGCAAAAAGAACGAAGGGCCCGTATCTAACTGAGGTTATCAAGGAAACCTTCACCAGACTTGCATGGTAGGTGAGACAGTCACCATGGGTGCCCTTCTGGGCAGAGGGAATGACATGCATAAAGGTATGAAGAATGCATGTTTGAGGCACACAGAGCAGTTCAGATGGCTATAAGAAAGAGAAGTGAACAGATAATGGAGCCTTTGAGGGAAAGAATGTGTCTATAAATCATCTTTATACCTCTGGCATCTATAATACCACTGGTCCTCAGTAGTTACATAAGAGATGTTAGCTTGAAGGTTAGCCTGTAGGGTGTACTGCAGGCTGCTAAGGAAGGGCAGAGTACCAACCATCAGGTCTCCACTAGCAATTATTTCAGTTGCTAAATTTCTAATCGCCTTTACAGTACTGTAAACTGGTTGAAAGTTATGTCCCCAGAATTATCTTTACATGCCTCGTGGTGCCTAGAAAAATATACAGCAAACTTTGAAGTATGAGGGAGGAGAGCTTACAAAATAGAATATATTTGTAGTATTGATATTTGCTATAACTTACCATGACAAATTCCATTAAATCAGAATATTCTGGATTATTTGGATCAATTTTTACTTCGTTTGCCCATTCAAAAAGCTTCCGTGCATTAATGAGCCATGGAATTCCAGGAACGCCTCTTGCATCTACATTCCTTAACACACTAACATAGAGAAAAGTATTTGGTGACTTTGCATGCTATATGCAGGTTGTGTGTCTGTTATGCTGGGTAAAACCTACCCATTCCAGGTAGTTAAAGATGAAAGCTATCCTTCCCCTGCATTTAAGGATAAAACAGAAGATTTGGGTGTGATATCTCTCCTGGTTCTTCGCACATTCTAACTTGTATCATAGCTTGTTGATTAACATGTCTACCACCTTCCTTAAGAGACAATAAGCTTCTTAACAGTAACGGCTATAAATATCCATCTTTGCCATCTCCACCCTGTGTAGTAGCTAAAACACAGTAGATGCCCAAGTGAATAGTGCTTACTGAATGTACTTTGTAAACCCTGAGGAAAGTAACTTGTTAAATATTTTCTTTCTATAGGACGCACAATATTGAAATTTAATCAAGATGTTAGCTTTAGCAAAATTAATAAAGTCCACAATATAAAAAGAATCTTTAGGCTCTATCTTTACAATTGAAACATAATATAGAGTAATACTGGGACATATTCTGCCAGAAGACTATCTTTGCTCATATGAGGCCATCTGGAGAAGTTGGAGAGCTATAGGAATCTAGACTCATAATTCATTCTTGGTGGCCTCAGCTATAGGCTAAGTGCAAAAGAAATTCAACCCCAAACGGTAAGGATTTCTTTGGAGCCATCAATTATCCGTTATTTCATCTCTCTCTTTATAGATAATTTGCCTCATCATGTGTAATTAGAGGGATTTGTACCAGAAAATCTCTAAGATCCTTTCCATAAAGTAACTCAAGAAACGCTCCAGTCCATAAACTGGGAGTCCAGAAATACAGTTCTAACTCAGATTAAATAATGTCTTAATCCAAACAGGGACACTATCTTATATTGTCTACTTTCCATCAGCTTCTATTCATATTTCTCTGATGAATCTTTAGAAGCTATTGCTCACTAAGCCAATTCCTGGTTTGATAGGATGTAAACACAATTACAAATAGGTGAAGTATGAGTATTCTTCCTTTCTTTAATTCCTATTTCTGTCCTTGTATTCGAACTGTTTTGATATCTTTGTCACAAGAGATCTCTAGGGCCTAATACCCCTGACGTTATCATGTAAGAAACTTTCCTTGTCACAGGAAATTTTCCTTCTCCTAGGAAGAGCCCTGGCCTAGGTCACAAAGCCCGAGACAAAGCTTACATGTTATAGATTAAGGAGAGAAACTTACCCATGATTTCTGCCTCATGGACAGTAATAAAGACCTCAGAACATCTCCTACCTTTGCTACAGTGATTCTTCCCCTTACCTCATAGGTGTTCAGCTGTGGGCTACGGCAAAATCCCTGTCACCTGTATTTCCTTCTCCACAACCAAATGCCAAGCAAGTAACACAATTCAGTGGCATTAAATATATTCACAGTGTTGTACAACCACCATCACTATCTCGTTCCAGAACTTTTATCATTCCAAACAGAAACTCTGTTAAACAGCAACTCAACAACTCCCCATTCCTCCCTCCCTTCAACTGCTGGCTTTTGTCTCTATGAATTAAGCCAAAAAAAAAAATAAAAAAATTAAAAAAAAGGTAAAGTTATTAAGGGAGAAAAGACAGACTGTCTACAAAACACCAACACGGCAGACTTTTAAACAGGAATAATAAATCCCAGAAAATTATGCAATTCTAGCTTCAAAGTGTCAATGGAAAATAAAATAAAAATCAACCTCAGATTTTACACCCAAACTATTATTCAAGAATGAGGACAAAGGTGGCACCTGGGTGGCTCCGTTGGTTAAGTGTTAGACTCTTGATTTTGGCTTGGGTCATGATCTCACGGTCATGAGACTCAGCCCTGCACTGGGCTTTGCACTGAGCAGGGAGCCTGCTTAAGATTCTCCCTCTGCCCTCTCCCCTGCTCTCTCTCTCTCTCTCAAAGAAGTAGGAGGACTAAATAAATATATACAATAACTAAACAAATTTGCTAGCCACAGAAAGTGAGTGGAAGAATCATTAAAGGAGCAAATTTTCAGTAAGAAAAGTAAATGTAGAATGAAAGTGTGAAAGATAAACAGGTGCAAATACAAAAGTCAATCATGGCAGAAAAGTAAATTAACTAATGAGCATAAGAAAAACTGTTTCATATTTTAAAAATGTGTTAAACCAAAACTCTAGACAACAATCACTGAGATTAGAGAGATGTGCTCAGTGTGGTATTAAAACATGCCAAGATTTTCTTTTCATTCACTGCTTCATCTCCAGCTCATTGATGAATGAATGAATGAATGAATGAATGAGTAAATCAGAGAATAAATGAAGCCTTTATTTTGGATCTCCTTTGGTTCCACGCTCTGACTCTCACAAGCCAGCCTTGCTTTTTGGAGCACCCATCCTAGGTTTCTGGAACACCTTCTCAGCACCAGTCCTTGAGCACCCACAACTGTAGAGGAGAGTTCTGGAACCAATGATGCTGATCACAGAGGCCCCAGCTATAAAGTTTTACTTCAAGTTAACTACTTTAGAGAGCACTCTGGACTTTGAAACCTTCTCTTGCAATTCACTTCCTGTTGAAATCTGTCATCTGTCCTGATCTTTCACAGAACTGCTTTCCATCTTTTGTAAACTTGAGTTCCCAAGTAAAGGAACTGCTACCTGCAGCATCACAGATGCCATCAGAGAAAAAGCTTCAAGAAGTGAAATGATACGGACAGGCCAGTGAATATGGCCAGAAGTTCACTGGTAGCATTCAGGAATAAATTGGTTAAGTTAGAGAGGGAATGTGTGAATAAAAAGTGGAGGCAAAGTACAAAGATGAGTAGACCACACAAATGAGGACTTGGACAGGAAAAATGGTCAAGACAGGTCTTCAGAGTTTAATCAAATGCCTGGGTTTTTCTTTGTTTTAAAACAAAGAAGGCTTCTTGGATACCAAAGACTAACAGCTTAGGGAAATGGAATAAAGATAATGTAAGAAAAAGGGATATAAATACATCATCAGGATCCTAAAGGGGACAAAGTTCCAAATTACCTGTATAAAAGCTTCAGAGTAAGGAGAACAAACATTTGACTCCAAGAAAAAAAGCAAGGAATAGTATGATGAGGCAAAGATTGGAAATAGCTGCAGTGGGGACTATGCTAGGGAAAAACTAAGAAATAAAAACAAATAATGGTTCAGAGTATTAAAAGGTTACTCACTAGCTCCAAATGAATTACCTTTATTAATTTTCCATTTTTCTCTAAAATGCCCTTACTCAGGTCTCTAAGGAGATGACCTTGTGTACTCAGCAAAACAAGGACATCATTAAAATTTTGTTTCTGTCTACATAGTTATTTCTGTCTCCTCTGATTTAAAGAGATATTTCCTCTTCTCTGAAGCCATAGCTATTCACTTGCATTCTGGTTCAACATCTTCTTTCTGTGAAGGATCGCATACTCTTTCTAGTACATTCTGGCTCTTTCTCTATGGATTTCATTACTTGTTCTAGGAAGATAAAGATTGCCCCAACTTTCAAGAAACCTATACTTCGATTCTACTGTCTCTCTTATTTTCAGCCTCTTCTTAAAACTTCTTGACCTCAGTTTCCTCAATATCAATTGCTGAGTGCTACTGACACTTTGTTTTTTTTCTCTAAAACTATTGCCAAGGAAAGCATTTTTGAACTCTTACTGTCACTCTGGCCATATCTCACTGGTTTTATACACAGTGATCTCATTGTTATTTTTAAAATAGTCTCTAATTTCAGTCTTGGTTTCCTGTTTAACCCGTTACTTATAGCAATGTTTTAAATTTTAAAAATTATTTTATTTTAAAATAGACTCTTTAGAGTTTTAGGTTCAGAGCAAGACTGATCAGAAAGTGCACAGTTTCCATGTATCTCCTACCCCCGCTCCCACCCCCCAAAAAATGCCACCTCCTCTACTATCAACATCCTTTAACAGATGTATAATTTAGTACATTCATCACAATAAAAGACTTGCATTTGTTACAATCAATGGTTGACACATCATTATCACTCCAAGTCCACAGTTTACATTACAGTTTGTTTTTGGTGTTATACATTCCATTCCATAGGTTTTGACAAACATGTAATGACAGGTATCTACAATGATAATATCATATAGATAGTAGTTTCACTGCCCTAAAAATCCTGTGTGTCCTGCCTATTCATCCCCGCCTCCTCCTAATGCCTGGCGACCACTGATATTTTTTTGTCTCCACAGTTCTGACTTTTCCATAATGTCATATAGTTGGATATATAACTACGTCCTTTAAAAATATGTGTTTAGAGGTGCCTGGGTGGTTCAGCTGGTTGAGCGACCAACTCTTGATTTCAGCTCAGGTCATGATCTATAGTTCGTGAATCTGAGCCCTGCGTCAGGCTCTGCACTGACAGCACAGAGCCTGCTTGGGATTCTCTCTTTCTCCCTGTCTCTCTGCCTCTCTCCTGCTTGTGTGTGCTCTCTCTCTCTCAAAATAAATACATAAACTTAAAAAAACACATAAAAATTCCATACTATTAAAAAATAATAACAAATATGTGTTTTGATGGGGAGGGGAAAGACCATCTTTTTGTTATCATCATTCATTAATTTTTAAATGATGGAAACCACTTGCCGCTTACATTTACTATTTTATTTAAATGCAGCAAACATATAAACCAGTATTATCATTTTTACAGAATTTTACTGTACTTAATTCTAGCAATCCTATTTGTGGTATAATCTAGAAATTAATCCCAATTTCTCTAAGAAGTCCTAGGACATAGGGGCGTCTGGCTGGCTCAGTTGGTTAAGCGTCCAGCTCTTGATTTCAGCTCAGGTCATGATCTTATAGTTTGAGGGATCAAGCCCCATGTTAGGCTCTGTGTTGACAGCATGGGGCCTTCTTGGGATTCTCTCTCTCCCTCTCTCTCTGCCCCTACCCTGCACTCTCGTGCTCACTCTTTCTGTCTCTCTCACTCTCTCTCAAAATAAATAAACTTAAAAAAAATAAATAAAGAAGTCCTGGGACATGAATAAGATTTCTAGGATTTTTCTTCTAGCAAACTGATAATGCATAAATGATTCTTTCATAATCCAAAATGTTTGGGAGATATAAAGGCTTCACAAATAAAATCCTTGGGAGTACTTGGCCCCTGCCTGCAAGAGCTATGGAACCGTCTCTGTCATCATCCATGTAGCTATTAACCTAAGCATTAAAGAGATACAGTCACTTACATGTAAATGCAAATAAAAATAAATAGTCCAAATAAACTGACCTGCTCTAACCACTGCTAGAGTTTTTTTCCCTTTTACAGATATAGATTCTGTGTGATGCTTTGCTGAAGATTGGTATTATTTCATAAAAGTTTATTACCTACATGCAGAAGAATGAAACTAGACCACTTTATTACACCATTCACAAAAATAAACTCAAAATGGATGAAGGACCTGAATGTGAGACAGGAAACCATCAAAACCCTAGAGGAGAAAGCAGGAAAAGACCTCTCTGACCTCAGCCGCAGCAATTTCTTACTTGACACATCTCCAAAAGCAAGGGAATTAAAAGCAAGAATGAACTATTGGGACCTCATCAAGATAAAAAGCTTCTTCACTGCAAAGGAAACAATTAACAAAACTAAAAGTCAACCGATGGAATAGGAAAAGATATTTGCAAATGACATATCGGACAAAGGGCTAGTATCCAAAATCTATAAAGAACTCACCAAACTCCACACCTGAAAAACAAATAATCCAGTGAATAAATGGGCAGAAGACGTGAATAGACACTTTTCTAAAGAAGACATCCAGATGATCAACAGGCACATGAAAAGATGCTCAGTATCACTCCTCATCAGGGAAATACAAATCAAAACCACACTGAGATACCACCTCACACTGGTCAGAATGGCTAAAATGAACAAATCAGGAGACTACAGATGCTGGAGAGGATGTGGAGAAACGGGAACCCTCTTGCACTGTTGGTGGGAATGCAAACTGGTGCAGCTGCTCTGGAAAACAGTGTGGAGGTTCCTCAAAAAATTAAAAATAGACCTACCCTATGACCCAGAAATAGCACTGCTAGGAATTTACCCAAGGGATACAGGAGTACTGATGCATAGGGGCACTTGTACCCCAATGTTTATAGCAGCACTTTCAACAATGGCCAAATTATGGAAAGAGCCTCAATGTCCATCAACTGACGAATGGATAAAGAAGATGTGGTTTGGGAGTTGCGGCAAGATGGCGGCTTAGGAGGACGCTGGGCTCACCGCACGTCCTGCTGATCACTTAGATTCCATCTACACCTGCCTAAATAACCCAGAAAACCGCCAGAGGATTAGCAGAACAGAGTCGCCGGAGCCAAACGCAGACGAGAGGCCCACGGAAGAGGGTAGGAAGGGCGGCGAGGCGGTGCGCGCTCCACGGACTGGCGGGAGGGAGCCGGGGCGGAGGGGCGGCTCGCCGGCCAAGCAGAGCCCCCGAGTCGGGCTTGCAAAAGCGGAGGGGCCGGGCGGACTGTGTTCCGACAGCAAGCGCGACTTAGCGTCTGGGAGGTCAGAAATTAACAGCTCTGCTCGGAAAGCGGGAAGGCTGGAGGACAAAGGGAGGGAGAGCTGCTGAGCCCCCTGACAACAGAGCTCAGTTTGGTGGGGAACAAAGGCGCTCGCCAGCGCCATTTCCCCCGCCCATCCCCCAGCCGAAATCCCAAAGGGAACCGGTTCCTGCCAGGGAACTTGCTCGCTCCGCGCAAACACCCAACTCTGCGCTTCTGCGGAGCCAAACCTCCGGCAGCGGATCTGACTCCCTCCCGCTGCCACAGGGCCCCTCCTGAAGTGGATCACCTAAGGAGAAGCGATCTAAGCCTGCCCCTCCTGCCCCCGAGCACCTTGCCTACCCACCCCAGCTAATACGCCAGATCCCCAGCATCACAAGCCTGGCAGGGTGCAAGTAGCCCAGACGAGCCACACCACCCCACAGTGAATCCCGCCCCTAGGAGAGGGGAAGAGAAGGCACACACCAGTCTGACTGTGGCCCCAGCAGTGGGCTGGGGGCAGACATCAGGTCTGACTGCGGCCCCGCCCACCAACTCCAGGTATACACCACAGCACAGGGGAAGTGCCCTGCAGGTCCTCACCACGCCAGGGACTATCCAAAATGACCAAGCGGAAGAACTCCCCTCAGAAGAATCTCCAGGAAATAACAACAGCTAATGAGCTGATCAAAAAGGATTTAAATAATATAACAGAAAGTGAATTTAGAATAATAGTCATAAAATTAATCGCTGGGCTTGAAAACAGTATACAGGACAGCAGAGAATCTCTTGCTACAGAGATCAAGGGACTAAGGAACAGTCACGAGGAGCTGAAAAACGCTTTAAACGAAATGCATAACAAAATGGAAACCACCACAGCTCGGCTTGAAGAGGCAGAGGAGAGAATAGGTGAACTAGAAGATAAAGTTATGGAAAAAGAGGAAGCTGAGAAAAAGAGAGATAAAAAAATCCAGGAGTATGAGGGGAAAATTAGAGAATTAAGTGATACACTAAAAAGAAATAATATACGCATAATTGGTATCCCAGAGGAGGAAGAGAGAGGGAAAGGTGCTGAAGGGGTACTTGAAGAAATCATAGCTGAGAACTTCCCTGAACTGGGGAAGGAAAAAGGCATTGAAATCCAAGAGGCACAGAGAACTCCCTTCAGACGTAACTTGAATCGATCTTCTGCACGACATATCATAGTGAAACTGGCAAAATACAAGGATAAAGAGAAAATTCTGAAAGCAGCAAGGGGTAAACGTGCCCTCACATATAAAGGGAGACCTATAAGACTCGTGACTGATCTCTCTTTTGAAACTTGGCAGGCCAGAAAGAATTGGCAAGAGATTTTCAGGGTGCTAGACAGAAAAAATATGCAGCCAAGAATCCTTTATCCAGCAAGTCTGTCATTTAGAATAGAAGGAGAGATAAAGGTCTTCCCAAACAAACAAAAACTGAAGGAATTTGTCACCACTAAACCAGCCCTACAAGAGATCCTAAGGGGGACCCTGTGAGACAAAGTCCCAGAGACATCACTATAAGCATAAAACATACAGACATCACAATGACTCTAAACCCGTATCTTTCTATAATAACACTGAATGTAAATGGATTAAATGCGCCAACCAAAAGACATAGGGTATCAGAATGGATAAAAAAACAAGACCCATCTATTTGCTGTCTACAAGAGACTCATTTTAGACCTGAGGACACCTTTAGATTGAGAGTGAGGGGATGGAGAACTATTTATCATGCGACTGGAAGCCAAAAGAAAGCTGGAGTAGCCATACTTATATCAGACAAACTAGACTTTAAATTAAAGGCTGTAACAAGAGATGAAGAAGGACATTATATAATAGTTACAGGGTCTATCCATCAGGAAGAGCTAACAATTATAAATGTCTATGCACCGAATACCGGAGCCCCCAAATATATAAAACAATTACTCATAAACATAAGCAACCTTATTGATAAGAATGTGGTAATTGCAGGGGACTTTAATACACCACTTACAGAAATGGATAGATCATCTAGACACACGGTCAATAAAGAAACAAGGGCCCTGAATGAGACATTGGATGAGATGGACTTGACAGATATATTTAGAACTCTGCATCCCAAAGCAACAGAATATACTTTCTTCTCGAGTGCACATGGAACATTCTCCAAGATAGATCATATACTGGGTCACAAAACAGCCCTTCATAAGTTTACAAGAATTGAAATTATACCATGCTTACTTTCAGACCACAATGCCATGAAGCTTGAAATCAACCACAGGAAAAAGTCTGGAAAACCTCCAAAAGCATGGAGGTTAAAGAACACCCTACTAACGAATGAGTGGGTCAACCAGGCAATTAGAGAAGAAATTAAAAAATATATGGAAACAAACGAAAATGAAAATACAACAATCCAAACGCTTTGGGACGCAGCAAAGGCAGTCCTGAGAGGAAAATACATTGCAATCCAGGCCTATCTCAAGAAACAAGAAAAATCCCAAATACAAAATCTAACAGCACACCTAAAGGAACTAGAAGCAGAACAGCAAAGGCAGCCTAAGCCCAGCAGAAGAAGAGAAATAATAAAGATCAGAGCAGAAATAAACAATATAGAAACTAAAAAAACTGTAGAGCAGATCAACGAAACCAAGAGTTGGTTTTTTGAAAAAATAAACAAAATTGACAAACCTCTAGCCAGGCTTCTCAAAAAGAAAAGGGAGATGACCCAAATAGATAAAATCATGAATGAAAATGGAATGATTACAACCAATCCCTCAGAGATACAAACAATTATCAGGGAATACTATGAAAACTTATATGCCAACAAATTGGACAACCTGGAAGAAATGGACGAATTCCTGAACACCCACACGCTTCCAAAACTCAATCAGGAGGAAATAGAAAGCTTGAACAGACCCATAACCAGCGAAGAAATTGAATCGGTTATCAAAAATCTCCCAACAAATAAGAGTCCAGGACCAGATGGCTTCCCAGGGGAGTTCTACCAGACGTTTAAAGCAGACATAATACCTATCCTTCTCAAGCTATTCCAAGAAATAGAAAGGGAAGGAAAACTTCCAGACTCATTCTATGAAGCCAGTATTACTTTGATTCCTAAACCAGACAGAGACCCAGTAAAAAAAGAGAACTACAGGCCAATATCCCTGATGAATATGGATGCAAAAATTCTCAATAAGATACTAGCAAATCGAATTCAACGGCATATAAAAAGAATTATTCACCATGATCAAGTGGGATTCATTCCTGGGATGCAGGGCTGGTTCAACATTCGCAAATCAATCAACGTGATACATCACATTAACAAAAAAAGAGAGAAGAACCATATGATCCTGTCAATCGATGCAGAAAAGGCCTTCGACAAAATCCAGCACCCTTTCTTAATAAAAACCCTTGAGAAAGTCGGGATAGAAGGAACATACTTAAAGATCATAAAAGCCATTTATGAAAAGCCCACAGCTAACATCATCCTCAACGGGGAAAAACTGAAAGCTTTTTCCCTGAGATCAGGAACACGACAAGGATGCCCACTCTCACCGCTGCTGTTTAACATAGTGCTGGAAGTTCTAGCATCAGCAATCAGACAACAAAAGGAAATCAAAGGCATCAAAATTGGCAAAGATGAAGTCAAGCTTTCGCTTTTTGCAGATGACATGATATTATACATGGAAAATCCGATAGACTCCACCAAAAGTCTGCTAGAACTGATACAGGAATTCAGCAAAGTTGCAGGATACAAAATCAATGTACAGAAATCAGTTGCATTCTTATACACTAACAATGAAGCAACAGAAAGACAAATAAAGAAACTGATCCCATTCACAATTGCACCAAGAAGCATAAAATACCTAGGAATAAATCTAACCAAAGATGTAAAGGATCTGTATGCTGAAAACTATAGAAAGCTTCTGAAGGAAATTGAAGAAGATTTAAAGAAATGGAAAGACATTCCCTGCTCATGGATTGGAAAAATAAATATTGTCAAAATGTCAATACTACCCAAAGCTATCTACACATTCAATGCAATCCCAATCAAAATTGCACCAGCATTCTTCTCGAAACTAGAACAAGCAATCCTAAAATTCATATGGAACCACAAAAGGCCCCGAATAGCCAAAGGAATTTTGAAGAAGAAGACCAAAGCAGGAGGCATCACAATCCCAGACTTTAGCCTCTACTACAAAGCTGTCATCATCAAGACAGCATGGTATTGGCACCAAAACAGACACATAGACCAATGGAATAGAATAGAAACCCCAGAACTAGACCCACAAACGTATGGCCAACTCATCTTTGACAAAGCAGGAAAGAACATCCAATGGAAAAAAGACAGCCTCTTTAACAAATGGTGCTGGGAGAACTGGACAGCAACATGCAGAAGGTTGAAACTAGACCACTTTCTCACACCATTCACAAAAATAAACTCAAAATGGATAAAGGACCTAAATGTGAGACAGGAAACCATCAAAACCTTAGAGGAGAAAGCAGGAAAAGACCTCTCTGACCTCAGCCGTAGCAATCTCTTACTCGACACATCCCCAAAGGCAAGGGAATTAAAAGCAAAAGTGAATTACTGGGACCTTATGAAGATAAAAAGCTTCTGCACAGCAAAGGAAACAACCAACAAAACTAAAAGGCAACCAACGGAATGGGAAAAGATATTCGCAAATGACATATCGGACAAAGGGCTAGTATCCAAAATCTATAAAGAGCTCACCAAACTCCACACCTGAAAAACAAATAACCCAGTGAAGAAATGGGCAGAAAACATGAATAGACACTTCTCTAAAGAAGACATCCGGATGGCCAACAGGCACATGAAAAGATGTTCAGCGTCGCTCCTTATCAGGGAAATACAAATCAAAACCACACTCAGGTATCACCTCACGCCAGTCAGAGTGGCCAAAATGAACAAATCAGGAGACTATAGATGCTGGAGAGGATGTGGAGAAACGGGAACCCTCTTGCACTGTTGGTGGGAATGCAAATTGGTGCAGCCGCTCTGGAAAGCAGTGTGGAGGTTCCTCAGAAAATTAAAAATAGACCTACCCTATGACCCAGCAATAGCACTGCTAGGAATTTATCCAAGGGATACAGGAGCACTGATGCATAGGGCCACTTGTACCCCAATGTTCCTAGCAGCACTCTCAACAATAGCCAAAATATGGAAAGAGCCTAAATGTCCATCAACTGATGAATGGATAAAGAAATTGTGGTTTATATACACAATGGAATATTACGTGGCAATGAGAAAAAATGAAATATGGCCTTTTGTAGCAACGTGGATGGAACTGGAGAGTGTGATGCTAAGTGAAATAAGCCATACAGAGAAAGACAGATACCATATGGTCTCACTCTTATGTGGATCCTGAGAAACTTAACAGGAACCCATGGGGGAGGGGAAGGAAAAAAAAAAAAAAAAGAGGTTAGAATGGGAGAGAGCCAAAGCGTAAGAGACTGTTAAAAACTGAGAACAAACTGAGGGTTGATGGGGGGTGGGAGGGAGGAGAGGGTGGGTGATGGGTATTGAGGAGGGCACCTTTTGGGATGAGCACTGGGTGTTGTATGGAAACCAATTTGTCAATAAATTTCAGAAAAAAAAATAAAAATAAAAAAATAAAATAAAATAAAAAATAAATAAAAAAAATAAAAAAAAAAAAAAAAAGAAGATGTGGTTTATTTATACAATGGAATACTACTCGGCAATGAGAAAGAATGAAATCTGGCCCTTTGTAGCAACGTGGATGGAACTGGAGAGTGTTATGCTAAGTGAAATAAGTCAGGCAGAGAAAGACAGATACCATATGTTTTCACTCCTATGTGGATCCTGAGAAACTTAACAGAAAACCAGGGGGGAGGGGAGGGGGAGAAAAAAAGTTACAGAGAGGGAAGGAGGCAAACCATAAGAGACTCTTAAATACTGAGAGCAAACTGAGGGTCGATGGGGGGTGGGGGAGAGGGGAAAGCGGGTGATGGGCATTGAGGAGGGCACCTCGTTGGGAGGAGCACTGGGTGTTGTATGGAAACCAATTTGACAGTAAATTACATATTAAAAAATAATAATTAAAAAATAAATAAATAAAATAAATAAAATAAGTTTATTACCTGCAGTAAGCAGATCTTAAGGACTGCGACTTGGGTGTCAGAGGAATACCATTTTCGTCTAAAGCCCATGATAGACAGTAGCTAAGTTTTCCTGATGTCAAAAGACAAAGTTCTTCAGTTGCATTTCCCTCAAGAATAAAAGGCACATCTGTATATAAAAAGCATTAAAAACATGCAATTTAAATAAAGCACAGAGTTTAACACATTGTAGATGTTTTCCCCTGACTTTTACCTGTGGAACCCAAGGCTGTTCTGTAGTGACCCCAGGCTCTAATTTTAGAGCTCTCCCTCATTTCCCATCTAAGGTACCTCAAGGCAGACGACTTCAAACAGACTACAAAAGAGAGAGGAAAACCTAGGGATGAACGTCTCTACTGTCTTCTCTTTACAACCAGAACTTTTCTTAACCATTCCTTCTGGAAGTGGCTTCCAGAAGGAAAGGACACTGGCAGCAGGTCAAGCACCAAACTAGCTACTACTCCGTCCTTTTTCCCTACATTCCCGAGTCTTCTCCCTCTACCCATTTTCTTTCTCAGTCTCCAGGGGGCTTAACAATACATCCCTTCTCTCCTTTTCTCTCTTTCTCTCCCTCCTTCTCTCTCCCTTCCCTATTCAGTTCAAAGACAAATCAACACGTCCTGGAGCTTCTTTAGGCTTCACTGAAGGAGAGGTAGAAGCAGAGCAGTCTCTCCACTCAGGATCAGACTCCTGTTCCACAGAGCACCGTGCTCCTGTTTCAGATAATTTAGGAAAAGCACAGGTGCTGATTCCAAATTTTAGATTTCCCAAAGATCTGATGATTCAAGACAAAGTGTAAAAAATCTTGGTTTAACATCTGAAAGGAGAGTTTAACACACTTCAAACCTGATACCGTAAACATAGCATTCTTTACTCACATAAATGATCCAGGGTCGCGTGGGATACAGAGTTCAAAAAGAGAATAGAGGTGGGGGAGGGGACGTTTTAAATAAACTTACTGCTTCCTACTTCTCCATATGCAGGTGTGACCAGCTCATCAGAGCTAAACTCTACATACTCCAAAACAGTTTTGCTTTTCACCTCTGTGCTGTTAGGTAAAGGTAAATACAGTTTTGCCAGTAAGCTTGTCCTTTGACTTACTTCATAAACCTAAATATAAAAGAAACAGTTGATAGCTCACTGGAAGTACCAAATAAATAAATAAATAAATAAATAAATAAATAAATAAAAAGCTAAAATAAGAATCTTCACTAACACATTTTTATTCTTTTTTAAAAATACTAGAATATAAAATAGGTATAGCATTTCATCCACATGATTATAAGAAAAGGAAATAATCACATGTCCTTAAAAATACAATGCCTTTTAGTGGTTTCAAAGAAAATGAATTGAATAAAAGGATTACAAATACAGTTCTGAGCATATGGGTACATATAACACAATACCTGAATAACTTGCTTTTGGATAGCACTTTTAAAGTTCTTTATCTCATTTAAACCTGATAAAAATTATAGGAAATAGGCATTATTCTTCCAATTTTATAAATGAAGAAACTGAGTCTCTATATGAAACTACATTAGTTTTTATTATAAATGATAGAAACCCAGGTTGAATTGCTCAACAAAAGGGGAGATCCATTGGTTCATGGAGTCCAAGGACAAGTTAAATAAGCTATAGGAGGTACGGGAGGGAGAAAGAGTCCCAGAAGAAGGAGTAGGGAGGTGCTGAGTAGACAGTTCCATACTAAACCCGGGACTTCTGATTCTGCGTGCTGTTCTATACTACAATCCCATCACTGCCATAACTACAAACCTAATGGGTTTTTTTAGAAAAATCTTATTTTGACTTATACTGTGTTGTCAGTGTTTGGGGAAACAGTGATAGGTGCTCAAAGAAGAAGGAAATCAAGGAGGGAGAAAATGCTTCCTGAAAGATAAGAACGTGTCAATCAAAAGGATGGGTGGTTAACCAGAAAAGTAGAGAAAAAGGAGAGTCAAAGAGGCAAATGTTTTTTCCGGTCATCTTAGCACTGTCCTTGTAAGAGTGAATATAAGTCAGCACACTAGTTCCTTGACAAAGGCATCCCTAATGTAGAAAAGTTTATAGGGGTGTAGTTAATGGACTTATAGGATTCAGGTCTATGAGAGAAATTTCTTACTGCAACTCAGTAAATTGGCTATCTGAAGAGAGGTGATGCACTGATAACTATATTCAAATGTAAAATTGGCATTTTGATTTTACACATCAGTCTTGTGTTTTGTTTAGGGGATATAGACGTATTCTCACGGGACTATCAAATTCAGTTTCTGAGACTGCAGGGCTGGAGACCAGATCCTGGGTAGTAACTGTAAAGGTAGAGAGTTCCACCTCTGTGAAGTCTCCTGGTAGAGCCTTGTCCCCTGATGGCAGCTCTCTGGACCACTGCGTGGCTGGGATGGAGTGTCAAGAATGAAAATGGGCCTTGTGAGTAGAAGAACTAGAATGTTCAGAAGCTCAGAGGTAGGAAATGGCAAGGATGTATGGGGAAAAAACCAAGCAGTTCAGTTTGACTAAGGTGAGAAAGGAATAAAGAGGAACGGCAAGGAGTTCCTCAATTCAAAATGTAGGTTAGCATCTGTTAGGCTATCTAAATAAATAGATTTATTTTGCAATTTTTGCAGTAGCTCATGGTACACTTTATTCCTAGCTAGATTCCCTTCCTTCCCTGCCTCTGAGTTTGTTAAGATCATGTTCTAAGTGGCAGTACGATGATGAAGGACTCAAAATACACATTTGTCTACTTGGGTGGGGGCAAGTTTTAAACTTCAAGTGGTTAGATTATTGTATCACAGTTTATTTTAAGTACAACAGGAAAGTATAGTCAGTATATACCTTAGCATATTTTTAAAATAGGAATTTCAACAGAGGTGCATTTTAAGATGATAGAAACTTGTAAAGTTTAGATAAACAAAATGAAGGTAGCCTCTGAGCAGAGATAGAAAAAATTATTTTATGTATTGTAAACATATCTCTGATTTAGATTTATAATTATAATTCTTTCCTCACTCCTCAAACCTCAGCCCATGCTCATATACACAAATCTTTATTCCCTCCTAACTCTCCTTTCAAGTCTAGTTGCAAGTTTAACCCCCATTATAGCCAAGACTTCCTATCTAGACTCCTTTACTGTCTTTAATTTTTCTCCATTGTCCTATTTTCTTCTTCCTTTAGTGCAGGGGTTCTGATGATGGGGCCTTTGGACAGCAATTAGGAGTCTGTTATATGTATGTTCTTTCATCAGCTTCTTAAAGGGATCCAAAACATAAACAAACAGACAAATAAATAACATACATACATACATACATACATACATACATACATACTTACAAATTCAGCAAAAGACTGAAATCACCAAGTCAGGGTTGGGACTATTTGGAGAAATCAAACAGCACTTACAAAAGCTATGTTACTCATTTTAGTTTAAATAATTGCCTTACACCTTGCTAGCAAGTGAATAGTAATGCTTCACATCCAGCGTTGGTAGGAATTTCAGCAGGAGAGAATGGAAATATTTAGAACAACCACAAATCAAATAATATATACTTGTAGTATAAAAGACTATTGCTGAATTACAAATACATTATTTATAAATGACTTGCCTACCCATACAGATCGATCATCTCTAAACAGAAATTACTTGTCACATATAACAGTAGCTACCAAGAAATATAAAAGTATGTATGACATAAAATAAGATACAGAAGTAAATGACAATGGCATACCTCCAAGCAAATTGTTTCTGGCCAACATATTATCTGAATATTGAAAATTTGCTGAAACATGACTTTAAAATCAAACTGTAGGGGAGATACGGACGTGCAAGAAACCTGTTTATCATTGGATAATATTTTAATAAAATATTTAAGCTTCTGAATTTTGGCTCTCCTCTTTTGTTCATGCCTAAAAATTAAATAAATATTTAAAGGATCCTTGAAAAGCAAGACAGGTACAAAATATTGTTCTTTTCAAAATGTACCTAAGCATGTTAAAGTATGACCTTTTTTGAAACCATTTAATGCTATCTTTGAGCCAAATAATGCTTGCCTATGTGTGGATAATAGCCTCTCCTACTCAAATATTTTTTTTTAAGATATTTACTTAAAAATAAAGAAGTAAAGTCAAGGTACTATATATCACTCTGCTATTTATTTTACTAAACTGTAACTTAGTCTCCTAAGAGGAGAAAACTGAGGGACTTAGGAATGGGGGGGGGGGAGGAGCTTGAATTAAAAACTCAAAAATATTTTCTAACTTCTAGAAGAAAGACACACTTTTAAAAGAAATACACCATGTTTTCAATAACCTCAGTGAGGCGGCTCTAAGTCAACAGAGTTGCTGTGTCCTCTTAAAGGTCTTTATAAACCCCTTTAGGCTTTAGGCTGCACATTCTTTTTTCTCTAGGGCGTTCTTTCTCTAACCCCAAAGACCAGAGAGGCAAGCCAGATTCCCTGGGGCTTCTATGAAACACTTGCTGGGAAGTCAAACTGATCCCTTAAGTGATATGAAACTCCTAAAGGGAGTCTTCCGGCCACTCATTCATTTGTTCATTCAACCAACATTTATTGAATTATCTTCTCAGCTGCAAGGCAACTGACCTAATGATGTTTAGGGCTTCTCTTTTTCAGAAGGGAGAAGACTGGTTGGAAGATAAGCTCTGGGATGAAACATAACATGCCCTTCTGTTCTCCACCGTAATCATCCTAGGGGCCCAGCATCTCCCAGCCTCCATATCTGCCCATGTTCTCTGTAACCTTTTCAGAGGTTCAGGAGACAAAAGATTACTTATTTTTCTTATCTCCCTGTTGGCCTCTTCTAAGCATCTTACCAATTACTTTTTACTTTTTACAAATTACTTTTTAATGTTGCCCTCTGAAAGTAGTTTTAACAATGAGCTCATGAACTGATTATGAAAATCTATTAATTCAGGATTATATTTATCTTTGGGAAATCTTGCCTTTTTTGTCACCTATAAACTCTTTATAATTCTTCTTTAATCCTTGTATTCCTTTCATCTCTATCCCTGACACCGGTATATTCTTCTTTCTAGAGAATCAATCCTTATTCAACTGGACATTTTAAGGGAATAATGACAGCAGTGCCCCATAATAGCATTGGCTTTGAAAAGACAGAACATGTCCCATTTCCTTTTGCCTTGATTTCCACTAAGTTTTAGCCTAGGTTTTCCAGCACATATATCTTCTTCCTTCTCTTCCCACTCTTTACTTCTAGCTTCTATTTTGTGGCTCTTGTTCTCTCATCCTCATTTAGATGGTCCTTTTGTATGCCTGTCTTACATAATAATTATCTCAGGCCCTCTTTGGAAGTAGGTGCAGAACAAATAAAGCATTGCTTCACTGCTGCACTTTGCTAGTCAGAAAGAGGGTAGTGGTAATTGTGTCTTTGTGTCTGCTACTCTTTATGTTCATTTCAAATGTAATCATCCATCCATTCATTTCATAAGTATAAATATTTATCGGGCATTTACTACCCTCCAACGCTGTATTAAATGATGCACATTCATACAATACTCAAAGATGAATGGGTACAAAGTGTCCCATGGGGCAGAGATGTTGAAAAGTTGGACCCAGTTCAATGTCCCAAGATGCTATATCCATCTCCTTTAAAGGAGATGAGGTCCATGGGCTCAGAGATGGGAGAAATGGGAATCTGTATGAGATCTGTTTTTGCATGAATGTCCTAGGAATAGGGAGAAAACACAGCTCAAGGAAAAAAACCACAACCGGAAAGGAAAGAAGTTTGTATAAAGCAGAAAATTTTCCTCCAGATACAGAATACTTATGGAAGCAAGAGGTGGGCAACCACATACTCTTATTTTCTACAGTGGCTATCTATACCTGAACAAAAATTAGTACCATAGCAAAACAAAAAACAATCACCAAACCAAACTGGTTTATGTCCTACCTGAGTCATGAATTAGGTGACCCTGGGCAACTTACCCTTCATAAGCATAAATTCCCCCAAATCTACGATGGGGATAATACCACAGAGATATGGTTGCAGTTAAATGTGCAAATGTATTTAAAACCTTAGTAAAGTGCCTGGCATCTGGTATTCACTCTAATACTATTAGTCTAATACTATTATTAAAACAATACAACAGACAATATATAATGAAGAAATAATCCTTTAAAATGCTTACAGTGAACACTTGGATAAGTTTGTTAATTCTGTAGTGAAAGAAAGTTGTGGCATCAAGGTAATTGGTCTTATTCTTTCAATATCTGTTTCTTCAAGTTCTGAAGCTAAGTATGAGAGGCTCTAGAAACCAAAACATAAATATATAATTTACAATATAAGTTCACTGCTTAAGACAAGAATTCTTGAAATTACACTTTTCTTAGGTTTGTCATTTTGTTGGGTAACTGTTACAAATACCAAGATTTCCTATTCTACCAAACAATTAAATGTTATAACCAGCAAAGAGGAGTTGAATGTTATTTTGAAATATAAATACCTCCCATTTATCCCCATTCTTAAATGCTCTTCCTTCAGTTTTCTTCTGAGTCTCAGACATTTCTAACAGTTCTTCTTGGTTTTGCTCATCACATTTATTCATTTTTACCCTAATTGATAATAAACATAATTATTTGAAGCAGAAATAATGGGACTATGTGAAATCTGTTAGAGGTGTTCTTAACACATATACACACACACGACCAATCTCTTACAACAAATAATTGTACACCCCAAGAACATTAGTAGTGAGAGTAAAAGTGAGTGGTGAGCAGGCGGTATTGGTCTAGAACTGCTGTTCTGAACAAACTTATGGCACCTCTGTCTCTCCTTTTCCGTCCAGGGGCTCATAATGCATGGGCATATCAGACTGGTTTAAAGGAATGGAGGCAAGTCAGCAAGTTTACGTGAATTCAGAACTCTACGAAAAAGTTTCATGCTGGGTTAGGTTCAGAAACTGTCAGAAGCTGGGGCGCCTGGGTGGCTCAGTCGGTTAAGCTTCTGACTTAGGCTCAGGTCAGGTCATGATCTCATGGTTTAGGTCATGATCTCGTGGTTCGTGGTTCGTGAGTTTGAGCTCTGAGTCGGGCTCTGTGCTGACAGTTTCGAGCCTGCTTCAGATTCTGTGTCTCCCTCTCTGCCCCTCCCCCTGTCACACTGTCTCTCTCTCTCTCTTAAAAATAAACAAACATTATAAAAAAATTAAAAAAAAAAGAAAAACCACAAGAAGCACTTTCATTAAAAACCACTGTAGCAGGAAAAAAAAAATCAACAAAGTAAATGTCTTTCTTAATAGGCTGAAGTTACACTAATTTCTTAGTTTTGAAAAAGACATGGGTTGTGGGGAGGGAACTAGTTATTTCAATGTATTCACACACAGCTTAAGTGATTAGCAAATACAGATTTGAACTGTAACCATCTCCTCCACTAACCATGTTTTTATGACTTATACATTTCCCCTAGGAGTATGATTGCTGGGTCTATGTGAGGCTTTGTAAGAAAAGTGCCAAACTGTTTTCTTTCTTTCTTTCTTTCTTTCTTTCTTTCTTTCTTTCTTTCTTTCTTTCTTTCTTTTTTCTTTTTTTTTTTTTTTTGCCAAACTGTTTTCAAATGGCTGCACTAATTACATTCTCATCAGCAATTAATGAATGAGACTTCCTGCTGCTCAATATTTTCATCAATATTTGTTACTGCCATTTTAATTTTGTCTTGTTTTGGATTTTAGCCATTCTAAATGGTGTATAGTCATCCCACTGTGGTTTTAATTTACATTTCTTTACTGACATGCCATGCCATGCTGAGCATCTTTTCATGTGTCCATTTACCATCCATTTGCCTTCTTTAGTGAAGTGTCTGTTCAAATCTTTCACCCATTTTAATTTTTTTAATAACGTTTATTTATTTTTGAAAGAGAGAGAGACAGAGACAGAGACAGAGTGTGAGTAGCGGGGAGGGGCAGAGAGAGAGGGAGACACAGAATCTGAAGCAGGCTCCAGGCTCTGAGCTGTCAGCACAGAGCCCAACGCGGGGCTTGAACCCACAAACCGTGAGATCATGACCTGAGCCGAAGTCTGACTTAATCAACTGAGCCACCCAGGCACCCCAATCTTTTGCCCATTTAAGAAATCAAGTTGTCTCTATCGGACAAAGGGCTAGTATCCAAAATCTATAAAGAGCTCACCAAACTCCACACCCGAAAAACAAATAACCCAGTGAAGAAATGGGCAGAAAACATGAATAGACACTTCTCTAAAGAAGACATCCGGATGGCCAACAGACACATGAAAAGATGTTCAGCGTCGCTCCTTATCAGGGAAATACAAATCAAAACCACACTCAGGTATCACCTCACGCCAGTCAGAGTGGCCAAAATGAACAAATCAGGAGACTATAGATGCTGGAGAGGATGTGGAGAAACGGGAACCCTCTTGCACTGTTGGTGGGAATGCAAATTGGTGCAGCCGCTCTGGAAAGCAGTGTGGAGGTTCCTCAGAAAATTAAAAATAGACCTACCCTATGACCCAGCAATAGCACTGCTAGGAATTTATCCAAGGGATACAGGAGCACTGATGCATAGGGCCACTTGTACCCCAATGTTTATAGCAGCACTCTCAACAATAGCCAAATTATGGAAAGAGCCTAAATGTCCATCAACTGATGAATGGATAAAGAAATTGTGGTTTATATACACAATGGAATATTACATGGCAATGAGAAAAAATGAAATATGGCCTTTTGTAGCAACGTGGATGGAACTGGAGAGTGTGATGCTAAGTGAAATAAGCCATACAGAGAAAGACAGATACCATATGGTCTCACTCTTATGTGGATCCTGAGAAACTTAACAGGAACCCATGGGGGAGGGGAAGGAAAAAAAAAAAAAGAGGTTAGAATGGGAGAGAGCCAAAGCATAAGAGACTGTTAAAAACTGAGAACAAACTGAGGGTTGATGGGGGGTGGGAGGGAGGAGAGGGTGGGTGATGGGTATTGAGGAGGGCACCTTTTGGGATGAGCACTGGGTGTTGTATGGAAACCAATTTGCCAATAAATTTCAGAAAAAAAAAATAAAAAATAAAAATAAAAAATAAAAATAAAAAAAAAAGAATGCAAAAAAAAAAAAAAAAAGAAATCAAGTTGTCTCATTAAGTTTTAAGGATTGTTCAAGTATTCAAAATACAAGTCCTTTGTTGACGACATCAAGTAGATGTCTAGCTTCTGGATTTTCTCCCAGTTACTGTAAATGTCCAGTTATTCATGGGCGGTTCCTCAGGAGACTTATAAGAACAAACAGAGTAGCCACTCACCTTTGAAACTGTAACTTTACTGGGGTGCTTGTAAACCCTTGCTGTTGTCGGAGGGATTTTATTTGTTTCCAAGTCCGTGATATACTGTGTAATAGGGAGAAGTCTTTTCCTCTTTCTAAATCATAAAGCTGTTTTGTATTACTACAACAATAATGGTAGATCAAAAATACGTTGGTCATTAATAGAAATCATTAAAAATGGCCTGGAAGAATGTACTGACGAATTGTTCTGTATACCCCCACCTTATGATTTTTTTTGCATTTTACCCACGTCTTGATATAGCTATAGAAATTCCACTTAAGAGATTAATTCCTTTACGACTGGAAGATTTTTCACAATTCAAAAGTGCCCTGCTAAAATCCAGACTTTTCCAGATGTTCTGCAGTGTATTTATTATACTTTTTTTCCAGATCAACAATTGAAACTATTGCTTCAAATTTAGAGATACTTTGCTGGATGGGGTAGTGATCATATGATTTGGATATTGGTAATCTACAGTTTTTGAAGATGCCTCTTCTGTTTCATGACTTTGCAAACACACTATTAGTATGACAAATTACACTGACTTTCTAATGTTAAGTCACCCACCCTTGCATTCCTGGAATGGCCCCAACAACTTCACTGTATTAATTGACAGAATTCTGTTTAGCATGTTTGTAACTATGTTCATGCGTTAAATTGGGTTGCAAGAGTTTTTGTATTAAGTTTTGTTTTTGTTTTTAATTTTTTTTAACGTTTATTATTGAGAGACAGAGAGACAGAGCATGAACATGGGAGGGGCAGAGAGAGGAGGAGACACAGAATCCAAAGCAGGCTGCAGGCTCTGAGCTGTTAGCACAGAGCCAAACGCAGGGCTCGAACTCACAAACCGCGAGATCATGACCTGAGGTGAAGTTGGATGTTTAACCAACTGAGTCACCCAGGTGCTCCTCTAATCAATTTTGCTTTATATATTTTGAAGCCATATTATTATACGCATATATGTGTATATGTGTGTATGCATATATATAAATACATCTTAATTAAACTGCATTATTTTGATGTACCCTTCTTTATACCTAGTAAAACTTTTTGCCTTAAACATCTATTTTACCTTATATTAATATAGCTATGCTGGCTTTATTTTGTTAGTGTTTGTATGGTATTTTTTCCCATTATTTCTATTCCCTAACTTTTCATATCTTTATGATCTAGATAAGTCTCTTATAAATAACATACAATTAGATTTTAGTTTTGGTTTTCCTCCTTTTAAAAAAATTTATTGAAATTTAGTTGACACGCAATGTTACATTAGTTTCAAGTGTACAACATAATGATTCAACAATTCTACAAGTTATACTATACTCACCACAAATTTGTCTAACATATGTCACCTTACAACACTAGTACAATACACTAGTACTGTATTTTCCATGCTGTACCTTTCATCCCTGTGACTTATTCATTCCATAACTGGAAGCTTGTACCTCCCACTCCCCTTCACCCATCTTGTCCATCCCCTACCTCCTTCCTCTCTGGCAACCACCAGTTTGTTGTCTGTACTTATGGGTCTGTTTCTGCTTTTTGTTCATTTATTTGTTTTGTTTTCAGATTCCACATATAAATGAAATCATGGTATTTGTCTTTCTCTGTCTTACTTACTTCACTTAGCATAATACCCATTAGGTCCATGTTGTCACAAATGGTAAGATCTCATTCTTTTTTATGGCTCGGTAATATTCTGTGGTATATGTGTGTATGTGTCTATGCACGTGCGCGCGCGCGTGTGTGTGTGTGTGTACACCATATCTTTATTCATCTATTGATGGACACTTAGGTTGTTCCATATGGATTTTGTTTTCTAAATTCTAATCCAGTCTACCAACCTAGACAAAAATGGAGCACTTAGCTCATTTAGATATATTTAGGTTTCACTCCATTTTCTTTTATGTTTTCTACTTGTCTCATATGTTTCTATGTTCCTTTTTCTCTCTTTTCTTGTCTTCTTTTGGATTGTTTGAATATTTCTTTATTGTCTCATTTTCCTCTCCTATTGACTTGAAAGCTGTATTTTCCTTTAGATGTTGTAAGTTAAAATCTGAGCCCTTGATTTATCAAAGTCTAATATTAAGCTTTACCCTTACTCTCCTTCTGAACAATGCAAATATCTTTAATTACTCTTATCCTCCTCCATTCTTTACTCCATTCTACAAGTGATACATTTGAACTCTATGTTTTTATACCCATGAGACACCATTACATCACTTGTTCACTGAGAATTGCCTGCATATTTACCACCTTTATTGCTCCTCAATACTTCCTGATTCATTTTTTACTGTAAGCTCATGTTCCTTAGAATTCCAAATCTGTGAAAATCTCTGAGCTAAGGTTAAATTTGTGCTCTTCCAGAAAGAATATTTATTGGCTTTGCCAATTGTCTGCTGTCACTACTAATCTGGGACTATTTTAAATTCAGTTCTAAATCTGATATTTTAGATCACATAAGTACTATGAAGTCAGATTATAAATCTGTATGAATGCTGGATTGTGGTTATGAATTTTCCAAGGAGCATTTTCCCCCTTCTGCCTAGTGACAAAGTCCAAGACAAATTTTTTTGTCATCCTCTTTATATTCCCCCTTCATGAGGTTTAACACCCATTATAGAATGATCTCTTACTAGACTTTCCAATTAAGTTGACCTTCGCTTTCTTTATCTTCTACTTTTGGTACTCCCTGAAGCCATCTGAATGATAGCTCAAGGTTACTAATATTTAACAAATATCCTCAGCATAAAAGCTGGCTTTACCCCTCTCTAATTTTTATGATTAGAGGAATGATTTTTCCTTTCAGTTTGTTTTTGGCTTTTGCAGATTCCTTACTTTTTGCCATTTTGGGAATATGTTTATAAAGATAACATTCATATTTTATCAGACATTTTTAGTTGTTTTCATTAAAAGGGCCATTCATGAAATCTAATCTACCAGAAATAGAAGCCCATTGCCATTTATTCATTCAGCAAATATTCACTGAATGCTTACTACATGCCAGGCACTGTGCTAGTTAAGAGGGATACATGGGGCGTCTGGGTGGCGCAGTCGGTTAAGCGTCCGACTTCAGCCAGGTCACGATCTCGCGGTCCGTGAGTTCCAGCCCCGCGTCGGGCTCTGGGCTGATGGCTCGGAGCCTGGAGCCTGTTTCCAATTCTGTGTCTCCCTCTCTCTCTGCCCCTCCCCCGTTCATGCTCTGTCTCTCTCTGTCCCAAAAATAAATAAGCGTTGAAAAAAAAAAAATAAAAAAAAAAAAAGAGGGATACAAAGATAAACAGATATACTCTCTGGGTTCAAGAAGCTTACAGACACGTAAACTAACCAATGCAATAAAATGTTATAGGTGTTATAACAGAAGTCCACACAGCTAGAGTGTGGGCATAAATAAGAGCTAAAAGGCAATAGCAGGGGAAAACTTAAGAGTATGTGACACTCAATTCAAATCAACAAACACATAATAAATACCTATTATGTGGTAGGGAATATTTTGGGTGCTGATAACTAATATCCCAACAGGGAAAAATGCAGAACAAGTAATTACAAATATAATGAATATTATGAAAGGGGGAATATGTAAATACCATGTGAATATACAAAATAAAGAGAGAAAGAATTTAATCTAATCTAATGGGCAAGTAAGAGCCTCCCTGAGAAACTTGAAATTGAATAAAATGCATATGTTGCCTAAGTGTCAGGTAGAAAACAATGAAAGAACCTTCTAGAAACAAGAGGCATTAAAACAAGGATACTTAGATATTAGACAACATAGTCCATTTAGGGCACTCAACTATGAAATTCCAAAGCAGAAATCCCCTAACATGAAGCTTGAGAGGGAAGCAGGAGTCCGGTTACATAGGGCCTTACAGATCATACTAAAGCTATTGAATTTTATTGTGAAGGTAATAGGAAACCACTAATTGTGGCTTATTTATTTAGAAAAATCACTTTGGTTTCAATACGGAGCATGGCTTAAAGAGAGGTATTCTAGGAGACTGAGTAGTCAGGCTATGAGATAAGCACCTGAAATAAGGCAGAATCAGTGGGAATGTTTACTGTTTGGAGGTGAGGGATGAGAGGAGAGGCAAGAAGGGGGTTCATGAATGACTTACAGCTTTCTATCCTGGGGACCAGCTCATTGTGGGTATCAGGCACAAAAAAGGTTAGATAGTCATAAAAGGTTAAATATATCTTTTCTAATGGAAACACTGTTTTTCAAATGTCCACAAACTACTCTTTGCAGCATTTCAACACCACTCTAAGAATTTTCCTGAATGTAAATCTATTACATTGCTTTTTTCTGCTTTGATAAAGCAATGATATCTTCAATGACCCTCCGACACACACACACACACACACACACACACACACACGCACACGCGCACACGTGCATAGTGGTAGGCCCTTATCTACCATCATCAGATCCCATCTAAAGCCTACTTTTCTCTTTTCTTCATTAAAGCTTACTTGCTCTGTGCCAATGTCTGTTCTTTGCCTTTAATTTTAGTTAATCTTATAAATAACACCAGTTTATGGTTTTGTAAATACTGGTGGCTTCTATTCATTCATTCAAGTAATGTTTATCAAGAACTCATTATGTGCCAGGACTTGTGCAAGGTATATATCAAGTTTCTCAGGTAACATTGTTTGTGTTTAACTAGATTATTCTAGGAAACCAATTATTTAAATTGACTGTTGCTTCTAGAGTTTGTAGAACCATGTCAGGTCAATGGGCAGGGAGTGAGGGAAATTCTTTAACTATCAAGTCACTCTCTTATATAGACATTTATTTTATCTTTGTGCATAAGTGAACTTTCTATACAATAAGTACCTCCCAGTGAGATTTCTTGCTTTTGGAGTGTCCTTGAGACGTACTTTATTTATTTATTTATTTATTTATTTATTTATTTATTTTTTTCAACGTTTATTTATTTTTGGGACACAGAGAGACAGAGCATGAATGGGGGAGGGGCAGAGAGAGAGGGAGACACAGAATCGGAAACAGGCTCCAGGCTCTGAGCCATCAGCCCAGAGCCCGACGCGGGGCTCGAACTCGCCGACCGCGAGATCGTGACCTGGCTGAAGCCGGACGCTTAACCGACTGCGCCACCCAGGTGCCCCGAGACGTACTTTATTTAGTTATTTCATACTTTCCTAACTTATCTTCCCAACTACTCTATAAGCTTATGGCTCCCAACTTGTA
Source organism: Prionailurus bengalensis (assembly GCF_016509475.1). Classification (NCBI taxonomy): domain Eukaryota; kingdom Metazoa; phylum Chordata; class Mammalia; order Carnivora; family Felidae; genus Prionailurus; species Prionailurus bengalensis. Next base: position 54,852,463 of record NC_057351.1, on the reverse strand, counting down.
CACCATGTTTTTTTTTTTTTACAGGGATCCTTAAATCTATATGCTCTTTGAGTAACGTTTTTAGCTGAATTAATTATCTTGTACATACGTATACATGGATTAATTCTCAAATATATACAAACACTTGAGGCTAATATGTTCCAAAAAATACTAGTGAACTCATGGTGGTTTTTAATTAGCATGTGTTTTTTTAAATCAATGGATGTGTAAATTACAACTACTTTCATGTGACACTTCTATGAAATATTTTTGCACAAATTTTTTTTTTTCAAAACTGGGTCTTAAGGAAAGGTTGGAACCATTTCTGTAGTTGTCTAAAGAGTGAGGACCTTGTATTTTTCTTATTTTATATCTTCCATAGCAAGTGCAATACTCTAAGGAGTTTCTTAATAAATGCTTGAGAAATACACGAATAGTCAAAAACCTACCTTAACTGCCAATAATAATCTTGTAAAGATTTTTTGGTTAGCTGACTTATTTCCAAATTTTCACTTGCTAATTTGGTAGCGTCTCTCAGTGCTATCAGCTACAACAAAGAATAGAGCTTTTTAGTACATTTCATCCACTGTCACCAATACTCCAATTTCTCTGAAGGTCCAGGTGTGTGCAGCAGAAGCACAACTGTATAACCTTTTGTGTATTACTGTCTTATCTTCCAAAATATATTTCATATAAGTACCTTGGGGCAGAACTGAAAATAACCTCAATACATTATACCTATGGGCACCTGGGTGGCTCAGTAGGTTGAGCATCTGACTCGATTTCAGCTCAGGTCATGATCTCACAGTTCATGGGACTGAGCCCTGCATCAGGCTCTGTGCTGACAGCACACAGCCTGCTCGGGATTCTCTCTCTCCCTCTCCCCGTTTTCCTCCCTCCCTCTCTCTCCCTCTCTCAAAATGAATTTAAAAAAGAAAGAAACATTATACCTAGAACCTTCTAATCAGTTCATTAATTAATGTAAAAAAAATGCCAACCAATTAAGATGGCATATTGAGCACAGGAATCTACCTTATCTTCCACAGTTACATTGGGGTTCTTCCATGGTTACAGAAAAGATATGTTTATCTGTCTTTGTCCACATCTACTGCCAACATCACATCCATATCTATATATGTATATTTATGACTGCATTTATATCTATATCTCTCTATAAAAAATAAATGTATAACATAGGAAAACAAGAAAAAAATAAAATGAAAAGAAAAAGATATACTGAGGAAAGTATAAAGCAGAAATATCCATAGAGAATATCTTTAGAGAAATAAAACTGGAGGAAACTGTATCCTTAAACATGCATAGGAGAAATGTGTCACAGGGACAGTTTGTAGGAACTCTAAGACTAGAATCAATTAATATAAACGTTTACTGGAAGAAATCAGAGAAGATCTCAACAAATAGGAAGACATATGATAGTCTTGGATAAGGAAACACAATTTTTATAAAGATAAAATTTCTGGGGCGCCTGGGTGGCGCAGTCGGTTAAGCGTCTGACTTCAGCCAGGTCACGATCTCGCGGTCCCTGAGTTCGAGCCCCGCGTCAGGCTCTGGGCTCATGGCTCAGAGCCTGGAGCCTGTTTCTGATTCTGTGTCTCCCTCTCTCTCTGCCCCTCCCCCGTTCATGCTCTGTCTCTCTCTGTCCCAAAAATAAAAAAAATTAAAAAAAAAAAACGTTGAATAAAGATAAAATTTCTTTTGAAACTAATATAATAATATAATGCAATCACAGTAAATACGGTAATAGAATTTTAAAAATAGAAGTTGACAGGCTAATTCTAACACATGGAAGATCAAATCTTTAAGAGCATACAAAAACATCCTAGAAAAAATGAGGAATCACTTGTCCTACTGCATTATAATTTAACAATTAAATATAGTAATTAAGACAGGGCAGGACTAGGGGCACCTGGGTGGCTCAGTTTGTTGAGGATCTGACTCTTGATTTCGGTTCTGTGATAGCTTGCTCTGCATGACTTGTTTTCTCTTTCAATATTAAATGGTCAACTCTATAAATAGAATAAAAACCATTCTCACCTTCTCATAAAGCAGCTGAGGTAAATTCTGTTGCTGCCTGTCCTGAAAACACTCATAAAGTTGAAGCAGCCTAGCACATAACACTTGTTCTTGATTGAAGAGAGGATGATGGCTGAACTGCAAACCCACAATGTTAAGATCTAATTGATACATTTCCCTTTGACCTTCCATTTTGTTCCTCATAGAGCTTTCCAGATCAGGTTTCACTGCCTTTTAAGAAAAATATGTACATAATGTTAACTTTATTCTTTGTATGTCTTTTGAAATTATAAGTGATTTTTCCTTATAAAAGTAACACATTAACTGTAAGAAAATGAAGGGCTACAGGAAAGCAATAAATAATTTGCTTTTTTTTCCTTGAAATTGATTATGGCTCTTGATTTCATAAAATATATTTATATTGCATCATTTTAATCATCTTTCTATAAATTAGTGTCACATACCTTATTGTTGTGTGCTGGTAGAAGTTACACTTTCAAGTTATAAGCCCCACAATGATTTCCTATAGAAACATTATGACAAATGGTCTGTTTAGGTCTGTTGGGTTAATAGTTTAGGTCTGTTGGGTCAATAGTTCGACTACCTGATGATCTCTAATAGTCATCCATGGGCCAGAGTTAAGTGGTAAACCCTTATTAAAAGATTGTTCTTATGTGAATATATTGGTAATGCCCTGGAAAATCCCCTGGAGGGGCCTGGACCCTCAAAATAAATGCTACCTAACAAGGAGACCATCTTTTGTTATACATGAGATTGTCTCCACGTGTAAACCAAACTGCCCCTAAATTAGCTGAAGTCTGTAAACCTTAACCAATATACCAAATGATTCAATTATGTTTTAGTACACTATTCTGAATTTAAGTACATGTGTTTGAATATGCACGTGACTAGTTTTTAGTGATGTAATTTGAGAGAGTTAAGAGGTTACTCAGCATAGATAGCCTAGTTCATGAATGCCTAGCCACTCTCAATAAGATCCATGACTGCATCCACCTAAAAAGGAGAGCTCGAGCCCTCTTTCTGGATCAGTCTGGTGTAATAGGATGTGCTTCCCAGTCTGTGCCATTGCTATTACAATCGCTGTTACACTGAAAAATTGCTGTTGTACCTTTGACTTGGTGTGGCAGACCCAGTGCTTCTCAAGGACTGTAGGTTACCAGTATGATGCCTACATTTCTCCCTATCTACTCTCTCCTGAGCCAGGAATATTCCCCTATTTCCTCACTGGCCTGAGGGGAGGCAAGAGAAGAGCCATAAAGTTTGTTTTGTTTTGTTTTGTTTTATCCTTATCTTGTAAGTCTCTATGTTCTATGTAAGGACCAACTCAGAGAAGAAAACCTGTTCTTGATTCCACTTATAAGATTTAGTTAATTGGCAATAAAATGGTCATCTACCAGGCAAAAACACCAATGAAATAAACGGCTTTGGTATTAAGCAACCAAATTATAAATAAACTTTTGAAAATTAGAGTTCCTAAGCTAGAGATGCCTGTTTTATTGAGCAGATTCATCACTGGTCAGTTAAGTCAGAGGATTAAGAGAACTTCTAGAAGTAGGTAAGTGTGTTAGACCAAAAGCACAAAGATCTAGGCAACAATAAATCAAAGGCTGGATAAATGCAAAAAAAATCCAAGCTGGCGACAAGTATAAAATCTATGCAAACGCATAAGAGGAATGTTGGAAGAGGGATTAAAGGGCATAGTCAAATGGTCAGGCAAAACTACTCAGCAAACAGGCAAATAAGGCCTGGGGTAGAGGAATCTGGCAGAGGCAAGAACAAAGACAGGACTTTGGTATTTGGGCAGCTATTACCTATGCTTCGGTCGCCCTCATATTTCTTTTATTCTGGTGAGAAACCCCAAATGAGTCTTGCCTCCAAGGCTAGCTGGGCTGAGTAACAAATGTGGAGAAGATAAAAGGGGAAAGCAGGCAGAAGCATTTGGCTGACACAAATTCCAGAACATTATCTGTTAAGGATGCTACAGAATGAATTTGAATACTCAGTTTAGATGCTTGGTGAAGTGACATTTCCATTTACTTCCAAGTCTAAGAGTCCATGAGATACTGAAGTTGTGCTTGGATAAAGTGAGAACACAGGCATTTGAGGAAAAAGATACTTGTTCAGCCCAGTGGTTTCCAATTTGGGATTATGGTGGTTACAAAGGTTAATCTGGATGGTGGTTAATATTTCTCCAAAAATTATACATTTTGCATTTATTTCTTTTCATACAATTGTTCGTTCATTCATTCAGCAAACTATAAGTTGTTTCAAGGATCTCTCTCCCTAAGAAGACTCATCTCAGATAATTATGTCAAAATATCTGTGCTTTATCCTCAGCAATATTTAGATAAAACATATTGTCGCTATAAGGTGTAAATGCTATGCCACATAAGAGCAAAGAACAAGATGAGATAAAATCTAGGGGTTTTCCCTCTTCCCTCTTTTTCATTCTTTCATTTTCATTTTTATTTATTTATTTATTTATTTTAATTAAAAAAATTTTTTTTAATGTTTATTTATTTTTGAGACAGAGACAGACAGAGCATGAACAGGGGAGGGTCAGAGAGAGAAGGAGGCACAGAATCTGAAACAGGCTCCAGGCTCTGAGCTGTCAGCACAGAGCCCGACGCGGGGCTTGAACTCACGGAGTGTGAGATCATGACCTGAGCCGAAGTTGGCCGCTCAACCGACTGGGCCACTCAGGCACCCCTCTTTCATTTTTATTTTTAATGGATATGGATTTTTATAGTAACCAAACTGGAAAAAACAGAAAGACATTGCAATGTTGGGTGTGTATGTGTGTTGGGGATGGAAAGCTCATTTAAAAAATGTCAGTAAATGTGTAATATTACAAATTAGGATAGGGCAGAGACATTACCAGTCTCTCATGGTGTGACAGGCACCATGCAAAAAATAATATTTTCCAAGATTATGGCAGTCAGCTGATGTCTTTCTCTTCTGATGTATACTAGGACTATAAAAGTTGACATCTACTGAGGTTGCATTACAAATAATACAAGCACTCATTGAGTGTCTATGCTAGGCATTTGGATATGTGTTAGCAATTGATTTAAAAAAAAAAAAGGAAAGAAAATACCACTCTCTTCAGTCAAGCAGGAAAGAGATTAGGTAAACAGAGGATACAGATACAGATTGAACCTTAACAAAACTGCAACCCAGTCTGAAATCAATAAAGTCTCGAACTGGGTTAGGATTTATTATCCCCACTCAATATGCCTAACAAAGGAAAGGACAGAACCTTTCTGAAAAAAAGATATCACCTAGAGATTTTATAACTTTTCATACATGTTTTAATACAACAAAAAGCCTTTTAAAAAATAGAGTAAAAGTTTAAAAAACAGAGTTAAAGGGAGAATACATGAAAAAATGGGAGTATTCTAGAAGAAAACTGGAATATATACATAAGAATCAAATGTCAAAAGAACATTTTAAAGCTAAAATTATACTGAAAATATCTGAAATTAAGAATTCATTAGACAGGTAATTCTGGGAATACCATGGCAATATAGTTTTACATATTCCCAAATCTCTACCTTTAAAACAGGCAGAGACGGATGTCTGGGTGGCTCAGTTAGTTAAGCATCTAACTTCAGCCCAGGTCATGATCTCACAGTTCGAGGCTTCAAGCCATGAGTCAGGTTCTGTGCTGACAGCTCAGAGCCTGGAGCCTGCTTCAGATTCTGTGTCTGCCTTTCTCTCTGCCCCTCCCCTGCTTGTGCTCTCTCTCTCTCTCTCTCTCTCTCTCTCTCTCTCTCTCATGTTTAATGTTTAAATAAACATTAAAATTTTTTTAAAAAATAATAAAAATAAATAAAACAGGCAGAGAAACTAGATAGCAAAGCTCAAAATCCATGGACAAGATCCATAACAAAACTAGATCTCAAGAATCCTCCGTGAAACCCAAAATATAAGTAGATGGAGACAAACCACTGACAGTAAAAAGACCTGCATGGTATTGGTGATTGTATGGAAGAGAGGCGCAATGAAGCCACTGAAGGCCCTGACGGCAGGAGAACCCCAAAGGGCCAACAGATATTCACCAGAAAGTACAGCATCCCAACTCGGAAACAGCAGGTAAAGTTAGAAGAGGTTTTATCTACTCCAACTGTGGGTGAGTGCAAGGGGTTTTGCTAAGGACTACAGGGCCTTAGAGGCACCTACTTCCTAAGAAGTTTTAGGACAAGTCTTCATACTAAAGAGAAATTGCTAGGAGTGGAACACAAATTGAAAAGGCCGGGGATCGGGGCGCCTGGGTGGCGCAGTCGGTTAAGCGTCCGACTTCAGCCAGGTCACGATCTCACGGTCCGGGAGTTCGAGCCCCGCGTTGGGCTCTGGGCTGATGGCTCAGAGCCTGGAGCCTGTTTCCGATTCTGTGTCTCCCTCTCTCTCTGCCCCTCCCCCGTTCATCCTCTGTCTCTCTCTGTCCCAAAAATAAATAAACGTTGAAAAAAAAAAATTAAGAAAAAAAAAGAAAAGGCCGGGGATCACAGAGATTACAGAAAGAGAAGGTACAGAAAAATATCTAGGAAGAGAAACACAGCCAAGAAATTTCAGAAATCCAGACACTATATTTTTTTAACCCTACACAAGAACAATAGAGTTCTGTGACATTATTAGAAAAAGCTTTCTAGGAAAGCCAAGCCTTTTCTCTAAAAGTTCAGGAAAACTAATTTAATATAAAATGAGTAGTAGAAAAAAGGCTCAAGATTAAATCTATAGAAATAAGAATAATGAATAAACAGTAAAATACTATCCCCACTGACAAAGTACAACAGAAAGACATCCAGAAACAGATAAAAATAGAAATGTACTTCCAAATGAACGAAAAGTATTGAGAAAAATTGTATGACATTAAAGAACATAAATCAGAATTAGAAAAATAGAGAAATCAGGTGACAGACGGAAAGTGACAGAAAGAATTAAAAATAAAAAATAATTTAGGGGCGCCTGGATGGCTCAGTCAGTTAGGGGTCCAACTTCAGCTCACGTCATGATCTTCCCATCTGTGAGTTCAAACCCTGCACAGATACTGCATGGGATTCTCTCTCTCCTTCTCTCCCTTCAAATAAATAAATAAACATTAAAAAAAAAAAAAGAGCAAAGCAACAGAGGGAGTAAAGAACAACATCCTGTAAGTATTTTTAGTATTATTTCCACTTTGTATCTACTTATAGCCAAATCTCTTATATATGGAATAGTTAAGGCAAGTGAATGGGCAACTGAGTCTTGTAAACAGTTCTGATTTAAATTTTTCGGGCCAATTTTTTAATGTTTATTTATTTATTTATTTATTTATTTATTTATTTATTTAAAATTTTTTTTTTCCAACGTTTATTTATTTTTGGGACAGAGAGAGACAGAGCATGAACGGGGGAGGCGCAGAGAGAGAGGGAGACACAGAATCGGAAACAGGCTCCAGGCTCTGAGCTGTCAGCACAGAGCCCGACGCGGGGCTCGAACTCACGGACCGCGAGATCGTGACCTGGCTGAAGTCGGACGCTTAACCGACTGCGCCACCCAGGTGCCCCATTATGTTTATTTATTTTTGAGAGAGAGAGTGTATGCGCATGCCTGTGGGGAAGAATCAGTGACAGAGGGAGATAGAGTATCCCAAGCAGGCTTTGCGCTGACAGCACAGAGCCTGATGTGGGGCTTGAACTCACTAACTGTGAGACCATGACCTGAACTGAAGTTGGAAGCTTAACCAACTGAGCTACCCAGGTGCCCCAAACCAATTTTTTTTTTTTTTTTTTTTTCAACGTTTATTTATTTTTGGCACAGAGAGAGACAGAGCATGAACGGGGGAGGGGCAGAGAGAGAGGGAGACACAGAATCGGAAACAGCCTCCAGGCTCTGAGCCATCAGCCCAGAGCCTGACGCGGGGCTCGAACTCCCGGACGGCGAGATCGTGACCTGGCTGAAGTCGGACGCTTAACCGACTGCGCCACCCAGGCGCCCCCCAAACCAATTTTTAAATGTAACTATTTCTGTCTAAGTATTTCTTCTCTTAGGTTAATGGACTGCTAATTTTCACAATGTCTTGGAATACATATAAAATTTGTTTCTTTGACTATAATATATATTCATTTTTAAAATTTAGAACAGAGAAATAAAGCAAAAATAATCCTATGCCCTACAAGAGATAATTAATTATTAACTTTGATATATTTTTCCACTTTTAATCTATCTACACATATATGTATACACTTAGTCATTCATTGATTCATTTATTCTTTATTCTTATAAAATTAGGATCACATATAACTTTGCATTCTGCTTTTTTGTCACTTGGCATTTTATTTTGAGCATTTCCTCCACATCACTGAATATTCCTCAAAAACATAATTTTCATGACTATTTTACATTTCATCATAGTTTTGCCATTTATCATTAGATTTACTAATATCAATAAAGGGTGAATTAACACCACAAAGACATAAGTTATCATTGATATCACAAGAATTCTTTTAACCATCATTACAAATAAACTTGCCGGTTACCTTTCTGTATATGGTCTTTAGTGCTGGATTTAAAGATCCCTTGCTTGTGTTTAGCCTGAAATTCCACGATTGTCTGATGGGTGAAGGTAATGACATAATTTCTCCACTTTCTTCAAACCAACTCTTCCCCTATCAAAAATATTCAAGAAACAGAGTAATAAGATATTTCGCTAAAAACAAACGTCACATGCTCTGAATGAGTGATGTAACTTGGTAGCTGGCGTACTTGCCTCTTCTATGGTAAGTAGGCGATTTTCCATTTTGTTGCAGGTCTTTTTATGGATTTCTGGTTTTCTCTGAATATAGAATCCTTCATCTTCTAAAATGCGTGGCATCATATCTTTTGGCAGTTTACGCTCGTTGGCCACTTCATAACAAAACCTTGATATTACTCTAAAGTCCAAAATCCTAAACTGGTATTGACTAAACAAGAAGCAAAAGGTAATTATCATATCCCCTACCACTAAAGTCTAGCAGGAAGTCTAAATGTATACATACAATGAATGAGCTCTTTTAACCAGTTTCCTTAAAGTCCGAGAAGACATGAGGAACAAATACAGAAAACTTGCTCTAGTTTTAGCCTGGTAGTTTGTATCTATCCAGCATACAAAAAGCTATTATTCTACCATATGATTCATTCATGACTTAAATATTTCATTGTAAGGAATTTTACCTGGAGAATTACTTGGCACAAAAATGTTTGCCTGTTGTTTTCTGATTTGTTCTTGATCAACTTCATATTCAGCAGCTTTTACTTCAAGTAAATCTGGAAAAATGACTTCCTGCATAAAATCTTCACCTTGGTCTTCAGCAAAATTTTGTAAATTATCATCAAGTGAAAAGTGTTTGGGATAGCTGTCATTTACTGATCTCTGTTGAATACCGAGAAGAAAAATAAGTAAATGTGTTGTCCCCAAGATTAATACATAGATAAATGAGATGTATTGGGACCTTGCTGTGAATTGTCTTTCTGATCCATGCCACCTAGTTCAAGTTCGAGCTGAAACTGTTATAATAAAATTTCATTGAACATAGAGGAACTCATTTAAGGCTTAACAATATGCAGTATGATTTTTCTCTATCCCTTCTTTGCAGTTCACAATGAAAGATTACTGGAATAGAACTATAATTCAAGCCCTTCCTCTCTCATGGAGAATGTCCTGAGATACTGGATTATGATATTTCAACCACTGAGAATTCAGTTGTAGGGCAAAGTCCAGAGACATCAGGCCATGCAGTCTTAAATTGCATTTTTTTTTCACCATTCAGGAAGGTGACCAGATCACAGCAGAGCAGGGTCTGTGCTGTTAGGTGTTATGTGACAGGGAGTATGAGGTCAGAAGCATCCACCTAACTTTCCATGCATAAGTGTAGATGGATACACTTGAGTATGGTGTGGTAGAAAAGAGATATCCTGACTCCCCCCGCCCCCCATGTCACAGGAACATGTCTTGCTGATTGTGGTGTGATAGGCAGAACTGTCTGAAAATAACCTTGGACCTCACTTTGGGCTGTCCAGACAATATATTTGGGACCAGGACTCCCCTTTCTCCCAGCAGGAAGAAACTCAACCCCCAACAAAACAGTGGCTTTCTTCTCTTTGTGACAAGGAAGTCATCAGGGCAATGGCTTCTCCAGACAGCTCCTCTCAACAATCCAGACCTAGGAGCACCTGGGTGGCTCAGTTGGTTAAGCATCTGACTTTGGCTCAGGTCATGATCTCACGGTTCATGAGATTGAGTGCCAGGTCAGGCTCTGTGTTGAAATCTCAGTGCCTGGAGCCTGCTTTGGATTCTGTGTCTCCCTCTCTCTCTCTGCCCCTCCCCCACTCGTGCTCTGCCTCTTACTCTCAAAAAAAGATAAATAAATAAACATTGAAAAAAATTTAAATAATCCTAAACGCGGACTCACTGAAGTCCAAGTAGCTGGTCTGCCTCACTGACCTAATTGCTCTCCTGCCTGCCCTCCAAGAAGGAAAGCAGCCATAACCAGAGCACCTGACCCTGGTATATTCTGCTGGCTGGCCTTTCTTTTGTTTTCTCAGAAAAGCTCATTCTTTAACCCATATTGTGAGACTCCAGGACGTCAAATGACTTGGCAGAGCATGCACATGTTTGAAACTTATTCAGCATACGTTGGACCATTCACTGAGTGCCTAATACGTTTCAGGAAGAAAATAAACAAATAGATAAGGGATATAGGTTGGGTGGTGACAAGTATGTTGAGAAACAGAAAAGCAAGATAAGGGGTTAGAGAATACCAGGCCAGGTGGGTGGGGGTACTAGACAGAGTTGTCAGACACAGTATCTTAGATTATGTGTCACTTGAACAGAGACCCAAAGGTAGTGAGAGAGAGAGAGCATGAGGATAAGGGAAAATCTTCCTACACAAATCAAAGGTAGAAGTCCTTGAGGCAGGAGCATGCTGTGAGGAATAAGAAGGAGGCCAATCTGTCTGGAGTTGGGTGGGAGAAGGGCAGAGAAGTGAGCAATGAGGTCAGAGAGGTACCAAGGGGGCCAGGTCACATAGGCCTTGGAGGACTTGAGGTTTTGTTTTGAGTGACATAGGAAACCATTAGAAGGTGTAAGCGAAAGCATGGTCTTAGATCTTAACAGGATCACTCTGCCCACTGTATGACACGGAAAATAGCCTGTTGAGGTAATAGTGAAAACAGAGGGTGACACTGACAATGATCCAGATGAGAGGTTATGGTGGCTTAGACTAGGGTTGTACCAGTGGGGGTGGTGAAAAGTGGGTCAGATTCTAGGATACTTTGAAGGTAGAACCAATAGGATTTGTGATGAATTGGATGTGAGGTATATTGTCATTTGTTTATTTATCTTCTTCCTGTAACACATTAGGCACTCAATGAATGTTCTAATGAGTGTTGAATAAATGAGTTTCAAACATGTACATGCTCCGCCAAGTCATCTGACCTCCCAGAGTCTCATAGTATGGGTTAAAGAATGAATTTTTCTGGGAAAATAAAAGAATACCCATATCCATAAAAGAGGATCCAAGGATGACACCAAGGTTCAGCCGAGCAACTGGAAAATGGAATGGCCATTTACAAATATGATTCTATTCATATAAAAGCCCATGTCCGTGCAAGTATGGGCATAAGAATAGAGAAAGATGTGAAAAATGATAGTGGTTTATCTCAGAGCAGTGGGATTTCCTGTGATTTTCAGTTTCTTCCACATGTTTTCTGAATTTTTAAAAATACTGTACACACTTTCTTTAAACTTTTAAAAGATAAAGCTCTTTTTATTGTAGAAAAAACAACAGTAACAAAGAAGGACCGAAAGGACCGGGGCAGGATACAGAGAAACGGGGGTGGAAGGGAAAGGGAAGTAAATCAGAATGCAAATGGGTGCCCAAGAGGGACTCCTGAAGCCTGAGGGATTAGAAAACAGCTGAGGGGTGTCAAGAGACACTGGGTCCAGTAGTGCTGGGGGAGAGGACCAAGGAAACTGTGCAGAGACTGAAGGCAGAGAGGAGTTAGAGAAAGGGTAGAACAGAAGCAGGCAGGGACAGCGGCGGGGGGATGGACACTCAGGAGATGGGGAAAGACTCGTGAGACTAACTGGTACCGGAGGAGAGGACCACCAGGGAGTAACAGGAGGCTGAGGAGTTTGGAGAGAAGTGGAAGAACTGCTACAAATTAGAAGAGTCCTGGATCAGACCGGGAGGGAGGGAGAATCAGTTATCCACGGAGAGTAATGGAGATCATGGAGAACAGCGTGGGACACTTGGAGAGAAGGACAGGAACAACAAAAGAAAAAGAAAACACGGGTTTTGGAGGGAAAGCCGGTGCTTCCAGCTCTATTGATGTTTAACCCTCTGTGCCTGAGCTTCCTTGCCTATAAAGTAGAGATTATAGTAACACCTGCCTCACACGATTAGGATGAGGATTGGATGATATGGTCCATATTAAAAATTCAGTACAGCATTGGGCATCCAGTAAGCACTCAATCAATGTTTAGAATTATTATTTTGAACATATTCTTAATTAAAAGAGAAGAAGGTGACTCAGTAATAAAAATTTCATCTCCCATCCAAGCATTTCATTCTATGCCTTTAATAAAGAGTTCATTGTCCTGAGGCACAAGAGGAAGGGGAACAAATCCAACCTGCTCTGAACACCGGCCTGAATCGGAGCCTTCGTCACCACGAGGCATGAAAAACCAAAGGCCTTCATCGAATGAGACTTCAGTCTGTGGATTAAACAATGGTGAAGCGGTATTCAGGGTGGAAATACTTTTTTCTGCTTCTAAGTGGAAGAAAAACTTTTGGGTAATGTGGTAAACACTAATTATTGTCTTAGTCGTGAGCAAGGAGCACCAAGAGTCTGTTTGGTTCATTACGTTTTTTGGTTTTGGTTTTGAAGGTTCTGGTAACTGCAATAAGAAACAGAATGATGTAGAGCCCAATTCTTCTGCTTCCCAAACTATCTCTTCACTACTAAGAGTAGGAATACTACTAAGAGTACTAATACTAAGAGTATTACCTTACAGTTTGACCAAAATGAAGGCACAGGGCAAACTCTTTTTTCTCCCAGTTTTTGGGTGCTCTGATGTGCTAACACACGAGTACCACCACAGGGCATCTACAGCCTTTACGGCTATAGGTAGTTCAAAGTATTAAAAGGGGCATATTCTTAGTTATAAGTTTGCTGATAAATAAGCTCTCATTTTTCAATACTGTCAAGTCTGAATCTTTTAAATGTAAATCACCATTTCTTTCTCACACACATATTAAAATGAACTGTTTGTAGGGAGATTTGGGAGAGGAATTAATTCCATAATAAAAAATAAAACTCAGGGGCGCCTGGGTGGCTCAGTCAGTTAAAGGATCTGACTTCACTTCAGCTCAGGTCATGATCTCACAGTAGTCATGAGGTGGAGCCCTGCATTGGGCTCCCTGCTGTCAGCACAGAGTCTGCTACAGATCCTCTGTCCCTCTCTCTTTTCCCCTCCCCCGCTGCTGCCCGTGATCTCTCTCTCTCTCTCTCTCTCTCTCTGTCAAAACTAAATAAACATTAAAAAAAAAAGTAAAACTCATAGTTACTAGAAGCCAACTAATTTTAAAATATGTAAAATACAAAGCTTACTTTATACCTTGTTCGTATCTACAATGCAACTGTCACATTAACTTTAAAAGTTATTCACCCTGGGGCTCCTGGGTGGCTCAGTCAGTTCAGCATCAGACTCTTGATTTCAGCTCAGGTCATGATCTCACGGTTCATGAGACTGAGCCCCACATTCAAGCTCTGTGCTGACAGCGCAAAGCCTGCTTGGGATTCTCTCTCTCTATCTCTCTCTCCCCCATCAAAATAAATAAATAAACTTTAAAATAAAAAATAAAAAATTCACCCTGCAACAATGCTGCATATCTAAATTGTCAGTATACACTTTACTTCCCTTCATCTCTGCTCATTGCAAAACCACTTGCTAAAATCCTCAACTTCCTGAGCAGATATTTCTATCTAGTGGTTGGTATGGAGAGCCTTAGAAGCCAATTTCTCCTCCTTTGAATGCATAATTCTGTAAGTTAACTAAAAATCGTTAAGTCATACACTTAAAATGAGTGAATTTTTGCAACATAAAGTATATCTCAATAAAGCTGTTTTAAAAAGTGTAAAGAGGGAGGGGTTAAGATGGGGACCCTGGACTTTCCTTGTGCCTCAAACACAGCTGTATTGTGGTCAGATCACTTGGAACACCTAGGAAATCGACCTGCCCACTGGCAGAAGGATCTCCACAGTTGGAGGGAGACAGCGTGGTAGGTGTGAGGTGCATGGAAGCGAATTGGGGGAGAGAAAAACAGTGGCGTCACGGAGGGGAGGGAACCTTTTCCATGGAGAGACCAAAGGGAGAGAAAGAGAGAGAGATTGAGAAAGTGTGGCATCAATTTCTCACAAAAGGAAAACCTCTCTGGATCACAGACTGGGGAGCAAAAAGTGCTGAGTTCCACAGGGTTGTTTGTCTGTCTGTCAGTGTGTTTGTTTTCCACAGGGTTTTTTTTTTTTTCCACAAACTTCAATTGGAGCTCAAACTCTGAGGTTTTGGAAGTGTGCAACTTTCTCTGGAGCAGAGCTGTGACATGTGCTCCTGGGGAGGAGGGAGCTATCCCCTGAGGGCATAGTGTGGTACAGAGATCTCTGGGGCGCATTGTGAGAGAACATTCCCTTTCCTGGAGTACTTTTGGAAGAGGGTTTATTGCCTCCCCAAGGACAAAAGACCCTAAGGGTGCCAGCCAAAGACCTTTCATCAACAGGTCACAAAGGTGCATCCAGGGGGATATAACCTTTGCTACTTTTAGCAGTGCTACTCCATAGATTCTGTGCACTGTGCAGGCGGGGAGCTGTTTTTCAGGGACAGAGGGTGTCAGACACCGTGTGGAGAAGCTCTACTCTGGAGGAGGGGAATGGATCCACGTGGTGTCAGGTCCTTTAAGACTTTGGGTTTTGAGCATTTGACAAAATACAGCATTCTTTCTTGATAAAAACCCTCAAGAAAGTCAGGATAGAAGGTATCCTAAGATACCTAGGAATAAACCTAACCAAAGAGGTAAAAGATCTGTATGCTGAAAACTATACAAACTTACGAAAGAAATTGAAGAAGTAATAGAGAATCACTCCATGGATTGGAAGAACAAATATTGTTAAAATGTCTATACTACCCAAAGCAATCTACGTGTTCACTGCAATTCCTATCAAAATAACATCAGCATTTTTTTTAGCATTTATTTATTTTTGAGAGAGAGAGAGAGAGTGAGAGGGAGCAGGGGAGGGGCAAAGAGAGGGAGAGAGAAGATCTGAAGCAGGTGCTGCGCTATCAGCTAAGAGCCCAACACGGGGCTCAAATAATGAACCATGAGATCATGACCTGAGCCAAAGTTGGACACTTAACTGACTGAGCCACTCAGGCGCCCCAACACCAGCATTCTTCACAGAGCTAGAAAAAGCAATTCTGAAATTTGTATGGAACCTGAAAAGACTCCAAATAGCCCAAATAATGTTGAAAAAGAAAAGCAAAGCTGGAGGTATCACAATTCTAGACTTCAAGCTGTATTACAAAGCTGTAATCATCAAGACAGGATGGTACTTGCACAAAAACACATACATCAATGGAACAGAATAGGGAACCAAGAAATGGACCCACAAACATATGGCCAACTAATCTTTGACACAGCAGGAAAGAATATCCAATGGAAAAAAAAGACAGTCTCTTCAGCAAATGGTGCTGGGAAAAGTGGACAGTGACATGCAGAAGAATGAACCTGGACCACTTTCTTACACCACAGACAAAAATAAACTCAAAATGGATGAAAGACCTAGCTGTGGGACAGGAAGCCATCAAAATCCTAGAGGAGAAAACAGGCAACAACCTCTTGGACCTCAGCCGCAGCAAATTCTTATTAGACATATATCCAGAGGCAAGGGAAACAAAGCAAAAATGAACTATTGAGATCTCATCAAGATAAAAAGTTTGCACAGCAAAGGAAACAATCAGCAAAACTAAAAGGTAACTGATGGAATGGGAGAAAGCATTTGCAAATGACATATTGGTTAAAGGGTTATCAAAAATCTATAAAGAATTTATCAAACTCAACACCCAAAGAACAAATAATCCAGTGAAAAAATGGGCAAAAGACATGAATACACACTTTTCCAAAGAAGACATCCAGATGGCTAACAGACACATGAAAAAATGCTCAACATCATTCATTATCAGGGAAATACAACTCAAAATCACAATGAGGTACCATCTCACAGGTGTCAGAATGCCTAAAATTAACAACTCAAGCAGCAGCAGATGTCCGTGAGGATGCGGAGAAAGGGGAACACTCTTACACTGTTGGTGGAAATGCAAACCGGTGCAGCCAGTCTGCAAAACAGTATGAAGTTTCCTCAAAAAAATTAAAAATAGAACTACCCTATGACCTAGCAATTGCACTATTAGGAATTTATCCAAAGGATACAAAAATGCTGATTCGAAGGGGCACATGCACCCTAATGTTTACAGCAGTGCTATCAACAATAGCCAAATTATGGAAAGAGCCCAAATGTCCATCAACTGATGAATGGATAAAGAAGATGTGGTATGGGGCGCCTGGGTGGCTCAGTCAGTTAAGCGTCTGACTTTGGCTCAGGTCATGATCTCACAGTTCGTGGGTTCGAGCCCTGCGTTGGGCTCTGTGCTGACAGCTGAGAGCCTGGAGCCTGCTTCAGATTCTGTGTCTCCCTCTCTCTCTGCCCCTCCCCAGCTCACACTCTGTCTCTCTCTTTCTCAAAAATAAATAAACATTAAAAAAAATTTTTTTAAAGAAGGATGTGGTATATATATACAATTGAGTATTACTGGTCAATCAAACAGAATGAAATCTTGCTATTTGCAACAATGTGGATGGAAGTAGAATGTATTATGCTAAGTGAAATAAGTCAGTCAGAGAAAGACAAGTATCATGATTTTACTCATATGTGGAATTTAAGAAACAAAACAGATGAACATAGGGGAAGGGAAGGAAAATAAGATTAAAAACAGAGGGAGGCAAACCATAAGAGACTCTTAAATACAAAGAACAAACTGAAAGTTGCTGGAAGGGAGGTGGTGGGGATGGGATAAATGGATGATGGGCATTAAGGAGGTCACTTGTTGGGATGAGCACTGGGTGTTATATGGAAGCGATGAATCACTGGGTTCTACTCCTGAAACCAATACTACACTGTATGTTAACTAATTGGAATTTAAATTAAAAAAAAAAAGTAAAAACAGAGCACCTGGGTGGCTCAGTTGGTTGCGTGTCTGTCTCTTGATTTCAGCTCAGGTCATGATCCCAGGATTGTGGGATTGAACCCAGCATCTGGCTCCACTCTGAGCATGGAGCCTGCTCAAGATTCAATCTCTCTCTCTCTCTCTCTCTCTCTCTCTCTCTCTCTCTCTTTCTCTCTCTCCCTCCCTCCCTCTGCCCCTCTTCCCTGCTTGCACTCTCTCTTTCTCTCTCAAATTAAAAAAAAGTGTAAGAAAATTTATTTACCTTAGGCCATTGAGATATCTTATCATCAATGAGTAGGTGAGTTAAAGAGTTTTCGCCTTGGTTAATCTGAAACACAACATAAATAAGTGTAATGGAAAAGTTAATCTTCACAAGTACGGCCACAATTGTGCTCATAAGTCTTTTGTCCAAAGGGATAAAAATCAAATTTTCTCAATGTTTTTCTTATTTTTTTCATTTTTTTTTCTTTTAACAAGCACATACATGTTTTCCCTTGAGATGTCATCTAGCATGACCAACTCAACGTTTCTTGGCTTTAGGTTTGAAGAAAAAAAGCATGGAAAAGAACTTGAAGATGTTGGTATTTAAGGAGCTATATATTAAGGCTGAATTTTCACTCTTTTTTGACAAAGGAAAGTCTATTATGATGCATATTTGCAGTAAACAGTAAATCTGAAAATAGGAAAGAAAAAAGAAGCATTACCTGAACATTTTTTAGTTTTTCTCTTACTTTGCCTCTCAACATTTCTATTATGTTTTGATTTTCTTCTGCATCTAAATCTACCAAGAAGTCAACATAATAACATAGAGTTCATAACACTTTCTTATAACATAATTAAATAGCAATAGTGGCAAAAGTACTTACTAAATAGCTAAATTGCATGTATTTCTAAAGATTATGACAATTATGAAGACTCGGTCATTGCCCCATGTGAGCTCAGAACCTAAGACCATGGCTGTTGTCCCTTCCCTCTTTCTCAATCTGGACTAAAAACAGGATGGAATTTTGTTTCTTTTTGTGACTTTTCCCCTAGCTCCTGTATCAGCTATTGGCTAGAGTTTTTCTTTGTAGTCAGGCAAAAAAAGAAAAAAAAAAAAAGCAAGCTCAGATAAGCATGAGAATAGTCATATTCTATACAAACTGTCCCGCAGAATATACAAATAACAAAGCAAGGTTATTTCAATCTGATTAAACTGGAGAAAAAGGAATCTGAAAGGAAGAGAGATAAGTTTCTAGGTACCCATTTTAACTACTAATGTCAGTTCTGTAAAGTCAATATAATACTACCAACCCCCCACTTCTGCCAGCTCTTAGGGATATGAAACATAGGGTATAAAGAAGATTCCAGTGTTGTGTGCACTCCAACCCATGTGTAATTTTCTGCTTATCCACCCGACAATCCACCAGTTGGCCTGAGAAGGACAGGGGTTGTGCTGTCCTATGTACCTTAGAAAATAGAGGGCCTATTGGTTATTCGACCTAGCATTTGTCTTTTTCTTCTCCTTTGAGTACTCAAAGGTTGCACAGAGGCTGGTGGAAATAAAGGCTAAGTATAAAGCTAAATCACTGTATGTCATGAGAATCTTACTGCAGTATCCCTTGGTAAATTTAAAAATTGCTGGTTTTATACTCTACTCCCAGAACTTAGAACGGCAGATGCCACCAAGTAGGTGCTCAATAAATGTTTGATGGATGGATGACCCAGGGTTCAACCATATTTATCTGTGTTTCTCCCTGAGCTCTACACCTTCCCGAAGCAGGTTCTGTATCTATGTATCTTTACGGTCTAACACAGTCTCAAGCACTAGTGGCTTCTCCACGTTTGTGAAAAGGGTTAGAAAACATAACTTGGCTTTATTACACATATTTACTATGTATTTTCTTATGCCCATCTTGCATTATCCAGGTAGTTTCGTTTCTGTTTGAGCCCATCTCTTAAGAAACTTGGGTTCCCAGCTGAAACCCAAGAATTAGATGTAGATGTACATCTTTAAAAAACAGAAACCAACAGTATCAGAGTGGTGGTATACTTATTGAGAAGCTTTTTGGAGATGCTTGTCTATATTTTCTTCTGCACTGTTATCTTCTGACATCTGCAAAGAAGTTGAGGTGGGGGGTTACCTGGCATCTTTTTGTTTTATCTTTTCATGTGGTCATCAGCCCTTTGAAAGTCATCACCTTTAGTATGCCAAGTCTTATTCTTTGCCTGTTTTCTTAAATTTCACCTTTTTGTCAACTGACATGAGCTCTTTAAATATGGTGGATCTTAAATTAAGAAACTGCTCTCTGTAATATCCAAAAGGACGTTTTAATGATAAAATCCAATGGGTAAGTTCTTAGTGTTCACGTATTGCCAACTTCACATATCTTTTAGGAGGGTCAAATAAGATCAGACATATGAAAATACTTTGAAACCCAACACTATCAGTGTTAGCTATTCTTTGATTACTCTATAGCATCTGATGATGTTGGGCACCTTTATTTTCTGAAAACTTTGTATGTCACTGTTCTCCACTCTTCTACCTCTCTGGCGCCTTATCCCGTGTATTCTTCAATGGTCACACTTCTCTTCATAGCTTAAACGTGGGCATATTCCAAGGCCTCGGAGAGTGTGCGCACGCATTCCCAGGGCTTCCCAAATCTCTGTCCAATCTTGACTGCTATCCTGAATACCATATTTCTAGCTGCCTACTGGTTTTTCTGACTGAATATCTTACCATTATCAAAAACTCAATATGTTCAAATGAGCTTTTATTTCTTTTACAGTTTTTTAGGCCTTAATATTCTGCAGTTACACCATACTAGCAATGTTAAGTCTTTTTTTAGGACAAGATAGATTATGAGTTTGTTTTTCATTTCAAGTTTAAGAAATACAATGGCAAAAGACTCCTTAAATTACAACTAAAATAAAAGACGTTATCACAGTAAGAGCCTCGTCTACAGAGTTTCTGAAAGAACTTCAAAATCTACCAGTGCTTCCTGGACCACACTTAAGAACTATTGAGGGGTGCTTGCGTGGCTCAGTCGGTTAAGTGTCTGACTTTGGCTAAGCGTCTGACTTTGGCTCAGGTCATGATCTCACAGTTCGTGAATTCGAGCACCGCTTCAGGCTCTGGCTGAAGCCTCAGAGCCTGGAGCCTGTTTGGGATTCTGGGTCTCCCTCTCTCTCTGCCCCTCCCCTGCTTGCACTCTGTCTCTCTCTCTCTCTCTCTCAAAAATAAACATTAAAAAAAATTTTTTTTAAGGAACTACTGAATGAGGCCAACATAAACTAAGATGTTCTGTTTTTATTAAACCTTTAGTATCTTCCTCAACACAATTAAAAATACCTAATTCTACTCTTGACCAAGGAACAGCAATCCTTCAAGGTGGGATGGAATATCAACCCTAGCAAGTGACTGATAGAGGTCTCCCTTTAATTCCTAATAAACTCATCCAGCATTTCAGGGTTCTGCATATTTCTCTGTAACTTCCCACTAGAAGACAGGGATAAAACAGGAATCTTAGCTGAAGTTACTCCAAAAGACATGTAGATATTGGTCCTATATATGTTTAATCCACCACCTAAAAAAAGAAAACTTTTTTTTTTGAGCACAGCAGCAATGGACTGCTGGCTGAGAAAACAGGTAATTGAATTAGCATTTATATAAGAGAATAAATAAATAAACAAATAAATAAATACTTCACCTCTAATACTATTGTACAATTAACCGACCAAAGAGTACAATTCATTCTTAAGTTTATTATTTTTTTAACATACGAACTATGGTGTCTCTCAATTGGATAAGGGACCCCAAATGTGGGGTGACCATCCGGAAAAAGCCAGTGATGCAGAAGGTGAAAGAATTCACCTGGGGCAGAACAAAGGAGCTAGAAATTTACTGACTCCCCACAAGGAGGCGGCGCACAAGACAGTAGAGACTGTCTGCCATGAGGCAGTGGGAGGGGGCTGTTTTTAAAGAGGGAAGGTGAAGAGGTGTGGCAATAAATGGAATTCCCCCTTTTTTGGTAACTGTGCCTGGTTGTAAGTAGCCCTTCAGTTAAGGCCTCTGGATATTTTGAGGCCGGTGGCCTGATGGGCCTGTCTGTGTTTCATTGCTCAAGCCTATTTGCCTGAAAGTGGTCTCCACATGAACTATATGACTTGAATATAGAACCAAATATATCACATTGTTCAGGATTATCCTACATTTATAATTGGGCTATTAGTATAATCAAGATCCTTATAAACTCCATCAATCCCTTACCTTTTTTTCCGTATCTTCTCTCCTCTTTGAGATCTTTTTCATGATGGTTCTTTCATTTCTACTTTCTAAATAAATAAGAAAATAGTCTTAAGGATGATATATTACTGAAAGTATGATGTGATATTTAAAAGTATGCTACTTAAATTTAACTAGAAACTAAACAAAGAAATATGCCATCACTTTTAATATGCAGTAAAAATGCTGGTTAATGTAATAAGACATGTAAAAGAAGAGGTATAACTATTGAAAAGAGAAGACAAAGTTATCATTGTTTGTAGAGGATAGGTTTTTATATGTAGAAAACCCAGGACACTCAATCAAAAAGTTTAGACACAATTAGAAAGTTAAGTGGCAGAATATAAGATCATGTATATAAAAGTTAATAGCTTCCCTATATATTAATATGACAGAAAAAACCACTTTCATAATAGCAATACAAAAACATTTTCATAATACCTAGGAATAACTTCAATTAAAATATGTGGGAACCCTCCCAAACTATAAAACTTTAGTGAGAAAAAATATCTGATTAAACATGGAGATATTCACCAGAGGCAGGGAGATTGGTTAAGAGGCCATTATAATAGTGGAGGTGAGAGATACGAGAGATCTGGATCAAAAATAGACGTGGGTGGGGCTCCTGGGTGGCTCAGTCAGGTAAGAGTCTGACTCTTGATTTTGGCTCAGGTCTGGATCTCACCATCTTGGGATAGAGCCCCACGTTGGGCCCCTTGCTGAGCATGGAGCCTGCTTGGGATTCTCTCTCTCTCTCTCTCTCTCTCTCTCTCTCTCTCTTAGTCTCTCTCTCTCTAAAAAAAATGGAAGTGGGAATGGAGGGTGGAGAAAGATTCATTTAAAAGGTATAAGTCACAAAATCTCATGAGCAATTAAACATAGGACAAAGTGAGGGAGAATCAAGGACTCTAGGTGTTTGGTTTTAGTCATTGAGAAGAAGTATCATTTCAAGTATTGTCAATGTAGGAATGAAGGTGGAGTAGGGAATCAATAAGTTCAGTTTTTGGGTGTTACTAATGGATGTTTATAGGACATTCAGGTGAGACATCCAGAAGATGATTAAAAATACTGTATAAAAATAAAAAAATAAAAATACTGTATAGAAGAGAACAGAAGAGAAGTCTAAATTAGCAAAATTCTTTGTTTAATCAGTAAATAGACATTTAGGAAATAGATTTAAGATTCTTTAAAGCATCTTTAAAATTCTTCCTAACAATATACCTAAATTAGGCACAACAGGAATATGATGTCAGGAAAACAATTTTTAACTTACTTTGCATTCTGCAAGAACATGTAAAATGAACTTAAAATCAATATCTGGCTTACCAATGCCTACACCTGTAAATTTTATCTGCTAAGCTTGGGGAAACATTAGCGACAACACATCCTACAGATAGTTAAATTACAATAAATCAAATAAAAAACTTATCATATGAGAAATTTTTAACCAGATATTGTTTTGCAGACTTAGTGATGTTTCTAACCTGGTTCATTTATCATTCCATAAGATAAATAAATTATTATAGACAAAATATTAGATAAAATTGAAGATCTGGAAAAAACTGCATTTGCTTTTTGAAAATTTGCCTAAGGGAAAATTGTGACTCATACCTTCTTACGGCAATTCATTCCTCTTTATTAAAAACTTGCCTCCAATAAGAGACTTAAAAACTGAGAACAATCTGAGGGTTGATGGGGGTGGGAGGGAGGGGAAGGTGGGTGATGGGCATTGAGGAGGGCACCTGTTGGGATGAGCATTGGGTGCTGTATGGAAACCAATTTGACAATAAATTTCATATTAAAAAAAAATTGGCTCCAACAGTTAAACCCAATCTTCTCTTCAAGATTATTGCTAATTTACAATTCTTGCAGTTAAAGCTCTTTCTAAAGGGTAAGGAAATTGAGGATTAGCTTTTTTTTTTTTTGTATAAGATGACCTGGAGGTCCATAGTCAAAACCTGAGAATTAAAATCAAATAGTTCATTCACTCTTTTCTGATCCAGAGCAAACAGAAGGCAATTTATGTGTATAAATGCCACTTGCTTAGCATTTAGAAATCTCTGTGTTCTGCCAATTTATCCAGTTACACCTTTATCACCAAGGTGATTCCTGAAGTGAAATTTTATGTTGTGTGTAAATTTAACACTCAATCACCTTGATTGCTTCTGTCACATGCCATTTGATATCAGGAGTGTTAGCAGAATAAAATTACAAAAAAACTCTAGCATATGGAATAGTCACAAAACGCATATTCTGTTATCTAGTATTTCTTTGGTTAATTATGAACTAACTAGAAGTTTGTTTTTCCTTTAGTTTTCCCCCAGCTCTTGGAAATCTTTCCAAATGTATTAATCCATCTTCCTTCTTTAGAGGAACTGAATTCAGTCTCAAATCCAATTTTATCTCTTAGTTCATCGATTGT
Organism: Prionailurus bengalensis; assembly: GCF_016509475.1. Classification (NCBI taxonomy): domain Eukaryota; kingdom Metazoa; phylum Chordata; class Mammalia; order Carnivora; family Felidae; genus Prionailurus; species Prionailurus bengalensis. The sequence goes on along the minus strand of NC_057351.1, from coordinate 54,828,442 downwards.
CACAGAGTCTGATCAGTCCTTTTTGAACTCCCGTATAGCAGTGTTTCTCAAATAATGCTTTCCCAGACTTCTTCGATTTGCATTGTGATGGTATGCAAAAAACTTAAAACCTCACTCAAAGTTATGATACAATTAAGGTAATGGATAGCATTTTGCCAACATCAAAATTTATTAAATATATGGCAAATATACTGGTACTAAGATGTGGAAAAGGTGGAATTTAACAAAAAATTCTACAATTGGTTAAATATAACAGCATTATTTCACAAGCATCATGGCTTCCAGGTGTTTCATTACCTGACAAATTTGAAAACAAATACTTTTTAGTTAACTATAATCTTATTTTCTTTTTTTTTTTTTTAATTTTTTTTTTCAACGTTTATTTATTTTTGGGACAGAGAGAGACAGAGCATGAACGGGGGAGGGGCAGAGAGAGAGGGAGACACAGAATCAGAAACAGGCTCCAGGCTCTGAGCCATCAGCCCAGAGCCTGACGCGGGGCTCGAACTCACGGACCGCGAGATCGTGACCTGGCTGAAGTCGGACGCTTAACCGACTGCGCCACCCAGGCGCCCCTATAATCTTATTTTCTAAAAGAAAAAACTAGGAACAAGTGGCCTAACAAAGATTTTCTGTGAATTCATATAGAAGTCTTGGAAAGGCATCAAAATGGAATCATCCACTGCACAGGACTAAGCCCCCAAATCATCATAAGCTGCTCCTGTAAGTCAAGAAAGATTTGGGTTCACTTCCCTTGAGTCTTCAGGCACATAAAAACTGAATAATGCCAAAACAGGTTACAAAAACTATGGCATATTTTGAAAGTTTATAACACACACACACACACACACACACACACACACACACACACACTGTAATGTAATTTTGCTACTCCCAAGTTAATTACAGGATTTATAAAAAATGTACTAATTCATAGAGCAATAGTAGGTCCAGAAACTGGACACAGGTAAGTCCTGTGAGGTTGTCTTTTATTTAAAACTGACAACATATCGCAGTGCCTGTGCTTTGAGTTTCAGTCCGAGAGAAAGTCAAAACGAGGGCCTTTCTGAAAGTGAGGCGAAAAGACCACTTGGTCTGCCTCCCCAGCTAAGCCCTGCTTCCCACTCTCCAACATACACCTTCCACTATAGCCTGACCACTCTTCTTGCCACTCTCTGCCACATCCATCCTTTGATTTTTGCAGTTTTCCTCTAATCTAGAGCATTTCACGTCTCAAAGCCTAATTCAAACCTCGCATCTTCCAGGAAATTGTTACTCTGACCCTTCTGTGACCTTGAAGAGCACTTACGATTGCACTTTTTCTTCTTACATCCTACTTTGCAAGTTCAGCTTTCTGCCTACCATAACGTGAGGATGAGAGCTGGGGTACGAACTCATCCGTCCGCCACCAATCCTAACAAGATGTTCAGCACACAGTAGACAATAAATAACATGGTCTTGGATTTGCTGCAAATCAAGCTCGACTCCCGAATGCTGGAAAATGGGAGTGTTTCTCAACCCTCTCAATTCCCAAAGGGCATGATTGACAGGTCTGCCAGGTTCTGGGGACTACAAGTTTCTAGCGGCCTGTGCGGGTCTCTGGTTACTGGGGGCCGCCGCTGGTTTTGCCCACAGAGCAGGACTCCAACAGACAAGACAGTGGGGTCCAGGGGGCTTTAACAGGCAGTATGACATTCACCTGGATGGAGAGTGCACTCTTGTTATGTTACGAGGACGCACCATTTATTGCGGACTCTGGGAAGGTCACCAACCGCCCAGCAAGGATCCGGACCACCGCGCCCGCCGCCTGCCCAGCGCTCGCTCCTCCGGCACTGAAGTCAAGGCGGTCCAGGAGCATGCGCGATGCGGCTCGTGAGGGGTAGAGCGTGCGCCTTCGGGAGTCTTCGGGAGTTTTCGGTGCGCTACGTCTGTTCACGCGCAGCCTGGGCTTGTGACTCGAATTGAGGCGTCGGAGTCTGTCACTCCTGCCCTGGCTTATAGTTCCTGCAGGAACGCCGGCTTTGATCACCTGCGGGCTGAGTGCGCGCCCCGGTGGCCGCAGCTGCCCGAGGGTCTGTTCTGGAAGAAGCCTAAGAGCTGGTTGTCCTGGCGCGTGGGAGCCCCGAACTTCTCTCGTCATGGTGAAGAACCGTATCCCCAACGGGTGAGTACCTGCCGCGAGCTTCCCGGCGCGCACGGGTCCGCAGCGACAACCGGAGTCCTGGGGCACGTGCGCGCGAGACCGCTTGTCCAAAGTCAACGTGCGTCGAGTGGCCTCCCGCCGGTGTGCGCGGCGGTTGGCGCAGATGGGGGAGCTGATAGCGTGTATTTACTGAGATGTATTATAACTACACCTAAGTGTTATGAAGTATATTGGCCTGAATATACAACAGGCTAAAAGGAGGCAGTGTAGGATTTGAGATCTAATACTGGACAGTTTGTAGTTTAGGGGGATTAAAAAAAAAAAAAAAAAAATATATATATATATATATATATATATATATATACACACACACACACACGTGTATGTATATATATATATATACACACACATATATATATATACATATATATATCAGACTTATTTTCAGGTTTGAAGGGAAATAGTATTGGTCTAGCAGATATCTCAGTTTAGTAGTCCCAATCTCACTTCCAAAGTACTTAAGTTATTTTTATTTTATTTTAATTTTGTTAAGTCGCTGTCATTATCAGGAACTTCACATGAAAATCGAGATTTCTTGAAAAATCAGACGTAGGAAACCAGATCTGTACATGGCAATAGTCCGTGATTTGCAGGGTCTTCCCTGTGAAGAGTAAGCCTCTCCGGTTCTTCAGTCCAAGTGTCCCATCCCCCTGTAGCCTCCGCAGCACCAAGACTTAGTTTCGTTGATTTTTTTTTTTTTAAATCATATCTTTATTTGGGACATGTCTTACTTAGGTATGTCAGCCTGCCTGGCATTTGAATTTGTAACTCCAGCTGTAAAGGGTAAATGGGAGGAAAGAACTGAAGTTTATTATATTACTTGTTTCCAGAATAAAACGTCATATTGAGTGCAGCGAGGCGGTGCTGTGAAGGACTGTTTTGTCAAAGAGGGTGGTTACCTGCCCTATTATGAGCCTCATAAGATGACTCCACTTAAATATGCTTAGAGGCCCTTCATTTGGTGAGGTGTAGTTTTAGCATCTGAACAGCCTGGGTGATCATAGTTTTCAGTGTCCTACCTCCCACCTGGGATTATGGTGAAATGTGACAGTGAAAGTGCTTTGTAAACTAAAGCCTCTAAACAAACTAGTAGCAGTAACTCTAAAACAGCAGTTTTCTTGTCTGGAGGTATAGACTTACTTTTACCTTCCAGTGACCCCTCTTCCCAAAGTTTTTTGTTTTGTTTTATTTTGTTTTTTAAGAAAGAGAAGAAATATATAGGGCTACAGATGAGAGATACTCTAATTGGGATAGATTTAGAAAACAATTTAAAAATGTACAATTGCCCTTTTAAATTATAGAATATTTTAACATGAGTTTTTCAGAAATGTGCTGTTTATTTGATCCAATTAGAATACAATTTAATTAAACTCTCTGCCTTATTATTTTTTTTTTTTGAGAAACTGTCCTCTGTTATAACAGCAACTCCTGGTGATTGTATTTTGCATCCAGTCTCTTTTCCAAGTAAAATTCTGTGCATCGCTGTAAGAGCCCTGATGGGTTTTATACATGTCGTGACAAAGTAATCACACTGAGGATTTTTCCATCTCAAGCCACTACATTCATATTCAAAATAATTGTGATTCTCACTCCTATACTATGTCTTCCTCCACTCATTTGCCCATTTTTCAGAGCTGTCACAAAACCAGAGGGTCCGCCATGAGAAGGACAGCTATAGCTGTGTATGCCGGGGGGGGGGGGGGGGGTGAGGGAGGAGGGGGGGGGAGAAGTCCCTGAAAAAAAATGAAATTGACAACAGAGTAGTATTTGAATAGGTGGAAAGATTTTTCTAGTAGACATTGTCTATAACATCCTTCTGTCCCTGCCTCTATAATCTTAAATTAGTATTTTCATCCATTCACATAGCTTGAATGATTGACAGCTTAACAACTTCTTGATCTGTTAGTAGTGCTAAGAACACTATAGTTTTTCTTCATATAGTCTCTACCTTTTTTTAAATTGTTTAATTTTGCAATGGTAATTGCCTTTTATCTTACAATGTGTCCAAGAATTCTGTAAGCAAGTTTTTTTTTTTTTTTTTTTGTATAGTGTACACTAAAGATTTCTGCCTTCTTTAGGAGCTCAATAAAATTTTATCTGTCTGAAAACCAGAAACCCAAAAGTATTGCATTCCAGAAGCAAAAATTGGGAATGTATATAGACTCACTTTTTTTAAAAAAGTAGCTGACTAGATAATTCAAATGAAGCACCAGTTTATTTCGATTCCATCATTTATGTTATTGTGGAAACATTAGTTGTGGAAATAAATGAATTGAAAAAAGTGCATGTTATAGTAATGTTTGCAGTATTAGCAGATGATCTAAAATTCCTTTCATATGGTTTCCTTGTATAGTTAATGCTAAAAGAACAGCTTCCAACTGGATGTCAAAACCAAAGATGAACATGTTTATAGAATTATCATGGTCATAATTGAATATCATTCATAATGGTGGAGTTATGCTATCGAGGAAAGAATAAATGTCATAACTATTCATGGGTATCTTATTCCACAATGAAGAATTCCATCAAAGAAATGATCTTCTAGAAATGTCACAAGCAAAAATCTAAGAGTTAATGAGTTACTTAAAAATGAGGCCTTTTATTTAGAGATGAGGCCTTTTATTTACTTTTGATAGAAATTATTTTCTAATTTTTAAAGAGAAAGAAGCCTAATCCAACATCATTGCTTTGTTGGGTTTTGGTGCCATTTGGATTGTATTTAAAAACTTGAGAAACTGTATTTTTCAATTCTAGATAAATTATCAAAATCAAATTTCTGTTTTTGCAAAGCAAAGGACTACTGGAACATAGTAATCATTCCTTTTTGAAGGATAGTTTTGCTAGATATAGACTTCTTGGTTGGCTAGAATTTTTCTTTCAGCATTTGAATGTCATGCTCCTACCTCTGACAGTCATTATTCCTAATGATAAGTCAGCTGTTAATCACATCTAATCAGTACATTAGGTAGTGATTTTATGAAGCCAAACTTATTCAATATTAATTTAATGTTTATGGAGTATCTGTGGTATGGCAGGCACTGTACTATGAAGAAAGACAGACATGGTCACTCTCACAGAGTTAATGGTCAAGAGAGAAACCACGATTTGTCAGAAAAAAAATTCACATAATCATGTGTGTAGTTACAAACTCTGTTAAGTGCCAGGAAGGAAGGTAAAAGGTATGTCTAAAGAGAATAGGTGGATGGATGATAGACACTTTCCTGAGAACTGATATAGGAGCTGCAAGCTGAGCATGACTGAAGGGGTGACATGGGAGAAGGGGCAGAAGGAACAGCATGGAACATTGGGAGGACTAAGGAAAGGAAACCAGGTGAAGCCAGACTGGGGAAGGAAAAATGGAACAGCAATGAAGCTGGAGAAGTAAGCAGGGCATTAAAATGCTCATTTTAAGAAATACTCATGTGTTAAAATTAGAATTCATAAAAAATAACAGGACATCATTAGATGACAATTATTTTTAATACCAATTTCTTTACTTTGTTTTTCATAAAAAGTTATAAAGATGTTTAAAGTTAATGAACTGTATTTCTTTTTTAAAAAATTTTTTTAATGTTTATTTATTTTTGACAGAGAGAGAGAGAGAGAGAGAGAGACAGAGCATGAGCGGGGGAGGGGCAGAGAGAGAGGGAGACACAGAATCTGAAGCAGGCTTCAGGCTCTGAGCTGTCAGCCCAGAGCCCGATGTGGGGCTTGAATCCACAGACCGCGAGATCATGACCTGAGCCAAAGTCAGACACTCAACCGACTGAGCCACCCAGGCGCCCCAATGAACTGTACTTCTTAATTCAAGATTAATCAGAAATTAAAACAAGACATCTCCAAAATAATGTTGAAGAAGTGACTTTGTTTCCTGCTTACTAAAACACTGTAGGTTTTCATGTTTTACTTTGATTATTCCTACATTTAATACATATTACCGCTTAGTATAAATCAGTGATGATGATGTAAAATTCATAAACTATTTTCCTTCTTTTACCTATTACCCAAGAAAAACAAAGACAAAATATTGTTTTGGGTATTGAAAGTTTATATCAGGAACAAATACTACCTTATTCACTGTAGAAGTGCTGTACATATGTAAAACCTTCCATTATTTTTGTGTTTTCTTTTTGAGGGAGGAAGCAGTAAATTAAAATTTCATACATGATAGCACTCAGAAAGCAACTAACCAACAAATTAGGCCCTATTTATTAAAGAATAATTTCTTTATCATCTTGAGTTATTAAACTATTTTTATTATAATTGTTATTTTCATTGCAGGTGGAGCACTGTGATGCCAATTGGACATCCTCTACCTGGGACACAATTTATTGTGTTTAAAGTACTTTTTTTTTTTTTTAATTTTTTTTTTCAACGTTTATTTATTTTTGGGACAGAGAGAGAGACAGAGCATGAACGGGGGAGGGGCAGAGAGAGAGGGAGACACAGAATTGGAAACAGGCTCCAGGCTCTGAGCCATCAGCCCAGAGCCTGACGCGGGGCTCGAACTCATGGACCGCGAGATCGTGACCTGGCTGAAGTCGGACGCTTAACTGACTGCGCCACCCAGGCGCCCCTTAAAGTACTTTTAAAGGGAATATGTAAATTATTTTCTTATTTATCATGTAAGGAGAAGAATTGGGACTGATGTGATCCATGTTTACTTAATATTATGCTTTTCTTCATAAAAATATGTGAATTGTAAGTTTCCAGCAAATGTTTGACATTATGGAAGTAACAGTAGACGTTTTCACACATGTAATTATTAATTGCTCATTCTAGTGGAAGGGAGTATTTTGAATTAATTTTTAAATAACAGCTTTATTGGTGTGTAATTCACCTATTCATATTCACCTGGTTAATGTAAACTGTGGTTTTTAGTATCTTCATGATGTTGTGCAGCTGCTACCACAATTTTGGAACATTTTCATCACCCCTCCCTCCCCCCAAACCCAAGCACAGTAGCAGTCACTCCTCTTTCCCCCTAGCTTCCACCCCCACCTCCCAGGCAACCACTAATCCCCTTTCTGTCTCCATAGATGTGACTGCTCGGGACATTTCATGTAGATGGAACGGTGTATCTGCCCTTGGTGATTGGCTTCTTTAGCATAATGTTTTTAAGATTGACCTATGTTGTAGTGTATGGCACACTTCATTTATTTTTCTTGCCAAGTTAATGTTTCAATGGTTCAATTTATTTTATTGAAAAAAAATTTGACAAGATTAAATTTTTTGAGCAAAAATATCTTTAATCCTAATGTTATTTTTGGTTTTTAGGTTTTGACCTATTTAAAAAACAAATCCAGGGGCGCCTGGGTGGCTCAGTCGTTTGAGCGTCCAACTTCAGCTCAGGTCATGATCTCACGGTTTGTGAATTCGGGCCCTGCATCGGGCTCTGTGCTGACAGCTGGGATCCTAGAGCCTGCTTCGGATTCTGTGTCTCCCTCTCTCTCTCTGCCCCTCCCCCACTCACATTCTGTCTCTCTCTGCCTCTCAAAAATAAAGAAAACTAATAAAAAATTTGTTTTTAATCAAATCCAAAATAATCCAGAAATAAAGATGGATAACTTTTTAGTACTTCCCCCCGAAATCAGCACTCCTTTACTAATTTGTCATATCCTGTGTGTAGTACTTCCTAAAAAAAAAAAAAAAAAAAAAAAAATTCAAAATACTTGAAACCCATGCCATGTTTTTATATGACCTCAGATGCATGGCAGCTTTGCTTTCTCCTACTTGCTCTGACATTGGGAACATAGGAGCACATAGTTCAGAGTCTTTTATGCTGACCCCCAAATTTAACTCAGCCTTTTCTTTCATTGGTCTTTAAGTTACTTTTTTAACATATTGAGATATAATTCACATACCATAAAATTCACCCTTTTAAAGTATACAGGCAAGTGGTTTTTAATATATTCATAGAGTTGTGTAATCATTGCCACCAATTCCAGATCATTTTCTTTCCCTCAGAAAGAAACCTTGTACCCATTTCCCCTCCTGTTGGCCCCTCCTACAGTCACTTAATCAACAGAGTGACCCAGGCTCCCCTAAAACCTTGTTGTAGAGGAAAATAACTCTTGAACCTTGTTCAATTGGATTGGTGCCATCAAAGATGTCATCTGTCATTTTTTCCCTGATTAGGTGACATTTTGTCTTGGATATCTTGCTGCCATGTCATACTTCAACATACATGTAACCAAACATAATCATTTCTTTACTTCCACACCACTCCTTCCCAAAAATACAAATTAGCAAACTCTTTAACTTTCCTGTTTCTCCTGAAAGCACCACTGTTAAGCCTGTCAGTCAACTTCAAATCCCTTGAGTCATCTCTGTCTTTCTGGTATCCTATATCAGGTCAAGGGCTAAAACCTATAGATTTTTTTCTTCTATAACGTGTCTCATATTCTCCAGGTCTTTTACCTGATTATTCAGCAGCTCGTCTCTTTTATTCTTTTTTGACCGGTTGTGCCTAAATGTCATTTTCATACCCATTCCAGGTCCTTCCTAAAAAAAACTTCAGTTCTCTCTGCCCTCTGCATTGTTTTTAATGTGTTTCATCTAAACTCCTTTCCATATTCTTCAAGGCCCAATTTAATCTGGCCCCATTCTCATCATACTCTTCTCTGTTTCCTACAACAAACCATCTCTTCACTATCTCACGAACATTCTTGATTCTGTAATAGCAAGACTAAAAATGACTAAAGGTACATTAATTGGGGTCTGGATATTAAAATTCTAAAACACTATAGATAATATTATGCAGACATGAGAAAAAGGATTTTGATCTATGAATGTTGATACAGGGCAGAAGAGCTGGGAGAAATCTCTCTGAGGCACACCAGGCCTTCAGTGAGTGCAAGGCATTTGTTCCCCAAAGGCAGATAGCAAGGCAGACAGAAATCTCCAGAGGCATGGAAAACTGACCCGAAAAGAAACCCTTGAGGAATGTTGTGTAAGAGAAAGAGTAAGCTTTGTAAATTGCACTTGAGCTGGCCCACTGGGACAGGCTGCCAAATGGCATTCAGGCTGAAGATGACCACTTATCTGAGAGTCAGCAGAAGGAACTCCATGGAATGCTAAAGTAGTGGCATTACCATTCAGCTTGTTGGAAATGGAGAACCTCAGCCTCACCGCAGACCTATGCAATCATTTTTTGATTAACTAAAATTAATATCTATTTTGGGGTATCTGGGTGGCTTGAGGCTGTTAAGCGGCCAACTCTTGATTTCAGCTCAGGTCGTGATCTTGTGGTTCGTAAGTTGGAGCTCCGTTGTCAGGCTCTGTGATAATAGCGCAGAGTCTGCTTGGGATTCTCTCTCTGCCCCTCCCCTGCTCATGCCCGCGTTCTGTCTCTCTCTCTCTCTCTTTCTCTCTCTCTCTCAAAATAAATAAAAACTTTAAAAAAATTAGTAGTAATTCTTAGGTGAGTTACATACACATTACATTTTGATAAGCATGACTTTTAGGGTGCATTCTAATCCTTAAAATTCTACTTAAGTAATATGTGCGATCAGGGGCTGTGTGGTGAGCTATACAGAAACTAAATGCATGGTCCAAGAAGGAAAAGTTCAATGTAGGTAATCCAAGGAGGCACCACCAAAGAATCAGGAGTTGAGCTGGTCCTTAAAAGCTGGCGGAAGACGTAGATCATGTCAAAGATTAAAAAATATGGATACCGAAGCAGAAATAGTGGTATGGACCAGACTTCCTGGCAGTGGAGATAGAGATTAACTAGGACTATTACCTTAGTTCCTGCTAAAATACCTCTGAGGCCAACTTTTCAGAAAGAGAGAAGTCACGTATCTTCCCCTGAGGAGCTTAACTCAGACACCGAATAGAACAAATAGAATGGTCTAAGTGTTCTTTTATTTTTTAAATTTTTTTTAAAGTTTATTTATTTTTGACAGAGAGACAGAGCACGAATGGGGGAGGGGCGGAGAGCGAGGGAGACACAGTATCCAAGACAGGCTCCAGGCTCTGAGCTGTCAGCACAGAGCCCAACGCGGGGCTTGAACTCACAGACCACGAGATCATGACCTGAGCCGAGGTCAGACGCTCAACCGACTGAGCCACCCAGGCGCCCCTGGTCTAAGTATTCTAATGCAGGCCCAGGGAAAGGGCTGCCCTAGCACAGGGAAGAAGTTTATTCTGACTTGGAGATGTGAAAAAGACTTCACTGAAGGCATCTGAACTGAGCTTTGAAGGTAGAGTGGGGCAAAGCTGTTCCAAATTGAGCAAAAACCTGAACAGTGTTGGGTGAAGAGGCAGTCTATCGTATTTGGAGTGTAGGTAATGTCAGAGGGGTGGAGTGGGATGTAAGCCTGGAGACAGCTTATAGGCATGGATCAAAAAGCTTGAATGTCTGTTGGAGAGTTTGACCTTATTTTGTAGGCAATGGAAAGCCACCAGCAATTTTGTTAGGAAGCAATGTGATAAAACCTCCTTTTTATTTATTTATTTATTTATTTATTTATTTATTTATTTAATTTTTTTTTTCAACGTTTATTTATTTTTGAGACAGAGAGAGACAGAGCATGAATGGGGGAGGGGCAGAGAGAGAGGGAGACACAGAATCGGAAACAGGCTCCAGGCTCTGAGCCATCAGCCCAGAGCCTGACGCGGGGCTCGAACTCACGGACCGCGAGATCGTGACCTGGCTGAAGTTGGATGCTTAACCGACTGCGTCACCCAGGCGCCCCTAAAACCTCCTTTTTTTTTTTTTTTAATTTTTTTTTTTTCAACGTTTATTTATTTTTGGGACAGAGAGAGACAGAGCATGAACGGGGGAGGGGCAGAGAGAGAGGGAGACACAGAATTGGAAACAGGCTCCAGGCTCTGAGCCATCAGCCCAGAGCCCGACGCGGGGCTCGAACTCACGGACTGCGAGATCGTGACCTGGCTGAAGTCGGACGCTTAACCGACTGCGCCACCCAGGCGCCCCTAAAACCTCCTTTTTAAATATATATGTATATATTTATTTTGAAGGGGGGAGTGGCCGAGGGAGAGAGAGAGAATCCCAAGCAGGCTCCATGTTGTCAGCATTGAGCCTAGCATGGGGTTCCATCTCACAAACCACAAGATCATGACCTGAACTGATATCAAGAGTCAGACACTTCACCAACTGAGCCATCCAGGCATCCAAAACCTGCTTTTTATAAAACTTATTCTGGCTTTAATAGGTTGGAGACGTGACCACCATTCCTGGTATCAGGTCTTTACTGGGGTGATAATAAGATTGGAAAGGGGAATCAGAATGAAAAATGTTGCCATGGCAAAGTGTGCAGGTGCTGTTGATGAAGTTGACTCTTATCCTGGTTACTTGAGGCAGTCGTGGCTTTAAGTTATACAGTTCAGGCAGGGCAGGTTTAGGAGGAGAACCAGTATGGTTTAGGTCACAGCATTCCTTACCTAGCTCTCAAGGCTTGCCTCCCCTTTCTTCTTAGAACTTCATTATAAGGAATGATGTTGTTTCTTAGGTGACTGTGTCTCATTTGTCATCGACTGATCCATATTCTCTGGTGAGCTTTGCTCTTCAACACACATTCAATAGGGGTATTAAAATAAAAAGTCAACTCAGGTGCTGATGAGGGTGATGCCACTACTGTATCAACTTAAATTTAAAATCGAGAAATGTAGGGGCACCTGGGTGGCTCAGTCAGTTAAGCTTCTGACTTTGGCTCAGGTCATGATCTCGTGGTTTGTGAGTTCGTGAGTTCAAGCTCCATGTCGGGCTCTGTGCTGACAGCTCAGAGCCTGGAGCCTGCTTTGGATTCTGTGTCTCCCTCTCTCTCTCTCCTCTTCCCCTGCTCATCCTCTTTCTCTCCTTCAAAAATAAATAAACATTAAAAAAAAATTTTAAATAGAGAAATGCAAGGGGCGCCTGGGTGGCTCAGTTGCTCAGTTCGTGATCTCACGGCTCATGGGCTCAAGCCCCTCATTGGGGTCCGTGCTGATGGTGTGAAGTCTGCTTGGGATTCTCTCTCCCTCTCTCTGCCCCTTCCATGCTCTCTCTCTCTTTCTCTCAAAATAAATAAATAAACTTAAATAAAATAGAGAAACGCAAAAGGTATAGCAGTGCTTCTGTCACATGTATAGTCTTAAATGCCAGTACCTCTAAAGGAGGTACTCCTTTCCCCGTTACTAAAAAATCCATCATACCTGTGATAAAAACCAATTATATTCAGTTGTATTACAGTTCATGTACAAATAAAAACCCGGGTAGTTAACTACACATTGTCCTAAACACATAAAATGAAGAAAATAGACACATGTTCTTTTAGGAAATCTACCATTTGGGAATATATGGCTAATTTGCAAGCTGCTAGAGCATCCTGATTGAGGCTGTGGAAAGAAGTGGCAGATTGACTGTCAATTACTTGAAAGTAATGACATTTTTAAAGAAGAATATTCCTTGACAAGATAAGTAGACTATAATTTATAGAAAACACACTTCATGTTTTAGTTTAAGGAGACACTGTGGTGGGTTCAATCATTGTGCCCCCTGCTTCACTCCTCTGTGTATTGGGATCCATCATCTGTGTCCTTTGCCTTATGACCTAGCCATTCCTCCCAGTGTTTCTCCAAATTGTCATGTTGGGCTTGGTCACATGACCTACTGTGGTCAATAGAATGTGAATGGAAGGGACAGGGGCCTGTCCTGGCCAAGGCTATATAAGAGGCCTCCCATGTTTCCTCTTACTGTCTTGTGTCCCTGCCATTCATTTCTCGTAGGAGAATGCAAGATACATTGGAGCAGGCCTGAACCAGACCAACTGCCTGGAGGAGAGCTGCCCAGCTGACATGCAGACCCAAGGACATGAAAATCAACCCATGGACATGCAAAATCATGGACATGGGCTTACTGTGGTAAGCCATGCAAACTTTAAGGTTGTTACAAGTTTAAAAGATAAAACTCAACACAAACTGAAAAGAATCATGGTTAGCGAGCACAACTAACTATAAGCAACTGTCCTGTTCTAACAAGATGATGATTATTAGAACCTGAATCAGAGAGAGAACAGACCAATCTGGGTGAAATTCAGCTCATCTTTAAAGCTGACGATAAATAAGAATATATTTTAACAGTAATTTTAATATAATAATGTGGTAACCTTTGTGAGCTATTAAGAAACTAACCTTTAATATTCAGATTTACAATTTGATTATAGGATATAATCATCAAAATTATCTTGTGTCATCTTTGAATCCAGATTAAACTTCCCGAAGGTCTTTCATCAGGCATCTTGGCCTGAACAACAGGCATCTCTGCCTTCACAAAAAAAGGCAGCAAGACCTGAGGAATAAAGTGAAATTCTGAGCTGAGATCTTAAAGAAGAATGATGTTTTAAGAATAATGTTTTAACTTCATATATAATAAATAATAGCAAGATGCTACAGTGTCTATAGCTGTTTCTTTTAATCCCCCCTCAGTAGAAAGACAAAGGATTCTTGCCTGTGTCTTTTTAAGCCTTGAACATATTTTTAGACATGTGCTGTCCAGTGGAGTAGTGACTAGTCATACGTGGCTGTTGATCACTTGAAACATAGCTGGTCCTCGTTCAGATGTGCTGTAACTGCAGTGCACAACAGCGGGCTTCAAAACTTAATGTGAAAAAACAAATGTTAGTGATTTTTATATTAACTACATGTTGAAATGATAATACCTTGGATACAGTCAATTTCTTAAACTCTTCTTAGTTCCCTACTTTGCACCATCTCTTGCAGAGATTTTGACTGATACAACATTAAAATGAAGTATACTTTTAAACACTTTCATTTATATTGCATTTTATATTTCTTATTAAAGAATTGGATAAGGAGAAAACTTTCTCTCTCTCTCTCTCTCTCTCTCTCTCTCTCACACACACACACACACACACACACACACACACTTCATTCTTTTGTCTACAGAAGTAACCATTTCTGATGTGGTCCACAGAAAAAAGTTTCCCACCTTCTAAAGGAATGGCAGAACTAAGTTTAGGTGAAGGGCCAGGAAGGAATGGTAATCATTTATAACCAGTGGCCAATTCAGTATTAAAACCAGTTGACAGTGACCCATTTTATTTAGCCTTTCTCATACAGAATGGCCCAAAGCAGATTCCTGAATCTGCCACAAAACCATCTTTCCCTCCAACAGAAATGAGATTAGGTTGTGCCTGATGATCATCTCCATGACTTGAGACTTAAAACAAGTGGAATTTGGCTCCCGAATACCTTAATGCACTTGTTTTGGACCCAGGCCGCAAGACAGAAATGGAATAAGAAAAGATTTCCATGTTTATTGAAGGAAAATTGTGGATTATAATTCCAATTTGCCAAAGGACGGTGTTTATAGAAAAGACAGAGCAATAAACTTGGGACAGAATACATGAATTTGAATATCCACTCTACCATCTACTCGTCTGTGTGACCCTCATTTATAAAATAGAAATAGTACTTATGCCCTCATGGGGTTTTTTAAGAATCAGAATAGAGAATGTGCGTGACAGGGCTTTGTGTATGTAGACATAAGGAAGAAAGGAGCTGCTGTTGGCTCTAGTTATATGACTTTTTATTTTCATCGGTATCATCAACTATTATTTATTTGATGCAGAACTGCTATGCAGTGAGCAAGCACTATAATTAAGAAGCCAGGAATATGGGGAATCCTTGATTAGCATCGTATGCCACATATATCACCATGCAAAGTACGTGAACAGAGTATCGGTGTTGCCATGACAGACTTTGTGGACTTAAAGCAATATTAAATCACAAGTCCATCAGGGAAGAGATCATATGTCTACTTCCCTTTCTACCATGCCTGTGATCCTTGTATTCATACAGAGTTAAGTGTGTGCTTAGAAGTTATAAAGAGACAGTCTAGTATATTTGGGAGAGAAAATAATGGCTAAGTGCATTGCAGGCCTTAGGTCAGCCACTTGGGCAAGTGACTTACCCTCTTTGAGCCTCAGTCTGCTTCTGTGAAATGGGAGTGGTAGTGGCTCTCGTCAGATTGTTGTAGGGATTGAATGAGAGAATGGACGTAATGCATGGAAGCACAGAACATGGGGACACAACAAATGCTCCATAAATACTAGCTGTGACAACAGAGCCACTTCTACTAATAAAAAGAGTTTAAACGTGCCCAAACTTGGCTTCTTATTCCTAATCAAAGTACAACAAGTTCAATTGTGAGTAGCAGAAAAGAGAAAGTTCCTGTTCTCAGTTTTATTAAGCTTGTATTCACCTGGATGTTGTAAAAAAATGACTTAGTTATCCAAGACATATAAGGGCATTTGGCTTCCAGTTTGTGGGAAAGCTTTTCCTCCCCCACCCCACCTCCTCCCTGCATCAGCTCAACAGTCGTCCCCAGATCCAGAGATGGGAGCTTGGGACAACGTCAGAGTAACACGTCACCACTCCACGCTACTCAACAGGTAACTCTTATAGCAGTCATTAAAGGAAGAAGGTACAGGGTCTCTTCACGTTTATGTGACAAGGTCCATAGCTGCTGCTTCTCCCACAAAATAGTCCATGGAATAAGTAAAGAGATCCCATTCTTGTGTGACAGGAGTGGCAACAACACTTTCAGACCTGGTTCCTGGCACACTTTGATGAGTAAATGCCATGGCAGTGAAGAGGCATGCTGTAGCTCTCACTAAATTAAACCCTGTGACAGTAAGGCCTGGAGTGGCTTTAAAACTCAGTGGGCATCTTGTGGTGCAATTGATTAGCATATTTGGCTATTAAGTAGAAGGTTGATGGTTTGAACCCACCCAGGGGTGGTCTTGTCTCCAGCTAATTTCTGGGTGGGCAGAATATTCTGGAATTAGATAGTGGTGATGGTTGCACAACACTGTGAATATGCTAAATGCAATTGAATTGTACACATTAAAATGGTGAACTCCATGTTATATGTATTTTTATTACAATAAAAATAAAAGCCCAATAGATATACTGAAGGCTGCATTTTCCAAATTCTTCATAGTAATTGTATTTTTCTTCCTGACATGTTTACCTACCATGTAGTATGCCCTTATATCTGAATGCTTATATGTCACGTCAGCTTTTTAAAAAAATCTCTAGTCTGGGGGTCCTGTTCTGTAGCATTTTGGCATCACCGAGGAACATGTAACTCATCCACATCCCTGTTTTGGATTGGCTCAAGTATTGTATTGATTACACAAGCACATAAATTCCCTTGCGAGACTCTTTGGCTCTAGCACATATTTGTCTCGTCTAGAAAATTCTCCTGTGCAAACAGCAGGCTGGGAATGAGATGTGTGTTTGCCCTCTCCAGAGGCATTGTATGGCGTTCTTAATAAATGGGCAACAGGAGAAAGAAAGGGTCTTTGTGAGTACAGCTGAACCGGTTCCTGAGATTCTTCTTTTAGCCAGCGCAGCTTCCCAGCGCAGGACGCAGGACCCTCAGTTCTTCAGGACAAAGTCAGGATTGTTCTTTTATAGAGCTAAGATCATGAAAGGCAGCAGGTCTTCCAGACCTACACAAGCACAGAGTACAAAAGAGAAAAGGGGAGATGGGAAGGACTCACAAAAGAGACGACGTCTGCAGGGTAGTCCTTGAGGCAGGTGGTGGTGAATACCTCCCATAGAAAGGCAGCAGCAAAAGCCAGGGAAGCTCCGTGCTGGTCAAGACTGGCCTTGGTGAGCAAGGAGGGATGGCTTTGAACACCACTGTGGAGGAAAATGCTCCCTGGGCAAGTTTTTTTTCTCACTCCAGCCAGCAGATTTCAGCTGCTCCTGCTATACCATGTCTTTCCAGAAATATGAAGGCTTGTGAAAGATAAACAAGCCTATGATGGCCACTGCAACCAGGATCAGGGAGAAGAGGACCATGAGGAAGACATATGTGGAGTGGGAGAGAGGTGTGGACAGCGGCTCCTCAGCGGGGATCATGTTGGTCAGGTTCAGCATGTAGCCCAGAGTCCATCCGACACTGCTGCTGTGGATCTGCAAAGTGGGGGAAAGGCTGTTGTTTCTGGCCAGAGGGTTAGATGAGCTTTCACACAATCCCATCCATAACACTGATAGAGCAGGTGGAGAGGGCCGTGTCCAGTTCTCTTAATGGATCGTGTTTACATTCTAAGCTGGGAATATGGTTGTGGGGAAAATGGAGCCAGAGCATGTGATTAAGGTGAGTTGGGGAGCCTCACTGTTATATTCCTGAAATTCAGAAGGGAATTTGGTGAATAACTGCTCAATTCTCCTGCTTCTGCCAAGAAGAACTTACAAAGTTCTCTGGTCAAAAGATAAGAGAATAAAGACTGTTTCTGGTCTTTACCATCTATGTCAGGCCCAGGAACTTCATCCATATGTAACCAGGACATCTTTATGATTCAAAGAGGAAAGACTGGGGAATAATCCCAGCAAGTCTGTGTTACTTTGTGGAAGTTGGAAGACTGTACATATGCATGAGAAAGGATTCTTATTAAAGATAAAAACACGCCCTGGGCCTGCCATCTTGGATATTTTCCAGTCACCTCAAAACATACTGGAATACAGATAGTCTATGAATAATAAATAATTTTGAAAATGTTTTTATTACATGAGTTGTGCATGGTCATGGTGGGAAAATGAGGTTGTACAGAAAATCCTAAAAAGGAAAATTAAAACTTCCTGTACTTGATCACTCAGAAGTTGCTGCTATTACCTTTTCGTGCTGCGGCCTCCCAAGTCTTGTCTGTGCATGTTTTTTTCGTACAGAACATGTAATTAAACTGTATAGCTCATGTCTCAAGGCATCATCACTGGCATGAACCGCCTTATATGTTTACTTTTACTCACTTTATCCAATTATTTATAAATCCTAGAAATGGAGTAATTGGATAAAATGATGTGTGTATTTTAAGGCTCTTAGCACATATTGCCAAAACAGTCTCCCGAAAGGTTGTGCCAATTCACATTCCAACCAATTTCCATGTGGAAATGCTCCTCTCCCCAAACCTTTACCAGTGCTGAGAATAATTTGTAAAAGGTCCACTTCTCTTGGTGGGGGAAGGAACCTTATCTGACTTCCCTTTATGGGGGTGGAGGGGCGGGGGCAGGGTCAAGGAAGGCTCAGAGTTAGAGAAGTTACCACCTGGGGTTTAGACATATTAGCTCATTCACCGAAGTTCAAAGAATAGAAATCACTCATAAATTTGACATAAACACATCCTTCAGAGAGACAAAATAAATTGTGACAAAATGAAAGACAGACCAGGATATTAAAACAAGGAAAAGATTTGCATTTGAATTAGCAAGGTCAACATTGACAAGAGAATAGTGAAAACAGTATTCTTAAGGCTGCTACAGCCCTGTGCTTCAATGCTTTGCTTTGCTTGAAGTCACCATATTTAATAAAGGGAGTATTGTGTTTTGCCATTAGTGGGTATGGGTCGAAAAGGTAGAGAGTTGCCCATCAGTGTAAATGTTTCTCTATGCCTGGATACCTGCAGGTGGCGCTCTGGTAAAGCACAGCCGTGAGGCTGCTTCTGTAAGGCTGACGCTAACCTGACTTCACAGTTACTCATCTCCTTCTTTACACTAAGCTTTCAATTTACTCAATCTTGATGAGCCCTGATGAGAAGCCATGATAATCATTTGGGATGATTTGGGATAATCATTTGGGAAGATGGCCTTTGGGATGGATGTTGAGGTCAGCAAACAGAATCAATGAGGCTACTGAAATTCTGTTACATTACTTTAATATCTCACTGTTTGTTTTATAAGGAATTAGTCACTGTTATATGAGCAGAAAGGATTCTGTACAGGTAGTGCTCCTTAGATAGGTTATCCTCAACTGGCCGGTCAACATAGGAGGGCCTGACACAAAATGTCAGCTTGGGTTACAGGTGAATGGTAGAACAGGACACCAGGCCAAACTTAACAGGCTGACTCCTACCTCTTTCAAGCCCAAAGCTGCCTCAGTCACCCAATCAGCCCACAACCCAGCAAGTACCCAAATTACCTTGCCCATGAAATGAATATTCTTCCAGGAATCAGCTGTGAAATGATAGCCATTCAGAAGGAGAGAGAGGATATAGGCTCCAGAAAAGCAATATTCACTCAGGTACTTCTCCTTCACATCACCAAAATATGTCTTCAGCTGGAAGTGAAGTGAAGGAAATATCACACATGTACAACAGACACCTCTCCGTGGCCCTCTTTTCACCATCGGAGCTGAGCAATTGAGGAGAAAGGCCCAGCCCAGCCAGGCCTGAGCGCTGGCCTCTCCAGAGGGCCTTAGGAGGGGGCTGCACTCCTTTAGCGGATGCAGGGGCTCACAGTTTAGGGTCCGTTATGCAAGCTTTTCCTCCACTGGGTTCTATGAGATAGTAATACGTGCTCCCCTGAGTGTTTTGTTAGCTGTAAAGTGCTGAGGTATTTTGAGGGGCTCTTTCAGAAAGCTCTGAATACCCTTCCTTCCTGTTCTAACTCAGAATATGAGGGAGAAGTCCGAGCCTCTTGCACAATCTTCCTTCCTTTTCTGGTCAGTGCCAAGGAGAAGAGCACCCATTTTTAATTAATTACACCTCTTCAGAATGAAAGCACCATTCACATTTGCAACCCTGTCAACTTAAAACAGGTGTTGTTTTGACCTACCCCTAGATGATCTTTTTTGATTAGAGTAGACCCCATACCTCTCTCCTCCCTGGAAACTTTCATCAAGAAGTACTAGATTTTGGGGTGCCTGGGTGGCTCAGTCAGTTAAGCGTCCGACTTCAGCTCAGGTCATGATCTCACGGTCTGTGAGTTCGAGCCCCACAACGGGCTCTACGCTGACAGCTCAGAGCCTGGAGCCTGCTTCAGATTCTGTGTCTCCCTCTCTCTCTCTGACCCTCCCCGGTTCATGCTCTGTCTCTCTCTGTCTCAAAAATAAACAAACATTAAAAAAAAAGAAGTACTAGATTTTGAATGACTCAGTGCTTCAGACAAGAAAAAATTTGTGTTTCAAATTTATGAATAAGTAGGAGATACCTTGGACCTGGGCAGTGGAGAAAGGGTCTTAACACAATGGCATTTATAGCAGATTCTGTGAATTCCCTGTCTTCCTTGCTCATACAACTCTGATTGGGGGCTGGGAAGGGGAATGTGTGACAACATGCCCAGTCCAGGGAGTACCTCACACTGGATCTAAGGCTCTAAGCCCGTCCTAATATCCTGCACCCTGCTTTCCCAGCCAGTCCTGGCTAACAAGTAAGAGAAAGACTGCTCAGAAGCTTCTAGGATAGCTTATAGTTTCTTGAAAAATGGAACAGATGTATCTGGCTCTACCCTTCTGACCTTGAATGTAACTGTGATCTCTGAAGCCACAACTTGTGTCCATGAGAAGATAGGCATAACAAGAGAATTGAAGAGGGGCCTGGGTGGCTCATCGGTTCAGCATCCTACTGTTGATCTTGTCTCAGGTCATGATCTCATGGTTTGTGGGTTTGAGCCCCACTTTGGGCTCTGTCCTGGCAGTGTGGAGCCTGCTTGGGGTTCTCTCTCTCTCCTTCTCTCTGCCCCTCTCCTGCTCGTGCTCTCTCAAAATAAATAAATAAACTAAAACCAAACCAAAACAAAACAAAACCAGAATTGAAGAAGTAATGGCTTAGATAGAGTCAACTGCTGACCCCATACCGGCAGCTGCCAACTGCCAGACTTGGTATTAGGTGAGAAAAGTAAGACCCTGTTTGTTTAAGCCATTGTGTGTCCAGTTATTAAGAAATGGCTGATGCACTCACTCCTACCTAAGAGCACCCTCTGGGCCTTTCTAACATGTTTGCTGGATCTTGGTCAGGTTAGCAGGACTTAAAGAACAGACTTACATCCTCTGTGACGTCAAGAGCATGGGGCAATACTGAAAGCTGCTATTTCCAGTCACTTACCTCGTTCCAAGGCTGAGAGCAGAACTTTTCCATACTGTCGATCACCTTTTCCTGAGTAGGGGTTTCCTCTGATGTAAAGTTTAAAAACTCCATCACATAGTAATAAGCTGAAAATGCCTGCAACAGAAAATGCAGTTTTGCACTGTGTCCAACACAGGGGGACACTGACTCACTCTCCAGAAGGCTGAACCCATGGTGAAGGTGCCTGGAAATCTCTGTTGAGTAAACTAACGAACCAAGTGATATTCCTGCCCCCAAAGCTGCTTCCTTCCTGAAAGAGGTATCATTTTGTTGCTGCTGCTTTGCTGCTGATGTGCATTTCTGAGGTACCGGGTAACTAATTTTCTCTATAATTTTAATGGAAGAGTCAGGGAGAAAGAACGTTGAGGGAGGAGAAGAGAAGAGAGAGGAACAGGTTTTAAAAATCCCATCTTTAAAAAACTGTGTATTGGGGCACTTAGTTGGTTTCAGCTCAGGTCATGATCTCACCATTTGTGAGTTCTAGCAGGCTCTGCACTGTTTCTGTATCTATTGAGCTGATCATGTGGGTTTTCATCCTTAATTCTGTTAATATGGTATATCACACCAGTTGATTTTTGTATGTGGAACCATCATTGCATCCCAGGGATAAATCCCACTTAGTCATGGTGTATGAGCCTTTCATGTACTGTTGAATTCAGTCTACTAGTATTTTGTTGAGGATTTTGGTTGTTCAAAAGTGTGTTATTTAATTTCCACATACTTGTGAATTTTCCAGTGTCCTTATGCTATAGATTTATAGTTTTATTCCATTGTGGGGAATTTTATACCTGGTGGGGCACCTGGGCGGCTCAGTTGGTTAAGCATCTGACTTTGGCTCAGGTCATGATCTCGCAGTTCGTGGGTTTGAGCCCTGCATCAGGCTCTGTGCTCAGAGCGCAGAGCCTGGAGCCTGCTTCAGATTCTGTGTCTCTCTCTCTGCCT
Source organism: Prionailurus bengalensis (assembly GCF_016509475.1). Lineage (NCBI taxonomy): Eukaryota > Metazoa > Chordata > Mammalia > Carnivora > Felidae > Prionailurus > Prionailurus bengalensis. The sequence continues at coordinate 54,806,422 of NC_057351.1, read as the reverse complement.
CTCTCCTGCTTGTGCTCTCTGTCTCTCAAAAATAAATAAACTTTATAAAAAGAAAAAAGAAAGAAAGAAAGAAAGAAAGAAAGAAAGAAAGAAAGAAAGAAAGAAAAGAAAGAAAAGATACCTGGTATAATATCAATCTTCTTAAATTCATTGAGATTTATTTTGTGACTTAAGATGTGATCTATCTTAGAGAATGTTCCATGTGCACTTGAGAAGAATATATATTCTGCTGCCCTTGGGTGGAATGTTTTGTATTTGCCTGTTAGGTCTATTGGTCTATGGAGTGGTTCAAGTTGCTATTGTTCTATCTGTTATTGAAAGTGAGGCACTGGGGCGCCTGGGTGGCCCAGTCAGTTGAGCATCTGACTCTTGATTTTGGCTCAGGTCATGATCCCAGGGTTGTGGGACCAAGCCCCACATAGGACTCCATGCTGAGCATGGAGCCTGCTTGAGATTCTCTCTCTCCCTCTGCCCCTCTCCCCTGCTCATGCACTCTCCTACAATTATAATATTGCTGTCTCTTCCTCCCATCAGTTCTATCAATGTTTGCTTTAAAGACGCAGGTGCTCTGATTTGGGGTATATACATAGTTATAATTAATGTATCTTCCTGGTGAATTGGCCCTTTATCATTATATAATATCCTTCTTGGACTCTTGTGAACATTTTTGACTTAAAATATATTTTGTCTGATTAAGTATGGCCACCCTTGCTTTCTTTTGGTTGGCACTTGCATGGAATATCTTTTTCCATCACTTCACTTTTGGCCTATGCGAGTTTCCTAAGTCTAAAGTGAGTTTCTTGTGGAACATATAGTTGGATCTTTAAGCTTTTTGTATAGTTTGATTTTTTAATAATAAGCATGTCTTAATTTTTATAATTAATATTTCCTTAAGTTGTTACATTTCAGAACACTTTCCGAAATTACCCCTAGAGCTCATTCTACCAGCAAAAGGCTTAATGAGTTAAGCATCTAAAAACTCTCTTGCTTTTGCTAAGGCATGACATTTGCTTTTTAGATAAGTAAATTATTGTGAAAAACATTAACAAATAGAAAATTTGTGTAGGCAGATAATGCAAAATATTGAGTCTTCAGTTTGTCTCCAGGAATTCCTGGTCTATGCCACCACCTACCCCCAAAGCTCTGCATGCCATAGACTCTTGAAGATTGTTGCCTGAACTACAGAAACCTCCCTTAGCATCTCAATCCTACTCTTACTTATTTTTCAATATATCAAAGTTACCCTCTTCATTTCTTTCCCTTCAAAATACATATGTCTTAATAATTCTGGCTTATTAGAAAGTTAACACGTTTGTTGTATAGAATTTAATTATTACAAGTTAAAAATAAAAGTTTCCCTGGGGTGCCTGGGTGGCTCAGTGGGTTAAGCATCCTACTTCGGCTCAGGTCATGATCTCACCACTCATGAGTTTGAGCCCTGCATTGGGCTCTGTGCTGACAGCTCAGAGCCTGGAGCTTGCTTCCAATTCTGTCTCTCTCTCTCTCTGCCCCTCCTCCGCTCACACTCTGTCTCTCTCTCTCTCTCTAAAAAATAAACATTAAAAAAATAAAAAGTAAATAAAAGTTTCCCCTTCATCTACCCATTCCCTAGAGAGAAACAATTTTAACAATTTAAACAATTTAAAAAATTTTAACAATTTTGCTGCTTAATCCCTGCAGCAAATATATATGTAAAATATTAAAATATATGTATATATTTTTACCTAAATGTTATCATACTAGACACATTGTTTTAAAAAAAAATTTTTTTTCAACGTTTATTTATTTTTGGGACAGAGAGAGACAGAGCATGAACGGGGGAGGGACAGAGAGAGAGGGAGACACAGAATCGGAAGCAGGCTCCAGGCTCTGAGCCATCAGCCCAGAGCCTGACGCGGGGCTCGAACTCACGGACCGCAAGATCGTGACCTGGCTGAAGTCGGACGCTTAACCGACTGCGCCACCCAGGCGCCCCAGACACATTGTTTTATAATCCTACTTCATTCCACTTGATAATAATACATCATGGGCAAATTTCCCTGTAGATTTTACCTTACCCATGTAAATAACTATAAAAGGTTACTATGTATAGCTATATCATAATTTACTTAATCTCCTATTCATGAGTATTTAGGCTTTCTAATATTTCACTATTATAAATAATGCCACAATATACTTACATCTTTGAACCTTTGCATTGAGAGAATTTCCTGAGGGCAAAATGTTTGGTCATAAGGTAAATATATTTTGTGAGTAGAAATATGCACTAAAAGACTGTTCATAAAGTGGTACATAATATCCCCAAACTGGAAACAACTTAAATGTCCATTAACTATAGAATGAATAGATAAATGTTAGTGTATTTTTGAAAAATGTTTATTCATTTTTTGAGGGGGGGAGGGGCAGAGAAAAGGGGAGACAGAGGATCCAAAGCAGGCTCTGAACTGACAGCAGAGAGCCCAGTTTGGGGCTTGAACTCATGAACCCTGAGATCATGACCTGAGCTGAAGTCAGGTGCCTAACTGACTGAACCACCCAGGCACCCCAGTTTTAGTGTATTCATGCAAAGGAATATCACATTGCAATGAAAGAATGAACTACTGTTACATGCAACAACATAGATAAATCTCAGACAATACTGAGTGAAAGAAGTGTGACAAAAAAGAATACATACTACGATTCCAAGAATTAGCAACACTAATCTATCCGGATAGAAGTCAGGCTAGTAAGTATCTTTAGAGGGAGTGTGTCAACTGGGAGAGTGGGTAACGGAACCTTTTAGGATGCTGGGAATGTTCTATATCTTCATCTAGATGATGGACTCACAGGTGTAGTCCTTAACAACTATCAGGCTATGGCCTTAAAATGTACACACTTTACTGCAAGTATGTCAGACCTAAAAATTTTAAAATATCTATACAGATGTTATGAGATCTTCTTTCAAAGACTCTTAACACTTTATAACTGTAGGAGATAATTTTTCCCTAAAGCTTAAAATATGCTCTATTTTCTTTGAGTCCCAAAAATGGTACTTTATAAGCCCCTCAAACAGGGTTATTCATTTCCTCCAAAGCCTGGAATTATTTCTTTCCAAACCCCTGAACCATATCTTCATCTTTAATCTTCCTAAAATTACCATCATTTTCCTGTACTATACACAACTGAGTTTACAGATCATAAACCTCAGACAAAGGCATCTAATGATCAAAACGCTATCTTTAAGCTTGGGGGAAAACTTTTGGAATACTAGAGGCAAGTCTCCTGCCTGCCCACATGGAAACAAATTGAAGTACTTATAGGTCTCTGAACATGCTACATGCTTTTCCACCTCCATTCTATGCATGCTGGTCATATCCCTAGAATATTCCAAATACTAAAGTGCTCTTACTGAAATATACAATATTCCAGGCATTCTGGCAGGCCTAGAAATAAAAAGATAAAAAGTATACCATCCTTCCCTTCTTCCCCACAGTGGGGGAGACTGACATGTCAACCTATAAAGACCATGCCCATGCCAGCCAGCCAAATTTTGTGCAACTTTTAATCTATACAAAAATGCAATACATGTATTCCTGTTCAATTTAACTTAGCTGGTTTCAGTGCAGCGTCTATCTTCTCTCAAGTTTCTTCTTGTTTTTGTGATATCAATTACCAACCCTCCTCCCTGCTCCCCCAACTTTGGAACATCTCGCAGGGAGCTTTCTGTTTACTTTGACATGGCTTCTGAAACTATGCTCCTTAAAATCTCTCCTAATTGGAAAATTCAATAGCCTTTTTTTTTCATTCCACCTCTTCCTTGACTTTTGGCTGCATATCATTCATTCATTCATTCATTCATTCATTCATTCATTCAACAACTATTTACTGAATAACAACTATGTTCCAAGCAGTGATGGAAATAGATGAAAATCCCTGCCCTCTAGTGGAAGACAGCATAACCCAAACAAGTAGCAGATGGTATGATGGACAATAAATAAGTGCTATAAAAATAAAGCCTTTTGTTACATACTCCACATATACAGAGCCTTTATTCAGATTAGAGAAGTCCATAGAGTAGGTATTGTTCATTTTCTAATTTCTTCTAGTCCAGATGCAATTTGTTTCAGGGGTCATTTTTTTTTTTTTTCATAAGAACAACGATTGCCTAGTAATATAACTGGCACTCCCATCTTTATCACGTTTCCAGGGAAACAAATCCAGAAAATTAACCCAAAGCCAAAATTGTCTATAAAGGAAGGAAGGGGGCTTGTCAAATCATTTTCCAAAGATCCAATGAAAAACCTATTGATAGTACTTTGGAATAAAGATTAAATGAAGTATTTGTAGTCACAGAAGGAACAAGTATTACAGTTTAGTCTCAAGATTCCACCCCAAACTGACCACTTGACATGTTCTCCTATCCTCCTTGTTCTCACCTGACTACACATGTAAACTCGCTTCTCTAGTGTGGCTGACCTGCTTTTATTACTAGATATTAGGTTTGCTCTGCCCTGGCAGGAAGCATTTTAGAGGCAGGCATAGTATCAGTTTCAGGATCATCTGTCTCTGGCACATGTGTCTACATTTGCTTCCCATCCATCTAAACAGACTCACCTCTAACGCTTGTGTGACATTCATTCCAAGCCACTGCCCTGCTTGGGCTTGTGGTTCTACTTTAATCTCTGGCTTCTAGGTACCTTTTGTTCTAGATTAAGAGTTCTTAATGTGGAGCTCAAAGGTCCATCTCAAGGAACCATGATATCTTTTAGACTGTATGCAAAATTTGGGCATCCATTTTTCTGCTTAGAAGATCCTTAGCTTTCAACACATTCTCCAAAGAGTCTTGTGATCCCCTGAAGAGTTAAGAATGATGGGTCTATTGAAGACATTATGCTAAGTGAAATAAACCAATCACATAAAGACAAATATAGGATTCCACTTATACGAGGTACCTGGAATAGTCAAATTCAGAGCAGTTAAAAGCAGAATGGTGATTGTCAGGAGCAGAGGGGAAAGAAGAGTGGGGAATTAGTGTTTTGTTCAATGAGTGGAGTTTGTTTTTGGGAAGACAAAAAAGTTTTAGAGGTAGATGATGGTGATGGATGCACAACGTAAATGTACTTAATTCCACAGAATTGTACTCTTGAAAGTAGTTGAAATGGTAATTTTCTATTATGTACATTTTAACACACACACACACACACACACACACACACACACGGCTGGTCTAGACAACCCTTATATTTTGATGCCAGCTGTTGACCTGACTGTGCAGGTTATGATTCAGAGTCCTCTCTCAAAATAGAATCAAGTAAGCAATATGCAACTGTGAAATAATGCCATTATATAAGGAATAGAAAATAAAATAAATACAAATATGCCCTTCTATTACAAATACCTGAATCAAATTTGAAGTAATGTTTTAAACTCTCTCAGCCCTAATATCCTCAGCCACATCTACATCCACAGGAACTGGGAAGATAAAGAGTTAGCTTTCTTAATGTTTTATCCCTGCAGGACACCTTCAGCAAACTGCTCATAGTTTAGGTGTCCTGGCTGGACCCGACCTGCAGTCTGGTTCTGATATTCCTTAAGGAAGAAAAGCCTTGTTAACACGCACCTGAATGTGACTGTCAGCATCTGTTTATGGATCATTATGAGAAACACCTGTCTTAGCTTTTCATCTTGGCTCTAGATGTTTGACCAGCTTCCCTTTCTGGGTCCTTCCCCTTCAGTCTCCTGCATACTGATGAAGTCATCTCCTTTACATATTTTTAATTTTTTTTTCAGATCATAATGTTATTTTTATATTCCGTATAGAAATAGACTATAGAAATTACTATTCCTCTGTAGCCACAATAGAGATCAAGTCTTAGAATCAGGGGCAAATCCTGCTTGCTGTTTGAGCTGGGAATATGTTTATTCATCTTTCTTTCTTGGGCAGTTGTGCTCCAGAATAAGGTCATCTATTTCTCTTCTGCTTAGGAACCATTCATACTCAAATTCATACTTGTTTTTTCATTTTATATATCTGTCAATCTTTTCTGAAAGTCTTCATGTGTCAAGGCCTAACTGATAGTTTTCCTGGCTGTATATGCTCTTCAGAAACCCACTCAGGTGAGTTTTAGTATCTAAGCTGGCCTCTTACATCCCTTGGAAAAGTCTCTTCTAGGGTGGAATATTGTTTATACAAACATGCATTGGAATTGAACTCACAAAAATTAAGTGCTGATGAGATGGGATGGGATGATAACGTTTAGGGTGAGTATTTTTTCCTTTATTTATTTATATTATGTAATTAAAAAGTAATCTTAACCCTATTCAGAATGCTTCTATTTGGGGAGGCACCTGGGTGGCTCAGTCGGTTGAGTGTCCGACTTCAGCTCAGGTCATGATCTCCTGGTTTGTCAGTTCAAGCCCTGCATGCATCGGGCTCTGTGCTGACAGCTTGGAGCCTGGAGCCTGCTTCAGATTCTGTGTCTCCCTCTCTCTCTCTCTCTCTCTGCCCCTCCCCAACTCACACTATGTCTCTGTCTCTCAAAAATGAATAAACATTGTAAAAGTTTTTTTAAAAAAAGAATGCTTCTATTCATAATCCCAAGAGTTATACTGAATGACAAAACCACCTTCTTCTTTTAATACCTCATGAGGATACACTGCTCAAAATCAGATGGTTCAAGGGTACATCACCAAGTTTCTTCCTATGGCTGTGGTAGATGACTCTTTAAAAGTCTGGAAGAAAAAAAATCATTCTGATTCTGTTCTTGGGGTATGATTTAGGAGACTCCATACATCAGATAGACATTCTGTTGCCAGAATGGACCTAAAGGCAATTATTAAGGGAAATGCTGACTTAGTTCTAGGAATTCCTGACTTTGCCTTTAGGTACTAAGGGGGATGGCCTGTACTACTGAGGTCAAAATCTGTGATCAGCTTCTTAATCTCCATGTTAGGAATTAGCCTTACTTTATAAACCTTTAATTGATTGGTGTCTATAACCTATGGGCCCATATTTAAACAGCAACTGAGAATAGTAACATTCTAGGCCATCTTTAGAGAACATATAGTCTCAAAAGGTCAGCTCCCCATCTTCCAGTTTCCAGCTTAGATATTTATGGAAGAGGACTTGAAAGATACATGTCTCCCCCTTTTCCAGCTACTCTGAATTCTTCCCTTCTATCAAGCTGAGTATCTATCAAAGACCTACTGCCTCAGTCCATTACAGAATTTCTATGACTGAGTTGGCTTTTTAATATTATGCCTCTAGCTTATAGTTGCTATAAGAAATTGCAATTAAAAAAAATATGGTCAAAGACATTGTCTAATGAAATCTCCTTTATAAAATATCCTTGGGAATCAATTGTGGAATAGCTCTGCTTTGTCCTGGGACCCAGTATGCTGGGTATAATGAAAACTATGTATCTTGCTATGTCTTATTTTTCCCCTTGGCTACTCAGAAGCTCAGAGCTAAATACACACACACACACACACACACACACACACACACGTGCGCGCCCCCCCCACAAGTATATGTATACATATGGAAACAAACAAGTGTTTAATGTTCTTTAATTCCAGTTCCCTCTTGAATTTGTTTTACATTCTTTCTTGTTTATATAAATGATACAATGTGATCTTTAAAAAATTTTTCTAAATTACCTCATAAATAATTCTCTACAGATGTTCCCTTTTCCTTTTTGGTGTTTCTGATTTGCCTACAAATTGGATTCTGTCTAGCAACCAATGTAGTCAAACTGAGAAAAACAACATCGACAGTTTTTTAATACCCTATTTAAAGAGTAAGAATTAAATCACCAGCGCTGAATGTAATTGTGGCAAACATTCCCTCCCTGCAAATTCTCTGTGGCTTGAGAATACCCAGGCTAATTGGTCCTGGAAATAATTGGAATGCAACTGGATTTTTGTGTTGCAAATAGTTATGCTTCCAGATGAAGAACTTGGCAGTGGGAACTTCTGCAGGTATAACAGCCGAGGGTGAGGACCATTAGGACAAAGGGCTAACCTTACTAAGGGCCCACATGGTGCTAGGGTATGTTAGCTTTCTGCTACTGGTGGTGATATGCTGGAGGTGGCTCTTATCCACTCACAAGAGCTAATGTTAAAATTTCAAGAGTTTTTGGGCCAGCTGATATTATGGTGATTAAAATGGGCCATGGTAGGAGTACTACCATGTAAACTGGCAAATGCCACAATTTAGCCCCTCCATCCCCAGAGAGCTGGTTGTTAGACATTTACTAGTCCACCACCACTTGTCTGGCTTATCACACACAACTAGCAAGGAGACAGGTAATTCTGTCCCCGTTTTATAAATGAGGAAGCAGACCAAAAAAGTTTTTTTTAGGCTTTAGGAAGAAATTACAGAGGGGAAAAAAAGTTCTGTAACAGAAACTGCCAAAGCAGGAATAGGTACAGGTACAGTGCTGACCTTAAGGGCTATATTCAGAGAAAAAAGATCTTATTCAGAGGAAAACAATGAGCTAGTCTAAGGAGACTGCCAAGTAGAGGTTCAGAAGGCTGTAAGGAGAACAATTTCAGCGAGGGACAAAGAGACCAAACAAAAAGGCATCCAAGGGGAACTCAAGTCTCCTCTACCCCTTCAACTCCACTTCTCCCTACCTGGTTGGAAGAATCACATTCAAAGGCAAGAAATTCCACCACCACCACCCTCAAGTAGAAAGGGTTTGCTCATGCTTGAAGACAAGAATTGGGCTATATTTCCCTGGAGGTGAAACTTTCAGAAAAGTTAAAAAGTCAGTACACAATAGTACATTTCTTTTCCTCCAGATGTACTTCCTATCAGTGACCGGAATGGAAAGGGCCCTTGGCTGTCCCCAGCACCCCTCGCTACCTTCCTCCTTTTTGGGTCCCCCTCTTTTATCTTCCAGCAGTTAGATCCAAGGCAACTGCATTGGCTCAGAAAAGTCCAACATGGGCTGCCAGTGCCAGTTCAGCTATAGGGCATCCAGGTGAGGTTCTAGTTGGTAACAAATTTAGGTTCGGAGCTAACTAATCACCAAGCCTTACTCTGCCAGGCATTGTTCTTGCATGTTATTTCCATCAGGAACCTTGAGGGGAGGAGGAACTATGGTCTGAGCCATGGGTAAGGTAAGCCTGGATCCATGGTACCACCCACTATTGTTTTCCCAGAGACCGTGGGAATGAAGAGCTCATATAGTTGACAAGTGGCAAATCCAGAATTTAAAGCAGGTACTCTTACTACAGGGCCTGTGCTCTATCCAGGGAGCTCTTTCTGTGACATTGGGCTGAGCCAGGAAACCTTGGGTGAAGCTCTCCTGCGGGGGTCCCATAGGAGAGTTGAACCTCTCTCCTCATATGCTGATCTGTTTTCTGGGAAAGGGAGAAAGAGTGTGAAGGCAGATAAAAGTCCTTTTTGTTCTATGAGTGATATCTTAAGTAATTAAGTAACTAGTTAATAATTGGTCTTAATTGATGGTAGCTAATTTTGCAATCTATTACTAAACTATGATCATAATGCTTGGTCTCCAGGACCAAAATATGAAATCTGAATTATGCGTAGTTCAAGCAGCACCTCTTCTACCTCTGCTCAAATATTTTGTCTTATTCTAGAGTAATTAAAAAGGAATTTGGAGCTTGGATTCAACTAGTCCCCCAGCTGATCAAAATGTAGTATAAATGATGCTATCTTCAATATTTCCTTGGGATTTCCTAAGTTTCTACTTGAGTTTATAGAGGAAAACCTTTAGCCAAGACATCTAACTGCTACCTCTCCTTCTTCTGACATTCATGAAGCCACCTATGGCAGATCCCAATGGGTGTGCCTATCCATCAGCCAGCTCGTTCTTCTGGCTTACAGATTCCTGATTTTACCCATGTAGAGGAACACAATATGTGTAATAAAGACTCTCTACTTCCAAGGATGAACAATGATTAGTCTAAACCAAACATGGTAATCCATTCCCCCTTGTTCACAGATGGGTTAGAAGTGTGTATTTCATCAAATTCTGGCCAATGGCATCTGAAAAGACAGTTGTTGGCACTTCTGCACAATTGGACAGAAATGTATGCAAGAGAAACTTCCTCCTCCCCTGCTTTAGTTTTGCATATGAAACAGAAGCTGCCATCTTAGCACCACAAAAAAGGCCAAGAAGATAATAAGAAAGCTGATCCAAGTCCCAACATTGTTAAAACAAAGACTTAACCCAGAATTATCTACTTCAAGGCTTATTATCATATGAGAGAAAAATAAATCCTATTACTTAAACACCATGTAGACATATACTCTATAACTTGCAACCCAAATCATCCTAATCAATATACCTTATTATTTTACAACTTACCCCAAAATCCCCGTGAAGTGGTGGCAAGAAAATCCCATTGAAGGAACAGTGGGAGTAAGGGCAGTAACTAGTGTTGAAGAGTTCAAGGATGCTTTCATGGCATTGTTGATAGTTTCCAGTGCCTTCGATTTGAAACTCATCGAATGGAAGAGTCACCTCAAATCTCTTGGTGCAGGGGCCACTGTAAAGTTCACTTACATTCATTACTATTTCATATCCAGGGTGAAAGCATGGGTCCCTGAGGATTCCATTTGTACCCTGAATGGAAAAATCACATGAAGACATCATGTGCAAATATGTTGGGTACAAAAGCACCACTCTGCCTTCATTTATGTGTAGGAATTTTACAATATGTTAGCGTTGGCATCAATATACCCTTGCCATGCCTTTTTCACCCTTAGGAATAGTCAGATTTGTATAATAGGCACCAGAAGTGGTATCAGATGTAAATGAACTTTCACTATTCATAGAAAGCTAATAGAGTTCAAGCTGGAAGAAATGCCATTATTTTGGAATGTCCCCTAGTGCTTAGTACAAATGAAAGATTCACAAGGAAAACTCTCAAGGCTCTCACAAGTCCAAGCTGGGGTAGTTCTCCAGGAGGAGTCTGCCCACACCCCATCCCCACTTTCAAGCAAAAAATCAGAAGCTCCAACAGCTGAAAATGCCTTAGAGCATTTAAGCCAGGAGTACCAAAATGACTTTTAACCCACACCTCAGTATGTTCAAGAGAAGAAAGGGGGCTGGTATGAAAAAAGGCTTAGTAGAGCCTTGGGGCTCAGTAGGTATCTCTCAGTAGCTCCTATTCCAATGGGAGGTGCCTTATTGACAGTGCTTCTGAGAACCAGAGTGAGAGCTTTGGAGGAGAGCAGGGAACTGGTTGCCCTTTCAGGGGAGACAAGACTCAGCTGGATGTGACATCCTTGCTGTGTGTGTCAGGGTGTGCCTGGTACTCACATGATTTTGAGTGTGTTTAACTTTTCTTGTCTTCAAGAAACAAAAAGCGTCTGGGGAAAAGACTTGAAGTGTTGATGGATAAATTCTGTTTTCCCTGAGTGTTTTTCTCCTTCTCTCCAGGTTGTTTCTAACAGCCCTGTTTTCTGCAGTTTGTTGGAAATGGAGACTAAAAAGTGCTAAAGAGCTTATAAATTGCACAATCCCCCAACAATACTCTAGCATGTAGTTTTCACTGTCAAGCCCACAGGGGTGAGAAATTATTTGCCAAGAAAGGATTTGAGTTGTGTCCTTGGAGACAGTGCAGTAAACAAACACAGGAGGTGATGTCTGGATGGGACGATTCACAGGGGTCGACCAGATGTAGTTAGATATCCTGTTTGAAAAGGTTTGGAAAGTACAGTAACCAAGTTCAGACCAATTACTGAAGTAGAAAGAGACAACAACAGGATGTGGGGGCTGGTGGCCCAGATGTGGGGAGGGTGGGTCTGGATTCAGTTAAACTTGCCTGAATGTCCTTGGCCAGTTTCTGCCTGAGTGCTTGATCCTTCCCATAGCATAAGAAGCTGTGCGTGTACACGCTGTAGTCCTTGCCATAGAGGCGAAAGTGCAGAGCGTTGCTTGGAGACTCAATCCTCTCGTTTTGGGGCACAAAAGTGATTTGTGTAGAGGCTCCCCCAAGGTCTAAAGCTCCATAGGTTCCCTGAGAATTGCCTCCATTTGGCTTCAGGTTGAGCCAACTCAATTTCTGAAAGAGAGTACCGTCATCAGTGGTAGCAGTTTCTGGACACCTTTGTTTCACACTATATCTTGGACTCAGGGACTTTCTAAGGTGAAGAAAAGGGGGCATAAGGTGACACAAAGGTCACTGAAGGCTCCTGAATCTGGATAAGATCAACAGCAGGTTAAGGGACTTTGAAGATAGAGCTCAGACTGCAGCAACATAGAAGTGGCATAGCCAGTGTTTATGAACAAGGAATGTGGGCTGAAAAGACTCAAGTTCAAGTCTCCACTCATTTGCTCATTAGCTATGTGACCTGGAACAGAATAATTACCTTCTCTAGGCCTCAATTTGAGACTCCTAAATGAGGGAATTCCTCATATTGTTCTGAAGATGGAATCAGACAGTACATGGAAAGTGCTTAGCACAGCACAAGACACACAGCACTAGGCAAATATTTGCTATTTTTATTTTTAATGATAGATTTTTTATTTCCTCTCTGTCTCCCTAAGGTGAAAGTATGATTTCCTCATCCTCCAAGAGGAAACGTTCTTATACTAAAATTCATCAGAATACCGCTGGTGACCCTTGCAACTGTGGGGATAAATTACTTCATCCATTCATCCATCATTCATTCTGGCTACCTATCCAAATCCTGCCTGAGATAGCAATGGCACTGACCTCCTGGGAGCGACCTCCCTTGGGTGCTGTGAGATAATCACCTGAGTGAATTTTCCCAGCAGATAGTTGATAGTAATCCAGCCATAGGCACCTTCCTCTTGGCCAGTGATGATTCTAGCACCATGGAAGTCAAAGTGGTAGTTGTTGAGGCTCTTGGTCACCACACTCAGGACTTTGTCTGCCAACTTTTCATTTTCCATCCTGCACAAAGAAGAGCTGAATTTACCGGTTTTGTTGAATAACTACAGGTACTCATTTCAGTCAGAGCTTCCAGCAACACTCCTAGGAAGCGAACCATAACTTGCTGGAAGAAACAGAGATAGAGATTCACACACACAGCTGTCTGAGGAGCCCTCCTTTTGGGTGAGGCAGAACTAGTCTTTTGCCCCCCCCCTCCAAATCCAAATCCTTCCAGTCCCTACATAGACTTCTCTTCCTAAAATACCATTTTTTGTTGTTGCTCCCTGGCTCCAAGATATTATCAAAGTAATTTTAATTTGGGGGGCGGTGATGGCTGGATATTGGTTATCACCACACCTATAGATGACGAATGCTGCATTAGCCATTGCTGGTGGCTTCTAGCTAGTTCCAGAGTCAGGCTCTGCTTGAGGTTTTTAATTAGGGCTGTAGTAGATACCAGGTGGCAAATGTCCTGGGACAGATACCAAACCTCCATTGGAGCCAGACTGGGAAAAAAAATCTTATTCACATTGAATCTCAGTTCTTGGGTCTGTTTGAGACATGGAGACCTAAAGAAGGAATCTTCCAGGGTTGTCATAACGAAGATGGGATACATCTGCTTCTGAGATCTAGACTACACAATGTTGAGAGCCTCTAGGTCAGAGAATGCTGTCTTCCAACCACAGCTGAATCCTCTCATCACTCATCTGAATAGCTTCACACCCTTCCTGTGGCTGCCTCATCCCCAGTTCTCCTCCCTCCCAATCCACCTCTCTTCCAGTGTCGTCATTTGTGTACCATCCTGTAATGGCTACCCATTATCTCCCAGATGAACACCAAACTCCCAGTGTGGCCCACAAGGCACTTCATGCGCTGGACCCTGCCTCTTCAGAATTCCACTTAGAATCCTGATCCTCCCATTTACCACGTGTGTGAATTTGGGTGAGTTACTCTACGCGTGTATGCCACAGCTCCCTTATCTGGCTAAGAATAGCCAATAATACCTCCTCAAAGAGTTATAATGATTAAATTAAAGCACAGCGCTAACATAGTAATGGCTCAACAAATACAAGCTGCTTCATAGCTATTATTACTATTGTTTTTATTATTATTTTACTATATGCAGTCTATGTTCTATCAATGCAGAACTATTTATGGTCCTCTGAATATGCCCTGGTCTCTCACTCATCCCTATATTTGCACTTCTGTTAGAACGCAAGCTTCAGGAAGGCAGGGACTCTGTCCTCTTCACTGCTGTGTCCCCAGCACTTAGAACAGTGTCTGCCACATAACAGATGTTGGAGAAACATAGGTAATAGAATGCGTGACATCTTCTCTGCCTTTAATGTGCCCTTCCCCCACCCTCCAGCTTGTCCTTCATGAATCAGTTCCTGTGTTTCCTCTTCCCATTCTGGGCAGGGCCAAATGTGCTCCCACAGCAGCTCTGAACACTCCTCTGTTGAAGAACTGATTGCTTGTATCGAAACTCTGATCTCCTTGAGAGCTGAGTCACCTACTTTCATGTCCCAGGACAGAGTAGGCAGGCAAAACATGCTGAATGAATGAATGAGCGAACAAAAGATAACGCACACGGGTACTCAGTGGTGACCAATGAAGATGTGCTAGTTGTGACTATTTGTGTCTTGGGACCTCTGTGGGTCTCCTCTGGTCTTCCTCCTCCCAGATATTGGATAGCTAAATTGGTAGTCTCAAATCCCAGAGTACAGAGGCTCAACATTTCTCTCTTTGTGCCCCTGCCCCCTTGAATTCTCTGGGGGCAGACGGGCAAGAGGACTTTTTAAAATCATACTTTAAACTCCCACCATTACACATACTAAGAATTTGGGAGTTTTACCCACTTCCTGAGATCTTCTTTCTAAAGTGTTGCCATTAAGGATATCTAAATTTGGGGTGTTAGGGAGGTGTGGCACTATCGCGTAACTTCAGAGGCTCTCACAATGCCAAGCCTAACCCCCAGCCCTCTTTGTCCCCACCTGTTGCTATACCTGAGCAACCGCATGCCTGCCGTAGCTCCCAGGTAAACAGGCGTCCCTTGGTGCTGGGACTTTGGAATCACTTGACTGGCTCTTTCCATGCATTCAGTCAGATAAGCATCTATTTCGTTTAATCTTTGAGCATATCTTGAGATTCCGGGACCTAAGGAAAGATGTAGAAGCAGATGACAATCTTTTTTAAAAGTACAAGACACACTTTGATAATATTAGAGCAAAACACTGGTGTCTTTAGAGACCATCAAAGAAGACAGCTTTTTGGTGTGATATATTAAGTTATATATGATGTGATATATTACGATATATTAAGTTGGTGTACTTAGAGGGTGACTCTCTGAACCTGGCCTTGATAAGATCTATTTTCAGGCCTCAGACTGGGTCTGTCCACTGTTCAATAATTTTGCCGCTGGATGGCGCAATTTTCACATTCAATTGCGTAATCTTCCTTACAGGTTCTCTCAAAGTTTAATGGGGATCTCACAGACAGCTACCCTAGAGAGCTGCTTTTTGATGATTCTTCTGTAAAGTTGTAACTAACACTAATGCCTAGAAAAATTAAAATAAGCACAAGGTACACTGGCTTTTACTGAAAAGAC
This sequence comes from Prionailurus bengalensis, assembly GCF_016509475.1. Taxonomy (NCBI): domain Eukaryota; kingdom Metazoa; phylum Chordata; class Mammalia; order Carnivora; family Felidae; genus Prionailurus; species Prionailurus bengalensis. The sequence continues at coordinate 54,790,959 of NC_057351.1, read as the reverse complement.
AGGAACTGCTACTAACTAGCTATGTGATCATGGCCAGTACCTAAAATTTCTGAAGTGGAGTTTCTTCCTTTGTTAGAATACGTGTCTCAGAGATTTTTCCACTCTGAAACCGAGTCCCCCTAGTGAAACTATTTTTCCAGTGTTAGAGCAAAACTAACTGTTGCTAAGAAGAGGATTAGAGCCAAGATTCCTTAAGCTTTTTGAAGTTATGCTTAACAATTTCAGCTCACTTTAAAATAAACATCTACACCATCAGTGCTTTTTAGTGAAAATGTGAATTAAAGATAATGGACAGATATGTTATCCATATCTTTCACAGGTTTTTAAAAGAGCCTATTTACTTAACAGTAATGAAAAATCAGCTCTAAGTTATCAGTTTTGATTCAAAAAGGCTAGCCTTCAAGAACTGGAGGCTTTCCACTCAACTTTCATCTAAATATTTGATTAGAGAATTCTCTCTTTTGAGAAGGGAAAAGCCCTGCGCGTGTTAGGCCAGACACACATGGGATGAGTCTCAGAAGAAAGGTAGCTACTAAATTAAAAAAGCTACTAAATTAAAATTTTTAAAGCTTTTTAAAAAATGGAAGGCAGTGAATTAACTAGAAGTCAATAAAATGAGGGATTTGGGCTTTAAGAAATGCTTAAAGTACCATCTCAAAATGGACGAGGCCAACATCTGAGGACATCAAGCTACTGGGTAAAATGACTTGCTCTCTTGAAAACATCTCCTCTCTACCACTTTCTTGGAAAACTTTGAAAATTGGGGGACCCCACAGGCCATCAAAGTAAAAGTCAATCTTCTTGGAGCTAGATTACCTAAGAATATACAATGGGCCCCCGACTCAAAAGGCCAAGAGAGATTAAGGTAAAAGAGCATGGTGCAGTGTGGTAACATTCAGTGCATGTTGGGGTATTGGGTGCATGGAGTGGAAGGAGCTGAATGGACAACTCTAACCTGTTCTGTGACCTTAGGAGAAAACTAACTAGGAACAAAAGTCAGTATGTAATGCGGTGATTCAAAGTAGCAGCGAGCCTGGAGTGCAGTTAAGAGACCTAGATTCTTGTCCTGGTTCTGTTGCTACCAATAAGTCACTAGTCTTCCAGGTTTTTGCTTCCTTCTCTGAGAACAAGATTGAAATGACCCACGAGGTCCTTTTCCAGGCCTAGGAGTCTATGATTTTGGCCTTCCGTGCCTATGTGAAAACTAAAGGCTTTTGAAAATTTCTTCCAAGCTGTAGCTTAGGGGACCAAGATTAAGAGTAACAATTCTTTGGACCAACAGCATCAACATCACCTGGGAACCTGTTAGAAATGCAAATTCTGGGGCCTGTCCCAGACCTACTACCTACTAACTCTGGGGGTGGAACCCAGCATCGGTGTTTTAACAAACCCTCCAGGGGGTTCTGCTAAAGATTCAAATTTGAGAACCACTGGAGAAGTCGTGGGTTCAAAGTTGAGCAGATCTCCATTTGAACCCCAGTTCCATCAATTACTAGCTCAAAGCAACCTTAACAAGTGGCATAACCCCTCTTAAGCTCAATGCCCTCATTTTTATTTTATTTTATTTTATTTTATTTTATTTTATTTTATTTTATTTTTTAAAGTTTATTTATTTTGAGAAAGAGATAGCATGAGTGAGGGAGGGGCAGAGAGGGAGACAGAGAATTCCAAGCAGGCTCCGTGCTATCAGTGCAGAGCCCTACACAAGGCTTGAACTCATGAACCATGAGATCATGACCTGAGCCAAAACTAAGAGTTGGGCACTTAACCAACTGAGCCACCCGGGCACCTGATCCTCATTTTTAAACCATGGGACTAATATTCCATATGTCAAAGGGAGACCGTGAAGATGAAATAATGCATCTACAGCACTTGGTGCATGGCACACAGAAGTGTCCAGGTGATGGGAGCTACCATATTACTCAAGGGTTTTAAAGTTTGTTTCTTCCTCAAGGGCTCCATCATTAAGGACTGATTTCAATATTATTTTTATAATGACAATAAAATAGCAACAACAGCAGCTCCACTATGTTCTTTTACCCAACTTCCTTTTTCTCATGTGTTCCACTTGTCACACATGTTCTCATGTATGTTCTCCTCATGTTCTCATGCCCCACTGTCTCCCGTCCCCCCTTCTCCTTCATCTTACCTTTCAGCTTGCACTCTTCGATCTGGTGCACCACCCCTGTGTCATTCTCCTTTTCCGCTGGCCACTTATAGATGTACAAACTCGTGTGAGAAGAGCCTGCATCCAGCACAATCCCATACTGAGAGTAAAACATATCAAGAATTTATCAGCATTACAATATTCTTCTCCATACTCAGCTTTCAACAGAAAGGAGACAAAGATAGGAGTTTTCAAAAACGAAGAGAAGGATTTTAATTCAAGACAGACATGGGGGTGGAGGGGGTATGCCTGGTGTCGCCCTGATCACAAGACCTACCAGGATACCAGTCCCTCTAGAACAGTGGCTCTTAATGCTGGTTGCACATTAGAAATATCCAGGCCTTACCCAGGATGGGGCCTGAGACTCAGTATGAATTAGAAGCTTCTCAGGTGATTCTAATGGCCAGCCAGGAATCAGAACCATATGCTGAAGCAGCTAAGACAATATGGATGGAACAGACAGCCATGAAACCAGCAGTGCCCAAACTTATGTACACACTGGAATCATGTCAGAATCACCTAGAGAGCCTCAGAGGCTACTGATGCCCGTGTTCCATCCCCAGATATGTGGTTTAATTGGTCTGGTATGTGGCCTGGGCTTTGGAAGAGACACATGGAAAATACTAAGCGTGTTTGCTTTTTAATTATGAATATAACTATATATTGTATTCAATAAAACTTTTAAAATATGTATTTTCATGTTTTGGGCTTTTGCATCTAGGGGGTATGAAAGCAAGAATAAAGGAAGAAAGATGATGGGAAGACAGGGGGAGAAGTCAGTATGAGAAAGAACTAGATGGTCAGAGGAGAAAGGGGGAAAGAACAAAGTCCTCACATTACATTTCATGAGTACGTTAAATGTACCAGGGAGATGTGCTGTCAAAACTGTGCTGTAGTGTAGGTACTCTTTTTATCCATGCTATAGCGGTAAGAAACTAAAGTACAAAGAGGTTAAGTAATTTAGTCAAGATACAGAGCCAATAGGTGACAGAGCCTGGATTTGGATCACAGTCACACCCAAGACCTCATGCTGTATATACAGACAAACACAGGAGCAAGGGCAGAACAACAGCTCTCAAACTGATCCCCTATTAAAGGCTTTTAACAAGGGGTAACTACAGCCAAGTGCACAGATTTTAGGTGTGCATCCCAATGAATTTTTGCATATGTGCACATCCATATACACCACCACCAATATCGAGATTCAGAACATTTTCTACTCCTGAGAAGGCTTCCTAGTGCCCCTTTCAGTCAGTTTCTCCTGAGGGTAACCTTTGTCTTGATTTCTATCACCACAGGTGAGTTTTGCTTATTTCTGAGCTGCGGTAAAGAGACTCACACTGTGTGTCTCCTTTATGGGTAGCTTCTTTTCCTCTATACTGTCTCTCAGATGCTTCCAGACTGTGTGCAGCAATAGTTCATCCTTTTTGTTGCTGTGGAATATTTCATTTTTTACTGCATGCACTATATTTTTATCCATTCTATTTTTGGTGGACATTTGAGTTGTTTCCAGTTTGGGACTACTGGGCATATAACCGCCAGGAACATTCTTGCACATGTCATTTTGTGGATATAAGCTCTCATTTCATTTGGATATCGACCTAGGAGTAGACTGCCGAATGCCTTTTTTAATTTATTTTTTTAACATTTCTTTATTATTGAGACAGAGACACAGAGCATGAGCAGGGGAGGGGCAGAGAGAGGGGGAGACACAGAATCCGAAGCAGGCTCCAGGCTCTGAGCTGTCAGCACAGAGCCCGATGCAGGGCTCAAGCGCACGAACTGTGAGATCATGACCTGAGCCGAAGTCGGACGCTTAACTGACTGAGCCACCCAGGCAGCCCCCGAGTGCCCTTTTTGATCATCTCCTCTTCATCTTTGGTTACATCCCTAAGTTAAATCAGGAAAAATGCCATGATTGAATAACAATGTCTGCCATGATTTTGTGAGGAGAGCATGAAAGCACATGTACTTCTATTTATCAGCCCTATACTAGAGAGAAACATGAAGGAAAGCAAACAGGGAAGCAGAAGGAAGAGAAAAAGAGGAAGCATTTCTAAAATGTGAGCCAATCACTCTCATCACACTTTGCTACTGTGGACCTCCAAGTGTGGTCTGCCTCTTGATAATGCTCAGCTCAGCAGCTGTTTTATATATATCCTCTCACACTGTCTTATTACTTGGTAAGAACCTAAGAACTTCCAGGGAGAAAAGAAGACAAGAATGAGGATTCAAGAGACCTCCCTGGACCACTGGGAAGAGCTACAAGTGGACTCTGCTGAGGTGTCAAGCTTTATTCTGTTTTTCCAGATTAGGGAATATCAGTGTGCAGCAGTGGGAGGATCCTTGACCCTCCATAACCTCCACAGTGTTCTCAGCTTAGTTACACACAGCAGGACTCCCTGTGGCAATGAGCATTATGCCCTTAAAAAGAAAAATGCCTGTATGCTTGGCAAGAAAGCAAGCTGGACAGACTCCTCTGCAAGCAGGCTTGCAGTGAGAGGAAACCACGAATTGACTTAGGTATTGGCCACTGCTGGCAGAGAGGGGAATGCCTGGGGTCTGGGGCCTTTGGAACCATGGGAAGCCTCCTAGAGTGGAGAAAGAGTCTCAGAGGTTGCACAGCAGAAAATTCTGTTGTTCCCTAGCAGGGTCCGTGAATCCTTCCCGCCAGAAAATGTTCCAACCACAGCAGCAGATGATAAAATCTATCAAGGCAGCAGCAGCAAGCAGCCTCTATCTGGAATCAGGACATTCTATTCTTTGTTGACATGAAGGTCACTCTTCCAGTAAAGCAAAGGAATCAGCCTTACTTCTATCAGCCTGCTTCTCAAAAGCCTTACACAGGGAGGTGGCTAAGAAACGATTGTTTTCACTACATTTCACTTGTCAAGTGTTTGAGAAAGTGGAGTGTATACTGTAACACAGGCATTGAGGACATTTCACCTTGTGTATACAGCAGACTGGAATGCTAATCTGTTGAACGGTGCCAAATATTTTTTGTCTTCGGAAGTGGTTTGCAGAGTAAAGAATTGGCATCGCTTGCTGCTTGAGGGACAGATAAAGCTTGATTGTATGAACATTCTGTTTGAACATTTTGGAAGTCTGCCTTTCATTGTTACAAAACTGTCAGCATTTTTACACATTCCCATCTTAGAGCTAGAAGTTCATTCCATCTAATCTTTGTATTTGATAGATGAGAAACTATGTCCGGTACAATTTGACAACTTGCCTAACAAGTCCAGATAGTGAAGGCCTTAGGAGACCCATGTGGGGCCCAGGTGGCCACCGCCTTTTGTTTCTTTTTCATAGCAGCATTTCCAGTGCATGTTCCAGCGAGCACAAAGCCTGCAAGGATCCAAGCAAATAAACCTTCCCAGAAATCTGGGGAAAGCTGAATGTGCTCTCTCTCTTCCTCTCTCCTGGGTTCATAAAACCCACTAGGTAGTGAATGCTTCACAGAAGTCTGGTGGTGGAGAAATTTGCCTAACTTTGTTTGAGCCAGCATTCCCTAGACTCCATGACAACAGAATTCTGTTTAAAATAAAAATCTCCACCCAACAGAAATGCTTTGACAAATGCTTTGTCTTGTGCCATCCTATCACTCTTACCCAGTGCTTCTGTAGCTCATATTTAAAACACTTCTAAAAGCCCCTGTGAGTCTGTTGTTCACATTAAAGAAACATCAAAGATTTGTGTGATGATGAAGAGATACGATATTCCCCTAGTATTATTTCAATATTACTTTCTATTTTAAATATTTATTAAATAGCATCTAGGAAATGAAGGGGAGAGGTGTAAAAAGATACTTAAGATCCTACCAACTAGACATCACCGTCATTTTGATTTATCTCCTTCCAGTCTTTCCTAAATGCATAAATTTTTATATAGCTGAAATCTTACTGTTGTATACAATTTTATCTTAGGCTAGTTTTTGATCATGTCCACGATTTAAAAATCATAACCAATCTTCCTAAGCTATGTTGAGTGAACGGAAGCAGTGCTCTAGAAAAAGGAACAATACTGGGGCGCCTGGGTGGCTCAGTCGGTTGAGTGTCTGACTTCGGCTCAGGTCATGATCTCGCGGTCCGTGAGTTCGAGCCCCGCGTCAGGCTCTGTGCTGACCGCTCAGAGCCTGGAGCCTGTTTCAGATTCTGTGTCTCCCTCTCTCTCTGACCCTCCCCCGTTCATGCTCTGTCTCTCTCTGTCTCAAAAATAAATAAACGTTAAAAAAAATTAAAAAAAAGAAAAAGAAAAAGAAAGAGAAAGGAACAATAAAAATGACCTTGCTTGGTTCATGGAGAGGCCAATGTAGGGCATTTGGTGAAGACCTGGAGGTACAGGTGACAACAGACCCTGAGCCCACCGAGAGGGGTCATGTGGAGGTGGGCCAAAACTCTCCTTAAGATGGAAGTAATTCTACCTGCACAAATGTCACAAGTCCAAGAGTCTGAGTAAATGTCCCTAGATGTGGGGTAAACAGAAAACTGGAGCATCAGATGATCTACTTCTATTCCTGACTCTGCAGAAGTGAGATATGCAACTTCAGTCTTCTCATTCAGAAGCACCTGCCATGACACTGACCAGCCCTCAATTCCCTGGAGGACAGGTAGCTTCTGTTCCACAGCCTTGGCCCAGAATGCCCTTCACCTGAGATGCCAGCCTTCTCTGACCTTCTCAGATTTGACTCTACCCTCCTAATCCATGGCTCAGAGTACCTGTACTTTTGCTCTAAAGACAGCACTTACCATGACGTGTACTACATGTCTGTGTGGCTATTTGCTTCATGTCTGTCTTCCCCATAAGGATGTGGTACATTGTTCAGGCAGCTCTATTTTGCTTACCATGGTATAGCCAGCATCCACCACAGTATACACTACCACGTGTTAGGCACAAAGAAGGAATCAACAGACAATTGTTGTATCGAATGAATGAATGAGGGGGGTTAGAATTATATGGTTCCTGCACTCCTTCCAGTCTCAAAAGAAGTTAATATTCACAGCCCAATATAAAGTAGTGCCATCGGGGTTGAGTTCCACCACCACTACCACCACCACCCAAAAAAAACCCGTAAGCCAGGTAACATGGGCAGCCATGGGATAATTAACTTCTCTTGGTCATTTCAAACATACTGGTTCTTTAGAATCTTTCTTAAAAGTCTCTGTAGCTTTAGTTGTACTTTTAGCAGCCTCCTCAGTCTGTTTCAGTGAGTCCTTTTGAATAAACAAAACTAATCCTTTTGAACTTGACTCTATAAACAAATCAGGTCTCCATTAGCTACAGCAATGCCGGCAGGGCCTATAAACAATTGGAGACCATTTTCTGCCTTTTTTTCCCCTTTAATTGGAATTACTAGACCTTCAATACAAACCACAGTTTTATTGCTTTTGTTTGTTTAATTGTGGTAAAATACACCGAACATAAACTTAACCATTTTAAGTGTACGTTCAATGTACAGTTCAGTGGCATTAAGTACATTCACACTTTGGTGCAAACACCACCACCATCCATCACCAGGGATTGTTTTTTAAACAAGACAACATTAAAATCCAGTGGAGTACAAATAATATAGACATTTTCCGGGAGTATTTGAGATTGACAATTGGAGCAAATCCTTCCAAATTCTCCATAAAAAGATACAATCGCACAATCACAAATGCTTAATGAAAAAGACCACTTTAATTCCCTGTGAAAAAGCAGATATACTGGGACAGGCTCAGCAACCTTAACAGATTAGCAGCTAACGGCCTTCCCTAGAACTCATCTCCCTCAAAGTAGTGTGGACAGCTGGTCTCCACGAGGGCTTCTGATGTGCTAGATACTCTGATAAGTGAGCCACTGGTATTATTCCTTATAATCCTCACAACCACTTCCATTTTAATATGAGGAAACTGAGGCACAGAGAGAGAATCCTACTTGCCCAAGTCTCATAGCAGAAAGTAGCAGATCTGAGACTGAAATCAAAACCATCTGGTCCCTGAGCCAGCAGGCTTTCCACAGAAGTGGCAGCTGTTAATGAAGGCATGTGGTTTGGTACTGGGTCAGTCTGGTGCCTTTGAGAGAACCCTGTGGGGATCTGTGTGTGCCAGAATGTAGAATGTTTGTGCTATAAGGAATATCTGGTAACTCGCTAAATGCCAGTGTTCACTAATGAGCAGGAAATTAAGGAAGTGATGAACTGAGCAGATCTGAAAAGCTACCTCCCCATCCAGGTCCACTAGGATAAAGGCACTTTCCCAGGGGGCACGTAGTTCACTAAGGCCTATTTTTTGAAAGCCATCATTGCATATCTATGGGACAGTTGGTTCCCAGACTTTAAGGGCATGGGAATGTCCCAGAATGCATATTCAACAGGTAGGTTTTTCAAACCCTGCAACCTGAAGGTTCAAACTGAGTTGGGGCTGGGGGGACAGGGGTGGAATAGGGAACCCTGGTCTCCAGGGGATTTGGAGACAGAGGCCTGCCTCCCATGTTGACAAATCTTGCCATCAATCTGGTCCTTCACATGCTCTTTACATCCAAGTAGGAGGCAGTTTAACCTGCGTAACTCTATTCACTGAGCCAGCAAACTTCTATGAGGCAACCAAGTCAGATGCTGTGCTGGTTATAATTTAACATGGATTTTGTGATTATTTGATTAATGATTATCTCTTCCACTAGACTATAAGCTCCATGAAAGTAAGGACTTTGCCAGTCTTGCTCATTGGCATAAACCCAGGACCTAAAATAAGAGTAGATGGTCTGTTTTGTATCTTAAAATCCTCATATATGGACAAAACATAAAAAACTCTTAAATATGCAAAACAAACAGAGGGTTGCTGGAAGGGTTGTGGGAGGGGGGATGGGCTAAATGGGTAAGGGGCATTAAGGAATCTACTCCTGAAATCATTATTGCACTATATGCTAACTAACTTGGATGTAAATTTAAAAATAAATTAAAAATAAATAAAAATGTTTAAAAAAGAGTAGATGGTCAATGACTATTTGTTAAGTGAATAAGTTGAGTAATGAATAAAATGCATGCAATGACATATGAAATCCAGGCCCTGTCCTCAACATGATTACCACCTCAGTAGCTGGGCAAGTAAACAACACATCAGTACAAGAAGGAGTTCTTGTGTTTTTCTAGATGTGGCGTGGGCATGAGGCCACTACTTCTCCAGTAAGGCAGAATCCAAACTGGGTCAGGTAGGAAGATGACAGGACTGCATCAGCAGAATGGGAGGGTTGACCTGGGCTGGGTTAGACAAGGGTGGGGTAGATGGGAAGAAGCAGGGATAAAATGGCAATTTGTCACCAGGCAGACAGGCCGCAAAGATGATAATATATGATCTATCAATCCTGAGTGTCCACAGTGGGCCAGGACTCCTGCTCAGCACTTCACGTTTGCATTTATTTATCCCAATTAGTTCTTGCGGTAACCCATGAGATACTGAGCCTTGTGCAAGAGAACCTCAAAGGCCCTCATTTTGTTTATCTATAAGATGAGGATAATCTTTCATTCCTTAGAGCAGTCCTGGAAGAAAAAATGGAAATGATTTATAAACTGCAAGCACTATATTAGAATGATAGAATTCCTCAGGACTTGGTCCTTGCCCTCTTCTTGCTTTTTACCCCTTTCCTATAATTTCATATACTTCTAGGACTTCACTACATCAATGACATAAGAACCATATCTTTAGTCTAGACCCATACTGTTCAATAAGGCAGCCCTTGAAATAGCCCTTGTGGCTATTGAGCCCTTGAAATGTTGACTACAGGTGACCCTTGAACAACACAGATTTGAACTATGCAGGTCCATTTATACATGGATTCTTTTCAGTAAATACAGTACAATACTGTAAATGTATTTTCCCTTATTATGATTTTCTTTTTTAAATTTATTTATTTAAATTCAAGTTAGTTAACATACAGTGCAGTCTTGGTTTCAGGAATAGAACCCAGTGATTCATCACTTATATATAATACCCAGTGCTCATCCCAACAAGTGCCCTCCTTAATGTCCATCACCCATTTAGCCCATCCCCTGACCTAATTACCCCTCCAGCAACCCTCAGTTTGCTCTCTGTATTTAAGAGTCTCTTGTGGTTTGCTTCCCTCTCTGTTTTTATCTTATTTTTCTTTTCTTATGATTTGCTTCTTTCTTCTTTCTTTTCTTTCTTTCTTTCTTTCTTTCTTTCCTTCTTTCTTTCTTTTTGAGAGAGAGATAGAGAGCACAAGTGAGGGAGGGGCAGAGAGAGAGAGAGGAGACAGAGAAGCAGGGATTGTGCTCACCCAAGTGGGGACTTGAATCCACAAACTGTGAGATCATGACTTGAGCTGAAGTCAGATGCTTAACAACTGAACCACCACCGAGGTGCCCTCTTCTTATTTTCATAACATTTTCTTTTCTCAAGCTGACTTTATTGTATGAATACGGTATATAATACATACAACATACAAAATATGTGTGAATCATATTTTATGTTTATGTTATTGGTAAGGCTTCTGGTCAAGAGTAGGCAATTAAGTTTTTGGGGAATCAAAACTTATACATGGATTTTTGACTGTGTGGCAGGGAATGGTACTCCTAACCACCCATGTTGTTCAAGGGCCAACCATAGTCTGTATTAACATGTGACTTAAGTTAAAAATTGCATTGGATTTTGAAAATAGCATGAAAAAAGGAATGGGAAATGTTTCATTAATAATTATTTTGATGGAATGTTGAAATAATATTTTGGATATAATGAATTGCACTACATTAAAATTTAATTAATGCATTTAATTACATCGTTATTAAAATTAATTTCACCTCTTTCTACTTTTTAAAAGTGCTGGGGCGCCTGGGTGGCGCAGTCGGTTAAGCGTCCGACTTCAGCCAGGTCACGATCTCGCGGTCCGTGAGTTCGAGCCCCGCGTCGGGCTCTGGGCTGATGGCTCAGAGCCTGGAGCCTGTTTCCGATTCTGTGTCTCCCTCTCTCTCTGCCCCTCCCCCGTTCATGCTCTGTCTCTCTCTGTCCCAAAAATAAATAAACGTTGAAAAAAAAATTAAAAAAAAATAAAAGTGCTGCTCCTAGAAAAATTAAAATGTGGCTTGCATTATACTTCTCATAACCAGTGTGGGTCTACACCTCTTCTATGAGGTCTAGATCTGATTATCCAACTGCTTTGACATTTCTCCTTGGATGTCCAAGACCTCAAAAACAAGAACATTTTTCTTCAGAAACTTAACTCAAAACCTTCTCCCCCTTCCAAATTACTGTAATAGCCTAGTCTCCTACATCTGCTCTTATCCTCCCACCCTCTACTTCATTGCAGCCAGAGTGATCTCTGCAAAACACAAATCTGGTGTTACTGTCCTTCCCATTGCTCTTAGGATTAAAACTAAAACCCTCAACCTGATTTGCAAGAAACAGACTGCACCACCTCTCTCACCATCTTTATCTGTGAGATTCTTGGACTTGCTTTCCTTTTGCCTGGAATACTCTCTATCCGTCTCTACCTCAGCTAACTTCCTCTTATTTATTTATTTATTGATTTGTTTATTTATTTATTTATTAAAGTAGACTCAAGCCCAGTGCAGAGCCCAATTTGGGGGATGAACTCACAACACTGAGATCAAGACCTGAGCCAAGATCAGGAGTTGAATGTTTAACCGGCTGAACTTCTCAGGTGCCCCTAAGTCAGCTAACTTTGAAAAGTAAGGTATGTTCATTCCTTTAAAAAAAAAAAAGGTTTTTTTTTTTAATGTTTATTCATTTTTGAGACAGAGACAGAGAGACAGAGAGACAGAGAGCGTGAGTGGGGGAGGGGCAAAGAGAGTGGGAGACACAGAATCTGAAGCAGGCTCCAGGCTCTGAGCTGTCAGCAGAGCCCGACACGGAGCTCAAACTCATGAACCTTGAGACCATGACCTAAGTTGGACACTTAACCGACTGAGCCATACAGGCACCCCTAACTCAGCTAACTTCTAATCATCCTTCAAACATTATTGTAAATGTGATTTCTTTCAAGGAAGACTGCCTGGCTTTCACTTGGTGGCATTCAGCACAACTATAATTAATAATTTGTGCCATCTATTAAATGTGTTTCCTTCCCCAGATAGTAAGCTCAATCATATCTATACTGGCTTCCCAATTGTGTAGCCCAGTGCCTAACACAGATACTTAATACATAATTGTTGATACATGAATCTGTGAACAAAGATCTGCTAAGTAAGGTATGGTCATAAAGAGATGATGTTATATATTTTTATTTTATTTTAATTCCAGTATAGTTACATACAATGTTATATTAGTTTCAGGTGTAGAATATAGTGATTCAACAATTCTACACATTACTCAGTGCTCATCATGATAAGTGTACTCTTAATCTCCTTACCTATTTCACTCATCTCCCCACCCAACCTGCCCTCTGGTAACGATCAGTTTGTTGTCTATAGTTGAGTCTGTTTTTTGGGTTGTCTCTTTTTTGTTTGTTTCTTAAATTCCACAGATAAGTGAAAACATATGGCATTTGTCTTTCCCTGACTCATTTCATTTAGCATTATACTCTCTATCTTTAGCACTATCCATGTTGTTGCAAATGGCAAGATTTAATTCTTTTTATGGATGAATAATATTCCATATGTATGATATATATACCATATATATGTGTGTGTTTTCCACAGTGCTTTCCACAGTGGATGTGCCAGTTTGCATTCCCACCAATAGTGCACAATGGTTCCCTTTTCCCACATCCTCACCAACACTTGTTGTTCTTTGTGTTTTTGAGTCTAGGCATTCTAACAGGTGTGAGGTGATTATCTCGTGGTTTTGATTGACACATCCCCGATGATAAGTGATGTTGAGCATCTTTTCATGTGTCTGTTGGCCATCTGTATGTCTTCTTTAGAGAAATGTCTGTACACGTCTTCTGTCCATTTTTAATCGGATTATCTGGTTTTTTGGTGTTGAGCTGTATAAGTTTTTTATATATTTTGAATAGTAACACTTTACTAGATATGTCATTTGAAAATATCATCTCCCACCCAGTAGGCTGTCTTTTTTTAGTTTTGTTGATTGTTTCCTTTGCTGTGCAGTTTTTATTTTGAAGAAATCCCAATAGATTATTTTTGCTTTTGTTTCCCTTGCTTCAGAAGACATATCAAGAAAAATGTTGCTACAGCTGATGTGAAAGAAATTACTGCTTGTGTTCTCTTCTAGTATTTTTATGGTTTCATGTCTCACATTTAGGTCCTTAATCAATTTTGAGTTTCTTTTTTGTAGTCCAGTTTCATTCTTTTGCATGTATGTGTCCAGTATTCCCAACACCATTTGTTGAAGAAACTTCTTCCCATTGCACATTCTTGCCACCTTTGTCAAAGATTAATTTACCATATAATTATGGGTTTGTTTCTGGGCTCTTGATTCTGTTCTAATGATCTGTGTGTCTATTTTTGTGCCAGTACCACACCATTTTCAAGAGTACAGCTTTGTAGTATATTTTGAAATCTGGGATTCTGATATCTCTGGTTTTGTTCTTCTTTTTCAAGATTGCTTTGGTTATTCAGGGTCTTTGTGGTTACATACACATTTTTGGATTGTTTGTTCTTGTTCCGTGAAAATACTATTAGTATTTTGATAGGGATTGCATTAAATCTGTAGATTGCTTTGGGTAGTATGGACATTTCAACAATATTGGTTCTCTCAATCCATGAGCATGGAATATCTTTCATTTGCTTGTGTTATCTTCAATTTCTTTCATCAGTGTTTGATAGTTCTCAGAGTACAAGACTTTCACTTCCCTGGTTAAGTTTATTCCTAGGCATTTTATTTTTTTGGTGCAACTGTAAAGGGATATTTTTCTTACATTCTCTTTCTGCTACTTCTTATTATTGTATAGATATGCAATGGATTTCTGTATATTGATTTTGTATCCTCTGACCTTACTGAATTCATTTATCAGTTTTAGTAGTTTTTTGGTGGAGTCTTTAGGGTTTTCTATATATAGTATCATGTCATCTGCAAATAGTGAAAGTTTTCCTTCTTCCTTACCAATCTGGATACCATTTTGTTTCTTTTTCTTGTCCGATTGCTGTGGCTAGGACTTCTAGTACCATGTTGAATAAAATGGTGAGTGGACATCCTTGTCTTATTCCTGACATTAGGGGGAAAGCTTTTCACTATTGAGCTGTTAGCTGTGGGGTTTTTTTTAAAGATATTATTTTTAGGTAATCTCTACACCCATAGTGGAGCTTGAACTCACAACCCCAAGATCAAGAGTAACATGCTCTACTGACTGAGTCAGCCAGGCATCCCAGCTGTGGGTTTTTTATATACAGTCTTTACTATGTTTATGCATGTTCCCTCTAAACATACTTTGTTGAGGGTTTTTGTCATGGATGGATATTATACTTTGTTGCATTCTTTTTCTGCATCTATTGAGATGATAATATGGTTTTTATCCTTTCTCTTGCAGATGTGATATATCATGCTGATTGATTTGTGGATATTAAACTACCTTAAAGCCCAGGAATAAATCCCACTTGATTGTAGTGAATGACTTAATGTATTGTTGGATTTGGTTTGCTAATATTTTATTGAGGATTTTTGCATCTATGTTCATCAGAGAAATTAGCCTGTAGTTGTCTTTTTTTGTAGTGTCTTTATCTGGTTTTGGTATCAGGGTAATGATGGCCTCATAGAATGAATTTGGAAGCTTTCCTTCCTCTTCTATTTTTGGGAATAGTTTGAGAAAAATAGGTATTAGCTCTTTAAATGTTTGGTAGAGGGGCATCTGGCTGGCTCAGTTGGTAGAGCATGTGACTCTTGATTTTGGGATTGTAAATTCGAGCCCCATGTTGGGTGTAGAGATTATTTAATAAAATCTTTAAAATACACACACACATTGGGGCGCCTGGGTGGTGCAGTCGGTTAAGCGTCCGACTTCAGCCAGGTCACGATCTCACGGTCTGTGAGTTCGAGCCCCGCATCAGGCTCTGGGCTGATGGCTCAGAGCCTGGAGCCTATTTCCGATTCTGTGTCTCCCTCTCTCTCTGCCCCTCCCCTGCTCATGCTCTGTCTCTCTCTGTCCCAAAAATAAATAAAAGTTGAAAAAAAATTTTTAAAAATAAAAAATAAATAAATAAAATACACACACACATACCTACATACATAGATGTTTAGTAGAATTCATGTCTTAAGCCGTCTGGTCCTGGATTTGTGTTTGTTGGGAGTTTTTTGATTACTATTTCAATTTCTTTGTTGGTAATAGGTCTACTCAAATTTTCTATTTATTCCTGATTCAAATTTGGGAGGCTATGTTTCTAGGAATTTGTCCATTTCTTCTAGGTTGCCCAGTTTGTTGTCATATAATTTTTCATAATATTCTCTTATAATCCTTTATATTTCTGTGGTATTGGTATTTCTCTTCTTTCATTTTTTGATTTTGTTTATTTGAGTCATCTCTCTCTCTCTCTCTCTCTCTCTCTCTCTCTCTCTTTGATGAGCCTGGATAAAGATTTATCAAGTTGGTTGATCTTTTTAAAGAACCAGCTCTGGAGTTGCAGCAAGATGGCGGCTTAGGAGGACGCTGGGCTCACCGCACGTCCTGCTGATCACTTAGATTCCATCTACACCTGCCTAAATAACCCAGAAAACCGCCAGAGGATTAGCAGAACAGAGTCGCCGGAGCCAAACGCAGACGAGAGGCCCACGGAAGAGGGTAGGAAGGGCGGCGAGGCGGTGCACGCTCCACGGACTGGCGGGAGGGAGCCGGGGCGGAGGGGCGGCTCGCCGACCAAGCAGAGCCCCCAAGTCGGGCTTGCAAAAGCGGAGGGGCCGGGCGGACTGTGTTCCGACAGCAAGCGCGACTTAGCGTCTGGGAGGTCAGAAATTAACAGCTCTGCTCGGAAAGCGGGAAGGCTGGAGGACAAAGGGAGGGAGAGCTGCTGAGCCCCCTGACAACAGAGCTCAGTTTGGTGGGGAACAAAGGCGCTCGCCAGCGCCATTTCCCCCGCCCATTCCCCAGCCGAAATCCCAAAGGGAACCGGTTCCTGCCAGGGAACTTGCTCGCTCCGCGCAAACACCCAACTCTGCGCTTCTGCGGAGCCAAACCTCCGGCAGCGGATCTGACTCCCTCCCGCTGCCACAGGGCCCCTCCTGAAGTGGATCACCTAAGGAGAAGCGATCTAAGCCTGCCCCTCCTGCCCCCGAGCACCTTGCCTACCCACCCCAGCTAATACGCCAGATCCCCAGCATCACAAGCCTGGCAGGGTGCAAGTAGCCCAGACGAGCCACACCACCCCACAGTGAATCCCGCCCCTAGGAGAGGGGAAGAGAAGGCACACACCAGTCTGACTGTGGCCCCAGCGGTGGGCTGGGGGCAGACATCAGGTCTGACTGCGGCCCCGCCCACCAACTCCAGGTATACACCACAGCACAGGGGAAGTGCCCTGCAGGTCCTCACCACGCCAGGGACTATCCAAAATGACCAAGCGGAAGAACTCCCCTCAGAAGAATCTCCAGGAAATAACAACAGCTAATGAGCTGATCAAAAAGGATTTAAATAATATAACAGAAAGTGAATTTAGAATAATAGTCATAAAATTAATCGCTGGGCTTGAAAACAGTATACAGGACAGCAGAGAATCTCTTGCTACAGAGATCAAGGGACTAAGGAACAGTCACGAGGAGCTGAAAAACGCTTTAAACGAAATGCATAACAAAATGGAAACCACCACAGCTCGGCTTGAAGAGGCAGAGGAGAGAATAGGTGAACTAGAAGATAAAGTTATGGAAAAAGAGGAAGCTGAGAAAAAGAGAGAGAAAAAAATCCAGGAGTATGAGGGGAAAATTAGAGAATTAAGTGATACACTAAAAAGAAATAATATACGCATAATTGGTATCCCAGAGGAGGAAGAGAGAGGGAAAGGTGCTGAAGGGGTACTTGAAGAAATCATAGCTGAGAACTTCCCTGAACTGGGGAAGGAAAAAGGCATTGAAATCCAAGAGGCACAGAGAACTCCCTTCAGACGTAACTTGAATCGATCTTCTGCACGACATATCATAGTGAAACTGGCAAAATACAAGGATAAAGAGAAAATTCTGAAAGCAGCAAGGGGTAAACGTGCCCTCACATATAAAGGGAGACCTATAAGACTCGTGACTGATCTCTCTTTTGAAACTTGGCAGGCCAGAAAGAATTGGCAAGAGATTTTCAGGGTGCTAGACAGAAAAAATATGCAGCCAAGAATCCTTTATCCAGCAAGTCTGTCATTTAGAATAGAAGGAGAGATAAAGGTCTTCCCAAACAAACAAAAACTGAAGGAATTTGTCACCACTAAACCAGCCCTACAAGAGATCCTAAGGGGGACCCTGTGAGACAAAGTCCCAGAGACATCACTATAAGCATAAAACATACAGACATCACAATGACTCTAAACCCGTATCTTTCTATAATAACACTGAATGTAAATGGATTAAATGCGCCAACCAAAAGACATAGGGTATCAGAATGGATAAAAAAACAAGACCCATCTATTTGCTGTCTACAAGAGACTCATTTTAGACCTGAGGACACCTTTAGATTGAGAGTGAGGGGATGGAGAACTATTTATCATGCGACTGGAAGCCAAAAGAAAGCTGGAGTAGCCATACTTATATCAGACAAACTAGACTTTAAATTAAAGGCTGTAACAAGAGATGAAGAAGGACATTATATAATAGTTACAGGGTCTATCCATCAGGAAGAGCTAACAATTATAAATGTCTATGCACCGAATACCGGAGCCCCCAAATATATAAAACAATTACTCATAAACATAAGCAACCTTATTGATAAGAATGTGGTAATTGCAGGGGACTTTAATACACCACTTACAGAAATGGATAGATCATCTAGACACACGGTCAATAAAGAAACAAGGGCCCTGAATGAGACATTGGATGAGATGGACTTGACAGATATATTTAGAACTCTGCATCCCAAAGCAACAGAATATACTTTCTTCTCGAGTGCACATGGAACATTCTCCAAGATAGATCATATACTGGGTCACAAAACAGCCCTTCATAAGTTTACAAGAATTGAAATTATACCATGCTTACTTTCAGACCACAATGCCATGAAGCTTGAAATCAACCACAGGAAAAAGTCTGGAAAACCTCCAAAAGCATGGAGGTTAAAGAACACCCTACTAACGAATGAGTGGGTCAACCAGGCAATTAGAGAAGAAATTAAAAAATATATGGAAACAAACGAAAATGAAAATACAACAATCCAAACGCTTTGGGACGCAGCAAAGGCAGTCCTGAGAGGAAAATACATTGCAATCCAGGCCTATCTCAAGAAACAAGAAAAATCCCAAATACAAAATCTAACAGCACACCTAAAGGAACTAGAAGCAGAACAGCAAAGGCAGCCTAAGCCCAGCAGAAGAAGAGAAATAATAAAGATCAGAGCAGAAATAAACAATATAGAAACTAAAAAAACTGTAGAGCAGATCAACGAAACCAAGAGTTGGTTTTTTGAAAAAATAAACAAAATTGACAAACCTCTAGCCAGGCTTCTCAAAAAGAAAAGGGAGATGACCCAAATAGATAAAATCATGAATGAAAATGGAATGATTACAACCAATCCCTCAGAGATACAAACAATTATCAGGGAATACTATGAAAACTTATATGCCAACAAATTGGACAACCTGGAAGAAATGGACGAATTCCTGAACACCCACACGCTTCCAAAACTCAATCAGGAGGAAATAGAAAGCTTGAACAGACCCATAACCAGCGAAGAAATTGAATCGGTTATCAAAAATCTCCCAACAAATAAGAGTCCAGGACCAGATGGCTTCCCAGGGGAGTTCTACCAGACGTTTAAAGCAGACATAATACCTATCCTTCTCAAGCTATTCCAAGAAATAGAAAGGGAAGGAAAACTTCCAGACTCATTCTATGAAGCCAGTATTACTTTGATTCCTAAACCAGACAGAGACCCAGTAAAAAAAGAGAACTACAGGCCAATATCCCTGATGAATATGGATGCAAAAATTCTCAATAAGATACTAGCAAATCGAATTCAACGGCATATAAAAAGAATTATTCACCATGATCAAGTGGGATTCATTCCTGGGATGCAGGGCTGGTTCAACATTCGCAAATCAATCAACGTGATACATCACATTAACAAAAAAAGAGAGAAGAACCATATGATCCTGTCAATCGATGCAGAAAAGGCCTTCGACAAAATCCAGCACCCTTTCTTAATAAAAACCCTTGAGAAAGTCGGGATAGAAGGAACATACTTAAAGATCATAAAAGCCATTTATGAAAAGCCCACAGCTAACATCATCCTCAACGGGGAAAAACTGAAAGCTTTTTCCCTGAGATCAGGAACACGACAAGGATGCCCACTCTCACCGCTGCTGTTTAACATAGTGCTGGAAGTTCTAGCATCAGCAATCAGACAACAAAAGGAAATCAAAGGCATCAAAATTGGCAAAGATGAAGTCAAGCTTTCGCTTTTTGCAGATGACATGATATTATACATGGAAAATCCGATAGACTCCACCAAAAGTCTGCTAGAACTGATACAGGAATTCAGCAAAGTTGCAGGATACAAAATCAATGTACAGAAATCAGTTGCATTCTTATACACTAACAATGAAGCAACAGAAAGACAAATAAAGAAACTGATCCCATTCACAATTGCACCAAGAAGCATAAAATACCTAGGAATAAATCTAACCAAAGATGTAAAGGATCTGTATGCTGAAAACTATAGAAAGCTTCTGAAGGAAATTGAAGAAGATTTAAAGAAATGGAAAGACATTCCCTGCTCCTGGATTGGAAAAATAAATATTGTCAAAATGTCAATACTACCCAAAGCTATCTACACATTCAATGCAATCCCAATCAAAATTGCACCAGCATTCTTCTCGAAACTAGAACAAGCAATCCTAAAATTCATATGGAACCACAAAAGGCCCCGAATAGCCAAAGGAATTTTGAAGAAGAAGACCAAAGCAGGAGGCATCACAATCCCAGACTTTAGCCTCTACTACAAAGCTGTCATCATCAAGACAGCATGGTATTGGCACCAAAACAGACACATAGACCAATGGAATAGAATAGAAACCCCAGAACTAGACCCACAAATGTATGGCCAACTCATCTTTGACAAAGCAGGAAAGAACATCCAATGGAAAAAAGACAGCCTCTTTAACAAATGGTGCTGGGAGAACTGGACAGCAACATGCAGAAGGTTGAAACTAGACCACTTTCTCACACCATTCACAAAAATAAACTCCAAATGGATAAAGGACCTAAATGTGAGACAGGAAACCATCAAAACCTTAGAGGAGAAAGCAGGAAAAGACCTCTCTGACCTCAGCCGTAGCAATCTCTTACTCGACACATCCCCAAAGGCAAGGGAATTAAAAGCAAAAGTGAATTACTGGGACCTTATGAAGATAAAAAGCCTCTGCACAGCCAAGGAAACAACCAACAAAACTAAAAGACAACCAACGGAATGGGAAAAGATATTCGCAAATGACATATCGGACAAAGGGCTAGTATCCAAAATCTATAAAGAGCTCACCAAACTCCACACCCGAAAAACAAATAACCCAGTGAAGAAATGGGCAGAAAACATGAATAGACACTTCTCTAAAGAAGACATCCGGATGGCCAACAGGCACATGAAAAGATGTTCAGCGTCGCTCCTTATCAGGGAAATACAAATCAAAACCACACTCAGGTATCACCTCACGCCAGTCAGAGTGGCCAAAATGAACAAATCAGGAGACTATAGATGCTGGAGAGGATGTGGAGAAACGGGAACCCTCTTGCACTGTTGGTGGGAATGCAAATTGGTGCAGCCGCTCTGGAAAGCAGTGTGGAGGTTCCTCAGAAAATTAAAAATAGACCTACCCTATGACCCAGCAATAGCACTGCTAGGAATTTATCCAAGGGATACAGGAGCACTGATGCATAGGGCCACTTGTACCCCAATGTTCATAGCAGCACTCTCAACAATAGCCAAATTATGGAAAGAGCCTAAATGTCCATCAACTGATGAATGGATAAAGAAATTGTGGTTTATATACACAATGGAATATTACATGGCAATGAGAAAAAATGAAATATGGCCTTTTGTAGCAACGTGGATGGAACTGGAGAGTGTGATGCTAAGTGAAATAAGCCATACAGAGAAAGACAGATACCATATGGTCTCACTCTTATGTGGATCCTGAGAAACTTAACAGGAACCCATGGGGGAGGGGAAGGAAAAAAAAAAAAAAAGAGGTTAGAATGGGAGAGAGCCAAAGCATAAGAGACTGTTAAAAACTGAAAATAAACTGAGGGTTGATGGGGGGTGGGAGGGAGGAGAGGGTGGGTGATGGGTATTGAGGAGGGCACCTTTTGGGATGAGCACTGGGTGTTGTATGGAAACCAATTTGTCAATAAATTTCAGAGAAAAAAAAAAAAAAAAAAAAAAGAACCAGCTCTGGTTTCATTGATATGTTCTATTGTCATTTTTAGTTGCCACTGAGTTTATTTCTGCTCTAATCTTTAATATTTCCTTCCTCCTACTCGTTTGGGGTTTTGTTTCTTATTCTTCTAGCTCCTTTAGGTGTAAGATTAGGTTGTTTATTTAAGATTTTTCTTGTTTTTTGAGTTAGGCCTGTATTGGTATGAACTTCCCTCTTAGAACAACTTTGCTGCATCCCCCAAATTTTGAACAATTATGTTTTCATTTGCATTTGTCTCCATGATTTTATTTCCTCTTTGATTTCTTGGTTGACCCACTCATTGTTTAGTAGCATGGTATTTAACTTCCATATATCTGTGCTCTTTCCAGATTCTTGCTTGTGGTTGATTTCTAGTTTCAGAGTGTTGTAGTCCAAAAAGATCCATGGTATGACTTCAGTATTTTTTAATTTATTGAGACTTGCTTTGTAGCCTAATATGTGATCTATTCTGGAGAAAATTCTGTGTGCACTTGAAAAGAATGTGTATTCTGTGGGCACCTGGGTGGCTCAGTCAACTGAGTGTCTGACTTTGGCTCAGGTCATGATCTCGCTGTTCATGGGTTCCTGCTTCCTACTTTTCTTACTTCCGCCTATGATCTTTCCTTACCACTCAAAGAGATCCTCCTGGATCTGGATTTCTGTTTCCTTCCGTAGATTCAGGAGGTTTTCAGCTATTTCTTCAAATAAATTTTCTGCCCCCCTTTACACTCTCTTCTCCTTCTGGGAGCCCTATAATGCAAATGTTTTTATGCTTGATGGTGTTGCTGAGTTCCCTAAGTCTGTTTTTATTTTTTTCTCCCATTCAGCTTGATGGCTTCCCATTACTCCGCCCTCTAGGTCACTGATCCATTCTTCTGCTTCCTCTAGTCTACTATTTATTCCATCTAGTGTATTTTTTATTTCAATTTGAGTACTTCATCTCTGATTGGTTCTTTTTTTGTTTTCTATTTCTTTGTTAAGGATGTCACTCTTTTCTCAAGTCCAGTGGGTATCTTTATGACCATTAATTTAAATTCTCTGTCAGGCATATTACTTATCTCTGTTTGTTATCTCTTGCTGTGATTTTGTTCTGTTCTTTTCTTTGGGACAAATTCCTCTGTCTCCTCATTTTATCTAATTCTCTGCATTTTTTTCTTCTCTGTGTTAAGAAAGATAGCTACATCCCCTGTACTTGAAAGTAATGGCCTTATAAAGAAGAAGTCCTGTAGTGCCCTGGCATGCAGTGTTCCCTGTTCACCAGAACCTGGCACTTCAGGGGTGTCTCCTATGTGTGATGCATGTGCCCTGCTGTTGTGGCTGAGCCACTTTTTACTTCAGTCCAATTGTCTGCAATGGCTCTCTTTGCCTGTTGTGGGCAGGGTTTGGCCCCTGTGCTATTAGTGGGCCAGTCTGGGGTCACCTTTGGCTTGAGTTGAGTCAGACCAGGGGTTGGCCAGAGATGCATTAGCACAAACTGCAGGGTGTTTCTTGTGTTGTCTTCTGAGAGACTTT
Source organism: Prionailurus bengalensis (assembly GCF_016509475.1). Classification (NCBI taxonomy): domain Eukaryota; kingdom Metazoa; phylum Chordata; class Mammalia; order Carnivora; family Felidae; genus Prionailurus; species Prionailurus bengalensis. The sequence goes on along the minus strand of NC_057351.1, from coordinate 54,767,803 downwards.
CATTGGTTGAAGGGGCCCACAGTCAGACCAGATATCTGCCCCAGCCCACTGCTAGGGCTGCAGGCAGACTGGTGTGTGTGGTTATCTTTTCTCCCTGGGGCAGGAGTCACTTTGGAGTGGTGCTGGGTCATCAGGGCTGCTTACACATTGCTGGGCTTGTTGCACCACTTTGGATGGGCTCTGGTCAAGGGCATATTGGACGGGGCAGGTACACAGAAGAATGTAGGGCTGGGGGGCTGGGGCACACAGTGTTAGCAAGGTTTGTGTAGGTCTGCTGTGGAAGGGGACCTGTAGCCACCAGAACCAAGGCTGGCTGGATTAGAGGGAGTAGATCCCAAGAAGCACTTGGGAGCAGGGTGGGTTGTGTTAGCAAGGTCTGTTGTGATAGACCTGGAGTGAGACACCTGCATGTCCTCAGGAGAACACAAGGGTGGGGGCAGGCTGTTAGCAAGTTAGCTAGTGTTGGAACAGTGCTGGTTCACAGGTGTCCATGTGTTTATGTTGGGAGGTGGGGGAGGGAGATGGCATCTACCAGCTTCTTTGTTCCTGGAGAAGTCTCTCAATGATCCCTACCCTTCCAAGCACATGCTCTGAGATTAGTAAACAAATCTCCCTCCTGCACACTCCAGGTGATTTTCAAACTGCTGCTTCTAGGTTGTATCTCCAGGGGCTGTTTGTTGTGCTATCTTTTTAAGGCTGGGGACTTAGTTTCCTCTCACCATCCCAGCTCTTCCAGAACTGAGCTCACTAATTTTCAAAGTTCCAGGTGTAGGCCCCTGCTTCACATGCAGGATCCCCGTGCCTGAGGTGCTTGGTGTGAGAGTCTTGTCCTCTCCCCTTTCCATGCCTGTATTGTTCTTCCCTCCCACAGACAGTCGCACAGTTCCATTTAGCTTCTAAACACAGCTCTGCCCTTCCTACCCTCTGCAATGTGGTCCCCTTCTCTACATTTAAAAAAAAAATTTTTTTAACATTTATTTATTTTTTGTGACAGAGAGAGACAGAGCATGAACAGGGGAGGAGCAGGGAGAGAGGGAGACACAGAATCTGAAATAGGCTCCAGGCTCTGAGCTGTCAGCACAGAGCCCGACACGGGGCTCGAACTCACGGACCGTAAGATCATGACCTGAGCCGAAGTCGAATGCTTAACCGACCAAGCCACCCAGGCGCCCCTACCCTTCTCTACATTTAACTGTGGAAAGTCTGTTCTGCCAGTCTTCAGATCACTTTCTTGGTTACTTACACTGATGTAGGTGTTATCTTGTTCCATGGAACAAGATGAGCTTAGGGTCCTCCTACTCCATCTTCCCCAGAAGTTTGATATTATACATTTTTCAAACAAATGTACCAGGTACAAATATCAAAATAAGTGTTATTCTTTAAATCATTTTTGAAAGGAAATAAACTGATTCCAACAAACTACTCAAAGCACTCAAGTAGCTCATGATATTTGGGATGATCCTGGTATTAGTTTACAAACCACCCAAGAAAAGAGTCTCGTTTATTGCTCCTTATTTTAGATTATATAATATTTAATCATATACCTTATTCATCAAACTTAGTTTTGAATGATTTAAGAGATATTATCAAAGAGTATGCTCCAAAGCAGCAATGTCCAATTAAATTTTCTGCAGCAATGGAAATGTTCTATGTCTGCACTGTCCAATTTAGTAGCCACCAGCCACATGAGGCTATTGAATACTTGGAATGTGGCTGGCACAATTAAAAGACAAAATCTTTTATTTTAATTAACTTAAGTTGAAATAGCTGTATAGGGCTAATGACTATCAAATTGGGTAGCATACATAGCTTAAAGCCATCACCAAAGACAAGTGCCTAAAATACTTTTGCCCTCAATATATGCCAGCAATCTTATTAAAATGAATGTATGACCTTAATAAATAGCTAACTTGCATATATAAATTGATCTTTGTGTTAAATAAACCAGTGATATTGCTATAAAGATTCATTTCATATGCCAGTGCCTACTCTTCAAATACTCATACTTTTTATTTAAAGACTTTGTTCCATTTTGTGGGTCCAGTACAACACAGAATCACAACAGAGTCAATGGTGACCACTGTGATTGCAGAAGTATTCTTTGGGAACACGGAGCTCAGGTCTGTCATGGATTTTGCCTCCTAGACAGTCCCCCTCTCCAATGATGCAATAATGAACATATAAAAAGGTCAAATCAAGAAGGCATGTACTTTTGGAGCTGGTAAACAAATAGCAGAACCAAGATGTCACGAGACTTCAACTGTGAGTGAAGTTTTGCCAAGAGAGCCGACATCACTCAACATTAAAAGGCAAGAGACCATCGACAATGAGATAATATCAGCCTTCTGTGCTGACAAAGGGGCTGCTGTGCACAGTTCCACTGAGTTGAGTTTGTGTTGCAAAGGAATGCCAATGTAATATCCAGGCCTCTGCTATACAGCAACTGATTTGGGTGGGTGGCAAAAGTTTTAGAAGCCCGGCATATGCATCCATCTTTCCAGTCTCACAGTTTAGTAACTTCAAATACAAGAAAATATACTTTTGAAGATGTATTCCAGAGCCTCCATGGTCAAGTTAACTTCTGAACATATGTACAATTCATGTACATACGTGCCAATATGTACAACATTAGCATATTAATATATTCTGGGCCATTTTAGTTTTATTTACTTGTAGATTAATTTCAATGAAAGTTTAAAAAGGTGTGTTTACAACATAAATTTACATTTACCATATGCTTATTACTTAACAGATTAAATAATGACCACATTATAAGGCACTCATGAGACATTCATGTTTTAGAAATTTTACTTTGATGAGTTTGAAAGGAAGCAGAAATAAATCACAACAGAGTTAATGACCCTAATTATTTTTAAAAATTTATTTATTTAATTCAAGTTAGTTAACATACAGTGTAGTATTGATTTCAGGAGTAGAACCCATTGATTCTGTCACTTACATATAACGCCCAGTGCTCATCTCAGCAAGTGGCCTCCATAATGCCCATCACTCATTTAGCCCATCCCCCCAACCTACCTCCCCTCCAGCAACCCTCAGTTTATTTTCTGTATTTAAGAGTCTCTTATGGGTTGCCTCCTCTGTTTTTGTCTTATTTTTCCTTCTCTTCCCCTATGTTCATCTGTTTTGTTTCTTAAATTCCACATAGGAGTGGGGCACCTGGGTGGCTCAGTCGGTTAAGCGTCTGACTTCGGCTCAGGTCATGATCTCACAGTTCATGAGTTCGAGCCCCACATTGGGCTCTGTGCTGACAGCTTAGAGCCTGGAGCCTGCTTCAAATTCTACGTCTCCCTCTTTCTCTGTTCCTCCCCTGCTCATGCTCTGTCTCTCTCTCCTTCAAAAATAAATAAAAACATTAAAAAAATTTTTTTAATTCCACATATGAGTGAAATTATATATTTGTCTTTCTCTGACTGACTTATTTCGCTTAAATAATACACTCTAGTGCCATCCATGTTGTTGTAAATGGCAAAATTTCATTCTTATTTTCAATGATATTAACTAGCTCTTCAAATGTTGGAAATTTCCCAAGAAATCTGTCCACCCATGAATTCATTTCAAATTACTATATTCGATACATGTATATTTTCTTTGCATTTTTAAAACTGATTTTGCTTCTTTCTTTAGTATTTTGGAGATGAGGAACAGATCTTCTCCACATTCTTTGACCTTCAAAGTGCTTTATACAATGCTAATAAATTTTATTATTTTGGTGACAGTAGTAATTGAATAAGAAGAACAAAGAGTACAGTGTTGTGACACATCCACAATGAAACAATGAGTAAGAAGTAGAGATAGTACTAGATCAGAGAATATCAGCACAAAATATTCCCACAAAACACTAGCGCATATCTGGATGTAGTGAATTAAGTATCTGTTTCTGTTAAAGTACTAATAATAATTATTGCTGAACAAGCATAAACACAATTCTCTTCCTACCACTAATTGATTCAAGGCATTCTCTCTTCCAGAATGAACATTGTTTCCATTTTACCCCTTAATTCAATGGATATTGACTTGCTCCTGAGCTGCCAGAACCTCCACTCCTCCTGAAAGCTCTGATTTACCATAACTTCCTTCCCTCGCCCAACCCCAACCAGACCCCCTCAAGATTTGATTTACCTTAACATTTTCTGGCAATGGTTTGTTCTGGGTCAGCCCCACAGCGATCAAAGCAATCACAGCCATGATAGAGGAGAAGCCAAGGATGATCAGTATATTTCTAGAACAAAAACTCTTCAGTTCAGACTCTAAAATCAAAAGCAGAAAAGGAAATATCAGTAAGAAGTCAACAAACATTGACTTTTCCTCCACTTTCTGTATGGTCTTGTGCTAGCTATCTGGAGACATCAAAGATAGATAAAGGTCCATCTTTATTCATAAAACACTTGCAAAGTAATAGGTAAATAATTCAAGAACAAAAGGATTTGTTTGTTCTGTGATGAGGACCAAGACTGAATTAGTGGCTTTGGTAAGGAGAATGGACAGAATTGGGTCAGTGGTCAGATAAGGAATGAGGAGACAGAAGAATCCCAAATTGGCAGTTTAATAGGTCATATAGGTCTATCAGGACACAAGTAACAAATAACAAAAAAGCAAGAATCGTCCTCATTTCTCAAATATACCACAAAATGTTTAAGATGTTAAAAAGTATTTTTAAAAAAAGATGTTAAAAAGTATTCAGAATATATCATCAAACATGAAACTCCCACTACCTCAAGATATTTTCTGGCTTGATATCCCCTTGCATTTCAGCCACATTATATGTTGTAATTGGTAATAGCATAGAGGCTGTGGAGTTTTGAACATATCATCATTCCCATTATCTCATCTATTCTGTTCTTAACCTGTCATGGGACATAAAAAAGCTCCAAGCAAAGAATTAGATAAAAGGCAAAAATTACTTCGATCATTATGAAGACAGCATATAGCAGAAGTGAACAAGAAATGGAATGCTGCCCACTCCCTCCATTCTAACAACTCACTCTCTTCCTCTTTCAACTTCCCAAACTATCCCTAAACTTTTTTCTTAGACTTTGAAGAAGAAGGATAGGATAAAGCAATAAAGAAGCACGTGAAATGAGATGGGTTCTACAGAAGAGACTGCACTTCTCTAAAGACAGGGCATGGGATTAAAACAGCTGAAAGAGGAGCCCAATTGAGTCTTTCCCTCTGGGTTTCCCTCTTGATCATCAGCAGCTACTGCATACTGAAACAGGAGTTCCTCCTTAAGCTTTTGAGCAGAAGCTTGGATTTAATCCAAAGAATTGTAACTGCATGGGTCTCCAGTCTGCTCATCAACCTCTAGTATCTTGACCAATCTTTACCCATCAGACCAAACAGTACAAAACTTAGGAGAAAAAGTTTTAACAAAATCATTAGCTACTGCTTCCAAACACAGCAACAATAGATGAAATATACAGCACTTCCCCCACCCCTTCTCCTTCTCAAAAGAACTTCAATTTTGTTCAGATGCTTGCCATTCCTCCAAGCGGTCCACATACCTCATGGGAAAAGGATACAACCCTCAAGCTCAGGGTCAAGCCTGATTGTTGTGCATAATCTCATTCCCTCACCAATGACTAGTTCAACAATGGATATGTACCCAAAAATAGTCCATGAGATCCTAGAGGAAGGCTGCTGGGGCAAGTTCAGGAAAAGAAAGGCAGCATTCTTGTCTTCCTCAGACATTACCCTGCCTGGATAGGATGACATCCAATGATGGCAGAACACAGAGATGGAGAGAACTTAAGTTTTTAATGGCATTTTGTACTGGTGAAACAACAAATCCTGATCCAGTCCTCCCATGAGACTTAGGCTTTGGCCCAGTTAGAGTCAATATTTTAATACTTTGAAGCCAAAACATCCTAATATAACTGGTATGACAGAAGTCTGTTTGATGCCAGGGTTCTGGAGTCTGGAAAAGAGCATCCCCTAGGTACTACCTGCCTCAGTTGCCAAAGTTATGATATTGACAATCACAACTCGTAACAAGCAGCACTTTGGATGAACAATTACAAATCAAATACCAAGGGTAGCGCACTGCAGCAATGTTTCTACTTTAATTGAATTTTGAATGCTCTACTCCCTCAAGCTGTTCCCAAAAAATCTACCTATTAAGTTGTTTTGTTCTCATAAGTATGACAATTTTGCTTTCTCACTTTCCTTCCACATCCATTGGGCACTAATCTTAGTGGTGAAAAAGACCAACAAGGTCCCCACTCTTTGGAGTTCACAATCTAGCTGGGGAGATAAATAAACCAGAACAGAAGTGACAAATAAGTGACTTCAGGTCATGATACATGCTAAGAAGAAATTTAAACTAAGGAATGTTTACAGTTTAATGTAAATTAAGTAATGGGATATGCAGCAAAGTTGTGGTGGGAGAATTAAACTGAAGCAGGAAAGCCTCTCCAAGAAGGTGACATTTGAGCTGATACCTGGATGTTGAGCTATGAGAAGGAGTAACAACATTTCAGAAAAAGGGGACAGCAACTGCAAAAGCCCTGAAGTAGGAAACAGCTCAATGTGACTGTTTCTTCAATTTCCTAATGAGATTATTTACTAACATCATTATTCCTGAACAGTTGGAAATATACTTTCCCACATTTACCCAGGTTTTCGATGACATCCATATTATTAGAACGTATTGAAGACTTTCATCATATTCTTATTAAAGATAAGACAAGAAAAAGAACTTGAAGAGAAAGCTAAGGAACTTTTCATACACGTTTTTTAAAATAAACCAAAAAAATAATGGCTCAGTTTGTTTTTTATGTAACTGGCTAGATTCCCAGTGAGGAGTAATTAAAATACTACCATGTTTTCTATGGATTATGGCAGGTAGTTTTCCAAAGCCCTGATCACATGCAGGAATCCAGACTCTTCTTAGGAGGTGGTCCTAGATGTACCACTAAACACAAGGGTCCAGGTGGGACTTAGCTGTGTTGTGCTCATAAAAAGGGAACCACTTAGGTTACTACCCCTCTTCTCTGGCCCCCAGAAACCTTTCAGATGTCATGACTGCTTTTATCAAATCCTGTTATGGAAAATTCACAGTGACTGTGTCTCCCAGACTCCTTGAAAAGCCCTTAATTTGCCTTGTGGATAACAGAAATTTGGTTTCTATCACACTATGTGAAATACGATTTCAAAAACCAATTTCAAGAAACATTTTATATCAGAATATCTAATGGCAAAGTGTTGTGTTGTTTTCCTTTGAATTGTCTCACTATACTGGAAAATTCAAGATTATTACTTCTTTCCCATTTTCCCCTTTCAAATGATGAGCAGGGAAATGTTTCTATTTAAGATGAGAGAACCAAGTAGAAAGTTCAGCTCTCACTTGAGACACAAAACTGAAGGAAACCCAAGCTTTGAGAAAACCGATTGATTTAAAGCCAATCAGCTATGTCTGAGGAAAAAAACCAAAAACAAAAAATGATGTTTTTATTCTTATGCAACAGCCATCCTGACATCTATAGTTAGCATCCTATTAAAGTGAAGATCAGTCTTATTTAGTTTTGTCCTTAGCGAAAATTCTGCTGAACAGAGAAATCCTGGCATCTCTACTTCATGATATCAAAGATGTAATATCTTAAAATTTTACTATATGAATAAAAAGATTTGGAGTGTTGGCAGATGTGGTGGCTTTCAGGCAAAAACAACCCAAGTTTTACTCTGCAGATCCTGTGTGACTCACTAGATTCAGACCGTTTCCAATTTGATGGGTCACATCCGGACTAAGCTTGGCTCATCACATAGAAGAAGAGCAAACACAGACAAGCACTGGTAAGTAAACACCAGTAGAGTGCTGTAGCCCTTGATGTGGGCATTGACAAAGCCCAGTGACAGGACAGTCACTGAAGTTCAAGGGACTGGTCCTAATCTGGCCCCACCATTCCCCCAAATCCCAGCATCAAAGTCCCTGCTCCATTTCTCCTATCTTCCTTCTTTTCCATCAAGTAGTTGTTCTTGGTGACACACATTTAGGTTGTTCTCACACTTCAGGGTTTTAAGATCTTTCTCAATTCTCAGTTCATTCCAGGTGCCTTAGACCCACCCTCTTCTGTGGTGATATCCACTCTGGTCCAGTCACTTCCACCTCTGCTATGACAGACCTTTCTTATACCTTCCACCCCTTCCAGTGCCCTTCCCTATCAGAATCCATCCATGTATGGCTGCAGAAATCTCCCATAACTGACATTCCCATGGTTCTTCCTGATCAAGAGTCTAAGGTAGCTTCCTGTGGGCTGTCAGATGAAAGCCATACTGATCTACCTAGACCTCTCAACCCTCTGGAAATGTAAGCCCTTTCTATCTCACCATTCCAAGAAGCAGATGTTTTTCTTCAAGATCATACTGCCTGACATCATGTTCACTAGAATGTAAATATCCTGAGTGCAGGGACTTTTCTTCTGGATTGTTCATTGCCATATTCCCAGTATAATGAATAAATAAATCTTCAGATTCTTCTCCTGAGAATCTGAAATTTCTATCACTTAGAATTCTATTCCCCTCTTTCTCCACTTCTTTTTCCTTGTCTCTTTTAAAATCAAGCTCAATAGCCAGACTTCAAGCTGTATTACAAAGCTGTAATCATCAAGACAGGATGGTACTGGCACAAAAACAGACACTCAGATCAATGGAACATAGTAGATGACCCAGAAGTGGACCCACAAGCGTATGGCCAACTAATTGTTGACAAAGCAGGAAAGAATATCCAATGGAATACAGACAGTCTCTTCAGCAAGTGGTGCTGGGAAAACTGGACAGCGACATGCAGAAAAATGAACCTCAACCACTTTCTTACACCATACACAAAAATAAACTCAAAATGGATGAAAGGCCTAAATGTAAGACAGGAGGCCATCAGAATCCTCGAGGAGAAAGCAGGCAACAACCTCTTTGATCTTGGCCACAGCAACTTCTTATTCAACAAGTCTCTGGAGGCAAGGGAAACAAAAGCAAAAATGAACTACTGGGACCTCATCAAAATAAAAAGCCTCTGCACAGCGAAGGAAACAATCAGCAAAACTAAAAGGCAACTGACAGAATGGGAGAAGATATTTGCAAATGACGTATCAGATAAAGGGTTAGTATCCAAAATCTCTAAGAACTCATCAAACTCAACACCCAAAAAACAAATAATCCAGTGAGGAAATGGGCAAAAGACATGAATAGATAGTTTTCCAAAGAAGACATCCAGATAGCCAACCAACACATGAAAAAATGCTCAACATCACTCATCATCAGGGAAACACAAAGCAAAACCACAATGAGACGCCACCTCACACCAGTCAGAATGGCTAACATTAACAACTCAGGCAACAGCAGATGTTGGTGAGGGTGTGGAGAAAGAGGATCTCTTTTGCACTGCTGGTGGGAATGCAAACTGGTGCAGCCACTCTGGAAAACAGTATGGAGTTTCCTCAAAAAATTAAAAATAGAATTACCCTACGACCCAGCAATTGCACTACTAGGTATTTATCCAAGGGATGCAGGTATGCTTTTTTGAAGGGGCACATGCACCCCAATGTTTAGAGCAGCACTATCAACAATTAGCCAAAGTATGGAAAGAGCCCAAATGTCCATCGATGGATGAATGGATAAAGAAGAAGTGGTATATGTATACAATGGAGTATTATTCGGCAATCAAAAAGAATGAAATCTTGCCATTTGCAGCTATGTGGATGGAACTGGAGGGTATTATGCTAAGCGAAATGAGTCAGTCAGAGAAAGACAAATATCATATGACCTCACTCATATGAGGACTTTAAGACGCAGAACAGATGAACACAAGGGAAAGGAAGCAAATATAATATAAAACAGGGAGGGGGACAAAACAGAAGAGACTCTTAAATATGGAGAATAAACAGAGGGTTACTGGAGGGGTTGTGGGAGGGGGGATGGGCTAAATGGGTAAGGGGCATTAAGGAATCTACTCCTGACATCACTGTTGCACTATATGCTAACTAACTTGGATGTAAATTAAAAAAATAAAATAACAAAGTAAATAAAAATTAAAAAAATAAAATCAAGCTCAATAGGAAGCTTTGTTCCCATCCATATGCTTCAAAGCTCAATTGTTCCAGTAGTTCTCTCTCCATGTGCTGCTTCTGGATACTTAATGGATTGAGCCATTTGTTTGGGAGGTCTATAGCTATTTGGGGAGGGGCTATGCTTCATTTGTTTTTTCAATTAGTCATTCAATAATTATTTATGGAATGTATTATACTGTGCACTAGACCTGCCCTAGGCTCTAAGCTACAGCAATGAACAAAACAGATAAGCATCCCCATCCGCATGGTGCTTATATCCTAGTCTGGAAGAAAAGACAATAAACAAGATAAGTAAAATTTAGAGTATATTACATAACCATAAGGGCTAAGGAAGGAGGAGAAAAAAGCAGGAAAGGTGAAGAGAAAGGATAAGTTTATTATGAAAGGTCTCTCTGAGATGGTGATATTGATGATAGTCAAAGATGTGAAAAGAAAGCATGCATACCTGTTGAGCAAGAGCATTTAAAGCAACCAGAATTGCATGTGCAAAGGCCCTGAGGGTGAGACAGTGCCTGGTCATGAGGTCAGTGTGACTGGAAGAGAGATGCAGGGGAGAATAATAAAAGATTGTCAGGTGGGTAACTGGGTTGCTTGCTTATAGGACCTTGCAGGTTCCAGCAAGGTTTTGCCTTATTCTAAGAGATCTGACTTATTTCTAGTCATTTGTATTATCTACAGTCAGCACCGTAAGGTAAATAAGAAATCATCAAGGGCCTTTAAAGTCCCTGGAAAGGGAGGATGTGGCCTTTTAGGCAGCACACACCTGCCTCTTGTGATGAGGTGCTGAGGCTACCCCAATGAGGTCAGGTCACAGCACAATCACACAACCAAATATAGGCAGACCTGGCTCTGTTGAAGAAAAGACTGTGCCAAGACCAGGTGAGATGGATCCAGGAGGAATAAATACTATCACGTGGGAGGTCTTCTCTATACCTTCTGGCCTTGGTGGATCAGGACCAGAGAATCTTTGCTGAGAGAACAACATCATGAGGGTTCACTGAGCCAATAGTCACCATGATCCATGAGCAGAATGCTAAACTCCACAAACGTCTGAAGGGTGGCTCAAGATATAGCAGAGCCCAGACAAGCTCACCTTTGCTCAGCCTGAGTGTCCACTTCCTCATGTGCAAATTGGGGTCCATAATAGTACTTACTTCATAGGGTTGCTAGGTAAGATTCAATGAGCAAACAATACATAGCAGCCTATACTTCAAGAGCCTTCACTGTACTCCAGATTCTGCTCTTAGCACTTTGAATATAGCCACCCATTTAACCCTCACAACAATCCTGTGACGTAGATGTACTATTATCATCTGCATCAATTTCCTAGGGCTATCAACAACAAACTACCACAAACTTGGTGACTTAAAGCAATAGAAACTTATTCTCTCACAATTCTGGAAGGCAGAAGTCCAGAATCAAGGGGTCAACAGGGCCAAAGGCTCTGGAGGAGATTTCTTTCTTGCGTCTTCCAGTTTCTGGTGGCTCCTGGTATTCTTTGGCTTGTGGCTGCATCTCTCCAATCACTGCCTGCACATGGCCTTTTCCCCTGTGTTTGTGTGTGCTACATTTCCCTCTCTTTTCTTTTATAGGACACCAGTGATTGGATTTAGGGCCCACCCTAAATCCAGAATGAACTCATCTCAAGATCCTTAATTACATTAGCAAAGACCCTTTTTCTAAATAAGCTCACAATTTACAGGTAGGTACTATCATCATCATTACTGTCACTCTACAGATGAGGAAAGTGAGTCACAGAGAAGCTAAGTAAGTTGCCCAAAGTTACACCGATGTAAATGTTGGGACCAGGAAGTAAGCACAGGTATTCTGGACCCAGAGGCCAGGCTTTTAACCACTGCCCTACCCTGCAGCACATGACTGAGGCTTAGTACAGTGCTTGGCACATAGTACTGGTGCTGTATGTGGGAGCCAGTCCCATCATCCAGAAGTGAAAAGTGACTGACTTTGAGGATTTGGCTATAAGAGTGGTCTGGACTGTTGTCACAGGTGACAACAGACAATGTTTTACCTTTAAAATAGAGTCTTCGGTCCCTAGGAGTCAGAAGCTTGGAGCTAAGTAGCAGAGGCTGAGATTGTAATTCCCCAAGAAGTTAAGGGACTTGGTCAAAGTCATACATTTTGTTTGTTGGTTTGTTGGTTTGTTGGTTTGTTGGGGGGGGGGGGGCGGGGAGGGGCAGAGAGAGAGAGAGGAACCTGAAGCAGGCTCCAGGCTCTGAGCTGTGAGCACAGAGCCTGACATGGGGCTTTAACCCACAAACCATGAGATCATGACCTAAGCCAAAGTCAGACACTTAGCTGACTGAGCCACCCTGGTGCCCCTCAAAGTCATACATACAGACGTGTGGCAAATGGCAGAGAGGGTTTTGATCCAAGTCTCTCATGTCCACTCCACTGCCTCAGCCATTGCTCTGCATTAGGGACATGTAGAAATAAATTACTCAGCTTCGTTCCTTGACTCAATGCAAAAGAACACACCCCAAGTTCTGTTCAAATGGAAAGATCATATTTCATCTCACACCCCCCATATTTTCCCAATTAATAAATCAGGAGTCAAATTTGAGGACAAAGCTGTTTAATTTGGTGGGGTTTTTTCCTGTGTTTTTAAGTCAAGGAAGTCAGTACAATGTCAACAAATACACAAATGCTAAAAATAAACTGAAAGGCCTCAATGATGACTAGTTAGTTAAAGGGCAAAAGGCAAAGGAGAGGGAGGGAAAACACGATTGATCCAGGCTTGGGAGACATGGGCAAGAAGACAGATCCAGAGAATAAGAGGGGAAGGGAGAGGTGGAGGATGGGAATGCAAAGAGAGGGAGAGATGATTAATTGAGTAAATTACCCATGCCCTGTCCTACTGATCCCTTGAACCACAGACTTCAGAGGAAGCTATTTGCTTCTATTTATGATCATTTATTCCTAATCTTTGAAATGTTAATTAGCTGGTTAATTTCAGCCCACAACTCTTTAGAAAAGGAGCACATTTATCTTAACAAAGTGGCTTGGCTGGTCCTGAGTGAGCCCCATCTGAGGCTCAGCTTTGGGCAGGAGGAGCCCAGCTAGGGACACTCAGGCAGTGGAAATGCGAGTAGGGGTGCTGAGCTCTTCCTGCAAATTGGATTCTGCCACCCCCATGTTCCCCTCTCCAAGGCTCTTGCTGTGAGCTGTGCTCTTTTCAGATTAGCAGCAAGTAACTGACTTTGCATTTGGTGTGCCTGACTGGAAAAATTGTTAATGACTGCAAAAATCAAATGCCAATAGGGGCTCTATGTATGAGAAATAAGGAAGCAAAGGAGTCTCCTTCCTCGCTCTTCTCCTTACTTCCTCCCACCATACCATCTACCACCTCACCCACACCCCTTCTGGCCTCTCCTGAATTATTTTGCCCATAGACTGCAGGGAGCACAATAAGTCTTTGTGGTCATCATGGAATCCCGTATTCAAGTATAGGGCTGGCAAGGAAGAGGGTTGTTTCCAGCAAAGTGACATCACTGAGACTGCAGACAGGAATTCCCTGTGTCCCAGCCAACAAGTGTAACAATCTCATGTATTGATGGTCTTTGCACTAAGCATATTGCTTTCACTAAATGAATCCTCTTCCACAACTGAATTGAAGAAATGCACCCTGGGGACTCTGCCCTTTCTCAGAGCAGCTGCATTTGTCAATAAGCTTTGGTTAGTTTCAGCCAGTGACAAAGACTATGAAAATCTGTACTGGCCATATATCACCAGAGTAGGGGGTCAGAGCCAAGGTGGAATAAACTGACTCACTCAGGTTACCTAGACTTACAGTCCCCTGTGTTCTATACCTTACATTCATAAATTCTCTCATTTCTATCTCCACATCTTTGCACCCATGAGATATAAAAGTCAGAAGCAACATAAAAATATTTCTGCAGGAAAATATGCCATAAACAAGGTAAAAAGTTACAAAGTACGAAAAATGTTTGTAACAGCTATGAACCAGTTAGTTTCCTTAATATATAGAGTCATTAAAAATCATTAAGAATATGATCAACCTATCTAAGAGAAAAATAAGCAAAAACCATGAATAGGCACTTCAAAGAAATATATTCTTAATATATTAAATGTATTCTCAGTGTCCTTAATTAAAGAAATGCAAATGGAAAAATGGGATAACTTTTATCACTTATCAGAATAGAAAAGTTTTTTTTATTTGATAACATTACTAAATGCTTATTAGAATGCCCCCCCACCCCCAAAATACTGACAATACCAAATGTTGGCAAGGATGTGGAGCAACTAGAACTCTCATGTTGCTACCCGGGATGCAACATGGCACAGCCACTTTGGAAAGAGTTTGGCAGTCCTTTATGAAGTTAAACATATAATTGCCATATGACCAGGCAACCCCACTCTTAAATATTTATCCAAGGAGAGTTAGTACATAAGCCTACGCAAAAACCTGTACCTAAGTATTTGTAACATCACCCCAAACTCAAAATAACCCAAATGCCTATCAACTAGTGAATGTACCCAAATTATGACACAATCATACAGTGTAATTCTACTCAGCAACAAAAAAGGAATAAACTACTGATAAATGCAACAACATGAATGAATCTCAAAAGCATTATGCTAAGTGAAAGAAGCCAGACTCAAAAAGACTATATACTGTAGGATTTCATTTATACAGTATTCTGGAAAACACAAAACTAAGGACAGAAATCAGATCAATGGGTAGAGGTTCAGGAACAGAGGACTGACTACAAAATGCAAAAGGTCATGAGGGAACTTTCTGAGATCATGGAAATACTCCGTATCTTGATTGTGGGGGTAGTTAGATGACTATATACATTTGTTTAAAATTCATAGAACTGTATACCTAACAAGGGTGAGTTTTCAGTAAGGAAATTCAATAGAGAAATTCTATTTATCAACAAGGAAATAACAAGGAAGTGGGGAAACAGGCATTTCTTACATGTTGGTGAGAGTAAAAATTCATACAACTTTAGTGGGTGGCAATTTTGTAATATGTATGAAAGAGTGAAGTGTACATATCCTGTAACCTAAGAATTCTACTTCTAAAAATTTAACCTGCTAATGATACTTATGAATATATGAAAAGATGAATGTATAAGGATGTTTGGTGCAGCATGATTTGTAATAGCAAGACTAAAAATGACAAAGGTCTATTAATTGGGGTCTGGATATTAAAATTCTAAAACACAGCAGATAATATTATTCAGGCATGAAAAAAAAGATTTTGATCTACGAATGTTGATACAAACTGTCTTCAAAATATTTTATATATGCAAAGCAAAATGTGGAGCAATATGTACAGTATGTTCCCATTGGATAAAGGCATAGACATCTCTGGAAGAATATGGATTCGCTAGGACTCAGGACTCAGCATATAGTCATACTCATGGCTTAAGATTTATTACAGTGAAAGGATATGAAGCATCAGCAAAGACAAAAAAAAAAAAAAAGCATGGGACTACGTCTAGGGAAAACAGGTACAAGCTTTCAAGAGTCTTCTCCCAGTGGAGACCACAGGACATACTTAATTCCCCCAGCAATGAGTTAGAACAACATATGTGAAATATTGCCTACCAGGGAAGCTCACCAGAGATCTAGTGCCCAGGGCTATCACTGGGAGCTGATACATAGGCACTTTCCATTCAGCATACACCAATATTCCAGACGGAATTCCTTTCCCAGAAGGAAAGCAGGGGCTCAGCACAAACCACGCTACCTGCACAGTACAAGCACAGCAAGCCATCCCCACCAATCCTCAGAATGGTGACAACTCTTCTGAAACCCAAGCCCCCAGACACGATCAAAGGGATTCAACCCAGCAAGCAGGTCCTCTCAAGGACAGCAGTCCCAGGTCTGCATGTTGATTCCCTTCTGCACCAAGCAATTCTTAAAATATTTTACCACATGACCTTCCTTACTCCTTCCCTCTCTCCTTTTCCTCCCTCCTTCTCCTTCCTCTTCCCCTTCCCTCCTCGTTTCCCTGAGTAATTTAAAATTCTTAATAGAAATTCCTGAAAACCCAGAGGCTTTGAGTTGAAGAAGAAATATTTACAGAGGGTTTCCAGTTTAGAGTAAAGTGGCAAAGATGCTAGGAGCCCAGAAGTTAGGGAATGAGTAAATGGGAAGTTTTGCATTGGTGGTTTGATGCTGACTTTACGGATTCTCTGCTCACTGCCACCCTGCTACCCACTGACCAACCTTGATGAGGCCAAGTAGCCACCTCTGGATCCCCACTCATTCATTCTTCTCAGGTCATTTAATCTCTTTTGTATTCTTTGAGACAGAACTTTGGGTGGATTCAGAACTTTATTTTGAGGGAAATTTGGCATCTCCTCTTAGGTACCTCTGCTGTTATGTAAATACAAGAGGCAACACCTCTCTGGATAAGATATAGTCAAGTTTCTAAATTCTCTGGTAACCATCACAGATCATCAGTATTAAGCAGCTGGCTCTCTCTTTAACCAGCAACACAGAATATCTGCACTTTAGATACTTATGTGAGAACTCAATCTCAAGTTGAATAAGTATCTAGTTCCTGTCAAGGGTGTAACAGATACAACTGATATTTGGGAAGGACAACCTAAGAGTCCCCCAGATTTTTTTAGTTTATTTTCTGTATTCACTTAGGGAGGCGGAAGGCAGGAGGCGTTACAGAAAGGTCCCTGGATCTTGGAGAAAGGGGTGTCCTTCTAGGGTAAAACTAGTAAGACCAACACATAACCAGATGAGAGCAGGTCCTACCAAAATTGCCCACACTTTTTTTTATCTTAAGTGTATGTTCAGTCCTGTGACTTAAGTATTTCCTCAAATCCAGAATACAACTAAGAAAGTGGTGTCCTACTCAATTTTGTACCCTGAATGAAGAATTTGTAAATATGGTGAGGTGGGGTCATCTGTGAGGAGTGAAATGGCAACTAAAAGAATCAGACAGCATGGTGTGTCTCCAGCATGGTCTGGGGGAAAGCTGCCTTCACCATGGAATCAAGTATGCCACTTCCCTGAAAGTTCTTTCTCCATAGTGATGAAGGATGACCCCTCTAAGATAATGAGACTAACCTCCCTGACTATGATTTCATGTCCACCAAGCTGTCTTGCCACAACTAACAGGGTAAAAAATGAGCTGATCATTGTTAAACAATAAGTGGGTATTATGCCTTATACACTCATCATTTGCATATTGAGTTGCATGGGATTGTCATTCTTTTTATTCCGTAAAGCGAAATAGATTGTCTTTCCCTTTAAGATACAGGCTGTCTGTAGAATATGGATGCAACGCAGAGACCACCAAAGGCATGTGTACAGCACATTCTATTGACTTCTTGCTCACACCCATACAGTCTGCTATCTACTTGCTCAGACTTACAGAGGTAGGAGGAGTGCAGCCAGACAAGGAAACAGACTTGGGGGGCCAAAGCAGACAAGAGTGATTCCATATGCTTTCTCTTCTTTGGAGTTATAATATTGTTCTGAATGGAAGGGAAAGTGTCTCTACCTCAGCATACCACAAAAAAGGAAGCGTACATTATGGTCCTTGGAAATGATGGCTAAAATAGTTCAAACTCTTTATAGAAATTCCTGAAAACCCAAGTACTCTGGGGAACACTTGAGTTGAAGAGGAAAATTTTACTCCACCTTTTGGGAAAGTCTTTGTTGCCTAGAACTGACCTCTGGGAATGACACATTGGTAGACCCATCTTTAGGGATGGGATAGTTAAGTTAGATAACAAAGAAACTATTGGGCCCACCCTCTACCTATTCTCTCAGGACTAGGTGGGGAAAGGCCACTTCCTCTCTTCTTAGATTTTTATATGGTTACTGGTATGTTCATTCCACTTCTCTTGCCTCCAGCTCTTCCCTCCAGCATCTCCAGTGACCTGACCCGTCATGCCCCAGCAGTTCTTAAGATGTGACTTCCTCTAACTTGTTTTTTTTTTCTCCGTATACTCTGGGCATTCCTAAATTCCACCTCCTCACAACCTACTCCCTCCTTGATCCACCACACCTGACTTCTGTCCCACCATCCCACTAAAGCCACTCATAAAACAGTCAATGGATGCTTTTCAGTATTTACATTTCCTATAGACTTTGACACTGTTAATTTCTTACTACATAAAGTCTCTCCTTTCTTGGCTTCCATGACACCAGGCTCTCTTGTAATAGTCCTATTTCTCTGACCCCTGGTTTACTGGCTCTTCTTTCTCACCATACCCTTTGAATAGGGATGTTCCATAGTGTTCTGAGAACCTTGGCTCATTTCATTTTATATACATACACTCAACTCAAGGGTGATGACTCCCTAATCTGTATGGAGATGACTCCCTAATCTGTATGGAGATGACTCTCTCATCTATTATCTCCAGTCCAGAACTTGCTCTTAAGCTCCAAATCTGTAATTCTAGCCACCTACTGGACATATTTGCTTTAATGTTCTACAGCCAAAATCACCACGTTTAAAACTTAACTGTCTTCCCCACACTAATTTTTCTCTATAATCTGCTCAGTGAAGGTCACCACCATACCACCAGTGTCCCTAAACTCCTTCTTCTCCCTCTGATCAAGCTCCAAGTTTTATTGATTCTACCCACTAAATATCTCTCAAATCCTTTCATTTATCTCTTCTTGCCTGGACTTCTACAACAGCTTCTATAGAGGCCCTCTCATATCCAGGCTTTTCCCCTTCCAGTCCATTTTCTACTTTAGAGCCAGCACGAACATCCTAAAAATGCAAACCTGATTCTACAATCCCACCAGTGTGAACTTCTGATTCTCTGAGCAATATCTCAAAATAAAAGCAAAACTCTTTAACAACAGTTTGGAGGCCATGTCCCCAGGTATACTTCAAGGTGTTAGTTTCTACACTGGCCCTTTTTCATATCCTTATGCCTTACACAATGTTTCTGCTTCTTTCTTCTGTGTAAAACACTATTCTTTCCTCTCACTTCTTTTTTTTTTTTTTTAATTTTTTTTGTTTCAACGTTTATTTATTTTTGGGACAGAGAGAGACAGAGCATGAACGGGGGAGGGGCAGAGAGAGAGGGAGACACAGAATCGGAAACAGGCTCCAGGCTCTGAGCCCTCAGCCCAGAGCCCGACGCGGGGCTCGAACTCCCGGACCTCGAGATAGTGACCTGGCTGAAGTCGGACGCTTAACCGACTGCGCCACCCAGGCGCCCCTCTCACTTCTTTATCTAACTATCTTCTGGGGAAATGGAGGCTGAGAGAGAATAAGCAGTTTATGTGTCACTGCTTCCAGAAAGTCTTCCTGAAAGCCTCTGGCCCTTCCTCTGCATCTCTCTCATGGTACCCGTGCACAGTGCTACAATGGCCTTTAACTTGTGTCAGTTTCCTCCACGAGAATAAGTGCCCTGAGAACACAGAGTATCTTTTAGATCTTTAGAAACCAGCAAAGGGTCTGGCCTATGTCAATACTCCATATATCAGTTCAGTTGAATAAATGAATGGATAAGATTGATTTGAATTTTTAGTATACAACATTTTCCATCAAGAAAAAGGGTGGGGGGCTTGAATATTTCAAATGTTTTACTTCTCAACTCCATGGTTCTATTTTTAGTGAGCTGCCAGGAAACCTCAACTTCAGTCTGCATGTACTGTAGGAAGCAAGAGGACAAATGTTTGGGTAGTAAATCCCAAATCTGGATCCCAGTGCTTAGTCATAAACTCCATGGAATATTTTCTCACTAAATTACAAAGAATAATAGCCCTAAATGATAGGTTTTAATAGAAGGAACTCCACATTTGGCTGGTTCTTTCTAAGCAAGTACGGTTAACTCTACATTGTCTCTGGCAATGAGTCATTCTGATTAAAGAGAGTATGATTAAGTAGTAATGCATCTCCTTTTTTATGACTATGTAATAATCTCATAGGATAAACTCTCAACTCTGCATCTTACTAGTTGTGTGACTTGGGCTTTCTAAACTTTCTAACTTTCTAAATCTTCATTTTCTAGACTAAAATTTTTAAAACATCCATCACTTACTTTGGGAAGTTGATGTGAAGATGTAGTGAGCTCTGTATGAAAAGAGTGATTAGAGTGATCCCAACGGACCCCATGGCCTCAGTTACTACTGTCAATGTGTGGGAAATAGTTTAACTTATGTTTAGTCCAGACATACATATTCTTGACTTTTTGGCTCCCTCTTTGCCCTTTCAGCTTGGATGACTCACAGACACCTCAAACCCATTCTACTCAAACAGAATGCATGTTTCTCTCCTCCCCCCAAACCTGTTCTTCCTCCGACTTCCCATAGTTCAACATTTATAGTTCAGTGAACATCTCTACTGAGATCTCACCCAGTTGTGATACCAAGAACAGCATCATCCTCCATTTCTTCTTCACCTTCACCCTTCACACCCAAACAACCCATTTATTCAGGAACTTTTTCTGAGACTTTGTGTCTAGTCCTGGGTCCTGCCTCCCAAAGATTCTGATGCCTCCCCACCCCCCTCCATCACACTGCCACCTCCTTAGTCCAACCACCACCACCTCCCACAGCAGGCTCCTAACTCATCTCCCTGCATCCACTCTTGCCTCTCGACAATTTACTTTCTATACTGAAGCCAGAGTGATCTTTTCAAGGTGCCTATATGATCACATCACCCACTAGTTACTTAAAACACTTCAGAGCTTCCCATTACTTTAGAATAAAAACCAGAAACCTTCATGTAAGCCATAGGTTCTGTGTGCTCTACCCTTTCTGGGTTTCTAGACTCACCACTCTTCCCCTCACTCTGCCTCCCCTCAGCCTCACTTCACCACTCTCCCCCTGCTACAAGGTCCTGGCACAATTTTTTTACTCTGCCTGGAACATTCTCCTCCCACTTCCTTTGTTTAGCTATTTTCTACTCAGCCTTCAGATCCCAACTGAAAGTGACTCCCTCAAGGACGCCTCAGGGAACCCTTTTATGAACTCACTCTAGCAGGCCCTCTGCATGACACTCGAAACTTTTCTATCACTTAAAGCTATCGTAATTAATTATCTACATACGTAAGTATTCCACCACACCAGCCTCAATACTGGCTGCATATTAAATTCACTGGAGAAAATACCAACTCCTGCGTTCCACCCCAGACAAATTAAATCAGGATTACTGCAGGTGGGGCCTACACATTGCAATCTTTTAATGGCTCCCTGGTACATCTAATGTGTAGCCGAGGTTGGGAACCACTGGTTCATGGGCAAGGACCATGTCTGCTTGTCCACAACTTCATCCCTAGTGCCAAGCACACAGCAGTGTGTGCACACAGTATAGGCACTCAATAAATGGCAATTGTAGTTATGATTGTTATTGTTGTGGCTGATATGGTTATGATTAAGATCGTAACTTTTTCACATTTTTGGTATCTGTGATTCTTTACCACGTAACTCCAAGAAAATAAACCTGTAGCAGCTAAATTATCTTTTAGCTGATATTATTAAATCAGCTGAATTATTAAAATTCAGCATGTTTCTTCCATTTTCCTGTCAACACAGACCTTCAATTGAGGACTGACCAGAACCTACTATATAATGTTCTCACAATAAATCACATCTCCAAGGTGAAACAAAATACAGCATATTTAAAAATCCAATTCATATCATACAATTCCTTTTTATGTAGGTATGTATTCATAATTATAGTCATCTGAATAATGACTTTTGAATTTTGTAATGACATGAATTAACTGGATTGTCCACTGCTTTATCACTCTGATTCTATTTGATTTTACTCTTCCCTGTTTGTAGTTTTTCTCTCCTGTCACATGACCTATTTTACTAAGCAAAATACTAACCCCACCCCCACCCTGGCTCGGTGGTTAGAACTGAAGTTCCTTTGGCTTGCAGTTTGCCTACGTCAAAGGGCAGGCTCTGGGCAAGTCCTTTAGAGAACATTCTAAAGACACAGTTTCTGTAATCCAGTTCTCAACCATAAACCCACTCAAAATCACCTACGTGTGTTGTTAAAACAAAACTGCTGGACCCTATGCTCAGTTACTGATTTACTATGTCTTGGGTGAAGCCAGAGAATTTGCATTTCTAATAAGTTGCCAGGTAACGCTGCTGTGGCTACTCCAGGAATCATACTTTGAAAACTACTGCTTTAATTCATAATGCACTCTAACTACACCCTAGTCAATGGTGGATATTTAAAAAAATAGTTGCAGAGCACTTGTGAGGCGTACTAGGGGTACAGTCAGTGAAGACCATCCAATTTATTCTTTATATTTAAAGCACAACTCTGGGCATTTCTCCTATGATTTCAGAGGGATTTCCTCTGTGCTATTTTTGTAAATGACTCAACATCTCCCACCTATATTTCTCTTTTGGTGAGAAAGAGATCATGAAAGCAGCATGCCTCTAGCCTGTTCTTAATAGGGAATCCCTCAGCCACCTCTAGCCTACTTTTTATTTAAAAAAAAAAAAATTTGGGGGGGCACCTGGGTGGCGCAGTCGGTTAAGCGTCCGACTTCAGCCAGGTCACGATCTTGCGGCCCGTATGTTCGAGCCCCGCATCAGGCTCTGGGCTGATGGCTCAGAGCCTGGAGCCTGTTTCCAATTCTGTGTCTCCCTCTCTCTCTGCCCCTCCCCCGATCATGCTCTGTCTCTCTCTGTCCCAAAAATAAATAAATGTTGAAAAAAAATTTTTTTTTAATTTTTTTTTGGGGCGCCTGGGTGGCGCAGTCGGTTAAGCGTCCGACTTCAGCCAGGTCACGATCTCGCGGTCTGTGAGTTTGAGCCCCACGTCGGGCTCTGGGCTGATGGCTCAGAGCCTGGAGCCTGTTTCCGATCCTGTGTCTCCCTCTCTCTGCCCCTCCCCCATTCATGCTCTGTCTCTCTCTGTCCCAAAAAATAAATAAAAAAACGTTGAAAAAAATTAAAAAAAATAAATAAATAAATAAAAATTTTTTTAATGTTTATTTATTTTTGAGACAGAGAGAGACAGAGCATGAATGGGGGAGGGTCAGAGAGAGGAAGACACAGAATCTGAAACAGGCTCCAGGCTCTGAGCTGTTAGCACAGAGCCCAACACGGGGCTCAAACTCACGGACCGCGAGATCATGACCTGAGCCGAAGTTGGCCGCTTAACCGACTGAGCCACCCAGGCGCCCCTCTAGCCTACTTTTTTTTTTTTTTTTTTTAACGTTTATTTATTTTTGAGACAGAGAGAGACAGAGCATGAACGGGGGAGGGGCAGAGAGAGAGGGAGACACAGAATCGGAAGCAGGCTCCAGGCTCTGAGCCATCAGCCCAGAGCCCGACGCGGGGCTCCAACTCATGGACCGTGAGATCGTGACCTGAGCTGAAGTCGGACGTTTAACCGACTGAGCCACCCAGGCACCCCATCTAGCCTACTTTTTAAAGGCAGCCCTTGTTCACTATCCCTGAAGCCAGCCAGATTTGGGAAATCACCTTCGAGATTGTTTAACATCATGGTGAGAGGGGGACTGAAATAACAGTGAGGGAACTTCTAGGAAGCTCTTCAGAGAAACAAGGTTCAAAATCACTCTAAGAGGTTTCAGCAGGGATTTGGGAGAGAGGTAGGGTAAGGGATTCGCAGGCAGCCCAAAGGAAGTGAGCCCAACACTAGCACCCCAGCAAGATGCCCGGCAAGCAAGACCCCGTGACGGGAACCAACAGCTAGAGGGAGCATGAATTGTAACCTCTGCTGATGCTCGCTATGCCAGTATGACCCACTCAGATGTATACACAACACAGCTTCACTCTGCGAGGGGGAGGGACTAAGATAAGAAAAGGTCTCTTGTGCTGTCCTCATTTAGGGGCCAGGGGGCAATTTTAGGATGATCAACCACCCCAGTTTTCCTGGGACCATCCTGAATTTAGCTTCTTCTTCAGACCCCCATGTTCTTTAGTCATGCTCTCATCCCCTCTACCATTCTCACTCAGCCTCATTCTTACCTTCTTACCAAAGACAGGGGCACCCCCTCTTCTAAGATGCACTCTCTCCTCGTAGCCTCTGGCACTTTCAGTCTCACTTAATCAATTCTCTTTTCTTCCCTGAGCTCAGTTTTGTGTCTGACTTCACTGTCATCTTTAGGCTTTCCACCATTTTGACTTTTTAATACTCCATGAATGTGGTACATATTTTTCAGATCAAAAAAAATCTCAAAGTGGAAAGAAGCTTAGAGTTCATGCACTCCAAGGTTCCCAGCCCCAAATGCACAGGAGAATCTCCTAGAACTTTTTCCAGTCCCATCCAGAGAAACTGCATCAGAGTCTCTGGGCTTAGGGCTCAGGCACTAGTCATTTTTAAAACCCCTCAGGTAATTCTAATGTGTAGCCAAGGTTTCAAATTGCTTCTAAGCAGAAAATCTACTTCTACGGAATTCTTGAAAGCTGGGTATTTAACCTCTGCAGTATCCTTCTCCACTGACAGAAATACATGTCCATGTAGTGCATGCTTTTGGCAGACATGGCTAATCTCTAGGAAGCTCTTTATCACGATGCAAGTTTTGTTTCATTCTAACTCCCACCCACTGATTTCAGCTTTAAGCTATGATGCAATGCAGTATGTTTACTTCTCTTCATTAACAATTTTAATCCACAAAGATACCCAGTTTCACACTGTTGTATATTATACGTTTTTCTCATACTGAAGTACTTACAAGTAAAATGATATTATATCTGGGATTTGCTTTAAAGTATTCCAATACCAACAATAAAAAGACCTGGTGGAGGGGAGAGCAACAGGGAAAACAAAAATCTCAGAATATTGATAGCTGTTGAAGATGGGTAATGGGTATATAGAGGTATATTATTCTTTTTGGTTTTGTTTTAAATGTTCTATAAAAAATTTTATGAACCTCTTGCTGAAATAAAATACACTATTTCTATGAATTTGAGAGACTTCCAAATTCATTAACTCTAACATCCTCCTATGCATCTTCCTAATTGGGGCAATTTGATATAACTTGATTTAATAAATTCATGCCAGTTTCAAGTGATTGGGGCTTTCTTTTTTAGTTGCTAACAAATCTTCCATATTTATTTTAAGACTTTGCCAAGAATCAACCTCATGTGGAGTTTCCTGAACCTATCCTCCTCATATTTTATGATTTAGGTTACTAACTCTGAGAACTTAAAGACCATCATGTCTATAAAGTTCTTTAAATTCATTTAGAAAAATCATGGACTCTCTTAATAACTTCTCATCTGTTTTAATGACTTCTTAATGAGGTATGTTTCACTTTGAATTGATTGAACTGCATCTTTCTAGACTCAAGCAAAATAGAAGTTCAGAGGTTCCAATTCTTTTGCATAATCCATTACCATTGTGAATCCCTCTTCCTGTTCATGTCTTGCACTGAACCGTAATCAAAATAACTTTTTTTGTTATCTTTAGCATTTTTTCCTGCACGCCTCATCTCCAAGTGATACTTAGCCCAAGGGATGCTACTTTTAAAAGAATTCTCCTAGCTTCTAAACGTTCTTCTCGACTACTTGCCATCTTTTTTCTCTATTGTACAAATCCTTGGGTGGGGGGGAGGACTTTATTTTATAAAAGCCATGGTGATCATAGAAATTTTGAGAAAATGGAGAAATATATAAAATAAAATTAAACTCACCCCTAATTTCTAAACTCCTTATCAAGGTCCCTCTGGTCAAATAAGTATTTTAAATGCCTTTCACTTCCCTTACCTATTAAGATTACTTCTGATCACATAATCTGATTGCTCATTTAGTTGGTTATATCACTTTTAGACTCCTATCCTTTTGAGCCATATTCTTTAGCAAATCTGACCATGAGATCTCACCTATCATTTTTCTGATTTTTTTTTAATCCTTCTTCCTAAAAATTGAGGCCAAGTGCTGGTTGCCTTGTTTTCCTCCTTCAAGATTATTAATGCCTAAATCAACTATTCATTTCTCCTAGTTCTTAGCCATATCTTTCTTTTGAATCAGAATGAAATCAAAGAAGATGGAAGAAGGGCACTAAAATCCTCCTCTAACTTGCAAAAAGTATCTATGAGGAATATTAAGAATTTTTCATATATTTTTGGAAAATTAGATTTCCAATCAATATCTAGGTAAAGTTACAGTGTTTCAAACTTTCATAATTGAAAGGGGTTGGGTGGGGGGTAATGAAGGAAAGTGTTGCCAACATCTACTGTGATCTTCATGCCAAGCGCTGTACTAGGCACACCACATAAAAATTTTTTTTCTCATTTAATACTCTTAAAGGAACTATAAGTTAACTACTGTTTTAGTTCCTGTTTTACAGATAAGGAAAACACAAATGAGACAGATTAAGCAACTTCCCCAAGACCAAGCTGGCATAGTATCTTTGAAATACTAATTATTAGAATATCTGGTTTGCAAAGACCTCCTTTAGTTGGAAAACTCCATTCACAGTTTATTTTGCTTCTGTCTTTGCTTTTTAATAGAAATACTTCATCCAAAGCTTCCACCTGACTAGGGTGGTTTTATCTTATACTCATACAACAATGTCGGTTTTCACTCTCCCTCCTTTGCTCTCATCCAAAGCCCTGCAACAAGCTTCCAATCTCATGCTTTTGTATTTTCATACAAACAATATCTTAACATTCCCTCCTTATTCTAAAACACTTATGACTTTAAATAAGAAATAGAACTCACTGCCTCCAATCAGTTAGGAGACCCACCCTTCTAAGCCCTGTGACATGTGGAGCTTCATGTTTAGGTAGAGTAAAAGTATATTTATTTCAATAGGTTAAACTTTGATTCGAAAAAAAATGAAGATGGTCAAAAGAAAGCTTGAAATTCTAGACTTATCAAATTTCCTTAAAAGTTGTATCAATGAATCATAGATGTATTCTCCTTTTTTCTCTCTCAGCCCTTTTCCTGGAAATTAATGCAGCTTATTATGCTTCACATTGGAAGAGGCAAAGAGCCATAGCCTCACACCTTTCCATGAATTATTCTAAAGTTGGCAGCAGACTACCTAAATGAAAAAGCAACAGCAAAACAACACCCAGAGGTTACAGGAGCTGGGATCTTGAGTAAGTCACATTCTCAGTCTTTGTTTCTTCAACTGTAAAAGGAGGATTAACAGTACTACCTATTTGATGGAGTTGCTAAAAGAATTAAACTGAATAATCTTTAAGAAACTCCCATATGAACTGTAAATTCAACGAATATGATTATTATGATAATGATGATTATAGCTTGCAAGGCCATAACTTCATTTGAATCAATGTATAAAATCAAATATGCAAATGCGCAATACCCAAGTAACCAGAGGCTTTTTACATCTGTAAATGGTGTTGAAAAGTGTTTTAATTTCCCAAATTTCCAGGATTCTTCTTTTTCTCATGATAGAAAAGTCTAGGGTGGGTACAAAGATTCCTGTCACTTCACCATTTGCTGATACTTTTTCTCACTAGACTTGGTGGTTTGGGAACCAGGTTTTGCTGCTGACAGTACACTGGAAGCCAGAATCTAGGACTGAGCCTGGCTTGGTGAGTATCAGTCCTGGGTCACCCTATTCTTTGGAAAGCAACATCAGCTTCAAGTTCTAGAATTAGGGTTTGCCTTCTCAGGCAAAGAAAGGGGATGCTGTAGGGAGGTTAGGGAAACCCACACCTTCTCCCTCCCCTGCTGATTCTGCCCTTCCTCCAGGCTTGTCTTGCAGGCTCCTTTCAGGGCAATATGGAAGTCCTTGGGCTCAAAGTACACTCTCTACTCCACTGCTTCTCACTCTCATTTCCAATTCAGGGGAGTAAAGAAATACTCTGGGGCCTTAAAGTGGAAGGGAGTTGTGTGGTTCTTCACACCTTAACGTGAAATGTTGAGATGGACTGTGTTCCCCAAACCTGGCTGTGGAAAACCTGAATAGAAAGAACACGGGTTTGGAGGCAGTATAGGAGGAGGGCAAGGGACAAACTATCCCTTGGGATGGGTTGGAGGGAAGGGACTTTGGCAGCACCCAGGCACTGGGCAGCAGGGTGGGAGGACATAAGGCTCAGGATATAGAAGAGAGGTCCAGAAATGAAGCTCTCAGATACCACATCCACTTCACCAGCACCCAGTTTTACTAAGTACCCACCCTGTCTCCTTCCTGCCTCCTTGGATGGAAAGAGCAGCACTGGAAAACTCTCAGTTTCATCCTCACAGTTACCATTTGTTATGTGCTTGCTGGCTACCAGGCACTATGCTAAACACTACGTGCACCATCCATGAAATCTTCACAACACTATAGATATCATTAGGCCAATTTGCACTTGAGGAAACTGGGGGTCAGATGTTTAGTAATGTGCTCATTGTCACACAGTAAGTGCAGAGCTGGAATGTAAGCACAAGCCTGTGTGATGGTGGGAACACTATGCTCTTCGTTATTAGGAGGAACTGACACTCATTTAACTCTTCCCTTTTCTATCTCCTCCTACCCCTCCCCCCACCTACCACCTACCCACTTCCTTCAGTCAAGTATGGCCAGTTAACATAGCCATCTTCTAAGAAGGTCACCACAGGTGGTTTCTGCCTCATAAATGTCTAGGTTGGGTTTTGTGGCTGCTTTTCATGTCCTGTGACCTTATGATCTTGGCCACAATAGACTACGCCAACAACCACTGCTTGAGCCACGGTTGGGCTTGCATTACCTCATTTAGCCCTCTGAACAAACCAATACAAAATTAATCATATTGTACTGGTTGAGAACACTGACTCAGAAAAGTTAAGTTACCTGCCTGCGGTGATGATATAGCTAGTAAGAGGCAGAACTAGGATTGGAGGTTTGGTTCATCCAAATGCTTGAACATTCGGCTCTACCTCTTTTTCTTAGGAGATCAATGGGGTTGGCCTGGAACAAGAAACCCTCTCGAATACAATTTGTGACAATAGAAGGGAGTTTTCCAGCCAGTGCATCCTGTGCAGCAGGAGACACAGAGACAGAATCAAAGAAGAGCTGAGTTTTGGCAATGGAAGAGAAATCAGGGAGGATGACTTCCACAGTGGCTGCCCAGTCATGCGGGCTGGCACTATGCCCTCATCAAAGCAGTTCCTGCCAGCTTATATGCAGCAATAGAGTCTGTTACCTGTGTTTTCTGACTTCTCCAAATGGGCCTGTCAGCCCCTATCACCCCAGATAACCTAACCCAGTCCTTGTCACTTATGCCTCACACATATCCCTCCCTTAGGCTTAAACTCCCAATAACACACCCCATCACTATCTTGTCCTGTGGGAATGGAGTGGCGAGAGTCTTGGAGCCCTGTAGACCCTGATGCTTGAATCCTAACCCCACTCTGACATCCAGCTTTACTTCTTTCCCCAAGTAACTCTTTCCTTCCATTGTCTGCCAGCTCCAAGAGAAAGAGTATTAGGCCTAGGGGTGCTTTCCAACGGGTCCTGAGTGTTTGGGGTGTACATCAAATGTTTTCTGGGGGAACAGCAAGTCAAATGCCGTATGCAACTCAGAAGGCCATACAAGTACAGAACCTCCATATCCTGGGTCCACCAAGGCCTTGGAGTGACTGGGGAATGAAACTAGAATCCTTTTCCAGGCCTTCAAACCCCACAGTTAGTCCCACTGTCTGCACAAGACATCAGAGCTCACAGAAGTCCCCTTGTCTCTGAGGTTGGCCAGAGGAACAAGCTGCTAGTGAGTATCAGTGCTAGAAATGCTGGCAACAAGCAGCATAGGACACTTTTTTTTTTGAGTTTTATTTTTTTATTTTTTTAATATGAAATTTATTATCAAATTGGTTTCCATACATCACCCAGTGCTCCTCCCAACACATAGGACACTTTTAATGCTCCTATAAAGCATGTGTATTCTGAGGAACTTACACTCCTGAGCAGCTGGGGCTACATCTGTAAATGTCACACATAATGAGCTGTTCCAAGAAAGATCCAGGAATACAAAAAGTTTGATTTCCTGGCTCCAGTGCCTCCCCTTGGAAACCTTCTCCTCTGAGGACAATTTGGCAAAAGGTCAAATTGGTAACTTGACCTTTACACACACACACACACACACACACACACACACACACACACGCATATGCACAGAGAGAACGAGAGAGAGAGAGAGAGAGAGAGAGAGAGAGAGAGAGAGAGAGAACAAGAAAATCACTTGGTTATATTAAGCATCCCATCACATTCCTCTCTCAGGAAGGCAGGATAGACAAAAAGAAAAAATAATTGACAAGGCACCTGTTTTTTTTACATAGATCTACTTCTTTCTAACTCTCTTGCAGGTTCTCTTGCTGTTCTATTACTTGGTAACCAATTGCCCCAGCTCCAAATCTGTTCCTCCTTTCCATAATCATAATATCTAGAAGTTGAGTTCCCAAGGCAACCACAAATATTTGTTATTCTTTCTGCCATGTGATTTTCCCTAAAAATAAACTCAGAGATTTTTCCTACCATCAAAATGCCATGAAGAATGTTAATGGATATTGCTTTTTTATGCATACCTGTGAAATAAAGAAGGTGTAATGCTGCTTAGGCAAAATTTCCAGAAATACTGTGAAAGTCCTAAAGTGGAACATAATATAAAAGCTGGGGTGTTAGATTGTTCTATCTTTAAAATGGAACAAGGCATGGGGGAAAGGATTAGAGCAAGCTGTTATACATATGTTCATGCACCCAAACAAGCAGAATTTTTTTCCTTTTTAGAAAGGAAATAGCTGAGTGCCTATTTGCTCTGAGGTCTCATACAGATTTCCTTCGAAATGTCCCCTTGATGTGCCAGCCAAGGACTCCCAGAGATCTCTATTTGAAGCCAACAGAACTGAAACCAATTAACAAACAAATTTGTTTTCTGTTCACATGTGTCTCTGGGGTGGGTGACCTTTCAGAAATCATGGATAAAGTCTCCATTTAAGGCTCCAACACAGTAATGACCCCACTATACAAATCATTGTGGCTTAAGGGGGGCTTCCAAATTAAAGGAGGTCTTGCAAATGGTAATGTCACAATGGCAATAGTGATAGAAAACTTTACATTTCAATTATCTCAACAACAGTTTGCAAACGCATTTATGTTCCCTCTCTTTTTGATCCTCAGAGAAACTCCCTAGGACACACACACACACACACACACACACACACACACACACAGTTCCATTTTACAAGTATGCAAAAGCTGAGGCTGAAGAGCAAGGACACTTGCCCCACCTATATGCTACTGGGTGTACAACTCAACCAAGTCTTCTACTTCCAGTCCCATGTCTTTTTATCCTGAATATTCTTTATGCCTCCACCTCACCATACCTTCTATCATCCAAGAATCCTGAAACCAGTAGAATTTGTGATACAGAGGACCAGGAGTTAAACAGGCAGACTTAAGAGTTCTTAGAGAAGCAATTCATAAATAAATAAAATAATGGAAAGACTGTGGGGGGTGGGGTGGGAAGGAAAAAACAAAGCTGAGATGAACTAATGCAGGATGCAGTCACTAACACAACAGGGAAAATTCTCTCTCCCTCCTTCATATCCTCTCTGCTCATGACTGTCCTAAGACCTCGGACTTCCCCCAAATGGCCCTATAATAACCCTTTCCTCCAATATTGGAAAGTCTCTTAAAATATTTGGCTAACCTTGATTGACCAAACGCAGGTTTCCAATTTTTCTTAGAACTACCATATTAGTACCAGTCATATTCATGTCACTATTTCTTTTGACACATGTTCTTTATACAACATGGTCTCTGAATCCTTTCCCATTCTGGACATACCCACCCACCCAGTTTGTCAACATCTCACTTCCAATGTGATGCAGAAAGGGAATGTACCACCCATAGTGATTTCCAGTTCTTTACTCAATGAATCAATTAAAAGTAAACAAATTTGCACTGAATCATGAGGGAACTTTTTGAGTGGTGGAAATACTCTATATATAGCTCGATGGGTCAAAAAGTGTTGTTGTGGGGATAAATGAGATAGTGAAAATCAAGCACTTAGCATAGGTCTTGGCACAATGTAAGTCCTTTTATGAACCACTCCCTGCAAATCAATGCCTTCATTGCACTCTCTCTGAAGTATTATCTTCAGTTCAGAGCAATGTATTTTTTTAAGTTTATTTATTTATTTTGAGAGAGACAGAAACAGCATGAGCAGGGGAAGAGCAGAGAGAGAGAGGGAGAGAGAATCCCAAGCAGGTCCACATTGTCGGTGCAGAGTCCGATGCAGAGCTCAAACTCACAAACCACGAAATGATGACCTGAGCTGAAATCAAAAGTCAGACACTTAACCAGCTGAGTCACCCAGGCACCCCCAGAGCAGTGTATTTTGAGACAGACAATAAATTGGAGGGCAGAAGTTTCAAAGGAGAGACAGAAGCTCCTACTCACAAAAGTTCCATTAGCAATTTGTTCCTCTCTGTTTGCGGCTGTCCAGCTTTGCTCTACTCTGGTAAAGACACAACAGGTTTATCTCCTGAGGTCAATTCCACCTAATTCTTACAGTATATTGGGAATTTCTTCACCATAATGGGAGAGCATCTGAAAACCCATGTTGCTTCCATGCCTTGGGTCAAGTGTCCTGCAAAGAATTTAACCACCCCTTTGGGAGAATCTGGGCAAACCTCCTTAGGTAAATTCATCATAGAGTACATTAGAGTCTGGCCACCCAGTTCCTGGTCCTTGCTTCATTTCCACCTTAGGATTAGAGTCAGACCACAGATGTTGACCAAATTGGTAGGGGAGTGACCTTGTATGCTGGTTTCAGTCCACTACTTTCATGTAGGATCTGAATTCAGTTTCCAGTGACCTCAGACAGACATTTCTGCCCAATGACTTGGCAACAGACCAAGGATGTACTTCCCAGATGCCCCTGCAGCTGGACCCCCACCTTGGATCAAAGCCCTTGAATACACCCATGGTCTGGATCAAACATGACTTTATTTGTCTCCCTTGGACACAATGACCTGAGCTACCTACAGGAACTTCCTTTTACTCTCCCCATCTACAAAGAGCTTCAGGTACATGTCATATCTATGGATGTTCCATTTAGAACACTGACAATGAGATGAAAACATTACAAAGAGCAAACATATGAGCTCATAAAGCAAAGCAACCTATTGAAGATTTATACAGGGACAAATTTATTGAAGATGTATGGGGCAAATAGGCTTCAAAACTTTAATAGACCTAAAAACTTTACTAGTCACTGATATCTTATAATTTCATTCGTTCATTCATTATGTACTCATTTATATATTCACGCTTGCACTGATTTGAATAACATTTGATTGTCTGGAATGTGCTTGGTACTGGATATATAAAGTATGAATAAAACTTTATAAGATATATAAGATATACACAAGTATGTATAAGATATATATAAGTATTAATAAGATATATAAAGTATGAATAATCCCTGCTCTTAAAGAACTGTAAGAATTAATGTTCAGAATGTCAATGTCATCGCCTTGATCTGTCAAATAAACGTTTTTATCCTTGGTATGCTCTGTTAAAAGAAACAGATGTAATACACCTCAGTAGGTTATATAAGATAATTCCATTCAATAATATTAGCTATAATTAGCACAAAATGTAATGTGTGAGCTTCAATTCTCTAGGTAATAGCATTATCAGCCTTGAGCATGGTGTTTCTAGGACTGTATCACACCTTTGGCCTTCCTAGCTATATGGTATTGGCCTCACTTCCTCAGTTTTAAAACAAGAATAACAGTATTTCTCATGTCATAAGATTTTTGTAAAGGTCAAATGAGGTAATGGGTTCAACGTGCTTAAGATGGTACCTGGAAAACTCCTGTTTACATTGTATCTTCCTTTTCAAATTTGCATATGATAGTTTTTATTTATGTAGTTTACATTAACAAGATCTTTCCATTTTTTAATCTCACCTTAGAACCTCCATTTGGGGTTAATATCTAAGGTCAAGAGCAATTGGCCTTATAAAGGAAATCCTAAGTAGTAAAAGCAATAACCAAGAAGGACAACATACTCATAGCCCTAATCAAAAGGAAGTAAGTAGAAGTAAGCAGCTCAGAGTCTCAGAAATTAAAACTTGTGAGACGCTTATCAAAACTATAACCTACTAGGAAAAGATGTTAGAGCATACGACACTCTCTTAAGTTAAAACTAAACCAACTGCAGGACACATGAATAAAGTGACAGGACCCCAGTCAAGGCTCAGGCTTTCAAAGCACATCTGGACTCTGTATTAAGTTTCAGACAACACACTTAAAGTGAGACCTTAACAGCCTAGAACTGATCTGAAGCTTCCCAAAAAACAAAAGTGTTAGCCAACTGGAACTTGACAAAACAGTGAAATACAGTAGGAAAGCTGAGGCCTCTTCAGCTGGGGAATGGCAGACACGGAGGAGTCATGACAATATCCTTTCAAATATCTGAGGGACTATCCCACGGAAAGGGATTTAGATCTGGCCCACCTCTATGGCTCAGAGGGAAGTACTAGTGCAAATGGCAGAAGGAAGATGCAGGAAAGGAGAAACATTCAGTTAAATTTTAAAAAGAGCAAATCTTTGTAACAGATCTATCTCATATAGTAAGAGAACTCTATCTGGCATTTAGGAAAAGTAAAGTATAGGAGGGCAAGCAGAGACTCTAGGACTCAACAGAGAATTCAGCTTGATCAAGACGCTGGACTGTGGATTTGGCTGGTTTCTGATAACTTTTTCAGACATCCCTGGTAAGAAAAATAAAGCAGTGATATACTTTCTAAGACATATTAACCATAAAATGAGGATAATAATAACATTGACCTGACAGAATTGTGTAAAGATAATAATCATATGTGGGAAAAGACTTCAATGGGAAAGACTAAAATGAAAACAAATAAACAAGCCCAGAGGAAACAGAGGGGAAATTTTCAATTATTATCCTCACAGAGATGAGGAAAAAATTGCATCTGTGAGACCAAAAGAGTGCACAATTTTGTTTAAATAAACAATTAGAAAATAAAAACAAGTTTTTAGAATTTTAAACTACAACAACTGAAAAATGAACTTGACAAATGTCTTTGAAATTTTAAGGATAAAGTTGAGAAAATATCCTAGAAGGTAGAGCTGACTGCCAAAGAGGATGGGGAGAAAACACAAGAAATTAAAATTATTAATACAAGAGAGACAGCACCTGACTAATACACCTTCCAGAAAGAAAGATCAGAGAAAACCACGGAAAGAAAATTATCAAAGAAACCATATGAGAAAATTTCCCAGAACTAAAGGACCTGAGTTGCCAGATGGGAGGGGCTGAATGCCCAACACAATAGATGAAAATAAACACACCCCAAAGTACATCACTATACATGTTTAGTACATAAGGGATAAAGAAAAAATCCTAAATGCTTCCTAGAAAACAGAGGGTGGGGTGGGAGGAACAAGTGGCATAAAAATAATTGGGAATAAGAATAGCATCAGACTTCAAAAATCCAAAAGACACAAAGGCCTCAACATTTTTAATCCAATGCACCTTTTCTCAGGAAGTACCAAAGGATGTGCTCCACCCAAATGAGGTAGTGACCCTAGGAAAAGGAAAATATGTAGTACAAATGAAGAATCAAAATCAACAGTAGAAAGGTCAGGGGAAGAAGTCCACGAAGACAACCATGCAGCAGTCTAGAAGAGCAATGAGCTTAGATGGGGATAGGACAACAGGTTCAGAGAGGAGGTTTTAAAAAAGAACAGACAAGAAAAGAAGGACAAAAAAGAAAAATTACTGACTACGTAGGAAAGTGTATCAAAGGGTTTGCAAAAAAGGATTACTAATAGAGAGACACTGAGAACTAAGCATATAAAGAAGTGAGAGGCCTTATTAATGTCAGTAAAAATAAAAAGTCCTATAGGAAAGAACATCTGAGGCACAAAAAATAATTAGTCATGCTAAAGGAAACATTGCATATGGATTTAACCGAAACTTGTGACATCACGATGGTGTGGAGAAGGCAACCCTGCAGGAATGTAAGAAAGCGAACCACTCATGGGGCACCTGGGTGGCTGACTTTGGCTCAGGTCATGATCGCACAGTTTGTGGGTTCAAGCCCCACATTGGGCTCTGTGCTGACAGCTCAGAGCCTGGAGCCTGCTTCAGATTCTGTGTCTCCCTCTCTCTCTGGTCCTCCCCAACTCATACTCTGTCTCTCTGTCTCTCTCTCTCAAAAATAAACATTAAAAAAATTAAAAAAGAAAAAAAAAAAAAAGAAAGGCACTCAGCTACCAAAATAAGCAACAGAAAGCACAAATACCAGAAGAGATTCTGAATCTCTTTTCTCAAATCCTTTCTCTTCCCATCCCTTTATTAACGTTGGTACTTGTTAGGTATCATTCTTCATCCTCTTCTGTTTTCATTCTCTACCCTTTCCAGGGAGATTTATTCATGCCCATCCTTTCCAACTCCAACTCTCATTATCTCTGGATTTTGGACAGACCTCTCTAAGCTCTAGACCCAAATTTCCAGCAATCAACATAGTATCTCTGCTTGATGTCTTATAACCATCTCGTGTTCAGCATGTGCCAGGATGAACTTGTTATCTCTCTCCTCCTCTGTCAAATCTACTCTTCTTCCCCACTTCCTAGCCTTATTTTATAAGCACTTACTGACCCAATCATTCAAATCTAAACTTGAGAATAAGTCTTGACATCTCTCTCTCCTTCTCTCCCAACAAACCACTTAGCTCTCTACTTCAGACTCTATAATTCAGAAAATTGTCTAAATCCAGCCCCTCCCATTCATTCCTCTGCCCCCACACCCTGCACCATCAATGCCTTAGTGCAAGTCCCCATCACTTCTCGCCTACTGGGCTACTGCAGAAACCCAATACGAGTCTCCCTCCATCGCTCACCAATCTTGGTTCATTCCCTAGAATGCTGCCAGAATGATTTCACAAAGCCAAGTCTTATGACCACCAAGCATGATGGTAGCATAAGTGAAAATACTTTGCCACACTCCCACATTTTTGTGAAAATCTACAACTATGCCTTAAAAGAAATGGGATTTTTTTCCCAAATGAAAAGCCGCTGTATTCGAATTAAGACATGACACTAATGGCCAGCATCATCTCTTCTGAGACATGGCAGCATAACCAGGCACAAGTAAGTAAAGGCCTTAGTTGGCCCTCCTAAACACCCATTAACTTAGAAAGAACAAACGCACATTACGGGAGAAGAGCAGCAGAGTGTGATGGGAGAGGCAAGGGTAACTCTTTGAGAAGTCCCGGGTTGGTTGTTTTGTCTCGCTTTGTTTTGTTTGTTTGAGTTTGTTTTTGCCTCTGTGAATTGGCAGCCATGTGTCTACCATGAGTATAAAGAGATCTTAGAATTGATCTCCAAAAAAAAAGGCATTACTCAGGCAAGGCACTAAGCAGTGGAACAGCTGCTCACTCTTCAGTTCAACATAAATTTGCTGTCAGTAGGGAAGGGACAAGAGAAGAAAACAGGTCCTAAGAAGGGTCCTTCCTGGATGTCTTTATGCCTCTGGACAATAACATTGAGAGAATTCTGACAACTATAGACTGTCCTCTCAAACATGACTAAATAGTGACAGGACATTTGCCTTCCTTCCTGGATCTGAGTTAGGTTTTTTTGGCTAGAGGACTGAAATATCTTCCCACATGTAGAAGGGGATCTAGCACTTAGTGACTGCATTCTTCCAGGATCCAAAGGGAATTTGAGGGGGTCAAGGGGAGACTATGCATTCCAATCATCTCTAACACTGGGCTAGGATGAATCTCCCCCAACACTTCCTTCAATTCTTTTTAGAACAAGGTGAAAAATACACACATTCATTTGCACACACATACAAAAGGAATCTTTTTTTTTTTAAGGGTAAGGCCTTAGACTAAATAAATTTTACAGTAAAGTAGAAAGAACGATGAAGGAAAAGCTTGCCTCTAAAACAGATATGATGCAAGAATGAGAGAGAAATCTTTCCTTGTTTATTTTTTAGTTAGATACAAGAGGATGTTGCTATGAGAAGAGAACAGACTAAGATAAAAGATTTCATGGTAACCAAAAACACTGCAGCTGAATGAAAAGTTTATATTGGAGATAATTAAGGAAAATTGCATCAGTGACATAGAGCATATTGTAGGAAAACACTCTCAGAATACAAAGAAAAACCAATGAAGGAAAGGAAAGAGAAAGAAAGAGAGAGAGAAAGGTAGATGGTGTTCAGAGATTAGAGATCCAAATAATAGGTCCTGGAGGGAAAAAATGAACAAAGCAGGAACACTGACAGGAGTTATGCCAAGAGAAATCTTTCTTGCTCCTAAAGAAGTCCTGAATTTGGCAATCAAGGGGGTTTACCATATTCTAGGCAAAATCTGTGAAAGGAAGTCTGTACTCAGTTGTCTTGCTGTAAGAAGTATAAAATGTCAGGACTAGAGAACAGAAGAACATTAGGGCTGGAAAACAGCTGTCCTCAAACTTCTCAGCACCAAATACCTCAAGACAGTAGAAGAATATTTCCAATTACAGGAGGGGATAAGATGTCTATATTTAGACAAATTGTCACCCTCTTACCACACTGATGCCCTTTCTAAAAAATTACTTTGGTATGCTGACTAGAGCATTATGAAGAGAAACAAAATTAAGAACTCAAGGATGGGATTGAACGCATAATGAGAAAAGACCTATATTGAAACCAATTAAATCCATGGAGGGATGAGTATAATTATTAATATCCAAATAAAAAGGAAAAACTTATTAAATAAATGCCTAATATAGTTTTAGATACTAGAATTTATAATATTATGAAATTAAATAATTAAAATAAGAAAGGAAGACCAAGGGAAGCAAAAGCTCTTAAATTCTTACCTTTCATAACACAGCCACAATTACTCTTGTTTTTACTTTGATATTAAGATAAACTTAAGCTCAGGAATGTTTTTATTTTCATTTAATATATCCACAGACAAAAATAAAAATAAGATATCTGTTATCCACAGCTTTCTAGAAATACAGATAAAAATAAATAAGCAAAAGTGCAGAGTCCATATAGCAAAAAGCATAATATGAGAAAACATTCAACACCAGGGAGAATAAAACAAGAATGGTACGTAAAATAAATGTGAACTAATATAAATTCCTCCATGAAAACTCCAGAGACTCTCCAGAGACTCAACTTGGATTTAAAAAACCAATGGTTCATGGGGCGCCTGGGTGGCTCAGTCAGTTAAACGTCCAACTTTGGCTCAGATCATGATCTCACAGTTTGTGAGTTCGAGCCTTGCGTCAGGCTCTGTGCACAGCTTGGAGCCTGCTTTGGATCCTGTGCCTCATTCTCTCTCTGTCCCTCCCCCACTTGTGCTCTCTCTCTCTCTCTGCCTCTCAAAAATAAATACATGTAAAAAAAAATTTTTTTTTAAAGCCAATGGTTCATAAAGGATGCATGGAGAATAAAATGAAAATTCCAGCTGGCTTCTTTGCAGAAATTGACAAGCTGATCCTAAAATTCATATGGAAATTCAAGGGACCCCAAATAGTAAAAACAATCTTGAAAAAAAGAACTGACTCTGATTTCAAAACTTCCTACAAAGTTATAGTAATCAAGACAGGGTGGAACTGACACAGAGATAGACATACAGATCAACAGAATAGAGCTGAGAGTCCTCACATTTACAGTCACTTGCTTTTCAACAAGGCTGCCAAGAAAATTCACTGGGGAAGAGAATAATCTTTGCAATAAATAGTGCTGGGACGACTGGATATTCACATGAAGTTGGGCCTCCACCTCATACTACATCCAAAAATTATTCAAAATGGATCAAAGACCTAAATGTGAGAGCTAAAACCAGAAAATCGTTCAAACAAAACATAAGTGCAAATGTTCATGACTATGGATTAGACAAAGGTTCCTACTCCAAAGAAGATCTACAAATACCCATTAAACACACAAACAGATGCTCAAAATCATTAGCCATCAAGGAAATGCAAATCAAAGCCACAAGACACCACTTCACGCTCAATATGATGGCTATAATCAAAGATCAATAAAAAAATGAAAAGGGCTAGGTAAGGATGGAGAGAGACTGCAACCATCACACACTGCTGGTAGGAATGTAAAATGATGCAGCTACTTTGGAAAACAGTCTGGCAGTTCCTCAAATGGTTAAGCATAGACATATGACCCACTTCTTGGTATATATCCAAGGGAAATTAAGAACATAGATCCACACAAAAACTAGTCCATGAATGCTCAGAGCAGCATTATTCATAATGATAAAAGGTAGACACACCTCAAATATCCACTAAGTGATGAATGGATAAAATGTGGTTTATCCATACAGTAGAATATATGATAGGAAATGTTCAGAAGAGGCAAAACTTTAGCAGAAAGGAGGCTGGTGTTTGCCAAAGGCTGTGGGGGGAAGAAACGGTATGTGGAGATGGAATGGAAGCGACTAATGGGTACAGAGTTTCTTTCTGGGGTGATAAAATGTTCCAAAATTGATTGTAGCGATGAGTACACAATTCTGTGAACGTAGTAAAAAACACCGAAAAGTGGATGTTAAGTGGGTGAATTATGTGGTATGTGAATTACATCTCAAAATAATAGTAAGATCAACAACTATGAGTTCAAATCTCAACTTCAACACTGACCAATGGAGAGACTTTTGCTAACTCACTTCTTCAGTCTCTCGTTTGTAAGACAGGGACAGTAAACAGTACTGATCTCCAAAACTTGTTTGAGAACTGAGTTAACAGCTGTAAGGTGACTAGAACAGCAGGTGGCCCAATACACACGGAACCTGTAGGTTAACTAACTAAAGTCACCACTACTTCCACGCATTAAAAACTTACTGTATTCGTTTCCTACGGCTGCCATAAGAAATTATCACCAACTTGGTGGCTTAAAGCAAAATACACATTTACTCTCTCACAGTTTCACAGGTCCAAAGTCTGAAATCAGCTTCATTGGGCTGAAATCAGGGTGTTGGCAGAGCCGTTCTTCCTTTTCCATCTTCTAAACTCCATTCCATGCGTTCCTTGGCTAGTGGCCCTCTCCCCCACATTCAAAGCCAGAGGCACAGCATCTTGCTTCAGTGGTTACATTGCCTTCTGTGACAAATCCCCCACTCCCTCCCTCTTATAAGGATATTGGTTGCATTTAGGGCCCGCCTGGCTAATCCAGGATACTCTCCCCAGTTAAAGATCCTTAATTTAATCACATCTGTGAAGACTCTTTTTCAATAGGACATGCATGAATTCTAAAGATTAGGAGCTATAATCTTTGCAGCCTACTTCGGTTACTATATTGACCAAAAAAGAAGAAAAAGAAAGTAAATCTATGGGGAAAAGCTCTATTTCTATGAAAAAATCTATTTCTCAACTCACCAAAAGAAAGCAATAAAAAGAAAACATAGGGGCTCCTGGGTGACTCAGTCAGTGAAGCATCTGACTCGATTTTGGCTCAGGTCATGATCTCATGGTTCGTGGGATCGAGCCCCACAATGACAGCAGGCCCCACAATTGTGACAGGCTCCACAATGACAGCAGGATCCTCTCTCTCTCTCCCTCTCTCTCTCTCTGCCCCTCCCGTGCACTCTCTCTGTCTCTCCAAATAAATTAATTTAAAAAAATATTTAGGGGCGCCTGGGTGGCGCAGTCGGTTAAGCGTCCGACTTCAGCCAGGTCACGATCTTGCGGTCCGTGAGTTTGAGCCCCGCGTCAGGCTCTGGGCTGATGGCTCAGAGCCTGGAGCCTGTTTCCGATTCTGTGTCTCCCTCTCTCTCTGCCCCTCCCCCGTTCATGCTCTGTCTCTGTCCCAAAAATAAATAAACGTTGAAAAAAAAATTAAAAAAATATTTAAAAGAAGACATTAAGCAAAAGATGGTACCAACAACGTTTTTACATAGCTGAAATTAGAAAATATGAGTACTGCGCTATTAATTTCTGTTAACTAACCCTGTTCACTGGAAACAAGGGTTGTTCGGGTCCTATCTACCCTGTCTTTTGAGCACGAAGCCTAAAAAATTATTTTACTGATGACGCATCACTTCAGATGTCTTTTTGTGCATGTGTCTGAGTCTTTATCCACTTAAGCGATACTGTTTCAGTTTTATGGTTCAGTGATTCTGACCCCACCTCTTAAATCCTGCCAAACAGTCCCACATCCTGGCTCTGGCCTCCTGGAACCTGCCATGGTTACATGAAACAGAGAGGCCGGGTAATTCTCACTCACAGCCACTGCATACTTAGCCATACGAGGCTCAGCTGCTTCAGGTGTCACCTGAGAACTTCCTCTCACCTTCTTGTCTCTTTCCCAACACTGAATTACTCCTTCTCTGCATCTTCTTGACCTTCCCTCCGTACTCCCAACTTTTCATCATGCCCCTACTTTTCTAACAAGCCACAATAAAAATGACTCAGGTCGCATTTCCCCACCAGAACCGAAAATAATGGATATTGACTATCATTTCACATAGGAGAAAATTATGCTTGGGGAGGGGTTACCATATGATTGAAATGACTGGATAGATTTTTAAATACCCACCCTTATGTCTTAAAAGCAGAATATATCTCCTTTATAAGCATTCACAAAAAATTCACTACATGCTTAAGTACAAAGAAACCTCAGAAATTATAAAGCCATATTCTCTATCCATTGTGAAATAAAATGAAATTTTAATTAAAATTAATAGTTTAAACAAAAATAACAATCACTTGGAACTTAATATATATTATTCTGGGTTAAAGAGACCATAAAAATGCAGTATCAAACTATTTTGAAAACCACAGCACCACTGATAAAAGTGTATTGGATCTATTTATAGCTATAAGTCTTTGTACAAAAAAAACACTAAGGGAAGACTCAGAAAAACTGTTGTGAATATAGCAGAAAAACTTGAATATCTTTATTTGATGAAGAGCTCACATAAATTAAATTGAAAACATAAAATCCAAATAAGTAATAAAAGGGCAAAGGATATAAACAGTATACAAAAGAAGAAGGACATTATGTTAAAAAACACTGAATTTACTGGTAATTAAAGAAATACTAATTTGGGGTGCCTGGGTGGCTCAGTAGGTTGAGCATCCTACTCTTGATTTTGGCTCAGGTCACAATCTGACAGTTTCATGAGTTTGAGCCCGATGTTGGGCTCTGCATTGCCAGTGCAGAGCTTGCTTGGGACTCTCTCTCTCTCTGCCCCTCCCCTGCTCATGCTCTCTCTGTCTCTCTCAAAATTAATAACAAAATTAAAAAAACACAAATTAAAATAACATAAAAGTAGATAAGATTATTTTTTAAAACAACACCAAAGCTGTCAGGGATGCAACAAAACAGGAGCTGCTTGTGGAAGCATGAAATGTCCACCCTTACAGAAAGCAACTTGGCAACAGTAATCAAGAACTTTAAAAACTATTTACAAGTTTTAATCTAGTATTTCTACTTCTGGGACTCTATCTATCCTAGCATGCAACCCTACGTATGGAAAAACTTTATGCATAAAGACGTTTATTGGAAATGGTAACAACCTAAATGTTCAATAACAGGAGAATTATTAAATTATGGGACCATAAAAATTGTGATAACAGAGCAAGGCTAAGATAAAATGTTCGTGCTTCACTGCTATGCTAAAATCCAGGCTTTAAAACTGTATGTACAGCCTAACAATCATAATGCCATCTCATAATTTTTCAAGATCCTAGCCAAGAAAATGCAAAAAGAAAAACAACACAGGCATAGTAAAAGGAACTGCAAGGAAATACACCAAGATATTGTCGGGAATGATTGTTTTTCTTTTCTCCCCTAATCTGTATTTTCATGTTTTCTTTAACGGGCATGTGCCATATTACTTACACTGTCGCGGTCATAAAGAATTGTCCACATACCTTCTATGAATCAAAAGGAAACACTTCTTTATGAAGGACATGTACTGCCATTGTTCCTGGGTCTCTAAAGTCATGTTGATATTCTAGCACAAACACAACAGGATGGA
Source organism: Prionailurus bengalensis (assembly GCF_016509475.1). Taxonomy (NCBI): domain Eukaryota; kingdom Metazoa; phylum Chordata; class Mammalia; order Carnivora; family Felidae; genus Prionailurus; species Prionailurus bengalensis. The sequence continues at coordinate 54,723,843 of NC_057351.1, read as the reverse complement.
AGCATGTTACACAAACTCTCCTCTGCCTTCTTTTCTCCAACAGCTTCTTTTTTCCTCATAATTCCCTCAATTTTCCAAACTAAAGAAATTCCACTGGTCCTCTCTGCACCCACTTCCCCCCTTTGCACCTAGAATCATTCCCACCTCACTTCTGCAGAGTGGGTACAATGCCCCAGGCACACTATTCCCAGTCTCAGAGCCCTGAGTCCCTGCTACCCCTACTCCATGGTACTCCAAACATCCAGGAAAGGGTTCTAGAGACAATACTTCTCCAGTACTTCTCAGGTTGGAGACAGGGAATAAAAGCAGGGAGACTTGGAGCCATGGAGAAAAAGTGGGCAATATTTAGAAACTCTTCACAGGGCCTTTTTAGTAATAATAGTTTGTGTGCGATAAATTCAGACTTCTTTCTTGTATGGCAAATTAGAGGTTAGCTTCCTGTTCTAGGCCATGTATTGAATAAACGAATAAACCCTTCATTTATTGAAGACATAAATGGCCCCTGGCTGAATGAATGAACGAACGAATGAATGAATGACATTTCCCATGATCCTGCAATGACATAGGTAATCTGTGACTCAAAGTCTCCTCTGGCAAAGGAAACAAAAACAAAATCAAACTATTGATATTACACCAAAATAAAAAGCTTTTGTACAACAAAGGAAACCATCAAGAAAACAAAAAGGCAACCTACTGAATGGGAGAAGATGTTTGCAAATGACACATCTGACAAGGGGTTAATATCCAAAATATATAAAGAATTTATACAACTCAACACCAAAACAAACAAACAAACAAACAAACAAAATAATCCAATTGAAAAATGGACAGGAGACATGAACAGACATTTTTTCAAGAAAGACATACAGATTGCCAACAGATACACGAAAAGATGCTCAACATCACTCATCATCAGAGAAATGCAAATCACACCACAATGAGATATCACCTCACACCTGTCAGATTAGCTAAAATCAAAAACATATGAAATAATAAGTGTTGGTGAGGATGTGGAGAAAAATGAATCCTCATGCACTGTTGGTGGGAATGCAAGCTGGTGCAGCCACTGTGGAAACCAGTATGGAGCTTCCTCAAAAAATAAAAATAGAACTACCATATCATCTAGTAATTCCACTACTGGGTATTTACCCAAGGAAAATGAAAACACTAATTTTAAAAGTATGTGCACCAGGGACACCTGGGTGGCTCACTCAGTTGAGTGTCCAACTCTTGATTTTGGCTCAGGTCATAATCTCAAGGTTCGTGAGTTTGAGCCCGGCATTGTGCTCCACGCTGACAGTGCAGAGCCTACTAGGGATTCTCCCTCTCCCTCTCTCTGCCCTTCCCTTTCTCCCTCTCCTTCTCCCTCTCTCTGTCCCCAAAATAAATAAACGTTGAAAAAAATATATATATGCACCCTTATGTTTATTGCAGCATTATTTACAAGAGCCAAGATATGGAAGCAACCCAAGCATCCATCAATAGATGAATGAATAAAGAAGAGATGGTAGGGGCACCTGGCTGGCTCAGTCAGTGGAACACACAACTCTTGATCTCAGGGTTGTGAGTTCAAGACCCATGTTGGGCATGGAGCTTACTTAAAAAAATGAAATAAAGAAAGAAGAGGCATTATATATATTCAATGGAATATTAATCAGCCATAAAAAGAATAAAGACTGAGATCTTGCCATTTGCAACAACATAGATGGATCTAGAGGGTATAATGCTAAGCGAAATAAGTCAGTCAGAGAAAAACAAATACCATAGGATTTCATTCGTGTGGATTTTAAATTTTTTTTTTCAACGTTTATTTTATTTTTGGGACAGAGAGAGACAGAGCATGAACGGGCGAGGGGCAGAGAGAGAGGGAGACACAGAATCAGAAACAGGCTCCAAGCTCTGAGCCATCAGCCCAGAGCCCGACGCGGGGCTCGAACTCACGGACCGCGAGATCGTGACCTGGCTGAAGTCGGACGCTTAACCGACTGCGCCACCCAGGTGCCCCTCGTGTGGATTTTAAGAAACAAAACAAACAAAGAGGGAAAAACAAAAATAGACTCTTAAATTCAGAGAACAAACTGGTAGTTTCCAGAGCGGGGGATGAACTAGGTAAAGGGGATTAAGAGTACATTTATCATCATGAGCACCAAGTAATGTATAGAATTGTTGAATCAATAAAACTAATATAACTAATATAAACTAATATAACTCCACATGTTAATTACACTTGAATAAAATAAATGTTCCCTCTTCCTATACTATCTCTGGGCCCTTGGCCAAGTGACTTCCCTCCTCAGCTATGAGATGCAGAAACCAATATCACAGGTTTGTTGTGAAGATTCTATGACACAATGCATATAAAAATTACAGTGCCTGGTACATAGTAATCAATGTTAGCTCTTATTATTAACACTTCACAGAGTCTGGTTTCAGTTAGAGTTGGTTGTATATATGTCTGTCTTCCTTCACTAGACTGTGAGCAAACTGTTTACATCTCACCCATCTGGCATGGGGACTTACAAATGGTAGACACACAATAATATTTGTCAAATTGCTTTGAAGGCATGCCAGGAAGAGGAAAGGGAGGGTGCTGGAAACAAGTTTAACGTACTTTATGATTTTACTCAGGGCCAACCTCTGCAGTGTATGTTTTTCTTCTATTACCAGAACACATTGTCTCGGACTATAAGGTTGCTATTAAAAGGGGCTGGGGAGGCACTATTTCTGGAACCAGATGCTCTGTTCAGAGATAGTGAGGTTGTGCTATGAGGCATCTGAAATCTCCAGTTTGGCTCCTGGCTGAATGGGGAGTGGGGGCTAAAGTTCTGCCAGAGCTGGACTGGCCAACCTGGGTACCCTGGCATGGGGCCACATCAGCTCTGATGATCAGCCTCCTAGAAGGGATGCATCTTGTTTCTCGGCGCATTCACTTAGGGGGTATCTTAATAGAGTGAATAAAAGAGCGGTATGTACCAGCGGGAACTCTACTGAAAACTCATAGGTCCCCTTTTATTTCTCATTTATTTTTTTATTTACTTACTTATTTTGGCAGCACTAGGGTTTATTAAACTGTGCCTTAGTACAGGTACTGGGGCTTGCCCATGGTATTCTTGAAGTATCAAAGCTAGGAGGTTCTGCCAATTCTTCTTGAGCAATGACACCAGGAAATTGACAGCTAAGTTAATGTTGTTCACAAGCTCATCATCTGTCGTCTTCATGTGGCCAACTTCACTTCATCTACTTTGACCACTATGTTCTCATTGTAGGCCAGCAAGGAAGGGAACTTGCCAGGCTTAGTCAGGCCTGGACCCAGGATTTGTGGGATCTGCTTGCTCAGAGATTCTAAAGCAAAAAAGGCATTATACTTCTTGGCCAGCTTCTTGACTAATTTTTTATTCTTGTTGAGTTTCTTCAATGCCTCAATGTCCATGTGGGGAATAACCATAGCCTTGGCCTCATTACAGTGCTGCTGGTCCCCTAAAACACATACAGAGAACGTGGGGCAGGGAGTGGACGTAAGCCTGATGTTGCCCAAGAAGAATTTGTCCTTCAGAGGGTTATAGTTCTTCAAGCTGACCTGCAGCTCCACCATCTCCCAAAACTCCTGGTGCTTGTGCTGGCTGGTTCCTGGGCAGGACTTCCCGCACCGCCTCATACAGGGTGTCACGGGAGACTTTGTTGCTCATGGTGCCATGCACCACAATAATCAGAAAAGAGTCATAGGTCCCCTTTTAAACTAGCCTTCTGATTCTTGGATAAACATCAGCTAAAAAAATAATACTTAGTTTGCCTAATATTTGTTGAGTTCCTATTATGTGCTAAACATTGTACTAGACACTGCCAATCCAAAGGTGAATAAAGAAATTATAATCAGGGTAAGGGGGAGGAAATGCAGAGGACAGCAATGTGGATGAGTATCATGAGCACCAGCTTAGGCGTAAGCAGTGGAGGTGTAGAAACATCCAAGTCAGGGGTTATTCTAAGGCTCAAGGGAAGGAGAAGGCATGAAGTGGCAGTTGGTAACCAAGATAAAGCTTGAAAGAATGATTGCAACAGCTCACATTTACTGAACACATACTCTATACGTCAGATCCTGTTCTGAGAATTTTGCATAAATTCCTCAATTAGTCTTTATAATAACGCTATGAGGTAGATATTATTATTCTCTTCATTGTATAGATGAAGAAACCAAGGCACTCAGTTAGTAAATGGTGGAGCTGGGATTCAAATCTAGGCAGTGGGGCTCCAGACTGAAGGGGAAGGAGAAGGCCAGCTAGGCCTTCAAGGCAGAAGCGAGTGCCATGTAACAGTCTGAGAGGGCGGAAAGAAACAAGGTCACTTGGGGAACTGAAAGTGGCTGGGGGTGGGGACCGAAGTTCAGAGATGACTGGGCTCACTCTGCAGGTTAGAAGGGAAACCAGAGGGAGGGTATTTCTGGTCTGGACTTGGAAAAACTAGCTGTGTGATTACTGTCACATAACCCCTCCTGGTCCCACTCTCTTCCTTTTGTAAAAGGGTAAAATTAACTATACCTGGGGGTCTATCATAGAGAATGGCCATGAGCACCAAGTGAGAAAATGTATGTGAATTGATAGCAAAGCACAGATTCCTTCTCAGACTTGAGATTTCATCAGTATCATTTCTCCCAGCAGCTCAAAGCTCTGCAGACTCCGAATCAACCACATGTGGCCGTAGTAGCCAGAGCCTTCAGGAGGTGTAACAGTGAGAGTATAGAAAAAAAGCCTATAGACCCTGAGTCCAAAGACCTGTATCTAAATTCCCCATTCACTAACAGTGTGATCCCAAGGCAAGCAACACTCTCATTATATCACCACCATGTGGAAAATGGGAATGATAATGATAGCACTCACCTCTTAAGTTGATGTGAGGAATAAATAATACAGGTAATGTGTTTAGAATAGCTCCCGGCGCAGAGTAAAGACTTAGTAAACATTAATAGCTTTTATCACTATCATTAAGAACACGTTGACTACTCATCCCATTGCTCTGCATTCTATGTGATAAAAACGTGTGGGGCTATCAGAAATTAGAGATGAAGAAGAAGGTTTGCAACCCTACACAACCACACTGCTGTGGAGACTCTCCCTGACTCCCATGGGCTGGCAAGCAGCTGGCTCTCCATCGTGGCAGAAAATGCCCAAAAGAGGTAAAAGAGAGCGCACACCATCTGTGCAAACTAGGCTGCTCTTACAGTTTTTAGACAAAATCTAAATATAGTCACCCAGATATGCCTTGCTTTTTTAAGATAAAACTGTTCACCCCTCCACTCCTTCACTCCACCCCCACCCAGACACACACCATACATATACACACATCCCAAGAAGCGGTTCGTCTTTTTTAAGACATACTGTGAGGTCCTGTTGTGACAGCCTCTTGCCACATTAACTTCTCTATCTAACTCCTGGCAGAGAACCCTTGGCTAATTTAACAACAGGAAAGCACGCAGGAAACTTGAGAACAAAACAAATCTCCTACACACAGAGCCCAGCATCTTCAAGCAAACTCGCTGAGGTACAGACCCGAAGCAAGATGACTCTGGACTATAAATGAGGCAGCTGCTTCTTAAAACCGCAAAGGGATGGAAGGAGTCATTTGCCGCTAAAACACTAGAGTTGAATGCAAATTGATCATGAATATTCATGAGCCCCTCCAGCTTACTCAAGAGCCACCCTTCACTAAAACCCCGGGGCTTTGCTTCCTAAAAAGTTTCCCAAAGTTCTTTCTCTGCCTCCTCTCTGAACGAGAGGGTGGGAAAGTTCATTTGGGGATTTATGCCTCTTGCTCTTTCAAGTACTTGCTTTTGGTCTGGGTTTTTGGGTTTTTTTTCCTTCTTTTTTTTTTTTTTCCTTTGGTTTGTTCTTAAGGATTCAGATCAAATCAATTTGCTCTTACCCTTTCTATCTTCCATAATTGGCAGCTTTTGTTTTCTTCCTCTTTGCTCTTTATTTTTTTCAGCTTCTGCTTGCTGTGGTCGGTCTCAGTGAGAGAGGTACTCAAGGAACTGAGATATAACAGACCCTCGGGCTTGTGGGAGGGGCTAAATTAGCCGGCCCCGTTTCGGAAGGAACTTCAAACCCTATGTCTCTTTCATTGACTGGAAAGAATAGATTGGCTGAGTCCCGCTGCTCATTTCCCTAAAGCACACGAAGATTTGACCGGGTTGGGGTGGTCATTTTTCGTATTCTTAAAGCTATGTATGTTCAAGTGTCTCGCTCTCCCTCTCATTTTGTTACAGAAATCCATTTTTTTCTCTCGAGAAATGTTATCTTGGCTGCAAGCAAAAAAGCTATTTACTTATTGCAGTTTTGAAGCCAGATAACTAGAAGCTTGTTACCTGATACCCACTAGAAAAACTAGAAGAACTCAAGAACAGTTCTTCCTGCCCCATAAAGCTGATTACCTCTGGTCGGCTGAAGAGCAATCCCTTTTCCAGGCTCATTAGACCACAAGAGCAACAGTCCTGTCACGGATGGATGCTGTGGCAGGAAAAGTCACTGTGGCAGGAGAAGCCACATTATTGGTGGGAAGGCAGAGGAGGCTGGGAACCGCTATCCAGCTGTACTGATGCAAGTCGTCCACCTTTTCCAAACTTTAACGTCCCACCTCTGAAGTCTTCGCAGCATGAACTGCCACACCCAGGCTTTGCCAAGATGAGTCAAATGCAGATAAGAGGCTGACCAAAACATTTTCAAATTGTGTATTTATGTTATTTTGAAATCAGGACAAGACCTAATTCTCCCAGAGGAAGGTTAAGTACTCAAGGCCCAAGGCTCGCTCCTTGGGCAAATTCTCCCTCCACATGGCTGTCACAAACCTTAGCATTTTAGGTCTGAAAACAGATCACAGACATCTAGTCTAACCAAGGTTAGAGAGGAGGAAAAGTTATGCCATCTGCTCATGTTCACACAAAGAGAGAAAGCAGGGAGGGGGTCTCTCTTTTTTGCTACCATGCTCCCCAGCACGTAATAAAGTTGCTCTACAGAGTAGGCTGTCGATAAATGTTTGATAGATGGTTGAATTAACGAATAAATAACAAAGCAGAGAGCAGATAGGATTTTCTGATTCCTACTTCATGCTTTTTCTACGTTGCCTCTCTAGCATGAGAATTTGTGTCTAAATGCAATTATACCATAAGACATTTTTCTTCATATAAACTACTAAATTAGTGACCACTATAGAGTTTTACTTCTTTTTCTTTAAAGATTTTATTTAAATTCAAGTTACTTAACATCTAGTATAGTACTGGTTTCAGAAGTAGAATTTAGTGATTCATTACTTACATATAACACCCAGTGCTCATCACAAGTGCCCTCCTTAACACCCATCCCCCATTTAGCCCATCCCCCAACCCACCTCCCCTCCAGCAAACTCAGTTTGTTCTCTATAGTTAAGAGTCTTATGGTTTGCCCCCTTCTCTGTTTTTATCTTTTTTTAATTTTTCCTTCCCTTCCTCCATATTCATCTGTTTTGCTTAAATTCTACATATGAGTGAAATCATGGTATTTATCTTTATCTGGCTGACTTATTTCACTTAGCAAGATACACTCTAGTTCCATCCATGTTGTTACAAATGGCAAGATTTCATTCCTTTTGATGGCTGGGTAATATTCCATTGTATATATATATACCACATCTTCTTTATCCATTCATCAGTTGATGAACATTTGGGCTCTCTCCATAATTTGGCTATTATTGATAGTGCTGCTATAAACATTGGGGTGCATGGGTCCCTTCAAATCAGTATTTTTGTATCCTTTAGGTAAATACCTAGTAGTGTGATTGTTGGATCATAGAGTAGTTCTATTTTTAACTTTTTGAGGAAACTCCATACTGTTTTCCAAAGTGGCTGCACCAGTTTGCATTCCCACAAACAGTGCTAGAGGGTTCCCCTTATTCTGCATCCTCATCAACATCTGTTGTTTCCTGAGTTGTCCGTTTTAGCCATTCTGACAGGTGTGAGGTGGTACCTCATTGTGGTTTTGATCTATATTTCCCTGATGATGAGTGATGTTGAGCATCTTTTCATGTGTCAGCCATTTATATATCTTCTTTGGAGAAATGTCTTTTCATGTCTTCTGCCCATTTCTTCAATGGATCATTTCTTTTTGGGGTGTCAAGTTTGGTAAGTTCTTTATATATTTTGGATACTAGCCCCTTATTGATATGTCATTTGCAAATATCTTCTCTCATTCCGTAGGTTGCCCTTTAGTTTTGTTGATTATTTCCTTCACTGTGCAGAAGCTTTTTATCTTGATGAGGTCCCAATAGTTCATTTTTGCTTTTGTTTTCCTTGCCTCTGGAGATGTGTTTAGTAAAAAGTTGCTACAGCCAAAGTCAAAGAGGTTGCTGCCTGTGTTCTCTAGGATTTTGATGGTTTCCTGTCTCACATTTAGGACTTTCCTCCATTTTGAATGCATTTTATTTTATTTTTTTAAATATGAAATTTATTGTCAAGTTGGCTTCCATACAACACCCAGTGCTCATCCCAACAGGTGCCCTCCTCAATGCCCATCACCCACTTTCCCCTCCCTCCCACCGCCCATCAACCCTCAGTTTATTCTCCGTTTTTAAGAGTCTCTTATGGTTTGCCTCCCTCCCTCTCTAACTTTTTTTTCCCCCTTCTCCTCCCCCACGGTCTTCTGTTAAGTTTCTCAGGATCCACATAAGAGTGAAAACATATGGTATCTCTCTTTCTCTGTATGACTTATTCCACTTAGCATAACACTCTCCAGTTTCATCCACGTTGCTAGAAAAGGCCATATTTCATTCCTTCTCATTGCCAAGTAGTATTCCACTGAATCTGTTTTTGTGTGTGGTTAAGAAAGTGGTCCAGTTTCATTCTTCCGCATGTCACTGCCCAGTTTTCCCAACACCGTTTGTTAAAGAGACTGTCTTTTTTTCATTGAGTATTTCTTCCTGATTTGTCAAAGACTAGTTGACCATATAGTTGTGGGTCCATTTCTGGGTTCTTTCTTTGTTTCATTGACCTACGTGTCTGTTTTTGTGCCAGTACCACACTGTCTTGATGATTACAGCTTTGTAATACAGCTTGAAGTCTGGAATTGTGATGCCTCCCGCTTTGTTTTTCTTTGGCTATTTGAAGTCTTTTCTGGCTCCATACAAATTTTAGAATTGTTTGTTCTATCTCTGTGAAAAATGCTGGTGTTATTTTGATAGGGATTGCATTGAATGTGTAGATTGATTTGGGCAGTGTGAACATTTTAGCAATATTTTTTCTAATTCATGAGCATGGAATGTTTTTCTATTTTTGTGCCTTCTTCAGTTTCTTTCATAAGTGTTCTATAGTTTTCAGAGTACAGATCTTTTACCTCTTTGGTTAAGTTTATTCCTAGGTATCTTATGACTTTTGAGGCAATTTTAAATGGGATTGATTCATTGATTTCTTTTTCTGCTGCTTCATTATTGGTGTATAGAAATACCACAGATTTCTGAACATTGATTTTATATCTTGTGACTTTGCTGAATTCATGTATCAGTTCTGGCAATTTTTTGGTGGAGTCTTTCAGGTTTTCCACATAGAGTATCATGTCATCTGTGAAGAGTGAAAGTTTGGCTTTTTCCTTGCCAATTTGGATGCCTTTTATTTCTTTTTATTGTCTAATTGCTGAGGCTAGGACTTCCAGTACTACGTTGAACAACAGTGATGAGAGCAGGCATTCCTGCTGTGTTCCTGACCTTAGGGGGAAAGCTCTCGGTTTTTCTCCATTGAGGATATTAGCTGTAGGTCTTTTGTATATGACCTTTATGATATTAAAGTCTGTTCCTTCTATCCCTACTTTGCTATATTTATCAAATGCTTTTTCTTCATCTACTGAGAGGATCATATGGTTCTTATGCTCTCTTTTACTAATGTGATATATCACGTTGATTTGTGAATATTGAACCACCCCTACAGCCCAGGAATAAATCCCACTTGATTGTGGTGAATAATTCTTTTAATGTACCGTTGGATTCGATTTGCTAGTACCTTGAGAATTTTGGCATCCATGTTCATCAGGATATTGGCCTGTAATTCTCCTTTTTATTAAGGTCTTTGTCTGGTTTTGGAATCAAGGTAATGTTGGCCTTATAGAATGAATTTGGAAGTTTTCCTTCTGTTTCTATTTTTTGGAATCGTTTCAGAAGAATAGGTATTAATTCTTCTTTAGATGTTTGATAGAATTCCCCTGGGAAGCCATCCAGCCCCAGACTTGTTTGTTGGGAGATTTTTGATTACTAATTCAATTTCTTTGCTGGTTATGAGTCTGTTCAAATTTTCTATTTCTTCCTGTTTTAGTTTTGTTTCAGGTAGTTTATATGTTTCTAGGCATTTATCCATTTCTTCCAGATTGCCAAATTTGTTCGCATATAATTGCTCATAATATGAGCATTATAATTGTATTTCTCTGGTGTTGGTTGTGATCCTCCTCTTTCATTCACGATTCTATTTATTTGGGTCCTCTCTCTCTCTCTTTGATGGTTAATAAGTCTGGCCAGGGGGTTATCAATTTTGTTAATCTTTCAAAGAACCACCTCCTAGTTTCATTGGTCTGTTTTTTTAGTTTCAATATCATTTATTTTTGCTCTAATATTTATTATTTCCCTTCTTCTGCTAGTTTTGGGGTTTATTTGCTGTTCTTATTCCAGCTCCTTTAGGTGTAAGGTTAAGTTGTATATTTGAGACTTTTCTTGCTTCTTGAGAAGGATCTGGTATTGCTATATACTTCCCTCTTATAACCACCTTTGCTGCATCCCAGAGGTTTTGGACTATTGTGTTTTCACTTTTTCATCCATGTATTTTGTAATTTATTCTTTAATTTCCTGGTTAACCCCTTCATTCTTTAGTAGGATATTCTTTAGCCTCCATGTATTTGTGGCCTTTCCGAATTTTTTCTTGTGGTTGACTTCAAGTTTCATAACATTGTTGTCTGAAAATATGCATGGTATGATCTCAATCCTTTTGTACTTGTTGAGGCCTGATTTCTGCACCAGTATGTGATCTATTCTAGGGAATGTTCCATATGCACTCAAAAAGAAATGTGTATTCTGCTGCTTTGGGGTGAAATGCTCTGAATATATCTGTTAAGTCCATCTGGTCCAGTGTGGTATTCAAAGACATTGTTTCCTTGTTGATCTTCTGCTTAGATGATTTGTTCATTGTTGTAAATGGAGTGTTAAAGTTCCCTATTATGATGGTATCATTATCAATGAGTTTCTTTAAGTTTGTTCTTAATTGATTTATATATTTGGCTTCTTCAAGTTGGGGGCATAAATATTTATAATTGTTAAATCTTGTTGGATAGACCCCTTTGTTATGATATAGCGTCCTTCTTCATCTCTTGCTATAGTCTTTGGCTTAAACTCTAGTTTGTCTGATAAAAGTATGGCTACTCCAGCTTTCTTTTGATGTCCATCCCCTCACTTTCAATCTGGAGGTGTCTTTGAGTCTAAAATGAGTCTCTTGTAAGCAACATATTGATGGGCCTTGTTTGTTTTTTTTTATCCATTATGATACCCTATGTCTTTTGATTGGGGCATTTAGTCCATTTACATTCAGGGTACTATGAATTTAGTGCCATTGTATTTCCTGTAAAGTCACGGTTGTTGTAGATTGCCTCTGTTCCTTTCCATTCTTTGTTGCTTTTGGTCTCTCCTGATTAAAGGGTACTCTTTAATAATTCTTGCAGAGCTGGTTTAGTGTTCACAAATTCCTTTAGTTTTTGCTTGTCTTGGAAACTCTTTATCTCTCCTTCTATTCTGAATGACAGTCTTGCTGGATAAAGTATTCTTGGCTGCATATTTTCCCCATTTAGCATATTGAATATGTCATGCCAATCCCTTCTGGCCTACCAAGTTTCTGTAAACAGGTCTGCTGCTACTCTTATCTGTCTGCCCTTGTAGATTAAGGATCTTTTGTCCCTAGCTGCTTTCAGAATTCTCTTTTTATCTTTGTATTTTGCAAGTTTCACTCTGATATGTCTTGGTGTTGACCTGTTTTTGTTGATCTTAAGGGGAGTTCTCTGTGCCTCTTGGACTTGAGTGCCTATTTTCTTCCCCAGATTAGGGAGGTTGTCAGCTATACTTTGTTCGAATAAACCTGCCCCCTTTTCCTGCTCTTCTTCTGGGACTCCTATGATATGGATATTATTGTGCTTTATAGAATCACTGAGTTCCCTAAGTATATTCATGATCTAATAGTTTTTCCCCCCTCTTCTTTTCAGCTGCATTATTTTCATAATTTTGTCTTCTATGTCATCTATTCATTCCTCTGCTTCTTTCATCCTTGTGATTACATCCAGTCAGTTTTGCATCTCAGTTATAGTATTTTTTATTTCTGCCTGACTAGTTTTTAGGTCTTTAATCTCTGCAGCAAGTGGTTCCCTGGTGACTTCTAGCTCTTTTTTTTTAAAGCCCAGCTAGTATTCTTATGACTATTGTTCTAAATTCTTGTTCAGATATATTGCTTATATCTGTTTTGAACAAATCTCTGGCTGTGGTTTCCTCTTGATCTTTCTTTTGGGGAGAATTCCTCTGTCTTGTCATTTTGTCCAGGTCTCTGTCTTTTGCATGTTATGAAAGCTCGTTATGTTTCCTGCTCCTGAAAGTAATACTATATTAAGAAGGGGTCATACACTGTCCAGAGCCTGACACTTCAAGAAGTGTTTCTGGTGTATGCTGTGTGCACTCTGCTGTTGTGATTTGGCTGCTCTTTCCCCCAGGTCAGTCCTCTGCAGAGTTCCTCCTTGCTTGCAGTGGGAAGTGTTTGGACCTTTAACTAGGTGTGCTTTGATTTGTTAAAATAAGCCTTCCAGGTTCTCTATCTCAAATTATGCAGATTGTTCTTTTAATCTGCAGATAAATTTCCTAGGTGTTCAAAATGATTTGATGCTGATCTAGCTGTGTTTGAGGGACAAGGCAAGCCCAGGGTCCCCCTACTACTCCACCATCTGAACTCCTCCCTCCAGATTGTTTTTGACTCTATATAGAAAATAAATTCTCCATGATACTTTAATAAAAGCAAGGGCTGCCTTTCCAGTTCAGGCATCTCTGTTACTTTGCACATTGCCTGGCACATAGTATGTGCTCAATAAATGTTTCATTTTTAATAAATCTGATTCTGTCCAACAAAACTCTTCTTTTATCTTACTAATGGTCCCTAGTTACATGATTTTGCATTTATATTAACTAATTATGCTAAATGAAAAATCCAATGGATGCCTTCCAGAGCCAGTTTAGACTCCATCTCTACCAGGGAATATTGGTTTGATATTTGTCTTATATGATAAAATTATTTTTAAGAAAGATAATGAGATATTTGTATAAATCAACAATTTTTATAATGGGTTTAATGATTGTTTGGTATCACTGTTTTGAAGAAAGATTTGAAAAACAGCATGTCCCCAAACATCCTGTGAACTATAGAATGGAAAACAGACCATCAAAGCTAGAAGGAGAAGGGAATGATCAAGTGGAAGATCAGAGTGGGTGAGGGGTTAAGTGGGAAAAACAAACAAACACCGAACATGTCAAGGAGAGCTCCACATTGGGCACTGTGGCAACAGTCCTCTATTTCAAAAAAAATAAAATCAAAGCAACTCCTATCTGTTCTACTTGGACATCACATTGTTGAGTAAAAGTCATTTTGACAAATGACTCATTTCTTTGTTAATGTCATCACAGAGAGAGAAACTATCAGGAGTAAAGTACTCAACTTCTAGTTCAACCAGAAGAGATAAAAATCTCATTATGTTAACTAGCTCTTCACAAAAATGTGAAGTTCATCCAAATTCAATATGCCGTAATAGAACCATGATTTTAGCCCCCAACTCATATTATGTGAACCTTTGACTAAATGTCAAATGCTTCTTATGGTAACATGTTCTGTTAAAACATACAGCAGTTAAAACATACTGTCTGGTGGTCACACCCTCCTTGGCATATGAAAACACTATATAGTTCAGTGTTATTCATCCAAGAATAATTACAAAACAGATGGGATTTGTGTGTGTCTTTCCAAAGGCCTGAGAATTTATCTTAAAAACTAAATCTGAATTAAAAAATTGTTATAATTTCTCATGGTCGTGTTACTTGTAATGAGAGGTAGAAAGTAAAAACTGCACTCAGAGACAGAGTTGTTAGGAAGAAGTGAAGATATTTCTCTTTCTTTTAATGATAAAGTGATCTTTGATGAATTCTCAAAATGATTGAAGTTTCATTTTTTCTTTATCTTCAATCTCTCTCACTGAACTGCCCACATGATCTTTCTGAGGTATAAACTTGATAATGACATTCCCAGGCTTAAAAAGTCCTAGTCTCCTTATCATCCATAAAGCAAAATTCAAATTCTTATCATGGAATATATAAGGTCCCCCTCTACCTCTCTAGACTCATTTCCTGCCATAGATCCCTGTACTCCAAAACCAAATCATAATTCCAAACCCATTGTCCTTTCAGGACTCTGCATTTACATAAGTTGTACTCATGCAAGACACCCACCTCTCCCAAAGTTTAACCTTCTACTTCCTCAGTCACTCCCTCTGTTTAGAATGCTCTTTCCCCTCTTGCTCATGGGTCCTCCTACATATACCTCATGACTTAGTTTAAGTATCTAGTCTTCTGTGGGGCTTTCCCTGACCCCTCTACTGTCCCTCCCCCAAACACAGCACTGACCCACAGAAGAGATGCCACTCATATTATCATGATGTTTTATGATTTCACTTATAGCTCAGGCCACAAAACTTGGAGTCACATTGAATCCTCTTTCCTTACATTCCAAGTCAGATCCTTCAGCAAATTCTGTGAGTTCCATTTTCAAAATATATCTAGCACCTGACTCCTTATCATCTCCACTGCTACTACACTGGCCTTAGCCACATCACCTCTAACCTGGTTTACTGTGATAGCCTTCTCACTGGTCTGCCAGATTCTGCTTTGAAGCCTGTTCAGTCCAATAACAGCCCAGCACTAGTGATTCAGTTAAAACAAAAGATTATTCCTCATTCCTCTGCTCAAAACCCTCCAATGGCCCCCACCTATGCCAAGCAAACCTAAAGTCCTTCAGATAGCCTACAAGGCCCTCCCTAGCCTGCTCCCCATCACCTCTTTCTTTCCCACTACTTTCCTCTTCTTGCTCCCTCTGTTCCAGCCTCATATTCTTTGCACCTGCTGTTCCTTCTGTCTGGAATGCTATTCTCCCAAATATCCACACAACTCCTTCCCTCATTCCCTATAGGTCTTTACTAAATAATACCTTCCGCCTCAGCACAAGATTGTGATGTCTAAATACTATTTTCCACTACAATGAACCAAATTCTTTGGGAAAATGGCTGATTCCAAGCCTAAGGTGGGAAGTATATGAGATTGGAATATTTTGTCATATCAGAAAGCAAAGGTACTATCTAAAACTACTAGGGTTGTGTCAAAGGGACTCAGGAACCAACTTCAAGTGGCTCCTACTAGCCAAAGTAGTAAAACTTTGAACAGCAATAAGAATGGAAACACATCAGATATGTTGATACCTATGTGTTCATAATGATAATCTAAAGGAATCATTGTTCATCTTTGGAACCAATTCATTATTCAGAAAACAAATAAAAGGAGGAAATACCAACAGTCAATATGCTTTGCTGCACAAACTGTACCACACAACAACCAAATAACTGATGAGGGAAAGTTTCTCCTTAAAGTATTCCAGATAATGAAAGAATCAAATTGATAGCATTAGAGTATCATCATTATATAAACATCTAAGTGATGAAGCTAGGTAATAATCATCAATGACTGCTGACATCACAAAAGGAGGTACAAACATTCATTGAAGGCCTCCTGAAGGAAGAACACACAGCACCTTCTGAAGTAGTCTTGCCAAAAAATTGAAGCCTCTCAATTTAAATACCAGTTTACAGGAAATATAGGGCACAGAAAACCATGTAAGAAGACACTTCAGGAAAACAATCAGTATAATTTAACCTTGAGGAAATACTACAAAACAATTCAATTCCTTTAACAAATAAATTGCGGTGAGGAGCAGGGGGCGGGGCGCCTGGGTGGCTCAGTTGGTTAAGCGACCGACTTTGGCCCAGGTCACGATCTCGCAGTTTG
This sequence comes from Prionailurus bengalensis, assembly GCF_016509475.1. NCBI lineage: Eukaryota > Metazoa > Chordata > Mammalia > Carnivora > Felidae > Prionailurus > Prionailurus bengalensis. Next base: position 54,707,721 of record NC_057351.1, on the reverse strand, counting down.
TGAGTTCGAGCCCCGCGTCGGGCTCTGTGCTGACAGCTCAGAGCCTGGAGCCTACTTCAGATTCTACGTCGCCCCCTCTCTCTACCCCTCCCCTACTCATGCTCTGTGTCTCTCTCTCAATAATAAATAAATGTTAAGAAAATTAAAAAATAAAAATAAATTGCAGTAAAGTCAAAAGAGGATGAGGTACCTACAGAATAAAAGAGATTTAAACGATATACTAACCCAAATGTACTATCTGGACCTTGAAATTCTGATTTAAACCAATTAATTTTTTTTAATTTTTTAACGTTTTTATTTATTTTTGAGAGAGAGAGAGACAGAGCATGAACAGGGGAGGGTCAGAGAGAGGCAGACACAGAATCCGAAACAGACTCCAGGCTCTGAGCTGTCAGCACAGAGCCTGACGCGGGGCTCGAACTCACCGACCGCGAGATCATGACCTGAGCCGAAGTCGGCCACTTAACCGACTGAGCCACCCAGTCGCCCCTGATTTAAACCAATTTAAAAGAAACTCCAAGATAACTGAAGAAATTTGAACACTATTTGGATATTATTTTTTAAAATCAAAGAATGATTCATTTTTAAATGTTTAATAGTATTGTGTCTACAATTTTTCAGAAATCCTTAACTTTTGCAGATACATAGTGAAATATGTTCAAAAGAAGTCTTGAATTCACTTCAAAAAGAGGAAGAACAGGTAAGGCACAGCTGAAACAACAGTAAGGATGAGGTGACTGCTGCAGAAGTTAGATGCGAATTTGATTTACTATTTTCTCCACTTTGTGTGTTTGAAATTTTCTGATAAAAAAGAATCTCAGGGGCACCTGGGAGGCTCAGTCAGTTAAGCATCTGACTCTTGATCTTAGCTCAGCTCTTGAACTCAAGGTTGTGAGTTCAAGCCCTGCGTTGAACTCCATACTGGACGTGGAGACTACTTAAAAAAAGAAAGAAAGAAAGAAAGAAAGAAAGAAAGAAAGAAAGAAAGAGAGAATCTTGGGCAAAAAGTGGGAGATTACCTGATGATGTGCAATAATTATACGAGGGAATTGCTCCAGGGTCTTAAAGAACATGGCTGAATATTTACTGAGTCAGTAACTCTAATGCAAAACTGGCTTGGGACTGAAAGATAGCAAGGTTCAGTGGAAAAAACTGCTATAATCTGGCAAGATGATCATGACAAAATAGGCTGAGCGTTTCATCTGAGGAGCAAATAGTCAGATGAAAGAGATCATCCGCAAGACAAATAAAAGTAACTGAACAACAAACTGGTCAAAGCTAAAAAGCTGTTACACCAGTGTAAACCAAAGAAATATATTCGCTGTGCAGTTTGTAGCACAATAATCAGGCCCTCTCTTTAATGTGCAATACCCAGAGTATGGTTTGACAACTTGAGGAACTCTCTATCCACCCAACAATGACCAAGCAATCAGGAACCACAGAAATCGGAGTAGTGATGGTAGCATCTGAGTCACTGGTAGGTGGTGATATGGAAGGTGGCTGGTAAAACGGGGTGGAGGATGGGCATTCTGGTCTCCACACTGTTTCTACTTCTTCACTAAAACAGAAGTTGAGGGCACGTGGGTGGCTCAGTCAGTTGAACATCTGACTTCTGCTTAGGTCATGATCTCACAATTCGTGAGTTCCGGCTTCACATCGGGCTCACCTCTATCAGTAGCGCAGAGCCCGCTTCAGATCCTCTGTCCCCCTCTTTCTGCCCCTCCCCCACTTGCGTGCAGTCGCACGCTCTCTCTCTTTCTCTATCTCAAAAATAAATAAAGCGTTTAAAAAATAAATAAAACAAAAGTCTATTGATAAAATTCATGTTAGGAGGTACTCTGGTTTTATGTATCTTAAAATAAATGTCATGGGTAACTATTAGAAAAATGACACGTTTGCCAACTCCAAGAATGCCTGCATTTATCCATTTAGCTTTTATTATATTTGAATATACTAACATGTTCTTCATAGGGACATCTAAGTGGCTCAGTCGGTTGAGTGGCCAACTTTGGCTCAGGTCATGATCTTGCCATTCATGAGTTTGAGCCCCATGTCAGGCTTTGTGCTGACAGCTCAGAGCCTGAAGTCTGCTTGGGATTCCGTGTGTCCCTCTCTCTCTGCTCTCCCCTGCTCATGCCTGTCTCTCTCTCAAAAATAAATAAACATTAAAAAAATTTTTTTTAATTAAAAAAATAAAATATTCTTCATAATATTTGAAACAGTGTTCAAAGCATTAATGCCGTTTTGATATTTTTTAAATATTCCTTGCTATAGTTGCTTTCAAGGCTAAAAGGAGACTGTAAAAGAATGGGTTTTTATAATTGATAGGAATGGTACATTATAGTACTTTGAAAATCATGTGGTACAATGTTATATCTTAGATATCTTACAGATCTAATCTCAGGAACTCATACATTTTTTTCCACCAGCAACAGACCTAGGCTCCATCTTCTTTCACTCCATATAAACCAAGATATTAAGTCAGTACTATTTGGTATTGGTGTACGAATATTCAACAAACAAAGTTTTCCAGCACATTTTGAAAATCATATTAAATTTTTTTGACACTATTTGACATTGTGCTTTGACAATCTATCAGCACTATGCATACATGTCTCATGAGAAGAGAAACACAGATTAACTTTACCGGATTGAATCTCTACTTCTCTTCCATCCATAATAACCTCTGCTCTGACTCTGTCTGCCTGCTAGCAGTTATTCAGAGATGATAAGAACCCCTGTATGGAGTAGGAAATAGGGAATAGAGGTGGATCCTCTGAGAGTATTTAGAATGCACATTGGCTCAGAAAATGCCCTAGCAGAGCCATGATTCTCAACCTTGGCTTGCACATTATAATCAACTGGGGCACTTAAAAATGCTAATGCCCATCCCTACCCTCAGACATTGGGATTCAACTTGGTCTGGGATAGGGCTCAGGCAAGGTTTTCTGTTTGTTTATTTATTTTCTTTTTTAAAAGCCCAGATGAATTTTGTTTGTTTGCTTGTTTGTTTTTTAAGTAGACTCCACACTCAACTTGGTGCTTGAACTCAAGACATTGAGATCATGAGTTGGCTGCTCTACTGACTAAGCCAGCCAGGCACCCCAAAGGCCTAGATGATTTTGACGTGCTGCCAAAGCTTCAGAGTTAAGGAGATCTAGGTTCAAATTCTTACTGTGTGATCTTAGACAAGTTAATAAGCCTCTCTGCACCTCAGTTCCTTTATATGTAAAATAAAGATTTGGTTTTATTTATTTACTTTATTAAAGGTATTTATTTATTTATTTATTTATTTATTTATTTATTTATTTAGAGAGCAGGCACAAGAAGGGGAAAGGGACAGATGGGAAGAAAGAGAGAGAGAGAGAGAGAGGGAGATAATCCAGCAGGCTCCACACTGAGTGTGGAGCCCAGTGTGGAGCTCCATCCCAAGACCCTGGGATCATGACCTGGCCTAAAATAAAGATTCAGACGCTCAACTAAGCCACCCAGGCACCACAAGATTTTGTTTTTAATCTATATCATAGATTCTATATCTGTATATTTAATCTATATTACTGTAAGGGGAAAAGGAGAAAAAAATATATAAGAACTCACTCCTAACAGAGACTCTAGGACATGGCTGGCACTCAACAAGTATGTCTTCCTTTCCTATTCACTTATATGCTAGATCTATGTTTATATTAAACAAAACATTATCTTCTCTTTGGTGTCTCTTGCTTTTTCCCCTCCAACGTCATCCTTTTGTTTTTCAGAAGTAAACCCAGGGTACCTGAGGAGAATGAGAGCAGAAGTCCCTTCCATCCTATAGCACAAAGGATCTCTCTACTTCTCTTCCCCAAATTTAAAGCAATTCTATATATTCAACAGCAACTGTGGGACTGGGGCCATGTTGAGAGAGGGGAATGGGTGGTGAAGTATGACTTGAAGAGAAAGGGGTGCTGACTTTGGAAAGAAGTGAAGTTTGCAATACTAAAAGCAAAAGGAACTATACAAAATACATTACTCTACTTGATAAAGTTTCCCATGAGGCTACTGGTTCATAATTCAGAGACTGCTCGCTGTACATGTATACTGGAATTGAACACTTAAGTAAATGGATGACGGTAGGAGTCAGTGGCCCTACTACTGGGGTGGAAGGTTACAAGGCAAGGGGAGGTGTCTAGAATGACCCACATGGTAATGCACTATAGTTGGAGACATCAGTACGAACTCATGAAGTTTACTTTAACATATAGACTGCTTAATATAGCAATATTTACAGTTGTGTATATATACAAGGTTCAGAGTACATAAATACTTCCTCGCTCTGTCAGCTGTGAGGGCCTCTAACCAATGATACTCAAGTAGCATGAAGCACAGCCAGCCCCTAGATCTTTGTATTCTAACACAATTCTCCTGAACTCCTGAAGAAATGGCTGATTCTAGGACTGGGGTAGGAAATACGCAAGGTGAGCCTGGAATATCTTGTGGTGCCAGAAAGTAAGGGAGTGATAAAAAAAACCCCGCAGTGACAGTGTAGATCAAACTGACACAGGAGACAATAGCCAAAACTGGAAGAATTTGAGCACAAAATAAAATTGTAGTCAATTATAACCGAAAGTATAAAATAAATATCCATGAGTTTATATTGATATAAATTATTGAATAAATGAATGAGGGAGAATAGACAGATCTTCTGACAGGAAGAATTCCAAATAATTTATGTAGATACTCTGCCCTCTAGGAGATGGGGCCTAATACTCCTTAAGCACGAGCTACACACAGTTACTACATTCCAAAGAGTGGAGTATGGGAAGGGAAGAAGAAAGAGTGATTTCACAGTGGAGAAACCTGACAAATGCCACCTGAGCCAGGTGACCAAGATAACACCAACGGTAATAGGTCATGCTGATAGTGCATACCCTCGGTGTGATGTGATAAAACTGGCTCTTCATCTCTGTGCTCTTCCTCCCAAAACTGCATAGCCCCAGTATAATTATGAGGAAGGTGTCAGATAAATTCCAGTTGAAGAACATTCTATAAAATACCTGACCAGTACTTCTCAAACTTGTCAAGGTCATCAAAAACAAGGAAAGTTAAAAAAAAAATCCCATTCAAGAGGAGCCTAAGAAAACATGAGGATTAAATGAAATATGGGATCTTGGAACAGAAAGGGAACATTATACAGAAACTAAAGAAATCTGAATAAAGTATGAGTTTTAGTAATAATAATGTATCAGTATTGGTTCATGGATTGTAACAAATGTACCATACTAATTTAAGATGTTAACTGTGCTCGCTTCGGCAGCACATATACTAAGATGTTAATAATTACGGGGGGAAACTGGGTATGAAGTATATGGGAACTTTCTATACTATCTTCACAACTTCTCTATAAATCAAAAAACTACTCTAAAATAAAAAGTTCATTTTTTTAAAATGTTAAGATAGGTGTTTAAACACAGCTGTTATACAAAAACCCCTTGCTGAAGCACATCTTTATTGAAGTAACTGCTAAATGGACAAGGTTTTGCAAAAGCATTTGTTCCACATGATTTCTTGGTCAAACAGAATTCATTGTATCTACATCCAGCAAAGCAAAGTTAACTCTGGCTGTGTGCCAAGACATGGAACTAGCCTTGTTATGTAGCCTCAATGTGATAGTTGTAGTATTCAAATCTTTCCATCCATGACACACAATATTCCCATTGGTCTAAAAGTAGAAAAGCCTCTAAGTTGATTCTCCACTGGCTCAAAAAGTTTCCAATAAGTGCCTCTAGGGAGAAGTCAGAAACTCTGGGACCAGGGCAGGGCAGGAAGGAGTAAGCGACAGCTGGTTCAAGAATGTGAAAAAAATAATAATAAAAGGAGGGAAAATACTTATACTTCTCCAGAGTGCCCCCTTATATGGGGACACTGGCAGACAAATGAAAGTAGCTCTGAGATTGAGAAAAAATTGGAGTTAAGAAAAATGTACCACACTTCACCAACCCTAAGTGTTCAGGGTTGTACTTGCTAACAAATCAAAGATTCCCAAGGGCATAAATCTCTGTCTTTGAATTTCTGAACATTACTGGTCCTAAGAAGAAGGGGAAATTTTTAAAGAACACATAGCCTCTAGAATTTTATGCTCAAGACCTTAGCAGCATGGCTCACACACCCAGTTTTTGAAGACAATAATAGCCCACAATACCAGGCCAGTCTATAGCAGGAAGGTTGCATGTTGCCTCCGCCTTTGCAGAGATCAGCCAGGGGTGACAAGCCCTGGAGACAAAGCCAAAGTCAGGCAAAGTCCTGTTCTCCTTTACATTAGGCCCCTCATCCACTGAGGGCCAGCAGAGCCTGGATGAATAGGAGAGCAAGAAAAGATAATAGTAGTTTTCAGACTTAGCCTAGGTGGTTCTCGCAGTTCATCCTTCAAGATCTAGTTCAAACCTTAAATCTTTAGTCTTCCAACTAAGCCTCCCTCCTCCAAATTCTGAGAGCATAATTCTCTTCTCACAAGTGCCAAGTTACTTGGTACTTGCTCAATGCCTTGCATTGCCAGCTTCTTTTCATGTGTAATATATTTCATGTATATAACCTAGAGTTGACTTCAAATTCTTGAGTCTGACTCCAAATTCTTTTTCTCTCCTCCTCATCCATATCCTTTCATATCCCACGGCACCTAGTCTAATGTTTTGCATATGTGCTTAATATATAGCTGATTTTGAGTGGCTATTCCGATCTCTCTCAAATTGCCATTAAAAAATTAAATATAAATCAGATCCTCTTCACATCTTACCCTTCTGGATAGCCACTCAAAACACCCAAGAAGTCATTATGATTATGTCCAACCTACTTAAGGTGAGAAGAACCCTGGCTGTCACCAACTGGGTTATGCATTTCCCTGCCCAAACCAGCCTTTCACGACTCTGGTGACACAGGACTCCTTGGTTCCCAGAAAAATGACTGCTGCATCCGGTTTTGGTGCAGGAAGATGATGTTATCTTAGCCTCCAGACAGTGACCTCTGGTCTGATCACGTCAAATGAACTCAACCCTGGATGCTCAGTCCCAGCACCCACCCCTGCCTGTGCCCTGGGTTTGCTTCCTCTCCCCTATCTCATTCATATCTGAAATTTCCCCCATCTTGAGAAAGGATGGCATGTATTCTTACCTGACCCCTTAGCATTTAGAAACCTAGGCACAGGAATTGCCAGAAAACATTCTAATCACTAGATCATCATGTTCACAGAGTGAGTGAGTGAGTCCAGGGCCTAATGCAAAACAGCACCTTGCCTTTTCGTGTGAGGCTGCTGATCAATCAGTTCATGCGCTATTTACTCCAGTGAGCATCATTCATGCATTCATTTACTCAACAAATATTTAGTGAACACCTACACTGTGTCAGGGACTACCGTGGCATCAGCGTTCTCCTGCTCTCTGTGGTCTCCTTCATTTTCACTCCCTTCCCTTTCCACCTATCCTGGAGGTCCCAGGCACTAGTTAATGAGTTACATCAGGTGGATTCCTCTTACAAGGAAGCAGTAGGATTAGGTAGTGGTAGTAGTGGTAGGATTCCAACCTCCAGATACCGCAGCGCCTTCTCCTGCCAGTATGACCATCTTTCATATTTATAGATCTCCTGTTGTTTACTGCTTCACCAAAAATCTCCCTCTATATATCAGCCTGATGTGGGCCAGAAAAGAGGTGGGCTAGAAGGTCAGGAAATGCCACCTTGGAAATATTATCACAATTTTTTAAATGAGATAAACATGAAAGGACAGGGGAAGGGGTTGAGAGGACAAGATAGCAAAGGGAGTTTCAAAGAATTCAGCAAAAAGATGGCTATTCTGCAGACATTGCAAGTTGAAGCAAAAGTCAATTTCGTGTCTGTTGAATTCAAGTAAATACAAAGTAAAATAAAAATTCCTTAGAATGAATTTTAGGATTGTGTAAATAATTAAACATTGGAAAAATTTTTTATTTTTATTTTCTAATAACTGTCACTTCCCCAGAGAAGTTGTTCCTGATTTCCCAATCTAAGTCCCTCAGTTACACTCTTGCAGACCACTCAATTTTTTCTTCATAACATTTATTCAATTTGCAAAGATTTACTTATGAGATTGTTGCTGAATGTCTCCCTCCCACCCCTGACTACACAAGTTCCAGGAGGGCAGAAACCATTTCTGTTTTGTTCTCTACTGGACATGTAGGCCTTACACAGAACTTGCACATGAAAGAAGACCAGTAAATATTTGTTGAAGGAAAGAATCAAAATTCTGTTGCCTGGTTCTCTCCCTTAGACCATTCTGCAGACTTAGAGGTTTACCACTTTATCTCAGTAGTGTGCAGTGGCTTAGTTCAAACTCCGTACACTCGAGCAGAGGATATATGTACAAAGCTGTACATTTTAGCATTGTGTTTAGTGTCTAAAACAAAACAAAACAAAGTCAGGAAACTACCTGAATGACTGACTCAATTATATTCATGAGGGGAGCAGGAGAGCTAGAGTTTACACTTTGTATTTATCAGTGATTAGCCAAGGCTAGTGGGTGAGATGTAAATTCTTACATGCTTCTGGGCTCCTATGAACACAAGCAAAGTATGTTCCAGCAACCTGAGGGCTGCCCACAAGGCAACCCAGGTGCAGGCTGTGGGGAGGGTGATTACACCAGGAGCCAGCGCACACAGAAACAGTAAAGAGATCTGAGGACCTATGGATGCAACCCTGACAAATCCGCTATAGGGAGTCTTGGGATTAGCATAATATCATTGCAAAAATCTATATAGGCACATCATGCATGAACATAAAGAAAGACATGGAAGGATCCTCCTTCTAGGGGAAGAGAGAGTAGAAATGGGTGGAGGAGTGGGAAAGGAGTTTACTGACTTTTCTTTATACATTTTTATATTATTTGCACTAAATATTAAACATTTTCATAAAAACTTTCAGGGAGCAAGTTAGCTAGAACCCTTTAACAGGTGTGCCATTCCCAAGTAAAACTCCTCAGCACATGAATTGGTCACACAATCTCTTCCCACTCTGAAAGTTTTCTTATCTAGTCCAAAGTATGTGACAACCCCCCATTTTTAAATTCATTGTTTGACATATAATGGGCAATCTTCCACATTAAAAAAAAGAGTTTAGGTTTGCTGAATTATAATCTTTAAAAGTCAAATGGGAGTCTAGAATTAAATTAAAATTCACCTGAAATTGCTAGTAAAACTGGACAGCCACATGTAAAAGAGTGAAACTCAACCACTATCTTATACCATACACAAAAATTAACTCAACTTGGATGAAAAACTTGAATATAAGACTTGAAACCATAAAACTCCTAGAAGAAAACATAGGCAATAAGCTCCTTGACGCTGACCTTGGTGATGATTTTTTGAATGTGCCACCAAAAGCAAAGGCAACAAAAACAAAAATAAACAAGCGGGACACCATCAAACAAAAAATCTTCTGTGCAGTAAAGGAAACCATCAATGAAATGAAAAGGCAACCTACCAAATAAGAGAAAATATTTGCAAATCACATATCTGATAAGGCACTAATATCCAAAATATATAAAGAACTCATACAACTCAACAGCAAAAAAAAAAAAAGAAGAAGAAGAAGAAAAAAACCAATGTGATTTTAAAATGGCAAAAGATCTGAAGAGACATTTTTCCAAAGAAGATATAGAAATGGACAACATGTACATGAAAAATGCATCTTTTAATCACCAGGGAAATGCAAATCAAAATCACAGTGCAACATCACCTCATGCCTGTTAGAATGGCTACCATCAAAAACATAAGAAATGGCCAGTGTTGGAAAAGGTGTGGAGAAAAGGGAACCCTTGTTCACACTGTTGGTAGGAATGTAAATTGGTACAGCCACTATGGAAAACAGTATGGAAATTACTCAAGAAATTAAAAACCGAACTACTGGGGTGCCTGGGTGGCTCAGTCAGTTAAACGTCTGACTCTTGATTTTGGTTCGGGTCATGATCTCTTAGTTTGTGAGTTTAGGCCCTGTGTCAGGGTGTGTCAGTGCAGAGTCTGCTCTAGATTCTCTCTCTCCCTCTCTCTCTGCCCCTCCCCTGCTCGCTCGCTCTCTCTCTCTCTTGCTCTGAAAATAAATTTAAAAAAACATTAAAAAAATAAACCTACCATATGATCCAGCAATTCCACTTCTATCTGAAGAAAATGAAAAGGATACCCTCAAAAGGATATCTGTACCCCCATGTTCATTGCAGCACCATTTACAATAGCCTTGATATGGAAGCAGCTTAAGTATCTCCATCAGTGGATGAATGGATAAAAACGATGTGCATATATATACATACACACACACACACACACACACACACACACACAATGGAATATTATTCAGCCATAAAAGAGAATTATATCTTGCCATTTGTAACAAACAACATGGATGAACCTTGAGGGCATTACATGAAGTGAAATAAGGTAGACAGCAAAACACAAATACTGTATGACTTCCTGTGTATATGGAATCTAAAACAAAACCAAGAACAAACCCATAGATACAGAGAACAGACTGGTGGTTGCCAGAGGTGGGGGTGGGAGGTAGGAGATAAGTGAAAAGATAAAAAGAAAAAAGATGCAAATGCCTATGGTGAAAAATAAAAATTATTTAATTAAATAAAATAAAATGTACAAATAAAATTCACCTGCGTAAAGTACTGTTACAAATAACTCACCTGAGTTGGCAATCAGATGGCAAGATACTTTCCACACAACACTAGGCATGCTCATGCACAATGACAAACAGCAAAACTTACAGTTCTGCCTGGAAACAGACAGATTTCTTTTGACATTGATTGCAAGACACATTCTGAATTTCAAAACATTACAAATCTGTTTTTATCAAGTGTTTTAGAATCAAGGATACACAGACTATATATAGAAAATGTCTCTAAGCCTACCCACTCGACTGTTCGCCATAATTTCTTGAGGAAAAACAGAAATTGCATAGAGGTCTCTGCTCTGAAGCCTCTGGAATGACAAAGAGAAAGCTGCCGCTTAAGAAAGGTGTCTGTGGGAGGATGAGATGGGGGAGCAAAGGGATGTGCACTCTCTGTGCCATAATGCCTTGCAAACTAAACAGTTTTTTTTCTGCCTCTATAATCTAAAAGATGGATAACATGGATTTTACAGAATATGATGCATATTCTCAAATGATACATAATGATTAGGGGAAAGTAGACAGAATTACCAGAAAATACTTCATCAATACTTGACTAACACATAAATCTTTACCACATGTACAATTATTTGTTACTACACTTTGTGTTATGAAACGGAGCAAGCTAGAACAGAATCAGTGAGGAAAATAATTATACCCCCTCCTCTATTTAACTGCACTAGCCTGGAAAAAAAAATCAAAACTGTGAAAACGAGACTGCAGTGGGGTGCCTGAATGATTCACTTGGTTAAGCGTCTGACTCTTGGTTTTGGCTCAGGTCATAATCTCACCCTTGGTGGGTTTGAGCCCCGCGTCGGGCTCTGCACTGACAGTGCAGCACCTGCTTGGGATTCTCTCTCTCGCTGTCTCTCTCTGCTTCCTGCATATGCTCTCTCTCTCTCAAAATGAATAAATAAACTTTAAAAAAAAGAGAGAGAGACTGCAGTCCTCACAAACAGCTAAAAATATGCCATGATTTATTGTAACTATGCTATAATGCTTGGCCTCCTGTGGAACCCTTGTCATATTCTACTTTTTGTCTTACGTATGCATGGAAGAGATTCAATCTTAAGCCATGACATTTAGGTATCCAAACATTTTTCTTATCTTTATTTTCTTTATATAAATTTAAGTCCAATATTAGCACCCTCTGAGCTGGCAAGAAAGCCCATCACAATCATTACTAAGGTTCCCTTACCTTCCTGGTTTATACCAGAATTTGACAGAAGTGCATGTATCAGAAAATGGGGGAAGGTGGGGCACCTGGGTGGCTCAGTTAGTTAAGTATCTACTCTTGAATTCAGTTCAGGTCATGATCTCATGGTTCGTGGGATCAAGCCCTTAGTTGGGCTCTGTGGTGACAGCGTGGAGCCTACTTGGGATTCTTTCTCTCTGCCTGTGCCCCATTATTCTCTCTGTCTCTCTCTCACTCTCTCTCCCTCCCTCCCTCTCTCTCTCCCAATAAATAAACAAAAATTTAAAAAAATGAAAAGAAAATGGTGGAAGGACTTCTAATCTCTCACCTACCTTAACCTCTTGTTATTCTCACTGCCCAACCTTGAAATGTGACAGGCTATGTGTTCCAATGTTAACCATGAGTGGGGTAGGGCTGAAAAGGGGCTGTGCCTCAGCTAGAAGCCCTGGTACTTAGAGTGGAGCCTCCCTAAGGTGCCATAAGGCGACCCTTTCTGAGGTCTTAACAACCAGGACACAACCATGGAATAAGCAAGGGCCCCTACTACCCATGGCCCACCAACCTCCATCCCCTTCCCAGTGCTCCAGAATTTCTGTTCTTTCCTAGCCCTCAAGGGTACCCCTTTATTTCTTCCCCATTACCCTAGGTTTCAGAGCACCTTGTGTAATTTCAACAAGCCAGGGTAGGACTGGGCACCCACAATAATTAACATCTTAAAGTATTCTACCACTTATACTGGTGATGATTTCTTCCCACCCCAAATTTCCCTTCAGTCTTCACCCCACCCTCCATTGCTAGACTTGGAGTTCTGGAGGGCAGGGACTATTTATTACTCATTTCATTCCTCTAAAATATGTAACATGGGGATTTTCCCCCATGTTCTCAAGAAATCAAATCCCTCCAAATTTTTGTTGATGTGTAAAAAAACCTTATTTTGCTACAATTGAGAATAAATACTGTCACAGCAATGCCTGACATGTGAAACTAAGTACATGAGGCTGCTGGGTGTGGGAGCAGCTTTGCTGTAACTAAGAGTATTAGGTTAGCACATCATCAGATTGGCACTGCAGAGACTTTGAAAGAACTCTGCCTCCAAGAAGAAGAGCCAGAGCAGAACCAGATCTTCTCAAACAGCAATCATCCTGAAGAGCAACCTATAGATAACCCTGATGCTTTAATTGACATTATGGTGGTAGCCATTGCATTCTAATCATTGCTGGCCTGATTAGTGTTGTTTTAAATCTTTAATTATCTCACAGTCTGTCTCAAAAATTTTTTGAAGTTGAAGTGTGCCTCTGTGGCAGAGGGGTAAGATGTTCCCTTTTCTTATTATAATTTTCTTCCTAACTAAAACAATATCTATTGTTTAGCCACCCAGCATAAAGATTACAGTGCCCAGCCTGATTTGCAGTTGTGTGTACATGGAGTGGTGAATTACCTTGGGGCTAGCAACAATGGGTATCCATGACTAAATCTGGTCTGAAGGTCAAGGAGAGGAAGGAAGAGGTTCTTGGAACCCACAGAGTAAGCTGTGGTTGTAGGAGACGGCTGCCTGACAAGAACCATGTCTTCTATATTGGGTTAAAGTCACCCTGAAGCTGACCTTGAAGCTAAGATTCCACCACAAATAGTTTATTTAGGAGGCAATCCCAGGAGGTTCTGGAAGGAGATGGGCAAGTGAGACAGGACAGGGAAGGAGGCCAATACCAGGTGAATGGATTAGTAGATCACCACTGAGTGCAATTGGGGCTCAGTCTTGATAGGAACCCCTGGGAGATGGTAAAGACCACAGCCCAGAGTTTTCCCAACTAGGGGAGAGGAGGCTGCAATGTTAATTCACCAATTCCCACATATCATTGGTTAAGAGTTGCTCCCTGGGGTATCAACTGTCCAGCACCACTGAACTGCACTGGGTTGTACATGGGCTGTGCATGCTTCCATGGCCAGAAAAAGGTCTCAGGCAGAAAGTGGCAGGTGTTTACACAGGAAATAGCCACCACCATGTATAAAGAGTGGTGAGGACGGAGGGTACATGGGTGGGGGCCCCACAGGGTCGGCTACACCTTCAGTTAAAGAGGATAGCTAATGCCAATCTGGCCCAGCAGGGAAAGAAGCTGAGGAATAAATACCCAACCTTGTTCTCCCCACCCTCCCATCTCCTGCTGAACCTAACCAGAACCCCAGGGATGCAGTTCACTCTCAGGACACAGAGCAGGGTGGAGGAGAATGAACAGCAGATCTGTAGAGCCAAGAGTGCCCAGCACATCTGCCTTCCACTGTTTCCAAATTCCTATATTTAAAAGCACGTTTGACTTTAAAATATTACACTATGTGACTATAAAAGCACTGTCTGACTATAAACATAATGTGATACATTTGTATATTTATTAAAACCAAAGAAAAGACCTTGTGACTGGAAAGGACCTTGGTAAACTTATCTGTGAGTTCAAGCAGCAGAAATAAGTTCAAGCACTACCTAACTGAGAAGAGATTTAAGTTCTAGTTCTGGCTCTAATAATTAGGAATGATGCCCCTTTGAACAAGTCACTTAGTTCAGGCTGTTTCCTTGTTAAGGCATCAATCTAATGAAGTTATTGTAAAAATTCAAAGAATGTGAAATGCTCTGTAATTACAAATGTGAGATGTTAGGGGCATGTGGGTGGCTCAGCTGGTTAGATGTCCGACTTCGGCTCAGGTCATAATCTCACGGTTTGTGAGTTCAAGCCCCGCATTGGGCTCTGTGCTCACAGCTCAGAGCCTGGATCCTGCTTCGGAATCTGTGTCTCCCTCTCTCTCTCTCTGTCCCTCTCCCCCTCACACTCTGTCTCTCTTTCTCAAAAATAAACAAACATTTAAAAAAATAAAAAAATAAAAAAATAAAACAAATGTGAAGTGTTAGTATACCCTCCCTGTTCCAGACAGATGACAAGCAACGTCACTTCTAAACACACTCAGGAAGGAAAGGCCACTATTGTGTTACACTGTGTTTTTTTCTACTAGAAAGACATTCACACAAATATCTATCACCATCATTTTTTAAAATGAAACAGGGCATAAATAACAGTGTTTTCATACAATTATTTTCTTACCACTAATCCCTCACCAAAAAAACTACATTCAATTAATTGCATATCAGTATCTGACAGTCATTTCTTTTCAGTAGTTATTTCCTTTTATTTTTGACAGTGTGCTTTACTCTTTTAACCACTTCCTCTTTTATCTTTATGTGATTTAACATTTCTGATGATCCAGTAATTATTCCCAAGATCACACTTCTTTGTCCTTTCTCTTTTCACTTCCCTTGTAACGTAGAAAATAGGCCTAATGACAAAATACCATTCGATTATAGTAAGGAGTGCTAGGCAGAACATCTTTTTTTTAAATATAATTTATTGTCAAGTTGGCTAACATACAGTGTATACAGTGTGCTCTTGGTTTTGGGAGTAGATACCTGTGATTCATCACTTACGCACAACACCCAGTGCTCATCCCAACAAGTGCCCTCCTCAATGCCCATCACCCATTTTCTCTTCTCCTCCGAGCCCCGCTCCAATCAACCCTCAGTTTGTTGTCTGTATTTAAGAGTCTCTTATGGTTTGCCTCCCTCCCTCTCTGTTTGTAACTATTTTTCCCCTCCCCCATGACTTTTTCTGTTAAGTTTGGACAGAACATCTTCTATGTGAAATCATCAAATCCAAGAAATTAATGAATTAATGAAATCATAATTATTGTTCCTAAATGGGGATTTCAGAGTTTCTGCCTTGTTACAAATCAGGAATTAAGATATCACCAACCCAGAAAAAATCTTGAAACAAAAGACAATATTTCCTTTAGGGCTATCAAACTTTACTGCCTTAAGATCCCTAACAGTGTAACAGTGTAGTCCCTCATTTGGCTGGCTTAAAGTTTTTAACAAAAGGAACTTTAAGGGAGAAGAGATGGGGTTTGTTTGTTTTTTTGTTTGTTTTTAATGTACCACCACTGGGAAAACAAGCATTTGTCAGCTGTTACCCACAGAAAGAAGGCAGAGGAAGATGGAGACAAATGTTTCATTAAGAAAACAAAAAGAAGATATTTCATAAGAGATAACATAAAGGTGTCATTCTTACTGTTGGCTCTATTGTTTTAAGTCTTCGTGTGGGTGGGAGCCAGAAGATTTAAAAGTAGAGGGAAGGAAAAGGTTTTGCCCTTTTCCTTAAAGCAAGTCAACTCTTTTTAATTAGGCTTCTGGCTGTTATCTCTTTGCTTCACACCAGGAACATTATAATACCCCATTATCACACCATCTTGAGAAAATAGATGTTGCCCTCCTGAACTTTGGTAAGAAGCCTAACAGCTCAGGACTCACTACTCAAGGAAAGAAAGTTTTTGCATAGATCCACCTCCCAGTAAGGCTAAAGGAACTAATTTTTAAAACTCTCTAGAATATGACAAGCCATTTTCCATGTAGGTAATTTTCACTGTCCATATTTGTGTTTATCTGAAATATTAATTGGTAGGAACTCCTATTTAAAATGCTAGAATATCTAATACGTGTTTAAAGAGAGAGAGAGAGAGAGAGAGAAATACTGGGAAAGAACTGAGAATTCAAATAAAATTAAATATATTCAGTGGTTAGATAGCCTTAGTAAGCTACTATTTTTATATTCCTAAACTTGTTAAAGATTGCTCCAGTTTGTAATACCTAAACAAAAACTTACATTAGCATTAAAAAAAATGGGGGGGGGGATGGAATGAATACTCAAATATTCTAATTTACACAGAATGTTTATGTGACTTCTCTGATATTTATACAACTGTCACTCCAAATATGGAAATTTTAAATTCATTTGGGTTTTGGCATCAGACTGCTAGGGGTAATCAAATAGATAGATAATGTTATTTTGATGTTAATTTTAGGGTGCTGCAGTCAATACAAAATGAACAAGAACAAACCTTTTAGAATCTCTGAAATAAAAAAAAAGAGAGTTTTATTCAAGCTAGGACAGCTGCCCAGGGAACACACTCGTCACAGGAAAGAAAGTGCTCAAGAGAATGAACAGTTTTTGCAGGGTTATGCCCTTTTTTACATCTTTTAAAATCTCAAAAGATTATAGATGCACATATAGGCGGGGATCACAAGTTTTAACATCAAGGAATGCAGCAGGTAGGAATGTTGATCCATATCTTAAGGACAAGATGGTTTTCCTTTAGGCTACTCATTTACAAAGCAGGTGTATAATGTATGCTTGGTGGGCCATACATAAGTCAGGCTTTTGGTTTAAACAAAGTTTATGTACATTCAGACTGACTTAGAAAGAACTCTAAGATTGCTTCCTTTATAGATCAAGCCTTTAGAGTTTTTTCCTATGAGAGCCCCAGTCAAAATAAAAATATGTCTACTACCTGCCTGCTAATATCTTAGATTTCCTTAACTGTGAGTGGACAAGTTATTTTATTTCACAATTAGTTGTAAACAGCCATGAGAAAAGTAACAACAGATTCTAGGTTTAAAATAGAAGGAAATGCCTGTACTTAAATGAATTATAAATATTGATATGAATATAAATATTGATCTGACCGATAAATGGTGAGAGAGGGGTTAGAGAGATTACACTGTCCCTATAACACATTCTGAGTCCTTCTTATGGGTGATTAACTAGTAAGGAAATCTTTCAACAAAGAAATGGGTATTAATTAAAATAAATCTTTATGATTATGAAGTATGAGTGCATACAGGTTATCCAGAGGAAATTCCTAGACAACTTGCAAATAGGAGGCAAAGATCTTGAGTCATCTCTAGACTGAATTCTTACTATAATTCTCAGATATAGAGAAGAAATTTCTAGAAAGTAAATTTAAATGGAGGCCTCACCTTTTGGAGGTTGTCAAGGCTCATTGATTAAGAGTTTCTCTTGGTTAAATGAATCCTTTCCCCCTCAAATAAATAAGAAAATTCAATGTACCAAAACTATAACTCAAATCTAAAAGTCAGGAAACTTTGGGAGTACCAAGTGTGATCACATCACCAGGTGTTGGAGCTCCACATTTTGTCCAAACAAATCCCACCATTTGACTGGACTCCTTGGACCAAGCACTCCAGGGAACAAACTGGCATTCCATCAACTTTTGAACCTTAACATGGTCATAATTTACTGTGGAAACACTATTGAAGGAATATTATGTTCTTGAAAGCTTCCCAGATTATAAACTGAACTAGAGCTAGCAGTGAGAGTGACCAGACAGACAGACAAAATTTAAAAGTTCATGCTCCCAGAGAAGTGGCACCACCTTCAAACCCAGGCAAGGGGCCCCTGCCCTAGTCCTGCATCCTACAGGGACCCATAAACCAGAAAATTTAATGAAAATTACATGGTCACTTCTGTCACTCAGCACCAGGGGCTCAGTGATGGCACTGGGCAACTCACAATGTTCTACATTTGCTGCTGTGCTTCACACAATTCAGGCTCCAGAAAAACACTCTGCCATATACCTTCTCCTGTGTCCATGAAAGAAAAGATGACTGTATCCAAATGAAGAATTGAAGACTGAGGCACTGCTGATATCAGATATGGGCATTGTTGGGGCACCTGGATGGCTCAGTCGGTTAAGCATCTGACTTCCGCCCAGGTCATGATCTCACAATTTGTGGGTTTGAGCCCCACATAGGGTTCTGTGCTGACAGCTTGGAGCCTGGAGCCTGCTTCAGATTCTGTGTCTCCCTGTCTCTCTGACCATCCTCCATTCATGCTCTGTCTCTCTCTCTCTCTCAAAAATGAATAAACTTATAAACATTTTTAAAAAAAGAAGAAGAAATGGGCATTATTTCATAGTGTGAGGAGGATTTGAGCTGGAAAATAATTAGGGAAAAATAGATTATAATTCTTTCCTCTCAAATACCATGACTGCAATACAGTTTTTGAATAGTGAAATATTTGCCAATAGAGCAAAGTGTTCATTTTCTCGAACTCTTCATATCTGCCATTCATAATTTAGTACAGTTTTTATAACAGTTGTACAGGCAGTGAAGAATTAAATATTATATAACATATATACTTGATAATTATACCCCAAATTTGTATGCATATAAGTCTAGATATAACATATGTGAGACACAATACCTATTCTTCTCATTGACAAACTACAATTATAAATAGTTTCAGGCTTACAGAAATATTTAGCAAGACTTAATTAACTTTTTAAAAACTGACTTACAGTTACATTTACATTTAAATAAAACTTACATTTAAATAAAATTAAAATTTGATATTCATTATTATTTTTTGCCTTGCCTTTACATTTAGCAAATAATTTTTTAATGTTTTTAAACTTTTTAATTAATTAATTTATTTTGAGAGAGAGAGAGCGCGCACAAGCAGGGGACGGGCAGACAGAGAGGGAGAGAAAGAGAACCCCAAACAGGTTCTGCACTGTCAGCGGGGAGCCCGACGCAGGGCTTGAACCCACAAACCATGAGATGATGACCTAAGTCAAAAACAAGAATCAGATGCTTAACTGACTGAGCCACCCAGGTGCCCCACAAATAATATTTAATATATTAGAAGAAAAATAATTTTTTAAGACACTGAATTTAAAAAATTTTCACATTTTCTTAAATATATATGCTTTGTATAACAAGATATTTAAGTTTCATATCCTTTTTGAGTCCTTTTTGTAAAAATTGGACTCAAAGTTTTTGACACACCTCCCATACAGAGGTAGGGGGTTCATATACCCTCTGGATGGGCTTATAACTGCTTCAACCAACAGAGTACAGTGAAAGGGACACTACATGGCTTTTGAGGTGAATTCGGACTAGGTTCTGCAGCTTCTGCCTTGCTCACCAGAACAGTCATTCCTGAAGCCCTGAGTTTCCATTTAAAAAGTCCAACTATGGGGCGCCTGGGTGGCTCAGTCGGTTGGGCAGCCGACTTCAGCTCAGGTCATGATCTCGTGGTCCTGAGTTCCATCCCCGCGTCGGGCTCTGTGCTGACAGCTCAGAGCCTGGAGCCTGTTTCAGATTCTGTGTCTCCCTCTCTCTGACCCTCCCCCGTTTATGCTTTGTCTCTCTCTGTCTCAAAAATAAATAAACGTTAAAAAAAAAAATTTAAAAAGTCCAACTATCCTGGGGCTGCCATACTGGGAGGAAGTGTAAGCCATAAGAATAGATCACATGCATGTGGTGCCTGGGTGGCACAGCTAGTTAAGCGTCATGATCTCATGGTTCACGAATTCAAGTCCTGTGCCGGGGCTCTGTGCTGACAGCATGGAGCCTGCTTCAGATGCCGTGTCTCCCTCTCTCTCTCGGCCCTTCCCCGGCTCACACTCTGTCTCTCCCTCAAAAAGTAATAAACATTAAAAAAAAAAAAATAGACCACATGCAGGCATTGCTGTTAATAGTCCCAACTAAGCCAAGCTTTCAAATATTCCCATCCCAAATACCAGACAAGTGAGTGAAGAAACCTACAGATGATTCTGCACCCCTGTCATGAAAGTCTCCCCCAACTATCTGAGTCACGCCAGCTCAGACTCCAGACATCATGAAGCAGAGAAAAGCCACTTCTGCTGTACCCTGTTCAAATTCCTGACCCAGAGAATCCATAACAATATAAAATAGTTGTAATTTTGTACCATCCAATTTGGGGATGGTTTGTTACACACCGACAGATAACTTGAATGCTTTGAATACAGTTACATTTTTT
Organism: Prionailurus bengalensis; assembly: GCF_016509475.1. NCBI lineage: Eukaryota > Metazoa > Chordata > Mammalia > Carnivora > Felidae > Prionailurus > Prionailurus bengalensis. The sequence goes on along the minus strand of NC_057351.1, from coordinate 54,687,180 downwards.
TAACTTATATCATTGAGAATGATTATTAATTAAACCAGTGATAGAAAATATAAAAGTAGAGAGAAGGAAAAACAATTTCAGAAACAAAAGAAGAAAGAGGGCCTTCTAGTTACAATAGCATGAAGGAACTGGCAATTCCTTTCTATAATAAGTTATACCCGTACTTTAGAGAAGATAGATATATTTTACCATATTCCTGTCAGTAAGTACAACTAAAAACCCTGGACATTATATGTATATGAGGAAGAAAACTCTAAAAGGTGGAGAGAAGGCAGACTGGCTAGGGACCTTGGGTCCCTAGAAATGACATAGTGGTGAACTCCCTGAGTTTTCTTTTTGCTTTATATATCCCAAATTTGGAGGAAGCTAGCTCTGACCCACCACCACGCCAGAAATAGCAAGCAATGCTGTTCCCTCACCCCCTCCAGTGTTAACGGAAGCCAAGTGAGGAACCAGATTTCTATTGTCATTTGTCAATAATGGGGCAGAGCCCCACTTCCACTGCCAGATCAGTGTCAGAGTGAACTAGCTAAAACAGAAGGTTTAAATAAGACAGTCTTATAAACACCCCAAATATCCAGGTTTGGGGGTACCCAGGTGACTCCGTCGGTTAAGCATCTAACTCTTGATTTTGGCTCAGGTCATATCTCTCAGTTCATGAGATGAAGCCCCACGATGGGCTCTGTGTTGACAGTGCGGAACCTGCTTGGGATTCTCTCCCTCCCTCTCTCTCGGCGCCTCCCCTGCACATGCACTCTCTCCTTCTCCAGGTAAATGAATAAACATTAAAAAATGTCCAGGTTTGGGGCGCCTGGGTGGCGCAGTCAGTTAAGCGTCTGACTTCAGCCAGGTCACGATCTCGCGGTCCGGGAGTTCGAGCCCCGCATCAGGCTCTGGGCTGATGGCTCGGAGCCTGGAGCCTGTTTCCCATTCTGTGTCTCCCTCTCTCTCTGCCCCTCCCCTGTTCATGCTCTGTCTCTCTCTGTCCCCAAAATAAATAAACGTTGAGAAAAAAAATTAAAAAAAAAAAATGTCCAGGTTTTGACCAAAAATCATTCATCATGCCAATAACCAAAAAGACCACAAACTGAATGAAAAAAGATAATCAGTAGATGCTAGAACAGAGATTTTAGTTTAATTCTAGTTTAAATGCTTAATTTCTAGTTTATTTTCAAATAGAAATTCTAGTTTAAATATTTACTAATATATTTAAAATAGTCACGTGAATTGGTCTTTGAGAGTTTCAATTAGTATGTAAGTATAGGTAAGCCACTAAAATATGTTATGATTTAAATACCTGGTGCCCTTTTTTGGTTTTTTTTTTTTTTTTTTGGAAGGCCATGCTAATTTTATTAACCTATGCACTGTGTAGGGGCACCTGGGTGGCTAAGTTGGTTAAGTGGCCAACTTCAGCTCAGGTCATGATCTCACACTTTGTGAGTTCGAGCCCCATGTCGGGCTCTGTGCTGACAGCTCAGAGCCTGGAATCTGCTTCGGATTCTGTGTCCCCCTCTCTCTCTGCCCCTCCCCTGATTGTGCTCTCTGTCTCTCTCTCAAAAATAAATAAACATTCTTTAAAAAACCTATACAATGTGTAAAGTATAAGTCTAGAATTTTAAATCACAAGCTTTTCTAGAAATCAATAAGAAAATACAAATAACCTATGTTAATCAGGACAGAAAAATTCAATAATCTTAAGGGACTTGATTTGCTCACAAAACTTTAAAGTTCAGAAGCAGGGCAGGTTTTTGGCCCAGTGGGATCTAGGGCCTCCAGAAAAATAACAACAGAACTTAGTTCTTGTTCATTACTGCTAGCCTCTGGTTTCTCCTCAGACTCTCTCCACATGGTGCAAATTCAGGCTTCCATAGTCCTTAGTTCATAGGATCTCTGCAGAGACTTCTTTCAACAGTCCCAGCACAAGTTCTGTTGAGAGCTCCCTACCATGAGTCACATGCCCGTTCTTTTTTTTTTTTTTAATTTTTTTTTTCAACGTTTATTTATTTTTGGGACAGAGAGAGACAGAGCATGAACGGGGGAGGGGCAGAGAGAGAGGGAGACACAGAACCGGAAACAGGCTCCAGGCTCTGAGCCATCAGCCCAGAGCCTGACGCGGGGCTCGAACTCACGGACCTCGAGATCATGACCCACGAACTGCGAGATCGTGACCTGGCTGAAGTCAGACGCTTAACCGACTGCGCCACCCAGGCGCCCCACATGCCCGTTCTTTAATCACTGTGGCTAAGGACCTGCAGGACTCTGGAAGGCCAGACCTGGTCACGTACTCATCATTTAAGCCACAGGAAATGGGTTCCCACAATAAATAAGAATTGTTACCAGGGGATGGGGAAGGAGATGCTCAACAAAAAACAACATATATCCACACACAACCCAATGGAAAAGCTTCCACAGGTAAAGGATATGAAGAAACAATTCATGATAAAACTATATGGCCAATAAACATGAAAATAACTTCAACCTCACCATTAACCAGGGAAATGCAAAATAATTCTTTTATTCTTTTTTGCCCATCAGATAAAAGTTATCAAGTGTAGGTAAGGCTATATGGGAAAATGAGAACTTTCCATACATTTGGTGGAAGTAGTAAGTTATACAGACCTTTGGGAAGGCTATCAGAAAACACATCCTTTGACCCAACAATCTACCTTATACAACTCCATCCAAAGAAATTCACACACAAGCACACAAATATATGAAAAAGATATTTGCTATGGCAATGTAATAGCAAGAGAAAAAATAAAGGAATAATTAAATAATGGGGTTTTTGTAGTATTGAATCCTATTCAACCATTAAAGAAATTTAAAGATCTCAGGATCTGTTTTTGAGACAAAAAAAGAAAAGCAAGTTGTGGAACAGTACATATATATGATCCAATTTATTTAAAAATAGAATTTGTATTATATGTATATTCATATGGAGATGTCTGGAAGGGGACTACGTGGATGTCCACAAAGCTGTGGGCAATGGAACATGATGGGATGCAATGAAGAAAAGTGTCACCCTTTATTCTTTTACTTGTGGATCATTTAAGTTTTGTACAATGAGATGGTAGTTATTTATACTTTCGTCATTAAAAAAAGAAAAAGAGGCAAACGCAAATCCCAACAAGAAATGCAAATGGCCAGTAAGCATATGAAAAGATGTTCCTCCTCCTCAATAATCAAAGAAAAGAAAGATAAATTTTGTCTGAGTGACAAAATTATTAAGGATTCAGGGTTGGTGGGAGTGTAGGCAAGCAGGCACTCGACTGATGGGACTTACTAAGTTAGTATCGTCTTTTTGGTGGTATTTCTCAAAATGTTAAGTCATGAGATCATGACCTTTTTCTTTTAATATGAAGAAAAAGATAGCATGTAATTCTGTTTCTTTAATGTAAAGAAAAAGATGGTTATCACAAATGAGTTTCATTTAGGAATGGTAATCAGTGTCTAATTAGTACAGTGCTTACAATTAATACAAACTAAAGAATCAGTTTTTTTTAAAGATTTCAAAGTGAAAACATATTTCTTTCCTCTATAATGTTTGCATTGTTTATTAATCTCTTAGTAAGCAAGGAAATTAGTTCCTCCAGAGCTACCAAACTTTTACTTTCTATTAGAAATGTAGATACTATTTATTTTATTTACTTGGATCAATGCTGTGAACTGCTGTTCAAATTATAGTTATTTTAATCATGATTATTATAAAAATTAATAATGGTTAAAAAAAAAGGATCCTGGGGAGAGGAAGTGGGAGGGGAGGAGACGGAATGTTTATGAAAGGACAATGGGAGGGATCCTTGTGCTGACGGAACTGCTCTGTGGTGTTGGAAACATGAAACCATGTGCGTAATAAAATTGCGACACACATATAGGCTTAAAAGTAAAACTGGGAAAAAGTGAAGATGAGTGGATTATATCAATGCTAATATTCTGATGATGTGTACTGTAGTCTTGCAAGGTGTTACCTTTAGAGAGTACACAGAATCTCTCTGTATTATGTCCTACAACTTCATGTGAATCTACACTTTTCCCAAAATTAAAGTACAAATTGATGAAAATGATTCAACACATGTTCATAGCTAATATTTTTAAAGGGAACAAATTTAGAATCTTGCCTTTTTGCTTTCTTAATGATGTCTTTGCATTAAGAGAAGTTCTCAATTTTAATAAGATACAATTTAATCAATCTTTTTCTTTATGATCAGTTATTTTTCTGTCCAGTTTAATATTTGTCTACCCTATGATCATGAGAATATTCTTCAATGTTACCTTTTATTAACTTTATTGTTAACTGTCTACAGTCTATGTGAAATTAATGTTTGGGTATGTATAGCTAGTTAAGATACACTGTTGTCTGTATGACTATCCAATTGACCCAATACAACATATTGACATGATCACCCTTTCCTCACTGCACTATAGTACCATTTTTGTCACAGATCAAGTGACCACATATGTGTAGGTCTGTTTCTGGACTCCATGCTTTTCCATTGGTCTATTTGTCTATCTTATAGCCAAAGCTATGCCATTTTGTTCTAAACATTATTTGTCTTAATAATAAGAGGTAATACATAGTAGGAGTAGGCCTTCCAACTTTGTTCTTCAAAATTCTCTTGGCTATTCTTGGCCTTTTGCAATTATACATGACATTTGAAATCAGCCAGTCAATTTCTACCCAAAAAAGGCTGGGATTTTTACTGGGACTGAAATGAATCTACACATCAATTTGGGAAGAACTGACATGTTTGCATTAGTAAGTCTTCCTAGCCATCAATTTGGTATAGCTCTCCATTTATTTAGGCTTTAATTCCTCTCAGAAATAGTATACAGTTTGATATGCAGAGATCTTGCACTATTTTAGATTTATTCCCAAGTATTTAGTTTTGTTATTATAAACTCTATCATCTAAAAATTTTAGATGATATTTGTAATATAGGAATACAATTGAGTTTTATATATTGACCTTGTGTTTATCTTTTTCCTTGCTCTTAATTTATTCCTGCATCTGTGCTTCCATCTGGGATCATTTTCCCTTTAGCCTGAAAAATTCCCTTTAGCAATTTTTTGTGTGGGTTTGTTGGTGGAGATCTTTCTCAATGTTTGTTTTCTAAACACATTTTTATCTTAACTTCATGTCTGAAGGATATTTTGCTGGGTATAGAATACTAGGTTAGCTCCTTCTAAGACATTATTTAACTTTTTATAGCTTTCCACATTTCTGTAAAAAGTGACATGTGTCTTATTATTCTCTTTTGAAGGTAATGTGTCTTTTAATGCATATTATTTATAGATTTTCTCTTTGCATTCTGCCTCAAGGATTTGTGGAGGAATGTTGCATGTGCAGCTTGACAAGGTGAGCTAGTATCAGTCTTTAAGATGTGAGGCCTCCCTCTTCCTCCCAGATATCAAAAGCCATCACAGCTTTTCAGCAAAAGTACCTACATGGACTGTCCCTGTTCCCTTTAGGAACAAGTCCTTTTGCCATCCACTGCATGTATGAGTGGGAGTAAGGTTGAGAGGCTGCCCCACCTGTCTCTTCTAGAGCCGTACCTCAATCAATAACTCACACATTGTTCAAGGACCCTATTGATACCAATAGTTTTTTTTTCTCTGTACATAGAATATCCCCAAAAGCCATCTGCATTTCTGCATTAAGCCTATGTTATGCAACTTTTGTCTCTCTACCTTCAGTCCAATCCCATCTGTTTCCTATTTTTTCAAGGATTCTCACAATGTCTGGTCCATTGATAGAACTTCTTCATGTTTTTTTTTCCCAACGTTTATTTATTTGTGGGACAGAGAGAGACAGAGCATGAACGGGGGAGGGGCAGAGAGAGAGGGAGACACAGAATCGGAAACAGGGTCCAGGCTCTGAGCCATCAGCCCAGAGCCTGACGCGGGGCTCAAACTCACGGACTGCGAGATCGTGACCTGGCTGAAGTTGGACGCTTAACCGACTGTCTTCATGTTTTTCAATGTCAAAGTATGTGCATGGATTCACATGAGTTTGTGAACCCATGTAACTTGTTTGTAATTCTTAGACTTGGGAAAGAAGGGAGGAGTTGGGAGAGGCAAGAACTTGCTCTCAGTTGGCCATCTTGATTCAATCTCAGCTAAATTTTTAAGCACATATTGAACTCTTTTAATACCAAACACAGACAGCTGCTAGTATCATATGATCTAATGTGGAAATCTCTGGTTCTGAAGTGATGTCATATTAAGCTATTTCAATTTAGCATGGTCTCCATGCTAAAACTGGCATCTGCATGACACATGTGAATAAATTTCATTTTCCTTCATGAAAATTACCTTTAAAATTTTTTTTTAATGTTTATTTATTTTTGAGACAGAGAGAGACAGAGCATGAACAGGGGAGGGGCAGAGAGAGAGGGAAACACAGAATCTGAAACAGGCTCCAGGCTCTGAGCTGTCAGCACAGAGCCCAACGCGGGGCTCGAACTCATGGACTGTGAGATCATGACCTGAGCTGAAGTCGGACGCTCAACCGACCAAGCCACCCAGGTGCCCCGAAAATTACCTTTTAGATATTAATACTAGATCTCAAAAGAATTGAGAGTTCTGTATTACAGATTCTTACTAACATATAACAGTAACAACACAAATAATATTTTTGCTCATCTATAACAAAAAACAGTATTTTTAAAAAATAGCTATTTTAAAAACTTTGTTAAGTGCTAAAATTAAAAATAAGAAAGAGCAACTCAGATCTTGAGGTGAAAAAAAAAAAAAAGAAAGATCCTGAGATGTTATTTCTCTGTACTCCACCCTAAAATTACTCAATCAACAGACTCTTCTGCCAATACTAATAAATTCAGGAATAATTTATCACTGATTTACCATTGATGTTACAGGGTAAATTCCAAAATTATAAATCTAAAATAATCTCCAATTGGTTGTACAATAGAAATTTTATATAAACACATGCAATCCCAAAATAATATAAACTCTAACTATTCAGAGCTAAATCTAAAGAGTTCAACAAAACACTCTTTTAAAAAATATTTAGGAGTACCTGGGTGGCTCAGTCAGTTAAGCGTCCGACTTCAGCTCAGGTCATGATCTCATGGTTCGTGGGTTCGAGCTACGCATCAGGCTGTCTGCTGTCAGCACAGAGCCTGCTTCAGATCCTCTGTCTCCCTCTCACTGGTCCTCCCCAGCTTGCATTCTCTCTCTCCCTCTCTCAAAAATAAATAAACCTTAGGGGCGCTAGGGTGCCTCAGTCGGTTAAGTGTCTGACTTCAGCTCAGGTCACGATCTCAAAGTTGATGGGTTCAAGCCCCACATCAGGCTCTGTGCTGACAGCTCAGAGCCTGGAGTCTGCTTCGGATTCTGTGTCTCCCCCTCTTGCTGCCCCTCCTCTGCTCATGTTCTGTCTTTCTCTCTAAAATAAATAAACATTAAAAAAAAGAAAAGAAAAATATTTAATGCACATCTAACATGTCCTAGGTGCCATTCTAGGCCTGGGATATATCAGTGAACAAAAGAGACAAAACCCCCTGGTTTGTGTTTATGTTCTAGTAAATACATATAATTTGAATGATCTAAACTTTGCCCTTTCATCCAGAAATTACTAATAAGGTAGATAAATGCTTTATGCCCAAACACAAATATGCATGTTTCTTCTATCAGTCCATCACACAATCACATGAAAACATATTTGGCTTACAGCTATAAAATAAATAAGTCACAGAGATGAAAAGTACAGCATAGGGTGTATCAGTAATATCGTAATGTTGTTGGGTGACAGATGGTGATTACACTTACCATTGTGAGCACAGGATAATGTATAGAATTGTTGAATTAATATCTGGTACACCTGAAACCAATGTAACATTTATGTTAACCACACTTCAATAAAAACTAAGTAAATAACTAAATAAAAATACGTTTGAGAACATTTATACCCAAACACACATTTAGCTACTGACTTCAAAACATTAGAATATCAATACCTTGTCAGAGAATGTGAGAAAGGTCAGGGATCCTAAAATTTATCTGCCTATGTTTTTCACCTGGAAAAGGAGGTAGTGGCTAGAGGTTAGGTAAGTATACCAGATTTTAAGTAACTCCTACCAGATCTCAGTTTCTACCTCCAAAATAAGCAACTGAAATAATACAGATGTCAGACCTGTGCAGACTGAGGAAAACATTGGGTCTTAGCTGGAGCAAGATTTTGATCATACAGAGTTGCACTGTCCAAATGGTAGCTGCTAATCACATGTAGTTATTTAACTTTGAATTAATGAAAATTTTAAAATTAAGCTCTAAGTCAAAGTAGCCACATTTCCAGGGAACAGCAGCCACATATAGCCTGATTATATATAGCCACATATATAGCACTGAACATGCAGATAGAGAACATTTCCAACATTGCAGAACGTTCTATCAGCTGGTGTTTCAGAGAATGAGAAGAAAACACTGCCACTCCTGGGAAAGACCAAAACTTTCCCAAGAGGGCTACAAAAAGTGGCGACTATAATAGCAAAAACTAATTTTTCTTCTCTCTCCCTTGGCTATTTCCATCCCTGCTTCTTCTAGAAAATCTGTCTCTCCTTTCTTTACTCTTTCTCTCCCTCGCTTCTCACATTTTTTCCTACCCCATTTCTCACCCCCTTCTTTATTTTTTCTAATAACAGCTACACAGTCCACAGGTAACGATTACAACATTTATTGAGGTTTAACTTTTTTAATATTTCTCAATGTTAAAATTTAAGAAGCCGAATCTTTCCGTTTCCAAAAAATACAATATTTAGAGGTGACTTTATTTTAAGGTATATATGAACTTCAGTGTATTTTCTTCCCCGAGATCATTATTTTTCCTTAGAAAGAGTTTCTCACCTTCAGAACCCCGGGTGGAAGAGATGTACAATTCTCGTTCCAGCCTCTAGGGTTTCCCTCTGTCGAGGAAGGCCCCAGTCCTTTGGGCCGCGACGCCGGCGCCACATTCCGAGCCACCTGTCTTTCCGCTGACCTTCTAGTGTCACCTAGCGGAGAGAAGGGGCAAGGGCTCCTCCGAGAGTTTGGCCGTTACCAAGCGACGGAGGCGGGGCGCGGCCGGCCTAAGGAGGAGGACGCACACTAAAAGCTGTTAAAAGAGCTGTAACAACGCCGCTTTCTATTGGCTGAAAAACTCTCGGCCATAGCCATGAGCCAATGAGCAGGTGCATGCGGAAGACGTCAGACGCGATGCGACTCCTTCCACCATCCTCCCCCGACGCGCCTCGGGACCGCTGAAACCCACTTTAAACTCGTGGGGGTCTTGACTGCCCCCATGTGCATCTCGCAGCTCATGCTACTGCAGGTGTTCTTCCTGATGGTTCCCGAGGGCGTCTGGCTTCAGCCTTCCTCTCCGTCAGGGGCTGCCCCCACCCCTTCGGACGTGGGGCCAGCGTCGCCTGGAGGGACCCTTCAATCCTCGGAGGGATCTGAAACTCCCTGGCCTGTGCCTGGAATCTCTACGGTGGGCCCTACGGTTGTGACCCCCTCTGCACCTGAGAATGGGACCGTAGACCTCTTCCCAGGTGAGGGGAGGAGATGTGGGGATGGAAAACCACTGCCTTAGATCTAAAATTCTGTGGAAAAAGTGGATTGCCACTAAGTGAGGAGTGGGACTGTCGCAAGATGGGAATTCGCGCTCGGAAGTTTGGGAGTCCTCACCCCATTCCCTCTGCTTTACCTTCATAGCCTTACCGGTCTGTGTCTGTGACTTGACTCCTGGTACCTGCGACATAAATTGCTGTTGCGACAGGGACTGCTACCTTCTCCATCCGAGGACAGTTTTCTCCTTCTGCCTTCCGGGCAGCGTGAGGTGAGCTGCCGTGTGCCGGTAGAATCCTAAAGGAGATTGAGACCCTGTAGGGTCTAATTGTAATAAGTCATGTTTGGAAGTAGGAGGAGTTATCCTTCCTGCCTTCCACCCCCACTTCCACTTCTGTAAGGGGGATTACCTTGGTTTTTCCCAGGAGTGAAGTTACTCCTCGGATTCTCTAGAGTAGGACCCTCCGATAGAATAGGACCTTTGTGTTGTCCTATGGATGCCCAAGGAGGCCTCTCTTAGGCATTGACTGACATCCATGGGGCACGTCCTTTGGGCCAAACCCTCCACTTCTAAATGTATCTCTTCTTCGTCCTATTTCCTCTCAGGTCTTCGAGTTGGATGTGTGTGGACAACTCTCTTATCTTCAGGAGTAATTCCCCATTTCCTTCGAGAGTTTTCATGGATTCAGGTGGAGTAAGGCAGTTTTGTGTCCTTGTGAACAACTGTGAGTAGAAATGTATTGGCTGTTCATGTTACCTAACATGACTTTTTTTTTTAACTTTTTTTTTCTGTTGAATTTCCATCATCCGCCCTCTTCTACCTCTCCACCTGCTCCCTCTCTTTCTCTTAGTAGTGAACGTTTGCAATTTCTTATGCCCTATTGGCTGTGGATCAGAAAACCTGTACAAAACTTTAATTTCAGTCATCCCTGTTAGACATAAGGAGCTGGCTACAGGAACTTAGATAGATTTACATGTTTGTTTAATATAAGTTATAGAATTGTTACAAAATATACCCCTTTGGAGTGTCTGAAATTTTAAATGTAGACATTATGAAGTGAAAGGAGGGAAACATAAAGCCAATTACTTGAGAGGTGGAAACATTATTATCAGGACTGGTCAGTGGAGGTTTAGAAGAAACAGGAAGGATGGGGCGCCTGGGCGCCTCAGTCGGTTGAGCCTCTGACTTCAGCTCAGGTCATGATCTCTCAGTCCGTGGGTTCGAGGCCCGTGTCGGGCTCTGTGCTGACAGCTCAGAGCCTGGAGTGTGCCTCAGATTCTGTGTCTCCCTCTCTCTACCCCTCTTCCACTCATGCTCTGTCCCTCTGTCTCAACAATAAATAAACATTAAAAAAAAGAAGAAGAAACAGGAAGGAGAGGACAAATTGAATGTTGTCTCTAGCTTTGCCATGTTCTGACGGAAACAGTACCTTTTTGTTGTACTAGAGACTTATCTGGTATGGGGCAAATGTGAACATTATTGAACCTCCTGTCTTCATCGCAGTCTGCTAATCACTCACATTCCTGGCATTAAGGACATGGAACTGACTGGTATTCATTGGCCGTATTCTTATCTTAGATGTCAATAGTAAAACAATAATTCCTTTAACAGATTACACATAAAATAGAAGGCGATAAAAATCACACTTGTTGTCTTTGAAAGTGGAGTGTTATTGATTAGGAGTGTTCTGGGAAAATGTTCTATAACTTACACTGAGTAGCGGGAATAAAAGTATATAAATATGTAAAAAATCTTTTGAGTTTACACTTAAGATGAGTGCATTTGCATACTTTGCTATGTATATATTATGCCCCAATAAGAATATTTTTTTAAGTAGTTACTTGGCATGCCAGATATTTTAAAATAAATGCTTTTCTTTTATCTAAACCCCTTTTCATTAAAAAAAAAAAACAACATTCTAGCAAGATTAAACTATTTCCAGAAGCTCCAAAAGGTCAATGCAACCAACTTCCAGGCCTTGGCTACAGAGTTTGGAGGCGAATCATTCACTTCAACGTTCCAAACCCAGTCGCCACCACCTTTTTACAGGGTGAGCCTGGGGATAGGGATGGGATTGTTTGGTGTGGTTTTTCCCCTCATAGCTGACAATTGACGGGGTATCTTTGAGGTACCCCGCTGCAACTAGGTAAACCATTGTCAACTCTTTTAGAAGGCAGTATTGTCCATATTAACAAGTCATTGAGTTAATTTTTGTTTCTACTTTTTCTTTTCTGGTAGAGTTCTGTCCAATCTCACTGTGGATAAATTTCTACTGTACTTTATTCAGGCTGGGGACCCCATTTTGACATATTTCCCCAAGTGGTCTGTAATCAGCTTGCTGAGGCAGCCTGCCGGAGTTGGTGCTGGGGGGCTCTGTGCTGAGAGCAATCCTGCAGGTGAGTCCAAAACAAAAGTGCCAACATTTTTGTTCAATTTAAAATAGGTTTTCTTGGGGGTGCCTGGGTGGCTTAGTCAGCTAAGCATCCAGCTTCGACTCAGGTCACGATCTCATGGTTCGTGGGTTCGAGCCCTGCCTTGGGCTCTGTGCTGACAGCTCAGAGCCTGGAGCCTACTTTGGATTCTGTGTCTCCCTCTCTCTCTGCCCCTACCCCACTCACGCTCTCTCTCTCTCTCTCTCTCTCAAAAATAAATAAACATTTAAAAAAAATAAAATAAAATAAAAATGAAAAATAGGCTTTCTTAGAAATCGTTTAAAAAAAAAACCCTAAAAAAAGTTGTTTTAAATAAAAAGAAAATAGACTTTCTTTTTTATCACTCCCTTAATTCTTTGTGTTCTAAGGTTTCCTGGAGAGTAAAAGTACAACCTGTGCTCGTTTCTTCAAGAACCTGACAAATAGCTGCACCTTGGATCCAGCCCTCAATGCTGCCTCTTATTATAACTTCACAGTCTTAAAGGTGGTGTCCCTACCCTCCAAGTCAACATGCTTCCCACCATTGGGTTGTGGGAAAAGCACTGAACTGAACGTCAGAATGCCTAAGAGCTACAAAAAAGGCAGAGGGCCCAAAAACCCTGTCATCTAAAGACAGATGGAAGAATTGAGGATATGCATCCAAGATAAGAGATTCTACCCTCCTGGCTAATGGGATTGGCTTGGACGGTGGGAGGGGATATCATTTCACTATTTCACCAAAACCTCTTGCTTTTGCCGTTCAGTAGAGCTCTGCTCAGAGCAGGCGTGTCACAGTCCAATCTCCCCTCAGCTTTACTCATGGCATTTTAGTATTAAGAAGAGTCAGGTGGAAGAGAAGAATCATTCTAATATGTTAATTTTTCCTCCCCACATGTGAAACCACAAGCTCCTGGAAATTTTCTCTGAGGTCTATGCACACTCACGGTTCTTGCTGTTCTCTTATTCTAGGTTCCAAGAGGTATGACTGATCTGCAGAATACGAAGGTATGACGTTGTTTATCAGGAAAAAATAAGGAGACTATTTGGTCCATTTGCATCTGAGGCAGTTTCAGTCTAGATTGTAGTTGTGAAAGGAAATCTGTGTGTGATGTATCAAACTGTTAGGTGTGGACGTAAAACATTTTCCCATGTAAGTTCTTTATGATTAATAAGCATCACATGAAATAAAAATTCACAAGGTGTTAGATAAGTTTCAGAAACATTGGGTTAAGTAAAGTTAAACATTATATTTAGAGCGGTCTTCTTGGAGTCTTTAATGTGCTAGAGGACCCTGGTACTCTCTAAGGGGAATACCAGATATAGTATTCCTAAAATTTATTTGACCATAGAACCTTTATTTTATATCCAGTAAAATTAAGGACCTGAGAAATACGTTTTGAGAAGTGCTGATTTAAAATGATTTTTTTTTTTTTATCTTAAGTTGTAGGCTGGCAATGGGAAGGAAAGAGGAAGGTGGTGATGAAAAATGAAAAATACTCATTTCAATATAATATGTAGCTAGAAGAGAAAATACTGCTTTCAATCTCAGTTGATTTACTTCTTCTCCTTGCTAGTTCCAGGTTCCTGTAACCCTTGTCTCACAGGCTGGTTCTCCTCTCTTGTCTGGAAACATTTGTCAGAATGTGGTTTCCCAGGTAAGGACGCTGATCTCAGATTCTGGACTGTTTGTTGGTTGTTGAGCAACATTACCAGAGGTGCCTCATCTTCCATTAAGTACCAGACCAACCACATAGGAATTTTTGTGCATGGAACTTAACATGTCAAAAACTGAGCCCATCACCTTCCTCCTACCATGTTTCAGTTTCCATTGCTGCCTTTCTCCATATTTCACACCCAAAAGACTAAGATTACTTCTGACTTTTCTACCTTTACCTATTGGCGGTTTATTATAGTTCATACCACATTTTCTTCTCCTGAAAAAAACTAGTATCATCTGAAAATCTGAAATAGAGGAGTCCACTTCTTTTCCTCTATTCTCCCTTTTAATCAAGCTACAGAAAGAAGAATTGTCTTAAGCATCATTTTAAAGTCTTCTCAGAAATCTAAGGTTACCTTCAATTGCTTATGACTTCCATTTCCAGCTACTATCTTCATTCATCCTCGGACATTGGGAGAATCAAGTAAACCTGGTGTCCATTCCATGCTCCCCTCTCTACTCATCTTCTCTGCACACAATCAGAACTCATTTTTCTTTCCTTTCGATCCTTACCATAAACTCACTTCTCCCATGAACCCTGTCAAAGAGTTTTCAAACCCTTTCAAACCCTTTCAAAGATCCAGTGTCTTTTTGCATGTGTAGATATAATATGAAGTCTACTTTATCTTTTCATGGTATTTGTGTTTAGCATTTTTAAGATTACTTGTTTAGTTTTCCTCGTTCAGTTATTCCTTTTATTGAGATATAATTGACATATTACATTGTATTAGTTTTAGGTATACCACATGATAATTTCATATGTTACACTGTATTAGTTTTAGGTACACAAGGTGGTAATTTCATATATATATATATATATATATATATATATATATATTTAAGTACACCACATGATAATTTCATACACACACACACACACACACATACTGAAATGATCACCAGTTGAGTTTAGTTGATATTCATTACCACAGTTACACATTTTTTTCCTGCAATGAGAACTTAAGATCTACTCTCAGCAACATTCAAATATAAATATACTACTGTTAACTGTATTCACTATGCTGTACACTCATTTAGTTATAATAAAACTTTTAAAGACAGAAAATCTTCTGTATAATTGGCCCATTAAATAATTTTTAGGGGTACCTGGTTGGCTCAGTTGGTTAAGCGATCAACTCTTGGCTCAGGTCATGACCTCATGGTCATGAGATTGAGCCCCACATCAGGCTCCACACTGGGTATGGAGCCTGCTTGAGATTTCCTCTCCTTCCTCTACCCCTCCCCCTCTCACACATGCACTCTCTAAATAGATGAATAAATGAGTGAATAAATAAATTTTATTAATTGATTTTACTTTTGTATTTCAGGTCATCTATGAGATAGAGACCAATGGGACTTTTGGAATCCAGAAAGTCTCTGTCAGTTTTGGACAAACCAACCTGACTGTGGAGCCAGACACTTCCTTACAGCAACATTTCCTCATTCGCTTCAGGGTTAGGGCCCTTCTTCTATAGTGGATTGAGAGGGCAAGAAATAGTGGGTTAGAAATAGTTCCTGGGCTTCTCTGATGCATGCAAAATAGATTAAGAATATGAAGACCTAGTTCAGTCTGTCAACTGAGGCCTCAACATTTGCTATTCCATAATTTAACTACAAGTGATAGAGATTCAACAACATTTATCCAGTAAAGTTTCTGTGACTCTCTATCTGGCCCCAATGAAGCAGGACTTTAGTCTCAAATCCAAACTCTTTTTTTAAATAGTCACTTTGAATCATAAACTCAGGCAACCTCCCACAGAAATTCTTTAACTAGCTTTTCTTATATATCTGGGCATTTGGCAAGTTTTTGTTTGTTTTTTACTTTTTATATTTCTGTACTATTTAGGTGCTTATAATGAATTTTTGCCTGTATGTATTTATAAACATGTCAAATTATTATGTGATGACATTTAGCATTTTATTTATTTCCCACTTAATCTAATTTTCCAATCTTGATCACGATCTTTTGGCTTTCTTCTTTTTATATATATATATATATATATATATATATATATATATATATACACATATATATATATACACGCATATATATATATATATATTATATAATTTATTGTCAAATTGGTTTCCATACAACACCCAGTGCTCATCCCAACAGGTGCCCTCCTCAATGCCCATCACCCACTCTTTTGGCTTTCTTCTACTTTCTTTTGACCCCAGCAGAATCTGGTTTCTTCTCAACTCTGCCCTCAAATGATCAATCAAGTCTCATGTCTCTCACAGTTTATCACTGGAACGTCTATATTAATTAAAAGATATTTCTAAATTAAGTTTAAATTCCTTAACTGATAAAAGTTTTTGAGAAACAAAAGGTTGGTAGATCCTTGGTTGTAATCCTTGGTAGGAATAGCATACAGTGAATTTCAATATGCAGATCACTTGGGACCTATTTTTTTTTTTTAATTTTTTTTTTTCAACGTTTATTCATTGTTGGGACAGAGAGAGACAGAGCATGAACGGGGGAGGGGCAGAGAGAGAGGGAGACACAGAATCGGAAACAGGCTCCAGGCTCTGAGCCATCAGCCCAGAGCCCGACGCAGGGCTCGAACTCGCGGACCGCGAGATCGTGACCTGGCTGAAGTCGGACGCTTAACCGACTGCGCCACCCAGGCGCCCCTTGGGACCTATTTTAGTGAATGAAAAAGTAAAAGATGTTGGGAAGTAGAAATTTCTGCAAAATGCTCCACTGTGTGAGGGAGCCAGATTGTTCAGTGCTGCTAAGTTACTGCAATGCCATAGAGAAGGGTATGAAGCCACACAGTGTAGCGTGCTTTTCTGTGCAAGTGACTTTTCTTCGTTCTTTGTGCAGGCTTTTCAACAGAGCACAGCTGCTTCTCTTACTGGTCCTAGAAGTGGAAATCCTGGCTATATTGTTGGGAAGCCACTTTTGGCCCTAACTGGTGATAAAAGTCACTCTGTATCCTTTTTGGGACTTGGGTAGTCTCTTGCAGAAAAGCTGCAGCTGCTGATCTTTTGGGTTTGCCAATTCTGAGGTCCCCTGATTTTTTTAGGTATTCAGGACTTCCTTTACCAAACCATTAATACATTATATTCTCAAAGTCGTTGCTACCAAAAGCTGAAAGTGTTTGTTTTAAGGAAATAGTTATATACTGGTGTGTGGGTAGACATTTGGGGGAAAATAGTAATTGTCTCTTGTGTTTTTTAACTACTAGAGAGAAAAAACAAATTTGTAACTTGAACAATGTTATGATAATAGTAAAATATAGTGTTAAAGGAATAATAAGAGCATAAATTTTCCAATCTGCCTTCTTTTTCTTCTGTTACACTCTCCTTGACCATCACTTTCCACCTCAGATGACCCTCTTGCAGAGCCAGGGTGATGGAATCTGCTCTGTTAAGAAACATGAAGTGCAATTTGGAGTGAATGCAATATCTGGATGCAAGCTCAGGTAATTCTTTGCTTCCACATCATTTCCCACAATTTTGCCTCTCTCTGTAGGGAATATGTTGATAAGGACAACTTTTATATTTTGAAAGTGCTAGTTAGGAGTAGTTTTATAATCTATATAATAGTAATATTGCTAAAAGTTTTCTGACAGTCTCTTATACCTACTAATAAGGATTATGTCTTCCAATTTATTTTGTAATATTTAAAAAAAATTTTTTTGGGGTGCCTGGGTGGCGCAGTCGGTTAAGCGTCCGACTTCAGCCAGGTCACGATCTCACGGTCCGTGAGTTCGAGCCCCGCGTCGGGCTCTGGGCTGATGGCTCAGAGCCTGGAGCCTGTTTCCGATTCTGTGTCTCCCTCTCTCTCTGCCCCTCCCCCGTTCATGCTCTGTCTCTCTCTGTCCCAAAAATAAATAAACGTTGAAAAAAAAATTAAAAAAAAAAAAAATAAATATGTTAAAAAAAAATTTTTTTTTTCAACGTTTATTTATTTTTGGGACAGAGAGAGACAGAGCATGAACGGGGGAGGGGCAGAGAGAGAGGGAGACACAGAATCGGAAACAGGCTCCAGGCTCCGAGCCATCAGCCCAGAGCCCGACGCGGGGCTTGAACTCCCAGACCGGGAGATCGTGACCTGGCTGAAGTCGGACGCTTAACCGACTGCGCCACCCAGGCGCCCCTTAACATATTTATTTTTAAGAGACAGAGTGTAAGCGGGGGAGGGGCGGAGAGAGAGGGAGACACAGAATCCAAAGCAGGCTCCAGGCTCTAGGCTCTGAGCTGTCAGCTCAGAACGGATGTGGCGCTTGAACCCATGAACTGTGAGATCATGACCTGAGCTGAAGTAGGGCACTTAACTAACTGAGCCACCGAGGTGCTCCTATAATATTATTTTTAACGTTTGGATCAATATGTTAGCATTGAACTCCAGCCTCCATGGTGTTTCATTTCAGGCTGAAAAAGGTGGACTGCAGCCACTTACAGCAGGAAATTTATCAGACTCTTCATGGAAAAACCAGCCCAGAACATGTTGCCATCTTTGGTAACGCTGACCCAGCCCAAAAGAGAGAGTGGACAAGGATTCTCAGCAGGAACTGCAGTGTTTCAGTAAGGAGAGAAATATACGTTCTCACAGAAACTCACTTGCCCCTTTTGTTTGAAAATTGTGGATATTAAAATTAAAACCAGCCCTGTTTCCATAGATGATGTGACCCTCATAGAAGGAAGATAATGCGGTTGTCACAAAAGGAAGACTACAAAAAATCATGCCATTTGAAGTTATTATTTCAGGTTAGGTTTATACCTAACTTACTTTCCTTACTTGGAAAAAAATTTGAAGGTAGAAAATCTAGAGATTGTTCTGTGGTTCAAAATCAACCTTACTTATGGTAAGAGAAAGTATATATTTCAGATATTCTCTTATATTCTTGAATGTTTGATCAACACAGATTCTTTGAGGTTGAAATTGTGTTTTCTTTCTGTTACAAAAGTTTACATATTTATATTTAATAAAAATACATTAATAGGTTAAAAATTCAAACCATGTATATAATGGTATTCAATGAAGAGTGAAAACCCCAACACCCCCTTCCCTAGAAGGAAACTCACTTAGCTGTTTCTGTTTGCACTTTTCCTGGTGGCCCACTAGATCAGTGCCAGCAAGTGTGTTTCTGGACTCCAGCTCAAGTGACATAAGTAAATCTGCTATACTATTCTGTCTTCTTCCTCTTTTGCCTAACCCCCTATCTTCTCACTTTAGTCTTAGCTGTACCTTTAATTTTCTTTCCTTTTAAAATTTTAAGTTGTTGGGGCACCCAAGTGGCTCAGTCAGTTGAGCGTCCGACTTCAGCTCAGGTCATGATCTCGCAGTTTGTGAGTTCAAGCCCGTGTTGGGCTCTGTGCTGACAGCTCAGAGCCTGGAGCCTGCTTCAGATTCTGTGTCTCCATCCTGTCTCTCCCCCTCCCCCACTCATGCTCTGTCTCTTTCTCTCTCTCAAAAAAATGATTAAGTATTAAAATATATATATTAAAATTTTGTTTATTTTTCTGTATAATACATATACTTGACTAAAAATTCAAAAAGTACAAAATAAAAATCTGTGTCTCAGACAGCTCTTCCCTTCCACAGAAGCAACTGAAATTACTAGTTTGTTTCCTTCCACAGATACTGCATGCTCACACAAGTATATACTCTTGTACTTTTTTTATCCACATGATATAACATTGTAGACACTGTCCTACACCTTGCTTTTCTCACTTGGTCATAGAGTGTGTTCCATATCAGTACATAATGTGCTTCCTCATTCTTTGCACAGTATGGCTACATAATATTCCATTACATGGACGAACCATAATTTATTTATGCAGAGTTTTTGGTAGACATTCAAGTTGTTTTCAGTCTTTTGCTGTTATACACAATGCAGCATTTTGTATCCTGGTTCAGG
Organism: Prionailurus bengalensis; assembly: GCF_016509475.1. NCBI lineage: Eukaryota > Metazoa > Chordata > Mammalia > Carnivora > Felidae > Prionailurus > Prionailurus bengalensis. The sequence goes on along the minus strand of NC_057351.1, from coordinate 54,667,617 downwards.
CAACATTTCATACATGAGAGACTAAACCTATATGATAACTTCTAGAAGTAGAATTGCTAGATCAAAGGTATATGCGTTTAAAATTTTAATAAATATCATCAATTTATTCCCCATACAGGTTGCACTAATTTACAGTCCCATCATTCATCTGTGACACTGCTTTTTTCCCCTAACCCTCTTTAATACTATGTCATAAAAATTTTTAATCTTTTTTCATAAGTGAAAATTAGTATCTCAGTGTAGTTTTATTTTTCTCTCACTGTGAGTAAGGTTGAGTATTTTGATATATGGTTGAACAATTTGTATTTTATTCACTATTATCTATCTATATTCCTTGTCCATTTTTACTGAATTACTGTGTTATGGCTTATAGGAAATCTTTGCAAATTTGAGATATGAACTCTTTTGGTATGATTTGCAGATTTTTTTCCCCAGTTTGTCATTTGTCTTTTGACTTTGTTTCTGGTATTTTTTTTTTTATATTGTGAAAGATATCAATTTACTTTTTTTATTTAACCTTTCAGTTTTGGTTCAGACTTTGAAATGCCTTTCTCCTTAGAGATTATTTTGAAAGTTCCCTTTTCTCTTCTGCAGCACTATTATGACTTTATTCCTTATATACTTCTTTCCTTTTAAAAAGTCTTGGGGTAAGTAAACACGTGTACTTGATCCAGGCTTTGGGCAACTGAAGTCCAATCGAGTTCTTGTAAATCTCCCACAGAGCCCTACAGAGGAAGTGTGGTTTGGGGTGATTGTAGCTGAGAACAGGAAGAGGATGGTTAGTGACAAGGTTCAGATTATGCTGGAACTACTCTTTGTTATTTTTTTTGCCTTAAGCCTACAATTTGTATTTTTAAATCACATTTTTGAAGAACATTTGACAACATAGGAAAGTATTCCTAATGTAGAATAAATGAAAAGAAAGATGTTTTAAAATATTTGGGACAAACACATGAAAGACTCAGCATTGTTAGCCATTAAGAAAATGCAAAATTACAACGAGATACCACTTCACACCCATGAGGATGGCTATTCTTAAAAGAGAGACACTAATGAGTGTTGGCAAGGGTGTGTGGAAACTGGACCCCTCGGACATTATTGATGGGACTGCAAATGATGCAGTCACTTTGGGAAACAGTTTGTTAGTTCCTGAATAAAGTAAGCTTAAATATGGTCTGTCTCCCCCCATTCCTATATTATTATTGCCAGTGTCTGAGCCTTACTCTAAAAAGGTATGAAGCTAGGAAAGCACAAGGCATATTTGAGGATAGTGCCTTGTGTCTGCTAGGTTATAGTAACCTCCTGATTGATGTCCTCACTTCCGGCAATCCTTCTTACCTCTTGGAATTAATCTTCCTGGAGTTGGACTTCATAATCTAACCCTGAAATGTCTTCCTTTACCTTTCACTGCTCTGGGTACAAATCCTTTGCTTTAGTCAAGTGGTCTGCTCAAGGCCAGTGCCTCCATCATGCCTGGCACATAGAAGACACTCAGTAACTATTATTCAAATTAATCAGTGAATATCCCTCCATGACATCATGTGCTGGTCTAGTTCCACACCTCTTTTTTTTTAAATTTTTTTTATGTTTATTTTTGAGACAGAAGGAGACAGAGCATGAGTGGCAGAGGGGCAGAGAGAGAGGGAGACACGGAATCTGAAACAGGCTCCAGGCTCAGAGCTGTCAGCACAGAGCCTGATGTGGGGCTTGAATCCATGAACCGTGAGATCATGACCTGAGCCAAAGTCGGACGCTCAACCGACTGAGCCACCCAGGCACCCCTAGTTCCACACCTCTTTATGTGCCATCTCTCTACCTGAATTTTCCTTTAATCACCATTTCTTCCAGTCACACATTACTCATTCCAGTCCTGTGAAGCCATCCTCAGCCAGAAATGGCTTTTTTTTTGGCAGTCCACAGCACTGACTATGCCCCGCTACTGAGCACTTCTTATAACCCTTGTACGTGGGTTCACATTTTATTAATCTCTAAATTAGTCATTTCCATTTTAGAATATTAATTTTTTTAAGATCAAGGACAATAGTATGGTCTATTGTGAACTTTTGTGTTCTTTCTCTAAGTCCTATTACCTCCTTTGTTGTGTATAATTTTTAAGAAACAATGGCTACTTAATGCATGGTAACTGACTGTAGGCAACCATCAGCAATTCAAGCAGATGCTTCTTTACCCTTCTACAGGCTATGAATTGTACTTCCTGCTGTGTCATACCAGTTTCCTTGGAGATCCAGGTATTGTGGGCATATACAGGCCTCCAGTCCAACCCACAAGCTCATGTGTCAGGAGCCCGATTCCTATACCAGTGCCAGTCTATAAAGGTAAGTTATGGCTCATAAAGTACTGCTAAGCCTTGAAATGCCTAGATGGTCTTACCAGCTATATGAGAAGCAGGTCACTTTTTAACATTGAGAGCCAATTTATGCTACCAGCCAACATTTGGTTAGAGAGAGCTGATACAACTTTCAAGTCAACCTCCCTGCCTGATTATTGAAATTAGCATGTTGTCATGATAAATAGTGTATATATTTTTCCCCAGTTTGTTTTCTTTTTTAATTTCCTGAACCCAGACTATCTTATAGGTTAATTTCATTGCAATTATCATACCAGTGTGGGGCACCTGGGTGGCTCAGTTGGTTAAGCATCCAGTTCTTGGTTTCGGCTCAGATCATGATCTCATGGTTTTGTGAGTTCGAGCCCATTGTTGGGCTCTGCACTGGCAGCAAAGAGCCTGCTTAGGTTTCTGTCTCCTCTCTCTTCGACCCTCCGTTACTCATGCTGTCTCTGTCTCAAAATAAATAAACTTTAAAAAAAAAATTATCATACCAGTGTTACTATACCAGTTGATTTAAGCACAGAGAACATTTTCCATAACTGTGCATTCAGTATGATAGTCACACATTTATCAGAGTCTGTGAGCCTGTTGATTGCTTAAAGAGATATTGCTGTGGCTAGTTTGTACTCATCAGTTCTTAGTTGATTGCATTCCATTAAGATAAATAATTTTAGTAGTGCAGTAAACATATACCTATTGTTTATGATGTGTGTTAAGCCACTTTAACATCTGCCTTGGTTTTAGTATATAATCCTTAGCTTTAAAATTGCAAAAACAGAGAAATGATTAAGATCTGGTGAACTGATTCACATATAAATTGGCATGCCAGTGTATCAACTTTTAATGATACTTAAAACTCACTGAAATTATTATCTATATGTCATTGCATTTACATCCCAGAAAAGAAATGAACTAGAGACTGCATGTAGGCCAGAAGTAAAATATCTGTAGCTCCTTCTTACGACAGAGTTGAGTACCTTAGCTCTCTATGCCTATAAATGGGGTTAAAACTCAGGTTACCAGAAACTGTTAGTGAAGGCACTCCATTTTTTCTCTGTATTACTGAATAACATAGCAATACTTCTATAAGCTTCATTTAATCAGTTAGAGATCCTACACTGAACATATGGTTTTCTTTTTCTAAACTGTATTTATTTGCAAGTTTGGAAAGATACCCACAGGACTGTTCTTTCTGAATCTCTTGTTCTCCTAGGCATGGAAGCTACCCAGTGGCTTATCTCTTATCTAGATATTTTAATCATTATCTTTTTTCTAGTATTTAGTAGAAGTTGGCTTTTTGGGTTAGTTTGCCCCCTCTACAAAATCACACTTTGCAGTCAGTCACATCTAACTGGTCTAATTGGTTGACAATTGAAAACTTCAGTTGTGCTTCATTCATGTATAACTGAAGACAGTATATCTCTTCCAGTCATGATGCAAAAATTAACTGTGTTAAACTTACTGGAAGTGTTATGGGTTATACCAAATCATGTACCTTTACTTAGGATGATTTAAAGGATTTGCAAAGGGAATTGTGACTATACAAAAATTTTCACCTTAAGGGCTGACTTGAGAAACTTGCCCCTTCCACAGAAGCAACTGAAATTACTAGTCTCTATGTATTTTACAACAACCTACCTTTTAGCACACACATATATAAAAATGAAATATAAAACAATGTTTTTATGCAATGCACAATGTGATGTTGTCTATTCTGTTGTAGCTTATTCTGGTTTTTTTTTTTAATGTTTATTTATTTTTTATTATTGAGAGAGACAGAGAAAGAATGCGAGTGGCCTAGGGGCAGAGAGAGGGGGAGACACAGAATCCGAAGCAGGCTCCAGGCTCTGAGCTGTCAGCACAGAGCCCAACACGGGGCTTGAACTCACAAACTGCGAGATCATGACCTGAGCCGAAGTCGGACGCTCAACTGACTGAGCCACCCAGGTGCCCTGTTCTGTTCTTTTCTTAATGCTAGACACTAATGAGTCATAATTTGCAATTTGAAAAACACTTTTAGAAAATACATCTCTGGGGGTGCCTGGGTGGCTCAGTTGGTTGAGCGTCCGACTTCGGCTTGGGTCATGATCTCACAGTCCGTGAGTTCGAGCCCCACGTCAGGCTCTGGGCTGACAGCTCAGAGCCTGGAGCCTGTTTCAGATTCTGTGTCTCCCTCTCTCCCTCACCCTCCCCCATTCATGCTCTCTCTCTCTGTCTCAAAAATCAATAAAGGTTAAAAAAAAATTAAAAAAAGAAAAAAAGAAAATACATCTCTGACTACGTTTTAAAGCTAATTGTATTGTTTTATTTACTAATTTATTTTATTTATTATAACTGAAAGTTGGCAGTGTTTTATATCTCTGTCAAATAGCATATGCTAGAATAACTGCCAGTCAAGCTCCCAATCTGTTTTAGTGTTTTTTTTTGTTTGTTTGTTTGTTTTTGGGACAGAGAGAGACAGAGCATGAACGGGGGAGGGGCAGAGAGAGAGGGAGACACAGAATCGGAAACAGGCTCCAGGCTCCGAGCCATCAGCCCAGAGCCCGACGCGGGGCTCGAACTCCCGGACTGCGAGATCGTGATCTGGCTGAAGTCGAACGCTTAACCGACTGCGCCACCCAGGCGCCCCTGTTTTAGTGGTTTTTAATCTTATGGACCCCACTAAGAATCTGTTGAAAGCTATTCACTTACTAGAAAAATGCACAGACATGCAATATTCTTTCTCAAGGGATTTATTGATTTCTTGAAGCCAAGCCAAGATCCATACTAGGAAAGGTAAAGAACACTAAATTAAATAAAAATGAAATATACTTGATTTTAGAAACAATTGCTTTAAAGGAAAGGGCTAGGAAGTAGCTGGATTGGGATTTCTCTTACCTATTGAGGTCTTAGAGAATATCACCACCATTGGATCACTGTGACAGTCTGTAAAGTTTCTATCACCAAAGTCTTTCCTTTTCAGGGATCAATCAACCACCATTTGCCTTTATCTCTTAACGAATGATAAGACTATAGAAGCACTTGACCCTTTTCTGTACTTCTTAATAGTCTTTATAGAAGAACCTTACTTAGTTGACTGGGTTGTTTTCTTTTTACCTTTTTTAAAGAACTTTTGAAAGTTATGCTCATTGTTCCATATGTTAAAATGTATACCCACTTGAGGTGTCTCCCTGATACATAATGTTTAACCACATTTATTCTTTAACGTATTAGTTCTGTTTGGCTCATTTGAAAATCTTGATAATTTCACTGACATCTTTAAAATACTGAGGGAATTTAAAATTTTTCATTGGCTTCTCCCTCAAATTTATATTTGGCCCCAAAAAACATGGAGAACTAATGTGTGCATTATCTAGCAGAGTATTGTACATAAATAATTCATTTTTTTTTAGAAATTATTTCCTTAACTTCACTTTATTTAAATCATTAGTTCTCCTAAAATTATGTTTTTCTAAATATAATTTATTGTCAAAGTGGCTTACGTACAACACCCATTGCTCATCCCAACAAGTGCCCTCCTTAATGCCCATCACCCACTTTCCCCTCTCCCCCACCCCCAAAATCATAATATTAATATCAGGTACCAGCTAACTTCTTAAAGATTATGTACTTATATGAGGAAAAATTACCTTTACATGGATATTTACAATATGCTTTATAGTTGAATAAGTTCTAATCATCATAATAGAAATCACCATATTTAATTGTGTTAGATTAAAAGAAACTCATGAATAAACAATCAGATACAGTTCATTTTTTTGCATTGGATTCCGATTTGGACAATGTAAATCACATTTTGTAATAGTTGGGAAACTTGAGTATGGACTACATCTTAGAAAGAAATACTAACAGGAAAAGGTAGAGGTTCTTTTTCTTTTTTTTTAAAAAAACTTCTAAGCAGCCTGAACAATGTGATTTCACATGGTTAAAAACATATATATGGGGGCGCCTGGGTGGCGCAGTCGGTTAAGCGTCCGACTTCAGCCAGGTCACGATCTCGCGGTCCGTGAGTTCGAGCCCCGCGTCAGGCTCTGGGCTGATGGCTCGGAGCCTGGAGCCTGTTTCCGATTCTGTGTCTCCCTCTCTCTCTGCCCCTCCCCCGTTCATGCTCTGTCTCTCTCTGTCCCAAAAATAAATAAACGTTGAAAAAAAAAAAAACAAACATATATATGGATCTAGGTATGTGTAGGTCAAGACATAAATGTTATTACTGGTATTCTTAGAGATGGAAATACGGTGTTTTTATTTCTCATTTTTACTTACCAATAGTCTTAACTTTTTATAATTTACTGCTTTTGTAATTAAACTTCCTTTTTAAAAAATTTTTGTTAACATTTATTATTGAGAGACAGAGAGACACAGAGCGTGAGCAGGAGAGGGGCAGAGAGAGGGGGAGACACAGAATCCGAAGTAGGTTCCAGGCTCTGAGCTGTCAGCACAGAGCCCGACACAGGGCTCAAACTCACAAACTGCGAGATTATGACCTGAGCCGAAGTCGGTCACTTAACCAACTGAGCCACCCAGGCGCCCCTGTAATTAAACTTTCTTAAAGTCACTAGGAAAACACCTAGAAATAACTAGATGTTATTTTAAAGATGAATTTATTCAGTTTCATTTACAATAACATGGAAAACATATAAAATACTTAGGAACCAATTTAGCAAAAGAGCAAAAGACCTATTCACTATAAAACATTATAGGGAGAAATTTCAGGAGACCTAAAGAAATGAAGCAATATACCATGTTCATGGAGAAGACGACTCAGCATTGAGATAATCTGTTCCCAAATGAATCTAACAGAATGAATGCAAACCCCCAAAAATCCTAGCAGGTATTTTTGTGGAAATGGACAATCTGATTCTAAAATTTATATGAAAATGCAAAGAGAATAACCAAAACAATTTTGAAAAAGAAGAACAAAGTTGGAGGACTTAACTATTGATTTCAGGATATACTCTAAATCTCAGTGTAGTACTGGTATAAGGATAGACAAATGGGGGCACCTGGGTAGCTCAGTAAATTGAGTGTCTGATTTCGGCTCAGGTCATGATCTCGAAGTTCCTGAATTCTGTGCTGACAGCTCACAGCCCGGAGCCTGCTAAGGATTCTGTGTCTCTCTTTCTCTGCCCCTTCCCTTCTCATGCTCTGTCTCTCCTTCAAAAATAAACATTTAAAAAAAATTTTTTTTTAAAAAAAAAGATAGGGGTGGATGGGTGGCTCAGTTGGTTAAGCGTTCAACTTCAGTTCAGGTCATGATCTCGCAGTTCGTGAGTTCAAGCCCTGCGTTCAGCTCTGTGCTGACTGATAGCTTGGAGCCTGGAGCCTGCTTTGGATTCTGTGTCTCCTTCTCTCTCTGCCCCTCCCCCACTCACACTGTCTTTCTCTCTCTCTCAAAAATAAACAAACATTAAAAAAATTTTTTTAAGGAAAGACAAATAGACCAATGAGACAAAATAGAGTCCAAAAATAGATCCACACATCAAATCAATTCAATGAGAAAAGGACTTTTTAAAAAATAGTTGGTACTGAAACAACTGGATAAAACTGAAACTACTGAATAAACATAGGGGAAAAAATGAATTGACTCCATACACAAAAAGTACTTATGCTTGCATTGTAAACCTATATATAAAACCCAGAGTCACAAAGCTTTAAAGGAAACATAGGAGGATATTTTTGCACATTTAAATTAGGCAATTATTTCTTGAATAAGAAACAAATATCAAACCATAAAACTAAAAATTTGATGAATATGTCTTTATCAAACTTTAAAATAACTGCTAATCAAAGACACCTCTATGAAAATGCATGCTATCGTTTGGTAGAAAATATTTTTCAGTGCATTATCTGACCAAAGATTAATATCCAAAATATAAAAAGAATGCCTACAAATAAATCAAGGACCAAAATAAATAAATTAATTAACTAAAAATGGAAAAATTGAACAGATACTACACAAAAGGAAATAAACAAATGGCCAGTAAACTTGAAAAGCTGCTCAAGGGGCGCCTGGGTGGCGCAGTCGGTTAAGCGTCCGACTTCAGCCAGGTCACGATCTCGCGGTCCGTGAGTTCGAGCCCCGCGTCAGGCTCTGGGCTGATGGCTCAGAGCCTGGAGCCTGTTTCTGATTCTGTGTCTCCCTCTCTCTCTGCCCCTCCCCCGTTCATGCTCTGTCTCTCTCTGTCCCAAAATAAATAAACATTGAAAAAAAAAAAATTAAAAAAAAAAAAAAGAAAAGCTGCTCAAAGTCATTAGTCATTAGAGATATGCAAATTATAACCATGAGATAGCACTCACTAGGAAATTAAGTATAATACTTACTAGAATAACTAAAATCAATAAGACATAACATGAAATCTCAGTTTTCACACATTGCTAATGGGGATGAAAATGGTAAAACCATTTAGTCTTTTACATATTCATCTTCCCTGTGACTCAGCAATTTTACTCCTTGGTATTTACCCAAAGGAAATTGAAACATACGTCCAAAACAAGACCTATAAAGAATGATCATAGCAGCCTTATTCATAATAGCGCGAAACTGAAAATAATCCAAATATCCATCATCAGGAGAATGGGAAAATTGTGATATATTCACACAATGGAATTCTTACAATAAAACAATGAATTACTTGTACACAAAACAGTATACATGAGTCTCAGAAACATTTGGCTTGAATGAAAGAATCTAAACACACACAAAAATAATATTTTAAGGTTCCATTTATACAAAGTATAAGAACAGGCAAAAATAATCTTTAGTGATAAAAGAAAGTGGTTGCTTCTGGGAGACAGACTGGAAAGAGACACAAGGGACACATTGTCCTCTGTAATGATGGATATATTGCAGATCTTGTTTTGGGTGTGGGCTATACAGCATATACAGTTGTCAAAACTCATTGAACCAAACACTTAAGATGTGTACATTTTATTGTACACAAATTATACCACTATAAAAAGTTAAAAAGACACAGGAAAGCTGAAAATAAAAGCCACTGATCAGGGGGAAATATTTGCAATAAATGTTTCTGACAAGGTTCTTGTATGTAGGATAAAGAGCTCTCAGAGCTCAGTTATGAATTACACACTTGAGCAAAGATGAATTTGTTCTAGTTCATAGTTCTAGCTGATGAAATGTGTAGTTACAAAAACATAAATCTAAGGGATGGTATTCATGGCTCTATTTCTAATAATGATAGTTTCTTTTCATTTGTAATGATTTGACATAGAGGATTAACATACAGTGGTTTAGGGGCACCTGGGTGGCTCAGTCAGTTAAGCATCTGACTTCGGCTCAGGTCACGATCTTGCCGTTTGTAAATTCAAGCCCCGCATCAGGTTCTGTGCTGACAGCTCAGAGCCTAGAGTCTGCTTCAGATTCTGTGTCTCCATCTCTCTCTGTTCCTTCCCTGCTCACACTCTGTCTCTCTCTCAAAAATAAAGATTAAAAAAAAATTATATATATATATAATTTGTGATTATAAAGATGTAATACAGTAATATATTGGGTGTACTTCTTATTACCAAAGCCAAACAAAACCTAATCTGAACTTTTCATATTGTTACAAAGTAAATCTTATTTGGGGACAAAGGATTTCGCTCAATATAAACTGGATTGAAACAAATAAAGCTCCTAAACCTCCCAAAGTGTTAAAACAGAATTGTTGATGGTAATTTCTGAAGTAAATATCATAAAATATGATAGTTTAAGGCAGAAATAAATTAACCATACATAACAGAACTGGATCCACAGTACAAGAACTGTGCTAACTTGGCTATGTGTCTTTTGTTTGTTTTGATAAGAGAAAGGGGATGACTAGACTTTGAATATTGTTTTTTTTCCTGTGTCCTTGCTACACATTCACTAAACAGTGAATTCTCTAATTTTGCTTATACATCACTTTTAAAATGCAAATAGAGGGCGCCTAGGTGGCTCAGTCCACCCAGAGTTAAACATCCAACTCTTGATCTCTGCTCAGGTCCTGATCTCTTGGTTCCTGAGTTTGAGCCCTGCGTGGGGCTCTGCACTGACAGTGTGGAGCCTGCTTGGGATTCTCTCTCTCCTTCTCTCTCTCTCCCCTTCCCCTGCTCACACTCTCTCTCTCAAAATAAATAAATAAACTTTAAAAAAAAAGATAAAATGCAAATACAAAAACTTTAGTCTTCAAAATTTATGTATAACACACTGAACTTAAAAACCTTGTTCGTCATGTGGTACTGAAACACAAATTCTAAAATGAGTCGGTAACATTCAATATTATCCAATGACCTGATAAGTGCATTCAAATTCCTTTTAAGTATTGGACCATTAGATTGTGTTTGTTCCAAACTTCCACACAATTATGGAGGCAATATTCTTAATATATGAAGAGTAAGCATTTAATTTGAAATATTAGTTTATAAACAAATAAGGAAGGAAGGAATCACAAACTTTAAGGATCCTAATTAGGGTGTTGTGGGAGGGATAAGGGGTCAAAGTGATTTGTACTTACTATTAAATAGCTATGGCATAATTTTTTCTTTATGATTTATTATCTCTTGTTACTTTATATTAGTGTCCTATCCAAAATACCTCTACTCATTTGTCAAAAAAAAAAATCTTTATTGAGTGCCTATTTTGTGCCAAATACTATGGTTGCTGCTCTAGGTAAAGTGTGGTAAACAAGATAAACATCATCCCTGCTTATGGAAAGTGAAGGACAATACTGAGGTGAAATTTAGAATACTGTTATGGAAATTCATCAGGAGACACTGATAGCTGGGCCCAGGTAGAGGCTGTGAGGGCTGCAGGAAGTAGAGTTCAGGAGATTTAGGGGTGTCACAGATAGGACTTGATTGCTTGGATACAGAGGTTGAGGGAGAATGAGTCAAGGATAATGGATATGTTTTCAGTTTGGGCATCCCATTCATTTCTTTTCTATTTTATATGTGATACCCTGTTGACTACCAAATGTAATTTTCCTTTCTGCACTTACCTTTCTATTTTTCACCCTCTCCTTTTTTTAATTTGGTGGGTATGCCTAAGGTTTTCTTCCCCTTTCTGTTGTGTTTTGTTATGTCTGTTGTGAAAGACTGCCCTCATGCTACTAGACCCACTTTACCTGTAAAGTGCCTTGAAATACACATCTCCCAAATGGCCCTTAACCAATGACTGAAGGATACAGGAATAGAAAATCCCAGCTCTTGGAGCGCCTGGGTGGCTCATTCCATTGAGTCTGACTCGATTTTGGCCCAGGTCATGATCTCATGATTCATGGGATGGAGTCCCGTAATGGGCTTCCTACGAAGAATGGAGCCTGCTTAAGATTCTCTCTCTCTCTCTCTCTCTCTCTCTCTCTCTCTCTCTCTCTCTCCCCCTCTCTCTCTCCCCCTCTCTCTCCCCCTGTGCCCCTCTACCCCACTGGCACTCTCTCTCTCTCTCTCTAAAAAGAAAGAAAGGGAAAGAAAAGAAAAACTCACCTCCCTTGCTTCCTTACTTTGTTTGGGTTGAGACAACACAACTTGTTGGGACCGTGAAGCCTACCTTATATTTCAGAGTTCCCCTGCAGATTGGGTTAATGCTGGATAATGGTATAAATTATCAAATTAATTAGTAATTGTATAATTTATCAAAATAATACATGTTTTTAAAGTAAAAAAATGCCAGAAAAGAGGATATCTTTTTTTTTTTTTTTTAAGATTTTTTTTTTTTTCAACGTTTATTTATTTTTGGGACAGAGAGAGACAGAGCATGAACGGGGGAGGGGCAGAGAGAGAGGGAGACACAGAATCAGAAACAGGCTCCAGGCTCTGAGCCATCAGCCCAGAGCCCGACGCGGGGCTCGAACTCAGCAACAGCGAGATCGTGACCTGGCTGAAGTCAGACGCTTAACCGACTGCGCCACCCAGGCGCCCCAGAAAAGAGGATATCTTAACAAGAACTAAAATGTTATATCCTCTCTAGCCTTGATTCTAAGCAATATTGAATAATTACCTCCTGGATCATGAGTTTATAGGTTATCTATTGAATTCTTGTTTTGGTAGATGAGTTTAGCTCTGTTTTTCTCCTCCCACCACTCTCCCAATATATTTTATTATTTACATCAAAATATTTTATTACATCAAAATATTTTATTAAATCAGAGGCACCTGAGTGGCTCAGTCAGTTAAGCATCTGACTTGGGCTCAGGTCATGATCTCATGGTTCATGGGTTTGAGCCCCACATAGGGCTCTCTACTACTGTCAGCACAGAGCCTGCTTTGGATCCTCAGTCTCTCTCTCTCTCAGCTCCTCCCTCACCTGTACTCTCTCTCCCTCAAAAATAAACATTAAAAAAATTTTTTTTTAAGACTATATTTCTCTAAAAATAAAATACTTTATTAAATCAATATTCAGTGTCTCATTATTATGATTTTATAAATATGCTGAGCCAACTCATTAAATTTTTGTAAAATTTTTTATTCATTCTGAAATTATTACCTCATATATCATTGCTTTAGTTTTCTTTGAGCTAAAGGCTAAAACGTCTCACACTCCAACACCTCCGTAAAATCTCTCTCAATGCAGTTTTCTAAACAGTTGAACTTGCCATATGATGTTATCAGTTCTACTTTTTCCTATGTGTTTTCCTCATGGCGACCTCTATTACCTAAGGTAGTGTAAACAAGTTACTGCCCAGCAGTTGTTATGGAACTTTCCTGTCATCCTAGAATTCCTCTTGCTTCTTATGTTAAGATTCACTGTTTACTAGACACTACTTTTTTCTTCTTGGTTTACTCTCTTGTTTTGTGGAGCTCAAAATCTCATAACCTCTGAAAAAAAAATGCACATGTACATTTTTTCTTTAGTTCACATGTCTAAGGATAGCTTTATTCAACCATCATCATTATCCTATCAATTATGATTGGTCACCTGACCAGGCCTTCTAGATTTTCACTCACAATTTGAAGGCATTCTTCCATTGTCTTCTAGTTTCCAATACTGTTAAGAAGCCATTTTAAGATCTTTTGCTCCTAGTAGTCCAAAGCTTCTATAATATTATGCCCTTGGACAGGTTTTTTTTCTTCATTCATTTTTAATTTACCAAACAATTTTGTTTTTTTTTTACTCTGAGAATTTTCAATTTTCACTATTTTTTTAATAATCAGACCACCCCCCCCCCCAACTATTTTCTCTGTTCTCTTTGTAACTCCTGTTAATCTGTTACAGAGTCACTAGATTGGTTCTCTGATTTTTTTTCTTTTATATTTATCTCTTTACTTTTTTATTCTTTCTAGAAGAGTTCCTCAACTTTATTTTTTAACCTTTTTACTGATTTTTTTTTGGCTCTCACATTTTTAATATTTAGGAGCGCTTATTTTCTATTTCATTTCATAATATCCTTTTCTTCTATATATTTAAACATCTGGGGCACCTGGCTATCTCAGTTGGAAGAGCTTGCAACTCTTGATCTCAGGGTCATGAGTTCAAGACCCACGCTGGGTTGTAGAGATTATTTAAATAAAACTTTTAAAAAAATAAAAGTAAAGATCTTAACAACTTCTCATCTTTCTTTGTTTCCTCTGAGTTTGTTTAGTCTCATTTGATACAGTTTTTCTTTTTTTTATATATATTTTTTAATGTTTGTTTGTTTGTTTGTTTATTTATTTATAGACAGTGTGAGCAGGGGAGGGATAGGGAGAGAGAAGGACACAGAATCTGAAGCAGGCTCCAGGCTCTGAGCTGTCAGCACAGAGCCCAACTCAGGGCTTGAACTCAAAAACTGCGAGATCATGACCTGAGCCAAAGTTGGACACTCACCCAACTGAACCACCCAGGCGCCCATGTACAGTTTTTCTCTTTAATGTGAGAAGCTTCCCCCATACATCTGGCAATCTCTAGCTGTCTAACATATAAGTAAGCTGTTAAGCTCATTGAAAGCTCTGTGATCATCATGAGTGAGATTTGCTGACTGGTGACCTTCACAGTAGAACAGTTTGGTGCAGTTGCTTTTGTGGTTATAGAACTGCCAGATGTCATTATCTTTTTGTCTTATTGCTGGAACTGATCATTTTCTTCATAAAAGATCCTCTTGATTCCTGACTGAAGGGTATGGATGTAAGACCCATCTGTCAGCATCTTGGAACTAGATGAGGGAAGGGATTTCATTATACAGAAGAATTTCCCCATTTTTAGTTCTGTACATCACTCTGTCCTTCTTTATGCCCACTGTCCCTAAATCCAGAATTTCTCTTGTGTAATTGTCCAATCTCTTGTTGAGGTGGGGAAGGAGTAGTTGCATAATCACACTGAGGGGGGTGTCATTCTGGAATCACTTTCTATCCTTACCTCATCCGTGCCTCCATGTTATATCCTATCCTCCCCATTTTCTTTGTCTGGTTAGTTTCAGCCAGTCTTCCATGCCTGGCTGGAATCAGGATTCCCTCGTCAGCTTTAGCCTACACTGACTGTTCTGGAATATATATGGTTCTCTCAGTGGCTCAGAAGTAACATTATTTCTGTGACAAGTCCCTCATGAACTTCACTGTTTAAAAAAAGATTCCAGGGGCGCCTGGGTGGCGCAGTCGGTTAAGCGTCCGACTTCAGCCAGGTCACGATCTCGCGGTCTGTGAGTTCAAGCCCCGCTTCGGGCTCTGGGCTGATGGCTCAGAGCCTGGAGCCTGTTTCCGATTCTGTGTCTCCCTCTCTCTGCCCCTCCCCTGTTCATGCTCTGTCTCTCTCTGTCCCAAAAATAAACGTTGAAAAAAAAAAATTAAAAATAAAAAAATAAAAAAGATTCCAAAGAGTTAATATGACCTGCAAGATTATCACAGCACTGGCCCCATACCCATTTTTGTAAGTACCTAGAAAGGTTATTCTAAGCCAAGTTGTGTTCCCACAGCTAGTATTTACTGTTGCCAAAGACCACAGTAGAGAATATGTAGCATTGGAATAAACAAAGGTAAGTGGAGAAAATACTCCTTTCTGGTTCAACAAGGTATTTATTTACTGTCCAATTATAATTAGAAGTTTGGTAAGTACAGACTTAGAACAAAAGGAATTCTTTTTAGATAAACATGTTCCAGTCATCAGGCTACGACGACATCTACCAAAAGCTATGTATATTAGACCAGATACTTGAATCAGCTTGACAAGGTCCTTTCTGGGAGCATCTGTTTCATTTGACTTGAATTGATGCGTGGTTTGGAGGATCCTTTCTGACCCTGGGATTCTGTGACTCTAAGGGCTTTTTATCTACATTACGGAGTTCTTTGTTTTTCCCTGAAGTCTCACGTTTCTTTCTGCAATTGAAGACAGAATAGAATTGCCACTACTCCTTCCACATGTGTTCTGCTTCAGAGCCTGGAGCCTTCTGGGACTTGATAAGGTGAAGCTGCTAAGAGCGTAACAGCAGCAGTTTTGCCATGTGGCGTCTCTGATAATCAGCCAGCTCCCCAGTTGGGGGAAACTATAGAATCAGTCTTTCAGACTTTAGGTAGGTGTAACTGTTCACAGTTCTGGTGTCATGGACTGCTGCTAAGAAATTAATTTCCTTGGGGGCGCCTGGGTGGCGCAGTCGGTTAAGCGTCCGACTTCAGCCAGGTCACGATCTCGCGGTCCGTGAGTTCGAGCCCCGCGTCGGGCTATGGGCTGATGGCTCAGAGCCTGGAGCCTGTTTCCGATTCTGTGTCTCCCTCTCTCTCTGCCCTTCCCCCGTTCATGCTCTGTCTCTCTCTGTCCCCAAAATAAATAAACGTTGAAAAAAAAAATTAAAAAAAAAAAATTAATTTCCTTGTATATTATAGAACAAGAACTATGTAGCACCAATATGAGAAAAAGGTATATCTTGCTTAGAGCAATTTGGTTTTGGTCTTTTTTCAGGAAAAGTGATAATAACAGTCAAGTTAGAGAGCTGCATGAATGGATACCAAGCACTCACCTGTCCTGGATTTTCTTCCTGCAGGGTTCCCAAGTAACAGAAGTAGCTTTGACAACTGTTGTGACTTTTGTGGACATTACCCAGAAGCCAGAGCCTCCAAGGGGCCAACCCAGAATAGACTGGAAACTACCATTCGACTTCTTTTTTCCCTTGAAAATAGCATTCAGCAGAGGAGTAGACTCTCAAAAAGGTTCAGCCTCTCTCATCCTTATCCTGTGTCTCTTAGTACTTGGAGTTCTCAAGCTAGAGACCAAGTGAAACAAGAAGTATCTGATTTTAGACAGCCTACTTATCTTGGCAAAATAGGCCCTTACCTGCTCATGACCAGAGGAGAGCATTCAGGATAACAGAGGACCTAACTGAAGGAATGTATATGAAAGAAGGGATTTTTCAAAAGCAATACAAATATCTTTGTCTTGGCTCTCTGCTTAGGACTGTGCAGACCACCAAGTACACATAAGGTTCTCTACTTCTCAAGCTGAGAACATCAAGAGCCCTTCCTCCAGCCCTTCAGGTTGTGTTGTACGTGACTGAAGTTTTGCAAGATCTTCATCCACCTGCTCACAGCCACACATGGGCCCAGCATAAAAAGGAACATGCTCCTGCTGTCCCCTGGATGAACTTGGGAATAGATGCCCTCTGGACTTGAGAGCAGCTGACTGTTCAGCACAGAAAACTGCTGTCTATGGATTTCATCCGGCCCCTCCCTACTCCCTTGGGCCACACACTTTGCCTGGGCATGAGTGGGGAGAGCGATTATTTCTAGTCAGTTTCCAATATGAATGTGGAATCCTAGTCCCCCTTTTTTCACTAGCAAATGACCCTACCACTCATTTCTGCATTTTTCCTTCCACTGTGGTGAGAGGAAATAAAACTGATTGAGAGCTTTGTTGTACTAATTCCAGCAGCACACAGAAGCTGACATGTGATCACCTCGTGATAGTTTATCTGTGTGTGAGTTTTAAAAACGGGGGGGGGGGGAACCTTTCATACATGGCAAAATAGCGTTCAAATCAAAGAACATGGTTCTTTTCCTGGGGTTGGAGCTAAACATAGCAGGATAGGGGGGAGGGAGTGTGGGAGGGTGGAGGTGATGCCAGGAGCCAGAGGGTGGGGAGACTAACATGACTGTAGTAGGAACACTGAATGGGCAAAATAGGTGCTGTGATGGGATAAGAAAGATGGGAACTCATTATATGGGGACTTGAAAGCCAGGCAGAGAGAACTGGGGGAGTTTAATTTTTTCCACAACATATTAATGATCTGAATCTAAAGCTGCCTTTTAATAAAGCATGTACTTAGATATAATTAGTCCCACTTCATGAGCAGAAAATGCTCATTGTAAACACCATCTCTGATGGGTTAATCATTTTGCCCCATTCCAAAGTACCCTGAAAGGAACCTACCTCCCTGGAGAAAAGTGGCAAGGTTCCCGTAGCAGTTACTACCAATGTAGGAGGAAGTGCATCTGTACACTTACAACTAACTAAGCCCAAAGAAATTCATTCATCCATTTATCAAATATTTATTGTCTATGTGCCAGCAACATACTTCTCTACTCTCAAAAGCTTATATTCTAGCAGGGAAGGCAGACAAGCAATTACCATAAGGTGATGTGTGGTTTAAAAGAACTAGAATAGGATTTCCAAAGTGGAGAAGGCCATTGTTTTTAATGGCTATAGCTATACCCACAGTTACCTAATTTGTTATAAGTTCATGGTGAGAATCTTAAAACCCGAAGTGCCAGATGAAACTTACTAGAAAGCACTTTTATTATTTTTGTATCCTCCACCCAACTTCAAACCCAAAGAGCTGACAAACTAACCCATGTTCAGTGTTCTCATTGTTCATCTCAAAGAACTCCCCTCATCTATTTCCTAACTCGCTATATTGCAGCACCACTAGATTTGCAAGAATCCCTCCTCTTCTCACACCACCCCCCACTTTAAAAGCAGTAAGTGCTGTCAGCTCTCCCCGATTTGTGCTCCCCATGCCCACTGCTGAAGTCTTTTTGCCAGCCATCATTTCTTAC
Source organism: Prionailurus bengalensis (assembly GCF_016509475.1). Classification (NCBI taxonomy): domain Eukaryota; kingdom Metazoa; phylum Chordata; class Mammalia; order Carnivora; family Felidae; genus Prionailurus; species Prionailurus bengalensis. Next base: position 54,649,337 of record NC_057351.1, on the reverse strand, counting down.
TTGGGCCTTTGCACTAGCTAACCTCTCTGCTTCTACCCCTCTTTACTGATTTCTGACGCACAGATCTCATCATTGTGCCATTCCAGTACTTTATTTTTTTTTAATTTTTTTAATGTTTATTTTTGAGAGAGAGAGAGAGAGAGAGAGAGAGACACAGAGTGTGAGTGGGGGAGGGTCAGAGAGAGAAGTAGACACAGAATCTGAAGCAGGCTCCAGGCTCTGAGCTTCCAGCATAGAGCCCGACATGGGGCTCGAACTCATAAACCGTGAGATCAGACCTGAGCCGGGGTCGGATGCTTAACCAACTGAGCCACCCGGGCGCCCCAGCCGATACGGTACTTTAAAAGTCATGGGTCTCTATCTTTGGGGATGATAAATTTCAAGCTCTTTAGCATGGCACAGAAATCCCTTTGCAAGGTGGCCCCTACCAAACACCTCTCCTGTCATGTCCCACCTGCAGCCTCTCGTCATAGGGCATCTCATGCCTTTGCTTATTGCATTCCCTCTTCCTCATATGATCCTGCCTCCCATTTCTAGGTGAACGACTTCATTTTTAGCCTTCAAAGCATAATTTGAATGTCCACTCTCTTTTAAAAGCCTTGCCTGAAATCCCTGGGCACCTCCTCCTCTAGCACAAATCACAGTGTTGTAATCATTTGGTAACATGTGTCTCTCCTATAAGGCTGTAAACTCATCAGGGCGCCTGGGTGGCTTAGTCCGTTGCACGTCCGACTTCAGCTCTGGTCATGGTATCACTGCTTGTGAGTTAGAGTCCCGCGACAGGCTCTGTGCTGACAGCTCAGAGCCTGGAGCTGCTTCAGATTCTGTCTCCATCTCTCTGCCCCTCCCCTGCTCGTGCTCTCTCTCTTTCTCTCAAATATAAAAACTAAAACTTAAAAAGAAATTTTTAAAAAAGACTGAACTCATCTAGGGAAGGGAGGGTGTCTGCCTCCACATCTAGCTAATGCCTAGCACATAAAGTAGGCAATGTTTTTTTGTTTAAAAATTTTTTTAATGTTTATTTTTGAGAGAGAGAGGGCACACATGAGCAGGGATGGGGCAGAGATAGAGGGAGACATAGAATCTGAAGCAGGCCCCAGGCTCTAAGCTGTCAGCACAGAGCCTGACGCGGGGCTCAAACCCACCAACAGGGAGATCGTGACCTGAGCCAAAATCCGATCCTTAACAGACTGAGTGAACTACCCAGCCGCACCTAAAGTAATGTTTAATAAATGAGGAAATGAATAAGGAGGCCCAGCAATGTTTTGGAGAAGGGGTAGACGCCTTCCTTGTCACTGGCCCCGCGTCGTCAAGTGCTGTGCAGCCCCTACCCGCCCCCCCCCCCGCCCCTACACCTTTGTCTATACAAAACGTACCCTGTGACGAAAACACAGCAAGTAGGAAAGAGGAAGACGCTGAACTCTAATTTTAAGGGTAGATCCTCATTCGCCTTTGGAATAGTTCCAATTATCAGGGATTAACTACTACTTTTTAAATGCAATACTTCACCAGTGCCCTTGCTGAACAAGAATTGGGCTGGGACCCTTGGGTAAACCCCCAACGACTAGGTGGCAAGTCATTTTATCACAGTGACAACATTTTCGCATTTAAACAGCAAAAGAGCGTGGGTTCTGTAAATACAGGTATGTGCGAGTTGATCCAACCTATTTAAGGTGCGCGTGGGAGATGAGGTCAATTCTGACAAACACTCCTTACGGGTACCTACCAGCAGCTACCTGAGTCAGGCTCCTTTCCCGCCTCCCTGGGAAGCCCCGTGGGCCCCCCGCCACCCCGCCCCTTCCCCCGTTCCCTAAGGGACGTGGACGTGCACCGGAGATGTGGAGCCCCGCCTCCCGGCGTCTGCCGAGGCCTTGGGGCGGGGCGGGGCGCGCCACGTGGAGCGCAGACCGTATTCTCCAAGGCGCCTACGCGATTGCCGCGGCGTAGCTCCGGCTTGGCCCTTCGCCCCACGCCAGCAGCGGAGGCCCCGCGGCCTGCGTTTACTCCACCGCCGCTGACGTAACGTCATCTTGCGGGACGTGGACGGAAGCAAAAGGGGAGTAAGCCGGCGCCAGAATCGGGCCGGCGTACAGTGCCGGCCGTGCGGCGGGTCGGGTGCTGGTTGTGAGGTAGGCACTCGGCGGCGGGGATGGCGGCGGGGATGGCGCGATGCCGGCGCCTCCGCGGGGGCTGATGCGGCGGCGCCTGGCCCGCTGCGGGGAAAGGGGTGCGCGCCGGCCCGCGGGGGCTGCGAGGGCTCCTGCCGGGCGGGAGGCCGACCCGGCGAGTGGGTGTGGGTGTGGGCGCGCGCCGACCGATGGCGGCTGGCTGAGCAGCCCGGGGTGCGCTGGCCGCCGGGGCGCTCCCAGGTGGCCGGGCGAGGAGGCCTTAGGGTCTTAGGAGCTTGGGACACCCGACCTCCGTGGCGGCCCTTGAGTACAGCCACACGGAGGAGCTGAGGGCTCCTTCAGTGGAGGCCCGAAGGCTTGGGGGACACCTCTCGCTCCGCGAGTCCGGAGCCAGCTTCCAGTGCACCTGCCTCGCTGCTGGTGATGTGCCCTGGTTTGTAATTGGCCACACGCCGACTGTCGGCGGCCTCCGTGTGCGGTCCCCCGCGGCCCGCCTGGGCTTTCGTCACCCCCTCCCTTTCAAAACCAGGCCCCCAGCAGCGGGGGAGTTCGCTCACGACCGCCCTTTGCAGTGTGGCACACCAGGGCGCCCCAGACTCCCCGCCCCCTTCCCTCCCCCCCGTTTGCCTCCCCCCAACTTTGCCTCCCCCCCCCCCCTCCGCATCATTCGCCCCTGCTCTCTTAGGGGGCGAGATGTATCACCGGGTCTTTGTCTTGAAGTGGTGAGCCTTACACCAAGCCCGTGTTCCTGGGTGAAGTTTGTTGGGACTAAAGTTCAGTTCTCTAAGTCAGTAAGATAAGGGCATTCTGTTTAAAACGAGTAAAAGAGGTACTTGAGAAATGTCCTGAGTCAAAACATGGAAACTTTTTCCAATGGATGACATGGAGTCTAGACACACAGACACAACGTACCCTTTGCTCCCTGGAATCAGCTGTCTGCTTGTTGAGCGCATCCATTGCAGTCAGAGGCCCTGTGTTACAGGGGAGAGGCCAGGAAGGCTTGGTTTTAGGTCAGCGCTGAACCTAGTTAGTGACCTTGACCATTCAGAGCTCTCAGTTACTCTTAGATAAGAGAGAGGTAAACAGTCAGTGTAATTACTGATTATGTCTGTCAGAGTATTTATTGAATTCTTGTGCCGGTGACACATCCTGAAGGAAATAAAGAGGAAGTGGTAGGCCATCCTTAGTGCCTAGAAGAAGGAGCACAGCTGACATTTGTTGAGCATATGCTGCTCCCATGCATTCCACGTATTGTCTCATTTAATTCTCGCAGTAATCCCACGAGGTCCTTACTGTTACCGTTCCTGATTTACAAAAGAGGAAACTGAGGCTTAGAAATCTAGGTGAGTAACCTTCCAAAAGGCACACAGCTAGCAAGTGCAGAGCGGGAACCCAAATCTGTCCGACTCCAAAATCTGTGTTGCCTGTACAGTTCACCATGCTGTCAGTGGGAACTTTATGATCCTGTTGGGAAAAGCAACAGTAATACATGAAGCAGTTACAAGCCGATCTGTAGAATTATGTCCAACCTCAGATGCTAGGGTTGCCGAGGAAGTTTTCATGAAGGAGATGGAACTAGAATTTTAGCGTCACAGTTTGATTATTTTACTCGTTTGGTGTTCCTCTTAGAGAATTTGTATGTAAATAATTGTTTAGCAACGATTACTGAAGGGATTTATATAAGCAGCACACAAGACCGTGGGCTTTTGTCATGCTCAGTGTTATGCAAATAATTTTCTCTTGGGATCTTCCAGACTGTCACAAACTGAAGTCAACAAAGACAGCACTTAGCACTTTCTGATGCCTATTGGATGTCCTGTCTTTTACAGTAGATGTATCCTGCCAATCTCTTCTCTCCTCTTTCTGTGCCTTTGGGCAGTATAAATTGTAGAGCAACACATGCCACTCCTTGTTTCACTTTACTATGGGGTTGACTGCTGGTCTTTTGAGACACATTCAAGAGGGTTGGAAAAAAATCCATCCAATCTATACAGCAAAAGTTAAAAAGAAGCCTGCAAGCAAAGAGAGTGCAGTATCTTTCTTATCTTGTGAAAACAGCAATTCTCTTTAGCATGAGAGCTGCAATAATGAGTGACTTATTCTCTGAGTATATGTAGGAGGGAGCCCCTAACCATAATCCATAACTACCATATCCCCAGCTCAAGTTTTTTTCGAGCCATGTGCTCATCCTCCACAAGATGTGCCCATAGTCATTTGAAATGCCAGTCATTCGCAGGCATGGCACCCCCTCCCAGGGATGCAAGATTTCTGTGGACAGGAGAGAGAAAGATGGCAGTAGCCTCTGGCCTTTCCAGCCTCTTCTTGTGTCAGCTAGGGTCAAGCAGACATTTGAAATACGTGGTTTACAGAGTTCTTTTGGGAGGTGATAGCAGGAAGGTAGAGAAGGCCACTGATTGGATGTTAGATCTGTTTTTTGTTTGTTTAAGACTCCCTAATCGTGTAGGAATTGTAGTGAAGATTAAGTATCCATACAGCAACATTGTACCTTTTTGTCACTCTGAACATTTATAGTCCTTAGTTTTCATTTGCTTACATAAAAACTAAGGTCCTAGGAAAGGAAGGATAGAGTTGGGACCTGGGAAGGAGCCATTTGTTGTCTCTTTTCTACATACAGAACAGGTGGGAGTGTCCCTGATACAGAGGAGTTGGAGCAGAAGAGTCCAGTTCTTGCTCTGAGAGTATGAGGAAGTGGAAGAAAATAAAATTAATTGTGTCTTATTTTCATTTTCATCTTTTTTAAAACTGCTTTCGACAGATATTTTGATCAGTGACCACATCGCATCATGTTGAGTCAAGTCTACCGCTCTGGGTTCCAGAGCGTCTCCTTCCGCCAGCGTCTCTTGCCCTGGGTCCAGTCCACAGCCCTCTCCAGATCTCGTATGTACCATAGAAAACTTAGACATACGTGGGAAGTTTGGAAGTGTGTTTCAAGCAAGGTTTTAAAGGAGAAAAAAAAAAAAGTAACTTGGCAGAATTGGGCAAAGACCCTAAGCAAGGAAGCAGCCTACTGGTGAAAGTGTTTGTACTTCTCAATAAAGTGAAACTTTTGGAGGTGATAGCTCTATGGCATTAATTGTGGTGATCATTTCACAGGTATATACTTATCTACAGAATCATTAAGTTTTACACATTAATTTTGTGTAGTTTTTTCTGCCTGATTAAGTAATTAAAAGTTTTTCAAGTAAGGTGTTACCTGTAGTTCTCCCAAAAATTTCTACAGGCTATTTTTGTTCATTACTTTTTTTTTTTTGTAACGAAGTTTTGAATTTTCAGCCCATTATAGATTCATGTGCTGTTGTAAGAACTAATACAGAGAGATCCTGATGCCCTTTACATGTTTTTCCAATATCTCAACCCAGATATTGGCATTGATATAGTCAATATAAGAATGTTTCCACCACAACATCCTTCACGTTTCTCTTTATAGCTATGCCTCTCCTCCCCATCCCTAACCCCTGGCAATCACTAATTATTCTCCATTTCTATAATTTGTCATTTCAAAAAATGTTATGCAAGTGAAGTCATACAGTATGTGATCTTTGGAGATGGATTTTTTTACTCAGCATAATTCTCTGGAGAGCCATCCACGTTGGTTCTTTTTTATTACTTAATAGTATTTAATGGTATGAGTATACCACAATTAGTGTAACTATTCATCCATTGAAGGGCATCTGGTTGTTTTCAGTTTTGACTGTTATGAATAAGGCTGCTGTGAGCATTTGTGTACAGGATTTTGTGTGGACAGAGTTTGCATTTCTCTGAGATAAATGCCCAAGAGTTCAATTGCTGGGTCATATGGTAGTTGCATGTTTAGTTTTCTAAGAAGCTACTAAACACTTTTTGCAGAATGGCTGTACCAGTCTACATTCACCCCAGCAGCGTATGAGCAGTGCCCTTTCTCTTCATCTTCCCCAACATTTGATGTTGTCATTCTTTGATTTTAGCCATCATGATAGATGTGAAAGGATACCTTCAGTGTGGTTTTAACTTGCTTTTCCCTAATGGCTAATGATGTTGAACATCTTCTCTTGTGCTAGTTGGCTGTCTTTATATCCTCTCTAGTGAAACATTTCTTTCTCATTTTTAAATAGATTGTTTTTTTATTGTTGAGATTTTGGAGTCCTTTACCTTCTAGACACTAGTCCTTGGCAGACCCTTGGTTTGAAGGATTTTCTCCCAGTTTACACAGAGCTTGTTGTTTCAGTCCTTCAGCAGGATCTTTCACAAAGGAAAGGTCTTTTTGTTTTGATGACGTCCCATTTATCAGTATTTTCTTTCACTGATTGTGTGTCTGGGGTCAAGTCTAAGCTTTGTGTAGCCCTGGATCCTGAAGATTTTCTCCTGTGTTTTTTCTAGAAGTTCTATAGCTTTACATTTTACATTTAGGAGTGTGATCCATTTTGAGTTAATTTTTGTAGAAGGTGTAAGGTTTAGGTCAGCGTTCATGGTTTTGCCTGTGGACATCTAGTGATTCCAGCAGCGTTTGTTGGAAAGCTATTTGTCATGTTTTGCGGGGCTGTTTTCCCTGATATCAAGTAAATCTTACCAGTAATCTGTCTCTAGATCTTATTGTAAGAGGTCATACTTACCAACTAATCAAACTTATCACTATCCAGAGGAAAAAAACCGTCTATTTCCCGTTCACATAAAGAAGAATATAAGGGATAAAGGATCAGGGTCTAGAGCCAGGTTCCCTGAGTTTTAAAACTAGCTGTGCTACTTACTTACTAAGTAACTTAGTTACATAAAACAACTGTAGATTTAGGTCACAATTTTGTGTTGGGCCTGGCTCGGCTGCAGGGTGGTTCTGTGTCTGTGTCAGAACTCACTGGCTCAGTTGTTGAGATCTGGGTGGCCTCTGCTGGGATGATGAATCATCTCTGTTCCATGTGGCCTCTCATCCTCCAGCAGGCTAAATACGGCTTCTTCATATGATGCTTTCAGGGTTCCCAAGTAGAACATGCAGGGAAGCCACAAGACCTCTTGAGGCCTAAGTTCAGAATTTATGCAGTGTTACTTCTGCTACATTGTAGTAGTCAACACAAGTCATAGTGCTGGCCCAGAGTCAGAGGATGCGAAAACAGAATCCATCTGTTGATGGGAGAAGCTTTAAGGTATTGTGGCCATTTTTGCAGTCTGGTAATGTTAACAAGTTACTCAGCTTCTCTGGGCCTTAGTTTCCTTACTTATAAAATGAGCGATAATACTAACAACTAACTCGTAATAATACTTAACTCACGAGAATTCAGTGTGTTGCTGATAACAATAGCTGACACCTTTTTTTATAATACCAGCTAATATTTATGGAGTCTTTATTTTGTGCCAGTTTTTGTTCATGCATCAAGTTGTTTTATCCCCTACAACAGGTAAGGTAATGGCAAATAAGCACAAGGGTTGAGATTCCAATCCAGTCAGTCTAGCTCCAGAACCTATATAGTATTTATATATATATATTTTATATATATATATATATACATATATATATATGTATATATATATATATAGTCCTTTTATATATCCTCTGCCTCTGTAAAAGGTGTGTGAATACCTAACACAATTCTCTGTATATACTAAATATTCAGTATTTTTATAGTTTTTACTATTGCTTATTCTCATTGGTCTCATTCACAGAAAGAGGCACTTTCTGATCTTTTCCCTAGATTTTTCAATTTTGTGTCCAGATTTTTCTGGATTCTGGAGCCCGGTGTTCACTGACATGATAAGCAGAAGAGCAGAAAAGAAATAAGAAAAGCAAAGTTAGAAAGTATGTACATGTAAACACAGAAGGAAATGGAAGGCCAGGAAGGGAGATAGAAATCCTATCAGGGTCCCCTCTTGTTCAGGCCTGGAACACAGGCTCATTGATTGCTGAGCATCAGTGCATAATGCTGAAAGGGTAGCTTACTTCTCTTCCCTTGGTGTATGGTGTGTGGCACTTTTGAGGAATATGGACAACTTTCTTCTCACCCCACTCCAGACACATGTACACACACACACACACACACACACTCAGTATCCCCTCATTCTAACCAGGAGGAGATGGCTTTTCTGAGGAACCTAGGGCCCTAAAGGTTCCTTAGAAGATGGGAAGAGATTACCCATCCAGGGTAATCTTAGATTTTTTTCTAAGTAATCAAGGCCTTCGTGGTCCTCAGTATGGACCCTAAAAAGTGTGATACTCTAGAACATAAAAAATGCCCCCAGGAAGGGTAGGGTCAATCTGGCAGGGTACAAGCATTGCTGAACAGGAAACCCAAAAAGCCCTGGATCCCACAGAACTGTCCCTGGTGCTAGAATCCACTGGATGTGACTGAACTTGTCTGGATGTGCTTGAAACTTTATTCATAGTTGTTTCCTCTTGTTGAACCTTGTCAGCTCTGATCGGCTGTGACCCACTTGGCTGCAGCCAGAATGACCCTTGACCGCCTGGCACCAAGGTGTGCTGGTATCTCTGCTGATAAAGATTGTGGGTCAGGAACCTTTTTCATGCTAACCTGGTCTGCTAGATTGTGATTGGTTTCTGCCATTTGATCACCTGGACTGACAAGCTTGTCACTACCTGTGTCCCTAAGGTACCCTCCTACGCTGCCCCACCCATGCTCAGCACTCTCCAGGACCCGACGAGCTCTTCAGGGACAGGAAAGAAAAATGGCTATCAGTCCTAGTCCTGATAGCTATCAAAGGGTTGCATGATACTTGGGTGTAGCCCAGAGCTTTGTAAATAGTCGCTAATGATCCCAGATCCACACCGAAGAGGAGTAAGTCTCTCCCTCTACCACCCCCTGTCTATAAGTCATTGAGGCCAGAATTATTATGTGTACAGCTTTTAAGCTTAAACCTAGATGTATATGTTGCTTGTGATAATATCCCTGGAAACTGAGCCACAGTACCTGTATTGGTGAACTCAGTTAAAAAAGGGAACTCTCCAAAGAACTTAGCCCCAACACAAACCAGCCCTGCAGTCCCTGGGACTCCCACAGCAGGAAGAGACAACTCACCTGTGAGTCCAGTAAAGTGCCGAGTCCCAGTTCTATCCCAGAGGATGGACCTAGTGAGCAGCTTTGTGCCAGGAACTAGACTGCAAGCTGTTGTGAAAAAAGACCATATTGGGGCGCCTGGGTGGCTCAGTCGGTTAAGCGTCCGACTTTGGCTCAGGTCACGAACTCGCGGTCCGTGAGTTCGAGCCCCGCGTCAGGCTCTGTGCTGACTGCTCAGCCTGGAGCCTATTTCAGATTCTTTGTCTCCCTCTCTCTCTGACCCTCCCCCGTTCATGCTCTGTCTCTCTCTGTCTCAAAAATAAATAAACGTTAAAAAAAAGTTCTTTAAAAAAAAAAAAAGACCATATCATCTTGTATCTCCACAAAGCTGAAGCATAATCACTTTTAAAAACGGTAATTTAAGAGACACAAAAAAGGACTCTTTACTGCTTCATTAAAAATGTTCATTCTAAGATTTGTGTGTGAAGGAAGCAGAGGGGAGGAGAACACACATGATCTTCTGGTCCACGAGAATAAGATTCTGCGCACTTTACCCACCATTATTACAGCATAGAGAAAATGATAGAAGTCACATTATAGTTAGAGAAGTCAGTGGTCAGGAGTTAGAGGTAGTGGGTCTAGAGATATCTGGGAAATCTGTCAATGTAAAGGAGGGCGATAATGGTTGATTCGAGTGGAGTAAGTTACTTTGCAATAGTACCATTTTAGAATGGTCCAAAAAGTGGCTTGGAATGATTACTATAGTAATTCGTTCAAATTTTTATGAATTGCATGTAATGACACATAGAGAACTCTTTGAGGAGGAAGTGCGTAAAGTTTAGTCCTGTTGAGGACCTCTATTACTCATCTTGACTTCCTTCTTGTAATCAAGGAGTCCCACCGAGAGAATGTCCATTTGCTGTGAGTAAGACCATCCGTCAGCAAGGCTTCATTTGCCTTTCTGCCTGTGCACTCATTCTTCTGTATCAGTTACAGTTAGGTCAGGTGTGCATAATAGAAAATCCAAAATTAAAATGGCTCGAACAGGATAGAAGTCTGTTTCTCACTCTTTTTTTTTAAAGGTTTTTTTTAAGTGTATTTATTTATTTTGGGGGGTGGGGTGCAGAAAGAGGAGAGCCAGAATCCCAAGTAGGCTCTGCACTGCCAGCACGGAGCCCATTGTGGACCTCAGACTCATGAACCATGAGATCATGACCTGAGCTGAAGTCAAGAGCTGGATGCTTAACCAACTGACCCACCCAGGCACCCCTAAAGATTTTTATTTTTAAGTAATGTCTACACCTAACGTGGGGCTCAAGCTTAGAACCTCAAGATCAAGAGTCATATGCTCTACCAACTGTGCCAGCCAGGCATCCCTCTCTCTTTTGAAAGGAACCTGAGGTTCTCTAAGAAGGGAGGCAGTCCAGGGCTTTCAGAATAGCTCTGTGAAATCATTAGGCATCCACACTCCTCCTTTTTAGTTACTCCAAAGTTCTTGATGTTTTCCTTACAGTCTAAAATGATGTTGGAGCTCCAGCCTCACACCCGTGTTCTAAGCAGCTGGATGGATGAAAGGAAGAAGGAAGCACTTCTCTTTTGAAGGAAATTTCTAGAAATCCCCATAACATTTTCATATGTATCTCATTAACCAGAACTTAGTCACGTGGCAATGTCTAGCTGTACAAGAAAGTTTGGGAAACATAGTTTTTTGACTGGTGGTGGTGCTCTGCTCAAAGTCTCTTAATTTGTGAGAGAAAGGGCTAATGGGTAATTATTAAGCAGCCAGGAGGAGGAGTTACATCTGTGAGAAGTGGGGAAGGGATTCAGTGCTTGCCATTCAGCTCTTACTGCTTTACTTTTTTGACTTTATGCAATATATGTGAGTGTGTGTGTGTATGTTTGTGTGTATGTGTGTGTGCAATATTTGCTTCCTTAGAAATCCTGTGTAGTGTTGCAAGAAGAAAGAATCAGGAAAGGATTGCTTAGAAGTGGATATCCAAAGGGATTGAAAGTGTCTGACTCCAACACTCCTGTCCTTTAGAAAGCTGTCAGGTTTTTTAATCATTGTTATAGACACCTAAAATCAGGCTACCGTGTCGGAGAGAAAATTTATAGGTGGATTGGTTATGATTTTTTACCACTCATACCAATTACTTTGTTCTTTTTTTTTAATTTGTTTATTCTTTAATTTACATCCAAGTAATTAGCATATAGTGCAGCAATGATTTCAGGAGTAGATTCCTTGATGCCCCTTACCCATTTAACCCATCCCCCTTCCACAATCCCTCCAGTAACCCTCTTTGTTCTCCATATTTAAGAGCCTCTTATGTTTTGTCCCCCTCCCTGTTTTTGTATTATTTTTGTTTCCCTTCCCTGTTTCATATCTTAAAGTCCTCATGTGAGTGAAGCCATATGAAATTTGTCTTTCTCTGACTAATTTTGCTTAGCATAATACCCTCTAGTTCCAGCCATGCAGTTATAAATGGCAAGATTTCATTCTTTTTGATTGCCAAGTAATACTCCATTGTGTATGTGTGTGTGTATGTATGTGTGTGTGTGTGTGTGTGTGTATATATATATATATATATATATACACATACACACCATTTCTTTTTTATCCATTCATCCATCGATGGACATTTGGGCTCTTTCCATACTTTGGCTATTCTTGATAGTGCTGCTCTAAACATTGGGGTGCATGTGCCCCTTTCAAACAGCATACCTGTATCCCTTGGATAAATACCTAGTAGTGCAATTGCTGGGTTGCAGTGTTCTGTTTTCAATTTTTTGAGAAACCTCCACACTCTTTTCCAGAGTGGTAGCACTAGTTTGCATTCCCACCAACAATGCAAGAGGGTTCCCCTTTCTCCACATCCTCACCAACATCTGTTGTTTCCTGAGTTGTTCATTTTAGCCATTCTGACAGGTGTGAGTTGGTATCTCATTGTGGTTTTGCTTTGTATTTCCCTGATGGTGAGTGATGTTGAGCATTTTTCATGTGTCGGTTAGCCATCTGGATGTCTTCTTTGGAGAAGTGTCTATTCATGTCTTTTGCCAATTTCTTCACTGGATTATTTGTTTTTTTGGGTATTGACTTTGATAAGTTCTTTATAGATTTTGGATACTAACCCTTTATCTGATGTGTCATCTGTAAATATCTTCTCCCATTCTGTCGGTTGCCGTTTAGTTTTACTGATTGTTTCCTTTGCTGTGCAGAAGCTTTTTATTTTAATGAGGTCCCAATAGTTCATTTTTCCTTTTGTTTCCCTTGCCTCCAGAGACGTGTTGAGTAACAAGTTGCTGCGGCCAAGGTCAAAGAGGTTTTTGCCTGCCTTCCCCTCGAGGATTTTGATGACTTCCTGTCTTACGTTTAGGTCTTCCATCACATTTTGTCTGTGGTGTAAGAAAGTGGTCCAGGTTCATTCTTCTGCCTGTAGCTGTCCAGTTTTCCCAGCACCATTTGCTGAAGTGACTGTCTTTATTCCACTGGATATTCTTTCCTGCGTTGTCAAAGATTAGTTGGCCAGACGTTTGTGGGTCCATTTCTGGGTTCTCTATTCTGTTCCATTGATCTGAGTGTCTGTTTTTGTGCCAGTACCAATTACTTTGTTCTTTAATGTCTTTGCTAGTCAGGCTCACTCTCTTTTTTATAATGGTGTGATTTCTTTAAAAGCACGTTTTTTTTTTCCCTGATGATGAAAGCAATGTGTTTTGTTGCTTAAATTTGAAAGACATAGATAAGAATTAGGAAGAAAATTAAAATCACCTGTAATTCAATAAAAAATAAAAACATTAACGTTTTGGTTTATTTTCATCTTTTTTCCATGCATTTAGACACGTAGGGGGAACTAACGTATCATGAGCGTTTTCCTATGTTATTAAAAATTCTTACAAAGTTCATTAATCCTTCTGACTTTTTTTGGTGTTTACTCCACTTGTGATTTTTCCTATTATGTATAACACTGATGAACAGGCTTGTGATTAATCTGTCTCCATCTCCAGTTGGTCTCTTAGAATAAATTAAAAAAAATTTTTTTTAATGTTTTATTTATTCTTGAGAGAGAGAGAGAGCATGAGCGAAGGAGGGGCAGAGAGAGAGCGGGACACAAAATCCAAAGCAGGCTCCGGTCTCTGAGCTGTCAGCACAGAGCCCGACACAGGGCTCGATCTCACAAGTGGTGAGATCATGACCTGAGCCAAAGTCGGACGCTCAACTAAGCCACCCAGGCACCCCACAATAAATTTTTGAACTTAGAATTACTGCATCAAAAGATGTGAACATTTTTAAGAGTTTTGATACATTTTGCCAACATGTCTTCAGGAAAGATTGTTTTGTTTAAACTCTTCACAGTGTTTGAGTGTATCTGGGACCTGTACTGGGTGTAAACTCCACACAATACTGGAATAAGAACATGCTGGATATACTGCCTTTTGATATACTGATTTTACTCCATCAAGAATGATAAAGCTATTTTTTTTGGCTAAACTGATTAATATTGTATATTTGTCTTTTTAATGAGAAGTTATACATTTCTCTTTTTGCTCGCATTTGACTTTGGGAGCTACAGACCGTGTCCAGCCTTCAGCCATCAGACATGTTCGTTCTTGGAGCAACATCCCCTTTATCACTGTCCCCCTCAGTCGTACACATGGCAAGTCTTTTGCCCACCGCAGTGAGCTGAAGCATGCCAAGAGAATCGTGGTGAAACTTGGAAGTGCCGTAGTAACCCGGGGGGATGAGTGTGGCCTTGCACTGGGGCGCCTGGCATCTATTGTTGAGCAGGTAATTGCCAAGATGGAAAATTCTCATGAACAAAAATAATAATGGAGTTTTTAAGCTCTCAGTTCAGTTTTGTTTGTTTGTCTTTTTCAACCCTGACTTTATTCCCAACCCACCCTAACCATCAGTTCAGGTTTATCAGCTTGTAAAAGTACTCTGAGTGTAATAGATTTAACACCATCTGAAAACTCCCTTTGCCAGTGAAGATACCAGTGGACCCAACATCCCAGGACAAGCAAAGGGGGATGTCAAGGAGTAAAGTTGATTTCATGCATTTTATGGCCTCAGGCTTCTTAGTGATAAGGAGCTGTACATGTCAGTAATTCTTAATTCTGCCTGCACATTAAAATTGTCTAAGGGGCCTGGCTTCACGCTCCGTCTCTGGGGTGGGGCTCAAGCACCTGGATTTTTAAAGTTCCCTCGGTGACTAACATGTAGTCAGGGCTGAGTATCCAGATGGATGTTGAGCTTTTTTTTGTTCCTGTTTTGCTAAGCCTTTTATTTTTTAATTAGGCCAATAATATTGAAATAAATATGAGCTATCATTGCAAAGATTTTCCAAGTTCAGATATTTGAAAAGACTTATCAAACTCCACAGAGATACCCACGTAAGACTTTCATTTAAAGGCAAAGGATATAAGGCAGCAAGGGAGAGAGAGTACAAGCAAGCATCAGGTGTCCAAGAGACATCTGTGCACACGCCCCCCAAGGTATTTATTTGCACAGTCTGTCTCACATCGAATCACAAAGAGATCTTTATACAGGGAATCTTACTTAACCTTTGGAAGGGCTCCAAGCAGAAGTTTCCATTGGGGATTTTATGTCCCATTGACTATGCCAATAAGCCAGGCTGACTGTAGACTATCAGTAAAGAAACTGACCTTAGGGGTCGACATGGGACTTTTAGACTTTAAACATCACATTGCAGATCCACTACCTATCTTTGCCAAGAGCAGGTATCAGTAAACTTTTCTATAGGAAACTTTTTCTACAGAAGGCCAGATAGTAAACATTTTAGGCTTTGTAGGCCAGATGGTCTCTGTCTCAAATACATGTCTCTACCATTGTAGCACAAAAGCAACCATAGACAATATGTAAATGAATGGACATAGCTGTGTTCTAGTAAAAAGTTTATTTACAAAACCAGGTGCAGGTGAGATTTGACTTGCTGCGTATAGTTTGCCAGCTCCTGACCGAGAGTCAAAAACAGACATCCAGGCATTACGGAGATAAAACTAGAACTTTTTCATTCTATCTGTAACTCAACTGTGTCCTCCATGACCATATTTTTAGTTTTTAAAAAACAGTTTCTCTGATGAGTTGGTGACTGCTAACTAAAACTTGATGGAATTTTCTTTTCAATATTTTTTGTATTAAGCAGTTTTATCAAGTCAGCCTCTCAGATTTAGTCCATCAGATCAATTCAGTTGAACAGATATGTATAAAAAGGCTACATTGTGAGAGAGACATGTAACACAGACATGTACACAGACATGTAACTGTTATCTCTGCCCTTGGGGAGCCAGAATCAGGACTTCCAAAGCACTTAGGTGATTGTTCAAGGCAGTAAGTAATCAAGCAAGTGGGCCCAAACCTTTATTGATGTTCGTATCTTGTAATCTTTGGCCAGCCAGTGGAGGCCACTTTGTTGGCTCCTGAGTCTGTCTATCATGGTCAGATGCCTTGGATAAGACAGTTGACTCTGCATATTAGTAGTGCCCTGATCTAGAAAGCCCTTCCATGAGGTCTGTGGGTATCTGGCGACCTAAGCAAATCATTACTGGAGCCTTCCCACTGTTATCATCAAGTTTCTCCTCTGCACAATATCTTCAGTCTGCTTTGGAGACCACCACAATTCCTCTACATGGCTTCTTGCCTAATGAAATGATCCACTTCATTTCCCATTCTCCCTGGTGAGACCACCACGACTTTCAGGCTTACTTCCTCTCTGGCCCACCAACATGACGTACTCATTCCTGTCCTTGTCCCCCACCTGGAATTCACTCATAGAGCCTCCCCTTCCTTAGAATCACACAACTCCATAGGCACCACTCACACTGTGCACTTAGCAGCAGGGAACATTTCCCCTCTGTTGGTGCAAATCCTACCACTCATGAAGGCTCAGGCTTAGTACCAACTCTCCTAGGAGGCCTCAAGAATAACTACACTCTCGTTTGAACTTCCCATCTCTGGTCCCCTCAGTCATTTGACAAGCTAAAAAAATTGGGTCAGTGTGAACACTGATCAGATCTTTTATATATATGTATTTCCTTAATGTTTATTTATTTTTGAGAAACAGGGGTAGAGAGGCAGAAGGGAGGGACCGAGAGAGAGGGAGATAGAATCCCAAGCAGACTCCATGCTGTCAGCACAGAGCCCAATGTGGGGCTCAAACTTACAAACTGTGAGATCATGACCTGAGCTAAAACCAAGAGTTGGACGCTTAACCGACTGAGCCACCCAGGCACCCCTGGATCTTTTATATTAAAGAGTTAATTGAAATGTTTTAGGTGACAGTGGTTTTTTTTTGGGGGGGGGGAGGCTATGCATATATACTCCCTGTCTTTTAGCAATTACAGTACTGCTGAAATATTTATAGATGAAATAATATATCTAGGGCCTGGGATTTGTTTGTATTAAAATAATGGGGAGGCTACCTGTAAAGGCAGTACTAGAGAGTGGGAAATTGCCCTGAGAAATAGTTGTTGAAGCTAGGTGATGGGTACATGGGGATTTATAAAACTGTTTTTACCACTATGGTTAAGTATGAAATTTTCTACTATAAAAAGTTATTTTTTATAATCATGGTTTATCACAGGTGTTTGTGAGTTTCTGAGCCAGCTTATAGGGCTCAAACATCAGGAAGAATGGACATGTTAGGAATATGGACTCTATTTGCAGCTTGAATCTTTGATTCTTTCAATGTAGATCTGTCCAAAGTAGGGAACAAAGTGACCACAGCTAGTTCTAGGTAGACAAAGCAGGACAAGGTCAGCATCTGTCCCTGCTTTAGCCCAAGGGGACTCATAGGGATCAACATACCACAGAAAGAGCCTCAATCTCCCAGGTTATACCTTAGAACCTAAGAAGCCATTTGCTAAGTTTACACTGCAATTCTTAGACTTCTTTTTCTGGAACAACTAGGCCTTCTGCATTATAGATTCCAACAGATACCATCAAGTTCTGTGGATGTCAAATCTGCCTGCACACCAGAATCTCCTTATTAAAAATTTCTGATCTCTGCTACCTCCTCATCAGATTTGAGGCAGCAT
Organism: Prionailurus bengalensis; assembly: GCF_016509475.1. Taxonomy (NCBI): domain Eukaryota; kingdom Metazoa; phylum Chordata; class Mammalia; order Carnivora; family Felidae; genus Prionailurus; species Prionailurus bengalensis. Next base: position 54,632,158 of record NC_057351.1, on the reverse strand, counting down.
GTAGGAATCTGTATTTTTACCAAACAACCTGGGTGATTCTTCCACAGCCAGCCCAGCTGGTCATTAAGCCAGCATCTGGGATCCACCCAATTGTGTGTCTGCCCTACCTGAGTCTCTTGTGCCGGTAAGGTAGACTCTACCTCTCTGAAGAGAGGAAGGAGATGATAACAGTGATTTGTGGTGACTTTTTCTTCGTCGATGTCAGGTGTCAGTGCTACAGAATCAAGGCCGAGAGATGATGCTGGTGACCAGTGGAGCTGTGGCCTTTGGCAAGCAACGCTTGCGCCATGAGATCCTTCTGTCTCAGAGCGTGCGGCAGGCCCTGCACTCAGGGCAGAACCAGTTGAAAGAGATGGTGAGTGGTGCTTCCCCACACCCTGTAACAGGGGTCCGCAGGCCTCCTTCCCTCACTCCCAGTCACACCATATCTATTTGTGTGTTACAGGCAATTCCAGTCTTAGAAGCACGAGCCTGTGCAGCCGCCGGACAGAGTGGGCTGATGGCCTTGTATGAAGCTATGTTTACCCAGTACAGCATCTGTGCCGCCCAGGTGAGAGACTTACCTTTTAGAGAGGTGTGAGGCCCGTGAGAGTGATTGCCGTGGAGCAAGAGGGTGATGAGCGGGGGGCTCTAGAGCCAGACTGCCAAGATACAGTCTTAACTCCATCACTTGTTAGTTGGGAAACCTGGAGAAAGTCTTTTGGTCTAACTTTTTTGTGCTTCAGTCTCCTCATATGAAAAAAGAAGATAATATCAGTGCCTACTTGAGAGGGTTTTTGGAAAAAGCCAATGAGAAAATCACATGGAAAGCATTTAATGTAGTGTCATTCTCAGTAATTATTAGTACTTGTTATGGTACTAATAATTCTTTTTTTTACTGTTTTTTATTCATTTTTGAGAGAGAGTGAGCAGGGGAAGGGCAGAGAGAGAGGGAGACAGAATCAATCGGAAGCAGGCTCCAGGCTCCGAGCTGTCAGCACAGAGCCCATCATGGGACTCAAACTCCCTAACCACAAGATCATGACCTGAACCGAAGTCAGATGCCTAACCGACTGAGCTACCCAGGCGCCCCTATACTGATAATTCTTCTAGCTACTACTCTAAGTGCTTATACTTTTCCTGAAGACAGAAAAGTTAGATGTCTTTATTTCATGGGCTTCTTTGACTTCAGGTGGCTTGCCTCTCTTTGCACCTGGTTGCCTTCTACAATAAATTTCTAATAAGCACTGAAGGAAAGAAAGATGCTTTTAGTGGGTTTTCATTCATTCAGCAAATATTTGTTGAGCACTTACAGTGTACCAAGAAGTACGCTAGGCATTGGGGATACTGTGGTGAACAAATCAACCATGGTTCCAGTCCTTATGGAACTTCTACATTTTTAGTGGTTGCTCCAAATGTTCTAGAGCCTTCTTTCCACATTGTACTTTTTCAATTGTATTTTTAATCATCGATACAACTACACACTAGAAACATGTAAATGTTACAAAGCAGCTAATAGTCACTTCACAAAACAACTGAAAAAATTGAACTCCCCAAGTTATTATCTTCAGACACCTTTGCTGCCTCTGATCCCACATTTACACAGATGTTATTTGACATAGGTGATGTTATATGTATATATCCTCTCAGGTTTTGCTCTTTCATTTCCTGCTGCTCTTTTCTTTCTCCATAATCTTCACAGTGTTATCCACAGTGATGTTGTGGTATTGTGCCAGAATGTCCTTGAGTGAAGTGAGCTGAAACAAAGTCATGGACTTGTCCACCTGTTGCCTATAGCTGAGGACCCCACTGTCTTAGATTTTTTTTTTCCTGTTAGTATGAATACAATAGAAATCTTCATTTCTGTCACCCATTATTGTCAGCTCTCTTTTCCACAATCCAATGACAGTTTCAGTCTTTAATGTTTTTTATAAGTGCCTGGGGCCAGATGAGGAAACTTAGGTCTAAGATCTGTGCTTTTGTTTTTTCCCATGTATGATGGTTTTTCAGGTTTTTTGGTTTGTTGTAATGAAAGTAGCTTTAAAAGTCACTGCATGTCAGCCATGGCTTCCATTAACATTGATGTGGAAGAGTTCTGTCCCCTCCATTCCAGCAGGCATCCATCCATGGGCTCTTCTCTGTCACATGTTTGCCTTCCCTGGGGATCTTACTGCAAGAAATCTTTGCCCTTTGTACTTTCTCCTATGGTTTCTTGTTGTCTTTAGTAATCCTGTTGTAAAGACCATTATCAGTGGCTTTTGGAAATCTCCACTAAGTTGTTTGTCACGTTAAAGACTTAAGTACAGCAGCTTATTTTTTCTTCATAGAAATGAAATTAATGTGCATCTTAACAGACTGCCCTTCTCCACAGACATACTTTTCTCTCTTTAGGGCTCTTGTCTTCTATCCCTTTTTTGTTAAACTATTTGAGCAACAAGTATTTTCACTGGACTTTTATACCTCCTATTTGCCTCTCCTACACACATTTACTTTATCATTTGACCTTTCACCTGCATGGCTAGAATCTATATGTTCTGTTTGACCCAGTCCTGTTTTTCCTGCAGGACTGGACTTTCCTGAAAAGGAGTTCATGATCTATTCTTACAAAAGATGTGCCCCATTCCACTTTCCCCAAACCATCAACAGTTTTATTCTCTAGCTCAGCAGCTCATGAAGGGCCTGACATTTCTAAAGTACTGAACAAATTTTGAGTGAGTGAATTATTTCCTTTAGTCATGTTACCATTTTATCTTCCTCACCTACATTTTATATGTCATTAAGGCTGCTGTTATCTTCTCAGTTCCCATAGCCAGACCCTAGCTCAGGGCTTAACCATTCCCACTGTTACTGTTTGGGTACCTTACCTCTTGACAGTCTGCCTGCAGCCTTTCCTTCTTCAACCTGCCCTACATTGCAAGAACCCTTCTTCCTTAAACATTTGAAGGATTTCATTGAAACATTGATTTATGAGTTTCAGGGCTTATTGCCATTAGTTTCTTGCTGTTGTTCTCAGTTACCTTCTCTCCTGCTAACTATTGCCTAATACTCTGAGGTAAGCAAGGAAGCAGAGCTGTCTGCCCACCCCCATACCCAGCTCGCCACTGTACCTTTGAGCACCTTATGCTTATCCCCTGTGCTGAACTAAGTTACATCCAGCTCTTCTTTCAGTTTGTGACTGAAGACTCACCTCTATAAATCTCTCCGACCAATCCCACATGCTCAAACACAGTCTGTGTTAACGGCACCAGTGGTCAGTTGCCGAGCAACAGTGGCCACACAGGCCTATTCCATTTTGTCTCATACACTTCTTCGAACAGAGCAAACCATTCTTTGACTCACTCACCAAATATTTCAGTGCCTTCTGTGGCCAGCCCCTGAATCAGATACTAGATACAGAGATATTTTAGCAATTAATCACTTCCCCCAAAGTGTATCTCTCTAGAATTCATACATTAATTATAATGTTTATTTATTTATTTTGAGAGAGAGTATGCACATGTGCAAGCAGGGGAGAGGCAGAGAGGGCTAGCAAGAGAATCCCAAGCGGGCTCCACGCTGTCAGCACAAAGTCCGATGTGGGAGTCAAACTCACAAACCATGATGACATCGTGACCTGAGCTGAAATCAAGAGTCAGATGCTTAACTGAGCTTCCCAGGTGCCCCATAAAGTTCACAGGTTAATTTTTTTTTAATTTGTTTTTAATGTTTATTCATTTTTGATAGAGACAGAGTACAAGCAGGAGTGGGGCAGAGAGGGAGAGGGAGACATAGAATCCAAAGCAGGCTCCAGGCTCTGAGCTGTCAGCACAGAGCCCCATGTGGGGTTCGAACTCACAAACCATGAGATCATGACCTGAGCTGAAGTCAGATGCTTAACCGACTTGAGCCACCCAGGTACCCCTTATAGGTTAATTTTCTTAATCCTGTAAATGGAAAAGATTTAGTAGCTCTCTGAGAATTGAAGTACTTTTACAAGAAGTCTTGAGCATCCTTTAATATCCCAAGTGATTAATTTTTCCCATCTGTAAAAGAATTGGATGAGCATCCAAAGATGTGTGCTCCATTCCGATGTGTATGGGATCCAGAAATCTAGAGTTTAACTCCTCTCCTGTTAGCATTTTTTGTATGTCGCTGCTAGGAAGTTCGTAATTTTCCTCCTTCCTGCATTTCTGGATGCATTTAATTACTTTCAGATTTTGGTGACCAACTTGGATTTCCATGATGAGCAGAAGCGCCGGAACCTTAATGGGACACTTCATGAGCTCCTCCGAATGAACATCGTTCCCATTGTCAACACAAATGATGCTGTCGTGCCCCCAGCTGAGCCCAATAGTGATCTCCAGGGGGTAAATGTGGGTAAAATATTCCTAAGGGTTGAGCATGCTGGAGACTAACGCCACGCTATGCTGCATGTACTAACACTGGAAGTTTGGCATAAACAAGATGGAAGGATTGGGAGAGAAGCTGGCCTTGTGGAGCGGGGGCTACATAAGCTCTTCTGAAGTCAGGGGGTCTCATTCAACAGGGTGAGGTGCAGTAGTGATTTTGGATGGTGCTATGAGCGTGGCTTGTGTGTGCCAGGTGCATGTTTGGAAGTGGGGTGGCCAGGAGGCACAGTGTTTTGCAGACAGAGGGGGCCTACAAGAGCTGTCATCTGTGCATTCTGTCATTAACTTTGCCTGCTAGAACCTAGCAGAGTGCTTCTGTGAATGTCTTTTTGAACTGCGTAGTTCACTCACTTAATGACTTTTTACCTGCATTCCAGGTTATTAGTGTTAAAGATAATGATAGCCTGGCTGCCCGTCTGGCTGTGGAAATGAAAACTGACCTCTTGATTGTTCTTTCAGATGTAGAAGGTACAAAGTAATGCCTTTTCCTTTTATCCAGCTTTTGTTTTAAATACTAAATGCGTGAGCACATGAATTCCCGTCTTTGTTTGAGTCCTTCTGATTTTTTAAAAATATAGACCCTTATTTTCTGAGCCATATGGTCTGACAGAGGGTTTTTATGGCTCAAAGAAGGTGGGGGAGTCTGGGAGATGCAGTTTGAATGCTGAAATGTTGTCATTTCCAGGCACTTTTGTTTTTTTAGAACAGCTTTATACAGGTATAATTCACATACCATAGTAAACCAATAGTTCACCTATTTAAGACTTAGTTCATTGATTTTTAGTGTATTCATACAGTGGCTCAACCCTAACAATAGGTTTAGAACATTTTTATCACCACATTATATCACCCCATACCTATCAGTGATCACTCCTCACTTCCCCCCAAATTCTCCAGCCCCCTAGGCAGCCTCTCATCTACTTTCTGTCTCTGTGGATTTGCCTATCCTGGACGTTTTACATTAGTGGAATCGTCAGTATGTGATCCTTGGTGACTGGTTTTCTTCACTTAGCATAATGTTTTCAAGGTTCGTCGATGTTACAGCATCTGTCAGTATTCCTTTTCTTTTTCTTCTCAAAGAATACTCCATTGTGTATATGCACCACGTTGTATTTGCCCATTCATCGGTTGATAGACATTATGCTGCTGTGAACATTCATGTACACATTTTTGTGTGAACATGTTTTTTGTTTACCTAGGAGCAGAATTGATCATTTGGTAATTCTGTATGTGTTTAGCCTTTTGAAGAAGTGCCAGACTGGTTTCCAAAGCAGCTGCATCATTTTACATTCCTGCCAGCTCCATATGAGGGCTCTAGTCTCTCCACATCCTTGCCAACACTTACCCTTATAATCTGCCTTTTCATTATAGCCATCCTAGTGGGTGTGAAATGCTATTTCATTGTGGTTTTGATCACTTTCAGTTTGTAACATAAATCATGAGACACGTTAAATGGGAGCCACTGCAGAATTCCAAGCTATGGGGCCACCGTGGTCTCATGTGTTAATCTGTTTTTCTCTGCTGTCCCCTTCCTCAAAGAAGGGTCCCTCTTGGCTCCAATTTGACTCTCCATTCACTATTCTCACTTTCCTAAGCTATGTCCATTTTACATTTTGACCCATAAGGAATATGGTAGCTGTGTCTGAAATAGGCCAAATCTACAGGATCCCAAAAGTCCACCACTACATTCCCAGGAGATCAGGAAAACCTATTTAGTTTCCAACCCATACCCAAGGCAGGTTTCTTTGGCAGGACTTGTTTTCCAGTTTACACTCTAGTGGTGCAAGATTAAGGGCGGGGGCCTGCCTAGCGGAAGCAGAGGCAGATATAGATGGATTGATCTGTCTTCTGCCCATGTGGGAAGTTCGATATATCATACTTGCATGTCAGTATTTTTACCTATAAGAAATCTTGGTACCATGTTTATCCACTGTAAATTTGAAATCTCAGGACAGGAACAGCTAGGTTGGGGTAAGAGTGAGCCACTCTGGAGATGAAGGCTTTTCAGTTAATCAACACATTTTTAAAAAAAAATTTTTTTTTAACATTTATTCATTTTTTGATAGAGAAAGAGCATGAGTGGGGGAGGGGCAGAGAGAGAGGGAGACACAGAATCCGAAGCAAGCTCCAGGCTCTGAGCTGACAGTACAGAGCCCAATGCAGGGCTCGAACCCACGGACCATGAGATCATGACCTGAGCTGAAGTTGGACGCCCAACTGACTGAGCCATCCAGGCGCCCCTCAACAGATTTATATTGAATTTCTACTATGCTTAAATACTGTGTTAGGTGCTTTATAAATGTCAATTTATTGAATCCTTATAGCAATCCTACAAAGCAGGTAGCTTAGCTTACTCAGATGAAGAAATTAAAAATTACATTCACACCAGTTAAATGGTGTATCCAGATTCACATAGTACCAGAGGCTGGTTTCACAACTAAATCTGTTCAGTTTAAAAATCTACACTCTTCCTCTCTTCTATACTGCTTTGCAAGGTAAAAGACATGAGTTTGAGAGATTAATACATAAAGCCCAATTTCAACTAGAGTCTAGTAAACTTTTTTTTTTTAAGTAGTCTCTGCACTGAACAAGGGCTCGAACTCATGACCCTGAAATCAAGAGTCACGTGCTCTTCCGACTGAGCCAGCCAGGTGCCCCTCTAGTAAACATTTTTAATGTAGCCTTGAACACCAAAATTGGTCATCAGTGTTGATAGCATATGTCAGTACTTTCTTGTTATTGCCAAACAATATTCCACCATGTAGATACACCACATTTTATTTACCCATTCATCAGTTGATAGACATGTGAGCATTTATAACTAATGCTGCTATCCACATTTGTGTGCAAATGTACATGAATGTACAAAACACAGGCTTGTACTATTAACTCTTAATTAGTTATCCATTGAATGTTGATTTTTAGCACAATAATAGAATTTTGAATATGCTCTTGGTGGCTTTAAGAAGCTGCTATAAGGGAAAAAGAGGAGTAGGCAGACTATTAGAACTCTAGGCACTCCTCAGCATCTCTGGAGAAACTTTGGCTTAGGATTGTATAACCTTGCCCATGTTATTTTTGTATGAAACCAAAATAGTGTCAGAATCCAAGCCTGTGATCTCATATCGTAGTGCCTTCTGAGAAAACTCCATCCCTGAGTCCAGGAGCCGTGGAGTGCTGGGTTGCAATGGACAGAGGTTGGAGAGGTAGTTTTTCTCTCCCTGTAATTGCTGCCCATGGTTAGCACTGCTGCATTTTATACCGGACCCTGATTCCCTCACTCCTCTGACTCCCCTTTTCCTGGAGGTGATGCATATAGCAGTATTGCATTAGAGATTTAGAATATGAAGCAGAGAGGGCTGTATTTTCACATGGGAAAAGTAGTAACTTAAACCAAAAACATCCCTGCCCACATGTCCTTGAGCCAGTCCCCAACCCCAGGCAGTTCCTCCCTGTACTTAGGCCTTGATGTGACTCCATTTTTACAGGCCCTTCATTTTTCTTTCCAAGGCTCCAACTGGCTGTGTTTACTAGTGAAATGGTGTAGATTTTTAATCTTGGATTGTATGCACATAACATTTCATGTAACTCATATTTTATGTTATTCTACTCAACTATAAAAGGGACATAGGCTTTATGGTCATAAGTCCAGACTGAATGCCAAGAGTTGTATGCTCTTCTGCTGACTCAGCATAACCTTCACAATGACTTCCCCATAACACAGGGATTATAATTAGTGACTGTTTCAAAGGATGTTGTGAGAGTTCATGAAAACCTGTCTCACATTGCATCCCACTTGGAAATGGTTACATTATAGTATATGGCTACTACACTGTTTCTGCAGTAGCCACTCATCTTTTTCAGTTACTTCCTTAATTCAGCATCTTAAGTAGCAGTGGCAGAGGTGAGGACAGCTTCCCAGTAGACAGTGGAGTGGGCAGGGCTGATAAGTGTTGCACCAAGGATATGGACATGCTGTGATGCTGGCAAACAGAATATAAAAGTATGTATGGAAAGTCCTGTTGCTGCTTTTCAGCATGGGTAGACTATACAGATCACTTGTTCTCTTTTCTGGTTAGAGCTGGTAGAACACAGACTTCATCTGGATCAGTCACATACAGAGTGGTTGGCAAGTGCCCAGGGGGATGTCTGTCTTGGGGGGCATGCCTTCCATTAAAGCAATACTGCCAACTCCTGTCTGCTTTTTAGGTCTCTTTGACAGCCCCCCAGGGTCAGATGATGCAAAGCTCATTGATATATTTTATCCCGGAGATCAGCAGTCTGTGACCTTTGGAACCAAGTCAAGAGTAGGCATGGGTGGCATGGAAGCCAAGGTAAGGGTCTGATGCTGTTACTGCCTGTAACAGCTAAAAAAACCAAACAATATTTTACCCTTTTTGCTTTTTTTTTAAGTTTTATTTAAGTAATCTCTACACCCAACATGGGGCTAGAACCCACGACCCTCAGATCAAAAGCTGCACACTTCTCCGACTGAGCCAGCCAGGTGCCCCTACCCTTTTGACTTTTGTGATTGTTTGGGGGCTAATGGCTAAAATACTAGGCACATACACACTTAAATGTGCACATGTCTAAATACAGGTATAATGCATATTGTGTACCTATATTTTGTCATGTCTGTATATGTATTCTCTTCATTAATATTACATAGTGTGTTCATGTTATAAAGTCGTCAAGGGCAGGCTCCCTCTCTCCCTCTCCCTCTATATATAATTTTTTTTTTAAGTTTATTCTGAGAGCATGACAGCACGAGTAGGGGAGGGGCAGAGAGGGAGGGAGACATAGAATCTGAAGCAGACTCCAGGCTCTGAGCTGTCAGCACAGAGCCCAATGTGGGGCTTCAACCCACGAGCTGTGGGATCATGACCTGAGCCAAAGTTGGACGCTTAGCTGACTGAGCCACCCAGGCACCCCCTACTTTAAAGATTTTCTTAAATTTTTTTTTAAGTTTATTTATTTTGAGACTGAGAGTGTGAGTGGGGTAGTGGCAGAGAGAAGGGAGAGAGAGCATCCCAAGCACGCTCCACACTGTCAGTTCAGAAAGCCTGATGCAGGGCTTGGAACTCACAGACTGTGAGATCATGACCTGAGCTGAGATCATAAGTCAGGTGCTTAATGGACTGAGCCACCCAGGGACCCCAAGATTTTTTATTTTTTTTAAGTAATCTTTACACCCAACATGGGGCTCGAACTCACAACCCTGAGATCAAGAGTCACATGCTCTATTGAGGAAGCCAGCCAGGTGCCCCCGCTCAACTATTTCTTACGAAATCTTCCAAAAATTTTTCTCTCCCATTAATTGTTCTAAAAAGTAATACTCTTGGGGCGCCTGGGTGGCGCAGTCGGTTAAGCGTCCGACTTCAGCCAGGTCACGATCTCGTGGTCCGTGGGTTCGAGCCCCGCATCGGGCTCTGGGCTGGTGGCTCAGAGCCTGGAGCCTGTTTCCGATTCTGTGTCTCCCTCTCTCTCTGCTCCTCCCCCGTTCATGCTCTGTCTCTCTCTGTCCCAAAAATAAATAAAAAACGTTGAAAAAAAAAAAATTAAAAATAAATAAATAAATAAATAAAAAGTAATACTCTTAAGTTACAGCATCAATTGTAGGAATGGCAAAGACCTACAAAAGAGATCTACAAAAGTTAAAAGAACTCAGGATCAGATTCTGGTTAAACACCAGGCTGGACACTATGTCGAGGCACAGTAAGTCAAATGTAGAAGTTATGAGTCCTAGTACTAGAGAGTCTTTGAACACTGAGCACAAAAGGCAGATTGGCTCATCTTTAGCACGTACCAGAGTTGGGCTGGAGAGAGAGAGAGAGCAAGGGCTGAGTGTGTTTTCAGAGCTTCTGAGTTGTTCAAAACATTCCTGCATATACTTCAGTTGCTCACTATCACATTGTATTCTCTTTTTGCGAGTTTAAAGTATGGATGACTAGACCCTGCAAAAGTCTGAATGTTATGTTGGGATCTAACCTCTCCTATTAGGTGAAAGCGGCCCTCTGGGCTTTGCAAGGTGGCACTTCTGTGGTTATTGCCAACGGAACCCACCCAAAGGTGTCTGGACATGTCATCACAGACATTGTGGAGGGAAAGAAAGTTGGCACCTTCTTTTCTGAAGTAAAGCCTGCAGGTAAGTAGTTCCTCATTGAGTAGTCACACCATGGCCTAAATGAGACCAAAGATTGAGCTCTCCTCTAGGAGTAGAGATCACAAAATTGATGTGTTGATATTCTGAAGTACGGTATTATTTCAGACACTCTTTGCAAAATTGGACTTTGCTTTGCTTTTGTAAAGTTTAGCGAACCTGCCCAACTAGGCTTCCCATTCTCTCTAAAACCACTATGTTAAAGAATATGAGCATCCATTCTCTTAAGAAACATTTGCTAGGCCTATGCTAGAGGCCTAGAAATGCAAAGACACTTAAGACAGTAAGACATGGTATGTACTCTCAATTGTTCGCAAAGATATTGCCATATAACCTACATTCAGAAATGCAAACACATTAGAGAATATAAGCTAAAGTGGAATTGAAAAGAACTCTACGAGATGTAACTTACCCCGGAAATACAAGTTTCTTGTGTTTATGCCCGAGTTAATCTAGTGTATTCTTTTGCCATTTTATTTGTCTGAGTGACCTCTAGGAAGCAAGCACACCAAGACACTGAGCGTTCATTCCGTGCACGTTATGAGTCTGTGCACGTGCTGGGTTGCTGTCCATGATCTGATGTTTGCAAATATTCTTACAGGTCCTACCGTTGAACAGCAGGGAGAAATGGCTCGAGCAGGAGGAAGGATGTTGGCCACTTTGGAACCTGAGCAGGTAATAACCTTAGCCAATAGTTCGGTTGGTTTTCAGACTGAGTCATGCTGTGAGGCTTAGTGCAGTCAAGGCTGCCATGTCCCCCTCCATTCCTCTTGTCCCCACAGAGTTATTCTAGTTACAAGTGAGATTCAGATTTGTTCTGCCTTTTCTCTCTCTAAATTTTATTTTCCCTTTTGTCTTTTGTAGTCTGTGGCCTAAGGTAGCTTTTTATCACTATGTTTTGATCAAAAACATCATGAACATGGTGAGACCAAGGAGGTTTCCTAAGCCTCACACATACTGGACACGGAAATGTAGGAAAACTGCTTATTCTAACACATCTGAGTCCCCTGACTTACCCATTGGATGGAAGCTCCAGAGCCTGCCCTCTAGTCAGAGGCCTGTCCGCAGTGAAGTGGCAGACACTGCAGGTCTGGAAACAAGGCAGTCACAGAAGCTGGGGATTGGCTTCTCAAAGCCTGTGTTGTTAAGGATGTTGTGTTTAGATTTTTTCTAGGGAGCACTTTGGCCTGAGAAAAAAGAAAATTTTAAATAACTACAAGTAGAGAAAGGAAAGCAAAGGAAGAGCTTAGCCTGTCTCTCTAAACCACTTCCCTTGGCTTCTTCAGTGATCACACTGATTTGCCACACTTTTTAACCTAGGTGGGTAAGGATTGAGATCCCTTCAAGCATCCAGGACTGGGTTTTCCCCTTTGAGTGAATTCATTAAATAAGTAATTGTCAAAATTGTCAAAATAAGTAATTGTCAAAATTTACTTAATAAATTATATAGCCAGTGAAACTGAGTATGCAGAGATGTATGTATCATGCCAATTCAAAATGCTAGCCCCCATCTTGGGTTTGGGGACTGATTGTATAATTCATTGTGCCTTTTCCCCACTACTGGGCCGTGGTCTGCTAATCATAATAATCAGGAATGGTACAAGAGGAAGAAATACAAGAAGTAGAAGGAGATTAGTAGTGAGAGAGGAAGGAAAAAATGAGGGGAGCTGAGGTGTGTAATGGTTGATAGGATGTAAGGAGATTTCAGTCAATGATGACTGGATTTAGGAGCAAGGCCTGGCCCATTCAGAGGAGTAGGTTTAATGGTATGGGTTCTTCTGGGATTAATGTATTTGCTTGTTTGTTTTACCTTTCTTCCTAGAGAGCAGAGATTATCCATCATCTGGCTGATCTGTTGACGGACCAGCGTGATGAGATCCTGTTAGCCAACAAGAAAGACTTGGAGGAGGCAGAGGGTAAGGACCACGCGATTTGGAGTCAGTGTTATGGAGGGTTTGGTTTTGGTTTTTGTTCTTTGTTTTACTAATAATTCTTACAGTGTAGTCTGCCTAAAGACAAGATTGTTATATGGGGCACCTGGGTGACTCAGTTGGCTAAGCGTCTGTCTTTAGCTCAGGTCATGATCTCATGGTTCATGGGTTTGAGCCCCACATCAAGCTCTGCGCTGTGTGGAGCCTGCTAGGGATTCTCTCTCTTACTCTTTCTCTGCCCCTCCCCTCCTCACGCTCTTTCTCTCTCTCTCTCTCTCTTAATAAATAAATAAAAACTTTTAGGAATGTAAAAAAAAAAAAAAAGATTGTTATAGAAGAAATTTTATATTATGCATCATTTTTATTAAAGGCAGCTTGCTAGTATTCAAATTATGCATACAATCTCCAGCTCCTTCCCAGATACTCCAGTACAGCCCTCCAAAGGAGCTTTTTCTGTACCCACAGGTCATGAGCCGTGGATACTATGGCAGTTTCAGGACAAAAAAGAAAAATACTGAGGACTATTTTAGACATTTCACTAATAGCACCCAACACCTACTAAGTAAGGCCTTTCTGTGTGAAGAAATCTTTGATGATAATCTTATACAGTTCTTTAAAGTAAAAGAATTAAGACCCACTGAGGTTAAAGCTATTGCTCAAGGTCACACAATTAGTTATTGGCAGAAGTCTGACTTCTGACCTCAGTTCTGTCTCTCTGGAAATTCATAAGGACGCACAATGGCTTACGAACAAAGTCCTGGCTATACATGAGCATGGTGGTCCCCTTTGACTTGCTAAGTCCTTTTCAGGAAATTTATCATAAGAAACTATTTCAAGAAGAGAAAACTGCTCTGTATGTAAAGATTCTTGGAGCAGGGTTATTTATCACACTGAAAACTGGAAACAACCTCAGTGTTTAACAACATAGGTCTGGTTAAATGTGTTAAGCTGTGTCAACTCAGTGGAGTATGTAGTAGTAATTACAACAGTTTTGGCAACATGGAAAGCAAATATGCATTGTGAGGTGGAAAACTAGAATGTAACATTTAACATGCACTGTGTTTGAAACTTGATATTAACACATAGGGAAAAGTGAAGAAAACGGATTGATATAATTGGTTGGTAAAATGATGATTCAGCTTTTTTCTTAATATAAGGTAGGTTCCTCCTTTCCTAAGTAGAAAACTTTGTATTATTTTATCTTGGTGGGTGTGACTATAAAAAAGAAAGAAATTTTTCATCATCTCATTTCAACATTAACCATAGTAATGATTTGTGATATGTGATTCCACACGATTTTCCCTGGTACATATACATGTGTATATATGAATATGTGTGTGTGTGCAGAGAGAATCACACCATGCAAACAGTTGTATTTAAATTTAAAGAAAATTCTGAATATGAACTTACCATTATTAGGAGCACCTTGGTGGCTCCGTTGGTGAAGCATCCAACTCTTAATCTCAGTTCATGTCTTGATCTCAGGGTCATGAGTTTAAGCCCCATGTTGGGCTTTACACTGGCCATGAAGCCTACTTAAAAAAAGAAGAAAAAAGTGAACTTACTATAATTCTATTTAAGTTTTTATTTAAAAAGGAAACATCTTTATTGCTTCTGATTATAAAAATAAGGCAATCGTTATAAAACATTAAAATAATGCAGAAAGAGATCATCACTGTTCTTGATGGCTTCCAGACATCTCCACATGCATATATGCAATATTTGTTAAATAGGATATTATCATACATGCTCTTTTGTAGTTTATCTTCTTCAAAAACTGTATCCTGGACAGCTTTCCATGTCAGTACATATAGATATTTGTAATAACCGCCTGGTAGTTCATTGTCTAAATGTTTAAGCAGAATTTGATTTTATTATGTAAATACTGTGACAAGTATTCTCATTACATGCAAGTTTGCTCATGCGAATGACAAATTTATGGAATTGAATTTGCTGGCACAGAGGGTATTGGTGTACATACCTTTACGTGTGAAATATACTGCCAAAAGCCCCCTAGAAAAACTAAGTGGCATGTCGTTGTCTTCTCAAGACCCGCTAAATTCGTGTCTGTTCCTAACACAGTGCCGTGTGTTCGGTAAAGCAGCTGCAGCCTGTCCAGAGCCACTCCTTTATCATGTGTTCCTCACACCTCTTCAGGGAGACTCGCAGCTCCTCTGCTGAAACGTTTGAGCCTCTCCACATCTAAATTGAACAGCCTGGCCATCGGTCTACGGCAGATCGCAGCCTCCTCACAGGACAGCGTGGGGCGTGTTTTGCGTCGAACCCGAATTGCCAAAAACTTGGAGCTAGAACAAGTGACTGTCCCAATTGGAGTCCTGCTGGTCATCTTTGAGTCTCGCCCAGACTGTCTACCCCAGGTATGTGCCTGCTATTGGGGTAGGGGAAGAATATATTTTCAGGACCCAAAATCTTCCAAAGATGGTTTTCTTTTTTTCTTTTTTTGGTGAGAAGTTCTTATCTTTTTTTCTCCCCCAGAGATAAGTTTTTGAGACTTCTCAGGTGGTTCTTAAAGTAATTTATGTTATTGATTCTTCCAGTGATTCTAAAGTAGGTATTCATATGTCCATTTTACAGTTGAAGAAACTGAAGCTTATAGAAGTTACTATTCCTGTCACACTTATAACAGATGCATCTTCCCTAGCACAATGCAGGAGCACATTTCTGTATGTCTTCACTCACTGGGGCACTGTGTTCCCTGACCACAGAACCCCTGCTAGCTTACTGCAAGGTCATTCATCTTGTAGCTGGTTTTCCCCATGTGAAAAAGACCCCTTTGTTCTCACTGTCACAGATGGCCTCCTGTAGGTAAATCTCTCAGGAAGAAGAACTTCCAGTAGTTAATGAAAACTAGAATGCAACCCTTTTAAGGAATTTGACATATTACAGGCTAATGTTGAGAAATCATGTGTTTAAAAGATTTTTTCCAACAAGCCATGCCTTGATACAGGGTGGCATTAGAGGGTTGTCCCACTGGTTACCCTAAACACTTTAAAATTTGGGGACAATTTTCCCACCAGACTGACCAGTAGGATGATACCAGCTTTTTCTTTTCACTAGCCTCAAAATCTCAAAGAGAATATCTATTTTAAAACGTAAAACGGGTGCCTGGCCAGCTCAGTCAGTAGAGTGTGCAGCTCTTGATCTCGGGGTTGTGCGTTCAAGCCCCATGTTGGGCATGGAGCCTACTTAAAATAAACAAATAAATATCTAAAGAAAAACAAAACAAAAACAGCACCTCTTTGCCATAGGGCACAGGGTGAGCACAGGAGCCTGAAATGCTTTGTGGTAAATATTCCCTGACATGACCTAAAACCAGATTGTTCACCCCATACCACGGGGTCTGTCCTCAGCCCCTGGTGGGTGCTGGCACACTGCCCCCTCTGGCCACACACCTGTTTGCAGAAATACCAAGTGAAAACTGTAGAACCCCAATCTGCTAGTAGGAATGAGTACGTGATGTTTTTTTGCTACCTTTCATCCATACTAATGGGTACTTCACGTGGAGAAAGGTTTCTTCTCTAGCCAACTACAGCTCATGTTCCTCACCTGGGGTCTTAACTCTGGATGGCATCACAGAATCCATGAATTATAAAAAAATTGTATGCAGTTCGGTGTGCTAGTGCATTTATATAGAGAAGATTTACATTACTTTTTATAAGGGGTCTATGAGCAACAAAACCAATAAAGGATTAAGAGCCACTAATTGAGATTAACATGCTCAGGCAAGGTTTTTTAGTAAAGTTCCTTTTATTACATTATAAAAATGGGAAGATTTTCATTCATCCCAAGAACATTCAGAAAGTTAAACTTCAGGGGACTCCTGGGTGGCTCTGTCAGTTAAGCATCCTAGACTCTTGGTTCCGCCTCAGGTCATGATCTCGCAGTTCGTGAGTTCGAGCCCCACATTGGGCTCCATGCAGACAGTGCAGAACCTGCTTGGGATTCTCTCTGTCCCTCTCTTTCTGCCTTTCCCCCACGTGTGAGTGCATGCGTGCCTTCCCTCTCTCTCTCTCTCTCAAAATAAATATATAAACTTTAAAAAAAAAGTTAAGCTTTAGGCCTTAGATGATCAGGTTAGAGTCCTTAACTCTTTGCTTTAAGAGGGTAACTAACCCTCCTCCTGGGTGGTCTGCTTTTTCACTGGAGTATTTCTGCAAACAGGTGTGTGCCCAGAGGGGGGCAGTGTGCCTGCATCAGCCAGGGGCTGAGGACAGATCCCGTGGTATGGGAGTCCTTGGTGAACAAGCTGGTTTTAGGTCATGTCAGGGAGTATTCACCGCAAAGCATTTCAGGCTCCTGTGCTCACCCTGTGCTCCCTGCTTGTGCTCCTTTCCCAGAAATCTCCACAACAGCTTGTCCAGGGTCTGACGGGTCTCTAGTCTGCTCCAGGTTCTCAGCACCAACATTTAGAGCTCTCAGAAGAGTTACAGGGCCGGAGGAAGATGTGGCCAGAGAGACCACCCAGCCTCAGCCAGAGGCAGCTAAGCTCCCTGTCCTCCACCAGGGCCCAAGTGGGGAGGGGGCCATGTGACGCTGGCCACTTAGGTTACTTTGCTAATGGTGCTAAGGAAGCTGTATAGTTTAGTTCCTGAGATTGGGTGCTTTGGCTCTGGAGTCAAGACTTCTGGCCCTGCCAGTTATAAGCTATGAGACTTTGGGGAGTCACCAACTTCTCTGGGCTTCAGTGTCCTTATCTGTAAAGCAGGAGATAAAACAAGTATTTAATTCACTGGAATACCATGAAGTTTGAACAGATTAGGCCTTATAAGGGCCTAATGACAGGCCTTATAAAAGTGCTCAGCAAACACTGTTAATGTATAATAATCACTATAGTATATAAAGTGCTCGGTGACTGCTGTTACTATTACTGCATTTTCTCTTTGGTTCACTGCTCTCTCCCCTTTGATCTGCAGGTGGCAGCCTTGGCTATAGCAAGTGGTAATGGCTTATTACTCAAAGGAGGGAAGGAGGCCACACACAGCAACCGGATTCTTCATCTTTTGGCCCAAGAGGCCCTCTCAATCCATGGAGTCAAGGAGGCCATACAGCTGGTAGGTCCCTGGGAATGAGCCACATCAGACTCAGAGGGGTTGAGTTTGGCGTTTGGGTGTTTGAAGCAAAGCTTACGTAGGTCACGTAAGGCCAAGCCATTTTTATAGGCAAGCTTGACCGCAACAGGGGCTTCCTGGTCCACATGGGTTTTCAGTGGCTTAGTGATTTAGGGCAAGTCACATGAGACAGATTTTATGAAAGTTTGTCATAAACCATCGTGCAGCATGTAAGAATGAGGTCATGCTATTATCATTATTGTTATTATGCTCATTATGTTAACCACTGTCTCACTCTCCTCAGTCATCAGGTGGAGTTTTTGAACTAGACAGTAGTAGGTACAGCTTACTGAAAACTTGCTGTGGGCAAGGCAGTTTCCGTCCGTTGTCTCATTCAGTCTTCACATAACCCATAACAGGAATGTGCCATCAGAACGAGGGGGAAAAACAGGCTCAGTGGTGAAAGTAACTCACCTAAAATCGTGCAGTCTGTTGTAAAGTTTACATTTGAACCTGGGCTAATTCCAGATCCTTCTCTTTCTCCATCAAGGCCTACTTACTCTGACATTCCAGGATTCTGCTGGTTGCTGGGGCAGTGTTTATAAACCCACTGCATTACGTGCCCCATAACAGGAATTGGGTTTTTTTGTTTTTTTTGTTTTTTGTTTTTTTTATGTCACCACAGGGGGTGGAAAGGGCACAGATGTTAGGGATTCAGATCCCAGCTCTACCACATCTTACCTTAATCAGACAGGTTTCCTCCCACCCCCACCCCTCTTCTTATTGACGTATAACATCCATAAAGTAAAGTATACAAATCTTACCTGAAAAACTCTGTGACTTTATCCAAATATCTCCGTACACACATACGTAGCCACCAGCCATATCCAACTGTGGAACACTTCTAGCACCCCAGAAGGCTCCCTTGTGCCCTTCCTGATCAATATGCCCCACCACCACCAAGTAGCCCCTTATTTACTTCTTTCACATTCACCTTTCGCTTATTCTTGAACTTCATTATAAATGGAATCATACAAAATACACTCTTCCGTGTTATGTTTCTTTTGTGTATCTTTGTGTCTGTGAGAACCATCCATATTGTTACATCCAGCAGTAGTTTTCTCTTTTTATCACCATGTGGTATTCCATGTATGTGTGTATACTGCAGTTATCCTTTCTTTTGTTGGCTAACTTTTGGGTTGTTTCCAGTTTTGGGTTATGCAGAATAAAATTGTTACAAACGTTCTCATACGTATGTATTTGTGTTTCTCCTGTAAATAACATGACCATATGGGTGAATTAAAAATCAAGAGGAAGAGAAAAGGCCATCATCATCTCAGTGTCCTGAAACCAGGGCTTCACCCCAGGGGAGAGCTTGTCAGCGGCACCCGTGGAGAAGCAGGACTCCTTAGCAAGACCCAGCCGGTCCTGAAGGCTGTGGTTGGAGAAGCCACAGGGCAGCACCTCCGTTGTGATCCTCCTGGCCAGCCATAATCTGTAGCTCCTCTGACTTCCAGAGGTAGCACTTGGTACTTTGCTACCATTTTGAAAATTATCTGCCCTGAGTTGCAGTGCGTTGTGTCCTAGTCGTATCTTTCCTGCTAGACTCTGAGCTCTTAGACAGCTGGGACATGTCCTCCTGTTTTGTAATGCAGAGCACAGCACCTAATGTGTAGTGTTTGGTTAAGTATTTGGTAGATGATATCAGGACTCTTTTGGAATAAGTTTTCACAGCACCTGATTTAGTTCTCCCGAGGTACAGACTTTTGTACAGACTTTTATCCGTAAAAGGGGTGCTGCTACTTTGTATTTCATGAGGTCAGATGTCACTTTTCTGTTTTTATTCTCTACCTCTTCAGGTGAATACCAGAGAAGAAGTGGAAGATCTTTGTCGCCTAGATAAAATGATAGATCTGATTATTCCACGTGGCTCTTCCCAGCTGGTCAGAGATATCCAGAAAGCTGCTAAGGGGATCCCGGTGATGGGACACAGTGAGGGGATCTGCCACATGTATGTGGATTCAGAGGCCAGCGTCGATAAAGCCACCAGACTGGGTGAGCTAGATGGGGCCTCTGCTGTGTGCAGGCAGAATATTTAGCAGATCCTCTGTGACTTGGGAGCATGTTAATAGAAACAATTATTTGTCTTCCTTCTTTCAGTCCGAGACTCTAAATGTGAATATCCAGCTGCCTGTAATGCTTTGGAGACTCTGTTAATTCACCGAGATCTGCTGAGAACACCATTATTTGACCAGATCATTGACATGCTGAGAGTGGAACAGGTACAAGTCCACAGGACTCCTGTGTCCCTTCCTGTCTTCCATTTTGAGATTTAGAAGCCTGTGGGTAGCTGCCTTACCATTTAAGGCAATTTAAGAAGCAATACTTTTGAGCATCTGCTGTGTACGGAGTTCTATGCTAAGTACACAGAGAGGAGTAAAACCTATCCCTGCCTTCTCACAGTCTAGCACAGAAGAAACCCATGCTCACATAGCTGTATTACAAAGTGGAATGTGGTAAGTGCTAAGAGAGGTCAAAGATAAGACAGATCACATGGCAGCCCACTTAAAAGGACTGTTTCTGGAACCATTTATTCAGGCGGCATAGTTTAAAGTTTATGTTTCTGAACACGCGTTTCTGTTGGATTTGGTTTGAAAAGATTGTGCAGAAAAGTTTTCAAACCAGAAATTTATATGTGTCCACCTTGCCACTAGGGCCTTCAATTAACCAATATTAATGTACTTAATACAGTGGTATTTGGGAGTCCACAATTTGTATGATATTCTCTCTGGAATATTTTATTACCATTCCATTGAGGTTATAAAAACCAGTGCCAGTAAGTTTCACACAAGTGTATATTCCATCTTAAATTCCTAATTGCACAAAAAAAAAAAAAAAAAAAAGATGCTCTCCAGGCAAAAATGGATAGTCTTAAGCTTTCTGGCAGAACACATTGTAAGCTTTAATATCTGATGCCATGGCACCCTTTCAGAATTATGTAAATAAACACAGTATCTGGATAAAGTGGCTGCTGGCCTTGGTTGCTTTGACCCTGAGTGTGTGTCACTTCCCTTTCATCCTTTAGCTGGAAAAGAAGGCTCTAGTCAGCTTGTAAATGGACATGGTCCCTCTGAGAACCTGAAAGGATTGTTTTGAAAATGAAAATACACCACAAATTAAAATGGGGTCAGATCACGTGATCACTCATGTTTGGAGCCTTACTTGACATTACTGGCACCTATGTATGCCAAACACCACACTGGACTGGGCTGGACTAGACAGGAGGAAACTCTCCTTTAGCCAGGAATAAACCCCTCCAGTCCTGATTCAGACACAAACCTATGATATTCTTAGTCATTCAAGTCAAGATTGCCTTGAAATTCCTCAGATCAACATCAGTCAATGTGTGTACCTCATCTTTGTGTTGCGGGAGGTAAACCAGCAGGGTGACTTGCCCAGAGTGAGGGTTCAGGGATGGGTTTCCTGTCCACGAAGAAGGTGGTTGGAGAAAGTGGGGTTGCAGGTAGAAGGGCCTCAGGAGCAACAAGAACAGGACATGCTCTGCTTGTTGTAACTTGAGCAAAGGCAAAAGCTTGGTCCCAAAGAACCAAGCCATGGGAGGTCTCAGAGAGTGAAGCCTAAGTGGGATCAGACTTATGACCGGGGCCTTCAGTGACCAGCCTCCAGTTCTTAAATTCCTCCAGCCAGGAGCAGGATGGTGCTGAGCTGAGCCTAGAGCTGGGGCCTGACTGACAAAGTTGGAAATCTGACAGGTAACCATGGTTTGAGGCGGTTGGTTACCAAGTGCTCTTTTCCTCTGAAGCACACTTAGGACTTATTCAGAGAGAAGGGAGTAGAAATATATACAGGCCATCTCCTCCTTTCCATGTGAGTCCAAGACTACGTGTCCCGTATGCAGGGAATGGGATTTTTATAGCCAAGTGTTCATTTTAGTAAGATGCCAGCAGTCAAGGCTTATGTCAGTAGCCTGTTAAATGCCTTGCACATTCTTAACATTCAAAGGCTTCCTGCTTAAATCCCTGCTCCAGTTTTACTGAAGGCCCATTGCTGGCAAGTGGCCAGTCAGCATTTTCGAAAGCAGAGCATCCTGGAGGGTGGTGGGCGGCTCCTAAAAGGAAGTCGAAGGCTGGTTTAGTTGTCCAGGCCACGGCAGCCACGGGCTCCTCCCCTGCAGGCTCATCTGGCTGTTTGATTCTAGACGAAGAAGAGTGAACTGACTGACTGCTCTTGGGTTTATATTGTTACCCCTCGACTTCCTCTGTTCCAGGTGAAAATTCACGCGGGCCCCAAGTTCGCCTCCTATCTGACCTTCAGCCCCTCCGAAGTTAAGTCTCTCCGAACTGAGTATGGGGACCTGGAATTGTGCATTGAAGTGGTGGACAGCGTCCAGGAGGCCATCGACCACATCCACAAGTATGGCAGCTCGCACACAGATGTCATCGTCACCGAGAACGGTCAGTGTGCGTGTGCACACGTGCTTCAAGTGTGCAGCACCTGCTTTTTCTGCTTTGGTCTCCGTGGGGTCCAGCACCTCTCAGCCCTTCTGGCTGCAGGAAAGCATAGTCTGAATACACTAATGATAATACCTGGCGTTGGTTGGATTCACGGGTCTGCTGCGTGCTCTCACATCTGCCACATTATATTGTCACAGCACCCCCAGGGGAGGAGGTGGGGAAGAGATGGTTAGCTCCACTCTGAAGACGACTCCCTCTGTGTCACAGGTATTACCTTTGAACTTCTACAGCAGTCTTTCCGGGTTATGGGAATAAACCCATTTACAGCTGAGGAAACCTAGGCTCGGGAGGTTAAGGGCAGAAGCAGCTCACCACACTCATTCACTCCACAGATAAGTACTGAGAGATACACGTAGGTGTCAGGCACTGGAGGCCCAGCAGTAAAGGCAGCCAGTGGTAAATGGCCTCCTCCGAGGATCTACAGACGGTTTATTGGGGAATCACAACACCACCAGTTTGAATAGCTGACGTTTACTGAGCGCTTACGTGTGCTAGGCTCTGGGATGAGTGCTTTGTGGATGCCAAGTCATTTTATTCTCTATACAACCCTATGAGCTAGGTAATATTGCCAGTCTGCATTTTGCTCTGGCACAGAGAGTTTCAGAAACCTGCCCAAGGTCACCCAGCTATTGAGTGTGGAATTGGAATTCAGACTTAGGCATTCTCACACTGGAGCCTATAAATAATACAGTCAGGCCATTGCAGCATCAAGGGTATGTCTACAGGAGGAGATCTGGACTCCAACCCAGTCTTTCCCAGGCAGCTACTCTTTCCATAACAGGGACTGATGAAGCTGGTTAACCTTCTTCCTCTTTAGACTTTTTACAAGTCTGCGTGTTTAATGTATGGAGAAGCTCTTCAGGGGCCTGGGCCCAGCCCCGATCAGTCACCAGTGCATGACTGGAAGGAGGGATGTTCTCCATGGGTTGGTTACCTTAACTCGGTTTCTTCTCTTTATGCTGCAGAGAAAACAGCAGAGTTCTTCCTCCAGCACGTAGATAGTGCTTGTGTGTTCTGGAATGCCAGCACTCGCTTCTCTGATGGCTACCGCTTTGGACTGGGTAAGAAAGATTCTGGTCATGAGAGAAAGGAGACCCTTTGTGAATCACTATGTGGTACAAAGAGCATAGTGAGGGTGGAGGAGACACCTCTGCTTTGCAGTCACATGCTTGATCAAGATGATAGGGACAGAATTGTGGGAGGGAGGTTGATGAGAAAGAATAGTAACAACAATGAGCCAGAAGAAGTCCTGTCTGTAAGCATTTTGCATGCTAAGAAGGTAGGTACTTGTCTTTTCTTTTTCATAGTTCTTTGAGATTCAGAGAAGTGAAGTAACTTGCCCAAAGTCACCCAGCTGTCTTTTAGACCCAAACTTGTACAAGTCCAAAGCCTGGGTTGCTCCCACTACTGTATGGCAGACCACAGCATGTCCACATGCACAGGTTGTGACAGGTGTACATGCCAGGGTCTCTCAAGAGCACTGCTGTGGCAGACTTATTGCTTCAAAGAGACGTAGCCAGGTTGCCTGAGAGTGAGGAGTTCCCCATGAGGAGAAGACATAAGAAGGGTTAATACGTATGCTGGGCATTGGAAATAAACAGGTGAGCCCAGAGTTGCAAGGGTGACTTCTAAAACAGACCTCTGAAATAAAAAGCTTCAGAAAGACACCCTCTCCCCTTCTGTTTAGAAATAAAACCTCCAGGGGCACCTGGCTGGCTTAGTCAGTGGAGCATGCGACTCTTGATTTCCGGGTTGGCAGTTCAAGCCCCACATTGGTATAGAGATTACTTAAAAATAAAATCTTAAAAAAAAATTTTTTTTAATAAAAAGAAAGAAAATCTCTATTCCCCAGTATAAGGATTTTTCAGTGTCTGGTTTTCAGGGGTGCCATTATACAGAGCTCCAGTAAGGCATTTATGACACATCTGAGCATTACTTCAACACTGAAAATAAAACATTTTAATCTTTCTGAACTCTTAAATAGATGATCTGCCTAGAGAAGTACTTCTCATTGAATTACAGAAGGTAGTTAAAGAGAATTTTACTCAGTTATTCTTAATCATTAGACCCTTTATCGTTAGTTGCCTGTTTCTGTTATGTTGGGCTTTTGATTTAATTATATCAGTTGCACTGATTTTTGTATTCCATGTTATTGGAAGAAGAAATAGCAGCATACTTTCAAGGACTGAGGTGCCCAGGTTTCAACTGAAAGCCCACGATAGCGGAGAGCAAAAGTCCATTGTCTCCATCGCCTACATAGAGCAAACACTCAAACGCTGGTTGAGTTAAATTCTTATGAAACACGTTGATAACAGTGACAGGTGATGTTTATTGAGCATTTACATATTCCTTGCACTGTGCTAAGTATATCACATGCATTGTCTCACTTAGTTCTACATGACAGATTCTATTATTTTCCTCATTTTCCAAGTGAATTGAAGCACGAGAGACAGGCAACATGCCCGACATCATGAGGTCTCTACGCTGTTAAAGCAGAATTTGAATCCAGTGGTCACATGGTCCATGCCAGCCACCACCCCCAAGCACATCCCCACTCAGGTGTCTCTGCCCCTGCTGGTCTCTGCCTGCACCACCTCTCCACCTGCCCCTCCCCTGCTCATCTCCTTGTCACTGTTCAGCTTTTGGAGGCTCTCCCTAACCACTCCACCTGTGTGAAGGCCACCCTGTCCACACGGTCTGTCACAGCACCCTTCCCTGCACTCCCATCACCACATGAAATCATTTGCTGAACCGTTCTTTGGCTGCCTTGCCCACAAAAGTATAAGCTCCATGAAAACACCACCTCACGTCATTTATTCACCACTGCCTCCCCCAGGCCCAGCACGGTGCCTTGTACATAGTACTTGCTCAGTAAAGTTGTGACACACAAGGGAACCCTGCCTCCACTGTGTACCATGCAGAACGCCCACCTAGACTCAGGAAGACCCTTAATGCCCGAAGTCTAGGCCTAGAGCAAGAGAGAAGGAAAAATGAGCAGTCACCTCTTGTGTACTCAGTAACTGTCAAATGAGTACATGTGCTAAGAATTCTGGGGGATACTGAGAACATGTCCCTTACATTCTGGAACTTAAAGTTTGGGGGAAGTGTTCTTCATCTTTATACTGGACATTGTTGTATACCTCAAAAAATGCCCAAATGTCAAATTGTGATACATAGTCCAGACCCTAAGCAGATATCAGAGCCAGCACTCCTAGTCTTGTCAAAATGCATTTGGGATAAAAGTGCACAAAAGAGGCCCACACAGTGTGTTTCATTAGGAGGGGACTCCATTGTGATTCATAGTAACCAGAGAGCACATTGACAGGGACCATGGATCTCAGGCGGGTATGGGGAGGATGGAGTGGGCAGGGCGAGAGGGTGCCAGGTCGGGAGAAGAGAGAGCTGTGGGTCTGGTGGACGGACAGGAAGCGGAGGCTGGGGAAGCCGCAGCCTCATCCGTGCTTTTTCTCAGGAGCTGAAGTGGGCATCAGTACGTCACGGATCCACGCACGGGGACCAGTAGGATTGGAGGGACTGCTCACTACAAAGTGGCTACTGCGGGGGCAGGACCACGTGGTCTCCGATTTCTCTGAGCACGGAAGTTTGAAATATCTTCACGAGAACCTCCCTGTGCCTCAGAGAAACACCAACTGAGAAGAGCTGGGAAGGATTCAAGAGATCTTCACAGTTAAGATGGTCTTAAGCATCTCGTCGTGTCCTGGATGAGCCAGGTGCCATCTCCCACTTCCTAGAAGGGTCTGCCTCTGGGAAAGTGTACCACGAAGCTTTTGGGCTCAGTGTGACAACACCGCTCTTGGCTAACGCGCGTATTCCAATTCACCCTTCTCTACGTTAGAAAATAACCACCGTGGACGGGGACTTTGCTTCTCACAGTCCAGTTCCCTGCAAGGATAGAAGCAGAAAGGTGCAGCTTCCCCCTATAAAAGGCAATGGAAAATCATGGCCACTTTTACCTTTTTATCGCCTCAATGAGGTAATGTCTCCCCTGGTGTTTGGTTGGCGCTAGAGCCCATCACACCTAATATGTCTTTCCACATTTCATTTCTTCATGCTTACAGTCAGTTTCAGAAAGGAAAGATTTGGAATTTAGAAGAGGGGCAGCTCTCCTTTTTGGCATTCTCATCAGAAACAGTTGCAAAAATGGACTGAATCATTTCCACCAGGAAGATTGACTTTTTGTATTTATTGTGAAGTAAATCTACGGAAGCATTCCAGATGCTCACCCCTGTCCGGACCCAGAGGACCCGGCGTTACCCAGAATGCAGTTGGAACCTGGAGCTGCTAGTCCCTGGAAGAAGTACCTATAGCAATCATGCTTGAAATTTTTATATGAATTACTTTGTCTCCTGCCCTTTCCCTCTAAAACAAAAATTAAAGGGTTATTTTAATACTTTAGATTCCTCCCCCTTTTTGAGAAATAAAGTTCTTATGAAAAGCCTGTGTGCATGGTTAACGTTCTCGTCCTTACTTGTCGTTGCCCTCTTCTTCCTCTGCCCTCCCCGTGGTCCTCACACCCCGCTGTTATGCACCGGCTCTTCTCTGGAAGTTGGTTGGGGAGAGTCCATCTGCTACATGTGTCAATGGAGGCGGTACAGGCAGATCTCAGGATGGACCCAGACTGAGAGAGGGGGAAGGAAAACAGGAGATGGAGCCCAGGAGCATAAGGACTGAAAACGGGAAGGACTGAAGAGCGGCTACGTACGGCACAGATGTGCTGCCATTGTGCCAAGGTCCACACAGCGTCCACTTGGCCACAGCCCCAGCCGACATCCTTAGTTCACTTTGGATGACCCTCCCTCCCTCCATCTAGCTCCTGTTTTATTAGGGTCCCTGGTGCCTGATGGTCTGCAGTTGAAAGCTTTCTTGTCTCGTGGGGGTCCTCCCAAAGAAATACACACTCACTTCTATGCTTCTTATCCTCTGAGGATGTCTTATGAGCACAGGAATTACAGTGTCGTGTGGAACATGTTCCCAGACTCGTTCCAAACTCTACTTCACATCCAGACCCTTAGATGGTCTGGCAAGCCACCCTGCCTGCCCTGCCCTCTGAATGGGGAATTCTGGCATAGCTTGCCTGAAAAGGCAATAAACAAAGTCCTGCTTAACTGTATGGCAAATACCACAATCAGCTCCCATCCAGACAACAAATACCCCTGGAGTCAAAAATAGAAAGTGACCCAAGAAGGCCAGGGCCCTTGGGGAAGACTCCACTGAGGAGGCAGGCCTGGATCTGGGCCCTGCGCAAGATGAGTCACAGGAGTAAGGAGTGGGCAGGGCATTCAGGCAGGGGACTGGTGCAGGCAGAAGTCCAGAGCTAGGGATGGAACACAAGTCTGGAGCAGCGAATACGCTGACGTGGGGCAGAAGTTCGTGCGGTGTACAGAAAGGTGTTCTGACCCAGACTGCTGAGACGGGTACAATCCCGAGGGGAGCTGCCCTTCTTAGGGCAGGGCATGGGAATGGGGTTTGGGCTGGAAAACACTGGTAAAGCCCAGTCATCCAACAAGGCCATTTCCCCTGTGGAGCAACGTCAGGCTTGGTCTTTTTCTACAGAAGCCATGAGCAGACTGCATTCTCCCATTTTCAACCCAAAGTGAAGAGATCGCCAAAGGAGGATTGGGAGGCAGCCAGAGCCTCACAAGTACCCCCATCTAGGCAGTCTTCAGTACTTACTTGTTTGGCTTTTATTCTGAAATCCCTCCTGTGGGCCTTCCCTTTTCCTGGCTACCAACTCCTGACAACAAACAGGCTGTTGAAACAACCAGTTCTGAAGCTCCCACCTCCCCCACCAATGGGGAAAAAAAAGCCCTCTGGGATAACAAATGTTCTTCAAGCCAAGTTTACTTGAGTTTAGGGTTTCTGTTACAGCCAAAAGTATGTCAGTGATACAGTATATACATAGATTATGTGGCATTTAGAAAAGTATTTAGATGGAGAGAAAGGTGGGCAGCCAGGGACTAGATTATAGTAAGTGTTATTTGTCTGCTGTGTATCCCTTATTTTGTGGAATCATCTCCTGCATTTTGCAGTAATCCCACTCAGTCTCTGTGATTCAGGGGAGGTTAATGCTGATCTGCCCCTCCCCCCCCAACCTCACTATTTTTAGTGGCAGTCACATGGTTCTGATAAGTCAGAGTACTCTGTTTCCCTGCTTATACTGATTGCTTCAGGACTGGGCGTATGATGATTTAAACTTGGCCAAATGGCATGCTAGTAGAACTAAATTTTTACTGCACTTATTAGGAAAAACAAATTGTCCTCATCCTTCCATGTAGAGGAAAGTATCCAACACAGGAAAGGGAACCAGGGGATAAATAGAGACTTTGCCCACCTGGTTTCATGAGTGCCTGGAATCCACCACTGGACTCAATGATTTCCTTTTCTTTTGCTCAAGCTAGTTTGAATTGGGTTGAGTTTGAGTTTGAGTTCTATCCCTTTATCTTAGAAGACTCTGGATAAATATCCCTGTGGTCAGGGGTGCCCGGGTGGCTCAGTCAGTTAAGCATCCAACTCTTGATTTTTGGCTCAAGTCATGATCTCGCAGGTTCGTGGGATCGAGCCCCATGTTGGGCTCTGTGCTGACAGCTCAGAGCCTGCTTGGGGTTCTCTCCCTCTCTCTCTCTGCCCGCCCCCTCTCAAAAGTAAATGAACACTTTAAGAATATATATATACCTGTGTTCAAATCCCTGCTTTGCCACTTATTAAACAAGTGACTTTGGACAAGCTACTTAGGTTCTGGGAGCCTCGGTTTTCTGGGACTATAACACCTCCTATGTCATAGGTGGTAGCATAAGTATTTGGCACAGCATGGACACTTAGCAAGCGCTCAATAGGCGCGAGTTGATCACTTGTGATTTTTTTTGGGTGCCCAGCTATGGGCTTGGCTCTGTACTCCACAAGAAACCAGAATTTTCTCATGTTACTTATGAAGCAGTTTTCAGAAGCCAGACTTTCCCATCCCCACTTTATCTGGTCACTAGAAGCCCAGCTTGCCCTCCACGTGAGTAAGGAGGAACAGCACTGAGCCTGAGATCAAACCTTTCAGTATGTAGAGCACATGGGCAGATGCTACTGAGAACAGTGTGAGCAGCAGAGACCTGATTTGGGGTCTGGGAAAGAGAAGGTGAATGTCACGCTCTGCCTGAAAGAAGAGGTGGTCCTTGTTTGTCCGAGAGGAGCAGGCCTGCTCTATGCAGGGGGTGAGAGCAAAGCAAGGGACCATGGGTCTCTAGACACTTAACACGTGAGTGCTGCAGTACAAAGTAGAATACGTGCAGCGTGTGTGCTTCTGAACTAGAAATCCATTCCCAGATCTCCAAGCAAACACGAAGATTTTGCATATTCAGATGAATCCTCCGGCAATCTTGCCTAAGACTTTAATCAGGTCTCTTTTTTGACTCAGGGCAGTTGTTGATAGGATTACTACTCAGTTCTGTCTCTCAAATGCACCTGGAACAGACATTTCTGGGTAGTATTTTGGGCCCTGTGTGGATAGTGCCCATGAGGCAGCAACTGTGGGAGTGTTTTCAGGTACAAGTACCTCAGTTCAAACTAGTTTAACAAAAGAAAGTGTATTTATTGGGTTATATGACTGAGGAAGTCGACACATAGTTCAGATAGGATTTGATCAGGGTTTGGCTCTGTTTCTCTATAGATCTCTATAAGTCAGTGGTTCTCACACTTGAGAATCTCAGAATCACCTGCAGTGTTATTAGAATAGATCACTGATTCAGTAGGTCGGGGGTAAGGGCTGAGAATTTGTATGTCTAATAAATTTCCAGCTCCTGCTGCCACCACCAATCCAAGAACCACACTTTGAGAACCACAGTTCCAGACATCTGCCAGCAGCAAGCTGGCTGTGTTGTGGGTTGGGGGATTGGGAGGTGGGAGGGGGCATCAAATAAAACTACAATCCAACAAAAGTCCTAAGCTTCACTCTTATTAAACTGGCCTGAATCCATCACTGTAGTAAATGTAGGAATTGAGTTGCATTGTCACAGGAAATCCAAACAACTGGGACTCGAACTTGATAGTTCATTTTTTGTCTCATGTAAGAAGTCTGGAGGTAGGCATCCCAGGGCTGAGGCTGAGGTGAAGGCTCCGTGATGTCATCAGGCACTCGGGCTCCTTTTGGTTTCTGCTCTTCCATCCTAGGGCAAGGCCTTCTTGCACATGATAGTGGTATCCCTACACTCGGTACTGTGTTCCAGATAGCAGGAAGGAGGAGGAACCTCAGGCAAAGGAGTATGTGCCAGCTGCCTCATCTAAGTGACTTTCCAGGAAGACCCATCCAATTGCTTGTCCAGAACTGGTTCGTGACACCCCTCCTCACTTCTACAAGGGAGCTGGGAAGTGACTTTTTTACCTGGCCATATTGTAGCACCAAGAAGTAAGAGTCTATTGATAAGGAAGAAGGGAAATCAGGTAGGAGAGGAAAATTATCCTGATTCAGGGAACTGGAAGGGGGATCCATTCACCTAAACAACATGGCTGATAGGGAGGAACTGTTTCATGCAGCCATGTGGGCAACTCTAGCTGTAGGGGAGGTTGGGAAATACAGCTTTACAGTTGAGCACACTCCTACCTGAACAAAAATCAGGATCCTCTTCAGGAAGAGAAAATGGTAACCATTGGGTAAGCTACTAGCACTGTTTGTCACAATTACCTTAAACCCCCTCTAAGGAGTGGATTTTTCTAGAAGCCTCCTTTGTTTCCTTGAGCTCATTGATGAGTTTTGTAAATCACGTTTTGTGGTAGGATGTGGGAAACCCTAATTGCTCTGTAGGAGATGGAGAAAGGGCGAAATTCCTGGGCACTCCTGGAGAGTAGCAAGGGAGTTAAGACTTGCCCCAGGCAGAGTACAGACTGAGGATCTGCAGGAGATTAGAGAGAGCTAGACCACCAAAGTATTAAAAAAAGCCATCTGTTTGTAAACTGATGGCTCCATGGGGGTAATTCTCTTGGAGGTTCTCAAATTTTAGAGAAAGGCAACAGTAACAGGAGTCCAGTTATTCCACAGAAGTAGTCTAGTGACATATTGGAAAGAACTTGCATTTGGGAGTCCTACTGACCTGCATTGTCACCTATAAATTGTGTGAACTTAGCAGAGTTACTTTTACCAAAATGGCCTTCAGTTTCCTTATTTGGAACAAGTAGAGGACTAACACCTACCTGTCAGGAGAGATTCTGGCAATGGATTGAACACACAGCTCAGGGAAGAGGCTCCATCAACATTATCCACAAAATTAGCAATAGGGCCCTTCCTGGTGTATCTGTCTTTGTATTCCCCAGTAGCCCAGCTGGGACCAATGCCTATAGGTGCTCCCTGACCACCCAGTGAAACAGACTACTTTGGCAGAGTTATGGAAGGGTGGGAGGGTGCTCTCTGAGACCCTTGGACCATTAGGGTCTTGGTATGAGAGTGGCAGCCTAAAATGATCATACATCTTTGCTGACCCCAACTCACTTCTAAACAACTGAGGAGTGCCATCATTCTCATCTAGTCATGAACGTGAACATGCTCTTGGAGTCTATTGGAGTGGAAGGTCGGTTACATGGTACAGTGTCTTTTCTGCTAGTGCTTCTGCCAAAAGTCAAGGAACAACTTTATAACTGCTCTTGCTGGTAGAACTCCCTCTTTAATGAGAATATTTAAAACATCACTGAATACTCACTGAGCACCTATTATGTGCCATGTGCTGAGAATAGGAGACACTCCTTCTGTCCAATGGTTCAAAGCTTAAGCTGTCTAGGGAATTGCTGCCCTACCCCAAGATAGCTCTTCTCCCTAACTCCCAGTGTTTATCACCTATTTGACTCCAGTTCCTAGGAGAACTCTTTGGCTAATAGGAAGGCACTAAACTAGACAGACCCACTCCAGGCTGGAAGGGAGGACTGTGCACTGCCATCTCAGAAGAAAAGCAATTCACTCTTTTTTCCGTCTAGCCCTAAGATCCCTCTAACACTAGAGGGCAGTCTGGCCCCATGGACCCAAGGAGGTCTGCCCTGTACCCCACTGCCATCCTCAAATGATTCACCTGGAGATGAAGTGCTGGCACAGTAAAATAACTTCCAGAAACCAATTTACCTAAAAGGTAAGAACGCAGGCTGTTTTTCAGGTAAGAGACAGAACAGGGTTTGGGCCTTGATTCTACCACCTTCTAGCTGTTTGATCTGGGGTAAGTGTCTTAACTTCTCAGAACTTTGATAATGCTTACCCATAAATGGGTTTTGTGAGATTATATGTAAAACACTCAGCACAGTGTCCAACCTATGGTAAACCTTCAATAACTGTTAGCTGTTATGTTTATTTTGTTTTAAGGAATATCTTTCTCTTAATTCTGGATACTCCTCTTTTATTTAAAGTCCATACATCTCTTCCTAGGAAATGTGGTTGGGGACCCGCTAAGGAGATAGCTATTGTGTATCAGCACTATAGTAGGAGCCTTGCATACGATGTCACACAATGTGAATGAAGGAATTGTTATCCCTAGTTTACAAGTACAGAAACTGAGGATAAGAGAGGTTGAGTGAATTGCCCAAGGTCACACAGTGAGGAAGTAGTAGAACCTAGATTAGAACCCAGGCAGCTGGGCTTCAGAGCTCTTCCCCATCACAGCGGGCTGTAGCAGTAGTTTCTTGTACCTTAACCCAAGGTAAGTAGTAAGGCTGAAGAAGGGGGTTGCCATGGCTACTAACTAGACCCCTTTTCAAGTAATCAGATCCTAAGTCTGCTCCAGTTTTGCAAGAGGAGATGCTTGTCTGGAAACTCTCCGCAGCACCTGCCCCTGGAGGGAGCTGGCTGCACCTGAATTATTTAGAGAGTCTCTAGACATTTGATATAATGAGCAGGTGTGGATGCTTCTCTGACTTTCCCTGACATGCCTTTACTTACCCCTTTTCCCTCCACATACTTGCCTATGAGGAAAAGGAGCTATCAGCCTTCTCCACAATGTGTACGTCTCTCTCCTCCCAAAAATTGTGGACCGTTTCCCTTGCAAATTTCAAAATCATGTTGATTTGAGTGGAAATTGGTGTAACTGAGACCCTAACTAGTAAATGGATAAATTGTCTTTTTCTATTGATATACAGTATCTTTTCCCCTATCCTAAGCTTATACAAGTCAAAGTACAAGACTGCATATGTATAAATAAAAAAAAACAGCAACTAATAAAAATGTTAAGAGTATAGGTTACACCTATGTAAAAAAAATTATGCTTAGAAAAAAGACTGGAAGGAAATACGAATATAAAGATGGCACTTGGACTCTAGATTTTAGCCCATAATAGCCTATGAAATAGCACAATAGCAGTTATTACTAAATCCAATGATTAGGGTCACGGGTTTTCTAGGATCTGCTCCCCACTCACCTGGCTGCTCACATCCACCCCTTGCCTTGACCATCCATCCATCACGTTCTCTCTCTCACCAGGGCAATTGCCCTGGTAGTGAAGAGTCATTTCCACCTCTGCTCCTGATCCTCTGTATCCAATCTGTGACTCCGTATTATTATCAGCATCCTTCACAGTACCCCAGTTAGATTTTATGTGAAGTCAAACTGAATCCATTGAATCCTAGCTAATAATATTTTAATCATAGATCTCTTTACAACCAACTATTTGAAAATAATTAGCCATTAAAAATCTTGTGTTTAAAGAATATTTATTGACCTGGGGGGGGGGGAGGTTCACTACAAAATGTTGAATAGAAAAAACTAGGCAATATAACAGTATAATTTTTTAAAATAGTATAATTATATTAGGGCGCC
Source organism: Prionailurus bengalensis (assembly GCF_016509475.1). NCBI lineage: Eukaryota > Metazoa > Chordata > Mammalia > Carnivora > Felidae > Prionailurus > Prionailurus bengalensis. Next base: position 54,598,308 of record NC_057351.1, on the reverse strand, counting down.
TGGGTGGCTCAATCAGTTGAGCATCCAACTCTTGATTTTGGCTCCAGTCGTGATCCCAGGGTCATGGGATTGAGCCCTGCCACCAGCTCTACACTGAATGTGGAGCCTGCTTGAGATTCTCTTTCCCTCTGCCCCTCTCCCCTCTCTTTCTAAAATTAAAATTTTTAAATAATATTTTAATAATATTAATATTTTCCAATTATAGATATTTGGTTAGAAAAAAGACTGGAAGAAAATACATAAAAATATAATGAGTGATTTTTATCAAGCAATGAGACTACTAATGAGTTTTATTATTATACTTTTCTAAGCTTTTCTAAATTTCTGTGTTACTGCTTGAATTATTTTTAGAATATTTTTCCCTTTTTTTTTTCACAGCTACTAGTATCTATTCCTATGGGAAATTATTGGTACAATGGTGAAAATAAAGTTTTTCATAACATCTTTTAAATCTAAAGAGGGGTGCACCTGGGTGGCTCAGTCAGTTAAGCGTCCAACTTTGGCTCAGGTCATGATCTTGTGGTTTGTGGGTTCGAGCCCCGCATCAGGCTCTGTGCTGACAGCTCAGAGCCTGGAGCCTGTTTACAATTCTGTGTTTTCCTCTCTCTCTGCCCCTCCCCTGCTCATGCTCTGTTTCTCTCTCTCTCTCTTTCTGTGTCTCTCAGAAATAATAAATAAATATTAAAAATAAACAAATAAGAGAGGCTTATTTTTCCATCCCACCCCCCTTTGCAGTCTGTCTTTTGCAGACAAGAAATCAAGGCTCAGAGGGTACATCCAGACTGGTGCTCAGGGATTGTGGCCCCACAGGAGAGACCGAACCAGTTAGTTCTAGGACAATTCCAGCCTGTGGCTCTATCAGCTAATGCTCTGGTTCCCCTACCCTTTTGTACTCACAGCCCTCCCAAAGCAAGAGAACTTCAATAAGCCATGAAGTTTTCCTGCTCCAGGTACTTTTCTGGACTCTAGTTTTCCTTCTCTGACTCACAAATAAGGCTACATCTCTGACTCTGTGTTTCCAGATTCTGTTTCAATGCAGACAATTAGATGGTAAATAATTCAAGAGAACGGAAACTGGCAAAGTGGTGTGTGATGTCCAAATAGCTATCTTGTTTACCCTCTGGTGTAAACTTCAGGCTCATCTGCAAGTCAGGAGCCCTAGGAGTAGGTAAAATGTGCAAACACAGGAATCTTCCTGTTTCCATTCCTTCCCATTGTTGAATATTGTTGAGAGTGGGAAACAGCTTCCCAGTTTGGTTAGCATAAAACAGCGTGGCTTTGGCAGACAGACTCAGATAACTTGGGCAAGTCTGATGTTCCTCCCACAGTGGGCTGGGTGTCCAGAGTCCAGAAGCACCATCTGTCCTTGGGGTAAGGATTCATGATTTCAAACTGAGGTCTCAGCACTATCACCACCCATCCTCCATTTCTTCCTTCTGTGCAGTGAGGGAGACCCCTTTCACTCGGCCCTTCTACACCTGCCCATCATTAAAGGAGCAGTCTTAGCTAAGACTGTTTGAGTTACAGGTAACATAAGCCACATTTACCTTGCTTAAGAAGAAAAGGATTGACCTAGGGTGTCTCATAAAGCCAAGGGCAAAAACATAAAGCTGGCCCAGCCTCTCAAGAGACTGGAACTAGCTCAGGCGAAAAAGAAATTTGTGGCTCAGGTAACCAGGGACTCCAGCATCGTCTGGGCGCTCCTATGCTTCTCCTTTCTGCATGAAGACTTCATTTTCTCCTACTGGAGACTGGTTTCTTCCATGAGCATGAAAGACTGAGCCAGTGGAATATTCCAGACTTATTCTCATGCCTTAGTCCCACACCTCCCACCTACTGCAAAAATAAAAAGGTTCTGGCTCCCCCTTCCAGTGCAGAAGAACTTTAGTTGGTCTACTTGGGTCACCTGTCCTTGCTGTAGTAGAGATGCAGAAGAGGGGCCATGGCATGATCTGGGCTAATTTGGCCACATATGCCTTTATGACCATGCCATGGCTAAATTTTGAAATGATTTAATAGGACTTATTTTTCTGGATAGAATACAGTAGGTAGCAACAATTCAATGTTCCTGCTGAAACAACTAGAAAAAAAGCTGGATAAGTTACAGAAATACTATTTTAAAAGATAGTAGAGAGTTTTGGTAGCAACAAGGACTGATGAGCTAAAATTCTGGAGAGAAAAGAGCCTTTTCTGAATGAACTGATAATCTCTGACCACTTTCTTCCCTTGGGGAAATTGCCAAAACTGGGCACAGGCCAAGGATAGAGGTTGACCTAGGCATAAGGTTTTTACTGGGACAAAGAAGTCAGTAGAGCTTTTGTTGGACAGTGTGATCTGGAGGAGCCTAATAGTGGAATCTAGAGTAGCTCTAAACACATGCTTAGTTTTCCCCACAGGGGACATTTGCTGAATTCCAAGATGGAGTGGGAGACACTGCACTAGAAGTATCTAATAGCACAGGGAAATTTCCCAGACTTTCAGTACATAGGAAACAAAGTCCTATTAGAAGGAGGAGGGCTGCATCAAACATAAGATGGGTGTCCCCTTCAAGATATTTGCTAAATTAAAAAAAATTTTTTTGATGTTTATTTATTTTTGAGAGAGACAGAGACAGAATGAGAGTGGGTTGGGGCAGAGAGAGAGGGAGGCACAGAATCTGAAGCAGGCTCCAGGCTCCGAGCTGTCAGTACAGAGCTTGACGCAGGGCTCGAACTCAGGAGCTGTGAGATCATGACCTGAGCCGAAGTCAGATGCTCAACCGACTGAGCCACCCAGGCACCCCAATATTTGCTAAAATTTTAAACTGTGTGGGGCAAGAGACCAAAGAGCCTGAGCTCCTAAGAACAGACTGAATCTTCTATAGGCTTTGAGCATTGGAAAGACAGAGACCTGCCAGGCTATCAATCAAAACCTTGCATGGACTCCCTCCAAGTAACAAGATAACCCAGTGTTGGACTGGACTAATAAAGCTGCAGTCAAGCCCCCATGTGGCTGAACCCCTGACTAGATTGGGACAATCTGCCTCTTACCCCACCTGGTAACAGAAGAAAAAGAGAATCACCACTGGAGGAAAATAATATCATCTACAGCATTTATGGTTCCTTTATATAGTTATGAGACATGTGAGGAGCAGGGAAATATGACTCATAATAAAGAGAAGAATCAGACTATGAAAGCAGACCTACAAATGATTCTGATATTTGAGTTAGCAGACAAGGACTTTATTATAAGTATTATAAAACATGTTTAAGAAACTAAAGGAAAAGGACACGATATACGTGAAGATAAAGAATTTCAACAGAGAATTAGAATCTTATAAAAATCGAGTAGACATTCTAGAACTGATAAATGCAGTATCTGAAATTAAGAACTGATTAAAAGAAATATTTCCATACCTGTTAATTAATACCTACTGGCCTAAGCCTCTTGAGTTTCCTATCCTCCCCCTCCATGGCCATGTGGCCCTCCCTGGACAGCCTGGACTTCCTCATGATCCAGCAACTCCGGAGTTTAGGGCTGATCCAGCCAGGGGCCTCCAGGACCTGCTACACCACTGATGCAAATGTCCCTTCTGATTGGTTGGCGTCTGTACTTTCCCATCGTCAACTACAGTAAAACCTTGGGTTTCGAGTAACTTGTTCTGTGAGTATTCCGCAAGACAAGCAAACATTTCTGATAAATTTTAACTTGATAAATGAGCGATGTCTTGCAATATGAGTAGTATGTTATGCCAAATGTCACGTGATCATAACTGAGCCAATGGTTCTTAAAATTCGCTTTGATATACAAGTGCTTTGGATTACAAGCATGTTTCCAGAACTAATTATGCCCACAAACCAAGGTTTTGCTGTATTTTGATGTCACTTCTTGGCACTGTCATTGAAAGTCCCTACCAGAACCAAATGATTGAAGTTTAGGAAAAATTCCCTGAAGGAGGCAATACCAGCATAAGAGGAAAAATGGAAGGACATGGAAAGGGATATTTGTTCACTTATGATATTCAGAAAGCCAGAAATCTGAGACTGAAGCCTGCTGTTTGCTAGTTGGCATTGTTTTATGTTTGCTCCCCACCGTGGCTAAAGAGAATTGAGCAAGCCATGAGAGAAGGGGTTGAATGAGGTGTCCCCGTAGCTGGGTAAGTTTGCTCTGTTGCTGAGTCTCTTGTATCTGACTGACTGGTAGTCCCCACACCAGTTCTTCTCCAGAAGCAGCCAGGATAGCTTTAGTGACTTAAGTTCCTCAAAGGCAAAAGAATCTAGCGAGAACAACTGCCTCCCACAGCATAGGTTAAGAGAGCAGGTTTTAGAGACAGCTCTAGGTTCAAATCCCACATCTGCCATTAACTGGTTGTCTGACCTTGGGCAAGTCACTTTATCTCCCCTGTGCATCTCACAAAGTTTGTAGCAAGCACTGCTGGTTAACTAGCAGTTTCTTCCCTTCTCTGCTGGGAGAGGCCTTATTTTTTTTTTTTCTCAGAGTGTTTCACTTCTTTCCCTCTCAACTTGGGTTGAATTGTGCTTCATCTAAGCCCATTGCAGTGATCTTACTCGTGTCAATGATTGGATTAGGTATGTGTGTATGGTGCAGTTCTGGCCATTGAGATGAGAGGGATGATCCAGGGGAAGCTTCTTGGAAAGCTTTTCTTGTACTTAAAAAAGAGATGCAAGGAAGACACTATCACTCTGCTAAACTTTGTCTTGTTCTACGTGGCTCCTGGAAATTCAACAGCTATTCTGCAGTCATGAGGGGTACTACCCTGGAGACCAGAGCCAAATGAGCAAAAAGGTGGAAAGAACCTGGGTTCCCTGATAACATCATGAGCCTCTAAGTTAACCAAGCTTCAAGCTGCCCTTGCTAGGAACTGCTCGTTACAAATAAAATAACTCATTTCCTTATGTTTAAGCTACTTTGAGCCAATATTGTTTTTGAGGATTCGGTTCATAAAATAATTTAAGTAAAGCACCTAGCACAGTTCCTGGTATCAAAGTGCTAAAAGAAATTACAGGTATTATTATTGCTATCATCATTGCTTTTTATCATTATTTCTATTTCACTTAGAGCTTCAGCTCTGGTTATAGGGGAGGATAATAAGTCTGACATTTAAAGATGTGATGATAGTGTTCACTGTGGCAGCACTTACACTAAAATTGGAACGATACAGAGAAGATTAGCATGGCCCCTGTGCAAGAATGACACCCAAACTCGTGAGCGTTCCATATTTTAAACAGATAGGTAGATAGATAGATAGATAGATAGATAGATAGATAGATAGAGATGTGATGATAGGGATGGGGGTGTCAGAGGTAAAGGAATGAATCCAGGTGCTTTGGCTCCTTGCCCAGTGCTCCTTCTAACAATGGTTTTAATTAAGGGTTCTGTGTGTGTGTGTGTGTGTGTGTGTGTGTGTGTGTGTGTACGCGCGCACGCACGCATGCACTCACAGGCAATTGGAACTAACTTGGGTTAGCGCAAACTAATAACAAAAAAATAATCTTTTCAAAGACTGTTGAGTGTGTCACTCAATTAAAGGAAGAGATTAACAAAGAAGATCTAGGCAAGGAAGGAATTAGGACAACTCCAGACACCTCAGCAGCTAGCATCCATGCACCTCATGCCATTGATGTGACTGCTTCAGAAATGTATGTCTCTGCATCTCTCCATCAGGATTTCTCAGATGAGAGAGTTTGGGTGAGGTGTCTGCACCAAGAGTAATCAGCTATGGCCTAGGGGCAGAGTCACACAGATGTGACAATTGAGGGAGGTCACACTTGGTTATCAGGACCCTTCTGAAACAAGACAAAACTATGGTGAGCCCAAAATGTGCCTTGTGCTGCCACCATGCCCTTCCAAAACTGCAGGTTTCCACCAACCTTAAATGAAAAGCAGCAGCCCCAGGCCAAATTCTAAACATGCTCATAATTCAATAATGCCAAAGACAGTCTTTTTTCAGGATGTCTCAGAAAGGAAGAGGAAGAATGGGGCAAGGGACTAGATTGGACAGGAGACTCTAGAGGTCCTTTCTCAGGGCATCCAAACACTGACTTGGAATGTCCAGCCAGAAGGACCAATGCTGCCCTAACATTTGCAAAAATGCAAACGGCCCCATGTGCCCAAATGTCTAAATGTTTAAAAGCTATAAATTAAGCTATGCCCACTCATGTCCTGGGCTCCAATCAAGCTTTTCTCTCTCCCCCAGCCCACTGCTTTGAGATGTGGAAACTAAAGTAATAAGGTTCTCCCTGGGTTGTTCATGCCATCTGAGCTGTAGGTACCACAGACATGCCAGAGCAGGGCAGGAGCTGGTCCCAGGCCCCTGGGTGGTGGCTGGATGCATCCAATCCCAGGATATAGACTGACTCAGTCAAGCTCCCCTAAAGTTAGGGCAGGCAGATTATCCTCCTGCACACCTTACTTTTCCAATTCAATTCAAGAGTTCCAGGCAGTTCTAAGTGCCTCCCAAGTCTACAGCAACCCAACTCAGGAGAGAGTGGGGAAGGGGGAAGGGCAGGAGGGTAGGTAGAGAGGAATAAGTTCTGTCTCGACACCCATTTAGGTTGACTTGGGGCTCCAACTTAAACTGAAGTAGGCATTCTTTCCTTGATTTCCCAGGGCAGAAGCTGTGACTTTTGTCTCCCATCCCTCCCACTCATTGGCAGCCTCAGCCCTCATCCTCTGGCCTGAGGGGACCAGTTGGGCCCACACATGTCCCCTCCCTTCCTGATTCAATTTGTTACCTACCTTTTAGAAAACTTTCCTATGAGACCTGAAAAGAAGAAAATATACTTTTTGTTTCAATGTATACAATATGTGTGGCCAAGGGCAAGGGCTCCTATTTTCCTGGTCTGAGGCTAGTGCTAACTAAGGAGGACCTTGGAGATTATCTCCAAAATTGAGTCTACAGAAACTATGAATCTACCAAATTACCACAGTTGGTCCACAGGACTCAGGAGCAGATTGGAGGCTCCCACCATGCCACTGGCCAGTGATGGGATAATCCATAACAATCATAACCATCAAACTCAAACTCCTTAAATATATTTAAACCCATGACTTCATAGTAGTCCTTAACAAACAAACTCTCTTTTGTCATCGTTTGAAGGATGCTAGGGCATGCAGCCTATTATTTTGAAACTAGTAAATAAAGAAAGAAATAGCATTTATTTTGCTGTTCTTTTTCTAGCTGTGTGCCAGGATAATGAAATAGTTGATATTGGGAAGTTTTTCTGTATAGAAATATGCCAGTGGGGCGCCTGGGTGGCGCAGTCGGTTAAGCGTCCGACTTCAGCCAGGTCATGATCTCGCGGTCTGTGAGTTCGAGCCCCGCGGTCGGGCTCTGGGCTGATGGCTCAGAGCCTGGAGCCTGTTTCCGATTCTGTGTCTCCCTCTCTCTCTGCCCCTCCCCCGTTCATGCTCTGTCTCTCTCTGTCCCAAAAAAAAAAAAAAAAAAAAAAAAAGAAATATGCCAGATATAAAGTTTTTCTTTTTAGAAGTAAATGAAGAAATGAAGCTAAGACATGAAGTTAGCATATTAATATTTTGCAACTCTTTTTTTTGTTTTTTAATTTTTTTTTTTTTATATTTGAGAGTGAGAGAGAGAGAGAACTAGTTGGGGAGGAGCAGAGAGAGAGGGAGACACAGAATTGGAAGCAGGCTCCAGGCTCTGAGCTGTCAGCACAGAGCCCAATGTGGGGCTCGAACTCATGAACCGTGAGATCATGACCTGAGCCAATGTTGGATGCTTAACTGACTGAGCCACCCGGCACCCCAACATTTTGCAATCTTAATGAAATAATGGATCTATCGATGCAGTGATCATCAATGCCTGCTAACATCAGAAAAAGAAAGATAACAGGACATTATATGCCTTCCCGGTGTAAATGCAAAAAGCATTCTAGAGAAGAAGAGTAAAAAGAAGGAGGAAGAGAAGGGAGAGGAGGAGGAGAAGGAGGAGAAGGAGAACCTGAACCAGATTAAGTCTTTTGATCTAACTACCAGTTTGTAGGAAATACAAGATAAATGTTAAATGATACTATGGAGAGGCAACCAGCAATATCCAGACTTTGGGAAATTCTAGGACAAGAGACCTGATTCCTTCAACAAGTAAATCACAAAGAATATGTATGATTCTAGATTAAACAGAAGTTAATATACATTTCATCCCATTGCAATCTTTAGAGCTTAAATCTTTACAAAAAATTTTTTGTAGGGGGTGCCTGGGTGGCTCAGTCTGTTAAGCGTCTGACTTCGGCGTCTGACTTCGGTTCAGGTCGTGATCTCACAGTTTGTGAGTTCGAGCCCCACATCGGGCTCGCTGCTGTCAGTGCAGAGCCCGCTTCATCCTCTGTCCCTCTCTGTCTTCCCCTCCCCTGCTGTGCTCTCTCAAAAATAAATAAACATTAAAAAAAATTTTTTTAGGACACAATCAGGGAAATTTGAACATAGAATTGACATCGATGCTATTTGTTTTAGGTATGATGATATTGTGTTTACAAAATACTTACCTTTTGAGTGACACATTGAAATGTTTGTGGGTGAAATTATATGATGTCTGGAACTTACATCAAAAAAATCTGTGAGGAGGTTTAGAAATCACTTGCAGGGGTGGGTGCCTGGTTGGCTCAGTTGGTTAAGCAACTCTTGATTTCATCTCAGGTCATGATCTCACAGTCATGAGATTGAGCCCCACCTTGGGCTCTGCCTGAGCATGGAGCCTGCTTAGGATTCTCTCACCCTCTATCTCTCACCTCCCACCTCCCTCTCTCTGTCTCTCTCTGTCTCTCTCTCAAAAAAAAAAAAAAAAAAAAAAGAGAAAGGAGTCACTTGGATAGGATCACAGAAAAGCCAGTTTGGCCATGAGGAAAGATTCTTGGAGTTCGGTGATGGGTGCACAGTAGTTTACTGTGCGTCTCTCTGTACTTGCATATGATTGAAACTTAATGAGCACTTTAGGGGGTGCTGTGCTGTCTGCTAAGGTCTCTAAGATGAAGCAGGTGTGGTCCCTCCACTAGAGTATCTTACAGCCTGGTTCCCAAACTCTTATCACCATCACCTCTTTTATTATTCTTTTTCCTAGTGAGATTCATGTTTGAATGATTCTGATCCCTAAATAAATGCATTTATTATGAAATAATTTAAAAGTACTGTTTGTTTGGAATGATTTGAAATGTTCAAGCATTTTTCTTTTGGAGAGCATTAAAGGAAGGCATGGCTGGGAACCCCAAAGTGGTCCAACTTTTTAATTTGACAGAGGTGGAAACTGAGGTAGACAAGGAAACTGCCAAGGTCACCTTTCAGCAGAAGTGGGACTGAAACCTCGTTCTTCTAAGCTAAGTCCATTGCTTTTTCCACTGCACAGAAGGTGCAGCTTGTCAGCTGAGCACAGAAGGTGTTTTGGGAGTGTGTCAATGATCTAGTTTACTAGAGTAGAAACAGTCACTGTATTAGCCTGTCACCTTCTCTTTTTAAGGCTGAGGTATGCCAGTTCCTTCAACTTTTCCTCATAGATTTTATTTACTTGTCACCTTCTGCGACTATTCTAAAACTGTCTGACACATTACCAGTTGGTTTAAATTTTCCCTTTATGATAGGTTGCTAAGCACTGACTTTCCTCACCCCTCTTCAGTTAAGAGTGGAACTAATTAAAGAAGTCAACCACAGTCAACTCTTGGTGATCCAGGAGCAGACTGGCAAATTTTCCATCTATCATGGCAAAAACAAAGCAAAAAAATCACAAAGCCACCATATAATAGGAAGAGAATAACTATTGGTAAATACCACACTGTGTGATTTGGCTTAGAACATCCCTTCCTTACATTGATTCCTCAGAATGTTAAGGTTGGTTTATTGAGAAATATCTATGAATGTTTAGTACTTTATTTTGGATGTTTGTCACAAACACTTTCACTGAAGCTTTTCCGTGTTAAAGTGCACCTCAGCAATGTTTCGATTGCAACGTCTTCTCTGTCAAATAAGATTTTCCTGTTCAAAATGGCGGGACCACATCTCTGTCAAGCTGACAATGTAGAGTGAGCAACCAACCTTGGTTGCCAATGTTCTCACATGCAAGATTGAAATCTTTAAAAGCCCTTTTGGATGGTACTGTGGTCAGCTCTTGTCTCTGTTGGGAATTATTTGGTTTCCTTCCTGAATTTCCATCACGGGGAAAAAAGAGGCTTGATCTGCCCACAGCAAGAACAAAAAGCGGCTTTCACCGCAACTGATTGGAATGGAAAACCAGAATCAGATCCACCCCCGAAAAGCTTTCACGTGGAAAGGGATGAAGTTTCAGTTATCTGTTCCAATTCAAGAATCTCCAAAGGCTTCTTGAAAATCCAGAATTGCTTATTTAAGTTAATAAAAGAAGAAATGAGAACTATAACTGGAGCCAAGTTCTGTCATTGCTACTCTCAAGGGTCCAGTAGAGTCTTTGAATCGCAGTATCACAGTTAGTTTGAGAGCAAGTTTGAGGAGCACTCGCAGTACCATGAAGTCCCTCAGGACAGGATGCTGCGTTGTCCCCCAGCCTGCCCACTCGGCCTCAATTCTTTCTTCTGATATGCCTGGGATACCTCCCAAGCCAACCTACTTATCACCCTCCTTCCCTGGTTTTCAGTGCTCCACTTCCAACCTAGAAACTCAAGCCTCGTAACCACAATGACATATCACGTAAGCTTAGCAAATTAGACATAGAAGAGAACTCTCCCCATTAGCTAAAGGCTATTTAGCACAAAGCCTATGGGGAGGTGGGGATCATAATTAATGGCAAAACATTAAAGGCATTTCCATTAAAGTAAAAAACAAGACAGACAACTATCACTGTAGTGTACCAATGCAGAGGGCAAACAAAAGAATGAGAAGCATATGCCTAAGTGAGGGGGAAAGAGGGCTTCCTGTTTTTCTTCTGCCCTCATTGCTGCTGGCTCCTCATTCAACCTTGGTTTTTACCACTCAGTCTGTGCCGAAGCAGATAGAAAATGGCCTGTAGTTTAAAATAACTATGTGGTGAGAGAAGTGGCATGTACTGATTTTATTGTCACCAGGTTGATCATTTCCTCTTGGTTCTCTGGAACCCAGGTAGGAGGCAGAATAGAAAATGGAAAAGAGAAGAAAGAGGAGGAGGGGAAAAACAATGACTTTCTGGTTAGGTTTCCATGACATAAACATGGGGGGGAAATACAAAAAGCAAGAAAGAATTAAGGGAGCAAGAAGGACAAATAAGAAGGAAAGGGACACTGGCTATGTGGTAGATATGGGTGAGCAGCAAGGAGTAGGAGAAGTAGCATCCAGAAGCGGAGAGCAAGGAGGAGAAAATAGCCGGAAAAACATCTGAATGCAGGACCTGCAAGCCTCATCATGACTGAAGGAGCACAGAGATGTCTGAGATGGAGCTGGGTTAGCAGGAGGATTTAACTGGGAAAAAGGAGAGCTCTTGGATCAGAGGTAAAGTCTGGGGAATCTTGCAGGCCTGAAACATGTGCCAGGTGCTCTGCTAAGTGGTTAACATCTGTTGTTTTATTAATTTAATCCTTGCTCCCACTCTTCTGTAGGTGCTTTTATTCTTCCCATTGTATGGATGAAGAAACTGGGGTTTAGAGAAATTAAGTATTTTGCTCAAGAGCAGTCTTTTAACGATAAGTGGATCTGGGATTCAAACCTGAGTCTGCTGATTCTGGAGCCCTGGCTGGGTAATCTTCAGCTTCACTCCTCCAAATTCTTATCTGGCTTGACCCAATTTGCCTTCCAAGATTGGGTATATTCAGTGTGGTAGGGGACAGATGGCTATGCATTGTGTAGATATGTAAAGAGAATTTTCTCAGACTAGTAAAATTATGGATGCCAACCATGTAAAACCCATGTTATACGAGGAAACTTTGGAGGAGCTGGGTTGATTAGCCTAGAAGTGAGAAAGTGAGAAAGGTGGGTCATTGGATATGTAAGGGACTGACATGGCAGAGGCAATGATCTCTTGAGTCGTTCCAGGGAGAAGACCGGTTGCTGTGACATGGAAGCAGAGTAGAGTTCAGTCTTGGAACAGGCTTTCCGTTGAGGTTTTCTATAGCCACTTTATTCTGTAGAAGCTCCCCATTCCTGAAGATGTCCAAACCAAGTTCCCATTGTTCATTCGTCCACTCGTACAAATTCTTGTGGAGGATCCACAATGTGCCATCTCTTTTCCAGAGACTGGGGCACAAAGGGCAACAAGACAAACATACACACTACACTCCAGGGATTTCACTTTAGTGGGGAGAACAGACAATAAACAAGTAGAGAGAGACCAATAATTATATAAACTACTTACAAAGCAGGGTGTGTGTTACGAAGGAAATGAACGAGGAGGACCTGAGATAGGAACTAAAGGAAGGAACTGGAGTGGACCCAGTCAGTGTTCTGCCAAGGGTCCCTGTCATGCTTTCTGTGTTCCTGTCTCCCAGCTTCTATGCACTTTTGCTAAAAGGACCAGTTCTTGCAACTTAGTTCCAAAGGTAACCCTTGGGTCACTGGAGCTCTTGGCCCACATACACAGAGAGCTCCTAACCCTCCTTGGCTCCGGACTCAGCTAGCAGAATAGGAGTGTGAAAGCCCGGCCCTTGTCTTCAGCAGAAACAAAGTTCTGGGTGCAATGCAGGCTTCCAGGCTTCTTTTTTGCTTGGTGTCTTGTGCTTCCCTGTTCAGCTTCCCCCACTCCCTTACTGGTTCCTCCTGGAGCACTTCTTAATGAAAATACTTGCTCGTGAATCCTTGTCTCAGGGAGTGCTTCTGGGAACTCAACTTCGGGTAGGGAGAGAGTCATGATCAGATTTATACTTTTAAAAAGTATCCTGGGGGCTCCTGGGAGCTCAGTTGGTTAAGCAACTGACTCTTGATGTCAGCTTAGCTCATGATCTCGTAGTCCGTGAGTTCAAGCCCTGCATTGGGCTCCGTGATGACAGTGCAGAGCCTGCTTGGGATTCTCTCTCTCCCTGTCTCTCTGCCCCTCCCTCACTCATGTGTGTGCGTGCACTCTCTCTCTCTCAAAATAAATAAGCATTAAAAAAAATAAAGTCTGGGGCGCCTGGGTGGCTCAGTTGGTTGGGCGTCCGACTTCAGCTCAGGTCATGATCTCACAGTCCTTGAGTTCGGGCCCCGCGTTGGGCTCTGTGCTGACAGCTCAGAGCCTGGAGCCTGCTTCCGATTCTGTGTCTCCCTCTCTCTCTGCCCCTCCCCTGGTCATGCTCTGTCTCTCTCTGTCTCAAAAATAAATAAAAACATTAAAAAATTTTTAGGAAAAAAAAAGTCTGTTAATTTAAAAAACCCTATTCTACACATGCAGAAAAATACAGAGACAATAATGAGCACATTCAATCACCACATAGACTTAATGTCTTAAGATTTTGCCATGTTTGTTTTTAGATCATTTTTCAAAGAAATGACAAATTATAGAAACAAAGCCTCTTTATATCTGTCCTAATTTCAACCTCTATCCTCCCTGTCCTGAGAAAATTCCTTCCATTTATTTTTCTATACTTTTACCTGTTTATCAACTTTAACATGTTGATAAACATTATTATCAACATTAATATTGTTGTTGATCTTTTACTTCTCAAAAATTGAACTGTATATCTGAATCTGAAAATAACCTTATTAATCTTGTATTAAGAATTATTTGTTTATATATGAAGGTGAAGTTTACCCATTTTAATAGCTGTATACTATTCCATCATATGAATATGTCACAATAAGAAGTTTTAAAATAATGCTTTGGAATATACCTTAATGCTACAGGAAAGTATTCATGATTTAAGTGAGAAATACAAGATATAAAATATTATTTATAGTATAACACAAAACACATGCATACAAAAATAAAATGCTGCAATGACAAATCTAAAAGAATTAACACTGCTACTTTGGGATTGTGAGATTATGGATAATTTGTCACTTTCCTAAACCTTATACAGTGAATAAGCATTGTGTGTGTGTGTGTGTGTGTGTGTGTGTGTGTGTGTGTGTGTGTGTATGTGTGTGTGTTGTAAGAAATAAGACTAAAAACATACTGTATTACTGAGAGAAATGTGAGCTGTGTGTCCCATGGAGCTATTACCTCCCTCCCACCTCTGTTGGCAGAGCCCCTGGTGATCTGTAAACAGCCCTGCCCTGTTTTTATCCATTCATCTCATGGGGCAGCAGCTGATCTAGCAAACCCCCTCCCAATAGCCCTGTCTTCCTGGCCTCCGCAGCACATTTGGTTGGTTTTTGGTGCTGATACCCGCAACGCAATTATAGGATTGGCTATAATTATGCCTGCAGTGATATTATAGGATTGGATATAAATATACTTGCTACATGTGAAGAGTTTATTTCTGTTCACAGTTTACCATCTGGCTGCAGCACACCCTTTTCTAGCCAGGAGGGGAAAGAACACTATTCAAACCAGAGGTGAAACAGGAGTCCAATTGGAGGCTTTAAATAATCGACTTCTGAAAACTCACCTCAGCATGTGTGATGCGGCCATAGTGTCAGGAATCCCAGGAGAGAAGCAGCAGGTTTTTTTTACCAGGTCTGTAGTGTTCTTTCTCTGCTCTGAGCTTGGGATGGAGCTCAGGCAGGCCAGTTCAGACCTTCCTAAGTCACAGTACTCCCATAGGTTTGCAGCCCCTCTCCTCACAGAGGCACCCTCGTGTCCATCTTCTGCCTTCACTGCCCTCTCCAGCTCAAGTCCGACATTGCCACCTGCCTACTAGATAGTTCCATCTTCCTGTCCTAGTGTGCCATCAAACTGAAATCAGAATTATTTCTTAGATGCCCACGCTAGGTCTTTCTTGGGACTTCTCTATTTCTCTTAATGCCAACATGGTGATATCAGTCACCTAGGGGATCATCTTTGGCTACTTTGTGCCTAGCAGGGAGTCAGTTTCTGGCTCTCAGTGATTAATAAACATTTGTCGAATGAAGGAATGAGTAAATGAATGAAACGTCTCTTCCTTTCCATTCTCATAGTCACCTCCCTAGTGCTAGCTCTCATTACTTCATACCCAGACTATTACAGTCACTTCTCAACTGGTTGCTCTGCCTCTGGCCTTTGTTGGTGGTAATTCACCCTGCTGCTGCCACCAGACAGGTTGTTCTTACATGCCACCTCTGTCGTACCACTCCCTTATTTAAAAACTTTTGGTGACTCCTCACTGGCTAATCAAATTGAAAATCACGAGCTTGGCTTACAAGGCCACTGTGCTCTAGCTTTGTGCCTAAACTGCGCATATTCCCAGGGCCTCTGTTCTCTTCTCACACGTCTCGTACTTGACAATCTCTGTGACGATCTTCAGGCCGCTGCCTCGGTCTGGACTGACATTGCCATTTTCACCTGTTCTCCAGAGGAGGGAATATCTAAGCTAACACCAGAAGCATGACTGGAAGGAGAACCATCACTCTCTTATTTAACAAATAGTTGTTGAATTTGCACTCTGGCGGCCACTGAGGCTGATGCATATTGATCCTGCCCTTGCTCCCAAGGAGAGAGTCAGGTACTTTGGACCGTCCACAGGTTCTCCGGAACCCTGGAATGGCCTCACCCTCAGCCTCCTTGGTCACACTGAGTTTTAGGTGTTAACCTGTATCCTCAGTTTTCTGGACACCCTTGGGTTTAACCTGCTGACCCTGCAGGGGAAATGGGTTGTTTTTTGTCCCTAGTGGTTGCCTTGGAGCTAGCTGACCGGCGAAGGCTATCGAATGCAGCTCCTTGTCTGGACCCCCCTTCCTACAGTTCACCCCTGGTCTGGAATCAGACTTTGTGTTATCGATTTCCTTCCCCAGGTCCCTGACCCAAACCATTCCAGTCAGTCCTACCAAGGACTAAGTGGACTTCCAAACGAACAGGACAGCAGGGGGGGCCTTGCCCTCCCAAGTGACATCATGACACTGTGGAAAAGGCCATTTTAGAGTAAGCAACTCCAATATATTATAATTTTTTAAGTTTATTTTTTTATTTTAAGAGAGACAGAGATAGTGTGAGTGTGGGAGGGGCAGAGAGAGAATCCCAAGCAGGCTATGTGCTGCCCATACAGAGCCCAACACAGGGCTCAAACTAACGAAACTGCGAGATCATAACCTGAGCCGAAACCAAGAGCTGGACACTTAACTGACTGAGCCACCCACGTGCCCCGTAAAATTTTTAAAAAAACAGTTATAGAACAGACATATGTCACCTGGTCTTATTTTTTTAATAATTCTGCGTGGAAGGAAATTTGGCAAGATATACATAAAATTATAATGGAGAGGTTTTATTTATTTTTAAAATTTTTTTAGTGTTTATTTTTGAGAAAAAGAGGGAGAGAGAGTGTGAGCGGGGGAGGGGCAGAAAGAGAGAGAGGGAGACACAGAATCTGAAGCAGGCTCCAGGCTCTGAGCTGTCAGCCTGATGCGGGGCTCAAACCCACAAACCACGAGATCATGACCCGAGCCGAAGTCGGATGCTTAACCGACTGAGCCACCCAGGCGCCCCGGTTTTTAATTTTTTATTTTTGTTCATCAATAGTTTCTAAATTTTTCACAATGATCATATCTTTACAAAAAATTTTTTTTTAATATTTATTTGTTTTTGTGAGAGAGAGAGAGACTGAGACAGAGACAGAGTGTGAGCGGGGGGAGACAGAATCCAAAGCAGGCCCTGGGCTCTGAGCTGTCAGCACAGAGCTGATGCGGAGCTCAAACTCATGAACCATGAGATCATGACCTGAGCTGAAGTCAGACGATTAACCGACTGAGCTACCAGGCGCCCCCACAATGATCATATCTTACCAGGAGAATTTTTTTTTTTAATGAAATTTATTGTCAAATTGGTTTCCATACAACACCCAGTGCTCATCCCAAAAGGTGCCCTCCTCAATACCCATCACCCACCCTCTCCTCCCTCCCACCCCCCATCAACCCTCAGTTTGTTCTCAGTTTTTAACAGTCTCTTATGCTTTGGCTCTCTCCCATTCTAACCTCTTTTTTTTTTTTCCTTCCCCTCCCCCATGGGTTCCTGTTAAGTTTCTCAGGATCCACATAAGAGTGAAACCATATGGTATCTGTCTTTCTCTGTATGGCTTATTTCACTTAGCATCACACTCTCCAGTTCCATCCACGTTGCTACAAAAGGCCATATTTCATTTTTTCTCATTGCCACGTAATATTCCATTGTGTATATAAACCACAATTTCTTTATCCATTCATCAGTTGATGGACATTTAGGCTCTTTCCATAATTTGGCTATTGTTGAGAGTGCTGCTAGGAACATTGGGGTACAAGTGGCCTATGCATCAGTACTCCTGTATCCCTTGGATAAATTCCTAGCAGTGCTATTGCTGGGTCATAGGGTAGGTCTATTTTTAATTTTCTGAGGAACCTCCACACTGCTTTCCAGAGCGGCTGCACCAATTTGCATTCCCACCAACAGTGCAAGAAGGTTCCCGTTACCAGGAGAATATTTAAGGAAAAATAAACTTGGTGGCACGAAATGCTGGGATATTAAAAACATCACTGTATAGTTTATGTTATATAAATGTGAATTACTAACACAATAGTTTTGTCATTTTCTCTTTCAGAGAGTTCATAATTATGTTCCTTGCTAATTATATCACCTGTTAGAGGGGGTGTCTTAGAAACACAGAGGTTAGTGTTTGCTTACAAAACTGGAAGTCCTCATTTCTCCCATGTTGTCTGCCCAGGCCTCTCTGTCATAGCCACCAGATCCTGGCATCTATCAACCCCTGCGTGCATGAAACCCCGGGTGAGGGAGCTCTCCTGGCCTGGCCTACAGAAGCTTAGACAAGAATTGCCACAGAAGCATCAAAACAATAGAATGTGATGTCGTGGGCATCCCAGGGGGAAATAACGGGAGGTTGAAATGCACTTTTGCATCATTGATTTTCCCTGCTGATTGAGCCCTGTTTATCTCATTTGGCAGATCAGCCTCAAAGTGCATGAACTATTTGTGCCTCATTAATTTCCAATAGATTGATTTTGCTAGGATTGCGAATTGGCCATCTTGAATTGCAGCCTGCAGAAGCCAGCCCAGGCTCAGCCTCAGGGGCAGGAGCACATGAACAGCAGCCGTCGCTGTAGCCTTCACCACCAGAAGAAGAGACTAGAGAGCTGGTCTGAGGCCACAAAGGCAGCAGTGCCTTAAATTTTCTCTGCAACCGGGCAAGATAAAATATGGAGCCACAAGAAAGCAAACAAGGGTCATCCAGGCCCTTTTTTTTTCTTTCTTGCCCATGTATCCACCTTGATATCTCCCTCCCCAAATGCCTCTCTCTCTGTCACCGCAGACCCCCTCTAAAGGTAAGAAGAATAAAGGTAACATTTTTAAAAGAAACACATAAAATAAATTTGAAGACTAGCTTATAAAACAATGAACGCTGAACTCCTTACAACATGAGGGTCAGAGACAAAAACAGAATACAAAATACAAAATACAGAATATACTAAAACTGAACATACAACATGACATTGCTTCCTAAAAAGTATACGGAGGGGAAAGAAAAGATTCAAAGGAAAAAGGCTGAGTGGGGATAGTGGTAGCTTCAAGCAGTAAGGATATGGGTGGTTATCATTTTTTTCCTAAGGTTTTCTATATTTTCAACACTGTATGAAGTGATTAGTAGTATATTTATCCTGAGAAAAATTTTATAGAAATATATAAAGTAATAATACACACATAAATAAAGGGGCCTGTGCCTTTCATTTGGCAGGGTATATTGGCCTCTGCCAGTTAAAATACCAGAAACCTAATTCAATTTAACCTGGAAGTCCTCAAAAAATTAAACAGGGGAGCACCTGGGTGGCTCAGTCAGTTGAGCGTCCGACTTCGGCTCAGGTCATGATCTCGCAGTTTGTGAGTTCCAGCCCCGTGTCAGGCTCTCTGCTGACAGCTCAGAGCCTGGAGCCGGCTTCAGATTCTGTGTCTCCCTCTCTCTCTGCCTCTCCCCTGCTCGCTCTCTCTCTCTCTCTCTCTCTCTCTCTCTCTCTCTCAAAAATAAATACACATTTAAAAAATGTCTTTTTAAATGTGACATCAGGGGGCACCTGGGTGGCTCAGTCAGTTAAGTGTCCGACTCTTGATTTCGGCTCAGATCATGATCTCACAGTCATGAGATGGAACCTTGCCACAAGCTCTTCGCTGAGTGTGGAGCTTGCTTTGGGTTCTTTGTCTCCCTCTCTCTGCCCCTCCCTTACCCACGCACGTGCTCTCACTCTTTCTCTCTCTCAAAAATAAACATTAAAAAAAAAAAAGTTAAACACAGAGTTAACATATGGCCCAGCAATTCCACTCCTAGGTATATACCCAACAGAACTGAAAACATATGCTGACACAAAAAAAACGTTCATAACGGCATTATTCATAATAAAGTGGAAACAATCCAGATGTCTATCAACTGATGAAAGGATGAACAAATGGTGGTAATGTGTACAGTGGAAGGCTAGCCAGTCATCAAAAGGAACACAAAATACTGACACACGCCAGAGCAAGGATGAACCTTGAAAACATGCTGAGTGACAGAAGCCAGACACAAAAGGCCATATATTGTATGATCCCATTTATATGAGATGTCCAGAATAGGCAAATCTACAGACAGAAAGTAGATTAGTGGTTGCCAGGGACTGAGGGGAGAAGGGAAATGCTGATAGATATAAGGTTTCTTTTTGTGGTGATGAAAACGTTCTGGAATTTGACTGTGGTGATGGTTGTACAACCTTATGAGTATACTGAAACCACTGGATCATATACTTTAAAAGGATAAATGTTCTGGTACATGAATTATATCTCAATTAAAAATGTTTATTTATCCATTTCAAGAGAGAGAGAGAGAGAGCAGAGGAGGGGCAGAGAGAGAGAGAGAGAGAATCCCAAGCAGTCTCCACACCACCAGCGCAGAACCTTATGCAAGGCTCAAACTCACAAACCGCGAGACATGAGTTGAAACCAAGAATCGGTCGCTTAACCGGCAGAGACACCCAGGCGCCCCTATATCTAAATTAAAAAAAAATTTGTTCTGGAACACTGTCTTGTAATTGCCTGTATATGTATTCATCTCTCCCAGGAGGTTGTGGGCATCTTGAGGATAAGGTGCTGTCATTGTTCTCTGGTTTTCCAACACTGAGTAGAGGACCTGGAACACAGTGGGCACATGATATTGGTTAACTGAATGATTTGAGAGTCCTCTTCCCACAATCCCAGGGCTACCTGGCTGGCTCTTCTCCCCACCCTCATTGAACCATCTGGGTGTTAGAAACTCTAATCCAGGTATAGTATATTCTGGAACCAAAGAGTGGCGTGGCTTATGGTTTGAATACCAACTGGTGGGATCACATTGTTTGACCCCATTGAGGCTTGTCTTGGAGGCATATTGAGTTCAGTAAAAGGGCTGCCACTGACCCCTCGGGGGTCCTTACTCTCCCCCTATTGCAGTATTCACCAGGAATAACCCTCCTTCTTTGGAGGTGGCAACAGATTCTGGGAACCTCATTTTAATAGGCTTTCTGGTTATTCCCTACTTCTGATTAGGGTCAAATGAAAAAGTCCTTGGTTCTTTTGACCAAGGGAAGAGATAGTTATCTCTGTCCATGACTCTCTTGTATAAAGTCCAGTTGCCCTCAATTCCTTGGCTGTAGGACATGACTCTTTCAGATTTCCTCCTTCTTACAGGGCCAGATAGACAGGTAGGCCGTGTGAGCACTGCTGAAATTGCCAGTTTGAAGAGGGCTCCAAACATCGCAGGAAATAGGCGACTTTCCCAGACCTCCTGTCACAGAGAGCCACGTATGTCAGGATGAATTGCTTGGTTCAGCCTGTTGAGGATGCAGGTGGTAAGATCCCTAAGGTGATGGCATAGTGACTAGAGGTGGTCACTAAACCACTGTTCACAAAAGTGGGTCAAGGTAAGGGTCAAGGTTTAGGAGACAGGTTTAGGAGATAGGGAAGGCAAGTTTGGGGACAGAACAGATTTGCTGAGGTAACAGAGAAGGGGCTGACACCTGATAGGCACTCCTGCCATCTTCTCTTCTGCCCTTTCCCCACACAGCATTCGGCATCTCCTCTTGATAAATGCTGGCAAAGAGTTATTAACCTTCCCAGGGCACCCATGTGACTCAATTTGGCCCTGTGTAATGAGTTCCTTCAGTGAACTCTCCCAGTCACCTCTGACAAGCTTCCAACAGCTCCCAGAATGTCAGTTATTCCGTTAACACCATTGTTGTTGATTTTTTAACCTTGTTAAGGTTACAATAGTTTAGTGAGGCTAGTTGCCCTGTTTCTGAAGTTGTATACATTTTTTGTGCCTCAGGGCATTCCATGCTGTCTTTTCCCCTCACTTGCTATCTCTCTCGCTTTCTCTTGCTCTTCCCGTGTCACCCTCTTTTTCCTCCTCCTTCCTCACTCCTCCTTCCTGGCTTCCTCCTTTTCATTCTCAGAGAAATGTCTAAGAGTTGGCAACTGGGTTCCACCAACCCTAAAAATACTTCCCTCAGATAAACCCTTCATTAACGAAATTACTTCAGAGTAGTAAGACTTCTAAAGTAAACCCAGAGTATCCTAATCAGTGTATCCCCTGCCCAGTCAGGTGGCCCCCTCCTCTTGTCCTTCTCCCAAACTCCTGACCTAGTGCAGGCTCTTCCATTAATTCAGTGACAGTGGATTGAAGTGTGTTTCTGTACTTGTGATTTCTCTCAAAGGTCCACCTAGGTCAACATTTTAAGTGTCTTATTTTGACTAATAGCATAAAACAATCTCAAAACCAAACCTTATGCACTTGGTCAAATACAATTGTACAGAATTGGGATTCTATTACATACATGTGTTTTCATCCAAGCAACAACACCAGATATGTTGGAGCAAGTGGCTTTAGACTGACAAACAGAGGCCCGTCTCGAGACTCTTGGGGTTACTGGTTCAAACTCATCTCGGCCCTGCCTCTCAAGTACAGTGATCCCTACAGCTCCTCTCGTTTCCACCTGGTCCCATAGACTTTTCCTGACCAACCACTACACATCTCACCAAACTTCCCTAACGTAGCATCTGCCAGTGCTGACCTCCAAAGAATATGGAACTCTTGGGTCTGGCATTCCACAATCTTCCAAGTCAGTTCTGTGCCCTGAGGCATGAAAGTATAGATTCATTTTTCTCAGTCATTAATCAGCAAGAAACAAGAGAAATCTATTCTTTAAGGATGTTTTGCTCTTTCCACTACTTGCTTCACTTTCTTCAAGATGTTACCAAAAAAATTAGGTGCAGGGGCACCTAGGTGGCTCAGTCAGTCAAGCATCCAACTCTTGATTTCAGCTCAGGTCATGATCTCATGGTTTGTGAGTTCGAGCCCCACATCGAGCTCTGCACTGACCATGCAGAGCCTGCTAGGGATTCTCTCTTTCCCCTCTCTCTCTGCCTTTCCCCCTGCTCACATGTGTGCTCCCCCTCTCTCTCAAAATAAATAAATAAACATTAAAAGAAAAGAGAAAGAAATTAGGTACAAATGGTCACCAGGGCTTTAGTGATGTATCAGCTAAACTCTTTGATACATAATTCCCTTTCCCTCATCCTATTTTGTTCTGCCTCCCCTCCTGGTGTTCTCCAGCTTATATGTCTGAAAATGATAATGGCCCCTCTTTTGTGTAACTGGGGAAACAAGTTAACAAAGCCAACGCATTTTAGGAAAGCATCTTTCACAACTTGGCTTCCTAGTTATATTAGTAAAAATATCCCCTTACCAAGTACTCACTCGTCAGGCAGTGTGTAAGCATTTTATATGCATGCTTTCATCTACAGCTCACAAGTGACCCTTGGAGGGCTGTGTTTTCCTCACGTTGCAGATGAGGGATCCAAGAGCTTACATGAGAGTTCCATATTAGGTGCTGGGGCCAGGATTCTGTCCACAGGCTCAACCACTATGCTCACTGCCATCTCTAGATCGTATTGTTTATTTCCCTCTCCTCCAGTCTGCATGACTCTAAAGATGGAGGAAAGGCTGACAACTCTGGGCTATCCTCTGCAAAATCCTCCTCCCTCATCCCCTAATTCCTCACACTACAGCCTGCTTGGGGGATGAGGGAATAAACATCCTACAGCATGTTTATGATCGACTCTCCGGCCTGATATTTTTATTTCTCTCCAGCAGTGGAAGGACTGCTGGGAATAATCTGATGCACATGAAGAGAAAGTGAGGAGTTACTAATAAGATTAAATTAAGTTTAAGTACATTTTTAACAGTGTGTAAAAGCACAGCGCTAAGCATTGTTAGAGATGAGCAGACACAAGCCAGAACCTCATGGAATTTATAATCTGGTGAGTAGAGAGGATGAGGAATAGGACTATACACATATGTATATGAGTTCATGCCAAATATGGTAAATTCCATGACAAAGGAAAAAGTGAAATGTTGTAGGGCTGGAAGGCAGAAGTGCCCCCATTTCCCTGGGAACCAGGAATGAGTGTATGACCTAAGAGATGGGATGGAAAATGGAAAGCCCTGAGCTTTACCCCAGGCTTGGTCACTGATACACAGAGAAGGCCTTGGTGTTTCTCCCCCCAGGACAGGCCCCAGAACTTACAAGTCCCATACAAAATGAAACTGTGGGGCCCCTTGTTAAAAAATGAATTTCAAGATGGCAGTAAATTGAGAGTGGGACTCTTCTCAGCACAGACTGTGCACCTGGCCTTCCCTATGCCTCGGACCTGGGCCTCTGCTTCCTCTGGGGTTACCTTTGGGAGGTAGGGAGCCAGGTCTCACCGTCCCAGCACAGGGTCCATGACTCAGGTAAATCAGTGAACCGGAGACAAGAATGAATTGACACATTTATGCCTGCTGATTTCTTGGGTGGCTTTCAGTGTTAAGATGTTATTAGACCATGACCTGAACACTTCTTGGAGGAGACATTTGAGATGAGTCTTGAAGGATAGTAGGATTTTTCTTTCTTTCTGTTCTCCCTCTTCTCTTCACTCCTGTCCTTACACTATTTTTCCATTTGTCTCATAAACACACAGACTAGAGGGGTGCCTGGGTGGCTCAGTTAGTTAAGCATCCAACTTTGGCATAGGTCATGATCTTGCAGTTCATGAGTTTGAGCCCCACGTCAGGCTTTGTGCTGTCAGCGTAGAGCCTGGAGCCTGCTTTGGATTCTGTGTCTCCCTCTCTCTCTGCCCCTCCCCCCTACTTGCGCACGCTCTCTCTCTCTCTCTCTCTCTTTCTCTCTCAAAAAAATAAATAAATTCACACACACACACACACACACACACACACACACACAGACTGGAACCAGCAGAGTTCAATATCCGAGGGATGACTTGAAGACAGACCACAAGATTCCTCAAGACACTTTCCCACTTACAGGGATGGCCTTGCCTGTAGATAAAATTTCCACAGGTAGAATCTGGTTTTTCATTTTCAAATTATTTTATTGTATTTTATTTTTTTAGAGAGAGAGAACACATGTGCATGAGCAGGGAGGGGCAGAGGGAGAGAGAATCTTTTTTTCTGTTTTTGTTTTTGTTTTTTAGAGAGAGAGAGAGAGTAAGCACAAGTGGTAGAGGGAGAGAGAGAATCTTAAGCAGGCTCCACACTCAGTGCAGAGCCCAACATGGGGCTTGATTTCACAAGCCTGAGATCATGACCTGAGCCAAAATCAAGAGTTGAGCGCTTAACCAACTGAACCACTGAGGCACCCCTTGTTTTATTTGAATTAAACAATTTAGTAGATATTTATGAAAAAAAATCAGAAAAATATAGACGAGCAAAAAAAACAACAACAACAAACCCAACCAATTACTCGTAATTCCATAAGAAATATTTCTAATGGGATTACAGTATTAAAGTAGTTTTCAACCTGGGGCACCTGGGTGGCTCAGTCGGTTAAGCATCTGACTTTAGCTCAAGTCATGATCTCATGGTTCATGAGTTGGAGCCCAGTGTTGGGCTCTGTGCTGACAGCTCAGAGCCTGGAGCCTGCTTTGGATTCTGTGTCTCCCTCTCTCTCTGCCTCTCCCCTGCTGACTCTCTGTCTCCCTCTCAAAAATAAACATTAAAAATTTAAAAATGTTTATTTTTTAAAATTTATTTATTTTTTAACATTTATTTATTTTTGAGACAGAGAGAGACAGAGCATGAGCAGGGGAGGGTCAGAGAGAGAGGGAGACACAGAATCCGAAACAGGCTCCAGGCTCTGAGCTGTCAGCCCAGAGCCCAATGCGGGGCTCGAACTCATGGTCCGCAAGGTCATGACCTGAGCTGAAGTCGGACGCCCAACCAACTGAGCCACCCAGGCGCCCCAAAAAATGTTTAAAAAGTAGTTTTCAAGCTACTTTTCTATTTAGTCAAGTATTGTGTACATCTTCATGTGTCAGTGTCACTGTACTTTTTTATTTTTCATGGTTGTATGGTATTCTGCCATAAGGTTGTACTATAACTCTCTCCTGGGGTTGTTGTGTGGTGTGAGTTAATGCATGTAAAATTCTCAGCACAAATACAGAATAGTGCATAGTGGACTAGATGTGCTCAATTAAAAGTCATTTTATTACTTTACAGGGTCAGAAGGAACTATCTTGCCTAGATCAGGGGGTAAGCTAATGTAGAGACTGGGAAGCCTGACTCCTAGTCTAGTCTTCTTTGCAAAGCAGCAGGATGAAGTGAGAGTGGAAGGAGACATGGGTTGAGAGCTCCCCAGATTGAGTGGTTTCCTGGCGGTGTCTTGTCTTCTCTTGTACAGTAGGCTCCCAGGTGGCTAGGAGTGTTCCGATATTTTTTTTTCTTTACACAGGATAGCCGGTGCTCAGCAAGAACTCGTCACTGTTCCTTGACATCTAAGAACCTTAGCAGATGTGTTTCCCATCAGCCTGTGCAGTCATTAAGGCCTGTCTTTACCTCACCACACACAGCTTGTTAACTGGAAACGTGCTTTGGCTGAAGATTCTTGCCAAGGGCGGCTGGCAAAAGTCAGTTTTGTTCAGCCCAAATGATGACTGTTCTACCTTTAGGTATGTCCCAGGGATGTCGGCAGCTAGGCGTGGCTGCTTGCTGGCCCTGAGACCTTGGGCAAGCAGCTTCCTTTCTCTGATTCCTTTTCTGTAGCACTGGTGGGGGGCGGGGGGTACTGGAGGAGGACAGGATGGCATGGCCAGGGGTTAGCTCTGAACTCAATCTAACAAAGTACCCTTCTCTTCACTTGCACATTTCCCTGTTTTATTCTGTTCACTCTATGTTTCACATTGCTGGGGATTTTATTTTTTCACTTGTTTGTCTCCCTCAGTGAAATGGAAGCTTCATGAGGGGAAGCTTCACTGTTTTCTACGGTAACCCCAGGGCCCAGCACATGCCTGCCATGGAACCCCTGAATGTGTGTTTTATAAATGAAATCTCAGAGCCTGGGTTCAAATCCTGTTTGCAATGCTTTCTGTGTGACCTTGAGCAAGCCACTTAAATGTTAACAGTTTTCCCATTTGTAAAAATAGGGATTAGTGACAGTGCCTCTTTTATGACTCTGAGGTTCAAATGAGAAAATATCCAGTAAGTATTAAACACTGGCTGGTACAGAGTATAATTATGATAGTAGCAAACATTCATGTAGCACGACGACTAGGCACTGATCTAAATGCTGACATATGTTAAATATGTTAACCTTCACTACATCCTACTGTTACAACCATTTTACAGATGAGCAAACTGGGCACAGGGGTTAAGCAACATATGCACTCAAGACATGTTAGCTGTTATTTTTATGCCTAGGTTCCTTCCCAGCTCGCCGCAGGCGAGCCCTCTGAAGGACCAAGAGGGCGCGCGGGGCCAGCCTCGGGCCCAGCCAGCGGCCAACCAGGACGTAAAGGGTTACTGGGACCGCGCACGCCGTGTTGCCGAAGACCCGCGGGCCCGCGCTCTCGGCTCACAATGCCGCGGGGCGGGGCGGCGGGGTCCTACTTCGCCTCCCATTGGCGCACACGCCCCTTCCTGTCACGGCCGGGCCGGGCCCCGCCCCCCGACCCCGCCCCCCGCCCCGGCGCTGCCGGAGTGGACGGTTCCAGACGCATGCTAATGAGGGGGCGGCCGCCTCAGCCCATTGGCCGGCCGCGAAGTGTCGGTGAAGTCAGCGGCGAGTCCCAGAAAAACAGAGCGGGGCCAACTGCAGCGTGTAGTGCGAGTGGGGCAGGACGCGCGCCGCCCGCCCGCCCGGAGACCCGCAAGGTAAGCCCGCGCCAGCCGCCCGCTCGCCCGCCCGCGCTCGCCCGACCGGCGGCGGCGGCGCCGGGGGCGTGCGGCGGCCCGGCCCCCGCGGGCGGCGCCTTTGTTCCGCGCTAGGAGGAGGCGCGTTTAAAGGGCCAGCTGTTGGAAGGACTTGGGGGACGCCCTCCCCCAGAGCATCCCCCGTGGTCACGGGGAAAACCGTGGTCCCCCTTGGCCGAACCCTCCTTCCTTCCTGCTGGGTGGATCCTCAGTTTCTCAAGGAAAGTTCCCCAGGGTGCGGGGCTTCCCGGGATTCAGGTTTTGTTTTATTTTTTGTGGGTGGGGGTACGTGCGATCATGGCCTCTGCTAGGAGAGAACGTCCGCCTGCCTCAGGCTGGCTGCAATATGGGTGGGTGGAGGAGACATCAAAGCCCGGGTGGGTTTGCGCTGTAAAGTGAAACTACCGAGGAGGGGCTCCTCTGCAGCAGCCAGAGGAAGAAGGAGGGAGCGAGCGGCAGGATGGAGGCATCGCAGGTGTGTTCATTTATCAGCATCCCCCAGGAGGAGAGGGCGGCGGGAGGGGCGCTAGGACGATCCGTCTGGCCTAGGACCCGCCTGAATGAGCGGGTACGTGTGTGGGTCTGGGAACACCGTGCGTGCCCATCCGCCCATGCTCCTTCATTCCCCAGAGTGACTGGCAGCATCTTGCTAGGCAGCTTATCACCGACATGGACGGAAAGCCAACTCCTTTCTCCGAATTCCCCGGGCATCCCCGGCTCCCACCTGGCTGCTTTCCGAGGTGGCTTCCTTGATACGCGGCAGCGCCATTCAAGATAGAGGGGGAAAGAGGCTTGAAGTCATTATGTACCGTTCATGGGGGAATATGCTGTCGAATTCTGCATCCCCGTGCATCCGCTGTCGTAAGATGGCTTTGAAATTCACCAGTGCATGCTTTCTTCAGGCAGACAGAATTTATTACGCTATTACATTGCTACATAAAAGCAGAAGGGATCCCACTGAGCGTGGCTCCTTTTATCCAGACCCTGGGTTTTCCCAGCATGTTCTGGCTGAGCCTTTGGATTTTTGTTTTAAACTGAGCGCTGGGATGCTCCTGTTGTCACAGGGCCGACCTGCTGAAATTGCCAGAATTGATTTCGCTGTCAATAGGAGGGAGGTTCGTTTAGAGACATCATGGAACCTATCTAGCAGTCGGGCCTCTGACATCACCCCGCCCCCCCCGGCCACTTTTCTTCTCATAAGTGGAGGCCAGGGATGGCTTGTCTGTCTCCACTCTCCTTGGTTTTCAAGCTCCTCTATTTAGAGTCAGTTGTGTGGTTTTGATTGAAGAGGTAGCTTGGTGGTGACTGAAGAGAAGGGGTGGATTAAAAGTGGGGTGGGCAGCAGATGGGGACAGCAGCTTCAATGACAGAAAGCACATGCTGGACATTTGGAGACTCCAGATCTACAGCCCTTAGAGACAGGTGAGCTAGATGGTTCTCTACCCACAAGAGGGTGTGTGTGTGTGTGTGTGTGTGTGTGTGTGTGTGTGTGTGTGGGCTTGAGGGAGGGGTGGGGGAAGAGGATGCTGCCAGCAGTTTTCTGCCCCACCCTCTTGATGCTGCCTTAAATAGCTCCTTGCCAGCCATGCTCTGCTGTCTCAGGCTCTTGGCCTAAGGGGATGGCAGGGAAGGGTGGGTCTGTTGGCACCTTTGCTCAGGGCACTGTTAGAGGGGACTGTTAGGAAAAGGGTAGTTGTCCTGGGGTTGCAGAGAGCTCATTTCTCAGCTGGAGGGCCCAGAGTTGAACTGTCACTGGTGGCGTCCCAGCAGGGAATTAGCAACTGAAAAGAAATGCTTTCTACCCTGTGGGGCAAAGAGATGGGAAGATATTGTCATCTTCCCTTCGACCCCACCCCCAGTTGGCCCCTTCCTCCTCTGACCTGCTTTCTTTCTTTCTAGTTGGAGAGCTCCTGTGAACTTTTCTGAAGGGATTGGGAATAATGCGGGGTGAGGTAGGAGTTCTGGGAAAGGCCGAGCAGATGCTTCTTACTGGCAGAACAAAGGACTGTTCAGCTCTCCTCTCTTTTCCCCTCCCTAAAATAGAGTTGAATATAGATAGCAGAGTCTGGGGTTTTCTTTGCAGAGTATGAATGGGCAGGGTTCTGGAAAGAAGGCTTTTATTAGGTAGCATTGGTAATGGCCATTCAAACTTAGCTCTGGACCCTTCCTTGGACATGGACATAGATTTGCTGTAGAGGGCACTCACTGGTAATTTAGGATTTAATCTGTCTCTGTAAAAGGAAACAGAAAGTTCCAAAAAGCTTTGGTGGAGAAGGTCTGGGCCAGAGGCAGGACAGCTGGCTTTGATCCTGGCCACTAACCTGCTTTGGACTTTGGGCTAGTGGCTTCCACTCTCTGGGCCTGTGTCCTTGTTGGGAAAAAGTGGGAGCTCTGGAGAAGACCATTTCCAGGGGTTCCTGACAGCATTACTGTTCTTAGATTCACAAGTACAGTTTGTGAGGGCATTTTAAGATTCTATTCTGTTTGCTAAACTGATGTTAAATTCACAGTATTGCTCAATGGTATGAAAGAATATTCCACGACTTCGGTTTCTGATGGCTTCAGACTGGCCTTTTCCTTGATTAGTACAACTCAGAAGGTTTTTACTGTATGCAAATAATTAGGAGCTAGAACGGCCTTGAGTGAGAGGCATCCACCGAGTGAGAGGCACCCACCGTCTGAGTGGGTGGTTGGTTGGGGAGATTCGAATTGGCAGAATGCTAAGGAAGCGGAGTTTCTAGAATTCGTTCTCTTTTCCTGTGTGTGTTTCACTCATGGCTTTATTTATGGTTATACAGGTGAGTGTTCAGATATTTAGAGCATGAGCTTTGGAAGAAAACTCTGTGATTGCCAGGTTTCACCCCCCTCACTGAGGAATTTGAGAGATTAGGAAAGTTTGGTGATTTGTCCAAAGTCATACAGGTAGCAAGATGCAAAGCCAGGGCAGGAACCCAGGTGGGGTAGATTCTAGGTCCTGTATTCTAGATTTATCTCTTAAACTCCCTCCTCCTCTGAGATTCTAAAATGGGATAGCCAAAAGTAAGGAGGAAATAGGGGGTGAAGAAGGGAGAGGTTGGGGGCAGGTCAGGTGGGGAAGGGGAAAAACACAGACCCCAAGCTTGGAGGAGAGAGGGATGATGCTGAAAAGGGAGCTGCCAGCTGTGATAACAGACTCCTGAGCCCCTGGAGTGAAGTAAGTGAGCAGAGGCTTGATGTAGACGGGGGTGGGAGTGGATGGATGAGAGGCCAGGCTGGGGTTAGGATCTCCTTTTGACCCGTAGACTGCAGAGTGTGGTAGAGGCTGCTTTGTTTTAGGGTCAGCTGAGGCCTTTGGAGCCACTCGGGCAGGTAGAACTTGAACATGTGGGAAGTCAGGTGTGCTGGTGGTGATGCCGGAGAATGCTGAGGTGGGACCCAGTTCTGCTGAAATCCCAGGTTTTTTTGTTTTTGTTTTTGTTTTTGTTTTTGTTTTTTATGTGCAAAACTAAGTTTTCCATGGAATTTCTTTTCAACTCAAGCAGCATTTTCTCCTCTTGCATTGGTGTTTTGTATGTTTTATGAGATAGTGTTTCATGTACTCCCTTTTCAGAGGCCAAACTTGGAGATGACTGATTCACTGAACTGTAGCTCATGTGAGGGGAGCTTCTGGCCTGGGATCTGAGCTAAGCCTCAGAATTTCAATGAGCAATTAAAGAGTTGTGAACAGTGGTTAACGGATCAGTAGCTATTCAAAAGCAAGGATGATGGGGCGCCTGGGTGGCGCAGTGGGTTAAGCGTCCGACTTCAGCCAGGTCACGATCTCGCGGTCCGTGAGTTCGAGCCCCGCGTCGGGCTCTGGGCTGATGGCTCAGAGCCTGGAGCCTGTTTCCAATTCTGTGTCTCCCTCTCTCTCTGCCCCTCGCCCGTTCATGCTCTGTCTCTCTCTGTCCCCAAAATAAATAAACGTTGAAAAAAAAAAAATTAAAAAAAAAAAAAATTAAAAAAAAAAAAAAAAAAAAAAAAAGCAAGGATGAAAGGTGATAATAGCCCAAGCCAACAACTGGCCTGTATGGTGTAGTTTACTTTGGCTGGTTCGTCGGGCCTACGGGCCTACGAAGTGTCTCTGTAGATCCTTGGGTTGTTCCCTCTTTTGGTGTTTGGTTAGGTGTGTGGGTCTGTGTGTCTCTTTGTCGTCCCATTCTGCCTTCCCCACATCTTCCTCCTCTATACATTTCTTTCTGTCTCCTCCTGTTGTGTCTTCTTACCCTCCTCCCCCATTCTTTCTTTACTGTCAAAAATGTAGCTTTGTAGTGTATTTTAGTGTATTTACTGTTATTAAAATTTAATCTTCTCTGTTCTTAATTTAAAATCAGTTGAGTTCATTCTTTTTGAATGTGCGGGTATGTGTTTTACACACAAAACAAACAAAGCAAACCCAATTAAATTGCTTTTTACTCCTTTCTGTGTGGCCTTTTATTGATTTCTGCCTCCCCTTTCCTCCCCAGCCCCCCTCCCCCTTTCTTCTGTGGTCAGTAGTGGCTCTTTATAGAAAAAAAATCCCCAGCTTAGTGTCATGTGGCTATTGTTTTTACAACAAAAACAGTTACAACAATAGAAAAAGTTTCCACCCCTGTGTTGTGGACACAAGGGACACCCTCTCCCAAGAGATGTGCCCTATTTCTTGACTTCCTTCCATGGAAAGAGTGTCTGCAATGTATTCTCCAATAGAGGCCTGTACTGTAAAGGTTGGGGGTGCTGATGACGAAGCTGGGGCTCTTGCCTGTGATTCTGGTAATGCTTAGAGTCGGAGAGGTGGGTGGGCTTATGGCCAAGAGAGTACATCTAAGAATTCAGTGTGATGGTTTTTCCTTGTTTCCGTCAGCTGACCTACCCCGTCAGTGGCAGGACCTAGACCTCTTTGGAAAAGAATGAGCTGCTTCTCAGCCTTCTGATTCATCTTGTTTGGGACCCAGGGGAGTGTAGGCACCCACTGACAGGTTGTGGGTATGAAGTCCCAGGTGCTTTGATGGATGCATGCTGTACAGCTTTAAAATTTTCTTCTGACTCAGATTAATTACAGAGAAGATGGAGTTTTAGCACTCAGTGGTCAGCAGGTAGTGTAGCGTCTAACGCTGGCCTTGCAAGCAAGAAGTTGCCTTGAAATCTCTAGTTAATATGTTAAAAATTCACATGCGTTTTGTATTCTACTCTGTAATATGTCTGTGTTGGTTTTAGTATAAAAGTATTTGAAATGCTTTACTGTTGAGTACAACTGATGGTCCAGGAAAATGCTGTTTTTCTTGGGCCTTCACTTGTCCGTGCCCACTTTATTTTTAGTATTATTTTTTTAAGTTTATTTATTTATTTTGAGAGAGAGAGAGAGGCAGGCAGAGAGAGAGAATCCCAAGCAGGCTCCTTGCTCAGCACCAAGCATGACGTGGGGCTCGATCTCATGACTGTGAGATCGTGATCTGAGCCGATATCAAGCAAGAGTCAGATACTTAACCCACTGAGCCACCCAGATACGCACCCATGCGCATTTTAATTATGTACAGCAGGTCCTGTACCCCAGCTGAAGAAGCCAGCAGTGGGGCGCAGGCATCAAACCTGTTGAGAGCTGCCCACCCCAGCCCTCCCTGCTGGCTCTGCCAGACCCACTGGATGTCCCAGTCGTTCAGACCTCATCCATGTCCCGAAAGACCAGGTTCTCTCTCACACCAGGGCGTGTTCCCTCACCAGAAGGCCTTTTTTCCCCTTTGCCTGACTGACTCCTTGGTCTCCGTTCAGACTCTCCTCACATCTGAAAGAGGTGTTGTTTTTTTTTTTTTATTTTTATTTTTTCCTGTGTTCAGCAGTAGCTGATTCCTGTCTGTCTTTTCTACCAGATTGTGAGATCTGGCAAGAAAGAATCTGTGTTTTATCCCTCTTTAAATTCAGTTTTAATTTACATCAAAGTCGTATACATATTCACATATATAGTTTTAAAAGTCAAGTAACATTGCAATGTTAATGAAACGCTGTGTCACCCCTCCTCATAGCAGGATTACTCTCCAGAGTCAGTCACTGAATGTGATTTCCTATTGCTGCAGTACCAAATTACCACCAACATAGTGGCTTGAAGCAAAGTAAATTTCTATTATGGTTGCATTCGTTAGAAGTCTGAAGAGGTTCTCACTGGGCTAAAGTAAAGGTGGTAGCAGGGCTGCATTACCTTCTGGGAAGAATCTGTTTCCTTGCTTGCGTCTTCCAGCTTCTAGAAGCTGCCTGCATTCCTTGGCTCCTGGCCCCCTTCCTCTGCCCTCAGAGCCAGCAGTGGCTGGTTGAGTCCTTTTCCCGTTGTATCACTCTGAACACCTCACCATCTTCCTCGGCCTCCCTTCTTCCTCCCTCTTCCACTTTTAAGGACACTTGTGATTACTTTGGGCACACCTGGTGATCTAGGGTGATCTAGGGTGATCTCCTTTAAATTCACTTGATTAGCAACCTGAATTCCATTCCCCTTTGCCATGTAACGTGTTTATAGGCTTGGGGATTAGGATATGAACATCTTCATCTTTGAGGGGCCATTATTCCGTCTACCGTAGTCACTTCCACCCCTTTTAACTGTTTCTCTTGATATTGCTATTATATTTGTAAGTTCCTGCTTACAGTGCTGTTTCCTGATTGTTCAGTTTGGATATTATTCCTTGATGTCCTACCATGGATTAGAGGATCCCTTACTCCCCTCATCTCCCCTCCTGTCCCTTTCCCACACACATCCCTTCCCTTCCATCTTGTTTTCCTGATGTGGTTACATCACAGTTTGGAGTTACACTGATAGTCAGTGCTTCAGTTATTTTGGCCATGTAAATAGTGTTCATGGCTGAGTCATGTAGTTCTGCTATAATGATATTTCCTTTCTTGTACATCTTTTTTTGTTGTTGTTAATAATTGCCTTGTTTTTTCTACTTAGTTTTCTGTGTACTTATTGCTAATTATCAAAGAGTCTCTGACAGCATTTCAGAGCATCTATTTTTTTTTTTTTATAACCTATGTTCCTTTTTCATTTTATTACAGTTTTTCCCCTTGGAGACCTCCCTCCCAGAGGCCTCCATCCCTCTCCTCTTTTCTGGGTTGATTGACCTCTAGGCCTGTGATATGACTCATTCTGGGGGCTCCTTCACCTTGTCCTGGGCAGGATCCTATGTTTCCTCTTTCTTGGTTTATTCCTCCAGGAGGTTCTAAGAGAGGGTCTGTGGAAGTTGATCACTTCTAACTTGCATGTCTGAAATATCCTTGTTCAATATTTACACTTGATTGGTGGTTTGATTTGTCTAGAATTTTAGGTTGAAAGCCATTGTCTCTTAGAGTTTTGAAAGCATTGCCCCTCTGTCTTCTAGGTTCCAATATTAATGGCAAGAATTCAGATGGCCATTCTGATTCTCGATTACTTATGAGCAACCTGCTTTTTTCTCACTGAAAGTTTTAAATGTAAATTTTCTTGCTTTAAAAATTATTGTGCTGGGTCCTTGGTGTGCTGTTTTGATCTGAAGACTCACATTCTTCAGTCCTGGGAGATATTCTTATATTTTTCTTTGATAATTTCCTTTCTTCTTTTGTCTTTGGAACTCTTCTGTTAGTTGGATATGGGACGTCCTGGGTTGAGTTTACAATTTTTAAATCTTTTATTTCCTGTTTTTCATCTTATTTTTTACCTTTTTTTAAGTTTATTTATTTGAGAGAGAAAGCACGCGTGCATGTGTGCATGTGGTGGGAGGAGGGGCAGAGGGAGAGAGAGAGAATCCCAAGAAGGCTCCATGCACAGCAGGGAGCCCAGCATGGGGCTTGATCCCACAAACTATGAGATCATGACCTGAGGTGAAATCAAGAGCCAGATGCTTAACTAACTGAGCCACCCAGGTGCCCGTATTTTACTTTTTGAGAGACATCTTCAGCTTTTCCTTAACTCTTTTGAATTTTTAAATTTTGTTTTCGTGGTTTTGCATGAAACACACTTCCGTGTTTACTTTCTAGAATTCCCTAGTTACTTCTCTAGTGGTCATTTTTTTTTTTTTAATAGCATCTTGTTTCATAGGTGCAATAAATTCACTTATGTTGGGTTTTGTGTGTGTTTTTTTAAAATTCTTTTTATGTTTATTTATTTTTGAGAGCTAGAGACACAGAGTACGAGCGGGGGAGGGATAGAGAGGGAGACACAGAATCTGAAGCGGGCTCCAGGCTCTGAGCTGTCAGCACAGAACCCAACGTGGGGCTTAAGCCCATGAACTGCGAGATCATGACCTGAGCCAAAGTCGGACACTTAACCGACTGAGCCACCCAGGTGCCCCAGGTTTTTTGTTTTTTGAGTTTGTTTTGTTTTGTTCTGTTCAGTGTTTTTCTGTTGTTTCCTGCTTTGTCTTTGTTTCCCCCAAGTCCCTTTTCCTGCTTGTTTTGGTTACTAAATTTCCCATAGGAGCCTTCCCTGTCCATTTATATTTTAAGAGTGAATACTAAAATGCTGATTGGGCATCTGTGTGACAAGGAAGGGGGCTTAACTTCCTTGTAGGGTTCCAGAAGAGAGCCTGCTTTTTTCCTGCTGGTGACACCTAAA
This sequence comes from Prionailurus bengalensis, assembly GCF_016509475.1. Taxonomy (NCBI): domain Eukaryota; kingdom Metazoa; phylum Chordata; class Mammalia; order Carnivora; family Felidae; genus Prionailurus; species Prionailurus bengalensis. The sequence goes on along the minus strand of NC_057351.1, from coordinate 54,562,518 downwards.
TGTCAGTGCCTATAGATCTTTTCCGTGGGGATGTTGGGTTTTCCTGGAGAAGAATGTTGCCTGGGGGTTTAATAGCCTGGTTGTCCTGCATTCTGGGAGCCTTGATGGCAAAGGAGGCTGGGTACCCTGTTTGGTATGCAGACTTTCACTCCCTCTGTCCTTTTCTGAAGGTTGCCCCCTTCTCTGCCTTCCTCTCTCAGCTATTCCCCTCCCTCAGCTGTGTCTGAATCAGAGTCTCTCTTGTAGTTTGCCTAAACAGTGAATCTCTACCTTTTTCCTGAGGGAGGGAAATCAGACTGAGCAGATTGCAGGCAGGGAGACCCTGGGCTGGAATCGCTCCTTGAACAACTTTTAGCAGAGTCTCTTTTTAGCCCCTGTCCCCTCCCCTCTCAGTCCTTGGTGCCTCCAATTCCTGAGGCTTCTCCTGTTTCTGTGGCATTAGTCCCCTCTTGTTTAGTGGTTTCTTCCCCTGCTTGCACTTAGCAGAGCAGAAACCTGAATCACCTACTGCATGGTGGTCAGCTCTCTGTCTTCCAGAGTTTTGTTGATGTATCTTGTCTGCTGTTGTTTCCTTTCCATTAAAAATCAAATTTTTCTGGTGGGGTTCTGGGAGACAGCAGGGGTAAATATGGGTGTTTTAATCCTCTGGTTTGACCAGAAGTTTCATCTCTTTATCCAAGCCCTTAAACTGGTACCTGATATATCATATATTCCCAAGAAATGTTTGTTAACTGATTGAACACGCATTTCTAAGATGGTATGGCTACAGTTAGTCATGAGATTTCAAGAGAGTCCCAAACATACAATCTTACAAAGATAAATCCGTTGTTTATTCTGAAGTAGATGTAGTAACTGGCAACAGATCCTGCCATTCTCCCTGTGCCGTGTAGGGTAGGGAGCACCATGAGACAGCATTGTAGGCTTTTGGGCTAGAGAGCGACAAGACTCAGATGCTGTCTCTAGGCTTATCACTAATGACCCGAGTCACCTTTAGAAGTCACTTAACCTGTCTGGGTCTTGGTTTTCCCAGCCTTAAAATGAGCTATTGGTCAAGATTTGATTCCATTCACTGCACTGAATACCTGCTGTGTCAACGCATGGTGCTAAGATCCTTCCAGGTATGTCTTCTAAGGCAGCCAGGTCAGTGTTTTGTATATACATCCGTTATGACATTTGTCACACTGGATTGACTGTGTTTGGCTTATATGTCTTTATCCTGATGGTAGTTCGGTGCCTTGCGCAGTCCGTACTCTGCAAACTTGACCTCTCGCTCTTTGTAGACTGGGTTCCTTGTGAGGGCCACATCGTAGTCCTCTTTGTGTCTGATATCATCCTTGGTGCATAGCAGGTGTATGGTACACGTTAGGCTTTTCCACTTAGTGTACATCAAGGACATAAGAAAATGTGAGTCGCTCTGCCAGAGTTCCCAGACCCTGCTTGGAGAACGAGGCCTCACTTTTTGGGAGTCCAGCTGCACACTCCTTGACTCACTCTTGGAGCAGGGGGCTCAGATGTCAAGTGCAATGATGGTAGAGTCAGCAGCCATAGCAGTTCTGTACCACAGCCTTGACACTAGAGGATTGTTTCCTCCAAGTAGATCACAGTCATGTATTTGTTTAATCGGCCTCATACTGTTACAAGTTGAGATCAGATCCATCTTAACTAAGAAAGTGAATTACAGACCTAATCCTGTGTTTGTAGTGCTTACAAATACTTAAGTGCTTTTTCATCATTTATTTTGGTTTTCCTAAACCTGTGAGCTAATGTGCCAGGACTAGTAAGTTGAAATTTTAGGGAGATAAATTTGGCTTGATAGAAGCACTTTCTATCACGAGAGCCATTCCTTGCTGTACTGCATTTGGGAAGCCCTGGGCTCCTTATCAAGCCAAGGTTGGATGTCTGTTGACCAGGGAACCTGGAAAGTCAATCCCTGGGCAGGAGATGAAGTCGCATTAGAGCACCTAAAAAGTTCTTTGCTTTTGAGTTGTTCAACAAAGAATCACTGAGCACCAGCCACAGACCGGGGGGTCTGTGCTGGGCTCTGGAAATACAGCGGTGACCACAGAGAACCAGCAGCTGCCTTCGTAGAATTTATAGACTACAGCTGAACTGTCTAGTGTGGTAGCCACTAGCCATATATGGCTACCTATGTTTAAATTAATTAAAATAAAATACAGTTTAAAATTCAGTTTCTTGGGGCGCCTGTCTGGCTCAGTCACTGGAGTACGCGACTCTTGATCTCAGGATTGTGAGTTTGAGCCCCATGCTGGGTGCAGAGATGACTTTAAAAAAAAATCTTTAAAAATAAAAGAAAATTGAGTTTCTCATTCACAGAAGCCCATTTCCAGTGCTCAGTAGACACACGTGACTAGTGGCTGCCTTGTGGACAGCACAGATACGGTATGTTCCCTTCACCTCAAGAAGTTCTCTTAGGCAGCCTGTGCTGGCCTGCAGAGCTAAGATTCTGTGTTTTTTTTTGTTTTTTGTTTTTTGTTTTTTTTTAATTTTTTTTTCAACGTTTATTTATTTTGGGGACAGAGAGAGACAGAGCATGAACGGGGGAGGGGCAGAGAGAGAGGGAGACACAGAATCGGAAACAGGCTCCAGGCTCTGAGCCATCAGCCCAGAGCCTGACGCGGGGCTCAAACTCACGGACCGCGAGATCGTGACCTGGCTGAAGTCGGACGCTCAACCGACTGCGCCACCCAGGCGCCCCAAGATTCTGTGTTTTTAGACCGTCTGCGATTAGCCTTGTTTCACAGTTGGGGCAGCTGATGCACAGAAAAGCTGTTTGTTTAAGGTCCTGTAGCGGGATGGGCCTGAGCTGGGAACAGATCTCTTCACTTGGAGCGTGGCTCTTCTTGCTGGGAAGTGAGGTGGGGAGTGGACTGACTGAGGGCGTGGTCTCTGCGCTCAGGCTGCCTGAGCTCACATCCTGGCTCTGTCGCTTCCTAGAGCAAGTTACTAATCTGTGCCTCAGGTGCCTTGCCTGTAAAATGGAGAAAGTACCTACCTCATGGCATTGTGGGTGATCCAATAATGCAAATCTTTAGAACTGTGCCTGACACGTTCTGCTTGCTAGGTTGAGAATGAGAAGGTGGATAGAAGTTATTGGCAGAGTCAAGGAAGCGTTTTCTTTTTTTAAATTTATGTTGTTTTATTATTGTTATTTTTTAATGTTTATTTATTTTTGAGAGAGAGCACGCACATGTGAGCTGGGGAGGGGCAGAGAGAGAGGGGAAACAGAGGATCTGAAGCAGGTTCTGCACTGACAGCAGTGAGCCTGATGTGGGGCTCGATCTCAGAACCATGAGATCATGACCTGAGCTGAAGTCGGACACTCAACTGACTGAGCCACCCAGACACCCCTCAAGGAGACATTTTCAAACGGGAGACCGAAAAGTGGAAAAAAGAACATTGGCAGGCGGGGCTGTGTTTGCAGAGTTGACCAACCACCTGGAGAGGGACACAGAACTGAGTGTTTCTAAGCCACGAGCTGCTCTGGGCATGAGAGCTGATATAAAAATGCCAGCATGTTGACGAAGCCCTCTGAGTCCCAGTTCTCATCGCTGGCTTTTGAACAAGGATCCCTTTGATGTCCCTTTCCTCCTGGTCTGCTTCTACCCATGGCCCTTTCTCCTGTCCCCAAACATTGCTTCTCCCCCTACTGTATTTCTACCTCGGAGGGGTGAAGTTGCAGACATTTGCCATCATCCCCATGGAGCAGGGAGATGTGCCAGAGGCAGAGAGAAGGGACAGATCCTGGGTCATTTGGCGGTTGGATCCTGGCTTTTCTTTGAGGTTTCTGTCGCTTGGCGATTTGCTCACTCTTTCAAGCAGGTCCATCTGGTGTGGCATGGTGCGGCTCCAAGTGCCCTGTTTTGCTGAATGAGGAGAAAGAGAGCTCTGATGCTAGCCTCAGGGCTGGGAGGGTGCCCCATTTCATAGGTGCATCCCTGCTTGCACGTGGAACTTTAAATGCTTTAATAGCCACGGACTCATTTCATCCTTTGAACAGGTATTGGTGAACATGTAGACATGGCCCCTGCCCTCCTTGTGTGTGTGTGTGGGGGGGAGGTGGTTCCTCCTCAACACCAGGAGCTCAGGACCCTTGTCTTCCCCAGCAGGTATTCGGCAGTTTGTTTCGGTTTTGAAGTAGGAAGGTTTTAGTGTGACGGAGTGCATGGGCGTGGGGGTTGTGACTGTGCTCTAGACGTGCATGTCCCACATGGCATCTCACTTCACCCAAGCGAGGCACATAGGGCAGGTAGTAGAGCAGGGCCGGTGACAGACCTGGAGTCAGGTGGCCAGTGATGGTGGACCCAGGACTGACCTGTGTGGAGACTGTTCCTGGCCACCTGGATTCTCAACGTGGCATAAACGTGCTGCCTGAGGACCAATGATCAGGGGTACTGAGTACTTATGCCTTAACCTGTAAGATTGGCTCTGCCAATCTCCTTCTCGTTTGTGCCTCGGCTTTCCACCATTCATGGATGATGTTCTAGCTCAGAGCCGCTGTGACAGGAATGGGTGCCTAGAAGATCCCGGAATTGTCCTCATGTCAATGCGCAAACTCATACTCATTTTTATCATGCCTTATGCATCAATTATTAACAGCAGATTGTAGGCCAGCCTTGGAATTTTGTTTCCCGGTGTCAAGGGTCACAAGGACATATCTTTTGAAATCCAAACAGTTTCCCTTTGTGTGGAGCCTGGCGGCTGTGCCTAGGAGCAGTTTCCTAGGCTGATGTGTAAATAGATAATTCATTTGCAGATTGCTTTTCTCCATGTAGAGTTTGTCTTTAGTGGGGGCAGAGCCAGTGTTGGGTGACTGCTTCCTGTGAGCACAGAATGATGGTCAGGGGTTGTAGCTATTTATGATAAATCGAGGGGGACAATATAAACATTTTCGTGTTATGTTGATGTTTGGGAGTCTTTCCCAGGCTGCTGTAACATATACACTGCCGCCCCTTCTGTGCTTGCGCCTCTTTTTATAGACGGTGCGCACAGCAGCCTGGAGATAGGAGAGGTTCCTGCAGCCAGTGGGGAGGTGAGACAGGCCAGAACTGGAGCTAGGAGATCTGTCACTGCCCCAGGGGTCTGGGCATTGGGCTTGAGAGCAGGCCAGGGATCTGGATAGAGAAGCCAAGGCAGAAGTAGGAACTGGGCTGCTTTAAGCAGGACAAAATGAATAGTGTCTCCTGAGAAAGAAAACTCTCAACCAGGGATGGAAAATAGAGTAGCTGGAGAGAGCTGGGACTCGGGAGGGCCGAGGGCCTAAGCAGGGCTGGATGGTGGCTGCTGACAGGTTGCCAGGCCTGCGAGCCTGGGCCAAGACAGTCTCAGGCCTTTTAAGATGGTTTTGTGTTTGCTTTGTGGGACCTTTATGTTGAATATGGTGCATTACTGAGCCAACACTGGCAGGTGTGAGGGGGCGAGGCCCCCCAGGAACTGGGAAATGTTAGTCATGTCTGAGCACTGATAGAAGATACGGCTCCTCTTGAAGACAGCTGCAGGAGGAGGCCCCGCAGCCCGCCAGCCTACGTTACAATCTACGGTCTTGGTTTTGTCTTGAATTATTAAGGTCGTGGGCTATTTCAACACTCACCTGAAGCATCGTTGTGAATAATTTTCCCTTCCTGGGGTCAAAGGAGCTCCAGTAGAGAAGGGGTTTTGTGGCTGTGGTTCTGGATTCCCCAGGTTGTTCCCTCCAGGAAAATATACTGGGGTGGCCAGGAAATCCAGAGGTTACCCTTGATGGCAGTGTGTGCACCTCCTTGGGCTGTCTTGCAGATTGGTATTTTTTCTGGGTGTTCCTTTCCATTGTAGCAAGAAAGAAACAGTGCTGTTAGAAGATGTAAAATATTTAACACTCTCTTTAAAAAATTAAACTGCCTAGGAGTCTTTGATTGGTGGTGCCCATGGCAACATGCATGGTTTTCAAGAGTGTCTTCTTAGGGCTTTGGGGCTCCTCAGAAGGGGCGGGGACCCCACTGCTGGCAGGACCGACTGGGAGGCCTACACCACCTGCCTGCTTGGCCCAGAGGCTGGACAGTATTGGGACTGAGCAACCCCTTCAGAGATTGGTAGCTAGGGTCTGTTTTGATAAGTAGGGAGGAGTAATGGGGAAGAGAACTCGCCATCCTTTGGGGGCTCATTCATTCATTTTGTTTTATTGGCCTGTTAGTCCCTGGCACTTACGCTTCTCCAGCCAGCCTTCGGACTTCTGCCTGTGCAATTTTCTTTGCCTGGAGTGTTCTTTCCTCCCTTTGCCTAGGTAGCTCTGGCCATCCTCAGATGTCACCTGCAGGAGCGTGTTGCCGGGGAAGCCTTCTGCAGTCCTCTGGAGCAGGTTAAAGCTTCCTGTTGGAGGCTTTCATGATTCAGTGGTTCTGGACAGAACATTCTTCACAGCATCTGTCTTGGCTGCTTTGTTAGACTTGTTTGGAAAATCATTGTTTGTCTGTCCCCCTCCCCCCCTCCCCCCCCACCCCCCGCCCCAGAAGTCTGTAGGATCTATGATGACAGTGGCCAGGGCTGTTTCTCATCTACATTTTGTCCCCAGAGCCCAGCGTGTGCCTGGCCCACAGAAGGGGCTCACTCTCTGAGTGTCAGTTAATTCATTTACGAAGTTTTGGGTTCTGTAGCAGATTCTGAGAATACAAAGAGAACAAAACACCCCTGCTGTCCTCACGTTGTTCCTAATCTAGAGCAGTGGGTGAGCTCTCAAGAGATCGATTGAGTGGCAGGAAGAAAACATCAGTTAAAGTTCTATTTATTCTTCAATTCAAATATAAGAAAGATGTAGCTTGCCTATTTATAGTAGTACAGATTTTATAATTAACTTATAAGTAAATATGCTCAAAGCTATTTTACTAACAGTAAAGTGTGATCAAAAAGCTTGGTGGCCACTGGTCTGAAGGGAGAGGTAGGCACATGAAAGGGTTTTTGTGCCCAGGTGTGATAAACACTAAATTAGGGCAAGTACCAGCTGCAGTGGAGGCCACCGTGGAGGTGGGGGGAGCTGGAAGAGAAGGGCATTCCTGATAAAGGCAGGGGCACCAGAACATGCAAAGGGTGGCATGAGAAGGCTTAGTGTAGTGGCAGAGGTCAATACTTTAATAAGGTGGGAATATAAGGTGGGGGGAGGGTCTGCTAGATGCCCCTACTGGTTTGGGGAGCGACTGAGGATTGTGAATACCAAGATGGAAGAGATAGGGCCCCTGCCTGCAGGGTGGACTTAGGGAGAGAAGTGTGCACACATACCCCAAGGGAAGAGAGTCCAGTGAGAGCCTGGATTCAGAGAAGGTGGGTATTTGGGTCCAGGGGGATCATGCTTTCAAAGTCCACTGTGCCCAAACACGCACCCCCCTCTTCATTGCAGAAGGGCAGAGGGGAGGGCTGGCAACTGACTTCAAGCCCCTTTCAAAGCCCATCTCAGGGTTAGGCTCTCCATGAAGTTCTCCTTCATCTCCTCCTACCCAGTGAGATTTTTTACCTTAATGTGATTCAGACACCTCCATGGGCTATGTTTTCTGGGTTACAAAATTGTATATGAACAGAAAAATGATATATGGTATATATAAATATGCATATTTGATGTGTTTACTTACCTATGTAATCATACACATTTCTTTCTTCCTTCTTTCTTTCTTTCTTTCTTTCTTTCTTTCTTTCTTTCTTTCTTTCTTTCGTCCCAGAGCTTGAAGTAATTATGTAATTAGAATCCACATAGAATGTGGTTAGATAAGGTGTAATTAAAGAGGAAAACCTAATTTTAAAAGAATGATAAGAGGTCATTTGATTCAGTCTGGGCCCAAATCCAGTCTTGGAAGAACAGTAAGAGGTCACTTGGATGTACAGAGCTTGGGGCCACCCAGGAGCCCAGACTGGCCAGAGAACTGGGCAGATTTTGTTTCGTTCAGTTCACTGTGAAAGCTATTCATTGAGCATCTTCTTGGTATAGGATATTGTAGGAGGCCTAGCCATGGGTAAGGAAAAGAAGGTCTGGATCTAGGGAGGACATGGGGGAGGCAGGGAGATTGGCTGGAGGACGACCAGGAGGTCCTAAGGTGAGCAGAGAGATGAAGACTCCTTTGCAGGAGGAGGGGGGGCGGGCAACAGCGGGAGGTTGGGGAAGGATTCACAGAGCAGGTGGCATTTAAGATGTGCTTGAAGGGTAAGAAGGGTTTTAAGAACAAGGACAAGGACTCTCTGGCACATTAGAGTCACTCAGATAATATTTGTGGAATGAATGCCAGGCTGAGGTTGGAGGTGGAAGGAACATGGCCAAGTTGGGTGGCCATTTGCGGTTTGGTGATGAGGTAAAGCCCATACAGCTCAGGCAGTAAGTACAGTGACAACACGAGGCTAAGAGGACACCAGGCTTAGGCCTTTAACTGTGTAGTGGTGACTGTGTGCAGAGGAATCAGAGACTGCTGTGGGCTGTGGAGGTCTGGGGAAGTGTCCTCATGGATGGGTCTTGGGCAGAGCCTAGAAGGACCAATAGGATAGGGGAAAAGGGAGGAGGGAAGACTTGTTAAAGGAGGGGAGCAACGTGGTCAAAGGTCTAGGGAGGGAGCCAGGAGATCATCTGGGAGAGAGGGGAGGGTTGTATAAGGGAGCGGGGCAAAACCAGGTGGGCTGGAAGTGGGTGAACTAAGTTCCCAGGTGTGTTGGGCAGGAGAGCTTTGATCCAGTGGGACTAAGGAGCAGGTTGGTGGACAGGAGAGTGGCATGGAAAAGGCATGTTGAAGGAAGAGGAATCTGGCTCTTGTGTGTAGAATGGGCTTCTGAGGAGTTCAGCCTAGGTCCTTGTCATGAGGTGATCAGGACCAGGCAGTGAGCCTGGGAAGGTGGGGCTGTCTGCAGGCCCTTATCACAAAGGGCTACCGGTCTTGGTGATAAGAGGATGAGAGAAATAAGGCAGGGGAGGAGGCAGAGGTGACTGCAAGCTTCCCAGCCTGGGAGAATCATGGTACCTAAGACAGGAGGAGGCACAGCTGGTGGGAAAGAGGGTGTGGGCAGAGGCCCGGTGTGTCCAGAGCCCAAAGACCCGTGTTCTAACCCAGCCCTGCCTCTGAACTGGGTGAGACCTTGGACCAATTCGTTCATCTCCTGAGCTCCAGTTTTTGGTCAGTAGGCGTTTCTGCCATATGATTCAAGCTCATAGAGACTGTGGAGTCATCACAGTCCTAGGACTTGGGCAAAGAGAAGGTCTGGGCTGGAGATTTGTAAGGCCCTCCAATGGAGGGGAGAGAAGAAACCACATAATCTTCTTCCTTGTTTTGCTGGAGTGAGTAGGCAGAGAGCAATAGGGAGGGTCTCTTGGTGGCCAAGTTGGATGAGGAGTTGTGGGGGAGAGAATGCTGTCCCGACTCATCCTGCCCATCTCAGGGTGGTTATGAGACTCTGTCATAATGAGTGTGTAAGCTTTAAGCCTACACAGATGTTGCGGCCAGTTCTCCGTTCTGGGATGGAGCAGGGGAGGGGTTAATCTTCCTGAACTTGCAGAAAGGAAATTCTCAGGGCAGGGAACTTCTTCCCCTTCTCCCCTCCCCAAGCCAGTCTTTGGGAAACTTATGGCCTTGGACCTTTAGAAACAGAGTCCATGCAGAGAAGGCTTCCTGGCAGAGGAGGACTTGAACAGAGCCCTAGGCAAAGCAGAGAAGGAAGGACTTTCCAGAAGAGGGGAATGACATGGAGTTACACAATTGAAAATAGAGTCTAGAAGGGAAGGGATATGTGTTTTGAATACCTAGTGTGTATACCAGCTCTGCACCAGCTGCTTTCCTGACGTTTGTCTTTACATCATTTCTGCCTCTATTATTATCCCATTTTACAGATAAGGCAATGGTATTAAAGAGATGAGTTAATTTGCTCAAGGCCTCAGTAGTCTGGCAGGATTTCGTTTTATTCAGATCTGATTCCATTGGCAACAAATACCCACTTCTGTAGTCTGTAAATACTATATTCTGCTGGCTCTTGGGAGAACACAGGGAAAAAGAGAATAATTTGTCTTTCTGACCCTTATTCCTAGTTAAGCACTTACTTAAAATGTGAACCCGGCTGCCATCCACGCACAGCATTCTGATACGGTATGGCATCTTGGAGAATGGGAACAGGGGACACTTAGAACTCCTCGAGGTCTAGAGCCCTTATTTATCAGATTAGGAGACTGAGGCCCCACAAAGAGAAGGGATATGCCAGGATCTGGGCAGGATGGGGATGAGAAGTAGAAGAATCTGGAGGCTTGAAGACTTGAGGCTCTTTTAAGGCCTCCCTGTGGAAAAGTTTGTTTTTAGACAACAATGGAAACCTTTGTCTAGAGAATTAGTCTGGGCAGGGGTTGGATCTGAAAGGTCCTCTGTGTATGCGCGTGTGTGTGTGTGTGTGTGTGTGTGTGTGTGTGTTTTCTTTCCTCCACTTTAACCTCAGATGCCTTTGAACGAGCATGAAGGATTCTTTAAGACCAAAGGTTAAGACCAAAGGCATTTAACAGGTGGAAAGGGCATAGGAAGAAGGGGGAAGATCAGAAGCCACAGAAATAGAAGACTAAACTCTAGACTTGGCTAAAAGGAATTTCCCAGGCCCATAAATAACCACTAACATTTATTGAATGTTAAATTCATTTATTGTGCCAGGCAATCTTTACATGTCATTTTATAGAACTGCCAGGGCCTCCCCATGAGGTAGGTGCTATTTTATTGCTCCGATTTTAAAGATGAAGGAACCGAGGTTCAATGAAGCTAAGTGACCTACCTAAAGTCACAGAGTTAATAAGACATAGTGCCCAGACTCCAACCCAGGTCCACCCAATCCAAAGCTCCGCCTTCAACGCCCAAGCTATTTTGTAGGACTAGGAGCTCCGGGTACCTGAGTATTTAGAGGTGTATGGAATAGCACATTTAGGAGTCATCCCTTGGCAATGGTGCTCAGCAGAGGGCAGTTTTACCCCCACGGGACATTTGGCAATGTCTGGAGGAGACATTCTTGGTTATCACAATGTATAGGGGGTGCTACTGGCCTCTAGTGGGTGGAGGCCAGCATGTTCCTAAACTACTTACGATGCACAGGACAGCCCACATCAGAGAAGTATCCCGTGCCAAATGTCAATGTGCTGAGCTTGAGGAACCTTGCCCTTTGGGGACCTGGTTATGTTTTTACCCCAGAGCATAGGGCTGGTGGAAGGCCATTTGGAAAGCCCATCTGAAGAACTTGAGTGGTTCCCTTACCTTCAGGGACTTACTTTATACCTTAGTGGATGTTTGCAGTTTGGACCCCCCACTGACTGAACCCTGAGAGGCTGCCATGGTGGTTGTGATGAGTGGAGGCCAGGAAGAAAAATTCCAGTGAGGCGTGACAGGCCAGGGTGGCTCAGGGCTGCAGATGAGCTGCAGCAGGTGAGAGGGGGCTGGGGTCCAGTCTGGGCTGCCGAGAATTGATTCGGTTGTTTCTCTGTGTGTAACTGAAATAACTCAGGTCCGGTGAATTGTGTAATTCAAAATGCCTTTATTAAATTATTACTGTGACTACTCCCCATCGGAAAGGTCTGAGGACAGGGTATACATGTTGCAGATGCAACTTGGGCACTACTCTGCTGCTTGCCGGCCTCCTGTTACTGGTTACTCTTTAACTCTGGTCTGCCCCATGCCACGTAGGGCAGAACAGCAAACAAATTTGGGGAAGCCCCAGGACCCTTGGCCTTTATGTGAGCTTCTCTGAGCAGCTCAGCTGAGCGTTGCGGGTGCCCGAGAGGTCTGACAGAGCAGCCCCCTCCCCTGGGAGGGCACCACTCGGGCAGTCCTGAGGAAAGTCTGCCTCTTCACCCCCATCTGCTCTCACTTCGGGCCCCTCTTCCAGGTTGGACACAGAGAATGTGTGTCTGTGCCCTGGTCCCAGGTGGTGTACGTCACCAGGTAAGATTTTCACCTCCCTTTGGAACCCTGGTTCCCAGCTAGTCCTCCCTGGCTGAGCTTCCTACTGCAGTGCCTTTCCCCTGCTGGCCTCGCTGACAGGAATGGCCACCTATTTCCATTCCATCCCCTGGCCCCACCCTCACCCAGAGGTGAGCAGGGTCACCTCCCTCCTCCAGATGCCCTCAGCTCCAGTGAGTGCTTCTGTCATTTTTCCAGTCATTCAATTCTAGGCTTCCTGCATCATCTTTCCAGTGGTTTAGTCACTAACTAGCTGTGTGACCTTGGATGAGTCACTTAACCTTTGGAGAAGCAGCGTAGGATTGAACCAAGTGATCTCACTTCCCCTCCAGCATCAGTGTCGAATGAGAGTCATAGCCGAATGAGAGTCATAGCCGTAGGACCTGGGGTGTTTCTTTAAGGTCGTTGGCAAACCAGGTTTCCCTTTGATCCCATACAGATTCATGGAGGACTCAGAATTGGTTGTTAGGAAACTGTCTTCAAACCAACTAAGTAAGCTTCTTTAATATTAATTCTTTACTCAGCAAGGGTGTACGGTAGGTTCAGTAGGGCTGTAAGATGGGGCCTCTTGGGCTTTGTCCTCAAGGAGCTCACAGCCTTGTGGGTGGCGGGTAAGACCCTGCCATAACAGTAAACTTTGCAGCAAATCACCCAGTATCCGTCCTTAGTACCAATGATCACAATTCTCCACACCCTCACATCCTCCTTGCCCAGGGGGTCTGTTTTTTTCAGTAAGAGGTCTGTTTTTTTCAGCCTTTTTCACTATGTACCTCACAGAGTGAGCAGTCAGATTTATGTTGAATAAATGCAGGAAAGAATGGTACCAATTGACTTAGGTTTTGAAGGAAGGATAGGAGTTAGATCTACATAGATGGGGAAGGGGGACATTATGGACTGCTAGGGGATATGGGTGGGGTGGAGGCAGGAGGGAGAAATGTGTGAGCAAATGCATGGATGTAGTAAGGCCCAAGGCATGCTGGGTAACTGCAAGTCCATTATGATTGGACCCTGTGATATGGTCCGGATCAAAAAGTCTGGAAAGGTAAGTTGGGGCCAGATGTGGAGAGTCCTGAATTCAAGCTATGTTAAAGGGATTGGATTTATCCCACAGTAGGATGGCCTCACATTCCAGTTCCCCAGGGTGGCTTTGCCTGTTGTCCCCATGTGATTGTTAATAGTGCTCCCTTCCCTCTCACGTGTCCCTGTTTGGATGATAAATTGTATGCCCTTGCAATCCTAAAGGCTACACAGAGCCCCTGAAGGGTTCATGATGGGACGTGGTCAGGCTGGCATTGGGAAGGTCAGTGCCTGGTGGTGCCTGGAGGCAGGAGGCAAGATGTTCTCTAGTCCAGGTAGTGAGAAGGCCTGGGTCTGAGAAGTCGTTGTGACGTCTCAGATGTCTGAAAGGAGGAGATGGTTATAAAAGAGATTGAAGGCCAAAATGATACCAGGCATGGTCTCTAAATGGCTCCAAAGTGGCTCTTCCAACGGAAGATGCATTCTGAAGTTCAGACATACTGGATAAGCTGTTTTCTAATTTGAAGTTATGGCTGATAAGAAAAACATCTACATTGTGCCTGTTTCCTGAGCAATTAAAAGTCAGAGAAGCTTCTCCCCAGCCTCCAAACGTTCTGGTGAAACACACTGGTATTCACTTTCCTAAACCCCAGCATTGTTCCTTGGAATTTAAAATAGGTTATGAATGTGCTTGATGTCAGGAAAGATAAATCTGTGAGGAGGACTGTAGTCAATACATTTCCTTTTTAAGTAGAAACAATATAAAGAGCTTCATTCAGTCCCGAATCAATCTCACTTTGTTGCCATGATTGTGTAAAACCTGAACTGCTTTATGTCCGTCTCACACTGTTTATATTCCCCTGATGTTCCCCATCTCAGCTGGCCCTGCACGGAGTCAAAGCCTTTTTAGGCCATGTGCAGCTCACTTCTCTCAGGGCTGTTTTATTGCATGCTGCAGAAGGGCTGTGCTCTGAGCAGTGAGTTCATTTTGTATCTAGCGGTGCTCTTCAGGGTGGCTATCCCACATGAGCTTCCTATGTCGCAGAGTTGGAAGGCCAAATTCCTTAGCTTTTTAAATTCCCATGAAAAAGATGATTACATTTTAGGATAGTTGATACATACACATGGTTCAGAAATCAAAACACTATAAAAATGTATGCATTGAAAATTTTCATTCTTAGCCCAGTGATGTCCACATCACCCCCTCCTCCAGCCTGGCCCCTATGGGCAGACTGAACATAATGTTCCAGTTTTCCCATGACAGTCTTTGTTTGTGTTCTCCATCCCAGTGAATGATCAGTAACACCCTCCTTCACTCCCAAAAATGTCCCATTGTCGGTGCTAAATGATATAATCCTTTATACACAGGTAATCCTTTTTATTAGTTTCTTAGGTATCCTTCCAGTATTTCTATATACAGATAACACATGTGGGGGGGGGGATGACATACGTTGCCTTTGTCACTGAATATATCTTGGAAAACTACATATCTACCCCAAGTAGAATTGGGGTGTCCTCATTCTGCCAAAGTGCCTTTGTGTTTGTAGAGACTGGTTGGCAGTTAACTTTCCCTTAGTATGTCAGTTTAATTACTATTTAGGAGTTGCTTCTGTTTACCTAGGGAGAAACAAAAGACTGTGGGAAACAAACCCAGCTTCCTTCCCTTAGGAAAGCCCATTTGGGAATAAACTCATCCAGGTAGCTTTAAGGCACTAGCTTTCTGCCTAAGATGGTACTGGGCACTTTGGATGAAGTGGGTCCTGTCTTCATCTCCAGTTGTCTAGATGCTTCACGATCCAGCTCAGGTGCCTCAGCCTTTCAGGGAGCTCTCCCTGATTCCCTAGCCAGAATTCTTTGGCATCCCCATCCATCCACTCATCCATCCATTTACCCATGTCAGCAACCAGCATTCACTGCACGTGTCCTTGTCCCAGGACCTGTGCTAGAGATGAACAGATGATGGGCCCCTTACTGGAGAAGACAGAGAGACAGGTGCATGAGTGGGAAGTTACAATGCAGTGCTCAGGCAGTGGGGGAGCACAGAATGATGGGTGCCTAAGTGTAGTTGAACTTGGGGTAGAGCTAGGGAGGCTTTCTGAAGACACTTTCTCTGGTGGGACTTGCTTTTTAGTTCTGTAAATATTTGCCTTATCTTCACCGTTACATCGAGGTCCTTTCTATTATCCTCAGCTCTGGCCCCTTCCCTTGTCACCGCATACCTGGTGCATACCTCCATTAAATAGTCATTCAAATATTTTTCGAGTGAAAAAGTCCAAATTAATTAAGTAGACCCAGCTCAAGGATCTTAACATTAAAAAGAGCAGGTGAGATGTTCTTTGCTGCCTTTGGTCTTCATGGCTTATCTAGGTATCCTGCTGGTATCCTGCAGAGGCCCCTCTAGATTAGTGCTTGCCCCTCCCTTCATTCTCCTCTTCTGCAGGCTAAAGTGCTCCCCCTCCATCTGTTACTATCGCCACAGTAAGGAACCCCTTGACTCTGACTAATGCTGACAAGAAGTAGCTGGGTGAATGGGAGTCCCAGGTCCTATCCCCCTGGGTCTTGGCTTCCCCCTTGGAGTGAGGTGGGTAGCATATGACCCCGAAGGACACTGTGCCTCTGACATTTCAAGAACAATGATTTCAGGAGTCAGCTGTGGCTCAGCCAGCTCCTTCTTTTATCTGCTTCTAATAAGTGCAGCTTCCCTTGCAGTTTCCTGGTGCCACAGGGGGTGATCAGTCCAGGATAAGAAATAGCCAGGCCAGGAAAATGACCTTTTAATAAAGTTGAAAGGGCCGCTGGGAGAGCCGGGATGGCCAGACGTGTGGCCGCCAGCCACTGTGTTGTGGTCTGCACTGAAAGAGGTCCCAGGTAATGACTCCAGCTGCAGCTGCTGAGGAAGGAACAGAGTCAGGCCATCATGGAAGAGGGTTTCGGCCGAACGTTAGCAGATGTTTTCCTAAAACTGCAGAGCAGCATTTTGTGGGAAGAGGTGAGATTTGTTTGACAACTCACACTCCCTTCTCTGTTGCCCTCATCTGTTCTTTCTACAGTAGCTTTACACAGGAAATAGGAAGCTGGGATGGTGGTTCTCAGGTAAGTCCACTTGGGACTGACACGTAGAGTTGACTGTGTGCCTAGCACTGCACCGGGCGTCTTTACATTCCACTAAAGCAGTGGTTCTTAAACTTTGGGGAGCATCAGAATTCACCTGGGGTACTTGCTAAAAATACATAGTACTCCCTGGTGGGGCCCAAGGATTTGAATTTTTTAATTTATTTTATTTGAGAGAGCAAGAGTGGGGGAAGGGGCAGAGGGAGGGGGGAGAGAAGGAGAGACAGAGAGAGAGAGAGAACCTTAAGCAGGCTCCACACTCAGCACAGAGCCCGATGCAGGGCCTGACGCCATGACCCTGGGATCATGACCTGAACTGAAGTCAAGTCAGATGCTCAACTGACTGAGCCACCCAGGTGTCCCCCAAGGATTTGGATTTTTAACATATTCTCTAGGTTATGCAAGTTATATCCAGATGATGTCAGCTGCAAATAACAAACTCCAGCCCAGATTGGCTAACTGGCAAAACTTGTTTCTCAAACAGGAGGGATGCATTGTAAAACTGCAAGGCCCATCAGTCCTGTGGGCCACAATGTGGGCCATGCCCCCTGGAGTTGGCAGTGGGATGATTCTGAATCTCAAGGTAGGGTGGGTTTTGGGGTAATCGCTTCAGTAGCTCAGTGACGTCAGCAAGGCCCCCGGTTTCTTCCCATCTCTGCTATCTTTGGTGGTTGGCTTCCCCTGCAGAAAATAAGAGGGCTGCAGCGTTTCCAAACGTTTTAGTGAGACAAGCACAGCCAGAGGAAGAAGAGAGACTGGATGGACTTCAGGCTCTCTCAGCAGCCAGGAAGCTTCCTGAGGCCCCCCCAACACTCTCCCGAGATGCCTCCTCGGCTGGAGCTTGGCTGCACGTCCATCCTTGAATCAATCACTGTTGACTGGAAGGCGGCCACACTTCTGGAGGGATCTGGAGGAGAGGCACGTATCCAAACAAAATGGAGGCTCTGTTAGGAAGGAAGGAGCAGGGACTAGGGGTTGGGAAGGCAACTGCCAGGGCCCAGTGTGCAGGTGGCCCGAGCAGTACGCCTCATGTCATCCTGAGCAGCCGGGCTGTTGGCAAGGTTATCTCTGCCCTGCAGATGAGGAAATGAGACTCCCTGAGCTTCAGTGACTTGTAGATAACAGGCCCGTGGATGGTGTGTAGGGGGCGGGAGTGGGGGAACTGGGGTGTTTGTGAGGCTTTTTTAGCCCTAGGAGAGTAATCATACTTTTGTTTTTAACCTTTCTGAGGTGTCAGAGCAGACGCCTTCGTTTCTGATTTCTCCTTTATGACTCCAGTTATTCGTGGCGGAAGGCCTTCCTCTGTTTTTCCTATGGGCAGAATTCTCAAGGCGTGAGAAAAAATACGCAACTTTGGTTGTACCTGAAAGCAGTTGAGATGATGATATCAGCTCCGATTTGGGGGGAGAGGGGGTGGCCACATCAGCCCCTGTGCTAGGTATAGTGCATGCATTATCTTAAATCCTGGCAACAACCTACTAAGTTAGGTTTTATTCTCCGTATTTTAAAGATGGGGAAACTGAGTCTCAGGAAGGTGAAGCTGAGAATGGTGGGTGGCACAGCTTGTGGGTGGTGGAGCCAAGCCTGCCGGTTCAAATTCGGTGCCGCTTCCCTACTCCACACTGGGGCTTATCAGCGGCTGCCAGCCTTGTTTATGCCCCTGAAGGAAGGTTCTCAGGGAATGGGCTTTTAGTGTCAAGAGTTCCAAAGGAGCTGAATGTTTCCTATGGGAATAATTCTCAGGGCACCAGGAAAAATATCCTGAGCATAATAAACACAAGAAAGAAACAGGAAATCTGGTTTGTTATATAGCAGCTAAAATACAACTAGGAAAACCCTTTCAAAAACCTAAAAGGTTTGCTGGATTTGAAAAGGAAAGGTCCCGATGGAAAGGGGAGGGAAACCCCTGTGAGTTCGGGAGATAAATGTGGACAGTGTGGCAGCAATAATGGGTGCTGCCACCCATAAAAAGCAAGTGAACACCTTGCTTTTTCCCCGGTTCTGCTTATGACTCTGTGATCTCCGGCAAGTCACTTAGCCTTTCAGAGCAGTGTCCGCACGTGTAACGGGTGGTCCTGGCTGGCAGCTCGTTGGGCAGAGGTCGCAGAGGCGTAAAGGGTGGAGCAAGCCTTGCCAACTGTGCAGCGCTTTGCAAAGGTGAGGGAGTGTCCGGTCTGAGCCACAGAGTTGACCCCCTGGAGTTTTAAACCGAGTGCCCCTCTACCTGGTTGCGAGCTGTTCGTTGCCTATCGGGGGCATGTCAGAACTGGTGGAGGGCAGCCCCTTCGCCTCCACTGGATGTCTGGCTTCGGCCTCATCACAAGGAGAAATCAGCTTTGCCTGCAAACGTCCAGCTCTGGACGTTTGGAGTCCCTCCCTTGGCACATTGCCTGACCTATGCCTTGGGGACTATTGCCTACAGATGCCCAGGGGGAGATAACAGTAATACAAAGTGGGCAGAGATAAGTGCCCCATGCACAGCATGGAAGGTACAGACCATGGCTGCCGTGGGAGGATCCTGGGGCTCAGGAAGCTCTGGGTAATCTGGCCATGTATGTTGAGGATGGATCACAGGTGTGTGTGTGTGTGTGTGTGTGTGTGTGTGTGTGTGTGTGTGTATGTGTGTGTGTGTGTGTGTGTGTGTGTGTGTGTGTGAGAGAGAGAGAGAGAGAGAGAGACAGGTGAGCCCCTTTGTGAGTGCCGCCAACATACCTCTCTGATGATGGTGGCGCTGGAGACACAGTGACCTGACTTTTCAAATATGAACAGAGGGAATAATAGGGAATTCCCTCCCCCCCCCCCCAGTGAAGCGTATCTGCAACTTTGTAGGGGTTTGAGTCTGCAGTAAGATATTTAAGATTAGTTTCTTGCTCCTAGCTTTCCTACCGTACCCATTTATATTGAGCAACCTCTGCATAGCAAGCTGAGCTCAGTGCTGTGGTTTCAAAGACCAAAATCATTGTCCTTGGGTAGGGGTCTCCTAGATAAACAGGATCATTACAAAACTGTGTGATAAGTGTTAACAGGTATATACAGGGTCCTCAGGGAGAAGTAGGAGGGAACACCTGGTTGGGTCAGGTGGGGGGAGGGACACTTGTTTCTCAGAGGAGGTGACACCTGAGCTGGGGCTAGAAGGCTGGGAGGAAGTGTGCCAGGTGGACCAGCCTCTTGGAAGGGATTCTAGACAGAGGGCGGTAATAGCTTTCATCTGACAATAAAAACTGTTCCTGAAAGCCTGCTGTGTGACAGTGGTGAGGCAGAGATGGATGGGACTGTGTCCCAGCCCTGCAGGTGCTCACAGTCAGAGGTGAATAGGAAATGACAGTGAAGGTGACAGTGTGATTGGAATATGGACAGTCTGTGGAAACACAGGGCCCTGCTGAAGTCAGTTGTGATAATTTGCTTATCAGTCTTCCTCTGAGGGGGCCCCTTTGCGGGTCTTTCATTGGTGAGAGGCTCTGTTGAAGAAGCTGGCTTGCTGTCTGCTGCCCTTGGGGTGGGCTGTGCCCTTCAACAGTTTGGATTGTTCTGTGAGACACCTATTCGTACTTACAGATTTCTTCCTTGTGGAGGCTGTGCTGGGCTTAGCAAATTGGGCTTGGGCAAAACACTTCACTAGTCTGGGCCTTTTTTTTTCTTCCCACTTACGGAAGAAAGGCTGTTTGGATCAGGTCATTGTTTCTCAAATAGCAGTCTAGGGAGCAGCTCCTTTAGAATGGCAGGTGTGCTTGTGGACATGCAGAGTCCTCGTGGGGTGGCATCTTGTCCTCATTTGTAGAGCCAGACGCTGGGGAGTGGGGCGTGGGATTTTGCCTTTAACAGGCAGTCCGGGTGATTCCTACACATCTTAGAGTTTGGAGACACCTGGGCCACATGATGGCAACTTCTAATCCTGTCAGCCCTAATCTCCTCAGCCACATCTACGTCCTCAGGAACTGGGAAGATAAAGAGTTAGCTTCCTTAATGTTTTATCCCTGCGGGACGCCTTCAGCAAACTGCTCATAGTTTAGGTGTCCTGGCTGGACCCGATCCGCAGTCTGTTTTTGATATTCCTTAAGGAAGAAAAGCCTTGTTAACACGCACCTGAATGTGACTGTCAGAATCTGTTTATGGATCATTATGAGAAACACCTGTCTTAGCTTTTCATCTTGGCTCTAGATGTTTGACAGGCTTCCTTGTTCTGGGTCCCTCCCCTTTGGTCTCCTGCATCCTGACAAGGTCATCTGCGTCGTCTAACAGGGAGCCAAAGGTTTCCTCTTCTGTTTGACAAAAAGTGTCTCTGCTTTGGTTCCCCTTCCATCATCTTTGTGAGGTGATTAAGGGAGGCTCACCATAATTTTTTGTTTGGTTTTTTTTGAAAGCACAAGCAGGGAAAGGGTAGAGAGAGGGTGACAGAAGATCCAAAGCAGGTTCCGTGCTGACAGCAGTGAGCTCGATGCGGGGCTTGAACTCACGAGCCGTGAGATCGTGACCTGAACTGAAGTCAGATGCTTAACTGACTGAGGCACCTAGGTGCCCCGAGGCTCACCATATTTTAATAGCTGCCTCCTGTGTTCCCATTTTTTGATATTGTGTCTGAAAACAGTTTTTAAATTTTTTTTAATGTTTATTTATTTTTGAGACAGAGAGAGACAGAGCGTGAACGGGGGAGGGTCAGAGAGAGAGGGAGACACAGAATCCGAAGCAGGCTCCAGGCTCTG
Organism: Prionailurus bengalensis; assembly: GCF_016509475.1. Classification (NCBI taxonomy): domain Eukaryota; kingdom Metazoa; phylum Chordata; class Mammalia; order Carnivora; family Felidae; genus Prionailurus; species Prionailurus bengalensis. The sequence goes on along the minus strand of NC_057351.1, from coordinate 54,541,754 downwards.
AGCTGTCAGCACAGAGCCCGACGCGGGGCTCAAACTCACAGACCGTGAGATCATGACCTGAGCCGAAGTCGGACGCCCAACCGACTGAGCCACCCAGGTGCCCCTGAGAACACAGTTTTTAATGTTCAAAGTAAATGAGGGCTGTATATAGCTGCGTGGAAATTTTCCCTAGCTTCCTATCTCCCCCAGGCCCCTAAATCTAATAGCCCCTAAGACACCACGGTGCTGGTGACTTTGAGAAGCCATTACCCAAGACCACTCTCAGTCTGACACCCTCATCGTATTCAGGTGTGAATGAAACAGTCTTTGGTGAGAGTTGGACCAGGCATAGCACTGTAGGCTGGCCCATCATAGAGATGAAACCTTGGCACCTGGTATCCCAGACCTCAAAAATTAAGAACTTTCCTCTGGATCAAATAATTTTGTTCTATTATTCTGTGTTGTGGTTTTCCTTGTCAAAATCAATCTGTAAACAAATTTCTGTGCTAGTAAGTTCTGATGAACCTTTCAACATTACCCAGGTGGGAGAAATGCAAAGCTGGCTTTAAACGATGAAAGCGGCAGGTGTAGGTATGCGCCCAAGCAGCAGGGCCTGCGTGACCCCATCTGCCTTGCCTAAGGGCCTTGCACAATTCTCTGCCCACAGTGTGCCCAATATGTGGCTGCTGGAAGGATGGATTTTTATTTTTATTAGTATTTTTTAAATAATTTATTGTCACGTTAGCTAACATATGGGGTATACAGTGTAGTCTTGGCTTCGGGAGTAGATTCCTGTGATTCGTCACTTACATACCACACCCAGTGCTCGTCCCAACAAGTGCCCTCCTCAGTGCCCATCTCCCATTTTTCCCATCCCATCAACCTTCAGTTCTCTGTATTTAAAGTCTTACTGTTTGTCTCCCTCTCTGTAACTTATTTTGGAAGGATGGTTTTTTAAAGAACAGTGATAGGCTGGTGATTAAACTGGTGAAGGCATGGTATTCAAAGGGTGGACAGTATGATTTGGAACATGCCCTTGTTTTTCCTTAAGTTTAATTTTCCTGGACCTATCATTAGATGCAGGATTAGTTGCACTGTGGAATGGCAGCGAAGAGAAAAAGACATGTTATGCATGTTAAGTACTTTGGTACATCTGTTAGCTGTTTATTATTTGCCAGTCATTAGATAATCTCCAGAGACTGATTTTGACAAACCTCTTCATTTTGTGTTGGGGGAAACTGAGGCACGGGCATGCAGTGATTAGTGTAAATACATAGTGAAGCTGTTGGCAGGCTAGTTGACCAATAATCAAGAAGGATTTAGAGTACCTCCTCTCTACTGGAATACACAAGAATTAAAATTCAGCTTTGCAAAAGCTGTTAGAGGTTCAGGAGGTCACCTTGGAGTATATAGTTGCTTTGTGACATTGTTGTCATTTGGCTGGTTAGCTTTCACTGGTGTGTTTCCAAGGACAGGGAGCTCACTGTTCACTGAGGCAGTTCCATTTATTTTTTTAATGCTTCTGATTATTAGAATTGTTTAATATGAGCTACCATCAACTTGTCTGATAATTTTCTCCTTTAGAACATTTCTCACTATATTCACATGACATGATTCACTCATTCAGGCATACGCGTTGAGCACTGGCTTTTAGAATCAGGAGAAATAAGATAGTAAACAAGGTAGACAAGGTTTTTGCCTCCTGGAACTTAGAGTCCCATGTTAGTACAGTGGAGGGAGCATTGAACTAGATGTCAGAAAGCAAAGACATTCACTTTATTTAAAAAGAAGAAAGAAAGAAGCAAAGGTTTTGTACCACTTGCAAACTGTACGAACTGGGCTAAGACACTTGAGTATCACTTCATTTTACAGAGGACGTTATCCCATTCGACCTTCTAAAGCAGTGAAAGTTCCTTGGGTTGATGGATCTTGAGGAGTATGAATTGTTGATTATTAGGAGCAATAGTTCTCAAAGCACAGGTCTGGGCCAGCAGCATCAGCATCACCTGGGAGCCTGCTAGAAGTGTAAATTCTGCAGCACCACCCCAAACCTGCTGGCTCAGAAACTCAGGGGGTGGAGCCTGCAAATTGTTTTTTCACAGGGTCCAGGTGATTCTGATACCTGCCTAGTTGGAGAATCCCTAGACTGAACTGCACCTTGGATTCACCTGTGAGCTGGGCCTTTTTTTTTTTTAACGTTTATTTTTTTTGAGAGAGAGAGAGAATGTGAGAAGGGGAGAGGCAGAGACAGAGAGAGAGAGAGAGAGAGGGAGAGAGACAGAGACAGAATGGGAAGCAGGCCCCAGGCTCCGAGCTGTCAGCACAGAGCCCTACACGGGGCTTACACCTACGAACTGCGAGATCATGACCTGAGCCGAAGACCACAACCGACTCAGCCCCAGAGCTGGGCTTTTCAACTTCTGCCTACTGTACCCTGAGGAGTTAGAGCAGGATCTGAAGGCGGGGCCTGTGCAGAAGCCGCCCAGGTGCTTCTTCTGAGCAGCGTGGGCTGGAAGAGCCAAGGGTTATGGGGTTAGGAGCACAGACAGTGGTTACTGGCTTTGGTTTGACTCCCGACTCTGTCCACTATCAGCTCTGTGGCTTTTGATAAGAAGACTCGGGCCTCATACCCGTCCTTCAGGGTTGTGGTATCAGTCGAGTGGGATGATGTCTGTGAGCTTCTGAGGCTGTGTGCGGCATGTTGGTAAGTAAAGGAGGACTGAAGTTATTGGTGGGTAGCCGTGGATCTTTGAAGCTGATGATGCTTGTCTTTTCTCCCAGCCCCCCTTTCTCTACATTAAGCCTCTACTTTTCTTTCTGGGACGTAATTCCCTGCCCCCTCTTTTGGGAAACTCCATTTTGTCCATAAGTCTCTTGAAAAGACAGTGTCCCATTTGACACAATTATAGATGCACCTGCTGTTTATACTTGTAATTCCACTGCTCAGAATCTGTCTTAGAGATATACCTGCAGAGGTGAGAAATGACGGTGTTTGTTTATTTCTTACACACTGTAGTAACAAAAGCCTGGGATCAATCTAGAATCTCCATGCAACTGAATCCTATGCAGCCCCAGAAGGAATGAGGCTGCTCTTCAGGTACTGTCTGGGAATTCTGTAGGATGGAGTTTTTAAGTGAAAAAAGCAGAACTGCATATATAGTGTGCTACCATTTGTGCCATAAAAGGGGAGAACAAGATACGTTTATTTGCTTACATATGTGTATAGTACCTGTGGAAGGGAACATAAAAACAGGTAACCTTGTCTGCCTCTGAGGAGAAGACTGGGCGACCACAGGACCCGGTAGAAGGGGGACTTTTCACTATAAACTGTTGGGTGCCTCTTAAATTGTGTGATTGTAACTCATTTAAAACAGTGTGGTATCCTGAGTGGAATCCTTTACTTGTGGCCTGAGTGCTATGGGGTACGGTGGGAGTATGCCCATTTTCTTGTGAATTGGACACTGTCCTACTTTTGATGCCATTTAAGATTGCGTTACTCTTGGTACTGTGGGCTCTGATGGACCTTGCAGTCAGCAACAGCACCCAGCTCCGTTTCACATGAATGGTTGGCAGGGCGGGTCTCTCAGATGGGAGGAAGTTTGGAACTGCCCCCAGCCTGCCCTTGCACAACCGGCTTTGTATTTGGCCCAGGATGCTAGGCTGTTGGGGTCATTTGAATCTGGATTCGGTCATCTGTAGCATTAGCTCTTCTCCGCTTTGTGCCATCTGGGGGTTTGGTGAGTCTGCCTCCTGTGTCCATCTTTAGTCATCATTGTCAAGACAATGGACAGGGTGTGGCTGAGAATTGACTACTGCATCATGCTGTCAGTAACCTTTCTCTAGCTTGTCATCAAGCCATTAAAGATACCGGTGGACATAGTTACTCACCAGATGTTTAATGTGTGCCTGTTGTGTGCTAGACAGTGTGTTAGTGCTGAGGGTACACAGAGTTAAGACTACCTTCTTGCCCGAGAGGAGATCATCATTTGGTACAGAGGCTGGAGGACTTTCTTTCTTTATTATTTAAAAAAAATTTTTTTTAGTATTTATTTTTGAGAGAAGGAGAGAGCATGCACGCAGGTGAGCAGGGGAGGGGCAGAGAGACAGGGAGACACAGAAGCCAAAGCAGGCTCCAGGCCCTAAGCTGTCAGCGTAGAGCCTGATTTGAGGCCCGAACTCTGGAGCCGCGAGATCATGACCTGAGCTGAAGTCAGACGCTCAACCGACTGAGTCACCCCGGGGCCCCTGGAGGACTGTATTTCTAAAGGGCCAGATAGTAAATATTTTTGGCTTTGTGGACCATACAGTCGGTTGTAAACACTTAATTGCCCTTGTAGCACCGAAATAGCTATAGACAACGTGTGAGCAAATAGCATGATTATTCCAATAAAATGTTACAAAAGCTGGTGACTGGCTGGATTTGACCTGTGGGCTATAGTGTACTGACCCCTGGTGTAGTAGGAAGACAGACTAATAGCTCAGTCAAGTTTAGTAAGTGCTATGAGAGGGGCATGGGTATGTACCAAGTACAGTATGGCCCAAAGCAGGAGGGAGTGATGTACGTTTTTGGGGGCTAGTTCAATGGGCTCCATAGTCCTACGCTAATACAAGCTGCTTGACTCTGTTTCCCTAACTTAAGTGAATCATGGGAGATTAAGATGTTTTGCTGAAATCATGATATATTTTAGCTCACATTTCGCCTGGTCTGCCAATTTGGTCATCACAACAAAAGAACACTGGTTGCTTTTTGGCATGACTTGGTCATCATGTACCCACATTCACATTGTTTTCTAAATGTCCTCAAGCCATTCATTGTGTAATTTCACCAGGAATCCTCATTGGTTTGTAGTTATCAGGGCTTATTTACTTGTAGATGGCAGGTTTGCCCACATTCCTACTGTAAATGGGGACACTTGCCCGTGTCTCCTGCCATCAGACCCTTTCCTCCTTTGTGTGATTTTGTAGCTGGTCAATTGCAGTTCTAAGAAACTTTTATAGTCCGTGAAATATGCATGAAAGAAATGATATATTATGTAAAGAAAATTTGGAACCATATAAAAAAAATGGAAGGGGTGCTAAAATAAATCAGTCATGGCACACCACTCCAACTTGGCCCCTGGTAATATTTTGGTTCATTTCTGCCAACTATGTGAAAAATAATCGAAGCTTACAATCAGACTGCTTTGGAAGGCTATGGTTTATAGTGGGAGCCTGATGTATCAGCTAATGACTAAAATTTGGGGGGGCACCTCGGTGGTTCAGTTAAGCGTCCGACTTTGGCTCAGGTCATGATCTTGTGGTTTGTGGGTTCGAGCCCCATGTCAGGCTCTGTGCTGACAGCTTAGATCCTGGAGCCTGCTTGGGATTCTGGGTCTCCCTCTTTCTCTGCCCCTCCTCTGCTAGTGCTTTGTTCCTCTCTCTCCCAAAAAATAGACAGACATTAAAAAGAGTTTTTTTTTAAATTTTAGAGGAGCATGATTCAAGTGTGTTAAGAGGGTAGTGGAAGCACAGAGGAGAAAAAGGTCTGTTTCACCTGGGTAGGGAGATGGCTAGGAAAAGCTCCACTGGACAGGTGACTCTTGATAATCAAGGTGAAGCAGTAGTTGGAGGAACAGGAAACTGAATTGTATAGAAGCTATAGTCACAATCACATGCTGAATGTATATAGGGGGGGAGGGGGAAACAACTGCAAGAAAATGTCCCAGAATAATAATACTGTGTTAGGAATGTTGGAGAATGTGGTTTTATTTTCTCTGGTTTTCCAAATGGCAGTATATTGCCTCTTGTTAGTTTTTTTTTGTTTTTTGTTTTGTTTTGTTTTTTGTTTTGTTTTTTTTAAATATTTTTTTCAACGTTTTTATTTTATTTTTGGGACAGAGAGAGACAGAGCATGAATGGGGGAGGGGCAGAGAGAGAGGGAGACACAGAATCGGAAACAGGCTCCAGGCTCCGAGCCATCAGCCCAGAGCCTGACGCGGGGCTCGAACTCACGGACCGCGAGATCGTGACCTGGCTGAAGTCGGACGCTTAACCGACTGCGCCACCCAGGCGCCCCTGTTTTTTGTTTTTTAACACTGCACACATGTGCCCCAGTCCAGGGTTGCAGAGCTTGGCTGCAGGCCTGCTGTGGGGTCAGGAGCTCAAGCCAGGCTGGCAGGGTTCGTGCAGCCTGGTCATTTTCATCTGCAGTACCTGAGGATGAAGTCGAGAAACTGATAATCCTACAATAGCCCAGATCCCTTGGAGTATTTGAGATTTGAAAGTTCTAGACAACTCTTGGATGTATCTTGAGTAAAACAATACAGACGGCTTCTTTGCAACCCAGACTGATTAGGTCAGACCTTGCTTCTCTGTGCTGAAGTCGTTTGCATACCAAAGAGTTATTTTCCAAATGTTCAAGTGCAAAAGCTTGAGATAATGGTTTGGCAATAAGTGACATTACTGGGGACATAAAATGTTTACATGTGGATTCCCCCCCCCCCCCTTAAAAATTATGAAAAATAAACAGGCATTTACTGCCACGATGCCCCATGGTATTTCTGGCACTAGATTTCCCATCTTTAGCATTCATTTCCACCAGTCATGTCCATACACAGAAAACTGGGCACCCAGAACTGGGGAGGGCCTTGCTGCATTAGCTGCAGACATTGAGTCCTGTCTCATCCCTCTCCACTGGGGAGAGAAAGAGTTGTTGGGCCGCCCTGGGTCCAGATTTGGCTTTGCCTCTTCCTTGCTATGTGACTGCAGGCAGGGTGTTTGAGCTCAGCTTTTTCTCTCCATTAAATTGGGATGGTAAAATTGACCTCACAGCTGTTGTAAGGACTGAACCAAGTAGTGTGTGTAAGCACTGGCCTAGTGCCGAACCTATGAGCAGGTGCTCAATATATCATGGCTGCTGTTATTCATTATTACTATTTGATTGTTATCACCAGCCTTGTAAATTGGCTGATGTGTGTACTAGAGGCGGTGTACAGAAGGCACTCTGGCCCTACCTTTATTATCAGTACTTTGCACCAGTGATTCCAAATATTGACATGAAGTTGGCTGGGTGTAGGGTACTGATGGGAGTCACGGTCCACGTACGTAAAATAACATTTGGCCAAATTTCACTTGGAGAGATCATGTGACACAAGACTTCCTACAGGATCTCTGAAGGGCTGACATCAGAAAATGTCAGGTGCTATGTACAGTTCCATTATGTTCTTGATAAAGTGGGAAACACACATATGTTAAGGGTTCAGATATGTGTTGATTGACTAGAAAAACAAAAAGGGAATAATCAGCAACAGGTAAGAAGGGAGGAAAGGAGGCCCTTCTGGGTTGGGTTCTGGGACCGTGTAAAAGCTTCCCCACCCTTCTTGTCCCTCTCTAATCTGTAACCACACTAGGAGCTGGCTCTGAGCTTTCTGAGTGCCTGGAAAACTTGTCTTCTTGAAGTTGGTGATGTAACTTCATACTTATTCCAGGACAGCCCCAATTTTTACTTTTTTACTGCTCTGAGGTCCAGCTGAATCCTAAATTCAGTCTTATTCGTGACCAGAAACAAAGATAAAATTAGGGGAGAGAATTCTGCCCTCAATGAGGAGGTCCTGAGGGCAGGAGGATTGACTCAGAAGCCATTAGAGAAAGGGTTAATCAGTCTGCATTTGTCAGCCTCTTTGGATAAAAAAGTCATCTCTAAATTAGGGCTGACATATTCCTCAGTTACATGGAGCACTGAGCTCCCTCTGTATGCTGCGCACCTCTGCCTGCTGTTAAATATCAGCTGTTTCTGAAGGCATGATCCGACCTTCAGTCCTTTTTCTCCGTGCTTACCCGGTCATGCCCGTTTGGGGACTGGGAAGACCAGGAGTCAGGCAAGCGTGGGACCTTAGCTGTGAAGGCTGGCACACAATAGGTGTTTTACAAACACTCTTCTGTCTTGGCATCTGGTGCAGGACCCATTTGTGGCAGTTATGTTGAATCTAGGGCACGGATAGAACTGGAACCATCCTTTGTGTCTTTTTAACAGTAAAGGAGATGGTATTCAGCATACTCAGGTCAATATACAAAACCACTTTATTTTTTATTTAAAAAAATGTTTATTTGAGAGAGAGTGCAAGCACATGGGGGAAGGGGAGAGAGAGAGAGAGAGAGAGAGAGAGAGAGAGAGAGAGAACGAACCCCAAGCAGGTTCCACACTTCCACACTGTCAGCACGGAGTCCAACACGGGGCTCAAACGCACGAACCGTGAGATCATGACCTGAGCCAAAATCAATAGTTGGATGCCTAACTGAGCCACCTGGGAGCCCCTAAAAACCACTTTAAATATCTTTGTAGAAATGTCTGTTTGAACACATTTTATGGAAGGTGAAAATCTGTTGCCCTCAGTTTAGCTGCTCACTACCCTTTTCCCTGAGGCGTTGGAACCATAGCTTTGGATCTCACAGATGAAATCTGTCCTCGGTCTTCTGAGGCCTCCTGGCATTTCGTGCACAGTCCCGGTAGTTCTTTGTGCTCTCTCAAGTACGCAAGCATAACACTTTATTTTTAAATACCTTAAAATTCTCAGTTTATAAGTATATTTTATCATTTAAAGGGCTTGTCTAAGTATATTCAGGCATTTTGAGCTTATTTTAGAAGGTAGAAAATGTCTTCGTTCTGTGTCTGGCCTCTTGGTGGTGGGTCCACTCAACATATGTCCGTTTGCTTTTCTTCTTTTGCAGGGGATTGGGTGCTCATGTAGCACAATTGGTTTGCCAGGTTTGTTATGTCTTTGCTGTTTGGGGGAATTGCAGACCCCCCTCTCGAACAGCCTGGGCAGGTAGGGCCGAGGCGGCTTCAGGTGGGCTAACTTGATGCTGGGCGTCGTCTTTAGCCCCGTTCTCTCTTTTCCCTTCTCTTCTCCTCTTAATTCAGTTTTCCTTGTTTCTCCTGACGCCCCTGCCACTGAAGTGTTCTGTATATGTTGCTGGATTCAGTACGTTGAGGCTTGTAAAGAAGGGGGATGTTTTCTACCCCCACTCTGTCTTCTGCTACTCCTCCTAGCTCAGGCTTTATTTATTTATTTTAAAGTATATTTATTTTTTTAGTTATCTCCACAGCCAACGTGGAGAACTTATGACCCCGAGATCAGGAGTTGCATGCTCTTCCGACTGAGCCAGCCAAGTGCCCTGCTCAGGCTTTATTTTGATGAACATTTTACAAAATGGCTCTGGTCATTTCCCCATGCCTTGCTGTTTGTGTAAAAGTCTGTATGGCTTTTGCAAACAGTGTGATGGCTCAGGGGTCGGCAACCTTCCTGAAAATGGATGTCCACTATTTGTGACTCCTATTTTGGTGCTGGGGGTGACGGTGCTCACCCTTGGCAGAGACCAGCAGGAGGTGGTGACTTTTACAGGGGCTGCTGGCCAGCCCCAGGCTCGTCGGCTCCCGCTGTGCCCGTTGCTGACTCTGCTTTTCGGCTATTGTGTTTTGGCTTCTGAAGTGTCGTTTGTATTGGCCATCACGTCTGTGCTGTTCCACAGCCTTTTCAGCCTAGGAATTACACCACTTGAACATTTTTGACCTTGTAAGGCTTGGAAGAGAGACTGTAAATCCCAGATCACTCTGTACAGCAGTGCAGGGGCTGACACGAGGGAGAGATCATTGCTTGGATGGATGGCCTTGGCCTCTGAAGGCTGATCCTTCAGTTGGCCTTGGCTTATATATTGAACACGTACCAGAGGGAGCTGGTGCAGCATAGACTGCTGGTGAGCAGGAGCCCGAGGGAAACTTGGGACAAACACCTGCTTCCACAGCAAAGGATATTTTTTCCTTTTCCTGCTATAGATGGGAGGTTTGTGTTTAATTAAACATATGGTACACAGGGTCTTTTCCCTTATTTCTTATCCTTGCTTCATTCCAAGCCAGTTTCAGGGAGCCTAGTAGAAAAGTCAGTGGCCACCTCTGCCCTTCCTTTCTTCCCTACCAGAAAGCGCAAGGTCTCTGGCTCTGGCTAACCTCCTCTTTGGGTGAGGGAGGGCTGAGCAGCCTCACGGTGGGGTCCTGGGTGAAGGCCTGGAAGATGTGATGCGTTTTGACTGGCAGGCGTTTGTATGTGCCCAATGCACTGGGTCTCCTCTAGTAACGGGCATCTAGTCCCCTCTTTTACATTACTGGGAAGGAAGCCTCCTGGGATCCAGGGAGGTAAAATGATTTACTCTGGGCCACATGGTAGTAGAAGAACCCAGAGTAGAATTGTCTGCTTTCTGCATTTATACCATTACGTTGGCTCACCGAGGCCTGTATGTCCTTCACGGTCTGGAGAAAATTACACCGCGTCAGCATGGGGATAGGTAGCTGAATATGGCTAAGAGCAAACACTCTGCGATCTAATTTGGGCTCCAATTCTGGCTTTGCTGCTTATTAGCTATATGATTGTGAGCGTGCTGCTAACTTCCCTGATTCTGTTTCCTCATCTCTAGGATGGGAACCATACCTCCACCTCGTTAGGTTTTGCGGATCACCCCAGACTGTTCCCTGGTACATATAGACAGTCATTACGTTGCAGCTAACAGCATTTTCCATGGCTTGCTTCAGAGTTGAGGCTGGGGTGAGTGTGGGGTCTTCCTTCCCTCCTCTTTAATGGAGTCTGAGGTAGGGAGAACTGCAGTAAATCCCAAACCTGCCTGCATTCCTGCACCATCTTCGTGCGGGACTTGCCCCGTGGGCAGACTGAGGCCCTGGGGGACATGCACCCATTGGAAGGGGACGCCTGTGGTTTAATAATCCTCCCTTTACTGGCCGAGTGATATGGCAGAGACAGATTGATTTTATTGGGGCGAGAGAAAAAGTTGCATGCTTCTCCAGGTAACCCTGAGTCTTAGACCACCAACTCGTGCATACAGCCAGCTGCACATAACCTCCTGTTTCCTTTACCCATCATTGCCCAGCTGCCCTGGTAGGATTCATTCTCTAAATATTTGAGGACCTACTGTGTTCCAGGTGCAGGGCAAGACACTTTTGTGAGCATAAGCAGACCTAGGCCTTGATTCCTTGGAGCTTATGGGGTTGTGGGGAAGATAGACATTAAGTGATTAAGGATAAAATTATAATGCTTGTAAGGTTGTGAAGACGTACTTGGGGCCTTTGGAGCATGCACTGGAGAAATTTGACCTGGTCTGGGAGGCCAAGGAAGGTTTCCAAAGAAGTCACAATTGAGCTAAGACCTGGAGGCAGACGAGAAGGGAGAATTATGAGTGACCAGCCACCCTCCTTCCTTTCCCTTGGTCTTTTAGGAGGCAGTCAATTCTCCTGCCCTCAATCCTTTTGTAATTTTATGTGTTTGCTGTTTTTTTTTTAACTTCATAGTTTTTGGGGCAAAAATATAGTATGACTCCTACTTTAGGAGTTCAACAAATGGTTATAGTTTATATTTTTTAATGTTTACTGTGTGGCAAGCACCGTATGTACAATGTCGTTTAATTTCTTCAGCAACCTTGCAAGGTGAGTATTACGATTTCCTGGTGAAGAAACTGAGGCTCAGAATGGCTAAGCGACTTGGGTTTTGTCTCATGTTGGTTAATGATGGGAAAGTTGGGATCTGAACCATTTGGGCCACTGCCAAACCTACCTGTACCCTTCTGCCTCTCCCTCTTGCAGATGAAGTTTTGTGGCTTGACCTGGGGATCCAACCACCATCTCCATGTTGTGTCCATGGGGAAAATGCGATCTGAGTCCCAGCCCTCCAACTTATAAATGAACTTTTGGAGCATGGCCCACTTACCCGTTGAGGATTGTTGTCTCTGTCAGGTCAGCATTGAGACTAAGTGAATCTGTCTCACAGTGGTTTTAAAATTGCTTTTTCAGTTCCAATCCAGCATTAATGGAGGATGGTCTTAGAAATAGTCACTTGAGGTGAGTAAGAGTGGGCCAGATAGAAAGAAAGAATGCCAGTTTCATTCCTGCTGCCTGCAGTCTCCCTGTGGGCCATGGGGAAAGAATTTGAGGTAGACTGGTAACTTTTAATTACTTAGAGTTAGGTCTCTGTCACTCTTCTGTGGTTAGTCAGTGAGCGAGCTCTAGATGGGGGCAACGTGTCAGTCACTTCATTTCTCTGAGCCTCAATCTCTTTACCTGTAAAATGGCATGATAATGCGGCTTTATTTCCTCAGCGTTGGTGTGAGATTCAATTGAATTATAGGACCTTAGGACTAGAAGAGGGTATCCATGAGATAATGTTTAAAAATGTTTTGTAGGCCTATGTGAAGGGATGCCGCTTTTGTTGATTTACTGTTATGGTTCACATTATTAATAGCATGCCACTTCTCAAACTTCAGCTGTATCAGAATCGCCTGGAGGGCTCATTAAGCCACACATTGTTGGGCAGCTCCTCCAGATTTTCTGATCCAGTAGTGCTAGAGTGGGGCCAGAGGATTTGTATTTTTAAATCTTTCCTGTGTGATGCTAATACTGTTGGGTTGGTGGCCACACTTTGAGAACCACTGACAGATACCACTTAGATCTGGAGCCCCTCGGCCCTGCCACTGCCTCAGGCCTAGAGAGTGATAGCTGAAACCCAAGGACCGTTGGGGGATAGTGCGTGTGGTGGTCTGTGCAGGCCATGTTGCAGCCACATAGAGCTGAGTGGGCACTGGTGACCCTAGGTCAGTGTCTATGATGTCTGGAATTGGGTGGGAGCATCCTCTCTGTTTCTTTGGATCCCTTAGGACTTAGGATGGCTTTTGGAAGTCTCCACTACTCAGGGACAGAGGGTATCTCTTGCAGGTTGCTTTGGGCCAAACTTAGTCCCATCCACATTGGTGAACTCTCACCAATGGATCTTGGCTCAGATCCACCCAAACTGAAGCCCTCTTTGGTTCCTGTAAAGAAATCATCTTTCTTGTGATCGTTCAAGGTTGTGGTAGAGGGAGAATCTCCCTATGGGGCTGGGTGGCTCATCTTTATGTTCTCTCTCTCTTACCCTAAGAGATTTCCCACTAATTGCTTTAACACTTTACTCTCTGTCTCCGTGACATGTGTGGTTTCTGCTTAAATCTCTTTCCTAATTGAGATACCCAACTTTTCCCTTAATTACCCCCATTTCAGAAGAAGGCAGGCTGGAACAGGCTAGCAGCAGTTCTCACACTTTTGCATATTGAGTAGCTTGTTTAAAACACAGATTCCCTGGCTACACCCTCAAAGACTGATTTCTCAGGTCTGGAGAGATTTTTAGGGATCTGAGACCTAGACTTAGGGAAACAATTAAAGAGAATTTGACTTGCTTTTCAGTCTGCCAACATGTGGTGGGCACTTTTACTCCAGTCACCCAGGAGCCCCTGCTTGGATGTCTGTTTTCCTTCGAGTCTATATTTCCATACCTAAGACAAAGCTGTGGGGCTGGGGGGTGGTTTGTTTAATGTTGGCTTTCTTGGCCAACAGATGACCCGGCCATTGGTTCTTTGAGGAGAAGAAAGCCTCGGGATTTCTGTTTTGGCCACTAAAGAGATCTTTTACCTTCTATCATATTCCATTTATTTTTTTAATTTTTTTTTTTAATTTTTTTTTTTCAACGTTTATTTATTTTTGGGACAGAGAGAGACAGAGCATGAACGGGGGAGGGGCAGAGAGAGAGGGAGACACAGAATCGGAAACAGGCTCCAGGCTCTGAGCCATCAGCCCAGAGCCCGACGCGGGGCTCAAACTCGCGGACCGCGAGATCGTGACCTGGCTGAAGTCGGACGCCCAACCAACTGCGCCACCCAGGCGCCCCTATCATATTCCATTTAAACTATGCCTACCCCAAGGTCTAGTGCAAAGTCTGGGTGACCTTTGTGGCCAACACTTGATCCATTCTCTCAACTTCTTATGACTGATAATGAGTTTTTAACTTCTTTTGCTTTATATGGCTGTCTGACTAGCTTTCACTGGGCTGATTTTTATCTCTGTGTTTTTGTTGTAAGCATCATGGAAGTTGTGTCTAGATGGCACTGGGCCTATAGATATCTAATCAGTGGCGGGATAGGTAGGTTCACTATGATGTTTCTGGGCTGGCCACTGCTTGATGCCTGCACAGATCTCAAGACCATGGCAATAAGGGTCTAGAACTGGCTTGACATCCAGTGTTTTACATGGAGAGTCGTGTGTGTGTGTGTGTGTGTGTGTGTGTGTGTGTGTGTGTGTGTGTGTTTTCTTTTTAGTACAGGCCCTTGAGGATTACTGTCAGATAGTACTTCCAAGGAGGGAGCTCCAGGCAAGTCTGGGCCCTAACTGAAGTTTGAGGTTTTCACCAAAAATGGACCAGCATCAGGAAGGGACCTGGTCAGATAACTATTCCACTGCCTCAGTGGTTGGCAGAAGCTTCTGGCTACAACAGAGTTAGCTGGGTATCAGCTGTGGCAGCAGATTACTCCTAAGGCTAGTTGAGTGTGTGTGTATGAGAAAGAAAGAAAAGGCCCTTACTTCAAACAGCATTTTTCCTGTGTCTCCCAAGGATCTATTTTGTCCCTTTAAATGTTTCTTTTTCTTTTTTCTACATAATAGTCAATGTTCAGGATTGTGGGGAAAAAATTCAGGAAACAACCCAAAAACCCAGTTTTCAAAAGGGCCTGGGCAAACCCTCAGCATTTTGTAAATGGCTCTTTCTAGCCGGATCATTTCTATGGTGGCATGCCAGGTCCCTGCGGCAAGATTGCTGAGTGCTTTGCCCATTCTGCTCGGTCTAAAGTAACTTCTCAGTTCATTCTATTCCTTTTTAATTTTCGTGGTTTCTTGCGTTTGGGCAACTAAATTTAAAGTAAGAGCATGAAATCCGTATAGTACAACCACAGACCCAAAGACCATTGGAGTGACAAGAGTCCTCCCCAGATGGTCCTAGATGGCCCACAGAGATCTTGCAGCTGCTTGGGACCATGGTTGTAAGCCCAGGTGGCCTGCCTCTGAATCTAATACTCTTCTCCTGCCCGTGCTGCCATTGCGGAGGTCCTACTTCCCTTTACCCCGCTGCTTGGCCAAACTCAGGTGTGGCCAGTAGAGACCAAAGGGCTTCCGGGGCCAATGGAACCACTTAAGTTCAAGGAGACTCATGAGGAAAGGGGTGTTGTTCAGATTGCATTTTAAAACGGGTTGGGAATAACACTGGCTGTAAAAACATGATCAGAAATCTGCAAAATCAACACTCTTTCTTCCTGGTAAACATGAAAGCCCAGCAGCTGCACCTCCCTCACACGTGTTTGGCCAACTGTTGTTCAGGACATCACGCCTCCCGTGGTGGCGTATGATTGCTGACTGAAGCCAGGATTGGCATTCCATCTCTTTGCTGGGTGGAACAGGGCATGTCCGTGCTCTCAAAGCTGTTCAGGTTGTCTTTGAACTTAAACTGGAGCACGTATGCATCCATCTGGGGTTACACGGACACTTGGATATGGTACCACATCCCTTGTCTGGCTTTGCCGACTCCAGACCCAGTGCGGGTAGAACTGATCTTATTTAGTCAGAGGTGGGGATTTGTGGGTGACTTCTTTTCCGTCAGAATCCTCACTCTCTTAGTCACCCCTAACCTCTGTTATACAAGAGAATTTTGTTTATTTCAGAGAATCAGCCCACACACAGGTTTGAAGCAAGTCCAAAAGGAACATTTGCCACTGTGTAAAAACACGTCTCATCTTGCTGCTCTTTGATGAGAACCGGTCCATCCCTTCTATTCACCCCTCCACCAATCCCCCCACCCAACCCCGTTGCCTACATCATTTGTAGCAAACTTACTGTATGGGAATTTACCGGTTTATTTCTCAGAACTGAAGCTAGTGCCTGACTTTCTTAAGGAAATACTTGGGGAAAGCAAAACTGCTTTATTTGTGCTGTCATTTTTTTCCCCCCGTAAGTTTTCATGTATCTTCATAAGGAGATGGCTTGGGAACAGTTACTGAGAAGAATGCAGAGGTCATTAAGAACCAGTATGCATTCCTGGAGTATTCATTCCTGGAGATACAAGCCTGTCAAACAGACCTTATTCCTTTTTAGACGTGGGCTCTGGGACGTGCAGGAGATACAGCGCCCTGCATGCTCGTGTCTGGGAAGCATCTAACGGGAAGAAGTGCATTAAGAGCATAGGGCTAAAATGAGAAGTGAGGGCTGGGTGATAAGGCTGCAGGTGGATTCGCTGCTGGCTGGATTACCAGAACAGATCCACATTCTCTATGTGGGAGGCCTCTTGTTGCAGACCTAGGATTGTGCCTGGGTCTGTCCTGGTCAATATTTTTTTCTCAGATACTTGGAGCTGTAAAGGGCAGCCATATGAAATGCACAGATCTGTTAGGGCCAGGGGAGAGAGAGCTTACATTTCAAAGAGTAAACAGAACCCAAAAATCTCTTTTAAGATATGTCTGAATTATAAAAAAAAAAAAGCATCTGGATTATAAAAAAAGCATCTGGATTATAAAAAAAATCTTCTATGTGTAGGATGGGGGTGACCTGATTTTAAAAGAAGCTTTCATGGGGAGAAAAAAGACTCATTTTGGAAGCTGAGAAAAAGAGGCAGGTCCCTCTCAGAAGGATGGAGAGAGGAGTAGGTGGTTCTTTAGCTGGATACCCTGATAGTTTCAGGCTTGCCTTCTGGAGCTACTACTTACCCTCCCACCCCCAGGTGAAGCGGGACTGGGTACGTGCCCCTTCCACCTGCAAGTGACCCAGATACAGTGTGAGTTGACTTTGACGTTAGTCCTTCTACCTGGTCTCCCTGAGAAACCACAAGTTTCTCCCTGAGAAACTCCCTTGCCCACACAAGGAGTCTTACAGATCTGCACTGGCTTTTCCAGGCAGGGGTCTGAGCTCTTTTTCTTTCTGAGGGTTTCCCGGTCAGGTCCTAGGCACTGGGGCTCACGGCTGCCTTTGTTTAAAAAAAGGGAGGGGAGGGGTGCCTGGGTGGCTTCATTGGTTAAGCGTCAACTTCAGCTCAGGTCGTAATCTCACACTCCAGGAGTTCGAGCCCTGCGTTGGGCTCTGTGCTGACAGCTTAGCTCAGAGCCTGGAGCCTGCTTCCGATTCTGTGTCTCCCTCTCTCTGCTCCTCCCCTGCTCTCTCTCTCTCTCTCTCTCTCTCTCTCTCAAAAATAAATAAACATTAAAAAAAATTTTTTTTTAAATCTTCAAAATGGTCTTTAGAAAATGGCTAAATGGAACACTTTGTGTTCCTGTTTTAAACTTAAAGACCAATCTATTCTGCAAATGCAAAAAATAGCTAGAAGATGAGTTCAGTTCCATAGTGCTTCAGGTTGAGCAAAGGCAGCAGGAAGAAGGTACAGGTGTTAGAGAGGGGACTAAAACAGGAGACAGGGGTGGAGTGGGGAGGGAAGCTAGGGACCAGTGGGCAGGAAGACAGAAAAGCAAAGAGACTTGCACAGGAAGAAAGAAGACACAAAGAGAAAACAGCACAATTTGAGGTGAAACCAATTTGCAGTAAGGAAGGCCTCTGCCCCAGTGCTGCAGTCTTAGGTCTAAGAATTCTGAGGAAATCCCAACCACTAGCAAAAAAGGATTTGTTTTTTCTTTGTAAATGTGTCATGTAGTTAAAATATGACAACCTGATCTGCCTATCCTTACAGAAAGAAATCTTTATTGATAAGTAAGAAGCTAAGGCCCAATTTAATACCTTTGAAAAGATTCCTTCTCCCCTTATGATCGTTGGATGAATCCAAAGAAAGAAAATTCTGTTTTTATTGATCTATGTATATACATATGCACATATATAAAAAGAAACTACCTCCAAGTCATCCAGTGGTTACCTCTGGATGGTGATTAGGATTTTTCCTTTTTCTCCCTGTTTTGGAGGGGTGTTATTTTCTAACTTTTTCTTTTTTTCAATGAACAGTATGACTTTAATCAGGACAAAATTATTAAAACATCTGGAAATAATATTATTTACCTAAAGTAGTATTTTTCCCTCCCCAACCCTAATGTATTATTTTTTTAAATGAAAACTTAAGTTGGGAAATAGATGCATCCAAGGTACCCTAGCCCCTCCCCCCTCCTTCCTTTTAAAATTTGTAGTTGCCGATCTCGCGGTCCGTGAGTTCGAGCCCTGCGTCAGGCTCTGGGCTGACGGCTCGGAGCCTGGAGCCTGTTTCCGATTCTGTGTCTCCCTCTCTCTCTGCCCCTCCCCCGTTCATGCTCTGTCTCTCTCTGTCCCAAAAATAAATAAACGTTGAAAAAAAATTTTTTTTAATTTGTAGTTGTTATCAAAGTTACACACCCATATAGTTTTAAGAATCAGTCTTACAGGACCATGATTTCCTGCCTCCTCACCTCTACCCCCATTCCCCAGTGGCAGTCACTTACAATTCTTAATGGATTCATCTAGTATTTACTTTCACATTTCTCAATAACTTGCATGTTTTGCTGCTTTGGGGCATTATCTGTTGACTCCTCACCATATAAGATGAGCGTTTAGCTCTCTTCTCCCTCCCTGTGCACTATCCCCTATTATCTCTGGAGGAAGAAAAATCCTGTCCTCTCTAAAAGTCATGAGTATCATGCCTTATCCTAGAGGGACAAAGGTTCCTTATGTGGAGTGACATTCACATCTTCTGGCTTTTTGTCATCTTACCAATAAGACTTTTGAAATCTCTCCAAAATTCTATGTTCTAGGTTTGAATTGGGCCATGCATTGTTACTAGCTCCATGGACCAACCAAAACTAAGAGCCTGTTGGAATCTGAACTGAATTAGGGCATCTCCTGGATGTTGCTTTTTTAGACCAAATATCAACTTCTTTTGTTTTCCTTTGCTTTTCCATAAAAGTCAAGTATGGAGAAAAGCCACTATCCTAGTTAATGGTGAGGGCCACTGTTTGCCAGACTTGGGTGTCTTGGGAGTCCTAGAAGGTACCTTCCTTGAGCTCTCCATTCTGGGATAGCCGTCAAAGGGAGGCTTCTGTCTGCATTTGACTGGTGATATTGAAAGTTTGCAAGACTGTGGTAGAGATGCCTGTGTTCTGGGGACCCTGAGGAATTTGTATGAAGTCTTAAAAAGTGTCACCTTTTTCAGAAAAGCTGCTATAGTCATCTCTGGGTAAGGCATGTAGACCCTACTCTGAGACTCAAGAGTTTTACTTTGCTCCTAGAGCCACCCACAGACACCTCTGAATTCTCTGTCCAATTCTAGAGGTTGTTCCAATCGCCTTGCCTGTTTTTTGTTGTTGTTTTTTTTTTTATGTGTTTTTTTTTTTTTTTTTTTTTTTTTTTTTAGAGAGAGAGAAAGAGAAAGAAAGAGAAATTCCCAAGCAGGGCTCAATCTCACAAATCATGAGATCATGACCTGAGATGAAATCAAGAGCCAGACGCTCAACCGAGTCACCCAGGTGCCCCTGACCTTACCTATTTTCTCTTGGCTTGTGAGTGGCTCCTACCTTCTGCCCTTTGCCACTATTTATGGCCCTTCTGAATTCTGGGGAAGACTTCGCTGGTCTTACAGCAGGGATTTTACAGACTTGCTCATTCATGAAGAATGAGGGGAGGCAACATGGCAGGACTTCCACTGTGAGAAATGAAGACTCGGAATGTTAAAATTAAAGGGACCTTAGAAACTACATTGTACAGCTGTCCTTGCACACCTCCAGCGGTGGGGGGGGGGCACTCTTTCAAGAGGCCACCCCTTTCAGTGTTGGGTGGCTCATCTCATTGGAAAGTTCTTTCCTACTGAACTGATGCCCTTGTCTGGAACTCCATTAAATAGGTGAGGGCAACCTTGAAGGTAGAGTTTGTTGAAACTAGTCAACAACCCCCCCCCCCCATTACTCTTGCGTAAGCAGTATTAAAAATGATTTTAAGAGGCAACTGTAAAAGATGCTGGTAAAAGTTAATGTTTTCTAAGCACTGAGTGTGTTGCCAGAGAGGTTCAGTTTTATTTTTATTTTTCATTATGATTTTGATTTATTTGAGTCTGATAGAATGGTATCAGTGACATGAGGAATAATTACAGTATCTTTTGAAATTCTATCCTGGAACCCCACCAGGAACCAACCCAGATTCATGCCAAGGAACACATCATAGGTTTTGGGTTTTTAAAAAATGTGTTTTTAAAAATGCTTGTTTGAAATGCTAGACTTTTTGATACTTACAGAGCATTGTTTTAGTGGGTGAACTTCCTTTTTGATCCAGTTTAAGGATCCAGTTTTGGATCCTTAAGGATCCAGTTTAAGGATCCAGTTTTGATAAGTTTAAGTTTTTAGTTCAGTTATGGCCATAGTGACCAATCCTGTATTATGGGTTTAAGAGGCCTCTGAGAAGCGAGACCTGTGTGTGTGTGCACGCATACACACACATGCATGATTGTCTCCCTTTTGTCAACCAGGTCTAAAGTTCCCTTGATTCTTACTACTGCTTTTATTGATTCTTTAGAGATACTTGCCATCTTAGGAAAGCTGTGTATAATCATTCTTTAAATAAAAATGACTTGCCGTAAAAAGAGAAACTGGCAGCAAGAAATCAACATGTTAACATTGGTAGTTGGATTATTGTGTTTTCTTTGAGAACTTCCTTTGTTTTCCCAGCTTTCTATGATGAACATGTGTTTTTTAAATTTATTTATTTATTTTTGAGAGAGAGAGAGACAGAGAGTGAGCGAGCAGGGGAAGGGCAGAGAGAGAGAGAGAGAGAGGGAGAGGGAGAGGGAGAGGGAGAGAGAGAGAATCTTATGGCTGTGAGATCATGACCTGAGCTGATATCAAGAGTCGGATGTTTAACTAACTGAGCTGCCCAGGTAGCTCCTATGATGACCTTGTATTAATCAGGTGCCCCTGTGATGAACACGTATTCATCTGTATTGGAGAAAATTATTTGGAGAAAAAGAAAAGCATGGTTGCTTTCAAACTCATTCCTAGTCTGCCAATGAGGTAACAAGGTGGAGAATACAGGAGGGATGACAGAGTGGACCCCAGGGACACTGAGCACCAGTACTGCCTTGGGAACTGTAGGCCCCAGTCTTTTTAACCATCAAAGATGCCTGTCTTTTATTTTTTCTTTTATGCTTATTTTTCTTATAAATGTCCCTGCTTTGAAATATTTCATCTAACCCAACACTGTGGTTATTAAGTAGTAATTCCCCTCTAGTTGATCCATCAAAGATAGACTGCCTCTAATTGTTGCCTGGGTTACTTTATGGAGTTGATGCTGTTCCAGCTGGGGTTGAAGGTGTGATGTTTGAGTTGGCCCTACTGTTAGGCACATCTATGTTCTCCACCTTTATTGCTGCCTGTGTGAAACTTTTTGAGCCAAGGACCCACAGTTGGGGTTCTGCAGTTAGAACTCTTCTGTGTTTGGGGCCCAGGACCCTGTATTCCCTCTAGTACTGATATCTCTTCCCATAAATTTGCCTTGATTTTATTTTTAATGCAACAACATCTAAACAGCCCCAAACCAATAATGATACAGTAAGGCTTCGTGACTATGCTAAGCTTTGTCTACCTCCTCATTATCCTCATCATGGCAGTGGTAATTGGCATCAGCCGAGTGAGCACACATGGAGTGCCAGATACTGTGTTAAATGTCTATACAGATCTTGTTTGATATTCACAACTTCTCTGCGAAGCAAAGACTGTTAAATAGCCCCCATTTTATTGATGGGGAAACAGGCTCTGAGAGGTTGAGTAATTTGTCCAAGGTCATGAGGCCAAAGAGCCACAAAGCCAGGATTTAAGTTGCTTCCTATCTCTTACACTTTCCATACCCTTTCTCTTTAAAAAAAAAAAAATTAACATTTATTTATTTTTTGAGAGAGACAGCATGAGCGGGGGAAGGGCAGAGAGAGAGAGAGAGAGAGAGGGAGTCACAGATTCCAAAGCAGGCTCCAGGCTCTGAGCTGTCAGTACAGAGTCCAACATGGGGCTCAAACTCACAAGCCATGAGATACTGACCTGAGCCCGAAGTCAGATGCTTAACCAACTGAGCCACCCAGGTGCCCCGTACCCTTTCTCTTTGATCCCTTTCCTCTTTAGTCGGCTCTTTCCAGACCAGGACCTCAGCTTCAGGTGT
Source organism: Prionailurus bengalensis (assembly GCF_016509475.1). Lineage (NCBI taxonomy): Eukaryota > Metazoa > Chordata > Mammalia > Carnivora > Felidae > Prionailurus > Prionailurus bengalensis. Next base: position 54,519,790 of record NC_057351.1, on the reverse strand, counting down.
TCTTCACATCCCAACACATCACCTGCTCGTGGGCCCTGTGTTCACAGGTCCTCAGGAGGAGGTGTGGGGAAGGTGGCCAGACCCTGGCGATGGAGGCAGTGGGCAGGGTGCCATGGCTGCCGTCCTTGCACCCTGGCAGGCCAGGTCGCAGGGGGCTTATCCCAGGTCTGAAACTGGAGTTCGGATTTGGTCACTCCTAATTTCCCACCTTTCGAGTGGGGCCTTAAGGGGTGTGCGGACGCATTGCCCAGCCACAGAAATGATGAGTTTGTGCCTTTGGTGCCATTCGTCAGCGTTCTTAACATTTTTCTTTCCTCCAAGAGAGAGGGCACAGAAAGCATCAAATCCCTCTCTCCTGGAAGGATGAGGAAGCTGGGGAAGGTACCTCTCTTCCCACAGGGTGACCTCAGTTCCATTCCAAGGAGACTGTGTGGAACAGGGGTTCTTATTTTTTTGGGTCATAGACCCCTTTGAGAATCTGATGAAAACTTTGGACTCCTCCCTAGAAAAATTATAATAATAACTAACATTGTGTTGTAAGCACTTAAACATGTATTACCTCTTTTAATCCTCCTCCTAACCCTATGAGGGTAGGTACTCTTGTTTTCCCTATTCTACAGACAAGGAAACTGAGGCATTGAGATGTTAAATGGCTTGCCCTTGGGCACTTGTTTACAGAGTGGTAGGACCTTTGTATGTGGTTTCCACTGGACCCCAGGAGCTAGAGAACCTCAGTTCCAGAGTACCAGCCAACTCCTGCATTGCTTAAATATGGAAATGTGTATGTGTAATAAGATAGCAGGTGGATACCACCCCCCTACAGCTGGCAATCGACCTGCTGTCAAGGTGGTGGGGGAAGGAAACGCTGCTGTTGGCTCCCCTTTGCAGAATCTTCCCCCATCCTCTTGGACCAGTTAGGTGCATCTGCGTGGGGTTTCTAAGTGTCCAAGCCTTGCGGGGATCCCACACAGTTATCTAATTGGCATTTAATGGTGGGCGGGGAATCAGGAGTCAGACAATCTGGGCTTCTTCCCTGGTTTTGCCCCTCCAAGCTGTGTGGCTCAGGGAGTCATTCAGCCTCTTCTGAGCCTGTCTGCTCATCTGCCAACCAGAGCGGATGAACTCGGGCCTTCATTAGGATAAGGAAGGTTTCCCCAATGTGGGAGGAAGGCACTGCCCTTAAGCAAATGGCCTGCGCCAAGTACAGCGTGCACATCGCTCTGTTCGGCTTAATGAGCCCATAGACTGATCTGTGGCTGCCGACCATGCTTGACAACTGCAGCTTTAGAAAGTACAGAGAGCATTTTCATAGTGATGGTCAGTGATCCTAATGAGATTTTGGAATAGTTTGTACTCCGCACTCCTCTTCTTGTCTGCCTTTCTCTTCCCCACCTGTTTGTTCATGACCCTCCACAGCAGGTATCCTTAAAATCATAGATACCTAGAATGTTACTGCTGGAAAGGAACTCTGATCACCTATGGCCAGCCTTCTCATTTTGCAGGAATGGAAGTAGGCTCAGAGAGGTGTAGGAACTTGCCCAAGGCCACACAGCTAATCCAAAACAGAACCAGAACTTAGGTTAGCATTTTTTCATTTGTGCCACGCGGTTGTCCCTGTGTCAGCCAGACACCACTCTTATCAGTTTTTACCTTGTATGGCTTGTCCTCTCTGCTTCCTTCCTTGAAAGTAGAGGCTGGGCCATCCTCATCATACTCTCTCCCTGTTTCTCCTCACCGCCTCAGTGCAGGGCGAATGAAGGAACAAAGCCATCCGCGGAAGCAGAGCCAATCTCGGAAGACCTTCGGGGCGCTCAGCCCACAGTTCCACACATTCAGATCAGTGTAACTTCTCCATGCACCAGGATGAGTTTCTGCTGTCGACAGAGATCTGGGAAATACCCCTCTCCGTATACTCCTTTATCCCCATTAATGGAGTGGTGGATAAACCCAGCGTTTGGAAGCTGAGCCAGTGTGGCTTATGAATGGCTGTGCTGGCGCTCTGTATCCAGCAGAGGTCTAACCTGGGTATAAAGAGTATCTTTTCTGAAGCTGGTGACATAGCACCACTGGGCATCAGCTTAGCACTCACTGTCCCTTGCCACAGGCCACTGTGAATGTCCAGGGGCTTTCTCTTCTCTCTGCTAAACAGAATTCTATTGTCTGTTACTCAGCTTGTTACCCCACCTTCTTAGGAGAATTTTTCCTGGTTAATTCAGCTTCTGGGCCTTTTTAATATGGAATTAGGGCAACAAATAGAAGCAAAGTTGGAGGACCAGGTGCTAGGGGTGGTCAGTGTGTGTGTGTGTGTGTGTGTGTGTGTGTGTAAGGAGGGGCTGTGTTTGTATCTGAGAAGACCCAATGCTCATGTGACAGAAGAAGAAATGCCAGAGAAGGGAAAGGAGAGGGAGGAAGTAGTGTCTATGGGCTGGGGGTTGAGAAGAGTGAGAAGGAGAGGAGCCAACTTAGAAGAATGGTTACTGTGTGTCTAAAGGATACAAGCAGTAGAGAAGGAGGAGGACTTTTAAAGATAGCTCCCCATGCATTATTCTCTCTTGTTGGTGTTCAGCAAAGATCCAATAACATTTTAAATTTTTATTCTGTTTAGACTGGCTTGTTTGCTTACATGGCTACCAAGTGGAGACTGTACTGCGTGGTGACCCAGTTGTATTGATGTTCATCTGGTGTGTTCTATCTGGGAGGCAGGCTGGCCGAGGGGCAGAAGGACATGAGAAGCAGACTCTAGAGGGTGGGTGATCTGGAGGAAATGCCCCCGTGGTGGGGTTTGTGACTGGTGTGCCAGAGTCAGCGTGCAGGTGGTATTCCTACCCTCTGAACAAACTCTAGATAATTTTCCTGCACTAAATATAAATATATCAGAGTTCTCAGATTCAGTGCCTAATCACTTTGTACCCATTGGCAGAAAAAATACGAGGCAGTTCAGTAGTGGGGGGAAATGCAGCAATTCATTTATGTTGTATTTTTTCCATAATTAATTTGCCATGAGAAAAAGGACAAGGTTGAGTTTACTGGCTGTCTTACTGATGGAACTCCTATTGGGGAAGAATATTTAAATTTTTGTTCTCCAAGAAATTGTTCTTTTGTACTGGTTTGAGATGGAGGTGACTTAGCACAGAGAGGGTTTTTAAACCAAGGGAAGGAGCGGTGCCTGGTTTAGATAGACAGAGTTCTTTCTTCTGCCAGTGTGCCTCCAGGGGTCCGTTGCGTGTGCTCTGCCCGCCCAGCATTCACATTCAGTAAGAGGACTTCTTCCAGCAGCTGACGGCCCTGGAATAAGCAGGCTGCTGGAATGTGCAGGTCTGTGCATGGAGGGAGTCCTGGCCCATTTCTGGGCTCCTTGGAGGGCAGGAGAGATGCTTCTGCAGAAGAACCCAAATCTTTGGCCTGAGCATTGAGAAAGTTCAGGCAAGCATCGGTGCTTTTGGGTACTAGGCAAGGGCGGAAAGGGGACCTGCCCTGGTTCCTACCCTGTTGTTAGTGGCATAGTTTTTTGTTTTGTTTTGTTTTAAGCCCAATTGCCAAGCTTTTGGGCACCTTAAAATTACCTGTAATTTTTGATCCTCTTAAGGGGCCTTGTGTGAGGACAGGGAGTGTCAGCTGCCTTCTGGTGTTTGAAACAATGTCCAGGGCAGATGGTTGTTTCCCACCTAGCTTTAAAAGATGTCAGGAAAGCAGCCCTCTGCAGGTGAAAGGCCTTGGTCAGCCCCTGGCCTCTCCTTGGGCCACACCTGCCTTGTTCGGGCTGGCCCCACTCACTGACGGTGGCCTCAGAAATCTCAAGGCAGCCCTCATGGTGTTGGTCACACTTCTCAGCCATGTAAGTGTTTCTGGGGGACTCCTAGACCACGGGCATCAGGATGCTCCAAGGTTCTCGTAAGTAATGAATATACCAAGTGGACAATCAGAGTCTCTGGGGGATGGGGTGATTCCTTTGTACCCTCTGGATGGAGAACCACTATGCCACCTGCAGCCACTGTGGAGAAGTGGGCATTGCGGTTAGTAAGTTTGATGCCAGGAGATCTTGGGTTCAGGTTTTAGGGTTAAGGAAGTTGGGAGAAGGGAGGAAAGTGCGCAGGTGTGGAGTACCAGCTGTTGGAAGATGCCGTGCCTTTTTCATTTATACTCAGCCCAGTGTGCTGTATGTTATGATGCCATGCACAGGGGAGGAAACAGTGTCAGAGAGATTAATAGCTTGCTTAGGATCATGCATTTGGTAGGTGGAGACCAGGCTTGACTCAAGTCCTCATTTTTTCCATTATGGCTTTAATCCCCATGCTAGAATGTTGACCATGACTGTACGTGTTAAGATTTTCTAGTAGCCACAGTGAAAAGGTAAAGAGAAATGAGTGAAATTAATTTTAAACATTTTCTTTAACTTAGTATATCTAAAATACTTCAGTATTTAATCAGTATAAAATATGAATAGATATTTTACATTCTTTTTTTTCCACACCAAGTCTTCAAAATCCAGTATGTGTGCTACCTTCAGAGAACATTTCGTCATACTAGCTACATTTCAAGGGCTCGGTGGCCAGGAGTGGCTAGTGACTGCCTTACAGGACAGCCCAGCTCTAGCATCTGTGTACTGGAGAGGCATGTCCTGCCCGGCTGCCCAGAGTAGCAAGGGATTTCTAAATTCGTGGTTTGCAAAGGCCACGGGATGAATCAATACTGGGCAGTCTTCGTGTCACCTGAGGAGGGGGTATTATAAGTCCTCAGTCTAGGGTCCCAGGTGATTCTTCTGTGTAACCTGATTGGAAACAACTGCACTCAAAGCATTCACTGGGCAATTTACCTGGGTTCTGTGGCTTTGCCCTGCCCCCTCGTCAGGGACACTTGCATTCCAAGCACGTTCTCTGGGGGTGGGGTGGTGGTGTGATGGGAAAGGTGGGGGAATGTGTGCCCTGAGGGCTCTTTCCCTCCCCTACTGAATAGAACTGCAGTTTCAATGGAAAAAAGGACTGCTTATTTATCTGGATGTGATCATGCATAAGGGGTGGGACCTTTCCTTTTGGTGGCTGAGAGCGGAGTCCTGTGTTCTCAGGAAAGGTAAGATGAAAAGAGTAAAAATATTTAGGGAAGAATGGGATACTGTGTATACTTAAGCTGTGTTTTTTTCCCCAGTGGTGTGGTTTTGAAATTTATTTGCTGACTTAGTGCAAGAAATCTGGTCCTAAAGAGTTACAGTCCAGGGGTCCAAGCCTCAAATGCCTCCGAAGTCCGGCAGGTAACAAGCCATGAAGGGTAGGAGATGTCAACTCCAATCTTAGGAATGTTCTTCACTTTCACAGATCTTGCAGTCTCCCTTTTTATCTGGAAATATAAGACCCTCTTGGTCCGTCATTTTCTTACTGTTGATAGAGAAATATTTCTCTAAGAGAAGAAGCAGTCCAAGCATGGTAAATGGCAGTGACACTTGTGCTTGGTCTTTAGGGAGACCAGTCTGAGAGCCATGCCCCTCTAAGGGGGGGTAGCTACTACCCAGCTCCATCCAGCTGTTGTCCTTGAGGCCCAGTGTTACCAGATCTTGTTATTTTAAGGAGTGCAAAGGTAAAATCTTGGCTTTCTTCCTTTTAATTTAGAACGACAGTTAAATCTTGAACAACACAGATTTGAACTGCACAGGTTCACTTATGCCCAGATTATTTACAGCACTATAAATGTATTTTTTTCTTCCATAATGATTTTATTGACATTTTCCTTTCTCTAGCTTTATTGTAAGAATATAGCATACAGGGGCGCCTCTGTATCTCAGTCGATTGAGTGTCCAACTCTTGATTTTTTGGCTCAGGTCATGATCTTGGGTTGTGGGATTCTCTCTCTCTGCCCCTCTCCTCAACTTGCATGCATGTTCTTTCTGTTTCTCTAAAAAAGAAAAGAATACAGTATATAATATATATAAAATATGTGTTAACTGGTTATGCTATTGGTAAGGCTTCTGGTCAACAAGAGGCTCTTGGTAGTTCAGTTTTAGGGAGTGAAAAGTTATACGGGGAGTTTTGACTGAGTGGCAGGTAGGCACCCCTAACCCGTGTTGTTCAAGGGTCTACTGTAGTTCTAGATTCACAGGAAGTGAAAAAGGCTGTAGGCCCTGTATGTCCTTCTCCCTGCTTCCATTGGTGGTAGCACCTTACATAATTACAGCTCAGCATCAAGACCAGGAAATGGGCACTGTTGCAATCTACGGTCCTTACAGGGGGTTTGCCAATTCAGTTTATGTACGTGCTCATTTGTGTGTACACATGCATGTGCGTGTGTTCTGTGCAGTTTTATCAAGTGCAGATTTGTGTAACCACCTCTACAGACAAAGTCTTTGGCTTTTTTTTTTTTAATTTTTTTTTTGAACGTTTATTTATTTTTGGGACAGAGAGAGACAGAGCATGAACGGGGGAGGGGCAGAGAGAGAGGGAGACACAGAATCGGAAACAGGCTCCAGGCTCTGAGCTATCAGCCCAGAGCCCGACGCGGGGCTCGAACTCCGGGACCGCGAGATCGTGACCTGGCTGAAGTCGGACGCTTAACCGACTGCGCCACCCAGGTGCCCCAGTCTTTGGCTTTTAAATTGTGCAGATATATCAAAAACTCTTTGGGTCTAAAGTACATGCGATAGGCCAGGTGTGGCCTTCTGAGCCTTCAGTTTTCAGCCTCTGTTCTAGTCTCGCACTTTCATTTTTTTTTTTATTCACATAAAATTCATGTAACACAGAATTCACTACTTTAACCCTTTTAAAGTATTCAGTGTTTTTTAGTGTATCCACAGTGTTGTACAACTATTTCCACTACCTAATCCAGAACGTTTTCATCACCCCGAGAAGAAACCTATATCCATTAGCACTCACTCCTTCCGTCCTTCCCTTAGTCCCTGACAACCACGTATCTACTTTCTGTTTTTATGGATTTCTTCTTCTGGACATTTCATGCAAATGGAATCATACTACTCTATATACTGGTCTTTTGTGTCTGACAAGCCCTTTCATTTTATAGAGAATGAGACTTGGGGCCAGAGGGCAAAAGTGATGTGCCCACTAATATACAGCTAGTGAGTGGCCAAGTCTTTACTTGAACCCAGAACCACTACTCTTGGTACCATATCTTTGTGCCTCTCACCATTCAGGTGTTTGTTTTTATAATATGATGATAAAACTGCCACCCCAGCTATTTTCACTTGGTTTTAATTAACATGCTACCAACAGAATGTCTTCTGTTACTTGTGCTGAGTGTTAAGGTTCTTTAGGGAATCACTGTGGAAATGAAAACTGTCAAAGAGAAAATAGAACAATTCAATTTAGTATGCTTTTTATTTAAAAAAAAATTTTTTTTTCAACGTTTATTTATTTTTTTTGGGACAGAGAGAGACAGAGCATGAATGGGGGAGGGGCAGAGAGAGAGGGAGACACAGAATCGGAAACAGGCTCCAGGCTCTGAGCCATCAGCCCAGAGCCCGACACGGAGCTCGAACTCACGGACCGCGAGATCGTGACCTGGCTGAAGTCGGACGCTTAACCGACTGCGCCACCCAGGCGCCCCTTAGTATGCTTTTTAAAAAAAGTTTATTTATTTTGAGAGAGAGAAAGAGAGCAGAAGAGGGTCAGAGAGAGCAGGGGGAGAGAGAGAATCCCAAGCAGGCTCCATGCTGTCAGCACAGAGCCTGACACAGGACTCAATCTCACGAACCATGAGATCATGACCTGATCCTAAACCAAGAGTCAGTGATTAGCTGGCTGAGCCACCCAGGCACCCCAATTTAGTATGCTTTTACTGAGTACCTCTTGTGTGCTAGGTTCAGGACCAACAGGGATGAGTTAGACTGGACCCTAACCATCAAGGAATAGTCAGATGAGAGAAACAGAAGAAAGAATTTCAGGATATTAGGGTAAATATCATGACTGTAGGGTAGAGGGAAAGGGCACCAGGTCCAATGTGGGGAGCTTTGAGAAATGAGAGGAAGTTAACAGGTACTGAGACAGGAGATGCCTGAGCAAAGGTTGAGACTTTAGGAGTTGTAGGTCTGCACACTTGAGCTGTGAGCTGATTGGTAGTGATGGAGCAGGAAATGGGGAGCTGGGGTATTGGAAACACAGCTGGAAGAGTGTGCTTGGGTCAGAGTCCTGAAGGTCAGCTACCCTTATGGATGTCTGAAACTTTAAAGCTCGGGATGGCTGAATAGAAGCAGAGTAGGAGAAGCCAAAGTTGGGAATTGAGTCTCCAGGGGAATACCCAAGTCTGAGCAGTTGGGGTAGGGAGTGGGATATAGGGTGGTGGACCTAGTACCCAACTATCAACAAGATTGAGAAGAATCAAGGCAAGGGAAGCCAGGAGACCATTCCAGAAGCCATGCCATGATGAAGTCATGTCATAGGACATGTTTGGAGAGCTCTCAGTCCTGTTTCCAATGGCCTGCCTCCACCTCCTTGTTCACCCACTTAGCAGTGATTTATTGAGCACTTGCTTTGTGCTGGGGTTACAGCAGTGAACAAGTCAGGCAAGATTCCTGCCCCCTGGAGGGGAGCATGGATAAATGAGGTAATTACAGATTGTGATAGTCCTACCAAAAAAGTAGCTTTTGCTGGTAGGACTAAGGTTAGGCAGTCTGGGCTGGCCTGAGTCAAGAGGTGATATTGGATCTGAGTTCCCAATGGTGAGAATACCCCAGCCACGGCAAGAGCCAGGGAAAGAGCCTTGCAGGCAGAGAGAACAGCAATTGCAAAGACCCTAGAGGGAGGGAGTCCCTGGCCATCTGCAGGAGTACTCTGGGCTTTGTCAAGGTTTCCTTGGGTGGCAGGGGGGTGGGAGGAGGACAGTGGGGCAAATCAGAACAGGTATTTTGTGGAGGGTATCCTGTCTCAGGAGGGGAGGAGGGAGGGAACCTTCCTGAGGAAGAAAAACATATCCCAGTGGAAGAAAGTATGAAATCACTCATACTTAAATGATTCATTTAAAGTAGGCGTGCTTTTTTTTTTTTTAAGGGGGAGCTAAAAATTATTTTGCTATTTTTCAACTAATTTTATTCTATTTTATGAGCTTTGTGTTGTTCACAGAACTTGGAAACCTTCATTCTGCTTCCTACTGAAACTGGAGTAGGTGGGAGGGCTTTATAAAGTGTCCCAAACCCACTTTCCTCTGCCAGTGGGTGTGGAGGGAGGACAACTGGGCAGTGGGACCAGGGACAAGACTTGGTTGAGGTACCTTGGCACTGAGCATTTTGGAAGCTTCAGTGGTGCTGGATGTGGCACTGTTTACTGTGCCAGCGGGGATTTGTTCTGGGAAATAGGGAAACGCTTTCTGGGCCAGTAAAGGGGTTCATTTTGCATATATTAGAAAATCATCTTGAATAAAATGATTAAAAAAAACACTGCACAAAAGAAATAAAGATAATTGTTCTGATTTGTTTCCTTCCCGAGTTGGTCAGCCTCAAGGCCAGTTGGGGATTTTTCCAATTCTAGACTAGCTTTCTGAGCAGAGTTCTTCTGAGTCCACTAAATTAGTGGGCTAATTAGTGGGTGCCTAGATTTCAGAGGCTAGTGGCAGGCCTGAGTAGTTAAGAGATGGGTTGGCTTGATTATCCTTCAGCTGAGAGATATGAAATTTGAGGTATATCATGAAGGAACATGGAGGGTTTGAAGGCGTTATATTGGCATACAGTGATTAGCCAGGCAAACAAGCTAAAAGACTCCTTAAAGGGTAAACAACAGAAGAGGTAAGCGCAAATCAGTGCTTAGTACTATGAAGGAGAGGTACATGGTGTTCTGGGGGACCAGAACTGTTTGGATGGTCCAGGTGTTTGGTAGGAATGAAAGTGGCTAACGTGACTTTCACAACATCTAGCATTATTCTATATTCTTGGGATAAAGTAGAGAGGAGGATGTAAATGAGAGAGGTGATGGTTCAAAGGCAACTTGTGTGATTTCTTTTGGAAGGATGGGTCAGAGAAATGTCTTGTTTTAGGCAAGGACATAATAATACTGCAGGGAAACAATGGATTGCCTAAAAATTAAAGACTGCAGAAGGGACAGATTAGTATCTTGAGCTTTTCCTAGACTTCCTGTCCCACCTTTTGTTCTTCCTAATTTTCAATATGGCTCAAGGTGGGGGGGAGGGACCCTTAGGTTGAAGGGGATGTGTAAGAGTTTCCTTGTTCTGGTGAGGGATACTATGGGTTGCTGCTGGGCCTTGCAATCAGGAGGGCTGATGTTGGTCAGCTGTGGGTTTCTCTGGTGCTGGGCTGTGAAGGTCACCTGGTAGCATCTGGTGATGTCAAGAAAGAGATCTTTCTAGGCTGGCCCATTCATGGAACTAGCTTACTCCCATCTGTCATCTTTGTGGCACACAGCATTTACTTTGCCATTCTTGAGATGCCTCAGGCCGTTACTTAACCACAAAGTGGGAATCTGGAAAGAGAAATGCTCAGCTGGCTTGGCAGGTTTCTAGGCATTGCAGTCATCTTCAGCATTCTGCTGTTTGGTGGGCAGTAAGGACTCGAGGCAGAGTACTTTGTGCCTTGGAGCCATTCCTTGAAGACCACCGTGATGACTGGATGTTTCCAGACCCTGTGCCCTGGCAGGGTGAGCCTACATAGGTGTGAGGGCTCAGATATGCTGAGGCTGGACAACTCCACTGAGTTTATCTGGAGGCACTGGCATTAGGTCATGGTATACAGGGACTGAGGCAGAGGGGGCCCCCTTCACTGGCTGCTGGCATTCTATGTTTTTATTTTTTAAACATTTTTTAAGTTTGTTTATTTTGAGAGAGAGAGAGCGTGTACACAAGCAGTGGCGAAGGGCAAAGAGAGAGAATCCCAAGTAGGCTCCGCGTTGTCAGTGCAGAGCTCCATGTGGGGCTCGATCTCAAAAAATGTGAGATTGTGATCTACGCTGAAATCAAGAGTTGGATGCTCAACTGCTCAACTGACTGAGCCATCTGGGTGCCCCTCTATGTTTATTTAATAGAGTAAAAGGAGTTAAGGTGTGCCTGGGTGACTCAGTCGGTTGAGCACCCAACTCTTGATTTCAGCTCAGGTCATGATCTTAGGGTCATGAGATGGAACCCTGCGTGGGGCTCTTCACTGACAACGTAGACCTTGCTTGGGATTCTTTCTCCCTCTCTCTCTGTCTCTCTCCCACTTCCCTGCTTGCATTCTCTCTCTCTCTCTCTCTCTCTCTCTCAAAATAAATAAACATAAAAAAAAGAATAAAAGGAGTTAAGTGTTGTTTCACATAATGTGATGTAGGGAGTAGGTAAACGTACTGAGAGTATACAACTCCCCCAAAGCCTGAGTCCTTGCATCCTGCCCAGAGGATGCTGAATTAATGACCTCGCTGAGATTGTTCTGGAGCTTCTGAGTGAAAGATACTTTTTTCCAAATGAGTAGGAGTCTGGGTGTCAGAGTCACCTGAACAAAGCCTGGGCCTCCAAATCAGAGATTCTGATTTAATAGGTCTGCGGCCCAGTATTTTTTTTTTTTTTTCCTGGTGATTCTAATTTTCAGCCAGATTTGGGAACCTTCCCACCAGTTACAGATCCAGGGAAGCTCTTCCCACTCCTGAGGTGACTTTTGCCTCCTTGCTTGCCCATACTGGCCTTGAACCCTGAGCCCTAACCATGGGCACATGTTTGGTCTTCACTCCTCTTTATGTCCCTTTCCAAAATGTGTCTTTTGGGGTGCTACCCCCTGGCTTTGCTTCAGCCTAGATTGGGGCTGGTGACTCATCTCTTTCTTATCCATGAAGAACAGGAGAACTGCATCTGGAGATTTTGATGAGCAGATATTCTGGGACATTTTCTTAACAAAACTTCCTGCTTGAGGCTTGACTGTGTAGTAGATTCTGGCCATAGAAATCCAGGCCCTGAGGTAGAGGCGGGATGGTTTGTGACTGGCACAGGGAAAAAAAAACTATCAGCTGTCTTCTCAGAGACACGATGGAAGTACTGTCGGTATTTCTGCCACCATGTTTTCGGCCCTGCTGACTCTGGGACAGCATTGGTTACCCTGAGGGAGTCCTAGGTGGGCATTGTCAGGGAATAGGGCTGATTTGGTGGCATTCTTGAAATGGGTGCTTGGCGAGACAAACATCCAAGAGTACACATGACATCTCAGCAGTTGTTGGGTCAGGTGGCAGGAGTTTTTAAGACCAGCAAGATAACAGGAGATCTGGACAAGACCAAGTTGGAGGGGCTGTTCACTCCTTGCTCTTGCTCCTCTTGTCCCATGGCCTGTGATTCCTACCTTCCCCTCTTTTCTCCCCCGCTGCCTGTTCCCCTCCCTTCCCTGCTTTAGGATTTCCTGAGTGTCTGCCCATGACAGGAAGTGTCCGTTCACCTTGGCTGCACCAGGAAACCCAGCTCAGTGCTCCCAGAACGCCTGTGCCCACCCCGATCTTCAGGTTTACCCATTGTGTTAGAACTCTTCTTGAGTGTCAGATAGTTTACCTTGACAGAGCAACTTAAGGGCGAGGACTGGGTCTGGTTCGTCTTTGCCTTTTCATCACCTTGCACACTGCCCGGTGTGTAATAGGGTTCGTAAATAATCTGTCGCGTGATCAACGAATCCATACATTCTTTGAGGGATGATATAAATAATTCTTACCAAGATCTTATAGTTGAACATTGTTCGTCTATTACAGTCTAGTAACTATATATAAGCTAATTGATAGCCTTGTATTCAAAATGCATTTTAAGGGACATTTTTCTAGCATATAGAGTATTTCAGACAGCTTGGGACATTAACTGAGCACTTTTGAGGTAGTAGATGCATTGTGTTTATGAGAATTCTTTTTTTTTTTTTTTTTGTAATTAAAGGAGCAATGTTACTGAAAATGTCATATTAGGAAGTGAACCCTTAGGGCACCTGATGGAACTTACCTTCATTTGTCAAAGGAGAGTATGACAGGCCTTTCAGTAGAGTGAGTTGGATAATTCAACTGTATCTCCTTGAATTTAATATTGGCTTTAAAAGACCCACATGTACACACATGTGTATGTGTGTGTGTGTGTATTTAAAGTATTTTTTGTTTTATAATATAAGGCAGGGGCGCCTGGGTGGCTCAGTCAGTTAAGCATCTGACTCTTGATTTTGGCTCAGGTCATGATCTCACAGCTCATGAGATGGAGCCCTGCATTCAGCTCTGCACTGACAGTGTGGAACCTGTTAGGGTTTCCCTTGCTCCCCCTCTCTCTGCCCCTCCCTTGCTTGCCCCCCCAATAAATAAATAAACATTAAAAATATATGTAAGATAACTATGCGGCTTGGGGCTCCTGGATGGCTCAGTCGGTTAAGTGTCCAACTTTGGCTCAGGTCATGATCTTACTGCTCGTGAGTTCAAGCCCCGTGTCCAGCTCTGTGCTGACAGCTTGGGCTCCAGGCTCCAAGCCTGCTTCAGATTCTGTGTCTGTCTCTCTGCCCTTCCCCTGCTTGCACTCTGATTCTCTTTCTCTCTCTCTAAAATATAAAATAAAACATTTTAAAAATTAAAAAAAAAAAAGATAACTATGCAGTGGGACATAGTCAAAGAGTTCTGGATTGGCAATCAAGAGACCTAGGTTCTAGAATTAGCTCTGCTTCTGTGGGAGTAGGCAAGTCAGTTTCCTGCTTAGGCTTTTATAATATGAAAGTGTTGTGCTTGTTCAGGGATTGCAAATGTCTGCAAGAATGGGGTTACTAACTTAAGTTGCTGTATGTGCTATACCATTTTTTTTTTTCTCTTAGAACCCTGTCCCCTTTTTCTTTTATGTTCCTACTTCTGTTAAGTTGAGGGAAATATTTCTGTATCACACACACACACAAGAAGACCAAGAAACCCAGTAATATAAGGGCAATGATGATCACAGCTCTCTCCATGGTGAGGCGTTAGGGAGTGGTAGGGACTGTGGCATATTGGAATAGCCAAGCCTGCTTATGAAGGGCAGCTATCACTTAGCACACCCGATCGTTTTTAGATGTATATGTGGACCATGTTGACTGTTTTTTTTTTTTCCCCCTAAGAGAACTCATAAGTCTGGGTTTTATGTCACCTCTCTGATGTTTAAGTTTTGGCTTAAATTTTCTAAGCCCATCCTTCAGATCAATGTAATACTACTATAGGTTAGGTGTAGCCCACTGGGCTTTCAGTTTGGGATCCCTGTTATAGATGATCTCTAAAGCTTCTTTCTGCCCAAGAAAGGCCCATCTGATTCTAATGGGGACCATTTCAGCTGGTGAACTAAAGATTGTTGTTCTAGTTGGGGAAGATAGTGGGGCTAGAAGAGGAGTATGGGGGCTTAGGCCTAACCAGGATGCCTGCCAATTGGTGTTTTGGCTGGCCGCCTCCCCTTGTGGAGAGACCACAGGGTGCCTGATTCATACCAGATGTTTTGTTTGTCATTGCAGGAGTTGGCATTTGTTAGAAGAGTTTGTGAAACCTTCTCTCTGCCCAGAGCTCTGGGACCAATGCATCTTCCCACCACCTTAAACCACTGGTAAATATGTTCTGTTTTGTTTCTTCTTTTGCAGCAAAGGGAACTATTTTTGGTGCACTATAGAATGTGATTTTGGGAGAACCATACTGTCCTTACTGTTCTAGAAGGAAGAACACTGGGCTGGGCCTAGGCATATCTGGGTTCTGGTACCTACTTGGTTGTGCCATTTTTACTGTGCGATCTTAGGTGAATTGTTTGACCTCTCTGGGCCCTAGACAGAGAAATGAATCCTACTCTGCTAAAAGAGATATGTATAGGAGATTGCTTCCAAGGGAGTAAAGTGCTGGGCAAGTATAAAGTAATCCTATTTAGCTGTGAGATGTAGAGCTGGGTAATTCTAAGCGAACAAATTAAAATGTGAACACGTATGTTGGAAACATGGACTTAAATACCTATTTTCTGAGTCTTCCAGAGTGGTGTTTCAAGACATTTGCATTTTCCGTTTTTCCCCCTTCCTACCACTGCTGCAGCTGCCATTTTCTTGAAAGGTTGAATTAACTGCACTTCACAATTACCTTCATTTTGGAGATCAGATAATTTCAGTTAACAAATGTTTTTCTTTCCAAAAGAAACTTAATTACTCCTCACAGCAGGTAAGCGCCTTGCTTCTGTGGCAGTTGAAAGAGGCAAAAATATATCCTTCACAAGAGCGTGTCCGTGCCGAGAAGAGGGTGCTTCAAGGTATGCTAGCTAGCTGAAGGTCACGTGAAGGACTCCCATGAACTGTTTGAGGGGAAGGACCACCATGAGCCAGGGAGACAGTATGACCCTGTGTGTCTTGATTCCCGCCACATCATTGAGAAAAGCCCATGTGTTTTCTCACTGGCTGGTCAGCTTGCCACCATGTGGACCAGGTGCTGGGATGACCCGGTAAGACAAGTTCCGGGGGCCTGGCCACATGGGGAGCTTGCTGAATGCTGGGGGTTGGTGCAGGAAGGACAGGCGGTTAGGACAGACAGGCCCAGGGTTGGGGACCCCACTCGGGCATGAGAGGCTGACCAGATTGCTATGTCTAAAGGGACACAATGGACATTCTGCGTCCCACAGCCAGAGTCTCATCTGGCGGGCAAGAAAAGCTCCATGGTGGGGGTCCTCAGAGAAGCGTTTGGTCTCAGGTGGGTGGGACACTACCCATTCAGCAAATATGTGTTAATGCCTACTCTGTGCCAAGGCACTGCTCTGGGCACTGGAGATTCACTGGTCTAAAGGCAGACTTTGTCCACAGCTCTGAAGCTTTGATACGAGTAGGGTGGCAAACAAGAATGTGAGCTCCATGACGGCAGAGATCTTTGCTTATCTTATTCACTGGATATCCCCAGCTCTTAGAAGAGCACATTGCATGCAAACATGATGGGTACTCACTAAAAATTATTTTATGAACAAAGTAGATCACTAACTAGATAATATCAGGTGGTAATAGGTGCCATGGAGGAAAAAAAAAGTGAGAGCTACCCCACTTTGTGTTTTTTGTTTTGTTTTGTTTTGAGGGGCTGGAGGGACTATTTTTGAAAGAGTGGCCTGAGAAGACTTCTGTGCATGGGAGAGAGAGGGAGAAAATTCTGTGCAAAAAATCTGAATGGAGTGAAGGAATCTAGGGGGAAGTGTGTAGGCAGAGGGAACAGTGAGCGAAAAAGAAAAGCCTTTGACGTAAACTGAGCTTGGCATGATAGGAGAACAGGAGGGCAGCCAGTTTGGCTAGCCTTGAACTGGGAGGTAGGTATGGGGAGGGAGAGTGATATGAAGTGAGATCAGTGGCAGGTGGGAGCCAGATCTTGTAGGCCACGATAAGGAGAGTGTGATTAGACACCACTGGAGAGTTTGAACGGAATTATTTGTGCTTTACAATTATTTTCCTGGGTCCTGAGTGGAGAATAGACTTTGGGGTCAAGAGGAGAATCATAACCTGAAGGGGTCCAGGCAGGAGATAAGGGCATGGCTTGGATTAGTGTGATGAACTCAGGATATATTTTGAAGGTCATGCCTGCTGGATTGGTGTGTGGTGTAAGCAGAAAGAGTCCAGGATGAGCCCAGTGTTTTTGGCTGGGTGAATGATGTTGCTGTTTACCGAGATGGGGAACAGGGAGGGATATATGTGATGGTGTTTGGGGGCGGGGGACCTGAGGGTTCAGTTCGGGCATGTTAAGTTTGAGATGCCCATTTGCTATTCTCATGGAGATCTAGAATTGGCTGGGGCTGGAGATGGTCCCTTTGAGAGTCATCAGCATGTAGATGGTATTTAAAAGCTATGAGGCTGAATGAGATTACTTAGGTAGAGAAAGCAGTGCGAGGTAGGATTTGGACAGAGAAAGAGGCAAAGGGTGGATTTTCCATAGAAAACCCCTAAGAAGTAAATGGAGACACATGCTAATGAATATGCTATGATTTCATGTAATACAAATATAAATTATTCAAATGAGATAATGATATAAAAGTAGTAAGGTCTCACCTTATATTAAAAAAAAAAAACTTGAAGTACTGTGACTCCCCAAACCAAGAAAATTAGTTTTAGAGTTGTGTAATTTTAAATCGGGTCAGCTGAGAGAATTATAAACTGCATTTATGCAACTGGCACGTGGCTGTGCTTTCGGCTGGCAGGCAGAAGGTTCCAGCATCCTTTGCCATTAATAGCATGTAAACTACACTGTTCTTTATCTGTACTGCCACTTCTGCAAGCCATTTTGATGACTAAGTTTAATTCACTGTTAATATGTTTCAGGTTTTTCATCCTGTAATCATACCATCCAAAAGTTCATTAAACGAAGGCTCGCGAGCGTGTAAAACCACACACGAAGATCAGTACTTCTGCAATCAGAGTTAGAAGTGATTCTATTAAAAGGTCAAAGAGGCCTTTCTTTGTTTGCAGAACCACAATTTAGGAAATATTTAGAATATTGCTGAAATATTAAGATAAACTATATCGCGGCAAAAATATACCCTGATGCTTGTAGTAGATGTATGCGTTTCAGGTACCGCCCATATCCCTCAACTGCCATTGACTGACAGGAGAAAATCAGTTCTGAATCATATACATTTTTATCTATTTGTGGGCTCTGGGCACAAAATGCACCTGCTACATCCAGTTTTTGTCTGTTTCTTAGAGAATTCGCCCCATTGAGCTTCCTGCACATTCTCATTGGGCTCTTTAGTTTTTCCATTTTCACACTGCCTGGTGAGTTTGTTTAGTCTTGTTATCTCCGGTCCCCATAGAAATTTTTGCCCTCTTCTTGAAGTTGCTGCCCAAAGTTGGCCTGCCTCCTCCCTCTTGCCCTGGGCTTCGGGCCCCACCCATCTTTGACTGCCCTGGTGAGCCTCCCAGCTTAGCCCTCCCCAGAGGCTTTTCAGGATTCTTTAGGAATCCCTTCTTTGGGGAGACTTTCACCTTTTTCCCCCAGGCCTGGTCTTTACATGCTTTTTGTGGACTTGACAAAAAAATAGGAAACCAGGGTCCTGTTGAGGGCAATGTGATAAACAACTGTTCTAGAATGTACTGTTTCAAATTGCTTGGGCAATGGGCCGCCCTAACTTGTGTTTTCATGTATTTCAAAACCCTTGTATCTCAGTGAAAATATTCTCAATGGGACTTCTGGAGCATCTTATAGTAATATGCGTTGGTTATGTACAATTCTATATCTATAGCAAATGATTTATGGTGAAATGAAGGTTTCAGTTGAAGGGTATTTATTCATGACAACTGACATCAATCCTGGTTTTAATTTGTCTTTTCTTATAGAGTAGAACCTAAATATGATTAAAAAGAACGAAATTTACTGACAATCATGGGAGGATTTCTCTTCCCTACTTACTTCTTAGTAAGTGCTTTTAGGAATTAAAAAAAAAAAAGAAAAAAAAAAAAAAAAAAAAGGCTGATACCTTCTCCTGCCCCTAGAGACTGAGTGGTCAGGCATTAAAAAATGGTGGTATCCTTGCGGTGCCTGGGTGGATCAGTCAGTTAAGCGTCCAACTTCAGCTCAGGTCATGATCTCAAGGCTCATGAGTTTGATCTCAAGGCTCTGCGTCGGGCTCTGTGCTGACAGCTCGGATACTGTGTTTCCCTGTTTCTCTGCCCCTCCCCTGCTCATACTCTGTCTGTCTGTCTGTCTGTCTGTCTCTCTCTCTCTCTCAAAAAAAAAATAATAATAAAAATAAGCATTAAGAAAAATAAAAAAAAAAGATATTTAAAAATGGTGATATCCTCCTTAAGGTGAAAAGCAAAACAGTGCTTCAGTGCCTGTATGCATGTAGACCATCTCAGGAGATGCTAGAGAGGGGTAGCTTTTTGGGGAGGGCCATGGTATAAGAAAGAGACTTCTTTTCACTCTATACCCCTTTTATACTAAGAAAAAAAAAAAAAAAAAAGAGCTGCCCAAAGTGGAGTCACTCATGCTAAGACTCACATCAACAAACCAAGGCTTAATACCTAACCTAATTATGTAACTTTTAATAGTCAATCAGGAATTACCTGCTCTGCAGTAATGAGAAGGTAATCTGCCTGATAGATACCCCTCTCCCCCTCCCCGCCTCCCCCCAAAAGAAGGTGACCTTGCCTGGGACAACCTACTCTTTGCTAGAACAGCTTTGCACCACGTCCTTCTGCCTATAAAAATCTTCCATTTTGTATAGTTTCTCAGAGCTCCTTTCTGCTAGAGGGGGATGTTGACTGATTTGTGAATCATTGGATAAAATCTATAAGATCTTTAAATGTACTCTATTGTTTTGCTTTTTAACAACTTCTAAATTTTTTTATATCATGTTTATGTATTAACTTTAAAAAGCATGATAGTATCCCTTTTAACCTTTAATACATGATCCCGAAAACTTACAGTTCCTTCGTTAACTTGGTTTTCTAAGTGCCCTTGCTCGATGTATATTGAGATTGAAAACGTTGCCTGTTCAGTGTCTATTGCCTTGATTTGTTCTGAGCCTCTGTGCTCATCAGCAGGTTGAGACTAGGCTTCTTTAACTTGAATTTCAAATTTTTTGCATATATTTTGCATATGTCAGCCCCATTGCTTTCTTTCCTCCTTCTTTCCCTTCTTTCAGAAAGGATTTAATAAGGCTGTTTCTGGCCAATATTTTATTCCACAGCTTTAGACAAATATGAATTTGAAATGAGGTGACCTTGCCATGAATTGAACCACAGATTATGCTGTTTAAACCGACATCTCTCTGCTGCCCTTTGGAGCAAAATATTGTTGCGTTGCGGAACAGGACGTGGAATTTGGAATCCGGTGGTTGAGGGTTTCTAACCCCAGAGCTCAGTCAAATTTAAAAGCAACCCTAACTCATTTTCCTTAAGAATCTCAGCTACTGGAGGGAAATGCTCAACATGGAATTTACGTGAGTTGTCACCTTTCCTTAAGTGAAGGCTGGAATTCAGGGTCGAATACCAATGTTGCCAGTCACTATGCTGTTGTTGGGCAGCTGTGTGTGCTGTTGGGGACAGCTTCTGCAGAGGTCATTGTCTAAAAAAGTATCTCCCTGGACTTGCTGTATTGGTTTGTGTCACCAGAGTTTCAAACAGGCACTTTCTGGCCAAAGTTACTTTGTCCTGTAAAGAGATGATACCCATTTCAAGCAGCAGCGACATTTTTGAGGTGTTGCTCTTTCTCCAGAAGATTTACACCTTTGATTTTGTACTTTTTAAACAGGAAGTTTTATCACATTTGCTGGCCACGTGTATAAACAAGATATTTTCTCCTTTTCCATCCAGTGACTACAACTAGAAAGTGAGAAACCTCTTTTGCCTTTCTTTTTCCTCCCTGGTTTGGGGAAGTAAACATTAGATCATACGTGGGGCTGTCACAAAAACAGGGAGCTCATCATCATCTCCTGTGATTCCTGAACATCATGGGAAGAAGTCCCTCTGAGTGCTCCACTGACTAAATTAGACAAGGCACCATCTGATACCTGCTTCACAGCAGTGCCCTCATCCTGCAGTCTCCTTATCAACGTGGAGATGATTCACTCTGTTTTCCTCACTCAGAGAGATTTGCTCTGGTTTGCTGATTATGGCAGTGATTAAATAAAAAATGGTTCCTACAGAGGTATGCTTGAAAAAATAACTGCATTATTTTTGCTTGAACTTGCACAATTGAACTTTCATATTACAGTCAGTTAGGTATTGGTTCTTAGGCTTTTTTGGGAGAGGGGTCAAGACCCCTCTAAGGCACATATGCACATTGCCTAATTTGCATATATAATGGATTCGCACCCCTCCACCCAGTTATCATACCTTCTAACTTAGTCACACAAACCATTAGCATATTATTATAAGAGTGATTCTGAGCAGCAGGTTACCTGCTCTGGATGGCATTTCTGTTAGAGAAAGATTAAGGAAGATAGCTATGCTCAAAGCAGCCTAAGTTTATTGAAATTTGCAACTGCCAGAATTGGCTCGATATGGACTCAAAAGCTGGAAATACTCTTCTATGAATTGCTTTTTTTTTAGTTTATTTATTATTTTGAGAGAGAAAGTGAGCATGAGTAGAGTAGGGGCAGAGAGAGAGAGGGAGAGAGAATCCCAAGCAAGCTCTGTGCTGTCAACACAGAGCCCAACACGGGGCTCAGTCCCATGAACCACAGAGATCATGACCTGAGCCGAAATCAGGAGTCAGACACTCAACCACCTGAGCCACCCAGGCACCTCAAATTGCTATTATTTTAATAAAAAAGGGAAAGAGGTACTTTTACCCTTTTTGCTTTCCAACAGCTAATCTCATGTTTTTCTCAAATTCATTTATTCCCTCTTCTCACCTCCCTGTTCAAGAGAAAATTTATTATGGAGAAATATAGGTTAAAAAAAAAAAGTGTATAGAGCTCAGTCTTCATTTTCCAACCAAGTTTGTGTTTCTAGATGTTGCATTTGTTCCCTGAGTTAATTACGTTTATAAGCATCCTGTCTGTTGTGGCAGGTTACAAACTAGCTGCCCAGGAAACACCAGTTTTAAGTATTTAAAGTAAGTGGCTAGAATTTTAAAAGTGAGGCAATTTCATATAATTTTATTTCTAACTCCTCTTGACCGAGTATCTTGCAGTATCAGGCCGTATCCCTGCGTGGAGCAGAGTGGGCTAAACAGAGGACCAACGGTTGTCCCTCTTGTGGGGGCCTTCAGGGCCCAGTTTGCTGCAGTCCCCGCATACCCACTTGTCACCTGCTTAGCTCGCTCAGGCTTTTGGTTTTGTAACCTGTGACTTATGGTTTCAGTTTCAAATCTTACCTCAAAGAATCAGCGGATCTGGAGGCTCGACAAAACATTGTTTTGGTATCCTCCTTTGTAAATTACAGAAACTAAATTCAAAATGATAAGGATAGGGGTGCCTGGGTGGCTCAATCAGTTAAGTGTCCGACTTTGGCTCGTCATGATCTCACAGTTCATGGGTTTGAGCCCTACATCGGGCTCTCTGTGTCACCTCAGAGCCCCCTTCAGATTCTCTGTCCCCCTTTCTCTCTGCCCCTCCCCAACTTGTGCTCCCTCTCTCCCTCTCTCAAAAATAAGCAAACATTAAAAAATTTTTAAATAAAATGGGAGAAAAACGGTTGGGGCAGTGGAGTAGTGAAACAAATATTTTTTCCTTCAAGAGATTTGTGTGTTTTTTAATAAGAGGAAGGAAAGAAAGCAATAATGTAATTTTTAGAGTATTCTTTACAAATACCAAATGATTAGATTAGTTTTGAAACATATCATGTATTCTACATAATGTGGTTTGCTTATAAAATTACCATATTGGGAACATTTATATAAATCTAATTAGATTTTTTTCTCTTAAATATTTTCCTTTTTCTTTCTTCAAATGGAACTGAATTACTGAACTTGAAGGAGCTGAACATTTCTTAAGTTTTTTTTATAATAAGATCAAAATATAAAACTGGATGACAGAAGTCACCATTTTCACGAAACAGTTGTTAGTTTTTGAGCCCTGGTACCTTCCAAAGTAATGAGTAGATTACAGGAAAGGAACTTCACACAAGTGAGACCAAGCCAACAAACCAACCTCAGATTTTAATAACCATGTGAACTAACCAATACCATTTTATGAACTTTGTGATAGGCAGTTTCTGTTTTTTTCTAAGAATTCCTTTTTTTCCCCCTCTTAAAATCATTCTTGTAACCTTCTGAAAATGGGATGCTAGCCAGGATGCCGACAACATCTCCGTCCTTTAGCTTTCTGGTTTTAGAGTGCAAGCCCATCACAGAGGAGTCTGGGCTCCTCACCCTGGCCACCCTGACTTGCCACCTACCTTAGAACAACATACCCTCTCTGGGCTTCATTTTTTTTTCTTATATAAAATGAGATCATATTTGGGTTAGCTGTGAAGAATTCTCTGACATGTAGCAAACCCTTCGTTCTGGGCATAAGTTTTGGGAAACTCTGGTGTCCTGGCCAGACAAGTTCTATGGGGCTAGAAGAGCAGAGTCTCAGTGGAGAGGGGTTCCTCATGGTTGCCTCGAATAGACATGGAAGAGCTAAGTACAATGAGGTTTGTACTCAACAAGCTCACGGCATGACCCTCAACCCACCATTCTGGGAGAGGACTCTGGATCTCTGCTTAGTAGATAGGACAGAAGCGAATTAGGAAGAATTTTATCTTCTTGGCATTGTGTAGAATATTTCCAACCTTTGGTGCTCCCAGGTCTATGAGTGGACTCACGTTTGCTGTTCGGATTATCTTTACACTTGAATTATACGATCCGGGGTCATACTTTTCCTTTCTTTGTGGCAGTCCGACACCAGTTACATACCATCTCTTGGCCATTACATGGCAAAACTTTTGACCGGAACAAAAAGTAAATGGCAAGTGGAGAGGTTTTAGCTGAGTAAACAGTACATATTCTAGAACATGGTCAACACAGGACGGTGCCATAGAGGCTGCTGCGGGTGTTTTGTGGTGGGCCTGGGTCTGCAGTTAGCAGAGAGTGTGGTGTTCTGCTTGTCATTGGTTGGCAGCTTCTAATGGCACTTGGAGCATGGAAATATAAATATATGCACATACACTGCAACATATGTAATATACGTGAAATGTATTGTGTGTGTTTTATATTAAATATATTGTGTTTTTTAGGAAATTTATGTCAGGAATAAATGGCACTGCAATGATTTCAGTGCTGCTTGTGTTATCATTAAAGGGGCTGTGTGTGTAGGAGCCCATTAGGGACCAGAGACTAAGCTTGCAAAGGCCTTGCGATTGTTTTAAAAGGCTTTTGACATATTCTAGGCTGCATTCTTGGCTCACATACCTAAAGATACTGTGGATTTTGCAACTCATTAGATTGGCTCTTCAACATTAAGTCAGTGATTTGTTTTGTTTACTTGTTTGTTCAGACAACAGCTATGGAGTAGCGAATACCTTACATAGTGCCTTTTGGCATTTGGAACATATCCATGTACCTCAGCCACTCAGGTGTGCTGGTTTCAGAGGCCAGTCAGATGCGCGGGCAACAGCCTGCATTGGTCAGTGACTGTCTTTTGTGCTTGTGAGCAGATATACCCACAGCTTGGCCTGGGCTATTTAGGAAGGAACTCGGGACAGGTGGACAGAAGGGTTGCTATGGGGGCTGGGCTTGGACAGTCGTGCCCAGGAACAGAGGGGGTGGGAGTCCTCTGCTGAGCATGAGTGGGGTGGGTGGGATGCGGTTGTGGCTCTGAGGAAGATGGAAACTATTTGGAACAGCTGCCGTGGGTTGGGCACTAGGGGCTGAGCGAGAGCTGAAAGCTAGGCCTGCTGAGTAACTAGGAGGAAGCCGTAGTGGACAGCAGGTGTGGCCTGGCTGTGTGACTCTGGGACAAATGGAGAGGCTGGGGTGTGGGGTGGTGGTAGGGATTGGCCTGTTGCTTGATGATTGACCTAGCGTAGGCATACGCCAGTCGTGTGAGTGTGGCCGGACAGGGAGCTGTCGAGGGGTCTGAGGGTGCTGGGCAATACCTCTACTTAGCATGGCTTATAAGGCCCTCTGTGTCTGAGCTCTTCCCACCTTGCATGCCCTCTTGGGCCATTCCTGTGTACTTTTATACATATTATTCCCCTGGTCAAATTATTTCCTCCTCCAAGTGTTGGCCCAGGCATCAGTGCTGGGAAGCTATTCCTGCTTGCACTCTGCTCCAGTCTCTGCTGGGGCAGCTGACCCTTCGCCCCATCCACATGTCTCTCCCGTGGTACCGTAGAGGCTTGTTCACAGGCCGCTGGCATATGTGGAGCGATGGGTTCATTGAGTAGAGGACTGTCCTAGTACCTAGACGTACAGAATGTGTTCGGTAAATGTTTGCTGAATGGAGGCATAACTGCTGTGTTGCAGTATTAGTTTGTAATATTGGGTACCTATCTATCTATTCATCTACTGGTTGATAGAGTAAACAATACGTGTTATAGAACATGGTCAACACAGGACGGTGCCATAGAGGCTGCTGCGGGTGTTTTGTGGTGGGCCTGGGTCTGCAGTTGGCAGAGAGTGTGGTGTTCTGCTTGTCATTGGTTGGCAGCTTGCATGGCACTTGGAGCATGCAAATATAAATATATGCACATACACTGGAACATATGTAATATACATGAAATGTATTGTGTGTGTGTATACATACCTTAACTGATAGGTAGATAATATATGTATTAGATATATATTAGATAGATAATATATATGTATAAATATTAGACCTAGAAGAAAACTATAAGATCAGCTAGTTCAACTTACTCATTTTATAGTTCACGGAGAACTGAAACTCAGAGAGATTGAGTGCCTAACCTGATGTCACACAGCTTGCTCGAGGCAGAGCTAGGACTCAAAATCACCTCCCCTGTCTCCAAATGCCATATTCCTTCCACTGTGCCACAGCAGTCTCCGGATGTGTCTGTGCATGACTTAAGTGTGTGAAGACAGCAAGCCTCTGCCTCCGCTAAGTGCGTGGTTGCAGCCTAATGTCACTATTCATGGTGGTATGTTATCTCATTTTTCTCCTAGGGAGGAAAACTGTGTCCTGACAACCCGAGGACCTTTTCCTCCGCATTGTGCCAGGTTTACAACAGCCCTTACCTCACTGCTTCCCCTTCCCTTTCCGGGTTTGTCCTAGTTTATCTTTGGTTAGGGCGAGCATCAGCAACTGTTTCTAAGTAAATAGAGGAATTGCAGATTCAGGGTTTGTGGTTTCCAACATTCAGTGCTTTGGGCTTCAGCCTGTCCCCTTCTGACTGCTGTCATTGCTACTCCTGTCTCCAGATTGCCCTGATTTAGCATGTGTTCAAGACTGGTAGTGTACAATGGAAGTTTCCTTCTTGGAGCAAGCAGAAGAACTGACAGAGCACTGAAAAAGGGAAGCCTTAGGAGAACGAGAGTGGGCATATGTCTGAACTGTTCTGTATCAGTAAAAAACAACAACAACAACAACAAAAAAAACCAGGGTATCTGTTGGTTTCCAGACCCATCCTTGGAGAATGAGATACATTTTGGGTTGTCTAGAAATGCTTGTTGTGTATTTTCCGTCTCCAAACTTGTCTCTGTGCTTTTGGATAATATTTGATGCTTAGAATGTTCTGTCTAGGGTTAAAGTCTCAGTGTGACAGAGGGTGGGGTGTGTCTGGTTCCCTTACCGCCTATTCACGGATGACGCAGTTTTGTGAGGTTGGTTCCAGGTCACTGCAGATCTTCTTAACTCCCTGCCCATTACCCTTGGTCTGAAGTACCTTAGGGTCAGTTCCAGGACTAGAAGATCTGGACATGAGTTCTGGGGGTGGGGGTGACTGGTTTGAACCTTTGGGCTCATCTGTTAATTAACCAAACAGTACATGGCAAACAAATGCCCATTTTGAAAAAAATGCTTTGGAGACCAGGGTCTTCAGAGTTTTTATTACTTCAGGGAGCTCTTCAACACTGCTCTCTCTTAGCACTTCCATACTCCCTTCACTTTTTTTTTTTTTTTTTTTTTAAGTAGGATGATGCCCAGTGCCCCCATTAGCTCAGAAGTCCTGTGGCTTGGAACAAGGCCAGTGTCTTTGGTTTTACAGGGTTTCTGAAGCCACTTTGGACCTTCTTGGCTCCCAGGCACTTGGGAGCCTGTTTCTGATTCTCCCTGGGCTGGTTTTGAGTTCCAGGTATTGAGCTGAAAGTACATCAGCCAGGGAGTTGGACTGCATCAGGAAGTATTTTGATTTGCTATATTCTCTGCTTGGCATCTACTCATTTCCTTCAGGGACATCCCCTTCCTTGGAAAAAATAACTCCAAAGATGCTTGTCTGACCTATGAGCTAATAAGAAGGCACTCCAACCAGGCGCTTCCCTTTAAGGATCTTGGTTTGTCAGTCACAGGTCACCGGGTGAGAAGGGCATCACCAAATTTAAAATGTTCCTGCATCCACTCCTCCTTGACCCACCTGCCGGCAGTGGTCCTTATGCTGGGTCATTTTAGAATGACAATCTTGGGACAGAACCAGCATTGATGATAGCAGATGTTGGCCAGAGAGCTTTTTTTTTTTTTAAGTTTATTTATTTCCAGAGAGAGAGAGAGAGAGACAGCACGAGCAGGAGAGGGGCAGAGAGAGAGAGAGAGAGAGAGAGAAACAGACAGAGAGACAGAGAGACAGAATCCCAAGCTGTCAGCACAGAGCCTGACATGGGGCTCGATCTCACAAACTGTAAGATCATGACCTGAACTGAAACCAAGAGTTGGATGCCTAACCAACTAAGCCACCCAAGTGCCCCTAGAAAGTGTTTCTAAGGTGTCAGCCATCACACTGCTGGTGTACCCTAAGAGGTACCCTAACTAGTGGCCTCTCTGAGCCCCAACCCTGAGCTCTGCTCCAGGTGTGTGTAATCTTCTTCTGTGATGCCATAACTTCTCTGTAATTAGGAACGAGAGCATTAGAAGGGGCTCTGCTGGGATCCCAGAGCTGTGTTGGGACCTCATCTGGAAGCTCTCTGAGGAGCATCATAAGGACTCTCACATAGCTAAACTTGACTGCTCTTTTCAGTAACCACTTTGGGCTCTTGGTCTGTGTGAAGCATGTGGCCAGGGATAGGTTGATTTCACGTGTATTCACCTTAAATTTCATCTTGTTAGATTTGATTCATCTTACAACCTCCAAAGAACTTTAAATACCCAGCTTTTGTCATCTAACATGGTGATGAGCCCTCCCTCATGTATGCCACCTCTAGATACAAGTTGTAGATCAAATGTACAGGACAGGCCTAAGTCCCCGTGCCTGCAGGCTGGTGGCTCAGTCATCTCTACGTAAATCTGCCTAATTGCTCATATTCATATTCACAAGAATATCATAGAACTGTTAAAGCCTGGCTCGAGTGAAGTTATGCTCATCTGAACTATCAGTCTTCTAAATCTAACAAAAAAGAGAATTGGTTCATTTGATACTTGATTATGGCGAACCTCTATCAGTTTTTGGCAGTCATCACTCTTGAGTATTCATCTATGTAATACTCCAGGCTAGAATTTTTCTGGACGTTAGTGCCAAGCCTGTTGGCATATACTTCTAGAATCTTCCTTTTGTTAATTATTTAGTTCCTTATCTTTGAACGCCATTCCTTTCTTTGAGGTTTCTGAAGGACTGCTGATGGTGATTCATCTGCGGCATGTGTCCATACTTTGGCTGTCTGTGGGTGTGATTCATCTGAGCCTAAAAACCTGACTGGACTTAAAATGGCAGTAGTTCCCCCGGCTCCACACCTGTCTTAGTTACCAGAGTCGCCTCTTCTAGTCAGTAGTTACCAGAGTCGCCTCTTCTGGTTTGAAGAACGTTCCCTTAGTGCAGGCGGGGAACTATTTCTCTTCTCCTCCGCTGGCTGCAGTGTCCCACTGGCTTCCCCAAACAGGCCTATGCTTCTTTGCTTTTCTTCTCACTCTGATGCTAATTTGACAAACAAATGACAAACAAAAACCTACCCCTGATCGTTATTCACATTTCTCACCTGTTGTAACTCATCCCAGATACTAGCCTTTTGGACTTTCTTCTGACTGATAAATGCTGCTGTCTTTTGTTTAGCTTCATCTCTATTCTATCCTCCTGCAGCCCAGACATGCAAATAGAGCATTCCGTGCTAGGAGTGCAGTCCTTTAAAGGACTTTGCAGGGCCTTCCTGGCTGTGGTCCTCCCCGGGCTCTTTGGACCACAGGAGGATTTCTCCAAGCTCAGATAACCTCTGCCTCCCTGTTTGCCTTTCTGATACTTAGCTTCTCACCATCATATTCTCTCTCATTTTAAGCTCTGACTGGCTCTCTGGGCTGCCTGGCATAACCCTGTGGGGCTGAATTAATGACTCAGGACAGGAGTCGGCCATGCTGACCGCCCAGAACTTTTATTCCCACCCTGACTCCCCGAGAGACCAGCTCTTCAAACCTCCCACCCAGGGCAGGGCAGGGCTGGGTCCACCGATACCTCTGCCAGAGTTGAATTCTCAAGGAGCATCTGGGCCTCTCCCTGAGCTGAGGCAAAAGACCAAGGCCGCCCAGCCCCGGGTCAGAGAGCCAAAGGAAGGGAATAGGCCAGGGATGGGCCAGCAGAGGGAACGGGCTGGCCGAACTCAAAGCAGGACATCTGGGGGAGGCTGGAAAGTTTGCTTTTGATAACTCTGAGGACTCTAATCCAGGGGGCCAGGCAGCGGGGCATTCCACTTTTCTGCAAGAGGAACTCGGTACTGGGAGACTGCCTTCTGAGTCGCCATACTATTTGGGGATGAGTAA
Organism: Prionailurus bengalensis; assembly: GCF_016509475.1. Lineage (NCBI taxonomy): Eukaryota > Metazoa > Chordata > Mammalia > Carnivora > Felidae > Prionailurus > Prionailurus bengalensis. Next base: position 54,490,645 of record NC_057351.1, on the reverse strand, counting down.
GTCAAGGAGCAACCCTCTCCTGGCGCCTGGAAGTGCCTCACATTTCCTCATTTTAGACTTGCCGTTCCTATAAAGAAAAGCGTCAACTCCGTTACAGATGCTGGATCATTAAGGCTCAGGCTGGATGGAATTTTATCTCTCCACTGTCTGTGGACAAGGATTTACTGAGAAAAATCTCAGTAAGGGATGTTGATTTAGGGAAGGCTTTTTAGAGGACCCACTTTAGGAATGTGCATTTGCATACAAACAATGAAAGTGCTAATTAAAATGATTCTCACATAGTCATTTTAGCCATGCAAGGACTGCAGCTCGGCAACACTTGTATAGTGGAAATGAGTGTACTTGGAAATAATAAAGTATTGCTCCTTTCATCCATCTAACCAACTAAGACTTATTGAACGCCTTCTGTTTGCAAGGCACTGTGCTAGAACCAGGGGGTTGGGCATTGAAAGGTCAAGTACAAAACCTGATGTTTGCCCTCTAGGGTAACCAACTGAGGGGGGTTCCTGGGACATGAGATCACCAGGAAAGTCCAGGGAGAACCAGGGTGATTGGTCACCCTACCTCAAGAGTTGAAAGTTAGTAGGAATTAACCAAGTACCTAAAATACTCTGCCTGTGGATGGAGACCACATCCACTCACATTGTTTTAAAAACTCTCTGTATTTTGGGGCGCCTGGGTGGCTCAGTTGGTTAGGCGGCCGACTTCGGCTCAGGTCATGATCTTGCGGTCTGTTAGTTCGGGCCCCGCGTCGGGCTCTGTGCTGACAGCTCGGAGCCTGGAGCCTGTTTCGGATTCTGTGTCTCCCTCTCTCTGACCCTCCCCCATTCATGCTCTGTCTCTCTCTGTCTCAAAAATAATAAACGTTAAAAAAAATTTTTTTAAACTCTCTAAAACTCTCTGTATTCTGCCCTTAGAGTTTTTCCTCCTCCATGTTAAATAGTCAAATTCCCTTTTGAAGCTATATACCAACACTTAGAGTATTTCTGTTGCCATCATCCACCATACCGGCATCATTTCTGTTGCCATCATCCACCATACCAGCATCACCTGTCACGGGGCACCTGCTGTGTGCAGAACTTTGGACTTTGTCGTGGGGAGTGTAGGTGGGGCCGGTTCAGCACTGAGGTGCTATGAAAGCCCTTCCAGCTCCTGACGGAACACCACCACCAACTCCTTACCTTTTTCAAAAAGTGTGTTAAGGCACAGTAGGTGCAGAATAAATATTTGTGGGTTGGAGGTTATTAACTTTGCAGTTAAGAGTACAGGTTCTGGAGTTCGTAGACTCGGTTTCAAATTCTCTTCCATATACTTGCTTCGTGATCTTGGCTTGCTGTAACTTAACCTCTGAGCTTCATTTTCCTCTTTTGTGGAATTGAGATTAATACAAGGGATTTATTGTAATATGCCATAATAGTAATAACAACTATGATAGGCTGCATGGTATAGTGTATAATTGAACGTACTTTGGACTCAGACCGTTAAAGTTCAGATCCCATTTCCTAGTTATGTAACCACAGGCAAGTTATTGAGCCTTTCTGGGTCTTAGTTTTCTTATCTGTACAACAGAGATAATAATAGTACCTCTAACAGAGGATCATTAAAAGTGAGAATTGTACGTGAATCTCTGAATTTTCCAAGGGTGATGAGGGTAAAGTTAGTATGACAACATTCCAGGCAGCTCCTGCCTGCGGTTTTGGCAAAGTAAAACCATTGTTTGGATCTCAGCTTTCAGTTAAAATTCCGATGTAATCTCAGACCTTATTTTTAACCCTGCCCACCCTCATTTCCCCTTTTCTGATATATATTCATGTATATCTAAATGCTATCTTTACTTGTATATCTAAAAATATGTAAGAATTATACAACACCTTGTGCTTGGCATGTAATGTCATATAAATGCTAAACTGTAAAAACTATACAGCATTTCATTTTGGTTATTTTAAAATTTCTGTGAGATTAGACAAGTCAAGTATTAGTCTCTTGCCACCTGTTTATTGTTGTTATATTTGAGGGGCAAAAATGAGATTCTGATGGGTTAAAATGGCTTGCCGAAGGGAACCTCGTTAGTAAATGTTAACTGGGCCTAGAACCCATGGTATTTGCAATAAAACGTACAGGTGTACCTATACTCGTTTATCAAAGGCACATGGGTATGCACAAAAACATTAAGCCTTTGATATAATAAACCTGGAGACAAGCGAATAGTGTATTTACCCCCTTCTATATCCATTGCTCTCACTCAAATGTGCCGTGATCCCCTAGAGTACTGCTAACTGATGTTCTCTGTGAATTGCAGCATTGAACTTGTACACTCCAGTTGGTTCTCTGAAACTTATTAAGGTTGCCAGTTTAAACCTCTTCCAGATTCTGTCTACTATCTGGCTGGACTCCCTTTGGAGACCAAAAGATGCTACTGTGTTTATATACCTGATTTCAGAGCCTCTTAGAGGAGCCATTTCATTCAAGGGGATCCCAGGCTACATAGGAACACTCCCTCTCCCCCTGCCTTTATATGTGGTGTTGAAACACTTCATTTCTTGTAAGAAAGTTAATTATGAAACGGGTGTATCCAGGAATGTGAATATAGGTTTAAAATGTTTGTGTTTACCAATCTGCCACTCACTCAGATACCTTTAGATTAAAACATGTTCATGTTTGTTCATTAACGTGAGCACTTAAAAAATGCTGCTGTGTAAGGTGTTAAAATATGAATATCATTCTATATGAGCAGTGAAAGGTGGTTTAGTACTTAAGTCCTATTTTTGAGCTCTGGAATTCAATTCCTTCCTGTTACCAGCTGAACCTGGGACTGATGTATTAGATGAAAATATAGTCCTATCTTCAAACGTGGACAACAGGACATTCTGTCCTCCAAATTTCAGTGTTTGAATCGGGCGTTGCAGGAAACTTGGCTCCCTCTCTTTCTTTTCAAAATAATAAACAGAGATGATGTTGCCTCAGGTTTCATCTGATGGGGCTTAGATGCTGTTGCCTCATAAAGGCTGATTCATAGACAAATGGGAACTAATTATAGTAACGTAAAAATAACGTCCCCGTTTAAATTTGGCAAGGCAAGATGCCTTGCATGTTTTGTAGGACATGAGAGACTGTTTCTTTAGTGGCATGGGGGTGACATACCCATTCCTATTTTAGCCACACAGTGGTTGTGCTGGGTCACTACCTGCCCTCTTTTATCTTATTTTTTAAAGGATTTCTCATGCTCTCTCATGCACACGCCATGCACAAACGTTGAAACACCTCTTACTACCTTCTACACAGGGAATTCTCTCTTGTTATTTATCCACTGCATTTTTAAGAAGCAAGTGTTGGAGTAGTTGAAAGCGGATGGCATTTTATTCATATATATACATATATGTGTGTGTGTGTGTGTGTGTATATGTATATGTATATATATATATATGTGTATATATATATATACATATACATATATATATATTTAAAGTTAATTTATTTTGCACGAGAGAGAGAAAGAACACATGCCTGGGTGTGTGCAAGCATGCTTGCAGGGGAGGGGCAAGCGAGAGGGAGAGAATCCCAAGCAGGCTGCACACTGTCAGTGCAGAGCCCGACCCAGGGCTTGATCCCACAAACCGTGAGATCATGACCTAGGCTAAAATCAAGAGCTCAACTAACTGAGCCACCCAGGTGCCCCAGAAAGTGGATGGCATTTTCAATTTATTTTTTAGTTCTAATTATTTTGGAATATCTACTATGAAAAAGTATTTGATGAAATGAATGGAAAAGTGTCACAGGGTATTCTGATCACTTCTTACCTTCCCTACTTGGAATTAGGTTGGAAAACATTCCACCATGATTTTCTTCAAATAGTTTTGGTCTTTGAATTTGCTTTATAGTAATACATGAACCATGTTCTTAATTCAAAAATTGGAAAAATATTTCTCATGAAAATTAAATCTTCCATCTTTTTTTCTGTCAAATTCTAGTACCTAGCTTTCTCCTCAGAAGCACCAGTTTCTTGTGAACTATTCTGGAGGTTTTCTCTGCATCTGTAAATATGTATGTTTGTCTGTTTTCTTTACACAAATGACTTCATACTATCCATGGTGTGTTTGGACCCATGGTATTATCCATGGTTATTTAACCATAATTTTGGAAATCATTCCATCTTACAGTTTGAGCTACCTCATGGTCTTTAATAGTTTTGTTGTTTCTGTTGAATAGATGTGTCATAACACATAAACAATAGTTTATGAATGGTATTTAGGCTACTAAATCTTTTGCTACTAAAATCATGGAACAATGATCACCCCATACATCTGCTATGTGATAGGCACTCCATCTTGGTGGTCATCAGTGTGGGCTCTAGAGCCTAAGGGCCTGGGTTTAAATCTCAGTTTCTCCATTTACTGTTGAACTCTATGGTCTTGGCTAGTTACTTATTCTTTCTGTGCTTCAGTTTCATCATTTCTAAGATGGTATTCATCTTGTAGGTAGGATGTGATGATTAAAAGCCTTAGTCTAAAATACCATATGATTTTACCCATATGTGGAATGTAAGAAACAAAACAGATGAACATATGGGAGAGGGGGAAGAGAGAGTGAAACAAACCATGAGAGACTCTTAAAGATAGAGAATAAAACGAGGGTTGATGGAGGGGAAGTGGGTGGGGGATGGGCTAGATGGGTGATGAGCATTAAGGAGGGTACTTGTTATGATGAGCACTGGGAGTTGTATGTAAGTGACGAGTCATTGAATTCTACTCCTGAAACCAATATTGTACTGTATGTTAACTGACTAAAATTTAAATAAAAGTTTGAAGAAAAAACCAACAACAACCTTAGTCTATAGAAAGTTTATAGACCGTGCCAGGCATGTAGACCGGTCTGTACGTATTTATTAATAGTGTCATTTGGCGTGATGTGGAAACATCAGAATTTTAAGATTCACTTATCTCTGTGTGTTTCTGACCCACTACTAGTAGTAAACAATTTTTGTGTATAGGTTGTAGCTCCTAAATTTACTGAAATGTCATGCTCATCCACCCCTCCCCCATTTCCTCGTTGCTTTTGTGTAGCATCCTGGAGGAGAAAAGGAAACATTTTATTTCTGGCCACTCTAATCAGGTGTTCAGACCCCTTCAAAGGCATAAAATGTATTGCCTATGGTGATAATTTGTTTTGAAGTTTATTTATTTATTTTGAGGGAGGGAGGGAGGGAGGGAGGGAGGGATAGAGAGAGAGAGAGAGAAAGAGAGAGAGAAAGAGAATCTGAAGTAGGCTCCATGCTGAGAGTGCTGATATGGGGCCCAATCTCATGACCATGAGATCATGAACTGAACTGAAATCCAGAGTGGGATGTTTAACTGATTGAGCCACCCAGGTGCCCCACCTATGGTGATAATTTTTAACAAATGGTTCAAAATCTTCCCCCATCCATAACTAACTTAGAACTTTATGATACTTAAATGTCTTACATTTAGGTAAATACATTGTATACGTGTGTGTATATAACTCAAATTTATTTAATGATTTCACTACATTTGAAATGATAAATTGAAACTTAGGAAAAGACTGGAGAGTGCACTTACCCTGATTTAACTTCAGTGGAAGTTACAGGGTCTCCTGTCATCTGTGAATCTTACATCATTGAAGACCATCACTTTTGGATTCAGATAACCAAAGCTGAAGTCCCCATATTGGTGTTGGCCAGCTGTTTGAGCTTTCACTTCCTGGGCGTTGGTTCCCCATCTATAAATGAAGACATCAATCCAGCTCATAGGACTTTGCGGATGACAGGAAAGAGTAAGTGAAGGACCCAACGGCATATGGCACAGAGCAGGTGCTCATGAACTATCAATTTTCCTACCTTTCCCGTCCTGCATCCTGCTTCCTCCTGCCATCCGCACAATCGCCTGAGAGTAACCTCTTCCACCTGACTCCAGTGTTCTTCATCTCCACGCTCCTGACTCACCCCGTGATTAACCGATGTGCTTTCACTGCTTCAGCCGGGAGGGCAGTAGATGTCTCATGTGTCACCTGCCTCTTACCTTGTGGTAACCAGTTTTCAGTGAATGCTAGCGAGTGAGTGAGAGTCAGGCTTGCCATGACCCTAGTGAGGTCATTCCTGGCTCTTTGAAAGCAGTAGCTAGTACCAGTATTGCAAGATTGCAGCTCGGGGCCACAGCTCCTGGAGTGTCATGGAGAATGGTGTTTTCATTCTTGACTATTCCTTTTGAGATAATTTGCTATAGCTAACTTATAAAAATGATTTTCCCAGATAATTATTTTTGGGGGAGGAGATAGGTGTGGGGGAGGGATGTCTTGAAAATGTTTCACTTCATCAAACTCCATTAGCAGGGACTTGCAGGCTTTGACTGTTTTACCCCCCACTTACAAAGACAAAACTTAAGCCAGCTGGCTTATAGACTCCATGGCCAGCTTTGCTTGTCCCTTGGTTTAATGTGTTGGAGGTGGGCTGCTGGGCGCCCAAGCAGAGGGCGAACAGGGGAAGTGAAGCTACAGCTGGAAAGGGAGCAGGAAGACCTTTGCTCCATCCTCCAAATCACTTTGGAGAGGAGCTACTCTATTTTGCATTAAGTGTTTTGCTGTGAATTTTTGAAATAGCAGTCACACCCATATTCAAATTAAGAACCAGGGTGCTCTCCAAAGACATGCACAGCCAGGCCTCCACCATTCTGCAAACAAATATTTGGATAATAGGAACCATTGTTACCACTTGGAATGTTCTTCCCAATTATTCTCTCTCTCTCTCTCTCTCTCTCTCTCTATCTCTCTCTTTTAATTTTAGAGAACATGAGTGGGGGAGAGGGGCAGAGGGAGAGAGAGAGAAAGTCTCAAGCATGCTTCATGCTCAGTACAGAGCCTGGTGTGTGGCTCAGTCCCACAACCCTGGGATCATGACCTGAACTGAAATCAAGAGTCAGACACTCAACCGACTGAGCCACCAAGGCACCCCATTCTCTCTCTCTCTCTCTCTCTCTCTCTCTCTCTCTTTTTCCAGACTTTCCTATCGTTTTACACCAAGTAATTCCCACTGTCCAGTTTTGGTAGTTTTTTAACTCTGGGCCGTTTGGTCATTGGTTAGATACAGCCTCGTGTGTTGAACCGTTAGTTATTAACCCTGTTGTCCTGTAGGCATTTTCCCGTGTTGACGCCTTGGCTTCCCCACCAGGTCTTCCCTCTGGGATGAGGCACGCCCAACCTCTGTGCTGCTGCGGGCGGGTGTAGGACAGTGCTTCTCAAAGTGTGATTCTTCTGGCAGCAACAGCACCCAAGAAGTGTTGGAAATACACACCAGATACACGGACTTAGACAGTTTAGGGTCAGACGCAGCAGCCTACAGTTAACCAGCACTCCTGGCCATCCCTCTGTGTGATGAAGTTAGAGACCCTCTGGTATGGCCAGAAGAACTGGGGCTTGGGGTTGGAGAGGTCTGGGCCTGAAGCTACCTCCGTCATTTACAAACTGACCTTAGGGAAGGGTTTTTTCTGTTTCTGCTCTCCCATTCCACTGGAACTATGTAGAAGTTTGTTCTGCATGGTGTTAACGGGTGCCCTAAAGGGAGGGAGGAGGAAATGGTTCTGTGGGCAAATAAATTAACAGAATGCTGCTTGAGTGCATTTCAGTGGGATTCCTTATGGCTAGACTTCTCAGATACCTAAACGTATCACTGAAGGTCACTGAGAGTTGCCATGGAAAGACATTGCAAATTTGTTAGATTCTAGAACACCTTTTTTGCCACACGCTAGCTTTTCTGGCAGCACTGTTCTGTGGAACATGTTTCGGGAGATGCTGGCCTAGGTGATGTGATAGGGTCCTGTTGGCCTTGTGATTTTACAGCCCGGTAAACCAGTGTGAAATTCAGAAACTTCAAATGCAGGTAAATCAGACATAATGCCAGAATTTATAATTTGGGTAAACCAGACTTACACAACAACTTGAGCACTGGAACAAAATGGAAGTAACGAAACATTGAAGAATATAAGGTTATATATTTTTAAAGCAGCAAGTTTTTCTTAGGTAGAAAACCATACACTAGGAGAGAAGTGGGAAAGATAAGGAAAATGTCACTTACTGAGTGTATTGGGAGTCCTGGCAGGAATCCTATGGCACATTCAAATCAGGTAATTTAAGGAGATTTAAATAAAGGAACTATTTATAAAAGGTGTAGGCAGAGTTTGGGAAAAGCAACAATGGTTGACGCAGGACTTATTGCTCTCTGTATATGCGGGGTTTTTCACGTAGCCGGTACAGTCCTCATAATCACCCCAAAGATAGGTTTTATTATTTCTTACTTTGCAGAAGAGGAATGTGAACTTGAAAGAGGCAAAGGAAGTTACCTTCGATGCTAGCTGGAGAGTGGAGGCGAAGTTCCAACTGCGATGTCAGACTCGCAACCCCACGCTTTCTCCGCATATTTCTATAGGGGAGCATCCTCTTTTCCCTCAGTCTTTCTCCGCGTGATAAGGCTGAAAACACTGCTCTCCAGAAGCTCATGTTCTGAGCTAGATGTGTTGCTCTGAACAATCAGTAGACTGGAGAAAATAGCACATTAGGCAAATAATGTAAATTAACAAAAGAATATAGATTCCATATATACGGGGGAGAGAGAAAGGCAGTAAGTTGGAGCTGTGGAAATCCATCATCCGTCCTTTTTTTAGGGTTGGTCCCATTCTAGAAAATAGGCTTGGAGGATACGGGAGCCATTTGAAGGACACAAATGAGGCAGCATAGCTTGTTGGGGGTAGGACAAGATAGAGGGAAACTTTTGAGACATATGGTGCAGCTTGGGAAGGCTTGCAGTGGGCATAGCATGGAAGAGTGCTCTATGCCCAGGTGCCTCCACCAAACGGAGACAGTGCTGGTGGTGGGAGGTGGGCAGGCATGTGGGAGAAGAAAGAAAGCATGGTGGGACCCTTGGGTGCTTCTGACTCCAGTTTTTACATTGGGGCCATGCTTGCCCAGTGAAGTCTCCATAGCTTAACACCTTTGTTAGAAAGTGGTAAAGGTAGGGGCGCCTGGGTGGCTCAGTTGGGTAAGCGTTTGACTTCAGCTCAGGTCATGATCTCATGGTTTGTGAGTTCGAGCCCCGCGTCGGGCTCTGTGCTGGCAGCTCAGGGCCTGGAGCCTGCTTCGGATTCTGTCTCTCTCTCTCTCTGTCCCTTCCCTGCTACTCTCTGTCTGCCTGTCTCTCTCTCTCTCTCAAAAACAAATAAACATTAAATTTTTTAATAAAAAAATGTGGTAAAGGTTGAATTTTTTAAGAACTGATTTTACCTCCTTTAGGAAGTTTCAGATATGAATGCTTCATTTCTCTTATACCCTAAGAAAATTTACAAGTCGTGTCTCTGAGGAGGCCACTTTCCCCATATCCTTTTGACTTTGGATTGGCTTTTCCTGCTCCATTAAAATACATCTTATGGTTAAGCCCTCTTGCTTCTAGAAAACAAAAATACCTCTCAAGTACTGTGCACAAGCCCTGCCTTTGAAAACATCTGGTAAAAATAACAAGTCGCTTGGAAAACCCTGATTCTCAGATGCGACCCCTGCCTCTTTATAAGCAGGGAGTCACTGGAGTAAACCTTTATTTCCTGTTGCTTCCACACAGCGGTGCTTCACGGAAATATTTTGCATGTTTCCTTAGGCAGCAGGGAACCTTGAAGGGCAAACAGAGTGCCGAGGCCCCAAATAGGAACAGAGATGCCGTCTAGGCCTGGCCTGGTCGCGCCTCTGGGGGCTTGGAGAGCCCGCCTGGGCCTCGGAGCTTTGAAGCTGTGCCGGGTGTCTGCCCCAAACCGCAAAAAACTTCAGCTCTCCCCAGGCATGAGCAAGGCCCGACCTGCCACACCTCCAGCTCTTTGTACAAGAGAGGTGTTTTAAAATAGTCTTAAATGTCAGACGTATTTTTTTTCACAGCATTCCTCAGACATCTCATAAATTATTCTGCAGTGAAACTTTAATAGGGCCGCTTAAAAGATGAAGAGTTCTAGTCAGTGGAGTTTTTGGTAACTTAAGCAACTAACTGTTAACCTCAGCCCCTCCTGCTTTCTCCACCCCAGAACTCATTGAAGAAAACCATTATGAATTAGAGATAATCTTCCTGAAACCATGCTCGAGGCTGTCTTCGATGACAGCGGTCTTCTGATCCCTCGTAATGTTGTGTGTTAATTTGAGTAATGTGATATTCTAATATTTGATTGTTTTTGACTTAAAGGCCATTTGATAGGGTTCAACCTGGTAATGGTAAAGAAAGTAAGGAGTTTGAGCTCAGAATTTTCTGACTTCATAGTATATCACGAAAAAAAAATTTTTTTTTAAAGTCTGTGTTACCCACCTTTCTTGCCAATTTGCTTCCTAGGGACATAGGTAATTGAAGATTCTGGTTTCAGAATTTGTGTTGCTGCCCAGTCTGTGTCTGCTGTCATATTGGCTCCACGTTGAGCCTTTTACAAATATGCATCACATCTACAGCTATAGACCTATTGGGTTCTGGAGGTAAGCGTGTGAGCCTTCTTTTTGCGGGTTTTTAGTCTGTTGTGATTTACTGTTACATTTACTTATAATGCTTACTGACTTGATTTATTTGGTCACTGGTTTCTGGAAAACTGGAATTTGGAGAGCAGTGAAATTATTTATTGGCAAAAGAGATAGAAAATTCGAATTTGGATCTGCCCTAATAGTCTGAGATATGTGGTACAACACAGAATTGTTGTCACTTGATGCCTAGAGTGATGCTCTCTAGACACTCTTCAGTCCATAGAAAGAGAAACTGTATTAAGGACGCTAGTATACCTCATTTCATGGTATTTTTCATTCTTCAAAAATTGGACTTTGTAATTAATCAATGTCTTAGTCTTTTCAGGCCAACATACCAAATACCACGACTGGGCTTAAAAACAACAGAAATTTATTTCTCACAGTTTAGGGACATTCAAGGTCAAAGCACCAGCATGATCATGTTTTGGTGAGGGCCCTCTTCCACATTACAGACTTCTTGTCATAGCCTCACGTGGTGGAAGGGTTATGACTCTGGGGACTCTTTTATAAGGACATCAATTCGATTTATGAGGGCTCTGCCCTCATGACCTAAGCACCTCCCAAAGGCTCCTAGTACCATCTACCTTGGATGTGAGGTTTTCAGCATATGAATTGGGGGGAAATAAACCTTTAGACCATGGCAACATTTTATTATCTAGAACATTCTATTATTTCTTTGTATATGGATATGGAAATTTAGTATCTGGAAGAATTTTTCATAGTGACGGTACATTTCTCAGTGTCATTTGCCTTTTTATATAAAATCAAAATATTTATTGCTCCTTTACTACATCCAAGGCACTGTGTGAAAATTCAGAAAGAATATTTGTAGCGAATAAAGAATTTTGTTCCTCTTGAAATATGATGCTAGCATGACATTCTCCTTACCATTTGGTCTACAGAAAGATAAGGCCAGTTATCTGTGTTTTGACTCAGGGCAACATCCTGTGGGGGAAACAGTGCTGAATAGGGAGCCCTTGTTTTACTCTTGGCCAGGTCACAATCTCACTCCAACCATGTGGGTGGGCTTCTCCTTCCTCACCTGGACTGTTTTCTCAGCTATACAGTGAAGGTGTCAAACTACATTATTTCTGTGGTCCCTCATAACAAAATAAACCCAACATTGATTTTTATTGAATGTTTTTCACTATGTAGGTCACTGAGATAGGTCCAAATAAGTGTAAGAGAATCTCTTGTGTGAGTTTTTAAAGGTTCCTCAGAGCTAAACAAAAACAAACCCCCAAAACATTTATTGACCATCCTATAAGAGTAGGTCACTGCAAAGAGTAGAGTGAACGTGTACTCAGCCACCCTTCAGAGAATCATCCCTGGCTTACAGAAGAATGACCAATACAACAGCCAACACATAAGTGGGAAAAAGTAGACTAGCCAGTGAGTGCCCTGAGTCAAAGAAGTCATTTGTCAAGCACTGCACTGTGCCCAGCTTTGTGGCAGGTGCTCCTGAGTGCTTTACCAGTGTTACCACAACCAGATCTTGTAGTAGCCACATGAGAGGGATTGCTGTAATACTCCATTTTATGGATGTGGAAACTGAGGTAACTTGCCCAAGATCACACAGCTAGTAAGGGATGGAGCTGATAATTTATACCAAACCTACATTCTTTTTTTTTTTTCCTTTTAATGTTTACTTATTTATTTTTGAGAGAGAAAGGGAGCACAAACAGGGGAGGGGCAGAGAGAGAGAAGGAGACACAGAATCTGAAGCAGGCTCCAGACTCTGAGCCGTCAGCACAGAGCCTGACGTGGGGCTCAAACCCATGAACCATGAGATCTTGACCTGAGCCAAAGTTGGGCATTTAACTGCGCGAGCCACCCAGGTGCCCCCAAACCTACATTGTTAATCACCATGCCTCTGAAGGAAGGCAGTAGGCCTCTCTCATTAAAGGAAAGCGTGGGAATCACCAAGGGTTAGTGATGGAAGGAGAAGGGGACATTCATGATCACGGGCCACCTACATCGGCCCATTTCCCCAGGCTCTCTCACCTTGATCCCCGTCACTGCCTTGCTGGATCCCGGGGAACACTGCCTCTCTGTTAAGGCTGTAGCCCACGCCTGCCCAGAACCAGGCCTTCCAGCTTCCCCCTAGCGCGCCTGCCAGAGCTAAAAAGAGCTGTGTGTGTTTACTGGAACTTGGGATATCTCTGCCACTTGAGTTGACAGAGTCAAATCGAGGGAGTAAATAGCTGGACTCCCAACAACTATGTGGAATTGGAGAGTGACGCCAACAGCATAACTATACAAAAGTTTGTAAAAATTTTTCAAAATTCAGTTTTACTTCAAACTAATGTTCCCCTTGTAACATCTCCATTTATAGAACCAAAACATTCTAGTTTGGGAATTTGCTGTGAAAGGCTTATAGTCCTTAACTAGCTCTCCGTTCATTCCTTGGCCCAAAGGGGTCACTTGTATCCACTCCCAGCCCTCAGCCCAAGCTTCTGTTCACTTCCACTCGCTCGGCAGCCAGCAGTGGACTGTCTAGGCATCGCGTGGCTTTCACAGAACAAAAGACACCCTTATCTTGCTTTGAAGCCCCCTCCACAGTATGGACTATAGGCCTCTCGAGGGCAATGGTGGTGTTCATCTCTGTAGCCAGCCCTGAGCACAGTGTCTGACACTAAGCTGACACTTCATAAAGGCTGGATATGTCTGTGGGAACGTCTGTTGAGCTCATTCTCTTAATCACCAGAAAACAAATGCAGTGGAAAGGTGTTTACAAAACGAGGTGGGAGGAGTGGAAGGAAGGGAAATGCAATGCAGTGCGACGCTAGTACGAGGTGATCTTTAAGAGCCTGGGATTTAAGGTCAGATCAGGTTTCTGTCACAATCCCACAGCATACTGGTCATGTGACCCTGGGGAAGACAGTGAACCATCTCCTCCTTTCGAAGTTGGTAGCAACAGTACATATGCTGTAAGGTTATTAGGGTTAACTGAGATCTTGTATGTCACATGCTAAGCATAGAGCTCTTGATGACACAAATAATTGTATTTTATTTATTGCTAGGGAGACAAAGCAGATTTGGCTACCTCTCAAAAGAAACGGGAAGCAGACTTGAGTATGTGGCTCCCCAACTCACCAAATTAAAAAAATGTACGTGTTGCAGAGTGGTGTAATCCTGAATGCTTTGCAGTCACCTGTATCAGAAGTGAGTTCACCAGGGTTTGAGTGCTGTTTGTCAAAGTGTGGTCCTACAGATGAAGAAACAGGTTGTATTAGAGTGGTGACAATATGGATCTTTTTCTTTAATTTTCAGACGTTTAATTCTGTGCTTACAATTTCCTTGGTACTTGAAAAGATAAAAAATAAAACCTGTTAGATCTAAAAAGAACAATACTCTTGAAATGAGAGGAAACTTTTTCTTCTAAAAAAGAGCTTAATACTTGAACAACTGCTTTTGAATTTCTTTGGTTGTAACTGCTTTCCCAGTTGCTTTTTATAGGAAACTATTTTCTGTTGCTGAATAGTTAATAGAACTGTCTGGTGGAAACACATTGAGAAGTTAGCAGTTTGAGTTTGATATAAAATGTAAACGTTGCTGTTACAGTAATATGATAGGATAAAGCATTAATGGACTTTTAGAAATCAAAGTCTGTTTAATTAAAAAAATTTTCTTTACATGGCATCAACGGATGTATCAAATATATATCTTTTTTTTTTTTAGGGTATAGTCATTTTATGGGTGATGATATGAAACAGTCTGAAATTTTGGGCACATTTGATTTCTTGGCTTTCTCAATTATCCAGTTTAGGAATATTTAAGCTGATAGATGAATATGCTCCTAGTAGATGTCTCATTTGGAAACCCTGTGCCAGACAATGTGCAGATGGGGCAGCAGTCATGCCTGGCAGGCCTAAGTGCAATTATATTTGCACGCTGTTTTACTCACTGTGAACAGTTTGCAGGGGAAAAAGGAAAAACTGTCTCCCTGCTGAAATGAAATTCTGACACAGTCAGTGCAAATTATAAATTCTATTTAATTTGATGCAACAAATTCACAATAATCTCCAGCTTTGTGTCAAGTGTTGGAGCTGTGGGCATTTAATACTTGGAACTGCCGTAACTTGGTCATATTGACCAGTATTTCTCAAAGCATGGCCTTAAACCACATCCTCCAGAAATGCAGATTTTAGCCCCCCCCCCCCCCCCCCCCCCCCCCCGCCTTGGAACTTCTCAATCCACATGTCTGGGAGCAGAAACTGTAATCTGCATTTGAGACAAGTGTCCCCTCCCTGTGACCAACATACAGCAGTTTTTGAGGCCCTCTGATACAGCGGGAGCATTTTTTACGAAGATTATTTTAGTTGTGCTTTGAATTGAAAAAATATTTTTAAATCCAGAGAATTCAAATTTATAATGACAATTGAAGTCCAAGTTAAGAACTTAGTTGAAGGGCACATGTAAAATGCTCCTGTTCTTTTCTGAATTCTCTGATTCATCAGAGTTGACTAGGAGCAGGGTTACAAGCAGTACTTTAACTTTTTCAGCATCCATGATGAAACGTACATTTTGGGAAATCATTAATTATTAAGTCATGTTTGAATTTATAAAATAGGGAATTACTAAGTTTGGAGGAAAAGGGATGAAGAGAAAGACCCAGTGTTACCTCCTATCAAGGGTTAAGACCAATATTTATTTACTTGGGGGCAAAAGTAAAGACAATAGCCAGTTCTCCACAACAAGACAATGATGGTTTTATTGGGCTCTTTCCACCACATAGCAGCATTTTTGGCCTTTAAAGTAATGAAATTAGAGGTCAGTTTGTGGCTTGCCATATTCTGTATTGCAGATGCATCTTTTAAGGAAAAAAAATCAGGACATGAGAAAAAAAATCACTTTATCTTAAAGTTTCTTTGACTTAAAAAAATGATTTCATATAACATATCTATATTTAAATATAATTTCTTAATGTCATTTGTGTAGATTTCAGTGATAGAAGAATAAGATTTAACCTTTTTAGTGAAGTATTTTATATGTACTTATTTAACTGTAATAATTCTTGTAAAGAATTGATAATTTTAATATTATTTGTGTTGGTCTACTATTCACTGACACTGTTTTACTGATCTTTGGGGACTCACTGCCCCACTGCCTGTGTCTTCCTCCATCTGTTCTGTCTCCCTGATGATAATGGACCCAGCACGTTCTGAGAGAAACCACACTGTATTTTCAGCAGGAGCAGAGCACCACTCTAAGGATGATTTACTTATCTTCCATACCGTTGCCTGAAAACTGCCTTCTAGCACTGTGATCTGTGAGCTACCACGACCCAGGCGTTCAGTCTGTTTTCTTTGCTAGGAATTTCCAGAGCCACGGCTGGGTCACCCTTTGCCTTTTCTGGCAGCTGGTTTCACTCTGAATTTAATGAGGGAGCTGAGCTGAACGGCCAGAGGAGGGTTTCCCTGTCTGGCCCCTCATTGGAAGAACTCGGCCGCTTGTCCACGTTCAGTGAGTCAATGCCCGCTGCTGGGCACTTCCAAGAATAGGCTCTTCCAAGCCGGTGTTCATCTGGTCGGCGTCTAGGGCACCTTCCTGAACTCACCCACTTCTCCCTCCCTCCTCTTTCAGCTTTGGTGTAAACCAGCAATGAAGCCAGAGCATAAGTATTTTAAATTACACCTATATGTAAAATTTGGCATCTCTGGGATTTTCTGTTCACTGGTTGGACTTTAGCAAAGCTCTTGGATTTCATGCTCCCCAGGGCACCACTGTACCTGATTCACTGCACTTACGTTTTTTAGTTACTTTTTATTTATTTTTTTATTTTAGTGAGCAAGCCGGAGACAGGGGTGGAGTGGGGGAAGAGAGAGAATCTTAACCGGGCTCTAAGCTCAGCACGGAGCCCAGTGCGGGAGTTGATCCTGCGACCCTGGGATCATGACATGAGCTGAAATCAAGAGTTGGATGCTTGACGCATTGAGCCACCTAGGCGCTCTGCCAGTTTGTTTTTAGAGCTGTGATATTAGCACGTGGGAATTTGAAATGCTTCATCACCATGCTGAGAGGTCAAGTGTTTTTCTTGTCTGTTTTTAAGAATTTTGAGCTCATATTTTAGTTTCTTCTCCCCTTATAACCCAGTATATTTACTTAGGCTTTACATTTTTACATAAGGAAAAACCTATTTTTGCACTTTTATTATTAAACGGGTAGGAAGAAAGTCTATGATTGTGTGTAATATATTCACCAAACTCCGCAAATACTGCAGCTCCCTGTAAGAAGATTGGGAACCAACCCAAGAGTTCTAAAGTTACATTTTTATGAT
The DNA here is from genome assembly GCF_016509475.1 of Prionailurus bengalensis. NCBI lineage: Eukaryota > Metazoa > Chordata > Mammalia > Carnivora > Felidae > Prionailurus > Prionailurus bengalensis. The sequence goes on along the minus strand of NC_057351.1, from coordinate 54,473,823 downwards.
GGGTTTTTGTTGCACACTTCAAGGGCAGGAGAGATTTTTGTGTGGGACCCTTATTTTTCCCCATCCCTGCAGTCTTCTTAATATGCTCTCTGTTAGAATCCTGGTGGTTTGACTTCCAGATCTATACAACATACTATAAATTAAAATAGAAGAACCACTGTTCATTCCTCACATTTAGTGAACTTTTATTGCATGAATTAATGGGTTCAGCAGCACCAAAGGGCATTTGATTGTGGGCTTGCCTTAAATTAATGATTTATTTTTAAAAAGGAGAAAGCCATTTATTCCTCAACTTTGTACTTGTGTGTAAGATTTTAGAATTTAATTTTAAAGACATTTGGGTTTACTATAAATGTTATGAAACCTTAGATTTTAGTTTTCTACTATTGCTTTTTTTTTTTTTTGATGAAAGAGAATGCCACAATGAAATTTTTCAAAGCCATTTAGAATATTTTAGTACTCTCATGACTTACAAACTCATATGATCATAGATGCTTGTCGTCAGGGAGATTAACTTCAGGAAAGCACAGCAGGACCCCAAACCTAGGAGCTGTCACCTCTATTGCTGACATGGTTGGCTTTCCCCACTGTGTCCTGTTGGACTTCAGGGCTTCTAATATTTGGAAATTGTGGTCCTTTCCAGCCCTGACGTATTATGATACTCTGAGAGTCCTTTGGCCACATGAAACCTTAAAGACAGACCGCATCGCATTTCTTCCCCATCCCCTTTTTCTTTGATTGAACTCAATTACTGACCTTCTTACAGACAGCCAAAGGCACTGCTGTTCTATAACCTGCAAAGTTCTATACAAATGCAGGGTGCTGGGTGGAGCTACCTCAAGTTTTGTGTGTTCTCTGTCCAAGGCAGAAAGCCTTCATTCCTGGCAGTGCCCCTGCCTCCTTCCAGCAGAATCCCGGTAAACTGTTGTTATAGTAAAACAGTGACTAACTCGAGCCTTTTATTAACCAGCATTTCCACCCACCTACTACTATGCTCATTTTTGGAGTTAGAACGAGACAAATGGGAAATAAACCAATTATATCAACACGTGATCATTTATTGAATTCTTACTGTGTGCAGGCACTGCTACACGGGCGATGCTTGGTCCCATTAATCCTTACAGCAGCAGGGAAATTAGTGCTATTATTAATCCAGGGGGAAACTGAGTTTCAAAGCAGTAGGATCACTGCCTCAACACCTGGAACTATTTGCTGATAGAGCTCAATGTGAAGCATTTAATATTCTCTTAATCAGGCTCCTTAATCTAGATCTCAGGATCATCACATTAACTATAATTGAATACATAGTTCTCTTCCAACATTTTTTGTCATATTGACATGAGTGGTGAATTGTGAAGACAGGGTCATTTTATGTCAAGAACTATTCTCTTTAACATTAGTTTGAAAATGATCCCTCATTCGTCATGTTTTAGTCTATGGTAGTGGTTGTTAATTGTAATGTCTCCAGTTAGTAAGCTTCGTGAGTAATAAAGGATTTTTGACACCTTTTGTTTTCTGATAATTTCATGTCAGCCACCAAGGCAAATGGGCAAAAAATAAGACTAGCCGTGGGCAAAAGTGGCAGAGTGAGATTTAAGGAGTAAGCTCCAAAAATCAGATTCTCTCTGAGCAGCAGTTTTTGCTGCAAATAAGCAAGATAAGACAAATGTAGAAATTGTCAGCTGTGGTTGCTGTAATCAATGCTTTTGTGGAGCTTTTCACAGCCAAATGGGCAAAACAAGTTTGCTGGGAGCTGCTTTCCTGGGCAGAGAGGGTATATGTGGTTGAGGGAAATTGGAGGAGGAAGTCACAAAAAGCAGTAGATGTCCATGCATTCTCCTTTGGCCTGGCCTCAGCTCATGTACTCTCCCTGCACCAGTGTCCCCAGCCCCCCTAGTTCATCCTGTGTGCCTCAGTCAGATTGATTTTGGATTAGGAAATGTCTAAAGAACTCACCTTGGGTTCTGTGGTCTGATAGAGGCAAGTACAGATGCCTTTCCTGGATTCAAGGCCAGTTGGTGACCATGTACACCATCTACCCAATGTTATTTCCATATGCTCTTCGTAAAAGTCCTTCCCATCAACTGGATTGGACTTGGGTCTATTCTGTGTATATGCTGTGCTGTGGACTAAATACCACCTTTGTGGAACCCACCTCAGAAACCCCAGCTTAGGCGCTTTGTGAGAGCAGCTCGTGGCTAGCAAAGGACACAGAAGACAGTAAATTTTACGTGGAGTCAAGTGATACCCAGTAACATAACATCCATGAGAATGAACTGTGCTGTGAAATAGCACACCAGTTACTTTGCTTCTCATGGGGAGCTGAGTTAGAAGAGGGGATTGTATGGTTGGGGAAAGACAGACCATGTGACTTAGGAGGGACAGGAAGTTGGTACAGTCCCCTCTTAAGAGGGGAGCGGAGACTGTTTTGTTAGCCTGAAGACTCCAGCCTCCCTGTTGTTGGACACCTACTCAGAGAAACCAGCTGCGGAGAAAGTGGGCAGGAACCTTCCTGTCAAATGCTATTGATGATGATGATGAGAGCAGCTGACATTTATGGAGCACCTTCTAGTCCTGTGTTAGGCATTTGAAGTGCTCGCTTTCTGCATTTAATGCTCAGTGTAACACTCTGAGACTGCTGGCTGCTGGTATTCCCATTTTACAGATGAGGACACTGAGGCTTGGCAGGGTTAACTGACCGCATATCATGCCTCTGATAAGTGGCAGAGCAGTAACTGAAATCCAAGTTATTTTTACTTTAGAGTATCTCTACACATTTTTTTAAGGTGTGTGTGAGTAACAGGGTGATGGTGGATGTCATTGATTCGTAAAGGCTACTAGAACGTGCTGTGTGTAATTCTATTCAGTTTAGTCTCCCCCAATGAACACTTTCTGTAGAGAAGTCATTATCCTAAGAACTGCAGTGCATTCAGAAAAGGGTGCTTTTGCACATTCAGAAAAGGGTGCTTTGGTCAGCACATCCTGGTCTTTCCCACTAAGTCCTGAAGTGTTCTCTTAGCTGGCATAGTCTTACACTGGAGGGTGATTTGTAGATGCTTTTCCGTGCTGTCTTTAGTGATCATCAAGGTTTCAAAGCTCTTCGTCTTCTCCCTCCAAAGTAGGATGTAAGGTCTTGGAGGCAGGCACCATCTCTTGTTTTGGCTGATAAGCTGATTAAAAATGTTCCTTGAGATTATCATCTCTTTTTTAGGTCTGTATATTCTCTGAATAGCCTACATGTAGTAATATCTTTCTTCAGGCAGGGAATGTGTCATGCCTCTTTGAGGCCACATTGTGGAATGGAAAGAGCCCAGACTTGGGAGCCAGCACCAGGATCTGTATTCAGCTTTCTTAGTGCTTCTGCAAGACTTTTTAACAAGTCTTCTAACTCTCATTGAGCCTGGGTTTCTCCATTTGCCGTGTGGGTATAGAAACCTTATAAGGTGTTCTCAAAATGAGAAATGACACATGCAAAGTTGCTGGTTCATTTGTCTGAAGCATGAGCACAGGCTCTTGTCTAGAATGCATGCACAGTAAATGGGTCTAGATCATCATGACTTGGTTCCTTGAGACCTGACTTCTAAGAGAGAGCAACCGTGAAGTGTCTTAAAAAACATGATGCCTTTGTCGAATGTGTCCTTAATTGCCCGACTTTACATAGGAAGACAGATGTAGAAATGGATTTCTTGGTTCTTAGATGCTCCTCTAGTTCGTAAAGCTTAACGTTTTGTACAGATGAGTATTGGTACAGGTAATATCAGCTTCGTGATGAGATATACAGTGACCCTATTCATCAGTCTGTTAAAACAATAAACAAAGGGTAACAGGACTAGACAGCACCTTCTTTGCTAGAACCATTTTTCCTTTTATAACACAATTTACGATGTTTCATATTTATTTTTAAATTTAATTAGAAACACCTTATGAAATTAGATATTATTAATTTCCTTGGATAGGTGAGTAAACTGAGACTGAGCAAACTAAGGCACTTCCCAGTTTGTGCAACCCTGGCAGTTTGGATTCAAACCCTGTTCTTCTCACCCTGGATTTTTGTTGTTTTCTGCAGACACTAAGCACATGTAGCAACTGTTAGCATGGTTTCTTTTTCTATATGTGTCTTTGTAGTTGATGTGGGCTTCTTAGAGACAGCATACAGTTGAGTCTTGTTTTTTTATCTACTCTGACAATCTGTCTTTTAATTGGTGCATGTAGACCATTTGCATTCAAAGTGATGATTGATATAGTTGGGTATACATAGGGCAGCTGAAGTCATAAATGTGTGTATATATACATGCATAAATATAAAATTTCTATTTATATGAAATATATACTAGATGCCAACCTGTTTCCAAGGAGTCTGGTCTGAGAGTTGTCATGGATTTTAAAAAAAAATATTGAATGTTTGCTATGAGTTTGCTACTATATTTTAGTGATGTCAGCTTAGTTTGAAGAAAACCCATTTCAGAAATCTGCACTATGTTCTCGAATGCTTGGATGCAGCTTTTATACCTGATATATTGAAAAATTGCCTAAAACCAGCACAAAATGAGATTATGAGAATAGAGAAAAAGTAGCTAATATATAATTCACTGATTATTTAGTGACTAATGGAAGTTGGGGTCTCATGTTTATTACTGGTAGGGACCCAGGGTCTGATGAAGTCCTTGGCCTCCAAGACCTGAGTTAAAGGATCATTGATTTTGGGTCTATATGTGTTCCACCTCAGTTATTAAGCAGATACCACTAAGAAAAGAGATTTTCTCAGAAGAAATAATGTTTTCAGTGTTCCATATTGCCTCTTTGCTAGGCTAATATACATTCAGTAAAAATTGCAAAACTCCTTAAGGAAAACAAGCAATTCCTGAATAAGCCAGTATTATGAATTGAAGTATTTAAGTTATGTATTTGCAAAAGACCCAGAGTCTTTTTACTGAATGGAACTTCTGTTCCCTCATTCCTGAGCGTGGTATGGGCCTGTGCTGCAGACGTCTGTGATAGATGATGTGGTGAATAGCCTCAGGAGTTTTGTGGTTCAAAAGCCAAGATGAGAGGGAACTATGGATTGTCTATAAGAGTGGACACCTCTCCTGCCAATATCAAACCCACGCTTCTTTCCCATTCTCAGGCTCCAACCGACCCCCTTTTTAGGATTTTTTTTTTTTCAGCCACACTTAGTAACTTCTTAGTTACTAAGACTAGACCACTAGACTCTGGCCCAACCTTGACTCTTCTGAGAATTCAAAATGCCCTTGTCTATCCTTTCCCTACAAGGAGGCATCATGTAGTGACTGTGGAGACGAAAGGCATCATCTGTCTCCTGGGCTTGCCTTTATTAGTTTGAGGTTATATGTTCACAATGGAAACAGAGCTAAGATGTTTTCCTTTTATCTCATGAATTTGGGAATCTTCCCTGGTTTGAATTATCTAGATTGTCTCAATGGAGGGTTCCAAATGTGCAGGATGCTACAATTAGACACCTTTGTTTTAGTTCTGTAGACACAGCCATATTTGGGAAACACAAATGGACCAGTTTGGTATTTAAGACTTGTCGTGGTTAACAATGCATGTTTGAGAAACCATGTGTGCCCAGAGTTGTACATATAAAGGGTTTGGGAAGGAGCTCAGGGCTCTGGAATGCCATGAAGTCGGGTTTGGAGCAGGGAATTGGCAGCGAGCAGGCGTGGGGAGCAGTGGGGTACTGGGTGTGTGTTGTCACTAGGCAGCCCCTGCTGACTATTTTAAGATGAAATGTTTTGGTGCGATTGCTTCTTTAGGAAATCTGGCTGAACATCTTAGTCTTTTTATCGCCCCCCTTGTCCTCATAAGGAACTACAGGGGGGTAGTTTGGCTTCATTAAACAAAAGCAATCACTGGAGATTAATGTTGGAATCCCACATTTGGGGCATTCGCTATTAGTTCTGTGGAAGATTGCATCATGTGGGACTGTGTTCAAACAGACAGGGTTGTTAGTGGCGCGTTTTCTAGCTCGTCGCCTAGAACTTTCTGTCGAAAGTTCTGAAGATGACACAATTGCATAACAAATGCTAGGTATGAGCTAAAAAACATTACTTTTTTGTTAAAAAAAGAAATGTAGTATAAACAGTCTGGAAAATAGAAGTAAAATTTAAAAGTTACCTGTAATTCCATGCTACCAAATCATTATTAGAATTTGGGTATGTTTCCTTTCCAATATATGAAATAGGTTTTATTTTTTACATAACTAGAATCACAGATGTCCTACAAACCTACACACTGCTTTCTTCACCTAATCTTATAAGAAGTGTTTTCCCATGTTGTGTGGTCTACATAACCATTATCTGTGTAACTGTCCAACAGTCCACCCAGAGGGGTGTGTGGCCGTGTAATTGGTTTCCTGTTACTGAACACCAGAGAGTGCCCAGGTTCTCACTATTATTAGTAAAGCTGTGGTAAACATCACTGTGTAGCTTTGTTGTCATTTGGGATTCTTTCTTTGGGCTAGATTCCCCGAAAGCACAAAGGGATTGAGGTGGATAGCTCTGGATGTGTTACGTTCAAAACAGTGATAACCGTTTACAGTGTTACTGGTAGGAAAATGTCAGTGCCTTTGCCTCAGCTGAGTGTTGGTGTTTTTAAATTTGTGGACTAATTTAAGAAGTTAAAAAAAAAAAAAGACATTATTTGAATCTATTTTTTTTTTTTAAAGCTAATCAAGTTAAGTGAGCATTTTCTTATAGGTTCGTTTGTTTGCCTTTTTTCTTCTGGGGATTATTTCTTCATGCTTTTTAAATTATTTTCCTGGCAGTGAGTATGAGTATACTATAAGATAAGGATATTAACCCTCTCTATTATGTTTGCTGCAAATCATGCATTTTTTTTTAAATTTTTTTTTCAACATTTTTTATTTATTTTTGGGACAGAGAGAGACAGAGCATGAACGGGGGAGGGGCAGAGAGAGAGGGAGACACAGAATCGGAAACAGGCTCCAGGCTCTGAGCCATCAGCCCAGAGCCCGACGCGGGGTTCGAACTCACGGACTGCGAGATCGTGACCTGGCTGAAGTCGGACGCTTAACCGACTGCGCCACCCAGGCGCCCCCAAATCATGCATTTTTAAAGACATAATGTAACATATGATTACAAATTGTCACCCAAATTCTATTATCTGAAGCTCAAATAATATTGCATTTTTAAGACTTGAAACTATTTAGGAGCTGTATTTCGCTTATTGGCAATTTTGTTGGCAGCATCAACTTTTTATGTTTGCTTAAAGGCTCCATTTAAGTATAAAAGGTAAAACGTGATTGCAGATGTATTGCAATCTTTTATAATTAGTCTTCTAGCTTCAAATCTGACCCATCTCTGGGAAAGGCCTGGGATGAGAGTGTGATGATTTTAGTGGGCACTTGGGCATGGGATTCCTGAATTCTGTGATTATAAATTGGTCTTGTTAAAATGAGTTCCTTATCATCACAACTTTTTGTGGCGATTAAAAACAAAACTAAGGGGCGCCTGGGTGGCTCAGTCGGTTAAGCATCCAACTTTGGCTCAGGTCATGATCTCAAGGTTCGTGGGCTCAAACCCCGCATCGGGCTCTATGCTCACAGCTCGGAGCCTGGAGCCTGCTTCGGATTCGGTGGTGCTCTCTCCCTCTCTCTCTCTCAAAAATAAACATAATAAAATTAAATTAAATTAAAACTAAAGCAAAATGCAAACCCTTTCATTTTTATTGGGCCAGTGCATCTGGCATTAAAGGTTGAGGAGGTAAGGGAAGGGGTCTTAGTGGTGGGAAGAAACAATGACATGAACGACTTGGAGACTCTTCTTTGGGATTCAGAAGGAGTGACAAATCTGGTACAGTGGAGTTTAGGGTTTATTGAATATATGGAGATGAGCCTGGGAGGCTCATCAGGACCTTGTCTTCATGGCCGTATGGTATATTCAGGAATCTGGACTTAAATTTTTAGACCTGCATTTCCCAAAGTGTAACATCTGAGGTGAGTTGAGAAGTGTGTCTTTGAACGTTTGAAGATGTTAGCATTCATTCCTTGATTCTCTCTCCTGTGCAGAAATTATTCCTTTCTGTGGTCCCATAACACTTAGCTCAGATTGCTAGCAGAAGGGTTACCCATCATACTGTATTTCAGTGGGCCATGTGTGTCACCCTAAAATTCTGTGGTGGCCTCAAAGACTGCAGCTGTCTGATTCATGCTGGTGTCCTCTGGGCTAAGCACCATCCTGGGTACATAGCAGGCATGAAAGAAATACTGTTTCAACAGTGTCACCAGGCCAGTGTTTTAGCCACATTGTTCTTTCCTAGGAAGTTTGCTGTCTTTTTTCTGTTTTCTCTGTACTGCCCAAGCCAGCCCCTCTGAGTTCACAGGGGCTCTGTGGATCATTTTCCCTGTGGGAATTTGACACATAAGAAGTCGTCTTCCCCTGCTAAAGCCACAGTGTGGCACTATATGGGCTGTATAGGGTGGTTCTGAGGCTGATCAGGCCATTGTAATGGTCAAGGAATAAGGAGGTGGAACACAGTGGTGAGTATGAGGATGGAAGCACAGAGGTGGCTGAGGTTATGACTCACGAAGAAGCAAGAATTGATCAGGCAGCTGGTCAGGTGTGGGGTGGGAAGGGAGTGACAAGGAAAAGAGGAGAAAACAGTGTGTGAGGGACAATGATTCACTCCACCGTTAACTGGGTGCTTGCCAGGCACCGTACCAGATGTTGGGGTACAGAGAAGAGGGAGACCCTGCCTTACCAGAAGGTGCTCACTGTCTAGCAGGTTCCATGAATGAGGCCTGATTGGAAGAGCAGACACAGATGGGAAGGCAAAGTGGGGCAAGATGAGTGAAGGACTCAGCCGGCTCTTGCAGCTGGTTATCAGGACTCGGTGTTCAGTGAGTAATGGAGTGCTATTGAAAGGTTCTAATGAGGGAAATGGCACTTCCAGTCTGTGCATCGACTGTGGAGGGCTGGTTCTCATCTGGAATTCTGTATCTGTTGCCAAGGGGCCAAAGGCTGAAGATGGCCTGAGGAGGAAGAAGAGGGATAGGGGACTTAGTAGTAGGGGTAAAAAGACCAAGAGAAACTTTATCTGAATCCGTTTTTGCACCCCAGTAAGGACATGGATTAGATTTCTGATTTAGGAACCTTTGTTTTGTAGCCACAGAACCCAGCCATCCCAGGAAAACTCAGGAAATTATAAATGAATGAAATCAGTAAAAGCACAGCCACCATGGTTGGAGTGAAAGGTGGGGAACCGGTGGGTGGGTTACGTGCACTGTGGCATGAGCGTCCTTCCAAAACAGGCAAGAAACCAGGGAAATGGGCTACGTAACCTGGCATGGATCCTTCCAGCTCTCCCATTCCAGATGAAATCCTCAAGGAAAAGAGCATGAAGAAGGAGAGGGATGAGGACCCAGTGCAGGGTCTGCTAGGTCTTTAAACTCCTGGAAGAACTATGGAGGCCCTGTTCTAGAAAGAAGATCCTCATGGGCTGACGTAAACCAATCCACGGTGACACTTAGAAATCAGGACCTGGAAGTTTTATGGGAGGAAGAAGGAGTTAAGTGTTTTAAATTCAGTGGAAAGGTCAGCGAGGCCCCGGCCAGTGCAGAAGCCAGTGTTGGGCTTGGCCGTGTGTGCACTGGAAACCTTTCTGAAGGCCATTTCAGATAATTGGTTAGAGCGGAAACCAGTTGGAGAGACTCCAGGAGGAAATGAGAGGATGTGGGGGATGGCCTTTCTGATGTGTTTTCCTATAGTTCCCTCTCCAGAAGCATGGCTCTTTTCACAAAAACGGTGTGTTTGTTGTGTTTTGAGCCCCCAGCTGTGTCATGAGATTCCAGACTGAAGTTAATGTCAGGGTCGAGTTTATCCTATCTTTCTCCCCTTGAAAGGAAGTGTCAGCGACTCAATGTTTATCCTTTCTGGCTTTCTGAAGAACCTTCTGCACCCTCTCCAGCAATGTAGAGTGTGCATTTGAAGAGACATGACCATTAATAGAGATTAAGAAGAGGATGAACTGTCAAAAAATTGGAGAAATTTGGCTTTGCTGGTGGGTCAGCAAAGTATAAAAAGCAATAAGTCCAAGCATTTATTCTGGGGCTTTGTGAGCTATCACTGTTCTTTTCAAGCCATTGGAAGGAAGTAGCTGCAAATATATCAAATCAAGTCCCAGATGGGGTTCAAAGCCAGAGTATGGTTTGGTTGGAATGGGGAGCTAGCTTGCTTTTAGGCAGCTACTGTGGATTTAAGGAGGATCCTGGTTATCTTGAAGTGAAGACTCCAAAATTAGGTTCTAAAGGCTGACTAGAGACAGGGACAAAGTTCATGACTGAACGCCATGAGGATGACAGTGTCTCTCCTATGGAAACTTAAAAGTGTGTGTGTGTGTGTGTGTGTGTGTGTGTGTGTGTGTGTGTACACATGTCCTTATGTACATACGTGGAGAGAAACAATAGAAGCCAAATCCCATGGGCACAGGAGAAGCTGGAGCACCCTGTGTGAGAGGTCAACCCGAAACTCATTCTTTTCCCAGAATCTTTGCTGGACCTTGAGTTCATTTTTACAAACTCAATTCTTCCCTTGTTATATATCCCCAAACCATCCATATAAGGAAGGACCTTCTTTCCTTCTCCAATAAACAAGCCATATTTAGTTATTGGATCCTATTTGAGCTGGAAGCATGAGTATAATTTTTGCTTTTTAGTAATTATTCACTCTGTGTCATCAAGACTTATGTCAGAATTACAGGGTTATGGAATTAGGGAGGGACCATGCGGAACCATTAATTATCCAGTTGTATTCTTAACAAGTCTGGCTACTTCACATCTTGTTCTTCTGTTGGAATGTCTGTGTTGATGCTGTGGCCCTTTAACCAAGTGCTGTAGGTCCTGACTGCCCAAGGCATGGAATGGCCACTTGACCTTCGCTGGCCCACCCAAGCTGTGACACTGTGTAGGTTCCTGCAACTCACAGTGGGATCGCTGTCCTCCGGCAGCGGTATGGTTTTGTCACTAGGTGGCACTGTTCATCTTTTTGGCTTTTACCCAAAGGTACCTGCTTCTTTTGGAGGGGCTTGTGAGAGAAATTCCAAAGACATGCCATCATGTTCTCAACCACATCAAACTCTTTACAGCTTAGTTTTTAAGTAAATATTAAGTGTCAGGGGGTTTTATGTAAAATAAATTCTCACATTCTACATATGATTTTAATAGCTTGCATTATTTCTAAATAAACTGCAGGGACTAGACTATGACTTTCAAGACTGACTTTCAGACTCCGTTTGTGCACCTTCCTGGTCACATCCTCACCACCCTGACTCAGAGCTGTTCAGGTTGTAGAGACAAAACCCTTTACTGAGCCACATGGGATTCAGATCCAGTTGGCCTTACTTCAGGGGAGAGGAATGAAGATCCTCCTCTCAGAATGAAACCTTGGGACCCGCCCCCCCCCCCCCCTTCTTGTTCCGGTCAAGATTCTCGGGTTGCAGATGACCAGAAACTGCCTCCGGCTAACTCCAACTGAAGAGGGGGTTTGTTGGTAAGATCTTGGGTCGTTCAGATTTGTGGAGGCTGGAGAACTGCGCCCAGAACAGGGGCAGGAATTCAAGGAGGCTGAGTCGGATGGAATGAGAGCTGAAATCAGGCCCTGACACGGTCTGGATGGGATGTCGCTACAGTCACTGCCGCCACTGATGAGGACTGGACGCTGGGTGCCCTCCTTGGCACAGCTGCCACTGCCACCCTTGCTGCAGATTTTATTTTACTTTAAGTTACCCCCTCCATGTGTCACCTGCTGCAGATTCAGTCACCAAATGAGAGCTGGCAACAGAATCTCCTACCCAAAAAGTCTGTCTGGAGCCGCTGCTCACCTGTGCATGGTCGTTTTCACCTATTACTGTCATTCTAGTTCTTAAAATGTTCAAATAGTGTCCTGCCACTCTGGGCCCATTCTCCTTCCATCTTACAGTCCAACCACTAAATGGTTAACCCCTGGCATGGGGTTGGGGCGCAGCTCCCAGAGAGTGCTAAAGTGGTATCTTCTGTGGTTGCTGGGCACTTGTGGCAAAATGATGGTATTTGGGATATTTTCCCTGACCGTATGTACTTCAGATCAGTTTGTAAGCAAGTGTGGGGCTGACACTTAGAAATTTCTAGTATCTGTATTGAAAAGTATTAAGTGTGCAAAGGGCTACCTGTGGATGACAGTGATTTTCATCATGTGTGAGTTGCGGCATCTTTTTTGCTTGATTCAGAAGACATCTCCATTCATCTCTTTCCCAGCCCGAGAATGCTGTTGTGCCATGTACTTATTTTTAAATTAAGATGAATTAAACTAAACTATACAGAGGGAATCGGTGCGTGAATTATGGACGGTGATTACAAAAAAATATGATATAGCCATTAAATAATGGATATGATAACTGTGTAAAAATCAAGAGAAATGTTCAGGAAATCTTTAGTTTAAAAATTAAAGCACAAAGCCGCCAGACATTAAGTTTACAACTACAAAAATGCTACTTGTTGAAGATAAAGGTTAGAAAGGACTATAAAGAAAGAAAATACATTTGATTAAGGTAGCTTCATGGCTGAATCAAAAACATGTCTTCAATCACTTTAAAAGTTGAACAAAACCTTAATGAAATTATTAAAGTTATTTTATAAATAAAAATGGGTGCCATGATGACAGCCTTTTTGGTCTTGGGAGGCAAACTGGGGTATCCTAAAACCGGGCTTGGGCACCACTGGGGTCTACAGAACACAGAAGGTTGTGTTCCTTAACTGAAAGAGCAAATGTTTCCACAGGTCGGGGGGAGGGGCGGCTGTTGAAGGTCACAGATAGTCTCAGGTGTATTTGACAGTGTCAGAGACAAGCTACCGCTGATTCGGGCCGCAGAGGACTTAGAATGATTTCCTTTTTGCCCCTAGCATCCTACTCAGCTCCAAGGACAGTAAGCAAGGCAGCGGCCCAGAGAGGAAGCCAGTGCCTGGCTTCCGTGTGTTACAAAGGAAACTAACACAGGTCTCCTTGTGCAGACCCTCAGACCATACCATGGCCTTCTTATTACAGGAGTCATGAACTAGAGAGTTGATGTCCTCTCCCTCATTGCTTCTCACATTTTAAAGTGCAAAGAGACCAGCTGGGGATCTTGTTAAAATGCAGATTCTGATTGAGTTGGTGTAGGGTCAAGTCTGAGTTTCTGCATTTTTAATAAGCTCCCAGCTGATGCCAGAACTGCTGGTCTGTGGACCACACTTTAAATAGCAAGGTTCCGTATATCCTGAAGGCTCGCTTTTCAGATTTCTTTCCAATATGTTCAGCTAGACCTTTTTATTCAAATGTGTGCTTTGAAAAGTATAGAATGTTGTTGAGAGATGAAAGACCTGCACAAAGGGACGGAGAGTCTATTCTCATGAATTGAAAAATCCAGTTGTTAAAATGTTAATTTCCCTTCAGCTGTATAGATTCAACATGATCCCAATCAAAAGGCCAGCACCGTTTCTATTTTGTTTTGTTTTTGGTAGAAATCGGTAAGATTCTAAACTGTGTGAAAATGTGAAGGATCTAGAAGGGCCAAAAATGATTTTGAGAAAAAATGAAGTTGGAAGACTGACACTACCTGATTTCAAGACTTAGGCTAAAGCTAGGGCAGTCAGATAGTTAGTTATGGGTTAAAGTCAGATCAGTGGAACAGAAGAAAGTCCAGAAATAGACCCCCACATACGTGACTAATTCCCAAATTGTGGTATGCTAAGTGAGAGAAGCCAGCTGCAAAAGATTACATACACTGTGATGCCATGTGTAAAATGTTCTAGAAAAAAGGGTTAAACTATAGTGATAGAAAGCAGATCAGTGGTTACTGAAGACTTGGGAGGAGACCATAGTGAGTGAGTAAGTAGAATGCATTCCCACCTTGGGGCCCAGAGTGCACAACCTTCAGGTCAGTCTGTTTAGGTTCCACTACCAATCTGTGCCCCTCTCTGTACCCCGGTCTCCTCATCTGTGCAAACTAATACAGTGTCAGTGCTTACCTTGTAGGGTCATTGGGAAGATCAAATGAATATATTTGATGCATCAAGAACATTTCCTTGTTCATAATAAGCTAGGTAAATATAGCTCATTATATATACGTAGCTTATTATTCTTTGATAATCAGTTTTTGTTGTGATTTTACCTCTTTCTCACAAAATTTGGTTCTTTCCTTCACCCTCTCCTTGATCCATGTGCATTCATGGAACTTGGGGTTTTTAATAGAATCTTAGAACTGGAAGAGGTCTTGGATAGTATCTTAACAAAGTACGGGTGACAAAATGGAGGCCAAGGAGGTTGAGTGACGTGCCCAACGTCATGTTCCCACGTAGCCAACCAAGAACTAAAGGCATGGCCAGGAGACTCCTCGTTCCGCTCTGTTTTATCAAGGATTATGTATGGTGTTTGCATTCTTAATGTAAACCATTGGGACTTCTTGTGAACCCACCATTCCTCAATTCTGTTGTGTTGGTGTTTGTTTTTCTGCAGAGCAGTTCAGAGCCCCAGTTGCAGAAGACTTGTCCTGTTACCACCATGAGCTCTGGTAAGTCACTTTAAATCCTGTCTTTCTCTTCTGAACATATCTACAAAACTGGGTGGTTTACCCAGATTTCCCGTCTACTCTTAAGGCCCCAAATGCATTTCATTTTTTATTTTTTGAGACCTGGGTAAGCATCAAAGCTTTGTCGTAAGTCGTCATTGCTACCATCACCTTCGTTATTAATGATTTAATGAGCACCTGTTATGTCTTAAGAACTATGATCTACATTTCGCATGCACTATGTCCTAATTTTTATATATTTCTAATTTTTAAACAACGTTATTGAGATAAAATTGGCATAAAATGAACTGCAGATATTTCGAGTGTACAACTTGATAAATGTTGACATATGTGTACACAGTGGCATTATTTAATCCCAGTGACTACAGCAAAAGTAAACAGATTGACCATAACTGCTCCAAGGAGTGAGCTGTTCTAACGTTTTCTTCATCGAGGCTGGAACAGCAGTTTGCTTACATTTTTGCTATGCCTTTGGTAGTAACAATCAAGACCTAAGGAAATGAACAGTTTTTAGTATTTTTATTATTTATGAGAGAGGGAGAGTGCACATGGAGGCACAGGGGAGGGGTGGAGGTGGGGAGAGAGAGAGAGAGAGAGAGAGAGAGAGAGAGAGAGA
Organism: Prionailurus bengalensis; assembly: GCF_016509475.1. Classification (NCBI taxonomy): domain Eukaryota; kingdom Metazoa; phylum Chordata; class Mammalia; order Carnivora; family Felidae; genus Prionailurus; species Prionailurus bengalensis. Next base: position 54,458,630 of record NC_057351.1, on the reverse strand, counting down.
GAGAGAGAGAGAGAATGAGAATCTTAAGCAGGCTCCACGCCCAGCATTGGACACAGGGCTCCATCTCATGACTATGAGATCATGACCTGATCTGAAATCAAGAGTTGGACGCTTAACCTACTGAGCCACCCAGGCGCCAGCCCGAGTTTTGAGTATTTTTAGTTTAAAGCGGGGATAGAAAGCACGGGCAAGGGAAGACAGAGAAGGGAACAGGTCCCCACTCATTGTGTAGCCAAGTACTGGCAGCTTTCCAGCCCAGAATTCAGGGCAGAGAAGTTTCCATCTGGAGACTAAGGCCCACCTTGGCTTCTGAGCATGCCCTACAGCCTCCTGAGACCTGTAGGCTGAGGGGGAGTTGGGCAGATGACCAAGTCGTAGCTCATTCAAAAAGGTCTCCTGGGGGTGCCTGGGTGGCTCAGTCGGTTAAGCGCCCAACTGATTTCTGCTCAGGTCATGATCTCACGGTTCATGAGTTCGAGCCCTGCGTCGGTCTCTGTGCTGACAGCACAGAGCTGGTTTGGGATTTTCTCTCTCTGTCCGCCCCCCCCCCCCCCCCCCCCGCTCACATGTGCGCATGTGCTCTCTCTCTCAAAATAAATAAATCTTTAAAAGAAAAAAGGTCTCCTAATTCTGCATTCTCTCTGGAGTGTTAATCTAATCTCTGTCCATTAAAAACAAGCCTTTCTCGGGAGTCTGGGTAGCTCAGTCAGTTGAGTGTCCCAACTTTGGCTCAGTTCATGATCTCATAGTTAGTGGGTTCGAGCCCTGTGCCGGGCTCTGTGCTGACAGCTCAGAACCTGGAGCCTGCTTCAGGTTCTGTGTCTCCCTCTCCCCGCCACCCACCACTCCCCGCACTCTGTCTCTCTCTCTCTCTCTCTAAAATAAATAAACATGAAGAAAAAAAAAATAAAAAGCCTTTCCATTTATTGACACACAGTGCCCTGTTAGCCAAATCCTAAATTGTGCAGGACAGCATGTGCTTAGGACAGAGGATGGCTCCAGGTGGAACAGTGCAGGGCCTCAACTTGGCTTCCTCACACACCAACTGTATGGCCTCTGGCCCGTGGGGGCCATGTCAGCATTCTCCTCTGTGAAATGGACATCATGAAAGCACCGGCCCGCCCAGACTTTGTGAGGATGAAGTGAGGCAGTGCTTCTCAAGTACTGTGCCCGCGGCATCAGCAGGGTTGGGTCCTCTGTTGTCAGTTCAGCTCACATGTCCTCCTTGAGAGGAGGGGAACTCGACTTGTCTCTGATTCCCTGAGCGCTTTTGCTGCACATGTAGATGCCACACACTTTCTTTTTCCCTCCACGTGGAAGGGAGGTACCTGGGTACCTCCAGGAGCTCCTGCTTTGTAACTCATTTTTTTTCTTTTTGTTTGCTTGGCTTTTTGGTTTTGCTGTCATGTAAAACAGGCCAGGGCTTTTATTTTTTATGTATTTTTTACTTTTCTTTCTTTCTTTTTTTTTTTTTTAACTTTTGCCCTAAAATTTCTGGCTCTATCAGAGTTCGCCTAAGCTGGCATTGCTGCTCCTGGCACGCTTAACGGTAGAAGGAGGAAGAAGGGAGGGCCCCGGCAGGAAGGTGAGGGTGAGGATGGGCCTGCGGGACTTCTCCCAGGTTCGCTGTCAGGCGTGGTGCGAGAAGGCATTTCATAGAAAGAGTCTAAAAAATCCGGACCCTTTGGCCTGATAATCTCACTCTTGGGAATTTCCATCTTAATTCAGAGGAAACAAAAACATCACCCGCACGAAGGTGGGGAGTGAGCAGGTTCCTGATGTGCATTTGTTTGATGGAATATTATGCCACTATTGAAAGTGATCATGAAGGGCACCTGGGTGGCTCAGTCGGTTAAGCGTCGGGCTTTGGCTCTGGTCATGATCTCACTGTTCGTAAATTCGAGCCCCGCATCTGGCTCTGTGCTGACAGCTCAGAGCCTGGAGCCCTCTTCAGAGTCTGTATCTCCCTCTCTCTGACGCTCCCCTGCTCACACTCTCTCTTTCAAAAATAAATAAACATTAAAAAGAAATAGATCGTTAGGAAGAAAGCAGCTGTGTAGAAAACATTAGTTTTAACCTTTGGTGGAAAGAGAAGCATGAAAATGATGGCACTTTTTTAAAAAAATATTTTTATTTATTTAGTTTACATCCAAGTTAGCATATAGTGGCACCAATGATTTCGGGAGTAGATTCCTTAGTGCCCCTTACCCATTTAGCCCATCCTGCCTCCCACAACCCCTCCAGGGGTTGTTCTCTCTGGAGAACCCTCCGTTTGTTCTCCATATTTATGAGTCTCTTTTGTTTTGTCCCCCTCCCTGTTTCTATATGATTTTTGCGTCCCTTCCCTTTTGTTCATCTGTTTTGTCTCCTAAAGTCCTCATATGAGTGAAGTCGTATGATATTTGTCTTTCTCTAATTTCACTTAACAAAATACCCTCCAGTTCCATCCATGTAGTTGCAAATGGCAAGATATCATTCTTTTTGATTGCCAAGTAATACTCCATTGTATATATATGCCATATCTTCTTTATCCATTCAGTAATGCATTCTTTTTATTCCGAGTTTGGAGGAGGCTGCCAGTCACTGAGGGGAAGTGCTTTGCTCATGTTATCTCCTTGCATCCTCCTGGCAAACCCACAAACATGAGCATGAGGTACCAGTCCCATTCTGTAGATGGGGAAACTGAGACCCTGAGAGATTCATGATTTACCTGTGATAACCAGCTAGTGTGTAGTGTGAAGTTTAGGCAAACCCAGGCTGTGGACACCAACACACGATGTCGCAGAGGTCTGAATCTGAGGCGATGGAACTATTTTGCATATTTTCTTCAAGTCTAGCTATATTTAATGAAAAGAAAGAAAGGAAAGGAAATACGTGGGGCTGGGCCTGGTGGCAGCTCAGAGGCTGCCCCAGTGCTAGCGTAGGGAGGCCTGAAGCAAGGCCTACGGCTCCAGAAAGGAGACAGTGAAGACGAACTGGGGCAGGTGCACGGGGAAGGGAGAGTTACAGAAAGAACAAGTGGGGTAATGCAGCTTCGGTTTCTGGCCTTCTTGCCAACGCCCTCCTTCCACCCATCCCTGAAATGTAGGTGCAAGGGAGATAATGGCATCTGGGAGAATTAGCCTTCATCTGTAGGTGGACAGGGCAATGAGCAGGACAGAACCTACGGGCCAGAGTCAGGAGGTCTAGGCTGCCGGCGGGGAGGGGTGGTGGCCCTGCTTGGGTCTGGATCCAGGAGCATCCAGGCTGGCCTGTCAGTGAGGCTGATTGTTGAGAGCCTCGGTAGGTGACCCAGTCTCAGCCAGATGAGCTACTGGGATTTGGGACAGGGCTTCAGGCCCAGCATTTGGGGAAATAGCATATAAGTTATTTCATATAGAATATATTTAGTTTGTATTTATAGAATATGTAGGAGACATTTTTTATTTTAAAATCTCAAAAATGTTTATCCCTGCTGGGGTCAAGAAGATGCCCTGTGGGATGGAGCAGACCTGAATTCAAACCGCAGCTTAGTGATCTTGGGCAGGCCTGGCATCCTCTGTGGACTTCAAATTTCTTACCTATAAGATAGGAGTCCCTAACTCCTAGCTCCAAGGGACTGGGTCTGAAGTATAAAAATGAGATGCTAATTATGGAATGCTTAGTGTGGAACCTCAGATCCAAGCAAATAGATATTTAAAAAGCCATAGCTGGGGCGCCTGGGTGGCTCAGTTGGTTAAACGTCTGACTTCGGCTCAGGTCATGATCTCGCAGTTCATGAGTTTGAGCCCCACATCAGGCTTTCTGCTGTCAGTGCAGAGCCTGCTTTGGACCCTCTGTGTCCGTTCTTCTCTGCCTCTTCCTTATGTGCATTCTCTCTCTCTCTCTCTCTCTCTCTCTCTCTCTCTCTCTCTCTCTCTCTCTCTCTCTCTCTCTCTCTCTCTCTCTCTCTCTCTCTCTCTCTCTCTCTCTCAGAAATATTAAAGGAACACCTGGGTGGCCCAGTCGGTTAAGTGTCTGACTCTTGGTTTTGGCTTAGATCATGATCTCACGGTTTCTTGGGTTTGGGCCCCACATCGGGCTCTGCACTGACAATACAGACCCTGCTTGGGATTCTCTCTCCCTGTCTCTCTTACCATTCCCCACTCATGCTGTCTCTGTCTCTCTCATAATAAATAAATAAAAATATATTCAAAAATAAATAAAAAGCCATAGCTGTTATGATTCTGTTTGTGGCTTGGTGGCTCCTTTGCTGTCGGGGGGCGGGGGTGGGGTCACTCCAAGCACGCTGGTCACAGGTCTCAGGGTGGCAGGTTCTGTCTGCCCACCTGCTTGCCTTCTTGGGCCTGCCTCTGTCAATTCAGGAAGGGGGGACTTGGTGGGGGCTTAGGCTGCTGGTGGGTAGCTGGGGTCTCTCAGTGCCTCCAGCTGGGCAGAACTCAGAAACGTCTTAGCTGACCTAGAAGAAGTGACGTTTGAGGTGAGCCTCAAGGATGCACGGGATTTCCCCAAGGTAAGGAAAGAGGAGGAGGCATTCCTGGCATGGGCCTTGCCCGTCTGGAAGTATCTGACATGCTGGTGGTGGGAGGTGCGGGGGGAGGGGGGGTGTTGTGAGGAGACGGGGGGTGGCAGGCAGCTGAAGAGGGAAATGCAGCAGGGAAAGGCTGGGACCAGTGGCTGGAGAGCCCAGAATCCAAGCTGAGCTGCCCAGGCTTTGTCCCTTGAGGTAGCTGCTGGCCAGTGTGGCTTGTGTGTTTGCTTGCTTTTAATTATCAGAAAGGTCAGTTAATTTAAATATAATCAGGTAGGCCAAGGTACACGTCATCCAACTTACTAAAAAATTAGGTTCTTAACAATCATTTGTGCATTTGGGGGAATTTGGAATACATTTTTTTTTCCTCATGGAAATAATTTAAATGAATGAATTCCCAGACTAAATCCCAATATTTTCATTTTCAAAACAGAGGTGAAATACCCTCTACTTACAGTAGAGGGGTTTAAGAAGATACTATTGCATTGAGCCATTTTGCTTTCATCTGTCCTGCACCCTGAGGCTCTTTAACCCGGAAAGGGCCATGGTTAGATCAGGAGCTAGACGGTTCTCTCCAGACGTAGATTGGCAGTGGGCATAGAGAAGGGACAGAATGGAGGTGGGGCGTGGGGAGGCGGTGGTTGGGGAACCGTGTCATCTCCGGGACAGAAACCCAAGAGGCTCAATGGGGGGTAGTGGGCAGGTGAGGAGGGGCAGTGTCCAGAGACATTGCAGGGGAGGGATAGCATGCCTTTGGTGCCCGGAGATGTGGGTGTGGAGTGAAGGAAGGTGTCAAAGAACCTGAGGTCTCTGTCTGCTGACAGCTCTCACTCTGGATGCCCAGGGATGCGTTTGAAGCTAGTCTTCGAGTCGGCTTGCCAGTGAGCAGCTAAGCTTTTGTCATTCGGGAGATACCATTTTGAGGGAATTAAGCAGATTTTTATTTTATTTTATTTTATTTTATTTTATTTTATTTTATTTTATTTTATTTTATTTTATTTTACTTTTTAAAAATTTATTTATTTTTGAGAGAGAGCAAGTGGGGGAGGGGCAGAGAGAGAGGGAGAGAGAATCCCCAGCAGGCTCTGCAATGTCAGCACAGAACCCGATATGGGACTCAAACTCACAAACCATGAGGTCATGACCTGAGCTGAAACCAAGAGTCGGACTCTTAAATGACTGAGCCACTCAGGTCCCCCAGGCAGACTTTTTTTTTTTTTTTTTCTAATGTCAGAAATGAAGCCACAGCAGGGAGGCAGGAGAGTTTGTCATCTTCCCATCCCCAAACAGCTTTTGTGTTCTCTCCTGGTTCAAGCCATACCACATTCTCAGAGTTCTCCCGTGGTGCCCAAGGGGGCCCTCCTCAGGCCCTGAGAAAGCCTGCCTGTCCCAGCATATGTCACATCAGCAGGACTCAATAAATGTTGGGGGCACATAATCCCAAGCCTGTGCTCTTTGTGTCTCTTTCAGAATGTGATGTTGGTGTTTCTAAAGCCGTGGTGAACGGGTTGGCGCCAGGCAGCAATGGGCAGGACAAAGGTAAGGTCTTGAGGGGAAGCCCGGCTGGTACCACAAGGCAGTTCTACATGGAGCAGAGTATGTTGGGCCTGGGCCACTGGCCTGCCATGAGCAGTCACTGGTCGAATCAGGTCGTGAACTGGAGACCTGTTTCTCACGCCAACATTGAGCATGTTCTTGCATCTCGTGGGTCCAAGGTCGCTCTTTTCCACTGTGAGGTGACATGTTAAAACCTGTCCCCCACTCATAAGATGTGAGTAACAACAGGTCAAGTACACCGACTGAGGCCTGTGTCACGCCTGGTGTGAATGGCATTTATCGGCCTGAAGTCTCTCTCACCCCGCATTTTACCTTCACCTACGGTAAATAGTGACACGCTCACAGTCCTGACCCTGAGGCAAGACCCTCTAATGCTGAAATAAGTTATTTCAGTGGCATTAGTTTCCTGTGCATCTTCGATTTTCAGGTTTTAAACATTTTCGGACAAAAGATTTAAGTGTGAAGTGAATTATGGGTAAGATGACCTTTGAGGTCCCGTTTGCCCTGTGGTCTCTCATGGTCAGTGTCTCAACGTGGCTGCCCAAGTAGCCGGGCAGCAAGGCTCCCATGTCACTTCTGCAGTGTGTCGTGGGCAGAGTGGTGAAGTACCTTGCTTCTGCTGCTCACAGACAGACATCTCGGGAGGTCCATCATCTTTATGGATGTGAGTGCCCTTATCTAGAAAATGAGGGAATTAGATGTTATGCAGTGTTTATTCCTGCTTCAAATTCGGGGTTTTAGTGATTCCATCTGTGCTCATCCCAATACATTTTGTGGTATCAATGAGAGGGGGCAAAAGTCCTGTCATTGAGCATTCAAGTCAAAATGCACCATCTCTCAAAGAATAATTTCAGAAAGTGACCTGTTTGGCCTTCGTAATTTCCTTCTGGTTCAGCCGAATATTCCTCTTGAGACCAGGCAAAGTGTAAAGTCAGGAGGAGCAGCCGGGAAGGGAAGGCATAGAGCACTGGAGGAGATGGGGAATGGGGGGGCCCAGTTGGTTTGGGGGTCATCTCCTCTGCTGCTCTGTGCTCCTTGCCTCCCTGCTTCCCTCCCCGACCACCCCTCTCTCATGGTGTGGGTCCATGTTCTCAGGGCCTTGGACAATCTTACTAAGTTACGCTTGGGAGCATTGAGGGGCAGTGCCTGTGGCATGGCTCCACGGGTGTGTTTAAGCATCCAGTGAGCATGGGGCGGGGTTGGGCCCTGATGCTTAGAAAACCTGTGGGGCCACCAACCCCATCCCCGTGAATTCATCAGTAGAGGAGACTTCAGGGGTGTGGGAGAGGGTGGCAGGTGGATTCCACTCTCAACTCGGTAAGACTCAACCTTCATTTGGAAAGGAGGCAGCAGATGTCACCTGAAGGTGATCATGGCGGCCTGGGGGAACTGAACAGGTCACTGAACCAGGTGCCAGGACATCTAAGCTCCAGCCTCTTCACCTAAAAGCTGGATGACTCTGAGCAGCTCCGAGCCTCTTGCTTTTTCCTCTGAAAATGGTAACAAAAATCCCAGGTGGTCATAAGGAGCAGCCTGTAGGATTGCTGTGAAAGCATCTTAATACATGTAATATTGCTATTATCTACTTAGTTGTTGATGGCCGTATGCTATGTGACCGCCTTATGAAGCAGCAGCATGATGGACTGGAAGGTGAACTCTCCCAAGGTTGAGGTGCCTACATCCCTCCTGTCCCCAGGCAGGCTCGCCTGCGTGATACTGATGCACTAGTGACCATCTTGCTTCCCAAACAGCCTCACCCCCAGTTATTATGTAGATCTGGGGCCATAAGACCTCGGAGTGCTGCTCATTGGGGTGACATTGGTGCCATGACACGTGAGCTCCCATCTCTATTTGCTGCCATTAGGACGAGAGGGTGAGGGGAGGCCCCCCAACAGGCTTATCGTGAGGAGGAAGGTTTAGAGATGTGCCCACCATCGAGACTCCAGAATTTGGGGACACAGGGGGTGCAGGGCAGCCTGCAGATGGAGAAGTATGAGCACCCAGGATATAAGGACACATCCCTGGCCACATCCCAGGCAGCCATCCTGGTTCTCTTACCCACATGCTGGCTGTCAGGATCCTGGGCTGCGTCCGTGGGTGCTTCCCAGAGCCTTGAGCACGCACTGGACACCTGGCAACCTCTTGTCCAGGAAAGGCCGGTTTGAGCAAGACCATCTGCTGCCCAACAGATGGAGGTTCTGATTTGCTCAGGGACAGAGGACCATGGTTGTGAGAGCAGACACAGGACCCCGGAAGTTGTGATGGTGGGGAAGCAGCTGTAGTGTCTGAGAGGACCAGGCAGCTCAGCAGCTTGTTCCCTTCCCTCCTCCGCTCATCTGGGGCCTGAGCCAGAGCTCTCCTCCTCACGGCCCTGCCCCCAGCACAGACACCCCGGCATTATTCTCCCAGGGGCCCCTTGGACGCTGGGTGCTCTCCCTTCCTCTGTGTGCCAGGCCATCTGTGTGTCTGGAAATCTCTTTGTCCAGAGCCTTGGCACATTCCTGCTGTGGCACGAGGCACAGATGAACACTGACCAACTGCGTATGGGTGACGGTGGGAGGGTTCTGCCATATTGGCATGGAACCCTGGAGAGGGAAAGCAGGTTATTTTAAATTACCGCATCTACTGCTCTTCATATTGTTCTTTTCGTGTGGGCGACTTCCTCCTATTGTCCCTGCCCAGTTCCTCAACTGCCTGAGTGTTTCCCAAATGTTCTTTCTGGATACACCATTTACCCTTTTGTGTTTTCAGCAACTGCCGACCCTTTACGTGCACGCTCTATTTCTGCTGTTAAAATAATTCCCGTGAAGACAGTGAAAAGCTCTTCAGGCCTGGTACTCCCTCCAGGTATCTTTTCTTGGGTTTCTTTCTTTCTTTCTTTCTTTCTTTCTTTCTTTCTTTCTTTCTTTCTTTCTTTCTTTCTTTCTTTCTTTCTTTCTTTTATTAGCTTATCATGCATGTTTTTCCTTTCTTTCCTTCTAACAAAGACTCAAAGGCTTAATCCTTATTCCCTCTCACATCCTTGGCTGGTTTCCTTTCTGTGTGTGTGGGTGTGGGTGTGTGTGTGTGTGTCTGTGAGCCAGCAAGTCTGGAGAAGAACTGATAGGTGCCTTGCCCCTCCTCTCTTTAGTAGAAGGGTCAGTCCAGAGGCTAATCATTTACTCTGCCCTGGGTCTTTGGTACATGAGGTATGTGATACATGGAGGTACATGAGGCACGTGGCTTTGCAGAGGGGCTTCCAGCTCCCAGTATTTTATTTAAAACTTCAGTCTCCCCGAGAATGAATGTATCCCCAGAAGGAACCTCTGAGTTGGGCTGAACTTGAAGCAGCTGCCTTAGATACCTAACCTAGATGCACCCCCGTGAGGCTTGCTGGGCCATTTTCCTCCTCAACCCCCGACTTCACCTCCTCTCCAAGGAGAGGGTTGCCCTTCAGCTCTCTGCTCTGGCACATAGCTTCCTTCTGTGCCAAACGGGACAAGTGAGACTGAGGTGATGCTTTATCCCAGTGGGGCTTTCAGGAGTTGGGCAGATCTGGTTATGGACCTGGGAACCTAGGATGGCTGGATTTGTCAGTTTGCTGCTCATCCTTTTTGAAAAGACCATGAATCAGTTTTCCCAGTAGTTTTGCGACATCAGTCACTTATCCTCTTGACAGGGTTGGACAAGTCGCATGCTCCCCAAGGCTGCCGCCTGCTCTGCCATACTTTGTGTTTTTGTGCTTCACTCTCACTGGGAAGAGGTGCTGACGGGGCTCTCTCCTGTCTGCTCTCTCCTGTCACGCAGTGGTCGTTCATCTGAGCTGTTGGAAAGAGGTTGCTGGACTTGGAAAGAAGGAGGAAAGAGGCTTCTCCCTGCCCTGGCACGGGAATGGGGTGGGGTTGATGTCTGAGCCTACATCCTGCCCATCACCCACCTTCGGCCTTACCACATAATCGCAGTCTTGACAATTTTAGGTCAGAGGTCCAGGCCGTGCTGTGAGCAATTTGAAAAAATGAACTGTGGAATTCAGTTCAGCTCTAGCTGCACAGAAGGAAACACGTGCTTTTTAGCACTGTGTGATTGATCTACGTCAGTTTCTGGCCTCCCCATCACTGGTTTTCCTAGGGATGGACATCCAGATCTTCTGAGGTCTGTGTTAAAATCCTTCTCAATGGAATTTTGAAAGATGGCCTGCGTCTGCTGTTAGGCCATTGTGAACTGTAGGAGAGGTCGGGACCCAGGGAAGGCTCAGTGGGGGGTGCGGTGAACACTGTTCACTGAAGGATTTAGCGCTTCTTGTCGTTTTCTTTGGTGTGAATTCATGAAGTTTGGAATGTGAGGCTCTTACCCATGATCTTTCTCCACAGGCAACATATCCTGTCATCATTTCAAGGGTCTTGACTTGCTGATAGAAGATTTTCTTTTCCTTTTCCTTTTTCTTTTTCCAATGGGGAACTGCAGGGAGCAGTGATTCTCCCCAGAACAACTTGATTCCCAATGTTTCCAGCTTGCTCTTTTGTAAGAAGAATGGTCTGGAAGCTTGGAAATCTCTCATCAGCTCTTGCTTGAATTGTGCCTTACTAATTGGTCAGAAGTCTGCTCACCAGCCCAAGCCTCATCTAATAAAAGGAATTAACCTGCATTCATTTTGAAATGTTTTCAGCTGATAATTATAACTTACACAGAACTCATTGTTGCCTCCATTTTCCCCAAACCTCATGACGTGTGGTAAACCTCCGAAAATGGGATTCGTCTTTCTCCTCCACCCACAAATTAATTTTCATTGACCACCGCACTGACCATAAGGCTTTCCATGGCTATAAGCAGGTTCATCTCATTCTCTGGCTGTAATGAGTTGCTAGCTGACTACTGGCTTTAATCCTTCAGGAGCCTTGGATTCAGGCTTCTCTTTTGTGCCTTTCCTTTTCAGACATGGATCCAACGAAAATCTGCACTGGGAAGGGAGCGGTGACTCTCCGGGCCTCGTCTTCCTACAGGGAAGTCCCAAGCAGCAGCCCCACAAGCCCTCAGGAAACCCCACAACATGAAAGCAAACCAGGTGTGTGACCCCTGTGCTGGGGGTAGCTGTTCAAAGTCATACTGGGAGGGAGGGAGGCCCTCCTGCTTTTGCTCAGAAAGGTACGAATTCATCTGCTGCCTCCTAACTCTCCCAGGGGTCCCTAGAACGGTCAACACCTCACTCCATGTGCGGTGGGTGGTGATCAGTGCCCTGAACTAATGGGTATTCACTTGCTTTAGGCAGACGCATAGCAGCGGCCACCACTTTGTTAGCTTTTGACCAGAGATGAGGAGAAACCTCATTAGGGAGCCGATGGCTCTGCAGAGGACAGAGGTGGCTTAGGGGCATGGGAGGGAGTGGTGAGATGGGGTAGAGGGGAGGTTTTGCAAGGCCATCCCCGCTTTTGAGAGCTGGGTGTAACTGGCCAGGCAGGGCTGGGGCAGTAGGAGGGGAGAAGCCAAGGGGGGACTGAGAAGTGCAGGTGCCTGACTGGCCAGGCTGCCAGGAAAACGGTGGGGCAGGGCTCAAGCCTGGTGGGGGTGACCTGGCAGCCAAAGCAGCAGGAACAGAAGAGCAATTCCGAGGCCCCTGCACACTAGGAGCCAAGGGAAACAAAAGAAGCTCCCATATGCAGCCCACCTCCCATCTGATCCATTGTTCAGGGTGTCTAGAGAGTGGTGTTGAGAACTGGGACCTGGGAACCCAATAGATCGGCATTCTACCACCTGTGGCTGTGCAACTGTGAACGGGACATTTCACTGTCTCAACCCTAGTGATCTGTAGAATGGGCTTGATAATTGCACCTGCCTCATAGCATTCCTGTGAGCGTGGAGGATGTAAAGTTTTTGCACTGCCTAGTGACATGGAACAAGCCCTTAGCTGCTATTCGTAGGTTATGATTGTGATTATTTTGACCTCTCTAGAGAGGGTGCTCCAGAGGGCCCTCCCCACTCACCGCCCCCCCACCCCACAAAGTGTTCTGGGCACTGAGAAACACTGAGGTTTCACAGGGACAGCTGGCTTTGTGGCCCCCTGCCCTCCACATGGCACTGGTTCTCACATTGGAGCTGCATCAGAATCACTGGAGTAAAATGACAGGGTGCTGCGTCCCAGGCCAGAGCTTTAGGATTTGTGATTCCCACTTGTAGGCTTGAGGTGGGGTTGGAGGGTTTACATTTCTGACAAGTTCCCGGTCATGCTGCTGCTGCTGCTCCAAGGACCACATTTGAAAGCTACTGCTGTAGGGAAGGGGGATTTCTTCCTTTCTGGATGGAAATGAAGGGAGTAAAGGAATTAGGATAATGTCCACTTCCTTGGGACTGGAGACAAAAGGAAGTGGGACACACAAACTTTTTGGTGCAGTGGGGAGCAGTGTGTTGTGATGAGACGGAATTCTGTAGGATGGGGATGGTTGGTGCCCAGCATCCCGGGTCATGCCCAGGAAACTGACTTCCTGTCCCAGCCACCTATAACCAGCGCCAAGGCAGATGCCCAAGGACGAGGCCAGGCTGGGGTTTGAGCACAAACCCTGTTCTGATAATGTTGCCTCCCTGTGGAGGGCTTCTTTTTCCCTGGTCTCAGGGCAGGCATAAGTGGCTGCCAGCACTATTGGTTGAAAGCAGCTTCTTGGCCTCATATTCCTGAACCCATACCTGAGAAGGTAGGGCCAAGCAATGAAGACAAAATAATTCCTTCCTAAGGCTGGCTTAATCCAGCCTCTCCAGGCCTAACTGGGAAGATCTATCTCCCAAGGATGTTTGAGGAAGAGACAATCCTAAGGGATAATATAAAGAAAAAGACCATACCTACAGCTCATGGCCCAATAAAATGACCTTATCAAGCTCAGGGCCCTTTCTCTGGTGGTAAAAGGTAGAGCGAATGGGAGGAGGAGAGGGTCCTTGAGCTCCCCCTGGTGGTTATAGAGTGGCACTAACATAGAACACCTGCTACTCTTTCGCCCAGTAGTCTTGGGCTTGGGCTTACAGTGCCGTGCAGTGATTTGAGCACTTTAAGAAGCTCTCTTGTCCCCAAATAATTCTATATCCTACGAATTCTGACAACTCACTTGGGTGAAAAAAGATCTTGTTTGAAAACGCAAATACATTGAAGAATTAGGGGATAGCCCAGTCGTGCACACTTCCAAGGTAAAAATCAGTTTTAGTAGATTATTTTCCTCCTGGTAAGTGGAGTTCATTGGCTCCAAGCCAACAGACATTTAGTTAGCATCATCTATGTGCCAGGCACTAAGTAGTCACTGGGAATTGTGGCGAGAAATGGGGAGAAGGGAAGGAAAAGGAGAGTAATTCTAGGTGCATTAGGTGAGGACAGAAGTCCTTTTGCTGCAACAGAGGAGTCTGGCATGGGCCGCTAGTCCACTTCTGTGCTTTCCGACTGGGGAAGCCACACCTTTGAAGACCATGTAAAGTATGAGGGACCTGTGCAAGCTGCTTTCCAAGCTTCCTAGCTCCAAAATGCTCTGTGACCTTGGGAAGTTTGGGGATTAACCTGACACAGAATCCCATTCACTGAGGTCAGATTCGAGATTACACACCAGGGCAGTTTGGGGTGGAAGGAAGAAGCTGGGTTTGAGTAAGGGGAAGAGTAAGTACCAAAGAGGCTGGGATGAGTTAACACTGGAGTGAGGTTAAAAAAGGATGTGACTCCAAGGATGGGACCTCCCAGCTGGAGACCTTTCCTCTTACTGTACTGCTCACAGACCAGCATCCTGCGGACTCTTGACTGGCTGTGTCCAGGCGGCTTCTCAGCCCTCCCCTCATCCCTGCCTGCTCCCTCCGCTTGGGCCTCTGGCTGATGACCTGCCTACCCCGCAGCGGCCTCTAGTCCTGTCACAGGGCCTGGGAGTCCATGGGCCTCGACAAGCCTCAGGCAAACCATTTTCTGCACCATCTGCAGGCAGCCACATTCAGCCCGGACCAGCAGCGCACATATGAGGCAGCGAGTGTCTCTTGCCAACGACAGGGCATGCTTCCTGCTCGCAGTGCCTTCACAGATAGCTGATGTCCAGTAGCGTCCAGCTCCCTCCCTTATCACCAGGGCCAGCATCTGTGCCCCAGCTGCTCTGTCTGCCTTTCTCTGCCTGCTCCCTGGCTTCACCACCTCCTTCCATCCCTGTATATCTACAAGTTGCTGATCATTTGCCCAGACTGGAAGCTCCAGTCTTGTGCTACTGCCCAGCACCTGTGTCCTGGTTTCTTTCCTTACGTGACCCTTTGACACCCGCATTTCAGAGGTGGCTCCTGTTTCCAGTCCTTGCTTCAGCTCCCTCATCCTATGAGACCTGGTCTAGTTCTGCAGTGACACAGCCCTCTGTTGAGGCTCAGCTCTGCCACTTACCATCTTTGTGATGTGGGCAACTCATTCAGCCTTGGCGAGCTTCAGTTTCCTCATCTATAAAATGGGGATGACCTGGTAGAGTTGCTGGGATTCAGTGAGCTCTTTCACACCAAGATCTAGCATGAGCCAGACACACAACAGGTGCTCTTTGATGACAACCATCCTAGTTATGCACATCCGGAGGCCTGTCACAGCCTTCCAGTAATTGCAGTTGGTGGCCTTGAGGGCAGCGGGAATGAAGAACCAGGGCCAGGGGGAAAGTGCATGTGGAAGAGTGAAGTGGCAGGGCTTGGTACAGTGTGTTTGAGGAGCTTGGAGATGTGAACCTGCTGAGAAGGAAGTGCCTCCCCTGGTTGGCTAGGAGGATGGCTGAGGTGCTCATGGAAGCAGTGGCTTTATGAAGGGAGAGAAAGGGATGTTGAATTCCAGTTTGACATACTAAGTTTTGGGGAAAGGGCAGGACCTCTAGGAAGGAGTTTCTAAAAGATATTTGGAAACTTGGAGTTCAGAGTGTGGGTTTAGGAGCCATGTGCATCCAAGATTGGGAGGATGGAGGTGCTGTCTGAGGTGGAGAGTGGTAGAGTCCTAGGAGTTGCCCGGTTTAAACCCACCCTCCAGACTCCTGTCCTCAAGAGGTAGCTCGACTCTGGATTGTCAACCGTGGCTTCCTGACCAGCCTCCTAATCTGTGAATGTGGACCTAGGTTTTTGGGTCAGAACCTTCTAGAAAGAACTGCAATAATTTTAGTGCTGACTCCCTGACTCTGGGAGAGGTATTACCTTATCCCTGCTTCCTTGCCTGGCCATCATTGCCTGGCCAGGTCTGGGTATTGACCTGGTTGGTTCAGGGAGTCTACACCTGTGTGCCCAGGTCAGAGTGTTACTCCAGAAGAGACAGGGAGCCTGATGAACCGGTGAGTGTGATACCAAGCTTCCTGTCTGGTGTAGCCAGAAGGCCATCAATCCCTATGTTCTGACCCACAAGCCAAAATCCAGTTCAACCCCTACATTTTGTTAATTCTGTGCCAGTTGCCTCCAGTCTTTCCTGCCTGATTCTTGACTACCACATTAGCTTTGGGCGTAAATCAACTCATTTCCTCTGGTTTGACTCTTGTGTTTGTGCTCCAGAAATGGCAGTAGCAAAAATATATCATGAGAAAATTGACGTGGAAGCAGTTAAAGACTGCTAAAGACCGTTAAAGTGAGTTAGAGTCCTCTTCTATTCATGCCTGTACAAGAATTAGGGCCAAACAAAGAAGTTGGAAGGAAAAGACTCCACCAGAGAACACCGTGATTTCTGACACCAAATGCTCATTGAAGGGATTCCAAAAAGTACCCTCAGGTTTCATATTTTGCTAGGACTCAACTCATTGAAAGCTGTTCTACTCATATACTCACAGTTATGGTGGATTACAGGGAGAGGATACAGATTAATATCAGCCAAGAGAAGAAGTCCAAAGTAAGCTCTAGGGAAGAAGCAAGCACAGAGACTTTTGTTGACCTCTCCTAGGGAGTCAGGATGCATTAGTTCCTGTCTGATGTAGCCTAAAGACCATCAATCCCCGTGTTCTGACCCACAAGCCAAAATTCAGTTCAACCCCTACGTTTTGTCAATTGGGGCAAGGACAGGACCTCTAGAAAGAAGTTTCTAAAAGACATTTGGAAATTTGCAGTTCAGAGTGTGGATTGAGGTGTGACAGTATGTTCAGGGAACTGTCAATCAGGAAGTTCTCCTGAGCTGTTGTGCCCAGAGTTTTTATCCACTGTTCATGTGGCCAGTCTCACTCTCCAGCCCGAGGGTGAGCTCTTGATGGCTCAAAGTCCCCACGCTGAATCACATTATTGATCTGGCACAAAGATGCTCCCATTGGGATGACATTATGGATTCAGAGATTAATTCCCAGAAGGCAGATGGCAAAGGCCAGATCTCTTTCTGGGTAAGGATAATTATTTACCACACAGCTGGAATAAAGAAATAAACATAAATGAGATTTGGAACACTATTAGATCCACTGGTGACAATTCTTGGGATACCCTCCTAGAATACATCGATTCTGACTCGGTAAAAGTTATCCTGAGATCCTAAGAACTGATCAGCAGAACAGCTTCAGAGCAGACCAAAATGAAATTAGCACAGAATGAGATAAAAGAAAATATCAAGAGGTTGTGGCCACAGGCCAGCAAAGATTATGTATAAAAAACAGATAGAGGAAAAGATAAGACAAAATAAACTGTACTTCTCCTGGAAAGGCTCGGTCTCAGCAGGGCTGCAAAACCTACCTAGAATCCAACTTTCCTAAGCCCTCCTCCCCGCTCAGGGGCTCTGAGGTAACATTTATTGAAAGAAGCATTTTGACAGTCTCCTCAACCACGAGCTAATAATTGATGGTTATGTATATAAAATTTCACCTGCCGCACTTGGATACAAATGGCTGTGGGCTGGTGCCGACCTTCAAGGTTCAGAAGACTAGGTAACAGAGGATGACATACATTGGAAATTCAGCCTTCCTTTAGTGAGGAAGAGAGGAATGCCTAGAGAGGTCCTGGAAATTGCCTTTCCTGGGGCAAGGTGAGGGGAACAGTTTTTGTGACTTGAAATGAGAAGAAAAAGTGGGTTGATTTCCATGGGTATTACCTTCTCAAAGCTGTTTATCAGATGGCAGATGTCAACAACTCTCATTTCTATGTGTGGGGAAACTTTTTTCCCTTACGTTTTAGATTCCAGTTTTACTAATAAGCACATACTTTCTCCCAGGTATTTCCATTAAGTCCTCATGACTCAAAAGAGGTAGATAATACTTCGTTTCACAGATGAGGCTGTCCTGTGCTGTGGGATGTGCAGTTAGCAAGGACTCCAGCTAGACAGTCGGATGCCAAAATGATAGTCCCCTTACGACTAGTGCTTTGGAGGGACAGACTCATCTCCGCTGTCCATGATGCATCTGCTTGTCAGTGTCACCTGAATAGAAGCAACTCAACCAAGAACAAAAGAGCAGGCAAAGTAATGTGCCCCCATGTCCATGTAGAAAGCTCACGTCCTTGGGGCGCCTGGGTGGCGCAGTCGGTTAAGCGTCCGACTTCAGCCAGGTCACGATCTCGCGGTCCGTGAGTTCGAGCCCCGCGTCGGGCTCTGGGCTGATGGCTCGGAGCCTGGAGCCTGTTTCCGATTCTGTGTCTCCCTCTCTCTCTGCCCCTCCCCCGTTCATGCTGTGTCTCTCTCTGTCCCAAAAATAAATAAACGTTGAAAAAAAAAAAGAAAGCTCACGTCCTTCATCAGATAGCCCCTCACTCAGAACCTATTGATATTCAGTGTATGTGCAAATCTAATACATTTGACAGAATGGCTCGACAAAGGTGGGCTAGAAATAGCTTAGGAAGGTGGGACAGTATAAGTTGATGGATACAGGGTTGGGGGGAACCATTATCATATTGTGTTACTTCGTGCTTGAGGGCCTGCCATGTGCAAATAAATCTCTGGGCCAGGAATCTGGATGGATGCAACAGTGAGTGTTAAAATTGGTCACTTTTAGGATCCTTCATATGCCTGATCTCTGGATCTTCAGCAACCCTGTGGTGTCCATGGAGTAAGGATCCTATTTTATAGACGAGAAAAAGAAAGTTCAGAGTGATTGGCAGCCTGCCCTTGGTCACAGAAGCCAGAACATTGCAATAATGTGCATAAAACTCAAATCCTATAAATTCCCCAGCTATGTGGTTGGGAAGAGAAGACAAATACCTGTGAATTATGCATAAGGGAGTAGCAAAAATGTACCCAGCAACCCACTAAAAGAATACATGACAGAAACGTTATAAAAACCTCTGTTTGGGGGGCCCCTGGGTGGCTCAGTCCGTTAAGCATTTTGGTTCAGGTCATATCTACAGTTCATGAGCTCAAGTCCTGCATCAGGCTCCATGCTGAGGTTGGAGCCTGCTTAGGATTCTCTCCCTCTGTCTCTGCCCCTTCCCCATTCTCTTTCTCTCTGTCTCTCAATAATAAACTTAAACCCTCTATTTTAGAGGGGAAAAGAAAGCAAAAATGGGTACAAAATAGTTAACAGTTAATGAGAAACAGTTTTCCAGAAAAACGATGTGTTTCAAATGTTCCTTGTATCGTGGTTTTCAAAGTATGGACTGTGGACCGGCAGCCTCAGCATCACCTGGGAAACATGGTAGAAATGTAAGGCTTCATCTCCCATCCACTGAGTCAGAAGCGCTGGGGGTCGGGCCCTCCAGTCTGTGCTAACAAGCACGCGGGTGATTCTACTGCAGTTGAACTGCTGTGCAGGGGTGCAAACCATTCGAAACCTTTACCTGACACTTTGCCTTTTGTTCCCACACCTTTTCTCCCACCTCCTCCCTGGAATGTAGGTGGTTGGGGGGGGGGGGCGGTTGGTGGCTGTGGGTGGTGGGCAGAGTGCTGCACTAGCTTCAGGATACCCAGGCTGGCTGCTTTGCATTTCCAAGCTGTGTGATGTGGGGCAAGCTGGCCTCTCTTGTCCTCGTCCGTGAAGTAGAGTGATCACCCACCTCACAGACTTGTCGTGTACACTAAATGAAGTACTAGATAGGACAAAAGTGACTAACGGTGTCTGGCCCTTCGATGGTGTTCAGTAACACTGGTAAATCTCCACTCGACATCTGGAAAGCCCACCTCTAGTCCTTGAGGTGGGGCTTGGGTTGTGACAGCTGCTGTATTAGTCCCTCTTTATACCGCTAGAAGGTAAGAGAAGAGTAGGCAGGACACGGGGCGCCCGGGTGGCTCAGTGGGTTGAGCATCCGACTTCGGCTCAGGTCATGATCTCACAGCTTGTGGGCTCAAGCCCTGCGTCGGGGTCTGTGCCGACAGCTCAGAGCCTGGAGCCTGCTTCAGATTCTGTATCTCCTTCCCTGCCCCTCCCCCACTCGTGCTCTCTCTCAAAAAATAAATTTTTTAAAGTTATTAAAAAAAAAAAGTAGGCAGGACATGAAGAAGGAGTTAAGGGTTTGGCTAGTTCAGGGGGTTGGCACACTATGGCCTGCAGGCCACATCTGGTCCATGCCTATTTTTGTACAAAAAATAGTACAATGGGAAAATGGTTCAAAGGAAAGCACAAGAGGAATAGTATTATATGCATGTGAAAATTCTGTGACATTCAAATTTCAGTGTCCACAAATAAAAGTTCTTTGGAATACATCCACACTCATTCATGTACATGTTATCTGTGGCCACTTTTGTGCTAGGATAGCAGGGTTGAATAGCTGCGACTCAGACCATATGGTCCGCAATCCCTAAAATATTTACTGTCTGGCCCTTGATAGAAAAAGGTTGCTGACCTCCGGGCTAGGTGGAGGGCAGAGCATAGAGACGAGGTGATGCGGAAGGTGATGATGATAGCTAGCAAACATTTACTGAGCCCTGGCAGGCACTGTGCTAAGCATTTCTCCTGCATTATGTCATTTAATCCTTATAGCAACACTTAGGAAGCAAGCATATCATTATCCCCACTTTTCAGATGGGAAAATAGGCTTAGAACTTGCTCAGGGTCACAGAGCCCATTGGTGGTGGATCCAGGATTTGAGTTGAGGTCAGGGTGGTAGCCAGCCACAAGGGGACATGGGTGGCTTGTCACGTGATGAAAACTCAGGGTGATTAGATTTTGAAATGTTTATGTGGCTCATTTAAATGGAAAGAAGGAAAGCAGGCAGAGGAGGGAAAAAAAAGTCCTTATCACAGCAGATACCTCTGGGCTTAAATCATGCTTTCCCCCTAGCCCCAGCTGCCAGTAGCCACAGAAAAAGTGCTTATCTACTTCTCCCTCTCCGGAGTCAGTTAATTAAGCCCAGCCTGCTAATGAGGAGAGGTCATTCAGAGCCCACATCAGGGATGGAGAAGGGGAATGGGAGTTACTAGGGACAGGGCAGGGGAGAGTTCTGTTGCCTTTTTGTCTGTAAAATAAGAATGTCAAGGAACAATTGTTTCTTCATTACTGTGAATGTGAGCCTTGTGTTTTCAAAGGTCAGCGCCTGTGAGCACATCATGGTTTAGAGTGGGTTCCTATGGTAATTAGGCCATCGTGACTGAGGGCATTTTGTGTCAGGCCACGGGGTGCTGGGTTTTCCTCTTTCTCTGCAGTACATGCTTGTTTCCTGCGAGTGTAACCATTTCTGTTTGCCCCTTTCTCTTGTTTTCATCCTTTCTGCACCACACGTAGTTCTGGACTCAGAGAATCCCTCAGCAGGTATGGTTTCTCTTGCATTCTTTCTGCCCCTGCCTTCCACCAGGGACTTATATGAAAGGGGAACCGGGGAGTGTTCCCTGTGAGTGAGGGGTTTCTTTCTTTTTTTCCCCCCATCTCTCAGATGAGTGGAGGCTCTCTTCCAATGCTGATGCCAATGGAAACGCCCAGCCTTCCTCACTTGCTGCCAAGGGCTACAGAAGTGTGCATCCTAACCTTTCTTCCGACAAGCCCCAGGTAGGCCTGTGCCCACGGGTGGGGTGGGGACTGGTGAGTGGCACCTGTTCTTGAGTCTTTTAGCCTGCACTCATGACTTCCTGCTTGCCCAGCTGAATAACGGACTGGGATCTGAGCCACACTTTTGGCTAACTGTGGAAAAGTTCTGCAAGGACCAGAGATAGAGAAAAGTGGGGGCTCAAGGACAGCAGAGGATGAGGATGATCTATACCAGGGGATAGGAATTGTGAGCCCAATGTTTCTAGGTTTGAAATGTATGTGGAAATGTTCTGAAAGAGGGAATGCATTTAGCCCTGAGTAAGGGGGAAGAGTCTGAGCCTGGTGGGTTAAAAACTCTGGAATCAAAGAGTGCGCTCTTGTGTTTATTGCATTTATTTGCTGTAAGAGTTCCAGCAACTCTAGGCTTACAGATCACGGTCGGGTAGCTGTGGCCAGCCCCGAACCCAGTGGCCCAGAGCAGGCAGACGGACGTCTGAATGGCCGGAACAGCACAGCCTCAACTGCCTTGTGCTGATCTGCTAAAGAACACACCAACCGCCGCCCCAGGCCCCGCACAACTTGGAGAAGGGATCATTTTGCCTTAAGTCTTTCCCCTAAGTTGTTTTCCTGATCTGTCTTCCTTCCTCTCCCTGTCACTACTCTGCCATTTTGATGAAAGAATAGATCCTGTTTTAGTTTGGTGAAGAGTGTTTTACAGAGGAGTAACATCCGTGGGATGGAGCCATCCTTTCTCTTAAAGGACACTGTACTGCTCCAAAAAAATGTGGTGGGAATATGTTCCTCATGTGGTCCCCGTCCCTGGGCCTGCCTTGCGCGAAGGTGCTCCCAGAATTCACCAGGAGCCTGGGCATTCCAAATGCCGCCCCGGATCCCACCCCACTTGTCTGATGATCCTCTTGCTCCTGAGGGCATAAGGTTGCACTGGCCCCTGAAATGGAACCAAGTCAGAGAGGACGTCTTCCTTCCTCTCTGCAGACCCTGGCTTTCCGGGCTTAGAGGTGTCGCCGAGCAGGCCCGCTAAACCTTCCCGCCATGCTCGCCTCCCGTAGGCACAGCCACGTGCACGCAAGGCCACTGGCTAGAACCCGAGCTGCAGGTGTGCCTCATGATGCCCTTATAGGACACAGCTGTCCAGTAAATGACTTGCCATCAATGTTCCATTTCCAAGACCTTCCCCGGTGTGTGAGTGCGCTGCCTGTCTCTCAGAGACAGGCTTCTGTCTCCGCAGTCTCAGGCGTGAATAGAGCTGGCTCTGTCTGAGTTAGGAGATGGTGCTGATTAATTCAAGGCAAATGTGGAAGCACATCTTCCTCCCCTATCAGTGACGTAGTTCAAAGGCTAACTCGCTCCTTCCTTTGGCTTCTTAGAGAGCTCTTCTGAAGAGATAATTTTGAGAATGTGAAGTAAATAAAAATTTCTCTTAAATACATTTATTTACTACAGCTTTACTGAGCATTCACTGTGTTCAGATCAAGATGTTAAACATTGCCCTCAAGGAGTTTATAAGGGTGAACTTTATCATAATGGTGAATTTCCTATCATATCGCCTACAGATAGCATATTTTCTTATTTGTCACTCTCCAAGAATTTTTTTTTTAACTGGGGTGTCTTAAAGAGAACCTGGCAAATTGCTGATATGGAGGTTTTGTTCTGTATATTCAGTGTACAATTGGCCACCCAACTTTCAAGAACCTTTAGGTCATACATTATTTCTTGGATTTGTTTTCTGAATGCAAGAATGATTTCTTGTCCATAGAGCCATTGCCAGACCTGTAAGTACTATGCTGGCTTAGACAGAACCAAGTTGGGCTGGGCTGGGGACTGCCCCAGCTTAGTTTCAGATGAAGATAGCTCTTAGAGCCCTACAGGCCTGGCATCTCCTTTTAAGGAATGAGTTGGGGTCCAGGAGACCCAGGGAGCAGAGGGGAATCCTGTTTTCTGGTGCTCCCAGATGCTGCCTTTCTTTCTGCTGTCCTGGACCTGCTGCTCTCCTCACCTCTCGTAACGAGGAACCCGGGCTCCCCTCTCTCTGGCAGCATCATCACGGTGGTCTTCAGTGGAGGCGTAAATGGGCAGTTTCTGGAACTGTATAAGCTAGGAACATATCTGATTCTTCAAGCAGCTCCATTTCTTCACTGCCCCCACCTTCTACAGGGATGAAGGGAATTTCATTAGTAGCCAGCTAGGCAGGAATGGAAGCTGCCTCTGTAGTTCGTACAGTGTTTACAATAAATCAGAAAGTAGTTCCTTCCATGTAAAATGACAATGCCTATCTCCCTCCTTCTTTGGGACAGGAAGGCCTTTGGCTCAGGGTGAACTGTCAACACTCTGGGGAGGCATCTTCTCTACAGGGTCAAAGCCCTGGGAAGCCTTGTGCCTGATGTCATGCAGCCCTGGCACCTTATATGGCCAAAAGCAGATTAAGTTAAAAACTCACTGAAACCTACTTCTATCTTTGGACAAGAAGAATCACATGTGGGACACTGGAGCTCAAAGTAAAAGTAACTCTGAGCTGAAGTCAAAATTGGCTTTTGCTTCTCTCCCTGACAACCACCACTCCACTCACCCCCAGTCCCTTTGGTGTGTGATGGTTCAAGTGCTTTATTTGTAAAGAGCATTATTCGGTTTGAAACATGCCCCAACCTCCCCAACCTCCGGTGTAAGTTCACTGGAACCAAGTATGTCCCAACTGGAGGGTTTTACTCCTGCTAACTACTGAAGAGGGGTCATTCGTTTTGTATTTTTGACTGGTCCACATGGCCTCATTCCACTGGCACTGTCTTGGGCACCCTGTGGAAAGGATAGGCATCAAGTTAACCTAGGATATCCAAATTGTTTCTCCTCAATCCAGGTTATCTGTAGCTTGAAAACTGAGTTTGTTATGAGTTGCTTACTGTTTATGGGGTTGATCTTCTAATCCAGACTCAAAAAACTTGATTTCTTACCTAGTCACCCTTGTTAGTATCCCTTCCCCTTGCTAGCTGCACTCCACAAAAAATAAAAAACAACCCCCAGATAGACCCACACCCTTGCACTCTCCCGGCTTTTGGTCATAACCCATTTGCTAAGTATTGACCAAACTTACTATGCTTCACCAGTGCAATTTAGATGATGTTCTGGCTTTCTAGTACTGGGCTGTCTTTGAAGATAGGAACCCGTGAGGAAAATCTAGGTGTCTTAGCTTAGGCTGCTGTAACAAAATCCCATAATCAGGTGTCTTAGACAACAGATATTTATTTCTCACAGATCTTGAGGCTGGGAAGTCCAAAACCAAGGTGCCAGCTGATGGGGTTCCTAGTTAGGGCTCTCTTCCTCACACATAGACAGCCACCTTCTCGCCGTGTCCTAACCTGGTGGGGCAAGAGTGAACTCTAGTCTCTTTTTATAACGACACCGATCCCATCATGGGGATCCCACCTTCATAACCCCATCTCCTCTCCCACTTACTCCACTTCCA
Source organism: Prionailurus bengalensis (assembly GCF_016509475.1). Classification (NCBI taxonomy): domain Eukaryota; kingdom Metazoa; phylum Chordata; class Mammalia; order Carnivora; family Felidae; genus Prionailurus; species Prionailurus bengalensis. Next base: position 54,434,299 of record NC_057351.1, on the reverse strand, counting down.
AACACCATCACTTGGGGCTATGGGTTCATTATATGAACTTTGGGGGACATACACATTTAATCCATAACACAAGGAAAATAAACTTTCCTCATTTTATGGTCTAATTTCCACTGATTGCCAGATGGTTCTCATTGACATGAGGGTCATTCTGGAGATTTACTCCATTTCCTCTGCCCCACTGAGACCTAAGGAGGAGCTAGGAGCTGTATTGAGGGAAAGGGAATGAGATGTGACCTATACCTTCCTCTCAGCCTGGAACCAGAGCTTTGGGCTTAAGCCAGGAGTGTGAGGCTGGGCACCCACTGTGGGATTGTCTGTGCCCGGTGGTGGGCTGGATGGGAGTGGGGAAGGGGCTGGAATTTGAGGAACCAGGCACAGTCCAACTCATTAGGCAAATCAAGTGCTTCATTGCCTGGTCCCTTTGTTCTGTGTGCATCAAAAATGGGAGACTACATGCTTTTAATCTCATGCCTGTCTTCCTTCTAATAATTAGTTCCATCAGATTGTTTCCTCTGAGAAAAGAGCACATGTGGATTCTAAATCCTGAGCATTCTCTTCTTGGTGAGCTTTAATTGGTTATGCTTATGGAATTGAGCACTAAATCTCAGTGATTCAATTAAGACATCTGTCTCCTGTGAACACAAATAAGGATGATTCTTCCAATTCCCTATTTCCTAAGGGAAGAGAATGAAAGACATTCGAGTGTTTCAGTGAACTTAAACTTTTAGAGCTAAGGGCATGGAGAGAAAGATCTTTGAGGAAAGGTGTGGGGGCTCTGGGGCCTCTTGCCCTGGCCGTGAGCCCGCGGGCACCCTTCAGTCCGGAGGGCTAACAAGGGGTGCGGTCAGCCAAGGATGGCTGTCAAAGTGGCTTAGCACGTGACCGCTCCTGGGCTGAGATGTAAGAGAAGCAGGCCTGCCTGTCCAGGTGAGTATGATTTAGTCCTTGACTTTACCCGGAGGAGAAATGTAGGGATCATGAGGACTCTAAGCTCAGGGTTTGCTTAAAGACACGTCAAGAATTGTTTTTCTTCAGATCATGTTATGCTATTTCTAATGGTCATCCTTCTTTCCATTTCCCATCCTCTTTCTTTCTTTGTTCCCCATTTTGATACTTTCTCTTGAAAATCATCCTGAAGGTTCTCTCTCCCCCTTGGCCTCCTCTCCCTAAAGGGGACCGCTTTGCATGGCAGCCCCCCACCATCCACAGTACCTCCAAGGACTCCCTCTACCTGAGCTCACCCAAGCCTTACGTCCCCCTCAGCACCCCCAGCCAACAGAGCCCCTCACGACCCCAGCCCGTCTCCATCTCCCTGGCAGCCAGATCCGCTGCCAAAGGCGTGGTGCGTCCTGGGTCCTTGCTTCCTGGTTCCACGTTCCCTAGTGCTTCCTCCCAACCCCGGCACCACTGTGTGGCCACCAGGACGGTTTACAGTGAGAATGTGAGCTCTAACCCACGTCATAAGGCTGTTGGGAATAAAAAGGTCAGCAGCTTATATGTACCTTGTTTATCCAATAACATTTGCCGGGTGGCAGCGCAAAGCTCCTCTTGTGTTGCACCTGACCCAGCCACGGGCACTCCCTTGGAAGCTGCAGGCGCTCGCGCACAGGCTCCCAGCCTTGTCTCCCACGCGGCTGGCACGGGAAAGCCACCCTCTGCTCCTCCTGGCCCTCCCAAGCTATTCTTTGACATCCGTAAAGATGCCACCATCCGGGGCGAGAGTCCTTCCCTGTGCACTCGGCCTCCGTTCCCGGACGCGGTGAGACCACCTGTGCTAGGCCCCCAGCTTTCCTCTGCTCCCGAAAACCGGAAGAGAAAAGAACCTTACCTTTTGCAGCCGTGTTATCCAGCCAAGGCAAGGAATTAGACATGTGTGTGTGTCTTCTACACCATCTCTTTCGAAACTCCTGCAAAGCAGCTCCCTTGTTTTCTGGGCTGCCCTCCCCTCCCTTTCCTCGTCTACACCGCTGCAGCTTGAATCCCAAATTCTTCTCTCTAAACACCTCGGCACAGTCCTCTCTGTCCCCCTCTCTCTTTTCTGGTAATATGTAAGTATGCTGGAGTGTGGGATCCATAGACTAACAACATGGTGAGTTATGGAATGTTTATATCTTTTCACAAGGTGCCAAAGAAATTGTATTGACTCCCAAGCTTTCGGGCTCTGCAAGCAGTTTGGGGGCTAAACACAGCCTGCCTGCCTGTTCTGTTGTTCTCTGTCTCTGTCTCTCTCTGTCTCTCTCTGTCTCTCTCTCTCTCTCTGTAAAGTGTTAAAAGGATTCAAAAATAGAAGGATGGAGAGTAAACTTGGATGGGGTTCCCTCTGTGTCACGGAGTGTCAGGAGGCCAGCTGGCTAGCACGGACGGTCTCATGTACTCTGGAGACGGGCACCGATTAAATATTTCTCAGAGTACATCACTGCATGTCCAGTCTCAACTGTTTAAATATGGAATTCCTTCTTCCCTGCCATGCCTCTTTACATAACGACCCCCTTATTTCCTACAGGATGCCACTCTCTCCAGTTCAGCCCAGCCTGAGATAATAGTTGTCCCTCTCTACCTGGTTAATACTGACAGAGGGCAAGAAGGCACTGCCAGAACTCCAGCATCTCTGGGGCCTCTTGGCCCCCCAAGCCCGGCGACCGCCCCTGCCGGCTTACCTCTGACCTTCCCGACCCTAGATGATTTCATTCCCCCTCGTCTGCAGAGGCGACCCCACCACAGCCAGCCGGCCAGCGCTTCTGGCCCCCACCCCCCCGTTAGCCAGACCCCGCCATCCTTCTCACCACCTCCTCCGCTGGTCCCTCCGGTACCGGAGGACCTCCGCAGAGCCTCGGAGCCTGACCTCACGGGAGCTGTTTCAAGTACCGTAAGCTTGCTGGAACCCCCTCCTCAAAGCCTTCCTGAATGTCTGCTCCTGGCAGCGAAAAACCCCTTTCTCACTGAAGTGCTAAGTTCTGAGGGAAGTGTCCACCGCCACTGTGCTTGTGTGGTGACTGTTTGCTTTCCCCGGAGTGCATGCCTCCCGTGCGTGTTCATGGTTCTCCTGCAGCTGCTCACAGACCCCTCACGTCCCTCTTCCTGTCTGTCTTATTCGGAATGCACATCTTCCTGAAAGAACTCCGTTTCCCTCAGAGAACCTCTGTGGCCTTTCCTTTGGCTCGTGATGCTCTTGAGAGGCCAAGCAGATGTGGTGTTGGAGAGCTGAGGAGCCATGTGGGAAAGCCGATGGCCGGCAGGTTCCCCACCAGGGAACAGTGAGCCTCCAGGGCTTTTGTTGATTTAGCAAGTAAACAAACTCTTTTATATGCAGCGATGGCAGAGAATGGTTAAAAAAGAGAGAGAGAATGGAGTTTACTGGAGCAAATGGATCTAAAAGCCTTGCACAAACGTTGGGACTGTTTTCTCCAAAGGCATATAATTGCTGGGGCCCCTGACTGGAGGCTCCCAGGGGCCTTTGTGACACAACGTTGCTCCAGGAGTCGTGTGAAGGTAAAGAGCCCCGATACCTCAGGCCCCATCCTGTGAGGGACGAGTCCCCATTGTAGGTAGGAAAGCCCAAGTGGAAAAGCTGAATCAGGGTACCCAGTCTTTTCTCTCCTCAGGAGCTCTGGGAATCAAGAGAATCTGTGAGAACCTCAGAGTAAATTGTGAGATGGGGTTGCATGGATCTACTCACAGGCCTGTGGGGTACAGTAGGACCAAGTATGTTAAACTTCTGTTATAGTGCTTCCCTTGGAGAGAGCACTCAACTGTCAGCTACGTTGCCGAGGACTTGCCCTAGCAAGTGGGGGCCAGAGTTCTTAAAAGTAAGCTAGTGGCTAATTAGTTAACAGTTAATGAGCTCCTGCTGTGTTCTAGGCATCCTGCTAGATTCCATAGGTACAACTATGAACAGCGTGCAGCCCTTGCTTTCAAAGGGGTTTTTTGTGGATAGCATATTGGTTCTCAAGCTTAGCACACATGAGATTATCTAAGAGGCAAGGAAGCTGGTTTAAATTGTCAATTCTAGGTTATACTCCTAGAGTCCTGGAATAGGTCTGCAGAGGGGCCTAGGGCTCTGATTTGATCAGGCACATCCCAGGGATTCTGTTGCTGAGGGTCCTCGGACCACAGTGGGTCCTGTAATTGGCTGATGAAGGTAAATTTTCAGTAACATCCCTGTGGCTCATTGAAGCCCTGTGGCTTCAGTCTACATGACTGATGCCAGTCATGTAGAAAGCAGGAGAACTTTTTGGCTTATAGGAGAATTTATAGCCAGATATCAGGCACCCCAAAGCTGGGAATGGCTTCATCCTGGTCTAGGACTTCTTCTCAGATCTCTAGATGCAACACAATGCAGTTAGGTCAGGACTCAACTGAACATGGCCCAGGGGCTTTAGATGTCCTTCTAGCTTTGAGCTTTGCAACTCAAACCTGTTGGAGGAAACTGCTAGACTGTTCCTAATGCACTCCCCTCACCCCAGTGCAGCTTACAGGTGAATTGAGAAGCTGCTCTTGTTATAGGTGGTATCGATATTCTTCCCTCTGGCACAGAATATTTCTTCTTGAGCAGCATATAAAGTGAGATATTTTTAGTGTCCTGGTATCCAATTGTGAGTATTTTGTTGTATACTCTCAAATTTATCACCTTTATAGATCTAGATTTTCGTACTGAATTTTGTTTCAGGTATGCCAGGACAGATTAGTTAGGACAGTTTCCTCGATTTCTCAAACCTGACTGATCAGCCTGATAAAGACTTGCAGGGGAGACTTCAGTTGGCCTGAGAACTTCTGGTTTGGCCCCAGGTAACAGGTGAAAAAGGAAACCGCTTGGGATCCTCTACTGAATGAGAATTGTCGAGAAGAACAGGAGCCCCTAGGGATGGTGGCCAAGCCACAAGTTGATATTTGCTCAGTTTCTGCAGCTATTTAAGAGTGAGAGGGAAGAAGAAAATTCATGTTAATTGATCCACATTCTTTTAGTCAATAGCCATTTTTGTGATGTTCCAGAAATAAGCCTCGTGGCACAGAATAATATTTGTGTAATACGAATGTTCACATGATCCATCCAGACACCACAGTAGGCATTTATACTTTAAAGAGCCATATGCGTGATTTTTTTGGTGTGTTTCTTGGGTGGATTATGGCCGAATTTTCATGAGTGTGTCATTTATCTTTATTAAATCACTTAGGAAGCAAATTAAGAGCAATTTTTTTCTATTTTACAAATGAAAAAAAAATGGAGATGAAGCACTTTTGAACAAGATCATATTGTGCCTCTCGAGTCTTGGGAAGATTTTGTTCACTAAACTGAGCTGTTGCTCATAACTAACAGCTGCAACGTCAGGGCACTTCCCGAAGATTTGGAATGACCAAGCCAGTGTGATCCAGGAAGCCCCTACTGTGTGTCAGGAGCTGTCCCTGGTCCTGACACACTCTCTCTTGATGCTCACATGTTCTCTTGCTGCGGAAGTTGTTCAGAAACACCTTTGCTAATGGATGGCTCCAGTCATTCAGGTGGCATTTACCGAGCACCTACTGTCTGCAGGGTGTTGTGCTAGGTGCAGGGTGGGTGGGGCAAAAAAGAGGAAGGGAGGCATGGCTTACAGAGAAGCTGATCTCTGGAGCATACTAATTGCTTTGAGCCATACTTTCATCTGGAGAGTAACGATCAAAGTCTTGTTTTTCGAACCCTTTTAAGAATGATGTTCTGGCTAGAGGTCTGCAAATTCCAAAATAGAAACTTGGCAAGATTTATAGATGTGATAGAGGAAACTGCCTACATATCCTTACTGCATTTCGAGGTCTTATTTTCCTGTCTTTAAGAAAGACTGGCATTATTCCCATCATGCAGATTATAACGTTAGTAGTAATGGTTTTATTGGTTTTTAGACCTCAGGTTTTTGAAGTCAGGATTTTCATAAGTCTTTACGACTTCAGAGATCTCTGTCACTCAATACTGCAGTGAAAAACAATGTCAGGATAGGACTGGAAAATATCCAAATCTCAGAAACAAATACTAGTGAAGTTGTTGAGTGATACAAATAATAAGAGTAGCTTTCTAGGAGTACCGATTCTTAACTCCTCCTCATTCTTACATCGATGGCTCCTTGTGCTCACATTGTCTCATGTTTCTTTAGACAAGTGTACTAAACTTTCCTGATTTTTCCCTTAAACCAGCTCTTGTTCTCGGATCACATTTGGAATTGCATGAGTCTTGCATGTTGTTCTACTTTGTTTTGAATTTCCTTTTTCAGTAACCGGATTGATCCACAGTTATTACCAGGTGAAAATAATGAATGATGTGGCTGAGAATTCCAGTAACACTCACCTTCCCTCTCTACCCTTACTAACACCAACAAAGAGACTAAGCATTCCAGCTTATACTTCTAACTGGAATTAGTGATGTCTCATTGATTACATTTCTTTCTGTAATTAAGGTCCTTGTAAAGCTTTAAATTTCTGCTTTTTAAAAAGCATCAACATTAGGTTTCATGTACTTACAGTTGGTTACAGTGTTTGTTTTCTTTTCAGGATTCAGGCCCTCTACTGAATGAAGTTTCTTCATCCCATGCTGGAACGGATTCCCAAATCTCTGCACCAGTTAGCAAACCATCATCTGCCTACCCCTCTACGACAATTGTCAATCCTACTATTGTGCTCTTGCAACACAATCGAGGTAAGAGAGCTTCAGAGAACCCCTCCCCCAGCTCACTGGCATCAACATAGCTGTTCTGTGATTTCAGGGGCAAGAATTCTGCCATTCCACAGAAATTTTCATAAACCCCATCCTTCTCCGAGGTCATCTGCCCCAGTCTTCTCCCTCCTGTGACCCACAGAGTAGACCACAGCAGGGAGGTAGGCCCCTGGTTTGGCATGATGTTGGGCATCTGCATAAGTAAGCTGGTGTAGTATGTGTTCCACACGTTGGGTGTTCACAGTTGCCTTCAGATGATTCCACCAAAAAGAAAGAAAAGAGAGAAGGGAAAAAGTCTGTGCGCCTTAACTCTTCATCATGAGATACCAAATCAGAGCTTTGCCTAGAAAATCTGGGTATAGTAATACTTCTTGTAATAAGTCATGTAGTTCTTCGACATCATGAATTTTCTAGAAAGCAAAATTTTGAGTACCAAAACTTAAAAACAAAAGAAAGCATAATGGGTGGAAACCTTTCTAAAATGTCAAACATGTTTTGGGGCCTCTAAAACAGGCTACTGGACTTTCTCTTTGTGACTCACCGGCCTTGATTCTTGCCAGCAGTTAATGCTCTTGGCTGTCATTCAGTGCACCCTCTGGGGACATGAGGCTCACGTGGCCCCTTAGAGCTCTGCTGAGGGTTTCCATGTGTGTTTTCTATAGTTTCTCTTACTGCTTCTGGTTGGCCCTTCCCCTTCTCTGAAGGGGCATCTTAGGTGAAGCCGAAGTGCTCTGAGGTAATAATTGTATATGTCGACCTTTCTGCTTTAAAACTTCAGAAGATGATGCTAAGTAAAGTCCCAAGTTTTAACTTGTTGGAATTCAATAGAGGAATAAGCTTCCCCTTCACAAAAATCCTTTGCAGTGTGAAGTTGTGAAGCTGTTTCCTAGTGCAGAAAGGGCTGTCTAGTCTGAGTTTCATAGAACATGGAATGTTAATTATTTTATTCAGAGCTCAAAGCTGGGCACCCAGTCTTCCTTTTCTCAACTCCCTACTTGCCTGCTGCTCGCCCCATCCCCCACATAACTTGGATGAGAATGGAACTGGAGTCTATTTTTAATTGTTTTCCATGTTAAATGGAGTTTTCTGTTTCCTGCTTCTAACTTGTAAAACAGATGAATGAAACATTTTTTCTCACTTAAAATCTTCCCACTTGAATCTTAAGTAGTTATTTTAGTAATTTTATTTTTTTTTCATTATGTGTGGCCTCCAAATTAACTGTCCTCCATGAATCTGTGTTCTTCCAAAGGTGATAAGGGTCCCAACCCCCACCCTAAACTATATAAAAGACCCCATTCTCCTTTCAGCAGGGTCATACCCCCTACTGGCAATGGCTTTCTCTGCCCAGACACTGTCCATCATGCAGGACAAAGTGAAATTTTGATTCTCTGTGAACTTCTTTATGATTCATCTTTAAAAAAAAAAAAAAAATCCAGTCAAACAGAAGTAAGTTTGTTCCCGGAAGGAGAGGCAGTTTCTCTAAAAATGGGATTTATTCCCAAGGCAACTTGGTTTTTGGGAAATGCCAAAAGTAATATCAGCCGCTTCCACGACATCCCTCTGATGACACCTAGTGAGACATCTTTGGGCACAGAAATGCCCAATTCCTTTTTGTTTCTTTGAGCAAACAGATTCCTCTTATTTGCCCAAATGTCTTTGCTTCTTGCCTTTCTCTTTTGTCCAGTCTTGCCCTTTGGGTTTAGAGATCAGATTCGTGCTGCCTGAATCGCACATCCTTCAGAAAAAGGATACAAGTACGTTGGGGTTTTTTTTTGGAATAAAAAGTAGCCTGTCATGAAGAGCAAACCATATGTTCCCTGAGGAGGTGGAGCACCAAGAGGGGAGGAGAATGGAAACACCTAGCTTCGGATTCCTGATTGTCCGTGGGGAGTAGGGCGCACGTTTCAGGCCTTGCTTTGCAATTTACCCGGCCTGGCAGCAGTGCTGGTAGACGGTAGCCATGAAAACAGTTTCTTCACTATTGCAGAGTCTCCTGAGGGAATGATAACTTTACTCTACTTCTGGAATTCTAGTTTAGTCATCCTAAAAAAGGCTTACTTTTTTCTTGCCTAGACAGCCCCAGGGCACAGTGTGACAATAACCCTTTCTCTCCAAACCAGGCCCCCCGGTTGCAGACAAATGGGGGGCAGGGGGCACTGCACGTCTAGCCCAGCGCTAACGGCCACGCACAACACGGCTCCTTGCCCCTCTCCTCGGCTTTCACACCACACATCTGAGGGCAGATCACTTAAAATCAGTCTGGAGGGAGAATTCGAACCAGAAAACTCAGGACTGAAGAGGCAGGTGGATCTCCTAGCTTAGAACTTCTCGGTCTTTAATGTGTACCGTCTTGAGAGGACACACTTGTGGATCCGGATTCAGGAGGTCTGAGGCAGGGCTGAGATTCTGCATTTTTTTCAGCAACTTGCAAGGCACATCGATGCCGCTGGTCCACGGACCACGTCGGAGAGCAAGAGTTGCTGTGGTTCCCAGACTCTGGATCTCATGGTCACATGAAGCGGTCTGGGAACTAGCCCAGGGTTGCTAATTTCTAACTTTGGTAAATAACACCCCTGAAGAACAACTGCTGTTATCCGTATCACATGTCATTCTCTAAAAGAAAGGCCATTTCATATCTCAGAAGTAGCGACGACATAGTCTTGGAAGTTGAATAAATTTGATTTTGCGTAGTAAGAAAGGCCTTGCCTCTAGCTGGCAGACTGGAGCTTGAGAGCCATAGATCCGGTGGGCACTTTGATGTGACGGATGAGGAAACAGGCTGAGAGCTGACGTGATTGGCCAGTAGCCTCCAGCAAGCTGCTGGCAGTGCTGAGCCTGGAGCTCTGTTGGGCTCCTGTTGTCCGGCTGATGTGAACTATGTCCACATCCAGAGGTGGACAGGCTGTTCCACAGGCTGAGCGAGGCCCTGCTGCTCTGTTTACTTCTTGCCCACATGGATTCTGGAGGGAGGGTGAGGCCGTAGCCAAGGCGGATGATGACAGCACCCAGGGGCTGGCAGGCGCTCTATTTTTATCTGTGTGGCTGCTTATATTTAGCAGCTTTGGAAGGTAAAGGTCATTTTTGTGCTTATCCCATAGCACGTACACACAGAACTCTCCAAAGGAGATATTGGCCTCCCCTCCTCACAAGTGCCCGGGAGGGTGAGGAACCGATAGACCTTCCATGTTAGGGAATAGCGATGGCCCGGCCATCGTGGTTGGAAAGAACCCTGGACTAGGAGTTGGGGGTCAAGGTTCTAGGCGCTGCTCTGATTTTCAGTGTCATCATGGGTAGTTTGTGCTGATTTTCTGAGACGTCTCAACCCACCTGACCTACCTGCTAGAGTTGTTGCAAAGATTAAAAGTGTTAACATGTGTGAAAGCTCTTAACACAATGTCTGGCATTTGGCAGAGCTCTCAGGAGACGGTAGCTGCCTTGGTTATGATTACAATTACATTTCCCTCCAAATGTAGTAAGACTGGGGTCTTTATAGGGTCCTGGTCCCTTGAAACCAGAGGAGTTGGGAGGAGTCTCTTTCCATGATCAGATCACCTTGAAACCAGACATAACAACCAGAAGGCAGTGACTGTTCCCTGAATCTTGGCGCAAATGTAGGAGGGTGGGCTGGGGGGGGGGGTGAGGAGGGGGGACTAGGACACACCACGCCTGGATAAGAAAGCTGTGTTAATGCCCCTGCATTCAGCTGGATGTGGTGACTATGCAACATTTGACATCTAAGCCCAGGGACAATTAGGGTGCCAATTTGGGGGTGGTCACGAATTCTGGCATGACTTCCCGGTCTTGCCTTGTCTGTGTAAATCTCATGATGTGTGTCCTTTCTCTTACCACAGAACAGCAAAAACGACTCAGTAGCCTTTCAGGTAGGTACCAAGTACTTATTTACATGCTAACACCTTTGATGTGTGTGCAGCAAAGTCTGAGGAGCCCCTCTGCTATGCGGGGGACTCCGCTGCTGGACCACAAGGATGGTGAAAGCAGGCATGGTCCTGCAGCCTGCGGGCTAGTGGGAGCACACCCAACGGGTGACCCTAACCAGTACACCTGTTCTGTGCAGCTGTGATATGTGTCTTGATGGTAAGAACAGGGTACTCTGAATAAAAAGAACAAGGAGTTGTACCTTAGCACATTCATTAGAGCATTCATGGCAGGCCTTGCTGAAGAAGTCACCTTTCTGTTTGCTTCTATTCCTCTTCTAGGATGTGACAGGTCAGGGTTAGGAAATGTGGGCAAGTTCTTTTATTTGGGGGCAGCAAGCCCAGGTGCCAGTAAATGACCCTGCATGATGGACCTGGGTGAGAAACTCCAGACCAGCAGTGCCTGGAAGAGGGTGTGAGGACTGCTTCCTGAACTTGGGCAGGCATCAGAATCTCCTGGAGAGCTAGTCAAAACCCCAATTCCAGGCCACAGCTCCAGAGATTTGGATCTAATGCATATGGGTGAGAACTTACATCTTAACAGGTTCCCCAGTGATGCTGATGCTGCCCTGTGTACTGACCACACTTGGGTATTGCATTTCATCAGGAACTGACAGTGCTGGGCATGTATCTGACAGATCATCAGATGTCAGGGCTCGTCCCGATAAAGTATGCAGCACTGAGGCAAGGGCAGGTGTGGAGGGAACAAACGCACAGCCAAACCTGTGAGGAAACCCAGGAATGGAAAGGTTTTACCATCTCCTTGTGGCTTTCTGCTTTGAGTCCTGGTTCTACTGCTTCCCGTTGGCGGAGCCTTAGGTTCCTAATGATCTAAGATGTGAGTTACTGTTAATCAGTAGGCACCTCCATTGATTCATTTGTCATTTTATTGAGTTGCCTGCTTTGTATCAGGCCCTAAGCCAGGCTCGGTGGCCATGACTGGGCCCTTGAGCAGCCCGTGGTGTGCTGTGATGGTTCATAACCTTATTTTTGGTGATGGACTCATTTGGAGAATCTAATAAAGGCAGTAGATGCATTTCTAGAAAAAGCCACACGTGTCAAACGTGCGTGTGGTGGATTGGTAGATACTTGTGAATCGGGGCGGGAATCCCTGATCTGGTGGGCACACACAAGCCACCGTTTTCTGAGCAGCTGCGTCACGATTTCTGTGTTCTTTCATGCTACTGCTGCCCTTGTGATCCGTGGAGAGCCTGGTGGGGAGAACATGGGCTTCTCACACCCTCTCAGCTTTATCGGGACTTGGCCCCAGGACCAGGACAGGCCATGGTTGAGCACAAGGTGCCCTTCGCTGCCCCCTCCTGACTTGCCACACCGACTCACTTCACTCCCTGGCCCCAGCCCAGGTTGCTGAGAATAGGGTGGCTCTGAAACAAGGTAGCTCCTGTGAAGGAACGCCTTCTTGCCTTTGGGATTGGAAAGGAGCATGGAGTAGATGAAAAAAGGTGCTCAGACACAAGTTAGGAGACCCAGAGTTTGGTCCTGGCTCTTTCCTCTTACAACTGTGTGTCCCTAGGTAAATGACCTTACCTCTCTGAGCCACAGCTTCCTCATGTGGGAAATGGGGATGATAATCCTTGTCCTTGCCTCAAAGAGGTGTAAGGATCACGTGCGACAGGAAGGGGGGTATGCCTTGCACACTGGAAAGTGCTCTGTAATGTTAGGGCTTCTCCACCAGGCTGGCAGGCTCAGGCCACTTCCTTGACTCCAAAATGAGCCTAATGTTTCCATCTTCCTTGAGTTTTGGGACAGAGCCACTAATGGTATTTGATAGAGTGGGACATAAAGTAAGTGCACACTAAATGTTCATTTTTGTTTAAAAAAAAAAAAAGGCACCCTTTTGTTCAGAAGCCCTTGATGGAGAGAAGGCTGGCTGGGCTGACTCCAGTCACTGACTCCATCAGTGAGGCTTTGCCCATCATACCTGTGGTGATGGCACATGGAGGGCCGCCCATCTCTCGGACTGTCCTTAATGGGTTTTTATTGAGCCTTTATGGGGCTTCTTGTTCAGTGAGATGCACTCGGGATTGAGTCCCACATGGTGTTTAGCCACCTCAGTTCGTGGTCCTCTTGGGCAGATGGAGAGGAAAACAGGTCAGGGCTGGAGCACAGGGGCTGATATACGTTCTCAGGGAGATGTCAGCATTGCTGTGGCTCTCACTCACAAATCTGTGGGTGTGAAGAAAAGGGAAGCTGCCTACAAACACAGAGGCCCTGTCCCAGGTTGTCAGCATTGTCACTTATTTAACGACCCTTTGCAGCACCTTTCTTTTGAAATCAGTATAAAACTAGAAAGAAATGCTCCTGGATGTCCTGTTGAGGGGTCAGTATTTGCCTATTAAGAAATAGCAGCAAACCCTCATTGTAGATGTCAAAGGGTGGTCCTGTCACCTGCATGGTACAATGAAGTGTCACTTTGGGCTTTCACTATATATATTTAAAAAAAAAATTTTTTTTTTGAGGCTGCAGTTCATCTCTCTGTACACTGAAATTCACTGAATCATGAATTGCATGATCACAAGCTTCTGAAGTGAAATAATTCAGGGCTCATTTCTGTAGATCTGAAGAACTTTGACAGCCTTGGAACAAGTCCATGAACTGTCAGCCTGAGTTTTGCAGTTAAGTGATTGTTGTTAGAGCCACCTGCCCTAACAATTAAAAAAAATTCTCTGGGCCTGAAAACCCTGAGAATGGCAAGTGTGTGCTCTGCTTCTGAAGAGAGGACATTGGAGCAAGGAGTGGGAGCATCTCCAAGCACCAGGTGAGACGGCTCAAAATCAGCCTCACCTGCTGCTTGGTAGTGACACTTAGGAAGGCCTTTCCAGGTGGGAGGAAAATGCTCAGCAGAGCCATTTCAGGGGTAGACTTTGGTAACTTGCAATCGCCCCTACACTGCCAGGCTTCCTGCCAAATCCTTGTCCCTCCCTTCTGGGAGCCTGAGAACTCACCCCATAAAGCCAGTCTGGTCGTAACATCCTTTAAAGCTCATGGTGATGATGTCAGGGATCAGGTTTTCTGAAGCATTCACTAAGCTGAGTCTTGCACAGAAAGTTTAGAAATCGTTCTGTGGTCACAGAATGAGTACTTGGTTCAGAAGTTGGTTTATATACAAAATGGAATACTACTTGGCAGTGAGAAAGAATGAAATCTGACCTTTTGTAGCAACGTGGATGGAACTGGAGAGTGTGATGCTAAGTGAAATAAGTCATACAGAGAAAGACAGATACCATATGGTTTCACTCTTATGTGGATCCTGAGAAACTTAACAGAAGACCGTGGGGGAGGGGAAGGGAAAAAAAAAAAAAGAGAGGGAGAGAGCCAAGCCATAAGAGACTCTTAAAAACTGAGAATAAACTGAGGGTTGATGCGGAGTGGGAGGGAGGGGGGGGTGGGTGATGGGTATTGAGGAGGGCACCTGTTGGGATGAGCCCTGGGTGTTGTATGGAAACCAATTTGACAATAAATTTCATATTTAAAAAAAAGAAAAGAAAGAAAAATCCAGGCAGTGTCGCTTTGTCGGGCAGGCAGGCTGTGAAGGTTGTAGAACCTGAGCCCAGCTGAAGCAACGTCACCCCACTTCCCCGCCCCTCCTCCACACCCCCCCCCCTCCTCCACACACGGTCATCTGTGACTTGGCTACAACTTTGCCTCTGCTCTCGGGTCCCTCCTTTTTACTGGATTTTAGTCTCGAGCCAGCACTCTGCACCTTTTCCTTTTCTAAAATGAGAACCTCTCAGTCAGTAAACAGATCCTGACTCAGCATTTCCTAATGCCAGGGCACATCTCTGTCCCCATCAGTCTCACCTCATGGGTGTCACTGCTAGGACTTAGACACCAACACTCCCTCCCCCCCCCCCCCCCCCCCGCCCAGCTTAAACCTTTTTCTCCCTTAACCTCCTGACCTGTCTGGTTGCCACCTGCCACAGTCCATGCCTGTGTGCTGACTCCCTCACTAGCTACTTCCCTACTTCCTGCTTGCGTGTTCATCGCTTTTCCTGCAATCTGGCATCTACCACCGCTGCCCTCTGAAACTTGCTCCCACCGGGGATCCTGTGACTCTTCTGCTTTGTTGAACCCCCTTTCTATGCTCTAGTTTTTCTTCCTTCCTTTATGGGTTGAAGCCCTCACATCTCTGGCTTCAGCAACACCTCACTATTCCTTTCTGATTCATCTCCTCTCCATCCGATAACTCCTGCATCCTTTGGGGGGTCCTTTTTGCTCTTCAGCACGTGATGTCAGCCCTTAACTCTGCCCGCACTTACCCCTCCATCTCCTTGACCTCAGCCATTGCTTTTATGCCGATGGCTTGGGAATTGCACTCCTGCCAGGGCCCCTCACCGGGGCCCCGCTCCTCTATTTCTGCTTGGATATCTCACTGTCAAAGTTACCATGCCTGAATGGAAACAGCCATCTCTCCCTGCCTTCCCCACCCCAGTCCCTTTACTAACTTCTGTTTGGATCAGTCCAGGCTCGAAACCTTGGTGCCATCTTTGAGGGAGGCAAGACAGGATATGGTTCAGAGAGAACTGCCGGAGTCAGGTGTCCCTAGTCCAAATCCCAACTTGGCCACATGCCAGCTGTGTGACCTCGGGAAGGGTACTTTAACCTCTCTGTGCTTTGGCCCACTTAACTTTTTAAAAAATGGAGGGATAACAGGTTCTTCCTCATATAGTTATTGGGAGGATGAACTGAAGTAATGTATTTGAAGAATTTAGCATAGTACCTGGCACCTAATAAACTCAGAGTAGTTCAGAGTCCCCTTGCATTTCCTGATGGTGTTCCCTCTGCCTGGAACACCCTTCACTTCCCATCTGGCTGACTCCCTCTGAGAGGTCAGTCCAGAACCTCAGTTCCTCAGCTAAGTTGGATGCTGACTCTCAGCCCTGGTCATCCTGCATTCTCGTCCCTGGTTCCCTTGCCCTCTCTGCCCACGGGCCATCAGCTCCTTGAAGGCCCAGGCTCTGAGAGGTTCACCCTCATGGCCACAGGACATGTGCACGTATAGCCATAGTGCCTTCCTATGATAAGTGACGTGGCTTGGAATAACAGTATCAAAAGTAATTTTATAATCTGTAGACGACACGTGGTATGTTTATTAGCACTCTGTAACCTCTAGTCCTGAATCAAACTCTAATGTGCACTTAGCAATTTAAAGGCCAGATGGTAGATATTTCCATCTTCTCAGGCCATGCAGTTTCTGTTCGAGCTACTCAGCTCTGCCGTTGTAACTCAAAAGCATTCATAGATAATACATAATGAATGGGTGTGGCTATGTCCCAGTAGAACTTTACAAAAGCAGGTGACCAGGCCATAGTTTGCTGACCCACGCTTTAAGTGAAACTCCTTCTGATTGGGAATTTGCAAATACACCCCTCCCCTCCCCCCAGCTGGATTGTTTGGGAGATTTTTGCTTCAGAGCCAGCAGAAGAGCTTCAGCTGACAGCTGTTTCTCACTTCCAGATCCTGTCTCAGAAAGAAGAGTGGGAGAGCAGGACTTGGCACCAGCCCAGGAAAAACCCAGCTCACCTGGAAGGGCTCCTGAAAAAAAGGCAAAGGATGACAGTAGACGGGTGGCCAAGAGCGCTCAGGACCTAAGCGATGTTTCCATGGATGAAGTGGGCATCCCACTCCGGGTACGAACACTGACCCAGATGTCTTCCCTAGGTTTCCTCTTACACCAGTGACCAGTGTGCACCTGGGTGCGTGTGAGCCCCCCTGTGGTTTGCAAAGGCCTCATAAGGAAGTCCTCGCCACTGCCCGCTCTCCAAGCCTGCTGAGGGCCACAGAGCCTCCCAGAGCTGTGTGCCAGCCTCCTGCCCCACCTCGGTCCTAAGTGCATGACCTCAGAGTGCAGTAGCTTTTCCCCAAAACATGTTAGTGTTAATAAGTCTCATGAGAAAAGGGTTTTGGGTTCATATGACTATAGGTAAAGGAGAGTGGGGCAAAGGCAGAGCGGTTTTTTCTGCAGCTGAACTTCTGAGAAGCTCCGGGCACATGCGTGTTCAAGGGGAGATGTTGTGGGCATTGTTTCCAAGTCTCCCTTCTTTTGTCCATTGGAGCACACTCAGAAATTGTAGGTCCGGGATTACAGAACCCTGAAGAGAGTGTGGGGCTCAGGGTCCCTGGTTATGGGTTCAGGAAGACATTTCCCTGGATGAGAGATACCCCATCATCGGGGGTGAGCAAGAAACTAATGGAACCACAGAATGAATACAGGCCGCCCCAGATCTCCCCCTCTGTACTGGGGGGTGCCAGCCTTATGCAGGCCCTAAGGGATTCAATGGAAGCCTGACTTCTGAAGCTGGATTAGAGGGAATCCCATTTTTTGCCATGGGCCCTTCAGAACACTGGCTGCGATGTTTCTCTACAGTTTCCATGTAATGAACGGACTGGATTTTGTTTCCCTTTGGGGGAAGCCAGTAGAAATGGCAGTGGGCTAAGCCTCAGAAGAGCTGTTGTCTGGCCCTAAGTAATAATGAGTATATAATAAATAATAATAGGTAGAAAGGGAATTGTGACCAACAGTAATTGTGGCTACTGCTTGCTGAGTGCACCATGTCATCATTCACCCTACGAGGTGAACGCTGATATAATTCCCATTTTATAGATGAGGAAACAGGGACTCAGAGTGATTACGGTCCTGGCCAGGATTGCACATCCTGTGGGTGAAGGAGCAGTGTCTCTGAATCCCATACCCATGCCCCCTAACCATCATGTGGGGCAGCCCTCCCACTCACCTTCTCACCAGCCCTGTGACCTTGGGCATCATTTCAACTTTGTACCTCATTTCCTCATCTGTAAAGTGGTAGTGAAAATATCTGGCCTAACTACCTACCCGTCCCCTTCCTTGTTTTATATTTGTCTTAAAAACAGCTCAGCTTTGTGGTTAAGATGAAAACTCTCTGGCATTGGCTGCTAGAATTGGTTACATTTGAATGTATGTGTTCTAAATCTGGCCCTCTCCAAGGTGACTCAGCTTACTCTGCTACAGAATAACCTGAAATGGGTGGGGGCTGGGCCTGATAGGGAAATATCCTTTGTCTTTTATGTTTCTGGGAGGCTTTACTGTGTTTTAGTTGTCTATAAATGAAGACAGATTCTAAGAAATGAAATTTTAAAAAATTGAATGAACACATTTCAAGAGGATCTTTGTTTATTCTTTTCAAAATCTGCATTCTTTTTGGCCACCTATTCAGGTCGGAATCTCTTGGTTTATCTATTCTTAAAAGTTTTGCATTTTTAATAAAGATTTAAATGTAGGCTCACCAAGATGTATAGAGTTACGTGAGTTTTGACATCAGATGTCACTTTCCATTGTGCTTTCATAATCGTGGAGGTTCTGAAACGTGCTGACATTTTCCATTTTATTTTACCCTTTGCCTTTGTTTTTCTCTAGAACACCGAGCGATCAAAAGACTGGTACAAGACCATGTTTAAACAGATCCACAAGCTAAACAGAGGTACTGATTTTCATTTGTAGAAGCTGTGCTGTATTCCTATGTTGACTGATGTGGTGAGGACTTAGACTTGCTTTGCTAGGATGCCAGAAGACTGGGCCCTACGCTCAACCCATTGGGCACCAGCCTGCCTGAGCCCAGCCATGCACCTGCAGAGCAGAGTGGGGAGGGAGCGCTTGTGCCCTGCCTCACGTGCGGGATTTTAGGTCAGCTCGCAAGTCCTCCCTCCCGGGTGTCGTGGGCTGCAGCAGGCTGAGCCCAGCATCTGCCTGCCCAGGATGTGAGCAGCTCTGACTGCCACCTGCTTCCAGCTTTCAGCGCAGCTCCCCGTGTCAGCCCGTGACTGCCTTGTAGGCAGAGCAAGCTGAGAAAGCACTGAACCTGGGAGTGAAGAAAACTGGTCTCACCTGGATTCAGTCCCACAAGCACTCATGTGACCTTGGGCCGGTCACATGCCTCTCCGCATTTGTCCCTCTTCCTTTCCTCCAAAGGATGTTGCAGGGTCCAAATGAGCGCGAATTCTTCCTAATGAAGGAGAATGTGTGGTGCACCTGTAAGGTGTTAACATGAAAAATAATCTTCCCCAGCTGGGAGCCAGCACTTGGCAGGTAGCCCTGAGAGTCAGTCAAGAGCTGACACACCAAAGCCCGCTGAAGCTCGAAGAGAAGCGCTTCCAAAGCAGGGGTCCCCTGGGCTATCAGCAGGGGATCCAGCATGGTGGGAGAACCCAGGCCAGTGCTCAGGCGGCTCATGACCCCTCCAGCTCCCATGCGCCTGTGCCACCAGTCAGCTGACAGGCAGGGATGCAGCTGCGCTGTGGGGAGGGTGCCCCTCCTCCCAGAGGCAGAGCATCCTGTCATTCCCTGTGGCCAAATCCAGTCTGGCCGCCTGGCAGATGACACATGAAGGCAAAGAGAAAGCATTCTGGTCGATGGTGGCCTGAGCCGCAGCAAATAACCAGTCTCTCTGATTAGCTGCGGCTGCCAGCTAAAGCCACTATTAATTAGCTCCTGCAGCGTTCACAATGAAGCTGGCCATGCCTCTCTCCAAACTGTTTCAAAATTCCAAGATGCTCAATGTTTCTAAACCAAGGGTAAATCCACTTTGGTTGGGTAGCCGAGCTCAGTCATGGTGGTGATGCCTGAGGCTGGGTCTCCAATTGGGTGACGTCAGTTCTGCTGGTCACTTGCTAAAGCTGCTGTCCATTTCCCCCAGCAATCTGTGTTTCTCTCATCTTGAGACCTGGCTTCGGCAGCCCAAATGCCAAGACACAGGTGCATGTGTGAACAGTATGTTGTTCTGCCCCACAGGCAGCATCTCTCCTGTTAGAGGGATTAACTCAACCCAAATTACAGGTTCTAAACAAAACTACCTGCCCTAATGGTAGACAGAGATGTGTGAAAAATTAAGAATCCACTTGTTTGTTTGGAAACTTGAAGCTTTGTACTAAATCCCTCTTGCTTACCAGATCCTCTGTATATGTAATTCTTGGTCCAAGAGGAAAAAGGGTATTGTCTCTTTAGATGTGTCTCAGTAATTCAGGCGAAAGGACTGGATTTTTCAAAGCAATTTGAGTTTCTTTCCTATCACTCGTGAAGCCTAGTACATTCCAGAGTTCAAGGGGCCTGAATTGTGCGCGGATCCCTGTTCGTTCATTCTCTCCATTTGTATCTTCCTCTATTCTCTCTCCCAAACCTGCTCCTCTGCCTAGACACTCCTGAAGAAAACCCTTATTTCCCTACGTACCAATTCCCTGAACTTCCTGAAATCCAGCAAAATTCTGAAGGTACCATAAACTTAGACAGTGTATCTGTTGTCCTAGCCTTAAATTAATTCTTATAGTTCCATTATAGGAATAAGATTTGGCTTTTAGATTTTGTTTTTTATAGTCATTTTCGGTTGGTGAAAGTCTCATTTGCATGATGTGCTATATTAAAATAACTAAGGCCTTTCTAATTCATTAATCTCGTTTTAAGTGTGATGCTGTGTGCTTTAATAACACTAAAATAGGTAATCGTTCAAAAGAGACAGTTGGGGATTTGTCAGTTCCTCCACTTCATGGTGGGTGGTTTCAAAATCCACTGCTTTTCTCTGCTACAGAGGACAATCCCTACACTCCTACCTACCAGTTTCCAGCATCTACTCCTAGTCCTAAATCTGAAGGTAATTAAAGGAAAATCACGTGCCTATCTTTGTACTGGTGCTGTTACTTTCTTCTTCACCTTGGGGTTTTTTCTGGTGGCTAACGGGCTGTCTCCCAATCTTTTGCTTCCCCCAACCTTGTGTTTTGTGGTGTTGCTTCACTCCTCGCTGACTGTATGACCTGAGTCTATCCGGATGGATTTTCATACTGTTCCCTTGGAGTTTACATGATTAATTGGGTAACCGATGTAGCTTAGTTATAATGCTTTGAATGTGTGGGGCTCTGGGAAAAGCTGCCAGTGTTTGGGGTGGTCACATGGTATTGGCGGCTGGGCAGTGACTCAGGGAGGCTGTTGTGATGCTGATGGGAGCGGGTAGACAGGCCCCCTGTCAACAACAGAAAAATTACCCACTTCCTACATGTGCAACAACTTGTCGCCGGCCCCCTCTTGTCATGGACCCTCAGAGTGCGTCTCCTTGGTAAGGAATTCCCAAAGAGGTTTCCAGGTATGAGGTTCAGCCATGGTGGGAGATGACATCTCTCAAAAATAAGGGTTTTGGCCAAGTGAGAAAATGTTTCGTGAAAGAGCTGGCTAGGAATTTGGACCTGCTGGGAAGGATGGCCACACTTGTATCTAAGACTTTTTTCTGGGGCAAGAAGTCTTGGTGTCAAAGAAGGTTCTAAAAGGTAAGATAAAGGCACCATCCTGAGAATTATCCTGTCCTGGGGATCGTCTGATCTCTGGGTGAGTGACCCAGAGAGCAGGAAATGGAGGGGTACACAGAGGACATTTCATTAAATGCTCTTCTAGGATGAGATGTTGAATGCTCTGAACGTCACTTATTCAACTAGTACCGAGCACTTGCGTTGTCCTTGGAACCGAAAATAGTATCGTGAATAAGATAAGTCCTCTGTTTTCAGAAGTGCACGTCTGGCAGAGAGGTAGACGCAGCCCCTTCATTGCACTATGTCTGTGGGGGGGCACCTGCAAGAGCATATGCCCCGAAGACTGGAGGAAAGCTTGCTGGTGGAAAGGGGGCCCTCCGTACATACCTGGAGAATATTGATGAGTGAGGCTTTGGTACCAGCATTCCTTTTTAGGGACGAAGCCCAGTTTACCCCCCCGTATTTCTGTGCTCTGATTAGCCGAGAAGCCATCCCGCACAGCCCTTCTCATCACTGGTAGATTCGTCCATTCACTCATTCACCAAACTCTCATTGACTACTTAACATGCATGAAATGACACTCTGGGAAGCGTTAGATACAGTTTTAGCTAAAATACCATATTCCCTTCTGGCTCTGCCCTTGATGTGCTAGTCAGTGGTTTCCAACCTTTTCATATCTGGATCTGAACGAAAAGAAGTCTACCAAACAAACCCAGGCTTCACATCAGATGCTGATGATTTCATTATAATCAGCAACCTCCCCACTTCCAACAAGAACCTATTTGGTGTGAGGTAACCTCATCTTTTGATCTTGGGGTGCTGATTCCAGCCAAAAGCATTGCTTAAGAAACAACTGAGCTGAATGAGGGAGAAATTTTTTTAGGGTAATTTTGACCGTGCAGTGTTTAGTTGGTGCCTCATTTGGACTTGAGAGCCCAGCGCACTCCTAGGGTAGGGGTCCCTTCTGGGGAAGGTGACAAGGGCACTGCAAGCCTGAAGGCACAGTGTTCTGTGGGCAGAGGAAGGCCACCTGGAGACGTCCTGGGAAGAAATACAGTGACTCCGTCGCACTGGAGGAATGCCGGGGGCCTGCCACAGGCAGTCAGCCTGGCTGTCTGTCTGAAGCCAGGGTTTCGTGGCCTCACGCCCAGAGCTGCCGTGTCATCGGCTGCCACACCTTAGCAACCCCAGCTGACAGTGACGTCTGCTGTTTGGGACACATCAAGTCAGGCACAAGAGGGAATTGAGGTTATTTTTCCTTGAGGCATAAACAGTAAGGGACGATATGATAGCTTTTCACCCGTAAAGTGGGAAGCGAACCTTAATATTTTTTATTTTCAAAGACCAAAAAGGATGAAATTGTCTTGAAGGATAAAAAGGGAAAAAAATTAGATTGAACATAAAAGATTCATAACAACCAAGATGATTAGGTTTTCACACGAGTTTCTAAGAAGTCTTTTTCCCTGGAGACCTTTTTAAAAATAGGGTAGATTCCATCTCGCCCCTGCTCCCTGCTCAAGATGACAGATCCAGACATAGACCACAGACGGATTCAACTGGATGAAGGCTTTTTACAAATGAGTGAAATGTTTGAGCTAAATCGCTTTAAAGAATTGGTATTTTTTAACTTCTTTTTTTTTTTTAAGGTATTAAGAGATTCTCTGGCTTGTGGTTTTGAGGTCGGTAAGCTCTGGCAGGTCCCCCTCAGCCCTGTCGTTGGTACCTGTGCCAGCCCTGTGTGCTTCCAACAGGTGGCCCTGAGCTCTGCACACCTTAACGTGGGAGATATTTATGCCTTTCAAAGAAAGGTGTTAAGGACAAATCAGCACCTAACCAGGGTTCTACCCATAGATTTTAATGAGCATGAAAAAATAGCCAGCTTTAATGAGGAAGGCGAGCCATCATTCCAGAGTCTCTCCTTTACGAAGAGCGGGCTGCTGTTGCTGCTGGGTTTTTTGTTTTGCTTGAACTCAGAATCTGAAACTAGAATTACTTTCAGTAAATCTATCAAAACCTAGCCTCAGGGATGCTGCCTCTGCCTAAATTCTAGTTGTTTAGAGGATATAAAAAAAGACTAAGTGTCTGAAAGCTGATTCTCCTAAGTAGTAAAGGACTATGTGAAAGTTTGTTTATGCCAGCTTAGCAACCCTTTCCCCACCCCGCCCAAGTACTACCATGAAAGAGTAAACTTCTATCCAGACTTTCAGAAGATACATAGAATTATGTCTTAATCAGTGAAGTTTAAAATGTACTTTAAAAGAAACCTATAAATTCCAACAGGGCGCGGTCACTTCTAATCATTTTATAATCTTTGAGACCACTCTGTGGGACAGGAGGTCTTTGTTTCATGAGGTAGTTGGGAGTAATTGGGGCTAGGGAATTAACAGAATGGATTCAGGAGACGTATTTCTTGAAATTTCCCTGTATACCCTGGTCACTAGAAAGCTTATCAAAAATAACAATTCCTTTGGGAATAACTCTCAAGTAAGGCTAAGCAAATGAGTTTTACTTCCTTTTTTTTTTTTTAAGCCTTCACTTGACCCGCCCTCTCCTCCCCATCATTCCTTCCTCTGTGACCCAAAGCTGCTTGTCTGTGAATTCCATTCTCTTCTCTCTCTCAAAGGCAGATAGATGTCTTTTCGTAGCATCTGGGATGTCACTGGGACAGAAAGATTGTTGGGGGGGGGGTGGTGAGAGAGCGTAGATGGCCACAAGAGCCAGCCCCACCCCCTGCTGCACCCAGATGTGGAGGGGCTGCTATGGAGGGTCTTCAGATGCCCTGCCCCTGGTTTCCTCCTGGAGTAGGAGCCAGAGGAACAAGCTGTGGAGGAGAAGCCTCAGAAATGCTGCTGCTGCCTCTTCCCCTGTCTTCTGCTTTGGGAAACAGCAGTGTGGTGGCTCAAACCTCAGCGGCTCACAAGCCTAATTCTATTAATAATAACAATAACAGGGGCGCCTGGGTGGCGCAGTCGGTTAAGCGTCCGACTTCAGCCAGGTCACGATCTCCCGGTCTGGGAGTTCGAGCCCCGCGTCGGGCTCTGGGCTGATGGCTCAGAGCCTGGAGCCTGTTTCCGATTCTGTGTGTCCCTCTCTCTCTGCCCCTCCCCCGTTCATGCTCTGTCTCTCTCTGTCCCAAAAATAAATAAACGTTGAAAAAAAAAAATAATAACAATAACAACAACAATAATGGCATAACCACTGCAGCGACTGTCACGACTACCGTTTATTGAGCCCCTACCGAATACAGAGCCCCACATCCTGAGTGCATCACAACTGTCACCTTGTTTCATCCCTACAGGGACCCCCTGAGGTAAGTCCTCATTTCGTAAATAAAGGGTGTGAGGCTCGGGAAACTTATGTAATTGTTCAAGATCACCCAAGAAGTAGCAGAGCTAGGTTTCAAACCCAGATCTATAGGACCCCCACACATGGGCTCTTTCTTACTGTTCTACTGCACTGCTGATTCCTCTACCTCTCCTGCTGCACCCTGTGCTCTTGGCTGACCCCTCTTGCCAAGGGCTTTCTGACACCTAACTCCGGACATCCAGCCTGCCTTGCTTCTGAATAGGCTGAGCCAGTGTCTCCTGGGATGATTTCTGGGAGTATGTAAAGAAAGGTCCCCAAGATATTTGATTTGACGTATGGCCAGGACTGGGAACCACTAGCGTGAAGGAATACCACCCTTCCCACCCTCCAAGAAAGAGAAGATACTCGCCAGTGCAATCTGGGGTGTTTGGATATAGAATTTAAGCAGGGAATACAGATTCAAAAGAGTTAGCCTTCCCACTCTAAACATGCCAAATGATGTTGGCTCTCTTGACCTGCTTTATGTCCACAAAATGGCAGAGCTTTTCAAATAATGCCTCCAAGTCAGCATAAAACTGAGTATCTGGTGTGTTTTTCCATGGTCCGTGGCCTCTGAGAATACGTTTGGCCATGTCAGGGTAGAGGTCTGTCCTCTTAGCCAAGGGGGAAAGTCCCAGAGACCAGCTTTTCCTCTTGCTTTTGGATGCTTCTTCCACCAGTCAGGCTGATGGTGACCACTGCCACCTCCTGGCAAAGTGTCTCAAGGCACCACCCCAAGGCATCCTCAAGTTATGGTGACATATGCAGTAGTGTCTGTCTCACTGAGCTTTCTCCTTGTTCCTAGATGAGGATGTGCCAGAATAAGGATTTAGGAGGCTGATTTTTTTCCCAGGCACGTCTATACCGAATTAAAGTAATCCTCTACTGGCCTTTCAAGATTTCTAAGAATAGCTTTACTTTGCTGGCGTTCAAGCAAATAGTTCTATTGTGAAAATGCCTGGCCAGGATCTGCACCCCATGCCCCAAGCTCCAGCTAGCTAGCACTGCCCAGAGGAGGCGGACCGAGCTGCCCGGTCACCTTTGCTCTCCTAACGGGAGCTGCGCAGGACGGCTCCGCCCAGCCAGTGCGGAGTCTTGGACGGGCCTGCAAGATAGTTGAGAGGCACTAGCAGCTACTCCCTTTCCACCTCCAAGGGCCAGGAATGCCACTGGAGATGAGGACGGTGAGTCTTTTTCCAGCCCTCTGGTCCTCCCCAGGTCTTCCTCCTTCCCCTTCTTCCCTTTTACACATCATTCTTTCCTTCAGATTTTTTTTTTTTTATGAATTTGTTTTCTATAGCTACTCTACACCCTATCAGGATCTTTTTTTTTTCTAATCCCCTAAAATTTGCCTTTAACCGGAACACAGAAGACAGTTTGGAGAATCTCTCCCTGAGCGCCCTGGACTGTGCCTGACCACCTTACCCCATTTCTCCTTGTGCTCATTCTGCTCTCCCATCCCACCCAGACTTTGTACCCACTTCTGCATGTATCTTTGTCTTTGAATATTTTTGGTTGTGGGGTGAGTATGTGTCTATCTTGACTCTTTTATCCCTCCTCTTCCTAAGTGTGTGGGGTAAAGCAGGAGAAGGAATTAATTTGTGCAGTAGATAAAGGTTGTGTCAGAAATCAGCCCCTGATGTTAGAAAAATAATTGTAAATTTAGGGGAGCCTGGGTGGCTCAGTGGGTTGTGTGTCCAACTCTTGATTTCAGCTCAGGTCATGATCTCACAGTTCGTGGGATTGAGCTCCATGTGGGGCTCTGTGCTGGTGGTGCGGAGCCTGCTTGGGATTCTCTCTCCTCTCTCTGCCCCTCCCCTACTTGCTCTCTCTCGAAATAAATGAGTAAACTTTATTTAAAAAAAAAGAGAAAGAGGGGCGCCTGGGTAGTCAGTTGGTTAAGCGTCCGACTTTGGCTCAGGTCATGATCTCACGGTTTGTGGGTTCGAGCCCCGCGTCGGGCTCTGTGCTGACATCTCAGAGCCTGGAGCCTGCTTTGGATTCTGTGTCTCCCTCTCTCTCTCTCTCTGCTCTTCCCCCACTCATGCTCTGTCTCTCAAAAGGGAATAAACATTAGAAAAAAATTTTAAGAAGAGAAAGAAATAGTTGTAAGTCTAAAGGCCTAAGAAATGCATAAAATGAAAATTTGATAAAGGCAAGTGATTATGTAAATACTCCTTTTTGCTCATTATCTCATTTTAGTTACATAATTTTTTAGAAAATAATCATTCTCAACCAGCACTTGTTCCAATGTTTTTAAGATTGTTATAAATTCTCAAAAAAGAAACCCAGAAAACCCAGAAAAAAAGTCTTTTTTAGAAGTTCATTTAAAGTCACTGTGGTTGAAAAGGCAATTATGTGCTTCCTGGCAGTTTTAGGAGAGTAGCTGTCCCCAAATCGAGCCTCCAAGGACAGATTGCCAAAGCCTAGAGGGCAATCACTGGTGTGTAAACATCGGAGCCCAGCAGGGGCCTTTGGGTTCCAGAAGTGGATTTTTCACTCTGAGTAAATCCTACTTAGTGTCAGAGCTTCCTGGAAGTCACTGGCACCGGAAGTTCTGGGTGTTGCTCCCGAAGCTTAGTGTTTGCTGCTTGGGGCTCTGGGGCACGGTCAGCATGTGGCTCCACCACAAACAGGAATCACAAGATCCTGGCTCAGCTGAGCCCCCTAAGGCACAGCTTTAAAGAACCCTTGGAGAAACCGTAAAGGCAGGATTTCAGACACAGACAATGTCTGTGTTCACAGACAACTGGAGAAACGTTTCATTTGCTATGTCTTAACTATGCTTAAAAATACACTCCCTTTGGCTAACTCTAGTGTACAGAAACGCAGAAGAGCGACCCTTGCACCCAGTTTTCCCATTCCTCGGTATTTCTAACTTCTTATCCATCTACCCCAGCGTGGACTCAGTCTGCCAGGAGAAGGTAACAAGAGAAGCAGCAAGTGGATGATGGATGTAGCAAGAGTGACTCAGTTTTACCCTTGTCCCTGGAGACCAGGAGAGAACTAGAAGTGGATGACTCAGAAAACTTGCTTAAGCATCACCAGCAAGGGGATGATGCAGAAAAATGGAGCAAAAGGCTCCAAGGGTTGGAAGTCAGTCTGGCCAAGTCAGTCTGTAGTACGTGACTTGAGTTTCAAAACAGCACCCTCCCCTGCCTCTTCCACAACAAAAATTACAAGGGAATAGCCACAGTGTTCCCCACGATTGGGTAGATGAGACTGGGGTGAACCGTAGCACGGAGCACCCATCCCTGTCACAGGGCTGAGAGCACAGGGAGGTGGAGTCGGAAAGACCTTGAATCCATTCCTGCTTTGTCTTTTTCTCACAGTGAGGCTAAGAGCAAATTTTCTTAACTTCCCTGGACCTAATTTCCTTGTCTATGAGATGAGAGATTTCTATACCTCCAAGAGTTTTTGCAAGAATTAAGTAAGATGATAATAAATTATCAGCCACTGTTAGGCACTTAATGGAAGCAGCTATTATTTTTATTCACACACGTAGGTAAAATTTTCTTACACTAGATTTGTAAGACAAACATAAAAAATTTAAATAAATTTTACATTCCCTGCAACTTGCCCTAATTGCTAGTGTTCAATGGAATCCATGGAACTTCAGTTTGCCCTCTTAAAAGTCAAACTGAAATCCACATGTCAGAGTCGGATCCGATGGACACTGAGAAAGAAATGAAAAGCTCAGAGGCACTCCTGCCCTATGTTGGCCTTCGATGGGTGACAAATAAGAGGTAGCTTTTTGTTTGTTTGTTTTTGTTTTGGGTTTTTTTTTTTTTTTGGTAAGTTTATTTATTTGAGAGAGAGCAGGGTAGGGTCAGAGAGAGAATCCCAAGCAGGTTCAGTGCAGAGCCCAACCTGGGGCTCAATCTCATGAACTGTGAGATCATGACCTGAGCAGAAATCAAGAGTCGGCTGCTTAACCCACTGAGCCACCCAGGCGCCCCTAAGAAGTAGCTTTAAGAGTGTTCAGTCACTCAGACTTCTCTTTTGCCTTCACCCCCATTTTTCTCCTTCTGTTCAATACACATACTCTCCAAGCTGTGCTATTTTTTTTCCCCATCTTATAAGAACTATTTGTCATTTCCTTCTAGCAAATATTTCAGAATTGTACATAAGGAAGCTCTAAGAAGAAGAAAATTTTTAAAGAGCTTGGGCTTTAAAACAAGTTGAATATTTAATATTTTGAATGTTTAAATGCCATTTTGCCCCCATGAAAATTTTGCTTCTTGCCCCAAGAACCAGGTAATAGTTATACATTAACACTGACCTTACCATGTATGGATAAGCTGTTGCTTCATGATTCAGAGAGAGACAGGGTTTTGAGCTAAAATGCTAGGCTGGATTTTAAGCAGTATGTACTGCTGGCGTTCCTAAGTAAGCTAATTTCTCATTTGGCAGACGCCATTTTTCTGATCACATCTTCGTAGTCAGAGCTGATGTTTAGTTTTCTCTGACATCGTGTCATTTCAGTACGATAATCAGACATTCTGTGAAAAAACAAAAACAGGCAAGACAAAATACTTCAGAACAGTACCCCACAAATATGTCTGGATATCATTTTATCTCTTCCTTCTGCCCTGTTTTCAAAAGCTAACATAAATAAGCTTGAACCCTCCAAGTCTTGTTCCACTTTGATGTTGACTAGTTCTTACCCTCGAAGCAGAAGGAGGAAGGGAGGGAAAGATGACTTGGTACCTGATACCTTTCCTTTATTTGGGCTGGGATAGACCTGGGGCAGATGAAAATCAGGAGAGGAAACGGGATAAGAAGTGGTGATAGAGAAACTGTCTTTGAATAATACTCAAAATAATATTTATCTCACGAAACATCCTGGACTTCACTGCTCTGAAACTCAAAGTGATTTGCAGAGAGACAGAACTTGGTTAGCACTTTGTCAACACATTACATTGGATTCTTTGGCTTGTCTTTGTGGGTTACTGTGTGTTCTTTGTTAAAACTCTTCTGGATTTTAAGGGAAGGAGTTGGGTCTTCATTTCATATTCATGAATTCTTAATTCAGGTTAGCAAGATATTAGAAAATGGGAACAGCTGACTGATTCAGCCTAACTCTTGTTGGAGAAGTGCTTTGGAGGGATTATCGTGGATGTGGTGACTAAATGTCCTACATTTTCAGGACAGTTCCAGTTTGAAAATCTGTTTCCATAAATGTGCGTGTGGTCTCATTTTTAGTTCAGGGCGACCACTAACGTGAGTGGCTCAGATCTGGTCTCGATTCTACAAGTGTCCGTGTCCCAGTGTTCCCCTTACTTAGGGACGTGTGTCTCTCCCCTGGAGAGCAGTCTCACAAAACCATGTGAGTTTGATTTGGTCCAGAGTCATGGTTTAGACACTTAGCCTGAGCAGTACCTTTGCAAAGCAAACCTGCCAGGGTGTGCCATGTTCCAAGACAAGCGAGCTACTCAAGCAACTAGATGGAGGTGGAATCAAAACAAATGATTATGAGGGGCTTGTCGAACTGTGTTCTCAGCTGCAGCACCTCTTTAAGTGATACTTAAATGGGACCTCAGAGTATAAATTGGGTCACAGCTGAGGTGGGCAGTTGAACCCACATCACTGGGCCTCTTCATTCCATCTAGTGGTGGTCCTGGGGGACTCTGTGGAACTCAGCAGGCTAGAGCAGAGACTTTCAGCGTGAGCATTCTGGGACCTATCTCCGCCCTTGCGTCCAGCCCAGGCTGGGGACCCTGCATTCTAGCTTTGCTTGTGGAAATTGTCTTGAGGAGGACCTTTGGCTATTTGTCCCCATGCTTCCTTGGTGGCAGGTGGCAATCAGCCCGCAGGTGTCATGAATGTACCTTCCAGCCTCCAGGTCTGCAGACCCTCTTTGGTTGGGTGGGCTCTCAAATGGGGTTTGCGATGGTGTGGCTTCCGGCCCTGGGCCCCTCCTCTGTCTCTCGGGCCCCCGGTGTGGCTGGATGCTGGTGCAGGATGGTGTGAGTGGGGGACATGTCACCTGGTTCTCTTACCTTAGCCAGATTCCTCCTGATTGTGTTTTGTTTTGTTCACTAGATGATGATTCAGATCTGTACTCGCCTCGGTACTCCTTTTCTGAAGACAGTAAGTGACGCAGAATTTTCTGGTCGCGGGGGAGGAAGAGAGGGTGGTGGATGGGGGAGGATATCTTCCTGTTTTTGGTTTCCCCCAGGTTTGAAAGTCTTTTGTACCCACTTTTCTTCTCTAGCAAAATCTCCCCTTTCTGTGCCTCGCTCAAAAAGTGAGATGAGCTACATTGACGGTGAGAAGGTGGTTAAGCGGTCGGCCACACTCCCCCTCCCAACCCGCTCTTCCTCACTCAAATCAAGCCCAGAAAGGTAAGAGCTCCCCACCCATCATCAGCTGAGATTTAGGGCACTCACACCCAAGCTAGCAGTGAAGTATTGTCTCTCTCCACTGGGGCAGGCAGCCTTGGAGGCAAGAGTCAAGCAGACCCGACTTTGAATCCCTGTGCCGTCACTCATGAGCAGTGACTTATTCTGAGTCTCAATGTCCTCATCCATTAAATGGGCATACATTTTACACTTATAGGGATGTTGTGAAGATAAAACAATGCATATAGTATTTGTAGTAGTGCCTGACTAATGGTAATGGCTCAATTAATGTTGCCTGTAATTATCATGTCTTTTTACCCTTCTCACAAGAGAAATCTTAGCTGTAAGATTTGTCATGTGTTTTTATACTCTTTGTGCATACTGAAGGGGCCCATAATTTTAAAATGAAGCCACACATATTAGTATCTATTTGTTTATGTAACGCGTATCCCTGAAAGATAAGGCTCGGACTGGTTACGCTGATGGCGTTCATCATCTCCCAATGGCTGTAGTAAATGACCCGCTTTTCTTTGTTGAGTTCTTATGCCTGATGGAGTAACCTTTTTATGCTTTGATAATTAATTTGAAAGGAAAGCTGAGGATGCTCTTACGTCCTGTGTGTAAACACGCAAGTGCATTCATCTTGAGGTTCAGGATATACCTCAAGCATCTACTGGGTACCTTCTGTGTACAGGTTGAGCCGGATACTGTGGGGGAATAGAAGCATATATAAATCATTGTCCCTGCCTTCGAGAAGTTTATAGCTTTGCAGGAAAAAAATAAATATAATCACGGTGCAAAATGCAATAAGGTACACGCACTAAAAATTTGCAATTTTTAAGGATTCACATTTCACCTGGAACCCATCCTTGGCTCAGGTTAATTAAGTAGCTGTGCCAAAGGCTGCAGTATCGGTGACTGCTGGGGCAGGGTGTGAAACAGGCAAGAACATGGCTGTTAATAGCCAATAACATTTGTTGAGTGGTCACCATGGGCCCGGTGCTCTGCAAAGTGACTTACATGAGCTGTAAGTTATTTAACCCCTACAACGTCCCCCTTTTTCAGATGAGGAAACTAAAGTAGCCGTAGGTAAGGTACTTGGCTCAGATCACCACGCCAGCAGCGCTGTAGCAGGGACTGGAACCAGAGCCGCCCGGCTCCAGGACCCACGTTCTCTTGCACTGCACTAGCAGGAGTGGGAGGTACAGGCATGCTTGGGGAATGATAAGCTCGTGAGACGAGAGCAAGTGTGGCTGAGGCTGCTTCCCACCCTTCTTCTCGTTCTCTTCTCTCTGCTTCCTGGTGCCTGGTTTTGAGCACAGGACACCTCAAGCCTTTTGTGAAGCGAACGCAGAGACGTAACTGGTTATTTTGAGAAGGAACCCAGCACAACTAAATGCTTCGCGTCCGGTCCGATTTTATGCTTCGGATATAAAAATTCCTTGATTAGACTACAGTCAGCCAAAGCCAGACCGTGTCGGATGCCAATTTTCATGAAAATAGCTCTAATAGGATTTTTTTTCTACAGAAACGACTGGGAGCCCCCAGATAAGAAAGTGGATACAAGGAAATACCGTGCAGAGCCCAAAAGCATTTACGATTATCAGCCGGGCAAGTCTTCCGTTCTGACCAACGAAAAGATGGTAATGTGTATATTAAAGTTCTTTTGTCTCCCCTGCCACGTTCTTTAATCCCGATGCATTGTGCATCTGGGTTACGTTCTTTCTCCCCTGAGGTAGACTCGCTATGTTTCGAAGACCATGAAAACATGAAGCATTTTTACCCTTTTCAGTTTTGCAGGTGTTTATAAATTAAGTCCTGGGAGTCTGCTTTGAAAGAAACCTTATTGTTCTTTGTTGTTCTTTTTGTGCATGATTTGAACTAATTTAAAATCCCCTACTAATGTAAAGATTGATTTTGCTGCTGTCTTTTTAAAAACCTCTAACCATTAATTTATCAGGCTTATTGCTAACTGGACCAGAGTCAGGTTTTTGTTTTTTTTTTTTAAGCGGCTCTTATTTGAACACACATAAATTTTGTAGAAGCTACCGGCACGTCATTAAGAGGTAAATAATGAATCTGATGTTGTGACTTGGGAAAAAAAAGACCCAGGCTGTTAGAATATGTCTTGTAGGTCTTCCCCCTCTGCCGAGTGCAGTATTGAGGACGAATCTCATATTCAATCTGGTTTCTGATTCTCTATACAAGTTCACATCGCCAAGCAATTATAAGTGGGGAAAATGGCCTGTATAGGCATAGAAGACCACCCTGGAAACGAGGCTTCTTCTGCGAAGTGGGAAAGAATTTTTACAAACTGATTAGTTTTGTATCTGCCACTCATGCTTCCCTTTTGTTCACCCTTCGTTAGAAAAGCTGGTTCAGAATTCTGATCATGGTTAAAGGGATTCTCCAAAGCTCTATAAAGATTGCAGCCCTCCAGCCGTGCCAGCAGGATGGAATGATCATGCTGGGGTTTGGTTTTTATTAAAATGCAGTTACCACACTGCGAACAGATTAAGTAGGCCTCTGAAATGCAGGTTCAGATTCTTTTCCCTCCACCTCTTCCACTCTACATGCTTTAAGTAATAATTGATTTGACTTTTACTAAAATAAAAATGTGACATCTTTAAAAGCACAAAGGGATAAGTAATTTTAATTGGGAAGAAAGGTCAACAGTGCACAGAAATGCTTTAGAGCTGTCATTCTTTAGCATCACTGTGCACCAAAGTTATTTTAAGCAAAAAGTTCAGAGACGAGCAGAGAATTTTGCCTCTGGCCCCACAGTGCCCTGGGGGTCCTCTCCCTGTTAGAAGTAGAAGAAAATACATGGCAGAAGTTCACCTTCCACGCTACTGTTCCTAGAAAGACAGTCATGTGCTTTGGCACATTCATGACACTTGAATCACCAGCCCGGGACGCACCGTCACATATCTACATTTAAATGACTTCAGAGATTCCATAGCCCTAGATTCTATAGGGTGCTTTCGTTTGGGCAGTATTATGGTTCATAGGTGATCATCGCTTTCAGGGAAAGCTTGCCCCTTTTCTGAATTTCTTTTTCGTTTCCCCCTCCTTTCCTTGGTTCCTAGTCATTTGACCACCATCCAGAAATAAGAAAAAAACAACATTTTGTTTTTGTGCTTCTCATTGATCCCACAATGGTTACAAACCCTGGAAAGTGACAGTAGTGCCCCTCAGGGGCCTCTGGAGAGTTGTGGTGGCCGCAAACACGGTTGGTGAAGCCCCACCCGGCAGTCCTACACAGGAAGCTCCCCTGTGTGGTAAACGACCGGGGGCGGGCCTGGGAGGAGCACCATGGACAGCCGTTTCATTCAGTGCTGTTCACTCTTTAGCTCTGTTCTTCCTCAGAGAAGTCTTGCAGTTGAGAGAAAAATTTCAGATCTCCTTCATTTCACAGTCTACTCCTCACACTAGTTGAATTAGTCCTTTATTTTTGAAAATTTTCTCCCTGCTATTTTTGCCACATGAACAGAAAAGTTGGCACGTAAGTGTCCGTGTGTCTTTCCTTTTGGCATCTAGTATCTGGTTTGCCAGAATTTGAGGACGCCTCCCACCCCCACCCCTATCAACACACACACACACACACACACACACACACACACACACTTTTGTATTGTTAACTGTGGATCAGTATGCTAACTCGTGACAGATGTAGAATCTAAATTTGCTCATAGAAATGTACAACTCCTATTGAGGAGAAAAATGTGTGTGTTTTTTCCCAATTTGAGGTACTCCTGTCTGCTGACGCTTGCCAATTTCAGTAGCGACCTCACAGGCACATCTACCACAGGGAGGGTGGCAGTAGATTGTAGAGGCCGCCTAAGAGCTTGTCTTGTCCCAGGTGCGAAGCTGGACCATCCCCGGCCAGTGAAACACTGTGCTGCCTTCTGAATCCCACACAGTACATTTACTGGCCTTCTGGCCTTCTGGCCTCTTCAGTCATTTAGCCAACTGCTGTGACGTTCTTCATGACTCCTCAGCCCCTCTCATCATAGTCTGAGACCACTGTCTTGTCTTGCGGCCTTGGGATTGGAGGTCTGTTGGTCAAGCCTTACTTTGTCACAAATGGCCTTTTTCTGGCTTTGTTCCTTTAACTTTCCTCTAAAGTCCCTTAAGAGCTTCAGCTCAATTCAACAAATATATATAGAATAACTTTTATGTGCCAACCCCTGGCTTAGAGGTTGGGGTCCCTGCCCCCACAGGCATATATTGGGAAGGACAGGAATTAAAATAGTAATTATAGGCACGATATAGATTTGGATGTGTAAAACAAGGGGGTTGACCCAACTTGGTTTCTCCCGGTGTACGGTCACTTTGAGTTTCTTCCTGGCTTTTCAAGTTTGTCATTTACCCCTGTTTTAGCTTGGTATCCCCTGCAAACGTAGAGGGTCTACCTCCTTCTCAGGAACGTGAGACGGGGATGTCCTATACTATAAAGAGCGCTGGACCTAGGAGTTGGAAGGTCTGAGTTCAAATTCTGAGTCTGCCCTAAGGTATCTTGGGGCAAGTCATTTAACTTTCTGGAACCTCAGTGCTTTCATCTGTAAAATGGGAAGTATTATTTGGCCTGCCAACATTACCGAAGCACTGAGTATTGAAATGAGTATTGAGTGGTATTCCATACTCACTGAAGTGTCAAATGAGAGGATGAAGTGTGGTCATGTGTAAAAGAACTATGAACATTATAAAGTGCTATGGAAATGAACGTACCGCATTAAGATTGTTTAATTAAAAATTGAAGCTAGGCTCTGGCTCCTTTCCAAGAAGCAATACCATCCTTGAGGAGAATCAGGCATTTTTCTGGCAGGTCATCTGCCTTTTCCAAGGATTTTGCCGAGCTGGGAAAATAGCCCACGGTAGAGAACCAAGCCTGGCGTTGTGGAACCCATCCTGCCTGCCGGTACAGAGCTCACATTCTGCATCCAAAAGGACGTTTTCTATTTGTCCATTCCATAATTGGATCCACAGCTGAGTTACAAATGACAAAATCAAACACAGATGTCAGTGCCGTGTGGTATTCCCTCTTTAACTCTCTCTCTGGGCACCTGCTCTGGGCCTAAGCAGTTGACATGCCTCCTGATTCAGTTCTCAGCACCGTGTTAACCTCCGCAGTTAACAACACTCTGCAAGCAACCTTCGGCAATAAAATGGGTTAATTCTTTCAGGACCTAGTACCAGAACATTCGGGCCATTTCCTGAAAGAGCTGGTACATTTTATTTAAAACAACAACAACAACAAAAACCTAACCTATTCCCAGGGAGCAGTTTATAAATAGTGTTTAAAAATAATAAACATGACATAGGTTTCATGAAACCCCATCCTGGAAGGGTCTACGATGCCCCAGGGTCCGAACGGTCCCTCCTGAATAGTTGTGTCCTTATAGATCTTGTGCCTCATTTCACTGAATACATAAAGAATCCATTCGGAATCCACTATCTTACATCATTTCACAATCCAGTGAGAAGGAATACACCTTCTCCTTCAGGATTTAAGCCCTAAGTCCCTAAAGCCAGTTGGAGGAGGTTTTAATCTGGGTGCAAGAGGACAGACACCATTTCAGTAGACATTTCCCTCTGATCCCAACTAACTTACATTCAACGAATTTCAGTTAAAGAAAAGTTCTCTGCCTTATCTTCCTCCATTTAAAACAGAAGTAGAAATCATGGTAAAAATTCTTCTAAGGATTTTAGAAGAAGGGTCTGGTCAAGATCACAAAGTTTACAGCCATTTCTACAAACTGCAAAAGGCCTGTTAACAGAATGTTAAGAAAAACGTGTCTGAAGGGGCTACTCTGTGAAGCAGTGTCGTCCAATTTCCTTCACGCGTCATTGCCCCGAGGGAGTGAAGTTTATTTTATATTGTTTTCAATCTTGGTGCAAAATGTATATTTTATATTTCGTATTGTCAGAAAATCATCATATCTCTGTCATTTAGTGACTGCCGAGGTTTTCTGAAACATATATACACATATATGAATTTAATGAAGCCATGAGCCTCTGATGCTTTTGTCTGATGTGAATGTACATCTCCAGTTTATTAAGGGGAAACCTGATTTGCTTGTCAGGCATTCATTTGCCGACTAATTATTTCCAGAAACACAAGTGATGCCACAGAGCAAGGAAAACTTTATAAATATCTGACTCCATATGGAATCCCATGGAATCAAATTATCAATAGTCTGTGTGAACTGCCTCTTAGAGTTATATAAGGTTGAGATATCTAATTTTTGTAACATAACCCAGAAGTTTTTTTCCCCCCCTGCTCTGTTGTCTGTCTCATTCAGCTTTTCCCTCACTTTATTTTTCCCAGTTCTTTAACATTTATCTGTGAAAACACGAAGTGTATTCTGTCTGTATTCATCCCCCATGGATGCTCATTTAAAATGTTTTGACACTTGTGTTCTGTTTTTACCTATATCATCTTTCACTTTACTGTTTATGGGACATGATTTCTCACCTACTCATGTGCCATTAAAGATGCAGTATTAACAAATTGGCTTTTATGAAGTGTTGGTATTTGCATTTCTTTTGAAAACCTTAAGGCAGCTTTGCAAATAAGTACTAAAACTATATACTAGCCAATAAAAATTATTTGCTCTACTCATCTGGCATAGATGGCTAAATGTTTGGCGTGCTCACCAGATTGTTTGCTCCTAACTAACAGCTCTTTGTAAAGAGGAAATAAGGGCTTTCTCTTCTCCCACGATAAAGTTATTGAGGAATATGCTCATATTCCGATCTGTCGTGGAGGTCAGCAGTATGGTGTAAAATTCTCCACCCGTAGTCCATTTGCCTTCTGCCTTAGGGCTGAGAATGATTCACTCACTGCTCTCTACCACCATTTCTCTGTTTTTATAAACCCATCCTCTCCCACCTGTTTTAGCTCCTTGTTTTTGCTGATGTCTGTAAAAATGGATGATTGCTGCTGTTGAATACAGTTGCTATAGATACCCGGAAACCACTGCATCTCTACTGGCCTGTTCCTATGTAATCTTTGCATAATGTTATCCTTCTCTCTCTTCCATTTCCCTATCACCAACCCCTATAGAGTCGGGATATAAGCCCAGAAGAGATAGATTTAAAGAATGAACCTTGGTATAAATTCTTTTCGGAATTGGAGTTTGGGAAACCGGTAAGTTTAATAGCTTCAGTGGTTATAGACACCTTTTTAAATAATGCTGTTGATGCATTGTTGCCGCTAAACAGTCAGATCTATTTGTAAGGAATGCAGGAAGCAGGGAACAGCCATTTCACTTGTCAATAGTGGGACTGTCTATTCTCACTACAACCTGTAAGCTTTTGCCGAGGAAGGACAGTGAGCTCTGGAATTATTTCTTGCCAGAAAATCACAGAGAAACACGACTAAATCATTGCTCAGGACCCCCCACCACTAGCAACAAATATCACACGCCTTGTGGACAGCATTATTTCAGCCACTGGTTTGATTACTTAACCAAAGTCTTTATGGCAAACTGAAGATAAGCAGGAAAATGCATTACACACTGGGAAGACCAGCATTGTCACTGCTTTAAAAAGAAAAAAAAAATTTTTAAGTACATGTGCAAGGGAAGTGCCCAAAAGGGCCTTTGTGTGTAGATGTGATCCACAAATAATCCCTGTTATAGGTGACTCAGGGAATGATCTACAAGTTAGGGTAATATTTCCCAAAATTTGAAATGGGAGTTAGGCTCAGCAGTAAATGTGCTAGAGTTCCTAATGTTTTGCAGCTTCCCTGTGATGTCTCTGAGTTGGCCTTGGTGCAAACTGATTTTTGGCACTGACAGGAGGATTTTCTTAGCCCTGCACCCAGCGGGGTATCAAACAGAAGGGAGAATTGAGTCATTTTTCCACTGGAGATGGCTAGAAACTGACCCTAAACCTCCAGTTACTTTAAAGTCTTACTACAGCTGCAAAAAGAATTTATGGGTGGAGGAATTAAGTGTATATATATATAAAAAAACCATTTTGTCAGATGCTTGTATGAAACTTTAAACATTGAAGCCAGCACTGGAATCACTGGGGCTTAGAATGATAGTTTTATTTGCAGACAGGAATTTATAGCTCAATGAAATGTTACATTCCATGGTGTACATTTTTCATTAAGATGAAGCCAAAGACAGATGTAGCGGCTGCTGTGGAACTGCTAATTTGATTCAGCGATGCTGAGCTTTGTTAGGAAGTTGAGGCATCTTCTGAGTTAGGAGCGCCTGACTTACAAACATCCTGCTGGTGGGAACACGTTTCCTTCCTGCTCACCCTGTCCTGGATGCCTCTTAGCGGCTCAACTGTCCTGAGTGAACAGCGCCACCTAGTGCAGTATAGAGGGATGTGTCTAACCTGGAGTCTGCACCCTCTTCTCTCCCTAGCTGTGGTGCACGCCTCATTTCTCCTTTCTCTCCCTTTTTCCTTTGCTGTTCACCATTCAGACTTCACTGAAGTCCACCTCAGGCAACCTTCTCCACCGTCAAAAATTTAACCGTATCTTAACCCTTTTCTTTTTCTTAAAACTTGTTCAAACATCTCACACGAAAAGCTACTTCTGAATCGTGTGGTCCCTTCCCCCTCTGCCAAAGGCAAAAAAAAAAAAAAAAAAAAGACCATGATTGG
Source organism: Prionailurus bengalensis (assembly GCF_016509475.1). Taxonomy (NCBI): domain Eukaryota; kingdom Metazoa; phylum Chordata; class Mammalia; order Carnivora; family Felidae; genus Prionailurus; species Prionailurus bengalensis. Next base: position 54,395,087 of record NC_057351.1, on the reverse strand, counting down.
TATATGTAATAACAATGCCATACCTTCATCAGGGTAAGCAAAAGCTATTAGCTTTAAATTCTGTGTAATGGAGAGTCCATGTCATAGATTTTGGAAGCTCCTCTCAGAATTCACAAATTGCTAGCCATTTCTCATTTGCCAAATAACTAAATTAGTTTTATCTGAAATGTTAACTTTTAGGGAAAGGTGCGAAACAATTTTTATCATGTGATTGGTTTGTTTTACTGAATCTGTAATTGCAAATAATTCTGTTTTTGTTAGCAAAGGGCAGTATTTGAGTCCCAGCATACATTAAATAGGCTCTGTGAATAGCTTGGTAGACTAACACTGTTTCTGCTGGAAAGTGTGGTCTGAGAATCACACAACCAATCCAAATAAATGTTGAGGGCACGGTCCATTTGTGTAGTGAGACCTTCCTAGAATTTGTATTGCTACTGTTGTTCTAGGTGCCTCTTAATTATTTAAAGACTTAGTGATCCTTTTCGAAAACGTCATTTCCTCTGAAGCCATGATGTTCCTTGCACAGACCTTAGAGCCCTTCTAAAATGGGACTTTTTGTGTGGGTTTTTTAAAGTAATAAAAGATAATACTGTTGAAGACTTGCCAAAATAACTTAATGCCCATATCCTGAGGAACAGTTTTGAGACGAGTGGCTCCTTATGGTCTAGAAAGAAGCATCTGAAGGGTGGGCTTGTCATCCAGTGGAACCAACTTGATGACTGGCTCTTGCTCCAAGTTTGGGAAGAAGGTGTTGTTGGGGGAGAAATTTTTTCTTCAGTCCTACCTTAATTGCTCTAGGCTATAATAAGGGCTATAAATAAAAGTGGTGTAAATCATGGAAATTGTTTCAGCAGGTTTTTCAGTCATTCAGAAGCAGCATGAAATTAAAACTCTTACCAAATAATATGAATCATCATTTCTATTTTTTTTTTCCATACCAACTCCGGACCCACTTCCCCTGAGTGAAAAGCCTGCCAGAACTTGGACACTAGACATTGACCCTGAACTCGTTTCTTCCTCAACTCTTGCACTTAAAGCCAGCTACCCGGATGAGCTGAAATCTTAGCAAGATGCTGGCTTGTAGTACCTTTTAGCTCGGATATGTTGTTGTAGAATATCAAATAATTCAAGATGCCAGGCACCCTTTTTGTGAGACTTTTAAAACCAATTTAATTTGTAAGCACTGCATTAACATTTTGCAGTTATGAAAGAAATGACTAGGTAAGATCTAAGTGACTTTTAAAAGTTTACTTCTCCAGGTGAACAGTCCAAGTGTATTAAGTGCTTAAAGATGAATGGTAATTTTTAATAGCACTTACTTTACACATTGCAGAGTATATACATGCACAGAGATTGCATTATTGACCTATTAGCTGTCAGTGATGAAAGCACCTTGGATTCAGATTGCTTTTCATTTGCAGGTTCATTACTAACAGTCTGGATGTTAGTTCTCCCCTCCCGCCCCCCGCAATTTCTGCAGGAATCAACGTGATTTCTAGAAGTAAGCTGAAGGCAAAATGTCACAAAGTAAACCAATTTGCATGCTTCCACATAGTTGTAATATTTGCTCAAAATTCCAGGAGCTGTTAATGATCTCCTCTGTTCAGGAGTCATTGTATAAGACATCTCAGGTCTAAATAGGCAAAACAAGGTCTACTTGGTGGGGGAGAGGTTCCACAGTTACAAGTGGCTTGTAACTTCCAGATGTCCTACCCTCTGAACCCCTCCTTCATTAAACTTACAGTTCTCTTGGCAGAGTTCTGTTTTAGGAATGCAGCTCTAATTCTAACTTGAAGAGTTAAAGGAGAAAATGAAAATAACCCTATAGTCTGCTGTTCAAATTCAAGTTATGGACTGTTCTGTAAGGCTGATGAAAGGCATGGCTGTGCTACCAGCAATGTTATCAAAGTCTAGTTAAGCTTTAAAAGGAGATTTTAAGTGTTGTCCACTGGAATTATCTAGTTACACAGTGCATTATAGAACACCCATTTTGTACATGGATTTCATTGCCACAAACCACAGAAAGCACATTTGGTTCAATTTACCCTCCCCTGGCCAAATCTCCAAATTCACGACACTTATTAAGGTATAATGAATTCTACCGTGGAGAAGACTGCTTCAAAAACATAGAATCTCAGTGTCCATCTTAATTTGAAAACAATAGTGAGGATGTATGTCAGCCGTCTCAACTAAAAAAGAAAAAAAATGGTGAGGAATTTCAGAGTTTTGATTTTCGTTCAAATTGGTGTTAATGCTTTTTTTTCTTCTGTTTTCTTTTTTTATGTTTTCAATGTTTAGAATCCAACAATGATTTACTCTTGAGATGTAGACCTAGAAAAAAATTCCCAGTTAATGTTTCCAGCTCCTAAATCCTGCAGAACCCTTCCCTGGGCGGCCCCCTCAGGAGGCAGAGTGCCTGCTCCCTGTGTTTTGAGTTCACTTCTCTGTGTTGATACAGTTCTCCTAGTGTGCCCCTCTTCGTTTGAGCTGGTCTCCATGTTTGTCTTTATGTCTTTATGCTCATTTCTTCATTTCCTCCTCTGCTTCCCGTCAGCCTCCCAAAAAGATATGGGATTATACTCCTGGAGACTGCTCTATCCTTCCTAGAGAGGATAGAAAGGTAATTCCGCTGTGCCTCCTCCGTGGGCTGTGTGTGTGTTCTCTAGCCTGGTTAGTGTGAGTGTGTTGTGGGGTTTTTGGTTGTTGTTGTTTTGTTTTGTTTTAATTATTATTATTTTCTCAAATCACTTTTTTTTAACTTGATAACTTTTTTGTTTTTTTGGCTTGGTGATAAAACTATTTAACAAAGTCTGTAAGACGTCTACTAATGTTTAGAGGTTTATAAAGCAATGCCTTAGTCTCCTGACATATCCTGCTTGTCACAGTCACTAGACTCTGAAAACAGCAAAAATAGGTCTTTCGCAAAAGGTAGGTTTTTGTGGTATTTGTAGTTCTCTCTAGCGAGTAGAATAGCCTTTTGGAGCTCTGATGACTTGAGGATTTATATTTTCTCTGCCTAATGTTGCATTCTGTTTTCACGTCTGCACCTGATTTCTAGTGAGCTCTTGTGTTCAGTCATGCCATCTTTGCCTTATTAAAGTATAGCACTAAACCAGCTCATTTTTCAAACTTAACCTTCCATTCTTTCTGCCTCTCCTCTAAACTAAAACATGCTTTCCCATCTTTTCTTTCTCAAACCAGACTAATCTAGAAACAGATCTCAACCTCTGCCCAGCAGAGTTAGAGGCAGATTTAGAAAACACGGAGACGCTTAATAAAGCACCCGGGGCAAACTTGTCACAGGTATTTCCTAGTTTTTCTCACGCTGTCGGTTCCTCTTCCAGCTCGGTTTTGTTTTCTCCTCTGCTCTCTGGTTTTGATACAGGCAAGGCAATGAGTGGTAATGCTGCTTCTTTTTAAGCTGCATGGCTTTCTGACTCCTGTTTTCCTCTCCCACCAACCTAATTTTTGCCTGGATTTCTTTTGAGCTTGGCATCTTCCTTAAAGGAGACTTTTCAAATATACACAGGGTGGCTGGTGATTTAAATGACCCCACCCCCTTATCATTCTCTTTCTGTGCTCTCAGAAGGTGACCCTTTCCTTCCCTTGCCTCCACATACCTTCTCCAGATTTTCAGGGAGCCATTTTTGGGGAGCGCTTTCCTTGTTTTTTTGCAGCCTTGGGAGATGCCAACCTCAGAGATCATTTTCAAAAACACAGTGGCAGTGATTTGAGTGCCTCTTACGTGCCTGGCACCATCAGAGCGGTCCTGTTTGTCATTTGGAAGGTTAGAAAGTTCTCCATGAAAAAATGCACTCCAGAGGCCAGACAGCCTGGCCACAAACAAGCATCTGAAACTCAACCTGCATGGATATTTTTAAAAAGGGCTATGTCAAAATGTGGTTTATTAAAGGATATGTCAGAGAGAGAGAGAGAGAGTCCAAGGTAAATGGGTTGCCAAGGGAAGAAACATACCAACTATTTGGACAACCACCCCCAGGGCTCCCTGACAAAATAACAAAGACTGTTACAAGGAAAGGGTATCTTTACAGAAAATAAAGAAGGAATGCAGTCACTGCTGGAGAGGCTAGAAAGGTCCACAGACCATGGCAGGAAAAGTGGGAAATGCTGTGGGTTGTGTTCTGTTTAAGCAGAACTAAGACAAGGAGGGTCTTGAGAGACTTGGGTTATGAAGTCTTGTGAGTGCCGGACCCTAAGCCAGGGAAGGAGTAGGGAGCCCACGGGATTATGGCAGCAGCCAAGGCAGGCTGAAATAAGGTCAGAAACTGAAGAACTGAAAGCAGATCAGGAGAGCTGGGGTTCGGGAATCCAGAATCACAAAAGGGTGAGTGCACCCAGGCCCCTCTTCAGAACTTGGGTGAGGCACAAAGGTGAGCCACAGTGCACACAATCAAGGCAGATATATCATGGACCAGGGAGAAGGGGGTGGGGGGTTTCCAGCCAGGGTGGAGACTGGAACCGGTTGTAGCCTCTGTGGGATGGAAGGTCTGAGCTAGTTTGAGAGTGAGAACCTCAGGTAAGTCCTAGAGTGCTCTGGGGTGGGATGGGAGCATGAAGATTCCAGGTCCTAAAACAAATCAGGGGTCACTTTTCAAAATAGTCTAATAAGAGCGGTTCTATTATACATACAAGGAGGCAAGGCAGCTGGAGAATTACTGAACTCGCTGAGGTCTCCCTGAAGTTAGACGGCTTCCAGTACATGGACCACTACCCAGGCAAGGTGGGCACAGAGAAGGGTCTGATGTGTGAACTTTGCCTTCAGAAACATGACAGCTTAGTCCCACTCATGCATAAGGCTCTCGAATAATGCACAGCAGTGCCTGCGAAGAGCTAAAAGAACGGTATGGGCTCTGAGTGCCAGGAGAAACTGACCTTGTGGAAGACTTCCCCAAGGAGTTAGCCGGGATCTTAAAGGATGGGTGCAACCTAGGTACATGGTAGAAATAAGGGGCATCCATGTGAGGCATGGTCAAGAGCACAAAAGTGAACACATTTAGCATGTATGCAGGGAATAAAGTAGAAAATTCAGCTGTAATGGAAAACTCAGTAGTAGTGGAAGGTAGGTATGGGAAAAAGGGTTGACCCTGGATTACAGAGGCTCAGAAAATATGGCTAAGGGGGGATGATTTTGTCTACGGACCAATGTTGTGATTCTGGAATTGTTTTTGGAAAGTCTGTGTCCTCACTCTAGAGAGGTGAAGTTGAAGGGAGAACCCCCAGTTGGAGGTGCAGAAGGCATGGAGGCTACTGCAGGGGTCCCAGCATGGAAGGGTGAGGGCCCCCACTCCGGCACCAGCATGAAGGGAGGCGAGGGGTGGATGTGACAGCACTCACAGAGGAAGTTGCAACAGGACATTTTAACTGGTGTGTAGAACAAAGAATTGGGGGATGGATGGGGACAGAGGCAACTCTAGGGTTTTGGCTAGGAAGCCAGAGGGGTGAGGACCTTCATACATCACATAAGATTGATGGGGAGAAAATCAGCACAGTGGTAAGATGGAGTTAGTTTTACGTGATTTATTTTTGAAGCATTGGTTGGGTATCATGTAGGGAATATCCAGTAGGCAGCTGGAAATCTAAGACGAGGTGTCCTAAAAGAGGCAGGGGCTTATAAAGTCAATTGGAGACACCTGAAGAGAGTGATGGGCGAAGCTCTGGGAGCAGATGAAAGATGGAAGGAGACTCATGTGAATGGAAAGGATGAGAGAACAACAGCTACCCCCTGGGATGTTGGATGACATGGAACAGGAGAAGAAGGGGAGAGTCAGAGGGTGAACAGTTCAGAAAAGTTGAAGAAAGTACAACTACCCAGTGCTCCAGAGAGGTCAGCAAAAGAAGACTGAGGAAAAGTCAATGGACTTGATAAACTGGAGGTTTCTAAAAAAATCTTGGGAGGTTGCTGGGTGAGTAGTTGCTGGGAGCCAGAGTAGAGAAGAATCTGGGGGTCCCCCAGGGGTACAGCACTGATTGAAAATATGCGATTGTGGAAGGAAGGAAGGAAGATGTTCCCAGAGGGCTCCACAAAGTCACGCAAAAGTTTTTCCAAGATGGAGACCAGGGCATCATCCTCAAAGTGGATGAACACCCAGAATGGGACAGGTGCCAAGGTGGGAGATGGGCAGGAGGGCTGGAAGGATGAACGTGGAGGTAAGAGCCGCACCTTCTCTGAGGAGTAAGGACAGGCAGCTGGGGTGGGGGAGGGCAGTGTTCTCATCCTGGGGCAGAGGTGTCCTCCCAAGTGAAAGGACCCAGCAGGTGAGGGTGGGTGTTCGGCAGGCAGAGGACCAGGCAGGTGAGCCCTGATGGAGGTTGCTTCCTGTCCAGTCTTCTCCCTCTTGGTCACTCTTCCCTTTCTTTATCCTGGTGTTTCTCTCCTTCCCTCCAGATAGGGTATTTCCCTTGAAATAATCACCATTGGGGTTAGGAGTATCTTTAAAAGTTAACTTTTTCATCAATTTATTCAACTATCACATTATTTTTAAAAAATAAATTGAGCCCTTTGCCTTTTTTCCTCCAAGACAACAGAAACCCTCAACTATGTAATTATGTTGCCTTTTCTCTGCATGTAGCTCTTGGTTGTTTTCTTTCTATTGGGTAGTGGCCTGTAATTTTATAAAATGCTCCCCCACTCAGACTGAAGTGGTCATTCATGGGTTTTGTGAAACTGCATTTCTCCCCCATTTCCACATTCTAAACCTGCAGTGGTGAACAAATGATCTAAATACAGTGTGGTCTTTTCAAATGCATTTTTGTACTTTCTGTACCTAAGATGTCAGGTGATCCTCTCTCTGGATGTGGCATTGGGTGCATGAAGGAGTCTCTCTCAGGTGGGCTTGGCCAGGGGCTCTGAGGGCTGGGGATAAGCCGGTGAAGGCTGTGTTGTCCTCGTCACTACTGCATGTTGGCCAAACGGTGGGCTATCTGCTCTGCGGATCTGTATTTAAGCATAAGCCAGGGGGCCATCTTCCAGCGCACACAGAGAGCGAGAGTGCCCGCTGGCCCAGAAAGCTTCCAGCACCTAGACCTTTCTGGCCAAGCTCCCCATCTCCCAAAGGTCCTTGGTTGGCTACATTGGGAAAGGAAAGGGGCTGCTCTCTTTCCCCTTGGCTTGGAGTATCTGAGGTAAAATAAATGATCTACATTCTTTTCTTTCTTTTTTTTTTTTTTTGACCTTTACAGAGCTCGACGGTCAGCCCCACTCCAGAAATTTCTTCAGAGCTTCCTGGATAGTAAGTGGCCACCATTTACATGGCTTACTGTATTAATGTCAGAAATGGGAAGAGGCTATGTTTTGGACCCAGGTGTTTTGTTGGCATCAGTGTAGTGGCTTTGGTGATAAGCAGCAATTTGATAATGTTCTTCAAATTATTTTTCTGTTTTCTCTTCCTCTTCTAAATTAATTTTGTGATGACTTGTAATATTTTTGTAAGCTTTTTCCTATATGGGCATCTTTGCCTTTAGGGTGTGAGTCTGTCTGAGTTTGGAATCAAAGTTCACTCATTTGCTGGTTGTTGGTTGGGGTGTGTGACTGAGACGGTCCACACTGGATATAAAGGGGAAGGGGCGGGGAGTTGGGTCCTCGGGCAGCATCTCTCACGGGGAAAGGTAGAGCCAAGAGGGGGCTAACTTGCGAGATGTGGATTTATTTCCTCATACCAGTCCAGATTCTGCCTGGGTGATGCGTGCACACCCCACTCCACGGAGTAACCGCCAGTCTCCTTTCCGCCTCCCTAGACCATCCTGAACCCTGTGCCAGATTACTTGCCACACGGCTGACATGTTCCAGTGCCATCCCCTACCCCTCACCTACACGGCACATGGCAAGCACTGAGCTGGTACAAATCGGCCCGGAGCCTCCCTGTCCCCAATGTTGACACCTCTTAGGGCCCTTGTTCTGTTGCTGAATACCTGAATCATGCTCTTGTGTTAAGAACACAAGATAATTTATCTGTTGATAAATTATCAGCTCCCTGAGGGCAAGGACCGCATCTCCGTAGTACCTGATGCACCCAGTGCATTTGGGAGCTTGTGGTGGGAGCTGCTTCTCGTCGCCATCGTATCCACATCTCATTCTTTGAAATATGATGAGAAAAGGCACAACTGGTACCTGTTCCATTGGCATCAGGTAAACCCCACAGTGAGCAAAGTTCACCTCTTCAAATAGAAGCCTGGCTTAATCTGAAAGCTGAGTCCATGGAATTTCTGGCATATGTTGTGGTCACTTGGGAATGAATGTCCTACCTCCCTTGCCAAAGAAGGCATGCTACAAGAGTAGTTTCATTTGAAAATCAATCAGCTGGGCTTAGGGTATTTCAGTGGAAAATTGGGAAAAAATCTTAATTCTTTTAGTATAGTCACCAAATCTCTGGCTAGATCCATTCTGTTCATTTTTTCCCTATAAATACGGGTTAATGATTATGATTAAATTTACCCCAGAGCGTAAGAAATTGAGAAGCTACATTAGGACAGCAGCTAGAAGGGAAGTTACCTGCTTTCTTGGAAAAGTCCAGGCATAAAGTCTGTCACACCTAATGTGGGTTTGGTCATCAGACCAGCAGTGCGATAGACCTCAGAGCTCAGATATGGTGTCGGGACCCCCTTCCTGAGCTCCCTCCACTCGGGGCTCTGAGGCTCACTATCATTAAGGAGCTAGTTGGGCTGTGCCTTCGGCTGTAAGGATGACAAGTCCCAGGCTGTCTAGGTCCCCAGAGATGTTCTTTCAGAGGTGACATCCACCAGATGACCTTAGGCTACCTGCAGGTAAAGGGCGTCTTCGAGGCCACAGCTCCCTGCAAACTCTCCTTGGTCCCTGGGGCCACCTATTTGTCCCCTTGACAGTCTTGACACAGCCCAGTGATTGCTGGGCTGATTGCTCCAGATCTCTCCCTGCCCCTACTGTTTTCAGGATTGCCCAGTGTTAACCCTTCTGCCTGGACTCCCCCCCCAAACCTCCTTTCCTTTCCCCATCTCCCCAGAGTGCACGGCACAGAAGAGGCTGCTTCTGGTGGCCGGGTGAATAAATTGTCAATGTGCCTTAGTTAATGGGTGAATTCTTACTGGATCTAACGCACAATGTTTAGTGTTAAAATAAGAGCATAAGATACAGTCCCTTAGTAGTTTGTGGGCAAAACACATACCCAGAAGGATGTTGGTAGCTGAAAAGGCAAAGTGGCAAATGAATGAAGGAGGTTAAAGGATTAAAAGTATTCAGGTTTGGGCCCCCAGGGTACAATCAATCAATATAATAACTTAATAAAATAAATCGTAAGTAAAAGTTTTCAGAAGAAAAAGCAGTGCCCACAGGCTGTCAAAGTTAGGAGCACAGGTCTGGAATGAAATAATTTTAGTGACTTAATTGAACATGTACTATGAGCCAGGCTGTATGGTTAACATCTTATGTACATTCCCTCACTTAGTCCTTTCACCATTTCAGGGTCAAGTGTTATTTTTGATGCCCATTTTATAGGCGAGGAAACAAGCACATAAGGCCATGTGATGCCCACAGTTCCACAGCTGGTACCTGGCCGAGCTATAGCCAGAAGAGGAATAATGAAGTTCTAGGAGAGTGGATGATGTTGGCCGTAAACTCTCATCTGCACCGTACTGACTCAGAACTGGGCAGTAAATTCACAGAAAGCAAGCTACAATTGACTGGTTCTGAGGGATTAAAAAAACAATGTAGGCAACTATTTGTAATACTGTGTTAGCAGGATTGAAGAGGGCTAACGCAACTGCTTAAAAGAGCACATCGCTTTCAGACGTTCTGAGTGTTTGTGTACCTAAAGATATTTGCTGTGTTCATTTATCAAGCACTCTTATTTATGTCACTGAGATAGGTCTCCAAAGACCTCTGTTTCAGCCATAGTCTGGCTCTCATGAACTACTTGGCAGGAATACGTGAGTTTTATCTTCCTGCTATCCTACCAGTTGGGGATTTTTCAATAAGTCAGGCTAGGTTTCCTTCCAGTTGGTTTCAAATGAGTAAGGTTTTTCTGTATTTGGAATTGGTGGGGAGCCAGCCTCAGCACACTGCCTGACACTCAGGGAAGTGCACAGCAAATGTTTGCTGAATCAATGAATGTGCCTGGGAGTCTTTATTAACTAGCATCCAACTTGCTCAGCACTGAGGCCAGCAACTGTTGCAGACTGAATCTGGCCCCTCTGACTGGATAGTTGGGAAGGACGTGTTGAAAGAAACATTGGCAAGACTTGACTTAACCCCAAAGACTGAAGGAGGAGTCACAGGACAGCCCAGGTTCAAAAACATTGGGATTAAAAAAAAAAATTCTAGATTGATAGATAGATAGAATGAGTCACTAGAGAAGTGATGATGTTGTTTTAAATCTACGTTCTTATCATATCTTGGACAGTTTAGAATTCTATTAATTAACATGACTACATATCACAGTGTTAAAAGAATGTGCATACAGACAGGAAGAAATTCACCCATAGCCCCAATATCCCAGTATAACTACCAGTCCTTACTTTCAAAAAATATATATATATTTGTTTGTTTTATTTTATTTTTGAGGGTGGGGAGGGGCAGAGAGAGAGGGAGACACAGAATCTGAAGCAGGCTCCAGGCTCTGAGCTGTCAGCATAGAGGCCAACATGGGGCTCGAACCCATGAACCATGAGATCATGACCCGAGACGAAGTCAGATGCCTAAACCAACTGAGCCACCCAGGCACCCCCAAAAATATATTTTTTATGCTTGCAATCACAATGTCCAATTTTGTATTTTATTTCCCTAGAGTTATCAGATCTTAAGTCAGCCCTGACTTAAGATCTGATGATTTTCATCATTGTCATTTCTCTTTTTACTTGAGAGAGAGAGAGAGAGCGCTCACATGCGCACACAAGTGGGGTGCGCGCACGAGCGGGGAGGGGCAGAGAGAGACACAGAATCACAAGCAGGCTGCGGGCTCTGAACTGACAGCACAGAGCTTGATACAGGGCTTGAACCCACAAACTGTGAGATCATGACCTGAGCCAAAGTTGGATGCTCAACTGACTGAGCCACCCAGGCGCCCCTCATCGTTGACATGGATTAGCACTAATTCTTTAGCACTAATTCATTTTTTGCTTAACTAAAGAGGCTTTCTCTATTTGGCCAGCAAGTGGCACTCAAGAGCATGCTGCTTTTTCCTCAGAAAACACTTTCTTTTAACCTAAGATCAAAACACAAATTTTCACCTGAAGAACTATATGAAACTCTCCTGGGCCTTGAAAATGTTTCAGAAATCTGCATGTAAGCATTTAATTTTATAGAATCATTTACTCCACTGGTATTTATTGAAAAGCAGTGCTAGGCACTGGGCATGCAAAGATTAGTAAGATGAACTGCCTGCCCTCAAGGGGCTCAGAGTGTGATGGGGACACAGGCTGGTAAATCACAATTAGAATCTGGTGTGGTAAACGCAGTGCTGGGACCCAGAAAGAGTAACAACCACATACTGTAAATATAAAAGGTAATTTTTTTCATGCAGTACAAAGGCTAAAGATTTTCTAGACTTCCTCCTCCAAAGCCACAGTTAAAAAGTTGCTTTTTTTTTTTCTTGCTAAAAACAACAAATGGTTCTGAACAGTGAATTCCATGAGGCTGGAATTTGTCGCCTGTTTTGTTCCCTGTTGAAGCTCCACCTGGAAGAGTGATTCACACTTAATAGATGCTCAAGAAATACTTGAGTGTATAAAATGAGCAGTGGAATGAACTACCGAGAGCTTTTCTAGAAATATCATTGACAGTGATCTGCAGAGATGACTGGAGGGGGTCAGGGCGGAAGAGGCAGAAGTGGTGGTGGTGAGGCGGTGGCCAGGGAGGTCAAGGGAAGGGACTGAAGTGAGCTGTGTAGGACAGGGAGGAAGCAGGACTTGGTAACTTGTTAGATTTGGGGAGCAAGGAGAGGGAGAAAGGGGTTGATTCCCTGGGCTTTTTGACTTGGGCGATAAGAGACAGAAGAACAAAGCCGGGCTTGGTTTGGAGCATGTAGGGGTTAAGATGCCTGAGGAACACCCAGGTGGAACTCTCCAGAAGGCAGTTCAATGTATGTGTCTGGAGCTCAGAAGAAAGGTCTATATGGTAACAGGTTTGACGGTGTATTTCTTGGACAGTCTTACCATACTTAACAGTTTTACAGGTGAAAGAACTTGAGAAACAGCTTGCTTCCCAGCAGGTTAGCCTTAGCTGCCGCACATTGCCTACTGGAGTCAGGCTGGGGTCCCCCAGAGCCCACCTGGTCATACAGTTGCAAGTTGTTGGCCCTAAGAGGATTACTCCATTCTCTCACTTTATTCTTCCAGCGAGTGTTTTCGTTGAATCCCCTTGAAACTCAGCCCCCTTTGCATCTTAGCCAGAGGGCGAATTGTCTGGCCTGTCTCCTCCTGGCCTGCTGCTCTCTTTGAACTGAAAACTGGCTCAGCCCAAGCTGCTGAGAGCTGAGCTCCAGTGCTGAACTTGGCTTGTTTTGTTATGTGGTCGGTAGCTGCCAATGCTGATTGGGCCTTTCTCATCAGTTCGGGCTTTTCTCATCCTCTCTGATCTCTTTGAACGCAGTAAAGACCCAACAACTCTGTGACCCTCAACAATTGCCTTCACCACTCTGGCCCTCAGTTTCCCTTTGGTGCAATGGGACAAATGATGTCTGTCTTTCCAATAATTAGGAGATCTGATGGACAGCTTACATTTTAAAGCATTGTTCCAGAACTTATAGGAGACCCCAGTTGGGAAATTTTACACATCTGGAAAAAGCATGTTGGCTTTGGTATCAGAAAGAAAACAATTAGCTATAGCAAATCCATTCTGAGAGGTTTCCTGAGTTGCTGGTTTGTCATTCTGGTGGGGAAGCAGGACAAAATGGTGATAATGGATGGAATGAAGCCAGAAAGTAGAGTGGCTGCAGGCAGGAGGGGATTTCTGACAAGTAGTGAGGCTGAGAGGTATGAAGTCATGGCAGAGTGATGACCAGATGAAGCTGGGCAGACCTGGAGAAGACCGTGTTGGAAATTCTGAGCGAGGCTGAGGCACTTCAGAGGACAGCAGGGTAGAAACCTCCTTCAGTCCCTCCCCAGTGCTGAGGGAGGTCTGTGAACCCCAAACCAAGGCCAGCAGGGCTTAAGAGACTGTCCCGTCACCACAGCTGAAGGAAAAGTCAGAAACTGCAACCAAAAAGAGGGGAGGCTCTAAAAGGGAAATTGAGATTTATGTTTAAGGGGCAGATTTATGTTTAATTATGAAATTCAAAGTTAAAGCCAGTAGTTTGGGGCTCCTGGGTGGCCCAGTTGTTAAGCATTTGACTTTGGCTCAGGTCACGATCTCACTGTTTGTGAGCTCGAGTCTCGTATCTGGTGAGCTGGAGCCCTGCATCAGGTGAGCTCAAACCCCAGTTCAGGTGAGCCCCGCTTGTCTGTCTTTCTCCCCCCATCTCTCTGCCCCTTGCTCGCTTGTACCCTCTCTCAAGTAATTAATTAATTAATTAGCTAATTAATTAAAGCCTGTAACTTAGATGAGCTTGCATTTATTTAAAGTAGCACATAGTGCCACCAGCTGGTAAGTCACCTTTATGGGTCGTCCTGCCCTCTAACTGGAGTTGACGCCGTGTCAATCAGAGGGTGGGGAGGAGGGTTGGGACACTGTTGAGTACCCCTGCGGGTAGAAACAGGAGAGCCAGAAGCTGTGTGTGTGGCAGCCCTTGTCCCCAGGCCTCTGAGCCTGGCAGAGCCATGCCTCTGTCTCCGGGGGTGGGAGTGGGCACCTCCAATCGGGGACCAGGGTGCCGGTAAGGACAGCCAGCCTAGGCCTGGGCCGTGCCAAGTCCCTGCAGTCTTACTGTTGCCACCATTCTGATGACTCCATGGTCCCTGATGTCAGGAGCCAGGAGCCTAAGTAGATGTGATGAGATTCTTATACTTGTGAAAGAATTTCTAAAAGCATGATTGCATAAATCGAAGCAAATCCTTAATCAGATCACGTGTACCAATTTTACCATCAGAGAATTTGACCTCGTACTCATTCAACAAATATTTATTGAGTGTATTCATGGACCCGCTCGCGGGCCCCCTGCCAGTAAGGGCACAGCCTGGGAGAAAGAGATTTGTTGTATCGTGCCCCTTCCAGAGGTTTCTTCTCTTGGAGACACACCCTGGAGGCTGCTCTGTAGACCCGGTTCACTCTCACGCTTTTAAGTTCTCAGTTTTGAGAGTTGATTTTCTTTCCCCTTAAGTGTTCAGTAATGTTCTCCTGTCTTGGCTGAGAAAAGGGGAAAAGCATTTGATCCCCTGATATGGGGCCAGAGAGAGTGAGGAGAAGGACCTCGGAGAATCCTGACTCCCCTGGGCAGTCTCCTGAAATAGAGCATGGAAAGCTCTGGAAGCCAGTGGTGGGCACATGGTAAGGAGCTAGGAAGCGGTGGCTACCATGAGGGATGTCACCAGTGCTAGAAGCAATGGGATTGCTCAGCGGAACTTATGTACCCTGAGGTGCAGACATGGCCTATTCTACCAGAGTCTCCACCTCTTTTCCATTTCTGACTCCTGGGCTCCAGGGCCACTTGTCCCGGGGGTACATTCATGGCAGGTGACACTTGACAGTGACACGGAGCTCAAGCATCCTCAGGACTCCTGTGCTGTGCAAGCCTGGGCTCTTGGAAGGCACTGCCTCCTCGGTTGTAGGGAAATGTTACATATAACAGTACAGTTGAGGGTGCCATGTGGTGCCCAACAACAAGGCTCAAGTTCCAGCGCTGCCATTGCACGGACGGTGGCTGCTTGGACAAGTGCTGATCTCTCAGTGCCTCCTTTCCCCATCCAAAAATGGGAAAAGTTGGATTGTTTGTGAGGATTAAAGAGAGAATGACCGTCAAGCCTCCCCCATACACAACTCTCACCACGTTGTGTAGAGTCATCGTTGTCATTATCTGTGACCACGGGGACCCAGAGGCTGTGTCGTATGTAAGAATAATCCCATCATCGATGGATGGGTAGAGGGAAAGAGATGGATAGGTATGTGATAAGCAAATGCAGTCCAGTGTTCTGTGTAGAATCTGGGGGTCCAGAAGATACGAGGGTTCACTATATAATTCCTTACATTTTTCTATACACTTGATAATATTCATCATAAAATATTGGGACAAGCAATTCCATCTTCAGAGCTAAAAAATCCATACGGATACTAGTAAACTGAATTCAGTAGGACTAAAAAGCAGCCTAGCAGAAGCCTGAGTACTTTGTGGGAAGGGGGTCATTCACTATCTGAGTGAGTGTATATGTGTGTCTCCGTGTGTCAGTGGGTGAGGGCGTAGAAAACAAGGATTAGGGGAAGGGAAGGGCTCAGTGAGCAAGTGCTCTTAATTTTTTCTGTACCCCACCTCATTCCTAAAAGGATTTGTGGTAACTTGCAAAAATACCTAGAATTTCAACAAGATAAAAATAAACAGAAGATGCAAATGAGCAAGAGTTTATACTCCTATTATATTTCAAAAGGTTCTGACTACAAATTTTGAAAGAAGCTGGTGCAAAATGTGGCTGGGATAGTAATGGCATATAGAATCCCAGGTTCCCCTTTGGTGACCAGTTTTCCTGGAGACCCAGGATAATTGTTGACTTCAGTGCTCCATCAGCCAAAGTGCTTGTGAAGAATAACCCAGAGAAATAATCCAAGTGGTGAACTTGAAGTCACCAACTTTGGCTGGCAACATGTCAGAGGAGGCTCCGCTCATGTCTTCAGCTGTGCCATCTTGTCCCCCAGCACCCACCCTGCCCTCCCCGCCCCCTTCTCCCAGCCTTCCCTCCCCAGAGTTTCTCAGAGTTACTCTTTTAAAGCACAGATGCCGTCATTTCTTTTCTTTCCTTTTCCTTTGTTTTTTAACACGTATTTATTTTTGAGAGACAGAGGACAGAGAACTTGAATGGGGAAGGGGCGGAGAGAGAGAGGGAGACACAGAATCTGAAGCAGGTTCCAGCCTCTGAGCTGCCAGCACAGAGACCAACAAGGGGCTCAAACTCACAAACTGCGAGATCATGACCCGAGCCTAAGTCAGCCACGCAACCCAATGAGCTCCTGGGATGCCCCCAAATGCCATCATTTCAGTTAGAGCATTTTGCTGTTCCAGCACGATTCCTGAGCATTCAGGGGCACCATTGGGCTGTGTTGTCTGAAGAGCTCTAAGTAAGACTGCCCTTTAGAAAGGACAGTGTTTGATCAGGATGCCAAGAAGTGTGATTCTTGCCCTCAGGTGGTAATGTGCTTTTTAGAAAAATGTTAAAAATTCTAACTTCCATTCTTTTTTTTCTCTCTCTTAAAATTCCACTGTCTTTAGTATATATTCTTCCAACTTCCATGCAGTGAAGAGGGAATCCGATGGGGCTCCCGGGGATCTTGCTAGTTTGGAGAATGAGAGGCAGATCTATAAAAGCGTCCTGGAAGGTGGAGACATCCCTCTCCAGGGTCTGAGTGGGCTCAAGCGACCCTCCAGCTCGGCCTCCACTAAAGGTAACTGGGGGAAGCCTGCAGGGCTCTGGCTCATCCGCACGGTTATCTGGGTGTCTGTCACCCATCCACGCCCGTTATCAGGATGTCGGCAGTGGGTGACTTCCAGCTACGAGGATATCCTTTGCCTGCGCAGGTCCATTTCCAGGCCTTGGAGGCCTCTTAGTCCCCTCCCCTAGTTTCTCACCGGCCATTTTTCTTTCTGGTATTAGTGGTTTCCCTTCCTTTGAACCCCAACCTTGCTCTCCCTAAAGCATCTCTCTCTCTCTCTTGTTCTGATTCCCTTTTCTGAGAACGGAGCTGAGCCTTAGCTCCCATAACTCCAGCAGGGTGGCCGTTTTCCGTTGCATCTTTGCACCTGCTTTGCAGCACAGATTATTTTGCTTCCGGACATCGACTGGAAACTAAAAAAAAAAAAAAAAAAAAAAAAAAAAAAAAACACAAAACCCTTATGACAAATGAGCATGTGACCTCTTTTTTTTTTTTTTAAGCGGCTTTCAGCTTTAACCTAATGGGTCTGTTTATTTTATTCTGCATGCTTTCCAGTGGATCGTAAAGGTGGGAATGCTCACATGATTTCTTCATCTTCAGTTCCTAGCCGAACGGTTAGCACTAGCAATGCGTTAGGCCCCTTGTGTAAGCACAAGAAACCCCTGTCCGCTGCGAAAGCCTGCATTTCGGAAATCCTTCCCTCTAAATTCAAACCCAGGCTCTCTGCTCCCAGCGCTCTTTTGCAGGAACAGAAGAGCGTCTTACTGCCAGCAGAAAAGGCTCAGAGCTGTGAGAACCTTTGTGTTTCACTGTCTTTGAATGATTCCAAAAGAGGTCTCCCCCTCCGAGTGGGCGGGAGCATCGAGAACCTGCTCACGCGCTCCCGGCGGGACTGGGACAGCAAGTCGAGCAGCACCGTGAGCCTGCAGGAGTGTGGCACCAGCGCCAGGAGGTCCTGCCCTCTCTCCAGAAGGGCCGGGTTGCAGTTCACTATGTTCTATCGGGACATGCACCAGATCAACAGAGCTGGCCTCTTCCTGGGTTCCATCTCCTCCTCGAGCGTGCGAGATCTTGCCTCCCACTTTGAAAGGAGCAGCCTGACATTGGCCAGGGGTGAGCTGGGCCCCAGCCAGGAGGGCTCAGAGCACATCCCCAAGCACACCGTCTCCTCCCGCATCACAGCTTTTGAGCAGCTGATCCAGCGGTCCCGGTCCATGCCGTCCCTGGACCTGTCCGGGAGGCTGAGCAAGTCCCCCACGCCTGTACTGTCCCGGAGGGGCCTGATCTCGGCCCGCTCGGCTGAGTCCCTCCTGGAGTCAACCAAGCTCCGTCCCAGGGAGATGGACGGGATGAACCCCGGGGGGCTCTACGCCTCCCCGACGTGTGGCAGTATGGCCGAGCCCACCTTGGGCTTCAGGGGCCTCGTGCCTTCTGAGCCCCTCTCTGCCTGCTCTGACGAGCTCGACCACTGTTCAAACGTCTCCAGCGACAGCCGAGAGGGCAGCAGCGGCAGTGTCCACGGAGACTTCCCCAAGCACCGCCTCACCAAGTGCAAGGGCACCTGCCCGGCCTCGTATACCCGCTTCACCACCATCCGGAAGCACGAGCAGCAGCAGACCTCCAGGCAGCCTGACTGGCGCCCAGATCTCAGAGGGGACAGGAGCACACTCCTCAGGAACATCTACCTAATGAGCCCCCTCCCTTTCCGGTTGAAAAAGCCCCTCCAGTACCACCCCAGGCAGCCTCCCTCTGGTGACTTCTCAGCCCCTCTGGCAGGCCAGAAGCCAGACTTCCCCAGCCAGCCCCATCAGGACGAGACCCCCTCTAGGGGGAAGCCCTCGGTTCCCAAACGCCTGTCTTCCCGACACACCATGGCGAGGCTGAGCCGGATCTTGGAGCCCCCTCAGGGAAGACCTGTGGTCCCAGAGGACTGCCTGAGGGCCTTTAATAATGGCAACTCCATGCCGTCCTCAGACCACGGCCTGGACAGGAACAACAACCCACAAAGTGAACTGGGAACATCCCTTGGAGGTGGCCTTTGTGTATTTGCCCAGTCTCCCCTCACCCGTCTCTCCACTTTGCTTGCTTTGTCCCCTCCTCCCGTGTGCCCTTGGTGCTCATTTTCTGGTCTGTCCTTTGTTTTCTGTTTGTTTTGCTTGGCAATTAATCATGGCTCGTAGTGGCTGCACTTCTTTAAAAACAAAGCCCCCCCCCCCCATGTCATTTAGACTAACCACCAAACTCTGTTTCGAAAGAAAAATTGGCCGTTTAGCTCATCTGAGAAATTCGTCCATGTGAGCTCTTGAACCCCTTGCAGTTCACACCAATCCTCAGTCCCCCTGCGGTTTTTTGAGAGGCAGCCTCTCTCAGTGGCCCTGTGTGTGTGTGAGTGTATGGTGTGTCCCTGTAAGGTCCTGCACGCCTCTTAGTAGGGACACTTTTCAAAGAAGGTCCTCTCTCTGCTCACTTTTTGCCTTCTGATTCGTTTTCTTTGTATTGAGCTAGTTTACAAGGAAATCCAAAAAGTGGGGCTGAGGGGGAAGGAATTTGGTTTTTCTTGTCCTTCAGAATTTGATTATTGCTCAATAATCCATGATTGTAAAAACTTGGTATTTATAACGGATGAAAGGTAAAATCTTATCCCAGTCTGGTTTCCCACTAAATCTTTGCCTGTTTTAATTCTACTTTGTTGTTTTGAAGATTCAGAATCACCAAGACATTTTATACCTGCTGATTATTTGGAATCCACGGAAGAATTTATTCGAAGGCGCCATGATGATAAAGAGGTAAATGCCATCTCTAAAATCTCTTAGCTCTTATGCAGATAAAAAATAGGAAGGAAGCAAACATTCTAGTCATCTGTCACAGAGGTGACCTGACCTAGCAGTGGGAAGCAAAAATTGGCATTTTAACAAATGGATGTTTATGTGACCTAAGCTCAATTGTTCCGCTTCTCCAAAAAGTAGGACTTATTTCGCCACAGGCACTAGGTTCGAAATGCCAAGTCTCACTAGCGCCCCTGCAGGAGAGGTTCAGAAAGAGGCTGCCTACCACTGCATGAGGGGATCTGGGGTCCACTCCTCTCATCCCCTCCCCATACCCACTTCGGTATTCTCTAGGGAAACCCACCCACGTGTTTTCCCATACTGCCCACCCCTCTTTGGCACAAAGCACAACTCATACTGGGAAGGGTGCAGCAGGAGAAAGAGGAAACAGAAATAATAACCACCATGATACATTTTATAAAACAATTTGACGAAGTTGCCTTTAACTCAGGAGGAGGAGAGATACCCTAGTAAATGTTGGGAATCCCCCCCCCCCAAGAAATTCAGGATGCACACATCTTCTCGCAGCTGCTGAAATGTCTGTACTGCAGTGGAATGACTGACAAGGCAGGGAAAGGATTTCAGAAGAGGTAGTTCTGCATATCGGCTAAATGGGCAAAAATCCCAAGCTTCTTTTGTGATAAAGTGGTGTTATAAGGCATGCTTTCTGGCCTTTGCATGCCCAGGGGAAAGGGTCCTGTAGATTAAACCATCTCCGATGACCATTTTCCTGTATCAAGTTAAGAAGTGGAAGAATGGCTTTGAACCTGGTGGCAGTAGGGGACAGTGTTCACGTGTATACAACTCTGGCCCCTTCCCTATAACGTCTGAAGCCCTTTTCCTATTTTCTGTTTTGCTGAGTGGTTTCAGAGTTAAGGCGGGTTTTCCTTAAGGATTTAAGGTAAGGCTGACCTTGAAGGGGGAGGGGTCCTGGATGATGATAGTCATTGCTGCTGGGACAAAAAGACCATAGTGCTCCCCCTCTCCAGGCATAACACCATATTCATGAAGATATTTACACCTGTCCAGTGGGGAGAAAACAAGGAATCATTTGATGTACAGACTTAAAGTGAGTGTCCGTCAGGCCACTGTTTCATTTCTAGTCACTGTCACTGAGATACAAGGGTCCCACCTATGTAAAGTGAAAGAAGGTGACATTCCATTTTATTAGTATAAACACTAGTATCCAACATGGAAAGCTTTGTGAATAGAATCGTGCCTGCCACATGGGCATATTTTACTCGGTCGGTTTACCAATTGTTATAAGGTGCATTCACAAGGTGACCAGCTTGTTTGCTGAATAAGGCTGGCTCACAAATCCTTAAGAATGTCGTGTCTTTATTCACGGTATTTGCCTTCTGTGGTTAATCTGTGGGAATGATGGATTTGTTGAGGTCAGACTCAAGCACTGGGTTGGGAGCTTTGCTCCATTGCTGTCCACTTTCACTGATTTTATGTAACCGTGGCCCAAGCACCAGGAACGTGGCAGCCTCAAACCTCGGTCCATTACCATTGATACAGAAACAACCCACACTTCCAGCTAATGGAGTGTCGGTCTTGACGTTTTTCTGTGCAAATGCTTTATTCCTAATATTGATGATAGTGGCATTTCTGAAAGTGAGAACATGTCAGTCCTAGAAGGGATATTAGTAGTCCTCTGGCCAAGCCCTTGTTTTAGCCAGGAAAGGACTCCAGTGGGGTAGAGACTTGCCCAAGGTCATGCAGCAAGTTAACTGACACAAGAGGCACAGCTGGAAACCAGGGCTCCAGATTCCTGGGCTGGTCCATTTTTGACAGCACCGGGCTTTGCAAAGCACTTTCTCACGTGTTTTCTCATTTAATCTTTACAACAACTTATCTGAGCACTGGACATCCCACAGCCATTTAATGAGTTGTTACTTGATTATTTGCAGACCCTAGAGAAAAATGGATAAATCAGGCCCACCATCCTTTGGGGCTGGATATCCCTTGAGGTATTTAATTGCCTGCTGGAAGATGAGTAATGTCTTACGAAAATGCTAAGAATGACCATTTCTAATTAATGCCTTTCTATAAGGAATATTAATCCCAGGAATGTGCAACTGGTAGGGAATAAGAAAACACATTAAAATTCTATTCCAGAGAATTTTCAATAGGAAATGAGAACATTTGGTAAAATGCAACATTGTTGAATTATTTGAAAAAGCCTTTAAAAATAGAAATAGATGACCAGTTCCTTAACTGAGGAGAGTGTATTTCTTCTAAACCCAGGTACCCTTATTCTTCATCTTCTATGTTTATATTCTACATCACTCCTTTAAACTCAGCTTCACTTCACCTAATGAAGAACAGTTAAGTAAAAAGTACAGTAAGAAAGTAATGGATGTTGTCTGCCAGTCACATAAATAGCTTTTAGTTCACATGCAAAGGCCTCCTAAAAATTGTGCCCGGAGGAAGCATTGGCCAGCCGATAAGGGGTGCCGTATTTTTTGAAGTGGGCATCTCTACAGAGCATATTAGAATAACAGACTAAGGAAGCACAAAAATGACCTAGTTGTCGTAGGTCCTGCATTGTAAGGGCCCAGATTTGGGTAGCAGGAATCAGCCAGCCCTGGCCCCACCAAGGGAATACACTGGGAACTCATCACTGCCTAAACGAGGTGAGGCTCGCACTCCCAGCCCCCCACCTCCAGCCCAGCATGCCTGTGAATGCTCCAGGCACCTCCCTCTGGGGGACCTGGGCTTTGTTGCCATGTACTGGGGACAGGAGGCTTTTGGCTGAGCCAGAGGATGGTTTTCCAAGCAGTGTAACTGTCTGGAACTCGTCCTTCCCCCATGTCCCAGTGCTCCCCATGTTTCCCGTGCAGTGCTGTCTCCCTACTACACAGGGCACGTGGAGTGTGGTTACACCAAGGATGTGGTAGTTGTGGCCATAAAGCCCATCTGACGCCTGCCCCTCAGAACTTCCTCCCTATTGATCCAGCACCTGTCTCCTCAGTTGTGTCGTTGGCAGTTTTCCAATACCCTGGACCAGATGATTCACTGCCCATTTTATGCAATTTCATGGCAGAAACTTTTAGCGGACCAGAGACGACTTAAGCGTGAGCAAGAAGAGGCCGATATTGCAGCTCGTCGCCACACGGGCGTCATTCCGACGCACCATCAGTTTATCACTAATGAGCGCTTTGGGGACCTCCTCAATATAGACGATACGGCAAAAAGGAAATCTGGGTCAGAGGTCTGTTTTGGTCGCCTCAGTCTGCTGCTTGACCCAAAGCGATGCTTGCCTCCCCTCAGCATCGCCTTCTGTAGGCCAAATTAGTTCTCCAAACGGCATCTGTCATCCTGGCTCCCCCATAGGCTTGCTTTGGCTCTTCTGCGGCTGGTCATGGACATGAGTCCCATTATGTCCTTGCTCTGTATGTTCAAGCATGCCTGGCTGTGGGACCGGGATCCGCTGGCACACACCCCCCCCCCCGCCCCCCACTGCATGCCTTAGAGCGTCGCCTGCCTTCGTGAACCCAGTCCTCTACATCCTGCATTTTATCATGACACTGTGCTGCCTGTGCATTCTGCCTAGAAACTTTATATTTTAGTGCGTGTGCATTAGTAACTGCAGTGTGGTCAGTTATGAGTCTTCTTTGAAGAGATGGTGTTGTGAAACTTACTACAAAAGTTAGCAAGCGTTGTGTTACTTACGCCATTTACACAGGTCCCGAAATCTCAGAGAATGAAATTGCCGCTCAGTATTAACTGATGAATTAATTGTAAAGGGTGTTTAGCAGTGCTACAGCCTCACTGAAAAACTTTGAAACCCAAAGAGTTTTGCAGTTAGGACAAGCCCACACAGAGTGAGAGAGCCCTCTGAGAGACATTGTGTTTGTTCCCTTAATTTTGACATTTCTCAGCTGAGATTATAAAACTTAATATTACAAAAGGCACAAAGAAAGCATAAACCTTTGAAGTGATTTTATCTGGGCCTTGGCCTCCTGCACTAGGATCAACATGTTGAAATTATTTTTTTTTAATAATTTTTTAATGTTTTGTTTATTTTTGAGACAGAGTGCAAGTAGCCGGGGGGCGGGGCAGAAGATCCGAAACGGGCTCTGTGCTGACAGCAGAGAGCCCGATATGGAACTCGAACTCACAAACTGTGAGATCATGACCTGAGCCAAAGTCAGGCTCAACCAACTGAGCCACCCAGGCACCCCAACAACATGTTGAAATTCTTATGCTGGCCAAATGCTGTGTCTTGTGTCAGGGTATGTTTTGCCATGTAGCCCTCAGTGGCTCCCTAAGGATTACCTCCTTTTGGGGAAGTGTGTGTCTGGGGCTTGGGAGGCAGGGAACTGGGCGAGCGACACCAAAGCATATATAGTTTTATAATCTTTAGATGTAATAGATTAATATTCACATTTCTGCCTTTTGAGTGACAGGGGCACTGGCTATTCATCAAATGGTTTTTGTTTTGTTTTTCAAAGAAGTGGAAGGTTTCTGTGACAAAGAAAAGAACCAGAATGAAGGAAGGAGAGCAGGGAAGGGGAAAGGAGGCTCTAAGGTGACGGAGAAAAAGAAAATGTAACAAGGAAGAGGCAGAAGTTGGCAGGAGTCACTCGGACGCCAGGGAGAGACAGCTCCCCAGTATTCCAGCTCCTCAAAACCACCCTGTTCCGAAGGCTCTGGTGACAGATTATCCGCATTCACAGGCCCACCTGCTTGCAAGTGATGGAGAGGAGGGGAACCTGGAAGGCACCAGAGGGCTGCATGGTGACAGGTGTAGGTAATACAGGCACGTGAAAATGCAGCTGGGGCAGCACAACCACGGAAAGAAGCAGGCCAGCTGCCTAACCCACCCTGCCTCCCTTCCAGAGCAGTGATTGTCAAACTTGAGCGCTCATCAGAATCTCCTAGGGGCCCATCCGCAAAGGTTCTAATTCTAGGGTGGGCCCCAAGGATTGCATTTCTAACCAGTTCCCAGGTGATGCTGATGATGCCAGTTTAGGGACCACGCCCCGAGAATCACTACCCTAGATGTTGACTGACAGACACGGGAAAGTAGGGACCAGCAAGTCCCGGGTGCACAGGGCTGTGTAGATGGACATCAGCCCCCCTGAGGAGAACCCGAGTGACCACCAATTCTGTGCGAGACCCTGTGCAGAGGCAGAAATAGGACTCAGGCTGTGTCCTTGGGAAGCTGGGAGTGTAGTGGAAGAGGCATCCTCCTGGCAGTTGTGTCTGTTGTAGCAAGTGACAACGTTGTGCAAGCTGAGAGAGGGAGGGATGGATTAGGCCTCAGGGAGACAGAGACAGATAAACAGGGCGATGATGCTCTGTATAGGCAACAATGACTCATGACACGTCTTAGCAGTTCAATGGAATCAGTGTTTCTCAACCTGGAGTAATGTGTGGATTCTGTTGAATGGGCAAAATTTTTTTTTTGTTTTCACCAATCCCCAGTATTGGCCTAAGCCAGTTTACAAATTAAGTAGTAAATTGCACACCTGTAGAACTCAGTTTAACCAACAGGTGATATCATTTTGCCTGAACTCAGTTGCCACTCAAAGTGTGAATATGGTGCTATTTGGTATACATTTTTTAAAGTTCACACAGCTCTCCAGCTGGCCGTCCTGGGGTAACCACCACGTTTGGTTTTTTGTTTTTGTTTTTTAATTGGAATCCCTGAAATTTTTGTCCTTACAGTGTTGGTCATCTGGCCTTCTCTTGCGAACTTGTCATTTATCATTCATTCCACATCTTTCTTATTTGCTTGCAACTATTAAATTGTGCTCTTTGGTTACAGACAGATACAAATTCGGGCACTGAAATTGTGTGGCATTGATTATAAAGTAGTCGTTTAGTTGACCTGTACTATATATGTGAACAGATAGAAACATCGACGTGAAAATGCAAAAATAAATTCCTGTGGGGAATTCATCACCCTAAAGAAAATTCC
Source organism: Prionailurus bengalensis (assembly GCF_016509475.1). Classification (NCBI taxonomy): domain Eukaryota; kingdom Metazoa; phylum Chordata; class Mammalia; order Carnivora; family Felidae; genus Prionailurus; species Prionailurus bengalensis. Next base: position 54,369,832 of record NC_057351.1, on the reverse strand, counting down.
TACAAGATCCCAGCTTTGGGGGCCTTCACATAAGGGACATATCACTGAGGGGTTTCGGACCTAACCCTAAGCTTGATGGAGCTTTTAAATACCATTTTATGTTCCTCACTGAGTCTCCCATTTCCCACCCCCCCACCCCCCACTTTGTCCTCTAATATTGAAGAGGAAGTGTGTGAAATTGGGGAAGACCTTAACTTACCACGTTAGGAATTGAGAGTTGATCTGAAGGACACTTGAGAGGCTCAGCCAACTTCAAAGCAAGGAAGTGACAGACGGAAATATTTGAGAATGTTATTTGTGCTCTTGAGTGACCGTAGATGGAAGCGTAAAGAACACAAAGTCAAAGGAAGCTTTGTACGTGTAGGAACTAGAGGTCAGACCTGAACGTGGTTTTGGAGGGAGGGCTGGCGTGACTTAGCGACAGACTTGAGGAACTGGAATCTGAGGAGGACTTCCAGGCCTGGGGGATCCAGAGGGAGAGGAATACCCAAAAGGGAGGGAAGCCTTGGAGAAAGAGAATGAACTCAAGGCTTGCTCTGTCTGGCTTTTGAGGTGATCTCACAGAACATGAGTAATATATGGAGTCAAAGATGACATGAGAGGTGAATCAGGGTTTCCTCCACTTGCAAATCATAATTTTAAGTCAGACAAATAGAATATGTCCCCCAAAGATGGAGACAATAGATAAGGAATGTCTGAGGACTTCTGAGTGGTGTGTGTGTGTGTGTGTGGCTGTTGTTGTTGTTGTTGTTTTTAATAGTCATGGTCAGCTTTGGGGAAACAGCACTTCAGCTATGGGACTTTTCAAAGCATCTCTTCCCCAAATCTGGCCCTCCTTGGGGAGATTCTCATGCATGACATAGTTGATCAAACATTCATCTAATGTTCTACTGAGGTCAGATAAGTGGAATTTGGCCCAGATTTCTACACCAGAATGAACTAGTTAGAGTGAATTTTTCTGCTTTGCTTTCTGGAAACTTCTGAAAATGTGTCCTTTCCATTGTACATAAATTGTGATTTTAAATTGTGACTGTTTCTTGTGTTTAGATGAGACCTGCCAGAGCCAAATTTGACTTTAAAGCTCAGACCCTAAAGTAAGTACCACCACTTTGTTGTTATTTTTAACTGCCTCTTTGAAACACAGCTCACTTGTAGAGAAGAGATAGAGGAAAAACAGCAATGATTCAAAACAGTAATTTATAGAGTTTACTACGTGCCAAAGACTATTCAAGTTACATATGTTAACTGATTCAGCCCTCACCAGAACCCTCTGGGGTTGGTGCTATTATTACCCCCTTATAGTAATGGAGAAACCAAGAGGCTGTGAGGGTAAGGAACTCGCCCCAGCTGGTCAGTGCTAGAGGCAAGGGATTCAAATCCAGGTAGCCTGGGCTCCTACCACCATATGCATGCCACCCTGCTGCCTCCTATACAGGGATTCAGTTTCCTTGATGAAGCGGAGGCCAAATCTGACCCACTCTTTCTCTGGAAGAACCAGAACCAGTTTCTAGGAAGATAACTTTTTTTCGGTTTTGCTACAACATCTTACGACATTCAAAGCTTATGGGAACCCACAGAAAACCAACATTTCTCTAAGTATGTTCCTCAAAGTGCTAGCTGTGCAAAATATTTCTTGAAAAGAGTATTCCATGCTAGAAATGAATCCGGGAACCACTACTTCCATATCTCCCATGCCCCTTTCTCCTCCAGAGACTTTGCTATTGACGTAGTAATAGCTCTAGAAGGCTTTCAATGAAGAAACCTGATGAGCTCATTTAACCCAGTGTTACCTAAATTCACATGACCAGAAAGCCTTTCTATCTCCATGGAATGAAATTTGGCAAATGCTACTACAGACTGGATTCCATGAGGAACTTACTCAGTTCCTATCTAATTATGGGTTAAAATGGGCCATGAGTTTCTGCTGGTGGCAATACCAGCAGCCATCCCATCGTCCTGCTGATAGAGGCCCCACGTCTCCATCCTCGGTGATGAGAGGGAGAGTTCTCCATCACTGGACGCTGGGAAATGCCATGCAGAGCCCATGCAACCATAATTCTGATCTTCTCCTAACACTAAACGTAACCAGGCCACAGTTCCCGGACCTACGTACGAATCTGCTGTGTTGGGTTTGCTTGTAATTACTCTAGTCCTTTAGCTTATCGGCTCATGAGAAGTGGCAGCCTAGTGTGCTGGGAAGATGGGCTCTAGAGTCAGGAAGCCCCGTGCGTGAGTCATGACTGTGCCACTTACTGTCTCTGTGACCATGAACAGGGTCACCAAGCTCCACCTCAAATTTCTTCATTTATAAAATGGGCATAAAAATGCCACTCTGGCAGGGCAGCTGAGGCAATGCTTATAAAACATTTTGCAGAATGTAGCAAAAGTCAGCATCTCCCCTGCCCCTTCTTTTTAACCAGAGAGAAGATAACAGAGGTATATAAATTGATTTTTAGTTTAATCAAGCAATACCTTTTCCCCTTTTTTCTTTGAATTGAGCGAGACCCACATAATCTTTGAATGGTATTGTGGTGATTATATTTGTGTAGATTTCATTAAAATGTCTTAGAACAATTTTGTCCTCAGAGCGACCTTGTCAGAAGAGAGGAAGAGGGCTGATGGAGACAGAATTGTCACTATTTACCAGTATTGCTAATGCTGGAGAGAGGGCTCCTTCCTCCTGACTCGGTGCTATTATCACACCAAGTTCACTCCTAGAACAGTTAACAAAACTTTTTTTTCTTTTTAATTTACATCCAAATTAGTTAGCATATAGTGCACCAATGATTTCAGGAGTAGATTCCTTAGTGCCCCTTACCCATTTAGCCCATCCCCCCTCCCACAGCCCCTGCAGAGGTTGTTCTCCCTGGAGAACCCTCAGTTTGTTCTCCATATTTATGAGTCTCTTCTGTTTTGTCCCCCTCCCTGTTTTATATGATTTTTGTTTCCCTTCCCTTATGTTCATCTGTTTTGTCTCTTAAAGTCCTCATATGAGTGAAGTCATACAAAACTTTTTTTTAAAAGAGTAAATGACAGGGGCCACCTGGGTGTCTCAGTCGGTTAAGCATCCGACTTTGGCTCAGGTCATGATCTCACAGTTCGTGAGTTCAAACCCCACATCAGGCTCGCTGCTGTCAACACAGAGTCTGCTTCGGATCCTCTGTTGCCCTCTCTCTCTGCCTCTCTGCCTCTCTCTCTCTCTCTCTCTCTCTCAAAAACAAACATTAAAAAAATAAAAAAAAAATAGAAGAGCAAGTGACATATCCATTGACTTGAGTCTTCTAAACATCTTTAATCACTGGGTTCTACTTTTCTCCACAGTATGTTACTTGAAAAAGTGTTCTGTAGGAGTGCTCAACTCAACGAAGTTAAACAGATTTCTTACCCACAGGACTTCTCTGAGCCTCTACTGTACTAATACATGTGGTGACACTCTGGAAAAGATCTGAAGTATATCATATTACTGTTTCTCAAGCCTTGTTACCACCAGACCTTGCCATGTGGTTCTTTGGGACATGGGCATGTGGTCCCCAATGCAGGAAGGATGGCAGCCCCAAGCACCCCATGGTACATCACCTTTGGCCATGACTGTAGACCTCTTAGCCCTCCGCAAGCTATCCTCCTCCTTGTTTACCAGTGGGGCCGTCTCCAGCTGCAAATCACTTAGGGAGGCCAAGCAGGGGGCATAGAGATCTCCAGCAGGAGTGGATATGCTGAGCGTGTCGCACACCCATGTGTCCATGATTGGGGAGTGAAGAGAGGAGGGAATTCAGAGCACTGGCGAGGAGAGCTATAGCAAAAAATTGGCCAAAGACATTCTTTCTTACGGAGACAAATGCCCCAGGTCCCCTTCACGGGCCTCCTCAGGATTAGAATCTTGTCTACCAGTGCGAGACCCACAAAGTCTGCCTTGTTCCTGCATTCAGCACACTGCTGACTTTGTGTAAAGTCTTCCAGATGTGCCCTCGTTGTTGAGCCAGCACCCGTCGCATAACCGTGGGACTTCCTGGCACACTGCAGAGTAGGCACCCCCCCTCCAAACTGCAGTCAGAGACTTTCTTCCCACGCTGTTGGTTTGATGCAAATGGAAAAAGATCGAAGTCCTTTTTTTTCTTAATTCAAAAAGCCTTTCAGTGTGCCTGGCTGGTTCAGTCGGTAGAGCTTGCAACTCTTGATCTCAGCGTTATGAGTTTGAGCCTCACGTTGGGGGTAGAGATTTACTTAAAAATAAAATCTTAAAAAAAAAAAAAGTTTACATCCGTCCCACAGAAAACTGGAAAGATGCCAAAAGAGATGTAATTTCCCGAAGAGTGGGGTTCTCACTTCCAAATATGGAGCCCCCTCTTCTATCATCTGTCTCCTTTGACCTCACTCGAAGTCTCCTTTTGCTAAAAACTGTAGTGTCTTCATCTTCCACATTTTGAAACATCTGCTAAAATGCCATGACCCTCTGTCGACAGGGAGCTTCCTCTGCAGAAGGGGGACATTGTTTACATCTATAAGCAGATTGATCAGAACTGGTACGAAGGAGAGCATCACGGCCGGGTGGGGATCTTCCCGCGCACCTACATCGAGGTACTGTAGCTCCTCTTTCCGGGGAAGAACCCTGTCGTGCCCAAACCACCACTTACTTACCAAGACCTTGTGTTTTGTTTCCTCCCTTCCTCTCCTCCCCCTGCTTTCTGCTCTTTTCCTTCTCTGCCTCTCTCCCTTTCTCAGCTTCTTCCTCCTGCTGAGAAGGCTCAGCCCAAGAAGTTGGCACCAGTGCAGGTTTTGGAATACGGAGAAGCCATTGCTAAGTTCAACTTTAATGGTGATACACAAGTAGAAATGTCCTTCAGAAAGGTAGGCGCCCTCTCCTCTCGGCTCTGGGGCTCTGTTGGATGGCCAGGTTTTGGTGGGGAAGTGGCATCACAGCCAAATATAGCCTGGTGGTGCCATCGCTATGCCTAGGAGATGTGCCCCATCAAGGATTGCATTAAAGGCAACTGGAGAATTTTCTGAGGCGAGGAATTTAAAAAATAAACCCCAGTCTCTGTCACGGGTTAATTACATTAAGTTCATTGACTAACGGCAGTATTTCTGGAATCTTAGACCTCTTCAATCAATATTTATTGAGCACCGAATGACATGGTAAGTGTTGGTGACTAGGTTTCACACTATATTAACATCGCCCTCGTAGAGAAGAGCAAGTCCTTTGACACCAAGAGAAGTTTGAAATACTTTGAAGCCAAAAGTTAACGGGTTATCAGCCGTGCAACTTTTGGGGAGTTAAAGAATCTTTCCAAGCTGCCATTTGCTCATATGTAGAATGAACATAGAGGGGCCTCTTCTGTAGCTGTTTTAAAAGGCTCTGTGAAGCCCCCGGAGCGGCACACAGCAGCTGGTCAGTGCTCAATGAATAGGAGATGGCGGGGTTCTCCTCACTGCCCTCGAGGAGCTCGGCGCGCTCATTTTCAGACAAGTAAGCGATGCATGGATGCCGTCTTTCCCAAGGATCAGATGCTCTCTTCACGTGTCAGAACTCTCTGGATTGCTACAGTTACTAGTTACTGATTTTATTGAGTATAGAGGGAAATCAACACACGCCTTAGAAAAAGATGAACTAAGGGTGCCTGGATGTCTCTGTCACTGAAGCGTCTGACTCTTGGTCTCAGCTCAGGTCTTAATCCCATACTTGTGAGTTTAAGCCCCACATTGGGCTCTGTGCTGGGCTTCAAGTGTACTTAAAAAATAAAACAAACAAACAAAGCAGTAACAACAAAAGAGATGAGCTGCCTTGTGGAAAAGAGAGGCACTGGAAGCACCCTAAATGCCCAATATGGGGGAACCAGTAATTAGGTCGTCATATGTATGTACAACAGGATAGCCTGCAGTGGGCCCTTCAGCTGCTGCTGCAAAACCATTAAAAATGTAGAATTATATTCTTTGAGAAAGGAGGTTTACTGTATGTAGAAGGTTGGAAAAGGGAAATACAGCACAGACTCCATTTTTGTAACAACAGCAAAAAATATGTGCAAGTCTAATTCACATGCATAGAATTAAATCTCTGAAATACATCATCTATCAAAATATGAACAGTGGTTTTCCCTGAGTGATCATTTTATGGGCAAAAATTATGTTCTGCTTAATGTTTGTGTTTTAACTTTTCTATAATGATACAGGGGAAATTAAAGTTATAAAAAGGAAGGAAAAAGATAACCCTCCAAAACCTTTGCCTTAGAGAAAGTTGGGTATCGGTTTTGTGTTAAATGAGGCAAAAACCATACGTTTGGCTATTCGCTTGGGGGAATGAATCTGAAATATTTCAAGACCGAGCTTGACTTCCCAGCCTCCAGGTAGCTCTCCTGCTGTTAAGCATCCCCATCTCGATGATCCTGGTTTCGTCCGGGTCTAGCAAGGAAGGTTTCTCTGAACAAAGTCTGTGATAACTGATGAAGCATGGCCCAGGGTGCAGGCGGGGGCCTCAGGCATGCCAAGGCATGCTGGGACAAGGACCCTTGCCTCGCCGTGTCTTACAGGGTGAGAGGATTGCACTGCTCCGACAGGTGGATGAGAACTGGTACGAAGGGAGGATCCCAGGGACGTCCCGGCAAGGCATCTTCCCCATCACCTATGTGGACGTGATCAAGCGGCCACTGGTGAAAAACCCCGTGGATTACATCGACCTGCCTTTCTCCTCCTCCCCAAGTCGTAGTGCCACCGCGAGCCCGCAGGTACCTAAGCCTCTCGTCACTGGTTTTCACACTCATGACAGATACAGTGCCGATGGCACACAGCCTCCCGGGGTGGTTCTTCCACGCTGTGATTAAGAACCGTGTGCAGTAATGCAGAGAACACACACCAGGGTTTGTTTTCGTGCATACAAATGACATTTTTCAAGAACTTGGAGGGAGCACGCTTATTTGGGGGAAAAGAAAGAGCTTAAGGTGATTGCCCTGAGAGTAAGATGATTGGGGCAAGAGACATAAGAGTCTTTATCAGTTGGTCCAAAACTCTGTATGGGAGCATCCTACCCTGGGTGAAGCTGGCTGTCTGGGGACCACCAGTGTCCCATACATACCATGACCCAGCATGCTTCTCTTCATCATCTTACTGGCCAAGGCTGGCCTGCAGAAGACAAAGATTCAAAGAGAGAATTGCATGTTCTCATCCTCAGACATAAAGACTAGATCCAGAGTATTCTTTGCAAGCAAGAACCAGGCTGGGAAAGGAACATATAGCATCGCTACACTGGGCTGAAAGGAAGTAGGTTTATAAGCATAATAAGATGTTTGCATCCCTAAACGTTATGAACAAACTTGTTTTAAAAAACATGAAGTGTTCCAAATCCATCCCTACTTTCCCAAAGCCAAGAAAGAATGAGGGCCTTGGGTTCAGAAGAGGCAAGGTAGAGTGACTTCCTGTGGAGGACACTGACCACACCACCGTGGTCAGTTGTAAGGAGGGTGGCAGAGGCGTGACTGGACCCGGGATGACAATTGGATGGTGCCTCTTTTCTGTCATCCTCTCATTATTTCCTCCTCTTCCACCTGCCCGTCACTGACCCCAGGGATGGTTCTTGGCAGAAAGAATGAGACGGGCTGACCCAGGGCTTTCTGCACAACGAGATCCATATCCTGAGATCTCGTGGAGAGAGGGTGTGGGGTTGGCACAGGCCATTCTGCTTTGTGATAATATGAGGAGCTCGGCGAGATTTTTCACTGGGGTGTAGCCAAGCACGACTATAGAACGAGACAACTCCACTACTCATCCTCCTCTCTGGAAGGCTCTTTGCTGAGAACTCTGGAGAGAATAAAAGCCCAAAGAAGTGGCAGGGCACCTTTTTTGCCCTTTGTGGTGTTGTGGGTCAGTTGTAGAAGGGGTGGGGCGGTGCGGGGTGGGGTGGGAAGCTTCGAATGTGTCCCTTTGAAAGTCTGACTCTGCAAACCGGGCCAGCACCATCTGTAAGTGGCCTGACAGGCCCCTTTCTCCACGTCCATACCACTGGCTTCACCTCTCCTCCACTACCTGCACACACCATGCACACACACGCGTGCACCCACATTCTGCTTTCTCTCCAGTCGCACCAAACGATTTCATTGGGGGGACACCAGAGTGTCCTCATCCTCTCCATTTCATTCCTCTTTTGTATATCCCTGGTGATTGTTTTCCTTTCTTCTTTATGCTGACACTTGTACCTTTTGCTTCTTTCCTTTGTTTCTCCTCTCTCTCCTTTTCTTTTCAAGTCCCCCGGTCACAGCCAACTCCTCATGCCGGCCCCCTCATCTCTGCCCCACCCCCACCGAGCCCTGTCCCCTGAGATGCACGCCGTCACCTCTGAATGGATTTCGCTGACTGTAGGGGTCCCAGGCAGGCGGTCTCTGGCCCTGACCCCACCCTTGCCTCCTCTGCCGGAGACTTCTGTCTACAACACTGACCACCTCGCCTCGTGGGCAAGGCCCGGGCCCTCCCTGTCTCTCAGCCTGCCCCGTTCGAGCTGGGCAGATCATTCCACCCCACGTTCCCTGACGTCCCCACTGGCCCTGCCTCCCCCCCACAAAGCCTCCTCCCTGGTGCCCGGTGCCCCGGCCTCCCTGCACATCAACGGGGACAGTGGTATCCACGTGCCACCCTCAGGTGTCCGCCCGGAAAGCTTCTCACGGCCGCTGCCGGGGAGCTCTGATAGGGTCATCTCCGAGCTCAGCGACGCCTTTAGCAGCCAGGGTAAGCGGCAGCTGAGGCGAGAAGAGCGTGGACAGTGTGAGAGGAGAGCAGAGCGGGAGGCAGGTGACAGATGCCCTGGAGCACCCAAGATCTCTAAGAAGAGCTGCTTGCGACCTTCAGACGTGGTCAGGTGCCTGAGCGCGGAACAGAGACTCTCAGATCTCCACGTCCCCGAGGAGAGCCGGCCCAGCAAGCCCCTGGGTAGCCCTTTTCCGGGAAGGGAGGCTGAGCAGACAGAGCCGCGTAGAGGTGGCGAGCAGGCTGAGAGGAGGGCTGCTGGGAGTGCTGTGAGCCAGGTAGGCCTGCAGCATGACCGTGTGTGCCTTGGCGTTTCAGGTGCAAGGGGGGCTGGACGTCTCACCCGCGGCCCAGTGGATGCCGGTGAGAGCCCTGTGCTTGCCTTGGGAGCAAAAATATTACCCCGGAGGGAACGCAGGGGTCATCGACTAAGGTGTCAGGCTGGGGACAGTTGGAGGCGAAGGACGGTCTGCACTCTGGCCTCTTGAGGTGACTTAGAAGTTGCTCCCATCTTGGGCGCCTCTGGGCCCGGTGCAAAAGCCCGTGAGAAGGAAGACCTTCCTCACGCCCATTCAGGCCTTGGAGACTTTCCTCGATTTGCTCTAACACAGCTGAGAACACCAGGCTTCAGTTTGGCTCCGTGTGGTTTGGTTTTGTGTGAGACGCACTTTGTTTCCATAACCCATGGCGCTCTGCCAGTGCTCAGCTGCGTCAGGTCTGCGTCCTGTCTCGTGTTTGTGTGGGAGCACAGGGCTTTTGTGTCCTGGTGCACAAGTGCGTTTTGGTTCTGGGGACCAGCGCAGGGGCCCTGGGAGGCAGATATAGGGTCCTTGAACGAACACACCAGGTTTTTATGGGACTGGCCCAGTTTCTCTCTGGGTCAGCTGCAAAGATTTCAAGGACCACAGTGGCCTTAGGGTGTTTGAGGGCTGAAAATGGGAGGGTGGGGCTGGGGGTAAACTTGGCAATTAGAGCATGATTCTAGTTTTGGCTATGCTGTTCAATACCCCAGAAGTCAAAGACTTTGGAAAACTTCTCCAAAGTAGCTGGGGTTGAATGCCCATTCACCTCTTACCGTCTATGCCTGGGAGTCCCTTGCCCTCTCTGAGCCTCACCTATAAAATGGAGATGATGCTCTACCTCCTAGTGTGGCTGAGAGGGCACTTCATGAAGTAATGAGTGTGAAGTGCCAAGTGCATGGGGTGGGAACAGAATGCGGTCAGCTATCCATTTTGGGTGGTCTAGAGCTGCTTCTGGAATTGAGAACATTCTAGAATGCCTTTAGTATCAGATGGAATTCTTAAGTCCCATTTATTATTTACCATGTACAGTGCCCACAGTAGACCATGCTTGATCCTCAGACCCGCCACCCTAGTTTTTCTCTAAAGTTTCATTTATTCACTCAACAAATATTTATTCGAGACCTGTAGACACCATCCTGTACTAGGGCAGGGTTCAGGGGTCAGTGCCTTCCTGCTCTGGAGGAACCCGTGTTCCAGTGAGATTGGCAGACACAGCCGCATCATGACCGCAGTAACAGAGGTAGGCTCAGAGGCCACAGGAGGACAGAGGCCTGAGACACAGACCAGGCCAGACCTCCAGCTCCAGTCTGACGGTTAGGAGTGGAAGATCTTGCCACGGGAAGAGCAGTGTGGAATAGTGATGAATAATCAGGCTTAGCCTCTCGCCAGCGAGCCACTGTTTTCTCATGTGCGAAGCAGGAGCGAAAGTAGTCCCTCCCTCATAGGGTAGTTGTAAGGATTAGATGAGGTAAGTGAGGTGCCTGGTATGTGGGAAAGCTCCATAAAGTAGATTGTTTTTCCACCTCTGAGCATGGGGCCCAGGGAAAATAGCAATACCCGGGGAAGGCCTTGCCTGGTAGAGCAGGGGCTCCTGGAAGGTGTGTTCTAGGAGGGAGAAAAGGGTGTGTCCTGTTAAGGAAAGAACAGTTGGTTAGGGAGAGATAGTGAAGGGACTAGTTGGGAAGAATTTAATGTCTCTGACATGGTAACAATTCTGTAAACGTTCTTAAGTCAGCCCACAGTGCCTAGAGACCTCGTTGTTGTCAGCCTGAGTCACCAGCACAGCCCAATTCCAGGACTCAGCACGTCCAGGAAGTGCACTTAGTGCCGGGGCTCTGGGCGAGTTTAGGGATGCATACTTCCCACTTCCTAATGGAGGATGGGAGTTGGGGGTGGTAGCTGGCAACATGGAAAGACAGGCCTGTTGAAAATTGGTTTTCCTTTCTTGGTGGGCCTCCAGACCCCAAGTGTACCATTTCCTGTCCCCTCCCTTCCTCCTGCTCTTCCAGGGCCAGCCCCTTGCCCACGGGTGTGCACAGCCCCGGGGCCCTGGCCTTGTTCCCTCTGAGAGTTGGAGGAGTTGTGTGAAAAGGGCTCCTGCCCACACACCTCCCACCCAACCCCTGTGCTTTCCCCTCATATGACTGGGACCCGGAGCCAGCCACTCGGGAAAGGGGGACCTGCAGAAGCTCCCTGCCCCTTGAGGCCCTCTTTGCATGACAGAGCTAAAGATGGAAAGGACTTCAGGGACAACTGTCCTTTGGTGGCCTGCCAGCTTGCTGTGGCCTCAGGCTGTGTCACTTATTGGGATAAATGCATTGCAGGCCAGTGTGTGTGATCAGGAAAATTGTCAGTCGCTGTTCTCCTTGGGGGAACTGAACCAAAAGTTCACTTTTATTATAGTTGTTAGGAAGCTTGGTTGAGTATGTGGCCAATAAGTGAGGGGGTTTAGCTGAGTAACTTAAGTGAAAAGACATTCCGAAATGCTATGATCATTTATTCTTTCGCTCAAGTATCTAGGATGTTCCAGGCACTTTGCTAATGCTGCAGGAAACAGAGAGGGATAACCGTCATCAAGTGCTTCCCGTTGCTCTCAGGAAAGTGTCCTCCTTCACAGGCTTTCAAGGCCTCATGTGATCTGGCCATTTAGACAGCAAGCCAGCTTCACCTTCCAAAACCTTCCTGCTTCTTTGTGTGGATAATTCCCACCTGTCCTTCACTTCTCCACTTCGATGTTACTTCTTCCAGGAAATCTTTCCTAACAACTTCTCCCAGCCCCTGTAAAACTGGATTAAGTGCTCTGACTTTCTGCTTCCATAGCCCCTGCACCAGACTTTAGGGGGTACTTCTCAGCTCTGTTGTATTCTTACCTTTGCTTGTCTGTGTCACCATTAGAGTGTTAGCGCCCTAAGGTCAGGGATCATGGTTCCTGATATGTGGAAGGCATTCAATAAATATTTGTTGAGTGAAAGAAAAGATTAACAAGTGACTGACTCCAGTGAAAGGAATGTAGGATCTCCATTGGTGGGGGATAAGACATGTTCACAAATAATTATGATGCAGACAGGAAAGGAGAGTCAAGTAGTTCACCCTGAAAATTCAAGATGAGGAGAAATAGTAAGCAACTGGAGAGGGAAGGTGCCAGTCTGATAGACTTTGTAAGAAATGTGGCATTTCATCTGGGGCTTAAAACACAGGGAGGTTTATAATAGGCAAACAGCAAGAGGGTGTCATTCGAGGCAAGCAGATAGCCCAGCCAAGACCCACAGGTGGGAACGTGAACAGGGGTATGGAGCTTTGGGAGCTTTGGGTGAGGCTTAGTGTGTCCACAGGTACATAGAAGGGGGTTCTGGGGAAGGGGCCGGGAGCAGAGCTTGGAGGGGCTCCTGTATAGCACGTAGGTTTTCATCCGCACCTCCTAACACTGTGTCCGGTCCCCTTCCTCACCGTGACGTGCCCCTTGTGAATCAGTTGTCAGACTTCCCTGTTTGGTGCTAAGTCCCTGCATTGCTGCTTCCTTCCCCTGAGTCACCTGTCCAGCCCCACCCCTGCTGCCCCCCAGCCGTGCGGATGTGTGAACACTTGTGTAAGGTTTGGCTTTTCACTCCTTTGTAGACTCCCAAGCTGAAATCACATTGAGTCAGTTGCTCGTTATTAGGTGTGTGGTCTCTGGACAGCGGAAGGTGTGGATGAAGTGCGGGGGTTGTTTAGGAGAGCCCCAATCTAGAAAGGAGAGCGCTGTGTCGAAAGTCGGGATCCCCGGGCTCTGGGCCAGCTCTGCTGTTGGCCTGCTGTGTGTCTTTGGATGAATCACTTCCCTTCTCTGGGAGCTTCCTTATCCATAAACAAAAGATTTAGACAAGAGAACTGAAGTTGTTTTTGGCACTGATATTCTATGATTAGCTAAAACTCCTGTATAAATGAAAGGGGAAAAAAGAACAAATCCAAAATTTTAAGGAGGGGGTTTATTATAGACCTGCAGATGTTCACAACTGAAAAATGAAAAGGTTTTCCCTTTGGCGGGGGTGGGGGTGGGGGGCAGACAATGACATAGATACAAAGAAAATGCCCAAGAGTTCAGAATCATCAACCAAATTCTTGGATTTTATCGGGCATCATTTTGGCCAAGGAGGTTTGGGGTGATCAAGACAGTGAAAGAGAAGAGCATCTTGGAAATCTGTCATTAGCATCATCAAATATTTATTGAGCCTTCCCAAGATAGAGACGCTGTTTGCTGACTGGCATCCAGCTGTGGTTTTTAAGAGTTCCTACAATTGGTGTGAGAGATCCTCATAGAATTTCTGAATTAAAAAGAACCTTTACAGATCATCTACTCCAGTGACTCTTAACCTTTTCTGGGTCACAGAACCTTTGAGAATCTGAGGTCAGCTGAGGACTCTGGGACAGTAGTTTGGGGACGAGGGGAGTGAGCACACACAGTTTTGCAGGAGTTCAAGTTTCAGGAGATCCACACCTGAGTCGTCCGAAGGCTCCCTGGGAGTCCGTGCCCCCCCCCGCCCCCCACCCAGCCTAAGAGCCCCCCGTCTGTTCTCCTTTTATGATGAGATGAGAAAACTGAGGGCTGAGAAAAGTGACAAAGTTTCTGTGAAATTTGTTTGGGTCCCAAAGAGAAGGAAGCCAGTCAACAGTAAAAGCAGCATTCAGGAAAGCCGTGTAGATCCTCAAAGCATCTGAGAAGCACAGGAACAGCCTTGGAGAAAGGAGAGGAGAGAGAGCTACTCAGCTGATGGCAGAAAGATGCTTTGGCGGATTCCCTCAGAATCCATGGAAGCTAGCTGCATTCCCAGAAAGATCAGAACAAAGACCTAGGCCTGCTCTGAGCATGGAAATTAGAAATAGAAGGGAAAGCATGTAATGCAATTTACGAGAACAAAAAGGAAATAAAAAGTGGTAAGATATCCAACTAAAATTGGAAACATTTTCCTTTTACTCAGAAGGGAAATCTCTAAATATGTACAGAGGGTTTTTAACAATTTACAGGAAGGGGAGAGGCATTGGCCACAGTTATAAAAATAATCAGGTGTTATCTCAACACCTGAAGGTAGGGAACTAAGACCCAAAGTTGAAGAGTCCACCCCTAAAAAGGTGTTAGGAGAGATGGTAGGTATCCATAGCAACCCTCATGCCTGTGTAGCTACACAGTACCTCCCGAGGTACCTCCTCAAGGAGTACCTCCTTGATCGCTGACCTCTCCAGCTATTCTGATGTGTCCCTCAGGCAGAGCACAAGTGCAGAGAATCAGGGTGTCGTAGAATGCACAGGACTTGGTGTCTGAGAGACCGGGGTTCACGTCCTGGTTCCTCAGTTACCAACTGAGGCATGTTGGGTCTTAGTTTTGTAAGATGAGGTAAATGTTGACTGCCTTGTTAAGAGTATGAAATGAGATAGCATGGAGATGATCACGCCCCGCACAAAGCATGTCACTGCGACTCAAAAAATACCCGTTGGATGATACCAGGCCACAGGGAAAAGGAACAAAAGTTTGCTTTATCCTCCTTCTCCCATTCCACCTAAGAGAGGAAGATGGAGGTGGGGGAAGAGAGGAAGGTAGAAAATGGAAGAATCCTTTGTGTGAACAAACCCAGAGTTTAGAAAATTGAGAATTTGCACTCTAAGTTAGTGCTTCTCCCTGCTGTCTCGTACCTGGAGTATGAAGGCATCCTCTTGGAAAGCTTTTGATTTCTTCATCTTCGGATACACATTTGCTATTACTCCTCAGATCACTTTAGGAGAGAAACAGACCACATTACAGACCATGAGGACAAGGCTGAGTGTCTGGGTTTAGTGTTGTAATCAGATCCAGATTACAACGAAGTAATGTGTTCTCTGTGGAGTAGTCTGCAAGAGGGTTGTGTTTAGGTGGTAAATAGTTGAACCGGTTGATTGTAATTTGTTTTATGTTTAAGCTGGGGTATTTTTCTTTTCTTTTTTTATTTTTTTTAATGTTTATTTTTGAGAGAGAGACAGAGCGTGAGCAGGGGAGGGGCAGAGAGAGAGGGAAACACAGAAACAGAAGCAGGCTCCAAGCTCTGAGCTGTCAGCACAGAGCCTGACACAGGGCTCGAACTCATGAACGGTCAGATCATGACCTGAGCCAAAGTCCAACGCTCAACCAACTGAGCCCCCAGGTGCCCCTAAGCTGGGATATTTTTCTTAATAAACTCAAGGAGAACTTGGTGGGGTCCCATTTTGAGGGTCCTATGGGGGTTTTCTAGAGCTGAAAACCAGAAGCCCAAAGCATTCAGGCCTCTGACACCTCAGGCCCAGGTTGCCTGTGGTGTTCTGGGAGCTGCAAATCTACCGCCGTCCAGGGCAACCCCTCACCTCCCATGCTGCCAGAAGGAAGCTCTCCATGTACATCTGGAGGCTGCAGTCACAAGCCCTCCACCCAGTCCTCAGTGGGCCTTGAGTGGGGTGCATCTGTTCTTAAGGCAGGTCAGCCCTGCCCAGCCCTGGTTCTCAATTCACAGGATACATGTACTCTTATGTTAGAAACTTAGAGCCAAGAAGAATGTTTATGTAAATCGTGTCCAATCCTCTTATTTTACTAAGAACTTGAAATTCAAAGACACTAAACGTTTTGCTCAAAAGATAGCAAGTTAGTGTCGTAGCCTGGAACCCAGATTTCCTCATACCCAGTCAGGTCTCCTCCTGGGAGGCCAGTGTGGGTCACCAGAAAGAGAGGTGGGGTGGGGTCTGGGCAGGTGAGAAGATAGGTGTGTGTGGTGAATTGAGGAATGCCGTCTCTGAGCCACTCAGGGGTATTAGGAGGGCAGCAGGGGCCTGAGATGCTTCCAGGGGGGTAAGGCCACACTGAGGTTAAGTTCCTTACTCTCGTTCACATCTCCAGGACTTTCTGCTGTTCTGTACCCTGCGGACAGTTTATTTGGGGCTTCAGGGCTTGGGCACATACCCAAAGCTGGAAGAGAATGCTTGCTAACTCCCGTGTTAGTGCCAGGTGTTCTGTGGATCCAGAGGGATTAATAGCCCCAGGGAGGCCAGGGTCAGATTCCTGGGGCACTTCTGTGCACTGCAGATAGAAGGGAAACAGAGCACAGGTCCATGCAGGATTGCTCACTCTGGGAGAATAAAGTGAGCCCTCCAGACCAAGGCAGGGGGCAGTGTGTGAGTGCGTGTGCAAATATGGAAGAAAAGCAGTTTCTGGATCAGTAACTAACTCCTGCTTACGGATGGGGGTGTGGGGAATGCCTCTGTGTGTGTGTGTGTGTGTGTGTGTGTGTGTGTGTGTCTATTGGGCTGATGGCTGTTTTTCTAAACGTGAAAAACTGGGGCGCATCTCCAAGAGTCTGAAATGTACTTGGCGTAAGATAATACTCCCTTTATTCTTAACCCCGGATGAGGTCCTTGTTAGAACTTTGTCTACTTTTAGGCTTAAATAAGTAGGGGGAGGGTGCAGAGCAGCACTGCCCAGGAGACATATAACATGAGTCATGTATATAATTTAAACTTTTCTGGTAGTACAATGGAATGAATGAAATTAATTTGAACAACATCTTTTATTTAACCCAACATATCTAAAATAGTAATAAACTGATAAAATTACTAATTGATATAATAGTATATAATCAATATAGTAATTATGAATGATAATAGTTTGCATTCTATATTTTGTGCTAAGTTTTTGAAATCCAGTATTTCAAAAGTGTAAGTATTTTTACACTTACAGCACATTTCATACTGGCCACATCTCAAGTGTTATGGGCTATCATAGTGGACAGCATAGGTTCAGAGAAAGAGATACATAAAGCTGTATACAGTTAGAAAATGGGGCCAGGGAAAGAAAAATCTATACCTAAAGGAAAAAAATCTGAGGGTCAACAGCCTTCAAAGTAAAGGACAAATCCCTACAATGAATATCAGTGGTCTCTACTGCCCCTGAGTATTCACATGCCACACGACACCCCCCAGAAAAATGGTTTACATCTCAACTACCTGAAATGTTTGATTTAAATATAAGGAATCCATTTCAACCAGGGAGAAATTGAATCTTAGCTAATAGGATAAATGTTTATCTTGCCTTTGTCCCTCATCCCACACACTATGAGTAAGGAACCAAACTATCCTTACCTCTCGGGGACAACTTCAGTTTGTACTAGATGTTAACTTTGTCTCAATGCGAAGGCTATGATGATGATTATCCTCTGATTTGGATACGACCTGAGACCAAGGAAGGTATTAGCTATGTCAACATCCATCTAGTACTGTGGATCCTTGAGTTAATGACTGGACCATATCAATTACTGTACCCTGTACCTTTTACATGCAGAGAAAGTATTCAGGAAGAGACAGGACAGTGCCTACTTTCACAAAGGGCAGAAGCTGGGTGTTGGTTGCTATCATCATAGACATCCCAACGTGGCTCGAGAGGAGGTGGTGAATGTCAGTTAGACACCGAGGACTCAGTCCTCAGTGGCTTTGCCACATTGTGCAAACCTTCACACTTCCCTGAGCCTTAAAATGTCCTTTTCCACCCTCTCCAAGTCAAAGGGTTAGTATAAAAGTCAGATGAGGTGATGGACCTCCATGTGCTTTTAAAGCTTTTGTTTGTTTTTAAGTGCTTTCCAAAAAGAAGGGCTAATAAAATATCAGGTTCTTTTTACTGTATGTGATTCACCAAGCCTCTCTTAAGCACCAAATATTTGCTTGATGATCAGTGCCCGTCCCTCATTTGAGATTAAGTTGATTGTAAGATGCTACAGGGCTTCTGTAAGCTGTGGACATCCACGTGAAGAGATTGTCCACATCCTCTCTTTGTTCTCCATTTGACCTGAGGTCATTAGGCCACCAGCTGAAGTCTGGGTTTTTATGACAACTTTTATTTTCATGAGGTGTGACCCAGACTGATCAGTCTTGCCACACTGTAGCCAAAGAACTTCAGTGAAGGATAATTAAGGTCCTCTTCAGCCTTGCTCCCCAAAGTTTATCTGTGGGCCAGCATCGTGGGCATCGCCAGTAGACAGAGTCTCAGGATGCACCCCAGACGTGTCAAGTCAGAGTCTGCATTTTAACAGGATTCCCAGGTGATACCGGCATATGCTAGAGGTTGAGAAGCAGCGCCCAACAGCATCCCATCGAGTGGCAGCCTTGGCTTCCGTGTCCTCTGGGATAGGCAGCTTCCCTCTGTCAAAATCTGCCCGTGGGTGTCACCTAGTCACCCAGAATACACTTCATTCTTCTGACACCTGAAAACCCACGTAACAAGTGCTTGGAAATGTCATTACTTTCCTTTGTTACACAAAAGCCTTGATCCAGAGGCTGGATGGGTAGTAAGTAGAGCCACACAAGGTCACCTGGCAAAGGTCTGTGGGTCCTGAGACATGGGAGAAGGAACGTGAAAAGGCCCCTGGCAGTTCTGTCTCTTCCTTTACTCCTGTCAGAGTCCAAGGTTTAAAAGATGGCAGTTTCGAAGAAGTTAGAGAACTTGAAGAGGTTTTCCAGAAGGACAGGAGTATAGAAATGATGTCTGGAGTAGAAGTTGGTCCTGCAAGACACGCTAGAGAATGAGGCCATTTACAGTGGAGATGAGCAGGAGGGGGCGGTGTGGTGGCGTGCCCGGGGCAGCCCGGCAGCTCGACTTCTCGCTCACTGTGGGACATTGGGGCGTGCGCTGACCACCCTGAGCATCAGCTTCCTGGCTTTTAAAAGCAAACAAGATGACAAAACCTGTTCTGCCTATCTCCAGGGTTTCTGTGGGACTCATGGAAAGTAGTGTCAGGGAGCACTCTTAATAACATGGGAAATGGTCCAAGGATGAAAGAGAAGGTCCAGTAGATGAATCCAGAACACAAGTCAACCACTAATTCACTGTGTGACCTCAAGGGAGGCCCTGGGCCTCTCTGAATCAAGTGAGCCATATGTAAAAGATCTCTGAGTGCCCTTTGAGAAGGCCCTGGAGCTGCTGTGGCTCATTGCTATTAGCGCACATTACCAGGAGCGTTTCTCCAAGAAAGATGGCTTTTCAAATATTTATTTAGGGAAAGTTCTGAGAGTTTGGAATTGAATGCTTTCTAGGAGAAATGATTCCAAACACTCTTCCTGGCCTATACTCTGGGAGACCCATTTACAAAAACGGGTCTGCTTGGCCATCATTGCACCTGTGTTTCCATGTCAGCATGTGGTACCTGAGCTGGTGAGTGAAGAGCGATGGTTTCATTTCTACAGCTGTGTCAGGACACACAGTCCTATTTCTGGAAGCAGGCCCTGCCCTGTGAGATATCTGAACTCATCTCATACCTGACTGGAGTGTGTCATGTGCGGACTTTTCCAGGGGAACAGTCTTGTTTGAGACTTCAGATACTCCCGGGGAGTTTTTCAGAAGCATTTCTCTCTGTTTTCATAAGTACCCCAATATGGCATACCTGTTAGTTTAATGAGCCTCCTTTGCCAGAGGAGGCTTCTAGTCAATGGCTTTCGGCACAGCAGCCCTTCCATAGATGCCTGCCAGCTGAGAGCAAAAGGACCAATGTGTGTTTTTATGGAAGGTCATAACTGTTCCATAAGACAGCCCTTCTGTGTCTCTTTCCTGCCCATCTGGGGACCCTGTGTTGTCGATGCTCACCTCACTGCACTCATGCTCCGAACTTCCCATTCCGTTGCCTGGATGCTTGCTTCTAACTCTGTACATTGCATTTCCTCCTGTGCGCCCACCGTGTTGTCATGGAAACTCGAGCGCCATAGGCCACGAGTATCCGGTGTCATCGAGTGTGATGGTGTGGTACGTGTATTTGCTCACACTTTTATTTTGAATCCGTTCCAATGTGACATCTGCTAAAATGTCTCCCTTATAATTTGCTTGGTGGTCACAGCCTTCTCATCATTCATTGAGAGCAGGACCTGATCTCACAGAATCTGAAAAGAGCTATGTGGTAAGATGCCTGTTGAATAAGAACTGTAGCTTTTCTAAAGAGAATCCTTACTGACTTCTAGAGTCTCAATTGGAGTAATGCCTGGCTAACTCACAGAGCCGTGATTTACATGGCTATTGTCCTAGAGGGAAATATTAGGCCACCCCCTTCCCTCTCAGAAAGCAGAGGTATTTCGAGACCTTATTTGTACTCTGCCTCCATGTGGGATTAAGTTAATGGTTAGTGCATGATCGGGAATACATACTTGCATTTCTATCTTGAAGTTATTCACTAATTACAGGCTTTTATGCTGCTGCCTTTGGTTTTTTTTAATAGTCATACTAAATCCCAAATTCTTCTGTATCTTACCTGTTTTTTCCATGCTTACGCCTGGATCCCTCCTGCACTTCACTACTGGAATATCTATTTTTTTAACCTGGATCTTCAACTCTGTTGTTTCCCTGGACTTATGTGCTTCGTCTGGAATGTTACATCTCTTCCTCTCTTTCTTTTTCTTTTTTTTTCTTTTGTTGTTTTTTTGTCCCCATGTTGACTATTATATGGGGGTTTCTGGATATCTCGGGGCCACTCACAGGAAGCAGTTTGCAATGAGATCATAAACATTGCCGAAAAATCTGTTCATTACTGCAGCACTGTTTCTCATCCCCTTGACTTTCATCACAAGTTATCCCCTTCTGACAATAAATCATCTTTAATCATTTCTCAGCAACCTCAAGCCCAACAGCGAAGAGTCACCCCCGACAGGAGTCACACCTCACAAGATTTGTAAGTATACTTGGCAAACTTCCTTTCTCACATCACATGCTTGGTGGACTCCTGGCTTTAGAGAGTGGTTCATTGACCAAGTCTGGGGCAGCCATTTGGGGGAATGAACAAATTGCCCCTAGCTTCTCTGAGGATTTCTAGTTGGGGCCATATTTCCCATCAGCCAACATGAAACAGGTGGTGGGTGGATGAATAAAGGAGGCCATAGACTGCTGAGAGATAGAGACCGGCGAAGAGTGAACTGCCATTCAGGGGCAAAGGAGGGCTGTGCTGCCTAGAGTCAATCCTAGTGTTGTGGGAATATAGGGGAAGGAGTCATTGGTTCTGCCTGGAGATAAATGAATAGAGTTGATCCACTCATAAAAAAAATCATTGGATGTCTCCTGTGTTTTAAACATATAGGGGTAAACTCCATTCCCAGAAGAAGGGAGATTTGGAATGGGCATTGAAAGGCAAATTGGAGGGGCACCTGGCTGGCTCAGTCAGTAGAGCACACAACTCTTGATCCTTGAAGTCATGAGTTCAAGTCCCATGTTGAGTGCAGAGATTACTTTAAAAGAAAAAAGAAAGACAATTGGTTTTGAGAGCTACAACAGGGAGATAAAAGGTCTTCCCAGCTGAGGAAAACAACATGCAAAGACTCAGGGTAGACGATGTGTTTGGGGAACTCAGAGAAGGCCCACATGGAGAAAGGACTCAAAGGAACAGTGCCCTGAGCAGCATGAGGCCCATCCAAAATTAAAGCTGATTGGGGGACCCAAGCAGCAAGGGTGTGGGACCTTGGCCAGCCAGTCTCCACTGTCTGGGGGTGATGATAGAGAAGCAGATATCTGGAGTTATTTCCCAGAGCTGAGGCTAGCAAGGCAGCCACAGTGGAAGTTAAGAGGAGGATAAGGAATTCTAAGGAGTCCAAGTTGGATGGAGACAGGAGGCAAATATGGAAACATCAAAAATGTATGTGCTTACCAACTGGAAATCATTCTGCATCTCTTAATTCCTCATTCGAGACCTTCCTCTGGCAGACAGATCCACCTACCAAATTATCAAAACATTTGGATAAGTGCACAAAATTAAATAGTCCCTTTGGTTTAGCAAAGAGGAAAACGAACCTGTCGTTCCTGGGGACTGTGTCCTCTTGTCTCTAGTCTCGCATGCCCTCTCACAGGCATTTGCTGGCAGGTGCTGGAAGTGGTAGATGGTTGGCTCGTTTGCACAGTTGTGCACGGTACTCTTGTGTTTCAGAACAGCGAGCACACAGAATTGCGAACTGGTGCGTAGTAGATGCTTCTTAAGTATTTGTCAAAGGAATAAATGAAACCAAACTTTTCCCTGTTGCCAAAGCAGTTACAGGATTTCATCACAAATAGTCCAGCCTTCTCCCGCGAGCTGTTAGGACAGACACAACAGCACACACCAAATGGCCTTAGGCCAACTAACAATAAATAAAAATCTTAACCACAAACATCACTGGGACAGAAAGAAAGCAAAAAGTGTTCAAGAATTTCAGAAAAATGCCATCACATTTAAAAACAATTGACGAGCGGCACCTGGCTGGCTCAGTCAGAAGAGCATGCGACTCTTGATCTTGGGGACATGAGTTCGAGCTCTACTTAGTGTGTAGACATTATTTAATGAATAAATACAACTTTCTGTGGGGGAGCACCTGGGTGGCTCAGGAGGTTAAGCGTCTTTCTTCGGCTCAGGTCATGATCTTATGGTTTGTGACTTTGATCCCCGCATCAGGCTCTGTGCTGGCAGCTCAGAGCCTGGAGCCTGCCTCGGATTCTGTCTCTCTCTCTCTCTCTCTCTCTCTCTCTCTCTCTCTCTGCCCCTCCCCTACTTGCATGCTCACACTCCCTCTCTCTTTCAAAATAAACAAACATTAAAAAAAAAAAACTTTTGTTTTAATGTTTGTGTATCCATTTTGAGAGAATATGTGTGAGCAGATAAGAGGCAGAGAGAACGGGAGAGAGCTGTAGAGCCTGGCACAGGGCTCAGATTCACAAACCGTGAGATCATGACCTGAGCCGAAACCAAGTCCGATGCTTAACCAACTGAGCCACGCAGGTGCCACAATAAATTAAAACTTTAAAAAAATAAAAACAACTAACAAAATATGTATCAGCATATTAAGGGACTCAAGATAGTGAGGCCATTGGAATGTACTTTTTATATCCTTGTATGAGTACAACAATTTTATACATATACAACAATTGCCTTACACTTTCCAACGTATATGAGCAGAATATAGTGTCTATCTCTGGAGTAAGAAACTTCTGATTATCTTTGATAATCTACATATATTCTCCTGTGTTCAGAAAAAGCCTTGGTTAATTTTAAAGAGGGGGCATCTAGACAAAATACTTGATAACCAAATGAAACTAAATAAAAGGACTGATCATAGCCTTGCTTGTCAGAGGCTCTCCCCATCCCTATCAGTCTTCATTTACTTATATGCTGAATGGATCTCCCCAAAAGCTCCACTGTTAGAGAAATAGCCAGTAAAATACTTTCATCTGCACTGATGTGTGTGAAACACTACCAAAGTGCTGATTTAACTTACATGGGCTTTAAAAAACTCATTATTTAATCCTATCATTGTTTGAGTGAATGTTTTTCATTTTTAGATTTAGCTACCAAGCATTGTATAGCTATATACCACAGAATGATGATGAATTGGAACTCCGAGATGGAGATATTGTTGATGTCATGGAAAAATGTGATGATGGATGGTTTGTTGGTAAGTGATCTCCTCATGTTTTTCTCACGAGTTGTATATTGAAGGAGTAACTAAGAGTGATGAGCCATGCAAAAGGCAATGTTCTCTGCACAGAAAAAAGCCTTCTCAGATCCTGTATCTCCATCAGGAATGCTGGGCCACCCAGTTTATGCTTGCTCTGGAGACAGTATGGATGACACTAATGGTATTGGACCCAAAAACCAAATACACCTAAGTGACTGCACAGAAGGGCAATTTCAAATTGGTTGAGTTCTGTATGTCTTTGTATTCTGTGTATGTCTGTACTACATATGCAGATTTTATTCTCTTAAAACTCTTAAGAAACAACACAAGAAAATTTGAGCCTAGGTCTCAGCCATGAAACTCAACCATATGTGTAGATGTTCCAAACACCTTATTTACTTCAGGCTTCTAAAAACTTTTTTTTTAATATTTATTTATTTATTTTAAGAGATTTAGAGTACAAGTAGAGGGGAGTGCAGAGCGAGAGAATCCCAAGCAGGCTGTGTGCTATCAGCACAGAGTCCAACACGGGGCTTGAACTCACACACCGTGAGATCACGAGATGAAATCAAGAGTTAGATGGCTCACCGGGTGTCTGGGTGGCTTAGTCAGTTAAGCATCCGACTTCAGCTCAGGTCATGATCTCGTGGTTCGTGAGTTTGAGCCCCGCGTTGGGCTCTGTGCTGACAGCTCAGAGCCTGAAGCCTGCTTTGGATTCTGTGTCTCCCTCTGTCTCTCTCTCTCTCTCTCTCTCTCTCTCTCTCTCTCTCTCTCTGCCCCTCCCCTGCTCACGCTCTGTCTCTCTCTCTCTCTCTCAAAAATGAATAAACTTAAAAAAAAATTATTAAAAAAAAAAAAAGAGAGAGAGAGAGAGAGAGAGAGAGAGAGAGATGGCTAGTGAACTGAGCCAGCCAGGTGCCCCCAGGCTTTTAATAACTTCAGTCAAAGCAACCTACTTAGTTAAGGTCCTATTCTTGATTTCAGCTCAGGTCTTGATCTCACGTTTCTCAGATAGAGCCCTGCATTGGTCTCCCCGCTGACACATGGAGCCTGCTTGGGATCCTCTTTCCCCTCTCTCTCTGCTTCTCCCCAACTCGTACGCATGTGCTCTCTCTCTGCCCCCCCACCCCAATAAATAAATAAATAAAACCTTTTTTAAAAAGCAGCTTGCTTAATTAAAACAAAAGATTCACCATTACAGGAGAAGGATGAACGTTTTTAAGATTTTGCTACAAAGCAGATACTTGCTTCATGTACTTTCTTATTGAAGATCTCAACAAACAACAAGATAAGAATTACCTCCATTTCACAGACTCAAAAACTGAGGCCCAAAGATGTTATATAACTAGACCAGGTCACCCAAGTAGCTAGTGGTGGGGCCAGTACTTGAACTAGACCTCTCTCTCCCATAGCCTTTGTTGTTTCTGCACAGGCACAAACATGCTGCTGGGGACCACTGGCTCACTTTTTGCCTCTGTTTTACACTTACTTGTACAAAGGGTTTTACCTTTATCCTCTTCCCAAGACCAGCTCTTTCCTGATCTCTCTGGAAAATCTTTGCTAAAGTGAAGTCAGTCAGGGCTGAGGTAGTGAGAATGGCAAGGCCTCGGCATATGTGAGAAGCCAGAAAGATTTGCCTGGGCCTCACCAGCCTCTTAGAAAGCTGCCCCTCCCTCCCCAGGCTCCCAGAAACCTCCCCAGGCTCCCCACTACCTTGAACTATTCTGTTCAGATGGAAGCCCCATCTGAGATGCCACCAGCACTCCTGTGAAGTGCAATCCAATGGAAACAGAACACAAGCCATGTATGGAATTTAAAATTTTCTGGAAGCCACATTGGAAGAAGTAAAACGAAACCGAAAATTAATTTTAGCGATATATTTTTTTTTATTTTTTTTTAACGTTTTATTTATTTTTGAGACAGAGAGAGACAGAGCATGAACAGGGGAGGGGCAGAGAGAGGGGGAGACACAGAATGGAAGCAGGCTCCAGGCTCTGAGCCATCAGCCCAGAGCCCGACGCGGGGCTCGAACTCACGGACCGCGAGATCGTGACCTGAGCTGAAGTCGGACGCTCAACCGACTGAGCCACCCAGGCGCCCCAATTTTAGCGATATATTTTATTAAAACCAACGCATTCAAAATATTATTTGAACATGTAATCAGTATAAAAAATCGTTAGTGCCAAAGGAGGATGTAAAATATCTAAGTCTTAGGAGTCCGATGTGTATATTATACCGTCACAGCGTAGCTCAGTTCAGAATAGCCCGGTTTCGAGTGCTCAGCCGCCTGTGGCTGTCCTATCAGAGAGTGTGACTCTCGTATGTCTTAGCTGTTAAACTCTTCCAGGAGTGCTTATGTTTTTTATGGGAACACGGGGCACTGTTGGGGAGCACCAATTCTCTCCTGGGGGCGTTCCTGGCAGCTGGGTAAAGGAATGTTGCTCAGTCCCTCAGGTGCTTTAGAACGTAGCCTGGTGCTCAGAGTGGAAGCCTATTTTCTCATCCGTAAGGAGAGGTTGAACCAGGTGTAGGAGCACATCTCTGGGCTTTGTACTCTCGGTTCTTTGCAGCCTCCTTGGCCGTCCTCCCTAGGGGTTCAACTAGTTATTTTAGAGGTCTTTAGTTTTGACACCCTTTTTTTAGCTTGAGGTTTCACTTTGGGCAACAGCCCCGACCTACTGGTGGTGGCTGCTTGAAATGCTGTGTTCACCAGGGTTCTGAAGCTATATCCAAGCCGATTGGGGAAAGGATGCAATCGTCCCTATTGTGATATCTGCCAGCGAGAGGGGAATAATGACCCGGCATGTATCCGCCACCATCCCCACCCCCACCCCTGCCCGGGTCCCCACCCCCCACCCATCCCAAGGGAAGGGACTAGGTTAGGGATCCAGCAGTTCCGGATGTAGAGCAGTTGGGGAAGGGCTTTGCGCCCTGGTAGCTCAGTGTTCCTGGCTCAGCGGGAACCGTGAAGAGGTTGGAAGCAAAGACAGGGAGTCAATCTGGGGCTTAGGCACAGGCTTCTGGGAGGAATTTCCTTTTGATGTGTGGCCATATCCAGTGGACTTTTAGAAATCTTACAGTTTAGAAATTAGATAAATGTGCTCCTTTTTCCAAAAAGAAGTATCGGAAAGAGCAGAGGGCTGGGAGTTAGAAGTCCTGGGTTCAAAGCCTGCTTCTGATGCTTGCTAAACTGTGGGACCTCAGTAATGTCACTTAAGCTCTCTGAGCTTCAGTTTCCTCATCTGAAAGAGGGGAGTACTGAGAATACCTTCCTGGTTTACCACCAGGCATTATTTGATAGCCTAAATGAGATAAGATGGAAAAATGTGCTTTGGAAACCATATGCTGTATTGTTATCAGGGGGCCCCCTCTGAACTCACATAGTAAGTCTTCTGATTTTGCGTGTGTGTGTTTTTTTACAGGTACTTCAAGAAGGACAAGGCAATTTGGTACTTTTCCAGGCAACTATGTAAAGCCTTTGTATCTATAAGAAGATTGAAAACCACAGAGATTATTTTTATTGGAGGATGAAGCATAATTCACGAACTGGTCTCTTTATTTAAACATTGAGTCCGTAGGAAAACTAACGCAGTGGATAAAGTAAGAAGCAAAAGAGAGGGACAGAGAAGTGTTGTGTCTGAAGCCTGAGCCTGTGTGAACGTACAGTGTCAGGCAGGCTGAACTGAGAAAAAAGGAATGAGGCAAATCTGTATTTACTTAGCTGCTTCTGGGAGCCACTCCAAGCCTTCCCTGCCTCTCCCCCTCTTGGGTAATCTGACCTGTAACACGGGCCAGGATCAGTGAGGTCAGAAATGCCTCTTGCTGCCCCAGCCTTGACCAGCTTTTGCTAAAAGGGGTCATTTAGCCGGAAGCAGCCCTCAGAGCATCAGGCAGACCCCTAGCCATTCTCCAAAGGCTCTACACCCCAGCCACCCAGAGCCCCATTTCCAAACACTGCTGGGGATCAGCTCGGGCTGCCGAGGCCATCCCTGGAGGCCCCCAGGCTACCCAAGACCACGTCCCTCACTCCTGGGGTACGTGGGGAAATGGAGGCAGAACACAGAATGCCCTGTGCATTCAGCCCGCATGCAGCATTGCTCTTGATGCCCCTGGTGTTCAGACAGAAAAGAACATGAGGTTTGCCCGTGGGAGTGGGGTGCCCGGGTCAGATAGTTATATTTGTATTTCCAGGTGATTAAGTTAAGAAGCTCTGTAGTTATCGAGGTCACTTGCGGTGTGCTCTTTCCCATATCTCTGACTTTTGTAAGTGGTCACCTTTAGCACAGTTTCATTTAGCAGAATGCCACTGCTAACCTTTCTTTTCTGGATTGTTTTTGGTCAGGGCAGTTTGGGGTTGATGGGCCTATTCTGACAAGGTACCAAGGATGGCATCCAGTGAATCATTTCACATACGCCAGATGCTGGGGCCACTGATGAGCAGGATGTGCTTCACACCTTAGCAGCAGTTCAGGCACCACCCACAGTGCAGTAGCCCAGGGTCATGAGCCCCGATGCACCCTGGTGAGGCTTCTCTTCGAGCAGAAGGTGCCCATGCCCCAGCCCGAAGTGCGAGGCAGTGGTTCGCCACTCCCAGGATGTCTGTGCTTTGCGGGGCTACATCTGAGGAGGGAGGGCCCTGTGACACCCGGGGTGCTCCAGTCACATCTCCATCCAGTTCAAGGATGTTTCTCAGCCTCTCTGCTAGACCCCTTAGAAAACTAGAGAAATGACCCACTCCCTGCCCGCCAGGAACTCAGAGGTGATTGGAGAGGTGCACACACACAAATACTGAATCAAGAGAGACTGTGATATGTGCGAAGAAGGGTATGAGAGAGGAGGAGGAGATTACCTTTCCCTGGAGAGACCCTAGGAAGCATTGTCGTATTTCTGTCTCCATGAGCTCGCTCTTGAACAACTAGGCTGCTTAGAAGAACCTTCCTCTGAGGGTAGTTTATGGCTGGAAATTCTTGGAACTGTTTCCAGAGTTTTCACACTCTTATCCTCCCCACAAATACGCATCCAAGGTCACAAACAGGAGTAGCAATTCTAGGTGGTAGGGTGTATACAGGAATCCTGGCTCTCTGCATGTAGCTCAGAATTGCCCCAGGACCATTGTCCCAAAACCTGGAGTCTTTACAGGTAGGCAGAGTTTGTCTTCAGTGCCTCCGTCCCACCTTCTGTGTCTGCCATTCATCTACCCATCACCTGTCCACCCCCGTACCCCCATCAGAGAGCCTCATTCTCTTCCTGTCCTCCTTTCAAATCTTGGCCTCAGGAAAGAACCTGCCACTGACTCCTTCACACTGGAGTGTAAATGACCGGTAAGAGGAATGTGTTACTTCTTCCTGGAGACACTTGTTTTTAGCTAGGACAGAGCAGAGCCTTAACCCCAAGGGATGAGGCAGTGGAACTAATGGTGGTGGTAGGGGCTGGGGGTGGGGTGGAGGAGCTTCCTGGGTAGAAAGAGCCTTTTTGATATTCTTTAACACTCATTGTTTTGGAAGGTCGACTTCAGCATCCAAGGGCACTGTCTGACTCTCTGAGGGACTATAGTACAAGTGCATATGCACGTGCATTTTGCACAACAGCATTTCACTCATTTTTGGAACGTAATTCTCGTATTGGCTAATGTGTTTCCTGGTCTTTCTTAGATGCAAACCATTAATAATGACCTTATTCTAATAGCTTTTTGAGGGGTGCTTCTTAAGTAGGTAATTTTGAACACCTCTTTCAATACAGCTAGAAAATAAAACCAATTTGTAAAGCCACATTTGCATATGATGCCAGCCTCACGCATTTGTATATCTTCAGAAACCCAGGTATGCCTCACCAATTTGCCCGTCTTTAATAAAATCATGTTAAAATTTGCATCAAACTTCAGCTTCCTATGTATGACAGAACAAGGAACAAAGTTTCCAACTGCTCTTTTGTCCTCAAACATTTAGTAATATAAAATACCTATTTTTATGCTGAAATATTTATACAGGTTTATTAATAGCAAGTGCAACTAACTGGCGCCATGCCTTGCAACACATTTTGATATATTAGCCATGCTTCTGGGTAAAGGCAAGCCCCCAACTACTTATCTTTTGCAGTCTCTCTGGGATCAGTTAAAGAAAAAAATCATATGCGTAAGAAGTAGGACTGTAAATATGTATATTTAACTTTGTATAGCCCATGTACCTACTTTGTATAGAAAAATAATTTTAAAAATTTGAACTGAAGGGGGGTGAAATAAGGAAGTCATGAAGTTTTTTGCATTTTTATTTAAATGAAGGAATTCCAAATAACTCACCTGCAGATTTTTAGCACAAAAATAGCCATTGTAAAGTGTTAAAATTTTAAATAATCATTCTTTCTGGGAGAGAAGGTAATTGTGATCTCAGTTATAGGTTTTTTATTTTGGTTTTGATTTTTTTTGTTTTTGTTTTTGTTTTTTGGCTGTCTTATTTATCTACAGTAGTATTAAGTTCTTTTGCTAGAATAAGTTACTACAAAGAAGATTATATTCTGAAAGAAAAATAACTGACATTATATATAACCAATTAATTTAAAGTGTTGCCATTTACACACCAAGAGCATGTACTATGCAGACACAGATTTTTCCATTCATTTATTTTTCTTTATTGCGGTGGATTGATTTGATAAATGGATGTGTTGAATTACTACATTTGCTGTACATATTATTTAATAAACTTTATTCAGAATTGCGTGGCATATGTTCTTACCATTCATTATTTCTTTCCTTTGCCAAATCTCTCAGGAAGCTTATATTCACTGCTTCGATTTCATGTACTCTCCTTTTCCATTCTTTTCTTTTTTTTTTTTAATCTTTATTTTTGAGAGAGAGAGAGAGAGAGGGAGAAAGGGCGGGGGGCAACAGAGAGACAAGGAGGCACAGGATCCAAAGCAGGCTCCAGGCTCCGAGCTGTCAGCACAGAGCCTGACGCGGGGCTTGAACTCACATTCGTGAGTTCGTGACCTGAGCTGAAGTCGGACGCTCAACTGACTGAGCCACCCAGGCGCCCCTTTTTTTATTTTAATTTTTTTCTTAACATTTATTCATTTTTGATACAGAGTGCAAGTGGGGGAGGGGCAGAGAGAGAGGGAGACAGAATCTGAAGCAGGCTCCAGGCTCTGAGCTGTCAGCACAGAGCCCGACGCAGGACTTGAACTCATGAACCACGAATTGGTGACCTGAGCCGAAGTCGGACACTTAATCGACTGAGCCTCCCAGGCGCCCCCTCCTTTTCCATTCTTAATCACGCACCATTTGGCTTCCATCCTGCCCTTTGAAGACACCACTTCTTACCTTACTCTTTTCTCAATAAGCTAACTCCATGACCTTCTCTGAATTGACTACTGCTGACCATCTCACCATTCTTTCTACAATATTTTTATAGTGATTATAAAAATAATGCATATATCTTTAAAAGCAAAAGTGAAACATTATAAAATACATGTAATGGGTCATGATTTGCTCCGCAAGACATAGGTACAGAAAATGATACAGCACTTTTTCCAAATCGAGTTAAATCAGCTACGAGTCCTCTCTTTGTGGCGGGTGAAAATGCAGGCTCTCCTTTTATTCCCTCCCAAACCAAGTGTGTCAAGATGATGGCATAGGCATCTAACCTCCCCTGGCATCCCATGGCTGGGACCACCCCCATCTCAGTTTGGGGCAGGGCCTGACTGCCCAAACCAAACCTCCACCCTCCCTGGTTCTGTTCTTTTCCACCTCTTTTTTTTTTTTAATTTTTTTTTTAACGTTTATTTATTTTTGAGACAGAGAGAGACAGAGCATGAACGGGAGAGGGTCAGAAAGAGGGAGACACAGAATCTGAAACAGGCTCCAGGCTCCGAGCGGTCAGCACAGAGCCCGACGCGGGGCTTGAACTCACAGACCGTGAGATCATGACCTGACCCGAAGTCGGACGCTTAACCGACTGAGCCACCCAGGCGCCCCTCCACCTCTTTTAACTCAAAGCACTAGTTGGCACTTCCGCCTCTTTGGGGTGACTCAGTGGAATCCTTTTCAGTAGGCTTGGGCGTCAGTCATGGGAGAAGGGTGGTCTCCTAGGGGTCTGAACCCCGGTACTGAGCCCTGTTTCACAGGAACTCCTTCCATGGCCTCCATCCCATTCAACAAATCCATCAGCTGTACTTTCAAAGTAGGTTTAGAACCCAACAACTCCCATCACCAGAGTCCAAGTCGTTTTCTCTCTGGATCATTGTGTTCACTTTCTAACTTGGCTCCCTGCTTCCACCCTTACTCCCTCTACTTTGTCTTAACAGAGCAACCAGAGTGATCATTTTAAAGTTGGCTTACAACCCTCTAGAGGCTTCTCATGTCGCTGAGTGGAACCATGCCTCACATCCATTGGTACGCTGTCCCTTCCCTCTCCCTTACCTCTGACTTCACTTCTCCTTGCTCTTTCCACCCACATGATCCTTATGGCCTCAAAGTCATCAAGCACACTTCAGGTTCAAGGTCTTACATTCTATCCCCTGTGCCCAGAAGACCCTTTCTGCTGGAGCTGCATGGCTTGCTTCCGCCCTTCTTTTACATCTTTAATGTTGCTTTCTCAATGAGGCTCTCTTGGACCACTTTATATATAACAGGACCTTACTGTTTCCACCGAGCATCCTATCCCCCTTCTCTTCCTCCGTGCTTCATAATTCATCAGCATCTGATAGATACTTGTTTTCACAATCATACAAAATCCGTGAGGATAACGATTCCATTTGGCTTTGGTATGTATGCCCAGCACCAAGAAGAGTTCCTAACACAGTTGGCACTCACAGTTACTTGGTCAAGTAAATGAGTACATAAATGAATGATCTCCTGGGGCCAGAGATCCTAGAACTCAGAATATAATAATGAAAGAAGGGAAGCATTGTCCATTTTATTATAGCAGCAGAAATAAAAGAGAAGGCAATCTCTCAAATTATTCTGAGCTCATCCAAACTGAGAATTTTCTGTAATTACAGTCATCTTCCCACAGAGATTACTGCTAACTCTGTAAGCTCTGGTCGGTCCTCTGAGCTTTGTTTGCACACAATAAACACACGCATATAAACACTTTGCATAGTCTTATACACCTTTTCCCCCTTAACAACAGAGCTTGGACTTGTTTCCACAATTTACTTAACCGATCTCCTGTTGACGATGCAAATAATTGCCAGCTTTTTTCCCTGCAACAAACAATGCTGCATTGAGTACAATTATTGGCTCAAAGAGCCAGAACATTTCAAATCTTGAGACATTGCCAAATTGCCTTCCAGAAAATATCACACCAGTTTACACTCCCGCCAAGTCCATGGGAGTGTCTGTTTCCCCATCACCCAATTATCTGCTTCCATGGAATGCTATTCTCTGTTTCGCCTGCCTGTTCACTGGCCAGCCCCTTCTCAGCCCTCTTTCCAAATCTTTAGTTGCATTCCTAGCCATCTATTATTTTCTCTTAACACATGCTTCTTCAGGAAGCAGATCCCTCACAATATACTTCGGCCTAAAGAGTCAGTTGTATGAGGGCTCCTGTCAATGACAAGTGGTAGACACTTAACACTACTGGCCATTCTTGGGTCAAATCACTGGGAAGAAAGGAGTTAGAACCAGCCTCAGGCAGGAGTGAATCCAGATCCTCAAACTCTCATATTAGTCTTACTCTTGGCGCCATTGGTCTTGTTTGGCTACATTTTCACCTACTGAGTACAGCAATAGGAAACATAAGCTGTAGACAGCCCTGGGCTCATTCTTACAGGTCTCGGACTCTAGACTAGGGAAAAGGGCCTTCTTGTTGGGCTTCCCTGAAAACAATTCCAGACTCCGCCAGGTCCAACTTGGATAGTTATCCTTCCTTTGACTAATCACTGGCCAGGGTGGGTGGAGTATGAGTGACAGCCCCACCAGCACCATGTGGAATGGGGGAGAGGAGGAGGCCAGGGGAGGCGTATGCTGCTATAAAAAGGAAGAAGGTGGCTGGATTGGTAACTGAATGGTCCACTGTGTGAGCTAGACCCTGAGCATTATTGAGACAAGCTTTGGAAAATGGAATACTATTGCCTTATCAATACAAATGTCAGTGTAGCTGAATGTAGGCTATGTGCTGAAGCCCCGCTGGCCAAAGTCTTAAGAAGAACATGGTGGAGAGCACAAGACGTCCACCCAGACACAGGGTTTGATCTGACCGTGGGGGCACGGCACAACCATACCACATGCTAAAAATATTAGGACTCTTCTGAAGGAAAAGGATTAGCGTCTCAATAGTCATGAAGAGTGTTTGCATGAGTTTACATAAGTGTATTCACCAAGTCTTGGCATGTGGAGATTAAGCCTGCCTCAGGAACGCTTAGCTGAGGCCTTTAAGACAAATGAAAGAAGTTACTACTTGATATAGATAATCTGTGGAATAGAGTAGCCAGGCAGGTGGTTCAGACTGAAAATATTTAAGAAAATTTAAGTTGAACCCAGAGTTGGAAAAGCCCTTGATGAGACAGCTGAATGACCATGTGTCACTGGTTTATGATGCCTATCCTGGAGAACAACTCCTCTGCCCCTCCAGCACTCTCCTCCTGGTATCAACAGAGACAAAATAGTAGGTAGATTAAGAGTCTCTGGCCCCTCTGGCTTACTTGTTTTTAAAGTGAGACTGACAATGTGCCTGGCTGGCTCAGTCAGTGGAATGTGTGACTCTTGACCTCAGGGTTGTGAGTTCGAGCCCCAGGTTGGGCATAGAGATTATGCGAACAAAAATAAATAAATAAATATAGCGATACTTACAAACTTAGGTGAATCTGCAAAGAGAGGTAGAGCTGAGAATCATCCTCAAAATAGTAGCATAAATCACATAGATTGACATGAGCTTATATCATCAGGGTCACTGGATCTCAAAGTGTGGTCCGTGGACCTGTTGGAGTCCCCAGACCCTTCCAGCAGATTTATAAAGTCAAAAGTATCTTCGTAACAATGTTAAGATGCTTGTGGTAGCCAGCTTCCAAGAATGCCTTTGGTGATCCTTATCTCCCAGTATTCGCACCCTTTTGCATTCTATCAGGACTGGTCTGTGTAACCAGTCGAATATGGCAGAAGAAATGGGATGTCACTTCCAAGACTAGGTCATAAAAGCCATTGTGGCTGCTATCTCTTTTTCGTGGGGAGAAGTGGACTATGCTTTGGAATTTCTAAGTCCTGGGGCTCCTGGGTGGCTCAGTCAGTTAAATGTCCAACTTCGGCTCAGGTCATGATCTCTTGGTTCATGAGTTTGAGCCCCACATCAGGCTCTGTGCTGGCAGCGTGGAGCCTGAACCCTGCTTTAGGTTCTGTGTCTCCCTCTCTCTCTTCCCCTGCCTCTCTCTCTCTCAAAAATAAAGAAACATTAAAAAGGTAAAAAAAAAAAAAAAAAAAAAAAAAAAAAAAAAAAAAAAAAAGAACTTCTAAGTTCTGGGGCACTTAGGTGGCTCAGTCAGTTAAGTGTCTGACTTTGGCTCAGGTCATGATCTCGCGGTCATGGGATTGCCATCCACATCAGGCTATGTTGACAGTGTGGAACCTGCTTGGGATTCTCTCTCTCTCTTCCTCCCTCTACCCCTCCCCTGCTCATGCTTTCTCTCTCTCTCAAAATAAATAAATAAACTTTAAAAAAAAAAAAAAAGGAACTTCTAAGTCCTAGTTGTCATATTGGATAAATGCGCTAATTGTTCCCAAAAAGAGAAGTATTAGAACAAAGGGCTGGGAGCCAGAAGGTCTGGGTTCAAGTGCCACCTCTGATACTCTGATACTTATTTTATGAGACCTCAGACATGCCACTTCAGCTCTTTGACACCTGGATCAAAGAGACTCTATTAGAAAGGAGGGAAAGGAAGTGATGTTTAAAGGCAGTGCCCACCACAGAGTTCTCCTGTTATTCCGGTGCCTACTGCATACCAGCATTTTTCATGCATTTTCTCATTTACTTCTCATACCAACCCTACGAGGTTCTGATCTTCATTCTGATCTCCATTCTGATCTCCATTAACAAGTAAGGCATCTGAGACCGAAGAGTGCAGCCCAAGAGTAAACAGCAAGTGACTGGATTCAGTCTGACTCCAAAGCCATGTGCTTTCCATTGATCACCCCCTTCTGCCTCCCAGGGACAGACCGCGGGACAAGTCTGCAGACCAGTACACCTCAGGACATCTAAATTTTACCAAGAGATTATAGCATCTTCAAGAGTGACTCATGGAATAATGATAACTGTGATAACCATCTGATGAGCACCTACTCTGTGCTTGAACATTAAAGGTTCGAAAACAGGTCTGTCTCCTCAATCTTCCGCCTGAGCCAAGAGAGCAGCAAGGGCCAGAAGAACTCTTCGGGGAGCGTTGCTGATTCCAGGTCATCTCGTCCTCCACCCTCACAAGCCTCTCAGAAGTAGGGTCCAGCCTCACTGCCCGCACTTCCTCACCACACCTACCCTTTATCACCTGCACTGTGGCTCCCCTGTGTAGTGTCACAGACCTACAAAGCTCAAAGGCCCCCAAGAACTTTGTACTCACCATATCTTCTGTGTCAGCTAAGAATGACTTCAACTAGTAACTAAATAATTAGAAATAAATTTGAAAAAAAGAACGTTTGGGGCACCTGAGCGGCTTAGTCGGTTACGCGTTCGACTTTTGATTTTGGCACAAGTCATGATCTCACAGGTCATGAGTTTGAGCCCTGTGTCAGCCTGTGTGCCAACAGCACGGAGCCTGCTTAGGATTCCCCCTCTCTCTCTCTCTCTCTCTCTCTGACCCTTCCCTGCTCTCTCTCTCTTTCTCTCAAAATAAATAAATAAATAAACTAAAAAAAAAAAAATGATTCTACCTACAGTAGCAGGTGGCCCCCAAAGTGACAGCTTATGTGACAGATTGTGTCTCATTATCTCACAGAAAAGAAGACACACTCTGGGTTAGTGTATCTGACTCTCCTGGCCTTTCTCTCGTGATTACAAGTTGGCCACCTTGACAGCTCCAAGCATCATATCCCCATACAACCACCTTTGATGGCAGGAGACAGCAACACAGGACACAGGTTTTCTCTGTGTGTGATTAGGGAAGAAAAATCCTTTCCAAAAAGCTCCCCAGCAGACATCTTCCCACATCTCATTGGCTGGAGCTAATCCCTTGGCTACTCCTCACTGTAAAGAAACTGTCAGAGGGCAGTGGGCAAGATGGAAGGGAGCTGGGAATGACTTTGGGGAGCTAACCAGCAGCGAGGACCACAAGCTCACTTGTTCCTGGCCTCCGTGAGATCTTCCTGCCTCTCCCCTCACTGTGTCTTTGAATTCCTTCTCGGCTTTTCCTCCTCTCTTCACTACTTCATTATGAATGTTCCCTAAGCTTCCCCTTCTATAATCTGTGGCTTGGGCAATCTTATCTATTCTCCTAACTTTAATATTACCCTTTTATTTTTCCTATGGTAACTTTTTTTCCTACTTTTTTTCTACTTTTTAAATGAAACAACAGTTATCAAAGCAAAACAGAACTCACCTAGTTATTACCACTGAGATATATATAACCTCTTTCATGCTCTACACGTGTGTGTGTGTGTATAACCTGCTCCTCTCACTAATCATAAACACCTTTCTTGACAAGGCGTATTCACCTCTATGTCTTTACTTAATGATTACATGGTATTCCACGGTATAATTGTGCCATTGTGTATCTAGCAGCCATCTATTTTTGACACTTAAGGTGTTTCCAATATTTCTCAATTATGGACAACTCGATGGTGAACGACCTTTTACACGCTCTTAGTACCTTAAATGCCTACTTTTTCCTAGACAAATTCCTAGAAGTGGAATGGCTAGGTCAAAGGGCACACCATATTTAAGGCTTTTGACACACACACATTGCCACCCAACGGTTGACAAGACCTGTCAGTTCTTCCTTGGCACTTCTCTTGGATTTGTCTTTACCTCTTTGTCACTAAGAATTCATCATCCTACGCCCTCCCTCAACCGGTACCACTCCCTGAAACCTCTTCTTGCTTTGTACCCACAAAATGATTGTGGGCTTGGAGGTGCCCTCATCACCTTCTGCTTGGGAGTCCAATTGTAGGTGAACGGTCTGTAGTATTTTTGAAACGTTTCCAAAGAATTAAAGTGGGGCTCCTTAACATGGAGCATGGATCAAGACGGGCTGGGCCAGAGCAGGTGGTGTGCAACTAGGGGGCACTTTCCAGGAACCTGTGGGAGAAACAGGCCAGAGGAGATGGGGAGGGGGCTCCAGGAAGAGAGACTAGAATTTTCAAGAATTGCTGCATAAAAGGGACAGAGAGGAGGCTGAGCTTTCATCCAGGGGGCATCAGAAGGTCAGCCCAGAGCAGGATCAGGCCCGGGAAAGAATACAAGAAGGTCCCATTGACCTAGAAACAATGAAGTCCCTTATATACAGCAACCTTTCCATGACCCTGCAAAAAAGATCCAATCTCCCCCTTCCATTTAAGGAAAAGCCTCTCCTATGCTGTTCCTCCTCCAGGGACCACGTCATTTCTCTCCTTCCCTTACAGCAGAATCCCTCAGAAAGCTACGCATACCTGCTGTCTCCCGCTCTTCGCTCTTCGGATGCCTTCCCATCTTGAATCCCCTCCAGTTGGGATTTTGCCATCACCCTAACAAACTCTGCAATCAGGACCCTCAAGGGCCTTAACGGCGAGAATCGTATGGGCGGTTCTCAGTTCTCAGCTCCCTGGACTTTTCAGACACACCTGAATACTCCTTTCTCCTTGGCTCCCAGGTCGCACTCTCTTTAGGTTCTGGTCCCGCCTCACTGGTGGCTCCTTCTGGGTCTGCTCTGGCTGCTCCTCCTCATTCCCCAGCCCCCGCGTTCACAGTTGGTGGGCCCAGGCCCATTCCCTGCCCGCCCCCTTCTTGTCCCTGTCCCCGGTGCCCTCATCCATCCCCTCGGCCTAAAAATCCCCTGTGTGCCTGCCTCTTGCCTGGGCCTCTCTCAGGCCCCCAGACTCCTACATACAACAGCCTGCTACACATCTCCACAGAAGTACCTACTGGGTAAGTCTGCCACTTAAATATGTCCGGACCCAAATTCCTCAGGGTTCCCCCAAAGCTGCCTCTCCCACAGGCCTCCCTGTTTCAGTTAATGGCAATTCCATCCTCGTAGCTGTTGTTCAGGCTGGAACACGTGAGTCATCCTTGACCTCCGGCCTGCACCGAGCTTCCCATCTGTCAGCAAATGCCATAAAATACAGCCAGAATCCAAGCACCGCCCCCAGACTCCTCTGCTCCCACCCTGGGTCCCCAAGCCAGTGTCACCTCTAGGCTGGATTCTGGCAGCAAGCCACTCCCTGCTCCCCTGCTGCCGCTCCTGCCTGCTCTGCCATTTGTTCCAACACAGCAGAGTGTGGGGGACAAGGGGCAGATCTGTTAATCCACAGCAAAGCCCTCAGACCTTCCTCTTGCTCTTGGTGGTTCTCAGATGCCCCACGCGGGAGGCGCTGCCCGGTTAGGTGCTGGTATTTCTCTGACCTCATCTCCACGACTCCAGGCGTTCAGCTCAGCCACAGCCCCTGCTGAGGAAGGTGCCAGGCCGGTTCCCATCGTTGTGCCATTTCCTCCGCCTGGAATGCTTTCCCCACATATCTACGTGCTCGCTCCCCTGTTCAGGTCTTGACTCAGATCACTTTCCTGGAGAAGTCCTCCCTTGTCACTTTCATCATTTTATCATTAACATTTACAGCCCATGTTTACTTTTTGCCATAGACTGCAACACCATCTATCATCCTATATGTTTTTCCTTAAAAAAACAAACAAAAACACATTGCATTTGGGGGCACCTAGGTGGCTCAGTTGGTTTGGGGTTTGGCATCTGTCTTCGGCTCAGGTCATGATCTCACAGCTGGTGAGTTCTGCTTCGGATTCTGTGTCTCCTTCTCTGCCCCTCCCTGCCTCGCACTCTGTCTCTCTCTCTGTCTCTCAAAAATAAATAAACATTAAAAAATTAAAAAAAAACATTTCATTTGGAGATCAGTTCAAGATCACAGAAAAAGAATAAAGACAATACAAAGAACACCCATATATCCCTTACCTCGTATACCTATTGTTAACATTTTATCCCAGTTTTACTCTACACCCCCCGACACACACACGCGTGCACATTTTTTTTCTGAAACATTTGAGGATAAGCTACATATACATACATGTGGCCCTTTACCACTAAACACTTTCTCGTGAATTTCCTAAAGATACGGATATTCTCTTACACAACCACAACCTAGTTCTCTACTTAGACACTGATACTTTTGAACGTTGTTGTAAATTGAACATTGAACTTCCGTCTAATCTCACATCTGCATCCATTTTTTGCCCTCCCCTCCCAGATACATTGCATTTAGATTGTCTCTTTATTCCCCTCTAATCTGAAATGTGTCTACAAACTTTGTCTTTTATGACATTGCCCTTTTTGAAGAATATAGTCCCTCCCCCATCCCTTTATTTATTTACTTTTTCTCCTCTGCTCTCTCCTTGGAAACATCTCCTTGGGAGCTGGCAACCACTAAACCCCGCCCACTACCTCCCCATCCCTTTAGATTTCAAAGGGGGGTGGTTGGATGTTTCCTTGTGATTCGAGTCAAGTTATGCATTCCTGACTGGAATGTTACATAAGCAATATTGTGTCCTTCTCAGGATATCATTGTCTGAGCCACACAGTGTTCTTTTGCTCCTCACAGGTGAAGTTAATTTTGATCTTCTGGCAAGATGGTGTTAGAGTTTGCCAAGTTTTGTTGTTGTCTTTTGTTGTTGTTTTTCCCCCTTCGTATCTGATAGGCAATCTGTGGGGAGAGGTTTTAAGACTACGCAGACACCCTACCCTGCTTCTCATCGCACTCTCACACTTGACTTTGCATCCAGTGATGATTCACACCCAAATTAATCCTTGCCATGATAGCTGCAAAATGATGGTTTTCAAACTCTGGCTATTCCCTCTACATTTACTACATGGGGTTTAAAAGTCTACTGTAAGCAAGAACCTTTCCTGCCCCTTCTTCCTTCCTGCCATCCTGCCTGCCTGCCTGCCTTTCTGTACCTATCCATTTATCTACTGTGTGGACTTGTAGCTTCTTACTTTTCCCAATAGGCTAGAATTCCTTATTATTTTAAGAAATTGCCTCAGATGTGACCAGCTAGAGCCCCTTTAGCAGGCTTCTGTGCTCCCAGAACACGCCCCCACCACTTTTTCAAGCACTTTCTTACTCTCTGCGTAACAAGCTAGCCCAGGCTAATCTTGTACCTACCCTGCTGCTGCTCTAGAATTTCTCTGAGAAGTCTTGGCCTCCTCCTGTGGTATTTAGAAACCAAGATCAGGATACCAGGTGTACTCATGGCTCTGGAGTATCTTTGCTTGTAGGCCCTTTTGACTGGAACACATACGCATGCAAATACACGTATACATACATATACTTACTTAAACACATGCACACCTACCTACACATACATACACAAAACATACCATATGGTTTACTTGTTTTGTTTGTCCATCACACTAAAATGTAAGCCCCACCGGGGAGAAAATTTGTGTCCATTTGGTTTGCTGTTGATTTTCTAGCACAGAGAACAGCCTGTAGCAAATGATAAGTGTCCGGTAAGTGGTTGTTGACTAAAAGAGAAGAAGGAAACAACAGGCTGCATGATTTGCCAAACTGTCACAGCTGACGAATGGCAGAACTCTCTTTCTACGGTGCTTCCAGAATAGGAGCTACCCTCTGGCTAGGAGCGCTGTTGTCTTCACTTTCTCCCCTTCATTTTTTTCTGACCTCTTTGACCTCCAGACCCCTGTAGGTTACATCAGCTCTAAGGGATTTATAACCTCAGGCCGTCAGCAGGTGGGAGGTGAAGGCAGAAGCTAGGTGGTTAGGCTTGAGAGTGGAAGAGCCCAGGCCCACATCATCCTGTGGTGATGGCTGGGACCTCTCCTCAGCCTGGACTGTGATCTAACGCAGGGAGTAGGGGGACAGGTGGTGGCATCACCTTTGCCCGCTGGCCTCCAGCTCTGTTCTCATGCAGCACCCCCTCCCTCATTGCTTCCCAAGGAATGACCACATGAGAGTAGAGAGCTAGAGGTAATAGAAGAGGAGACAGACCCAGTGGGGGCGGTGGGGACCCAGCGGGGAGGAAGCTACCCTCAAGGAGCCCTGGCGTCATGGAAACTGGCCTGCCACTCCATCTGTCCTCAAATGCTATAAATAGTTGGTTTCAGTATCAGCCACGGCCAGACCAGGCCAGCAGCACAGGCCAGCCCCAAAAGGAAATGGATTTGAGGGGGGATGTCAGAGAGAGAGAGAGAGAATGGATGGAATGAGATGAGGCTAAGTGCCTGTCCCCACTGCACACCACATCAGATCCCTGGCATTCAGAGCCCTCCCCACAGAACTTTACAGCCTGCCTGTCATCCCATAAGGTCACTCCAGCAGACCATCCTCTGCCTTTCCTACTACCTTGTCCTGTTTCTGCCACCCGGTATGGCCTCTCTGCTTCCATATGTGCTCATACTTTTAAAGCTTTTTGCAGGTTCCACATCCTCCAAGGAGGAAGTCCAAAAAACCATTCCTGAAGGATCTAGTCGAGTTGAGTTGCTGGCACTAGGGCTGTGGGTGTGCATGCCAGTGAAGTGGGAAGATCTGGTCCTTGGGACCTCCATGAATTGTGGGCCTGAGGGGTCTTTCTGGAATCCTAGGAAACTCTGAATAACCACCTGCCCCTCCCTCTTCTGTTACAAAGCTCTTCAGACCCTACCACTCTTCCTATGCTTCCCCAGCTCAGACTTTGCCCTGTTACTTGGTTGCTGAGTGATTTTAGGAAAATCTCTTAACCTGTCTGGGCTTGTTGCAGGCTGGGTTCCCTGGTTCCAGAGACAGAGTGAAGCATGCAGGATGTTTATTAAGGAGCGCCCTCGGGCTCCATGTCCGCAGAAGGGAGTAGGGAGGAGACTGGATTGGGCAGAGAGGGAAGTTGAACTGCCACATAGGCCTGTCGGGCTTGGCCTATTCCACAGGGAACTCTGGGGCCAATACGACCCAGCCAACTTGTCCCACCTTGGGCCCAAATGGTCACTTCTTTGTCCCCACCTAGACCAGTCATGGGATACAGGCAGCATGGGGAAGGGCATGCCCTTGGGCAAGGCTGCTCTTCACAGTTGGAGGCACTCCTTGAAGGGGTGGGAAGCCTGAGGCTGTCCCCCTCGCAGGAGCTGGAACAAGTCCTTCCATGACGGGGGTCCAGGGGTCCAAGGCGGTGGCTCCATGCCTCTGCTCCCTCTGGTAATAAGGGCATCGTGACGCTTCACTGGGCTCTTGTCCAGATGAAATGCAACAATGGATGTCAAGTTCTAGCACACACTCTGACTCATAGTCACTGTTTAGTAATGAGGCAATGTTCATTGTCTGGGTATTGGGCTAGGGTCTGTTGGGTAACTGACCCCAAGCCACCTTCCCCCATTAGGGGTAACTGACCCCAAGCCACCTTCCCCCGTTAGGGGAAGCGGCCAAAGGGTGACTCCAGGTGAGCTAAAGACTCAAATTTAGACTTTTGAAGTTTCTCTAGATGAGGTTACATATAAAGCCACAGAAATAGAATATCAGCAATGAAATATGTTCATCACACAACTTTAAATTCAGGTCCCATTAGCAGACAAATTACATTGTTTATTAATCTATTAATTATCTTGTGAACAACACAATTATATGACATTGTCTTCTTAACTTCTTCAATATAAACATTTAATACGCATTACTCTATGATCCAGGTTTGCAATCTCTTCTTCTTTTATTTTTTTCTTTAAAGTTTATTTATTTTTGAGAGAGAAGGGGGGAGGTGCAGAGAGAGAGAAGGAGATACAGGATCTGAAGTGGGCTTTGCATTGATAGCAGAGAGCCTGATTCTGGGCTCGAACCCATGAACCCTGAGATCATGACCTGAGCGGAAGTCAGACACTTGCTTAACAGAGGCACTCCTCTTTTAATAAGCAGGGATGCTTGAGAAATAGCAGTGGTCCAGGCCTCTCTACCTTTGATAACTTTTGTGCCACCTGTCAAGGGAGCCAGGAGGCAGGTGGACAAAATAGCTCTGGTCTGCTCTGGGCAGGGCCAACCTGCACCACTAGCTCATCTGTCCACACCCTCACCAGGCCGGAGGCCAGGTCCACTGCTTAGGTGTCTTTACCGCCCAAGGCACCACGGAGCATGCTCGGTGCCGAACGGAATCTGAGAGGCGCCCAATCCCAAGAGGCCACTTCAGGATTTCCCTGTCGGCTGGAGCAGGAAGTGGGAGAAAAGCAAGAATTGAGAGTCCATTCGCTGTCCGGTCCGTGGCACAGCCGGGGGCACCTCCCCGGGCCGGTTCCGCCACAGGCCGTCCTGGAGCCGCACGGGGAGGAGCCGCGCGCGGATCCCAGTGAAGGACGCGCCCACCCTGGGAGCGGGGTTGGGGACCAACGGGGTCTAGACTGGTGGGATAGGACTAGGCAGGGAGAGATGCCTTTGTTTCTCAAGACTGTGAGCTTGAGTTTCAGTTCTTTTTAAAGAAAAGAGAAGGAAGTCAGTCGCTCGGGTGTGATTTGGCTGGGGCAGTTGCACCCGTTTGGGGAGTTGAGAGCCGCTGCGACCCCGCGCCCGCACTCTCTCTGGGCCAGCGGGGCTCAGATCCCCCTTAGGGGTAGAGTCTAGGAGTCAGGTCCCTCA
This sequence comes from Prionailurus bengalensis, assembly GCF_016509475.1. Classification (NCBI taxonomy): domain Eukaryota; kingdom Metazoa; phylum Chordata; class Mammalia; order Carnivora; family Felidae; genus Prionailurus; species Prionailurus bengalensis. The sequence continues at coordinate 54,325,675 of NC_057351.1, read as the reverse complement.
AGAAACGCTTAGCCCAGGGGAGGGGTCCTAGCGGCGATCTCCAGGAATGGGGGCTCTGCGGTCACAAGTACAGGACTTGTCCTGGAGATTAAATAAAACTATAGTTCAAGCCTAGCCCAGCCTGGACTCCCTGTCCTTATGAACTGGAGCTGTTGTTCCAGGAAGCCAAGTCTCAGCACAGTGGCTCTGGAGGGTCCTGGCAATGGCTCGCTGGGGAGTGGAGGAATGGGGGGGGGGGGTGCGTTGTGTTCGCTACATCTGCAAGAAGCCTTACTGGAGGAACCCACCAACAGTCACCTTCCACCCTGTCCACACTGTAAAATTGAGAGCTGGGAAGGCCCACTGTCCCCCCTGATTTTCTGGACCACTTTTTCCTACCCTCCTTGCTTCCCATTTCTCCTGAATTCTCCTGCAAGTCCCCCCACCTGCCCACGCCCAAATATTTGATTGATGAAGGCTGTTTAGGTCAATAAACTTTTATGGAATGCATTATAATAACAATAAGACAACTGAACTTCAGAGAGGTTGCTTAAGGGCATTCCCTTAGTACTCAGTTTGAGTCTAGGGTCTGAGGGACCTGGAGAGTATAGATAAACAAGTAACAGTGTTTAAGATAAGACAAGTTTGCTTGCATTTGCAAGGTGTCAGAGCTGTCAATCACTGTCAAATCACTGGGTATTTTCTGAGTACAAGTTGTGTGCCCATCTCAGAGCTAGCTTCTAGATAGAAGATGAGGTGCCTACCCTCCACCCCAAAACACTAGCATTTAGTCTCCATCCATCTAAGGACTTTGTTTTGAGAGAGAGAGAGAGAGAGAGAGAGCATGCACATGGGGGAGAGGCAGAGGAAGAGAGAGAGAATTTTTTTTTTTTAATGCTTATTTATTTGAGAGAGAGAGAGAGAGCAGGGGAGGGGCAGAGAGAGAGAGAGAGAGGGAGAGAGAGAGAGAGCAGGGGAGGGGCAGAGAGAGAGAGAGAGAGAGAATCCCAAGCAGGCTCCACACTGTCAGCACACGGAGCCCCCACACGGGTCTTGATCCCATGAACAGTGAGATCATGACCTGAGCCAAAACCAAGAGTTGGACACTCAAACTACTCAGCCACCCAGGCACCCCTCTCCTAATTTTTGATAGCAGGTAGGCATCATTTTTATTTTTTAACATCAAATTAACAAATAATTTTGTTTATAAATAATACTATTGGGTTTACACATAATTTTGTAAACTCTTTTTTATGTATTTTGAAAGCACATCCCCTGCCTCCTCGTACCCTTCACTGTTTTCATGTTCATGCTGTGTACTATTCCCTCACGGCCATACCATATTTAGCCACTTCTCTGTTACTGCTTGATTCCAGTTTTTCGTCATTATAAATAATGCAGCTATAAATATCTTTGTACATATAGCTTTTTTCTCCTTTGAAATTATGTCCTTGGAACCAGTGCCCAGAAAGGGGATGACTGGGTCAAAGGGTTGACTGTTTCATAGCTCTTGCTGTGGAAAGCCGGACCGCAACCAAGAACATTTAACAATCAAGAACATTTAACATTTAACAGCAGCTGTGGACTTGGACGACCTCACAGCAGTACTAGGGCCCCATATTTGTAAAGAATATTGCATGCAATAAGCACTCATTGGCACCTACGATGTATCAGGTTCATGCCAGTGGGACACCTGGGAAGAATGAGAGGCAGCCCCCTGCTCTTGGGGAACACAGAGGCTGTGGCTTTTCAACCTTTTTCTCCTCCTAGAACACAAAATATTCAAAACTACTGCACATCTAAAGGCAGACTCAGAATTTAATGATTCCCCCAAATTCTGCAGGGACTTGAAACACTAACATGTTTTCTAATCCACAGAAACTAATTGAAGAGGGTATATGTTTGGCTTCGATGAAGCAGGTGGCTGGTTCCTGGCTATAACTCCATTCCTTTTTTCTCAGATTCAAGGAAGAATGTCAGGTTGCGGGGGAAGGGGGGGCGGGGGGGGGCTGTAAGGGATGTAGAGATAACATAGATCCACTTTGAGCAACCAATTCGAGGCATATGCATTTGTGCTGTGACACAATTGGAGAAATAAAGTATTTGTTTATATGCAAATCTGTGCACAGTGCTCCTTGGTAAGTATGCCGGGGTCACAGAGACAGAGCTCTGCTTTTAACAAATGCATACAGCATGTGCTGTGTGCCCAGCACTGTGCTGGGGCCCAAGCGCCAAGAAATCTATGAAGAACCTGGGCCCAGGGAGGCAAGGTGGTCATAAGGGTGGCCGGTGAATTGCATTCCTTACATACTACGTGCCAGGCACTATTCTAAGCACTGGGATACAGCAGTGATCGAATTAGCTCCCCTCTGGGAACTAATGGTTAGAAGTGGGGATGGGACAAACAATAAGTAAAATATTAACTATATGTCAGATGGTGATAAATACAATGGAGAAAGATAAAATAGGGAAGGTAAGAGGGCAGTCTAGAGAGAAGGTTCTAGATTTCTTAACATTTATTCATTTTTGAGAGACAGAGGGTGAGCGGGAGAGGGACAGAATCAGAAGTAGGCTCCAGGCTCTGAGCTGTCAGCACAGAGCTGATGATGCGGGGCTCGAACCCACTGATCATGACGGGAGCCAAAGTCAAAGGCTTAACTGACTGAGCCACCCAGGCGCCCCTGGAGAGAGGGTTTGAAATTGAGTGCACTCAGCAATGGCCTGTATGATGACATCTGAACAAAGAGAAGGCCATGGATGGCTGGAGAAGAGAATTCTAGACAGAGGCCCTGAGGCAGGAGCAGGGCCAGTGTGGGGTAGGGGTGGGGGGACAGTAGGAGGATATGAGGTCAGACAGGGAGTTGGGTTATTCTGTGGGTGGCCTGATAAGCGTTTGGACTTCAGCCTTACTTGGAGTGCAGACCCAGCGGACAGCGGGGAACCTGGTCTGGTCTGGCGTGGAGAATGCACTGAAAGGCCAGGGTGGCAGGGAGCCCAGTTACAAGGCAGGTAGCAGGCTGGGAACTCAAGTTTTTGTCCTCAACTTAGGGCTCTCTCCACGCGCTTAGCTCTTGGCCCACCCCGGACTTGACGTCTGAAATGAAGGTCAGAACCTACGGCGAACTCGAACTCCGAACTCCCGTCTGGAGGAAAGGTTTCTAGGAAAGTTGTGAAGTCCAGTCACAACATCGTGCGATGGTCTCATTAGCATTAGGAAAGTTCCAGTGTGAGCTTCTGCAGCACGGGGAGCCCGGGCGGGGTTACGGTTACATCACTGACGAGCGGTGTGGCCTCGGGCGAGCCTTCTAACTTCAGGCCGGCTCACTTAGTTCATCTGTAAAATGGGGTTAAACGCCCTGACTGCCGCAGCGCATCCCATGAGATCATTCGAAAGCACCTTTTAAACATCATTAGCATTCACGAGAAGCAAACGTAAAAATGCAGTGGACCTCTGAGGGCTGAGTTAGCACAGCACTTCCAAACTCATTTTCGAAAGCGCCGAGCCCGGCTTTGTCTCCGGCGCGGTGTGTGTGTCGGAACCTGCTTGGCTCGCACCTAGCACCCCCGGCGGGGCTGGGAGCGGCGGCGGCCTGCGCCGGGGAGAGGGGGGCGGGCGGGAGACGCTGCTGGGGCGGGGCTGCGGAGAACCCGGACCCCCCGACCCGCCTCGGGGCTCCCCGGGCGGGCGCGCTGGGCGGGGAGCAGCCGCGGGCCGGGCGGGGCGGGGCGGGGCGCCGGGGCGGAGCCGTCCCCGCCCCCGCGCGCCCCCACCCCCGCGCGCTCCCTCCTCACGCCCGCCCCAGGCTCCCGGGGCCCGCGCCGCGCGCTCTTTCTCCGACAGCTGCCGGGAGCCCAGCGCACCGCGTCCTGCACCGTCTGTGCCCTCGGGTCGCCCCGCCATGACCAGCCAGCAGATAGTCCTCCAGGGCCCGGGACCATGGGGCTTCCGCCTCGTGGGGGGCAAGGACTTCGAGCAACCCCTGACCATTTCCCGGGTAAGAGCGCTCGGGACGCTCAGGGAGCGGGGAGCACCGAGCTGGGGAGCGGCGGACCCGGAGGGGACCTGGGGGAGGGGGTCCGGGGTCCCGCGGTCGCGCTGCCTGGAGACCAATGTTAGGGAGCCCGGGCCCGAGCTAGCACGGCCGGTCGCATCCAGGTGCGCCTCGCGCCATGCGCTCCCCGTGCGCCTGGGGCCTCCGCCCCTTCCCCGCCGCTGCGCTCCCGGGCGAGGCGAACGGGCGGCGGCCGGGCGCGCACTGCCGGTGTCAGCGCGCGCCAGAGAGGGGCCAGTTTTCGTTCTTTCGCCACCGAAGCGCGGCCCGGCGTGTGGGCGCGCCTTGTCCACGCGCGAGGGCGTGAGAGTCCCCGCAGCTACCGCACGCTGGCAGGTATCCCGTCCCAGTTCTTCACAAGTCGCCCGAGTGGCTGAAAGTAGATTGGAAGCAGCTGGAAAGACCTGGAAGTGAGGTGGAGTAGGTGGGAAGTTAACCCCGGGCAGGTGTGATGAATTTCTGAAACAACTGTTCCTCTCTTTGGACTTAACTCCGTGGCCAGGTCTCACCTCGTTCCTACCTTTTGGAGCACGTACGGGATTTTGGAAACAAGCAAGCCCAGATAAACCCTCTTGGACATTCCCCTCCTCCTGCAGGAGATGGCCATGCCTTATTTCTTCCTGCCGTTCCCAGGTTATCAACCGAACAGCCACTTTTGCCCAGGGATACTGGGTGGGGAAGAGTTTTCACTTTGCGTGGAGGGGGAATGCTGCTTGAAAGCTTCTTAGAGGGGCCTTTCTTTGGGAAGGCCCAGGTGTAATGGGAGACCACCAGGCCCATTACCCTGGAATAAAGCAGAAACCCCAGGGAGACTCAAACTCAGGGTTTGGAGGCCCAGGCTTAGGTCTTCTAGTCTGGACTAACTGTAAGGTCCCAGTGGGAGTTGCCCTATTCACTGCCTGCATCTAAAAGGCAGCCAATAAATATTTTCCAATAAATGACAAAGGGGAGCAAAAAGCATTCCCTGGTGTTAACACCCTGCCTAGAGGCCTGGTATTCCATTTTGGGGGCCATCTGCTTGCTGAAGCTGACCCTAAACTTGCCTCCCCAGTCATCTGAACATCCCTTTGTTCTTTGTGGGAGGATGGAGAGGGAAGGGAAAATCCCTGTGGGTGTTTTGTTTGTTTGTTCTTACTTAAATCCCTGCCTCCAGCGGCTGAAGGAATATGGTGGGGGGTGCCGGAGGCAAAGAATTGGGGGGCCTCTTCTTGGATTCTCTGCCAATCACTGTCCCAGCCATATTTCCTTCCAGGTAGGTCTAGCCCAGTGAGGTCTTCTCTGACTATCCCATCCCCTAAAGGGGCAGGTGACTCTGATCTTAGGCCCTGTTCCCCCTTTGTTCCACCTGCTATCCTGAGGGGACTTCTTTTATTATTCTTACAGGTACATGCTGTCTTCTCAGATACCAGCCAAATTCCTCAAGTGTAGAAACTGTGCCTTCTCCTAATCTAGACCCCTGCCCCCAAGCCTGGCACAGAGCTGAACCTGACCGTACCCAGTCAGTGTTTGCAGGCTTATTAATAAATGCTTGTCCTGGGAAGGCACATTTAGACTCGCTTACCTCATAGTCCATTTGTCCTTGCCCTTTGTGTCTATAATTAACCTGTCAGCCCTTTCCACTTCTGAATTTATATATGGCATGAAACCTTTTAAGAAGTGGAGGCTATATTGCCAATCTGTTAAAAGGGCAGTTACTTCCTGTCATTTTAACTGCTTTAAAAAAGTGCAAGTGGCACTGTGCAGGAATGACTATGTGGCATGGAAACCACAACAGTAAATTCATGGGTTTGTACCTTCATATATTTATTCATTTGTTTATGGACTTGTTTATGTTTAACGAGCTTATACTGTGCAAAGCCTTGGGGTCCCAGCTATGAGAGGACACAGCTCCACTTTCAAGGTGTCCGTGGTCTAGTGAGGGAAGCTAATCTTTATAATGCCCTTGGCAGTGGCTTTGACAAGTGACAGTGACACAGAAGAGGGGACGTTCTCATGCTCTCCGTTATACAGTTGTTTCTTCGTGTCATTATTTCTATGTGGGATAAAAGATGTGTCTCCTCACCTCCTGGGGATGAGAAAGTCGTCCTCAAGGGGCCCTGAGGTGGTCATCTGAGATCTTACGGTGGTCTGGTTTCTACTTCTTACTTGAGTTGCACCTGGCGGTGAGCCTTCTTACATTTTTGTCTCTGAGATGGGGGTAACCCCAACCATCGGCTGCCTGTTGAGGAGCGTGAGAGTGCTCAGGGAACAGGAGAGGGGAGGTGTAAGCACTGACAGAGACACGCGCCTTCTGGCTGGCAGGTGCACTACATTTATCATCTGGGGCAGACACACTTTGCTGGTATGGTTTTATACACATAGACTTTGAGTCTCCACGCCAAAGCAAACCATAAAATTAGGCCAGGAGAGGAGCACCTTTCATTTGAATAAATGCGTTTGCTTTCTGTGGCGTGAATTATTCTGGTATTGGCTCCAGTCTTTTGTGAAGCTACTAAAGCTTCCGGATATAACTCTCATCTTGCATGCTTGAAAGGGGTTCTTTTTCTTTTTTGTAATAAAAAAAAGTCATAAAATATAAATGCATTGGAAACAATTATAAAGTAAATACCTGTATAGTCCCCCACTCAGGACAAGAACTAGAACATTGCCTGCGCTCCAGAAGTGCACCAGACATAATCCTATCTTGACATATGGTAATCACCTAGTTTTTTTTCTTTATAGTTTTACCACCTAAATATGTTTCCTGAACACCATAGCTTAAGTTTACCTGTTTCTGAGCGGAATCATACAGAACACATTGTGTGTGTAGTTCTTTTACTCATTGTTTATTTCTATTATTGTGATAAAATTTCAATCCAGGTTTTCAACTTTAAATGGGCATGAACCAACTTGCTTCCTCTTCCCAGTTTCTACCCCAAGGCCCCTACTGTGGACTCCGTGATGATCTAGCCACATATTTGCCTCTGTCCTCTGAGATTTTTTTCTCTGTCACTTCCTGCTCCAAATCTACAGTTGTCTCTCCTTAAGGTTCCCCCCCCCCGCCATATCAATATCTTATTTCCTCTAGTTGCTTTCAAGGGAAGCCTTCAGAGAATCCACACCCAGACCGAAATTGCTGCCCAATTTATGTTGACTGTTTTTCTGTCCCAGCAACTGACAAAAGACAGGAAAGGGTGGGGCCAGAGATAAGGGGGTGCTCTTGGGGGGAGGAGCTGTTATTTGCCTCTTGAGTAAGCCTTTGCTAAGTAAGAGCAGTGTGGTTTTATGGGGAATGCTGTACCCTTTGCTCGGGTGTCCTAAAGGAAGCTCAATGATGGATACTTGGTAGCCAGAGGGTCTTTTCTGATTTTTAGGAGTGTTCTTTTCAGACTGAAGTAGATTTGCATCATGTCCTAAGGGTCGAAAGAACAGGGCCTGTCAAATTGTGAAAGGCAAGAAGTGTCCATAAAGGCTCACTATATTTTAATAGCCCTTGCCCCGCACCCCTCCTCACCTGGGAAATATTAGCTGCTCCAGCTGACCATGGTTGATCGAAGGAGAGAGGAGGAAGAGGGTCAAAGGGAAAAGCACTTAAGTGCTTTCAATAATTTTTTTTTTTTTTTTTTAAGTAATCTCTACGCCCAGGGTGGGACTCAGATTGACAACCCTGAGGTCAAGAGTCAGTCACATGCTCTGACTGAGCCCGCCAGGTGCCCCTGGAATAGCACTTAAGCGAATGCTTGAGCCTACTGGCAGGAAATTCACCAGTGTTGGGACCTTCTGATCAAATACTCTGCCCTTGCCCAACCTTCTGCATGCCAGGATTTGTCTTTAAAGAGGAGAGGGGGAGAAGAATGACGTTCAGGTATTGTAGCGCGGCAAAGGACCAAGAGGAGATTATCACCTAACCGCTGAGGTCACACTCTCCTTGGCTCATCAGGACTGGGAAGAGCACCAAGCAGTTGCTTTTGTGCAGAGAGCAGGGACAGGCGGCTCCTTCCCGAGGATGCCACCCCATTGTTCCACAGAGAGCTTTGCTTTAGGTAATTTGTTTGAATTTACATAATTTTACATTGACTGAACTGCTTCCTTGTAAAGAAGAGGGTAGAAATTGGTTAAAAATGAGCAAAGGTGGCTATGTCAGAAAATCAATTTTTAGAGGATGGTTTGACTTCCAGTGTGTCACAGGAAAGCCTGGGGAAAACTGCCAGAACATCTGTATGGTACCTGGTAACATGTCCAGGGTGGAGACTCAGGCTGAGCTCCTCTCCGGTCCTGAGCACCACACTGGGTGACCCTGGGCACATTGTTCACCTTCTCTGTGGTTCAGTTATCCGTAAAGATAAAATAACAAACCAGCAAACCCACTGGTTTTGTACCCTTTGAACATGAGGGCCTACTTCTTCGCTGTTAAGAAATGTTTCACCTTTAGGCAATATGGTATTGGTTGTACCTTCGACTATGAGTTGATTAAGAAAATGTATTCTGAATTCAGAAGTGTTTTCAGATGATTCTGTGTTGTGTTATTCATCCGTGATTATCTGTGTTCAGATGACTCTTGTGTTAATCATGAGATAGGTCTGGCTTCAAAGCCCACAGCCTTAGTCTCTATCTCATAGTAATCATTTTAACAGCGGCTAATGTTTCTTCAATGTCCACTCTGACCTAGGTGTGCACTTGCATTATCTTCTGTGTTCCCCACAACCCATGACACAGAGACACAGGACGCTCCGGCAGTAAATTGCAAAGCTGGGATTTGAAACGAGGCAGACTGGCTCCCAGGCTAGCTTTAACCACTGTGTTCTGCCTCTAGATGATCCCTGTCAATATTTCATTGGTGGGAATCTTGGCACATAACTCAGCTCCAAGAAGTGCTAATGGTGGTACAGGTACAATGTAAGGGGTAGGGAGGACCCTCCTGGGCTCCTCACCCCAGAGCCTATCATACCCGTGAGAGTTGGCCGTGGTGACCTTAGCTGTTTTGTGGCCTTAGCCCAGGTGCTCCTGGAGCTCAGAGCATCCCAGAGACCAGCACTTCCCCTCCCTAATCCCCGGAAAATCCAGAAGCCGTGGCCCCACCTGCGAGAATTGACAGTCCAGCTGTGGGATTCCATGACCACGTGGCCAGTGGAGAACAGAAGCACAGAGGATTTGAAGGATTAGAGAGAAGCCTGCCAGGGTGGGTAGGAGGGGATTTGGGGGCAGTTTTTGTGTCAAATGAAGATGACTAGGGATAAACAGATCCACGTTGCTCAGCCACTCGTGGGCCTGGAAAGTGGCAGCCAAGCCAAGGCCAAAATGAAACATACCCATGAAAGCCTAAGGGAGAAAAAGGTTATTTCTGTATGGCACTTAGCACCCTGTGTGATTGTCGATGTCGTTAGCCTCATCGTGGGCGAACTGGAATGCTCCTCCGTAATTGAGGCCTGCGGTGTGCTTTCACGTACGTGGTACACTGCCTTCTGGGCAAATTCCATAAACCTTTGAAATGATTTCCTGAAGAACACTATGGTCTTGAAGGAGCCCGGCTTCTTGACCAAGGGCTGAGAGCCCAGTTTTTATAGATTGGGCTACTCATATTACCACGTGAGACCGTAAGGACACAGGTATGACCTACAGAAGATAAAGATGTCTGAAATGTATATGGATAGATTAAATTCAGATAGGGCCACAAGGTTTTACATCCATTTCTTTTTTTTTTTTTTAATTTTTTTAATGTTTTATTTTTGAGAGACAGAGACAGAGCTTGAGCGAGGGAGGAGCAGAGAGGGAGGGAGACACAGAATCCAAAGCAGGCTCCAGGCCCCGAGCACAGAGCCCGATGCGGGGCTTGGACCCACGAACGCGAGATCATGACCTGAGCCAAAGTCGGTTGCTCAACCGACTGAGCCACCCAGGCGCCCCAACATCCATTTCTTTTTTAAATGAATTGTGAAAAATACTCATGCTTCTGAAGCTGAACCCATACCCATACCCTATGACCAACAATTCTGATAGTTAAATACTCCATAGAATCGTGTCCATATGGGCAGGAAGACACGTGAAGAGTTTTCAAAGCAGCACTATTCACGGTAGCCCCAAACTTGAATAATTCCAGTGTCTAACAACAATAAGATGGATAAACAACTAGTAGTAGAGTTAGAGGACATTAAACACCACCGGCAGTTGTAGGAATTGCAACTCTGCACAATGACATGAAGGAAACATGTAAAAGGGAAAATACTATGTGATTTCAGTTATGTAAAATTAGGCAAAATTAATCCATGGTGTTAGGAGTCAGGGTCAGGCTAGCAATGGGAAGGCGGTAGGAGGGGCCTTCAGAAGTTCAGTTCTGTTTCTTTACCTAGTGCTGGGTTCTTTACCTAGCCCTTTCTGTGTGAGACTCTATCCAGCTGTGTGTTTATGATTTGTGCACTCTTCTATATGTGTGTTACACTTCAATTAAAAGTTTCTATAAAAACTTTCATGCTTGGGGCATCTGGGTGGCTCAGTTGGTTAAGCGTCTGACTTCAGCTCAGGTCATGATCTCATGGCTCGTGAGTTCAAGCCCCACATTGGGCTCTGTGCCGACAGCTCTGAGCCTGGATCCTGCTTCGGAGTCTGTGTCTCCCTGTCTCTCAGCTCCTCCCCTACTCACACTCTGTGTCTCTCTCCCTCAAGAATAAATAAACATTAAAAAAAACCTTTCATGCTTGTTATAAAAAAAATTAAATAACATAAAAATGTGGAATGCATAAGGTTAAGATGCATTAACCTTCCCCACACCCTTCCCCAGTCCTGCTTCCCAGAGGTAAATAAACTCTTGACAGTTTGCTGCAAAACTTTGCAGACTTTTCTCTATTCGTGTAACATTTTTAACATCAATGTGCCATGTCATAGTAATTTACATGTCATGTAGACATCATTGCTTTGTACCTTCTGCCTTATTTTTACTGCAGCAAATCAAAGTTAAAGACATCTTGATGTCATGGTGAAATGTAGTCTCAGAATCAGCCTGCTCTGGGCTCAAACTCTGTCTTGTTCACTTACTAGCTCTGTGTCCTTGGGCAGGGATAGCCCCTGAAACTTCAGTGTCTTCACTTGTAAGGTAGGGATGATAGTAATTGTCTTCAAAAGACTGTGGTGGGGATTAAGGTGATGTGTATAGAGGGCAGCACCATAGTGAACGCCTAGAAAGCATCAGGATGCAGTGCTGTTAGATAAATACCAGGGGTGATCTGTGCATTGAGTGCTTATTATAGGCCAGACATTGTTCTAAACTTTTGACACCCGTAATGTCATTTAATCCTCCCAACAAACTAATGAGGTTGCTGCTATTATAAATTCCATTTGATAAGTAAAGAAGCTGAGTTATAGAGAGCACCTTGCCCAAGGTCATGTGGTTAGTCGATGGTTGGGCTTTGGGTTATGGATGGTAATTATTGGAGCGATTTAGAAACACATGGGGTTCATAAAGGCTTGTTTGTGAGATTCGGTGATTTCTTGATAAATTAGGGTGTTCTATTTTTTTTTAACTCCTTTTTAATTTTATTCCTACCTAAGAAATAGTGTTTGGTCTTTCAGACTAGGAGAGCAGTCTCTGAGTTGTCCTTCCTCAGTGTAATAGCTTCCTTCACACTAACCATGAAGTGAAGCTGAATTAAGGCACAACTCATCTACAAGCACCCAAACCCTACTCTGTTGCCTCATTTTGTTGAGAAAATGGTTATAGTGTAACATTTTGAAACTTTGTTGAGGATTTTCAGGGGAACCTGTATAAGCTCATACAGCTTCTGTGACTATAATGTAGCTTCAAAGTGTGGGCCATACCTGGGCCCACAAAGAAATTGAGTTAAAAGTATGACTTGAGAGTTCAAATTCCACATCTAAATGGCATACTGCAGGGAAGCCTGGGTGGTTCAGTCGGTTAAACATCCAACTTCGACTCAAGTCATGATCTCACGGTTTGTGAGTTCAAATCAGGCTTCTGCTGTCAGCACAGAGCCCACTTCGGATCCTCTGTCCCCCTTTCTCTCTGCCCCTCCCCTGCTCATGCATATTCTCTGTGTCTCAAAAACAAACAAACAAACAAATAAATAAATAAATGGCATACTGCAGGGTTGGGTGCTGTTCTGTTGCCCACCTCAGAATCTTTTAAATTTATACCCTACTTTGATACAGCCATTAAATCCGTGGAGGTTGACCCTAACGATACATGGCACTGAGACTGAACTTGAATTCCAAATTTCCTTATTCCAGTCTTCTTTTATATAATGCTGAATTATATCATTTATGCTATCTCACCTACTCGTAAGAAGAATTTAAGGTGATTTACAACAGACATTTACAATATTTCAACATAACACACATCATACGGTTTAAAATAAAATTGGACCATAGAAGAGGAAAGACATGTGCCAGACCTTTAAATCAGATGGTTTCTCTAATTGCATATCACACTGAGCTGTAAGGGTTCTGGCCAAGGCAAAATAGCAACCATGTTGAGTGATTCAGCATCTGGAATGAAATTACTTCTACAAAATGAAGTTTGCATATCACCTTCAAGGGTGTTGACCAGCATGATGGAAGCAATACACACACACACACACATGCATATATACACACACACGTGTGTGTGTGTGTGTGTGTATAAAGATTTTATCTTCAAAAAAATTTTTTTAACATTCATTTTGAGAGGCAGAGTGTGAGTGGCGGAGGGGCAGAGAGAGAGGGAGACACAGAATCTGAAGCAGGCTCCAGACTCTGAGCTGTCAGCACAGAGCCCGACATGGGGCCCGAACTCACAGATGGCAAGATCATGTCCTGAGCTGAAGTTGGACACTTAACCGACTGAGCCACCCAGGCACCCCATTTAAAGATTTTATTTCTAAATAATCTCTACACCCAACATGGGGCTCGAACTCAAAACCCCGAGATCAAGAATCACACACTATACTGACTGAGCCAGCCAGGCACCCCTCTACGTATGTATGCATGTGGTGCACATATATGTATCATGTATGTGTATATATTTATATTTATTCTGTTTCAGTAAGAGAGAAATACTCTTCTCATGGATGTTTCTTTCAAGGGCCTTTTGTGTATCTTAATAGGAGTGTAAGCCCTGGAGGTTGTTTCTGGAGGAAGATTTTAGGGTCTGAGTATTTTTTGCTTACCTTGTAACGCCAGGGAGAGAGCTTTAGGGGAAGGGGTAATCAAACCCATGTTTCCAAACTTGATGAGCATCAACATTTTCTGGGAAGCTTTACAAAATGTATAGATTCCCCAGGGGATCTGATGACTGGCCTGCCTGGGAACAATTGCATCATCCTTGCAAATATCAGAGTTTTCCTGAGTTCTTGGTAACATGGTTCCATTTCTGGCCTGAGGTGTAGATACCAGTTCCAAGGGGCAAGGTTAACCGTGTTCTGTGAACATTCAGGAAATTGCCCTATATTCCTGTCCACAGGTGAAAGAACCTTCTGAATAGAAATAATTTTTTTCCTTAGGGAAAAAAAGCTCTGCATCAGAACTGTTTAAACTATTTGGTGACTATTTAGTTAAAATCGCTCTGTCAAAAGGGTAATAATTCAGTTTGTCATCCAGACTGGAACACTGCTAAAAGTGAAATTATCAAAAAGCTTTTGATAATTAAGCTGGGAAAATAGGTTAGTGTCCTGAGCCAACTAGGGTGTCTCATAATCCTAGCCATAAAGCATTTTACATTTAATTTTGCTTCACGTAACTTTAAAACTAAGCCAGTGATCACACAGACACATTTGCATAAGGGGTCAGGAGGCGACATAAATGAGTTTTGACTTGAGGGCGAGGTAGTAAGAAAACTATTAGGTAGCTGCAAGAGTGGTTGGAGGTTTCTGTCTGTTAGTGCACACTCCATGGAGCTGTGAGTTTTCTGATAAGTGGCAACTGGTACCATGTTTCTGTGTCGGGGGCAATAGAGTGTGGCGGGGGGGAGGCTGTGCCGAATGGAGAGCTCGTGCCTGATCTAAGGGGGCAGAGGCTTCTCAGCCAGTGCTGATTGTTTAGGTCCAGAATTGCCAGATTTCTCACAAGGAGCTGAGAATGTAGAGTTTTGTGTGAAATTTACCAATATATAGATATTGGCGAGTTTTCCATTGTTCGTCAAAGTACAGTCTTTTTAGAAAACAGCAGGGTTGGGGCGCCTGGGTGGCGCAGTCGGTTAAGCGTCCGACTTCAGCCAGGTCACGATCTCGCGGTCCGTGAGTTCGAGCCCCGCGTCGGGCTCCGGGCTGGTGGCTTGGAGCCTGGAGCCTGTTTCCGATTCTGTGTCTCCCTCTCTCTCTGCCCCTCCCCCGTTCATGCTCTGTCTCTCTCTGTCCCCAAAATAAATAAACGTTGAAAAAAAAAAAATTAAAAAAAAAAAAAAAAAAAGAAAACAGCAGGGTTCTTACAGCCTGGTCCGTGTTTACGTCTCCAGCATCATCCCCTTTCTCTCCCTTTGCCAGTCCACATGCTGTGCCTGTAACTTGCATGCTCTTTCCTGCCTCCTGTAGTGCCTTTATACAGTTTTAAGCAATACCTCCTCTTGGGAGTCTTCCCCAATTCCATCCACTGGCTGTTGTACGTGCCCGTCTCCCTCAGGAGATTGTAAACTCCTTGATGGTACGCACCATCTTTTTCACAGCTGCATCCCAGTGCTTTGTGTGGTTCCCAGAATCTGTAAACAGTAACTTGTATTTCTGGAGCTTGACCATGTGCTCAGCCTGAATGATTTCATGTAATCCTTGTAACAGCCTTCTGGTGTCAGGACTGTTATCACCCATGTCTCCTAGATGAAAAGAGGTGAAATATCCTGCCCAAGGACACTTAGCTTACATGTGACAGAGACAGGACTTGAACCCTGACCGTCTGACTTCAGAAGCCACATCTTTTTTTTTTTTTTTAAGTTTACTTATTTTTGAGAGAGAGTGTGTGTGTGTGTGTGTCTATGTGTGTGTGTGTGTGTGTGTGTGTGTGTGCACGTGTTTATGTGCATGCAAGCAGGAAAGGGGCAGAGAGAGAGGGAGACAAAGGATCCGAAGCAGGCTCTGTGCTGACAGCACAGAGCCCGACGCAGGGCTTGAACTCACGAATTATGAGATCATGACCTGAGCTGAAGCTTAACTGACTGAGCCACCCAGGCGCCCCTGGAAGCCACAGCTTAATCAACAAGCTACACTCTCTTTCAGAATGTACTTAAGGAATGGCTGGTGAATGCATGACCGAGAAAGAGAAGATGGGAACAGAGGAGGGATAAAATAGAAACATGCCATTATCACAGAGGAGCAAGGGGTATCTTTTCACTTATGGCCAGCGGGTATGCAAAACATTCGGTTCTGTGTAACAGCTGTGTTTAGTTATTTAGATGTAAATTGAAGAAAGTGGGAGAGCTCCATCGCAGTTCTATTCTGCACCATTTAGAAGTGAAATTAAACTCCTCAAAAACCTTAAGAGCTCAGGAGTCTGGCAGCAAGGCTTTAAAGATGCATCAGGACCTTGCAGTATAGGGTGGTTGTATGGCTTGACCTCCGAGCCAAGTGTCTGCCTGGGGGCTGACGGGTGAGACAGACGTTAAGTGAATTCTGCAGAAAATGGCAGGTTGTTCATTAATGGAAATGGTTGTGCCTAAGCCCATTTGTTCTCATGAAGCAAGAGTGGTGTTGTGTGGTCTCTGGGGAAGAAAGCTGGTAGAGGGTTTTTGAGGATGTCTCTTGAGCTAATGTGTCTGTTTCTTCGGAGGAGTGTACAGGATTGCTTTGTTAGACGTTGAAGCTGACTCCACTGTGAGCTGGTTCTAATGGAATTTGATGGTCAGGAGGAAATTAGAATAGACAGTGTGGGATACGGGGTTAAGTGGATAGACTCTGGAGCCCACCAGCTGCGTAGCCTCATGCAAATAGCTTTAACCCCTGTTCTTTCATTTCTTCAACTGTAATGATGCAGGTAATACCAGTTAGCTACCTGCTAGCATGGCATGAACACTGATAGGTTAACCCTCGCCAGGTACTTAAACTGTGCCTGACACATAAGAAGCATGTATGAACTGTTGGCTGTTACGATTATGATGAACAGTGTCGGGAGGATGGGAGCTCATCATTCAGGATGGAGACCAACCAGGGTTGTAGACACGGGTCTTCTCCCAGTGCCATGTTCTGATTTGGGTATTTTACTAGGGCGGGGTCACCGGGCCCAGCCCAGTACAGAGCAGCAGAGATTCTTGTCCTGGGGCGGAGACGCCCCGGAAGTTTGTGACACCAGTTCCTTGTGCAGGAGGCTAAGGCAGAGGAGTCTTCTTAAATCTGGGTTTCTCTTTGGCTCTGGCAGTTAGGTTGGGAGCATCTCCTGTGGCATCTTGGTAAACAGAAAGGGAATGGAATTTGGAATGAGGGGATGTGCTTTCAAGTTCAGGCTCAAGCCTTTAGCTGTGAGAACTTGAATCATTCATGGCTTCTCTGAATCTCAATTTCCTTATCTGTGAAATTGTCTTTTTTAATTTTTTTTTAAGGTGTATTAATTTTTGAGAGACAGAGACAGAGGGAAAGCAGGGGAGGGGCAGAGAGAGAAAGGGAGACACAGAACCTGAAGCAGGCTCCAGGCTCTGACCTGTCAGCACAGAGCCCGACGCGGGGCTCAAACTCACGTACTGTGAGACCTTGACCTGAGCCAAAGTCAGACGCTTAACAGACTGAGCCACCCAGGTGCCCCTTTGTGAAATTGTCATATGTTGGTGGTGAGGTCATCAAACACTAGATTGAATGTGAAAGGGCTTTGCATTGTTTAAATCCATTTTTTTTTCAAAAGTAAAAGTGATCCGTTTCTCTGTGTGATCTCATCCAAGTCCCAGCTGATGATATTTTCTTATAACTTTCTGAGATTTCCCTTAGCTTCCCATCAGTTTGTCTTTAAAAAAAAAAAAAAAAATCAGACCAGGAAACGGGGTGGTCAGGGCCCAGTTACTCAGGCTTGGGACTCTTAAGACTGGTTCTAGCTTGTCCAGGACCTGTCGGGATGTACTTAACAAATGCCTCTCCCACAAGACAGTTTGAACCAATGCTGGAAATTCCAGAGTTCTTAGAAGCTGAGCATTTTAAAGTAAAAAAGAAACTTCTGTTTTCATTTTCTCAAGCCTGTCCCTTCCCACCCCACCCCCATCTCATCATTTTAGTTTTGTGGGTAGTTACATTCCAGGATAGCGCTATTGAGGGAAATGATTATTTGATTCCTTTTGAAATAGCCATTTATGAAAGGGTATAATAAAGCAACATGTTACATATTTAACAACACTAGATATTTTAGATTCAGCCACTCATTGGACAAATATTTATTGAGTGACTACGCCAGGCACTGAGGATACCACAGCACAAAAGGCAGACAAAAATCCTGCCCTCACACACCTTACTGTTCAGTAGGCCCTCAGGCATTAAGTCAATAAACCCACAAAATAGATTTACAAATCTAATGTGACAAGTGTCATGAGGAAGAAAAACAGTGTGTTAGAAGGAAAGCGGGGATTTACCTTAGATTGGAGGTCAGGGAAGGCCTGAGAGTGGGTCATTTAAGTGTGACCAGAAGGAAGAGACTAAGTTAATCAGGACAGAGGTTACAGGAGATGCTAAGGCCCTGTGGTTGGAGAGAACAAAGGAAGGCCATGTAGCTAGAGCTTAGTTGGGGAGAGTGGTATGATGAAGGTGAGGAAGGAAGTGTGGTCTGCACGGACCTTGTTAGTGATTCTGGATTTTATCCTAAGGGGGTCTCTTTAACGCTATTAGATTTCACACTAATAGATTTCACACTATTAGATTTTATGATAGATGGGTTCCATCAGGCTGCTCTTTCTGGAGATAGAATTTGCCGACAGAATTATTGCCAATCCCAAACAGAGTAATGCCTGGGGCCATTTTTTTTTAAACAAGCTCTATGGCCAGTGTGGGGCTTGAACTCACAACCCTGAGATCAAGAATCGCATGCTACACAGTTGAGCAAGCTAGGCGCCCAAGGTCTCTTGCTTTTTACAAGCCAGATCTCTGGTAAATAGATGATGGGAAAGCCAGAAAGGAAGGTTAGGAGGTCACGATCCCTGCACTGGCTTCCTGC
Organism: Prionailurus bengalensis; assembly: GCF_016509475.1. NCBI lineage: Eukaryota > Metazoa > Chordata > Mammalia > Carnivora > Felidae > Prionailurus > Prionailurus bengalensis. The sequence goes on along the minus strand of NC_057351.1, from coordinate 54,307,571 downwards.
TACATTCCAGAAGAGTTTTGCCTGATAAAGTCATAGCATGTCTGAGCTGGAAGGGACCCCAAGGATCGAGTCATCCACCCCTTATTCCCTGGGGTCAGGGAACTGTTGGGAGGGATGGGCCATGACGACAGCATCGCACCAGCCATCTCAGAAGGGTCAGTGTTTTCAGATGGGTGAGGGCTGAATAGAAACTGTGGCTACTAGGGCGCCTGGGTGGCTCAGTCAGTGGAGCGTCTGACTTCGGCTCGGGTCATGATCGCGTAGTTTCTGAGTTACAGCCCTGCTTCGGACTCTGTGCTGACAGCTCAGAGCCTGGAGCCTGCTTCAGATTCTGTGTCTCCCTCTCTCTCTTCCCCTCCCCCTCCCCCACTCACACTCTGTCTCTCTGTCTCTCTCAAAAATAAGTGAACATTGAAAAAAAAGAAAAAGAACCCATGGCTGCTGAAAACTGCATCAGCCACAGAGGCCTCCCACACAAACCTTGTGTTCTGGTTTGGTGCCTCGAAGGGCCTCTGACCCATGGTGTGGCTTTGTGGAGACACCCGGATGTTCACAGGATCTTCCACGGTGGCTCCAAGGGGAGGCAGGATGCCCTGAGCGCTGGGAGTCTGGGTGTGTTGCCACCACTCTGCTCCCAGGGGACTTGGAATCCCATCAAGGAAGGTCTTTTAATATCACAAGTCATAGACCAACTCTGGGATGACAGTAGTATTTTTAGCATACCTTGGTTTAGAAAATACCTAGTAGCAAACAATTACTCTGTGGTTAGTACTGCTTCCGAATGAGTTTGTACTTCATTCATTGCAATAACGTCTGTAGTTCACTTGAAAAATAGCTGTACATCTGTCGGTGTGTGAAGCAGGATATTTATTCAGTCCACATGTATTGCTGCTCAGTAGGCAAATGGATTTGACAACCCATTGCAGTAATTGACTGGCTTTCCCCAAGCATGGGTGGCCCATAAATTGGGAACTGCTAGTTCAGAAGCATTGGCCCGGAGCACCCAGCTGGCTCAGTCAGAAGACCGTGTGACTCTTGACCTCAGGATTGTGAGTTTGAGCCCCACGTTGGGTGTAGAGATCACTTAAAAACAAAATCTTGAAGGGTGCCTGAGTGGCTCAGTTGGTTAAGTGTCTGATTCTTGATTTCCACTCAGGTCACGATCTCATGGTTCGTGGGATTGAGCCCCGCATCGGGCTTTGCGCTGACAGTGTGGAGCCTGCTTAAGATTCTCTATCTCCCTCTCTCTCTGCCCCTCCCCCACTTGCTCATGGTTGGTCGGTCTCTCAAAATAAATAAACATTTAAAAAATAAGTAAAATTAAATCTTGGGAAAGAAAAAAAAAGAAGCATTGGGCTGCAGAAAACCAGCCACCTATAGGAAATGATCCTAATTGTAATCAACTTCTCAGTGGGAGGAAACAGACCATGTAAGCCGCACCACCATATTTTAAAGTATTCTTTATTGCTTTTTTTTTAATTACGAGAATAATTCAAGATCATTGTAAAAGCCAAAAACATTATACAAATGTATAACTGTGAACAATTTTGTGTGAAGTGTTCCAATTTGTTCTGTGCATAAATAATATAAGATTTTTATAGAAATAAATAGGATGTTGCTATGCATTATGTTCTGTGTGTGTGTGTGTGTGTGTGTGTGTGTGTGTGTTTAAATGTTTATTTATTTTTGAAGGAGAGAGAGTGCAAGCAGGGGTGGGGTGGAGAGAGAGGAGACAGAGGATCCGAAACAGGCTCTGCGCTGTCAGCACAGAGCCTGACGCGGGGCTCGAACTCACGAACCGTGAGATCATGACCTGAGCTGAAATCAAAAGTCGGACACTTAACCAACTGACCCACCCAGGCATCCCTATGTGTGTGTGTGTTTTTAACATACTTGGTAACTTATTTTAAGGAAGCAACAAGATTGAGTGGGAAGAACATTGGGTTTGGGTTCTGGCTCTATAAATATACTAGTTGGATGATTAGTAATACAGTGATAAACTAGTTGGGTGATCCCAGGTAAATCACAGATCTTTCTAAGCCTCAGTGTCCTGGTCTCTAAAATAGGGACTGACATTTGTCCTCTCTTAGAAGGTTGTCGTAAGGATCCAATGACACGGTATATTGAAAAGGACTCTTTGTAAAGCATGTGTATTGCATGGATATAAAGGATTATTATTATTTAAAGTTACAATTTCAGCCCTTTTCCCCTTTGAAGTGCTCTGATCAGTGAATACTTACACCAGTGGTCATTTACTCAATGGTTTCCTTGGAGACGAATAGGAACTAACCTGCTCTTCCCTTTTTTCCAGGTCACTCCCGGAAGCAAGGCTGCGATGGCTAATCTGTGCATCGGAGATGTAATCACAGCCATCGATGGGGAAAACACCAGCAGTCTGACACACTTGGAAGCTCAGAACAAAATCAAGGGCTGCGCAGACAACATGACTCTCACGGTCACCAGGTAAGGCGTGGAAATGCTCCTTCTTCGCCTGCAGGCTGCTTGTGGGAAGGTCCACCGCACCTGTCCCAGATCCCCTCCGGCCCGAGCCCTGTGCCCTGCGGCAGGCCAGCAGGTCTGTGGGATTGGGGTTTCCTCAGGTTTTTCTTTTTTCCTCTTGCATTTTCCCAGTGTTTCTTATAGTGTGGGCATCTCTCTCCAGGAGCTCTGTGTTTTCACTTGCTCCAACACAACCAACCAAAACTTTGAGGAAGTCAAATCAGTTAAGCAGTCAGCTATGACGAAATGAAAATTTCTTCTCAGATACCATGGAGAATCTACTTAGGATGCTGCTTGCATCACACCATGTGAAGCCGGGGGTACCACCCCTGGAGGTTACAGTGGCAAAGAAAGATACCAACACGTTAGACAAAGTGCTTCGTGTAAGCTTAAGTGCTACGAGAAAGGATAGTTGAATGTTCTCAACGGGTCTGGTCGCTGCTTGAGGAGAGCACTTGGGCTTGGGAGTGGTCACTGGGGTAGAATTCCCATTCTTTTTCTGATTAGTCTTGGGTGGGGGGGGGTCCTGCAAGGGCTGGATGTCAGGAGAGATTTGGTTTAATATTTGCTGGCTGCCTCTTTCCTGTTGGATCAAGTTCACATTCCTCATTCTGATCTTCTGCTTACCTGCTGTTTAATGCAATTAACCTTGGCTTCCACTGCTCTTCATTGTGGGCCCTTTGCTCAGGTTCTTATCTGAAATAGGTTTATCGCTTTTTCTACCTTGTGCTATAGGACTAGTGGGAGGACCAGGTGTAGGGCAGGAGGTCAGAATATTTCATATATGTTAGAGCCCTGCCCCTATAGGAGGCCCCCAACATGGGGCTTGAACTCAAGAACCTGAGATCGAGAGTCACCCCACATCACTTTTTCTATCCCTTCAAAAGCACGTTTGTCCCTCATTCTCCTCTCCATTTCTACCTCAGTCCAAATCCTTTCCAAGACACTCATTCATTCATTTTTTTTTTTATTCATCTACCAACAAATTCAACAGGTGTATCTTGTATCTGGCCCTGTGCTTGGCAGTCTAACAATACAGGATACGCATAAATGTTCTATTTCATTCTACACTAATGAAAGCTTAGACTAGACTGAGGTTTATGCTATGTGATCAGTACAGAGAAATCCTTTGCACACTCAAGAAGGGAGGCACCACTTTTATTTGGACCAGCCAGCCTTCCCACTTGGTGAGTCAGTTCCCCAGTCTGGCTCAAGAACACTGGGAGGGGTAAAGAAGAAGCTCTTTCTGTCCCGACAGAGGTAGGCCATGTGAGGCTGCTCGGGACTGTAGAGGAGGCTGGTGTGGCTGGGGGTCAGCGACACAGTGCAGTGATGGAGGGTGAGGCTGAAAGAGGTCTGCGCCACATGGGAAGCCATCAGACGAGACGTGATCAGATGGGTGCTTTGGGAAGATCACACTCGTGGCAAACAGAGGGGAAGGCGAGTGGCAGGCACAGTGTTAGTTCAGAGCGCAGAAGTCAGGCAGCAGTGGGCATTTTCCCGTCCTGTTTTTAGTATATGTGACTTAGCATGAATGAAACAACATTGTCAATGTGTTGCAGATCTGAACAAAAAATCTGGTCTCCCCTGGTGACAGAGGAAGGGAAACGTCATCCATACAAGATGAATTTAGCCTCTGAACCCCAAGTAAGTACTTGTTCACTGTTGCCACTGCTCCTGTCTTGTCTTCCTTTGACACAACTGTTTGGCCTGCCCTGGGGGCCTGGGCCAAGGTCAGGAGAGCCCTCCACAGACAACCCTGGGACCTGGCTCTTGTTCACTTCTTCCCGTAAGGGAACGCGGGAGGAAAGAGCTGGAAAGCCCCAAGGCAGTGACGCCAGGGCCAGGGCTGGACACAGAGTGTAGGAAGCGATACAGGAAGCGGGTGGAAGCTTTCCTGTGCAGAATAGGGTGGCAGGACTGCATGAAATAAAGGAGCTGGCTCAGCTCACTGTGGATTTCAGATACATGTGAATCATGCTAGGCATGAAAATCAGTGTGGGTCCTGAGGTCTAGAACCTGGAGGGGAATCAGAATCGTAACCCTGCCTCTCCTGGGAAACCCAGACCCCACTCTCTTGTTTCCATGAACCTTGCAACGGAAATCTCCATTTTTGTTTCACTGAGACCCTAAAATCTCTAAAATAAAGTGCACTTCAGACTGAAACTGCTAGGCGGTCAGCGCACAATTTGTCAGCCGAATAGAATTTCCGAGGACGGTAAACTGTCTAAAGAGCCCATATTTGTAAACAAATCGATTGTAAGTGATTTTCTTTCTTTCTTCCTTAATTGTGTCTTCTAAATTATCTACAATGAATGGGTATTCTTTTGAAATAAGGGGAGGGGTACCTGGCTGGCTCAGTCGGTTAAGTGTCCAACTGTTGGTTTCGCTCAGGTCATGATCATGCAGCTTTGTGAGCTCAAGCCCCTCATCGGGCTCTGTACTGACAGCACAGAGCCTGCGTGGGATCCTCTCTCTCTACCTGTCCCCTACTCATGCTGTCTCTGTCTCTCTCAAAATAAATAACTAAACTTAAAAAAAAAAAGTGGAGGGGCGCCTGGGTGGCGCAGTCGGTTAAGCGTCCGACTTCAGCCAGGTCACGATCTCGCGGTCCATGGGTTCGAGCCCCGCATCGGGCTCTGGGCTGATGGCTCAGAGCCTGGAACCTGTTTCCGATTCTGTGTCTCCCTCTCTCTCTGCCCCTCCCCCGTTCATGCTCTGTCTCTCTCTGTCCCAAAAATAAATAAACGTTGAAAAAAAAAAATTAAAAAAAAAAAAAGTGGAAAAAACTTAAGAATGTTTAGAACATTTTTGTAAAATTCCTTGTGCCTGACCTACTTTTTACAAAGTGTGTATCTTGGATAAATTAATTATTAATAACAAGTTAATAAATAGGGGCTCCCAGCTGAGTCAGTGGAACATGTGACTCCTGATCTCAGCGTTGTAAATTCAAGCCCCATGTTGGATGTAGAGATTACTTGATTTAAAATCTTAAAAAATAATAAGTAAGTTGAGAATGGCTTTTGAAAACTTCTCTTAGACTGATGTGTGATTGTTATACATTTAACCCCAGCTGAAGATTTGAACTTTAATTTTTTTTCCTAAAAAAATTTGGGACACAACTTACTTTTTATGATGAATCAAGATACAATAAAAAGGTAGCACATAACTAGATCTCCTTTATACATGACAGAAGCTTCTATGAAAATGAACTCACAAAGTATGTTGGTGTGAATAAATGAATGGTTGTTTGTAAGTCATGTTTTCTCAAAGGTATCCATTAAAATTTCTGAAATGTAGGCATACAGCATTTTTTTCATTAATATAATAAAAATCATACTCAAGAAATCCTAAGAGTTACATCAAGGACAATTTTGAATCTGGCATTTCAGAACTGGCATGAACATGTTCAGCTCCTATAAGGAAAGCTCATAAAATGGCACTCAGTTGTAAACTGGCAGTTGTAAAAAAGTTAATTTTTTTAAGTTTATTTATTTATTTTTAGCAATCTTTATCCTCAACATGGGGTTCGAGCTCATGACCCTGAGATCGAGAGTTGCATGTTCTTCCTACCGAGCCAGCCAGACTCCGCGTGCAAACTAATTTTAAATGCGCCGTTAATTCCAGTTTCCCAAGGCGTTCTTAGCCACTTCACTGAATTTACTATAAATGTTAAGTTCTAATGTGCTAAGTTGTGACATGTTTTATAATACGTAAGAAATGGTTTTGTTCTGATTTGGTCTACCTAAAATCTTACTTTTCACTTCCATAAGGGTATACTTCCATTTCAGTTATACTTTTTATAGCTTATGCTTGAATTTTCATCGTTAAGCCTATAGTCCGGTTCCTGTATTAGTATTTTGAAGGTAGTTCTCTTCTTCAAAAAAAATTTAAAAAATTCTCTGATGCTTTAACACCTAACTTGAGTATATTTTTCTTTTGATTCAGTAATTCTTTGTTCCTATGAAAAACTTCCCACTCTCCTTTTCCCAAAACCTTTCACTTCCAGTCATTCTAAAATAAAAGAATGAGTAAGAACAGAGTTCATCTATAATTAAAAGATCTGTTAGTTCATGTAATGCCAGCCACCACCCCGGCTTATCTGAGGTCAGGGTAGTCACACACCTAGTTTATATTTCCTCATTATTCAGTTTCCTTGGAGACTGATAAATACAAAGCCCAAACAATTACATCATCCATTCCAGAGGCAGGCCCTGAATTAACCGCCTGACTTCTGGAAAGACCAGTATTCACATGGGGTTAGAGATACTCCTTTTAAGTACAAAATGGATGTATTCTCAGAAAATTCTCTATAAAGTGAAAAAGGAGAATGTCCAACCGGAATAATTTTCTATTGACTCTCCATTCTAATTGGAAATGTGTGTCTGGGGAGGGAGAAGGGACCGGACACTGACTGAATGTCTGCTTTGTGGCAGTCACTGTCGTTGGTACACTGATAGGTCATACCAAGTGCTTGTGAGAGAAAGCTTTACTTACTTCCATGTAAAGATGAGAAATGGCCTCAGAGAGGTATAACTTGCCCAAAGCCAGAGAGGAAATGATGGGAAAAATGGAGCCAAAACAGAAAAATAGGAATCTTCCTTGGTGCTCAGCATCCTGTGCTGCTCCTTGGAATTGCTGTGGAGACGGAGGTGACGACAGAACTGCGTCCCTGGCTGCAGCTGTGGGTCTGTCCTGCAGTGCTGTAGGGCAGCCACTGACGTGGGCCAAAGTCCCAGGCCACCAACCATCTGCAAGTCCCCTGCTGTTAACGACTATGTATTATTCCTCATGGTAGTTGTGCCATAGGATTTACTTAATAACCATGCTTTGATTACTGATAAAGTCATTTTATTTTCTTTTGGTTTATTTTGGGGGGAAGAGAGAGAGTGAAAGTGAGCGGGGTAGGGGCCGAGAGAGAGGGAAACAGGATCTGAAGCGGGCTCCGCACTGACAGCAGAGGGCCCAGTGCGGGGCTCTAACTCATGAGCTGTGAGATTGTGACCTGAGCCAAAGTTGGTTGCTGAACTGACTGAGCCACCCGGGTATCCCTGCTAAAGTCATTTTCTTAACTAGTTATACTTCCCCTTTTGTGAATGATCTGTGTGTACTTAGCTTTTGTCCAGTGTGGACAAAGTCCACTCAATGTAACTTATACATTAAAACCTCACTGGTTCTGACTTGTTGAAAAGAAGCCTATCTGAATAGTGAAAAATCTCAATCATCAAACTATTTTCTTTTTGTCTCTTATTTTTAATCAGTACCCAGCGAGGGGCGCCTAGGTGGTTCAGTCAGGTGAGAGTCCGACTTCAGCTCAGGCCGTGATCTCACAGTTTGTGAGTCTGAGCCCCGCATCAGCTGTCAGCACAGAGCCTGCTTCAGATCCTCTGTCCCCCTCTCTCTGCCCCTCCCCTACTTGTGTGCACATGCTCACGCTCTTTCTCTCTCTCAAAAATAAATAAACATTAAAAAAAAAATCAGTACACAGTGAATTAAATTGTTACTTTTCATTGTAGTGTATTCT